>NC_064626.1:929657292-932157292 GCF_023864275.1 Schistocerca cancellata | reverse complement strand
TGACAAGAACATTGCCCACCATAACGTCAAAATTTCACTATCGCAGAGAAGCCTCCCGGTTTCAACCAATTAAGCAACGTGTGGACGATATTAAACCGAATACGCATTGTCCGTGGCAGAACAGCCGACGCCCTCCATAAATGGTGTAGATAATTTCATCGAACTGCGGCTGTGTAGCAGAAAAGCAAACAACCTGACACATAGTGTAAGAGTGATTAAATGGAGCCTACAAGGTACCCTTCACTGATTTCCTTGCAGTAGCGGATGAGGGTGTTTATTATAATCAGTTCTTGGATGTTAATTTGTAACATACTTGAGTACTTAATATTTAAATGTGGACATAAACTATGTTGCCTTTACTTTTATATGAATATAGATTTATTACTGTTTATGCAGTGCGATAAATATATAAATTAACTCTACGAGATACTGCAGAGAGGTTTGGAATTCATAACATATTATTACGTTTATCATTCAGATAAGAGTAAATATTATCTGTCTTTTGATGTCTAATTTTTATTTTTAATTTAAGCCAATATATTTCATCTGTTCACAGCAAGCATCACCATTAGTCTAAAAAATTATTTAATTACACATATACTTTTTATGGGGCATGTAGTGTTCCCTAGCAGTATGTTTACATATTACCAATATTTACAATTATAGGGTTATGGTTAATTAATTACTTTTCACGTATCCATTGCGCAGTCTATGTGAAAGAATGAGAGACAGCTTGTGACAAATGTGCATCTGCGTTAGACACATAGGGGTCGATTTAATCCTTCGTTGATGTTGCTGGGGAAACCTTCTTCGAAATGCGAGAGACGGACAGGATGGATGCTCCGGCAGCTTACGGTTTCCCACTGGAGAGACCTTTCCAAATACTGGTTTTTGGCAGAAGGGACGTACCACCAGCTTACTGCGACTCTGAAGTGAGGCTATGATCATACTAGTTCGCGATCACTGGATTTATGGACAGTTTGTAAGTGGGCTGCTTCTGTGTTGGCAGCACTGTGTAGCGCTTTGCATTGGATCTCTGACTGCGCTTTCTTTGTAAGAGACTCTGTGGCTAGTCGGACTCGTTGTTGGAAGTTAGTCGCCAGCAATGATGGAAGTACTGTTGGGCAGTTGGAGGTGAACAGCCAGCAGTGATGGATGTTACATGTGAGAAGTTAGCATTGATGGAGAGTAGAGGTCTGAAGTGTTAGCGAAGGCTAACGGTTTGGAAGTATCCGACTTGGAGATTAAAAATTGTTCATGATTATAAATCTTGCCTATTAGTAGTTAGTGGCTTTAGTAGTTACAGTCTTTTATTTCGGTGGCAGTATTGATGCTCGCTATATTGCAGTAGTTCGCGTAATGAAGATTTTTGTGAGATAAGTGCTTAATGAAATGTATAGGTTATTGTTAAGATTTCTTTTTAGTCAGGGCCATTTTTTTAATTAATTATTTGAAGTCAAGTAGTAATTTTTTGAGCAGTCAGATTGCGTTGCGCTAGAATATTATGGGTCAATGTTGACATGATAAGAAAAAGTAAAGGGAAACTAGGCTCAGTATGTTCAGTTTTACTCAGCTGTTTCAGAATCAAATGACGTAGAAGTTTCATCGTCTCAGTCATTCAGCAATTTAAGTACCGACGCACACATTTAAATAAAGAAGTTTCAAGCTTCCCGCGGTAGGAAAACTCATCCTTTCACTACGAAGCGCCTCCTTGAGAAACGTAACGGGTGTGCTACTTTCGTGAAGGTGATCAGCCAGCCTGTGTCCACTAGAGACCACTTAAGGGCGTCGGCTTGTTACGAACACGCAGCCTGTGACAACGTTTTCAGATCACGACGATGAGAGATTCCACAGAAACTGGCCGAAATTAGGAGATTCTGTGCACTTTGAGATAGTAAGGCAGAAAGTTGACAACCTGGGGCGAGAAATGAAGAGGAGGAGAACTGCTAAGGAGAAACTGGCCGTTGTCTGGAAGTGACATATCGTCAGACTATGACTCGGTGATGTAAGAGGACAAAAGTTCGATTCTCTGGAAGCACAAAAGGTGGAAGATGTCGATTAAAACCGCCGAGCAGTTGAGTGGAAGAAGACTTTGTTCAAAATTTCATCTCGGAACACTTCGTGTGGGAAACTTCTTGCTGACTGATCCGATGCCCATTCCAGTCTATGGAATTAATTCCCATCAGATGCTCATTTTTACGAGCACTCCAATATATTTACAACTCTGATACCAGTCTGCCAGCTCTGATCTTGATGTTGCTTTGGAGTCTGACTCCAACTTGATTAGATTTTAGTCTCCGTTGTCAATGAGTCATACTTATGAGTACGCTCATCCTGGTCAGTTACGATTCCTTTGGTGTTGCTGCTCCAATTCCTCTCCTTGCATAATTCATTATCATCCCACTGTGAGATACTCGGGCATGGTAGCCTTGGTCGGCTGTTAAAGTGTGATAATTCGCTTTGCTCTAGCAAAAAGACGATGTGTTCAGCTGCCGACAGCTCCCAGGTGCATCCTAGTCGGCAGCCAAAAACAAAGAAGGCCGCACGTCGGCACCTCCCGTTAACCAATTTTTCATCTCCTGTATCCTCTATAAGGCTGGGTGAGATCAGACGGCGAAGCAAGCTCACTAGAGAACCAACAGTCTCCTACAGATCCAGTCATTGTCCCGTATCATCCCAATGAAAGCAGCCCGAGATACAAGAATGTTATGTATTTACTTATATTAATAAACTCATCTGTTAGTTATTCAGATGTATTGACCCGATCCAGGACTAGAAATATCATATCATAAACTAGGTGCCTGTTCTGTTTGATTGATGACTTTTGAAGCTCGATATCTAGCAAAAAATTAATAATTCAAAATATCTCAGAGAAATTTCAGTTTACCTCGTTGTTATCATATTTATGTAGCCTAACGTGAGCCATGATACAGCGTTAGTATAGCTTGGATGACACCACAACTGACTCTTGTGAAGGCACTAGAGGGACCAGCAGATGTTTCCAATTCATTGATGTTATAGTTACGCACTTCGTTGTACAGAAGCTTTCTTGCTGGACACTCCACTACAGGGTTGTCTGAGGGGAGTGCTGGAGCTGTAGAGTGTGGCGGTAGATTGGGGTGTTGCGAGTGGGAGGGTTATGAGTTGGTGGTGTAGTAGTGGGAGCACGCTGTGTGCTTTTGTATGTATGTGTGTGTGTGTGTGTGTGTGTGTGTGTGTGTGTGTGTGAGAGAGAGAGAGAGAGAGAGAGAGAGAGAGAGAGGACAGAAATGTTTAATTTTTTAATTCACTTTTATTTTTAACGGCCGCTGTGGCCGAGCGCTTCTAGGCGCTTCAGTCCGGAACCGCGCTGCTGCTACGGTCGCAGCTTCGAATCCTGCCTCGGGCATGGATGTGTGTGATGTCCTTAGGTTAGTTAGGTTTAAGTAGTTATGAGTCTAGGGGACTGATGACGCCAAATGTTAAGTCCCATAGTGCTTAGAGCCATTTTTTATTTTTATTAATTGTTTCAGCATAAGTTCAAAACTAGCTGGAACATTGTCTTCCTGTTTATGTTTTCTTTTTGTCACTAAGTTTATTTTCATTTTTCATTACATTTCTCAATAATAAATACTGTCCTCAAGAGTTAACATTCCCTTTACTTAATTATTGTGGTATAAGATTTTCATCTCTGTTTTTATCCCAATGTGATGACAATTTTCTTCTACTAGATGTTCTGCATTTGTAGAGTTAGTGCTTTTATTCATTAGCGCCTTTATATTTTCTTTGCATATGATATTACAATTTATTCCAGTAAATACTGACATGCAGATATTGCACTTTAATTCATAATATTTCTGAAGTACTGAAACTATTTTTCTCTTCTGTCACAGTTTTTAATTTATTTTGTATTGTGATGTATGTCTTGAAGCATATTTTAATTCTGTGTTTTTTGAAGAAGTTAATAATTTTTCTTGTGATCTGGTTGTTGTATGTTACGGTGTGCTGTCTTTGAAAAACAATTATTTACAATTCATTCTGTTCCTGTATCTCTCCAGTTCCAGCTGCCCCGGAAACCATTACCAATTACATTTTCTGTAGTACCTGTTATTGTACAACACTGCGCGACGAATAAAGTTAAGACTTCAGCGTAACTTCGTACGCGTACATACGATCCGTGGATATGTAAATTACTGGAGTTGCAGTTTCTTGTAGCAGATAGATTGCCTGCCAGAGTTCATTAGTGTTCCTCATATCTAATGTTTTTACCAGGCCAGGTAGGGTATGAAAGTGCCGAGAACAGTGTCTCAAGTTAACTGAAGAACTGTGAAGAACACGGAGATCCCACGTACTCATGTGAAACAGCGTATGAGCACCTGACCGGAGTCTGAAAGGTACTGTGGGTTTCCACTTTGGCGACAGGTCCAATCGTGCAATGTACAGATTTGTAGGGCATTCCGATGTAGCAGGGGCCAGACGTTGGACAGGATGTGAAACTTAGGGCAGGCATAATCATCAAGACCCCAGTCTACCACATCTGATCACTGCAAGGTAGAATCGCCATACTGTACACAAAGCATATTGTATACACTTCATATTTGTGCCTGCCATCCGGGATCAATTAAGGGGTTCCCTGCGAAATTTTGTGTCACCCCACACCATAGGTTGGAGAATAGCAGCAGCCGGATTAGAGAATTGCCAACCCATACGCAGGCCGCCATTAACGCAGCAACACAAACGGCTGCGTTTGGAGAGTTGCCATGACCGGAATGGTGGACTTCTGGTGATTGCCGTCACATTGCGTTCAGTACCGAATCGCAGTTCTGCACTAACTGGGATGACCGTCGTCGACGAGTATGGTGGGGACCTCAGGACAGGAGCTCTCGTGGCCAGCGAGATCCCTAGATCTGCCTCCGATAAAAACACCTGTGAAATCAGCTTAGACTTCAGCTCCGTACTAGTGGCAGTCTGCCGGATATCAGGAACGAGTTACAACATTGTGGACCAGCTTGCTTCAAGAAGGGACACAACGGCTTAATGACACACTGCGCAGCCGAATCAGTACATGCATCCAGGCGAGAGTGGGGGCAACGTCATGCTGATAGTTGAGCTCACACCACCAAGGCATTTGTTAATACGTTTTCATTCCCTAATCATGGAAGTAACATCAGATACTCTGTCAACCCCTGAAGTTTCACTTCGTTTCCTCCTCCTCTTCTGGATGCTCCGCTTTTTGTCAGGCTGTGTATATATTAAAGCTAATTCTCATTCCGATCATCGGTGGAGTGCGAGCAAGTTCATGCTTCTACATCTACATCTGCATCTACATAGATACACAGCAAGCCACCGTACGGTGCGTGGCGGAGGGTTACCTGTACCAATACTAGTCAGTTCCTTCCCACCCCACCCGCAAATAAAGCGAGGGGTCTCGTATCTTATCTCTGTGGTCCTTTCGCGTAACGTATGTTGAGCCAGTAGAATCTTTCGGCAATCAGCTTCAAATGTAGATTCTCACCTTCCTTCACTCCAGGGATTCCCATTTGAGTTCCCGAAGTATCCATGTACCATTTACGTGTTGTTCGAACCTACAGGTAACAAATCTAGCAGCCCGCCTCTGAATTGCTTCGATGTCTTCATGCAATCCGATCTGGTATAGACCCCAAAAACTCGAGCAGTACACAGGAACTGTTGGCACCAGTGTCCTATATGCAGCCTGCTTTACAGGGGAACCATTCTTTCCTAAAATTCCACCAACAAACCGAAGTCGACCATTCGCCTTCCCTACCACAGTTCTCGCATGCTAGTTCCACCTCACATCGCTTTGCAACGTTACGCCCAGATATTTAAACGACACGACTGTGTCAAGCAGGATACTAGTAATACTGTATCCGAACATTAAAGGTTTGATCTTCCTATTCATCCGCATTAATTTACATTTCTCCTCAGTTAGGGCTAGCTGCCATTCGTCACACCAACTGGAAATTTTGTCTACGTCGTCTTGCATCTTCCTACAGTCACTCAACTTCTACGCCTTACCGTACGCCACAGCATCATCAGCAAACAACCGCAGACTGCTGCCCTCCCTGTCCGTCAAATCATTTATCTACACTCCTGGAAATGGAAAAAAGAACACATTGACACCGGTGTGTCAGACCCACCATACTTGCTCCGGACACTGCGAGAGGGCTGTACAAGCAATGATCACACGCACGGCACAGCGGACACACCAGGAACCGCGGTGTTGGCCGTCGAATGGCGCTAGCTGCGCAGCATTTGTGCACCGCCGCCGTCAGTGTCAGCCAGTTTGCCGTGGCATACGGAGCTCCATCGCAGTCTTTAACACTGGTAGCATGCCGCGACAGCGTGGACGTGAACCGTATGTGCAGTTGACGGACTTTGAGCGAGGGCGTATAGTGGGCATGCGGGAGGCCGGGTGGACGTACCGCCGAATTGCTCAACACGTGGGGCGTGAGGTCTCCACAGTACATCGATGTTGTCGCCAGTGGTCGGCGGAAGGTGCACGTGCCCGTCGACCTGGGACCGGACCGCGGCGACGCACGGATGCACGCCAAGACCGTAGGATCCTACGCAGTGCCGTAGGGGACCGCACCGCCACTTCCCAGCAAATTAGGGACACTGTTGCTCCTGGGGTATCGGCGAGGACCATTCGCAACCTTCTCCATGAAGCTGGGCTACGGTCCCGCACACCGTTAGGCCGTCTTCCGCTCACGCCCCAACATCGTGCAGCCCGCCTCCAGTGGTGTCGCGACAGGCGTGAATGGAGGGACGAATGGAGACGTGTCGTCTTCAGCGATGAGAGTCGCTTCTGCCTTGGTGCCAATGATGGTCGTATGCATGTTTGGCGCCGTGCAGGTGAGCGCCACAATCAGGACTGCATACGACCGAGGCACACAGGGCCAACACCCGGCATCATGGTGTGAGGAGCGATCTCCTACACTGGCCGTACACCACTGGTGATCGTCGAGGGGACACTGAATAGTGCACGGTACATCCAAACCGTCATCGAACCCATCGTTCTACCATTCCTAGACCGGCAAGGGAACTTGCTGTTCCAACAGGACTATGCACGTCCGCATGTATCCCGTGCCACCCAACGTGCTCTAGAAGGTGTAAGTCAACTACCCTGGCCAGCAAGATCTCCGGATCTGTCCCCCATTGAGCATGTTTGGGACTGGATGAAGCGTCGTCTCACGCGGTCTGCACGTCCAGCACGAACGCTGGTCCAACTGAGGCGCCAGGTGGAAATGGCATGGCAAGCCGTTCCACAGGACTACATCCAGCATCTCTACGATCGTCTCCATGGGAGAATAGCAGCCTGCATTGCTGCGAAAGGTGGATATACACTGTACTAGTGCCGACATTGTGCATGCTCTGTTGCCTGTGTCTATGTGCCTGTGGTTCTGTCAGTGTGATCATGTGATGTATCTGACCCCAGGAATGTGTCAATAAAGTTTCCCCTTCCTGGGACAATGAATTCACGGTGTTCTTATTTCAATTTCCAGGAGTGTATATGGAGAGAACTTCCTACCAGACTTCTCTGTGGCGCTGCTGCTGATACCCTTGTCTCTGACGAACACTCGCCATCATGAACATGATACTGCGTTCTATTATTTAAGAAGTCTTTAAGTCACTCACATATCTGTCTACTGATTCCATATACTCGTACCTTCGTTAACAACCAGCAATGCGGCACCGTGTCAAATGCTTTCCGGAAATCTAGAAAGATGGAATCTGCCTGCTGCCCTTCATCCATAGTCCGCAGTGTATCATGTGAGACAAGGGCAAGCTGAGTTTTGCACGAGCGATGCTTTCTAAAACGATGCTGATTCGTGGACACAACACCTCTGTGATGGTTCTTATTTGCCTAATTTTATCTGCATATTTCTACAGGATCGAAAGAAGAGAGCTGAAAAATGAGTGTTTGTTCCTGCCCTGAAAGATTAATTTAAATTTTTTTTTAGGTGGGTTCTTAACAGCTGCACAAGTTCGTTATAATGTCTGCCAGCTAAGATTTTTAGCACTTCTGTTACATTTTCTCATCGCTCAGGCAAACCTGTGGCCATACGTACCACACCTGTATGTATAAGCTAGTGGTCCCTGTTATTACGACACGGCATTAATCCAATTCACTTCAGCAGTATTCAAGTTTGTCCGTACAAGTGTTTTGTAAGCCGTGTCTTATTTGGACAAACTGCTGTTTCCCTGTGCTGTACCAAAGAATCATAGCCTATTATTTGTTTTCCTTGTAACTGAAGGTATATGATTTAAATAATAAAACACTGCACAATTCATGTAACTGGCCGCCGTCACATTTTACTTTGTGATACTAATTAAATTTCCTAGTTGTATTTTCTTAACTTTGCTGGTTGGAAACTCATAGTGGCTTCTGGCGTAAGATTCTTAAATTTCTCTTTCCTGAGGAAGGTCAGAGCGGATGTACTGCGAGACGTCTGGATGGTCTTGGCGCTTTCAATACGGTACGGTTTTCAACCATCTGTGGAAATTAGAGCATGGCCTATTGCTCGAGTGACGAACCTGCGAAACTTGTAGGCTGATGCAAACACGTGAAGCTACTATTTTGTCACCTACCGTGAGGCAAAAGTCCTGACTCTTACAGTTAAGATGTTGTCAGCCAGTCAGGTGGGTCAGCAATATAGGCGATCTGACGCAAACGTCTCAACCAGTGAGTGGTAACACTGCGAATACAGTGTACCAAGCTCTGGTTAGTTAATCGACATACAGTAAACGAAGGGTGAGAAGTTTTGCACCCCTGCGTTTTAGTGTTCAGGTAAATTCTTGCTCGTCACTGCGTCAAAAGCCGTGAATACTCACCTCCAAATCGTCCGTGTTTGGGAGCGGAGAGAAAGAGACACGTGTTCGGTCGCAGACTGCAGCAATATGCTGAGTCTTTGAATAAGTGTCGCTTTTTGGTGTTAGCGCTGCCTTTGCTCTTATCAGTTCATAATTTGCGAAGCCTATTCCATGATTTGTGTTACTGCTTGAGTGATTTCATTCATTTTGGACCTTCGACACATTTTTAACTTGCGTTTCCGAAATACACATTTTTAAAAGCCAGTCGCGGTCCCGTTGCAATCTTCCACTTCATTGTTAACATTACATTCTGTACCAGTTGAGTTTCATTCATGCAGCCATTGTATTTTTGCATTCATCAACATGTTTTCCGTTGTGGGACTGGCTTTGTTACTAGTTGAGTAAACTCTTTTTGAGGTCATATACGAGTTTGTATATTGCTTTGAGCTCCCAGTAAGTCATCATTTCATACATAAATACGTGATTTCGTACTCACGTTCAGTTCAAATATTTAACTGTAAATTATCTAATTGTGATACAAACTTGAGAAAATAAACTCACTTGCTAAAGCTTACAATTGTTTTTACTTCCATCCAGCAAGTGTTCTGGTCAGGCGATCCTAGTTAAAAAATAAAAACGACCGATGCCCTTTGCGCAGCTAAATTGTGCTCTCACTGTGGCGGTGCTCCATTGTAAAACAGGTGTCCCTACTTGAAACATGTAATACGTGCTGTAGGAAATTTATTTCATTTCCATCATTAATTATTATTGAGAATTGCTCTCATTTGTGTGTACCACTGACTTCGAGGCCACAGGGTGTTGCAGTTACTGTGAATAACTCAATTGTCAGTTTAATGCTGCACAAGGCGCACGCTAGCTTGAACAACAGTAACTGTGATACGCATTTTTTTGCGCACTCCATTGTCAAGTCCCAATCTGACCAGCCGAACACTGGCTAGTATTTTATTATTTATATCATTAATGACACACATGTAGCCATTCTAAAAACATCCCTTATGATGAGTGAAACTGAGTCTATATGGTCATCAAATTTCAAATTTCTACGTTTTGTCACTCCGAATTATCTCCATGACGTCGATGACTCTAGCTGTGATTCATTGATCCTGAAGTCAAAAGATACTGCAGAAAAATGGTTCAAATGGCTCTGAGCACTATGGGACTTAACATCTTTGGTCATCAGTCCCCTAGAACTTAAAACTACTTAAACCTAACTGACCTAAGGACATCACACACATCCATGTCCGAGGCAGGATTCGAACCTGTGACCGTAGCGGTCACGCGGTTCCAGATTGAAGTGCCTAGAACCGCACGGCCACACCGGCCGGCAAAAGATACTGCAGTTTTATGTTTCATGAAGTGCGCAAAATGCCATTTATCTACGTTGAAAACTGATTCTACGAAATTATTGGCAACGGCTGATGTGACGTGAATATACACAAAGGCTTTCGTCTAACTGCAAAGAAAATAGTTCTATATACATAGACAACTTCGACAATGCAATGAAGTTCACAAGTTTGTGAACTACAGGAACAATCCTCTCCACAATACGTAAAACGCAGATGTGAACAATTATGTGTCAAAATGAAAAACAAACAGGAATTAAACGTTAAGGAAATAAGATACTTGCTGTTTCTATGCACGAGTGCTTTTGTTTATTTATTTATTCATGATTGACCTCATTTTTGTCCAGGTCCTTCCCTCCTTGTTGGCGTCTTTGTTCATGTCCCATATGTTTGTTCAACTAAATACGTCCCCCCTCCCCCCTGAAAATGCAAACATACATCAGCGATATGTTTACCAACAAGACAAAAATTTTTGAAAATCGGACGTGTGAAGTCCACAAAATTAATGTCCCGTATAGGAAATAGCAGTAGGCCAGGATTCAACCTTGTGGAACATTAATCGTGGTTTCTTTTCCCCCTCCCCGTTGAACTTACAATAGCACATGGCACTTAGTCACTTGAAGGGACACTAAGGGTAATAGCCTCGAGGTTTCCCGCAGGGCTGTTTTACTGCGCTCACTTTCCGCGGCCCCAGGCGGGTGCGTTGGCCGGGCTGTCGTCACAGGCCACGGCCCACGGACGGCGGCCTGCAGGGGGGCGGCGCTACTGGAGCCGTGGTGTGGGTGGCGTACAGCACACTGCACTCGGCGCCCTGCCCGCGGCCGTGTCTCGCAGTCCGGTGACCCTCTCCACCGCGGCCGGGGCAGCTCCTGCACTCAGACAGCGCCTGGCGTGACTGTCTGCTGCGGTCTTCGCTCCAAGATAATACGACGCCGTAGCCACACCTGTCTCCGCTCTTAACAAAAATCATTCTCATTACCCGAGTTTCACCGCAACTACGTAAACATTAACCTGAGCTGGCAAAGTCACGCGATAGCGATGTGCACATGGCAGGTGGCGGTAGTATCATGTACAGAAGGTATAAAAGGGCAGTGCATTGGCGGAGCTGTCATTTGCAATTCATTTAAAAAGGTTTCCTAGGTGATTGTGGCCGCACGAGAGGAATTAACGTAATTTAAACACGGAATGGTTGTTGGAGCTAGACACGTGGGGCATTCCATTTCGGAAATCATTAGAGAATTCAATATTCCGTGTCAAGAGTGAGCCGAGAACACTAAATTTCTCCCATTACTTCTCACTACGGACAAGGTAGTGGCCGATCGTCTTTACTTAACGATGGCTAGAAGCGGCGTTTGCTTAGATTCGTCAGAGCTAGCATATGTGTAACACTGCGTGAAATAACCACATTCGTCTACAATTAAATCCCTGGGACACTGCGGCGAATTGACGTTGATGGGCTAGGCAGCACGTGACCGACGCGAGTGCCTTTGTAACAGCACTACGTGCCTGCAGCGCCTCTCCCGGGTTCGTAATCATATCGGTTGAACCATAGACGGTTGGAAAGCCGTAGCCTGGTCAGATGAGTCCCGATTTCCGTTGGTAAGAAATAATGGTAGCGTTCGAGTGTGACAGACCCGACGAAGCCATGGATCCAGATTGTCAACAAGGCACTGTGCAAGCTGGTGGTGACTCAAATGGTTCAAATGGCTCTGAGCACAATGGGACTTAACAGCGGTGGTCGTCAGTCGCCTAGAACTTAGAACTACTTAAATCTAACTAGCCTAAGGACATCACACACATCCATGCCCGAGGCAGGATTCGATTCTGCGACCGTAGCAGCAGCGCGGTTCCGGACTGAAGCGCCTAGAACCGCTCGGCCACCGCGGATGGCGGTGGTGACTGCATGGGGTGTGGACTGTTTACGTTGAATGGACTGGGTCCTGGTTTTTTTCTGATACTTGGAGACCATTTGCAGCCATTCAGGGACTGCATGTTCCCAAACAACGTTGGACTTTTTATGGATGACAACGCGCCATGTTCTCGGACCACGATTGTCCGCAGTTGGTTTGAAGAACATTCTGGACAATCTGAGCGAATGATTTGGCCAGCCAGATCGCCCGACATAATTCCCATCGAACATTCATGAGACATAATCGAGAGGTCAGTTCGTGCGCACAATCTTCCACCGGCAACACCTTCGCAATTATGGACGGCTGTAGAAGCCTAAGCCTAAGTATTTCCACAGGGATTCATGCCATGTCGAGTTGCTCACTACGTAGGGTAAAAAGAGGCCCGAGACGATATTAGGAGGAATCGCTTGATTTTTTCACCTCAGTGTATAGCTGTAAAATAATAACTGCTACCAGTCGCAATAGAAGGTGACTTTATTTAACACACGACCGGTTTGGGGCTTGTGCCCATCTTCGGGTGATTTACATTCACGTATGTGTTCCCATATGCAGTACTGCAGATCGCTATTAAAATAAGAACCAAATATCATTATTATGAGTAAACAGAAAAAAAAATAAAAATTTTAAGTGGCTAAGCGCTATCTGTTGTAAAACATATAGTAATTACATATAGCTGGTGTATCCATATCGTTTTCTCATTCCATTTACATAATTTTGTACAAAAATATTTAGTTGCAAGCGTGTTAACTATATATTAGTCAACATGCTATTTATTGGTGCTTCCATATAATGTCTTTAATAAAGTAGTGGCACTTATGATTTTAGTAAGTTCAGAAGCACGTGCACTCGCAACATTCAGCATGTCTATATTGTATAACAGAAGTTACGGATCAGACAGCTTAGGTCAAACAGATACAGAGGTGTTACACATACAGATATATAAGAGATATTACAAATTATGAAACTGAAATAATTACATGATTATGGAACAACACTGTCATTTATAATATCAGGGTGTTCAGAAATTCCGACTACAAACTTCTAGGACTTGTAGCGGGGAGTGAGTACACAATATTTTGGATAGGAACCCATGTACGGAAACTACCGTTTACGTTCCACGACAGTTTCAGTTCAGATGTTTAACTCATCCACTTTTGCATTAGGAACTGAATTAGGCGTGGTACAGTAAAATTGCAGGTAGGAAGTTGAAAGGAAACGTTACGAAACGTCCATTTATCACTTAAGAACATTTGTTTGTATTAACACTTCAGAATTAAGTATTTATATAATTCCAAAACAAAAATGAACCCAGAATACTGTACGTGCGCGACAGTACTAATGCATTGTAACAGTGGCTTGATGTGGCGACCACTAACGTTGTTACAGACACTGTGCATACGAAGCATATTATGATACACACTCTCCATCCCACCTGGTGTGTCTTCAGTTTCTAGTGCATCGGCTTGAGTTCGTGCCAGCAGGTCTTCCTCTGGCTCTACAGGAGTATCGTAAATTAAACTTTGCATACGAAGCTACAGTAGGCAGTCCATAGGAGTAGCACACGTCATCTGTCTACCCAATTGCATACCAGGGCAAGCAACTATGAGACTTTTCTCTTTCTCTCAGTATACGTGGACGCGTTACACATCAGAGCTGAAACCGTCGTAGAACGGAAACGGTACGTTTCCGGACATGAAATCCTATTAACAATATTGTGTACTCACTTCCCACTACAAGCCCATGAAGTCCGTAACGGGATTTTCCAAACACCCTGCGTTGAATGGTTGTTGGCAAATTACATATGGTTAGGTACACATTGTATATTTCAGCTGTAATGAGACCACGCACTACGGCTTTTGATTTTTTAAATATTTCTTTAAAGTTTTGTAGAAATTATTTGTTTGTAAGGTATAGCTGTGTACTGAGAATTAGGTGTGATGATTTGGAGCTGTGATTTCGAGCTATGGATGTAAATTTCGAGCTCTGCAAGAACATTCATTTTATTTCCATTGCTGACAGAGTGTAGTATCTGCAGGTTGTCTTTAATGGATGTGACTGAGTGTCCATGTTCTTTGAGCGTGTTGCATAAGTCGATTTATGAAAATAATTTGGCCAGAGGGCATTCATACGTTTCCAAGATCTTATAGTGAAACTCCTTCCTTTCTGGCTTATGCAAAAACGTTTGCAATTTACATAAATGTTAATAAATATCTCACTTGTTGTTACACTGCCTATTTGTCTTGTTGCAGTGTATTAAGTCCACTCGTAGCTAATTGTTAGTGCTGAAAGATATTTTATACCTACCACTACTATGAAAATGGTTAGCTACTTTGTATGAAATATTTCTTATAAACGGGATATGTATTTTTTCTTTGGATCGGAAACATTTCTACAGGGTAGTCCACAGAGCATTTTCAGGCTCACGCATTCTTGTGCAACTCCCAAATATACTCTTCTAGGTATCTGGAGGATATCACCGGTAGAGTTATTACTAGGACCATTCTCAAACTAAAGTCTCCCATTTGTTTTCATGGAAAATACAGCAGATACAGAAAAAGGACGATAATGTAGTTAAATAGAGCAAGGTTTGAGCTACGGTTTTTTTCATTTTTCCTCATATCTCCACTATTCGCTATGATCTTTTGCTAACGACGAAAAAAGGCGTGCAGGTCGAGCAGGTAAGAAACCGAACCAGTTAGTCACTCCCTAGCAGTTCTGCCAACGGCATTTGAATCTGTAAAATGTTGACCGCGTAGTACATCTTTCATTGGTTCAGAGGGATAGAAGTCTGAATTTGCTGAATCAGGACTGTACAATGGATATGGAAGGACAATCCAACCATTTTCGTGGTAAGTTCCATTGTCAAAGAACTGCTTTAGATACCTGGTATTATCGAGTTGGTAGCAGAAGCTTCTCACGCCCACTTTGCGACAGCCAAGACTGCATAAAATCTTGTCTAAGGCATTACAGCCGGTATTCAGCTCTGCAGATAAGTACTTGGTCGTAATCGGCAAATCATCATGATTGGGCTGATCGAGACGCTGTTCATTATGAGGGATGGCAGCTAAACGGTTTCTACAAGGCGGCGCTTGTGCACTTCCATTTCAACACTGCTCAAACGCAGTATCCGTCGCCTCACATTACTCACGTCTACTGTATCGTCTGCATACACCTTTAGCAAGTGCCAATGGTGTTGTTCAGTAGTAAGGAATTCACCGATACGTCTACATTTTATACGGACTTTGGTGTCAAACATCATTTTCGACGCTCCCCTGCTGCTGCCATCTGTCACAAGACAACGAAACGGGGCCGGCCGGAGTGGCCGTGCGGTTCTAGGCGCTACAGTCTGGAGCCGAGCGACCGCTACGGTCGCAGGTTCGAATCCTGCCTCGGACATGGATGTGTGTGATGTCCTTAGGTTAGTTAGGTTTAATTAGTTCTATGTTCTAGGCGACTGATGACCTCATAAGCTAAGTCGCATAGTGCTGAGAGCCATTTGAACCATTTGAACAACGAAACGGAGTGGACATTAGAGAGTAAACTCGAAGATTTGAAATACACCAACATAATCTTACTCGGACACTCTAAGTCAGTGCCAGATACTTAAGTGTGAATTGCAGAGTAACCATGTAGATGTTGATATAGATGTAGAAAATTGAATCATTTTGGAACGATCCTGGTAATGTGATAACAATTGTCAAATTATTGAACGAAGACGAGAAACTTCGACAACATAAACGGTTTCTAGAGGAACAAAACTCTAAATAAGGAAAAGTATGAAACATTTGATAATGGCAGTGGAGCATGTACGACTTCTTGGCACAAGAACAGGCCAATTTCTCACTGGCATAATGGAGTGAGACAGGCTTGATGCGTACGCCGATGTTATTCAGTCTATACATTGGGCAATCAGTATGGAATATCTAAGAAACATTTGGAGTGAGAGGCAAAGATCAGTGAGAAGAAATGATACTTTGATGTTTCCAGGTGAAACTGTAATTCCGTCAGAAACAGTAAAGAACTTGGAAAACCAGTCGAGCGGAATGGTCAGCGTCTTGAAAGAAGATGAAGATCAGCAGAGGGAAAACAAGAGTAATGGAATGTAGTAGAATTAAATCAGGCAATAATGAGCCGATTAGCTTAGGAAGTACGCAATTAAAACTAGTAGACGAGTTCAGTTGTTTGGGCAAGGAAATAAATTATGATGGTCGAAGTAGTAGGGATATAAAAGGCCGACCGACTGTATCAAGGAAAGCATTTCTGAAAAACAGGAGTTTGTTAACATCTAATATTAATTATAGCGTTAGGCAGTATTCATTGAACGTATCTGTCTGGATGTGTAACCTTGTATGGAAGGGAAACGTGGATAACAATCAAGTCAGACAGAAAGAGAACAGAAGCATTTGAAGTGTGGTGCTACAGAAGAATGCTGAAGATTAAATGGGTAGATCGCGTAACATACTGCACTGAATTGGGAAGAAGAGAAATTTGTGACACAATTTGACTTAAAGAAGAGATCAGTGGATAGGACGTATTCTGAGACATTGGAATCATCTGTTTTGTGCTGGAGGGAAGTAAGGGAGATACCATATATAGGTATGAATACAGTGACCAGACTGAAACTGATGTAGCTTCGGAGATGAAGAGACTTGCAGAGGAGAAGCTAGAGTGGAGTGCAGTATCCAACCAGTCTTCAGACTGAAGACCACAATAACAACGTAATAATCCGCCAAAATATGGAAAATGGAGCGTTTGTTTTACATATGCTTACAGGACGTAGCACATAGCGGAATAACTGGTAGCAGGTTGCAGGCAGGTATCGAAAAAACCAAACTGTGCGGCTCGGAGCCACCAGAACATAGTTTGTGAGGGGTACATACGGTCGACGAACCAGTGGCGGAACTAGTCAAAGAAGCCTGAGATACTAAATTATTCCACAGGTTATTAACAAACAGGATTTGTTAGCTATCGTTGCTTCTCTATCTCAGGTAACTTCAAGTCTGGTCTCGTTTGATTACTGTAGCAAGAAATCCTAACAATGGGTACTACCTAGGCTGCTAAAATTCTCCCTCGTTACTAACACAGCTAGCCAGTTTCCGCCTGCAGTGACATATTAAAATGTCTTTGTCAGAACAAGCATGCAAGTAAGACATGAATCAAGCTAACTAGTGTGCAATCCTTTCACGTGTGATGGCTTCACAGACCCAGATAATACAGGCAGAATCCAAGTCTCAAGGTGTATATGCAATACGCTGTGGATAAACCCATACGTAGCAACTCGTGCGAGAGAACTACTGGTTCATTCATTGTCACAAAGACACGAGACAGTTGCCCTACGGGCTGAAACTGTCAACTTTTGTTCGTAAGTATTTTAGCAGCTACACTGGTTTTCTTACTAACATTTCTTGCCTCAGTAATCTTTCTTTGGTATGCTACTACGGCGTGTGTGCGGGTGGAGGGGGTTGAGGGGTTCAAATATCCATACTGGAAACCTATTCTTCAAATACTTTCCAGTCTTTGGGCACCTTTGAAAAACTGAAGGTCCTTGTATTCTAAGAAGATAATTCATGTCTTCATTAACAGCATCACATGCTCTTGGCTGAACGGTTTTGCATCTCTGAGCAATGACACCCCTTAGGGTCGTATCTATTGTTGTACGAAACGGAAAAAAAGGAAACATTTTGCACGACTGAAATATGTGCCAAGTTTGAAAGTATATTCTTTGGAAGGAACTCGACTTGTGAAAAGCAGTATACTCTGTCTGAAAAAAGGACCGGAGTACATTAACATTACATTTACGTTTCCTCTCGAAGCCAATTGTGCATTTTAATCCAGAGGAAACCCGGAACTATTGCGGTAATGTTATTTATTAACATACTGAAGAAGTGTCGAGGTACTGGTCGGCAATTCTTTTTTTCACATGTCATACTTGACTCATAATCAGCTGGCTGCAATATACACTGACGGAAAAAAAAATCACAACACCAAGAAATAATTAATGTAGAACAATGAAATTAGGGGAATATGTTTGTGTAGGTAACATATTTCAGCGATTAACATATGAAGATCACAAGTTAATGTAAGTGCAAGATAAGACACTGCAATTGTGAAATGCTGGTACATAATTAACCGGTGTAACCATCAGAATGTTGAATGCAAGGATGCAAAGGTGCAAGCATTGTGTTGCACAGGTGTCGGACGTCAGTTTGGCCCATGCCTGTTGCATGTGGTCGGCCAATACAGGGAGGGTTAATGCCGTTTGCGAGTCACGCTGGAGTTTTCGTCGGATTATGCCTGGAGTTTTCGTCCAATGAAGCGCTTATGTGCCCGATTGGAGACAGATGGTGATCCAGCAGGCCAAGTCAGATTACAACAGCGGTACGTGGTCGAGCGTTATCCTGTTGGTAAACATCCCCTAGAATGCTGTTCATGAATGTCAGCACGACAGGTCGAGTCACCAGACTGTACCACAGATCTGCTGTCAGGTTGCGTGGAATAACCACGAGAGTGATCCTGCCGTCATACCAATTCGCACTCCAAACCATAACTCCAGGTGTAAGTCCAGTGTGTCTAGCACTTAAATAGGTTAGCTTATAACCAACACAAAGCTATCACGCACCGAGACAGAACCAACTGTCATCAGAAAACACAATAGATCTCTGTCCTGCACTTCAGTGGACTCTCGCTTGACACCACTGACGTCGCAAGTAGTGGTGCTTTAGGGTCAATGGAATGCACACTAAAGGGCGTCTGGTTCGGAACTTCGGAGCTGTCCTGGGAGTAACCGATTTGTCACTATGGCGCCAACTGCAGCTCAAATTGCTACTGCAGATGCAGTGTGATGCGCCAGAGTCAATCGCTGAACACGATGGTCGTCCATCTCAGTAGTGCCACATAGCCGTCCGGAACCCGGTCTTCTTGCTGAGACCAGAGAAGCGACACCATCCATCATATTGGACTGGAGTTCGGCTATTTTATTCAATTAAATATCGCCTTTTAGTGGTGTTTTGTTATGACGGACAACGAATGTTGGATACAAAGGTCAGGGATTTTAGCTGTAATGTCTTAGTTTTATGTACACCTGAAGATGTCGATTTAGTGCTATGAAACCTATAGATCTAAAAATAAACGGCTAAATACAGCTGAAGCGGTTTGTTCATACCAAACTGTGGTTGCCCTACCTACAACGTTGTCTGCGAAGTATATTTGTTTTGATGCCCTATACCTCCTGCAATAATTTCAACGAACAATTTTGGAACATCCTTTAGATAACTCCTCTTCGTGGAAAGTCCGAAGTCACTGTCTGTCTGCTAGACTATTAATATACAACAAAAACAACTAGGGCCCCAACACATGCCTTTTGGACAACCAATAAGTTATTTCCTTTATTACGGATACTTTTCCATCCAACACCAATACCAAAAAAGGGAAGTAGGAGTAACCTGCTGAATTACGGGCCTATATCACTAACGTCGATTTGCAATAGGGTTTTGGAACATATACTGTATTCGAACATTCTGAAGTACCGCGAATAAAACGATTTATTGAGACATAGTCAGCACGGATTCAGAAAACATCGTTCTTGTGAAACACAACTAGCTCTTTATACTCAACAAGCAATAAGTGCTATCGACAGGGGATGTCAAATTGATTCCATATTTTTAGATTTCCAGAAGGCTTTTGACACCGTTCCTCACAAGCGTCTTCTAACCAGACTGCGTGCCTACGAAGTATCGCCTCAGTTGTGCGACTGGACTCCTGATTTCCTGTCAGAAAGATCACAGTTCGTAGTAACACACAGAAAAACATCGAGTAAAACAGAAGTAATATCCAGCGTTCCCCAAGGACGTGTTATAGGCCCTCTATTGTTCCTGATCTATATTAACGTCATAGGAGACAATCTGAGTAGCCGTCTTAGATTGTTTGCAGATGATGCCGTCATTTACTGTCTTGCAAAGTCATCACATGATGAAAACGAGTTGAAAAATGATTTAGATAAGACATCTATATGGTGCGAAAAGTGGCAATTGACCCTGAATAAAGAGAAGTGTGAAGTTATTCACACAAGTACTAAAAGAAAACAGCTAAATTTCGATTACGTGGTAAGTCACACTAATCTGACGGCTGTAAATTCAACTAAATACTTAGGGATTACAGTTACAAATAACTTAAATTGGAGCGATTAGATAGATAATATTGTGGTAGAGCAAACCAAAGACTGCGATTCATTGGCGGAACACTTAGAAGCTGCAACAGGTCTACTAAAGAGACTGCTTACACCATTCTTGTCCGCCATATTCTGGAGTATTTCTGTGCGGTGTGGGATCCGTAGCAGGTGGGACTGACGGACGACATCGAAAAAGTACAAAGAAGGGCAGCTCGTTTTGTATTATCGCGTAATAGGGGAGATAGTGTCACAGACATGATACGTGAATTGGAGTAGCTATCATTAAAACAAAGGCGTTTTTCGTTGGGACTGGATCTTCCCATGAAATTTCAATCACCAGTTTCCTTCTCTGATTGCGAAAACATTCTGTTGGCACTCATCTACAAAGGGAGGAATGATTATCACGATAAAATAAGAGAAATCAGGGCTCGCACAGAAAAATTTAAATGCTCGTTTTTCCCGCGTGCCGTTCGAGAGTGGAACGGTAGAGGGATAGCTTCTACATCTACATCTACATCTACATGATTACTCTGCAATTCACATTTAAGTGCTTGGCAGAGGGTTCATCGAACCACAATCATACTATGTCCCTACCTTTCCACTCCCGAACAGGGCGCGGGAAAAACGAACACCTAAACCTTTCTGTTCGAGCTCTGATTTCTCTTATTTTATTTTTCTGATAATTCCTACCTATGTACGTTGGGCTCAACAAAATATTTTCGCATTCGGAAGAGAAAGTTCGTGCTGAAATTTCGTAAATAGATCTCGCCGCGACGAAAAACGTCTTTGCTTTAATTACTTCCATCCTAACTCGCGTATTATATCTGCCACACTCTCTCCCCTATTACGTGATAATACAAAACGAGCTGTCCTTCTTTGCACCCTTTCGATGTCCTCCGTCAATCCCACCTGGTAAGGATCCCACACCGCGCAGCAATATTCTAACAGAGGACGAACGAGTGTAGTCTAAGCTGTCCCTTTAGTGGACTTGTTGCATCTTCTAAGTGTCCTGCCAATGAAGCGCAACCTTTTTCTCGCCTTCCCCACAATATTACCTATGTGGTCTTTCCAACTGAAGTTGTTCGTGATTTTGACACCCAGGTACTTAGTTGAATTGACAGCCTTGAGAATTGTACTATTTATCGAGTAATCGAATTCCAACGGATTTCTTTCTTTTGAAGGTGGTTCATTGAACCCTCTGCCAGGCACTTTAGTGTGAATAGCAGAGTAATCAGGTAGATGTAGATCTAGATGTGTAGATTAGACGCTGCAGCCTCCCTACCAAGAAACCCTCAATACAGTAACAGAATTTGACGTTCTGTATAATCATAGTTTTGTCTTTCATGGTTGGTGTGGTACCGATCAAATGCTTTCTCGAAGTCAAGGCTTCCAGCATGACACGCGACAAAAGCGAGAGTTAGGGTTCGCGTCATCGGGGATCTGTTCTTTAGGCAGCATTGCAAGTGTCTCCGGGGAAATGTCACGGCGAGTTCTTACGTGAGCTTTCCGGTGACCTGAGGTGTTCATCTCTCAGGAGAAGAGATAGAGCGGATGTCTGTGTGTGCGTGTGCGGGGGGGGGGGGGGGGGGGGGGGAGGGTGAGTACCTGTTCCTCAGAGGTGAAGTCGGAAGATGACCCCGGCACCGAGCTCGCCTGGCAGGTGTTTGAAGCGGGCCGGGTTATTTGCGTGCTGATAGCGCGCTTTATCGGTCGGTCGCACAGTGGCGCGGACGCCCGCGACGCGGAAGTTCCGCGCCGGCTGCCGTTAGCGCTCGCGCGGCGCTGCCCGCCGCGGCGCGGCCGGGGCGTTCACCCCGCGGACGCGGAGCGTCACCGCGACCTCAGTTCGCCTCGCCTCGCCTCGCAGCCAGCGCGCACTCCGCAATTACCGCCGCGGGCGACGACCCCCTGCCACCGCCAGCGCCAGCGCCACGCAGACGCCCACACGCTCCACTTGTACGGATGCACTTGCCAGAGGCCGCCGCCTCCAGGCACTACCGGCTGTGTTGTGTCGGAACTCCCTTCCGTAACACTAACAGCCCGTACAACTAAACGAGAAACACAAGGGGATTCTATTGCAACAAATCTGTTGTCTGCGGCCTCGGAAGAGGTCTTACATCAACCATCTTCCATTTGCAAAAGAAATGATTTATCTTGAAACATTCTCGAGCGTTGTGCTGGATGGTGCTGTGGATGCTACACAATGTTTCTATGAGGCAGCTCCTCGTCATATTCAGGTGCGAGTCTGTGGACCTTGTAATGGTCCTTGAATTACGCAGCCATTACGGCACCTCAACTCAACCTCTCGATACCAGCGATATTCTACTGTGTTTCTGTCAACTACTTAACATATTTCTGAGACAACATTCAGATTTGATTTCATTTGTGATACATCGATATGTTTATATTGCAATGATTTATTCTTATGTGTATTCTTTCTTTTGTCACTATGATCTTTGACGTACTTGTAACTATGATTTTTGGGCGCGTAAGCGATTATTAGTTAGTTGTTAGAGAGTCGGACCTTGAGAACGTCAAGTCTTGGATGTCATGTTGGAAAGACGCATATTGTAGCCAGTTTATAAAATGTGAACTTTAACAGTGAGGAAAATGTTTTCAAGTATGTTTTGTATTGTGAAGGGATGTTTTGTGCGTTACGTAATATTGCAATAAAAGCAATTAAAAGAAGTGTAACTTATTATTTTTTTACATCACTATTGTGTTAACTTTGAAAGGTTTAATCTTCAAGAATGGTTTGTGAAGCGCATCTACAAAACTTTTGAATATAGCAGAATAAAACCTAGGCCTCTTTGCATCCGAGCTTGGAATCATCACCACCTAGATTTTCGACGATTAAGCCATGATTTTACAACGAGACCAGCGTTGGAAACACGAAAAGATGAGTGCCTATTTCATTCATTATTACATGAAATGACTTTATTAACTGTGCTCTAATGACACCTGCCAGATAATAACTTAATTGCTGCCCGAAAATGCAGTATTTAGCAGCGTGAGCAACAGCACAATCATTATTAAATTTTGACCTCTGTTGTGGTAGGGTTATTAGAACCTATAGTAGCTCGCTTGGTTACACAATTGTGATCAACAACATCAGGACACCTGTTAGTGAACATTAATATTGCCGGCCGGAATGGCCGTGCTGTTCTAGGGGCTGCAGTCTGGAGCCAAGCGACCGCTACGGTCGCAGGTTCGAATCCTGCCTCGGGCGTGGATGTGTGTGATGTCCTTAGGTCAGTTACGTTAAATTACTTCTAGGAGACTGATGACCTCAGAAGTTAAGTCGCATAGTGCTCAGAGCCATTTGAACATTAATATTGGGTGTGTCCGCCCCCAGCCTTTATGACAGCTTGACTCTCCTGGAGACGCTTTCAATGAGGTCTCTGAATGTATGTAGGGGAATGGCAGTCCATTCTTCCTCAAGAACCGACAGTAGAGAAGGTCGCGATGTTGGGATTCTCAAAGCAAGTCCATTGGGTTCAGGTCTGGATTTTGGCAGACCAGCCCCTTTCAAGAATATTATCGTCCATAAACTTTTGCTTTATAGATGCTGCTTTTCGACAATGTGCACTATGTACAAACATCATCGTCACCGAGGTGTTCCTATACTGTACGTAGTACACAAGCTCAAGATGTGTTTACATTGTTCTGCATTCAGCGTTTTCTTGATCTCAATGAGGGGACCACACAATAATCACGGAAAACATCCCCACGCCGTAGCACCGCCTCCTCCATTCTTCAATGATGGCACTTCATGTGATAGCAGGTTACGTTCGCAAGACATTTGACAAACCCAAACGCTCCATCGGATTTCCATAGAGTACGAGTATTGCAGGATTCGTTACTCCAGATCACTCGTTTCCAGTCCTCCACTGTCCAGTGTGTCCCAAATGTCGCTTAGCATTGACTATAGAAATGTATGGATTACTAAGGCGCTGCAGTCATGGACTGTGCGTCTGGTCCCTGCGTTGGTTCGAGTCCTCCCTCGGGCATGTGTGTCTGTGTTTGTCCTTACGATAATTTAGGTTAAGTAGTGTGTAAGCTCAGGGACTGATGACCTTAGCAGTTAAGTCCCATATGATTTGACACACATTTGAACATTTTTTGTATGGATTATGACGTGCCCCATTATTTTTTAAGTTCTGGTGCACAACTATTTTTCCAACTGTACTTCCGGTAGTAGTTTGGAACTCACTTCAAATTCCTTCCGCTGATTTAATGCATCCTCGTCGGTCCCTGCCTGTCAGTGGGTGAGATCTGCCTGGTCTTGGTTTACTGTGGTTGTTTCTCCGCGTTTCCACTTCACATTCACATCACCAGTAATCGCCTTGGGCAGCTTTGGAAGAATCCATATGACACTGATGGATTTGTTACTCAGGTAAAATCCAGTGACTAGTCCACGGACGAATTCGCTGAGCTCTCCATTTTGCTGGTACTTTTCTCTGCCGAAAAGACTATACTACCCGCCCCTCTTATATTGGCGGGTCTGCCTCTCACGATATCTAATGTTTACTCGGTATTACATAAGGATGTTGGGATACTTTTCATCATAACTGTATACTCATGGTTTGCTAGGAAAGCGTGGGCCATAACATCATTGCAGGGAACGTTGACATCCCGAACCCTTTCTCGGGGAAACGAGCCACGCACTCCACAGGCTCCGTGTGGCAAAGCCCGGACGCAAGCTTCCGGTGTCCAACAATGGCTAAGGGTCGCCAGTGTTACTTGCCACTCTTTGACGAGCTGAAATACGCTGTCTGTTGATTAAGTCGTTTTACATGTACATTTCGACCGCTTCTGAAATTATGGTATCCGGGTAGGTGGAGACAGACGAGAGCATCTTGGTCTCTTCATGGTACACGCTGTGTCCTGTAGCAACAGTGATCAGCAATAGCACGTTTTCCTGACTGATCTAGTCTGGTATGACGTCTGTGTTCATCGCATGTGTCTTCATGGAAAGAGTGTAGCCAATGTGTGATTGCAGTCACAGTATATTGTATATTCCTGGTCTCCTTAGAGTCGTATTTTACAGACTGCAACAGCATGTTCACTTGTGATTGAGCGTGAAAGACAGTTTATTCTTTGTTACTTGAAAACCCGAACGATCAAGACGCGCACACCGCCAACATAAATCAGGAAAACGATCCTAGTGGAATTCTCGGAGTTCGGCTTATTTTTATGTTTACGACGTGCAGAACGAAATAGAAGGGTAGTTTGCGTAAGTCTGGTAAAAAAAGTTTCATTTCGCGTGAAAAACTCACATTACTTCTCGAAATAGTTTCCTTTGAGCAATATACACTTGGTCCACCGTACTCCAGATTTCTCATCCCATCGGAAAAATAGGTTGTGTCAAATACAGCAAAATACTCGTTGACTGCAACTATTACTTCCTAAATTTATGACAATTTCTTCCCAGTAAGCCAAAGTTTCAAGTCAGCGAACAGGAAGAAGTTACTTGGAGTTAAGTCTGGTGAATTGGGAGGATGAGAAATCAGTTCAAAGCCATTTTCTTGCACTTTCGCCAATGTTATCGAGATATGTGGGATGGCGTAGTATCCTGGTAAAAGAGTACTCTTTTTACGTTCCAGCCTTGGTCTTTTTTCAGCAAACGCCTTTTCCCAGGTAAGCTATGAGGATTATTCCTTGGGAATTACAGAGACCAGTGGCCATCACTTTATTATCTCACAAAATGGTCTATGCAGTCTTCAGTGCTTTTACATCAGCCGTTGTCCATTGTTTTGACTACCAATCTGACTCTGGTGTGTAATGATGACCAAGGTTTCATCAACAGCCAAAACGGTCTTAGATGATGATGCAGAATCCACGTGAACCTCATTCAGTTCGGTTTGATCTGTGCGGTGGTCCAACTATTCAGATGAAAATGATTATTAACAGCACGAAACTACGTATTCTTCATTTCCAACCGCAGTCGACACACTGACTAGTTTAGACGGCTGTCAACAATGAATTGTATGCTGTACATCGCTGAAATTCTTTATACGAGGTTTGGAATAGTCACCAAGCAACCAACCATGAATGTGCAACAAAAATGTTCCATTATGTCCTGGAAACTTGAGAGACGTATCAAACCACTCTCGTACATAGTCTATCTGTTCCCAGTGTTTTGTTTGTTTCTGCTGCAGAAGGACTTCAGCAAATAATAATTGAACAGAACAAATATCACAGTAAGCCTAAAAATTAGACACAGCAAGACGAAAATAAAGTTCACTCAGTATACCGATGGGAGAAATAGTTGACGAAAACTGAAAAATAAATAAAAATGGAAACTTAAAAAAGTAAGTGGGAGCGAGGAAATTCATTTGGAAAATTAAAAATGCGCCTTCAGACATAAATTCCTTGTCTGTCAGAAACAGAAAATCAACTACCATGTAAGGTGACAGTAATAACTTACGAAAATGAAACGTGGACGTTAAATAATTCCATACGAGTACCTGAAAATAGTAAATTGGGCGTAATAAGTAGTGAAATAAAAAGAAACTGATGTATAAGAGAAGAAATATAATTGGATGCACTGCATAAGAGTACAAGCAGAACAAAAGTAGATGCCAGAAAGAGAGTTTTGCAATGAATGGAGAATGTGAAACTTGCGTTTCTCCTGACATATACACACATCAAAAGAGATCTGCATCATCTCGGTTCCGAGAGTTCCGGAACCTGTACAGAAAATTGGAAGAAAGACAACGTAAACATCATTTCCGCCCTTTTTATTGCTCATGAAAAGCACACATTGCATGTTGTACCACCACACAGCGAGACCTTCAGAGGTGGTGGTCTAGATTGCTGTACACACCAGTACCTCTAACACCCAGTAACAAGTCCTCTTGCATTGATGCATGCCTGTATTCGTCGTGACATACTATCCACATGTTCATCAATACACTGTTGGTCCAGATTATCCCACTCCTCAACCGCGATTCGGAGTACATCCCTCAGAGTGATTGGTGGGTCATGTCGTCCATAAACAACCCTTTTCAGTCTATCCCAGGTATGTTCGATGGGGTTCATGTCTTGAGAACATGGTGGCCGCTCTAGTCGAGCGATGCCTTTATCCTGAAGGGAGTCATTCACAAGATGTGCACGATGGGGGCGCGAATTGTCCCCTATGGATACGAATGCCTCGCCAATATGCTGACGATATGGTTGCACTATCGGTCGGAGGATGGTATTCACGTATCGTACAGCCGTTACGGCGCCTTCCATGACCGCCAGCGGCGTACGTCAGCCCCACATAATGCCTCCCCAAAACAGCAGGGAACCTCCACCTTGCTCCACTCGCTGAACAGTGTGTCTAAGACACTCAGCCTGACCGGGTTGCCTGCAAACACGTCTACGACGATTGTATGGTTGAAAGCATATGCGACACTCATCGGTGACGAGAACGCGCTGCCAATCCTGAGCGGTCCATTTTGTCATGTTGTTGGGCGTACCTCTAACGCGCTGCGTGGTCTCGTGGTTGCAAAGATTACCTCGTCATGGTCGTCGAGAGTTAAGTTGCGCATCACGTAGCCTATTGCGCACAGTTTGAGTCATAATATGACGTCCTGTGGCTGCACGAAAAGCAGTATTCAACTTGGTGTGCTGCTGTCAGGATTCCTCTGAGCCATAATCCGTAGGTAGCGGTTATCCACTGCAGTAGTAGCCCTTGGGCAGCCTGATCGAGGCATGTCATCGATAGTTCCTGTCTCTCTGTATCTCCTTCATGTCCGAGCAATATCGCTTTGGTCCACTCCGAGACGCCTGTACGCTTCCTTTGTTGAGAGCCCTTCCTGGCACAAAGTAACAATAGGAACGTGATCGAACCGCGTTATTGACCGTCTAGGCATGCGTGAACTACAGACAATACGAGCCGTGTACGTCCTTCCTGGTGGAATGACTGGAAATGATCGGCTGTCGGATCCCCTCCGTCTAAAAGGCGCTGTTCATGTATGGTTGTTTACATCTTTGGGAGGGTTTAGTGACATCTCTAAACAGTTAAAGGGACTGTGTCTGTGATATAATATCCACTGTCAACGTCTATCTTCAGAAGTCCTGGGAGCTGGGGAGATGCAAAACTGTTTTTTCAATGTGTTGAAATGTTTAAAGAACTTACGGAGATGCAGTCGAGCGACGTTTTAGACAACAGACGATATTTTGACAACTTGATACAGTGTCATTTTCAAGGGCATGAATGCAGTGTCACAGCTGTGCAAGAAAATTTAAACACTCTTAATGGGGGCGTACGCCAATGAAGAATCATAATGCGGCATATACAGAAAGACACCACACAAACCGTGAACAACTAGCACCACTACACAACCGAAGATGAGTACCATCAGACGTCATCGATAGCAGATATTTATTGCCAGTGGCTGAGAAAATCCTATTAATCCGACCCTCTTTCGTTTAACCATGGATGGAGTAGGAATACAAGCAAAATTACTGAAGAAATGGAAACTGAAATGAGAAGAGATACGATGACACGATTAGCAGACAACATGTCCATTCTTGATAACGTAAGGAAGACGTATTTATATGAACTGACGACATATTTAACATCAGAATATGAATTATGATGTGCAAATGAAGCCAAGTGGAAACCAATTATGCAAAACACGATGTATTTGCCAAAGATGAGACTGGAAAAGACACAATAGCAGAGGAAGTCAAGGAACTCTAAGCAGTAAGGTCACTTATGATATGCGAAAGAAAGAAAGATTCCCTTCAACAATAGAACCGTTTTCTTATCAGATATTGATTACAATTAAGATAGTTCCCTAAAGCACAAATTTATTACAAATATGGAAGGTATGGTAGAGCATAATATAGATAAATAGAATATAACAACAGTCATTAGAGACGGAGCACAGACTTAGTTTGGGGGTGGATAGGGAAGATAACTGGCTGTTTCCATTTCAAAGGAATCATTGCGGCATTTTACTTCAGTTATTTAGTGAAAACCACGCGAAACTTAAATGTAAATGATAGATTGGGAAACTAAGGACAAGTCATCCCATATGCAAGTCCAGTGTTTTGCTCAGTCGATTGACTGGAACACTATATGAAAGCGAAGTGTAGACTATGGGAAGTAGGAGGCACTGCAAGCATGTCAGAGGTAATGCCACAGAAGGATGTTCAGCGTTAAGGAGCTACTAGAAAGAATAAGTATAGGATAGCAGTGTCAGGAAAATCATCACCAGAAAAAGGAACAGGTTAACTGGACATCTGGTACGGCACTCCAAAATAGTTAACATGATAGCGCTTGATTTGGGCAGTCTGTGCTAACAGTTACCTTACAATCATTCGAAATCATTTTTATTCTAGTATCCAACGTGGGATGAACTGCAGGCTAAACGTAAGACGATGAACAATGAATGGAGATTTAGTTTGTGGCCAACTAGTAGATTGGTTGAGCTGCTGGTACAAATAATAAAATGTAGATGGAGTCTGTCGAAAGTACTTAGAGAAAATTAATCTTGTTTTCTTTTTTTAATAAAAATCCATAATGTCACGTCTTATGATTCGGGAGTTCGTCAGAAATGAACAGTGAAAGTTTCATTTACACCAAAAAAAGAAGAATTCTTTCAAGATAAGGAAAACGATTTGCCTCAGGGTACCTTTCGTAATGTGTTCGCTTATTTCTCCCAATGAGAAAAGCTCTGCCGGAGATCGGCTGAGAAAGTGTTACTTTTAAATACCGAGGGACAATCACACAAAGCAAGTCGATGTGAGCTGTTTTAAAATGACCCACGGAAAGATGTGCTACACTCAGAGTAACACACTTGGAATACTGTTCAGAAACCACTCAATTAGAAAGTGTCGTAACAAATGTCGATTCAGTGTCTGGCACTTAAGTCTTAAGCACAGTTCATTTCATTACTAACCTGTTCATGCATTAGGAACCAAGTGCTTATTTCAGACGATTCTAAGGTTTATTTTCATTATCCCAAGCAGACAAAATGGCTACCTACGAATTCGAGTGTAATGAGACCGAAGTTTCCAGATGGATTATCAGAAAATTGCCGTTTCATTGTTTGATTACTTAACAGCTCAAAATTACAGTACATTACTTTAGGTTTAAAGTCTGGTTTCTCAATTACACAGCAAAAGAAACACTGGATCAACAACCGGGCGAGTAACGAAGTCCTAAACAGGCTGATCATTGATCATTCGCTATACAGACTTCTAACCTTAAGAACAATCTCTACTGTCGTATGCTGGGGCGAAGCAAATATAGGGTAACTTTCGTCGACTTCAAGAACTCTGCATACAGAGAGAAACTTTTTAGGGTTTTGGAAGAGTTCGGAATAAACAGCAAAACCAGGGATCTCAGCAAGGGTACTCTTATCACTGCCAAATCAACGTTCAGTTTCACTAGAAATTTTCCTGTACCAACACCAGTGTGAGACACAGATGCGAAATCTCAGCAAATTTCTCCAGTTCTGTCGTAGAAAAGATGACAGAACGTAAGGAAGGAATCCTAAATTAAGAAGTTTTCCACCTAGGAAGAAAGAAAAATGGCATATAGGTAGACTGTCTGACCTATGAAACCGTTAGTTTCATCAGCAATGGAAAGAATTACGCAGTTGGAAAGTACGATGAGACTGAATTTATGAGCAACAATAAAGATACCCTACATACGAGTATTTTTGTGTTTGAGGGAGGGGAAAATCTACAGACCATTGAGATACAAATCGCTAGGAAAAAGGAATATGTAACAATAAGCATTGTCATATGATTTTTATTAAAACAACGGGATACAGTTGTCAAAACTGAGAGCTTCTAATCTGGGGAAATAATGCCTTGATCGAAAAGGGAGGTCCCAAAGATTTAAATGAAACGGACTGAAGTGTTTCGAAAAATTTTGGGCCCAAGGTTGAAAGTGAAGAAAAATGTCTTCGACTTAGCAAAGAAGTGTATCACAGAAGTAAATAAATGTCAGCTCTGATTGAAAGGGCGACTACAGTTTAGTTTTATGACATTCATTAAGACTGTAACACTCCACATTTAACTAAAGGAGAAGCGGAAGCGAAAGACTTTCGGGAAGTCAGAACTGATGAAGTCAAGTAAAAAATAGAAGTCGAGCACTGAAAAAAGGTAAATTTAGATAGCGCGACTGCTACGGTCGCAGGTTCGAATCCTGCCTCGGGCATGGATGTGTGTGATGTCCTTAGGTTAGTTAGGTTTAAGTAGTTCTAAGTTCTAGGGGACTGATGACCGTAGATGTTAAGTCCCATAGTGCTCAGAGCCATTTGAACCATTTTTTAAATTTAGATAACAAGTGAATGACAACAAAGGAAGACCCTACACAGAAGATGTAAGTTTGTAAAAAAAATTAAGAGACAGTGTGAAATCAGCGTCAGTATAAAAGAACTCAAAAAGTGTCAAACGCCATCCGCCGGTAACCTTTTCAGCGACCAGGCGCTAAAAACTACACGACAGTCGACCGACCACTGTGTCAAATGGTTCAAATGGCTCTGAGCACTATGGGACTTAACATCTGTGGTCACCAGTCCCCTAGAACTTAGAACTACTCAAACCTAACTAACCTAAGGACATCACACACATCCATGCCCGAGGCAGGATTCGAACCTGCGACCGTAGCAGTCGCGCTGTTCCGGACTAAGCGCCTAGAAGCACTGTGTCATCCTCAGTCATTCATCATCGGATATAATATGGGGGGAGGGGGGATGGGGTCGGCACATCGCACTCCCGGCCGTTGTCGACATTCCGACCTCGTAGCCCCTACTTGTCAATCAGGCAGCTCCTCATTCGGCATCACGAGGCTCAGCGCGTCCCGTTCCATCAAGGAAAAATTCCTGGCAGTACCGGGAATTGAACTCGGGTGCTCCACACGATAGTAGTTGCGTCGACCACTGTGCTACTGAGGCGCTTACAGATAGCCTTAGTTTTGAATTTAAAAACAGTATCTTTTCTGAAGGTTAATTAAGAAGGCTGTAAGTAGCATTTGGTGTGTCTATAAAGTAAAGTGAAATTCTATTATACAATTACCTAATTATGTGAGGAAATGAGCGACAGGAAAATAATTATACGTTCGTATCCTCTGACGCACAGCACAGCACCGTGCGGTTCTAGGCGCTACAGTCTGGAGCCGAGCGACCGCTACGGTCGCAGGTTCGAATCCTGCCTCGGGCATGGATGTGTGTGATGTCCTTAGGTTAGTTAGGTTTAATTAGTTCTAAGTTCTAGGCGACTGATGACCTCAGAAGTTAAGTCGCATAGTGCTCAGAGCCATTTTGAACAGCACAGCAAAACGAGAAGTAACGAGACTGCGAATGGTTGATAATACAAAAATCTGATGAAATCAGGTAACACAAGTACAGACATTGCAGTTTGCCTTGCCACTACCTGTAGAAACGACATGTCCATCTCGTCGACAGTTTTGTTGCAAAAGTGTGGTCGGTTACGCCACCTCTACATGATCCTCTCCCGCCGATTTTACTGCTTTAACTTAACCTGCAGGGGCACACCATCGCTTTAAGTAATTGGAGCCCAGAGCGGAGAGGTGCGCCAAATGCGGTTCCAGCGCGCCAGTGGGTTTAACAGTTGATTGCCAGGCGGGAGTGGCTTTTAAGGCCTTCCCCGCTCACTCTCAAGAGAATTGTGACCTAGTTCCATTTTATAGTCTTGGATACACGCTCAGCACACAGGTTAGCCAAGAAAGAACATCTGTTCAAGGAATAACGATGCTGTAACACCTAGTTCAACGATCGTTTAGTTCAAAGAATCGCTATGTTGTAACACCTAGTACAACAAGCGCTTAGAGTGGGTCGAACACAGCACATACCTTCCGCACTTCTGATCGTGGGAGATGTTAATCGTAGTGGTTTTCAATGCGAGATGCTAATCCTAAGGGAGTAAGCTGTTCGAATTCCGTTTTTCATCGGTCTTCTTTTGCTTGTTGCGGTATGCCACGATGTCCTTCCCTGTGTCAACCTCTTCGTTCCATAGCAGCGCTTACAACGCACTCAGTTCTTATATATTCCAGTCTCTGCCTGCCATTACTGCTTTTGCCATCTACGGTTTCACCTAATATCATGGAAATCCTCCTCTGCTATCTTAACGCGTGTCTATCACCCTGCACCTTCTTTTAGTTAGTGCTTTCCTCGTGTCAAAAAAGCGGATGGAGATTAGATTTAACATACCGTCGACAGTGAGGTCGTCAGAGAAGAAGCAAGCTGGGATTAATGATGGATGGGAAAGGAAATTGTTCGTGCTCTTTCAAAGAAACAATGCAGCCATCCACCTCAAGCGATTTAGGACAATCACGGGAAACCCACATCTGTATGGTTGGACGGGTATTTGAACCTTCGTCCTCCTGAATACCACTCCGAGACACTAAGCACTGCTTTCTTCATATCGTATTTATGGAGACTTTTGGCGGAAGACTGATTCATTAAGATCTCCCTTTTCCTTTGTTGTCTGGAAATCGCTATTCCTAGACCCTCTTTTGCAGCATTCACTATTGCTGAAGAGCCTTCCGTTCATTTTTCCGTTTGTAGTCTCCAAAATCTCCAAAATAGTGATTCTTTAAAGCTTACAGTGGCACGATATTTACCTCTGACGTGGGTGCACATTTATAGTTCCATATGAACGAAGTATGTGGTGATAGTACACTGAGGTACAAAAGTCATGGGAGAACGATACACACACATACAGATGCCGGTAGTATCACGTACACAAGGTATAAAAGGGCAGTGCATAGACGTGGCTGTCGTTTGCTCTCAGTTGATTCATGTTAAAAGATTTCCGACGTGATTATGGCCGCACGACGGGAATTAACAGACTTTGAATGCGGAATTGTAGTTGCAGGTAGACGCATGGGACTTTCTGCTTCGGATATCGTTAGGGAATTCAGTATTCCTAGATCCACGGTGTCAAGAGTGTGCCCCGAATACCAAATTTCAGTCATTGCCTCTCACTGCGCAGTGGGCGATGACTTTCATTTAACGACCGAGAGCTATGGCGTCTGCGTAGGGTTGGCAGTGCTAACAGGCAAGCAACACTGCATGAAATAACCACAGAAATCAGTACTGGAAGTCCGACAAGTGTATCCGTCAGGACAGTTCGGCAAATTTAGGGTTAATGGGCAGCATACGACGGACTCGAGTGCCTTTGCTAACAGCATGAAATCGCCCGCAGCGCCTCTCCTGGGCTCGTGACCGTATCAGTTGGACCCTAGGCCACTGGTCTGACCTTGTCAGATGAGTTCCGATTTCAGGTCGTAAGAGCCGACGCTAGAGGTGGAATGTGGCGCAGACCCCACGACGCCATGGACACAAGTCGCAACAAGGCACTGTGCAAACTGGTGGTGGTTCCAAAATGGTGTGGGTTATGTTTACATACGAGGTGCATTCAAGTTCTAAGGCCTCCGATTTTTTTTTCTAATTAACTACTCACCCGAAATCGATGAAACTGGCGTTACTTCTCAACGTAATCGCCCTGCAGACGTACACATTTTTCACAACGCTGACGCCATGATTCCATGGCAGCGGTGAAGGTTTCTTTAGGAGTCTGTTTTGACCACTGGAAAATCGCTGAGGCAATAGCAACACGGCTGGTGAATGTGCGGCCACGGAGAGTGTCTTTCATTGTTGGAAAAAGCCAAAAGTCACTAGGAGCCAGGTCAGGTGAGTAGGGAGCATAAGGAATCACTTCGAAGTTGTTATCACGAAGAAACTGTTGCGTAACGTTAGCTCGATGTGCGGGTGCGTTATTTGGTGAAACAGCACACGCGCGGCCCTTCCCGGACGTTTCTGTTGCAGTGCAGGAAGGAATTTGTTCTTCAAAACATTTTCGTAGGATGCACCTGTTACCGTAGTGCCCTTCGGAATGCAATGGGTAAGGATTAAGCCCTCGCTGTCCCAGAACATGGACACCATCATTTTTTCAGCACTGGCGGTTACCCGAAATTTTTTTGGTGGCGGTGAATCTGTGTGCTTCCATTGAGCTGACTGGCGCTTTGTTTCTGGATTGAAAAGTGGCATCCACGTCTCATCCATTGTCACAACCGACGAAAAGAAAGTCCCATTCATGCTGTCGTTGCGCGTCAACATTGCTTGGCAACATGCCACACAGACAGTCATGTGGTCGTCCGTCAGCATTCGTGGCACCCAACTGGATGACACTTTTCGCATTTTCAGGTCGTCATGCAGGATTGTGTGCACAGAACCCACAGAAATGCCAACTCTGGAGGCGATCTGTTCAACAGTCATTCGGCAATCCCCCAAAACAATTCTCTCCACTTTCTCGATCATGTCGTCAGACCGGCTTGTGCGAGCCCGAGGTTGTTTCGGTTCGTTGCCACACGATGTTCTGCCTTGATTAAACTGTCGCACCCATGAATGCACTTTCGACACATCCTTAACTCCAGCACCACATGTCTCCTTCAACTGTCGATGAATTTCAATTGGTTTCACACCACGCAAATTCAGAAAACGAATGATTGCACGCTGTTCAAGTAAGGAAAACGTCGCCATTTTAAGTATTTAAAACAGTTCTCATTCTCGCCACTGGCGGTAAATTTCATTTGCTGTACGGTGCTGCCATCTCTGGGACGTATTGACAATGAACGCGGCCTCATTTTAAAACAATGCGCATGTTTCTATCTCTTTCCAGTCCGGAGAAAAAGAAACAGAGGCCTTAGAACTTGAATGCACCTCGTAGAATGGACTGGGTTCTCTGGCCCAAGTGGACCGATCACTGACTGGAAATAGTTATGTTCAGCTACTTGAAGACCTTGGAGACAGCCATTCATGCATGTCATGTTTCCAAACAACGATGGAATTTTTACGGATGACAATGCTCCATGTCACCAAGCAACAGTTGTTTGCGATTGGTTTGAAGAACATTCTGGAAAATTCCGGAGAATGATATGGCGGCACCGATTACCTGATATGAATCCCATCCAACATTTATGGAACATATTCAGATCACTTAGTGCACAAAATCCAGCACCGGCAACGCTTTTGCAATTATGGTCGACTATAGAGGCATCATTGCTCAGTTTTCTGCACGTGACTTCCAAGGACGTGTTGAGACCATGCCACGTCGCGTTGCTGCACTACGCCAGGAAGAAGAAGGTCCGACACGACAATAGGAGGAATCCCAAGACTTTTGTCATCTCATTGTTATATAGGGCCTGGGATTACCTGAGTTACTGTTCACCATAAATCACCCAAATATTAATATTTATCAGGAAAAAATCCATTACATTTGAAAATGATATACAGTACTTATTGATACATCGCAAAGTGAATCGGAAAAGACATATAGTAATGACAGCTAACACGGAGAAGAGCAGCCTAACCATGCCAGAGGTTACTTTGGAAGAAACAGGCCTATTCAGTTTCTGTCTTGAATTCTAGTTATCAAACATAGGCCTACTAGCAGAGTACCCGGCGTCGCCCAGGCATGTATTTATTCCCGTTCTGTCAGTCCATATCCTTCTGCTCTCTCTATCTGCTCCTAACCCCCTACAAGTCATCCTCTTCTCCCTCTCTCAGTCCATCTCCTCCTGCTCCCTTTCTCTGTCTAACTCCCCCTCCCGTGCTCTGTCTGATAATCTCCTCTTTGCTCTCTGTCCATCACGACCCCTTCTCTGTATAACTTCTCCACTCATCTGTGTCTCTCTTCATTTTCTCCTTCTCCCCACCCCTCTCTCTCTCACTCTGTCTCGCCATCTCCTCCTTCTTCCTTTATCTGTACATCTCCTCCTCTTTCGTTCTATGTCCATCTCCTCTTTTCCTTCTCTGTACACCTCCATCACTTCCCTTTCTCTGTACATTTTCTCTCCCCTTTCTCTGTCCATCTGCTCCTCCCCCCCCCCCCCCCACATCAGTTTCCATTTACTCCTTCCCCCTCTCAGTCCATCACTTCTTCCCCATTTCTCTCTCCACGTTATCACCCCCATGAAAGTAGCACGCTGCTGGTTATTACTCCCACAGTATTTCTTTCCGGTTAGTAAATAATATGTGTCCCAAGCTTTGTTGATTAGATCCATGGATTTAGTAGGGTCTTTTTACCAATGGATTTGCGTACATACGCACTCGTATATTTAACATATTTCAGACGTAGTTGTACACATATTTCATTTGTATGTCTAGTATATTTCGCTTTAGAGTTTCGTTTTCACGCAGCTCAATGTTTTTGACGTCATAATTTCTGAACTACGACTCATACAAAGGTACAATTTTGCACGTACTTCCAGTGATATATATGGGCACTGTCTGCGAAGTGTGGCGCGAGCTAAAATAGAAGTAAAGAGTTGATGATTTAAAGGTCATGCATGACGCGGTAGTTTTTCACGGATCTCAGTGTTTATGAGGTCATACCTCCCGAACTGTATGTCGCACAATAAGATACCTTTTCTCGTACATTCTGTTGTGTGTGCAAACTATGCCATGAATACAGTTAGTAGTACAGAAGTAATAAATTAAAATGCCAGGCCTCATGCGGCCGTTATACTGCATGAACAGCAGAAATGTAAGTAGTGTTAAACTTAGTGGGTAGATCCTTTCATCATTTAGTGGGGGTTGTAAGCGAGACAAAGTTTTGTAAAGGTTTTAAATTATGTTTAAAGTTGGTCACAAGTCACTAAGTGCTCTCATTCTCAAATATTGGGTGAATAAAGTTTGAGTATTTGCGATTCGTTGGCTATACTTTTTCACCCCGCCCCCACTCCTTTTGTAGGTAGGCGGTTCTTACCTCCACAGCGATTCTTTCCAGATAGTATGTGATATGTGTACCACGTTTGGTTGAAATTTGTTCAATGTCTTAGGCGGATACGTGAACTACACAAACTTGCATACGTAAATAGAAATACACACACTTTTTTTGATATGTATGGACTAGTGCGCCCAAAACCGACAGGTGAGTATGTAAGGTCGCACAAAGCCACTGATGCCATGTTAATATGTGTGTTCGGTAGCGTTTAGCTATTGGAGGTAACTGCGTGGGTCACAGCTTTTGTACTGCCTAGTGTGAAAAGTAGTACTGTTCATATCTGCTGTCACCTTAGTGGAGTTCGCATGTAATCTGCTCCTTGTGACAAGTCTAGCTGCTGTTAATGTGCTGTCCGCAGCTCTTGGTCGTGCGGTAGCGTTCTCGCTTCCCACGCCCGGGTTCCCGGGTTCGATTCCCGACGGGGTCAGGGATTTTCTCTGCCTCGTGATGACTGGGTGTTGTGTGATGTCCTTAGGTTAGTTAGGCTTACGTAGTTCTAAGTTCTAGGGGACTAATGACCATAGATGTTAAGTCCCATAGTGCTCAGAGCCATTTTTGTTAATTTGCTAGCTAAGCAATAGCGGGCCCAGTCGCACATGTGACGACACCTGACTGTTTCTTGTTAACCGTGTGAGGAATGTTGTTAGTTAGTTAGTGACCTGTTCCATAGATCGTATCCATGATAAACGTCACGACACACAATATATCAGCAGAACAATTATGGAACACGTCAGTACTGTACATCTAAAATAAAGAACTCTTTATTATGGCTATGGGTATCAACTGTAAAAATGACTACTTCCATTCATGAATCTCTCTATGGTATGGAAGGAGTTCTGCTTCATTTTCTTGCGCGCTTGTCCCGCATCGGCTCAGGATCGGCACGGTTATTAACGCGTTTGGCGCGATTAATTTAAGGGGCGGCCGGATGAATGTGCGTATCGCATCTGCGTGTAGCTTTACTGAAAATGTTTGCAACTCGTGCAGATGACGAGGTGGAAAACCGCCTGAAAACTACATCCAGGCTGATCAGCACACCGAGCGTCGTCGTTGATGCGATTCAGTGGCGGCGCGAGGCTTCAACACGCACGGTCATTCGGTCGGGAGTGGTGTATAAAGAGTAAGTAAGGACAAAGGACTTTAATGCACATTTGAAAACACTGCTATCTGTCAGACATTTTATTTACGTGGGTAGGTTGTCAAAGAATTTTATATCTACAGATTTCACAACTTTTTGTGCCAAAGCTAGATTTATTAAAGCGTAATACAGACCATTTCTCGTCCTACCGTTCTATTTGTGAATACCTCTATTACTCTCAAATCAAGAAGGATTCTTGATAGCAAATTTCGTTAGTGAATGAATATGTTGTGAGGGTATGGTTAACATTCCCACCTGGTTAAAGGGTTCCATGTATGATGTACATGTCTGAACTCCACCCATAATTCTACTTTCCTTAGTGCAAAAACTACTTATTGCTCAAATGAGGAGTTTTCTCAGAATATTACCTCATAATATATTAGTGAGTGGAAACATGTTAACTTACTAACTTTTGCATCTCAATTGTTGTCAATTTTTTGTGCTATTTCTGCGTTTATTTCCCGGAACAACTAAACGAAAGAAGTAACTTTGAGCTCACTGAATAATGAACTTCCTTACGTCCTAAGGAGGCCAAAATTCCGTCCATGACAGCGACTTTTTTTTATGAGTCGCAGTAGCTCAAAGTTTTTTTAAGTGCTATTGCTTTCGTCTCTAATGAAAGAACCTGTTTTACCTATACATGCGTGATTGTGATGGTTAGGCAACTTATAGATTGGACTCTACTTCACGAATTCAGTAAGTTAAAAATGTTATTGTGCTACCGGGAATTCTGTTAACTAATTGAAACATCCTTATCAACGATTAGACTTTCCCTTTGACATGAATCACGGATATATCAAGAAAGAGGTACCAATGTTTCGTTGTCTCGTTTTTAGCGTTAGGTCTACGAACTCTAAAGTCAATAAAATACTAAAAAAAAGAAAAACAGAGATCAGAGTGTGAGAAAAAAGAAGCGCCCTGCCGTTGAGTGGAGCCTCTGCGAGAGTGGAGAGGTACGGAGGTGGGCTAATCTTATCTGGTTTGAACGCTGCTTTGCTCGCCTGAGCAATAAATGACGTTTATTGCATTAGCGTTATCTCGGAAGCCATAAAAGGGCGACGCTGTCTCCGCGTGCTGCTGCGACCGTATCGTTCGTGTCACGCCGTAAATTCGATATATCGGCAAATTTATGCGACTGCCGGGATTTTCGGTTCAAGATGTAGCAGAACTGAGTGGGCTTTAAACGGGGAAAGAAAGCAGTACGAATAAATTCCAAATCGTCTCTTTACTGCCGTTGTACACTCCACGTGGAGAGCATAAACTTCACCTGCTAACCATCACCGGTATTCAGATTACAAACACGTTACACGATGAAGAGCTGTTGTAGTCTGTAATCTGGTATGTGCGCCTTCTGTGATCACTACTCTTAATTGAAGTAGTCAGATACAGCAGATTGTCGCCAATCTCGATGTGCTTATATCTTCCACGACATCAGATTCGTTTTGTTATTAAAGCTCTCCCGTAGGACAGCAGCATTGCTGCAGTTTCCCACTTATCAGTTATTAAAATAGAATAGCTTTCATTTTTATGGGAAATAAGTGCGAAATAGGCCAACGGCATTGCAGCAGTGGTAACACAGGTTCCGATTAGATCACCGAAGTTAAGTGCTGTTGGGCTTTTCTAGCACTTGTATGGGTGACCGTCCGGGTCTGCAGAGCACTGTTCGCAAGCGGGATGCACTCAGCCCTTATTGAAGAATTACTTTATTGAGAGGCTGCGGCTCCCGTCACGAAAACTGACAACAGCCAGGAGAGCGGCGTGCTTACCATATGCCTCTCCATATCTGCATCCAGTGGCGCCTCACATCTGAGGGTGACGCGGCGGTCGGTCGGCGCCGTTGGGCCTTCCGAACCCTGTCCGGATGGAGTCAGTCAGTCAGAGTGCGAAATAGTGTTCAGAGCAGTAAACAGTAGTAGTTAGTATTATGTGAATTATCTTGCTTCATCAACTCCTAGTTGAGTAGCATGCATTGCTCGGGTATGCATTTTACCAATCTTCTATTAGTCCATCTTCTTTTACTCCCTCTCTCTATCCATCTTCTCATCCCCGCTTACTCTGTCCATCTCCTTCTCCCCCTCTCTCTCTGTCCGTTTCCTCCTTCCCACTCTTTCTGTACGAGTATATGTTCTCCTTCCTCCTCTCTGTGTCCCTGCTCCTCCCCTTCTCTCATTCTATCTGCTCCTGCCCTGTCTGTCCATCTGCTCCTTTTCTCTCCATTTATCTCCTCCTCCCACTCTAAGTCCACCAACTCGTCCCCCTCTGTCTTCTCCGCACCTCTTCAATATCCATTATTTCCTTCTTCTCTGCCTCCTTCTCACCTCCGTCTCTCTCTGTCCACCAACGCCCTCTCTCCCTCTCTGTCGATCTCTTCTTCACCCCTGCCTGTGTTGATCTCCTACTCTCCCCTTTTCTCATCATGTTGTCACCCACACCCTGATATGAAGTTACTGGTTCTTACAGCCACAGTATTTCTTTCCAGATAGTGAGTAATGTGCGTACCAAGATTGGCTCAAATCGATCGAGTGCTCCAGGAAGAACTTTTTACCAGTGGCTTTGCTCGCAAACGCACATGTGCAGTATTTCACACATACTTTACTTATTTCACTCGTATTTGTACAAGTATTTCACACGTATCTCTAGCGAATTTCGCTCTGCAGTTTCTTATTAAGCGATAAAGTATTTTCCTTTCATCATTTTACGGGGGACGTCAACTTGAAGAAATCTCATAAAGGTTTGAAATTATGTGCGAAGTCCATTGTAAGTCACTAGGCGCTCTCATTCTCAAATACTGAGCGAAAATAATGTGTGTACTTGCGCGTCGGGGACTACACATCTTTTTCACATCCACCCCCACCCCTTTGATAGCTAGGTGATCCTGACCCCCGCAGCTATTCTTTACAGACAGTAAGTGGTCTGTGAACCAAGTTCGGCTGCAGTCGAACCAGTGGTTTAGGAGGAGATATGGAACATTCCTATACATTTTCACTGCTGTAATATGCATGGATAAGTTTATTTCTTACAATAACTAAAAGGTGCAATGACAATTTTTGTCATCTAAAATTTCCAGAAAATTCTACAAGATTCATTCACCGCCGTAACTTAGCTAAGCATTTTGCGTCAACAATTACATACGAATATGCAACATATTGCGGCTGTGCTCCCTACAACGCCTGCAGTGCATCAAATTTTGTCGTCTGCGTCGTGTTACTTGTGAAATCTCAGTACCTAAAAAGTACATTTAATTGTGGCCTCAGAAATCCACATGTACACTGCAAGGCTATATATCTAAAAAATGGTTCAAATGGCTCTGAGCACTATGGGACTTAACTGCTGAGGTCATCAGTCCCCTAGAACTTAGAACTACATAAACCTAACTAACCTAAGGACATCACACACATCCATGCCCGAGGCAGGATTCGAACCTGCGACCGTAGCGGTCACGCGGTTCCAGACTGTAGCGCCTAGAACCGCTCGGCCACCCCGGCCGGCTATATATCTAAAACGGGCGTATAAGTTTGTGACCGCTGACAACGACAACATAACGATTTTACCGACTTTTTTCAACTGCAGGGTATGGAGCCACCGTTTAATCCTAACTGTGATACTTATTAATGAGTACTATAGACCTGTATATCCTCGAAAAGAGCTATATTGCCGAGGGAGTTCCTAAAAAATGGACGACGCACGTTTACAACGAGCTGATACAACATCTACCCCATTTTTTGTAGGCTGCGTGTTTCCGTCCCACTGTTGGCCGATGATAGAGGAAACCTAGCATGCAAACACCCGTCCAACTTTTCTAAATTCCATTTGATGCGATAGAGTTAAGGAAACTATCTCAACAAAGGAGGAAACACACGATAAATCTTGCTTCAAGCCCACTTTGCGATCAGTAACTAGTTACTGGATTAATAAATGGTTCAAATGGCTCTAAGCACTATGGGACTTAACATCTGAGGTCATCAGTCCCCTAGACTTAGAACTACTTAAGGGGAGACGGTGGCAGAAATAATGAAAAATTTACAAATTATTTTTATTTGCTTATTTGATAGTAAATATAATTGAGATTATTATCCCAAATTTTTTCCTTGAAGTTAGAACTACAAATGGCATAAAAAATTAAAACCCTAAGCAGTGTAATGCGCCAAGCCTCCTTTTCATTGTACTAAATGGAGGAAAAATTTTGTTGCAGAATATGGCCTGTGAACCTAGAAAATATAGCTTTAGAAGACTATGATTTTTGTATACATAACAGCAGTGTTGTAAAGAAGGCTGTGGAGCCATTTTCTGGTTCAATCAGTGTGGTATAGAAGGCTGTGGAGTGTTGTAAACAAATTTTGTGCAGTTCAGTGGAATTCGAGTGATGCTTGATTTATTGTGCCGTTCTTTGTGCAAGGTTGAATCTGTTGATCCCTTTTTACAATGCTTAGGCCTGGTAAAGTTGTAAGTAGGCTGTTTATGCTTTCCTTAATGTAAGTAGGCAGTTTATGTTTCTTATTGGCAACGTTACGTAGCGCTCTTTACGAAAATCACTGGCTGTGCTGTGTGCAGTCTGTGGCTAGTTTTGCATTGTTGTCTGCCATTGTAGAGGGGCAGCTGGATGTTAACAGCGCGTAGCATTGCGCAGTTGGAGGTGAGCCGCCAGCAGTGGTGGATGTGGGGAGAGAGATGGCGGAGTTTTGAAAAATGTCATGAACTGCTGTATATATTATGAATATTGAGGTAAATACATTGTTTGTTCTCTATTAGAATCTTTCATTTGCTAAGACTATCAGTAGTTAGTGCCTTCCGTAGGTTGTATCTTCTATTTAGCTGGCAGTAGTGGCGCTCGCTGTATTGCAGTAGTTCCAGTAACGAAGATTTTTGTGAGGTAAGTGATTTGTGAAAGGTATAGGTTAAAGTTAGTCAGGGCCATTGTTTTGTAGGGATTATTGAAAGTCAGATTGCGTTGCGCTAAAAACATTGTGTGTCAGGTTAAGCACAGTCTTGTATAAGTTGTTCTAAGGGGACGTTTCATATGGCGACCCTGCCAGGATACGAACCTGGAATCTTCTGATTTTTTCTTGTAGTTTGTGTATTTAGTGTAGCTTTTGTTTATTGCTAGCGCGTAATTGTAGAGAGAATCTCCTTTGTAGTTGTAGCCTTTCATTGTTGTGGCATGCATATAGATTTGCACCAAGTATTTCGCAGCTACGCTTGCAATTAACTAGATATTATTTTCAGTGCTATGTTAATGTGTTCTCCTATTTTTGCTATTCAAATTGTGCTTTTCTGTGTTATCGTGTGAAATATTGTGATAATAATGGCGTGTGAAAAACGTAACACTAGGATCCAAACTAAATTGAGAAATAATAGTGACGACGAGCGTAGCTTATCAGCGCCGCCGAGTAATGAATTTACTAATGTTCAAAGTAGTAATTTGGTAACTGTGCACAGGGAAATGGAGCGGGCGTCAAATAATGGTGTAGACAGTGAAACAGGTAGTGAACAGGGAAGCATTATCGATCGATCGGTCGGCAACAGCTCGCCTCAGGAATCCGAAATGACAGGACACAGTTTTACAAATACTGTAGATTCAGATTTTGCGTCCTCACCGTTTTCTCAAATAAGTCAAGACACATTTTCAGCTTGTCAAAATGTGAATGTTGCCGGTGCAAATTCACTGCCGAAAAGAGCTGAAGAAAATGTTTCAGACACCAATGCATTGTTATTACAATTAATGCAACAAATGGGAGAAAAGTTTCAAAAGTTAGACACAATGGAACAACACCAGAGACAAACACAGCAACAGTTAGACGCAGTGGAACAAAATCTTAAAAAGTTAGATACAATGGAACAAAATCAGAGACAAACACAGCAAAAGCTTCAAAAGTTAGACTCATTGGAACAAACTCTCGAACAAACACGTGAAGATTTAACTGCTGAGTTACATAACATTGAATCGAAATGTCAAAAAGTCTGTAATGACGTAAAAACACAAATTTGTGAGCATTTCCAACCTATTTTTTCGCGTCATGAAAATGCATTACAGAATCACGAAGCAGCCATAAAAGAACTGCAAACCATTGTTCATGAAAATCATGAGACTTGGTGGGCTAAAATTGACTCAGTTGCATCTACCGATTCGGTTACGCAACTTGCAAAAACACAGGAAAACTTAAAGGACACAGTAGATTCGATTTCAACACAAATGGACACTCTGAAACTTGGCTCAGAAAAACACACTGAGGAAATGTGTTCACTATCGGAGAAAGTAGCCGAACTTTCGGATCAGGTCACTAACTTATCTACAAAGGTAGATGATGATCTGAATGACACAAGACCTGTAGCCTTCACTGACACAGAAGAGTATGAACAAATTAGGAAACTGAAACAAAATCTGAATCAAATTAATACACAACACCAAAGAGAAATCCGGGAAGTACAAGACCAGCTGACACAGGTAATACAAGAATTACGTATTTCAGAGGCCACTCGCGCTCCAATACAGGAAGAGGGACATAGAAATACGGAACAGCCACAAATTAATAACACAGGGCACTTCGGAAATTATGAAAGAAATTGGCAAGGTACACCGAATTTTGAGATGGAACCGCCGAAACGACGTAACAATGACCGACATGCGACTCGCTGACATTATGATTTTGATTATAAGCTGTTCATTACTACACGTAAATTCAAAACGTTTAAGAACTCTGCCAACGACATTCATCCACAAGCGTGGCTCCATCAATTCTCTCATTGTTTTCCTCCCAACTGGTCATTGGAGCACAGGTTAGAATTTATGTGTGGCTACTTGGAGAGTGAACCAGCTGTAAGAATACGATCGGTCATTCACGATTGTCACAGTGAAGGAGAATTTTACCATGCGTTCCTCTCAGCATATTGGTCTCAAGCTACACAAGACCGTGTAAAACATAGCATCATGATGATGAAACACTTCGAACAGTCTGAATTCTCCAGTCTTGTGAAATATGTTGAAGACATGTTGCACAAGAATCAATACCTGTCAAACCCATACAGCCCCTCAGAACTCATCCGCATTTGGTTAATCAAATTACCTGAACATGTACGGCATATTATTTTGGCAGGACGTTGCAAAGACGACATTGAAGCTTTTCAGGGACTCTTACAAGAATTAGAAATTGACACAGACAGTCGCGGGATGCGAAAACAGGAAAACAATCACTACAGGTCACATCCGTCACAATTCCGTGACGACAGAAACAATAAATGGCCACGACAAGCCTATTCTTACAACATAAGTCGTGACCAAAACAGACACCACCCATATGACAACCACTGGCAGAGTAATAGTTACAGGGAAAGATCACCTTACCGTGGTAATGACTATCACAGAGACAATCAGAGAAACAGACAATATGTGAACCAAAACAATTATTATCAAGGGAGACAGAATAACTTTAGACGCAACGGTCCAGCACGCAGTTACGACTCAGGGAGAAATTCTCCACCACGTGACAGACAAGAACGAAACTATGTAAACTACCGACAAAACGACAGACGTGAATTTCATCAGAACTGGCGGGTTTCTAACAGAGCTGGGCCCTCTGGGCAACGTGAATTTGTAGAAGTTAGGTCTCCAAATCCCAATAACGATGCACGCCAACAAAGAGACAATAGGCAATGACTCACACCGCTGGCAGCCATAATACGTACTTATGAAACTGACGACGCAGCTGCCGTAGCTAGTAATTACGTAAAAATGGAAGACATTAGGGACATCTTACTCCAGGAACACGACGTAAAACATAATAACATTGCATATCCTGTGATTCACATTACTGTAAATGACGTAAAATTTACGGCAGTACTTGACTCTGGCAGTCCCATTTCAGTAATTAGTGAAACAGCTTTTAGCAAATGCAACAAATCGAACGATTGTCCCACACTTCCGTTACGTAAGATTAAATTACAAGGTGCAATCTTTGGAAAAAGTGTAGATGTACGCCAACAAACCAATTTAGAATTCTTTTGCCAAAGCCACAGCTTTTCTATGAACTTTCTTATTGTTCCATTATTGTCGACGGAAATTATACTGGGAGTAGACTTTTTGAATGAATACAAAGCAATTTTAAGCTTTCACGATGCTGAAATAAGTTTAGAGAAAGAAGGTAAGTCAATAGCTTTGAAATTTGAAGACTGGCTCTCAAACCATGATGAGGAAATTAATCGGCTTTACGTTCTGTTAGACAACAGTTCGGAATTTTCTACGGAACTAGACACTAACAATCACTCTGGAAGTACTGAGAGGGATGGTATCGACGGCATATTTGAAACTAATGAGTTAATTCAGAATAAAATTCAAACAATTGAGAATTGTAATGATAGTGATAGGCAGGACCTTTTTGAGATTTTACAAGCACATTCCACAGTTTTTACTCACAAAACAGGAACAATCAAGGGATTTCAATACCAATTTCGTGTTCGTGAGCATACTAAATTTTGTGTTAGACCATACGTAATTCCAGCACATTATAGGGACCGTGTTAGAACAGAAATACAATCTATGCTTGACGAGGGCATTATTGAGTCTGCAGTAAGCTCATACAACAATCCGTTACATGTTGTTGAGAAGAAAAATGGATCGATCAGGCTTGTCTTAGATTCGAGACAAATCAATACTATCATTATTCCTGAAACAGACAGGCCGCAGACGATGGAAGAACTTCTTCAAAATTTTAATGGTGTAAAAGTGTTGTCTTCCATTGATCTCAGATCCAGCTTTTATCAGATCGAACTTCATCCAGAATGCAGAAAATACACAGCTTTCCTTTGTTTCGGCGTTTGTTATCAGTTTCGGAAACTTCCTTTTGGTTTGAACATTTCTTCGGCAGCATTCATTCGCGGGTTAAATTCCATATTACCTGAGTTCTTAAAACGTCACATCACCTTATATGTGGACGATATTCTAATAGCAGAAGCTTCATGGGAACAACATAACCGCATCCTCAACAGTTTGTTACGTATTTTTGCAGAATCTGGAATTACAGTTAACTTGGAAAAGTCTGAATTCGGTAGGTCAAAGGTGAAGTTTTTGGGACATATTATTTCTTCTGAAGGCATTCAGCCGGATCCTGAAAAGTTAGAAGCAATCAGAGCCATTCCAGTTCCACCCACAAAAAGACAAGTCCGCAGTTTTCTAGGTCTCGTAAATTTTTACCGTCGTTTTCTGAATATGCAAATTCTAGTTACACCAAAACTTTGTTCTCTCTCTGGAAAAAATACTATTTGGAACTGGGACGAACAAGCACAGTTGGCATTCAATTCTTTGAAAGAAGCGTTACTTCACGCGCCAATACTAGCTCATCCAGATCTGTCACAAGATTTCTGCCTTAGCACGGATTCTTCTAAAGTCGGTCTTGGTGCCCACTTATTTCAAGAAGCCATAGAAGATGACATTACTGTTCAGAAAACTATTGCTTTTGCTAGCCGAGTGCTAACAAAGTCTGAAAAAAATTATTCCGTTACTGAATTAGAAGCTTTAGCTATCGTTTGGGCATTTAACAAATTCCGTTTCTTTCTTTCTGGTAAGCACGTAAAAGTATACAGTGATCATCGTGCATTACAATTTCTTATGTCTTCAAAATTAAATCATGATAGGTTAAAACGTTGGGTGTTGTTTCTGCAAGAATTCCGCTTCACAATAGTCTACATTCCCGGCAAGGAGAACATTGTTGCGGACGCACTGTCACGCGCACCGGCTGGACTTGAGAAAAGTAACACAGAAGGCAACCTCGAGAAAAATTTCAGTATTCTTTACATTCAGAAAGTCGCCTTTGAAAACTTCATCACCACATCTTTAAAGGACATTGCTCATGAACAAGATAAAGATCCGATTTGGAAAGACATCAAAAGTAAATGGCATGAAAAGACACACACTCAGTTTCGGCATTATTACCTGGTTAGAAACAACATACTCTTCAAACGCTGCACTGTTGATGACAAGCTATGGGTGCTTTGCATTCCAGACGATTTTGTTAATAAGCTCATTTGGTACATTCATTTCAGCTACGCACATTTTGGCCCACGAAAATGTTATCATATTCTTCGAACGACTTGTTATTTTAACAACATGGAAAAGCGAATTCGAAGAGTCTTGTCTATTTGTAAACTTTGTCAAAAGGCGAAACCATCTACTATCTCACATCGTGCTCCGTTGTTTCCTATTATTCCTTCTAAATTAAAAGAATTTGCTGCTGTTGATCTCTTGGGATCCCTTGTCAGAACATCGAATGGATTTTCGTACGTTCTAGTCGCTGTTGAACTTACTTCAAAATTTGTTTCTTTCACTCCGTTATGTAAAGCCACTGGACGGTCTGTATCCAATGCCTTTGTTAAAAATTTCTTACGTGAAGTTGGCCACGTTGCTAAAGTCATTTCAGATAACGGACCGCAATTCAGATCTGCTGTTTGGTCCCTCATGCTTCGGAATCATAAAATCAAACCTGTTTTTATTTCATTGTACTCACCACATTGTAACCCGTCTGAACGGATTATGAAAGAAATCAATAAGCTTTGCAGACTTTATTGTCACAGAAAGCATCAGCATTGGGACAGATATTTACACTTATTTCAAAACGTGCTGAATGAAATGCCTCATGACTCCACTGCTTTACCACCTACTCTTGTACTGAAGAATGTAGAACCTCCGAATAGAATCAGAGAGCTTGTACCTTTCCCGAATACACGTAAACTTCGACACAAAGACATAATTGATTTGGCTCTTAAAAATATAAAATCTGCAGCAGACAAAAGGAGAAAACTACACGGGAAAGCAAATGCAAAGAAATTATGTGTTGGTCAGAAAGTTCTCATTAAAGCTCATTCATTGTCACATAAGAAGAAACACTTGAGTCACAAATTCTTTCTAGTTTACAATGGACCTTACAGAATCCGACGTATACCACATGATAATTGCGTTGAAGTTGAAACTCTGCGTACTAGGAAGAGTAAAGGTTTACACCACATTTCACATGTAAAACCATTTATTGACAGATAATCTGCTTTTTAACTTAGTCTTTGCTATTTTCACTTCACGCTACTTGTACAATTTGTCACACTGAGAAACTGTTAACATGCAACAATGTTTGAAGTTAAATATCCAGTCAAGAACCAAGAGAACTTATTTAAACAGAAATTACGACTGCATTGTTGTTGTGAACAGACGACACAGTGTTATTGTGTGTGTACATTCTTGCTTGTTAGTTGCACGATTACGTAACGACTATAAGGCTCACATACTTAGAACATTTACCAGTACTGCTAATGAGATTTTAATGCAACATTTTGGTGTACTTGAAAATACATTCTGAATTAAAGTACTTTCTGGGAGATACCAGATGACACAGTGGTTAGTTTATGTGACAGCTACACGATTATGTCACGACGTTACTAATGAGTGACGATTTACAATGTTGCTTTTGTGGTGTTTCTGTTTTACATCTGCACAGTTTTTCTGAATTCTTCTGGAAAGTAAAACATGTTTTAGTAGTAACTTTTGTGGTGTAGCTACAATGAGACAGCCTTTTCCGTAGTACAATAATACGTTACAGCACAGTAATTTCTTCATCACAACAATAAGCGTAATAACTAAGTTATCTATACGCAAAGCATTTCACTTTTGTGTATCATGAGGTAAGTACATTGACTTCTGTATAACTCAGCTTTCGGAGGACAATAACTATGACACTTCCCAGAGATTATCTTACAGCAAGACGCACATTTAGCGCTACAGGACACGTATTTGAGTGATTAATTTTGTACTTAAAACATTTATTTTTAAAGATTTTTGAATTACAAAGAAAGTTTTCCGTGATACATTTCATTCCATTGCTGTAATCTGTAACACCTAAGGGTATAATTACATTAAACCTCAGGGGGGTACACGCCTACTTTGTGTACCATATGTTTGGCAAGCACAAGGAGCCCTAGCTAATATGGTATTTGCTTATACAACTTTACACATCGGTACCATATTTCTCTAAAACATAAATTACACAGCTATCTGATCATTTAACTGAGAGAGACAAACTTTTTTACTACGTCAGTGACAGATGTTTTCGCAATTACACAGTTGGGTAACTTCACACTTATGAAATTGTATTTTGTCTGTACTGTGTGAACTCTTCATATTTTTTCGGAACCATTGTGATACTATGAGAGCTTTGAATGATGTATTTGGTATGAGATCATGATTTTTAAAGTACGTTTGAGGTAGATGACACTACTGAAATGAACAGAGAATTTTCTTTAGGTTTTGAAATTATTGGAGGAAGCTACGACGATTTTGAGATTTGACTAAGGTGTTATGATGTTATTTTTACGACGACGATGTGTATTATGCTGTTGAAGTATGTTTATGTCAATAAGATGATGCTACCATATATGAGGAATGTGATTACGTGTTTATATGTATATGAATAGTGAATAGAAGTTAGGGACTCTTAACTTGTGAAAAAGGATGTTGGAAACCGAGAATCGTACTTTAAGAGTTATGAAATGTGTGTGTAAATGCGTGAATGTATCACAATGCCGGCGAAAGTTTTTTTGGACACTGTTATATTCATAGGATTTTGTTTCTACACATTTGCAACGTAAATTCTCGACCTGTGAAATTTTTATATGAGACTGTCACTGTAGCGGAAACTGCTGTCGTAAATATTTCCGGAAGAAAGTGACCACCTGCACGTGCGTCGTCGGCACACAGCTGTGTCAGACACCTGGAGAACAAGCCATTAGAGTGAGGGCCTTTCCAGAGGCACAGGTAGAAAAAAAAAAAAGGAAAAAAGGCAGGCCTTTATCCTCGCCATTGACATTCCTTTAGAGAAAATATTGCAAATGCGACACCCTCATTACTTCCATTAACCTTGCTATTGATATTCCTTTGTAGAGGGCATCGCTAATGCGACACGCTCGTTACTTGAAAACATATGATTTTTGTAATGCGTTGTGGGCACACAGCTGTGTCAAACACCTGGAGAACAAGCCATTAGGGTGTGCCTTTCATCGCTAATGCGACATGCTCGAACTTGAAAACATATGATTACACTGTGGAGCTCGTAATTTATGATATGCCTAATGAAATGATTAGAAACATTTTACATCTATTGTCTTTGTAGTTAAGAGATTGCTCATTTTGTTTAATATCTGGTTTCCAGCTGTGTTGCAGCATTAGTTTTATAAAATAAAATGCATTTGCTAATGTGAACACTTTCTGTCAACAGATATATTAAATAATAATTTTGTAATCCACATTCTTTAAAAAAGGAGCGCTTGGAAAGGAAAGAACAATAAGAAGGGACTAGTAACAGTAACTGGACACATAGTTTTCTTTTCAAGTACATGGTAATATTTTTTTTTACAATAAGTTGTTATGGTGCACCACTTTAATTACATAGACATTAAGATGTGAATATACATTTTCCTTTTCTGCATTGTTGTTTTTACTGTAATATTTTTTCTGCTTGAGCTTTGTCATGTTTAGATATAAGTTGCTGCTGCTGTTTGCCAGGCATAGTGCTACTGAATTTTAAATTGTGTTACTCTGTTAAGCTATTTTTACTACTGACATATTTATTGTTGCTGCACATTGGCTCATATTAGTTGTAATGTTGCATTGCTTGGTAATTTAGATTTACTGTAGCTTGCTTTGCGATTTTCCATTTTTTTGCATTGCTGTTTGTGTTAATTTGTTATGTGATGCTGCATTGCCTCGTCCCTTAGTTTAGCATCTGAGCTCAGTAGATTTAAGTTAGCTTAAGAGGGGTAGACTATATAAGAAACTAACTATTATGACTTGGCAGAAATGTATTGAGAAGCTATATGAAAATGGTTTGGGCAATAAAAAAAAAGGATACTGTACAGTGGAGAAAAACTATTTTTGACAGAGGATGTGAACAGAATACAGAAAGCAGGCTTAGATAGGACTTTTGTGAATAATGATGAACGAAGGGAGATCTCCATGCAAAATACTGCAGTAAAACAAACCCTGTCCTTTCCTTGTATTATTCCGCTATATGCTTGTGTACCCTTGTGTATTTATGTTCTTCCTGTATTTATATGTGTATCTGACAAGATTTATGTTGTAGAATTTTTTCTTCTTCTAATACTAAGCTACATTCACTATGATGAGGAATACAGTTATCCTCATATATAATTGGCAGTAATAATATGTTATTTACCTTGTAAAGATGCTTAGACATTATTTATTCTGTTTTGTTTTAATGCTAATGTGTAAAGTTGATGTTTCAAAAGTTATTCTGATCTTTTATGTATCTACTTATGTCATAATTCCTGTAACACTGATGTATATGTTTATTTCTATTCTTTTGTAAAGCCTGTACTACAAATGTTATCTGTATTGTTATGTTCTTTAATGATGTATTTTGTACCTTTGTTATTGTATTTTTATGTTATGAATTGTAATTGATACCAGTTCATCAAATTAAGTAATTTGTAAGTTACATTTCTCTGCACACGTTTCTCTTGGTCATAGTATATGGACAATATGTGAGAAGTAGGGACTCAAAGTGTTTGCACGTGTGTTAATAATTCAGCAAGGGACTGGATAACAGCATTGCTGGTTCTAAGAACAATTCCAAAAACTTTGTGAGTGCACAAGTGGTGGTTTATGGACTTGCTATATTCTCCGCAAGACTCTTCAATGGTGATTGTGCACCTGCACAGTCACAACAGATGGCTGCTGGCCATCTCTACAAGGACTACAGTGGGTCTGCATCTTTGATGACCCAGCAATACCATTATTTCTACAAGGACTACAGTGGGTCTACACCTTTGCTGACTCACCAGTACCATTATTTCTACAAGGACTACAGTGGGTCTGCACCTCTGGTGGCCCACCAATACCACAATCTCTACCAGAACTACAGTGGGCCTGTCCACCATTTCTACAAGGACTGCAGTGGGTCTGCACCTCTGGTGGCCCACCAATACCATACTCTCTACCAGGACTACAGTGGGTCTGCTCTGTGATGACCTACCTACCAATCTTCTTCAAAACGTCGAATGACTCTGCTGTGGGTTTGCTCTGTTGTGGCCCATTACCTGTCAGCATGTCAAGAGTCAGCACTGTCTTTCTGTTGGAAGGACAACACTACTTCTTCAAGACTGCATGGACATCCACTACTTCCTTGTGCATTGTCTTTATTGCTCAGACTTTGATAAAAGAAACGGCAGTTTTATTATGATGAATGATCAGGACTATCTTTATGGACTGTGAGAAAATTTTAGCTTTTGACCAACATTGTATCAATAAGTGTATGCATTTTATATCATTGTTACTGTAATTGTGAAAAATTTTTTCAAATCTGTATTGGCCAGTGCCCAACACCATTTGTAAAAAATTTTTGTGGGGAGCATGGGGGCTATGTAAGTAGGCTGTTTATGCTTTCCTTAATGTAAGTAGGCAGTTTATGTTTCTTATTGGCAACGTTACGTAGCGCTCTTTACGAAAATCACTGGCTGTGCTGTGTGCAGTCTGTGGCTAGTTTTGCATTGTTGTCTGCCATTGTAGAGGGGCAGCTGGATGTTAACAGCGCGTAGCATTGCGCAGTTGGAGGTGAGCCGCCAGCAGTGGTGGATGTGGGGAGAGAGATGGCGGAGTTTTGAAAAATGTCATGAACTGCTGTATATATTATGAATATTGAGGTAAATACATTGTTTGTTCTCTATTAGAATCTTTCATTTGCTAAGACTATCAGTAGTTAGTGCCTTCCGTAGGTTGTATCTTCTATTTAGCTGGCAGTAGTGGCGCTCGCTGTATTGCAGTAGTTCCAGTAACGAAGATTTTTGTGAGGTAAGTGATTTGTGAAAGGTATAGGTTAAAGTTAGTCAGGGCCATTGTTTTGTAGGGATTATTGAAAGTCAGATTGCGTTGCGCTAAAAACATTGTGTGTCAGGTTAAGCACAGTCTTGTATAAGTTGTTCTAAGGGGACGTTTCAAAGTATTTAAAAAATATAGTAAGTCCCATATTTCCAATATAAAGCGAAAAATTGACATTGAGGTTAGGGTGGGGCCTGCAGATGCAAACATTAGCTTGTCTCCAACTGCATCTAAAATAAAGCTGTCAGAAGAAAACTGTCAGAAGAAACAAATCATGACAAAAATACAGGTTCCAGAATTTTGGATCTGGAAATGGTGGCAGAAGCACTTAGAAAAGCCTGCAAGTGCTCTGTTTATGGAGGAAATGATGGAAAGAGAGAAGGTTTGGTTTGCTCATTGCACATTTTATGTCAAAACTGTGGTGCTGACAGACCATTCAAGACATCAAAGGTCAGTAATAGAATCTATGAAGCCAATATGAGATTTGCTTATGGACTAAGATGTATAGGGATTGGAAGAGAGGGTGGAAACCTTTTATGTGGTATTATGAACATGCCTGGTCTTCCCCTAAAATTTTCTGCAATGAATATTGCTCTCCTCAATGCAGTTGCAGAAGCAAGTGAAGAAAGCATGTAAATGGAAGTCCTGGGGGCAATTCAAGAAAATTGTGAAGCAACTAATAGCAGCGATATAGCAGTTTCCTGTGACAGTACCTGGATGAAGAGGGGCCATACTTCACTGCATGGAGTTTCAACAATCATTAGTGTCGACACTAGAAAAGTATTAGACTTAGAGGTGATGTCTAAATATTGTTCTGCATGTTCCTTGCACAAGAAATATATTGATGCAGGCAAAGAAACAGAATCGCAAGAAGCCCACAAAGCTGTTTGTAGCAGATATTATGCAGGCTCCAGTGGTGGGATGGAAGCTGCAGGTATGAAATTCATTTTCTATAGATCTTTGCAAAAGTATGGAGTAAGATACGTACAGTATACAGGAGATGGAGACTCTAGTGCTTTCAAGAATGTAGTTGAAAGTCAGCCATATGGAAAAGATTGCTCTATTGAGAAACTAGAGTGCTTAGGCCATATTCAGAAGAGAATGGATGGACGACTCTGAAGACTTGTTGCAGACGATAAAGGCAAGCTACTAGAGGATGGGAAGCCACTGGGAGGTAAAAACAGACTAACAAAGAAGAGAATTGAGAGCCTACAAGTCTATTATGGTGCTGCAATTAGAAGTAACCTCACAAGCTTGGACAGTATGAGGAAAGCAGTATGGGCCATTTGGTTTCATTACTTGTCGACAGACACTACACGTCAACATGGCCTCTGTTCTAATGAATGGTGCAAATTTTTGAAACGTAAGAAAGTGGGGAAGCTTATACCCATAAAATAACCTTCCTTATGAGGTTTCAATGGCCATTAAACCAACTTTTAGAGCACTGGCTTCACCAGAGCTGCTAGAAAAATGTCTGCATGGGAAAACACAGAACCCAAATGAAAGTTTCAATGTTCTTATTTGGAAAAGATGTCCAAAGACGGTGTTTGTTTCCAATTTGGTGGTGAAGATTTCTGCTTTGGAAGCTGCAGCAGTGTTTAATGATGGGAATGTGGCAAGTCTTCACATCCTCAGCAAGTAGGGATTTACACCTGGAGTCTTCACTGAGCATTTACTGCAGATCATCGATAAGCAAAGAATCGCGAAGGCGGAGACTTCAGTCCAAAACATACAAAAAATTGCTAGGCAAAGGAGCACAGAAGCTAAAAGAGCTGTAGAGGGTGATGAAGAAGAAATGGAATATGGATATGGGCAGTTTTTGCTAAGGTGTGATAGATTTTTTTTTATATACAGGGTGTTACAAAAAGGTACGGCCAAACTTTCAGGAAACATTCCTCACACACAAAGAAAGAAAAGATGTTATGTGGACATGTGTCCGGAAACGCTTAATTTCCGTGTTAGAGCTCATTTTAGTTTCATCAGTATGTATTGTACTTCCTCGATTTTCACAATCAACATGTGTGGGCTGACGAGAATCCGCACGCAATTGTGCAATCACGTCATCAACACAGATTTTCTGTGAACGTTTGGGCAGGCATTGTTGGTGATGTCTTGATTGGGCCCCATGTTCTTCCACCTACGCTCAATGGAGCACGTTATCATGATTTCATACGGGTTACTCTACCTGTGCTGCTAGAACATGTGCCTTTACAAGTACGACACAACATGTGGTTCATGCACGATGGAGCTCCTGCACATTTCAGTCGAAGTGTTCGTACGCTTCTCAACAACAGATTCGGTGACCGATGGATTGGTAGAGGCGGACCAATTCCATGGCCTCCACGCTCTCCTGACCTCAACCCTCTTGACTTTCATTTATGGGGGCATTTGAAATCTCTTGTCTACGCAACCCCGGTACCAAATGTAGAGACTCTTCGTGCTCGTATTGTGGACGGCTGTGATACAATACGCCTTTCTCCAGGGCTGCATCAGCGCATCAGGGATTTCATGCGACGGAGGGTGGCTGCATGTATCCTCGCTAACGGAGGACATTTTGAACATATCCTGTGACAAAGTGTTTGAAGTCACGCTGGTACGTCTGTTGCTGTGTGTTTCCATTCCATGATTGTGATTTGAAGGGAAGTAATAAAATGAGCTCTAACATGGAAAGTAAGCGTTTCCGGACACATGCCTACATAACATATTTTCTTTCTTTGTGTGTGAGGAATGTTTCCTGAAAGTTTGGCCGTACCTTTTTGTAACACCCTGTATATTTCATCCAAACTATAAAATGATTTTTATGCAAATTAAGGTTTTCTGCTTTCAGGAACACATATATCAGAAACTACTGGAAGGATTGCAATGAAATTTGGCACACCTTTTCTTTTACTTTGCAGCAATATTTAAGTGGAACAAAATTTTAATCGAGATATTATACACAGTTTTGTGGTTGATAATATATTGAAAGGTTTGCTTGTAAAAAGTGTTCGAATCCAAAATATCACAGAAAATACTAGCATTAATTTACCAAAAAGTTACTGCACTTAATTCTACACCTATTAATGTAGATTGTTTTACCATTAAAAAATTTGCCAAATTTGCATCGAAATTATGAAAAAGTGTACCTTAAAATAATAATGCAATAAAAAATTCAAAATTATCTCACTGCATTAGATTGTTATTAAAAATTCTCAATTTAAAAAAAATCATATTAGATCTCTATACATAAGTGTGCAAAATTCCAAAGAGATTGGACAAAAAATAGCAAAGATATGGATTTACAAAAATATCAGTGCAAGACTGCCACCGTCTCCCCTTAAACGTAACTAACCTAAGGACGTCACACGCATCCATGCCCGAGGCAGGATTCGAACCTGCGACCGTAGCGGTCACGCGATTCCAGACTGAAGCGCCTAGAACCGCTGGGCCACACAGGCTGGCTACTGGATTAATAGCATGGAGGTTTCTGTGTAAACGTCAAATCGTCTTATGGAACTGGACAAGGACGAAACTGTTGCTCATGAACCGCATTGCACCATATCTGATTGATACGACGTACAGTTCAAAGCCAAGATGGCGACATTTCTCGAAGGCCACGCGTAACAGCAGCATGTTGTTGGTATGACAATCTGTAATTTTTTTACTCGCTCCTGCCAATCCGGACATCATCGATTATTTGATACGTCTCAACGCAACGTTGGCAAATCATGAATTCACACCAACCTAAGTATGAGGGTTCGTCAATTATCATCCGCAAAGTAGTTATAAAACTTTATTGTAATCAAGTGGGAAATTTACAAGAACATCATTTTTCGACATAGTCTCCTTGAGTCCAACGCACTTGGTCCATCGTTGTACAAGCTTCCTGATGCCCTCATAAAAGATGGTTCTCGGTTGAGCTGCGAGCCAGGAATGCATCGCTTCTTTCACTGCTTCGTCCAAGGCAAATCGACGGCCCCTTAATGCCTGTTTGAGTGGACCTAACAAGTGATAGTCACAAGGGGCAAGATCGGGACTACACTCCTGGAAATGGAAAAAAGAACACATTGACACCGGTGTGTCAGACCCACCATACTTGCTCCGGACACTTCGAGAGGGCTGTACAAGCAATGATCACACGCACGGCACAGCGGACACACCAGGAACCGCGGTGTTGGCCGTCGAATGGCGCTAGCTGCGCAGCATTTGTGCACCGCCGCCGTCAGTGTCAGCCAGTTTGCCGTGGCATACGGAGCTCCATCGCAGTCTTTAACACTGGTAGCATGCCGCGACAGCGTGGACGTGAACCGTATGTGCAGTTGACGGACTTTGAGCGAGGGCGTATAGTGGGCATGCGGGAGGCCGGGTGGACGTACCGCCGAATTGCTCAACACGTGGGGCGTGAGGTCCCCACAGTACATCGATGTTGTCGCCAGTGGTCGGCGGAAGGTGCACGTGCCCGTCGACCTGGGACCGGACCGCAGCGACGCGCGGATGCACGCCAAGACCGTAGGATCCTACGCAGTGCCGTAGGGGACCGCACCGCCACTTCCCAGCAAATTAGGGACACTGTTGCTCCTGGCGTATCGGCGAGGACCATTCGCAACCGTCTCCATGAAGCTGGGCTACGGTCCCGCACACCGTTAGGCCGTCTTCCGCTCACGCCCCAATATCGTGCAGCCCGCCTCCAGTGGTGTCGCGACAGGCGTGAATGGAGGGACGAATGGAGACGTGTCGTCTTCAGCGATGAGAGTCGCTTCTGCCTTGGTGCCAATGATGGTCGTATGCGTGTTTGGCGCCGTGCAGGTGAGCGCCACAATCAGGACTGCATACGACCGAGGCACACAGGGCCAACACCCGGCATCATGGTGTGGGGACCGATCTCCTACACTGGCCGTACACCACTGGTGATCGTCGAGGGGACACTGAATAGTGCACCGTACATCCAAACCGTCATCGAACCCATCGTTCTACCATTCCTAGACCGGCAAGGGAACTTGCTGTTCCAACAGGACAGTGCACGTCCGCATGTATCCCGTGCCACCCAACGTGCTCCAGAAGGTATAAGTCAACACCCTGGCCAGCAAGATCTCCGGATCTGTCCCCCATTGAGCATGTTTGGGACTGGATGAAGCGTCGTCTCACGCGGTCTGCACGTCCAGCACGAACGCTGGTCCAACTGAGGCGCCAGGTGGAAATGGCATGGCAAGCCGTTCCACAGGACTACATCCAGCATCTCTACGATCGTCTCCATGGGAGAATAGCAGCCTGCATTGCTGCGAAAGGTGGATATACACTGTACTAGTGCCGACATTGTGCATGCTCTGTTGCCTGTGTCTATGTGCCTGTGGTTCTGTCAGTGTGGTCATGTGATGTATCTGACCCCAGGAATGTGTCAATAAAGTTTCCCCTTCCTGGGACAATGAATTCACGGTGTTCTTATTTCAATTTCCAGGAGTGTATATGGGGGATGATCCAGTACCTCAAATTTGAGTTTCTGGAGCGTTTGAGCAGTGTGGGCAACATTATGCGGACGGTCATTGTCGTACAACAACACAACACTTTTTGACAGCCATCTTCGGCGTTTGTTTCCATTTACAGGCTTTAGCCTGGCAGTAAGCCTCTAACTGTTACGTGCAGTGTTTATTGTTATGCCCCTTTCCCCATAGTGTTCCAGTACTGGATCTTGTGCGTCCCAGAAAACCGTAAGCATCAGTTTTCCTGCGGGCGGTTGGGTCTTGACCTTTTTCTTGCACAGCGAATTTGGATATTACCAGTCCATACTCTGCCGTTTACTCTCCCGCTCGTAATTATTGATCCATTTTTCGTCACCAGTAATAATCCTATCCAAGAAGTTGTTCCCTCTTTACCACAGCGATGCAAATGTTATTTGCAGGTGTCCAAGCACGTTTGTTTACGCAACTATGTGAGTTGTTTTTGAACCCGTCTTGCACAAACTTTATGAAAACCAAATCTGTTGGGGATGATTTCGTAGGCAGAACCGTGACTAATTTGCAGACGATATGCCACTTCGTCAATAGATAATCGTCTGTCTGAGGATGCCGCGCGGGGTAGCCGTGCGGTCTTGGGAGTCTTGTCACGGTTCGCGCGGCTTCCCCCATCGGAGGTTCGAATCCTCCTTCAGGCTTGGGTGTGTGTGTTGTCCTTAGCGTAAGTTAGATTAAGTTAGATTAAGTAGTGCCTAGGCCTAGGGACCGATGACCTCAGCAGTTAGGTCCCATAGTCCTTACCACAAATTTCCAATTTTTTTTCTGTCTAAGACAATCATTTCACGTGAACGCTCAATGGTTTCGTAATTTGTGGCGGCAAACAGTCGTGTGGCTCCTTCATCGTGCGTAACACTTGTGCGACCATTTCTGAATTTTTCAACCCGTTCGTAGACACTCCAATGTGGCAAGACACTGTTCCGGTACTGTACCGAAAGTCTTCGATGAATTTCAGCCCCTGATACACCCTTCGGTCACAAAAAACATATCATTGAACGTTGCTCTTCTTTGGTGCAAATAGACAGCGGAGATGAAATGGTTAACAGCGCGGCAGCGATAACGAAACTAACCTAACAGCTTGAAAATTGAAAAAATATAATAACAACTAAAGCATGCGTCATCAACGTAAAACGACAGTGCTGCGAAAATAAACAAAAACATAACTAAATTGCGAATAATAATTGACTCACCCTCGTATCAAAATACCTTCCACAACCATTTATATATCATTTAATCTGATGCACAAGTTTGACTGCGAAAATAAGGTATGAGAAATTAGGTCTCATACGGAGGCATACAAAAAGTCGTTTTTCCCTCTCTCTGGAGTGGAACAAGAAAGGAAACGACAAGTAGTGATACAGGGTACCCTCCGCCACGCTCTGTACGGTGCCTTGCGGAATATCTATGTAGATGTAGAGAAAGGCAAAGAGTGAGGGTTTCTAGACTCGGTACTTTCAAGCCTAATGAAAAGGAAAATGATAGAATAAAAATTATATCATTTGATCAATATTTATATCGACGTTTATGATAGTATGTCGTTAAAAGAAGACTAAGTTTCTTTTGGCCCGCGCGGTTAGCCGGGAGGTCTAACGCACGGCTTTCCGGGGTGGGAAGGAGCGCCTGGTCCCCGGCACGAATCCGCCCGGCGGACTTGTGCCGAGGTCCGGTGAGCCGGCCAGTCTGTGGATGGTTTTTAGGCGGTTTTCCATCTGCCTCGGCGAATACGCGCTGGTTCCCCTTATTCCGCCTCAGTTACACTATGTCGCCGATTGCTGCGCAAACAAGTTCTCCACGTACGTGTACACCATCATTACTCTACCCCACAAACATAGGGGTTACACTCGTCTGGTGTGAGACGCTCCCTGGGGGAGGGGGAGGATCCACCAGGGGCCGAACCGCACAATAACCCTGGGTTCGGTGTGGGACGGCGGAGGGGTGAAGTGGACTGCCGTAGTCGTCGTGGGTTTGTGGACCACTGCGGCTGCGGAGGGGACGGAGCCTCTCCGTCGTTTCTAGGTCCCCAGTTAACATACAGCATACATACATACAAGTTTATTATATTTTTAATATCTGGTGTAATGAAACTGAAGACAACAAATAGGAAAATGTCTTTTGATGTACCATCGTTTTTCTGTTAGGTCATCCTCCGTAACCATCTAAGAGGAAAGACAAAATTAAGAAAAGGAGATATTTTACGATTCATGTTAAAATGAGAAGGGGACTACTTCAGCTTATACATTACAAAACGGCAATGGTGCCAGGCCGAGCAGGCATATAAACTGGGGACGAAAAGGAAGGTCTGAAGGGCTGGAAAGAGGTAAAAAATTCCCATGGTCAAGGGATGGCGCACTTAAAAAAAGTAACTTAGCGGTCAGCATTTCTGACATCCATGCGGATCTGTGTTAGAATTATCCTGCCACTCCAATGAAAATTTCAAACCAAATAATACACATTTGCATGACACTTGTTCGATTAGCGGTTCTATAAGACTTTTTCATAGGTGGGAGGATAGAAACGGGGCGTACTCAGGCCCTTCAGGACAGCTGAGGAGCTTTTTGGATGGAAAATAGCGCCTGCAAGTTCTGGCAACCTTACGATGGCTGGCAGAACAGTCTGTTAAGCCCATGATCTTCCAAAAAGCGCCCAAAATCGCCGTCCAGAGACTGACACGTCGGCTGGTCAGCAGCGTGTAGGTTTCAAGTACCTGATGGCGGAGGTAATTCAGTATTAGCTTGTAACTACGGGAATCAAATAACTCAACTGAAATCGCTGTTTACGTAATTTACACTACCGGAAAAAGTTTTAGTATACCGGTTTACAGATTTTCATTTCACGCAAAACTAATTGTTGCAACAATGCGTATGGAGTACATGAAATAATTACATTTACCGATGAACAGCCCAGGCGGTTCTGAGGTACCTTTTCTGATCTTCGTTGACTGGGCTAATACACTGCCAGCAGAAAAAAAAAAAATTATTTCAACTTTTTAGTGGTTTCCAATTCACTCAAGATTTGTTGTTGCAACAATACATGTGGAGACTTGAAACGATTAATTTAGAGATCAACAGCACAAGCACCTCTGAGCCATTCTGCAAAAACCATGTTAGTACGTGGCGTAGCCTCCACAGGGGGCAGTGTAGGCACTCACACTTGCATCCAGTTAATCGTACAGATGACGATTACTATTGTGGGATACGTTACTTAACGCCTGCCCGACCTGCTCACGTATTTCTGTTGGTTGACGAGTCTAACGAGTCATTTGCCGTCGCATCATATCCCACACGTTCTCGATTCCAGACAAGTCCTGAAATCGTGTTGCTCAGGGAAGTTGCTGCACGTTGAGTTTCACAGGCCACGTGTGGGGAGAGCATTATCCTGTTGAAACAACGTATCACCTTCCGTTGCAAGAACGGCAAAAAACGGTTGTAACAACATTCTTCACGTACCGAGTGCTGGTTAGCATCCCCTCCAGAAAGACCCAGGGGGAACGAGAGTTGCAGCTTATCACAACCCAATAGATAAAGCCTGTTGAACGAATGCACTACACGAGAGAGTGGTCACCAGGTCTACATCGTACGCACAAACGACCATCACTTGTCTGCAGGAAGAATCTGCTTTCAAAGCTGAATACTACGACATGCCGTTTCTGTCTTCCTAGTGATACTCTGATGGCACCAGTCGAGCAATGCACTTTGATGCTGTGGTCTCATTGGTAGAAGGGCTAGAGGCGTGCATGCTCGTAGTCCCACTGGTATTAACCAGCTGATGACAGTTCGTGATGACACGTCTGGGGCCCGCATCTCGTGGTCGTGCGGTGGCGTTCTCGCTTCCCACGCCCGGGTTCCCGGGTTCGATTCCCGGCGGGGTCAGGGATTTTCTCTGCCTCGTGATGGCTGGGTGTTGTGTGCTGTCCTTAGGTTAGTTAGGTTTAAGTAGTTCTAAGTTCTAGGGGACTGATGACCATAGATGTTAAGTCCCATAGTGCTCAGAGCCATTTCAACCATTTGACACGTCTGGGCTCACAAGGTGTGGTAGCTGTACGATCTGCCAGTGCTGCCCTTACAACACGATGATGCTGGCGGGGGTGTGTGCTGCATGAACGTCCAGAGCCTCGTCTACGAGTGTGAGAATGTTCCCGTTACCACTGATACCAGCATTGTTGTACAACTGACACAGCACGTCCAACGTGTGTGGAAGTTCTCCGAAAGGAGCATCCTGCCACTTGGAAGGCCACAACTTACCCCTTTCAAACTCGCTCAGTTTGCTGCAGGAAGCACGAGTGCATCTCCGTGGCATGCTTGCCTGCTTGCTTCACACAACTGAACCATACTGTGAGACATAGATGGTGTGCTGGTAGCTATGCCACTATGCTATATGCTGGCAGGCGACATTGAAACCATTTCAATATATCATCTACTATCCTCCTGGTGGCGAATGCGATCATAGTGTAGTGGCAACTTCTGCCACCAAATGTAACATCAACACCAAATGTAGCGGGAAGAGGTAGAAGGCACTGTATTAAGACTCGTCCGAGCTTTCGAAGTGATTTATTGTTTCCAACTACAGTGACCCCGTTCCCATCGATCTGCACCACTGGGTCTCGCAACGCTGAGGACATCACTTCGCTGTCTGAGAAATGGCTTGGTACGGAATCGTTGCCTCAGTGACCAGTGCACGCACTGCTGTGTGTCGGCCTTGTACGCTAGCGGAGTTGCGGTGTCGTCAAGATGCTGGCAGTCAACTCAGAGGTCTGCATCCCTGCCAAGTCAGCACTGCTCAATGTGAGCTGCAGGTGGCCAGCTGCGTGCTTTTCGCCCGCGTGGCTGAGATCGCGGTGACAACAAGCACCTGCAATCTGGCGTCCGAATCTGTGGCCCTCGCCTCGGGATACCTCTGGCGTGTGTTGGAAGCCAGGACGACTGCCTGTGGTAGCAAGGCATAGAGTGGTCCACCGCTGGCTGGCTACTGACCTCCCTTTGGCCTCAGAGGGTCGGACCAGCGACCTGCTGTGGACCGGAACGCTGGTGCCCCATTTGCTGCTGCATGTAGCTGGTGGTGTGACATGCCCCGCCGTCCAGGAGAGCTGCCACACTTGAATGAATCTCGTTAGAAACCCACACCTATTTATATGCGGCTGTGCACCTCTGTTTTGCCATACGTGCCACTTCGTGTCACATACTCATAACACGCTAGGTTGGCCAGTGGGCCCCTTCTGCCTGTCATTTGCGATATGCAAAACCACTAAGTATACTCTTTCAGCAATTTGACAGCACTGTGGCCTCTATTCTACTTCGCCACTGTTGGCATGTGTAACTCACTGCAATCTGACCTGCACCTGGCTGTAACTGGTGCTCTAAATATTGCATAAAACTAACTTTTCTTATCCTAAACGGAGGTGCCGCTACAGCAGATTCAAAATCGTCATCGTTTTTTCATAATTTTTTTCTGGCCATGTATTTGTAGAGTTGTTACACTTATGCATTAAATAGCAGAGTCTTAAAATCGGATTAAATGTTTAGACTTACTGGCAATGCAGTACAATTCCGAGAGAAAGGGGGAGGAGGTTACGCGGTGTCGAGGAGGAAGGGAAGGTGAAAGATGGTAACTTGCAAGCATTAGGTAGCGTAGTGAGGAAGTGGTTACGATGCGAGACTATGGGAAAGAAGAAATCTTTAGTGAGTCTGACGCTCAGTAATAATCCGTCAGAAAGTTGTATAACCTCGAACATTTGCAGAATGAAACGGCGAGGCTGTAAGAGCATCGATCGCTAAAGGCCAAGAATTATTTTACCGTTTATGTGCCTTGCTGTCGATTTACTGTGGGAAATGTTGTGTGCCAGGAACTACCAGTACATAAATTTAATGAATTTGCTTTAGGGTGTACTTTTACAAAGATCAAAATAAAATAATAGTGGATATACAGACGTAAGCATAGCATTTTATCGACAAATCGCTCTGCAAGCCAACAACAAAATAGTTAATTATCAAGTTTAATTTTTAAAATGTTTCTGGGTTACCGTTATAATTTTCTGAAGACTACACCATGTGTCAATTTATTTATATTGTTTATATTCCTCCCGTTCTGAGAACACAGACACGGGCAGCAAATGGAGACAGTAGAGCTGCAAATGTTTACGTATGGCAGCAGTCGTACATGATGTTATTGCCGGCTCCATCTGAAAAGCCGAAATGGCAGGTCTTTGAAACCGCCATCTAATCTCTTCTGCCTCATCCAGGACCCAAATGCTTACTAGAGAAATAGAAGTCATAAGTAAAAATAGCTTGCACCGCAGGCAGCTGAAACGATCATTCAAATAATAGCGTCGTGAAACTACTAAAAGCTGCTGCAATGTATACTTATTTATGGACACTCGTTTTCTGCCAAGTGGCCTTCTTCGAGTCACGGACACATTAACATCATGGTAAAAGAAGGTTCGTCGGCCGGCGTGGCCGAGCGGTTCTAGGCGCCTCAGTCTGGAACCGCGCGACCGCTACGGTCGCAGCTTCGAATCCTGCCTCGGGCATGGATGTGTGCGATGTCCTTAGGTTAGTTAGGTTTAAGTAGTTCTAAGTTCTAGAGGACTGATGACCTCAGATGTTAAGTCCCATAGTGCTCAGAGCCATTTGAACCATTTGAAAAGAAGGTTCCTTGATATCAAGTATATAATTGTTACCAGCTGTAGCGTCAGTTAATCGTATACCAATCCAAAGGGAGCTTTACAGAGTCATTACTTTTGACAATGTACATATATTGTTTAATGGAGGACATCGCGAATTCCATGAGGCCTTACGTGGATGATGCTGTGGTATACGAGAAGCAGGACGATACCCACTTGGTGCAGTGATCCTGATCGTGAGGACAGCGGCAGATACCCATCACTATATGATTACACGACTGGAGAAGAACACATCCGATAAATATATGGGAGACAGCACAGAGACAGATTTAAAATGGTACGACAACATAAAATTACACGAGGGTAAGATTGAGATTGAAACTTCCTGGCAGATTAAAACTGTGTTTTAATCTGCCAGGTAGTTTCATATCAGCGCACACTTCGCTGCAGAGTGAAAATATCCTTCGGGAAACATCCCCCAGGCTGTGGCTAAGCCATGTCTCCGCAATATCCTTTCTTTCAGGAGTGCTAGTTCTGTAAGGTTCGTAGGAGAGCTTCTGTTAAGTTTGGAAGGTAGGAGACGAGGTACTGGCAGAAGTGAAGCTTTGAGGACGGGGCATGAGCCATGCTTGGGTAGCTCAGTTGGTAGAGAGCACTTGCCCGCGAAAGGCAAAGGTCCCGAGTTCGAGTCTCGGTCCGACACACAGTTTTAATCTGCCAGGAAGTTTCATATCAGCGCACACTTCGCTGCGGAGTGAAAATCTCATTCTGGAAACATCCCCCAGTCTGTGGCTAAACCATGTCTCCGCAGTATCCTTTCTTTCAGGAGTGCTAGTTCTGCAAGGTTCGCAGGAGAGCTTCTGTAAAGTTTGGAAGGTAGGAGACGAGGTACTGGCAGAAATGAAGCTGTGAGGACGGGGCGTGAGTCGTGCTTGGGTAGCCCAGTTGTTAGAGCACTTGCCCTCGAAAGGCAAAGATTCCGAGTTCGAGTGTCGGTCCGGCGCACAGTTTTAATCTGTCAGGAAGTTTCATATCAGCGCACGCTCCGCTGCAGAGTGAAAATCTCATTCATAATTGAGATTCATTGGAAGAATCCTCAGGAAGTGCACTGCAGCAACAAAGATTGTAGCTTGAACTCCCTCTTGACCAATATTTGAAAACTGCTAGTCAGTCTGATATCTGTGCTAGATAGGATGATAGAGGAACTAGAGAAGATTCGAAGAAGAGCAGCACGTTTCGCTACATGTTTATTTAGTAAGCACGAAAGACCGGCGAAGGTGCTCAGTCATCTTCAGTGACATGCGCTACAAGAGAGGAGTAGGGCATTACGGAGCGTGCTCTCCTGTAAGAGTCCGTCAGCATATGGCTTCACCCTCGTACACCTTTTGAAAAGACCACGAAGATGTAATTAGATGAGTTCAAGCACCCACGGAAGCTTACGAACACTCGTTCTTCCCGCTGACCGTTTGCGACTGGAACAGGAAAAAAGAAGCTGACAATGCTACAAAGAGAACCCTCCATCTACATCGTAATGTGATTTGTGGAGTATAAGAGCAGATAGATGTACGTGCACCAATTATCCATTGACGCATTTATGGGTGACATATGTTACAATGCCGATAATTATTTACTTGACGGCAAAGGACTTCCCTGTAAACTGATGTATTGGTTGTATTAACTTCACGATTATCGCATGCTCGATTCTGCTAGCAATGGTTCCGTCAAGCCGTTCTTTCAAATGACCGAAGCTGTGCAGCGCTGTTCACGTGAGATAAAACGTCAGCATTTGTTGTTTAGCACAAATACTTGGCAGGGACGAAACAAAAATAAAAAGTCTTCAAATGGTTCAAATGGCTCTGAGCCCTATGAGACTTAACTTCTGAGGTCATCAGTCCCCTAGAACTTGGAACTACATAAACCTAACTAATCTAAGGACATCACACACATCCATGCCCGAGGCAGGATTCGAACCTGCGACCGTAGCGGTCGCGCGGTTCCAGACTGTAGCACATAGAACCGCTCGGCCACTCCGGCCGGCTAAAAGTCTACCCTTCGGAGTTCGAGAAGAAGCTCTTAAAATGCACAGCACCTTCATTTCTTGATTATACAGTAAAAATCTTACTGTGCAAGAATTGCCAAATAGTAACTAATGGCGACTGTTGTTACTGTGAATTCGTTTCTGTATCCACTGTGCAGTAAACTAGAGAGAAGTAAACTGTTGATAATCTTCTTTATGTGGTTCTGTTCTCGTCTGAGGAAGGAGCAACCGTCACTGTTCAACGGCGCGAAATGCAGCGCCCCAGGCGGCAGGAGGAGGCCCTGGCGGAAGTAAACAGGAGAGTGACGAATAGTCGGGGTGATGCACTGCGACGCCAAGACGAATAAGCGTTTCCGGGAAGGCGGGATGGGTGGAGGTCCCAGCCCAGTGCAGATCCATTCCCATCTTGTCTGCCTTTCTCCTCCCGCCTACTGCTCTCATGCAGTGCACACGTCCACATATATCTACATCTATACTCCACAGCCCACGTTACAGTGTGTGAGAGACAGTAATTGTAATACCACTATCTTTTTCTGCTCTCGCTGTTCCATTCGCTAAATTGCGTGGGAAGGACGACTGTAAATCAGCATCGTATGCTCTAGTTTCCCTCATTTTCTCGTCGCGGCCACTTTACGATACGGATGTGGGAGGAATTAGTATGCTACCAGACGTTTCTTGGAACTTATGATCTCGGAATTTTAACAGTTAATCTCTCAGTATGAGCGACAACGCTAGGAACTGACAAACATCTCCGTAATGCCATCGCTCATATTAACTGAAACCGTTGCAAACACGCTGCTCTTCGTTGGAGTTTTCCTATCTCTTCTGTAACTGTTGTTGTTGTGGTCTTTAGTCCAGAGACTGGTTTGACGCAGCTCTCCATACTACTCTATCCTGTGCAAGCTTCCTCATCTCCCAGTACCTGCTGCAACCTACATCCTTCTGAATCTGCTTAGTGTATTCATCTCCTCGTCTCCCTCTACGATTTTTACCCTCCACACTACCCTCCAATACTAAATTGGTGATCCCTTGATGCCTCAGAACATGTCCTACCAACCGATCCCTTCTTCTAGTCAAGTTGTGCCACAAACTCCTCTTCTCCCCAATTCTGTTCAAAACCTCCTCATTAGTTATGTGATCTACCCATCTAATCTTCAGCATTCTTCTGTAGCACCACATGTTGAGAGCTTCTATTCTCTTTTTGTCCAAACTATTTATCGTCCATGTTTCACTTCCATACATGGCTACACTCCATACAAATATTTTCAGAAACGACTTCCTGACTCTTAAATCTATACTCGGTGTTAACAAATTTCTCTTCTTAAGAAAAGTTTTCCTTGCCATAGCCAGTCTACATTTTATATCCTCTCTACTTCTAAACCATCATCACTTACTTTGCTCCCCAAATAGCAAAACTCATCTACTACTTTAAGTGTCTCATTTCATAACCTAATTCAGTTAGCATCACCCGATTTAATTAGACTACATTCCATTATCCTCGATTTGCTTTTGTTGCTGTTCATCTTATATCCTCCTTTCAAGACACTGTCCACTCCGATCAACTGCTCTTCCAAGTCCTTTGCTGTCTCTGACAGAATTACAATGTCATCGGCGAACCTCAAAGTTTTTATTTCTTCTCCATGGATTTTAATACCTACTCCGAATTTTTCTTTTGTTTCCTTTACTGCTTGCTCAATATAAAAGATTGAATAACATCGTGGATAGGCTACAACCCTGTCTCACTCCCTTCCCAACCACTGCTTCCCTTTCATGCCCCTCGACTCTTATAACCGCCATCTGGTTTCTGTACAAATTGTAAATAGCCTTTCGCTCCCTGTATTTGCCCCTGCCACCTTCAGAATTTGAACTACCACCTCATAATCGTCTCAAACTGATGAGCAAATTCTCAAGTAACGGCGACACCATTGGTTTTTTTAAATCTTTTGTTAATGAGCTACATTTCCGTGACTATTCCAACTGATCTCTGTCTGGCGTCTTCTTTCTCTATAACTATGTTTTATCATTTCACGTCGCTTCGGATGTTGTACTGTTGTTACTGTTTCCAGCCACTCATAGACAACACTACACTGATCCACCCACATTAATGTGACCACCGTCTATGTTCGACGTCAACGTGGAATAACCGCTGACAGACGGCAAGTGGCAGCACTAGCAGTGGAGGGTATGTAAAGCGTGTTGGGGGGCGAGGGGAGGGGATGGGGGAGGGGGAATAGTGCAGTCTTTGTCGTAATACGGTAACGGAGCGAATTACCTGACGTCCAAAAAGCCATGATCACTGGCTTTCGGGTCAAGTGTGGACGATTTACAGAACGGCTAAGTTTTTAAACTGTCTGCATGACGTCGTGGTTAAAGCATACCGTGCATGGAAAAATGGCGGTATCCAAAACCGCCACTGAGGCCACTATGGTACAACACTGGCCATAGATGACAGGGATGCACCACGGCTGCAGCGATGTCTACGGACGAGCATAGCGTTCAGCGCACATCATTGAAGATGAGACTTCGCAACAGATAAGCCTCGCGATTCCAGTTTGACCCAACGACATCGTCACTTACGACTGCAGTGGTCGGTCACTGGCTCATCGAGTTTCGACCATGGATCAGTGGAAACGTGTCGGTTGCTCAGATGAATGACGTTTGTTCTTTCACGGGGTCGACGGTCACTTTTGGATACTCAGTCATCGAGGTGAACGGCTGTTCTAAACGTGTACTATGCCACGAAAGCAGGCTAATGAAGGTAGTGCTACGTTATGGGGAACATTCGCCTTGGCTTGTATGATACTTGTTGTGATAATCAAAGGCAACGTAACAGCCGTGGAGTACGTGAACACTATTGTGGACCAGCTGGCGCGTCACAAGGCCAAACTGGTCTACAGTGATTTGAGGAGTCTGATAGTGAACTCACGTTCACATCTTGGCCAAAAAATTCCCCTCGTCTGAACTCGATGAAACATATCTGGGACACTACCAATCCCTACTTCTCCACCCGCAAATCAACGGTCTGTAGCCTGTGTGTAGACATTTAGTGTCACATAACGAGGACACGTCGATTCCATGACACGCAGAATCGCTCCTGTATGCGCCCGAGAGTCGACCAACACGCTATTAAGCTGGTGCTCACAATGTTTAGGCTCATCAGTGAAAATCTAACGTTTGCCAACCAAACGGGTGGATTGAACTGCTTTACACTAATATCGATAACTAATGGAAACAACCTGCATTGTACGCTGTCCAGTCACGTTAACGTGGTCGGCCGCTGCGGCAGAGCGATTCTAGGCGCTTCAGTCCAGAACCGCGCTGCTGCAGCGGTCGCAGGTTCGAATCCTGCCTCGGGCATGGATGTGTGTGATGTCCTTAGGTTCAAATGGTTCTAAGCACTATGGGACTTGACATCTGAGGTCATCAGTCCCCTAGACTTTGAACTACTTAAACCTAACTAACCTAAGGACATCACACACAGCCATGTCTGAGGCAGGATTCGAACCTGCGACCGTAGCAACAGCGCGGTGCCAGACTGAAACGCCTAGAATCGCTCGGACACAGCGGCCGGCTATGTCCTTAGGTTAGTTAGGTTCAAGTAGTTCTAAGTCTAGGGGACTGATGACCTCAGATTTTAAGCCCCTTAGTGCTTAGAGCCATTTGAACCACATTAATTTGACCACCCGTCAAAAGCCTCACTAACCAGCTTTAGGAACGCAGACAACTGCGAGACGTGCAGGAAGAGAGTCAGTGATGTTGTGGAAGGTACCTACAGGGACGTTGAGCCATGCCGACTCAAGTTCCGTGGTCAACAGCGAACAGCCCGATCGATGTGGTCTCACAAATTCTCGATTGGGTTGTAATAGGGTGAATATGGTGGCGAGGGAAGTACCATAAACTCATCCCGGTGCTCTTCAAACAACATACGTACACTGTGAGCTATGTGATACATTGCAGTGTATATGTCGTTATGCCGAGGGAAAACAAGTTGAATGTAGAGATGGACATGGCCCCCAATGATAGATGCGTACTTGTGTTGATGTATTGTGCCTTCCTCAACGACGAGATAATACAGAGAATGCCTCGAAAACATTTCCCACACGCTCCCTCCTCGGACCGCTACCCTTTCCTTTCAGACGTTTCACTGCGGACAAGCCAACGACTACCTGTCCGCCGCAGCACAAAACGTGATTTACTTGTAAAGGTCACCTGTCGCCACCCAGTGGACGCCCCACTGTGCTATTGGCGTGCAAGTTTAAGCTTTTGTCGTCAACGAACAGCAGTCAGCATGTGTGCATCAAACAGGCGCGTACTGCGGAGGCCCACCACTCAGCAACATTAGCTGAAAGGTAGTTGAGAAGACACTGTTGGTTCATCTCGGCGGCAAGTTTTTGGCCAAGAGATGAACGTGAGTTCACTATCAGACTCCTCAATTCACTGTAGACCAGTTTGGCCTTGTGACACGCCAGCTGGTTCACAATAGTGTTCACGTACTTCACGGCTGTTACGTTGCCTTTGATTATCACAACAACTATCATACAAGCCAAGGCGAATGTTCCCCATAATCTAACACTACCTTCATTGGCCTGCTTTCGTGGCATAGTACACGTTTAGAACAGCCGTTCACCTCGATGACTGAGTATCCAAAAGTGATCGTCGACCCCGTGAAAGAACAAACGTGATTCATCTGAGCAACCGACACGTTTCCACTGATCCATGGTCCAAACTCGATGAGCCAGTGACCGACCACTGCAGTCGTAAGTGACGATGTCGTTGGGTCAAACTGGAATCGCGAGGCTTATCTGTTGCGAAGCCTCATCTTCAATGATGTGCACTGAACGCTATGCTCTGAAATATTTGTGCCTGCACCAGATTCAAAATGGTTCAAATGGCTCTGAGCGCTATGGGACTTCAAATCTTAGGTCATCAGTCCCCTAGAACTTAGAACTACTTAAACCTAACTAACCTAAGGACATCACACACATCCATGCCCGAGGCAGGATTCGAACCTGCTACCGTAGGAGTCCCGCGGTTCCGGACTGCAGCGCCTAGAACCGCACGGCCACCGCGGCCGGCTGCCTGCACCAGGAATATACTCTGTCCTCAAATATGTTATAGATCGCACCTATCCTGCTGTAAACACCAACGATGTGTCAACGATGTAGGAACGATACGCCGACAAATGATTCGGATTCTGCGTCGAACTACAAGTCACACTTCCCCGACTGGATAACTGGGGTACATTACGACCACGCTAGTCGCAGAACTGGCGTCCAATTGAATGGCTTGCATGAAGCCATTGAGCCAACACAAATTATAATAAGTATTTAATTGGTTGTATAATTCTGCATCAAACTGACGCTAGGGATACAGACCTAAAATCTGGAGCATCTATGGTACAAACCCTATTGTTAACGCGAATGCATTACACTATGCTCCAACCACTCGATACCCTCTGTTGCTCCAACGTCTTGTAACACACCACTGTTAGAAAGGGAGCAAGTTCACTCAACGGATGTCGAGCAAACGGGAACGCTTACCCTTACCCAGTACAGTTGAGGTTCAACGTGAAAGTTGATCCTGGCATACTTAACAATGTGTCAAAAGTGAATGTACGTTCCTGATAGGGTTCGAAAATTTATTTCATGCACTGAAATGTAGGAAATCAATGAGGCGCAGACGGCATTTAACTGGTCCTCTACTATGAATACGCATTAGAATCTTTTTATTTTTATTTTTTGTAAATTTTTATGTTCTCCTCCTCTATCACTCTTTCCATAGGTGGTACGTTCAGCGATGTTTGCTCAATGATGTTCCACAATGACGTCGGTGTTCCAACTGGAAGATGATCTATGCCAGTCTGATAATTCAAGTAGAGCTCATATACGTGCCACAGGAGTTTTAACAGTCGACTTCACACGTAAAACAATTCACTGAACACTTTAAAACAAGTCATAAAAGGATAATGGATCGAAGGTGGGCATAGGGCAAGGTGTATTGCCATGTTACAACACTTAAACAGGTAATGATTGTAGGTTTGCCATCGTGATAGACACTACTTTCTTTTCTTTGGCGAGAATTCCAGAGATTAAACGAAAAACTCATTAAGTCATTCGGTCGTCATTTATGTGTACGGGTGAAAGGCAACACACACCTTGATTTTTACAGTAGTATTTATTTTTAGAGGATTTGTTACTATGCTGTTGTCAGGAAACAACTTTTCGCAGTGAATAAATGTTAACAGAACAAGCACAGCTTATCTGGTTTCGCTCGAAAAAAATGCGAGCAAGAGAGAGAGAGAGAGAGAGAGAGAGAGAGAGAAATAACTGCAGAGCCATGTAATTTCCTTCAGTTTTAATGACCTGTGATCTGTCAATAACAGTTGGATGTTAGCTTTATGCCCCTGTTCATGTGGTGTAATTAACAATCGTTTCGAGCGACATATTCGCACGTTCACCCTCAGCTGTCACAGACATAGACTTGTCGATGTCGTATACACGTTTTCTGCCCCTGAGAAGTGTGGATTTATAGAATATTTGAAATCGCTGTTTTCATCACTAATGACCAATTATCGGAGATTTTTCAGTCTTGTTTAGAAAAGATCGACGGAAGTCCGTATAAAGAAAGAAATGAGTAATCCAATAATCTATCAGGACTTGACAGGTATGTGCGTATGGCGTAATTGGCCGGGAATTTCAGTTCCGGTGATATGAAGCCACTCTGCGGACTTGTGCCTCGATTAGGATGGTGACAACGGCAACGCTCACATTCTGTTTGAGCGAAGAATGTCCAGGAATTAAACCCAGGGCCCCGCGATAGACACTCAGCAACGCTAACCACGAACCGATGACGAGAAGTTGACAGAAAACTGAACTGAATCTGAGCAAGTCAGAAAGCGGGAAATAAGATACATTCCCAGTAACGAGGACACGTGTATGGAAGGTAGAAACTGCGAGGGCATTTAACTGTGTGTCAGAAATCTGCTGAAGAGGAGATGTATTAGACTGATTTTTCGCGAGGTACAGGATGATCTTCACACAACCATCTAAGATTCAAATACGATTTCTAAATGAGGAACCTGCCACGTAACCTTTCCATATATAAGAAATGCCAAAAGCTTTAATTTACGTATTTGCGCTGAAATCTTAATTATTTGCTTTTCCAAGAACGTATTACCTTTAATGCCGATTTGAAGTTTGTTTCATGCCTTCTTTTTAGTGTTGCAATTTTTATGGCTGGAATACGCATAAGTTAAGTAACGTCTTACGGTAACAGCGCTAACAGATGTTTAATGCATCCTGCACCCATGGACAAATGAGAAATACGTCCTCTTATTTCCAGAGTGAGATTTTCACTCTGCAGCGGAGTGTGCGCTGATACGAAACTTTCTGGCAGATTAAAACTGTGTGCCGGACCGAGACGCGAACTAGGGACCTTTGCCTTTCGCCGGAAAGTGCTGTGTAGGAGAGCTTCTGCAAAGTTTGGAAGGTAGGAGACGAGGTACTGGCGGAAGTAAAGCTGTGAGGACGGGGCGTGAGTCGTGATTGGGTAGCTCAGTTGTCAGAGCACTTGCCAGCGAAAGGCAAAGATCCCGAGTCCGAGTCTCGGTCCGGTACACAGTTTTAATCTGCCAGGAAGTTTCATGTCCTCATATGTTTATTGCGTTCTGTAGGTCATTCATAATAGCCAAGAGCTTGCAGCAAAGAATAAGAGTTTAACAAGTATGAAGATGAACAAATGCGGATAACTCCTAACCTACGCATTTTAGAGCCCATGTTTAATCGATATTTCTGTCTTGTTTTGATCAGTATTGTTCTTCTTAAAATATGAAACACTTTTTTAAATATCCTCTATATATAAAACAGCGCACAGAGGCACAGTATTGACTGAACGTAAATATTGTATTAAAAATTGAAAGGTGGCTACACTAAGCCACAGCGCCAGAGATTGCGCCAAAGAGTATTATTCAGCCGCCTCCACTGGCAGTTCTTGTCGTGAAGTCGTCGTGGAGAGTTCTTGTTCAGATGTAGTGGAGTGTGCTTGTCGAGAAGTCGTAGTGGAAAGAGCTTATTGAGATGTAGTAGTAGTGAGTCGGTGTTGAGATGTTGTAGTAGGGAGTGCTTGTTCCATGTTTTATGCAGTTTTGATGGGCTAGACAGCAGATGTTGTTCGAATGGAGATATTGTAATGATCAGAGTGCTTTTAGTCAATATATATGAAGGTAAAAAAATTCCCTTTTCTTTTTATTATTTCAGTGTCTTAAATAATGCGTCATTACAGGTTCAGTCAACAAAGCATCTGGCTTGTGTTCTTGTATTAGAGTATAATTCTGGTTTTCTTGCGCAATTATAGTATTTCTATTTTTTTTAATTACTTCAATATAAATGGTACTTAAAATTTCTTGTCTTATTGAAGAAGAACCGTGCCAGATGTGTACGTTGAATCACACTTCCACACACAGAACAGTTACACTTGTGCTTTGGTTTCGTACGTTTTATAGTTGCTGGGGACTTAATTAATTAATTGCGTTAACGGAAATTTTCTTTCATTCCTTGTTGTTATTCTAAGCAGTCAGATTGCGTACTAAAACTAGTCAGGGCCAACCGTTTACGAGACAGCGTAACCGGACTGTCAGCTACTAAAAAATTAAAAATATTTGCATAAATAATTAATTAAGCCCCCATGCAAAATTCATGAGCAAACATTCTGTACATTAAAATAAAATAAGCTAAATGGCTCTGAGCACTATGGGACTTAACATCTATGGTCATCAGTCCCCTAGAACTTAGAACTACTTAAACCTAACTAACCTAAGGACAGCACACAACACCCAGTCATCACGAGGCAGGGAAAATCCCTGACCCCGCCGGGAATCGAACCCGGGAACCCGGGCGTGGGAAGCGAGAACGCTACCGCACGACCACGAGCTGCGGACTGATAACCTAAATTTCCATATCAATTGTAGTACTTGAAGCTCTAGAGTGTAATATTTACAGGCTGCAGAAGACATGTATGTCAATCAGTATGTCGAAGATTTTGGTTGTATTCGGAAATTTGAAGAGATTCACTCGAGGCAATAATAAGCAGACATTGCCATGAAATGTATTCAAAGCCAGGAAAGGTGTAAAGTGATCAAATCAAAATCATGATGATTCGGGATCGGGCACTTTGGAAGGTTAAGTGCCAGAACTGCATTATTCTTTGACTCTCCCGTTTATGCGGAGAAACACCAGTCACATACGAGTAAGTTATATCTGGCGACTGCTGTAACAAGTAATAAAAGCTGGAGTACCTTCAGCCATTATTCTGAAGAGATGTTTATCATACCCATCAAATGGTTCAAATGGCTCTGAGCACTATGGGACTTAACTGCACTGGTCATCAGTCCCCTAGAACTTAGAACTACTTAAACCTAACTAACCTAAGGACATCACACACATCCATGCCCGAACCTGCGACCGTAGCGGTCACGCGGTTCCAGACTGTAGCGCCTAGAACCGCACGGCCACTCCGGCCGGCTATCATACCCATCACAATCGCTATGGACTAATAGGAATTTGAGTTCTTCCAATTAAATTTCCATCCTGCAAGACTTGCTGTCAGAAAGGCGACAAATGACTGTTTCCAATTCGAATTTGTGTCTCTCGAACGAATTGTTAACGAAACTCAGTGTATTACAGGTAAAAGCTCGGTAACACGTTGACTGCCGCACGCAAAGTGGTTGATGTTTCATCGCCAGGCCAGCCCACCGCGTCAGGATGTATTCTTTAGCCCGCATCTCGTGGTCGTGCGGTAGCGTTCTCGCTTCCCACGCCCGGGTTCCCGGGTTCGATTCCCGGCGGGGTCAGGGATTTTCTCTGCCTCGTGATGGCTGGGTGTTGTGTGCTGTCCTTAGGTTAGTTAGGTTTAAGTAGTTCTAAGTTCTAGGGGACTAATGACCATAGATGTTAAGTCCCATAGTGCTCAGAGCCATTTGAACCATTTTTTGTATTCTTTACAAGGCAAGGGAGGCAGCAGACTTCTTCGTATGACTTATGACTTCGGGATTTCCTAAAATGATAGCACAATTGGGATAATTGCGTTCTGGTTTAACTTTGCTGTGTAGAGAACGGCAGATTGGATGCATGAAAATATTTAGAAATATGTGAGAATTTATGGAAATGAACTAATACAGACGTTCAGAAGTGATGACAGTACACCTCAGAAGTCACCTCTTACAGAAGAACACTGCCCACTTCACGTTCTTACGATATCTGGCAGTACTGACGGCACAGCAAAAGTTTCTCCAAGTTACTCGACGTTTACATAGGGATAAACGTAGAAAAGAACTGCGTGGCACTCTTTTCACTTCATGTTCCCTCTTTCTCTTCCTTTTCTGGAATAGTCCCATAGTAAAGCGTAACAAGTGTCAATTAAGTAGAATTTTCTTCTCATGGACTTTCGACATTTGGAGAAAAGTGTATAGACGAACTAACCAAACGTAATTACTCCAGTAACTTCATCTACATTCCGCAAGCCACCGAATGGTGTGTGGCGGAGGGTACTTTTTGTGTCGCTAACTGAGCCCTCCGAGCCTGTTCCACTCGCGAATGGCGCGTGAGAAGAAAAATTGTCGATAAACCTCTGTATTGGTTCTAAATTCTCGAATTTTCTCCTCATGGTCATTACGCGAGACGTATGTGGGGCGACGTAATAAGTTCCCGGAAAGTGCTGGTTCGAGATTTCAATAGTAAATCTCTCCGTGATGCACAACGCTTCTCTTGTAACGTCTGTCAATGGAGGTTATTGAGCATTTCTGTAACGCTCTTGTACTGACTAAATGATTCTATGACGAAACGTGCCGCTCTTCGTTGGATCTTCTCCGTCACTGTTATCAGTTCTATCTGGCAGAGTTCACAGATAGATGAACAATACTCCAGAAACGGTCGAACAAGCACCTTATAAGCCACTTCGTCTGTGGATGAGTTACATTTCCTTAAAATTCTTCCTGTGAATCTGAGTCTGGCATCTGCTTTCCCCACTATCTGTTTTGTGTGGACATTTCACTCAAGGTCGCTCTAGATAGTTACTCCTATATTTTATGTCAGATACTGTTTCCAGCGTTTTGTCATCAATAATGTAGCTATACAGTAGTGGATTTCTGTTCCTATGTATGCGCAATATGTTACATTTATTTATGTTCAGGATCAACTACCGTGTTTGCACCATTCATCAGTTCTCTGGAGGTCATTCTGCAAATCGTTATCTCTTCTGGCGTTGCTACTTTGTTATAGACAACTGCATCATCTGCGAATAACGTTAAAGAGCATGCGACGTTTTCTACTAGATCTTTTTTGTATATTGTTAACAGTAGCGGTCCTATCACACTTCCTTGAGGTGCTACGGAAAGGACCTTTACATCTGTCGAATTTGATCTCTTAAGAGCGACTGTTGAGTTCTGTCTGCAAGGAAGTCTTAAATCCAGTCGCAAATCTGCTCCGATATTCGATAAGCTCGTATTGTTTTCATTAAACGGCAGTGCGGATTGTGTCAAATGCCTTACTGACGTCACGGAACACGGCGTCAACCTGAGCGCCATTGTCTACGGCTCTATGGATCTCATGGAGGATCAGAGCGAGCTGAGTTTCGCAGGATTTCGGTTTGCGGAATCCATGTTGATCTTTATAGAGGACATTTTCATTCTCCTAGAACGTCATAATTCTCGAGCATAAAAGATGTTCCATAATTCTTCAACAGATTGACGTTAACGACATCGGTCTATAATTGTGTGCAGCTGTCCTACGTCCTTTCTTAAAAGCAGGAATTACCTGCACTTTCTTCCAGTCGCTACGTACCCTTCGTTGCTCAAGCGATTTACAATAAATTGCAGCTAGAAGAGGAGAATCTTATACGTATCTCATCTGCTCATCTGCTGCTAGGCGACTGTAGTTGTTTTTCTATTCCGTGATCGGTTATTTCTATGTCTACCACTTCGACGTTCGTACGACGATTATAAGAACGGACTGTGTTACGATCTTACGCGGTAAAACAATTTTCGACAACAGCATTTAGTATTTCGGCCTTCTCTCTGTTATCTTCCGTTTCGATGCCAGTATGGTGACTAAGTGAATGAATAGATTATGTTGACCCACTTACTGATTTTACTTACGAATCAAACGTAATCAGATCTGTTCACAAAGTTTTACTTTCAAAGTCATTGAATGCTTCTGTCATTGCTCTCCTTAGGCCCACTTTCGCTTCGTTCAGCTTTCGTTTGTCAGTTAGCTTTTTACTTCTCTTGAATCTGAGATTGGTTCAAATGGCCCTGAGCACTATGAGACTTAACTTCTGAGGTCATCAGTCCCCTAGAACTTAGAACTACTTAAACCTAACTAACCTAAGGACATCACACAGATCCATGCCCGAGGCAGGATTCGAACCTGCGGCCGTAGTGGTCGCGCGGTTCCAGACTGTAGCGCCTAGAACCGCTCGGCCACCCCGGCAGGCGAATCTGAGATTAAGTTCTCTTTGTTTACATAGCAGTTTTCTAACACGGCTATAAAACCATGGTGGGTTTTTCCCACCGTTAATACGTTACTCGCAACATAATTGTCTACGGAATATAGCAGGATTCATTTTAATTTTTTCCCTTTTGCTTTCCACGTCTTCGCTCCTCACCACCGAATATTTGATGCTGACTGCTCAGATACTCTGAAATTTGTATCCTGTTGCTATTGTTAAGCAAAAATATCTTCCTGTCTTTCTTACCATTCTTTGTCAGACCCGTTGTCGTAGATGCTATCACAGCCCTACGATCACTGATACCTTCCTCTACGTTAACTAATTCGATAAGTTCAGGTCTGTTTGTTGCCAGGAGGTCTAAGAAGTGACCCTCACGAGCTGCTTCTCCAACTATCTGCTCAAAGTGATTTTTCGACAAGACATTCAGAATAACCTCACACGAACCCCTGTCTCCGGCACCAGTTTCGACAGCATGACACTCCTAACCTACGAGGCGTCGTTTTTTTTTAAAGTAAGTAACGTTTTGAAATTAAAAAAAGACGTGCTAAGACATCTCAATAATTTAATTTTTACATGAAAGCCTGTAGCTTAATCTACGCACAGACGCCATTACAGTCTGGTTCTTCCTTGTTTACGTTGTGTACCAAGTGTTTAAGATGCCTCCGATAATCGTGAGTCCCGCCTACTGTGAAGTACGGGCTGTTATAAGATCTCTTAGTGCTAAATGCCTAAAAGTGATCGATATTCATCGTGAGATCTGTGCAGTTTACGGAGAAAACATTATGAGTGATGGAATGCTAAGAAAGTGGGTGAGAGCATTGAAAGATGGCCGCACAAATGTGCATGATGAACAACGGAGCGGGTGTCCTTCGGTCGTTAATGATAGTTTGGTGCAGGAAGTGGACAATAAGGTGGGAGAAAACAGATGCTTTATGATTTCCTCCTTGCAGGATGACTTTCCTAATGTATCTCGTAGTGTTTTGTATGGCATTGTGACCGAGCACTTGAATTACCGAAAATTGTGCGCACGTTGGGTACCAAAAATGTTGACGGATGTGCACAAAACCAAACGTTTAGACAGTGCAGTGACTTTCCTTGAGCGGTACCACAACGACGGCGATCATTCCTTAAGCCAAATTGTTACGGGCGATGAAACACGGGTGGCCTACGTCACACCAGAATCAAAGCAACAGTCCATGGAAGTTGAGCAAGGGCATCGTTTTGCTGCAAGGCAATGCCTGTCCGCATGTGGTGCATCAGACCAAATTTCTCATCACATCTTTTCGATGGGAAACTCTAGATCATCCTCCGTACAGCCTCGATCTTGCGCCCAGTGACTACCATCTGTTCCTGCACTTGGAGAAACACCTGGGCGGTCAGCGTCTTCATGACGATGACGAAGTCAAAACAGTGGTGATGCAGTGGTTAACAAGTCAGGCGGCAGACTTCTATGAGGAGGGTATTCAAAAACTGGTACAACTTATGACAAGTTTCTCAATATTGACGAAAATTATTTAGAAAAGTAGATTAAGGTACAGACTTTCATGTAAAAATAAAATTATTGAGAAATCTTAGCACGTCTTTTTTTAATTTCAAAATGGTACTTACTTAAAAAACACGCCATTTATATCTGGCAAGTTGAAGTCACCCCTATTACGAGTACAACGGCGTGACCAGGAAAAGTATTAACGATATTCTGCACGTTCTGGCTGAAGCACGACACCACTGAAGCTCCTGCTCCGGGCAGTCTATAAAAGCATCCGATCACCATTTTTGACCATTCTTTGATACTTAACTTCAACCATGTTAATTCACTAGCGGAAGATTTTATCGAATTCTTTACTGCAATAAACACTCCGCCACCAATGGCGACTAACATATCCATACGGTAAATACTCCAATTTGAACTTAGGATTTCGTTTTCATTATCGTCTGGTTTCAACCAAATTTCTGTTGATAATACTATCTGTGCATTATAACCTTTAGTAAGCGCTACTAATTTTGAGACCTTTCCTTGGATGCTCCTGCAGTTTACTAAAATCATATTAAACTTTTCCTTTTCTGATCTGCTACAACGAACGTTTTCTTAGGACACTTTGGCTAATTTATCAGGCAAATCGTCTTTGATCCCAAGCGAGGGTTTCTCTAACCTATAAAAGCCCCATATACACGCCACATGTAGTCCAATACCCTAGTAGCTACTTCCTGCGTGCAGTGCACGCCTGGCCGATTGAGGGGAACCGTAAAATACTGTACCTGATAGCGGAGGTGGAGAAATTCGCATCCCATGCCGTCGCAGAGTCGTTTGAACGTCTGGTTCAGACTTTCCACACTTCTCCAAAACAGGGGACGCCGATCAACATTGAGTACGATGGTACAAATAGACAACTTAGCCTGCATCCCATGTGCGATGCTAGTTGCCTTCACTAAATCAGCCATCCGCCGAAAGGAGCGAGGATGCCCTCAGAGCCCAAGCGACACGGGTGATTCGTGAGCCACTATATGCAGCCGGTTGCACGCACTGCGCTCGACTGTCGCCGGCAGGGCCTCTTCCACATCACGGACGAGACCCCCCGGCAAACACAGCGAGACGACACTGGCATTGTTTCCCGCCTTGCCTGCTATTTCCCTGAGGGCTCCATCACCCGCCTAACATTGGAGCTCCCAACGACAAGCATACCCACCTTCTGCACTTGCCCGGATAGGACAGGATAATCGGCCGCTGGCCCAACAGGAGAGCCATGACTTGTTGGCTTAGAGTTATCATCAAGACTGTGTAGCACCTCGTATCTTTTGCTAAAGCGTAGGGAACCGGCCACGCGATCTGCTCCCTCTTTCGCCTTCCGTGCAGTGACACGCGAACTCACCACTGCTTGCTACCCACTCTCGCATCCGATACCGTCGCAGAGTCGTCTGAGCCTCTGGTTTAGACCTTCCACTGTGCTCCAAAACAGAGGACAGCGATCAACACTGAGTACGATGCTACAAGTAGACAGCGCAGCCTGCATATCATGTGCGATGCTAGTTGACTTCACCAAACCAACCATCCGCCGAAACGAGCCGAGGATGCCTTCAGAGTCCAACGGGCAGCTGTCTTCGCTAAAGCACTGTGACCACTGCTCACCGCGACGTTGGATGCTGCCTGGTGGTGGTGCGAGCACGTGACACGGTAACAAAAGTATGTAAGCGGAGCAGACACAGAAAATATGGGCTGCAAATGGGGAAATCCATTGAGATATGCGACTTTGACAAACGCCACTTCGTTATTACACAGAGCCTGTGAACGACACTCTCGAAAATGGTGAAGCTGGTCGAATGTTCATGAGCTACTGTCGTGAGCATCTACGGAAAGGACAGTGAAACTACTTGGACGTCCACGACTCTTCTTAGAACTTGGGGGTCGAAGGCTTGTCAGCTCTGTTAAGTGGGATAGATGGCGATCTGCGGTATCTCTGACAAAAGAGCACATTGCTGGTGCACGGACAAGTGTTTCGAAGCACACTGTTCATCCTACATTGTTGAACATGGAGCTTCGCAGTACACCACCCCCACGTGTTCACATGTTGACCCAATGACATCGTCAATTGCGATAGCATTGGGCATAGAATCATTGGGATTCGACCGTCGGTCAATGAAATGTGTCGGCTCGTCTGGTGAACAAAATTTTTGCTACACTAGGTCGATGGTCGTCTCCACACACCCTGTCATCGAGGTGAAGGTGGGGGACTGATGACCTTCGCTGTTTAGTCCCCCTTAAACATCCCAACAACCACCACCACCACGAGGTGAAGGGCGGCTTGAAACGTGGAGCGCGCCACGGATGCAGGCTGGTGGGGGCAGTATTTTGCTGTGGGTGAACTTCTCCTGCACCTGCGCATCACATTTAAGTGCCTGGCAGAGGGTTCGTGGAACCACCAAGTATTTTCACATTCGATATCTTCCCCGACGGCGACATCGCCTTTCAGTAGCATAATTCGCCGTGTCTCGGAGCCATAACTGTGCTAAAGTGGTTTGAGGAGCATTATAATGAACTCGTCTCATGTAAATACTATGGAACCTATCTGGATCGCTATCGGGCGCCATCACCGCGAGCGCAAATCAGCGGCTCGTTATTTGCGCTAATTACATGACCTGTGCATAGACATTTAATGCAGCATACCTCCACAAACCTACGACCTAACTGCCAGATCCGTGATACGCAGAATCAGTGATATATTTCGTTCCGAAGAAGGATAAAGAAGCTATTAAGCAGGTCGTCACAATGTTTTGGTTCATCAACGTACATTGCAGTTGTTAGACTGAGATGAAGAGGGCCGCACACGGTGGAGTACCGCCGAGAGCTGCACAAAACGAGTCTTTGGAATGAAAACGATAATACACTCCCTGTTGAATGTGAAAAAATTATGTGACTTTCTTAGCCACAAAACATTCCATATTACACGATAAATGTGAGCAAAATATTGTTAATACTGATTTGCTACAATTGTCAGGTTGCAGATTGGAATTCATAGAGAGCTTCTTCATTTAGCGTTTGTTCGTGTCAGTAATTGTAGGTAAACGGACCGTAGTAATATTACGGCTTAAAATAACGGTAGTAATAATTCCCTGCATCCTCTTGCCTATTACTGCTGTCCATACATCCGTACATCTACTCGACAGAACGTGTACACCAGTAAATGGGCTTTAACAACGCATACATATTGAGGGCTCAGATCTAATTTAGTTTGGTAAACAAACTTGTAGTGGCTAAGTGCAGTATGCAGACAGAATTTATGCGTTGTTTCTGCGCCTGAATGTGCGTGGCTGGCAATTTGCATGCGCGTACTCGATTATTCCATAAACCTGTTGACCCATTCCATACAATTAACGACCTGAGATGGTGGAAAAACAAAAGAGATAACAGATATAACGCAGAGTGCGACAATGCATATATCTGTACGGAAATAAAGCAGAAAAATCTGAAGAGCCATAGTCCGTTATTCCCCGTCCGATAGATGTTTCTGATCAAACAAGTCAAAAATGTAATGCCATCTTCCTTCTTACTGTTGTTTCGCCCATCAGTCTTCAGCTTGTACTTATACGGTTTTTAGACAACTCTCCTCACCATGCTGAATTCTGCATTATCAGCAACCTTCCTCTTTGCACTCAGATATAAGTCTACCCCATTGGACGGTTTCATTCTGTCTTCCCTTCAGTCAGATGCAACATTTGCCCAGTTTTTCAATCGCTAAGATACGTTGTGTTCTTCATTTAGCTTTTTTTCCGTATACTCGTTATTTGTCATGTGAACTCAAAAATGTCTTACACAGGCCTGTTTAAGGAACTGGATATACTAACTACTGCTTTCCAATATATTCAATATTTAATTAAATTTGTCATAAGTAATCGACCACCTGCCGGAATGGCCGAGCGGTTCTAGCGCTACAGTCTGGAGCCGCGCGACCGCTACAGTCGCAGGTTCGAATCCTGCCTCGAGCATGGATGTGTGTGATGTCCTTAGGTTATTTAGGTTTAAGTAGTTCTAAGTTCTAGGGGACTGAAGACCTCAGACGTTAAGTCCCATAGTGCTCAGAGCCATTTGAACCAAGTAATCGACCGCTTTTCACAAAATCATAGCTGAGTTCATGGAAACAGGGCCATATATGAGAATAATGTAGTAAAAATGTAAATACTTTGATTCAGTAATTTATCCATTTTTCAATAACTTGCCAGCAGATATGAAGAGCTTAGCTTTTAATAAAGTTCAGTTTAAGAGTATTTTTTTTTCTATTTCTGTTAACGTATATATTGTTAAAATGTGAAATAACGCGAGTATTACATAAAGCACTTCTGCAAATTATCAGTGTAGTAATGTGATCAACGAAGATAAATTTTCTTTTTGATGAGGCCTAGCTACAATAGCCTAAAATCTGTTATATGCACCTCAGTTTTTATAACATATTTACTAGTATTGCTTAGATGTCAATATGTTTACGACTGTCTTAGATAACTGTTTCATTCAAATTTTGTGGAAGGAACTTTAACATCTTCCTTTTTTTAAGAAATGTGTTACACGTATTCTTGTTTTATGACATGTTCTAGGGACTTGACAAACTCCTAACTATGGATCTATGCAGCTAAACCTCAGCAGTCACTTAACTCTTATCTTCTGACCACGATCAACTCCTATACAGAGCCGCACGGGATTAGCCGAGCGGTCTCAGGCGCTGCAGTCATGGACTGTGCAGCTGGTCGCGGCGGAGGTTTGAGTCCTCCCTCGGGAATGGGTGTATGTGTTTGTCATTTGTCCTAAGGATAATTTTGGTTAAGTAGTGCATCATCTTAGGGACTGATGACCTTATCGGATAAGTCCCATAAGATTTCACACACATTTGAATTTTTTTTTTTCCTATACAGAAATTTGCAGTAAACATAGCATTTCATGAATCTGTTTCTGATTTTGGGTGCTCGTATTTCCAGGGTTAACCAGATCCAATTAAGCAGTCACTGATTGTATGCTATTTTGTTGTTAAATGCTAGTAAGGGTTACAAAAGTGGAATAACGCACACATGCTAGTGATTTTTACGACACCGATTTTCAAGGTAGGTCCGCCCTCTACGCCAACACAGGCGTGTAAATGCCCAGAAACATTTTCATTCGCCTTCCCGCATATGTCCACCGAAACATCACCACAAGCAGCTTCTAGTTAACGGAAATATGATTACCTTTTTTTCCTTAAGGTATCGCCAAAGAAAAGAGTGCGATGGGGCTAGGTCGGGAGATTGGACTGGCCACTCCCTAACGCTTGAATGGCCATTCCACAGGTCTCAAACGGCCAGTCCAGCGCTTAGGAAACACTTCATGCAAGAACGCCGACGGTTTTGGAGAAGTGTGGCGGAGCACCTGACGATGCACAATCTTGCTACCACCATAGTCCGTCAAAGTTTGGTCTGTTCTGAAAGTCCGAGACGAAATTATGCCTCAGTAACTCAAGGTAGGTTACCCCCTTGATGTGACCTTCAGGAAGAACGAGCCAATCAATTCGTCGTACGTCACGCCGTCCCATACCATCACTCCCGGTTACTGGAAACCCTACTCTGTGGGGTTCTCTCGCCGCCAGCACACACAGTTGTGCCTAATCACCAAGCCTGAGCCGGTCGCGGTGGCCATGCGGTTCTAGGCACTTCAGTCCGGAACCGCGTGACTGCTACGGTCGCAGCTTCGAATCCTGCCTTGAGCATGGATGTGTCTGATGTCCTTAGGGTAGTTTGGTTTAAGTAGTTCTAAGTTCTAGGGGCCTTATGACCTCAGATGTTGAGTCCCATAGTGCTCAGAGCCATTTGAACCATTTTGAACCAAGCCTGATGTGCGGAATTCGGCATCAGTCCGACAGTATTCCACATGAGGTCATGGTCCTCCAGAAACTTGTTGAGCATCAACTCAGCAGCCTCAAGTCGCCAGTCGAAGTCATCCTCGTAAGTGCATGAATAATCTGTATATGGTATGACGTCAGCTTCAAGACAGGCAAAACTGTTCGCATACTTGTAATCGAATGGTCTCAACAGGCCGACAAACGACAGAGAGGCTTCGATTTCTCAGGTGAGGTTGCCAGCTCCGCAGCAACATGGGCTTGTGTGTCTAGAGTTAGGTTAGTTTTCGGCTGAAATTAGAATAGTCATTCTTCCACCACCATTCGTGAGTAGAACAGAGAGAAAAAAGGAAGGTAATGGTACTACAAAGCCCCTCCGCCACATATAAGCTCGCCGGACAGAGTACTGGACACCTCCTTGAACTGGAGGTGATGTAGAACTGGAACAGGCGGCCGTGTAACCCTCCACCGCTGACAGCAGCTCTTGGCAGTGAAGCCGTGTTTATGTGTCAGTCCATTGCATAGCACAGTAAGATGGATGGACGTGGAGAGGTGACGCAGTTGCTGAGAGGTACTATCTTATCTGGACCGGCCCATGACCAAACAGCGAGTGAAGTTGTCCGATTTGTTAAGTGTACCATCGCAGACTGTTCAACGTCTCTTCGAGGAATGGTTGACCAGTCATGTAACATAGAGTATGAACAGGTCATAGAAAGATGTTAACGAACAAGGATCGCAGACGAGTTTCACGCCTTATGAATGAAAATCGGTTTAAAACACGATACGAATTGCTCCTTCATCAAATGCAGACGCGTTGCAACTCGTCTACTAAGTAGAAGGCCATTTCTCACAGCGGTATGCGAAGCTGCACATTTCAAATGGACCAAAAACGCAGAAACTGGTCGGTAGCCACGTGCAGGAGTATACTACGGCACGATGAGTCACTATTTAGTCTTCTTCCCCTTCAAATAATCCAAGGCGTCGCATGTACCGATGACCCAATGAGACTTTTAACTTTTAGTGTGGCCGGCCGCAGTGGCCAAGCGGTTCTAGGCGCTTCAGTCCGGAATCACGCTGTTGCTACCGTCTCAGGTTCGAATCCTGCCTCTGGCGTGGAGGTGTATGATGTCCTTAGGTTAGTTAGGTTTAAGTAGTTCTAAGTTATAGGGGACTGATGACCTCAGATGTTAAGTCCCATAGTGCTCAGAGCCATTTGAATTTTAACTTGTAGTGTGTGGATGATGTAGTTCAGGTCAGAGGTGGTCTGTAATTTTCCAGGTGTTTTCCACACAATGAACTGGGCCTACACTTTAAAGTTACCACGAACATGAACTAGGAAGCTTATTTCACGACTCTCTGTGACCAAGTGCAGCCGTTTCTTCTAAATCTTCATAATGGACATCCCAAACTTGCTGTATGACAACAACCACATTCGCAGGACTGCCCTCATACGTTCCTCGTTTGGCAAAGACTCGAGCATCCTCTTCCATTTAAACTGGCTCGGTACATCACCCGAACATAATTCCACAGTAAATGCGTGGGACTACGCAGATCAGAGGATGAAACGTTACAATCAGAATCCCAGCAGTTGGGTGGCTGCGAGAAGTTTAATCATGAATGAGTAGCTGTAGCCGGATACGGCGTATCCGAAGAAACTTGTGCCACAAATGAACCATTATCAAGGCTAGAGACGGTACTGCGCGGTCTCGGAGTTACTCATTGTTTTGTCCGACGTGCTAGATCAACTGGCTTTGCGGTTTATATAGATGTAAATGTTATATTCTTCTTTCAGTTCCCAATAAGTTTCAATAGTTCACGTGTCACATTTAAAGCGCTGCTTTTGTCGTAAACAGTAGTGTATCCAGCATAGACTGTGATGGTAGAAGAAGCAATTCCCAGTGTCGTATTTCCTTTAGACAGGGAGCGTATGGAGGGCGCTGGAATGAAACCCGCAAGCTTAATTGCACACAACGACATATGGCCAGCACCCTGGCTGCCCCCCCCCCCTAACTCACCCCCCCCCCTGCCACCCACACATCCCACCAGACGGTGGTCCGCGGCTCCCGAGTTGTGGGGGCCGGGTGATGGGAGGCGGGCCAAAGGATTATTGCTGCAGCGTCATTAGGGGAATGCCCAGGGGAGCGCCATCAATAAGTCATCAGGAGAGCGCCAAATAATCGCCGTTTTGGTTGCTTACGCGCCCGTTCCGCTCGCCGGGGGCGGTGAGGGTAGCGCGTGCCGACTAATCGCCGGGACGGATCAGCAGCCGCGGTTGCGGTGGCGCGACTGTGGCTTGTTTGTGGAGGCGCTACGTAATGAGGCGTCCTGAGTCGCCTGGCGAGGCCACACGCAGGTACATGTGCAGACAGGTGGCGCCTGCCCAGCTACCAGTCAGAGCTACCGATACATTGTATTCGCGTTCTGTTAAACTCTTACAACATCAACGCCAACGTTAACTTTATATCTACAGCCAGACACACGTTTCTACAGACAGAGGACAGATACACTACTGGCCATTAAAATTGCTACACCACGAAGATGGCGTGCTACAGACGCGAAATTTAAGCGACAGGGAAAAGATGCTGGGATATGCAAATGATTACCTTTTCAGAGCCTTCGCACAAGGTTGGCACCGGTGGCGACACCTACAACGTGCTGACACGAGGAAAGTTTCCAACCGATTTCTCATACACAAACAGCAGTTGACCGGCGTTGCCTGGAGAAACGTTGTTGTGATTGATGCCTCGTGTAAGGAGGAGAAATGCGTAACATCACGTTTCCGACTTTCATAAAGGTCGGATTGTAGCCCATCGCGATTGCGGTTTATCGTATCGCGACATTGCTGCTCGCGTTGGTCGAGATCCAACGACTGTTAGCAGAATATGGAATCGGTGGGTTCAGGAGGGTAATAACGGACGCTGTGCTGGATCCCAACGGCTTCGTATCACTAGCAGTCGAGATCACAGGCATCTTATCCGCATGGCTGTAACGGATCGTGCAGCCAGGTCTCGATCCCTGAGTCAACAGATGGGGACGTATGCAAGACAACAACCATCTGCACGAACAGTTCGACGACGTTTGCAGCAGCATGGACTATCAGCTCAGAGACCATGGCTGCAGTTACGCTTGACGCTGCATCACAGACAGGAGCGCCTGCGATTGTGTACTCAACGACGAACCTGGGTGCACGAACGGCGGAACGTCATTTTTTCGGATGAATCCAGGTTCCGTTTTCAGCATCATGATGGTCGCATCCATGTTTGGCGACATCGCGGTGAACGCACATTCGAAGCTTGTATTCGTCATCGCCATACTGGCGTATCACCCGGCGTGATGGTATGGGGTGTCATTGGTTACACGTTTCGGTCATTGGCATTGACGGCTCTTTGAATAGTGGACGTTACATTTCAGATGTGTTACGACCCGTGGCTCTACCCTTCATTCGATCCCTGCGAAACCCTACTTTTCAGCATGATAATGCATGACCGCATGTTGCACGTCCCGTACGGGCCTTTCTGGATACAGAAAATGTTCGACTGCTGCCCTGGCCAGCACATCCTCCAGATCTCTCACCAATTGTAAACGTCTGGTCAATAGTGGCCGAGCAACTGGCTCGTCACAATACGCCAGTCACTACTCTTGATGAACTGTAGTATCGTGCTGAAGCTGCATGGGCAGCTGTACCTGTACACGCCGTCCAAGCTCTGTTTGACTCAATGCCCAGGCCTGTCAAGGCCGTTATTACGGCCAGAGGTGGTTGTTCTGGGTACTGATTTCTCAGGATCTATGCACCCAAATTGCGTGAAAATGTAATCACATGTCAGTTCTAGTATAATATATTTGTCCAATGAATACCAAAAAAATGGCTCTGAGCACTATGGGACTTAACATCTATGGTCATCAGTCCCCTAGAACTTAGAACTACTTAAACCTAACTAACCTAAGGACAGCACACAACACCCAGCCATCACGAGGCAGAGAAAATCCCTGACCTCGCCGGGAATCGAACCCGGGAACCCGGGCGTGGGAAGCGAGAACGCTACCGCACGACCACGAGATGCGGGCAATGAATACCCGTTTATCATCTGCATTTCCTCTTGGTGTAGCAATTTTAATGGCCAGTAGTGTAGACTGTTATATACGTCACCTCTCGGAATTACGCGATGTTTAGATTTCACTGTATTCTTCATACCATTTTTGGGTAGGCATCGGAGTGAAAGAAGCGACATTGGCCATTATGCCGTACGGCTTATTTTTCCACTAGAGACTAGATCATGAGCACAGTCACTGAATTATTCTTTTTTTTGAACACAGAGTATTGAAAGATGCAGAGAAATATAAAAAAATCACTTTCCTCGCGTTTTTCTTTTGTAATTATTCAATATCTGAACATATTACCATTCTTGGCTTTCTTAAATGTTAAACACACAAATTCTACATAATTCTGTGTCAGTCCACGTACAATACTGCTATAGGAAACAGAAACCTAAAAATTCAGGTGTCAAATACTTGTCTCCATGCAGTCACGTGCATTGTTGAGAGGACCATTTTAACAGTCTTCTGTAAAAGCAGGTATCGTTTTTTTTTCTGAGTTATCTCACAGCGTATAACGAGCTGAAGGAATGTTTCTTTTAATATTTTTATAAACGTAATTTTTAATTATTATTTGCAATTAACCTAACATAAAATGAAGTTTGTACTGTATGTACCATTATCACATCATATTCTTCACACTGATGCCACCACCTTCAGGCTGGGAGAACGTGGGTTTCATCCCCGTCCGTGAGAGATATCTTCAGAGATAAAGCACTAGTGGATGCGTAAAATTATTCAGTCCCTGGCAGACGCTTCAGAAATGAAACGCTACAACCTCTGAAGATACTTCTGGCAGACGAAATTTTAGCTGATAATTTTATGAATGACCTCTCTGTCAGAAATTTTTAAGTAAAGTAAACTCAGGTCGTGAAAGCCCACTTTGTATTTCATCGTTGTTGTTTTGGTCTTCCTCCTAAGCATACTTTGAAGCATATGTTCATTCTCATCGTTCGTTAGCTCTTCTCTCATTTCAGTATAACATTGGCATCCCACATTATCGAGGATCTGTATAATACACAAGACCTCACCCAGTGATTCTTCCTTACCATCATTCTTTCGAGTGTAGTTTTCAGCAAAGAGTCTTGTCGTAACATGTGTGTAAGCATTCTCTCTCTTCATTTTATTGTGTTCCTCACTAATGTATTAAGGGCAGGCAAATGAAAACAAGACACATATAAAAAAAAGAAGTAAACTGTTTATTATTTCAAAATTGGACACCATAACTGTCGATGCATTTATCCCACTGTGAGACAAGACTTTCATTGCCTTAATGAAAAAATGTTTTCTGTTTCCTACGAAACCATGGCGTTCACATCTTCGTCCGAAGAAAATCGACGGTCACAAACGTCTTCCTACAGGGCTCCAAAAATATGGAAATCACATGTGGATGGATTGGGACTGTATGCAGGCTGTGTAAGGGCTTCCCAGCGAAACTTCTATACCGTCGTCGAAAAAACTTCGGCAATATGTGGTCGGATATTATTCTGCAACAGACTGATGCCGCCCGTCAACAATCCTGGGCGTTTGGACTTCATGGCCTGCTTCAAATTTTGCAAAGTATACACGTACCGCTGTGCGTTAGTTGAGGCGCTGCATTCCAGAAAATAAATGAGCAACGGGCTTTGCAGTCAATGAAACAGGTCGCCATGACATTCCCAGAGCTGGCGTTCACACCTAAGAATTTTTCGCTGGGGTGAGTCCATGTGTCCCCTTCCTCGGCTCTGATGCTTGCTTTTCGGTTCAAAATGATGATACGATATTTCGTCACCAGCGGCAGTAGGCGACTGGAAACGATATTCTTCATCGTGATACCGTTCAAGGTGCTGCAATGATGTCGATATTCTGTGAAAACTCTATTTCTCCGTCGGGCTGTGGGGAGCCAAGTGCGTACGGATTTCCCGGAACTTCAAACGCTGTCTTGATCGCGTGATCAGTACCGTGACTGATGCCAAACGTGAGCCGAATGTTTTCCACCGACCTCCTCAATCCTTTGTCGTGGCAGCACTCACCGCAGCAGTGACAGAAGGGGTAACGAAACAATGAGCGTCTGCTGGCCGACTGCTGTCTTTGAATGGCCTCATAATCGTTTATTCCACGCAAACGCACTTGCGCTTGACATGCTGTTTGTGTGTTCGCCACACACAGTATACATTGGCGCATGAATTTCACTTCTTGACACTTCTATCACAGTCGTAAACGACCCTACACAGCTCCTCCTGTTTCCCGACCTCCGCAGTGAAGTCGAACGCACACACAATTCGTTGACATGTCGAGGACATGTAACATGGAAATAGCAGTGTGGTGAACGTTCGCGCTGTTCTTTTCTCATTCCTAATAGTGGGCACTTCTATACACACGCCTGCCTGCAGTACCAACGTCCGCCCAATACTCGTTATGTAGTTTTTCTCTGTTTTATGTGGCTGCCCTTTATATTAGGAAGCGAACACGGGCAAAAATTGAGCTTCAACAACAAGATGAGTACCTTCAGTCCTCAATCGATCATCAACTAATATTAGTCTGCTATGACGCCATATAGGGTGTTGCAGGAGAAATAGTAAATATTTTAGGAGTACATAATATACAGTAATTCTAATAAAACATTCCGTGTGAGTCCAATTTATGTTGGTTACAGAGACACATCTTCAAAATACTGAACGTGGCAGCTGTCAGAAAACGTGGAATTATAGATCCAATGAGAATCATGCAGCCATCCATTTGCACATCAAGAGTTTATTCAAATCCTTAGCTAGGTTTCGACGGATATAAACCTCTCTTTCTCAGAAGAAGTAGTAACACCTAACAACAGGACATATTACAACCAGTGTATGGAAGTCATGTGTGCAGCGAAAATAAACATCAAATAATTAGACACAGTGGAAAAATAAAATAGACTCAAGTGTTACATATTCTGTGAAGGAAGAAAAGAAGTCAATAGGCTTAGTCGCCGGCCGCTGTGGCCAAGCGGTTCTAGGCGCTTCAGTCCGGAACCGCGCTGCTACTACGGTCGCAGGTTCGAATCCTGCCTCGGGCATGGATTTGTGTGATGTCCTTAGGTTAGTTAGGTTTAAGTAGTTCTAAGTCTAGGGTACTGATGATCTCAGATGTTAAGTCCCATAGTGCTTAGAGCCATTTGAACCATTTGAATAAGGCTTAGTCAACAGTAAAATGATCCGTATGCATCCTCCAGCACAGTCATAAAGTTTAGTCAACAATAAAAATGATCCATGTGAAGTCTAAGGCAGATGTACATCGTACATACAAACAAATGAACTAGCAGGACAGAAGGGACAAGCCAGCACATACACTCTGGTGGCGCTCTCATAAGAAGCGGTGCCAACCACAAAAGACATCTAACACATTAATAAAATTACATTAAAGTAACATTACAGAAACAGTAGACTAACATAACAAAAATTACAAAAAAACATATAAACCTACGCAAATGGTGAACAGAAGTACGACGCACATTAAAGTATGTTACTCACAGATTATGTTTGTGAAAGCCATCGAAAAAGTTTCTGTTTATAAGCTGAAATTGATCATTAAGAATCAAATCCCTATAACTGAAACTGTGCCTACAAATTTGAAATTCGTCCAGCAAGACCAATCTAAAGCCATTCCCTTTCCTATGCAAAACAACTGTGTCTTCCTGTTTAACAGGGGAATGTGCACATTACATGAGATGCGCAGCATACGTAGAGCCACGAAAGTCATCACCTGCTTTACCCAACAAATGTTCTTTGAATCTAACTTCGACTGGTCTTCCTGTCTGCTCTGTACAGAACCGGGGCAATCATTACACCTTACTTTATAGACGCCAGAATGAAAAAAATGATTCTTCATTAAGATTTGAGGCGTAAATCAAATCCTCTCCAAGACTGTTGTTACTTGAAAACGAAACTTAACGGCTCTATTTCTTAGTGAGAAGGTAGCTTATCATATATGAAATATCTCCTAGAAACTGTATAGAAGAGAAATTCCCTTCATCTTTAAATTCTTTTTCCAGTTTGTAAGCTCCTAGAGTGGAACACTTTTAGCAGTTTTATCATCCAATATCAGGTCTACTAATGATGATTTCTTCCCGAAAAGGGAATAAGTAAATTTGATTAAAGCTATAGCCTGTAACAGCGGTTAAGAACCGTTGGCTGTACTATTCCCACTGGACCCCGAGACACAACTGTTCGAATATAATCTAAACAAAAACTCACAGAAAATATGATTAGGTTCAGATTTGATTTTTACACATTCTACCTCGCACTTCTACTGCACTTTCGAATTACCTTGTAACGTCGTCCTGACGAGGGCAGCGCTATTCACTAGGGTTTATTTTTTATTTCTAGACTTCGCCTTTCAACAATCTCCACAGGCAAAAATCTAAAGAGATAGGATCCAGGGGCCTTGGCAGTCAAGAGAAGTGATAATTCATGCTTACCCATCTTGCGCAGAATTTTATGTGTAGATGATGTGTCACATCGCGCTATAATGTGCGGGGAGGAAGGTAAGGGTCTCGTTATACTGGAAGAACATATCCATCATTGGAGCCGGGGAAAGCCCTTACAATAATGATGGACGCTCGTTTTTAAGCAAGTCTAGATAACGGCGCCGTAAGACAATGCGGTATACGGCGATACTATCCGAGTATTGAAGAATGTTTGCTTGATGATTTGACCGAGCTCGGAACAATATTGTCCACCACAGCGTAAACCACATCAAATATTAATCATTGGAACGAATTATAAATGTTATCTTTTAATTTCAAAGTCGCTTTTTTGGTCGAAATGGAATGATGGCAGATTCCCCTTTATTTTCTTCGTGTATTGAAGGAATTTTTTTCCAAAGAATACGTTTCCTGTTTAAAGATACTCTTTATATTCCTTTAAGTACTTCGAAAACAGGTTCTTTTATTTTTATCTTGTTTAAATTGTCTTCTGTGGCTAGAAATCCATGTGAATTTTCATATTAAATTTAAATAATTTCTTACGTTATAGGAAATATTATTTGCTAGATAAAAACCTTTCTCGATGTAATATAACATGTTGTAGTCCCAGATACTGAAGCTGATCAGTACATGTGCTCTGTAGTATCTCTCAGCCATGAGTGAACGTTACAATACGTACAGATACGTAAACTCCCTAATTTTTAATTTTTTACGCTGTATTATTCTCGCTCACAATGGAGTCGGAGGTCGACAACAGTGAACGGTGGGATTTTATTGCAGTCGCTGGCTCTCATGAAAGCTGTGATGGTCGGCTCAGCATTTATGGCCGCTACAGTCGGTGTGTTTCGTCGCTCGCGCTGTCGACACGAAACAGGAAAAGCTGGCCAGAAGTGAGTAGAACTCGCGCACTCAGGGTTCAGTAAAAACTTAATTATGTATACAGACAGTTCATCCATTCCGGGAATCGATAATCTCGACCACTTTTGCTTGTTATCGGCACTGATACTGACAAGATATCGGTCCCAAGGATTCCGAGATTTTCGAGAGTGTTTTAATGTCAATAATATAGATGTAATGTAAAGTCATGCAGGAGGCAAAAACACCATATCTTTTTTACCTACGGCAATCACTCCCGGAAATCTGACGATGGACACATTCCGAAACGCATCATATGAGCTATAAAGATATTCCTTGCCTGATGTTTGACTTTTACCATTGCGAACCAGTCTGCCTTCATGCGGAACTACTGCTTATTACAACAATAGTAGTCTGCCTGTTCCATTGCGTGGGACGAGCTCGGACGTTAGCTTCACCCCAGTGCCATTATCCAGTATGTCATGGATCAGTTAACAACAGTGGTGGGTCAGCTTGTCTCAGGAGAGAATGCAATGGCGTTATCAGATCCTTCCCAACCAAATCAGTGCCTGCAGTCAGGCCAAATGGTTGAAAGGTCTCTGTTGGATTCCTTTCATGTTAATTTCTTAAATCTGTTGTCATTTGCGGCATAAATTCCTCTTCTAAATTTACTGTGGTGTTTCTGACTATCTGGGAGGAGACTGAGTAGTGGAACGTGTTACTTTTACACGTAAACAAGAACGATCTGTCACACTACTACACTTTAAAACACAGTTTATATGTAATTCATGTCACACAGTCTCATACGGAACCTACATCCGCTTTCTTTTTTTTACTGTATATGATAAGATACTGTCATCCCCCTTCCCATCTGTGTGAGAGGATGAATGAGCAAACGTATTTCTAGTTGCATGCTTGATGATAGCAGACAAGTCTGTCTGCTAGAGAACAATAGGATCAACGTCGGAACAGGTAGCTACGCTTTCTAAAAGCAGAGAGGTTTCTATTCTTAGTATGGTCCTGTCCGTCCCTTGTCATGTTGGTATAGGAAGCTGCCTCTCTGGTCACTTCCGTTTGTATCTGTTAGCATGCTCGGTAGGAGCCCAGGTCAGTCTGTCCGCGGCGAGCGTCTGAAGTGGTAAGATCTCCGACTAAGCGCGTATCAAGTTTGAACGGTTCCTTGCATTAGTGTAATTGTTAAGTTGGATAAATTATATCGGTTTGTCATGGAATATCCATCGCATGTTAATGAGCTACTCTCCTGGAAATTGAAATAAGAACACCGTGAATTCATTGTCCCAGGAAGGGGAAACTTTATTGACACATTCCTGGGGTCAGATACATCACATGATCACACTGACAGAACCACAGGCACATAGACACAGGCAAACAGAGCATGCACAATGTCGGTACTAGTACAGTGTATATCCAACTTACGCAGCAATGCAGGCTGCTATTCTCCCATGGAGACGATCGTAGAGATGCTGGATGTAGTCCTGTGGAACGGCTTGCCATGCCATTTCCACCTGGCGCCTCAGTTGGACCAGCGTTCGTGCTGGACGTGCAGACTGCGTGAGACGACGCTTCATCCAGTCCCAAACATGCTCAATGGGGGACAGATCCGGAGATCTTGCTGGCCAGGGTAGTTGACTTACACCTTCTAGAGCACGTTGGGTGGCACGGGATGCGGACGTGCATTGTCCTGTTGGAACAGCAAGTTCCCTTGCCGGTCTAGGAATGGTTGAACGATGGGTTCGATGACGGTTTGGATGTACCGTGCACTATTCAGTGTCCCCTCGACGATCACCAGTGGTGTACGGCCAGTGTAGGAGATCGCTCCCCACACCATGATGCCGCGTGTTGGCCCTGTGTGCCTCGGTCGTATGCAGTCCTGATTGTGGCGCTCAGCTGCACGGCGCCAAACACGCATACGACTATCATTGGCACCAAGGCAGAAGCGACTCTCATCGCTGAAGACGACACGTCTCCATTCGTCCCTCCATTCACGCCTGTCGCGACACCACTGGAGGCGGGCTGCACGATGTTGGGGCGTGAGCGGAAGACGGCCTAACGGTGTGCGGGACCGTAGCCCAGCTTCATGGAGACGGTTGCGAATGGTCCTCGCCGATACCCCAGGAGCAACAGTGTCCCTAATTTGCTGGGAAGTGGCGGTGCGGTCCCCTACGGCACTGCGTAGGATCCTACGGTCTTGGCGTGCATCCGTGCGTCGCTGCGGTCCGGTCCCAGGTCGACGGGCACGTGCACCTTCCGCCGACCACTTGCGACAACATCGATGTACTGTGAAGACCTCACGCCCCACGTGTTGAGCAATTCGGCAGTACGTCCACCCGGCCTCCCGCATGCCCACTATACGCCCTCGCTCAAAGTCCGTCAACTGCACATACGGTTCACGTCCACGCTGTCGCGGCATGCTACCAGTGCTAAAGACTGCGATGGAGCTCCGTATGCCACGGCAAACTGGCTGACACTGACGGCGGCGGTGCACAAATGCTGCGCAGCTAGCGCCATTCGACGGCCAACACCGCGGTTCCTGGTGTGTCCGCTGTGCCGTGCGTGTGATCATTGCTTGTACAGCCCTCTCGCAGTGTCCGGAGCAAGTATGGTGGGTCTGACACACCGGTGTCAATGTGTTCTTTTTTCCATTTCCAGGAGTGTATTTATTGTGGATCTTAATCACAAGAGACGTTATAGTGTCCATAAAGGGCTACATTAAAAATGTTGAATGCTATGCGTGAACTAATGGACAGATGTGTAAGTTCATAACGTAATATTTCAGGTATCAAATACTGTGTTGTCAGCGGTTTATTTTAGGCAGGAACAGTTTTACTTTTGTGTTACTGTACAATTCGTTTTAACTGCACATACATTGTGACTTTTTTTTTAAGTTCCAAAGATTGTTAATGGTCACAGCTGATCTCTTCTATCTCCCTCTCTTCGTCTTTTACTCTTCGTCTGTTAAAAACAACCACGTTGCAGTAGGACCGGTGAAAATAATTCGTCGTGTACTCGAAACATATATAGCTAATGCTGGGATGGTGAAGCAACGATTCACTTGGGTTGAGGTAAACAGACATGTCTTATTTGACTCTGGTTTGACAGAGATCCCATACACTGAAGCGCCAAAGAAACTGCTACAGGCATGCGTATTCAAATACAGAAATATGTAAACATGCAGAATACGGCTCTGCGGTCGACAGCACCTATATAAGACAACAAGTGTCTGGCCCAGTTGTCAGATCTGTTACTGCTGCTACAATATCAGGTTATCAAGATTTAAGTGAGTTTAAACGTGCAGTTACAGTCGGCGCACGAGCGATGGGGCACAGCATGTCCGAAGTAGCGATGAAGTGAGGATTTTTCCGTACGACCATTTCACGATTGCACTATGAGTACAAAGTACCTGGAAGGGCAGTTGAACGGAATGGACAGCGTCTTGAAAGGAGGATATAAGATGAACATCAACAAAAGCAAAACGAGGATAATGGAATGTAGTCGAATTAAGTCGGGTGATGCTGAGGGAATTAGATTAGGTAACGAGACACTTAAAGTAGTAAACGAGTTTTGCTACTTGGGAGCAAAATAACTGATGATGGTCGAAGTAGAGAGGATATAAAACATAGTCTGGCTATGGCAAGGAAAGCGCTTCTGAAGAAGAGAAATTTGTTAACATCGAGTATAGATTTAAGTGTCGGGAAGTCGTTCCTGAAAGTATTTGTATGGAGTGTAGCCATGTATGGAAGTGAAACATGGACGATAAATAATTTGGACAAGAAGAGAATAGCAGCTTTCGAAATGTCGTGCTACAAAAGAATGTTGAAGATTAAATGGGAAGATCACATAACTAATGAGGAGGTATTGAAAAGAAATGTGGAGAAGAGAAATATGTGGCACTAGAAGAAGGGATCGGTTCGTAGGACATGTTCTGAAGCATCATGGGATCACGAATTTCGTATTCGAGGGCAGCTTGGAGGGTAAAAATCACAGAGGGAGACCAAGAGATGAATGCAATAAGCAGATTCAGAAAGATGTAGGTTGCAGTAGGTACTGGGAGATGATGAATCTTGTACAAGATAGAGTAGCATGGAGAGCTGCATCAAACCAGTCTCTGGACTGAAGACCACAACAACAACAACCATGAGTATCAGGAATTCGGTAAAACATGAAATCTTCGACATCCACGCGGCCGGGAAAAAATCCTGCGAGAACGGAACCAACGACGACGAAACAGAACCGTTCATCGTGACAGAAGTGCAACCCTTCCGCATATTTCTGTAGATTTCAATGCTGGGCCATCAACAAGTGTCAGCATGCCAACCATTCAACGAAACATAATCGATATGGGCTTTCGGAGCAGAAGATCCACTCGCGTACAATTGATGGCTACACGACACACAGCGTTACGCCTCGCCTGGGTCCGTCAACACCGACATTGGACTGCTGATGACTGGAAACATGTGCCTGGTCGGACGATTTTCGTTTCAAATTGCATCGAGCGGATGGTGGCGTACGGGTATGGAGACAACTTCTTGAATCCATGGACCCTGCATGTCAGCAAGAGGATGTTCAAGGTGGTGGAGGCTCTGCAGTGGTGTGGGGCGTGTGCAGTTGGTGTGATATAGAACCCTTAATACGTCTAGATACGACTCTGACAGGTGACACGCAATTAAGCATCCTGTCTGATCACCTGCACTGTTTCATGTCCATTTTGCATTCCGACGGACTTGAGGAATTCCATCAGGACAATGCATCACTCCACGTGTCCAGAATTGCTACAGAGTGGCTCCAGGAACACTCTTCTGAGTTTAAACACTTCCGCTGGCCACCAGACTCTCCAGACAGGAATATTATTGAGCATATCTGGGAAGCGTTGCAACGTGATGTTCAGAGATCTCCGCCCTCTCGTACGCCTACGAATTTATGGACAGCCCTGCAGGATCCATGGTGTCAGTTCCCTCCAATAGTAATGCAGACATTAGTCGAGCCCATGCCACGTCATGTAGCGGCAGTTCTGCGTGCTCGGGGGAGCCCTGCACTATATTAGGCAGGTGTACCAGTTTCTTTGACTCTTCAGTGTAAATCGCTAAGCGAACAAGCAACGCACCACTTTCTGCCCCTTGTGGCCAATCTGGACTGGCCGACCGCCGTGTCCTCCCCTATACCGAAGGGCGTGCGGTCAACTCACCACTCTCCTGGCCGTTGTCGGCTTTCTAGACCTCAGAGCAGCTATTTTTCACGGAGTAGCTGCACTGTTTCATGTCCATTTTGCATTCCGACGGACTTGAGGAATTCCATCAGGACAATGCATCACTCCACGTGTCCAGAATTGCTACAGAGTGGCTCCAGGAACACTCTTCTGAGTTTAAACACTTCCGATGGCCACCAGACTCTCCAGACAGGAATATTATTGAGCATATCTGGGAAGCGTTGCAACGTGATGTTCAGAGATCTCCGCCCTCTCGTACGCCTACGAATTTATGGACAGCCCTGCAGGATCCATGGTGTCAGTTCCCTCCAATAGTAATGCAGACATTAGTCGAGCCCATGCCACGTCATGTAGCGGCAGTTCTGCGTGCTCGGGGGAGCCCTGCACTATATTAGGCAGGTGTACCAGTTTCTTTGACTCTTCAGTGTAAATCGCTAAGCGAACAAGCAACGCACCACTTTCTGCCCCTTGTGGCCAATCTGGACTGGCCGACCGCCGTGTCCTCCCCTATACCGAAGGGCGTGCGGTCAACTCACCACTCTCCTGGCCGTTGTCGGCTTTCTAGACCTCAGAGCAGCTATTTTTCACGGAGTAGCTCCTTAGCTGGTATCACGCGGCTGAGTGAACCACGCTCCAGACCTCCAAGGAAAGAAAATTTGCTGGCAGCACCGGGAATCGAAGCCAGGCCCTCCGCATAGCAGCTGTACTCCCTGACCACTGAGCTAAGGAAGTGCACACATAAATCCGTAGCTGCCGAAAATCCACGTCAGACAGGGAAGTAACTGGTGCCAGTCGCAAAATTGGTCTAGTTTGATAATGTGATATGGATCATCGGGCACTGTCGAGAAGTTAGAAGCATGACTACCGCATACAAAACCTTAATTATGATACTACAGTTCAAATTTGTCGATGTTCACGGCCTCTCCTAGTCAGCAGACGAGTTTTGTCCTCTAGCTCACAATGCCCTAATCAGTTCGGTCTATTCTGCTTTGCTTTTCTGTAATTTATCTTTTTATTTTCATTATTATTTTTATTTTTGTACTGTTTTCTTGTTTCAAGACCTTGACCTACCAGTTTAGTTTACAGAACATAAATTTGGTGTCAAATTGAGACAAATCCTCGAAAACTGAATCATTATTTTAATATTTTTATTTCAGACTACTATCACATTTGTCTTTATTTGCCTCGTGATGGCTGGGGTGTTGTGTGCTGTCCTTAGGTTAGTTAGGTTTAAGTAGTTCTAAGTTCTAGGGGACTGATGACCATAGATGTTAAGTCCCATAGTGCTCAGAGCCATTTGAACCATTTTGTCTTTATTTTGATTCCCGTTTCATTGACATTCTGAAAATACTTGTATCCATTTTAGTTTCAGGGTAACGTGTTAGTTACTACCTGATATGCAACTACAATGGATCAACAGATGTTCAGAATTTGAACGAACCCAGGAATCGTTATAAAGATATATGTGATAATAGACTGCAATAAAATTATTAGAATAATTCTCATATGTTTATCAGTTCTGCAGGGTGACACACGGGAGACGGACGGTTTTGAACTGCGTAGTATTGAGGGCGCGGTGGTGGGAGGTGATCGTGGTGGGGATAGTTCTGATCCACACAAGACGCCATTTCATTCACTCAGTCACTATGGAGCAGTGGGACTTGCAACGTCGAGTGTTTGTCTATAACAGTTTCGTGAAAAGTGGTGAGTCTATTATTTCTACACAGCGATTGTTTCGTGCTCGGTTTAATGTCGGTCGTAACACAATCCTCAGATGGGTGGAAAACTTCAGATCAACTGGAAACATACTGGATAAGAAGCATCCTGGCCCGAGACGCAAAGTAACGACACCAGAAAATGTTGAAAGGGTAAGGCAAGAGGCAGTCAGAAGCCCAGGACGGTCAGCTAGACGTCATGCTACTGAGTTACGAATCAATCGTGAATCGGTTAGACGAATTTTGCATAAAGAATTAAAATTCCATCCCTACGAAATGCTCATTGTCCAACAACTTAAGGAAACTGATTTTGCTGTACGCGAAGACTTCGCTTACAGAACGCAAGTGATTTTGGGATCGAATGGAAATGAAATTTTATTGATGAGCGATGAAGCTCATTTTCATTTAATCGGGACTGTGAATAAGCAAAACCCATGTTACTGGGCGCCAGAGCATCCACACCTTAGCCACCAGCGTCCTCTACACTCAGAAACCGTAACAGTCTGGTGTGGTCTTGGCTCTGTTGGCATTATTGGACCTTATTTTTTCGAAGAGAACGGGGCCATAGTTACTGTGATTTCGATTCGTTACATTCGTATGCTTGAAACATTCTTGAAACCAGAACTAAGAAGACGACGAATCCCTTTAAAACGCGTTTGGTTCCAGCAGGATGGGGCAACATCGCACACCGAAAACACTTCAGTGACAGTTCTTAGACGCATGTTTCATGGCCGGATTGTCTCACGTTTTGCCAATGTTCCTTGGCCTACCAGGTCTCCCAACTTGTTGATATGTGACTTTTTTCTGTGGGGGTGCCTTAAGAACAGTGTCTGTAACCACAAACCACGAAATTTGGACGAGTTGAAGAATGCAATCATTCAAGAAATTGCTGCCATCCTTGCAGAGATTTTAGTCCGTGTGATGGAAGATTCTAAGAAGATACTTGAGTCCTGCATTAGAAATAATGGACATCACCTTGACGACATTATTTTTCACAAATAGTTTTGTTAACTAAAATGGAAAATAATGAGCTTTGATTTTGTGTAAATAAACATGCATTAATTTTAAAGTTGGCTGAGTATTATTTCATTAAAAACTGTCCGTCTCCCGTGTGTCACCCTGTATCTATGATCTGCTGATCGCAGAGATTAATCTGTAAACACACACACGCTGTATGTTGTCTGTAAAATGAATTTACTTGTAGTTGTGGTCATTACGGTCCACATAAAATTGCCCTAATTAAATATGACCCCTTTACTAAGTGAATAAAGTTCCAAAAGATAATATTATATTGCGATCTGACTGCCCTCCAGATATGGTTCTATACAGACACACATATTTAGCAAAAGGGGGTATTCTTTGGGATCTGAAAGGATTTACTGTAGTTAAATACTGCCTAGTAGGCAAGACATGTAGCATAATTGTAGAGTCAGTTACGAATTACAACACTTGGCTGTTATGATATGGTAATACAAAGTTCCCACAAAACAGTGTATCAATATGGCGAAACAACTGCCGGTCTCGAATTCTCCAGGCAAACTTTCAATTCGTACAACGTGAGAAATCGTTATCATCAAACTAATGATTGAGCTGAGGCCACAGGCAATTTCTATTACTACTCCTATGCAAGACATTAGCGCACAGCCTCATGGTTACACACTTCCACCATCATGAAAAAGTATATTCTATTTAATGAAACTGATGAACGAATGACACATACACAAAGAAATGAGGTTCTCTTTTGGCAGGTGATTATTAAATCCCAAAGACTTCAAACATTTTACAAAGCACAATTTTACATGATTCACATGGTACTCACACCACTGTCATGCAAAGACCTGCTCTTCAGGGTAGACGTGAAATATACAAGTGGAAGAAACTTTTGGCGAACGTAATACCGGCTTGCTAAACTCGATTACGAATCAATGCAGCACGTAAACAGAGCGGAAACTGACCCACATTAATCGTAACCGTGTATATCTCTCTGCTATTAATTCTGCTTCATTGCCCAAGGAGTCCTGATTTTTCAACATCGTTCACCAAGTTCGTAATTACAAAAAATATTACCTCGTTTACGAAAGGAGATGCACGGAGAAATATTGAATACAGTTTCCAGCATAAATCACGAATGCAAACCCTAAGCTGCTTTCATACATCGGTCTCCCAGTCATTATAGTTTAGTGCAACCGCACTCATTACCATACACATATGACTGCAGAGTCGAGTGGAACGGATTTGAACCAGAAAAAAACTTTGCTCCGCTTTAAAAATGTTAGCCGTGCGACCATAACAGTGGTCTCAGTCTTCATTGGCTAAGCCAGCTCTCGTCTCGAAGTTATTAGGCAAGACAAACTAGTATAGCAGAAGCAGTAGTGAGTATACGGAAAAGCAATCAGTGGCCGCGATAACAGAATAGATTGCCCGCGAATAGCAGACACGTGAAACATAACTTATGAAGATAGGAAAATTATGACAGATATCTGTCAATGTCTTTGCTTAACCCTGAACGCTTCGCTCATTCACCTAGAATCGTTCGTTGAAACACTTGAGCTCTTTGTTTTCGAATTAAGAAATTCCTTCAAACAAGATATCGGACACTTTCGCCATTGACACTGCAGGTGATGTATCATCAAGTGATTGTCATTTTCTACACACACAATCAGGGTATAATTAAATGTTTCATCTTAGGCGCATAACTGATACCAGTATTGTTTCAGTGGTACAGGTGTAATATTTTAATTGAATAGTGATTGATGAACGGACTTTGAGCAACTGTTGGGTATACAGTCTGCTCCGTCCGCTTCATATATGAAGGCCAGCAAATAACAAAACATTGGCGACTGTAGAATGTTACCGAACTGTGCTTAAGAATTTAGAAGTACGTCGCTATCAGATAATATATTCACCTGTTTTCTGGATCAATACATCGGAGTTCGCGGAAAGCAAATACCATGCGTAATGGAACAACTTTGAGTTATATTACTGCCTTCACTCTGAAAATCACCACGAAAACATGATGAAAAGGGTGACGCCTCTTCGGCTGTTCTCGCTACTCGTCTTGATGACGACTGAAATGGTCTACCATATGAAAATACGAAGTAAAGAAAATAATAAAAATAGTAACTGGTCACAATTAGAAGCAACATACAGCACCTTCTGATAACAACGCACGTGTAAAAAGTAATTTTCTTAGACGGACAACAAGGCCTCAAAAACACTTGACTGATCTAATAATGGGAATGCAAATTTAGCGAGTAGCAGGTAGTGCAGTTTTCGTATATCCAGAAGGCGTTTCAGGCAGTGAGTCCTCACGAGCCAGTTTATACAGAACTTTACTGGAAACAGGAGAAGCGAGTGTTATGAGCAACCGTAATAACGCTGTCTCCCATCTCACCCGCTATAACTTAGACGAGAACGAATCTATATTAGACTGCCTGCTGTCCGTTATAGAGAAAGCTTACAGCCATTTAGAAATAATATAATTTGAACCTGAAAATGAAGATTCCGTGTTCGGAACCAGAACAATGAACAAAGATATACTAAGTTACCGAGTCAGAAAATACTAGTTCTAGAAACCTAATATTATAGTTAAACTTTATTGCAGTTGCTAAGCTTCACAATGCAGCTCGATGCAAAGTAAGTATATTGAAACACTTCGTTATAAGTGAGTATCCAGCGTCTACCTTGCTCACATTTCTCCAAATCGCTTTGAATATTGCCCAGGAATCTCGTATGAAGACGCTCAGTGGGAACATTTCTGTCACTCTCGTGACCCTCCTGTTTGCTGCTGTTCTGATGAAGATCCCTATTTATACGATTTCTTTAATTTTGACCAATTAGTCTGGTTCTTCGTATAGACAACGGAAGTTACTGTAATGTAGCAATATGCTGTTTCGTTTTCCTACAAAATAGTCTGCTTTGAAAACTGCCAAACACCACAATAGATACTCTTAGTCTTGTGAACAAGTGATTCTGTTTCAAATTTTACGTAGTATCATGGTGCAGCCAGAATTAAATTCATTTATCTTTGTAAAATCTGCGTTATTGTTTGATGACTGACGACGTAAGACAAAGCATACTGCTTTATCTGTATTCAGCTGAAGAACCAGACAATTCGCAGCATCTATTAAATGTCCTGTAAGGACTTGTATTTAATGTTTCATTATCAACTAACGGATCACGTCGTTAGCATTGAGATGTTATTAATTGTACTTTTCAGTTGTACTCCATTTTTTAACAATTTTTCAATTACGATATGGATGTGACAAAAATTTCAGTCAGTGAAAAACTATAGCTATTCCTATCATAGGCTTTTCTGGACTATTTGGAAAGCTAGTCATTTATACTGCGTGCCTTGGAAGTTACGCTTAAACTGTCGTAGCGAATATTTAAAGCTACATATTTACATAACATGACGTGCACATTGTAACGTTCACGATATATAACAGAACATAGTTGTAACAGTTCATGAGTAATCTACAGCCAAAACTGCTGTTATCAAAACGTATGAACTACTTATGGGAAAATGCATATGTGAAGGAACTACGATGTACTTGTTACACAATACGGTGATCCTAATTTCTGGTGACTTCTCGTGGTCATACATTGTCTACCAGAATCTTGACGATAAGTATGGTCGCTCTCACTTTCCCAAGGTTTCCTATATCGGGCTAATGTCACATTCGAAAGCTTCACAAATCTGGATACAGCACAATTTGATCAGCCGTCGAAATGGAGTATCACAATGAGACATTATTCAAACTCCCCCAGATGCTGGTAACAGTCTCACATGTGTACACGGCACATCCGCGTCCTTCACAGTGATCGCATCTGACGCCGTTGATGCTTCTTATGTACCACATCAGACCTCGTAACAACGCTGAACACAAGCAACACTAATGTACACTCACGGCCATTCCATTAGTCACAGCGAAATGCAGCTCTGTCACTTACATATCCACTGATGTTGGGCACGTGTACGAAATACTTTGATAACTGACCAAGTCTTCTGTGTGTTTCATTTTTTTTAATTATGTGATGGAAAAACAACAATTATTCACAACTCACGGAAACTGATCGATCTAGCATCATGAGGTGCTCATATTGTCCAATGGCATCTTAGATATGATCAATAGCGTTGTGGTCAAGTGACTTGATGGACTGGTTTGAGGTGAAAGACATCGGTCCACGACCCCCGCACCTCTCCACGAAGGAGAGAGGCACACAGTAAAATTCATATCCAAAAGTTCTGTTGCTTCGACGGTTTTCGAAGAACTGATTTGTTGCAAATCTCAATCCACTTTTAGTCCACCATCTGTTGTCGTCTGAGGTCCACCAAAGACCTTTTATGAATTTTAACGTGAAAGATAAAGTTGACACTGTGTTGTTTCGCTCTTCATCAAACTTGTTCATATGGCATGATTTGGCGTGCGGTGAGCAGAGGTAAACATTTGGGACGGTGCATTGTTGTATACTACAGCTGGATGTGGTTATGAGTGGATAAGCCTACTGTTGGTTGCTGGTGTACGACCTTGAATTGATAAGTGATTTTCTGCACTTTGCCTGGATAAAATCCAATTTTAGTTTCGTAATTCTCTGATCGACTATTATGACGATAACATTCTCCTGATTTTTTGTTTTGGCAGTTTTCTATTGATCCTCAAATTTGGGTGGTTTTCAGCCCTTCCATCCCCTGTCAAATCGGTTCCGTTAATATACAATAAACATGATTTGCATGAGAACACAACCGGCAATTTGTGGGGTATTTTCATTGTCATTTGGATGTATTAAATTATCTGCATAATTGGCCATCAGCATCCACCAGCATGGCTTAAAATTATACGAAACTTAGTTTTAGTCGTAATACACATTTTAATTCTGAGATAGGACTTGCTACCCGCCATGGAGATGGCGTCACAAGTCACTAGAGTAAAAGCAGTAGTCTAGAGTGTAGGTAGGCACTTTGACAATTGTGTTGACGGTCACTACATTCTCGGCGAGTGTAGCTAAAGGACTCTTTAACAGCTGCAGATATGCATGTTTCCAAGATCGAGGTGTATAGTTTTTGTTTACTGTAGAAGTGGCAACACAGATGCAGCGAGTTGGTATTATTGCTTTTGTAATTAACAGCAATAAACAAACATTGCTCGAAATTTTTGGTTGTTTTTTTATGAAGATAAGATCATGCCGAATAGACAATGGAGCCGCGGACCTGCAACCGTAGACAGCCAACGACCACGGGGTGAGTAAACTGCTGTGTAAAAACCAAGGATAATAGTGACTTTCGCATAATGCATCACTGCCAAGTAACATACCTCGATGGAACTTCTGGATAATATATAAAAAGTATTGCTACAGTACAGTACAGAAGGTAACTGAAACAAATGCGCAATGAGACGAACAGGAACGACACATATACTCAAAAACTAGTTACACTGAAGTCATCGTGATTTTTGTTGATCCACTGGAAATTACAAGTGGCGGGACATGGTTCTTAATAGGGCGTGAAATCATCACTGACAGCTGTGTACGCTCTGGAACATCAGTCTCATTCTTCTGTCGGCGTTGTTCGTCCGCCCCTGGTAGCTGAGTGGTCGGAGCGACGGAATGTCATCCCTAACGGCCCGGTTTCGATTCCCGGTTGGGTCGGAGATTTTCTCCGCTCAGGAACTGCGTGTTGTGTTGTCCTTATCATTATCATTTCATCCCCATCGACACGCAAGTCGCCGAAGTGGCGTCAACTCGTAAGACTTGCACCAGGCGAACGGTCTACCCGACGGGAGGCCCACGTCACACGACATTTCCATCAGCGTTGTTGACAATTTCTGGATAGCCGTTGGTGCACGTACACATGTTGCAATACGCTTCTCTATGGCATCCCACACGTGCTTGATGGGGTTTAAGTCGGGGGAACTAGCAGGCCAGTCCATCTGCTGAATACGCTCAACATGCATAGTTAGAAGCGGTCGAACATTTTTATCCGCAAAAATGAAGCCAGGAGCGAATGCAATCCTGAAAAGATGCACTTGGAGAAGTAGTGATGATGATGATGATGTGGGGCCCTCAATAACGTTCACATCAGCGCCCGTACAACTTCCCAATCATTCTAGTTCCAATCTCACCACTTCTCGGAAGATGATGAGAACAACACAAACATCCAGTCTCCGGGCGGAGAAAATCACTGGCTGGGAATCGAACCCCGGACCACGTGATCCAGAGGTAGCAACGCTAGCCACTAGACTACGACCTGGGGACTTGGAGAAGTAGTACAGTGTCAAAATAAAAGTGTGGACCGTGTTCAAAGATTTGGGGGTGAGTAAGCGCATGCAACATTATGCCTCAGTACACCATTGAAATTCATGTTTAATGTTTCTGCTGCATACAGTGATTCTGACTTAATCACTGTCTTGTAATGTGTAATTTTTGACCCATGAATGGGATTTTTCGTTGTATGTATTTTTTGTTAGTTGGAAGGCCAATTCAAGTTTATTTTTTCTGGATTCAAATGGTTCGAATGGCTCTGAGCACTATGTTACTTAACATCTGAGGTCATCAGTCCCATAGACTTAGAACTACTTAAACCTAACTAACCTAAGGACATCGCACACATCCATGGCCGAGGCAGGATTCGAACCTGCGACCGTAGCGGTCGCGCGGTTCCAGACTGAAGCGCCTAGAACCGCTCGGACACATCCGCCGGCTTTTTCTGGATTCCATTGCTTTGCTTTTCCCAGCATTCCCACTAATCCATTCTCCGAGATATTTGAATTCTTTTACTAATCTTTTGTTCTTGAACTTTGAGGTATTTACATTAGTGTTTGATGTTTGTCAGTATCTTAGTTTTTTCAAAGGAGGTGAAGATCTACTTTAGCTGCTTGTTTCTTTAGTTCAAGGATTTGCTCCCGTGCTTCTTCCACTGTTTCAGCAAACAGGGCCATATCATCTGCAAAAGCAATGTAATTTATTTTAAAGTTCTTCTTTTTGCTACCCAGTCTTATACCACTCTTAATATTGGTGTTCCATTGTCTGACTACTTTCTCAAGCCCACAATTGAACAGCAACGGTGAGAGCCCATCCCCCTGTCGCAATCCCGTTTTTATTTCAAAGGGTTCCGATAATTCGCCCCTAAATTTAACTATCGGATATGTATTTGTAAGGGTCGCTTTTATAATATTAGTCGTTTTCTTATCCAAACACAGTTCTTCCATGACTGATAATAGAGATTCTCTATGAATCGAATCATATGCTTTTTTTAAATCAATGAAGGAGATTACGTATGTCTTTGCCCTCGATTTTTGGTATGCCATGATGTTTTTCACTGGAACGTTAAACAGAAATATTTGTCTCGTTCATGTTCGTCGTCAGTAGAATGACCACATCTTGTTAATGAAGTGATTGGAGTTAAATATTAATCATTCCGATACGGACAACATATATTTGTAGTTACACCCTACTGGCTTCCAATCTTGGCGCTAAAATTGCCGGATGGGTACATGCATAGGCAACCGTCAGCACATGTTCACTTTCTTCCTTTGTAGGTCGGGGTCCAGTGTCATGCATCTACTGCCACATATATTTACTCCAAAAGAGCTTTCTCCACCATCCTTCTAACTTTTCTTTATGACGCCTAATGGAAACGCCTTGGAACCTCGCAACCCATTACGGAAACCTCTAATAAAATGCAGTCCAAAATTCGAAAAATAATACTGGTATCGACAACTACTGCTGAGAAAAGTAATGCTAGAGGAGGATGTCCCGTTACAACGTGACCTCGCACGTCATGGAATTTGACCTGCACTTCTAGTCCAGAGACCAGGAAATATAACATTGAGATGGTTGCGGACATCCATACTAAACTGAGGCGGTGCACCGTTATATTGTACTCACATTCTCTCACGAACAGCCAAGCGGACAATGTAAATACGATACAACAGAGCCACCCTTTGTACAAGTAAAGTAAACAAAAGCCGCATCATGACTTCCCAGTAATCAGCCTCGTACTCCTCGTTTCCTAGCAGGAAATCAAGAATGTACAGGTAAATAAACAGCACAGTACGCGTAAACTTGAACACATGTTACTTGTAAATAAGCTAGAAAACGGTAATGCTAGACAAAGCGGCAGACAAGTTTACTTCCATTTCTCCTTAAACTGGCTTCTCGGATCCAAGGTTCCCCACCTCAAGTTGTTCAGTGGAGCATTCAGCATGTCCTGGTTCATTTTTTCACGCTCTTACGGAAATAACCTGTATACTGCCCGTCAGGTAACAACGACGATGATTCAGCCACATGGGATCAGTCTAGAACTGTTCGCAGTGTTTCGTGTAATGAGTGCTTGACACAGTGTTCATGGGGATCACTCTGTGGTATGGGAACGCTATGCATGATTATCTCGTTATCGTTATAGGTGAAGATGAGACTTACAGCTTACTCATTGTTGTCAACGCATATTCATCACCATAACACGTAGTAATCAGTTCATAAAGATATAACACTCGTAATTTGAGAATCGAATGAGCCAGCACGCCCCAAGAAAATAAAATCCTTCCAGTTGGGCAAATGGACTTTAAACTCTAGCTCTCAAGAACGCAATTAGACTTCAATTACTTGCAATAAAAAACATAGTCATGTTCCTTTCGCCAGAAAATGTGGTTTGTTACACTTGCCTTATGATTAACAAGCTTTGCAACTGTCTCATATTCATTTGAAAGAGACTGCTCCGTTGTATGTATGTACGTGTGTGTGTGTGTTTGAAAATCAGGGGGAAGGTAATCGCACGTGTCTATATGCATAAAGGTACATTTAAAAAACAAGTCTGTCTGCGAGAGTGTTGCTCTCAAAAAAGGCACTGACAATTTGATTACTCAAATTTGTCGAGTACCAGCTATCACTCTGTCCTTAATGACCATGTCATAGACGGGATACAGACCTCAGATCTTTATTCCTTCCAACCTGTGACTTCAGCTTTACTACGCAGGAATGTTATTCCGAGGCCACAGATGCCGGTCCTTGTCGCTTCACATGAGAACTAGAATTAGCAATACTATATTCATTTTATTGTTACGTAAATAATAATACCACAGGGCCTAAAGCAATGTTTATTCTGTTACTGAGATCAGTACTACTTTAATAATCGTTGCGCGGTACACATGCTGTTTATCATCCTTGGAAGGCACGCTGTTTGACTACAATATAGAGGCAAAGGACATGAGCACCGACTGCGCTTCAGATTCGACACGACGGTGAAGATAATACAAGCAGCAGAGGTAAAGGATTACGTTAACGTAGTCGGCTGAATGCAAACAAAAAGCGCTCGCCTTGGGGCTTCGCCAAGGACTTTGTGGTTTTCGCTGAGCTGAGAAATGAGTCCAGGCAAGTGCATGGTTATGTAATGACGTGCATTTTTCCGCTTCAGTGCCTTCTCTCGTGCCTTCTAGAAGAGAAGCGAATATGTCCCACGTGAAGCGAGACGTTTAAGCAATGATTTGTATCGCCGTAGATTCCGGTGCAACCACGCGTAGCTTACTGTGGCCTGCTGCTCGTACGATAAGAAAGTGTGCAGTGTGTTTAATGCAAGCAATGGCCGTGAGACGTTTATCACTATTTATGATCTAATATCATGGCTGATATCGACTCGAGTTGACCGCCTAAAATTTTCGCAACTACCTATTATTTCTAACTAATTTCAGAGTTAACACTTATCACTTATTTCTAAACGTCTCAATACGAACAGCGTTAGTAAAAAAATGTAATAGGATGAAAAAGAAAGAAATATTTAAAGAACGTTTTTGTTGACATTGTAGCATTTCGTGCGCACTTCTTGACTGCTTTTGCATGAAGAGCAACCATATTGGCTTTATGAATTTTTGATTAAAATCGATAATGGGGCACGCAAGTCAGTTCTCACTGACTGCCGTCGTAATGAGAAACTCAGCAACACACGTTCACTCCGTAGGACTTTCAGCATACGTTTAACTATTCTTTCTTACGTACGCTCATATGGCGAGATGTGTGAATACGTAATGCAGCAGGAGCATTGTCGAATATGTTTGTTTTGGTTGGTCAGGTGTTATGGTATGGTGCGGCATAATGTTGTACGCGCTTACTGACCCCCAAATCTTTGAAATGGAGAAACTTGAGCTAAAGGAAAGAAAATTTTTAAGAAAAATCACACGACCAAAATTTCAAGACAATAGGATTATATACATCGAAAATGAAACTCCCTACAAGAAAACTGAAAAACTTTCAGATACTATGCGATAAAGGAGGATAAATTTTTATGGTCATCTTCTCAGAATGAATTCCAACAGATTAACAAAACAAATCTTTGACTTTTTCCGTAAACGCAGAACGAAATCCAATTGGTTTAAAGAAACTGAGAAAGACCTAGTAGAATTAAAGATTTCAGAAAATTCATTTATCGATCGAACAGCTAAAGTAAATACTAAAGATGAAAACGTAAGGTTCAAAGACAAATCTACACAAAAGTCCAAACACTTCATCTCAGAAGAAGAGGGGGAAAAGAAGATCAGAAAGAATGAAGAAATACTGGGCCCTAAGGAAAGAACAGCGCCCAAAGAAATGATTTATCCAGCGTACCCCAAAGAAGGTGAAACGAAAGAAGAAGAACGACAGTGGAAGAATGGCGTGTTCTGAGTGGGCAACACAACTCCCGTTGTACGGTATGATAACCGACGTTTGTTCTGCCCTCTCCGTGGTCACATGGGAGCGACTGATGGCTGCGTAACTTAAGGGCGATTGGTAGGTGGGAAATGATGTATGCGATGGAAGGAAGACTAGCACAGCATCGTGATTTTATTCACTTGATCTCTGTTTTACTCGTACTTTCAATGGGCTGTTAGAATGTTCAGCGAGTGCAGTTAGTTCTTTGAACAGGAATTAAGTGGAATCAACGTACGGCCAACCATTGTTGCAGAACTTGGTAGCGATTGCTGGCGTATAACAGCTCTTAGAGTAGCACTGCAGTTTAATATGAACATTCCGTATAGGCCTACCCCATTATTTTACTTGTAACACGATCCACAGCCATGACAAATTTCTGGTATGATATCTGTTTGCCGCACTGGCTGCTATTGTTGGGATTAAACCAACCTGTTATTTTATATTCTTTACTAATAAGTAGTTTCGGCTGTGTAGCCGTTCTCAAATGTAGGGTATAATCCGCTGGACACACATACGTGGGTTACAGTCAACGTACGTACTTGTCTATGTCACATAATTTTAGAAGGGAACGTGGTTGGACAGACAATGGAATTATAGGCATACTGCCTCACACTTGTAAGTGACCAATCTGTGTAGTTACTGTTTTCGTAACAAGTGTTACCTCTACAGTTCAAAAGACCTGTGAACCACGCTCTGGTTCGAAAACGCTGTGACGTTGGCAAGTGTGCTGTGACCCAAGTATGTGCGTTAACTGGCTACGCTCCACATTTCGAATACGTATTAGTCAAAAATATAAAATAAAAGAGTGATTCAATCCCAACAATAATAGCCAGTGCGACAAACTGATATCATTCGAAAAGTATACCACAGCTATCTGCTCCATTCATTACTGAGCATAAGGAAGTATCTGTCGTGCGGAGATGACGAGCAGTAGACATTAGATTAAGATTGTGAGCTAATTAGTAATTATATTAACAAATAAATTTGAATAATTAAACAAATACAAAAAAATGTTTGCAGTAAGCGATAATTTTATTTCTGGACTCTGTGTCCAGTAGCGACAGTCACCTTAAATATCCTTTATATTTATTTTTTCTTAGACTGCAACTTTGTGTGACCTCCATTACGTAACAGAAGCTACAGACGAGAGCGTCCCATGCACGGCGGAAACTGCCACGCAGTCCACGCATGCGCACCTGCGCGTCGGTATGCACGACGCGTCGTCATCAAAAATCGTTTGCGACAAACTCCGCTCTCTGTATGTACCAATGAACATGATTATTACTCGTGTAGTGCCGTGTTGAATTATTATTATTGTTTTTATTTTTGTTGTTTTCACTGCTACGATTGGTTTATTGCAGCATTCAGCACTAGCATATCCTTTGAAAATATCTTACGCCTGCATAACCTCACCAACCTAGATCCACAAGAACCAGTTTATTGGAATCAGTACTTCATCCCTCTATAATTTTTACTATCACACTGCCCTCCATTTCCAAACTGACGATTCCTTGCTGCCTCACGATGTATCCTATCAACTTATCCCTCCCTTCCGTCGATTTCTACTATAAACTTTTCTCCCTATTCGATTCAGTACCTCTTCATTAATTATCCGATCCATTCATTTAACCTGCAACAATCTTATGTAATACGACACTGCAGAAGTTTCGATTCTCTTCTTGTATTCCATGTATTCACTTCCATGTAACATACCACGCCATACAAATACTTTCAGCAAAGCCTGAAATTTATTTACCATGTTAAAATATTTCTCTTCCTCAGAAACGTTTTTCATGCTGTTGCCAGTCCGCGTTTCATATCCTCTCTGTTTCCGTTGCCTTCCTAATTTTTCCGTCAGAGTAGCAAAACTGGGTTACTACTTTTGCAGCGCCATTTCCTAATCTAATTCCACCAACCTAATTTAAATCAAGTGCACTCCGTTATCCTTGTTTTAAACTTGTTAATTTTTGCCATGTTACATCTTTTCAAACACTATATATTCCGTTCAACTAATCTTTCAAGTCTATTCCCAGTCCTGACAGAATTACAATTCCATCGTCAAACCTTAAAGTTTTAATTTATTCTCCTTCCACTTTGATTCTCTTTCCAAATTTCTCTTCTATTTTCTTTATTATAGGGGTATCATGCACGAATTAAGATACAGGATAAAATGTCTGAAAAGCTATTTTAAATTAGTTCCAATATGGATTTATTAAAATGTATTTTTTTACAATTGTTGTTATTCATTTGCTGAAGCTTATGAACATTTCAAGCATGTGCACATGAACGATAAGTTAAAAAGAGTATGTTCCTCAAACAAAAATCGTTCTCGTAAGTGCGGTCTACCGTTCGCAAAATGTTTATCGGCGGGGTCTTGAAACAGCATTGATACAGGGACAGGGAATTGTCATTACCTTCAAAAGTCAGGTATCTTCATATTGTTTTACAGTGACATCATGTCATTTTTATTTTCAGGGCTCATTACAGAAATGAAATAAATCAGGATGGCAATGACGACTGTAGTTTTTGATCCCTGCTTCACTAGGCATACGGGCTATACATGCAGGCCACGTTCCTTCGTGGTTGGTTTAAAAAGTAGGGCACCAAGTCATGTGCGAGAAATGATTTATTCGGAAAATTGAAGACGTACACAAAGACAGTAAGACAATTGTAGATGTTACTTTTCTACATAGTCACAATGGTTGTAGAAGAATCTGTTGCATCGATAAACGAATCGATGGAAACCAGTATCGAAGAAATTGGGATCAATTCAAGGAACCACTTAACAGCTCCATGATGCTACTCCAGGCGGGTGTAAAATGAATGTGCGCAACGGAAAATACTGAACGCGATAATGAAGATTTGGCCCTGTCTGACTACCCTCTGAAACTGATCTTACGATCTCTTAATGGTGATATTATCTCCTCCTTCTTGCTCTTTAAAATATAAATTACAACATAAACATAAATGAATGATTAAGGGAACTAATAACTACAAAATGATTAATGCTGTTTCTACTTATGCATTTATTGTAGATTAAAACCCATGTATGTCCGCCCTCGTGGTCTCGCGGTAGCGTTCTCGCTTCCCGAGCATGGGGTCCTGGGTTCGATTCCCGGTGGGGTCAGGGATTTTTCCTGCCTCGAGATGACTGGGTGTTGTTGTGTCGTCTTCATCATCATCATTCATCCCCATTACGGTCGGAGGAAGGCAACGGCAAACCACCTCCATTAGGACCTTGCCTACTAAGGCGGTGCGGGTCTCCCGCATCGTTCCCCTACGCTCTGTAAAGAAGCATGGGACTTCATTTCATTTTTTCAAAACCCCTTTATATATTACAAATGTTTTTATATTAATGTCCAATGGACATAAAGAGACACAAATGAATTTCCTAACTAACAGTAGTGATCAATTGCCCAAATATGACACTTTTTATGGCTACGCGATCTAATATAAATAACGCGAGATGACTGACATCATCAACGTTCCAAACACTAGGAGACACTACTTTCAAAGATGATATACAGTGGTGTGCAACCTCGGTGGAAATAAAACTTACGTGATCTCAGCTGTTTAGATTTATAGCCCTAATAAGCCGAAGCAGTTAGCCATATCATCGTATGTACTGTGCCCGGTGCTTCGGAGTGATGGTTCTCGTATATGTCTGCGGTGACGGAAGAACTTCAGCCACGAAATAAAAAAAACTCTTTCAAATTCTAAGACGGCAGAAGGTGGTCCTCTGACTATTATATCTAATTCTGTCTTCTCCTTTCTGTGTTCTACAGACAAGAAACGCGAACTCCCAGCCACAAGGACGGAGTTCAAATTACGTCTGAACGTAAGTATATGCAGGAAGCGCTCTCAATCACTGAACGCTTAATACTCAACGACGACTCCATACCCGGAGGCGAAGTCCAGATTCGTATAAGTTCGCAACAGTACAGTGCCAAACCGTTCTAACTATAAAATCTCCTGAGAGCAAGACAACAAGTCTGTCTGTACGAACAAAAGCTGATACTGAACGACAGTCAAACACGGGCACTCAAAACGAAAGACACCCTTCTCTCCACCGCTGGCTTCCCAGCAAAGCTCCCTCCCTCGTAGCTGCAGAAGGCGAATCATATTCTCGAAACCACGGAATATTCTCTCTCTCTCTCTCTACAGATTCTTCCGAACGCCGACCAACCACATTTTAGTCTTTTGTCGTCCTGCGGGGAAATTTTGCGAGGAAATATCTATCCCCGTTAATTAGGTAATCGTACAATGACACGCTTCTTAGAGTAAAAATCCTCGAATGCTTCATTGTTCTTCTCTACTGCGTCCAACATTTTCAGATTTTCCAATTATCCTTCCAGCCTAGCTACAATGCCGGCCAGCCGCCACTCTATTGTGCTTCAGCGCTCAGGTGCCCCGACCGTCCGTCGTGGGCTACTTCCTGTCTTTAGCAGGACCAACACACCTGTGCGAGCTTTTCCACCAAGGACCTGAGTTACGCCAGCCTTTTTATTTCTACTGGTGTCCAAACCTCTGCTAGTATAGGCAATCGTTCATTACGCCGTTTTGAGAGTAAAGACAATCCATCTCCTTTCATGCAGTAAGCGTTAGCAGCTATTTACTAGGTGTACGTGACAATGTCAGTCTTCTTTAAATATTCATGTATACGATGTACAACCTATCAAACGATACCTAATTCCGGTTTTAAATCACGGCAACGTATGTAAATGAGTGCTTGTAAGGTGCGAAATTATAGCCACCTAACACAGCCTCCTCAATATCGGCATCTTTTCTAAAGTGGCGACGGACAAAGTGCATCTTTAATGGCCCCGAGAGATGAAAATTGTTAGATGCCAGCACCTTGCTGTACGGAGGGTGATCTAACACAGTCCGCCGGAAACACCGAACCCAATTACGTGTAAACGGGCCGTATACAGTCGGATGTTGACGTACAACAACACGGCAACGTAGTTGTATCCTCCGAATCACCTTCTTCACAGTTTCAGATCAGCACAACAACGGGCAGTATCCACGGTCTTTCCATGGGTAATAAATCAACCGTGGAACAACCTGTGTGTTTCAATAGACTGTGTAGCCACTACTTCCTTGAACGTCTTGTGGGAGAAAGGTGCCTCCATGTCATTGATGGTAACATCGTCTTAGGTGCCTTCTCTTGCACCCAAGACTCGTTTTTTATGACTATAATGTGCAAAACTGGTACACCTTCCTTCTGATACTGCTTTAAGTGGCGGAGAGGCAACCCATGCGCTTAGTTTTAGTCTCTCTGGAGAGTTTCCGCGAGAAACCGTTACGATATCTGCTACACCGTCAGTGGACAGTTCGAGTGCTGTATTCTGTCGGCACACTGAAGAAACAGTTCCCAATTTCTGTAACCACGTTCGTGGTAAGACTGCTCCCAAATGTTACACTGGCTCTTCTGCACCGCGCCTTTCAAAACAGCGGCGACAGAGTGCTCAGATACGCCTGGGAGTTTTGTTCCACTAAATGTGTTAACACTAAATGAAGTGCAGAATTTAATAACTATATTACTAACGGAAGATACTCACATCAACCGAATCTGCGTAAATCAACGTTCGGTGCACTGCACTGCAATAAGGGAAACTGATCCTTAAGCATCTTTCACGGCTTGTACGACGTTCTTCCGAGAAAGGTTAAACCCCCACAACAAGCGATGCTGTCTCATAAGTTTAGAGAGGCTATATCTACATCACGAGAAAGCGACACAAGGTTGAATTATATCTTCGGCACGGCACAAGTAGACGTGCACTCTCTGATCAAGAAGTACTCGGATATCCATTAGTGGACATTAATATGGTGCGTGTCCTCCACCGTTCGCCTATATGGCGTCCTGAACTCTTGCTGGGGAGCACTTTCGACGACTTGTCTGAATGTCTGTGGAGGAGTGGCGGCCCATTCTCTCTCGGTTGGCAATTAGTGCAGAAATCTGTGTCTTATGTGTTCGACCATTGTACCTTTTTTATTTTACTCCATACGCTCAGCTAATTTGTTAGCGGAACTGCTGGTAACATGTTGGAATTCTAGAGCGATTCCTTTCGCTAATTTCATGCACGCTACGCAATGATTGATGGTTCCTGTCCGATAATACATGTGGTCTGCCTGGTTTTGGTTTAGCTGCAGTTGTTCCTTCGCGTTTCCACTACACAGTCACACCACGATTTGGGCTGCTTTAGAAGAGTAGAAATGTACTGATGGATTTGTTGCTCGGGTGATATCTAATGACTAGTCCAAATCTAAGCCAACGGCCTTGCCGCATTGGTAACACCGGTTCCCTTCAGATCACCGAAGTTTAGCGCTGTCGGGCTGGATGGGTGACCGTCCGGACTGCCGAGCGCTGTTGGCAAGCGGGGCGCACGCAGCCCTTGTGAGACAAACTGAGGAGCTACTGGACTGAGAAGTAGCGGCTCTGGTCTCGGAAACTGACATACGGCCGGGAGAGTGGTGTGCTGACCACGTACCCCTCCATCTCCGCTTCTAGTGACGCCTGTGGGCTGAGGATGACATGACGGCCGGTCGGTACCGTTGGACCTTCATGTCTTGTTCGGACGGAGATTAGTTTAGTTTTTTAGTCCAAATATGATGTCAGTGAGGACTCCTGATTGAACCATTCTGCTGTTGCTGCTTCTGTATTGCCAACACAATGCCTCGGGTGCGCCTCTCATGACATCCTGTGTTCAACTTCGCATTACGCCGGAACGTTCTCATACTTTTGATCAGGCCGCCATGACCTTGGTTCGTATCGTAAATCTGTTCAGCCTTTATTAAATTCGTGGCACGAAAATCAAAAGTGTTTTCGTGACAGTACGCTCGCCTTTTAAATGTTCGTAAAATCAAAAACCTTATTCATCATGATAATCGTTTCCCAGCTACAGTCTCGCTGGTGTTGTGTATAAGCGCTCGCCATCTCCTACTGTCTTCATACATCTTCTGTTCCAGAACAGCTTCCAATTTGTGTCCTTTCTCCTCCACATATGATCTTACAGTCTCTATCCAGCGTTTTCTTGGTCTTGAAATATCTCTTGGCAGGTCTTTGGCTGCTCATTCTCATTATGTGCCCCTACCACTGAGGCCTGCGTTTCTGTGTGATACTGGTAACAGAACCCTCAATACCAGCTACTATTCTGTTTACCTCATTCCTGATTTTCTCCATTCCAGCTGTTTGATTCGCAGTTCTAATGAATCTCATTTCTGTTGCCTGAATTCTGCTGAGCTCTTTGTTTAGTAGGGTACATGTTTCTAAACCATATGTTAGGATTGGTAAAAAATACGTGTGGGACAATGTCGCTTTTGCTTTTCGTGGAATTTTATCGTCCCAGAGACTACTTCTGATTTGACTGTAAAAACTGGATGCTTTCCGTGTCCTGCTGAGTATTTCCTGGTTAATGGTGTCGTCTTTCGAGATCATGCTTCCTAGTTACTTGAAGTGTGAAACAGATTCTACATTGACTCCTTCTAGAAATATATTTTAGGTTGTTCCTTGCCTGGTGATGGTCATTCATACTGTCTTTGATTTATTTATGTTTATTTTGAAATTTTAGAATGTGTTGTTCCAATCATTAAGTTTCTTCTATGTTTCAGCTTCTGTCTCTCCCTATACTATCAAATCATCAGCAAAAACCAAGGCTTTTGATTCGATGTCTATTTTCTTGATAGAGTTTATAATATTGTCCATTACCGTTACAAACAGGAGTGGTGATATGGCACTTCCTTGTTGGACACCACTCTTTGTTCCAAACCATTATGATCGTCCGTTGCCTATTTTACCTTATTACACCTCGCATTGTAGTTGCCGACCATACGTCGATCACCGCCTCAATATTTAAGCTATGTTTTGAAGCGCAGAGGCACAGCTACCAGACATCTACTGACCCCGTTTGATAGCTTTAATCAGCTATTCTTTCTAGCCGCGGATTTCAATTCGGATGGGTTCTTTAGACGTTCGTGAGTGCTCTTGTTACCTCAGTTACGGAACAATCCTCGTAGGTTTTATGATTTCAGGCACTCGCGCAGGGGCACAATGAATACGCCCCGCGAAATCCGTCGTGAAAGGGGAATACGAGAAACTACACTACTGGCATTTAAAATTGCTACACCAAGAAGAAATGCAGATGAGAAACGGGTATTCATTGGACAAATATATCATACTAGAACTGACATGTGATTTCATTTTCACGCAATTTGGGTGCATAGATCCTGAGAAATCAGTACCGAGAACAACCACCTCTGGCCGTAATAACGGCATTGATATACCTGGGCATTGAGTCAAACAGAGCTTGGATGGCGTGTACAAATACAGCTGTCCATGCAGCTTCAACACGATACCACAATTCATCAAGAGTAGTGAGTGGCGTATTGTGACGAGGCAGTTGCTCGGCCACCATTGACCAGACGTTTTCAATAGGTGAGAGATCTGGAGAATGTGCTGGCCAGGGCAGCAGTCGAACATTTTCTGTATCCAGGAGGCCCTTACAGGATCTGCAACATGCGGTCGTGCATTATCCTGCTGAAATGTAGGGTTTCGCAGGGATCGAATGAAGAGTAGAGCCACGGGTCGTAACACGCCTGAAATGTAACGTCCACTGTTCAAACTGCCGTCAAAGCGAACAAGAGGTGAGCGAGACGTGTAACCAATGGCACCCCATACCATCACGCCGGATGATAAGCCAGTATGGCGATGACGAATACTAGCTTCGAATGTGCGTTCACCGCGATGTCGCCAAACACGGATGCAACCATCATGATGCTGTAAACAGAACCTGCATTCATCCGAAAAAATGACGTTTTGTCATTCGTGCACCCAGGTTCGTCGTTGATTACGCCATCGCAGGCGCTCCTGTCTGTGACGCAGCGTCAAGGGTAACCGCAGCCATGGTCTCCGAGCTGATAGTCCATGCTGCTGCAAACGTCATCGAACTGTTCGTGCAGACGGTTGTTGTCTTGCAAACGTCCCCATCTGTTGACTCAGGGATCGAGACGTGGCTACACGATCCGTTACAGCCATGCGTATAAGATGCCTGCCCTCTCGACTGCTAGTGATACGAGGCCGTTGGGATCCAGTACGGCGTTCCGTATTACCCTCCTGAACCCACCGATTCCATATTCTGCTAACAGTCATTGGATCTCGACCAACGCGAGCAGCAATGTCGCGATACGATAAACCGCAATCGCGATAGGCTACAATCCGACCTTTATCAAAGTCGGAAACGTGGTGGTACGCATTTATCCTCCTTACACGAGGCATCACAACAACGTTTCACCAGGCAACGCCGGTCAACTGCTGTATGAGAAATCGGTTGGAAACGTTCCTCATGTCAGCACGTTGTAGGTGTCGCCACTGGCGCCAACCTTGTGTGAATGCTCTGAAAAGGTAATGATTTGCATATCGCAGCATCTTCTTCCCGTCGGTTAAATTTCGCGTCTGTATCACGTCATCTTCGTGGTGTAGAAATTCTGATGGCCAGTAGTGTAAAATGACTACGGTACAAGTGGCGTTCTGCTGCAATCGGCCGATTAAAGTCAGTCTGTTGCCACAACCTTTATTTGGCATTCACGTTCGTTGTCTTTGCCACCTGACTTATAGGCTTCCAACCCAACCTAGACCTCAAGCTACGTTACAGATCAGTCTCTCACCACAACCAAATTGACTGGCTTCTGCCGAATGCCAGTTGTACCGTACCCATTTTAACGACTCATGCGAGGTACTTTAACCGCAAGGGCTGTGTGGATACGCCGACGCTACACGGACGGGAAGTTGTGGCTGTCCGTCCCTTGCGCGTCCCCTCGCCCCCATGTTGTGCTTCCATTACGCCTGACATGTCATCTGCGCGCTTTAATAACTAATGGAATGCCGCAAATTGGTCGCGTCTATTGAGGCGGCGGCAGCCGGAAGTGGACGGGCGTCGTTTAATTAATGCGCCCCGATATTTCAGCCGCAGTTCTCGCCCCGCGTGGGTGACGTACGAGCGCCGCGCAGGGGAGCCGCACGCGTGTCTGGGAGGGGCCCGGCAGCGTTATTGAATTGTATGCCCGCCTCCGCCGGCGCCCCGCGGCACCGCTTCTGCCGAAATCGCTGCGTTTACCCCGGAAACGTGGCCTGCACACGCAATCAGACGAGCCTCTCTGCCGTCGGGCCAGCGCACTGCTGTCTCTTATCCCAGCGTCCAAATACTGCCATTATGTCTTACAAGTTTCATTCGTCCTAGCCCCTTCCTTAGACAAATTTTCACGTCGGCTTCCTGTTTTCGTACAATGTACAGTCAAAGTAAAACTAGACAGATGGGAAAAGTAAGTAAACTGCTTAATACACTGCTTGGCAGTTGCCAAAGAGCAGAGACATCGTTGGACACAAATGATCACACGCGATGACGGACGACATGGGACGCAGCACTTATTGGTGTGGCGATTGCACACTCTAACCTTGTATACCAGTAACATAACCAGTTTGCAGTTGCAACACTTCTTTATTGATTACGCGTACACATGAATTCATCAGCAGTAATAACATTTGCATATCAAGGCCCTATCCACAATGAGTATTTACAATATTAACCGTCACACTTGCGACAACGGCCCGTTTACGTGCCGGTCACAACAGATAACCAAATGTTTACAATGTCGGCTATTGCCTTTCTCACTCAGTTTTACACTTACTGAGAAGGCTCAAATGGCTCTGAGCACTATGGGACTTAACTTCTGAGGTCATCAGTCCCCTAGAACTTAGAACTACTTAAACCTAAGGACATCACACACATCCATGCCCGAGGCAGGATTTGAACCTGCGACCGTAGCGGTCGCGCGGTTCCAGACTGTAGCGCTTAGAACCGCTCGGCCACCCCTGCCGGCTACTGAGAAGGTAAAGTAAATTTGATGCTATCTGACCTGGAGGGTACTATTAATTGTTCTGTTTACTCTTAGCATTCTACTACACTCAACGTCCGGAATATTCTAGACTTTATGCGAAAACGCCAATTTGATGAACATGTGATGGACGCGAGCAAACGTTAATCTATTGCGATTTCACAAACACGCGATCGAAAGGGTGAACTTATACTCAACTTTGGACAGTAGGAAATCTTCTGTCTAAAGCAATCCTCTCGTTGAATGGAATAGAGAAATCGCGCGTTAACGGGGTACGGACGGCCCTGAGTTCATATCCTGAGATTTCCGTCACACTGCAAGCTCGCGAGACAAGGTTTGCTCGCGTCGATCACTCTGCACGTTTCTGAAAACTGGAAAACATGAGCAGTAGGCACACTGTTGTATATACAAGTTACACAAATATTTATATAGAAAAGCGATACCTAAATATAAACACATTACAAGTTAACCAATGAACAGAATAAAGGAGCTTAGTTTCCTTTGATCCAAAATATCTACATACTACGTGAAAAGATGTGCCAGTCCACACCCAATGACGTAAGGTAATCTGTCTTCACTGAATGGCTGACACCACATAAATCAAACATGCAGTACCTAACGTGACAATCAACCTTCAGATAGGTATTTGAAATTCCCACAGGAAACTAATGTCACTTCAATACACACAAGAAATTAATAAGAAACAACAACTATTACTAATTCGTAAAACCAGAAAATTCTAAATCTATAACTAAATTAAGAAATGACGTTCAAGTGAACCAGCTACCTTGAGCGTGCCACTAAGCACCAAATCCAAACTTACAAATGCGAGGCGCTACTTCTAACCACTTCAGTAACATAATTTCGTGGCCGTTCCAGAACATAACTCGCCTCGCCACCACTGCAGTGAATGCTTTGCTGGCCACTAGCACGAGCAGCTGCAACAGTCAACAGTCCTTAAGCACGCAGTAATATTCACTGTATATAGAAGGAGGAACCCAAAAAATGGCTCTCAGCACTATGGGACTCAACTACTGTGGTCATAAGTCCCCTAGAACTTAGAACTACTTAAACCTAACTAACCTAAGGACATCACACACATCCATGCCCGAGGCAGGATTCGAACCTGCGACCGTAGCGGTCGTGCGGTTCCAGACTGTAGCGCCTTTAACCGCGCGGCCACTCCGGCCGGCGGAGGAACCCACCACGAAAGCTTGGCGATTAATTGTTTTTCTTCTTCATATGAAATTCATACGCCATCCATCCACATAGCTCTCGAGGTATAGCAAATCCTGGTCGCCACTGGCCAGCCGTGTCAATACAACTTTAATACTTGCCGGCAGCGGTCCATGCATCTTCGTTGCTCCAACCCAACTGGTCCTCACGGTATACGGCCGTGCCACGTAACATGGTGTCGCCAACTCCCCACAACGACAACATCGAAAGCACGTCAAGTCACCGAATGACTCGGCTCATGCGCGGACCCACTCTCCCAGACTTGCGCACGCGCGCCACCATAAGTAGCCTGCCTCAAAGATGCAAAGAGAACAAGTCACAAGGACAACGATCAAAGATGGAAGTAAGAATCGATATCGCCTGGCGCCAGAAACCCACCGGCTCACTTATCGTAACAGATGGTGTAGTGGTACACTTATAACGAAACATGGTTTAGATTTCACCACATGGTAAACCAGAGTAACAGACACAAACAACGTTCGTGTTTGACACATGTCAGGCTCCCAATATAAGGGTCGATGCCGGACTTCCAGTAGAGAATACACCCTCCTTAGGAACTACTGCACATTTTGCACCTGTTATTCGTGGCTGATGCCAAACTATTGTTGAGTTTTCGGTGATACTGACCCACTATTCTCTCAAGGAAGTTTTCAGTTCTTGCATGCCTCGGGAAGAATCTGTTCATTGAAAAACACGTCTGCCAGGAGCATCCCAGGCATGCTCTATAGCAGTCCTTCCCAACCTTCTTCACAGATCATTCATTACCTTTGAGTGCTGTCAGATATTAGGTAGTACCCCCCCCCCCCTTCCCCCCACCTCATAACCAACTTCAGCTCCAAGTAAACTTTAGAATGAACTTGAAACAGTTTTCTTCGAGTACTTTTATTTCTAAAATGACAAAACATGAATTATATTTAGTTAGTCTTTTAATAAGCCGCCGAGTAATGAGTTAATGAGAGCACTGGTGCTGCTTGTGTTTAACAACCTCTTTTATATTTGAGTGTTTCTCAGACACTACAGATCACAATCACGTTCTAAATCCATTCAGTCCTGCGTATTTATTTTAATTGCTATGGTAGTCAAAAATCTACTTTCACATCTATAAATCTTGAGTGCCACATTTCTTTTCAGTTTGTATGTTTCTTTCTTTTTTTATGAATGATGAAGCAACACCCGGTGAATCGCGACTGCTCGCTACAACTCCTCAGATAAGAAAGCTAACTATCCATTGTGAGGGGAGAAAAGTATTACAAAACTTGCTATCCCTGCTCTGCTCCTCTCCCTAGCGGCAACTGCTTCATCTGCACCTCCGTTTCAGATCAAGCGAGTTAAAGTGTGTGCACTATAATTATTGAGTGTAAATCACTTGATTTCTGGACACTCTGCTTCTGCACTGGCAGAAATTGGAAGCCTTCAGACTATTAATGGCTTGTGTCTGGCGAATAAAATAAAAATAATAATGATTTTAATAATACTGTATACAGCACTATAGTAGTCCTTATGTAGTTACTGTTGTGTCATACTGTCAATTAGTTCATTTATGTGTTTCGAAGTGAGTAATGAAGTAATTTATGGTCTGTTGCATAAACTATCTATAACTTGGAGAACAAAGTTTCATCAGATATCGAACGTTTGTTACGCATACGCCTCGTTTTTTATGTCTTCGATGTATGGTAGAAAGCATAAAGTATATGTGTAGTTGATGGAATATGTGAGGAGCCTGTAACCTCCATCGCGTGCTGTCACGCGTTAATGCTAATGATTAAGAAAAAGTAATCACTGACAACGTATATGATCAACATTATCTTTTTAAAAACAGTATAGTTTCACGACTGAAATACAGTCACATCCTTCTCGCTTTTACCCCTCAGAAAATCTCATTTTACCCTCCAAGGTGTAAGTAGGCTGTTTAGGTTTTTGTCTTGGTAACGCCACTTAGCTCTCTGTATGAAAATCACTGGCTGTGCTGTGTGCAGTCTGTGGCTGGTTGGCATTGTTGGAATATTCCCTATTGTAGTGTTGGGCAGTTGGATGTGAACAGTGCGTAGCGTTGCGCAGTTGGAGGTGAGCCGCCAGCAGTGGTGGATGTGGGGAGAGAGATGGCAGAATTTTGAGAGCGGACGTTCTGGACGTTTGTCCATCAGAAAGAGTAAATTTGTAATACTGGATATCATGAACTGATATATAGATGATGACTTTTGGACATTATTAAGGTAAATACATTGTTTGTTCTCTATCAAAATCTTTCATTTGCTGACTATACCTATGAGTAGTTAGTGCCTTCAGTAGTTTGAATCTTTTATATAGCTGGCAGCATTGGCATTCGCTGTATTGCAGTAGTTTGAGTAACGAAGGTTTTTGTGAGGTAAGTGATTCATGAAAGGTATAGGTTATTGTTAGTCCGGGCCATTCTTTTGTAGGGATTATTGAAAGACAGATTGCGTTGCGCTAAAAATATTGTGTATCAGTTTAGTGTTGATCAGAATAAGCAAAGAGAGTAATGTCTGAGTACGTTCAGTTTTGCAAGCTGTTTGAAAATCAAATAACGTAGAGGTTTATCAGCACAGTAATTCATTAGTTTTTCAAAGAGGATGTTTCAAATGGGCAATTACCCCCAGGTTGGGAACCGCTGCTTTATAGGGTTTAGGTTGGGAGAGTACGTAGGCCATTCCATACATTCAGTATATCCACTTTCCAGAGTGTCGGACACCATTGCTGTCCATAAGCAGACGGACATGATCCAGAATTATCTCCCTACAATACCGATGTGCTGCAACAGTAATCTGCGCAAAGATATGCGGCGGTGTCTGCACACTGTGCGTAATGCCTGCCCACATCATATCGATAGGCCACATTGATTACGTTCAAGAACATTCTGTCGTGTGTAACGTGTCCAACTCTCTCCACACTGATTCGTCGACAGAATCAGTTGTCACAATGCAGCGGGATTCGTCGGAGAATATCACTCTGGACCACTGTTGATGACCCCAACCAACATGTTCCCTACACGAAACGAACTATTCTCGTCGATCGCGCTGTTGAAGTGGGATGCATTTAAAAAGCTTCCGAGCGTACAAACCAGCCTGATTTAATCTCCATGAAATGAATCTGGCAGAGACATGTTTATCGGTAGCAACCGCAAGGTCCGCAGCTATCTTTCTAGGAGAGAGCTATCTCTTTTCCCCACGAGGGCTACTTATCAATCCTCTTCCGGTGTCGTGGTCCGCCTAAGGGCGCCGGCATGGTTCTGCATACCAATGCCACCTTTGGTGGCCTTTTTTAATAGCAAGATGACACTTTTGGACACACTCATTACTGTGATCACATTAATGGGATTTGGACCGGCTTCGGGCCGTCAACTGCTCGACCACAATGTCTTGCAGACATGCCGTACCATGGGGAATGTCGCACAACAGCGTTCGTCAAACGCCATACCACAGGAACTGCCGAATGTATACCGAACGTTTGTGCAGAGGCTTCTCTGCTGTTAACGCATCCCGCTCTCTACATTTCCCTATACTGTCATTGGTCGGGTCTTCCGCAGAAGTTTTCGGTTGTTCCGTAGTAATAGGCAGTTATTCCGTAGCAAGTGTCAGTTGTTCCTTAGTAACTGTCACCTAGTGTATGTCAAAGATAATCGCCATAACTCACAATACACCCAATTCGCTGCGAGATACGACGGACACTACCTTCATGTAAAAATGTTTGGGTGGCCTACAGAAACATAATTGTACCCGGGCGTGCACCTCTTCATCCTAAGCAAGTCGAGGCGTACGAATATATTTCTTCAGGGCTCCAAAAATATGAAAATCGCACGGGGAGAGATCGGGAACGTATGGAGGTGTGTAAGGGCTGTTATAAACAACCTTGGCAACATGTGGGCATGCCCACGGAGAGATGCAGGCCTGGAAACAATAATGATTCCATAGGATACCATAGGCCACAGCAAACATTTTTCCAAAAAGGCATTGACCATCTTGTCTCACAGTTGGGAAAAAGTATCAGCAGTTACGGCGATTACTTTTCAACTAATAAACAGTTCAATTATTTTTTCTTAGTCTCGTTTTGATTTTACTACGCTTTGTACACCTCAATGTTTCAGTGCGATAAACCGTGTCAGTGGGATGGGACAGACAACGAGAGAAACATGATGATGTTGGTTATCTCGTATCAATTACCTCAACTAAATTAAGCAACCGTCATACTACAACCCATAATATTTTCGGCAAAGCTACCAGTTAGCTCAAATGCAAAATGTTAGTCATCCACTTAAAAGTGACTTCTTGTTGCTTTGGTACTTGGCGCTAGTGTGACCCTCCACTGCTGACGTGAATCACGCAGTGAAGTGATGTGTATATGCCGAGTGCAGAATCGGTGCAGTAATATGAGTCAATTTCATTGGTGTAGTGGTGTTGAGAGACAGTTAAAATCGCTAGAACTGTCAGATTTTGTACCGAATTTGCCGCTGAGCTAAGTTCTCTTTTAGCCGTGATCTGCCGCAGGTCTCTCGAACAAAAAGACCGAGCCCTGTAGGTGGAAGAATGCACAGGTTACATCCATCTACAAGAAGGACAGGAGAAGTGATCCGTAAAACTACAGTCCAGTATCCTCGACATCCATTTGTAGTACTATTTTAGAACAAATTCTAAGTCCAGACGTAATGTAGTACCTGGAACAGAATGACCTCGTCCTTGAGTTGGTAACCAGGATGGATTGCAAAAACCGATCACGGGAAACGCAACTCGCACTTTCCTCACAAGACATTCTGAAAGCAATGCTTCAGAGTAGTCAGGCAGATACAGTATTCCTTGATTTCCGAAAAGCATTTGACTAGGTAACCCGCATAAGTTTATTATCGAACTTACGATCGCATGTCGTCAAGCAAAATGTGTAACTGGACTGAGGATTTTCTTGTAGGGAGGACGGAGCATGTTATCTTGGGTGGGCAGCCATCGATAAATGTAGATATAGCTTCAGGTGTGCCGCAAAGGAGTGTGTTGGAACCATGGATGTTCATAGTAACTTCTTACTTTTCGCAGATGATTCATTTTATTTATAATGAAGTAAGATGCACAGATACTCAGTCACATCTTGATAAGATTTCAAATTGGTGCAAAGATTGGTAACTTGTTTTAGATCTTCGGAAATGTGAAACTGTGCACTTCACAAAGCGGAAAACCTTAGTATACTATGAACTCGGTATCAACGAGTCACAGATGGAATCGGTCGACACACAAAAATACCTGGGTGTAAGTCTCTGTAGGGATAATAAATGGGAAGATTATGTAGACAGTTAGTGGTAAAGCTGTAGCCAAACTTCGGTTCATAGGAAGAATACTAGACAAAAGCAGTCTGTCTACAGAAGAGATAGCTAACCAGTCACACGTGTGACACACCTTAGAATATTGCTCATGTGTGTGGCACGCATGCCAGATCGGACTAAAAGGAGGTGCTGGAAATATATAGAGAAGGGTAGCACGAATGGTTGCAGGTATGTTCACTCCGTAGGAGATTGTCAGAGAGATGCTGAAGAAACTGAACCGGCAGACGCTTGAAGACAGACGCAAACTATCCCGAGAAACCCAACCAATAAAATTTCAACAACTATCTTTAAATAATGAATCTAGGAATGCACTACAAGTCCCTATGTATTGCTCCCGTAGGGCTCGCGAGGACAAGATTAGACTTTTTACAGTGCACTCTGTTCGTGAATGGGACGGGAAGAAGCCTTAACAACTCATAGGCTACAATTGGATGTACCTTGTACCATGGAATTGACAGTGTGCTGGGGAGTAGGGATGTAGATCTTATTCTGTCTTTCGGAGTTATTAGTTTAAATTTCTAACACTATTTTATCTGTTTGCTTGTATAATTTTTCTGTCTCGTCTTTCACTTCTTCATTGGTGGTCCGGAGACGTTGGGATCCTGACTTGGGGTCGTCTCAAACAGAGTCCACATTTCCCTTATTTTTCTCTCAGAGCTATTTCATATTCCTTGAAGATCCTTAAATAAGGCAAGTTTGACTATAATGTGTAATAACTCGTCATCTGCTAGATTCTTGTATTGATCTTGAAGAGTTCTCAGATTGTTATCTAACGAAATGTGAATCAAGACAGCTTTTGGATTTATCAAATCAATATTCAGACAGCTATTCAAGAATTATCTGTTTCGATATCATATTGCCATTTCATGTATCAGTTATTGCTTTAAACCAAAATTTATTATGTACTTTCAGGAGAGACTGGGAAGTTGCACAGGTCACACCAATACGCAAGAAATGAAAGAGAAATGATCCGCTGAATTATAGACTCAGATCATTGACATGGATTTGTAGTAGGATTCTGGGTCACGTGCTGTGTTCCGACATTATAGAATACGTGCTGCCGAGGTTGTTTCGGTTATGCTGCTGAAGCTTCTTTGGAAAGCCCTTACATCCTTGAAGGAAGACATTAGTGGCTGTCGATTTGCTTCGGATGAAAATGTGCACGTCTGGCTACAGCCATGGTTCCATAGGGAGCCACAAAACTTTTTCCATGAAGGCATTGACCGTCTTGTTCCGCTGTGAGACCAATTTTTTAATAGTTATGGCAATAATTTTCTAATAATAAACGATTTTATTATTATTCTCCATCTGTATCGTTTTCATTTGACGGCCTTAGACTTCAACTACATTCTTAAAGCTAGAATACCTAATTCTGTAATTCGATATTAGGGGAAAGTTGCCTAAATTGTACGGTTCTCGAGACTTTGCTTATTATAGCCTGAAGAGTAAGTTAGAAATTTATTTAAATAATGCCGTTCTCAACTGCAGGATGTTATTCTTGGTGTTTGAGTAACGATTTGAAATTCAGAGGAAATTAAATACGCTACACTTATATTGCTAGACATCAGCAAGTGGTACAGATCAGGAATTTGGTTTCCTAATTTGTAACAGTGGCGCATAATTTATACCCTCTTCATAAACCTCATCCCTGGGCTTAAAGATACATAGGCTGCTAGTCTACCCAAAATGTTCCATATTTTAGTTCTTATATCACTGTCGGCAGGCACTGCATTAGAACTTTTTCACTCCTTTCTCCAATTCTGCACCTTTTGTATGCATCCACATTTTGCATTCACTCATATGATCATTTCTTCCATTCGATCTTCCTCGCACAAGTTGCACTTAAATCGAACATCATATCTTCAAATGTAAGAATATTATATTCGTTTACAGTTTCGTTGGAAAACACTACTGGGGTGAAACATTTTTATATACCCGTTTGAATTTTTGGTTTTATTTTCAGCATGCCTCTTAACTGCTATCTTATGCGTTTAGTATATCCATGCATACTCATTTAATCCCTGATCTAGATTAAATATGCTGTTACCGGTAAATATAATTCATCTCAGACCCACTTTCCATAACGGCTTTCTGTTGCCATACTATGATACAAAATAATTATTTAATTAATAGCTTAAGATAAAGAACACAACTAAAATTCACCTCATCATTACTAAACATTATGTTGCACTGATGATGCCAAATACGTTTTTAAAGCTCACTATACGACCATGTTTCTTAAATTGTACCGATACGATATCGGAAACTTATAGCAGTACATTACAGGCAAGTCACCATATTTTCTTTATATTTTCTACAAACGAACCATAGCGAATACAGATTCCTGGCCATCTGAAAACTACGGTTATTTAATGTATATTCACCCACTTACCTTATAACAATAACTCTTTTCGCCACATACACAAAAACTTTGATGAAAGTTACAACAAAATTATCCCTGTCTTCAGACGATCTGTTCCTCCACACACAGAACCCATAGCCGATAATGAGACTTCAGGAAGCAGGTAGTTTAAGCTGACTTCACTAAATATCAGACTGTACAATATGTATGAATTTTTCAGTAGTGGTAGGAATTAGGAGCCGGTACAGTATAGACGACTCTCCCCTAATAGCAAATGCTCCACTCAAATACAATTTATGTTGTTAATAAATGTAACTAACATTAATTAGTTTTCCAGCTGGGTAGTATAATAAGACCATCACAATATAAGTAAAAAATTGCTGATGACCAAGGTAAATGTTTACGAAAAGTATACAAATTTTGAGCTACTGACGAGAAAGAATGGAGGGAGTGTAGAAAAATTTCCGCTACCAGTCACAATAAAAGATTATTTATTCGACACACAACCAGTTTCGGGCTTGTGCCCATCCTCAGGTGTTTATACATTCATATACATGTTTATATTGCTGTAGATCACTGTATAAATACAAAAATATTTGCTGGTGACCAAACAGATACAAGTGGAACAATTGTAAGAGGCAAGGCAGCATTTGTCGAAAATATATCTTTACTTACATAAAGATGAAACATCATTATTATAATTACAGTTTCTCCACTTAGTTGCACTTTTGTTTTCATTTTGACTTCCATATTTCTGTATCATAAAGTTCAACTGCTAAACTGCAAATCACAGCGTAATTATAACAATGATGCTTCATATTTATGTAAGAACAGATATATTTTCGACAAATGCTGCCTTGCCACTTACAATGTTTCCACTTGTATCTGTTTAGTCACCAGCAAATAATTTTTTGTATTTACACAGTAATCTCCAGCAATATAAGCATTTACATGATTGTATAAACACCTGAGGATGGCATAAGCCCGAAACCGGTAGTGTGACGAATAATTAATCTTTTATTGTAACTGATAGCGGAAATTTTTCTACATCCATATAAAGGAACTGTCACGGAGTTCAACAGCATCCAGGATGGATAAAATTTACTTAATGTAGGGAGTAATAGCTGATAATGGAACATATCTAATTTCTCTCGGAATAGCTTACTTATCTTTCAGCCAAGTGTTCCCATCAAGCAGACAGTTTACTCCCGGCCATCAATGCCATACGATCATTTCATTTTTTCATCGTTAACTGTGTGAGAAGATGACGACCATGAGACACAGCGGAAAGGATTGGAATGTAACTCAGGACGCTGGTGTACTTCTTGTCTTTCCAGAACTGTACGTCCTCCTCGTCAACAATTACCTGGTTACGAAAATTTCTCCCTCTACAAAGATTCGAATCTGTTATCTCTATGCCGAGAGCTACTACAGTAGTGTATGTTTGCAACTACAGCTATGGGGCTCTCGGGAGATTCTTATACGGGAGATGGAAGCAAGCAAGAGGATGGCCCCGATGCTTCTATGTAGCACACTTCCCCGTAATATTGTCAATAACGCTTCCGAGTTTAGCATCTCTGACCTTCGTATGTAGAAAAAATTACAAGCTTGTTGTGGAAAACACTTACCATCATTCGTTAATTGTCTTTGAATGCCTTTAATCTGTATAGTTTTAGAATTTGAATCATCCCAGCAGATCCTGAAAATCCCATTGAATTTATCTTGAGGATCACTTTTTATCCAGTCATATGATTTATTCCATCCCCACAACAAGGAGTTTTCGGCATTTTGATTCAGACACAAAGTTATTTACTAAGCAAACACCTTATCATAAACATGGACAAAATCCTAAACTAAAGATTTCTTATTGACACTCAATAAAGAGTGAATTGAACCTAAGATGTTGCTTCCAAAAGGGCCACTATTTTGTTTACTTAGCCTCACAGGTAGTTGTAGGACAACCGACTGGTTTTAACAACCAGTTGGCCACTCGATTGTTTTTTCATTCAGTCAGATTTCTAGTCAAATGAAACAACAGAATGAAACTAGCATCTACATCCATATCACCTATTCAGTATAAATGTTTTTCTCTCGCTCTCCAAGTTTGAGTGGTTTCCCTCGGTGTGAGACAATAGACTGGCACGAAGTGTCTGATGCTTAGGCCAGTTATATATATTTTTTCACTCAGTCTCCGGGTTTGAGTATAATGTACTTCTTCAGCCTTTACTACTGTACATCAACCATGACTAGAGCTGCCAAAATTTTAGAGACAAATATGCTATTTTAAGGAGATGCAAAAAAAGTCATTTCTAAAAATCAGGTATTTTCCACACTTAAACACCAAAGTTTCATGCTTCTGGCAATAATATGCGTTTTTGGTTGGTTTTAAAAGATTGACACCTGGTAATAAATTATAAAGTTATGTTTAAATAAACGAGCAATGACTTTTTTGCCGGAAACACTTGCCATCATTCGTTAATTGTCTTTCAATGCCTTTAATCTGTATAGTTTCAGAATTTGAATCATCCCAGCAGATCCTGAAAAACGCATTGAATTTATCTTGAGGACCACTTTTTATTCAGTCATATGATTTCTTCCATCTCCACAACTAGGAGTTTTCGGAATTTTGCTCCAGACACAAAGTTAATTACTAAGCAAACACCTTATCATAAACATGGACAAAATCTTAAACTAAAGGTTTCTTAGTGGCACTCAATAAAGAGTAGTTATCTAAATGACAATAACATTGAAGAAAGGTGATACCATAATGCAGTCAACATTAATGATTTAACTATGACAAAACGATCGAATGTTCCCTTTCAGAACTGACTGTGGCAAGGATCAAACGACTGTGTTGAATGTTTCGTCCAGTTGCTCCCACAAACTGAGCCTCTTGAAAGAAATGAGTGGATAATAATCCAACCGATACGTAAAACTACAGCAGAATGAGTCTATGTTTCACTCATTTGTTTCCCTAGATTAGTTTCACGCAATAGAATGAAAGAATAACTGAACTAATACATACAACTCCAACAAAAAGAGTCGACTGTTTCCCATGCGGGCTTTCAAAAAAGTTAGTGGTTCCCTCTGCCATTGTGGTGCCGTTGGTTGTAGTGGAAGTCGACTCTGAAGGCTGTCCTGGAGTACTCGAAGGCGCTGCCGTCGTACTGCTGTTGAACTGCGTCCGCCACTGGAGAAGACGCCTGATGTAATTGTAGCTGCTGCCGGTTACCGCGTGTACCAACCATCTCCTATTCCACTGCCCGTTAAACGCGCTAACCGCTGCCGTTCCCTGCACTCAACTTATTTAGACTCTGAGCCCCCACGCAAATTGCCTTTAACGTGATAGATTAGGACCTCTATCGATACCATGTGTTAGTTGTGAAATTATTGCGTAATTTCACTATTTCCAGAAACCTACTTGCGGAAAAAAAAACATCTCACACTGTGTTTTGTGAGAAGTTCACTCTACAAAAATCTCTACTGGTTTTGCAAAGCGTTTTGCACTTCGCATAGTACGCTGAATAAGAGAGAGCAAAGGAATTACCACTTTGCAGGACGCGAATTCCGGACGAGAAACCTCCAATTGCGGGCTTTCAAATGAAAAAATGTGGCCCTCAACTACGTACCCTCAGACTCAGAGTTGAAATATTAAAAGTTTTGTCTGGTTTCGTTGTCTAGGGGTCAGGATACGTAGTTGCCGCATTACATGCCAAATACTGCTGAGTACACACATGAATCATGTAGTCAAAGGTTCCTATCACTCGGCAATTGCGCATTTTGAATGCAACATAGAAATTTATAAATGAAAGATTGCAATTAAATAAAATCTGCAGGTACTATTTTAACGGCTTTAAATGATGAGTACGATAGCAGAAGTACCTTTAAGAATGCCATTTATTACAGCAAAACGCTTATTGGTGTCGATGATCCGACAATTAAATAAATTATAAGTTGAATAACAGGGAAATAATAGATTCCTACTTCACGTAATTATTTATGAGCAACAACATAGCTCACGAGGTATTCACTTCTAACCGCATACTACGTCTTCACTGCAGAATACACAGGAATCTCACAAGTGCACAGTTCGGCGCTACATTTCCGGCGACGACACACAACTCCTCATCACTCTCCAAGTATTTCCTGTGATCGTCAGTCGCGCCTTCCCGTGCAGGACCCCGTGTCCTCTGTGATCCGATGCTCCTCCCCCACCTCCATACAGTCTCTCCATTGACTTCGGCAGTCGCCTACTGTAGTAACGAGCGCTGTGATTGGCTAGAGCGCTCCTCCTATGTCAACAAGCCAACGCACACTCACAAACATATTGAAACACATACGAAATACTGGATTTACATGTAAATAACTTGAAATTAAATAAATATTCTTATGGCTGGACCTAAAACACGTTCTAACACACATTATTAAATACATAAACAAATCAAATAAACATATATCAAAGGAATATAAACAAAAGTAGGCCAGAAGCCTAATGTCTCTGTGATTTCCAAAACACAGTAAATATTTGACCAGTTTTTTCATTAATAGTGTATATCGGATATAAACAAAGACATAGACGAATAAATATATTTATAAGCATGCTGCTGCCGTTCTTTCGTGTAACTCTGGGGTACTTATGGCCTGACGTGATCAATAGTAATCATCCAATTTGACTTCCAATAACTCATGTACTATTCAAGTTACATGCCTGAAATTCATGCCAATTTAGGTCGATCGACAAAATTGGATGAACGGTTTAGATTTTGGAATCTCGTTGCTGGGTGTTACTTGTATAATTTACTATCAGATACTAAACTTTAAACTAATAACGATATTGGAAATCTGATACACCATCAGAATCGTCATGCAAATAATGGTAATGTACATGTTTCTCTTTAAGGTATCATGATTCATCTGGCTGTTATTAATGTCTACATGAATTGTGAAATGTCTGCCATTATGGTTTCACAAACTTCACCATCTTTGGCACTCCCGGCATACAGATCTCCTTCATCGACACCAAGCACAGTCCTCGACACAGCGTCAACATGGAATTCCCAGCCACGCAGTCGGCCGGGACCACGCACTGCGCCGGCCGGGGTGGCCGAGCGGTTCTAGGCGCTTCAGTCTGGAACCGCGTGACTGCTACGGTCGCAGGTTCGAATCCTGCCTCGGGCATGGTTGTGTGTAATGTCCTTAGGTTAGTTAGGTTTAAGTAGTTCTAAGTTCTAGGGGACTGATGACCTCAGAAGTTAAGTCCCATAGTACTCAGAGCCATTTGAACCATTTTGAACCACGCACTGCGGCTACCGCTCTTGCTCTAGCTAATGTTCGACACCACACGGTTGCTGACGAGCCCTGGGTTACCGAGCGGCCTGTGCGGCCACGCCAACTCTGAACTGAGAATATTTTCAGGGCACCACAACTCACCCGTTACCTCACACCCAACAACTGAACGAGTCAGTCAAAAGAATGAATGGATAGTCGCCCCACACGTAAAATTACAACCAAATGAAACGATTGTTTTCGTTCAGTAGCTACCCTAGACCGGTTTCACTCAGAAGAACGAATGAATAATCCAAGTGAAGTAGAACTACGACTGACTGAACTAATTATTTTCATTCATCTGCTCCGATAGACTGGTTTCGCTCAAATGAATGAATGAATAATTATAGATTGCATGCGGGATAACTTGGACGGTAGACGCGCAACCAGCAGCGTACGTTTGGGGAGAATGGTCGTGGTAGGGTTCTGGGCAGGTGCTGCAGAGGTAATCTCAAGTGCTGGAGGGGAAGTGCCATTCAAAACTGAATTCTACTCTCGCCCATCTCTTTAAATATTATGGAAGCCCATCCATCCCCACACTTGTCTGCTTTGGTTAGTATCCAGAAAGAATTTCACTGAAAATGCAACAATAGCTGTGACATATTTTCGCCTGGCTTTTTAAGCATTTTTATCATTTTGTGAAGCATCAAGAATGGAGAATTTTGTGTAAAACCTACATTTCTGTTGTTGCCACATTAAAATTTGCTTCTTTCTGCCAAAACACAGCGGAGTTTACACAATGTCACCTTACTAATGTCTTGTGCAGAAGCAGTTGCGAGAGAATCTGGAACTGTGGTTTATTATATTTATTAATTGAGAAAACGTAAGGGAAGTAGATTATGAAGAAGCACATTATTGGTACAAAAAACCAATCATGTAATGTCTTCACGTATGTTGTTCCTAAAACCAGAGCACTTCTCGTTTCACGAGCACTTAAAAATTTCATTCTTTCACAGAAAGTCTTTAGTTAGTGGAATAAAGCAGTAAATAATGAAGTCTTGCATAAAAACCATATGGCAAAATATTCTCCTTTTTGAGTGCTGCCGTTTTGTAAAAACTCACCTCGATATGTCAACCCATTTATCAAATATGAGAAATGTTGTGGATATTTCATCCTCGCTTTGTCTGCAAATGGGTGTGCTAAATCAGATCAATTTCTTCAGCATTGGAGACGGACAGAGACCTCATCGAAATCTAAAAAAAAATTCAATATGTTAGCTCAGTTTCATAGGCAGCATCACATTATGCAATATGCGTCAAATGCAAAATCACAGCGTCCACTATTATTTATTGCAAACGTTTTCGAATTTTGCATAGTGTTTTACTTAAATGCAATTATCACAATAATTATCACTATTAACGAAATGAGGGACTCGTCAATATGACGGTGACATATAAAGTTGTAAGCAGTGCAAAAATGAAAATGATTTATCGAATGTTATCCGTAAAATCGCTCGAGAAAGATTGCAGAGCGTGCGCTTTGATACTGCCATCGCAGCACGTCGAAGACAGGCGTTAAGTCAGCAGACAATGTCGGACACCCCTTCCGAACACACGAATGAACTCGCCCAGCACTTTGGACGAAAACTCATCACTGCACATCGGCCACCATATCTTGTGCGGACTCTACCAATACATACAACTACAATCGAATAAGTCAATTGTTTTCCAGCAACTGACCGAATCGATTCTTTTCATTTGGATGTTCCCATAGACCGGTTACTCTCAAACGAATGAACGAATTCTTTATTTTTCTTTTTTTCTTTTCGCTTGTGCTGTTTATCCCACAGATACGCAGGGTCGGGCATGGTTACTCGGACGTCGCAATGTTGGTTGAAGGGGTGGCCAGATGTCCTTCCTGCCGCCACCCTGTACCCCCTGGGAAGGAATTACTGTGCCCCAACTGTCTGTGACTAGTGTAATCCATGGAATAGTGCGAAAGTGTTCAGATGTCTGCGAGCAGTGTAACCGAGGCGAGACGTGGGAACCAGCCCGGTATTCACCTAGGGGGATGTGGAAAACCGCCTAAAAACCACATCCAGACTGGCCGGCAAACCGGCCCTCGCCGTTAATCCACCGGGCGGATTCGATTCGGGGTCGGCGCGCCTACCCGAGTCCAGGAAGCAGCGCGTTAGCGTGTTCGGCTAACCTGGCGGGTCCAAAGAACGAACGAATAATCCAACCGATTTGTACAACCGGAACCGAAGGAGTCGACTGTTTCCCTATAACTGACTGAATCGATTCCAGGTTTTACCCCCTCTCCCATTTCACCCTATGTGGGTTTATACTTCTTTTAATCCGCCTGTTTTTGAATTAGAAGCGACGAGCCGTCCTGTATTGGTGACGACTGCTTTGGCGCGGCATCACCTGAATATTGACTCTATCTGTGTAACAGCCATCGTGTATTGGAGCATCAGAGAACAATCATACTGCGACACCCGAGAACGGAGGGTCTTGCCCTGAAGATGACGAAAGGAGGCCGAACCGGCGCGTGCGCAGGCAGCCGTCCAGCGCGTGACGAAAGCGGCGGCGGCCGAGCCGTGGCCAGAACAAAGGGCGAGCCAGCGACAAGTCCGTCTGCCCGCGCGCCCTTTACGACCCATTCCCGACGTTTATGAACAATAACGGCCGCGGCCGGGCCGCGCTGTATTGTTTCTCTCGCTCCGTAATAACCTGAATTTCCCCGGCCGTAAAAGCGGGCGCCTTTTGTCGCAGCGCCTTCTTTTCCATAATAGAGTTTCGGACAGAGGCGGGGCTTACCGAGCACGGAGTTCCGACCTGCAGCGGGCGATGTCTCTGCCGGTTGTAACAGGACAGGCGTAAATACTCAATTACTCTGTGCTGGTTTTCAGGGCACCCACCGGGCCCTTGCGTCTAAATCAGCGCTCGCCCTGCATGTGCCACTGTTATTTCCTTAGCGAGTTTCCACATCTCAGCCCAAATTCGAGAACCTGGTCTACAGTGACGTAAATGGAAAGTGTTACATCACGGAGCACCATTCTGATATTTACCACATAGTTTGTGGTGACGTTCTTCAGATAAAGGGTATGAATTATTCAACTTTGATTCTAATGGAATCATACTAGCATGGAACATACTAGCATGGAACATACTAGCATGGAACATACTAGCATGAAGTGTGATCCCCCACAGGAACAATAACACACTCATATTCGGTGTGGCATAGAATCAAGTCATGTACGGTGAGTGCGAGAAAAGTAATGAGACTGGTATTTTATCTTCCGAACGTTTTATTTTTTCAGAGAACAATATTGTCCCATTCAAAGTAGTTCCGTTTGGCCGGAGTCTTGACAGCAGCGCAAGAAGTCTTCAAGTGGTCAGTCTTTTAAGATGTCAGTCACATTCTTCTGAATGTTCTCCAGAATCACAAAGTGACGTCCTTTTATGATATTTTTCAGTTTCGGGAAGAGGACTCAGATCTGGTGAATAGGGAGCTGTGAACAACAGGAATGTCTTTGTCGTCAAAAATTCCGTCTTGGAAATAGCCGCGTGACATTTGGCGTTGTCATGATGCAGTATCCATTTGTCTGCAGTGTCTCGTCTCACTGAATTCACCGTTTTCCTGAGTCTTTCAAGGACGTCTTTGTAAGAGTAGACGCCGGCCGATGTGGCCGAGTGGTTCTAGGTGCTTCGGTCGGGAACCGCGCGACCGCTGCGGTCGCAGGTTCGAATCCTGCCTCGGGCATGGATGTGTGTGATGTCCTTAGGTTAGTCAGGTTTAAGTAGTTCTAAGTTATAGGGGACTGATGACCTCAGATGTTAAGTCCCATAGTGCTCAGAGCCATCTGAACCATTTTTGTAAGACGTATGGTTGACAGTTTGTCCTGAGGAACAAATTCCCAAGAGCCCACACATGTTCGACATTTCCGTCGGTTTTTGATGCGAGGTTAACCTTCAAAGCGTTCTAGACCTTCCAAAAGAGATTTGTTCCAGCAAAAAAATTGTGCTCTTGGTAAAGAATGGTACCTATACGCCTGTTAGAACTTTTCAAAGATCACACGTGCGGATACAACAAGCTTAACACGGAACTCGAGGGCATAATGTTGCTTTAGATTCAGCTGTTGCGCTTTCGTAACATGCAACAAAAATAGAACTTCATTGATGACTCTCCACAACAAATTCCCAAGAGTCCACACATGTTCGAAATTTCAGTCGGTTTTTTATGCGAGGTTAACTTTCAGAGCGTTCTAGGTCTTCCAAAAGAGAATTGTTCCAGCAAAAATCTTGTGCTCTTGATAAAGAATGGTACCCATTCGCCTGTTAGAACTTTTCAAAGATCACACGACGGATACCTTAAGCTTAACACGGAACTCGAGGGCATACTGTTGCTTTAGATTCAGCTGTTTCACTTTCGTAACATGTAACAAAAACACAACTTCATTGATGGCTCTCTCACAAATCACTGAATGGCTTTCCGGAGCTGAACCTCGGACTGAGCATCTGGAAGGGATGAACACACCGGTCTACACGAGTAGAACAACACAGCGTTGCCAGATCGCTCGCAGTGTTGTCAGTCTTATTACTTTTCTCACGTACCTCGTTTAGGAATTTCTTGCCCTCCCTGAACCAGACGTTGTGTCAGTTCGTGAAAATTGCGAGGTGGAGACTCGTGTGAAAGTACACGTCCCATTGTGACTCAGGTGCGGTCTATGAATGACAAATCAAGGCACTGGGTACGCAAGTCAACGATCCATACGTTTCTGAAGGTAGTATGGGGTATGCCGAACTGGGTTGGTTTTAGAGGGACCGCTTGCCATTTTGTTCACGCACATGTTAACGGTGCACTCCTACGTGATCATGCCACAGGAGGGTGGAAAACAGGAGGGCTGAAAAGCGTAAGTACCCTTTGCTGTTTCAGATCACGTCCAAATTTCGTTGAATGGTTTTGAGCGATCGCTGGTGGAACCAAACTGTACACAAGAGCTAAAACTGCCGTCGCTCTGCCCTCAAAAGGGGTGTGATCAGGTTCTATGTGAACGTATCTAAACAGTGTCCTTAGAGAAGGATTGCAGCGTCTGAATGTGCCAGCAGTGTCGAAGGTTGTTAAGAACATCTTCCTGTTGTTCATCGCACTACTAACTCTCGTTTCCGACCGCGAAATATATGGGCAGGGAAGGACTGTTTTCACTGACGCCCTTTATGTCATCCCCATAGCCCCTTCCGTGTTGGTACTGAGCGGTGATGTGTCTGAAATGGTTTACTCGGCCACCCACAGAAAAACCGAGGGTCGCGTTTCTGACCTCCAACGCAGAGGCGTCAAAAGAAGGTGTGAAATGTGGGTAAGAGGACTGTGACAACTTCCTCTTTGCGTGAAACGTCATGCTGGCGTTCGGCAGAATTGTGGTTAAATTTGGTGCCAATGTGACATCATTAACGAACCTTACAGCTCACATGAACTTCCGAGGAGTGGCCTTGTTTTTCGCATGTGTCGATACCTCTCTGTCTTAAGGGTGGCGAGCCCATGGGTGACGTCGCTGGGCGCCAAGTTTTTGCACCATTACAGAGGAAGTTTGTAGCCACCTTTGAACCAAATTTCAAACTTACACATAGCAATGGGAGGAAATTACAGGGTTTCGAAAAAGTGATCCTCTACTTCAGTAGCGCCGTAGGCATCTCAATACAACTCCATTACTTGAACGTATTTGCATAAGATCCGATGATAGCAACTTAAATTTCCCGAAAATGCTAAGCAAAAATAAAATTATAACTAGCGATCTTGGCTGTTGAAGTTTTTACTTCTATATTTCGTATTACTTTATGTCACCACAGAACTCGAATAATGTAAAGCGTATATAACTTTCTGTTAAGCTTCGTCTGGGTGTTATACGTACAGGCCAGTGCAAAATAGGTTATTTTATGAGTCGGTATTTCTGTCCAAGGACAACCTGGTGGTGTGTTTTTTGCCAACCGGGATTCCAGAGAAAACTGAAGGAAGCCGGACCGGCTGAAAGATTGCCGTCTCACTTGTTTCACTCGTGAGAACTATGCGGCGATGATTGTTCAAATGTTTCCATCACTTTCTTGCACTCTAGGTTTGGCGTTATCTGGACGCCACTCCACGTGGAAAGCAAATTTCTCTCTTTCGCAACATAAGCAGGCGGCTCACTGGGTAACTTATAAAGTATCAGCTAGGTGGAGTGTTGGCCCGCAGTTCATAAATATCATTTGGTGGATGAGCATTTGCATGGACTTCGTGCAGAGCAGAAAGGAAATGTAAAATTTTTGAGGAACTCAGGGTGGAGACAGAGAAGAAGACAATGTTGTGCGAGAGACGCAGTGAAGGCCACAGCCTGCTGACTCGCGAACCAGCTCATGATGTAACCACTGACGAGTTGTTGCCACCAACAGACCTCAGCAGATGCGGGACTTGAGTCGGCGACTCTGGTGAGAATAGTTTGCAACGTGTGTTATCACTGGAGGGTGTCAATTAGGCGTTTTAGATTTGTTTCGTATTAAACATGGTTAAGAAGTGCGATTAAGTATGTAGGTTTGTTGTCGAGAGCTCATCCATGATCGACCAGTTTAGGCAGTTGCATATGAAACGTCCCCTTAGAAAAATTATAAATGACTGTGCTTAAACCTACACATAATATTTTTTGCGCAACGCAATCTGACTTTCAATAATCCCTACAAAAGAATAGCCCTGACTAGCAATAACCTATACCTTTCATGAATCACTTACCTCACAAAAATCTTCGTTACTCAGACTACTGCAATACAGCGTGCGTCAATACTGCCAGCTGAATTAAAGATTCTAACTACTGATGGGACTAACTACTGATAGGCATAGTTAGCAAATGAAAGATTTTCATAGAGAACAAACAATATATTTACCTTAATAGTGTTCAAAAGTCATTATATATATATATATATATATATATATATATATATATATATATATATATATACTCCTGGAAATTGAAATAAGAACACCGTGAATTCATTGTCCCAGGAAGGGGAAACTTTATTGACACATTCCTGGGGTCAGATACATCACATGATCACACTGACAGAACCACAGGCACATAGACACAGGCAACAGAGCATGCACAATGTCGGCACTAGTACAGTGTATATCCACCTTTCGCAGCAATGCAGGCTGCTATTCTCCCATGGAGACGATCGTAGAGATGCTGGATGTAGTCCTGTGGAACGGCTTGCCATGCCATTTCCACCTGGCGCCTCAGTTGGACCAGCGTTCGTGCTGGACGTGCAGACCGCGTGAGACGACGCTTCATCCAGTCCCAACCATGCTCAATGGGGGACAGATCCGGAGATCTTGCTGGCCAGGGTAGTTGACTTAAACCTTCTAGAGCACGTTGGGTGGCACGGGATACATGCGGACGTGCATTGTCCTGTTGGAACAGCAAGTTCCCTTGCCGGTCTAGGAATGGTAGAACGATGGGTTCGATGACGGTTTGGATGTACCGTGCACTATTCAGTGTCCCCTCGACGATCACCAGTGGTGTACGGCCAGTGTAGGAGATCGCTCCCGACACCATGATGCCGGGTGTTGGCCCTGTGTGCCTCGGTCGTATGCAGTCCTGATTGTGGCGCTCACCTGAAGGCGCCAAACACGCATACGACCATCATTGGCACCAAGGCAGAAGCGACTCTCATCGCTGAAGACGACACGTCTCCATTCGTCCCTCCATTCACGCCTGTCGCGACACCACTGGAGGCGGGCTGCACGATGTTGGGGCGTGAGCGGAAGACGGCCTAACGGTGTGCGGGACCGTAGCCCAGCTTCATGGAGACGGTTGCGAATGGTCCTCGCCGATACCCCAGGAGCAACAGTGTCCCTAATTTGCTGGGAAGTGGCGGTGCGGTCCCCTACGGCACTGCGTAGGATCCTACGGTCTTGGCGTGCATCCGTGCGTCGCTGCGGTCCGGTCCCAGGTCGACGGGCACGTGCACCTTCCGCCGACCACTGGCGACAACATCGATGTACTGTGGAGACCTCACGTCCCACGTGTTGAGCAATTCGGCGGTATGTCCACCCGGCCTCCCGCATGCCCACCATACGCCCTCTCTCAAAGTCCGTCAACTGCACATACGGTTCACGTCCACGCTGTCGCGGCATGCTACCAGTGTTAAAGACTGCGATGGAGCTCCGTATGCCACGGCAAACTGGCTGACACTGACGGCGGCGGTGCACAATGCTGCGCAGCTAACGCCATTCGACGGCCAACACCGCGGTTCCTGGTGTGTCCGCTGTGCCGTGCGTGTGATCATTGCTTGTACAGCCCTCTCGCAGTGTCCGGAGCAAGTATGGTGGGTCTGACACACCGGTGTCAATGTGTTCTTTTTTCCATTTCCAGGAGTATATATATATATATATATATATATATATATATATATATATATATATATATATATATCAGTTCATGATATCCAGTATTACAAATTTACTGTCTCTGATGGACACACGTCCTGATCATCCGCTCTCAAAATTCTGCCATCTCTCTCCCCACATCCACCACTGCTGCCGGCTCACCTCCAAGTGCGCAACGGTACGCGCTGTTAACAGCCAACTGCCCAACACCACAATAGCAAATTCCAACAATGCAAACCAGCCAAAGACTGCACACAGCACAGCCAGTGATTTTCATACAGAGAGCTATGTGACGTTACCAACATAAAAACCTAAACAGCCTACTTACACATACGGAATGTAATAAAAAACGTATCTAAAGCTTCTTAGGGAATCAGATTACGCTTGTGTCATTGTATGGACATATGGTCTTAAGATGTCGTTTATCATTGGAAAACAGTATTTACACAACTATCAATCTTGCTAATATTGTGTGGATTATTAGTGTAGTATTAAATTATCTAACGATGGCCTAGAAAACCGAGAGCCGCTTCATAACGAACTATTAAGTAAATGTTAACGTCGAATATCACTAGTGTGTGTTCAGATTATGAATTCGTTCTTTTGCTTAGACGGCTCTGAATTTGTTGCAAATATTCTGGCCACTCAGTTCACCAATTCTTACAAATCATCTTTGGCTTGAGGCGTTTCCGACTTGAACAAAGAGCACACTGTCGTCCGCCATCGTCAGACGAGAGACCATACTGTGGATCAATAGGGCGCGCGCCTGGGGTAATTTACTGCTTTCTCTGCTGGCCAGCGACGTTGCGTGCCGAAAGATTTACGAGCGACGCGGTCGTCCGCGGCCCTCCAAGACATAAGCTCATCACGTTTATTAGCCTGTGCCATTCCCACTCCTCGAGTATCTCCCTCTACCATCTGAGATCGAGATGTCGCTTCCGAGCACCGTCCAACTCTTTCGCCGCTCATGAATTAAACACGTTTAGTTTCAATTACCCTCGGAAAATTCTACGAGGGTCGTTCAATAAGTAACGCAACACAATTTCTCCGAAAGCACAGTGGTTTACTTTTCAGCATTCAAAAACATCGTACTATTTCCCAATCTTTTGGCTAAAAAACCTACTTTTCAACATAATTTACCTTCAATGTGAAGGGCTTATGCCACCTTACTAGGAGAGCCCTTGCGTCTGCATGATAGCATTCTACTGGTCGACATTGGAGCCAACGTCTTGTTACATCAATAACCTCCCAATCATCCAAGTACCGCTTCCCGCGGAGTGCATCCTTTATCAGGCCAAACACATGGAAGTCGGACGATGGGAGATCTGCGGTGTAGGATGGATGAGGAAGAACACTCCAATGAAGTTTTGTGAGCTCTCTGTGTAAGGCCTAGCGTTCTTATGGAGAAGGACGTCGTATAGCACAAGTTTGTTGGCACTTCTGTGGCGACGGATACGCTGAAGGCCTTTCATCAAGTTCCTGAAGGTAGTACAATACACTTCCGAGTTGACGGTTGCACCGTGAGGGAGAACATCAAACAGAGTAACTCTTTCAGAGTGCATGACTTTATCTGCTGAGGGTGCGGATTCGAACTTTTTCTTCGGAGGAGAAGTGGTGTGGCGCTACTCCATGGACTGCTCTTTTGTTTCCCGTTCGAAGTGGTGATCCCATGTACCAGCGCCTGTGACGATGTTCCGACCGAAACTTATGATTATCAGCCTCTCAACGCCCGAGAAATTCCGCGTAGATGGTGCTTCGTTGCCCTTTCTGGTCTTCTGTTAGGCGGCGAGAAACCCAGTGGGCAAACACATTTGAGTCCCTCCAACTGGATGACAAGTGTGTCAGTACTACCAACAGAGACGTCCAGATGTGTAGCAAGAGCGGTTTGATTGTTATTCATCGGTCACCTTGCATGGGAGTGTCCAAGATTGCACGGATCACAGGTATGTGCGGCCGGTCAGCGCATGGTAGATGAGGCAGGTTTGGGTGACCTGGTTGCGACGATGACAGACGCCTCGCGCAACGACTCACCGTGCTTTTGTTCACTGTCAGGTCTATGTAGACGCTCTGCAAGCGTTTATAAATATTTGGTATCCTCTGAGGTCTATGTAGACGCTCTGCAAGCGCTTATAAATATTTGGTATCCTCTGGTATTCTGCCAAAAGAAACTCAGTGACAGTTCCCTATTTGGAACACACCTCCGTTACAGACCCATTTTGAAGGTTGGCGCCGATCGGAACTTCAAGAAACTATAGGGGCTGAAGTGGGAATATTCCACGATGACCCAGAAAAATTCTGCATTTTTTCAACCGAAACTGACCGAAGAATAATGTGCTACATTACTTACTGAGCGCCCTGCGTAGTTTAACATAATCGGGGTCTCTAACATAATGACCTCTGCCATGCCGTCCAGTATGGATTCCGAAGACATTGTTTCTACATCTACATCTACATCCATACTCCGCAAGCCACCTGACGGTGTGTGGCGGAGGGTACCTTGAGTACCTCTATCGGTTCTTCCTTCTATTCCAGTCTCGTATTGTTCGTGGAAAGAAGGATTGTCGGTATGCCTCTGTGTGGGCTCTAATCTCTCTGATTTTATCCTCATGGTCTCTTCGCGAGATATACGTAGGAGGGAGCAATATACTGCTTGACTCTTCGGTGAAGATATGTTCTCGAAACTTTGACAAAAGCCCGTACCGAGATACTGAGCGTCTCTCCTGCAGAGTCTTCCACTGGAGTTTATCTATCATCTCCGTAACGCTTTCACGATTACTAAATGATCCTGTAACGAAGCGCGCTGCTCTCCGTTGGATATTCTCTATCTCTTCTATCAACTCTATGTGGTACGGATCCCACACTGCTGAACAGTATTCAAGCAGTGGGCGAATAAGCGTACTGTAGCCTCCTTCCTGTGTTTTCGAATTGCATGGGCCCGCCCATGGGAAATCAAACTCGCACTTTTCCCATATGACATAATGAAAGCCCTAGACCCTCCCATTCTGGCACAAGGGGCAGTCAAATGTCAACGAGATGTTAATACATTAATCCCACAGTACACAAGATGGAAAATTCCTTCATGAAAGAACGTTTGCGGTTGCCTATGGAACCATGACTGTACGCAGGCGAGCACCTCTTTGTCTGAAGCTAATCGACGGCCACCGATGTCTTTCTTCATGGCTCCAAAAATATGGAAATCGCATGGGGAGAGATCAGGGGTGTACAGACGATGTGTAAGGCCTTCACAGTGGAAGTTCTACAGCGTACTCGAAACGACCTTGGCGACATGTGGGCGGGCCCATGCAGTGTGGAGTAGCTTCTTCGTGGGCTGCCGGTGCACTCGACGCCATGTGAGAAGAGTCAAAATCGAGACTCGTCGGACTGCATTACCCACCTCCAGTCTGCTACTGTCCAGTATCTGTGGTTTAGGGCCCAGTGAAAAAGCGCTGCCTTACGTTCCGCTGTTGTCACTGCCCTTGTGGCACTCGATTCCAAATCTACTTTGGTAGTAGGTCCCCTCCCATGTCCGATCGGAACCTGATTGAGATGAATCTGCATTCACTGATAGCAGCAAGTCTTGTCGTTGGAAAGGCAGGACATTTCGTCTCAATTACCTCTGGGTTACAATCTACACTTACGTCTACACGTACGATCCAGACATATTAATGTGATCGCCGCCTGTGTTCGAAATCAACGTGCAATAACTAGTCATGCAGGGTTGATGGCAGAACTAGCAATGGGCAGTATTTGAAGAGTGTCCGGAGGATGCGGAAAATAGTGCAATCTTTGTCGGAGCGTGTAAATGAAGCGATTTATCTGACGTCCAAAAGGGAATCATCATTGGCTTTCGGCTAAGGATGTAGTATGGCCGAAACAACTAAGTTTTCAAACTGTTCGCGTGTCACTGTGGTTAAAAAAAACACTATGCATGGCAAAAAGGCATTAACCAAAAGTGGTACAGAGTCAGCTGTGGTGCACCACAGGTCAACCATCATCGTCTGCCGACGATGATGGTTAACGTGATCGCTGTATCAAGCAGAAATCTACAGATACCAGTCTCTGAATGCTCGCCCTTATTTTGACCGGAACCGAGGTTGGAATCTGCCCCCATGTCATTCAGGGGGCGTGAAGGTTACATAGTAAATCACCGGAATTGGTAGCCAAATAAAATAACAATTTCGGAATTAGACGGCTGAAAGGTGTTTGATTTGACACTCTGTACTGGACAGCTGAGAACCGCAACCATCCACGAAAAGATGTACATACAGAAAATCTAATTAAATCCGAAAAGAAACTGAAAGTTTACTCATTGAAAACTGTTTAACTGAAACTTAGTACTGAAGCACGTTTTGAAAGTTATTTAACTTGAAATGCAATGTCTGTCTTGAAATATCCACAAACTAGAGTACTGTTCAACTCGGAAGAAACTGGTCACTGTAAATTCACCTGCTAGCACAATATGTGAAAATTCTGACTACATGCTGTCTACTCACAAGAGTGCAAGGTGGGATCTGCTCTTAAAGGAAAATGACTTAGCTCTTGCTCAGTATGCTGTTTTGTGTCTGATGTACTGGCGTTCTCAAACAAATTGAAATCAGCAAATGCAGCAGCTAAAGAAAAATAATCTACACACTCCTAAATTTTTCTTTGCATATCAGAATCAATATGTGGATGCATGTGGCGTAATGTGCAATGCAGAGTCGACAACTTATTTTAAACTTTTCCAAGAATGATAGAGGAGGGTTTTAAAGAAAATCGCTTGAAAAATTAAACTGTGGTTATTGTCTAAAAGAGACTGTACAACACAAGAAAAATCTAACAACTACGTAACTCACTCATTAAAAATTTACAGACATTTAAACCAGTTGTGTTATTTGTGACATAATAACTACAAAGACATCGAATTAACACTAATAATGCCAGCCATGGTGGCCGAACGGTTCTAGGCGCTACAATCTGGAACCGCGCGACCGCTACGGTCGCAGGTTCGAATCCTGATTCGGGCATGGATGTGCGTGATGTCAGGTTAGTTTGGTTTAAGTAGTTCTAAGTTCTAGAGGACTGATGACCTCAGAAGTTAAGTCCCATAGTGCTTATAGTCATTTTTTGAACACCAGTAATGAACATTATTACTTACTTAAAGGCTAAAGATTTCCTGCAATTACTAGTTCTGACAAGCAAACATTTCATTCATGGACGTGTGTTAGTTACCTTGAAATATTCCTCCAAAAATATTTCCACCCGTACAGTCAAGAAAATATCCTTGCCTCGCTGAGTAGCCACGCGGTTCGAGGCGCCATGTCACGGACTGCGCGGCCGCTCTCGCCGAAGGTTCGAGTCCTCCCTCGGGCATGGATGTGTGTTTTGTTCTTAGCACAAGTTAGTTTAAGTAGTGTGTAAGTCTAGGCACCGATGACCTCAACAGTTTGGTCCCTTAGAAATTCACGCACATTTGAACATTTGAAAATATCCTTACAAACAAGTTTTCAATTCCATGATGAAGTACTCCAGATAATTTATCCCAAATTCAAAAATATCAGATCTCTTTCTCTGAAAATCAACTGCTCGTTACTGTGCCTCTAGTAAGACGGCACTAACGCCGCTCAATTGACTGGCGACCAAGCGCACCACAGATTACTTTAAACACTGAGTCAAGGATCGTATCCACTACTAGTGTAGCACGCTCTTGTATCTTTGTCTTAGTACAGTAAAGATGAAAATTTACAGTGGCAGCAAACGTGTGAAATACTTTACAGCTGTCCCTTGTGGGTGAAGAGCTAATGTAAACAATATTGTCTATATCCGTTTTTAAAACCCCATATTTCTTACTCTGTGGTACACAGCTGCGAGCGCTACAGCGTTCGTGGTAGGCAGGTTGGACAATCGCCATTGTGCACCAGCAAATGAGACACCTTCATTCATGGTGCGACAATGGGCACGTGCAGACGCGATAGCTGCTTACTGTCGTTTTGTGACGTCTCCAAGTCGATCCATTTTACTGCGCTGATTTCATACATCAGACTGGAACACACAGGCCACTTCACAGTCATGACCGACGTCAGCGGTGGAGGCTGGCAAGACCTCCTAGTACCAGTTCTACACGATATACAGAGCACAAAATCGACCAGTGTGCTCATCTAAGGAGCTCACCATTACTTTTTCCTTTGAGTTCAACTGTCAATGAAATTGGAAAGACCTTGTCATGGCATTTATATCTTCAGTGAACAACCCTGATGACGAGAAGGCTAATGCAAGGTATTTGGGAGGTGTTGTCGAAGTAACTGCTCCGGTCCTGGTACCGGAACAGAAGCATTCAGTACGAGGGCGTGCTCAAACGTAACGCCTCAGAATTTTTTATATAAAAGTTGTTATTAACATTCTACATCTTTATTCGTCGTGTTTACATATTTATTTCTCAATATAGTCACATTCCTCTCAACGAGAGTTGTTGATACCGTATCTGTACAATGTTTGACTTTGTTTACGGAGCTACAACCTCACCTCCACTTGAACCGCTTCGTCACTATCAAAGTCTTCTTTGAGTTTTGGAAACAACTGTAGGTCGAATTGTGCCAACTTAGGGCTGTAAGGAGTATGATCGATGACAGTGAAGCCAAGGCGTCGGATTGTTGCAGATGTACCAGCCCCTGCGCGTAATCTGGCATTCTCATGCTGAAGGAGAGGGTGCACCGTGTGTGGACGAACTCTCCGGATTCGTGCTTTCTGTGGTGTCACCGCCAGACACCACACTTGCTAGGTGGTAGCCTTTAAATCGGCCGCGGTCCTCTAGTATACGACGGACCCGCGTGTCGCCACTGTCAGTGATTGCAGACCGAGCGCCGCCACACGGCAGGTCTAGAGCGTCTTCCTAGCACTCGTCCCAGTTGTACAGCCGACTTTGCTAGCAATGGTTCACTGACAAATTGCGTTCTCATTTGCCGAGACGATAGTTAGCATAGCCTTCAGCTACGTCATTTGCTACGACCTAGCAAGGCGCCATTATCCTTTGCTATTTATCTTGTGATGCCTGTACCGTCAGACCGATGTACACCAATTATGGATTAAAGTTAAGTATTCCAGAAGCTACGTACTTTTCTTCCTACTATAAACTCCTATAACTGTTCCAGACTTCACGCCATCCTGCGTGAGCTTAAACGCGTACCCTTCGGCCTCCCGTCCTAGTGGATTGGCTGTCTTGCCAGTCCACAGCACTTTCAGAAACTCGACTCCAGCACGCTGTTTCTCGTGCACCGAAGTAGTTTCATTACACATCGCCATCTTACTCCCTACGATTCGGAGCCCTCTAGCGGCAGAACGTGGCAACTAGTATCAGCGAAGCAGGAACGTCGGTCGAGTAAAACGCACGACCGATATTGAGAACAACGTGTAAGATTCTGATACATTATTTTTCAGCACGCCCTCGTAGTAGTAGTGAACAAATATAGATGCGGTAAGAGTGCTTACCATGTATCGTACATCGTGCCCTAATTACATCTTATACTACGCCCCAGTATTTTGTTGATCGAGTGTGCAAGACGCTGACGGTGTTGAAGTAAACTTGAATGGCACTGTTGGCTGGGTGACATTGAGGGATAGGTTGAAGAGCCGAACAGTAAAGCTTCCTTTTCTTCGTGCACGTTGACACCTTTACTTCACTAAATGCGGGTACTATGTAAATAAGTGTACGTGTTGTACGTAGAGTAGTGTAATGGATGCGTGATGGAACTTGAGTGCCGTGTTTCGTTGTTGATGTCTTAGGTAGAGAAAGGAGAGAGTGAAACACTGTGCCAGCACACAATCTACTTCTCTCGAGTAGCACCAAAGGGGCCGCTGAGATTAAAGTCCTCATCCGACAGACGAGCCACCATCAATAAAGCCATACACTGTGACTCCTTGAGACGCTGTGGCCAGCTCTGGAATTCAGTCCACGACTGTGCCAAAGAAAGTTTGTTCCCCAATTGGGACTCGAACCAGATACCTCATCGCTGAGCATCACAGTACAAGTGTGCTTCACGACCTTGGCCGTCAAGGTGTATGAGAGGCTGTTGATGGCTGTCTCCCATCAGATGCATAGTACAATTAGATCGTAAGGCGTGGTGGCGTTTACAGCAGTTTTCACCTTTACCGTTTGTTAACTTAATGTTTGCAGTCGATCAGGACTTTGCCAAGACAACAATATTAGATGTCCCACTTTGTGATCACACATACCATTGAATAAAAAATCGCAATATTGCAGAGAAACAGGTATTTACCGCTCACTTTCTTGGAAACATATAACTTATTTTAAAATCTTGGACGCAACTTACTCGCTTGTGTTTCGTTTGCTTCCACGTGAGATATGCTCACAGGCTACTTACACATATACATAGCATCACATATCGTACGGTATTTCTGAATTTTACGTGGATAAACGCTATCAAAATGTTTAAATTTGAAGGCGCTGCTGCAGAGTATATGCAACCGATCGCGACTCCGATGCGGGTACACAAGCACCGACATGTCGGCAAGGGATTAGTGTAGCATTCATGTCTTCCCAACGAGCGTGCGGTAAATGTGGAAACGTCAACAGTGACGACGTTATTACCAACTGCGTCTAAACAAGGTCAACGTATTGTTATTCTTTTCTTGACTGCTGAAGAACAAACATCGGTAGACATCCATCGAAGAATGAAGAATGAGTATGGAGCAGCATGATTGTTGACAAGCGCCATTGTGGAATGATGCGCCGAGTTCCGTTCTGCTAGTGATTAGACACAAAACGCCAGTCGATCTGGGAGACCAGCCTCATCCATTACGGACAACAACAAGTGGGATGTTGATGATGCCATTAGAGAGGGCCGGTGCATAACTATCCGTGGCTGGCAAAATATCTCGACGTCAGCTTCGGCAGCGTGCAACACAGTTTTTTGCCGGGAGTTATGTAGGCTGTCGCAAGGTCTGCAGGCAGTGGATACCCTGGGCGTCGAACGCCGAACGAAAAGCAAACCAGATGACTATTTTCTTGAAGCACCTGCTGCGTTTCAAAGCTGAAGGCAACCCGTTCCTTGAGCGCATTGTTGCAGGCGACGAAAGCTGGTGCCGCCACTGGGAACAAAGGGTCGACGATACAGTGGTACCATCCGTCCGTCGTCCCCTAGTGCCAAACTGTTCTAGAGCCAGCCATCTGCTGGGAAGGTAACGCGCACTTGTTCTTTGATCACTGGGACCCATTACTCGTTCATTTCAAGGAACCTCCATCAGTGGGGAACGGTACTGTGCAACGCTGGAGAAATTACGGCCTGCAGTTAAGGCGAAACGTCCGTAAAAACTGCGACAAGTGGTACTACTGCTTCATGATAAAGCACGACCTCATATCGCAGATGTCGTAACGCAGACGTTGCGCGAACTCAATGAGAGACACTCGAGCCGATCTCTCCCCATGGGATTATCACAGATTTAGTCCCTTTAGAAAGGGGTTGAAGCCGGCCGGGGTGGCCGAGCGGTTCTAGGCGCTACAGTCTGGAACCGCACCACCGCTACGGTCGCAGGTTCGAATCCTGCCTCGGGCATGGGTGTGTGTGATGTCCTTAGGTTAGTTAGGTTTAAGTAGTTGTAAGTTATAGGGGACTGATGACCTCAGAAGTTAAGTCCTATAGTGCTCAGAGCCATTTGAACCATTTGAAAGGGCTTGAAGGGTAGATGAGTCCTCTCGGACGAGGATATGCTGCAAGCACTTACGGACTTCTTCACGCAGCAGGACACTTCGTTCTGCCAAACGGAAAACTTTAACCTGGTGCGTCAGTGGGACGTTCGCCTCAGTGCCCACGGTGATTTTACCTGATTGGCATACCGATCATGGACGGAAACTCTTTGGTCACCCCTTACACAAGTCACTGCTTTGAAAACAAGAACGTTGAATACTTCGCTGACTGTAAAGGAAAGAACAGTTGCAAACAATCCCTATAGTCTTAACTATCTTTTCCACAGCATTATGCGAAACATCAGTGAGACAACTAACGCAAAAACAGGACAATACCTGGGTGGGGGAGTGTAGTGTGATCCAAAAAGGCCATTTTGCCTCTATTTCGAATATGCTATGTGTGGGGCGTACCGACGGCAGAATGAGGCGTTTGTCAGTGCTTGTGGAAGGTATAGTTCAGGCTAGAGTTAGTTCGGTGTCGTTTTGGCATGTTGCTTGAAACATGTTCTGGATGCAGTCATTGAGTTTACAGCGAACAAGAATCAGAATGTATATTTCAACGGCCTCGATGTCCAAATGTTCCCTTTTCTTCCACATATTCATTATGAGTGTGCTGTGATGAGTCATTCCCAACAGAGACAAAGCTTCAGAATTGGAAGTAACTTCGGGTGTATCCTAAGACAACGTTGTAGGACCACAAATTTTCACAGTATACTTATAAATTACCTGGTGGATAACGTCGAAAGCTCCACAACGCTTTCTTGCGTATGGTGCTGTTGTATACAGTGAAGTCGCAACTACAGAAAATTGTACTGAATGTAGGAAGACCTCAATATATAGGCTACAGTTGTGTAGTGCTGCGTCTAAACAGGCAGAAATATCTATTATTGTATGATCACAATACACAATATTGCAGACCAATCACTGCACGCTGTCACATCCACAAAATATCTAAGAATATGAGTACGAAGCTACTGAAAGTGGAACGACAACATGAAACTAGTCGCAGCGAGGCAGATGCGACACTGAGATTCATTCGAAGAATCCTCAGAAAGTGTAATCCGCATACAAACGATGCAGCTTACGAAATCCTCATTCGACCAGTACTTGGGAATCGCTCGTCAGTCTGGGATTCGTACCAGATAGATCAGATAGAGGAAACAGGGAAGATCCAAAGAAGAGCAGAACGTTTCGTTACAGGTTCATTTAGTAGGCTGTATCACTGCTTGGTTTACTGTTACAGTTCCGAGAGTCTGCGTTACTGCAAGAGACAAACAATATACTGCTTTCTACTACGATCAGCTCTCATGAAGACAATGGACGTAAAATTACGAACAGAATGATTCGATGTCATACGGAACCTTACCTACAACCGTTCTTCCCGCAAATCATTCATTCGCAATGGGGCCATGGAGGAGGGAAGTGACAGTGTCTCATAAAGTACCCTCCGCCCCTCGCTGTGAGGTGGCTTGCGGGGTTTGGATGTAAAGTAGATGACAACATCGGCGTCCACAGGACTGCACGCGTGTATTCTTGGTCCCTGACTAACGCTCAGGCACTGTATCGCACTTCCACTGGTCCGCTAAACCAGCCGATCTAAATAGCTCAGAAACTATCTGGGACTATGCGGAACAGCAGTCGAACGAAGCTATCAGTGTCCACATAGCTTGGTACCCTACGGGATTACAGGGATTGGACAAAAATATAGAATCCCGCGATAAATGCATGGTTGGACGTAAATGCAGATGCTAGTCATGCCTGTAGATTGCGCTGTTGCATGTGGCTACAAACAGGACCTGTGAAATGACATGTCATGATCAGAAAGATCAGAAACATATTCTGTGTTGCTGGGAGTGCTAAATGAATTCGAACGTCGGTAAATTGTTAGTTCTTGTATGGTGGGTGCTTCCGTGATCAAGGTAGCCGAAGTGTTTTGGTATTTCAAGAGGCACCGTATCGATAATGTATAACACTTACAGGCAAACCAGAAAAATATCATCAGCTTACTCAGAACACCGACTTAAACTATGTGTGACGGATGCTCATTCAAGAGGAATGTGACGAAAAGTAAGAGGGTGATACATGCAAAAGTCACCCCAGAATTAACTGTAGCACTCACAAACCCTGTCAGCATCGAAACAACACGAAGAGAGCTCCGTAGGCTGTGAGCTGTAGGGCAGGATGGAATTCCTAATCCACTCATCAACGACGCAAATGCTCGTAGTAGGCAAACGTGGAGCCGAAGCCATAAAACTTGTACTACTGAGAAATCGAAAAATGTCATTTGGTCAAATTTGTTTTGGTTCACACCGTTGCCAACTTCTGGGCGAATTTACGTCTCAAGAGTGAAACATGGCTGGATTCGGTGGTGATTTGTGCAGCCATTTCGTGGTATTCTATGGACAACGTGATTACTCTGCAAGGTTGCGTTATTGCCAAGGATTATGTGTCCATTTTGGTGATCAGGCCCATGCTGTGGTGCAGTGTTTCTTCCCTAATGGTGATGCTGTGTTTTCGACGATGACAGTGCTCCCGTTCACACAACTCGCATCACCCGGGGCTGGTTTCGTCAGCACGAGGATGAAGAGTCGCATCGCCCTTGGCAACCACAGTCATCAGTCCTCAATACTACTGAACAGTTTTGGTTTACTTTTGCGTGCGTGATGGCTAGCCACCTATATCATCGTTATCTGAACTTGCGAATATTTTACAGGTAGAGTAATGTAAGATTGGCATGAAAACCATGCAGGACCTGTACTTAGTCATTCCAAGACAACTGGAAGTTGTTTTGAATGCCAACGGTTTTTCTACACCGTATTAGGCACGGTAATGTGTTGTGTTCTGGTGCTTCCATAGTTTTACTCAGCCCCTTGTCGTTACTATTCAATGATTTCACCCGGATATCGTATTATTGAAGAAACAAGGGAACTCTCTTCTCCGGAAAACAGAGATTAATATGAAGATTCGATCTGGTATTATACGGTATTAGCGTCTCGTCTTCTGGGGCGAGTAATTTATTGTGTCTGCGGTTACGTATTGTTAAACATCGACGAAATCAGTGACCATGTATATATTTGAACACAATATTGTGTCTTTCACTTGACTGTGGCTTTGTAAGAGAGGTTTCTCGCCAAAGTCCGTTAGGCACAGTTGTGTATTTTGTCAAAATACACAACTGTGCCTAACGGGCTTGGCTCTGAGCACTATGGGACTTAACTGCTGAGGTCATCAGTCCCCTAGAACTTAGAACTACTTAAACTTAACTAAACGAAGGACATCACACACATCCATGCCCGAGGCAGGATTCGAACCTGCGACCGTAGCGGTCGAGCGGTTCCAGACTGTAGCTCCTAGAACCGCTCGGCCACTTTGACCGGCGTGCCTAACGGACTTTGGCGAGAAATCACTCTTACAAAGCCACAGTCAAGAACCAGATTCAGTCATCAAACTTCCAGTTCACGTAGAATCACGAAATTTGCCAAGAAACGAGTTTACACAATACGACCGAAGGAGAAACCCGGAAATTATTAATTTGTAATTACATCACAAGAAAAAATTTTGTTGTTGTCAGACTGTCTGTTCGTCCGTCTATTAAGACCCTTTCTCTCAGGAACGCGTAGACGTATCAAGTTAATATTTATGTAACATACTATGTTCCATGGTATCTTGGCTTATAATGGACGTTAGCTTCAAAGTCTGTGCAGTCAAAAGATACGGAAATTTATTTCAAATATTTTGACACTCGAAAACTCATTCATCAGGACCGATTGGGTACTTCTCTTTGGTCTAGAACCATAAAATTTGCCAAGAAAAAAGTTTTCACAGTACAAATAAAGGGAAAAATCCAAAATTGATATTACACGATTTTTTAGACAGTTCTTATCCGACAGTCTGTCTGTCCATCTGTCTGTTAAGATTCTATTCTTCTCACGAACGGGTAGACGTATCAAGTTGAAATCTATGTCTGTGGTCCTTTGTGGTCCAGCTACTAAGTCAATCCAGTCGAAAGATAATACCATTTATTTCACATATTTTGAGTCTCGCAAATTCACCTATTAAAACCTTAAGGGTACTTTGCCTTGACGTGAAAGCATGAAATTTGGCAAGAAGGAAGGCTTCACAATACAACCCAAGGAAAAAAAATTAGAAAGTTGTTAATTTATAATTATGTCATACGAAGAAAACATTTCTGTTGTCATTTAATATCCGACTTCATACTTGAAACTAAAACATTCTCGAAATCTTGGTATCCATGGGACCGATATCTTGGCAGTATCAACGTCGATAACAGGCAAAAATCGTCGAGATCCTCGATTCCTGGAACCGAAGAACTGTCCTTATACATAATTAAGTGTATAGGGAACACCAAGTGCGCGAGATCTACTCGCACCTGGCGAGTTGTTTTTTTTTTTTCGTTCAATTCGAACGTCTAATTCAACTAAATATAAATATCGTCAAATATATGCTAATTAACAGAAAACTAATCATATTTTTTTTATAAAAAAGGCACATCTTCTTGTTTCTAATTACATATCTCATGCACTGCACATATAAATTCTTAATTATCTATATCTTATAAAATGTTGCTAATCAATATTGTTTAAGTTAAAATAAAACATTATTTATTTTATTAACAGTAGTTTATAAAATATTGATAACTGAGTATATTTGTACTGAAATCTGGAATTTGTGTGTGATATGTTATTAAAATCAAGAAGATGTGTGTTTTCACAAAAAATAACGGTTAGTATGTGTTAATTAGCATACAAGTGACGAATTTTATGTTTAAATAATGGAGGTTCTCCAACTGTACGAAAGGAAGACTGGTGAAAATCGAACCAGCGATCCACTGATTACGTGATTAACATGCTCCAAAGCTACAGAGTAATCCACGCAGCCGGTCGTGAAAACTGCCTTGATTTTAGTGATTTAAGGTCGAAAGGTCCATGAGAACGTTAAGGTCGATTTTCTCGATAAATTTTGAGAGTTGCATCGAACTGCTTTGGGATAATGATATATGGGTTCTGAACTTCACACACCATAAATACGTATAAAATAATTAGAAAAATCCGATTGGCGGGGGTGTCTCTTTGTTTGCTACAGTTGGTGTCAGGACTTTTTGTGACACAGCGAACAAATGTCGGAACCGTTGACTGGGAGAGAGTTTTGGCAATGGACGCGTCGCTGTGTGTGCTTGTGCCAGCCAGGCAGCCAGGCGGCAGGTTATCAGCCCCTGCAGGGAAGGGCTGCGCCCGCCGCGAATTCCTGGCGTTGTGTAACATCCTGCCGGGGCTTCTCTAATGGGATTCATTAGAATCACAAAGGCGGCGCTGCGGGCCCGCTCGTCAGCGCGCGCACCTTACTGCTTCTGCTGGCGTTCGCTCCTGCCCATTAATTCTGCAGCCGCTTTCCTTTCCTCTTTCCTGGCACGCATTATGCCCAGCCGTTTTAATCAGCGGATTAATGCACGAACATTGCCTTCTGTGTCTCCTGACAAATTCCGCTACCTGCCCAAAGTTGTCTGAGGTAACGCTTTTCATGGGACCCCTTTCATTTCCCTTCCGGCGTGAAGAGTTTTTACTGGAATGCCATGTGAGGGGGAGGCGGAAGGTTATAGTGTAAGGCCCCGTCGACGTCAACATCATTACGGATGAAGCTCCAGCTCGGTTTGACTATCACAGGAGTAGAAGTCAGTCAAGTGCTTGCATGCAGGTATATCTCTCGAAAACTGTAAAGCGAATGTCACAGATGTAGACCCACCAGGATAATATCCCAGATGAACATTAAATATTGGTGAAATTTATTCACTGAAGACACCAAAAACCAAGCTACCTGAGTCAAAGGTCAGCAGACTGCTAGCTTGGGTAACCGCTGAACAAGTTGAGGTGAGCGCGGAAGTGAATGTCAGACACGTGACCGGCCCAGCACCCAAGCCCAGAAATGAAGCGTAATGACATCATAACAACAGAAAGATGCTGTCATACTGATGACAGAGCAGAGTGTCACAAGAAAGCCCACATACAATGCAACAATTACTATTCAGTCTTGATTCAGCAGAAAACAGCATCTGAAAGTGAAAATTACGAAAGTCTCAGGTCACTAGGAGAGCTTACCAAACAAGAAAACTAATACACATGATGTCATTACTGTCCCCACCTCAACAGAGCGCACAGGAAGTGCTAACATAAAGACTGCAAAAAAAAAAATGGTTCAAATGGCTCTGAGCACTATGGGACTTAACATCTGAGGTCATCATTCCCCTAGAACTTACAACTACTTAAACCTAGCTAACCTGAGGACATCACACACATCCATGTCCGAGGCAGGATTCGAACCTGTGACCGTAGCGGTCGCGCGGTTCCAGACTGAAGCACCTAAAACCACTCGGTCACACCGGCCGGCTAAAGACTACATTTATCTCAGTTGCAGATATTGATGGGAGAGAAGCAATGTCGGTCAACCCTCTGTGCACATAATCGTCTAGGATCATATGCGATGCTGCAAGTCTTGTTGGAGAGAATCCTGTGCTGCAAGTCTTGTTGGAGAGACTGTGCCACTGCATGCTGCAGTACCAGCTTTCAGGTTATCACTGATGGGGTGCAGAGACCACCATCAACCCACTGGCCTACTGGAGGCTTGACCAGCAGGACGAAGAAGCTGTTCGGCATCCACCGTCACTAGGGGGAGCTACTGTTGCTGATCAACCTGTTCCTGGAGCCCACACAGACTCTGCCAGCTCCTGTCTCCTAACTGAAGGCTGTGGGTCGAACTCTGCGTGACAGCGAGTACTTCAAGCTGGAATGGAGGTCGAGTCTCCTGGGAGCATGTCTTCGACACCAATGAGGGCACTTTGTGGATCAGCTTGCCGAGCTGCTGTCCACCACCATCCACCATGGGCCACGCCAGCTACGAAGCTTGGTGCTACCGACCAGCCGTCAAGTAATGGCTGCCGTACGGGCAACCCTCTACATAGCATTACCGCCAGGCAGATGCGCTTCTGCTACTACTTACGGGGTCTACACACCGCTGGGCCCGACTGCGTTGCCATCGCCCTGGCATGACAAATCTGTACTTCTAAGTAATGCACAGGCGACAGTTAAAAATGTTTTCTCGCCCCTCTTGACTGTAAACAGCTCCTCCTCACCACAACCTGCTCGGCAGTTCTGACGTCCATAAAATTCTTTTACTGACCTCTATATATAATCACCTGACAATTACTGATGCTAAGGTCTGAATCCATTTTCCTAGCCCGGTCAAATCTCGCTTATTTGATCGTTAGTATTTTTACATAGAGAGGGAGAGAGATATTAATTTTAAAAAGTTAGAAATTGTTAACATGGAATTAGCTAGCTCAGGGCATAGCGTGTTAATTTAATTAACTTCTGTAATCGCTAATAAATGTGGAGTTTAAAATTGCTGGATACTAACGAGATTAGAACCAGCAATCTTATAATAACAGTACATTCTTGTGCCATGCATTCAGCTAATGATAACTATGTTAACAAATCAAAATTACCTACCCAGTGTTGTTTAGAAGACATATTCCAATGTGAGATTAGCTGATTTAAGGCTTGCAGACATTAAATGTAAAGTATGCATAATTCCTACACAGTATGCATGACACAGTTAATATGAATAGTGACATAATAAACTAATAGGTTTGGAGGAGGTCGAAATGAGGCTCAACAACTAGTGCACCAACTACTCTTGCAATAAGAACCTGTAAGCCTTTGACATTCGTTACCACTTCTGCATTTATTGTGTTCTTAAAAATACTGTATGGTCACTGCACACAATGGAAACTCGTCACAATTAAGCAAACATTCTAGAAATGCAGCTGGTTGTAATTATTACTTAAGGTTGCCTAACAGAGGGGAAGTTGAAGGACATTCTGGATATCAAACTGTAACTCAGATGGAGAACATAAAACTCTTACTAAATCTAATAAAGTGAACAACTGACAAAAAATCATACAGAGCAGTTCTAGAAATTGTAGTAAACTAAAATGAAATTACTCTAACATCTGTGGCACTCACGTTCAATTAGAAACCGCAGGAAGCAAAAAAGGAATAAGACTCCCACATCTGTGCAGCTCGCCAAACCAAGATGAATGACAAAAATATTTCATGTAGGTAACTCTGCATTCAAGATGCATAACGTAATGAGTTAAATATGAATTGTTCAGAAGATGGATTACGTTAGTGCCTGATTAGAACACATATTCTCTAGGTACAGGAGATGGCACCTGCCAGGAACAGACAAGAGCTGGAAAGTGAATCTTTTCCAGTCTAAGTTTTCTCCTGACCTCTTCACAATTCCGAACTCCACGTGGAAGGGAGATTGAATGCCACAACCAATCTGATGAGTGAATGACTTCCCTTTTCCACGAAGAAAACAGGTGAAAGCAACAGAAATTTTCCACTCAAACCATGCAAAATGCCTCATTACGATTGGTGAAGTTGATACTGATTTCGAACAGTCCCTCTCCAATTGGGAGCATAGTCCACATCGTGTCTCATGATAGGGGCATTACTTTGGATTGCACCAGTCAGGGAAACACCAATAGGTGGCTCCTCTTTGATGTGCAGGCGGGAAGGCAAATTTTACCCTCAAGCACGCCGGGGGAAAGCTGGCGATCAGAGGCACTGTGCTCGTTGGGAAGCCGATTAGCGCCGGTCAACAATGATAATATTGGGAAGTAGTACCAGTTTCTACAAAAAAACCGGTTGCCACCCAGAATGCAATAGTTGTCTGCATTTGAGATACCATGAAAAGACTTACGGCGGTCCTACGGGACTGCCAAGCCTTCCAGATCCGATCCCTTCTGATGAGAAATGAGTACTTCTCACTGCTAGCAAAACCAGCCAAGCTCTCTAAAACAAATGTCCGCCGCTCGTGGTCTCGCGGTAGCGTTCTCGCTTCCCGAGCACGGGGTCCCGGGTTCGATTCCCGGCGGGGTCAGGGATTTTCACCTGCCTCGAGATGACTGGGTGTTTGTGTTGTCCTCATCATTTCATCATCATCCAGGAAAGTGGCGAAATTGGACTGAGCAAAGGTTGGGAAATTGTACGGGCGCTGATAACCACGCAGTTGAGCGCCCCACAAACCAAACATCATCATCATCATCTCTAAATCAATGATCCCGTAAACGTAACAGAGCTGAAACAAAACTGCACAGCGATATGCAGGGTGACAACTGAACTATGTGTAATAAAATGGTCATAACCTCTGAACGGTTTGCGTCAGGACGTTCAAACTGCACAGTTGACCGAGGGCATTGTGGGAATTAGTATGTGAATATGGCCTGGCCTAGCGACGAAGCCCACTTTCATTTGGATAGGTTCGTCAATAAGCAAAATTGTCGCATCTGGGGGACTGAGAATCTGTATTTCCCTATCGAGAAGTCTCTTCACCCTCAATAGGTGACTGTGTAGTGTGCAGTGTCCAGTCACAGAATAATCAGTGCGATATTCCTTGATGGCATGGTGACTATGGATGGCACGTGGAGGTTTTGGAAGATGATTTCATCCCCATTATCCAAAGTGGCCCTGATTTCGACAAGATGTGATTCATGCTAGATGGTGCTCGACGCCATGGAAGCAGGAGAGTGCTCAGTGTCCTGGAAGAGCACTTTGGGGACCTCATTCTGGCTCTGGGGTGCCCAAAGGCCACTGGCATGGGCATCGATTGGTCTCCATATTCTCCAGATCTGAACACATGCGACTCCTTTTTGTGAAGCTATATTAAAGACGCGGTGTACAGCAATAACCCAAAAACCAATGCTGAGCTGAAAACAGCCATTCAGGAGGTCATCGATAGCATCGATGTTCCAACACTTCAGCGGATCATGTAGAATTTCACTATTTATCTGCGCCACATCATCGCCAATGATGGCAGGCACATGAACATGTCATAACCCATATCCAAGTATCTGTAGTAACGTTTACATATTGAATAAAGTATGTCCACGCTTTAGTTTGTAACTGATCGATGTTTTCTTCATGTAGTTCAATAATTGTCACCGTGTGTGACATTCATATTACACAATACACAAATATTTAATACTTAATAATACTCTAAAATCTTCTGATCTTCAAAAGTGACTCTTTCTTTTTTTTTAATTACATGGTACTCTTTTAGGAAACTGACATTAGGGCAAAGAACTAAATCCAAAGAAACCCGAAGAGGATACAGCATTCTGCAAGATCGCCTTGTTAGTCAAGACAGTAGTTGTTTCTCTCCAATTAAATATATGAGGTATGTAATTTCTTGGTCAGTGTAATATTTCTTCACATCCTTTGCTGCACAAAAAGTCACTCCGCGCAGGTTAGCCAACATGTTTGAAGGGAAACGGGAATCTGACGACTCAAGTATGTTTCGAAAACGATGAAACATCTACCTGGAAGTGAGCATCGGTTGTGCAATACAGAATCTGGCAGCTGGAGCTGCATTCCAGTATACATTGGAGTGTTTACACGACCAAGCAGAAGCAGCATTGGGGAATCAGTGCACAACAGTCAGCGCTTCGATAGTTTTCGTTACACGACTGTGCTGTAAATGATGTAACACCCAAATGAAAAGTTATATCAAACCGGAGTAAATTAATCTCTACCAGTAAATGAAATATGAATGAGTACCACTGATTGCCTGTACTCAACGACGCAGATTACATTTTCCAATGTTGAATTGCATGTACACTTAAGAAGAGGCCTCTACGAAAATGAGTTGTGCCTGGCTGCAGAGTAGAGGATACGACGTGGTCCCGGTTACACCAAAGTCACAGTACAGATTGTACCTGCAAGCTGTGTGGGGACAACAGACACTGCTTCTAGTGACCTGTGTGTGGTAGGGGGTTGCATGCCGTTTCGGCAGAGTGCTGGAGGACCAGCTGTTGTTGACACAACAGCAGGCCGTCAGAATTTGTCGAAATACACAGGCTATTAAGGTAAAACATTAGAAAGGGGAATAGGAACAGAAAAGTTTAGAGCTCCTTTGAACACTGTGAGTCACTGACACCACACTCAAGTCAACAATTCAGAATGTTTAATAACATATAAAAATAGCTACCGTTAGTGAACCTAAATAATTTAAAAGTGGGAGTAAGAAACATAGCTGTGTTTACTGATATCCATCCTAAGTGGCCGGCACCCGAAGGTAAACAGAGAGAGTGATAGAGGGGGGGGGGGGGGGGGGGAGGGCGGAGAAAAATTTGAAAATTTGTGGTAAGGTCGTAAGGTCTTACGGGACCAAACTGCTGAGGTCATCGGTCCCTAAGCCTACACACTACTTAATCTAACTTAAACTAACTTACGATATAGACAACACACACACCCATACCCGAGGGAGGACTCGAACCTCCGACGGGGTGAGCCGCACGGACCGCGACAAAGCGCCCAAGACGGCGAGGCTACCCCGAGCGGCGGGGTGAGACACAGAGAGAGAAGGTAGGATACAGTTGTCGAGAGCTAAAATTAACAACTTTTGTAATTGATTAACCACCTGCAACAAGAGTAAGGGAAGGAGGTGTGTAAGGAACCGATCTTCATTGACGGAAGTACACTGCAGGAAGTTACTTCTCAGACAGGTGGCTTCCTGTGTTGTCTTCTCATTTCACCGTCTTGATTAGAAGACATTACTTCGGAGATATGAGGCTTTTGTTAGGCTGAACTGATTTTAGATGCCGACGGAGCTTAAGTTGTCGGTACGGAGTCATTGACTGATTTTGCAGTCACTCAAACCTCCACTTGCAGACTGTTATTATCGTCAGATACTGCCACTACAATGAGACGAATTGTAGGGAAAGTCAAGTCATTTTAATGATATTTAGTAATTTCAGCCTTCGTTCTGAAGACTTGTTTGCAATAAGATTTCTCTATGCTTTCAAATCTGGCCATAGATACAAACGTATTCCCTTCTGTAGTGCCTACTGTCCTTGTCCACTAATGTTCAGCAATCACACTACGATTTTCGTCAATGTAGATGTGCTGTTCAAACGAATGTTCATTCAAATCACCTTCCGGATCCCTTGCCAGGTTTTCCAAGGTTTTGGCCTATTTATTGTCAATGAGTGTTAAGCCATTCCTTTTGCATACCCCTTTATCATTGTTTCGTTGCGCAACGATTTAAATTCTGTGAATTACACAGGAACACAACAATATATTCAAATAACCTTTCAATGTACGCGCCATCCCTCCCCCACCCACACACCCACATTGAAAACACACCAAGTTATTTGGAAGGACAGGCTGAAACGGTATAGGAAACACACCAAACCGATAAATCTGAATGGCAGCATAGTATCTTTGGAATGACCTTATAATGTGGAATAGTAATGTTTGTGTGCTAAAAACCTGCAGAGAACATTTCGATAGAAGGAAGGATGCCTAGAAGTTAACGCGAACCTGATATTATAATCATTAAAGTTGGAATAACGACATAACTGCATATGGATGGTGATGGAAATACACTATCTAATCAAAAGTATCCGCACCACCCCCCCCCCCCCCCCAGAAACATACCTTTCTCATATTAGGTGCATTGTGGTGCCACCTACTGCCAGGTACTTCATACCAGTGACCTCAGAAGTCATTAGACATCGTGAGAGAACAGAATGGGGCGGTCCACGGAACTCAGAGACTTCGAAAGTGGTCAGGTGTTTGGGTGTCATGTGTGTCATACATCTGTACGCGAGATTTTAACACTCCTAAACATCCCTAGGTCCACTGTTTCCGATGTGATAGTGAAGTGGAAACGTGAAGGAGCACGTACAGCACAAGAGTGTGCAGGCCGACCTCGTCTGTTGACTAACAGAGATCACCGACAGTTGAAGAGGGTCGTAATGTGAAATAGACAGACATCTATCCAGACCATCATACAGGAATTCCAAACTGCATCAGGATCCACTGCAAGTACTATGACAGTTAGGCGGGAGGTGATAAAACTTAGATTACATGGTCGACCTGCTGCTCGTAAGCCACACATCACGTCGGTAAATATCAAACGACGCCCCGTTTGGTGTGAAGAGCGTAAACATTGGACGATTGAACAGTGGAAAAACGTTGTGTGGAGTGATGAATCAGCTACACAATGTGGCGATCCGATGGCAGGGTGTGAGTATGGCGAATTCCCGGTGAACGTCATCTTCTAGCATGTGTAGTGCCAACAGTAAAATTCGGAGGCGATGATGTTATGGTGTGGTCGTGTTTTCCATGGAAGGGGTTGCACCCCTTGTTGTTTTGCGTGACACTATGACAGCACAGGCCTACATTGATGTTTATGCACCTTCTTGCTTCCCACTGTTGAAAAGGAGTTCGGAGATAACGACTGCATCTTTCAACACGATCGAGCAACTGTTCATAATGCACGGTCTGTGGCGGAGTGGTTACGCGACAATAACATCCTTGTAATGGACTGGACTGCACAGAGTCCTGACCTGAATCCTACAGAACACCTTTGGGATGTTTTGGAACGTCTACTTCGTGCCAGGCCTCAACGACCGACATCGATACCTCTCCTCAGTGCAGCACTCCGTGAAGAATGGGCTGCCATTCACCAAGAAACCTTCCAGTACCTGACTGAACGTATGCCTGCAAGAGTGGAAGCTGTTGTCAAAGCTAAGGGTGGGCCAACACCATACTGAATTCCGATATTACCGATGAAGTGCACCACGAAATTGTAACTCATTTTCAGTTAGGTGTTCAGATACTTTTGATCACACAGTGTATGTATTTGTCCTAAACATTGTTGGAGGCTCACTTTCTAAGTTCGACACCACAAACGCAATGTTTTCCTTCAATACATACTTGCCGGTTATTTCACATCTGGCAAATATTTTTCAGTGGGAAAAATGTCAAACTGAATCGTGTTTTAGAAGCTCACTGAAGTTAAATGCCCCAGTTTCAGTCAACTACCTTCATGTGGCCTTTTGCAAATCCTGTTCATTCAGATTTTTCCTTTGTGCCTCCACACCATTTTAGGAATTTCCTGGGACTTTAGAGTATAAATTTACATCAGTTCAAATTTTTTTTAATTATCAGACAAAGTAATGTATTATTTTAATGAAGGAAAATTGCCATACTATGAGAAATGGTTGGCAGCATCTGATGAACTGTTGTAAAAATGCGTTTGCCGGCATAGACGTCGCTTACTTGACAGAAAATGTGATTTATGTCTCCTGTTCTTACTCTGTCATGTACGCAAACGGACTTCTCCGTACGTCTACTTGATGAAAATGGCTAGTAACTGATTCATGATTAAATCTCATTCGGAATGTGCAACTTTAAATGCTTTATTCGCCAAAACTAGTGGTCCAGTGCTCCAAGGAAATGTTCGGTTTGTCCATATAATTTCTCTTTACTGCCTTTAGATACCTGACATCCTTCTTCCCATCAGTGTCTTGTTCTACATACCATACTGTTCCACTCGGGTGTCGATAGTTTGATATTTTCAAATACGCGTTTTTGAGCGGCGGCCTTCGCTAAGTCATCGGCACTTTCATTGCATTACCCTTAATCGAAGTGAATTTAACGACACGTTTCTCTGTGCGCAGCCTTCCCCTAATGTTATTCAGTCTGTACAATGAGCAGGCAGTAAAGGAAACCAATGGAGTAGGAATTAAAGTTCAAAGAGAAAAAGTAAACACTTCGATGTTTGCCGACGACACCGTAATTGTGCCAAAGACAGCAAAAGAACTTGGAATAGCAGTTGAAAGGGATGGACAGCGTCTTGAAAGGAGGATGTAAGATGAATATCAACAAAAGCAAAACACCGATAGTGGAATGTAGTAGAATTAAATCAGGTGATGCTGAAGGAACTGGATTAAGAAACGAGACGCTAAAGGTAGTAGGTGAGTTTTATTATTAGGGCAGCAGAATAACTGATGATGGTGGAAGTAGAGAGGATATTAAATGTAGACTAGCAATGACAAGAAAAGCGTTTTTGAGCAAGACAAATCTGTTAACAACGAATATAGATTTTAGTGTTAGGAAGTCTTTTCTGAAGGTATTGGTCTGGTGTGTAGCCTTCTGAAACGTGGGCAATGAACAGTTCAGACAAGAAGAGAACAGAAGCTTTTGAAATATTGTGCTAGAGAAGAATGCTGAAGATTGGGTGCGCAGATCGAATATCTAAAGGAGAGACAATTAATCAAAATGGGAAGGAAAGAAATTCATTACACGACTAGACTAAAGGAACAGATCAACTGATAGGACACATCGTGAAGTATCAAGGAATCATCAGCTCCACAAGGGAAGGAAATGTGCGGGATCAAAATAATTGTGGAGGGAGCCGGGACTCCACTACAGTGAACAGGCTTTACTGGATGGGTATTGGCTGCAGTAGTTATGTAGAGGTGAAGAAGCGTGGAGAGTTTTGGACTGAAGACCATAACACTGTGTACACCGAGGAATACAGGGTGTATGATAACTGAGCAGGTCAGAACCGAAGGAGTATAAGACCACTACTTGCAGTTTTGAAGTAACTGAAGTCAATGTTCACAGGATTTCAGGATTATCTTGAGACTGCAAAATGGAATTTCAAATAATAATAACAGTAATGGAATAATAAATGATAGGTTTTATATCACCCTTCTTAAAAGCCTGTATGTACTTGTATCTCTTTGCTTCCTGAATATTGTAATTTAAGAAGAGCGTGATAGAATTTTCCTATAATGCTCTGCTATCGGTTGTTGTAAATTCAGTTGTCATAAAATTGCTATTTAGAGCTATAACGAAACTCTTACGTCGTAATAAATGAACGTCATACCTTTTGTTGCTTACAATAGTGAAACAAAATGAGAAAGAATACTATTTAGCGCATTATTCCATTACCGAGAATGTTCCACACGACCTGGGATACTTCAGTCTTGTCATGTATCACAAAAAAGTTATATACATAATAAAACCTAAAAAAACCTGTATAACACTACATGAACATAATGCAGTTTGTTGATACAGCACCTAAAATAGTCCTACAAATTGAGAAAGTGTGTATTCATAATCCGATAACACAAAATCTTTCTCATCATCTGGTGCAAGGTTCTCAAGCGGGTCATCTCTAGTTGCTCTTCTTGGTTATCCTTCTTCATGTGAGACTGAGTGGAAGAATCCATGATGGGTGGGCGGGATAAATGGAAGGAAATCCATAAGATTTTTGTCTTTAGGAAGCGTAATCTTTGGAGAGTGGTTGTACAGCGGTGACAAGAGGACATTCCTGGGAGTTTTGGCTTTTCTGCCAAGTTTTCCTAAATCATACATGAGAAACTCATATGTACACGCAAATGTGTCTCTTTGGTGCCAAACGTTTCGTGAGATTTTGTAACCTTTTCTTTTCATGCACCATGGAGCAGCACAGAGTGGAACTTCACTTGTATGCCTTTGTCACAACACCTCTACAGTCATTAACAGGCTCTAGATGCAGTTATCTTATGCTTCTCGGATATGGCACTTCCATCCCTTTGCTTCTGACCCGTCCCACACCATAATTAACAGTGAAGATGAAAGCGGGTGAAATACTGCAATAGGAGTGGAAACGTTCTTAACAATCATGGGTTCGCAAATCAGCCGTTTGAGAGATGATTCCGAATATATGGTTCAGATTCACCATTGACTTCAGTACGGAATACTGTCCTGGGTAGTACACAAGTATTTGAAATGTAAACGTTTGGATTAAGTCCCCATCCAGTTGGCTCAAATTTCACGCTTGGTCTACGTTAACAAGAAATACAACCTCACTTCAGCACCTTAAATGTTACAATTAACCGCAAACTCGTTTCGTCATCGCATTTGGATGCAGTATTGCATTGATCTCTACGGTGAGTTACGATTTCTTTCAGACACCCCCTGATGATCTCGTAAAGCTTGACAAGTCCATACACTGAACTGCTCTAGTCCGTCGACTGTATTAACGTGTGTGTTGCCCATTTCACTTTTCAGATGATCGTAGGCAGAAAAACACGTATGATTGAGATGAGGTGGACCTTAAGTACAAGGTACAGATCCTGACGGACTAGTTTAGCGCCTTAATATTCCTCTTACATCAGCAGCGTAGTACTTCCGCACCCCTTTGTGTACATCCTTTTGTTGCCCTAGGCGAACTTCCTCAAGCAGCCTTTGAAGACTGCGTTCAAATGGTTCAAATGGCTCTGAGCACTATGGGACTTAACATCTGAGGTCATCAGTTCCCTAGAACTTACAACTACTTAAGCCTAACTAATCTAAGGACATCACACACATCCACGCCCGAGGCAGGATTCGAACCTGCGACGTAGCAGCCGCGCGGCTCCAGACTGAGGCGCCTAGAACCGGCCACAACGGCCGGCGAAGACTGTGTCGTAGAAATCGTAAGTACTTTCGTCCATCAAACTTCTTAGATGAATTTACGACCAGGTGACACGATCACTTTCGCATCACCTTCAACCACGTATTACATGAAAAACCTTACCGATACATATGAAGTCTTCACGGGTTGTCAGCCGAGTAGCGTCGTCGTCTCTTAGCTACTCGGCTGACAACCCGTGAAGACTTCATATATGAAATTCGCCGAGAAAGTCTGCACTCGCACTTACCGATATAGTGGATCATGAACAGCATTTGGGCTTACGTCGGTTTTCAGCCCAAAAATATAAAGAATTAATAAAAAAATACTTAGGAAATAAGTTCGCAGTGTCTAGGGACGTATTTCACACTGAAGCCACTGACGGCTCGTAATCATATAATTGCCGTGACAATGGGTGTTCAGTAAGTAGTGCAAGATGTTTTCCCCTCTGCCCGATTTCGGTTTAAAAAAACGTGGAATTTATCGTGAGATAACGTGGAGTATTCCCGCTTCAGCCCTCTAGATTCTCGAAGTTGTGATAGGTGGAGGCTCTGTGCGTAGCTTTCAAAATGGCGTTTGTAATGGACGTGCGTTCGAAGTAGAGAGCTGCCATTAAGTTTCCTCTGGCGGAAAAGCAGAGCATCGCCGAAATTCATAGGCGCTCGCAGAATGTCTACGGAAACCTGGAAAACGTGCTGAGTCGTTGGACAAGGCGTCTGTCACCGTCGCAAACCGGTCCGATCTCCAGCTTGCGGCACACAGCTGTGATACCCGCAGTATTGTTTGACATTCTGATTCGAAGTGATCGATGGATCACAATCAAACTCGCTGCCCAACTAGACGTCTCTGTTGGTAGTACTGACACACTCTTTCATAAGTTGAAGTATGGTTCAAATGGTTCTGAGCACTATGGGACTTAACTTCTGAGGTCATCATTCCTCTAGAACTTAGAACTACTTAAACCTAACTAACCTAAGGATATCACACACATCCATGCCCGAGGCAGGATTCCAACCTGCGTCCGTAGCGGTCGCACGGTTGCAGACTTTAGCGCCTAGAACCGCTCGGTCACCCCTGCCGGCTAATTTGGAGTACTCTAAGTTGCGCGCCCGCGGACTTCCTTGCTGCTTAACAGAAGGCCACAAAGAGCAACGAAGTACTGTCTGTGCAGAATTGCTTGCGGGGTATGAGGCCGATAGTGACAATTTATCGCCGAACATCTTCACAGGGATAAAACAATGATTCATCAGTTCGAAGCGACATCGCACTGTACGAGGGGCGTTTGGAAAGTCCGTGCAAAAATGATAACTACTTACGTGTTTGGGGTAAACCTTTTTAATTTTTCGACATAGTCTCCTTTTAGACTTATACACTTTGTACAACGCGTTCTAATTTGTTGATCCCTTCCGAATAATAGGAATTGTCCGAGTCTGCAAAATAGCTATTAGTCGCTGCAATCATCTCCTCGTTTGAATAAAATCTTTGTCCCGCCAGTCATTTCTTCAAATTTGGGAAGAAGTAGTAGTCCGAGGGAGGGGGCATGTGAAACGAGTTGGAATCCTATTTCCATTAATTTTGCGACTACAAATGCTGAGGTGTGTGCTGGTGCATTGTCGTGATGGAAAAAGACTTCTTTGCGGTCCATTCGCCGGCGTTTTTCTTGCAGCTTTTCAAACGGTCCAATAACGATGAATAATATTCACCTGTAATAGTTTAACCCTTTTGCAGATAGTCGATGAGGATTATCCCTTGTGAATCCCAAAAGACACTCGCCATAACCCTGGCGGCCGAAGGAATGGTCTTCGACTTTTTTGGTGCAGATTCTCCCTTGGTAACCCATTGTTTAGATTGTTGTCTGGTCTCAGGAGTATAGTAATGTATTCATGTTTCATCCACAGTGACGAAACGACGCTTAAAGTCCTGCGGATTCTTCCTGAACAGTTGCAAACCATGCTTGCAACACTTCACACGATTCCGTTTCTGGTCAAGTGTGAGCAATCGCGGAACCCATCTTGCGGATAGTTTTCTCATGTTCAAATGTTCATGCAAAATATTATGTACCCGTTCATTCGAGATGCCCACAGCACTAGCAATCTCACACACCTTAACTCTTCTGTCATCCATCATCATATCATGGATTTTATCAATGATTTCTGGAGTCGTAACTTTCACAGGGCGTCCAGAACGTTCAGCATCATTTGTGTTGTTATGGCCACTCCGAAAATTTTGAAACCACTTATAAACTGTTCTAATCGAAGTTGCAGAGTCACAGTAATGTTTATCAATCGTTTCTCTAGTCTCCTGAGACGTTTTGCCTTTCATAAAGTAATGTTTAATCACCACACGAAATTCTTTTTCGTCCATTTTTTGGCAATCACTCAACTTCGTTGATTCACACAAATGCCAAATACAAAGAAATAGACCAACATGACAGAAACTTGGTTTGCTTTCGCCGGCCGCGGAGGTCTAGCGGTTCTAGGCGCTCAGTCCGGAACCGCGAGGCTGCTACGGTCGCAGGTTCGAATCCTGCCTCGGGCATGGATGTGTGTGATGTCCTTAGGTTAGTTAGGTTTAAGTAGTTCTAAGTTCTAGGGGACTGATGACCACAGATGTTAAGTCCCATAGTGCTCAGAGCCATTTGAACCATTTTTTTGGTTTTCTTTCTTTCCAAAGATGGTGCTAACTAAACATGGCTTCGATACGCGCCGGTGGTGCCATCTCTCGGACTTTGAACGGACTTTTCAAACGCCTCTCGTAGGTTAGTACCATGCGGAATACAGACGCTCCCAGTAACGTGGCACAATACCGTCACATCGAATGGAGATTATGTTGAAAAATAGGCTTTTGTAGCCGAAAGAGTGGAGAATAATATGGTGTAGTGGAATCTTAAAAGCCGCGCGGTGTGACCGCGCGGTTTGAGGCGTCATGCACAGACTGCTCGGTCCCTCCCGCCAGAGTTCGATTCCTCCCTCGAGCATGGGTGTATGTGTTGTTCTTAGCATAAGTTAGTTTATGTAGTGTGTAAGTCTAGAGACCGATGACCTAAGTAGTTTGGTCCCTTAGGAATTCACACACACACATTTTTTGGAATCTTGAAAAAAAAAGAAAAAGAAAGAAACTCGTCAACTTTCAGAGAAAAAAAATTGTGTGCATTATTTATTGAGCGTCCCTGTGACGCACAAACGGCTCCTTTGTGGACCGAACTTTTTCCACGATGTTTCCGCTTCAGTTATCGTACACGTTTACCCGCGTCAGTTCTCTCTGTTATAATACACCCTGTGAAGGATCTACTCGTATTTTCAGTGCTGCAGTTTCTCCGCGGCCATGCTTATGGGAATATCTACGTGTGCATCACGTTTCTGCACAGTAGCTTAAAGCCGTCGGCACACAGACCGTGCATCCGAACGTTGAGCGTGCCGAGTTTCTGACGTCATAGCGTGGAATAGCACGTTCGGGAGTCTTTCCGAACGTGCAGAGCAATATCTGGCATGTCAGATATTCTGAGCGTGCGTCTGAGCGTTGACCAATGAGGTGGCACTACGCCACCTACGTCACACGGACGCCGTCTCCCTTCAGTACAGAGTTGTGAGGCGCCATATTGGCATTAATTTCAAGCCTATATGTATATATGCCTTTTCTGAGCACCAGCAAATTGAGAATCACTGGAAAACTTGTTGTTAACTGTGTGATTCGTTCCAATAAAATAATGAGAAACATCATATTCGTGGCAAAAGAATTATTGTAACTTGCGTATTATGAGAGTAGGCTATTTGAAGCCGGCGACACACTGAAGATCTACCCAAAACGCATTGTTCTTGGTACAATTTGTTATAACTAAGCTTCAATTAGTAACATATCTACGATTAAGGTTTTCTGCAGGAGCTAAGAGACTATGATTAGACATTAAGAATTCGTAGTTGCTGTAGCGTAATGACTAACATCGCCGGCACGGTAGCTCAGCGTGTTCGGTCAGAGAGGCGGTTGGCCTCTGTAATGAAAAACTGAGTGGAAGGATCAACCACCGAACTTGCACAGGATGTCTTGCGGCGTCCTCAACGACCAAACACAACGATCAATAACGGAAAAAAAAGTCTCTGCACGCTGCAGAAGGATTTGATCGAGAGGTGGTTCGCATTGTGCCACTACCAAAATTTTTTTTCCTGACATGTGCGTTTTTATGGGGTTCTGATACTTTATTATTAGTTTAATATAAGTATATACTATAATATTTATTGTTATGTAAATATAAATTCACCTTTTTTTGAGTGGTGACTTTGTTCGATTGACTTAATCTACAGGACAGCTTGCGCTACTTGTATAAAGATATTTTGCTCCTTTTTCTTTTACGCTTCGTAATTCACATATTGCAAAGATTCTGCTACTGAGTAGGAACACTGATCAAGTAAGACTGACCTTGGGGCTTTACTAAAATGTGGGAATGATGAAATAATGTTTATCTTATGCGGAGAAGTATTCCAAATTTGTACCGCACTGTTTGTAATGGAACTTTTATAAATCGCTGTCCTTATTGATTGGACATGGTACTTTCCTTTTCGTGGACGATGGGGGAAATGTGCGTTTTAATAGAGGTAATGAGGGAATTTTACGCGCGCCCCTTTGAGTAAACAATGTGATTTACGAACTAGAAACATCCCTCAACTGCCGCTGGAGTGCGTTGCGATCGCGTATACCACGTCGGGGCCCACGTACCGTATGCCGGAGTCGCATCGTTCCTCAGCGTTCAGCAGCACGTTGATCTTGGCACGCTCAACGTCAACGTTCGACAGCACGGTCCGTGTGCCGACGGTTTAAGAGGCACGTCGCTAGCTGCAATGCCCTGGCCTAGATGACTCGCGATCCAGCACGTCTGCTATCCCGCGTGGCCCACCTGTTCGGCGAGTGGCGCTGCTCTCGTCCCCTTTAAGCCCTGGGAACAAGTCCGCCATTGTGCGCGGGGCGGACACGTGTGTGCGCGCGCTCGCGGATTGCTGACCTTGAGCGTGCCAGAGGACAAATATGGGCCCCGCTTCCTCTGCTGCCCTGAATCATCGGTATTCACGTCGCAGTGCGAACAGAAGCCTCATTCAGCGCAGCCTGCCGCCGCGCTTCTCAAATGTTGCCGCACAGGCGCGCTGACACACCGTCTCTTTTGTGTTGCTGTGCTCCGCACTTCGCATTAACGTGCAGTTGCCTCCCGCTCCCTACCACCACGACGTGTTAATTCACCCTGCTTCCTTTCAGTTCGTCAATCGACACTGCGGGTCATTACAATTACCACGAATGCCGCATGCAACAAACGACATGAAGCATACTACGTGCTTCCATCGGTATGTAATTAGCATTTCAGCGCAGCCGTTCGAAGTAGTTATGGGTAACGCCATCCACGTTCTACAGGGTGAAAAGTATTCAAACCGACAAACTCTGGGAGGTTGTAGGGGACATCGAAACAAATATTTTTCCCTAATGTCATTTTTTCCTATGAGGAGTATTTAAACCAGTAGAGGAAGATTTCTCTGGCGGCAAATTAATTAAACCAACAAACACTTTTCAATTTTTTTATGACCAAGAGACAATACATTAACACAACCCAATTTCAAAAAATGGCTCTGAGCACTATGGGACTCAACATCTTAGGTCATAAGTCCCCTAGAACTTAGAACTACTTAAACCTAACTAACCTAAGGACATCACACACATCCATGCCCGAGGCAGGATTCGAACCTGCGACCGTAGCAGTCCCGCGGTTCCGGACTGCCGCGCCAGAACCGCTAGACCACCGCGGCCGGCACAACCCAATTTCAATTACAGTAGATTTTCAAAATTGCCTCCATTGACACGTAAACAAAGGTTACACCGTCGGATCATGTTCTGTCTGACACGGGCAAAAAACCCAGGAGTATCCTGAATTGTTCCTGCTGCTGCTACTATCCAGGCCACCAGATCCTCTTCTGATGCAACAGGAGTTGCTTAAACAAGGTTGCACATCTCTCCCCACACAAAAAGTCCAGAGGGGACATATCTGGGGATCGAGCAGGCCATGGTACAGGACCACCTCTGCCAATCCACGTTTTTGGGAACCGTCGATCCAGGAATCGACGCACACGACGACTGAAATGTGCCGGCGCCCCGTCATGTTGGATGCACATGCGTTGTCTTGTATTGAGCGAGACGTCTTCCAGCAATTCTGGCAATGTTCTGGCGAGAAAATTGTAATAATGCCTGCCATTTAATGGTCTAGGTAGCAGATACGGCCCAATTAAACAGTCTCCAACAACACCGACCCACACATTAACGAAGAACCGCACTTGATGAGCGCTAGTGACTGTGGCATTTCGGTTATCCGCACTCCAAACATGCGAACTGTGCATGCTGAAGACTCCATCATGCTCGAACGTTGCTTCATTGGTAAACAACACAGAGGATGGAAATGTAGGATGCATTTCACACTGTTCCAGGTACAACAACGAAAACTGTGCTCTGGGTGGATAATCAACTGGTTCCAGGTTGTGGACATGCTGTAAGTGAAATTGACGTAACAACTGCTCTCAGAGGACTGTGCTTACATTCGTCTGATTCATGTTACCTGTAATTGCACGAGTGCTTATTGAAGAATCACATGCTGCAAGACAGCTTCCTCAAATATCAGCGTTCTTACTGTGCGATGGCGTCCCTGTCCAGGTAATCTGCTAAATGACCCGGGCTCACGCAGACGTTGGTACACAGCAGCAAAGGTCGTATGATGCGGGATACGGTGATAATGATATTGTTGTTGACAAACCCGCTGTGCAGCTCGTCCGTACTACGTAGCGCACCAACCATATCAGCGAACTCACTCCAGGTGTATCGCTCCATTAGTAAACAGAGACAATGCACTACTACACTGGTGGGCAGCAGTTGGCTACAACTGAAGAGCGTAATACGCCCTCTAACAGCTGAAGATCGTAGTACGGCCTCCTCTAACAACTGAAGAGCATAATACGGCCTCCACTGGTTTAAATAATCCTCATAGGAAAAAATTACATTAGGGGAAAATATTTGTTTTGATGTCCCCTACAACCTCCCAGAGTTTGTCGGCTTAAATACTTTTGACCCTGTATATACACTGTCCAATTACAATAATACAAAGGTGGCCAAGAATTCGGCTAGCGACTGTAGCCCTGGACCGAGTGTCATAGCGCTCAGCCCGGCAGCCACACTTCCCCCACCACCACGCCACGCTGATTGAGAGTAAGGAGGGGGAAAATGGAAATGGCTCTGAGCACTATGGGACTTAACATCTATGGTCATGAGTCCCCTAGAACTTAGAACTACTTAAACCTAACTAACCTAAGGACAGCACACAACACCCAGCCATCACGAGGCAGAGAAAATCCCTGACCCCGCCGGGAATCGAACCCGGGAACCCGGGCGTGGGAAGCGAGAACGCTACCGCACGACCACGAGATGCGGGCTAAGGAGGGGGAAACTGAGAACGCGCCACATGTAAATGGCAAGGCAGTCGCACTGCCTATGACTTCGTTTTACGTTTCTCGTTTCTCAACAATACAGATCAAACACGAAACAAACTTTCAGTATTACTGAATTATATTTGGGGAGCTGAAGACTAAGTTTCATCTGGTACAAACTGTCGGCATATCGACAGATACAGACAATTCCACAGATTTTCGCACTCAGTTTGCCACGTAATCGTGACTTATGTAGTGTCATAAAAGAAAAAGTGTCTGTCACATACATGTGTTGGCCAAATACTGTAGCACTTTTGCAACCTTATGTTGGAGACATGGAAACTACCGCGGGAAAACAATGTAGACGTGTTGGACAATTTTAACTTTTAAAGGATTTGTCTTTATAACGGGAATTTCCTTGCAGATCAGTCAGTTATACCTACACTTGCACAGGGGCGCTTTCAACTGAAATAGCAAACGATCTCGAAAACAGCTCGCAACACGTTTAGAAAAGTCTGCTTGTAATTCTTTCAAGCCCACAATGAATTCTTCAGGCACCGCATTTTCTTTAACGCCAGTGAGCTTAGGGAACTGAACTGTGTTTGTCACAATCTGTCCCTTCTAATACGCAATTTTCTTTTTAAATATGTCCCCATCAGATCAGAAAGAATTTTGTTTCTCTCCTTGCAATACCTTATTGTGGGCAGTGTGCAGTCAAGTCCACTTACAATGCGGAGTCTGCAATCCATTCCGGAAGTTCTAATTTTCATTCCTGCACTTGTTTTTCCTTCATAAATTCAACAATAGCGAGTTTTAAGTCTAAAATTCGTTCCGTGCATGTCCCTTTATTTAACCAATGTACTTCTCAGTAATATATAAAGTCTCCGTACTGTTCTTTCAATTCCAGTTAAAACTGTTGGAGCTGACAACGGAATAATGTATGCTACTTCAGAAATATTACTGTTCGTACCATCAGTTTCTTCAAGTTCTCCATGCCTGCAGGTTTATTACAAAGTGCTTCTTGCTGTACAGAGTAACGAATCCCGTCTGTTGATCGTTGTAATTTTTTGCTGTTTCGTTCTCAGCTACATCTTTGAATTCTTTCTGTATGGTACTGGAATATAGTTTCATAGTAAATTTGGAGTAATCGTCACTCATGCGACTTCATAATATATTTAGAGAATAGTCTTCCGTCTCTTCCGTCATTCCCAATCATTTTTAAAGTATTATGACGATAGGTCACAGAGCGAGGTGGCGCAGTCGTTAACACACTGGACTCGCATTCGGGAGGGTGACGGTTCAAGCCCGTGTCTGACCAACCTGATTTAGGTTTTCCGTGATTTCCCTAAATCGCTTCAGGTAAATGCGAGCATCCTTCCGCTGAAAGGGCACGTCCGACTTCCTTCCTCAACCTTCTCTAATTGATGGCACCAATGACCTTGCTGTTTGGTCCCTTCCCCCATATAAACCAACCAATATTAGATCGCTAGACTGCCTCTTTTTGTGCAAACATTCGCAGACAACGGCCCTGAGCACTATGGGACTCAACTTTTGAGGTGATTAGTCCCCAAGAACTTAGAACTAGTTAAACCTAACTAACCTAAGGACATCACACACACCCACGCCCGAGGCAGGATTCGAAACTGCGACCGTAGCGGTCACGCGGTTCCAGACTGCAGCGCCTAGAACCGCACGGCCACTTCGGCCGGCAAACATTCACAGGACCTAACAAATAGTAAAGGGAAAACAGCGTTGACACCACGATCCTTCCGATCGAAAAATGCCACACCGTAATCTACATGAAGCGTCGCGTTTTACCTGGTACCTCCGGGAAGAAACGAGAAAATCAGAGACAGATCGGGCTTTGGCCCGCCCGCGGCCCACACGTCCTGCACGCGTGAAGTTTGGCAGGGCCAGGGCCTGGCCGGCCTTGCATTAATGTGAACACTTGCCAAAAATCTGAGTCACCACCTTTTGCAGCGTGGTCCGCTGCGAGGCGAGCAAGGGGAGTACGGCAAACTTATCCTGGCGCTTTTCGAACCTTGCACGTATAATGCAAGCTGTGTGACGGGTTGCACTGTCCTGCTCGTAGATGCCATCGTGCTGAGGAAAAACAAACTCGTGTATGGAGGGTGGAGGGGGGGGGGGGGACATTTTCTCCACAGGCAGATGTACACTCAAATAGATTTTGCCTTTCAGAATGACGAGATCACCCACGGAACGCCAGTGAAACATTTCCACAGACTACAACCTTTATTGCAAGGGCGTTTGTTTTCATATGTTTCACTCCGTACACGCCAACAGCCGTCTGTCCGATGGAGCATAAGACGTGATTCATCGGAAAATGTCACCTGCCATCACTCAGTGGACGTCCAATTGCGATAATTGCGTGCAGTTTCCAGCCTTCGTCGCCAGTGAACAGCAGTGAGCGTGAGTGCATGAAGAAGGCTGCTGCAGGGGCCCGTACGCAGCAACGTTCGCTGAACAGTTACTGAGGACACGCAGTTGGTAGCCCCTTGGTTCATGTGGGGGGGGGGTCAGTTGCTCAACAGTTTCATACCTTTTCGACAGTACAGATCTCCGAAGTCGTTTTTCATTCCTGTCATCTATTGGCCGTGGTGTGCGATAGCTACCTCGGCGCCATTTTGCCATGTACTGTAACCACTGTGGCACGTGAACATTTTACGAACTTAGTCGTTTCGGAAATACTTCCATCTTTGGCCCAAAAACCAATTATCATGCAGTCTTGGACGTCAGATAAATCGCTCCGTTTCCGCATTACGACCACGAGTGCAACTGTTTTGCGCTCTTCCCTGGCACGCTGTATCCATATACCCACCATCGCTAGTGCTGCCACCTAGTCTCTGAGAGTGGTTGTTGCACGTTGCCGTCGAACAGAGTCGACGATCACATTAATGTGACTGGACCATGTGTAAGAAAAATTTACGTGACAGATTACTTATTCAGAAATTGGAGTTGAATGCTGATTCCTATCAAGAGATCACGGTGTGCCTCGTGTAAGAAGGTGAAACGTTTAATAACACGTGTTGGAATTCGACCGCTGCTGGATCGCTGCCTAGCGACATTGCAGTTTATCATGTCGCGATATTGCTGCTAGCGTTGATGGGAAATCCACGACTGTCTTCAGAATATCGTATGCAAGTTTTCAGTATGACCATACTCTACGACACCCAGGATTTTAATAGCATCATACGATTAGCGCCCGACAGGAAACACACATTCTTCGCTCGGCGTGTAGCACTGTACAGCCGCGTCACGAGAAATGGACTTGTTTGCGCAAAGCCGAGTATCCATATAGACAGTGCGATGACATCCAAAACACGACGCTTTATCAGTACAGGAACCATCGTTTCGGCTTCCATATACGCGCCAGCAGACACAGATGAGCAGACAAGGGTGTGTCGAAGACGTCACTGGGCACAGGAGTGGCCCACGTCGTGTTTACAGACAACTCCCATTTATACGTAGATCACCACGATGACATATCCTCGTGTAGAGGCTCTGAGGAGAGCTAAAGTTTCCAGATTGTATCGTTATGGGAAACCAGAACTTGGTGTGATAGTATGTGGTGCCGTTGGCTCCACAAAACCATCTGCTACGGTTTTCAGAGCCCGCAATTTGGAGAACAGCTGTTACATTTCCAACGTGTTGAGGATGGTGAATGTAGGCTATCTTCGACGTCTCTGTGACGTACAGCGCAAGAATCATGTTGTCCTTGCTGTCCTGACCTACATGCATACAGACATGTTCGGGTGTTGCCCTAGCTATCACATTACTGTCGCGCGAAACACGTAAAGATGCTGGGCGTCCGTGGTGTATCGTTGCGCCATCATACTTCGTTCAGTCACTACCAACCGTGACTGATCACATATCCGATGGCTCCCCACGCCACGACGTCAGGAGTAACACTGCTGTGCTTCTCCAGACACTGGAAGAATGGGAGAGCTCCTCGGGTCCTCGCCGTACCCGCTGACGATGATCATCCATGGTAGTGCAGAATTGCTATACATTGCTGAACACAATGCGAAGTCAGTCATCGTTAGTGCATCTTCCCCGATCAAGGCACCATTACAAACGGAGCCATTAGTGTTTAGGTATCAACGCCAGCGCGCATCGGACAGTAATTCTACAGTCTGGCTGCTGCTAATCTGCGATCATTGGTGAGGAATGACACAGATTGTTAAAGAGAGTACATTACGTGTTATCGGATTGCCGGTCGAGAAGCGAAAAGGCTACAACGATCTTGGTGCACAACATGGCGATTTTCACAGCTGGCAGTCAGACTTGGTCGATCGGAGTCTTGTTGAGGGGTGTGCGTAGCGCTTACCGTGACTATCTCACGCAGCCCTACATCGGCCAGTGTCGCACCAGAATGTGTGGATATTGGACATTCTATCAGCTGGGCAAATAGAGTCCCACACTGAAACCCATTACGAATTCTTTGAGGTGCTGATAAAACCATCTCACAAGAGCACACGCCATCTCCGTGTTTTTCACAGTGATCACTCAACACCTGACGTTGTTCACGCCCCGTGCATACCCTACCAGACCTAATAACAACACTAAACGTGAAAAAAAATGTACGTCGGTGGTCGTTCTATCTGCCGCAGAGAATTACAGTTCTCATCATTTACATACCATCCGATAGTGTCTACACTGATCAGCGAGAACATCATGACTACCGACCTACTATCGACATAAACCAAACCAGGCGACAGCAGCGTCAGCTGGTGAGGAATGACCGCTAGTCAGACACACGCACGGTGCATGTTGCTTGAGGTAGTCTGCTGTCCGTGTGTACAATAGGGAAGGCGCGCGATCTATCTGACTTTGACAGAGGGCAGATTATCAAGGCCCAAAGGCATTTCAGAAACTGCACGACTTATCGGGTGTTTGAAGAGTGCTGTGGTGAGTGTCTTCAAACACGTGGCGAAACAAAGGTGAAACCACGTTCAGACTTCGTGGGGTTGGGCGCCACCCCTCATTACAGATATCGGGCATCGTAGGCTGCGCGGACTGGTAATGCAGCACAGGCGGCTGACTGTGGCGGAACTAACATCAGACTTTAATGTTGGTCAGAGTACAAGTGTGTCTGAACGCACAGTGCACCAAACACTCCCAAGGATAGGCCTGAGCATCTAATGACCCATCCATGTGACAATGTTATAACCACGACATCGGCAACTACGACTGAAATGGGCACGTCACCATCGGAACTGGACGTTGGCGCAGTGGCAGAGCGTTGCGTGGCCTGATCAGACCAAATACCTGCTACATTAAGCCAATGGGATGGCGCGAATTCGTCGTTTTCCAGGAGAACAATCTGTACAGTGGGGCAGAGACAAGCTGCCGGTGGTTCCATTATGCTATGGGGAACTTTTACGTGGGAATTCGTGGGTCCAGTGGAGTTCGTACAAGGCACCATGACGCCAAGGAGTACTGGTTGCAGACCATGAACACCCCTTCATGAGGCTCGTGTTTCCCGTCGGCAGCGGCGTTTTTCAACAAGATGATGCATCATGCCACAAGTCCAGGAGTGTGATGGAGTGGTTCAAGGAACATAGTGGCGAGTTCCAGTCGATGTGCTGGCTCCTCAACTCACCAGTTCTGAACCCCGTCGAACATATGTGGGATGTGATTGAACGTGGCGTCAGAGCTCATCGCCCCCCTCCCCGGAATTTACGGGAATAAGGTGACTTGTGTGTGCAGATGTAGTGCCAACTCCCTCTAGGACCTACCTAAGCCTCATTGCTTCCATGGCATGCCACGTCGCCACAGTTATCAGTACCAAAGGTGGACATATCGGCTATTAGGTAGATGGTCATAATCTTTTTGGCTGATCAGTGTCCGTATACGAAGTTACATTGATATCTGACCACGTTTTATGGGTGATTTACTTTTTACTGCCAGGTGGTATTTTGGTCTGCAGTTCCATACTGAACGTACATCCTGTATAAAATCATCTCTTTCCGTACGTCGTCTTCTTGGTCTTTTCGTAACTGTTGGACTGCAACGAAGTTCTTTCTTGGTCCATCTTCTATTCGCATATCTCCAAATCATTTTCGTTGCAACAATAATTATGTTTTTCACTCCAGTCTGAGCCCGATCCACTTTTCTCTGCTCGTAGCTCCCAAAATGCTCCTCTCCCGAGCACGTATGCCTACCTTCAGTTTTTTTTAAAAATACTCCCATTGAAAGTCCCCGTCTCCTGGAATTATCGAAAAGCGGCAACACACGCTGAAGGTAAAGTTGTAAACTTGCCTTTCCACTGTTTCAGTACTGATGGGTTCGAAAGACCACGTTGAGTTATTATACTCTTTCTTTACATCAAGTTATTAAGCTGTCGTTTTCGAAATTACTAAATAATCTCTGAATTCCTCTACTCCATCCTAATTATGAGATTGACCTTTGTTGTCTGTTTGTAAAATTCTCTTAAATTTCTGTATTTGTCTTCAGAGCCTATAGTGACACTATTTTGATCACATATTAAAAGTTCTTATGTTTAACAGAATTATTAACTGGTTCTCCGAAAATCGTCTCTCTCTTAATAAAAAAAAAAGCTATCTACTTCTACACGGCTACAGGTATGACATCAAAGCTAATTTTATTACCTAGGAGAAGCTAACAAGTAAGGGTGACTCTTAAAAAATATTAGAGTGAACATATTTTAGATATTCCTAAACAGTTCAGTTCATCGTAAATAATCCATTACAGTTCAAATGAAATAATTATGTGCGTAACTGCAATATTTAAACAGAAAGTTACCAGTAGTATTCTTTATTTTAATTCATTGTGGATCAGAGTATAATGAATGATGACCACAATCAAAGTCTTTGATAACTGGGAAGAAGGATGGAAAGTTTATGTATTTGCTTCGTTACTAAACTACAATTTCTGTGTGTAATAGGAAACCATCTGAAAGTGGTCATCCGGCAGCTACTCTTAAATATCAGTTCATTTAAAGAGCTTTTATATGGACTCGTTCTACCTCTTTATAAATGCTAAAAGAAATGGTGCATGAAACATGTAACTAAATTAGCAATGTTGAGCTTCTTTAGATGTTAATAGACATTTCTCATCGATTCTAACATCCCTTGGATGTGGTTTCAAGCTTTATTTTCAGTCTCAGTCCAGTTTCAGAAATGTTCGACTTTACTGCCGATGTGTTTGTAACATATGTTATCTGCTAATACGTCTCCTAAAACTGATTAAGTTCGGCACAAGAAAGAGTCTTGTTAATTTAGCCAAGTAATCCCTCATTGACCGATAATTATCACACGTTCACATAGTTACAGGTTCGTTTCATAAACAGTGTCGTGAGAAGCTCAAGTATTTTCAGTGTTATGGTAACTAGATTGCAAGGTGTGATAGAAACTAATCATAGAGTAATTGCCGTCTAATATTTGCAAATGATTCTAAGATTTCCCAACGGCCTTGCCACAGTGGTAACACCGATTCGCGTCAGATTACAGAAGTTCAGCACTGTCGGGCTTGGCTAGCACTGGGATGGATGACTGGGTTTGACGACCGCTGTTGGAGCCCTTGTGAGGCCAACTGAGGAACTATTTGACTGAGAACTAGCGGACCCGATCACGCAAAATGCCAACGGCTGGGAGAGGATGTGCTGACGACATGCCCCTCCATATTCGCATCCAGTTGTGATTACCGGCTGAGCATGACATGGCGGTCGGTCGGTACCGTTGGATCTTCCGAGGCCTGTTCGGACGGGGATTCTAAGATTTGCGTTTCTTCCAAATTGCTTTCGCAGAAGAAACGAAACAAGATAAGAATTTAACATCGACATGGAGTTCGTTAGAGGCGGAATTGGTTACGATTCTAGAGTTAGGTCCATATTAGCATTCGTCAACATTTAATCTGGACTGGACATACTCGTTGGAGTTTTATAGTACTTTCCTCACTATTCACTCACAGCAACTGTTTACAGTTTAAAATTTTAAATATTTATTCTCCCACGAACTAGTTTAAAACCATCATATGTTCATCCTCAGAGGGTTCAGTTTACAGAATTATTACTGCTTGAACTAAGTGCAGATGAACAATTAAGTGGCGGTGGAATAGTAATATTCAGTAGGTTAATCAGAATTCGGCAGTTTCGAACGGGTATGCACTGTGGTGACAGCCAAAATTCACCACTGCAGATGCACTCCGTCTAAAATCTATGCAGTACATTTTGCACCCTTTGAACCCACGTTGATGAATAATCGTCATTATAGTTCAAAATGCACACATTCTGCGTCCTTGACATCACTACTTCGTAAGCGATTCACATGGAGTTCACGAAATAATGTTTCCGGAAACGATTTCATCTGATGAGGAACGCGTAGGGGCGTCGAAAGCAATTGAAGGCAGTATAAGTAATTTGACAAAATAAACTGAAAGTTGTTGCTATTTCTGCTGAATCATCATTTGTTTATACCACAGTCCCAGTGTTCAACGAAGTCCAGATTGTAGAAGATATAGATATAATAGAAGGGAACTTAACATTTTCTACATTTAGAACCACATGGTAACGTTTTAACGACTTAGTAACCATGTCTGGATGTAACTGAATATTTATGTAGTTCTTCTCGAGAAACATTACAAACACACATCTGAGTTACCTGATGAAAAAAGAACAACAGTAATAACATTGCAGAATTATCTGAAGAGCATTCATGAAATGTTATGGTTCAGCACTATGCGATGAGCACCACTCTTTAAAGGAATCTGATGTCTGGTAGAAAGCGTTAATCTTGTGATTATTCTCTCTACCTCGCCTTAGGCCGGTATTACACTATCAAATTTCTTTGTCCAATATCTTTGTCCAATATCTTTGTCAAAGATATTTGATAGTGTAATAGGGACTTTGTCAAATGTCGTCCAATATTTGATCAAATCTAGGGCCTCGCTGTATATTTGACAAAGACACCGCTTGTCTTCTGTTCACTGCAATGTGACATGTTACCACATGGAGCGCTAGCATCGCTGCAGCGTTGTGTCGTCTGTAGTGTTTTTATAAACATTGGCGGTTAATACAATTGATGTGTGCCGACAACTACAAAATTAATAGAGATGTATGAAGCTGGTGGGGAGCTTTACAACGTGAGGCACCCTGAATACAAAAATAGGTTAAGGAGATTGGAGACCTGACCTGACCTGACCTGACCCGACCTAACCTAACCTAACATAACCCTCTCCTGTAGCAAGGAATCGGAGTGTTACAGTGAGACTGTCTTCTGAAGATGTAGGAGTTCTTAAGTGAATATTGTGCTTTGTGATATGAGGATACACTTCATTGAGCACATACAGAAATGTATGCTCATCCATTCTTAAGTAATTGGTGTATGACTTGACGTCTTCCACTGTAAGCTCACGTAACAAGTTTTGTTGAATGCTTTTATCGTGTCGTCGTAAAACCCACGGCTTCACCCAGATTAGATTACTTTTTCGTTCCATAGATCCGTGCTGAGGAGAGCCTCGTGCATGTGGAACATGTCGATTTTTTTTTAAGCTGAAATAACAATACTAATAGTATGAATAAATACATCATTTGTTTCTATTAAAAATTTCGCCAATGGAGTAGCAGGAGTTAGCCAGTACTAAGTCTTTCAGGCTCCTTTTAAACTGATCTTTATTTCTAACTAAATTTTTTATGTTTCCTGGCAAATTATTGAAGATGAGTGTTCCTGAGTAGTGGACCCCTTTTTGAACTAAAGTAAGTGCTTTTAAGTCCTTGTGCAGATCATTTTTGTTCCTGGTATTGTATGTGTGAACTGAGTTGTTTGTTGGAAAAAGAGATGTATTATTTACGACAAATTTCATTAAGAAGTAAATATACTGAGAGGCAGTAGTTAGTATACCCAGTTCTTTGAAGAGGTTTCTGCAGGAGGTCCGTGAATTTACTCCACAAATAATACGTATTACACGTTTTTGGACCTTGAAAACTTGTTTGACTTCTAGATTTACCCCAAAATATTATCCCATATGACATTATGGAATGGAAGTATGCAAGCTTTTTCATTTTTATGTTGCCTATGTCTGCTAACACTCGAATTGCAAATACAGATTTGTTAAGGCCTTTCTGCAGTTCTGTGGTGTGCTCCTCCCAACTGAATTTATTATCAAGTTGTAATCCCAGGACTTTTAAGACTGTCAACCTCATATGTATGGTTCCATTTTTTCCCCCCCCCCCTTCTTTTCCGCATGTGCACACAATGCAATTGGAGTACGTAGAACTGCTGCGGTTAATAACAAGTTGTTGTCAGCCATCTTGAATTTTGACGAAAAATTTGATGACAGTGTAATACCCCCTCTAGCGCTACGTCAAAGATCTTTGTCAAATATATTGGACGGAATATTGGATCACATCTTTGATCAAATCTTTGACAAAGAAATTTGATAGTGGAATACCGGCCTTAGGTGAAGTTGAGCAAAAAAACTGGAGGTTTTTGCCTTTCGGTGAGGAGTGCTGTGGAGTTGTGGCGGTTGCAAGCCGCTGATGCCCGCTTTCTTTTGTCGTTTTTTTCTGTGGCCCCATCAAGCTACAGCATTGTTTTTGTTGTTGTTTTTTGTTTGTCTCCGCTGCCCTAGTGTGTGTGAGGACGGCAGTAAGCAAAAACGACTTAAATAAAAAACGTATTCTGACCGTTACTCTAAATCTCTCCCTGCGACCTCATTATGCTAAATCTGAATGCGGCAGCCGCTCGCGTACTGGTCACCAGAACTCTAAGAATGGAGACAATTGTAGATGCGCATGAGGGGCCTCGAGTATAACTGTCATTCCTTCCTACCGGAGAAGGATCTCTGCGAACTGTTCCGAATCAGCTGGCCAACGCTATCCTTGTGGAACCTTCCGTTAGGTACGAGTGGAATGCTTGTCCCCGAAAGCGCCGTTCACATGCGATGATTTTTGTTTTACCTCTTATGTGTTCAATACGCTTTGCTTTTAGATCGCTTTACAGTCCAGGTATTAGGGAACTAGTTATTGTGCTCACTTGGGAAGCAGACTGGTAGTAACCTATCCCTTGTATATTTGGAAAAAACACTGTGCTCAAGTAGGATCATTTATTTTTTTCTGTCGTCATAGCTATGACGCAAACGTCGGCTGGATCGTTACTGCTTGGTTTCTGCGTCATATCCATAAAACCAAATTTCGTCAGCTGCGACGATTTTTCGCAACAGCATGTTATTAGTGGGTTGTTTTGGCATGTCCCCAAAATCGCCATATAGGTGAAACAGAGGTTCAGAAAGCAAGCACTGATATTTCCGGACGAAAGACGGTTGTTTAATTGATTCAAAGCACTATATAGTGGATGTTTCTAGGAGATCCCCTTAATTCCTGTCCTCCGTTCACATTGCTGGGTATCAACAATTTTTTTTGCCCAAATTTGTGATTTTCACTGCTTCATAACTGTTTCCAACTCAAGTACGTTGACTTAAGAAACCGTTTAAACTAAGATTGCCGTTGATATTATATCTCTTAGAAATAAGTCTGCTTGTTTCCAACGAAAGATTTTGAATCAAGATGTTCTGAATATTGCCCCTTGGACAGAGCAAACATACCTTTCTAGTCTACTTCCAACTTCAGTAATATGTATGAAACTCTAGCCCCTTAATGTTGGTGCTCTCGTAAGAGAAGACTGAGAAGGTGCTTGCTCTCGAACATATTGTACCCGAATATTCGTTCGGAATGTAAAATCATTCTTTTTAGCCACAGATTTCAAATCTGTCAGTTATGATACTAGCCAGTGACGAGACTGTCCAGTGTATTTACAAATAATGTTTATTTCTTAGCAAAGATAGTTTACTATGCTTCTCACAAGTGATTGCTTCACACATATAAAATGATCGGAACACGACGACAGTTACATCTCATGTTAGAAACCAGTGTATTTGGACTTGTCAGGGAAACTGTTTACGCTTGTCTGAAATATGCCCACATGTAATGTAATCTGAGTTAAGAAGCGCCCGTCGATTACAATGTGCTTCATTTTAGCTGTAATAAAAAAAATTGTAGTTGTCCTTTGCAAGGCTGTACTGACTGGGCATCTTCGCAATGCTCGTAATCAATGAAAATAGGTTCCTCATGGTGATCTTTCGTTTGTTAGAGGAAGGAGTATGTCGTGACCAGTTTGCAGGAATAAAAATGACAGCAATTTGTAGTGTTTCAGAGTGAACATGCATCAGTGTACCACACCAGTAAGCGAAAGTAGCAACTCTGAAGTACAGGGTTATTACAAATGACTGAAGCGATTTCACAGCTCTACAATAACTTTATTATTTGAGATATTTTCACAATGCTTTGCACACACGTACAAAAACTCAAAAAGTTTTTTTAGGCATTCACAAATGTTCGATATGTGCCCCTTTAGTGATTCGGCAGACATCAAGACGATGATCAAGTTCCTCCCACACTCGGCGCAGCATGTCCCCATCAATGAGTTCGAAAGCATCGTTGATGCGAGCTCGCTGTTCTGGCACGTTTCTTGGTAGAGGAGGTTTAAACACTGAATCTTTCACATAACCCCATAGAAAGAAATTGCATGGGGTTAAGTTGGGAGAGCGTGGAGGCCATGACATGAATTGCTGATCATGATCTCCACCACGACCTATCCATCGGTTTTCCAATCTCCTGTTTAAGAAATGCCGAACATCATGATGGAAGTGCGGTGGAGCAGCATCCTGTTGAAAGATGAAGTTGGCGCTGTCGGTCTCCAGTTGTGGCATGAGCCAATTTTCCAGCATGTCCAGATTCACGTGTCCTGTAACGTTTTTTTCGCAGAAGAAAAAGGGGCCGTAAACTTTAAACCGTGAGATTGCACAAAACACGTTAACTTTTGGTGAATTGCAAATTTGCTGCACGAATGCGTGAGTATTCTCTACCGCCCAGATTCACACATTGTGTCTGTTCACTTCACCATTAAGAAAAAATGTTGCTTCATCACTGAAAACAAGTTTCGCACTGAACGCATCCTCTTCCATGAGCTGTTGCAACCGCGCCGAAAATTCAAAGCGTTTGACTTTGTCATCGGGTGTCAGGGCTTGTAGCAATTGTAAACGGTAAGGCTTCTGCTTTAGCCTTTTCCGTAAGATTTTCCAAACCGTCGGCTGTGGCACGTTTAGCTCCCTGCTTGCTTTATTCGTCGACTTCCGCGGGCTACGCGTGAAACTTGCCCGCACGCGTTCAACCGTTTCTTCGCTCACTGCAGGCCGACCCGTTGATTTCCCCTTACAGAGGCATCCAGAAGCTTTAAACTGCCCATACCATCGCCGAATGGAGTTAGCAGTTGGTGGATCTTTGTTGAACTTCGTCCTGAAGTGTCGTTGCACTGTTATGACTGACTGATGTGAGTGCATTTCAAGCACGACATACGCTTTCTCGGCTCCTGTCGCCATTTTGTCTCACTGCGCTCTCGAGCGCTCTGGCGGCAAAAACCTGAAGTGCGGCTTCAGCCGAACAAAACTTTATGAGTTTTTCTACGTATCTGTAGTGTGTCGTGACCATATGTCAATGAATGGAGCTACAGTGAATTTATGAAATCGCTTCAATCATTTGTAATAGCCCTGTACAAAGTGAAGTCTTAACCCCTGCGCACCTTCTTCGAAAGGCCGGCCGGTGTGGCCGTGCGGTTAAAGGCGCTTCAGTCTGGAACCGCGTGACCGCTACGGTCGCAGGTTCAAATCCTGCCTCGGGCATGGATGTGTGTGATGTCCTTAGGTTAGTTAGGTTTAATTAGTTCTAAGTTCTAGGCGACTGATGACCTCAGAAGTTAAGTCGCATAGTGCTCAGAGCCATCTGAACCACCCTTCTTTGAAAAGTTGCATGAAATACAAGGGGATAACGTCCCGTTGTCACTAATGTTTGAAAAAGCTGCACCACCTTTAAGGGATCAACGAAAACCCTCTAAAGTCAGTGAACGTGTATAACAGTGGAATCATGATAACTGATTGAGACTACAGAGAGATGGCGTGCACGTGGGAGCAGCAGCGCCCTCTTTTATGTGACCGGACAGGTCAGTGTTGGGCCACGCTCGGTCGGTGTAGGGCTGCCAAACTAAGAAACGAACGAGGAAGTGTAGGTATATTTCGTTGACTTCACTGGTCGCAATATCAGCATTTGAGAGATTTAGAACACCAGGATTGCATCTGTCGTGCCGTGACATTGCAGCTTGTCCAGGGTATGCTGCATCGACAGCGGTGCATGCGTGCAACCAGCATATACACTCCTGGAAATTGAAATAAGAACACCGTGAATTCATTGTCCCAGGAAGGGGAAACTTTATTGACACATTCCTGGGGTCAGATACATCACATGAGCACACTGACAGAACCACAGGCACATAGACACAGGCAACAGAGCATGCACAATGTCGGCACTAGTACAGTGTATATCCACCTTTCGCAGCAATGCAGGCTGCTATTCTCCCATGGAGACGATCGTAGAGATGCTGGATGTAGTCCTGTGGAACGGCTTGCCATGCCATTTCCACCTGGCGCCTCAGTTGGACCAGCGTTCGTGCTGGACGTGCAGACCGCGTGAGACGACGCTTCATCCAGTCCCAAACATGCTCAATGGGGGACAGATCCGGAGATCTCGCTGGCCAGGGTAGTTGACTTACACCTTCTAGAGCACGTTGGGTGGCACGGGATACATGCGGACGTGCATTGTCCTGTTGGAACAGCAAGTTCCCTTGCCGGTCTAGGAATGGTAGAACGATGGGTTCGATGACGGTTTGGATGTACCGTGCACTATTCAGTGTCCCCTCGACGATCACCAGTGGTGTACGGCCAGTGTAGGAGATCGCTTCCCACACCATGATGCCGGGTGTTGGCCCTGTGTGCCTCGGTCGTATGCAGTCCTGATTGTGGCGCTCACCTGCACGGCGCCAAACACGCATACGACCATCATTGGCACCAAGGCTGAAGCGACTCTCATCGCTGAAGACGACACGTCTCCATTCGTCCCTCCAGTCACGCCTGTCGCGACACCACTGGAGGCGGGCTGCACGATGTTGGGGCGTGAGCGGAAGACGGCCTAACGGTGTGCGGGACCGTAGCCCAGCTTCATGGAGACGGTTGCGAATGGTCCTCGCCGATACCCCAGGAGCAACAGTGTCCCTAATTTGCTGGGAAGTGGCGGTGCGGTCCCCTACGGCACTGCGTAGGATCCTACGGTCTTGGCGTGCATCCGTGCGTCGCTGCGGTCCGGTCCCAGGTCGACGGGCACGTGCACCTTCCGCCGACCACTGGCGACAACATCGATGTACTGTGGAGACTTCACGCCGCACGTGTTGAGCAATTCGGCGGTACGTCCACCCGGCCTCCCGCATGCCCACTATACGCCGTCGCTCAAAGTCCGTCAACTGCACATACGGTTCACGTCCACGCTGTCGCGGCATGCTACCAGTGTTAAAGACTGCGATGGAGCTCCGTATGCCACGGCAAACTGGCTGACACTGACGGCGGCGGTGCACAAATGCTGCGCAGCTAGCGCCATTCGACGGCCAACACCGCGGTTCCTGGTGTGTCCGCTGTGCCGTGCGTGTGATCATTGCTTGTACAGCCCTCTCGCAGTGTCCAGAGCAAGTATGGTGGGTCTGACACACCGGTGTCAATGTGTTCTTTTTTCCATTTCCAGGAGTGTAGATGTGGGTCATTCATGGCTAATGGACCACACGATATAACCATAGCGCGGAATGAACACAATCTTGTACAAATGGGCATAATCGTTCTTGTGCAACACAGCTAGCTCTTTATTCCCCTGAAGTAATGAGTGCTGTCGACAAGGGATCTCAGATCGATTCCATATTCCTAGATTTCCAGAAGGCTTTTGATACCGTTCCTCACAAGCGACTATTAATCAAATTGCTTGCATATGGAGTATCTTCTCAGTTGTGTGACTGGATTCGTGATTTCCTCTCAGATAGGTCACAGTTCGTAGTGAAGGACGGTAAATCATCGAGCAGAACAGAAGTGATATCTGGAGTTCCGCAATGTAGTGTCATAGGCCCTCTGCTGTTCCTGATTTACATAAATTATCTAGGTGATAATCTGAGCAGCTCCCTTAGATTGTTTGCAGATGATGCTGTAATTTACCGTCTTGTAAATTCATCAGACGATCAATTCCAATTATAAAATGATCTAGAGAGAATTTCTGTATGGTGCGAAAAGTGGCAATTGGCACTAAACAAAGAAAAGTGCGAAGTCATCCACATGGGTACTAAAAGAAACCCGATAAATTTTTGATATACGATAAATCGCACAAAGCTAAGGGTTGTCAGTTCGACTAAATATCTGGGAATAACAATTACGAGTAACTTAAACTGGAAAGACCGCATAGATAGTATTGTGGGGAAGGCCAAACAAAGACTGCGCTTTATTGGCAGAACACTTAGAAGATGTCAAACCCACTAAAGAGGCAGCCTGCATTACACTTGTCCTTCCTCTGCTGGAATATTGCTGCGCGGTGTGGGATCCTTACCAGGTAGGATTGAGGGAGGACATCGAAAAAGCGCAAAGAAGGGCAGCCCGTTTCGTGTTATCGCGCAATTTTTTTTACCTGTTTTTCCTTTATTAAAACAACCATATATGTACATAAGCACAAAAATAAAATATTGAAGTGCTGGAACTGATTCAACACGAATTGTATCCTACAATAGACTGAAGAACACATTTCAATATAGTGCCATTTGTAAGCTTACAAAATAGAACATAAATAGTAAACTGACAATAGCCTCTTCAGTGCAGACAGAGACATAGAACCGAAACGCAAACATATATATATTTGGGCAATAGGGGTGATAGTGTAACTGAAATGATACGCGAGTTGGGGTGGCAGTCACTGAAACAAAGGCAGTTTTCTTTGCGGCGAGATCTATTTACGAAATTTCAATCACCAACTTTTTCTTCCGAATGCGAAAATAATTTTTTGATACCAACCTATGTAGGGAGAAATGATCATCATAAAAAAATAAGAGAAATCAGAGCTCGAATGGAAATATTTAGGTGTTCCTTTTTCCCAAGCGCCATTCGGGAGTGGAATGGTAGAGAAGTAGTATGAAAATGGTTCGATGAACCCTCTGCCAGGCACTTAAGTGTGAATTGCAGAGTAGATGCAGATGTACAACAGCGTCGTGCACTTTGGCGGCTCGACAATGGAGCACCATAGCTTCATCGACTGTTCGAAGCCCTCTGCTGAGGGTTAGATTGTGGCACGCATGCCACTTCGTCGGCTTCCATTGACAGGAAACCGCCAACGTCTCAATTGCAATCGACACGTGATCGCCGTAACTGGCGTGCTGAGTGGCAAAAAGTAGTGTTTTCGGACGCATCCCATTTCAGTGATGGATGGGTACATAGCAGTCTGCATTGTTGAGCATTATAGCGGACAAAAGCGAAGTGTAATGGTTTGTGGCGCCACTGGCTATGAAATACGATTTCACCTCGTAAATGTTGAGGGCAGTCTGAACAGCAACCGCTACATCAGATTGGTTTTAAAGCCCTCAGCACTGCAATTCTACATGAAATATTTCAACATCACAATGCCCGACCTCCTATGACGAGGAATGTGTAAGCCTTTTTCGAAGAAATATAGGTACCAACCACTGCTTTATTGACCTATACGTTCGCCTGACATGTCGTCCATCAAACACGTATGTGATATTGTCGGTAGGGAACTTGTTCATTTTGCTCCTCTTGCAATTACTGTCGTCGCTTTATGGCCACGCCTAGAAACAGCGAGTCATTGTGTTCCTCAGTAGCACATCCAGGCCTTCTTTGAATGATTGCCACAATTTCCAGTTGCTCTGAGTGCAGCATGTGGCGGCTTCGTACCATACTGAATACTCCCGGCCAAAGTGCATGTGAAGGTCTGTAATTCTTATATTTGTGTGTTGTCACGTCTCTGATCTGCGGAATAAATTTCATTGTAATTGTTGTGGATTGGCAGGAGAGCCAACACCTTGTTATTAGAGGAAGCCGAAAGGCACGCGTTTTAGCTCACGCAGGCTGGCGTGAGGTCTGGAACAGGACAAGGAAATTAGAATTTAGAAAAAACGGACGTAGCTGGTGGAATACTTAACTTTAATCCATTAATGGTGAACGTCGCTCTTGACTGTACATTATTCACAATATCAATAGTAACTGAACATGGCGCCTTGCTAGGTCGTAGCAAATGACGTAGCTGAAGGCTATGCTAACTATTGTCTCGGCAAATGAGAGCGTATTTTGTCAGTGAACCATCGCTAGCAAAGTCGGTTGTACAGCTGGGGCGAGTGCTAGGAAGTCTCTCTAGACCTGCCGTGAGGCGGCGCAATCACTGTGAGTGGCGACACGCGAGTCCGACGTATACTAACGGACCGCGGCCGATTTAAAGGCTACCACCTAGCAAGTGTGGTGTCTGGCGGTGACACCAAATTCCTCCCCCGCAAATCGGCGCACGATTGTGGCATAAGGCTTCCGCCCGCCGTGGGGAGGACCCCATGTTGACGTATGCGACGAGGTGGAGAGCCTAACAACAGGCGAGGCTGTGTCACCCGCACCCTGCCATTCGGACCGCGGGGAGCTAGGAAACGCCTGAAAACCTGCTCTAGGGTGCACGCCAACATGCGGTGTATGCGCCCGCAGAGAGACAGGAGGGGCCGAAGGGTCGACCTCCATCGGGCCGGGGCACCCGACTGTCGAAGACGACATATGGTCCGGAGCGGGCAAAAGTTCCATGTCGGAGGACAACCGGTCACGGGAAGCGAGCGCCGGCGCGTGACCCAGGGAGGCGCCCGGTGGTTGCAGCGACGCGTCCACTGCGGGCGTCGCCGGCGGGAGAACAGGCGGTGGCGACGCGTCGCCATGGGGCAAAATGGAAGGCAGCGTCGGTAACTAACCTGGGGCGGAGGCGAGCCAGTAGATGGGTCCCCAGGGTGCTGACGGACGGCACCGTCGCTGAAAGCAGACGGGGAGCGGCAGATCCCGTGCGACGACAGAGGCGCAGCTGATTGAGATGCCGACGCACCTCACCAGAGGCCCCCAAAACCAGATACATAGTGCGGCCGAGGCAGCGAAGAATGCGCCCTTCGAGCCAACGCCGTGAACCTCGATAGTGGCGGTAGTAGACAACGTTGCCTGGGGCAAAAGCAGGTGTCTGCCGCTGCACAGGAACCTGATGCGGCGGATGTAGCAAAGACATCAAGGTTCGATGAGGGCGACCGTGGAGCAACTCAGCCGGCGAGCGACCATCTCGGGGCTGAGAGCGATACGAGGACAAAAAGAGCAATAACGTGTCCTCCCGAGAATGCGGCTCTTTCAACTTCAACATCTGTGACTTGAAAGTCCTGACCAATCGTTCAGCGGCACCGTTGGACTGTGGCGAAAACGGCGCGGACGTCAGATGTTGAATACCATTGGCCTTGCAGAGTGACCGAAATTCTGCGGACATGAATTGTGGACAACTGTCGGAAACAATAGTCTGTGGAAGACCTTCAATGCAAAAGATAGGAGATAACGCTTGAATGGCGGCAGATGACGTCGTGGAAGACATCCGGACAACAAAAGGAAAATTACTGAATGAATCTACCACAATCAACCATCGAGCATTCCAGAATGGACCAGCAAAATCGATGTGTAAGCGTTGCCAAGGGGAAGTGGCTTTTGGCCATGCAAAGAATTTCCGCGGTGGTGCTGATTGTTGTTCGGCACACACCCTGCAAGAAGAGCTCATATTCGTAATCGCAGCATCGATTCCGAACCAAGTACAGTGCTGACGAGCAAGTTTTTTCGTTCTCACTATACCCCAATGTCCTTGGTGGAGAAGCTGTAAGACAGAGGACTGTAACGAACGTGGGACCACGACCCTGGACTGATCATTATCAGAACGCAACAGCGAAACACCACGTCGTACAAAAAGTCTTTCCTGGTGAGCAAAAAATCGGCGAACCAACGGATCCCCGATCCGTGACTTTGCCAAGGGCCATTGCGTAGCAACAAAACGCAGAACAGTAGCAAGGACAGGGTCTGCAGCTGTGGCTATAGCTACACGACGAAAATCAATCGGAAACGATTCGACCACGTCATCGGTTTCCGAATCAATAAACATGCAAGCAAGTTCGGAGGAATCGAATACTCTATCCTCAGCAACAGGCAAACGGGACAACGCATCGGCGTTTCTGTGCTTAGCAGTGGACCGATACAAGATATCGTAGGGGTACTGCGAGAGGAAAATAGACCAGCGAATGAATTTCTGCGCTGTACATGGAGGTACAGGCTTGGTAGAATGAAAAAGCGATGTCAAAGGTTTGTGGTCTGTGAGGATGGTAAAGTGACGTCCATACAAGAAATCATGAAACTTTGTAACACCAAATACGAGAGCCAATGCTTCTTTCTCGATCTGTGAATAATTTCTTTGTGCAGACGAGAGCAATTTGGACGCAAAGGCAATAGGGCGATCGTGCGAACCATCTTTGTGCACAAGCACAGCACCGATCCCGAAATCCGATGCATCCACCATCAACAAAAGGGGCTTCTGGGGATCGAATGGCGTAAAGCAAGTATTGGAAATCAACGCCGATTTCAACTGGCGAAAGGCGCGTTCGCATTCCGTCGTCCAGACGAACGGAACACCTTTACGGCGTAAGCGATGAAGCGGAGCTGAAATGGAAGAGGCCTGTGGAACATAGCGATGATAATAGTTAATTTTTCCCAGCACACTCTGTACCTGCTTCAAATTATGCGGCGAAGGCAAGTCTTGCATGGCACGGAGGTGCTCTGGACTGGGATGTATGCCTTGGGCATTGAGTACATGTCCCAGGTAGGGTAAGTCACGAGCAAAAAACACACATTTGTCCTTCCGCAAGCGAAGACCATTTAATCGCAAGACCTGAAATAATATTCTGAGATTGGCTAAATGTTCTTCTTCCGTCTTTCCGGAGATCACAATATTGTCCAGATAGTTTGCTGCAGTAGGGACCGACGCACAAACAGTTTGTAGATATTGCTGAAACAATGCAGGGACGGATGCACACCCGAATGGCACTTGTTTGAATCGATACAAACCAAGATGCGTGTTAACCACCAAAATGCGCTGGGATTCTTCGTCCACCGGTATTTGCAAGTACGCATCTGCTAGGTCCTACTTATTTACCCGGGCACAGTTTGTCAAAAAGATCTTCCGGGCGGGGTAAAGGAAAAGTTGCAGTCACTAGTTGTGGATCACTGTTGCCTTGAAGTCCACACAAAGTCTCAATTTTCCGGAAGGTTTTGGCAAAATTACTAAGGATGATGCCCAGAGAGAAGCCTGCACACGTTCAATTACACCTTGTGATTCCAAATCGTGTAATTTTTTTGCGACCTCATCACGCAATGCATGGCGAATATTGCACGCTCTGAAAAATTTTGGTTGCGCGTTTACTTTCAGTTCCAAATGTGCTTTATAGTTCTTAGTGCAACCAAGGCCCAGTGCAAAAATGTCTGCAAATTCTTCACATAGACGAGAAATACTGTCGGAAGGCACAGTCTGGTTCACTGATATGACCTGATTTACTATAGACAAGTTAAACAACTGAAATAAATCGAAACCAAACAAGTTCACTGCAGAAGAAGAAGGAAGGACGTAAAATGACACAAGTTTTGTTTGTCCCTTGTATGTTGCAAGAAGGCTGCACTGTCATAACACAGGGAGCTTGTGACCTGAATAGGCAGTTAACAGTTGCGGCATGCAACGGAGGTGTGCCCAGCAGTTTGTAAGTGTCTTGATTGATCAGTGAAACTGCAGCCCGGTATCAAGCTGGAATGGTATCACTTTGCCGTTAATGACCAAGTCCACAAAAAGTTTATTGTCCTGCTGACGACAAGAGCGACTGTCTCGTGCAACGTGAACTGACACTGGTACGAAATCACTTGCGACTTGACGGGAGTTCCTGCGATGTCGACGAACACGATTTGTGGGACGAACACAGCCACCGTTAGAGAGAGTGGCACTGGGCGGAGTGGAATGAACTATATGAATTTCCATGGGCGAAGTTTCGCGAGCCTGAGTATCCTTGGTTCGATTCCGATTCTGGCATGAAGCAAAGGGCCTGGAATGATTTTGAGTTTCCGATCTGAGCTTTTTCTGGCAAACACTCTGAACATGTCCTTTTTTATTACAGTAAAAGAAAATAGCTTGGCGTGATGGGCAGTTCTCATGCGAATGTCTAGTAGCACACCGCGGGCATGATTTTAGCACTGCATTTGCTTGCCGGCGCGGTACACGTGGCTGAGAGCCTGGCGGCTTTGGCGCGGCCGGGCGCGAGGACTGTTTACTGTTCCGTGCAGCTCGCCTGATGGGCCGGTTAACCTGACACACGGGTGGCGAAGTTTCAAATGAGTCCTGAGCAAAGTCAAGTGGGTCCTGCTGATCCAATATGTCCATCACTTGTTGAAGGGAGGGATTGACTAGTTTCAAAATCTGTTCCCTTATACGAACATCAGAAACGTTCTGTGCAATTGCATCACGCACCATAGTATCTGAATAAGGGAGTCCACATTCACACTCAAAAGCACAATCCCTAGTAAGGCCTTGCAAGGTTGCAACCCAGTCCCGATTAGTCTGACCTGCCGTATGTTTTGTACCAAAGAAGGTATACTGTTGGCAACTACATTGACTGATTCTTTGAAATATGCATCTAATGCAGACAAAATTTCGTCGTAGGACAGAGTTGCTACGTCGCGTCGGGGCAATAATTTGACTATTACACGGTACGTGGTCACCCTGACGGAAGATAACAAAAAAGGCTGCCGCTCGTTACCTTGAATTCTGTAGGCGGCGAGACGTAATCCAAATTGGCGTGACCACTCCGTTCAGCTTTCCAGTGCAGCATCAAAAGGACGACAGGTTGGTGCAACTGTGTTTTGTGGCTCCGTTAGCGGTGGAGCGGCGACTGCCGCGTCGTTTTGCATTGCACTTGACCCTGGATGAGCTGTTAAAGGGCATCCAGTAAGGCCTGCGTCTGCTGATTCTGTAAGCGATAAAATTCGGAGATTACATCTGGAGATTGTGGCGAAGCCATTACACAAGTATATCAGGGCAGTATAGTTACAAGCGCGGTATTGTCTCGTCGCCAATGTTGTGGGTTGGCAGGAGAGCCAACACCTTGTTATTAGAGGAAGCCGAAAGGCACGCGTTTTAGCTCACGCAGGCTGGCGTGAGGTCTGGAACAGGACAAGGAAATTAGAATTTAGAAAAAACGGACGTAGCTGGTGGAATACTTAACTTTAATCCATTAATGGTGAACGTCGCTCTCGACTGTACATTATTCACAATATCAATAGTAACTGAACATGGCGCCTTGCTAGGTCGTAGCAAATGACGTAGCTGAAGGCTATGCTAACTATTGTCTCGGCAAATGAGAGCGTATTTTGTCAGTGAACCATCGCTAGCAAAGTCGGTTGTACCACTGGGGCGAGTGCTAGGAAGTCTCTCTAGACCTGCCGTGTGGCGGCGCTCGGTCTGCAATCACTGATAGTGGCGACACGCGGGTCTGACGTATACTAACGGACCGCGGCCGATTTAAAGGCTACCACCTAGCAAGTGTGGTGTCGGGCGGTGACACCACAATAATCACGGGTCTCTTTGCTGCAGTTTCCACAAATAGTAATGTAGCCCAACTGGATATGGACAGGAAAGGGAACTTGGCGATCACGTGGTTTGCCTAAAAGCCCTATGGTAACAGTTCATGTGGTTCCTTTGAAAAGGATACCACGGGCTTACTTCGTCATCCTTTCCTCACCGAGCTTGTGCTCCGTCAATAGTGATCTAGCTGCTGCTGGGACGTTAAACTCTCATCCTCCCTCCTTGCTTCCTGAGCCTCGCTACAGGAAACTTCAGTCAGGATGGTCGCATTAGTTTTTGTATCCCTGTCGTATAGGCTGTCACCACAGTGTATCAAAAAGCCACCTACATCGCCTGGGAGGTTATTTGGTGTGCTTGGTGCTGGCATACACCCTCAAGTTCTTTTGTACTTTCATTGTCGTCGCATTAACGAGAAGGTCTTTGTACATTGTGTGTCCTACCTACTCTCTTTCAAATTCTGAAGGTGGCAGGGGTAAAATACAGGGAGTGAAAGGCTATTTACAATTTGTACAAAAACCAGATGGCAGTTACAAGAGTCGAGGAGCATGAAGCGGAAGCAATGGTTGGGAAGGGGGTGAGACAGGGTTGTAGCCTATCCCCTATGTTATTCAATCTGTATATTGAGCAAGCAGTAAAGGAAACAGAAGAAAAATTAGGAATAGGTATTACAATCCATGGAGAAGAAATAAAAACTTTGAGGTTCGCCGATGACATTGTAACTGTCAGAGACTGCAAAGGACCTGGAAGAGCGGTTGAATGTAATGGACAGTGTCTTGAAATGAGGGTATAAGATGAACATCAACAAAACTAAAATGAGGATAATGGAATGTAGTCAAATTAAGTCGGGTGATGCTCAAGAAATTAGATTAGGAAATGAAACACTTAAACTAGTAAAGGAGTTTTGTGTTGGGGAGCAAAATAACTGATGATGGTCGAAGTAGAGAGGATATAAAATGTAGACTGGCAATGGCAAGGAAAGCGTTTCTGAAGAAGAGACATTTGTTAACATCGAGTATAGATTTAAGAGTCAGGAAGTCGTTTCTGAAAGTGTTTGTATGGAGTGTAGCCATGTATGGAAGTGAAAACATGGACGATAAATAGTTTGTACAAGAAGAGAATAGAAGCATTCGAAATGTGGTGCTACAGAAGAATGCTGAAGATTAGATGGGTAGATCACATAGCTAATGAGGAGGTACTGAATAGAATTGGGGAGAAGAGAAATTTTTGGCGCAACTTGACTAGAAGAATGGATTGTTTGGTAGAACATGTTCTGAGGCATCAAGGAATCACCAGTTTAGTATTGGAGGGCAGCGTGGAGGGTAAAAATCGCAGAGGGACACCAAGAGACGAATACACTAAGCAGATTCAGAAGGATGTAGGTACTGGGAGATGAAGAAGCTTGCACAGGTAAGAATAGCATGGAGAGCTGCAACAAACCAGTCCCTGGACTGAAGGCCACAACAACGCCTACAATGAGCATTACACGTAACAGTATTAACGATAGACGGAATATTGCCTTTGAGGGTCTGAATAACCAGATAACATTTGATGATACCTGCTACGTTGCTGAATATCGCAGCTTTCTTGGATAGACAGGATGAGCTGTCAGAATATAGAAATTCTTCTGAATACTTCGCAGTCATAATCTAGCTGTGCCAAGCTTTTGATTTAGTGACAGCTGAAACACCGTGGACAAATTGTTTAAGGAAAGTGCGTATTAAAATCGAATCAAAGGAAAAGGGAATTATGTTTTATTGCTAACAATACTATGAGAATGTGTAAATAACACAGTGGAAAGATATGGAAGGATAAAGCCAACGACCATGTAGCGCTGTATCACAAGAAATCCTGGAAGCTCTCTCTTCAGTATATGATGTGCGTTAATAAGATAAAGATAGCTAACATCTGAGAAGAAATTATTGGTTAAATAAATATCGTATTGTTGCAACGACTAAATCAGTAAATAATGACTTCGACTTACTGAAAATTCCAGTACCGTGTATCAGTCTTCTGATTCGAAGTCAGTTAGTAACCAGTTAACTTCTCTGATTAACGACTTCCTCTGAACTAGTTTTGACATTTCTTAGTTTGAACTGCTGCCTGGTGACTGAGCCGTCTTTTCAGTCCAGAAACTGGGAGACATCTGAAGATGCAACAGTCTTCTTTGTCAGCGATCCTATACGGATTGGGTCTGAGGTCCTTCTTGCTGAACGTTTCTGTGTAATGTATATATTTCCAACATTACTACATCACCTGCCACTCAATCCAGTCTCCTGTGCCAATGTAATTTGTCCTCTCTATTATTCGTCTCACTGAAAGTTTTATTACTCAAACGTATTGTACAGCACGTTCCACCACAGTATCGTTTTTTCTATAATTATTCAACATAAATTTCTTTCCACGGCTATTTTGTGCTTTATACTTCTGCAATATTGGATCTTTATACCATGGAACTCCTTTTTTAAATGACCGATGTCTCACTTACCATGTCGTTGTTTCCATTTCATCTGCTGCAATGAGCATATGTAGTTCTGAGTATTCTTAACAAGAGATATTGCAGATACTTCTACATCTACATGATGGAATTCACACTAAAGTGTATGGAAGACGGTACATTGGACCAATTTGAGACCGTTTGTCTACATTTCCGCTCCAGAATAGCATATTGGAAAAAATGAACACCTAAATCTTTCCATGCGAATTCCAAGTCTCTTATTTTATCACTATGATGTTTTTCCCTAATACGGTAGGATTTAGCAAAGCATTTTGCATTCGGAGAAGGAGCTTCACGACTGTAACTAATTGATAAGATCTCACAGCAACGAAAAACTCAACTATTTTAATGACTGGCATTCCAATTAGCTTGTCATATCCCTGATTCTCTTCCCCCAGTTTCGTGATGATACAAAACGGGCTACCCTTCTTTGAACTTTTCAGTGTACTCTGTCAGTCATATATGGCAAGGATCACACGCGGCGCAGTAATGTTCCTTAAGAGCACGGACAAGCGTACTGTAGGCAGTATATTTAAACTGATTTACTGAACCACCGAGGCGATCTGCCAACCAAACGGTGCCTACGGTTCGCCCTTCCCACATTTTCTATGTGACTGTTCCAATTTAAGTTTCTCGTGAATGTAATCCATAAATCAATCAACGACCTTTAAATTTTATCACGTAACCGAAATTTAATGAATTTTTTTCAATACTCATGTGGAGGATCTCACATTTTTATGGTTAAGGATCCACACCCACTTTTCGTACAATGACTAAATCATTTTTCAATTCATTTTCATCTTTTGATGACATCACTAGACGATAAACGACAGGATCATCTACAAACAATGCATGAGAGCTGCTCATGAAGTCTCCTAAATCTTTTATGTCCTCTTATTATAAACAGCTTGTAAGAAACATACCACAAATTGCTTTTGCTTTTGAAATCACAAATTCATCTACGAGAATAAAATGAGGCATTGACATGGGAAAGGTAGTAAGTCAATTGAATCACTTTCCAGATTTTTTAATCGATGTGGCATAGAAATAGCAGGATGCTAAAGTTGGGAACAGTTGCATTCTTACAAACGACACAACATGGAAGTTGTAGTAAAATCGCGTGAGGTGGCATGGATATGAGAGTAAGTCAACAAGCCATTGAGGTGCCAGATTTTATTTTGTGCCAAAATTTGGAAATTTGTGGTAAGGTCTAATGGGACCATACTGCTGACGTCATCGGTCCCTAAGCTTACACACTACTCAATCTAGCTTAAACTAACTTACGCTAAGGACAACACACACAACCATGCATGTGATGACTCGAACCTCCGACAAGGAGAGCCCCGAGGACCGTGACAAGGCGCCTGAGACCGCTCGGCTACCCTGCGCGGCTATTTAGTGACCAACCGTCCATTACTGTGTTATTGGTTCGGTAGTAACGTAACTAAGAGTTATTAGTAGTACGACAAAATGCCTCCTAAACTCGTTCCATAGGACCTAGTAAGTCATGTTTTCCGTCTGCGATTAAATTTACTTGATTATATTCAGTGGAAACACCTAGTTTTGTGATTTATTGTGATCTAACCGATTTGTATGCTACCTTTGTGCAGGCTACTTGTAAATGAAAATATAACTGCCGTAGAATTGAAGAGAATGACGTACGCAAGCTGCATCAGTGTTTAAGAACCTGAATTTGAGAAGGCAAGGTATGGTTTAATTAACATGGTGCATATAAAACAGTGAAGATTGCTTAATATTGATGATACTGCTTGGGCAGAAGACAAATATCAGTCACTGATTCTGGCTCTGATTGTGTTGAAAGACAACTGCGCCAGCCAAAATAAAAATACGGGTGGTTTTAATGGCTACAGTCCATGCAGTGGTAAACAGTATGGTTGGTAATGTCAATTTGAAATTATCGGGGCATTCGTATATGCCTTGTGAATGAGATTTTGGCGTAATAGAACAGATAAGGAATGTTTCACAATCATTGACTCCTGACGAAATAGCTGATAGATTAGAGAAGCCGACCGTGGTGGCCGTGCGGTTCTAAGCGCTGCGGTCCGGAACTGCGGGACTGCTACGGTCGCAGGTTCGAATCCTGCCTCGGGCATGGATGTGTGTGATGTCCTTAGGTTAGTTAGGTTTAAGTAGTTCTAAATTCTAGGGGGCTGATGACCTAAGATGTTAAGTCCTATAGTGCTCAGAGCCCTTAGAGAAGCAACGCATGTACAACCATAACGTAAACGTGACTTAGGAACATTTCTATGATTTTGCCATACATTATTGCATACAGCACCAGTGAAGATCTATTCTGTATCTTGGATTATAATTGTGAGGGATAAGCTGACCATCATAGAAATAAAAGGTTCGTTCAATGAAATAAAGCCGTGGAGAGAGCACAACATTTTGAATAAGGGTAAATGTGTCAGGAAAATTTCTGCACTTCGCACTGTGCCATCAGTTGGACGAAGGCCCATCGTTAGTGATACTAGGGAAAAGAAAAGTTCCTGGCGATGTTTGTACTACATGCACTTCCAACATCATGCATTTCATCGTCATATTTGTACACCATTATTATACTTATTATATAAATGTTGCTGTAAATACATTTGTAAAGTTATATTGGAGTTTCTGTAACTGTTTTGTAAATGCAACTTTGTATTTCGTAATGTCAAAACCGTTCCTTAGTTCTCCTGTCAAATTTGCTTTTCATGACTTACTCCCTTCCCCATGTCGATTCCTCAAATGTTTATTTCCGTGACGTTCCAGTAGACAGTAGTCAGCAATTACGTAGAGGTACGCAGTTCTCCATTTTCTTCGTAACTCTAGAAGCTGCTACGACACGAGGCGCCACCTCGTTTTATTTCGGCAACGTGAACAGTGCTTCCTGGGAGGTCTACGTACGGTTTTTGCAGACTTACGTAAGCGACTGCCCATCACTATAAAGGCCACGTGGTAATTGAACAATAGAGGCAGGCAGCCGTGGAGCTAGCTATTCAGGCCACTTTGCGGAACGTTACGACATGCTGATGCAAACAGCCGAGTGCCACGTTAATCAGCTGCAGCCCCAAAGGGGCCTCTGCTTCGACCTTCTGCGCTGTGGGACACACGGTAATCATGTGTGACCAAGACCGCACGTTATTATCAATGCTGTCAGGCTGTAGACAGTTGTGTGAACGTAACAACATCAAAATACCTTATTTATTTGGGTATTCCGTCCATGAAAGACATGACAGTCAGTTGCAACATGCTCTTTTCATGGGGTATCAGGTATCTTCTTTCATTAGAGCCAGAACGCTGGCCGGCCACTGTGGCCGAGCGGCTCTAGGCGCTTCAGTCGGGAACCGCACTGTTGCTACGGTCGCAGGTTCGAATGCTACCTCGGGCGTGGATGTGTGTGATGTCCTTAGGTTAAGTTAGGTTTAAGTAGTTCTAAGTCTAGGGGACTGATGACCTCAGATGTTAAGTCGCATAGTGCTTCGAGCCATTTGAACCAGTTTGAACCAGAAGGCTGGAGAAAACGGCGCCCGGTTTCATACTACGTTTCTCAACTTCCGAAAGGCGCTCGATAAAGTTCCGTACCGTCCTTTCGTGAAACAGATACGACCTTACCCAAGTATTGGGCCAGATTTATGCTTGGGTACAGGCAGAACTTCCAGACAGAACTCAACATGTCGTTCGTGATGAAACGCAATCTACAGATGTAAGAGTAATTTCCGAGAGACCTAAAATACCCCTGTAGAAATCAACATGAGTTCCGAAGACAACGATCGTGTAAAGCACATCTCGCTCTGTTCGCTCATGAGACCAAGAAGGCATTAAATACCGGCGCCGCGCATTCTTTGACTTCCATTCTGCTTTCGAGACAGTTTCACATCGCCACCTAAGGCGCAGAACCCAAGCTTACGGGCTGTCAGGCCAACTGTGTGATTGGACTGAAGAGTTTCAAGCAAACAGAAGACAGAACATCATTTTCAGTGGAGGGAAGTCTCCAAATGTGAAAGTAACTATGCAGGGATTCCCCTTTTTTGTACAACCACACTACTGCAGAAGGACAGTTACTGGAAGCATCTACTTCCATAAAACTTCCAGGAATATGCGTAAGCAACACTTAAAGTTGAGCGACCACATAAGACTAACAGAAGAAAAGACAAATGGGGGAGATTCACTGGAAGATCCTCAGGAAATATAGACCATTAATCAAGGAAGTAGTCTTCAAAACACTCGTTCGACCAATTCATAAATGCTGCTCGTCAGTCTGGGGTCCCTACCAGATAATATTGATAGAGTAAATAAAGAAACGCCAAAGCAGAACAGCGTGTGTCGTTACAGGTTCATTTACAAGCACAAAAAGTTTTGGGAGATGACCAGCCAACTCCGCTGGCAGACGATGCAAGAGAGACGTTCTGCATTATGCTGTGATTTACTGCTAAAGTTCTAAGAGCGTACGTTCCTAGAGGAGTCGACGAATACATTGCTTCCTTCTACGTATATCTCGCGAAAAGACCAGAAAAATAAAATTAAAGACTTTCGATCCCACTAGGAGGCTTACTGGCGATCACTTTTCCTGCGAACCATTCGCGGCTGGAACATGAAAGGGTGGGAGTGGCATTGGTACTCAAAGCATCTTCGCCACACCCCGAAAGGTGGCTTGTGGATGTCGATGCAGATTTAGTATCCCAAGGAAGTGTGAAGGGGTCATTTTTGTTTACAGTATATATATCGTAAAATACCCGAGAGGAACCATCCGGAGCGACCCAAAGCAGAACGGCCACGCAAAACTAATTGCAAAAAGAGCGAAAATCAGACGGAGAATCACTGCAGAAATCTTAACGAAACGTAGTTCATTCGTGGGAGAATAGTTTACAAAACAACTGCACTACAGATTATTTAGTCCTACCCCGCTATCCAGAATCCTTACCAGTCTGGATTAATAGATGAGATAGAGTCGATCCAATGAACAGGGGCACGTTTCATCTGCGGGTCATTTATTCGACGCGAGAGCGCTGCGAAGGTGCTTGACATACTCCATTGCCGATACAACATGGAGAAGTCTGTACATCACGAAGAGGTTCAAAATGGTTGAAATGGCTCTGAGCACTATGGGACTTAACTTCTAAGGTGATCAGTCCCCTAGAACTTAGAAATACTTAAACCTAACTAACCTAAGGACATCACACACATCCATGACCGAGGCAGGATTCGAACCTGCGACCGTAGCGGTCGCACGGTTCCAGACTGTAGCGCCTAGAACCGCTCGGCCACCACGGCCGGCACGGAGAGGTTTACCGTTGAAATTCCAAGAGAATATGCTCCAGCAACAGTTTGAGAACATTTCACTTTCTCCTACATATGTTTCCTATATACGAAGTGAGAATAACGATAAAATCTGAAGTATTAGGGCTCAGATGAGGCTCACAGACAATCGTTGTTACAATGTGCCATTAGCGATGGAGCAGAGGAAGGGATTAAAGATCATAGTACCAGAAATACCGCCTGCCGCACGCCGCAAAGTAGCTAGTAGTGCATACGGAGTGATTCAGTAAAGTTGTTCAGCTTGAATTTTCCCAAAAAATTTCAGATACCTCATCATGTTTTCACGGAAGTAAATGTGACAATATCCTCACTAAACTGCACATAGTCTCTTTTTAAAGTTGTTGTTGTAGTCTTCAGTCCAGAGACTGGTTTGATGCAGCTCTCCATGCTACTCTATCCTGTGCAAGCTGCTTCATCTCCCAGTACCTACTGCAGCCTACAGCCTTCTGAATCTGCTTAGTGTATTCATCTCTTGGTCTCCCTCTACGATTTTTACCCTCCACGCTCCCCTCCAATACTAAACTGGTGATCCCTTGATGCCTCAGAACATGTTCTACCAACCAATCCCTTCTTCTAGGCAAGTTGTGCCACAAATTTCTGTTCTCCCCAATTCTGTTCAATACGCCCTCATTAGTTATGTAATCTACCCATCTAATCTTCAGCATTCTTCTGTAGCATCACATTTCGAAAGCTTCTATTCTCTTCTTGTCCAAACTATTTATCGTCCATATTTCACTTCAATACATGGCTACACCCCATACAAATACTTTCAGAAAAGACATTCTGGCACTTAAATCCATCCTCGATGTTAACAAATTTCTCTTCTTCAGAAACGCTTTCCTTGACATTGCCAGTCCACATTTTATATCCTCTCTTCTTCGACCATCATAAATCATTTTGCTCCTCAAACAGCAAAACTCATCTGCTACTTTAAGTGTCTCATATCCTAATCTAATTCCCTGGGCATCACCCGAGTTAACTCGACTACATTCCATTATCCTCGTTTTGCTTTTCTTGATGTTCATCTTATACCCTCCTCTCAAGAGACTGTCCATTCCGTTCAACTGCTCTTCCAAGTACTTTGCTGTCTCTGACCGAATTACAATGTCAAGTTTTTATTTCTTCTCCATGGATTTTAATACCTACTCCGAGTTTTCTTTTGTTTCCTTTACTGCTTGCTCAATATACAGATTGAATAACATTGGGGATATGCTACAACCCTGTCTCACTCCGTTCCCAACCACTGCTTCCTTTTCATATCCCTCTACTCTTATAACTGCCATCTGTTTTTTTATAGTTATATTAATTAAAGAGATATTGGTAGCAACTTATCTTTTGTAAATAGAATTATAGTAATTTTTGCTGCTGATGTAGACGCTCTAAACGAGATAAATTCAACGGTGTCACACACTTCGCAATACTACTAATAATTTCAGAGTAAAATTACAGTATTTAGAACATAGGATTCACCTGTTTTGAACATGAAACCGATTCTTCTTATGCGGATGTTCATGATTTCATACCCAAATAAGGAAATACGTCACGTCAGATAAAGAGGAAACAGACAGTTGTACGCTGTGATATCGGAATAAAACGGACACATGGGAAATGTTGTTTTATTTTGTGTATGACATTAAAGTGTGTTGAGTGCTGGATGGTTAAAAAAATCTTTCACAAATCAAGAGAAACTAATTATGCAACTTCGTAATGGAGAATGCAGAAGGATTGCGAGAAAAACAGTTGAGCTGTTTGCATAAAAGTGCACCAAAAGACGGTGACGAACAAGGATGACAGTTCATTATTGCTAGTATCGGAAGAGTACTGGAATACGTCGCGGATTGGAAGGAACAAAACTGCAACCAGCGAAGTGTGCGAATAACATGTTCTTGCAGCTCTTGCTTCTAATTCAAATAGATAGCTCCTGAGAAATTTCCAGCACCTGTAGAACATGCCTACGCAGAGTTGTTCGCACTTCGCGGGCAATCAGTTTTCCATCCGTATCATGTGCCTCTTTACCAGCAGATTAAACAGCGGGGCTGTGGAAGATACATGGAGTTCTGATGTGGCATCAGGACATTATATCCCTCAAAGAATTCTCTTTACCCATAAAGCCGCCTTTACAGACCATGAAAAGCTGAATGTAAGACTTAAAATCTTGTGATTACACACATTGTGCAAAACACTATTCAAATTTTGTGAGCTACAGTACACTGTGAGTGTACTGCTGAAAATCTAGCGGTAACAATAATCCACTTATGATGGAAACAGCAAAACACCAAAAACTGAGATGACAGTAAACAGTACAGGGAAGTAGTACATATCATATAAAGCATAGCGACAATATACAGTGACATATTAATGTGGAAGTTTTCGGAATGAAAGGTGTTACATTACTGAAGTTGTATCCAGCATTTTTGTTCATAAAACTGTCGCTTTGCCTGTTTAAGATGTCATAAAAAGTTCGGCACAGTAAGGAATTCGTGGCGGGACGCATCAAACCAGTCAGAAGACACATGAATATAAAAGTTACCACTATACTGCATAAAAGAATTCAAAAGTACCCATTTGTTGGATCCGTAACGCTACGTGACTCCTTACATGTTATGAGACCGAACTGCAAACAATACTGAGACAGCTGGCAGCTTTCCCTAAACGTAGATAAATGTAATATAATGCGCATACATAGGGGCAGAAATCCATTCCAGTACGATTATGCCATAGGTGGTAAATCATTGGAAGCGGTAACGACCGTAAAATACTTAGGAGTTACTATCCGGAGCGATCTGAAGTGGAATGATCACATAAAACAAATAGTGGGAAAAGCAGGCGCCAGGTTGAGATTCATAGGAAGAATTCTAAGAAAATGTGACTCATCGACGAAAGAAGTAGCTTACAAAACGCTTGTTCGTCCGATTCTTGAGTATTGCTCATCAGTATGGGACCCTTACCAGGTTGGATTAATAGAAGAGATAGACATGATCCAGCGAAAAGCAGCGCGATTCGTCATGGGGACATTTAGTCAGCGCGAGAACGTTACGGAGATGCTGAACAAGCTCCAGTGGCGGACACTTCAAGAAAGGCGTTACGCAATACGGAGAGGTTTATTATCGAAATTACGAGAGAGCACATTCCGGGAAGAGATGGGCAACATATTACTACCGCCCACATATATCTCGCGTAATGATCACAACGAAAAGATCCGAGAAATTAGAGCAAATACGGAGACTTACAAGCAGTCGTTCTTCCCACGCACAATTCGTGAATGGAACAGGGAAGGGGGGATCAGATAGTGGTACAATAAGTACCCTCCGCCACACACCGTAAGGTGGCTCGCGGAGTATAGATGTAGATGTAGATGTAGATAGTCACCGGAAGGAATTTATTAAGTTACAGCCTGCGTGCCAAGTCTACATTGATACAATAGGACTATGTTCTATCACTTACGGCACATCTGAGGTTACGGATTATGGAGGTGATAAATGAAGCATCAGTAACGAAGTTCTAGTATACGTTCAGCCGACAACGAGACCATCTCGAACAGATCAGTAGCCTCCACCATGCAAGGGTTGTAATCGGATGCTTTGGCCTCAAACAATACTGAGAACCAAGGAAATCTTAAATGTGAATATTCAGACAAGAATTTGAACCTAGTTCCTCTTAATTACTAATCCAGTGACTTAATTACTGATCCGCTCACTCAGTACCAGAAAGATATAGTGCCCGGTATCCTCTGCAGGAGTCACTCTTGGTTGTCTACTTCTGAGACAAGAGCTTGTCCTGCTCTGCGTTTCTTCACTTTTGTTACAGTGATATTTTTCTCCAGTGGTTGTGTAGACAGATTTTGCAAACACTCTTTTCTGCAGAAGTACTGTGCTAACTCCTGTATAATGTATGTCGGAGGGCACTTAGCACATCCTCCATTTTACTGCGACAGCGGCCGAAAAGAACTGTCATTACAAATAGTATCAGTAATAACAAAACAGATACGTTTGGTAGATATTTTCAATATTTTTGTCGTTTATAGGTATGCAGTGTCAATACAGCTAACACAGTGATACGAAGAAGGGAAGAAGAACGACATTTTTACAAGAAACAGACATAATTTTTTCGATAAATGAGGAAAACTTTGGCCTGCATTATTTGTTTCAAAACGAAGAGAGTAACTGTTTAATCTCCATCTCGCATATAAACTTGTTGTCAGCTATTCCAATTTTTCTAACGAATTTCGCCGTGCAAGTTAAAACGTTAAAAATATGGAGCAACTGGATCTACGTCCATACACTTGTTTATCCCTATAAAACTTGTCAATAATCTGAGTACTTGCTTACTGTTTAGAATGTCCGCTATCATTCCAAAGAGGTAGAGGGTCGTGGTGTATTGTAAAGCGTTTAGCAGCTCTCAGAGTTCTTTTTTTTTCCTTCGTTACAAATTTAGTTTGTGCGTATCTAAATGGTGGAGGTCCAATGTGTCATCTGGTATGAAGAATCCAAATCTGTAATAATGATAATTTGGAATCACCGACGCCAGTATGAGAGAGCCCACCAGCAAAAACAAGCTTAAGGAGATGGTTCAGAAGCTGCAAAGAGACAGGGAGTGACAAAGACCTTCCTCCAAGTGGACGTCTTCCTGTGTCGCAAGCAGTTGTTGACAGAGTGCAAATTGCATTTCAACACAGCCCCCAGAGGACAACTAGTCGTACACCACGCGAACTGCAGGAAGCAAGATCAACTGCCAGTCAAGTATTACATAAGCGGTTACACGCTTTTCGTTTAATGTACAAATGGTTCAAGCAGTGCAACCAAACGAAGGTGCTGTGTGGTATACATTCGCAGGTTCCATGTTGGCCTTCGGAGGTGTAGACAATGTCTACGTAAAAAAGCGTCTGTTTTCAGATGAAGCAACGTTCCGCATCTCTGAACTCTAGAATATCCACAACATTAGGATTTGGGGCTCAGAAAACCATACAACATACTTGACTACATCTGTAGTATCCCGAAGCTTAATATTTGGTGTGGCTTAATAATGATCGTGTGGTAAGCCCATTTTTCTTCGCACTGGTAACCAAAACTGCAAATATTTTTCTGGACATGCTCGAACAGTACCTGCTAGCACAGATCGAATAGCTGCGAAAGTCTACTGCAACTTGATATTGTAGTCTGAGGGTGCTGGATGTTCTGAATGACACATTTTATGAGAGGTGGATGGTCGTGATAGTCCTATCGCGTGGATCCCGCGCTTTTCCAATATCACGATGTTAGTATTCTTTTTTTTTGGGCGGTGAGGGGGGGGGGGTTATGTCAAGATTCGTGTGTACATATCATCAGAGAGTGACATTGCTATACTTCGTCCAAGAACCAAAGCAGCCATCAGAACTGTTGATGCTGCAGTACTGGGCCGCACAACGGCAGAACTCTAATGCACTGTTGAGTAGCCCTCCCGGCTAGCCGCGCGGTCTATTGCACTACTTCCCCGGCACGAATCCACGCGGCGAATTAATGTGGAAGTCCGGTGTGCCGGAGGAGCCTGTGGATGGTTATTAAGGGGGTTTTCCATCTACCTCGGCGAATGCGGGCTGCTTCCCCTTATTCCCCCTCAGTTACACTACGTTGGCGATTGCTGCGCAAACATTGTCTCCACGTACGCGACCGAGCGAGGTGCCGCAGTGGTTAGCACACTGGACTCGCATTCGGGAGGACGACGGTTCAATCAAATGGTTCAAATGGATCTGAGCACTATGGGATTCAACTACTGACGTCATCACTCCCCTAGAACTTAGAACTACTTAAACCTAACTAACCTAAGGACATCACACACATCCATGCCCGAGGCAGGATTCGAACCTGCGAGCGTAGCGGTCTCGCGGTTCCAGACTGGAGCGCCTAGAACCGCTTGGCCACTTCGGCCGGCACGTTTCAATCCCGCGTCCAGCCATCGTGATTTAGGTTTTCCGTGATTTCCCTAAATCACTCCAGGCAAATGCTGGGATAGTTTCTTTGAAAGGGCACTGACGACTTCCCCGTCCTTACTTAATCCGATGAGACCGATGACGTTGCTGTTTGCTCTCTTTCCCCCTCCTCCCCTCCACCCCTCCTCACCCCCCCCTCTACACCAAACAACACAACCAAATCCACGTACGCGTACACCATCATTACTGTACCACGCAAACACTTGGGTTGGGATTACACTCGTCTGATATGAGACGGAGAGGAACGGGGAGTGGGGGGATGGGGTCCACTGGGGGCCAAACCGCACAATAACCCTGCGTTCGGTGTGGGGCGGCTGTGAGATGGGTGGAGTGATGTGGCCTGTTATGGGGTTGTGAACCACTGAGGGCTACGGCGGTACGAAGCCTCTCCGTCGTTTCTAGGTCCCCAGTTTAATACAAAATACACACACCATTGATTAGTGGCTCTCACACACAAATTCTGGCATAACAGAAGAGAGCTCTGACAGTCGCTAAACGTTTTACAACAAACCACGATGTTCTCTCTCTAATATTTTCCAAGGTATGACATTTTGAAATGATAACAGGACTTTATGGACACCTTGTATCCCACCATAAATACATATTTAGATCTACACACATATTCAACAAACCACTGTGCGTGGAATGATACTTTCATTGTACCAGATGTTGCGACTTCTACCAATCTGTTCTTCGATGGGATGAGGTCCCTGCGTGAGCGATGCGAAGGGGTCTGAGGTACAGGGTGTTCTATAAAGATTAATCCTATTTAATAAGACAATAAATACCTTCCACATGAATTAAGATACGTATAGAAATTAAAAATGTACTCTGTCGCCAACTGGCGGTAGTGGTCTCCGTTGTGCAGGTAACACACCCACTGGCGACTTCATTACTCCATGAGTAGAGATGGGGAGAATACAGCAACAAATGGCGTTTTGCAATCTTCGTTTCAACAAGTGGGTCTCACCTGCAATCGTGTGAAATGATTTTCGTCAAGTGCATGCCAATACACCTCCTACACCTTAAAGCATGCGACAATAGCACCAGCAGTTTCAGGCTGTATATGTTGGAGAAAGGGAGGGGGGTGGGGGAGACTGAAATTCGGTACCGCATGCTTGTTGAGTACAAAAGGTAGATGAAATGACAGAAACACTACAAATAGAATACACTATCGTGACTAATACGATGTAGGGAAATCGTTAGAACTCAGTACGTGCAGGGACGATGATGGAGCTGGATAGCTATGGAGGATCCTTCTCTCCAAACTAGACCACAAGGACTAAATAATATTGAGCCGATGTGGCCGAGCGGCTCTAGGCGTTGCAGTCTGGAATCGCGCGACCGCTACGGTCACAGGTTCGAATCCTTCCTCGGGAATGGATTTGTGTGATGTTCTTAGGTTAGTTAGGTTTAAGTAGTTCTAAGTCTAGGGGACTGATGACCTCAGATGTTAAGTCCCATAGTGATCAGAGCCATTTGACCCATTTGTAAAACTAGCAGCCGACGGTCAAACGGCACTCTGTTTTTGCTAAGCATCATAAGATTAGTGGGCACCAATAAACTACGCGTGACATTCTGCGGATCTTACATAGTGCTCAGAAAGGCAGAAAGTTAAATTTGTTTGAAGAAATGGAAACAGTTAAACATTCACGTACCACTAAAGAGCAGCTTCTCAACGATGAGGTGGACATTCAAAGTCGGTCCTGTTACGACTAAAAACTATTGGTTTTTAAAATGATCACTTAGCTACATCTTTTTTGATTTTTTTTTTTTTTTAGTTTCATCTTATAGATTTCGACCACTGTGATGGAATCAATGAACTTCTGTTTTTACGGTTGTTTTTGAAAGATCAGTGCTGTTTTCTAGCATACTCGTCCCAAAATGTTGGGGGGGGGTCTGTTGTAATTCTGAATTTCGAATAGTGTTTAGCTAGTTTTAATCCTACTTACAATTATTTTCGTAACAGATAATTATATACTTTCTCCTATAGCAGAACATGTTAGCGCCCACGCTGTCCGCTACTAATATTACGGCAGCGCTCTTTCCGTGCGTCCAAATTGCGCGTCAGCATGTGTTGCATTTTCTCGTCTTCTCTATTTTTATTTGTAACTAGCTAACAAACTCGGCATTGAATGTGGGAATTTATTTTACTAATTTGCAATTCGAAACGAAACCAAAAAATGACCGTGTTTGTAGTGAGTATCGAAATATTTTCATTTCCACGTGTTCGTGAAAACACCTTCGAAATTATGAAACAGTCGTACAAAGAAATATGCATAAGGTATGAATGTATAAGCACAGTATTCCCGGGCAGTTTCTGTACGCTGTGCGCAGCTGCTTCGCCTGGCTACAACGCGATTTTTAAACGTCTCAGTGACAACGTCTCTTCGTAGCTGTATAGATGTCTACTGTTTTCACCTACAGCCTATAGAAGACTACTGTTTTCTTTTACAGCCGTTTGTACTTCGCACTTGGTTACATATTTCCGCATCACCTAGTTGAAGTTTTCCTTTACTGTATTTCACGCAGCGTACAGTTTTCCTCCAGTTCGACCTGTACGTCTTATCCGCTGAATTCTTTGGACGTTTTCCGTTACGTTAATTTTTTAAAGTAGTTATTTACTCACTGTAAAGGTACACCACAGGACGATGCACTCTTTTTGTTCTAATACTTTTATTATTTCCCTTTCTTTGTAGATAATCTGATGAAGCCCTAAAAGGGTCAAACACCATATTACAAACAAACTTAGTGACCTTCCTTACGGCAGGTCTTGTCATGGGGGAAGCCTCGTCAGCGAGGTTCACCGCATGAGCGTCAAGGGAAGTGATTCCAGTGGTGGTTTCCCGTTGCCTTCTACTGATGATGATGAAATGATAATGAGGACAACACTACACCCAGTCCCTGAGCGGGGAAAATCTCCGACCCAGCCGGGAATCAAACCCGGGCCCCTTGGAGTGTGTGGTGTCACCGCGAGGCACCACACTTGCTAGGTGGTAGCCTTTAAATCAGCCGCGGTCCGTTAGTAAACGTCGGACCCGCGTGTCCCCACTATCAGTGATTGCAGACCGAGCGCCGCCACACAGCAGGTCTAGTCTAGTCTCCCTAGCACTCGCCCCAGTTGTACAGCCGATTTTGCTAGCGATGGTTCACTGACTACATTGCGAGGTGCCGGGGCTAGCAGTGTATTTAACACTCAATTCTTCTAGAATCTACATATGTAAATGATGCTCTAAGCCCCCCTATTCTAACTCCAACTTTTGCTGTTGCACAAGGATTAAAAAAAATACGCGAACTGACTCTAATCAACCCAAATAAGATAGTTTGGCACCTGCAATAATTTAATTTGATAAATAAGTTAAATAAACGAAGGTTTCATTAACATAGTGAGGAATGGTGGGGTTGCTCTACCGATTAACAGAATGAAAGTTCTGTCCTAAATAACAATATGATTTATTAAGACTAAACACAAAATAATAAACAAAAACACATGACACATTTATAATACATCAAATTGGCTCAAACTGGATACTCAAACAAACGCTATGAAGGTGAAGTTGTCCCTAAACTAGATTGTGAGGTTTAAGACGAAGTGGTATGTGGAGCCAATTCCTTGCACTCAAATCTTAAGAGAGACACACAGCTAACACAACATTAATTGCTGCTACTCAAGACAGAACAAAGTTAGAAAAAGACGAACAGGCGCGCTCTGCTGAGCTCTGATTATCACCTAGGAAAATCCCTATCTGCCGGTGCTGCGGACATACATTACCAAACTGTCTTCTTAACTGCCAGAACACGATCTGGCGTAACGGAGGCGATGGCTGGTTGCTTCGACGTCCTCGACCGAGAGGGGAGAGCCGACTACCTAGAGCACCCGTACAGGCCGAACACACAACATTCCCACCCCCACGACAGTGGCCGTGGTTAAACGTTCCAATCAGCAACTCGAAAACCGGCGGAAAATTCCCCTCTATTGCCGGAGTACTACCATTCCACCAATGGAGATTCTTGGCGCCAATTTCTGCGCTGATTTTGCTACGTCACGGAGCTATGCCCTGAGCAAGCCAATCACAGTTACTATTTTGCAGAAAGCGCGGGAATTTTCCCGCAACAACTGCCTGGGTACACAAGTCATTCCCACGCCTCGCTGGTAGCCCGCCAGAAAGTGTTTTCGCTAAGTTTCTGCGAAGTAACGGAACCTCTAGCCCAGCCGCTACTTCAGACCCCTCCGGGCGTGTCTTTTGACAATGTCGGCGTCTGCAAAACATTCACTCGACTTCCTCACACCCGTCGGCTTAACGCTTTCCAGATCAGGAGAGCCCGCCTGTCACCGGACCACCCGGGTGACGAGAGACGCTGCGTGGGAAGTCCGCGTGTGAAGGAATAGCGACTTTTCACTGCATGCAATTAGAGAGGAAAATCGTAAGACAGAAATATGAGAGGGGGCTCATACCACCTCTCAACATATTCTCCCATTTGCCGAGACGACAGTTTAGCATAGCCTTCAGCTACGTCATTTGCTACGACCTAGCAAGGCGCCATATTCAGTTACTATTGATATTGATATTGTGAATCATGTACCTTCAAGTTCATCATTAATGGATTAAATAAGTATCAAACTATTTACGTTCGCTTTCTGAATTCTAATTCCTTGTCATGTTCCAGACCTCACATCAGTATAGTTCTTCCCTCCTGACGCCAGCCTGCCTGAGCTAAAACGCGTGCATTTCGGCCTCCTCTAGTAACACAGTGTTGGCTCTTCTGCCAACACAACAGAGTGACAGTCCGCCGCGCTGACCACTCAGCTAGCGGAGCGGACAACACCATATTAAACAATCATTATTTTGCAACCAAGGCCGTTTTCTTTTTGAAACATAACTGACTAGCATCCGAGAAATTGAGAAGATATTCTGATACCACAGAATTACATTGCTCACACTTCATCGCAAGAAATAATGAGACAAATTAGAAAAGAAATACTTTATGGACTGCGTTCTAAGTGCCATACGAGAAATCTGGCGGGCATGGATGTGTGTGATGTCCTTAGGTTAGTTAGGTTTAAGTAGTTCTAAGTCTAGGGGACTGATGACTCAGATGTTACGTCCCACAGTGCTTGGAACCATTTGAACCATTTGAGAAAACTGACTGGTTCTAAGTGTCAAAAATAATACATTACAAGTTGATCCTATAGCAGAAGACAACAGTAACCAGCCTCAGTTAATAATGCTATTTAGCGCCATTACCTGTTACGAACCGGCAAATTCACCTTCGAATAACTGTTTGCTTTTATATACTCTAAGGGAAAAAAAGAAGACTTACCTCGAAAGAATGAAGGAATTATATGAATGGGACGGAAATCAATAGATGCGACGTGCTTGTATGGAAAAACAAAGGACTAAAATTTCAGAGGAATTGAATGATGGATGATCATGGATAATATATTTAAGAGAAAGAGTTTCACAAATTGGGCAAGTCAATAACGCGTTGGTCCATGTCTGGCCCTCATGCAAGCAGTTGTGCGGATGGGCATTGACTGACAGCGTTGTTGTATGTCCTCGTGAGGGCCATAGTGCCAAACTTTGTCCAACTGGTGCGTTAGACCTCCAAAAGCCCGAGCTGGTTGGAGGGCTTCTCAGTTGAGGTGTGATCCGGCGACCTTCCTGGTCAAGCACGAAGACAAGCAGTAGAAGTCCTGACAGCGTGCACGTGAGAATTGTGGTTGTTGTTGTGGTCTTCAGTCCCGAGACTGGTTTGATGCAGCTCTCCATGTTCCTCTATCCTGTGCAAGCTTCTTCATCTCCCAGTACCTACTGCAACCTACATCCTTCTGAATCTGCTTAGTGTATTCATCTCTTGGTCTGCCCCTACGATTTTTACCCTCCACGCTTCCCTCCAAAACTAAACTGGTGATCCCTTGATGCCTCAGAACATGTCCTACCAACCGATCCCTTCTTCTGGTCAAGTTGTGCCACAAACTTCTCTTCTCCCCAATCCTATTCAATACTTCATCATTAGTTATATTATCTACGAGAATTATCTTACTGAAATGTAAGGACAGCATATCGTCGATGTACTGCTGTGCTGTAAGGGTGTTGCGGATGACATCCAAATGGATCCTGCTATGAAAAGAAATGGCACACCAGACCATCACTCCTTGGCTGTAGGGCCGAGGCGGGTGACAGTCGTGCTGGTATCCCACTGCTGGCCGGGGAGTCTCAAGACACACTTCGCTCGCTGGTCATCGGGACTCTGTTCGAAGCTAGAGTCATCACAAAAGACATTTCTACACCAATAAATAAGATTCGAGCCAGAAGACGTTACTGGAGAAACACTGGACAGCGGAGGGATAGCAACCTTGCTGTTGACCGCCATACAGCCCGTCAACCAGGGGTGATGACTTGAGGTGCCATTTATTTTCATAGGGGGACTTCTTTGTTTGTCATCCGCAGTATCCTTACAGCACAGCGGTACATCGAAGAGATTCTACGCCCCGTTTCTTTGCCCTTCATGGCAACCCATCCTGTGTTTACATTTCAGCAAGATAATTCCCGCCCGCACACGGAGAGAGTTTCTCCTACTTGCCCTCGTGCTTGTCAAACCCTGGCTTGGTCAGGAAGGTCGCCGATCTCTCTCCATTTGAGAACGTTTGGAACATTATGGGCAGGGCTCTCAAATCATCCCGGGAGTTTGACGATCTAACGGGCCAATTGGACTGACTTTGGTGCGATATCTTCCAGCAGGCCATCTGACAACTCTACCAGTCGAAACCAAACCACATAACTGATTTCAAAAGGGCCAGAAGTGAACCAATGCATTACTGACTCACTCAGTTTGTGAAGCTCTATATCTAGAATAAATCATCAAGTTTCTCGGAAATCATAATCACCTGTTTGTCTGTACATGTACATCACATCTACCGATTTCCGTCCCATTCTCTCAACTCCTTCGTGGTGCGCCTTTTTTGTTTTGTTTTAGAGTGTACTACATTTTTGATTGTTTACATTAGTTTTTGGCTGTTTTCTGTCCAACATTTAATGTCAAAAACAACAAATGTAATCCAAACATGAACAACCGTCTGAAGATGAAACTGTTCGTTCGAAATCGGTAACCCCGCAATTTGTGTAAATAACGTGCATTATTAACAGTGGCCAGGTTGCTGCGTTCTTCTTTCCTAGATTTGTAGACAGTCACCATCTCAAAAATTTCAGTTTTCGACAAAACAGCAGGAAGAAAGTGTTTTTTACAAGTACCATTAGTACTGAGGCGCCATGTTTTATTTGCGTGACTACAGGAATGCAGCATTAGGTTTTTAACTACGAGAACATAGTTAACACAAACACTTATCAGATCTCTTAAAACGAGCGGGGTGGCGCCGTGGTTGGCGTACCTGACTTTCATTCGGGAAGATGACGGTTCAAATCCGATCTGTCTCTCGAGATTTAGGTTTTCCGTGATTTCGCTACGTAAATCGTTTGCGACAAATGGTGGGATAGTTCCTTTGAAAGGGCACAACCGATTTCCTGACCCATCTTGGAAATATTCCGAGTTTCTTATCCGTCTATAATGAACTTCATGTCCACGAGGCGTTAAACACTAATCTTCTATCTTTCCTTCACATCTTTTAAATTTGGGACCTTCGGGGGAAGCGCAGCTTGGCAGAAAGAACATATTTCATCCACTAACGCACTTCTAAAAGACTTTCTCCGTGGATTGGCAACTGGTACAAGTCTAAGGGCATGCAAAAAAGTACCGAGAACACAGTGGCACTGACAACACGTTTTGTGAAAAAACTGCGCTTAGTACGTTTTCCATTTCTACTCTTCACTTGTAACTGTAGCGTCTTGTGGTAAGGAAAAGGCATTACGATATGCTCTATGCCCTTTGCCTCTGGAAGGTACCAATACGCATTGGTCATTGACCTTCCATTGCGATTTACGAACATACTTCGAACAGTCAAGGACTCCTGCATAATTATTCTAAATCGCCAGCTCTGAATGCCACGGAGATTTCGTATCGGTTATGCGATTCGTCCATTCTGTCACAATTTTCTTCACTACAGTAACGAACAAGGTCGTTGGGTAGCAGCCTCTAGTAGCGGCTGCCTGGAGGAGACGAGTGCTTCTGGAATACTCCGGCCACCCACCTAATCTGCGACCACCTCGCACAGGTGAGGGCGCTATTTCTCGCGGAGGCTATATCGGTCGCTGATTCAGATCCGCTGTAGACCCACTTCCACGTATTTACGGCCTACGTGAGCCTGCTATTAATGGGCGCGAGGTTACTCACGTACATGACACGACGTGCGAACTGCACGCAGTCTAAAGCTAAAATTAACTTATGACAATTTTACGAGCAAAGTTGCGCGTCATGGAGCCGTTTAAGTATAGTCTTTTCTTATGGATTCAGTGCGCTGCTAGGCAGAGCTAAAACTCTTACGAAAATAGTTACACTTTAAAAGGACTCTAATCAAATGGAATTTAATCAGCATGAGTAGAAATACAATTCTACATTTACATCTATATTCGATGACGCCCATATGATAGTTTATAGCGGAGGCTCCTAGACCTGGAGGTATGGGGTGTTTTTTAATATTTTGGAAGACGAATGGAGACTGGTAAGTAGGTATGAAGGTTCCAGCTCCGACCCTGTTATAAACGTGTAATACCGATTTGTAGTACGCTTGCCTAGCTGAGTGCGCCGGCACGGTAGCTCAGTCGGGTCGGTCAGAGGGTTAGCTGCTCTTTGTAATAAAAATACTGGGTGAACAGATCAGCGTTGAACCTGAACATACGTCGTGGGACGTAAATGCAACGAACTATAACGAACAAAATGAGATAAAAAAAAGTGGTAATGTGCTTGTCCCCCATGCTCCGGGCCCGGGTTCGGTTCCCGGCCGGTGTTCGAGATTTTCTCTGCTCGCGGAGAAAATCATCATTTCATTTTACTTAGCAGTTTTTAAATCATTTTCTTGAAAGAAAAACACCTAACTACACTTTTTTTTCTTTCCCTGACCGATGTAAGCGGGCAGGGGGGGGGGGGGGGGGGCGGTTCCTCCTACGCCCTTGTCTCGAACCCGCAAGTCATCTTACGATGTGTGGCGACTTAGTTGCGCGGCATAAAATGCATACATTTTCACAGAGAACTTCTGTTCCGCTGTACGCTTAGCAAGTACGACGCTCTTTATGATTCTTCTGTCAGAGATACAGTTGAGAGCGTATAGTCCCAAGTCCTAAACGAATTAACAGAAATGATGTGCTTACAGATCTCTTAATGATCTACGTGTCATCCACAGTGTGCTCCGTAATTTTTGATAAAAAAATTTGAAGATTTTTGGGGAGAAATTCTCTTCCGTTAGACTTTTGACTATGCTTCGTATCTAAATAATATTGGCAATGATAATTAATTACTGACATCAGAAAAACAACAATGTGGATTTAGGGGGAAACAAGCAGACGCCTTCCTATCCGTACACTTGTTGACAAAGAGTAGATTTCACTTAATAATGTTGCCGCATTGGTTAAGATAAACTGTCTCCGTTCAGCCGACGTTCGTTTAAATACCTGTCTGGTCATCGTGATTCTTCATTTACCCTAGAATACTAAAGGGAGGAAATGATAAATTGTCACTGGACCACGGCAAGTTTTACTACCCCATATTTTATTCAAAGGAAGTCTTAATTCATAGTTTATGGACTAGTTAATTACAGTTATAAGGTCACCATTGGTACGATACATATACCATAAGTACAAAATGTCGCGTTTTACACCCAAAACTTACAGTACCAGATTGGCAGGAACAACGAATTGGTATCAGTTGCAATCGTAAATGTTATGAGGATTTAGTAATGTAGGATTAAGTGGCATTTGGTCCTTCAAGACAATTAGCAAAGATCTTCCTCACTGTCCTTTCCACCTGAACTCGTATTCCATCTCTAGTCCTTTAGACGTCGACGGTATGCTAAACTACAACCTTCCTTCTACCTTTCTCGTTAATATCTTGTTCAAATAAATTCACAGCTATTAAATCTGTTTGGTAACGCTTCTCCTAGCAATGCCGACTACTCAGAAACAAATGATAAGTTGAGGCCTTATCTATTCACACCGTCCTTTGAGAGGCGAGGAGCGTCTTACGACTTATTTAAAAATGCAAACATCATCAAGAATTAGATGTTAGGGCTGATCCGATGCTTTATACAAGGCAGCACGAGCAGCAATGAGTGGGACATGTGATCAGCATGACGCCAGTCCCTTCGGCCGTTATTGCCAGTACATCAATCCTGATTATGCCACCGCCGCTTTATTCAAGCTGATTACTAACAAGTTTCGAAGATAATCTACACAATAACAAACAGCAACGTCGTTCAACATCAGTAGACCAAAATACAATACAGGCAAAAACACAACTCTAAAATTTTTTACAGAAACAAATGGGACTTAAACGTTCCAATTAAATCTCATCGTGTCTGCATCTTTCAGTGAGCACTACCGCCAGCTAACTAATGACTCCATCCTTTGATACAAGATGGATCTTCTTATCGGGAACGTGCTATAAACGATCTTTAGTCCGAAGACTGGACTGATGCAGCTCTCCACGTTAATCTGTACGGTACAAGACTTTTCATCTCTGTATATCTAATGCAACCTACATCCATTTGAACCCTATTAATGTATTTGAGCACCACATTTCCCACGTTATCAAACAGATGAGTCCTCGGAGACTCAAGATATGTCCTGTCAACCGAACCCTTCTTTGGCCAGGTTGTGTCGTAAATTTATTTCCTTTTTTCCGTTATATTCTGTAATACCTAATTAGTTACACTCCTGGAAATTGAAATAAGAACACCGTGAATTCATTGTCCCAGGAAGGGGAAACTTTATTGACACATTCCTGGGGTCAGATACATCACATGATCACACTGACAGAACCACAGGCACATAGACACAGGCAACAGAGCATGCACAATGTCGCCACTAGTACAGTGTATATCCACCTTTCGCAGCAATGCAGGCTGCTATTCTCCCATGGAGACGATCGTAGAGATGCTGGATGTAGTCCTGTGGAACGGCTTGCCATGCCATTTCCACCTGGCGCCTCAGTTGGACCAGCGTTCGTGCTGGACGTGCAGACCGCGTGAGACGACGCTTCATCCAGTCCCAAACATGCTCAATGGGGGACAGATCCGGAGATCTTGCTGGCCAGGGTAGTTGACTTACACCTTCTAGAGCACGCTGGGTGGCACGGGATACATGCGGACGTGCATTGTCCTGTTGGAACAGCAAGTTCCCTTGCCGGTCTAGGAATGGTAGAACGATGGGTTCGATGACGGTTTGGATGTACCGTGCACTATTCAGTGTCCCCTAGACGATCACCAGTGGTGTACGAACAGTGTAGGAGATCGCTCCCCACACCATGATGCCGGGTGTTGGCCCTGTGTGCCTTGGTCGTATGCAGTCCTGATTGTGGCGCTCACCTGCACGGCGCCAAACACGCATACGACCTTCATTGGCACCAAGGCAGAAGCGACTCTCATCGCTGAAGACGACACGTCTCCATTCGTCCCTCCATTCACGCCTGTCGCGACACCACTGGAGGCGGGCTGCACGATGTTGGGGCGTGAGCGGAAGACGGCCTAACGGCGTGCGGGACCGTAGCCCAGCTTCATGGAGACGGTTGCGAATGGTCCTCGCCGATACCCCAGGAGCAACAGTGTCCCTAATTTGCTGGGAAGTGGCGGTGCGGTCCCCTACGGCACTGCGTAGGATCCTACGGTCTTGGCGTGCATCCGTGCGTCGCTGCGGTCCGGTCCCAGGTCGACGGGCACGTGCACCTTTCGCCGACCACTGGCGACAACATCGATGTACTGTGGAGACCTCACGCCCCACGTGTTGAGCAATTCGGCGGTACGTCCACCCGGCCTCCCGCATGCCCACTATACGCCCTCGCTCAAAGTCCGTCAACTGCACATACGGTTCACGTCCACGCTGTCGCGGCATGCTACCAGTGTTAAAGACTGCGATGGAGCTCCGTATGCCACGGCAAACTGGCTGACACTGACGGCGGCGGTGCACAAATGCTGCGCAGCTAGCGCCATTCGACGGCCAACACCGCGGTTCCTGGTGTGTCCGCTGTGCCGTGCGTGTGATCATTGCTTGTACAGCCCTCTCGCAGTGTCCGGAGCAAGTATGGTGGGTCTGACACACCGGTGTCAATGTGTTCTTTTTTCCATTTCCAGGAGTGTATATGATCTACTAATTTAATCTACGGAAACCTTCTATAGCACGAAATTTCAAAAGATTCTACTCTGTCTGAACTGCTTATCGTCTTCGTTTAACTTCCATAAGGCTACAGTCCAGGTAGACACTTCCATAAAAGACTTCTTACACTTAAATTTATAATCAGAGTTCACAAAATCATCTTTCTGAGACATGTTTTTCTTGCTGTTAACAGTCCGCCTTTTATATCACCTCTAGCTCTACCAGCATAAGTTATTTTGCTGTCCAAGAAGCAAAAATCATTTGTTACTTTTAGTACTTCACTTTATGATCTAATTTCCTCAGCATCATCTGATTTAGTTCGATTACATTCCAATACCCTTGTTTTGCTTTTGTTGATATTCATTTAATAACTGATCTAGTTTCAAGGCACTATCCATTCTGTTCAACTGCTCTCCGCAGTCCTTAGCCTTCTGTGATAGAAACCCTACGCTACCGGCACTCCTCGAAGCTTTCGTTTCTCGTACCAGAACTTTAATAGTCTTTATAAACATGTAGACAACCTTGTAGGTAGGGCAGCCTCAGCTATGTCTTTACAAATCTTTCATTGGTTTCCTTTACTGCTTCCTCTTTGACAAGATTGAACAACGTTGAGGACAGGGTACAAATCTGTCTGACTCCCTTCTCATCTACTGCTTCTCCTTCATGTTGGCTCACTATTATAACTGCAGCGTAGTTTTTGTATAAGTTTTCAATAATCTTACGCTCCTTGCATTTTATTTCTGTGACCTACAGATTTTGAAAGAGTGTAGTCCAGTCAGCATTGCCAAAACCTTTCTCCAAATCTAAAAACTCTATAAATGTAAGTTTACCTTTTTTCAACTTGTCTTCTAAGGTAACTTTGAGTGGCGTTCAGTAAGTAATGGGACGCGTGTTTCTTTTTCTGAAAGCATGTTGATTATATTTAGGATTCCAATACGCCATATTATTACGTACTCTTTTGGCTAGGAACCGTATATTCCAACATAATCTCCGTTCAATGCGAAGGCGATACGCCATCTTACTGGGAGGACCTGTATTGCCTTGTGGTACCACTCTAATGGTCGACGTCGGAACCAAAGTCTTGCGGCATCAATAACCTCCCCATCACCCACGTACTGCTTCCCGCTAAGTGGGGCTCCTCGGTGTACAGTGATTACTGCCAGAGATGTTGAAGGACTGGGAAGAGTAGAAGAGGTCGAGATCCGGGCAGTAGGGTGGATGAGGAAGAACAGTCCAATGAAATTTTGTGACCTCCTCTCGAGCGGACAGACTTGTGTGAGGCCTTGCGTTGTCATGGAGAAGGAGAAGTTTGTTTGCATTTTTCAGGCGACGAACAAGCTTAAGTCGTTTATCAGTTTCTGGAAGATATCACAACACCCTTCCTAGTTCATCGTTGTTCCGTAGGGGAGGACATCAAACAGGAAAACCTCTTCAGAGTCCCAGAAGATCATCTCCAGACTTTCCCTGCTGAGGGTGTGGCTTCAGAACTTTTCTTGGGAGGAGAGATGGTGTGGCGCCACTCCATGGATTGCTGTTTTGGTTCCAGTTCGAAGTGATGAACCCCTGTTTCATCGCTCGTGACACTCTTCGACAAAAAATTGTGCGATCAGCCTCGTAACGTGCATGCAGTTCCGCACGGATAGTCCTTCATTGCTCTTTATGGTTTCCAGTTCGGCGGCGAGGAACCCAGACGGCGCACACCTTTGACTACCCGCCAGGTGGACATGTGTGTAAGCACGACCAACAGAGACGTCCCGTTGAGTAGTGAGGTGACTATCACCTCGAGGGAGAGTGTCTGTACGTTCCAGCACTGCAGGAATTACAGCCGTGCGCGTCCGGCCGTCACGGGGTTCAAACGGCTCTGAGCACTATGGGACTTATCATCTGAGGTCATCAGTCCCCTAGAACTTCGAACTACTCAAACCTAACTACCCTAAGCACATCACACACATCTATGCCCGAGGCAGGATTCGAACCTGTGGCCGTACCGGTAGCGCAGTTCCAGACTGAACCACCTAGAACATCTCTGCCACAGCGGCCGGCGCCGTCGCGGAAGAGACCGGACATGTTTGTGCGATCTTGTTGGCGATGATGACAGAAGTCTCGCCCAACGACTCACGTGCCTTTAATCACTGCCAGGTCTCCTACGCAATCTGCAATCCGCTTATGAATATTGGGATTTTTAGTTTTCCTGCGAAAAGGAACTCAATGACAACTATCTGCTCGGAAGGTTACAAACACCATTTCGTTACAAACACCATTGTGAAGGCTGCGTATAGCGCCGCCACATATCGAAACGTATGAAACTACAGAAGCTGAAGCGGGACTATTCTAAGGTTTCGCTAAGAAACCATACTTTTTTCAGCCGAAATTGGCTGAGAAAAGAGTGTTGTATTACTTATGGATTGCTTCTCGTAGTAGGATCAGTACAGCTTCGAGTGTTGCAACATTTCTGCAGCAGCCTAGGACACGGGAAATGGGCTAAACAGAATTCCACGGCCACGCACGGTTACGTGCTCCCATTCTTGTAGTGATTCTGCATTTAAAAAGCAACTCTGTTGATCACCAAGGATCATTAAACGGTGATGTAAGTCAGACGATTTAATAAGCCAACTCAGCTCAACGAAGTCCACCACATACTGCAGCCTCAAACTCGCGAGGGGTGGAGACGGGACCATAGATTTCGCGAACTTCAAACGGCTTCACGAAATTATCTAACATTCAGGGCAATTGACCAGTCATACTTAATAATCACTCATAGACAATTTCATTGGCCATTTCCCACACGCACACCTCACTTCACTGAAAAAAGTGTGCCGGCTGTTGTGCCTGAGCGGTTCTAGACGCTTCAGTTCGGAACCGCGCTGCTGCTACGGTCGCAGGTTCGAATCCGGCCTCCGGCATGGATGTGTGTGATGTCCTTAGGTTAGTTAGGTTTACGTAGTTCTAAGATCTAGGGGTCTGATGACCTCGTTAAGTCCCATAGTGCTCAGACCCATTTGAACCATTTTGAAAAAAGTGCTTCCTGGTAGGGCTTTCCGGAAATTTATTTCCAAAAGCTGCTGGAAATACCGGCCATCAACGGAAAAATTACTCACTCTTGATGCCTCATATTCCAAAAAAAAAGAATCGATTTTAGAGCATTAGTGAAACACGTGTCTATCATATCTGGGATGAAGAACAATCTCTTAACCTTCGATACAGGAAACTGCCTTTAGCATACACAATAAGCACAGGAAACCGGTCTTAGGTGCGGACAGAAAGTGATACGCTATACACTTACCGTGAAGATCTTCGCTAACGTCATAACCGTTACACCGACGAAGCGGATCCATCCAGACACTGTGGGGAAACCTTAACAATGTGTCCTTGACAAGTCACACAGCGTTGACCACAGACCTTTGCAAAGTTAGCGTGGAAGTGCTCCTGTGGCTTCTCAATGTACATTTAGATGAGAAAGACAGAGGGAAACCTTGTCTGTCTCCGGCCCACTGTGGCATACTCTGATGAGGAGTTCAAATGTTCAAATGTGTGTGAAACCTTATGGGACTCAACTGTTAAGGTCATCAGTCCCTAAGCTTACACTTTACTTAACCTAAATTATCCTAAGGACAAACACACACACCGATGTCCGAGGGAGGACTCGAACCTCCGCCGGGACCAGCCGCACAGTCCATGACTGCAGCGCCATAGACCGCTCGGCTAATCTCGCGCGGCTCTGATGAGGAGCTAAATTTCCATCGATGTTCCACGTCTTCTGTATCGTCTGCGTCTACGTCTACGTGAATACACTGCTATTCACACCAAAGTGCCTGGCAGAGGGTTCACTGAACCACCCACAAGCTGTCTCTCTAGCGTTTCACTCTCGAACGGCGAACGGGAAAAACGAGCACTTAAATTTTTCTGTGCGAGCCCCGATTTCTCCTATTTTATCGTGATGATCATTCCTCCGTATGTAGGCGGGTGCCAACAGAGTGTTTTTGCAATCGGAGTAGAAAACTGGTGAGTGAATTTTCATGAGAAAATCCCGTCGCATCGAAATCGTTTTTGTTTTAATGACTGCCGCTCCAATTTACATATCATGTCTGTGACACTATTACCCCTACTTCGCGATAATACAAAACGAGCTGCCCTTGTTTGAACGTTTTCGATTTCATTAGTTAGTCCCATCTGATGCGGATCCCAAACCGCACAGCTATACTCGAGAATAGGGCTGACAGACGTGGTGTAAGCAGCCTCTTTAGTAGACCTGTTGCACCTTCTAAGTCTTCTGACAACGAATCGCAGTCTTTGATTTGCTCGACCCACAACATTATCTATGTGATAGTTCCAATTTAGATTATTTGTAATTGTATTTAGCTGAATTTACAGCCTTCAGATTTGTGTGACTTAGCGCTCTATCGAAATTTAGCGGCTTTCTTTCAGTACTCATGTGAATAACTTCATACTTTTCTTTATTCAGGGTCAACTCCCACTTTTCACACCACACAGATATCTTATCTAAACCATTTTCAATTTGTTTTGGTCATCTGATGACTTTCAAAGACGGTAAATGACAGCATCATCTGCAAACACTATAAGACGGCTACTCAGATTGTCTCCTATGTCGTTAGTATAAATCAGGAAAAATAGAGGGCCTGTGACACTTCCTTGGGGATATTACTTCTGCTTTACTCGATTACTTCATGAGTATAAAGAGCTAGTTGTGTTTCACAAGAACGATATTTTCTGAATCCGTGCTGACTGTGTGTCAATAAAACGTTTTCTTCGAGGTAATTCATAATGTTCGAACGCAGCATATGCTCCAAAACCCTACTGCAAATCGACGTTAGTGATACGGGCCTGTAATTCAGCGAATTACTCCTATATCCCTTTTTGGGTATTGGTGTGACTTGGACAATTTTCTAGTCTTTAGGTATGGATTTTTCTGTGAGCGAGCGGTTGAATATAATTGCTAAATAATGGAGCTATTGCATCAGCATACTCTGAAAGGAACCTGACTAGTATAAAATCTGGAACGGAGGCCTTGCCTTTATTAAGTGGGTTAAGCTGCTTTGCTACACCGAGGATATCTACTTCCATGTTTCTCATCTTGGCAGTTGTTCTTGATTGGAATTCAGGAATATTAACTTTGTCTTCTTTGGCGAAGGAGTTTCGGAAAACCTTGTTTAAATACATCTGCTTTAGTGGCATTGTCATCGGGGACTTCACCGTTGTTACCGCACATTGAAGGTATTGACTGCATCATGCCACTGGTGTGCTTTATATGTGACAAGAATTTCTCTGCGTTTACTGCCAGATTCCAAGACAGAGTTTCATTGTGGAAATTATTAAAAGCATCTCTCATTGAAGTACGCTCTATCTTTCGAACTACTGCAAAACTTTGCCAATCTTGGGGATTTTATATTCTTTCAAATTTGGCATGCTTTTTTCGTTACTCCTGCAACAGCGATCTGTTCCGTTTGTATACCACTGGAGATCAGTACCATCACTCAACTGCCGTCGATGCTATCTCTCCAGACCGGAGTGGCCGAGCGGTTCTAGGCGCTACGGTCTGGAACCGCGCGATCGCTACGGTCGCAGGTTCGAATCCTGCCTCGGGCATGGATATGTGTGATGTTTTTAGGTTAGTTAGGTTTAAGTAGTTCTACGTTCTAGGGGACTGATGACCTCAGAAGTTAAGTCCCATAGTGCTCAGAGCCATTTGAACCATTTTGAACCTCTTCGTGATGTACAGACTTTGAAATGATTCCACATCTTCTATAAGCTTACATGATCAGATCGGTAGGAGTGGAGACTGTCTCTTAAAAAGACGTTAAGAGCATTTTTATCAACATTTTTTTAAATAGATGTACTTTTCGTTGGCTTTGATGGTTCTGGGTGTTACGATATTCAGCCTAGCAGCAACTGCCTTGTGGTCGCTAATACCTGTATTCGTCACGACACTCCCTATTTGTCCAGGATTATTCGTTGATAAGGGGTCAAGTATGCTTTCGCAACCATTTACGCTTCAAGTGGGCTCATGAACTAATTGATCAAAATAATTTTGTGAGAAAGCATTCAGTACAATTTCGGATGATGTTTTATGCCTGCCGACGGCTTTAAATGTATAATTTTTCCAGCATATCGAGGGTAGATTGATGTCACCACCGACTATAATTGTACGCGAGGGGTACCTATTTGAAATGAGGCTCAAGTTTTCGTTGAACTGTTCAGCATCTTCTGAGTCAAAGATCCAATTAATACTCGTAGTTTAGTCAAATTGTCAAGTACAACCTCTACCCATAATATTTCGCAGGAACTATCTACTTCATTTTCACTACATAGTAAAGTACTTCTGACAGCAGTAAATACTCTACCACTAACTATACATTCTGAACACTGTTCGGTCATTTGAAAAAAATTCAGCTGAACTTATTTGGGGCTTTAGCCAGCTTTCCGTAATTATAAATTTTTGAGCTTCAGTGCTTTCTATTAGAGCTTGGAGATCACGTTCTTTCGCAACACATCTATGACAATTTATAACTATAATACCGAACGTTTCCACAACTTCCTTAACTGTGTTTTACCTACCCCTTTATTTTAGATGGACACCCTTTCTGTGATTTCCTGAGACACTCTAACCTTAAAAACCGCCGAGTTCCTCCCACACAGCTGCAGCTACCCGTATATCGCCTTGGGTCAGCGACAATCGGAACTGCAGAGCAAACAAACTGTGCAGGGCCGGATCGATTGTGACCGGTAAATGGCACCATTCTCGTCTGAGTTACTCTTATGACCTTGTTAAGGAAATGATCGCTTACTGTGGCTTGGGTGATGCGAGTATCCATCTCAGGAAGTCCTTAGGCGTTGGCCATATTTCCGCTACGACGTAGAAACATATCACTACTGAAAATCGAAATCAGTGTCGGATGGTGATTATGTAAATCGGGGAATCGTCTTTTTGTTTACGTGTTGAGATATCTGCTTCAAATCAGTGTTCCGTCTCTAATGACCTCGTTGTCGACGGTATGTTAAACTCTAATATTATTTCCTCTTTCCGTAAGTTTGTCGGTTCTCTCAGTTCTGCTTCTCGTTAAAAGTTTCTTCTTTTGGTTTACTCTTAGTACACGTGCTATGATCATTAGACAGTTCAGTCATCTACATTTATATCTACATGACTGCTCGTCAACTCACACTGAAGTGCGTGGTGAAGGGTTTATCGGCCCTATTTCAGAGTATTTCGCTACCATCCCACTCTCAAACAGCGCCTGGGGAAAATCAACACTTAAATCCCTCCATACGAACTCTGATTGCTCTTATTTTATTATGATCATCATTTCTTGCTGCGTAGGCTGGCGTCAATAAAATATTTTTGATTTATGAGGAGAAAGTTTGTGATTGAAATGTCGTGAATAGATCTTGCCGCAACGAAAAACGCCAACCCAACTCGCTCATCATGTCCGTGACTCCCTCTCCCGTATTTTGTGATAATTCAAAACGAACTGGCGTCCTTTGGACTCCTGCAATGTCCTCCGTCAATCCTATCTGGTAAGAATCCCATACCGCTCAGCAGTACTCTAGCAGAAGACGGACGGGCCTAGTGCAGGCAGTCTATTTAGTACACATGTTGCACCTTCTGAGTGTTCCGCCAATAGAACGCAGTCTTAGATGTGCCATTTCCCACAAACTTACCTACCGAATAGTTCCATTTTAAGTTATTCGTAATTGTAATTTCTAGGTATTTAGCTGAACTAACATAATTTGGACTTGAGTTCTCTATCAAGTATTCGAAATTTAACGGATTTCTTCAAGTGTTCATCTGGATGACCTCACACGTTTCCTTATTTAGAATCTATTGCCGCTTTTCATACCATACAGATACCTCGCCTAAATCATTTTGAAATTACTTTTGGTCTTCTGCTGAGTTTACTAGACAGCATCATCTCCAGATAACCTAAAAGGGCTGCGCAGATTGTCTGAACATGGTGTGCTTTGCCGAACCTGCGGCGTAGCTACAGTGACAAACCCCTGTTACATGTTTGTGGAAGAGGAGGGGAAGCCTTTCTTAGTTCTAGAGCAGTCCTCTCCACGTGACGCCAATGTCTAATTGGATGACTGACTGGTACCCAAAGAAAAATTGAACGGAAATGTCTTTCCTCAACAATTACCGCCATACTGGGATTTTCAGGGAAAGTTATTTATGGTAGTTACATAATTACTCTGACAGTATCTGATACTGCAGTCCTTCCGCAACACATTAACAGTTTGAGAATTTAGCGTATAACTGATTTACGAGGAAAGATTTGTGTAATTACTTTATGTTTTTGCTAAATGACTTTGTAATTCTGTGAGAGACAGCAAAGGACTTGAACGGAATGTACAGTGTCTTGAAGAGACGATAGAAGATAAACATTAACAAAAGTGAAAGAAAGTAATGGAATGTAGCCGAATTAAATCGGGTGATGCAGAGAGAATTAGGTCATGAAACGATAGACTAAAAGTAGGAGAAACATTTTCCAATTTGGACAGTGAAATAACTCAAGATGGCCAAAGTAGAGCGGATAGAAAATATTGACCGGCAACAGCAAGAAAAGCGTTTCTGAAGAAGCGAAATTTGTTAGTATCGTGTTAGGAAGTCTTTTCTAAAGGTATCTGTCCGGAGCGCATACTTGTATGAAGAAGAAAAGTGGACCGTAAACAGTTCAGGCAAGAAGAGAATAGAAGCTTCTGAAATGTGGTGCTACAGAAGACTGCTGAAAATTGGAGGGGTGCATCGTGTAACAAATAAGGGGACACTAAACTGGGGGAAAAGAAATTTGTGACACAATTCAACTAAAATAACGAACTGGTTGATAGGTCACATTCTGAGAAGCCAAGGGATCACTAATTTAGTACTGGGGCTAAGAACTGTATAGGGAGGCCATGAGATGAGTACAGGTGAAAAAGAATGTTTTTCGGAGATGAAGAGGCTTGCACGGATAGAGAACAGCATCAGTCCAGTTTTTTCAATGAAGACCACAACAATAACAATGTAATCGAAATCTGTGATTTGAATGTCATTGTCTAGATTAATAACAAGGTCTCGCGTTGTATGGGCTCGATGTAACTGTTGCTTTGGCTTTACCAACTAGAGAGTGAATACGCCCTTATTTACAGGTCGTTTCGCAATTGTCTAAGACGAAAATTTCCGTGTATTGGATTAGTCTCCAAAGCACTGAAATGACACTGTGAAATCCAGCTTCGAGGTAACTAAAGATTCTACTCAACAAAACAGGTCCAAGTGCTAGTCCTGTAATGTTGAGTTACGAACTTAACCCACACACTACGCTCCGCTCGCAACAAAGGTGCAAACGCGTCAGAGATATTACTCGCCTAATGTACCACTTTCATTATATTTGAAGGTTGAACGGGTATGGTCGTCTAGCGGTAAACTTTCACCTGGCATAAGCCCCCCCCCCCCCCCCGCCCCATCCCTTCCAATCTCGTAAGGTGTCTTCCATTGTCTCTGATATATCATACACTATGTGATGAAACGTATTTGGACACCCCCGAAAACACACGCTTTTCGTATTAGGTGCGTTGTGCTGCCACCTACTGCCAAGTACTCCATATCAGCGACCTCAGTAGTCATTAGACATCGTGAGAGAGCAGAATGGGGCGCTCCGCAGAACAAACGGACTTCGAATGTGGTTAGGTGAATGTGTGTCACTTGTGTCATACGTCTGTACTCCAGATTTCCACAATCCTAAACATCCCTAGGTCCACTGTTTCCGATGACATAGTGGTCCACTGTTTCCGATGACATAGTGAAGTGGAAACGTGAAGGGACACGTACAGCATAAAGCGTACAGGCCGACCTCGTCTGTTGACTGACAGAGACCGCCGACAGTTGAAGAGGGTCGTAATGTGTAATAGGCAGACATCTGTCCAGACCATCACACAGGAATTCCAGACTGCCTCAGGATCCACTGCAAGTACTATGACAGTTAGGCGGGAGGTGAGAAAACTTGGATTTCATGGTCGAGCGGCTGCTCATGAGCCACACATCACGTCGGTAAATACCAAACGACGACCATCACACAGGAATTCCAGACTGCCTCAGGATCCACTGCAAGTACTATGACAGGCGGGAGGTGAGAAAACTTGGATTTCATGGTCGAGCGGCTGCTCTTGAGCCACACATCACGTCGGTAAATACCAAACGACGCCTCGCTTGGTGTGAGGAGCGTAAACATTGGAGGATTGAACAGTGGAACAATATTGTGTGGAGTGACGAATCACAATGTGGCGATCCGATGGAAGGGTGTGGGTATGGCTAATTCCCGGTGAACGTCATCTTCCAGCGTGTGCAGTGCAAACAGTAAATTTGGGAGGCGGTGGTGTTGTGGTGTGGTCGTGTTTTTCATGGAGGGGGCAAAAACCCCTTGTTGTTTTGCGTGGCACCATCGCAGCACAGGCCTACATGGGTGTTTTAAGCACCTTCTTGCTTCCCACTGTTGAAGAGTAATTCGGTGATCGTGATTGCATCTTTCAACACGATCGAGCACCTGTTCATAATGCACGCCCTGTGGCGATGTGGTTACACAACAATATCATCCCTGTAATGGACTGGGTTGCACAGAGTCCTGACCTGAATCCTATAGAACACCTCTGGGATGTTTTGGAACGCCGACTTCGTGCCAGGCCTCACTGACCGACATCGATACCTCTCCTCAGTTCAGCACTCCGTGAAGAATGGGATTCCATTCCCCAAGAAACCTTCTAGCACCTGACTGAACGTATGCCTGCGAGAGTGGAAGCTTCATCAAGGCTAAAGGCATCAGGAACTTGTAAGTCGTTTTCATCGAGGTGTCCGGATACTTTTGATGACGTATTGTAGGTGAACGCAAAACTTCGTAGTCAAAACAACATTTTATTTCGTTCACTAAATCCGTCATAAACTGTTGGTGGTTGAAAACCTCGGCCTACTGCCTCAAAACACGTTAAACCTTTATTCTCAGGTCCAATTATAAATGTTCAAGTAACACCTTCAGATTTACAAGGTAACTCGTTTTCCGAACGCGTGCAGAAAATTCGCTGCTCTTCTAGTACACGCACCTTCGGTGACCTCAGCATCACATAATGCTCTGCATCCTTCTAGCAGGCACTTGAGGAACTATTTTGTAGACAGATAGTGTCCCAAGCGACGGCATTAATGTCGAAAACATTTGCAGGATGATATAAATATTTATCACATTATGATTGTTTGAAATCAAAATATCTTTTATAGAAGGTGTGGAGTACAAATTCGCTAAGCATTTTCTCTCCGTGAAGTGGCATCAGTTTCAACAACCAACTAAGCATTCACATAAGACAGGGTGTAATGCTGCAAGGTGAACATTCGACGTTCATTTACAGTGATTGCTTATCTTTTCTTTTCAGTATTGTCATCATTCCGGATTATTCCCGACGTTTGGAATAGTAAATAAACAGCTTCAGAGTCTCATTTCGAACGGCGCTAACTATAGCAGAATATCATCTGTCGCAGCAGTGTCGTTTGTTGGTGTGGTGATGGGGAAAAATCAGTGAGAAGCCAACAACAGGTAAAAAAACACTGTTGTATGATACTCCAATCCCCCACAGGAAGGCAACAATAGCAGTTTTGGCATGGCGGCATAACATTCATCACTGCAAATAATGCGTAGCATGTAGCTCAGAAAATCAACGGAACCTAATTGTTTCTGTTCAAGTGTCGAATGAGAAAACTGGGGCAAAGGGTAACGAGGAGACAGGAAGCTAAAAAAATTGGTTTACCGAGGACGCGACAGTTCATCTGTGCACTAGGAACAGTTGCTTTGAGTTCCGATTAATCTCCACGTCTCCGGATTTAGAATATGACCGCGGGACAAATGAAACGTTGCACACAAAGCAACGGAAAACTGAGGGCTTGGTCCCCTGAGCCACTTCAGTTTTATATGCCGGTAGAGGTCACCTACTTTTTGACGCGGCAGCCGCCGCGGGAGCAGGTTCTAGCACGATTTTACGAGGCACGTGGAAATCGTGCCAGCGAGTGGAAATACTTGGCGACGATTTGGCACAGCTTGCAGCACGTGCATTGTGTAAACATGGTGATATAGTAAGAACCGAAAGCAGACTTTTTCACTGAATTCACTACGTTAAGGAAGTAAAGTGCTTCTATCGACAACCGATTCTGATCCTCTGGTTGTATTGTTACATAATGCAAAGAAGTACTACGCAGTGAATTCATCCACATAAATTGACTCACTGCAGCTTTACAGAAAAGTACAAATATCATAGTACAAATATATTTCAAGCAATGTAGCTGTTATTTTGACTGCAATTACAACGTTAAAAATCACAGTAATCTGTTACTTTGACAACAGAGGTTTTGTGTGCCGGCCGGGGTGGCCGAGCGGTGTAATGTCCTTAGGTTAGTTAGGTTTAAGTAGTTCTAAGTTCTAGGGGACTGATGACCTTAGAAGTTCAGTCCCATAGAGCTCAGAGCCATTTGAACCATTTTTAAGGTGTAAATAAATAAGTGTAATCATAAAAGACCATAATAAGCCTGTGTGGCTGTAACTGTTCGTACATATACCGACTTTATTTTTGGCGGACATTTACGCTGACTGACATACGAACTGTGTTTCAAAATTTGTACACAATGTCTCCGAAAGAGCGAAGTGATGCAATGTTTGGGAAAATGGACTCGCAGTCAGGGCGACGACGGTTTTCCGTGATTTGCCTAAACTCTCCAGGCAAATTCCGGGATGGCTCCTTTGACACGGGCACGGCCGATATTATTCCCCCATTCTTGGGTAAACCAAGTTTGAGATCCGTGTATAACATCAACGCGCTGAACTCCAATCTTCTACATCTACATCTACATGGATATTCTGCAAATCACATTTAAGTGCCTGGCAGAGGGTTCATCGAACCACATTCACAATTCTCTATTATCCCAATCTCGTTCAGCGTGCGGAGAAAATGAACACCTACATCTTTACGTACGACCTCTGATTTCCCTTATTTTATCTTGGTGATTGTTCCTCCCTATGCAAGTCGGTGTCAACAAAATATTTTCGCATTGGGAGGAGAAAGCTGGTGATTGGAATTTCGTGAGAAGATTTTCTCGCTACGAAAATCGTCTTTCTTTTAATCTTGCTTCCTTCCTTACAACGACTCCAGCATTTATAATATTGTTGGGAGCCATTGTATTCACATCCATGCATATCAGCTGCAAAATGTTAGTGCCCTAAGCCGTTATTGTAATTCTACGTCCTGAGTCAGAAGTTCTTGAGTGACACGAAGGTGTTCTTCGAGATATTTTATCTGCGCTGTGAGTTCTTTACAGTGCTTTGCTGTGTCATAGTACAGTAAATAATTACATCAAATACTTACTAAGCGGACGTAATAATACTATATTTTTCCTCAGCTTTGTTTTACTTTGGATTTAGAATGCTAAACGTAGATGATCAGCGTCAATGAAGTCCAAATTATTTGGCACTGTAAAATTCTACAGAGTTTGGTATAGCGGCTCATTTCACCATCAAAAGGTCGGTATTCCTCGCATAGGTATTTCGGAGCAAGAACCAAAATGATGATGTTTGTGTTCTAGTGAAAGACGTACACCAAGTGATGTGCTGCAGTGGTTAACACTAAATGTGTTCGGGACGCCGGCGGTACAACTCTCCGTCCCATCATCCAGATTTATATTTCCCACTGTTTTGCTAAACCGTTTAAGGCAGATGTAGATATGAAGATTGGGAGGGGGAGGGGTGTGTTTAGGGTTTCTCACTGATAAGTACACCGTGCAGTCAGATTAATGTCGCCACCTGTCAAAAGCTTGAATAACCACCTTTGCAGCTCGGACCCTTGCGAGACATGCAGGAAGACAGTCAGTGACATTCTGGACGGTGCCGACAGGGATGTGGAGTCGTACTGACTCCAGCTGCGCTAGGTTTCTCGGTTTAGTAAAATGGCGCGAACAGCCAGACCGAGGTGGCCTCACAGATTCTCGATTGAGTATAAATACGAGGAGTTTAGTGGCCGGGTCAGTACGGTGAACTCATCCTGTTGTTCTTCGAACCACGCATGTACACTGCGAGCTGTGTGGCATCTACCATTGTCCTGGTGGTAGATGCCAACGTGGCAGACTGCATGTAGGGCAGGCTATGGTCACCAAGGATAGATGCATACTTGCGTTGATCCATTGTGCCTTCCAGGATGATGAGAGCACCCAGGAAATGTCACGAAAACATTCCCCAGACCATACCGCTCCCATTTTCGGCCTGGACCATTCCGACGAATGTTGTAGGGCGTTTATTACATTCAGGAATTTCACGCCGATGAAGGACAAAAGGAGTTTCATCCGAAAATCCGATCTTCATCATTCAGTGAACGTCGAGATGCGGCGATTCCAGCCTTCGACGCCGATGAACAGCAGCTTACCAGAATGAGGTCCCGAGTTCGAGTCTCGGTCCGGCACACAGTTTTAATCCGCCAGGAACTTTCATATCAGCACACACTCCGCTGCAGAGTTAAAATTTCATTCTGGAAACATCCCCCAGGCTGTGGCTAAGCCATTTCTCCGCAATGTCCTTTCTTCCAGGAGTGCTAGTTCCGCAAGGTTTGCAGAAGAGCTTCTCCGAAGTTTGAAAGGTAGGAGACGAGGTACTGGCAGAACTGAAGCTGTGAGGACGGGTCGTGAGTCCTGCTTGGATAGCTCAGATGCTAGAGCACTTGCCCGCGAAAGGCAAAGGTCCCGAGTTCTAGTCTCGGTCCGGCACACTGTTTGAATCCTCCAGCAAGTTTCAGCAGCTTACCAACTTAACAGTTTCGGAAATGCTTTCACCCTTGGCCAAAAGCCAATGGTCATGCCCTTTTGGAGGCCAGCTAAGTTGCTCTTTTACGCGTGTCAACAACGACTGCACTTTGCATCCACGTCCCCCCCCCCCTCTCCCTTCCCACCGATATGCTTTATGTACCCTCCACCGCTAGTACTACCTCCCACCGTCCTTGAGTGGTTATTGCACGTTGACGTTGGACATAGACGGTGGTCACGTTAATGTAACTAGACAGTGTTTATGGCCGATTGTCTCACCCTTTCGGGCGTTCTAGAAGGTATACGATGCAAGATACGAAAAATCTGTGCTCGATACTGCTATTTACATAATTACGTTGTTGTAATTCGTGTATTTACATTTCTTCCCTATAGGTAATAATGCAGTCAGGTTTACCAGTGGCTCCGTGACCAAGGTGCGAGTATCTATCGTCAGGAAACGAAAGATTGATAGGAAGGTCCTAGGATTGTTTATAGAGGCATATGACTACTGGGAAAATGTGTCACACATCTGCGTCACATTGAAGTGAAGTTCAGCATTCAATAGAAATTAATTGACCTGTCATAATACTGTGAACTCACTTTTTAAAGTTCCCTGTAACTAAATGCGAATGATGCATCCTGAAGTTCATTGATTAACTTCCAGCTTACTTTGTAACCAGTTCATTTCATTTAGGTTTTTAGTTTTAATTTACGTGACGTTAACACAAGTAAGCAATATTTATTATCTAAATGATTTAGGTCGATACTTGTTAATCGAGTGATACGAGGGGAGTTGAAAAAGTTAAGTTCGCGTTACTACGGCATGATAAGTAACTTTTATTGAGTGGTATACCACAGTTCAAAGTGATAAAGATACATGACAGTATTTTTCAGCATAGTCGCCAAGTGTCTGTAATAAGCTGTCGGAAATGTCTACCAATCGTTCATTTGTTCTGCGCTAGAATTCCGCTCCAGGCATTCGGAAACCGCTGTACGGACGTTCTCAACGTCGGAAAACTGTGCGGCTGCTGCGAATCAATTCCTCAATTGCCTGGGTATATTCGTCTGTGGTCGACGTCGCTGGCGTTCCTTCCCGATCAGCAGCTGCCGCGTCAGTGCGGCCTTGGTCAAACTCTTGGCACCACTTCACTACGGCTGGACGCGACATCGCATTTTATCCATGTGAACCTGTGTGTAGCTTAGACATTTTGCCCGCATGAACCGTACTGTCCTGCATACTTCAACTTTAGAAGGAAGGAAAGAAGGAACGACCCGTCGACAATGAGGTCATTCGTGACGTGTCACCTTTGGAGTACGACTCCAGTTCCCGCGCCATTTCGTTCCACACTGTGATGCATTTGTTATCCGTAACACTACAGAACAGTGCCTGTTGGAAGCCAAACAATGTACCCTGATTACAATTAGTGTGCAGCTACTCCCGGAGGTAGAGTGTGGGCTGTAATTATCGCACGGTTTCGAAACTTGATGGATACGTTAATGCATTAACGCGCAACATATTTACGCGGGAAAAACTTTAGTTCCAATTATGGTCACCATGTGGAAATCTGGCGCTGTACAGTACCCTCGTCGACGTCTGCGGTGCTCGTACTGAACAAACTGTGTAAGCGAAAGTCAATAATAAAATCAATGCCTTTCTCACTTAGTTGAGCTTCTCTGCCTACGTCCCGTTCCTAATCCAATACACATGGAAACATTTCTGTACGTCTTTCTTGCATTCACAGCGCCAGATTTGCAACTGGTGGACAAAATTGGAGCTGATTATTTTTCCAGCGCAAATCGTTTCTGCTTTAAGGCATTAGAATACCTGCCAAGTTTCGATGCCACATGATAATTACAGCCCACACCAGACATCCCTTGGTAGCAGCATTTTACTAATAACCACCCGGTATTCTCTTCTGACAATGAGTCTCGCTTGTTGCGCAAACGTCTTGCCATGCAGCGACATTTGTAGCTTAGTTTTCAAGCGCCGTCGTATATTGCTGCTGCAATAGAAGTCAAAAGGGATATCTTTTCCTAATCCTTTCTGTTGGCGGCCGGACGGAGTGGCCGTGCGGTTCTAGGCGCTACAGTCTGGAATCGAGCGACCGCTACGGTCGCAGGTTCGAATCCTGCCTCGGGCTTGAATGTGTGTGATGTCCTTAGGTTAGTTAGGTTTACGTAGTTCTAAGTTCTAGGCGACTGATGACCTCAGAAGTTAAGTCGCATAGTGCTCAGAGCCATTTTTTTTCTGTTTGGTTGGAGATGATCTGACCTTCGATGCACTGAACTGAAGTCGCTATGGCCTTATTTCACCAATTTCCAATGATAACAATTTTCTGCGGCACTGTCTTAACGCGTCTAGTCTCCGTTCGCGCGGCCACCCTGTAGGCGGTTCGAGTCCTCCCTCGGGCATGGGTGTGAGTGTTGTTCTTAGCGTAAGTTACTTTAAGTTAGATTAAGTAATGTGTAAGCTTAGGGACCGATAACCTCTGCAGTTTGGTTCCATGAGATCTTATCACAAATTTCCGAACAACTTTCTGCAACAGCTGTGTTGGCAACAAATTCAGACGGAAAATGTGTGACTGTTCAAAGTCGCTAAATACTGACGTTATAAAAAATGACACGGCATAGTTGTCAGCTTCCGTCTGGAGAATGCCCATAGTTTGTAACTTGTGTCCTCTTTCTCTTAATCTGATTGTTCAGCAAAGACTTGGCGAGCAGTTTTGTTCACTGTGGACTGCGTATCCGCTCGTGCAACGCTTCGTAGTCGACTGTGAACCCTTCCACCGACACGTTGCTGTCTTCGAATCGAGTGTCTTGCTCCCCCCCCCCCCCCCTCTCCAGGCCAACCCCCTCCGCCGCAAATCTCGAACTAGTGTGTCATGTTGCAAAGCACCACCCAGTGAGATGACACTCCAGATACGTGGCATGCAGTAAGACATCGTTTTGTTTGCCCATAGGAGTCCTCACTCTCTGTCTAACGTAGCAGATATTTCCAATCTATTACTTGTGCGGTTGCTGTACAAATATAAAAAATACGCAACGGATTCATTTGGCACATGCAGACAATGGAAGGTACATGCTATATCAACAAAAGCCCGACAACTCTCTGTATTCCTCTTTCAAAATTTAGTTACACTACTGGCCATTAAAATTGCTACACCACGAAGATGACGTGCTACAGACGCGAAATTTAACCGACAGGAAGAAGATTATGTGATATGCAAATGATCAGCTTTTCAGAGCATTCACACAAGGTTGGCGCCGGTGGCGACACCTACAACGTGCTTACATGAGGAAAGTTTCCAACCGATTTCTCACACACAAACAGCAGTTGACCGGTGTTGCCTGGTGAACCGTTGTTGTGATGCCTCGTGTAAGGAGGAAAAATGCGTACCATCACGTTTCCGACTTTGATAAAGGTCGGATTGTAGCCTATCGCGATTGTGGTTTATCGTATCACGACATTGCTGCTCGCGTTGGTCGAGATCCAATGACTGTTACCTGAATATGGAATCGGTGGGTTCAGGAGGGTAATACGGAACGCTGTGCTGGATCACAACGGCCTCGTATCACTAGCAGTCGAGATGACAGGCATCTTATCCGCATGGCTGTAACGGATCGTGCAGCCACGTCTTGATCCCCGAGTCAACAGATGGGGACGTTTGCAAGACAACAACCATCTGTACGAACAGTTCGAAGACGTTTGCAGCAGCACGGACTATTAGCTCGGAGACAATGGCTGCGGTTACCCTTTACGCTGCATCACAGACAGGGGCGCCTGCGATGGTGTACTCAACGACGAACCTGGGTGACGAATGGCAAAACGTCATTCTTTCGGATGAATCCCGGTTCTGTTTACAGCATCAAGATGGTCACATCCGTGTTTGGTGACATCGCAGTGAACGCACATTGGAAGCGTGTATTCGTCATCGTCCCATACCATCACCCGGCGTGATGGTATGGGGTGCCATTGGTTACACGTCTCGGTCACCTCCTGTTCACATTGACGGCACTATGAACAGTGGACGTTACATTTCAGATGTGTTACGACCCGTGGCTCTACCCTTCATTCGATCCCTTCGAAACCCTACATTTCATCAGGATAATGCACGACCGCATATTGCAGGTCCTGTACGGGCCTTCCTGGATACAGAAAATGTTCGACTGCTGCCCTGGCCAGCACATTCTCCAGATCTCTCACCAAATGAAAACGTCTGGTCAATGGTGGCCGAGCAACTGGCTCGTCACAATACGCCAGTCACTACTCCTGATGAACTGTGGTATCGTGCTGAAGCTGCATGGGCAGCTGTACCTGTACACGCCATCCAAGGTCTGTTTGACCCAATGCCCAGGCGTATCAAGGCCGTTATTACGGCCAGAGGTGGTTGTTTCGGGACTGATTTCTCAGGCTCTATGCACCCAAATTGCGTGAAAATGTAATCACATGTCAGTTCTAATAAAATATATTTGTCCAATGAACACCAGTTTATCATCTGCATTTCTTCTTCGTGTAGCAATTTTAATGGCCAGTAGTGTATATGTATTTTAGAAAGAAAATCTTCAGAATTAACTAGAATCAATCAGCGCTATTAGTCATATCCTGGTGAAGCTCTCATACTTCAGTTTTGGGCTGTAGTAGTCCACTAAATTCATCACCTAATCCTCGCGATAAACAGAAAATCTGTGTTCGAGTTCCAGTCCGCTCTAATATATTTCCATATATTACTGCAAAACAGATCTACTCTCAATGCAGCCGAGTTAAAGAATTTGCAGTCAGCGAATTAATTTGGAAGTGTTCCGTACAGCAGTGATCGTCAAGACTGTTCCGCTCCTTTTTCAGACATAGTGAAAGGTCTCTGTTGGATTCCTTTCATGTTAATTTCTTAAATCTGTTGTCATTTACGGCATAAATTCCTCGTCTAAATTTACTGTGGCGTTTCTGACTATCTGGAAGGAGACTGAGTAGTGGAACGTGTTACTTTTACACATAAACAAGAACGATCTGTCACACTACTACACTTAAAATACAGTTTATATGTAATTCATGTCCCACAGTCTCATACGGAACCTACATCCGCTTTCTTTTATATACTGTATATGATAAGATACTGTCATCCCCCTTCCCTTCTGTGTGAGAGGATGAATGAGCAAACGTATTTCTAGTTGCATGCTTGATGATAGCAGACAAGTCTGTCTGCTAGAGAACAGTAGGATCAACGTCGGAACAGGTAGCTACGCTTTCTAAAAGCAGAGAGGTTTCTATCCTTAGTATGGTCCTGTCCGTCTCTTGTCATGTTGGTATAGGAAGCTGCCTCTCTGGTCACTTCCGTTTGTATTTGTGAGCCATCCTCAGAAAGGAACCAGGGCAGTCTGTCCGTGGCGAGCATCTGGAGTGGTAAGATCTCCGGCTAAGCGCGTGTCTGCTAAGTCCGTAGGACAATGGATTTCTTAAGTTCAGCCTAACTGAAAATTTGATCACCTTTATTTCAGGTTTAACTCTAAAATATCTAATGTTATCTTAAATTGCAGCGCAGTGTAATTCTCGTGTGAAGTTCAGAATATATTCCGGTAGTTGCTTTGTCACTACTTTGTGAATAAAGTGGAACCACGTGTTGATCAGTAACTCTAACTAAATTCATCAATTTTAAATGCGAATGTGCGTGAGATTATAACGTCTCGTCTTGACAATATTTTTCAATATAGCAACTTTTCTTTATGTTCAACCCACGTGGGGTGTACTTTGTGAGATCAGTACCACGTGCTTATACAATTGTTTGACCCATCAGGTTAATAGTAAGACGATAGTAACCAGTTGGAGGTTTTTCTTTTGTAAATTGCTTTTCGATCTAATTTATTTTAATTATCAAAATTATTGTGGAGTTACACTCTTTGTGTAAACCAAGTTGACCACGTGAAGCATGTGGTGTAAGCATCAAAGTAGCCCTCAGCTGTTCTTTTCGGGAAGATTTCACAGAGAGTTAGTATGAATTTAGTATACCAGAATGTGTGGTAATTACATGACGGACAGGATTGTGCTACGAACGTAACTTTTTTGGGTGAAAATTGAATCGGTTGGTAGTGGTTAATTTTCTCTTGCGTATGTTTCAACGTTCTTTGCGTGTTGTTTTATGAATGTAGTGTTGTATGCAGTCTCCCAATCTTGGCTCCATATTTGATGTGTTCCGTAAGATTACAATCTCACATTTTCACAATCCTAAATAAGGCACCAGTTTAGTTAGGAATCAAGTTTAATATGTTGAAATTTCAATGATCAATGTTAAAATAAATTTCCAAATACAAACTGATTTATTTCTTTTTATTTAAATTCTCTTTTTACACACACACACACACACACACACACACACACACACACACATATATATATATATATATATATATATATATATATGTGTGTGTGTGTGTGTGTGTGTGTGTGTGTGTGTAAAAAGAGAATTTAAATAAAAAGAAATAAATCAGTTTGTATTTGGAAATTTATTTTAACATTGATCATTGAAATTTCAGCATATTAAACTTGATTCCTAACTAAACTGGTGCCATATATTTATATATATATATATATATATATATATATATATATATATATATATCTCACCGGTTGTCGTATGACTATTAAAAGATTATAATTAATGTTAGTCTGGTTGGGAATTTGGTAAGCTAGACTGGATACCTGGTGAAACAGTTCCGCAGTAATGCAAGGTTAACTTCCCCAGACAGCTCACAGCTTTTAACCCGCTTTTATTGTCTATCAGTTCCGCTTACACCACAAATAAAGCAACAACGTTACAATAGTTGTTAGTAAATAAAGAGGAAATTCCCCATGGACTAACGGGGAAGGAGACTTCGGCAGAATTCAGATATAGCTTCCTCACCGTGAAAAAAATCTTCGAATGAAAATTGTAAATTATGAATCTAGACGTTTACCTCCGAAATATGTGCAAGAATCTCCAGGTGCGAGACTGGCTAACTCGTGAACTATGGATACTGAGGTCGAGAAACGACGTTAGTTGTAAACATTGACAGTATATACAGGGTGATTCAAAAAAACGTTTACAAACGGACATGGCACATCGGACATACAACAAGGATCAGTAATCGCATAGGAAACGGGGATCGCAAAGGCCATCCGGGCCGCTGAATGGCGTTGCAGTTATTTCGTCACATGCTACAAATGAGGGCCCACTATAGAAGTTGCTCAAACTTTTGTCCAGATGCATCGAGGCACGCCTGATATCGACGCCGCATTCAACAGCGCACCCTCTGATAGGTACCTGGTGAATCTCGAAGAGATCCTGCTGCCTCAACACTGCTGCCCACTAGGTCCACCGGCGGTGTAATAGGGGTTTCACACACAGGACCCTTCACATAGCGCCACAGGGAAAAATCGATTGGCGCAGACCGCGTGATCATGGTGGCCATGTTACTGCCCCAACGCTACCAGTCCAGCGGCCGGGTAAGATTACCGCCAGATGTGCCCTCAATTGTTTGCTGAAATGCGCGGGGACTCCGTCGCGCTGAAATAGAATACGGCGTCGAATAGGCATGGCAAAATCATTCCGTTTGTCCGGCGGGACCTCTCGCAGGAACACGAGATATGTGCGACCGTCTAGTAGAACCGGGAAAATGTATGACCCAATCAAACGCGACCCCCTCTCGTGGCCTTTGCGATCCCCGGTTCCTATGTGATTACTGATCCTTGTTGTATGATCGATGTGCCATTTCAGCTTGTTAAAGTTTTTTTTTGAATCACCCTGCACGCATAAAAATCCGAAATATAGACAGCAGAGAAACTCTTATTCGTCTCCAGCTCTGGACGGAACTTCTTCAGACTAATTTACTTCAGCTCCCAATGTCAGAGAAGATTGTTTCCCACAGCAGTGTTTGGCGACCGTCTTTGTATCTTACATGACATTACTCGCATTCTACCACCGCATTCGCAAGTACAATTGCAAGGTGTGATGGCATTCCTCGTACGTAGCGCGCAGAAATATCTCTTCGTCTCTGATCACAGTAACAGTCTCTACCTAACATAGCAGTTGTTTCCAATTTGATTGGTGAGCATTGTCCATAGCCGCACATACACAACTCCTCTCTTGCTGTAGAGCGATATAAAACCGCGGGAAAAAAAACGTATTTCAGACAAGAATGGAGGAGCACTCCTTGGCGTTAAATGTACGAGTGTGCAGTTGAATATGAGCTCCTCAAGAGAAGTGGTATCATTGAATGTTCCTCCCATCTGTTACATGTGGTTCACTTGTACGACTATTCCACGAATTTTAGCAAATTTTTCTTCGGAAGAAGCCACAAACCATGAATTTCAGTTACTGCTCCCCTTCAGTTCATTTACCAACGAATGAGCGGTCTTGAAAACTGACGGAAACTCCTCACCAGTCTTCCCAATGAAGTTTGTATTGGTGTCAGTGTCTATGTTTCTCAGTATAGGTAGTTCTGTAATAGCAAGATGCTCATCTTTACACAGTTCCACAAGTCTACAAGTTAGAGACTGCCACCAAATATGACTGTCAACCAACAACCTTGCAAATGTCTGAAAGTTTGAATAAACCTATTTAGATAATTACCTTAATTAATCAGGTATCTTCCATTGTGCCACAAATTTATGAGACTTATCAGGCAACTCTTGTAAGCGACCGAACGCTACAGTATCCTGCACGCAGCCCACGGTTGCAAAGTTTTGCAGAGGCGCCACGTTAATGGAGGGCTGGACGGATCAGCGTCTGCACAAAGCGCGCGGGGCGCGGGGCTGGGGTTTAATTATCGGCGCACATCAATCACGCCGGCTGATAGCATTGCGACCCCATTACTTGCGGTAAAGCGCGCCATTACCCAGCACAGCGGCCGGACCGGGATCCAGCATGTGGGGTTACGCGGCGCCGAAACACTTCAATCTCTCTGAGTGGCCGAGAGAGGCGTCAGCCAGTCAGTGGCTGAGATGTTCTCACACTACAGCAGATGTGTCTAAACAGTCCGCTGAACAAACCATGTATCTGAATGTGAACATTAAGACGTACATGGAGAAATACGCAGAGAAGTCTCACATAATGTTGAACACCTAGCATGGGAAGACTCGTTCGGCGCCACCAATAGATTGCCGTTGCAAATTACGAAAAACTGCGATTAAGATAGATGCAGTATTGGACGCAAGTATACATTAACAATCTGCGAACGTAAACTGGGTTGACAACTGGCTTAAAAAGCTGGCCGGACAGAAAGTAATATTTCGATAGTGTTTCATATTTGGCGGCTAGCGTCATCAACCCCAAAAAAAGGTTCAAATGGCTCTAAGCGCTATGGGACTTAACATCTGCGGTCATCAGTCCCCTAGACTTAGAGCTACTTAAACCTAACTAACCTAAGGACAGATGGTTCAAATGACTCTGAGCACTATGGGACTTAACATCTGAGGTCATCAGTCCCCTAGAACTTAGAACTACGTAAACCTAACTAACCTAAAGACATCACACACATCCATGCCCGAGGCAGGATTCGAACTTGCGACCGTAAGAGCAGCGCTGTTCCGGACCGAAGCGCCTAGAACCGCTCGGCCACAGCGGCCGGCGTCATCGACCCAAAGAAACGAGTGGTAGTGGAGATGGATCCTGCAGATCCGCGAACATATCAAATCCAGGAGGTATCGCTTTAACTGTAGGACACGCATAAGACTAAAAATGCCTGCAGCTATTCTTTCCACTGCTTATATAGTTTCTGCACGTCTTCTCCCGCGAGGCTGCGAAGGACGTTTTCCGTTTTAGCCTATCAGGTGAAAGCAAGGGCACGTCTGCAGTAAACTGATAGTTCACTGCCGCTGAATTGACCGTTGTTGATTAAATTTGTCATAACAGACGGTGATCATTTGTAATACCGACAATCTGCAAGGATGGATCCCTGACTGGGAATGGAGGAAAAGACGTCCTGTGGACATGTGTCCAGAAATGCATCGTTCCCACGATGGATGGCGCTGACGAATGAAAGTTCCTCTGACCACGCGGGGAGTGTTCCTTGTGTGTTGCAGGCTATGTGATTGACGCAGAATACTGTAAGCAGCAGTAACGTCCGGTATTCACATCGGGAACAAGCCGAGATGTAGTTGGTGTACGGCCCAGCAGATGGAAACGGTCAATGGGCAGCACGGCTGTAGCAAAACACGTACCCTCACAGACACCAACCCAATTACAGAACATTTCAAGCTCTTTTTGTGCGTTTGTCTAATCATGGGTCCTCTCAGACGAAAGTACAGAATGATGGCGAACTGGACGTACACAAAATTTGGAGGCCCGAGATCTACACGATGTAGAGACAAATTCTAGTACAAGTTCCAGGCAAATGACCCACCAACATGACCACACAAACACCCAAAAAGAGCTTGAAATTATGTGTGATGTGGTTGTCGCCTGTGAGGGTACTTGTTTTGGTATATCCGTGTTCCCTCTCGACCGTACCCATCTGCGTGGCCGTACACAAACACCATCTCGCCTTGTTCTCGACATGAATACCGGACCATTATGCTGCTTACAGTACGCTGCGTCGATCACACAGCCTGCAACACACAAGAAACACAATGCGCGTGGTCAGAGGACCTTTCATTTGTCATCGCCATCTACTGTGGCAACGATGCGTTTCCGGACACGTGTTCGTAGGACCTTTTTTTTTCTCCATTGCCGGTCAGGAGTTCGTTCCTGCAGTTTGTCGGTTTTATTAATGTTCACCCTGTATAAGCATCCCCTTCAAGGACACCCTGTATAAGCATCCCCTTCAAGGACTAAATACATTTGCTGACTAACGACATATAATTCCTTACTAATACTTTCTGTTCCTCTTTTTAATACACAGGGAGATTCATCTTCATTCAAGTCGACATCTGCTTTCGTATTCCGCAAACCACCATATGGTGCATGGCGGAGGAGGTTACCTTGTACCATCACTAGTCATTTCCTTTCCAGCTCCAATTGCAAAGGGAGCAAGGGAAAATCGGCTGTCTCTATGCCTCTGTATGAGTTCTACTTTCTCTCGTCAGTTTTTATTCAAACGAAAATCTTAGTCATTTATTATTATGAAAATGAGATTACACAGAAAAATTTCAGATATGTCGTTTTTCGACAAAGTCCCCATGACATTTGATGCCGCATTCCACCGCTTCGGAAGTACGTGTTTAAATCGTGATCAGAATGCTTTTTGTCGTGACAGCAGCAACTAGCACGCCGCGGTTTTCACCTCCTCACCGATTCTTTGAGCAGTGAGAACTCAGAAAAGACACTCGATGCAAAGTCTGGTGAACAAGGTCGGTGCTCGAGACATTATAATTTCGTACCCTATATTGTGGGTACGGTTGAACGCGCAGTATGGGAACGGGCATTGTCGTGTTGGAACAAGACAACTGTAGTTAAAATGCTTGTCTTTTACTACTGATTGAAGAGCGAAGGTGATTTCTTAGCTGATTTGAATGTGAATTACAGGTCATTGTTTATCTGCTTTACGTGTAATTATCCAAAATTACCTTATTTGCATCCTAAAAAAAGTGAGTCTGACGTTTCCTTTTTTTTTTTTTTTTTGTCTTCATTTCGGATGTAAATGACATGGCACCCATCTTGCGGATGCTCTACTCAGCACAACACAAACAATGGTATGTGCTGAACCCAGTGGCATAGGCCCGATGAGAGGGGGGTGTCGCCAGGGGAGAGGGAGGGGTAGGGGAGGGGCATGGCTTTGGGCAGCATAAACTGGGGGAGGGGGCGGCAGGTGGCAGCAAAACTGGATAATCCCCTTCCGCATGGTCATTAGGTCAGTTCATCAACTGCCATCGGGGCTGCATAGGTATTTACGCAGAATCTGAAGGCAACTGGACGCATGGAAGTGGTTCAAAATTGAGTTGTAAGATTTAACGTAGACAGATACACCGTAAGCTAGGTATGCTTGAGTCCCCAGTGTTATCTTCAACCCAAAGGGGAAAACAGCTTTGGTCCGTTGTTAGGGGCAACAGTTACTGAAATGAGTGTTAGAACTATGATTTCCTGATTGGCAGCAGGTGTATGTTTGGTAGGGATAGATTTGTTGTTTCATATTCTGGCAACCAGAGGCTGCCTTATGGCTTATTTGTCACAGTGAAAAATTATTGTTTCGTTTACTCCACAAAACGTCTACTTCCTATTCTGATTACAGGACGTTGTCTTGAAAGTCCTTTGTCAGGAGAACTCGCAGCATCTGGAACTGGTTATGAGTGCCTGTGTTCGTTATATCTGTGAAGTTAGACTCTCTGATCATATTTCATAATCATATGCGTAGGTATGCTGGCTGCTTGAACACAAGTGCAGAAATTTCCGTACCCATGTCTTCTCTGCTGTCTTATCAACGTACACTATCCTCATGTTTCTGCTAGATCTTAATGCTCTTATCTGAAAAAAATGGTTCAAATGGCTCTGAGCATTATGGGACTTAACTTCTGACGTCTTCAGTCCCCTAGAACTTAGATCTACTTAAACCTAAATAACGGAAGGACATCACACACATCCATGCCCGAGGTAGGATTCGAACCTGCGACCATAGTAGTCGTGCGGTTCCAGACCGTAGCGCCTAGAACCGCTCGGCCACTCCGGTGGGCTCTTATCTGAGCAACATGGCAGAAACACCCATTCCCATCATAGTAAAATCCTTTCTTTTCCTCTCCATCGTTCAGCCACTTTCTCGAAGTCCTTCTCAGTAGCAGGAACCCGACTCTGGAAAAATCTCCCGCATTGTGTTAGAGACCTGAATAAAATCTTCAGTTTCTGTAGACAGTTAGTGACTTATCTACTAAAGCACAACAGGGATTACCATTGTTCCTGTACGCGCTCTTTACGCTTCTACACTCTTCTTTCCAACTAGATCTTTCTCTTTTCCCAGTATTCTTACCTGAGACAGTCGCCTTAAATTTGTTACAACCCAGTACTCGCTAAAGGAGAAAAAAATCTGCCTTATAACCTATAGATTCTTTTTATACTGCCGCTATCGTTACTGTTATCATCATCATTATTATTATTGTTATTAACACTCTTATCACTATTAGCGGCAGCAGTTGCAGTAGTGCAAGTACTGCCACTAGTGACTATTAGTTCATAATGCACATTATTTGCTCACATTACCACTTCAGACCTCAAATTATATTAACAGTGTTTGTCGTATTAAAATAGTTATTTTTTTGGGAAACTATGATGTAAAAAAATGTACTGTACGTGTGAAACCCTGGTCCAGTGTAAGAGAGGACATTTCTTATCTCCAGGTACCGTCAAAACATACAGTGTGTTGGTAATTTTCACATTCCATGCTTTTTACAACTTTATTCTTCCTTATTTTAATGTTTTTGGTAACGTAAATCATATAAACACGTTGTTTTAAAAACTTGTCAACACACCATGGAAAAGTGGGCTACTTTAGCCCATATTTTTGTCATATGATATGGGCTCAAGTGACCCTGAATAACATTTCTAACCATCAAATTCAATATTACTGTGAGCTCAAGTTGGCCTGAAAGTACATTCATTTCCAAAGCTTGAATAGTGTTCGTCAAATGTAGTTTGTTGAAGGGTTTTTCTGTAATTACCAAACAGATGATGAGTGCGCTGTAATAGAATACATAAAGCCCACCAACAATGGCTGTAAATGGCCAACATGGAAGGATATTTTACTGTACAAGACATGACGACATTGTTGGAAAAAGAGAATCTCAAAAATTTGTGAAAAAGTTCTTTTTACAGTCACTTCGAAGAACAACATATTATTTACTTTGTTAAATGCTTTCAGTGCAAAAAATTACTGGAATAATGTGAAAAGTGTGCTGCACTTTGCCTGTCACGAAATAAATTTAGTTAATAAATCATCTAGATCTAGTTTATCGGTAATATCGCAGTAAATATGTAAAATAACAATGTTACTGAGTAGATCTTGCAACATTGTTGATCTCAAATGAGATTTAAATGGACGTAAAAAAGAAAAAGCTTCGTTCATTAGGACAGGATGATAAAGGAATTGTAATATGCAAGCGAAAGAAGTGCGGGAACTACAGGAATTAGTCCTCTTGTTCATTTATGTTTTTTTAAGAACCCGAAAACTTCTCGCAATTTCTTTTCTTGCTTATTTTGTCTCTTCAAAAGTTGCAAAAAATTGTCTCTTTCACTTATTAGTCTCTCTCCATCAGAAACATTCTCAAAAAATTTTACAATTAAATCAACAACTGTTGGATGTCTAAGAAGAAATTTTTCTAACGATTTAAAAGAAATTTACGGAATAATTGTTGAACATACTCTTGAGTGACGCGTTGTTTCTTGAAGCGTTTTGAATCTTCCGTTTTCCTTATCATCTTGATTGAGACGCTTTGGAGTTTCGTGCTGACGCAGAAGTTAAGATTCGTCAAAATCAAGGTCAGCAACACCTTCATCACTTTTACGCCAAATTTAATCAAATTTAGGTTAATACGAAAAGAAAAGAATAATCTACCATCTGTTCACCACACCGAACTGAATGTCTACAGGTGCTCTAGACTTCGCGAGGGTCTCTTATTTAGTTCCTCTAAGCCTCAAGCTTGGAAGAAATTCATTTTAGATTACATGTTTCGGCCAGTAAGTGCTATTATAACTGATTGACTGACTAAAGCAGCAGAGTTAGAAGAGGATTCAGGGGGCACATTGGAGCGCAAGATGCGGTGCAGTAAATATGTCACAAATTGATTACAAAATAATGTTACACCGCTATAGATGCTAACAGAAATAGATAAAATCTTGAACACAGGAAAGGACGCAGGAACTTCGTTAGTCGGGATGCAGTCATTTTCCTTTATATGTTTCATGGAAATCTGGCAACGGGTGCTGCCCAAAATTATTTGCAAACGGGGGCCTTCGCCTAGATCGGTGTGCCCAGAAAATAAGCGCCTTCTAGACTGTGCTGGACGAGGAGCAATAGGTACTCGTAGACAGGGATGTACATTATGGTAAAAGCTTATGTGAAGAACCTGGCATTTCTGCTGAACGTCCAATACGAATTAGTAGGAGGTACATTTCTGGCGACGGAGGTAGAGGTGACAGCTTGTCGCGCGAAGACGATTTAAAACGAAAAGTGTTTTCTTTGTTAGATAGAGCTAAAATTCGAGAAAGGTTCCAGCAGCTCCAGAATTTGGCCGAACAATATGCTTCCCTAATGCCTGCTATAGTGCTGGGCATTGATGACGAGCAATGCAACCTCCACCAAGCTTCTTAAAATATTGATGTAAGAGTTTATGCTCGAGTGCGTGCGTCTACGAGATTTCATAGCTATAACAGACAGTAAAAAAGAACTGATTCTAGCCAACTGTGTTTATTAAAATTTATTTTGAGTCCAAATTTGAAGACGAGATACATAATACAAATTATAAAGCAGAGAACATTCCCCGCAGCTGTCACAAGTAACGCTAGTTGTGTGACAAGCTTCTCTAAATTGAAACCGATTAACAATTGCTTAAGATCTGTAACATACAGATTGAGATTAACAAAGTTTTGCAGTTGAATAAGAGGAACAAGTTGACACTGTGGAATGGTGTTAGAGAGTTAGCCTTGCAAAATTTTGATTTAAGAAAGACGTTTTATTCGTAACTCATTTGAAATAGTGACAGGTTATCACAGTTTTTTCTTAATTTCCAATTCTTTGCAATATTTTGAGTCAGTGTAAGGTAGGTCAGTCCTTTCGTGAACTGCGAGACTTCTTGTTGATATTCAACATCTTTGGAGTGATTACTGCTTTTTAGGATCATTTGTGAATACTTTCTACGGTTTACAAATTGAAGGCTTACATCCTCATGTAACGTGTCTTTTCTATACGGGAAACACAAAAACCGCTTATAGATTGCCACGAAATTAAAAGGTATCATAACAATGTTGCATTCTGTTACATATACATTCAAGCTCCCCTTATATTTTTCGTTGCTCTGCGAGAATGCTTCCCACTGAATATATGAAAGATCAAAGTCAGATCACTTAATATTCATTCTTGGGTAAAAAATTTTATAAGAAGGGAAACATTTTATGGCATTTTGACTGAGGTCACATCAGTTATGAACCCCGTTTTAATCGAAATGGAGTCGGAGGTTAAAAAGTATTTGCGAATTATAGACCGGAAAAATGTACGTAACACATTTAGTGTTAACGAAGAATGTAATTTATTTTGTAAGATTGACTACAGTTACCTGTAAAATATCCCAAAACAAGTTTAATAAATTTTATTCCGTTTATTATTATTTTTTGCAACTATTATTTATCACACGGAGATCATTGCTACTAAACACAGCAGTGCATTTTTCGTGGCAGTACTTAAAGACACTGTGACTTTATAAACAATGGTTGTAAATGTTTGTGAACTCAGTTGTATGTGATAGGGTCAAGAAAAAGCCGCCGATTGCACGAAATATCGTTGGAGTGTGTGTGTGTGTGTGTGTTGTCACAACAGGTTCTTTCTATAAACTAAGATGTTAAAAATAACATAACAATGGCATTACGTACTTATACACACAATATTCATGATTTTGATGTCAATAGTACAGCTTTATTTGAATTCACTGTTCTCTGCTGGACTAGATACCTAGGACGTTAGAGGTGAACGACTGCAAAAAGTAGCGAGCTTATGACGTCCCCTTTCCTAGTTTTGTGACGTACGTTGACCTCGTCCCTGTGTGCTAGGCGATGTGAGACGTGATCTATTTCTTCGGGCAAAGTAATCTAAACTATGGCACAGTCCATAAAGGCAGCGTTAATTACACTTTTATCGACGATTCTGGAAATACTTAAAGATTCGCTTTAAATCGCTGGGCAAGGATATTCTGTTACTACTATTAAGCCACTGAAGTTAGTCCAAGCTACAGTTAAGTCCCTTTTCTGAAAGCAAAGCCGTCTTTAACCATTACCTCTACAACTCAACACATTGAAAGGGGACTGTCCTGTTTGCCACATCGATTTTCAAGAAGTTTTGACCACAATTGTGAATGAAGTTGTGAATTTGATAGATGTACTCGAACTCTGTAGTACCGATAGAATCATATTCTTTATATTCTTTGTAAGTCTGTTCGTGGGACCACAGATGGTGGTCAAAGAGGTTACTTCTTATGTAGAGAGTAACAGGTAGTGTGTCTGTTATACAGTCTGGCTATGTACTCGCTTAGAGAAGGATGGAAGTTGGCCTGCCGTGCAGTGGTGCTAGCGTTATTTAAAAAGGGTTTTATAATAATACGTTCTGAGGAAAATTTCCTGTAAATGAGATTATATGAATGCAAGAACGTCAAAAAGAGGAATTTTAACGTAATTGGGTTTTTTATTCACATTTTTACCTGCGTAATCTCTTATTGTTGGAACATTGCGTCTGGTTAAGTTTGCTGTAGAAATTTTATAGTGAAGCACACGGACTTGTCTCATAGTTGACATGAGTGTGTTAAATTTAGTGACTTGGCTTCTCTGCATTTCAGGATCCACTGTAGCCATCAACATGAAACTTTTACAGGACAATAAACCGTATATTCTGAGTCTACTGAACTACAATAACGGCATTTCAGCCTCTACTTTCGGAAATACAATGTTTTAATTACACGGTTAAAATTTTGTGTACTTTTTTGTACGTTTTCCTACGTAATTTTAATTATACGTAACATTATGTTCTTCTTTTAGTTTAGTACTCTCAGGATATGAATGTTATTACTCCCTGGAAATTTGAACACTCTACTCGAAGTGGTTTCTGAGATGTAGGGAAAAAAAGAAAATGTAAATTTTCAGGAACGGTTTCTAAAGTTTCAACAGACTGTAACTCACTTAATACATGCTTATTTTTTTATATTTAGTCACTCAGAAGCACGCTGCACCATACTGTATATCATCCTCTTCATCTTTTTCCAAGTTGTTTCTTCTTTTCTTCTTTCAAGTCTCCTTAGTAGCCAACTGTATTGCATACTCTGTTTTATCAGTGCGAACCTTGTCCATTAGTTCAACTTCTTTGATGCAGTTTGCTTCAGGATTAATTACCATATGCTATAGCATTTTGACTCTACCAATGTTGCATCATTAAAAGCAATAACAGCATCACTGACCCCCCCCCCCCCACCCCCCCCACTTTAGTGTCTTCATTTCAACAAAAACATTTTTGGTAAGCGAGTCCAAATAAGATTATTGAACGACTCATTGGGATTTTGAGTCTGACCATGCAGACACTTCTTCAGTAATTCAGAACTTGCCAGGTCTCTGTAAATAGGTTTTATGATATCCATGACTGCTGCTGGGTTGGAATGTTTATGGCTGTATCAACTGTTCGAGAACTGGGCATAGGGGTAATTGCACCATGAATCAGGTCCAGGAGGGCAAAGGTGGTGCACTGGTTTTTCATCAGTTGAGAGTCTGTGGAAGAAGGTAGCCCATACTGCTTGCTTCGTTTTCAACAAATGCTCATTATTATTTCTAATGGCCATCCCATAACTCTGCTGTAGTTCATCAACCATTTTATCGGTCAGCCTGCCTCTTATGGTTTTACCATTAGAAAGTTTCTTCTCTCTCAGACTTTGTTTCAACTACCTCAACCTGGTGCCCATCCTCTTCTGGACGTGGCCTTTATAACACAGCCTTCTATATAAAAAAAAAATTACCGATTTTATTAGACCTTGAAGTAACGCACGTAAAAATTTTAACATTTTCAGCCGGATTAGATTATATTTAAAAACATAAAATAAAATACTTCCCATGTGAGTTTATAAGTGATATAAATATCATTTTATTCGGAAAATTACAAATTTTTTAATTAGGTAAAAATCCGAAAATGTGAAAAAAATATTTTTTTCCGTTCTGACTCCCCTTAAGGAAGGGGATGATGCAAAAGGAAGTTTTAAGAATTAGTATGCTGATCTGTTGTGAGAACTCTATGAAAGGGTGTATTGTTGTTATTGCTTAATGAAGCATAGTTTCTCTTGGAGTCTTCGTTTTCATTTATCAGTAGTTAAGTTTCGTTCCTGACTTTTCATTCTTTAACTTTATGAACGTGTTTGTATACTCGCAATGCACATCGCGAGTTGTTCGCTGCAGAAGCATTTTTATGAAAATTGGTAAGATTCCCTCTTGCACGGCACATGTCAAGATTTAAGGCGAAAGGTTGCAGAGCATACAAGCGTTCTGTGAGCACAGGTAGGCCAACACATTAATTAACATCAAAATTTATGTGCACTGTAAGCCACAGTGATCGTCGGAATGTATCTGTAAACATATCATTTCAGAAATTTCAAATCAGTTAAAGATTTCAGAAAAGTTCTATCTGGTGAGTTTTCAAGCAGTTGTATCAGAAAATCAGATGTGTTACATTTTATGTTTATTTGCTGCGTAAATAAATTAACAGTTCTGGTACAGTAATTTCCAGACTAAAGATAAAGATTAACAATATTCAGGAACAACATTTTAATCTGAGCCATTTGTTTTGCAGTCAAATAGCATGTGTAAATATCATTGGAAAGGGATTACTCTCTCGCAGGCGAATTGTTTGATGCACAGGCTAGCCAGGATTTCGCATCGTGTAGCGTGTCTCTCACGTACTTCCTGTCAAAATATAATTTTACCGCAGTTCTGTCCCCTTCACTGGGATTTACGTATTTCGATACCAAAATAAGTTCTATACATTAATCAGAGAGTAGCCTGTGACTTACAAACACGAGTTTAGAAGTTTCAACATTATCCCTTCAGTCTTCAACTAACAACAACACCTAACACGTGGCTACCACCGAAAGATAATGCCCTGCTTACGCTAATACGTAATCACTAACCCTCGAAGTCAGAGATGCAAAATAAAAAAATATATAAATCTACCATTTGGTTCCCGTACCCCACAGGACGTCTCCTTTGCTCTAGACTCCGCAAGGGTTCTTTGTTAGGTCATCTAAATGTTTAGTCTGGAGGACATTCGTTGTAGATTATATGTTCAGGCAACAAGTGCTGTGGTAAGAGACTGACTGGCTTCTGCCCTAGTACAATATTCATTCTCCTCTGCTACTAATACTTTTCTCCGTGGCATTAGCAGTTTCCTCCTTGATGTCGCTTCCTGGCATGACTACTCGTTACTATTGTTTTATTTCGGACGTCACTGAAAGTTTATACACCAAGGTAAGCTCTTGTGACTGGTGAAATTATCGTGAACGCATCAATGTCTGGTTTAATTGAATTCATCCAGTCAGCTAGTGGGAAGCCGACGAAACGGAGCGTGCCTGTCGATACGCAGACTTGATGCACCTCGTGTAGTGAGAAATGGAAACGCCTAGTAAGGTCCTATTGATAAGGAATTGTTATAGACCTGATATACGTAAAAGTACTTCCCAGAATCAAATAAGAAGAGCATAATTTACATACTTTATTGCTATGAAATCCCATTTCTTGTAGGTTCAGATGTAGCATATTACACTCCTGGAAATTGAAATAAGAACACCGTGAATTCATTGTCCCAGAAAGGGGAAACTTTATTGACACATTCCTGGGGTCAGATACATCACATGATCACACTGACAGAACCACAGGCACATAGACACAGGCAACAGAGCATGCACAATGTCGGCACTAGTACAGTGTATATCCACCTTTCGCAGCAATGCAGGCTGCTATTCTCCCATGGAGACGATCGTAGAGATGCTGGATGTAGCCCTGTGGAACGGCTTACCATGCCATTTCCACCTGGCGCCTCAGTTGGACCAGCGTTCGTGCTGGACGTGTAGACCGCGTGAAACGACGCTTCATCCAGTCCCAAACATGCTCAATGGGGGACAGATCCGGAGATCTTGCTGGCCAGGGTAGTTGACTTACACCTTCTAGAGCACGTTGGGTGGCACGGGATACATGCGGACGTGCATTGTCCTGTTGGAACAGCAAGTTCCCTTGCCGGTCTAGGAATGGTAGAACGATGGGTTCGATGACGGTTTGGATGTACCGTGCACTATTCAGTGTCCCCTCGACGATCACCAGTGGTGTACGGCCAGTGTAGGAGATCGCTCCCCACACCATGATGCCGGGTGTTGGCCCTGTGTGCCTCGGTCGTATGCAGTCCTGATTGTGGCGCTCACCTGCACGGCGCCAAACACGCATACGACCATCATTGGCACCAAGGCAGAAGCGACTCTCATCGCTGAAGACGACACGTCTCCATTCGTCCCTCCATTCACGCCTGTCGCGACACCACTGGAGGCGGGCTGCACGATGTTGGGGCGTGAGCGGAAGACGGCCTAACGGTGTGCGGGACCGTAGCCCAGCTTCATGGAGACGGTTGCGAATGGTCCTCGCCGATACCCCAGGAGCAACAGTGTCCCTAATTTGCTTGGAAGTGGCGGTGCGGTCCCCTACGGTACTGCGTAGGATCCTACGGTCTTGGCGTGCATCCGTGCGTCGCTGCGGTCCGGTCCCAGATCGACGGGCACGTGCACCTTCCGCCGACCACTGGCGACAACATCGATGTACTGTGGAGACCTCACGCCCCACGTGTTGAGCAATTCGGCGGTACGTCCACCCGGCCTCCCGCATGCCCACTATACGCCCTCGCTCAAAGTCCGTCAACTGCACATACGGTTCACGTCCACGCTGTCGCGGCATGCTACCAGTGTTAAAGACTGCGATGGAGCTCCGTATGCCACGGCAAACTGGCTGACGCTGACGGCGGCGGTGCACAAATGCTGCGCAGCTAGCGCCATTCGACGGCCAACACCGCGGTTCCTGGTGTGTCCGCTGTGCCGTGCGTGTGATCATTGCTTGTACAGCCCTCTCGCAGTGTCCGGAGCAAGTATGGTGGGTCTGACACACCGGTGTCAATGTGTTCTTTTTTCCATTTCCAGGAGTGTATTTATTTCTCATTGCATGAATGTATATATATTTTCTTTATTCGAATGTTCAAATGTGTGTGAAATCTTATCGGACGTAACTGCTAAGGTCATCAGTCCCTAAGCTTACAGACTACTTAACCTAAATTATCTTAAGGACAAACACACACACCCATGCCCGACGGAATACTCGAACTTTGCCGGGACCAGCCGCACAGTCCATGACTGCAGCGCCTGAGACTGCTCGGCTAATGCCGCGCGGCTTTACTTTATTGCTGTCTTAAATATGTGATGTTTTTTTTTTTTTTTTTTTTTTTTTGCTGTTACGAAGAACTCACACATAAATTGTACAAATAACCTCTTAAAACGATTTGTTCAACACAGTGGGAAGCGTAGAAGACATACAAAAAAATAATGCAGCGAAATAAATCTTCGTAAGTATTAAGAAAATACCGCTTCGCACTGTCAAAGGTCTCAATTAGTTTTTGCTTGATTGCAAAACAAGGGGAGCCGGCGTCAGATTCAGAGCTCGCACTAGGTGGCAGGAATCCACGCTGCGCCACTGGCTGAACCAACACTAATACTCAAATGGGTGGCTTTTATGTATTGTAAAACACCTATTTTCCTTCACATGCTATTCGACTGCGGCAATTTCTCCGTTGGTCACTGTGCGGAATACCGGCCTCGGGCGAGGAGGCTCTTTGACAGAAGTTACGACTCTTTTAAAATTTCTGCACGACTTGTACGCTTGCGGTGGGGACACAAACGAACCACCATAATGCGCTCTCATCCTGCGATGGGTTTCCGCGAGTTAAGAGGTTCATTCAGGAATGTCAGCAGAAATTCTTTGAGGGAAGGGAAAGTACCTAAAACTGCCATTTTTCATACGAATTGAATGATTTGGTTAGTTCCGTGACGTGTTATACTACAAGAACTAAAGTTTACAGGTGATACTAAATTTTATAGGTGAATAAAGACAGGTTTAGCGGACCCAAGGGAAATCGCATCTGCAAGTATATGAGAACCCTTTGGCGAATAAACCTTTGCAGAAGAAATTCCAAGGGGCAATAGGCGTCTGCAAGGGGGAGGGGAAGTACATGAAGGGACCCTCGCTGCCACGGCTCGCCCCCCCCCCCCCCCCCCCACACACACACATACAGACACCTTACGGGGCTGTGGCTTCGTTACTCAAGAAACACTGCTAATAGACAATGAGGCGATCATGTTTGCGCTGACAGAGCTTCCTTTTCTGTGGTGCAACGAGAGAATGCGAACTGTTGGTCATTTGTCGAAATAGAAGGATAACTCCCGCCAGTTGCCTTACGGATAGAAAATTTTTGGAACTTTACTCCTTTAAGGTTTACTTTTGACTCACCGTTCTTCATTACAATTACAGGTGGTATATACAGGATGTAAATTTTAAGTTAACAAACCAGAATAACTCGAAAAATAAGCTTCACACGAAAAAATGTGTAGAATCCAAAGTTGAATATTTTCGAGGGGACATCTGCTAGTGCTAAAATTAGCCCACCACATAAAAAAACTACGTACATTATGTCTTAAACATTTGATTCTTCGTAGTAGGCGCTGTAATTCAGGAAAATCCGTGTTCTCATTTTTGTGTGGAAAATGGTTACAGATAAATAAAAAATACTTATTTAGTTCGTAAATTTTGATTCGCTAAAACTAAACCTCTCCCCATAGGGTGGGGTTTGAGAGAGAGGAATTAGAGTTTCACAAATGTTGACCCAAACAAAACTTATCCGAATCTGCGGAAAAAATTAATATTTGGGTCAAAGTTTGTAAAACTCTAATTCCTCTCTCTCAAACCCCACCGTATGAGGAGAGAGTTTTAGTTTTAGCGAACCGAAATTTACAAAGTAAATAACTATTTTTTATTTATCCAGAAACATTTTCCACGCAAAAATGAGGACATGGATTTTCTTGAATTACAGTGCTAACTACCAAGAACCAAAAGAAAAATTTAAGACAAAATGTACGTAGTTTTTATGTATAATCTGATTCTTCAATAAAAATTTGGGGTTCCCTTTTGGAATTTTAACGTTGCCTCCCGCCCCACTCCCAGAGGGCCGGGGTGGCGGGCTAATTTTAGCAACAGCAGATGTCCCCCTCGAAAATAATCAACTTACGATTCTACACATTTTTTCGTATGAAGGTTATTTTTCGAGTTATTCTGGTTTGTCAACTTGAAATTTAAACCCTCTATACTTGGTGTCTCTCCTAAGTGTCTTAAGGAATACTTTTGTAGGTTTCTTGGCAGACTCCGTTACCCTCGTTACTGATGACACCTTAAACCCTAATATATCTTCTTTCAGCAGAGATTTGCAATTTCATTTTTTTGCGAGGTGCCAATGCAGTCGCCTGAAATAAAACAAGCTCATTACGAAGCCTAGAGCCAATGTAAGGTGTCGATATGATTCTCGTTGGAAACTACATGCTTTCTGTAGTACGATTATACGTGATCGTTCGATGGCGCAATCTCAAATTAGCCTTCTGCAATATTCGGTTTAACGATACGTGTTAACTGAGCCGGCAGTACACATGTAATAACCGGTACTCCGGAAGCGCTGCAGCACGACGGTAACAGACACAAAACGCCGTACAGTAATGCGCTAGACATGACGCGTCACGTCACATTTTTGATGATGATACTCGTAGTGCCCGACGCGGTGCGAGGCTGATTTATAGAACATGCTAGATGTCCACTGACGTCATATTGCGGCTTGGGATGAAAATGTAACATCGTGTGAAGTGTGCAGGGGGGATACAGAGGAGGGTAAAAGGCATCGGCGGAGGACGGTGTAGAGCAGACGAGGGTAGCGATTAATTTGAGAGATGAGGTGGCGTTTGCAGCGCATACAGTCGAGGCTCGCGGCAGCAAAATTATTAGCTTGTGTGGCGTACTGAAACAGAGGTGCTCCTAGTGCGTTTCGGTTTGGCTGTTAGCAGATCTTCCATATCTGTTTCACGTTGTATTTACAAATAAACAATAAAGCGGAATGGAAACATGTTTCACCACTGGTGTTATTAACAACGTCGAGAGATGACGAAAGGTAAGGACTGTGAATGTATGAAGCAGACGACGAATTAAAGTTGTCTACAGTTTACCGAAGAGTTTCGGAATGAGGAAAGGGATCCATGACTGCAGCGAAAGACAGGAAAACAGGTGGAAAAGAAAAATGACAACCTGAAGGAACGTCACAGTAATGAAATAAGCAGTGTTTAATATGTAATAAACATTAAAATAGGGGATTAACTGTATGTAATCATTCCATTTAGGTGAACGTAGCGGAAGTGTCAACACAAAACAGTAGTGAGTGGATCGTGACTTAAAATTTGATGGTCTTTAAAACGACGCCGGCGCTGCAGAAGAACAAAATTGCCTCAATTAGTAAATTGACATCGCATAATAGCAGTAAACGATTGAGATTATGTTTGTAAATATTATCATTTATCAGATAAACGTTAAGACATTAGAGAAAGTATCGTAGAAGACATTTTTAAGCAAACATAGAATACCGCAGCTAATATTCTTACATGAGAGAAAAGATTATGAAAGGTCTCTGTTGGATTCCTTTCATGTGTGATTTCTTAAATCTGTTGTCATTTACGGCATAAATTCCTCGTCTAAATTTACTGTGGCGTTTCTGACTATCTGTGAGGAGACTGAGTAGTGGAACGTATTACTTTTACACACAAACAAGAACGATCTGTCACACTACTACACTTTAAAACACAGTTTATATGTAATTCATGTCACACAGTCTCATACGGAACCTACATCCGCTTTCTTTTATATACTGTATATGATAAGATACTGTCATCCCCCTTCCCTTCTGTGTGAGAGGATGAATGAGCAAATGTATTTCTAGTTGCATGCTTGAGGGTAGCAGACAAGCCTGTCTGCTAGAGAACAGTAGGACCAACGTCGGAACAGGTAGCTACGCTTTCTAAAAGCAAAGAGGTTTCTATCCTTAGTATGGTCCTGTCCGTCGCTTGTCATGTTGGTATAGGAAGCTGCCTCTATGGTCACTTCCGTTTGTATTTGTGAGCCCCCCTCAGGAAGGGACCAGGTCAGTCTGTCCGCAACGAGCGTCTGAAGTGGTAAGATCTCCGGCTAAGCGCGTGTCTGCTAAGTCCGTAGGACAATGGATTTCTTAAGTTCAGCCTAACTGAAAATTTAATCACGTTTATTTACATCTACATCTACATCTACATTTATACTCCGCAAGCCACCCAACGGTGTTGGCGGAGGGCACTTTACGTGCTACTGTCATTACCTCCCTTTCCTGTTCCAGTCGCGTATGGTTCGCGGGAAGAACGACTGTCTGAAAGCCTCTGTGCGCGCTCTAATCTCTCTAACTTTACATTCGTGATCTCCTCTGGGGGTATAAGTAGGGGGAAGCAATATATTCGATACCTCATCCAGAAACGCACCCTCTCGAAACCTGGCGAGCAAGCTACACCGCGATGCAGAGCGCCTCTCTTGCAGAGTCTGCCACTCGAGTTTGCTAAACATCTCCGTAACGCTGTCACGGTCACCAAATAATCCTGTGACGAAACGCGCCGCTCTTCTTTGGATCCTCTCTATCTCCTCCGTCAACCCGATCTGGTACGGATCCCACACTGATGAGCAATACTCAAGTATAGGTCGAACGAGTGTTCTGCAAGCCACCTCCTCTGTTGATGGACTACACTTTCCAAGGACTCTCCCAATGAATCTCAACCTGGCACCCGCCTTACCAACAATTAATTTTATATGATCATTCCACTTCAAATCGTTCCGCACGCATACTCCCAGATATTCTACAGAAGTAACTGCTACCAGTGTTTGTTCCGCTATCATATAATCATACAATAAAGGATCCCTCTCTCTATGCATTCGCAATGCATTACATTTGTCTATGTTAAGGGTCAGTTGCCACTCCCTGCACCAAGTGCCCATCCGCTGCAGATCCTCCTGCATTTCGCTACAACTTCCTAATGCTGCAACCTCTCTGTATACTACAGCATCATCCGCGAAATGCCGCATGGAACTTCCGACATCATCCACTAGGTCATTTACATATATTGTGAAAAGCAATGGTCCCATAACACTCCCCTGTGGCACGCCAGAGGTTACTTTAATGTCTGTAGACGTCTCTCCGTTGATAACAACATGCTGCGTTCTGCTTGCTAAAAACTCTTCAATCCAGCCACACAGCTGGTCTGATATTCCGTAGGCTCTTACTTTGTTTATCAGGCGACAGTGCGGAACCGTATCGAACGCCTTCCGGAAGTCAAGAAAAATAGCATCTACCTGGGAGCCTGTATCTAATATTTTCTGGGTCTCATGAACAAATAAAGCGAGTTGGGTTTCACACGATCGCTGTTTCCGGAATCCATGTTGATTCCTACATAGTAGATTCTGAGTTTCCAAAAACGACATGACACTCGAGCAAAACACATGTTCCAAAATTCTACAACAGATCGACGTCAGAGATATAGGTCTATAGTTTCGCGCATCTGCTCGACGACCCTTCTTGAAGACTGGGACTACCTGTGCTCTTTTCCAATCATTTGGAACCTTCCGTTCCTCTAGAGACCTGCGGTACACGGCTGTTAGAAGTTCTTTCGCGTACTCTGTGTAGAATCGAATTGGTATCCCGTCAGGTCCAGTGGACTTTCCTCTGTTGAGTGATTCCAGTTGCTTTTCTATTCCTTGGACACTTATTTCGATGTCAGCCATTTTTTCGTTGGTGCGAGGATTTAGAGAAGGAACTGCAGTGCGGTCTTCCTTTGTGAAACAGCTTTGGAAAAAGGTGTTTAGTATTTCAGCTTTACGCTTGTCATCCTCTGTTTCAATGCCATCATCATCCCGGAGTGTCTGGACATGATGTTTCGAGCCACTTACCGATTTAACGTAAGACCAGAACTTCCTAGGATTTTCTGTCAAGTCGGTACCTAGTATTTTACTTTCGAATTCACTGAACGCCTCACGCATAGCCCTCCTTACGCTAACTTTGACATCGTTTAGCTTCTGTTTGTCTGAGAGGTTTTGGCTGCGTTTAAACTTGGAGTGAAGCTCTCTTTGCTTTCGCAGTAGTTTCCTAACTTTGTTGTTGTACCACGGTGGGTTTTTCCCGTCCCTCACAGTTTTACTCGGCACGTACCTGTCTAAAACGCATTTTACGATTGCCTTGAACTTTTTCCATAAACATTCAACATTGTCAGTGTCGGAACAGAAATTTTCGTTTTGATCTGTTAGGTAGTCTGAAATCTGCCTTCTATTACTCTTGCTAAACAGATAAACCTTCCTCCCTTTTTTTATATTTCTACAAGCCACCTCCTCTGTTGATGGACTACACTTTCCAAGGACTCTCCCAATGAATCTCAACCTGGCACTGAGAGGTTTTGGTTGCGTTTAAACTTGGAGTGAAGCTCTCTTCAGGTTTAGCTCTAAAATATCTAATGTTATCGTAATTGCAGCGCAGTGTAATTCTCGTGTGAAGTTCAGAATATATTCCGGTAGTTGCTTTGTCACTACTTTGTGAGTAAAGTGGAACCACGTGTTGATCAGTAACTCTAACTAAGTTCATCAATCTTAAATGCGAATGTGCGTGAGATTATAACGTCTCGTCTTGACAATAATTTTCAATATAGCCACTTTTCTTTATGTTCAACCCACGTGGGGTGTACTTTGTGAAACCAGTACCACGTGCTTATACAATTGCTTGACCCATCAGGTTAATAGTAAGACGATAGTAACCAGTTGTAAATTGCTTTTCGATCTAATTTATTTTAATTATCAAAATTATTGTGGAGTTACACTCATTGTGTAAACCAAGTTGACCACGTGAAGCATGTGGTGAAGCATCAAAGTAGCCCTCATCTATTCTTTTTGGCAAGAATTCACAGAGAGTTAGTATGAATTTAGTATACCAGTGTGTGGCAATTACATGACGGACAGGATTGTGCTACGAACGTAACTTCTTTGGGTGAAAATTGAATCAGTTCGTAGTGGTTAATTTTCTCTTGCATATGTTTCAACGTTCTTTGTGTGTTGTTTTATGAATGCAGTGTTGTATGCAGTCCCCCAATCGTGGCTCCATATTTGATGTGTTCTGTAAGATTACAAACTCACATTTTCACAGTCCTAAATAAGGCACCAGCTTAGTTATGACTCACGTTTAATATGCTGAAATTTCAATGATCAATGTTAAAATAAATTTCCAAATATAAACTGATTTATTTCTTTTTATTTAAATTCTCTTGTATATATATATATATATATATATATATATATATATATATATATATATATATATATATATCACTGGTTGTCGTATGACTATTAAAAGATTATAATTAATGTTAGTCTGGTTGGGAATCTGGTAAGCTAGACAGGATACCTGGTGAAACAGTTGCTCAGTAATGCAAGATTAATTTCCCCAGACAGCTCACAGCTTTTAACCCACTTTTATTGTCTATCACCACCGCTTACACCGCAATCAAAGCAACAACGTTACAATTATTACTTTGTGTAAGTAACTTGCTACAGGTATTAAATATTTGAAGAAAAGCATTTTATAGACATCAGCTCTACACACTCAACTTTATTCTTTACCAGTTCCGGCTTTAGCAACCACCATCACTGGAGGACTAAATAACAAAAACACAAAAACGTATGTACAGTACGCAGCCGAAAAGAACGAAAAATTTAAGAACTGTACATCGAAACCATAGCCATTACTTACAAAGCAGTAACTTAGTTGGTGCAAAAATGCATTGTACTCATACATGACTCACTAGCATGCCACTTACAACGACGTCTCCTAGTGGTACGTAAAATACACATAGTTTAGTCAAAGTCATAAATCACACAGACAGGTTGTCCTAACACTACTGACAGTTAACAGGTGGATGTCATTAAAGGCACATGTAACATAAGATCAAAAAAAGAGTGTAATATCAGAGGCTAAAAACATATGAGGAGACATTAGAAGAAGTCAGAGAGAACAAATGATACCAGACTAGTTCAATTTTGGCATCTTGTTGTGGCTACTACCAACAAATGGCATACACTGAGTACAGCATAGGGAGAAAAAGCTACATAACACTACATCATAAAACATGAGAAGCAAATAAATCCTAAAGCACAAATTTTTTTTTTTGGTTCAATAATAACATTATACAGAAGACATTTGTAGACGTTAATTACAATCAATGAGTTTGTCATCCCATATTTAAGATACAATATCTCACGACCAAGGTGCGAGTAACAAACGTAATTACAGTCTGGTTGTCATTAAATCCATAACTGAATCGTTATGTAAACCAAAAATGTAGAATGCTAGACACAGTGAGGTCGTTCACTGTGTATAGAAGTCTAAACGTTCTTTATAATTAGAGAAACAAAACATATCAGGGAGTTATGTAAAATATAGACCTACATTACAGATCAGTAATGAAACATGAATGTAATGAAACTCTGAGCTCGGGCTGAAGACATACGGCTTAGACCACGAGTTACGGATCACCTAAACGTTAGATCTTGTAATACGGACGACATAAACATGGGTACGACTGATAGTAAGTTAAATCTGTAGTATTTACCTTTCACCTACTTATGCAAACAGAAACACATCAGAAAATTTTTATAAAGTTGAATATCAAATTGTAAAGTACAATACACTTCGTCACAGAAACACGTGAAAACAAAAAGTAAATCAGAAAATACTGCTGGACGCTGCAGGCTCTTAACTGTAACATATCCTCAGCAGGAAGAGACAGATATGATTACGAAGACAGTATTAACTGAGGAAGTTGCTAAATCTGTACGTTTTGAGTACTGGATTGTGTGGGTGTGTTATGTAAACTATAGGAATACTAAAGAAGAAGAATGTGGAAATACTGGAAATGTGGTGCTGCAGGGGCTGTTAAATATCAAGTTGTTCTGTAAATAGAATAAATTCTGAAAAATGTGATACTAGAGGTGGATGGCAAGGAAAAAAGTTTATGAAGGGTGTGAGCGTACGAGATTTCGCAGATGGTTTGCAGCCAAAGTGTTCGGAAATAAATCATTTCGTTGATTGAGGGTGATATTTCGTACCAGTTTTGAATATAAATGAACAAGCTTTACTATCAGAAGATCTATTGTTTGTTTGTATGGAAAAAATCGTCCATAAATTAAAAGTTTAATTATCATTAATCAGCAAGTATTTTTCGTATATTTTGTAATTTTTGTGTGGGGTATAGCCCATGAGCACTCTGCGGTCGCAAGATCACCAAGTTGTCCTTGGCATCATGACGCCAAAGTAATCGGAGGCAGCAAAGAATCTTGTGTAATAACCATGGGGCCAAGAAGTACCAACGACCAGAAGATTATAATAATAATGTACATAGTGATGTGAGGACACTCATGTTTTTTGCCATGAAAGGTTAGAGTTTGTTAAAAACGAGATGTATCTAGTTGCTTAGCCAGTGATCAAGTTTTGTTATTAAAGGCATAATAAAAGCCATCCTACCAATCATAGTTAATTAGTACTGGTTGTGGTAGAAGTTAAATTTTTCTACAGACATAAAAAGAATTGAAAAAAAGGAGTCTTCGATGCGAGCTGTCGGCTTTGGCGAGAGACGTAAAGAATATGTGACAAACATCTTAAATATTATACCCAATGTAAAGTCTTATGAATGTGGTTTTCTTAATTGCAACAGACAGAAACACTGAGTGAAGAAAAACAAAATAACAACGTCACAAAGCAAACACTTCGGATTACGAATACTGTAAGGATAGAAATAGTTCGCAGAACGAAAAAGTAATCGAGCAGGCCCTATCGTAAGAACACACTCTGCAGGTATAATTGACGCCGGAACGTAAAATATCAAGTGGAAAGAAATGATTCTTGGTGAGAAATGGAATCCCAAATACTGCACATTAACTGTTGGACATTAAATTGAGTCATAACCGAGAACTATAACTACCGGTGTCTGTTGAAAACCCCAGAAACTACTGAAGTTAGAAATATACATTATTTTTTTAAAAATATACCACATGTAACTAAAAAAAGAAACCAAGCTACTAAACGAAAGAATCAAAACCATCATACAAAAAGGTAAACTAGAAATACACTTACAGGCTCAGCTACTTTTCCAGAGTCTGATACTGATGATAATAATTCCATGATTCTTGGAAATAATATTTGCTTCCCAAATAGCCGTAGTTCGTATTATACTCGGAAACAGCGAAATACCTATAACGAATGATTCCTCGTAAATCGATTCATATTCGGAACTAATTCAAACAAGCATCACAACGAACAAACTGATAGCGTTAAATAGTTAGTATACTGTCAGCCAACGACAATACTCATTCATAGATAATATCAGCTGTAGTTTTCTACTAATAGCTCTTAACTGAACCACATAGTGCTCATATTCGGCAAAGTCGTAAATACAAGCAGGATAATGAGAAGAGCATTATATATCACATACAGCTCAACCAGGCACCGTACATTCATGTTGAATTAGTTTCCTTCGACACCTGAACGAAATTTGCACATTACACCTAACACAGATCTCTTGCTACACTACGTGTGAGTCTCTTAACACTTACAGTTTTCTTGGCTTTAACGAGAAAATTGTTGAACTGTGACCTAATCCAGAGCTCAGGCTATGCTACAGATCAGTCTGCGACCAAAGAAAGCTTTTCCGCTGTCAGATTCGTTGGCAACTCACAACGAAACTGTTGCATTCCAACCTAACCTATACCTCGGGCTACGCTACAGATCAGTCTGTCACACAGAAAGTATTTCCGCTGTCATATTTGTTGGCTTCGCAAACTCACAACCTAACTGTTGCGTTCCATCCTAACGTAGACCTCAGGTCACGTTACAGATCGTTGTGTCACCACGAACACCTCTTCCACTGAAAGATTCGTTAGCTTTGCCAACTCACATCCAAATCGTCACATTCTATTCTACCCTCAACCTCCGGCTAAACCAATCCATTATCGTGACATTAAGTTGTTGTATTGACTCATGAGGTAATCACTCTCTCGGAAATTCGTAACTTCTTCAATATTTCGAAAAAATAGATCTCTGATTTACTCTACCGCCTTCTCGTCATTTACCCAATTCCTATCTACAAATTCGCTAACACCAGTATCAAATAACTGCCAACATCAACACAATACAAGAACCACCACACAGCAAGTCACTGTTAGACTAAATCAGTATAGAAATGAAAATTATGTTAACAGGATACGCATAAGTACTTACCGATATCAGATTAGTACCCCCCCCCCCCCCCCTCTAAGTTGACGTCTAAGAAATCAGGGCTATCTACGAACTAGTTAAAAAATCCTAATACTTCAAAACCAAACATGAGACAAGATTAACGAAATAGAAGTAATAGTAAAAATTACAACAGAAAAACGAAAAATGCACCGCCATTCCAAAACAGAACATTAACTCTCTTTGTTTGGCACATACAATCTCCCTACACCTTCCAAAAGAATTTCAAACCAGCGACGATTTTGCGGATTGTTCAGACTCGAGGAGTACTCATCTAAATGGTTATGTAAAACCGAAATTTGCATTTCCCTCACCCGATAATACTTTTTATTGCCCTCCAATGCCCTTCAATTGTGTCTGTGCATGCCCCTGTTTCTTTGTCTCTAAATTCAACAGAATGATTCACAGACGAATGAATGTAACCAATTTCGTCCAATCACTTATCACTAGTCCACCCATCTGACATTATCATTGCCCGCATCTCGTGGTCGTGCGGTAGCGTTCTCGCTTCCCACGCCCGGGTTCCCGGGTTCGATTCCCGGCGGGGTCAGGGATTTTCTCTGCCTCGTGATGGCTGGGTGTTGTGTGCTGTCCTTAGGTTAGTTAGGTTTAAGTAGTTCTAAGTTCTAGGGGACTGATGACCATAGATGTTAAGTCCCATAGTGCTCAGAGCCATTTGAACCATTTTTTTGACATTATCATTGACCCATCTGCTGTATAACTTTTTACTAACTGAAACATCGTACAAGCCGTCCTATCTTTACTTACTTTGTTACCTTAGAAGTCATGTCTTGAGAAGGGTGATCCCTGAAATAACTGCTCTCCTCATCCATGATCCAACAACATCGTGCCCTCTCTCACTTTTTTCTTTTTTTTTCAAATTGTCATTCGTCAATTTCTATAATGATCCTCAGCCCACCAATTTTGCACCTTCTCATAAGAAAATCCGAACAAACTTTCCGGCAAAACGAATATCAAAAAATGGTTCAAATGGCTCTGAGCACTATGGGACTTAACATCTATGGTCATCAGTCCCCTAGAACTTAGAACTACTTAAACCTAACTAACCTAAGGACAGCACACAACACCCAGCCATCACGAGGCAGAGAAAATCCCTGACCCCGCCGGGAATCGAACCCGGGAACCCGGGCGTGGGAAGCGAGAACGCTACCACACGACCACGAGATGCGGGCAAAAACGAATATCAGCCTAAACAGTTTTATAGTCTGTTTCGGTCTCATGAGCAGCAAGCCAAATAGGAGATCTCAAAAAAAAAAAAAAAAAAAAAAAAAAAAAAAAAAAAAAAAAAAAAAAAAAAAAAAAAAAAAAAAAATGTAATAAGAAAGTAAGAAAATACTGTTCATAGGAAGACTTCATGTCTCAAACCATGTCCCTCCACGAATAGACCGCAACATACGATCTTTTGCACAGCGCTACACATACAAATCGCTCGTGCACTTCTTCGAAACCTTGCGCAATGTCATCTCGTTGCCGCAAGCACTTCACTTATAACAGCAAGCAATTGAATGCACTGCCTAGCACAACTGATTACATTAATTGGCTCCCTCAATTCGTCAGCTAATTACACAATAGTGAAACGAACTTGAGTAATGTGTTGTTCCCCATTCCCACTACTTTCCACACCAAAATCAGGTGCAGAACTTGCCCCCGCCTCCATATTTCGCGATGCTACTAATACTTGAAAAGCTATGTCAAATCCCGCGCAAAGATTAACAAATTATTTTCTGTATAAACCAACGAGATTACGATCGATCAGATGTAAGGCTACACAGAAATTCAGTTCAAAACACGCACCAAAATGTGGCTACGCAGAAATTCAATTCAAAACACGCACCAAAATGTGATGTCACAGCAGCCATTACGTCACAGGTCAAAGCCGACAGCTAGTACCGAAGATTCCTCTACACCCAGATGAATTATCAGCGGGTCGGGCGTTCTCAGACTTCTCGGAGCTGAAGATCAGCGACGAGGTACTTTTAACTGAACCGCAGCAGGAGACTTTAGCAGAATAAGGGACAGGTGAATAAGCTATGTCTGTAGAAGAATTCAACTTCTACCAAAACCAGTACTCATCAACTATGATCGATAGGATGGCTTTTATTATACCTTTAGTAACAATTTTAATCACTGGTTAAGCAACTAGATACATCTCGTTTTTAACAAACTCCAACCTTTAGTGGCAAAAAAACACGAGTGTCCTCACATCACTATTTACATTATTATTATAATCCAGTGGCATAGATGAACTATCCGATGGTAGAAATTATAAGATTTTATAATAAGTAAAACACATAGAGTCCATTGTCTGTATTAGGTACCTGGAGATCGTAATTCAGCACAATACACTAAGAAATGATGGATGTCATGGAAGTGGGTGTAAAAATATTTGCGTGTTGCACGAAGCAGAAAATAATAGTACGCGAAACTTTTGAAGAATTTATGGCATTTTCACAGTCGTGTAAGTTACTTTTGCAGTCTAACATACCGTGGACAGCTCAAACAGATTTTCTTTCTCATGAAGAACTTACAGCTCAAACAAGCCTCGGTTCGATAACAAAGCTTCCGGATGTAGGCGGAAAGGGGGATTTTTCTATTACAAAAATTTTCTGCAAGGATTTTAAAAGTTAACATATTCGTATCACAAAGTCAGTACTGCAGTTTTCCTGGAACATTACGGATAAACAAGAATGTCTCGATGACAACTACCTCTCTGCATAAATCCCTTTCTATCACAGAGAAGCATCGGAATAAGCTTGTAGTCTCCCGATTGGCGTTTAATGAAAGAGAAGGGGAGAAACGTCCGCATCTGAATAGCCGTACTCACCAGGTACTGAAATCGATTCTGTCTGCGATCCACTGCCGCTCACAGCGCCACGTGGCCCCGTGCCTGTAGTAATGGGTGATGCCGCTGATAGGGGCTGCTAACTCGGTTTCCTCGTTATGCGCCCGTTCCATTCCGTTGCTAGGCGACGGATCCAACACGCTGAGCTGGTATTATTGTCAAAGTCCCCTCGCAGCGCTTTTATGTTAACTCCCGTAGCGTTTATTGGAAAATAACGTTTGCCGAGCACAAAGAGGGCTGCATCGAACTAAATTACATTTTGCGACAATGCCGGAAAAATTATTTTTTCGCTACTGTTGTTCGAACCGCGAGACAAATCATGTGCACTGCATTCGTTGGTAGTGCATTTTGCGACTAATCATTCAGTAATTCTCACTATAAATTTCCGCAGGTATCTAACGTAAAATATAATTTGGTTTAAGTTGAAAATAGATAAAAATTCGAATACGAATATTCCATGATAGACTTCACAATGAATATCCAGTTATATCTACACTTCAGAGGGCACTTACGGCGTGCTACAAAGGGTACTGTCGCTACCACTAGGTTTCCTGTTCGTGCCTGCTTCGCTGTTCCATTCGCTAATACTGCACGGGAAAAATAATCGTCAATAAACTTACAAATTAGCTCTAATTTCTCCGATTTTCTCATTGTGGTCATTTTAGTAGGCGTATGGGGGAAGAAAATAAATAAGTGATGAATAATACTCAAGTCTCGTACGAAAGAATCTTTTATAAGCCACTTTACTCTTTGCCTTTCATTATAACTGTTTATACTGCTTCTGTCGACTAAAACCCGGGCATAGAAAGCCAAGTACAACTGTCTACTCTTGCTATTTTAATGCTTTTTTAATTTTTAAGTGCTAATTTTATACGTTTATTTGTGTAAGAGATTTTTATGTCTGTTGAAATTATTATTATTATTATTATTATTATTACACATTTTTGCCTTCAGGACACTGGTTAACTTTCAATGTTATATGATTATCCATTTTTTCTTGTTTCCTTCTGCTTTTTCTTTTCCCAAAAACTCTTCATTCTCTGACGGTGTTGCTGTTTCCTTTTCTGTGTCCATATTTTGCTGTTTGCTTCCCTTCTTTTACGTCAAACTTCACGTTTATATTTTTTTTTCAGAATTGGTCTCTTCCATTTATTTTTTCAGTACTGATCCCTACTTGTTTTAGATCGTATTCTGGTTCTTGAAACCAACTGTTTTTTTTTTTTGTTGAATTGCTTACAACATCAAAAATCCTCTTTGTGAGTCTTTTGTTATTCATTCTATGTATGTGACCAAGGAATCTTAGTCGGCGTTTTCTGATCCTGTCTGTGAGTCTCTCTGTGCGTTGGAACTTAAATAGTGGCAACTATTTATTCACAACTGATACAAAAGAGTTATATGTTTGCACCTGTTACTGTCCTTCAAAGTAGTCACCAGCGTTGTGTAGAACCCGTTGCAAGCGATGTGGAAGGCGTAGTATACCGTTAGTAGAGCCTGTTCTGGTGATGGTGCGAATGGAGCGGTCTACTGCCTGTCGAATCTCTGGAACAGTTCTGAAACGAATGCCACGAAGTGGTTCCTTCATCTTCGGAATAAAATCAAAGTCACAAGGACTTAAGGCCGGGGGGTATGGTGGATGGTACAGTACTTCCCAGTCCCTTCGACCGAACAGAGCAGCAACAGCTTGCGCTGTATGCGCCCGCGTATTGTCGTGCAAAATGATGGGTGGGTTGGGCAGGAAGTGTCGCCGCTTCTTTCGCAAATTTAGTCGTAGGTGATCCAAAAACGAGCAGTAATTCTGTGCATTGACGGTCTGCTGTGGAGGAACGTAATGCTTTAGGATAACACCATCACAGTCGTACACGAGAGTCACCATAACTTTAGACCGCTCCATTCGCACCATCGACAGAACAGGCTCTGAAACCGGTGTACTACGCCTTCCACAACGCTGGCAACGGGTTCTACACAACGCTGGTGACTACTTTGAAGGACAGTAGCAGGTGCAAACATGTAACTCTTTTGTATCGGTTGTGAATAAATAATTGCCACTATTTAAGTTCCAACCCATGTAATTCTTTGGCTGGTCTCTTCATCTGTTTACCATCTCTGTGTGCTGTTCCAAAATTTTTTCTCAGGATTCTACGTTCTATTTTTTCTGTCTCTGTGATGGCTGATTTTCCGATTGTGGTCGTAGAGTGCTTCTGGTAGTACAACAATATTGTAGTGCCTGAGTTTGGCCTGTCTTCTTTTACTGTAGCGCGTCCATGTCAGTTTGTAGGCTTTCTGAAATTTTTCTGTTTTTTCTTGACGACTTGTTTGATTCTCGTACTTGTATATATCCGCCAGATATTTATATCTGAATTTTTCCGTTCTGTTGACGTTTTCGTATTTTGTGTACATGGCTGGGATGTTGTTGTTCTTTCTTTCCACGTACTGCATTTCTCATATGATATCTGTAGACCTGTTTTGGCAGAGGCTTCATGTGAGTATTCCAGTGCTTCTTTGGCTTCTTCTCTGTTGTTGCTGAATATTGCTAGGTCATCTGCAAATGCCAGGTATTTTCTGACTGTCTGTTCATATGACATAATTTGACTGCAACGAAATGTTAGTGAAAGAATCGGCGACATGCAATCTTTAATCTCGATCGTGGGCGTTCCTGAGTCTCTGTTTTGAAATAGTGTTCACATGCATCTTCTGCTTTGAAGAACTTTCAGGCACACATGCATATAATCTGCTTTGTGTTGTCTTCAGAATAATGATGAGCTGTGTTTGATTGCGTCGATTTGTTCTTGACGTTGTTTCATAGGGAAACGATCAAACGAAATAAAAAACCTGCAATTATTCATGGTTGAGTTGCAACTTATTATTCCCAACTTGTTTCTAGGCACCAGCTATTATCACACAACGTTACTGTTGGTTTCACGGCATTATTTCTTCGTTAAAATAAAACTTGTTCCACAATTTTCTTATTCAATAGTCACACCAATCTTGTCGCTTCAGTATCCTGCCTACGCCTCTCCCATATCTTTAGCGTCTAGCCATGGTTCTCTCTTACGTCCACTACTCTCGATGTCCGAGACCTGTAAGTGTGTTTTGTGCCGCTACCTTGACGTTCCCTCTAGCGGTTTTAGCGTTCCTACATCGCACACGACGCTTTTCACCGATTGCACCATACGGCTTCACATGGTTTGCCGTAGAGTAACATATTCTTCCTAACAATTTCATTTTAGTACTAGCGCTTTTTGTTATCAAATTACTTTATAATATTTGGAGTTACTCTGTGTAAATTTAACTATCGATTTACCTTTACAAAAGTTTTAAGTATTTCTCAGTTCATAAAATGTGAGGTGGTATCGAAGATTCCCAAATATACGGTCACCTTGCAACATCTTTCGTGGATGAATTACATAACGTTTATAGTCTGCCGGCCGCGGTGGTCAAGCGGTTCTAGGCGCTTCAGTCCGGAACTGCGCCACTGCTACGGTCGCCGGTTCGGATCCTGCCTCGGGCATGGATGTGTGTGATGTCCTTAGGTCAGTTAGGTTTAAGTAGTTCTAAGTTCTAGGAGACTGATAACCCTAGAAGTTAAGTCCCATAGTGCTCAGAGCCATATTTGTTTATGTCAGTCTGAAGTCCGCTTTCCCTAGAATTTGTTTTCCGTGGTGGTTTCACTTCACCTCGTTCCGGATGCTTACTCATAGGTATTTTACAGCAGTCACCGTTGCCAGCGATGTTGCCAATAGCGTAATTCAACAGCTACAGTGGCTTTGGTTTCTAGAGGCAGTAGGCTGTGGTTGAAAGCATGTGTCTGGTTCACTCTTCTACTGTGAGACTCATCTTCAGAGGTCCTAAAGAGATAATACACTAATTTTCAAATGCCCACTTATTTCAATAGCTGTAACTGTTAAACTGTTTATTTGAATAGTTAGCCAATTGCAACTAGATAAACAAGTTTACGCTTAAAAATTAACTAAGCACGTTGTTATAGCCTCTGAGGATATCTCTCACAGTAGGCATGCTAACACAATCCTTAGACCACGGTGTAATGCCTATAAAACCAATGTAAAAGAGGGTATAAATAAAGGTCGTGAAAGCTTGCATTGTATTCACAATGAATGTTTGTGACAGGAGGATAAAGTGGGATGTATTGGGTGTTTGATTAGTCCAGATTCAGATATCCTATAGAAGAAAGCAAAGGAAAGCTGCTTAAATTAGGGGCGAGTGCGCAGAAAAAGCAAAATCAGGAAGGACATCGCTCAGTTTCAAAACAGAAATCTCCAGCTCACTGCACTGATCGATGACGTATTTGAATGCGGAATTCCTAACTAATATGTAATGCACAGCCTGTTATCTGAGTCGTTTTTAAATATCGTGCTCCCAGCAATACGCATTATATGTATGATATAACATCTGCATACGATGAGTAGTGAAACTGCCTAAATACCGTGTGGCTGTGATAATGGTGCGGCTACTCATGGAAATTCAGCGTGGGTTAGAATTATCGTGTATCAGCGAAACTTAGTAGACACGCTGCTACGTTAATGCGGAATAGATTTACGCTGGAAGCAAATTAATTCCAACTGTGACCACCAGGTGCAAGTCAGGCGCTGTATATTCTTTGTAACATGGCATGACATTCGCGCTGTCATTTGGCAAACCACAACGTGAGTGAGCAGTATGGCTATTCAGAAGAGAGACCGTGCGCTGTTAGTGAAACTGTTTTATGTGAACGCAAGCAGTTACAATGCTGCTCTGAAAGAGTATCGCCGACTGAAAGGTCTGAGAAGAGCCCCGATGTCATTGAACTGTTTAAAGAAGATCGTAATAAAATTCGAAAACACGGGTGAGCTTGTTGTGGCACATGGAGGAGGTAGACGTCCTATCCCGGTGGAAATTATTGACGAGGCTGCTGTAGCTGTAACTGACCATGCAGCACGTGGCCCAGCTAGTGCTGGTGCTCGTGCAGTGTCACGAGAGCTGTCTGTCCCATGGCCAACTGAAACCTCATGATCCGAAGCAATGTCCTGAATCTGCTCTTCGATTTCTGGTACGGTTCGAAGTTGATGACATGTGACCGGGAATATTCCATGGAGGGTGTAGTGAACTGCCGAATTTGGCGTACTCTTCAACCTCGTATTGTATAGGTAAAGCCACTACACTCGTCGTATGTGACTGTGCGGTGTGGATTCACAAGCGCCTTTATTCTCGGTCCGTTCATCTTTGAAGGGAATACATCGAGAGGGCATGTCAGATGCACCACAACGTCTGCACGTTATCGAGACCTCGTAATAAATAATAAATAATGTGATACCTGTTTTGAAAGAAGGCAACTATGTGGAAACCACTGTTTTCGAATTAGGTGGGGCAACACCGCATGTCGGACGCCCAGTGAAAGACCTACTTAATGCAAGCTTCCACGAAAGTGGTGTCTCCAGAGGTGTTCCAGATCCGTGGCCTGCAAGAACGCTTGCTCTGAAGCCACGTGACTTTTGCCTCTGGTGGTATTCAAAACAACACGTTTACCGGGGGCACGTTCGGTCTTGATCAGAAGGCCACGTTGCTCAGATTCCACCAGAACTGCTGCGAGCAACTGTTGATCACTTCGTTTTACGGATGCAACATTTCGTGAACGTCTGTGGTGCTCATACTCAAAAAATTCTGCAAGCGGCCTTTAATAATAAAATCAACATTATACCGTTCTCAATTGTTTGACCTTTTCCCCTCACGTCCCGTTCTCAGTCCATTACGTATGAAAACATTTCCATACGACTTTCCTGTATTCAAAGCTCCAGATTTCCACTGTAACGTAGCTACTGCCAATATCGCCCTATGTTCGTCTTTGAAAATGAACTCGATAAACAACCTGAGCTATCAGTAAACAGAATTTAACCTGCATAACACGGTATGCGTGCTGTATGAGAGTCAGTTGCACTGTCATTTAAGCCCCCAGCAGATCGTTACATGAAAAGCTTAAAACTAACATTCGGATAAGCTATCTGTCAGTGTATTTGAATATGAAAAACTACAGGTACAAATGAACCTGTAACAATGAATACCTAAGCTATCTGAATGTATTTTTGAAAAGGAATTTTCAAGTGACACAGAATCTGACTTGTGCAACGTAATTTGCTGGATTAGAGTACATATTGTGGTATGTCAGAGTCTCTGTTTTGACCTTAAGTTGTGCACTCACTCGCTTATTGTTACTATGAATGAATTTAATAAAGATCATTTTGCTTGGGCCCTGTTAACAACTAAATAACGTGTGAGAAGGGATTTCATATTTTGTGTCTATTTAAAATTTCAGAACCATCATGAGAATGAAATTGGTGTCAATAATGCCTGAGTGTCAGATCAAGAAATTATTTCAATTTCGAGGTTACATTAACATTTAATAACCACAGCATTTATTTATTAATTAGATGTTGAGAATAATTATTATTATTTGGAGGATAAGGAGGCTCCTTAACTGACAAGCGTAATGTGGGATTATTGCAGACGCGGATTAATAATCACGACCCTAACCCTGCAATTGCTTTTGCGCTATGATTGCGAATTTTACCTTCATTTCCATCTTAAAGCGTAGTTAGGCCATCTAGACCTCTCCTGGATATATAAATGAAGTCAGGCCTTGCGTGTGGTAAGACCTGCCAGCACACACGTGAGGGCAGCGTCACACGTCTTCTGTCTCCGAGCTCTCCACCTACGCTACTACTTCCACTCTCGCAAACAGACGTTGTCTCCCAACAACGCTTACAATCGCGCTCCCATGTTTCGCACTCGGATTGTTATTTGCATTGCTTACACAATTCAAATAATAGCGTTAGGTTGACTATATTGCTCTCAATGTAATGGAGAGTTATGACACACTCCTTACCCACCTGGTGGTGAAAATTGGAGCTATTTTTTTTCCTGCGTTAATCGGTTCCGATTAACGTATCAGAATATCTGCCAAATTTTGGCTGCTGTACGATACTTACGGCCCACTGAGAAGCTGACTTTAATTATAAACACCTGTTATAAAAAGCGCGGAGTCGGGAGTTTTCAAGACTCTAGAATTTCAACTTTTGGTGGAGTTTGGTACTGTGTTTCAAACTTTTAGGAGGTTTCTTATTTAAGCGCAGAAAACAACAGGCCAGATGTACAAACAATATATGAATTTCTTCAAAGTAAATGGTGTTAGAAACTTGGGAGCATCATACCGACAGAGTGCACAAACAGTTGGCTGTAGTGTAACAACAGCAAAACAACTGGACGATTAACGAGATGGACTCAAAGAATAGTTCAAATGGCTCTGAGCACTGTGGGACTTAACTTCTGAGGTCATCAGTCCCCTTCGACTTAGAACTACTTAAACCTAATTCACCTAAGGACCCGAAGTAGGATTCGAACCTGCAACCGTAGCGGTCGCGCGGTTCCAGACTGTAGCGCCTAGAACCGCTCGGCCACCCCGGTCGGCGGACTCAAAGAAACACTGTGACAGTAAGATTACATATGGGTCCTTCCCGAAAGCCTACACCACGAGAAAATTGTTGCATTATTCGACTCTCACTGACGAATAGACAGACGAGAACACCTGAAATCTGGGCAGGATTCGAACCTGCAACCGTAGCGGTCGCGCGGTTCCCGACTGTAGCGCCTAGAACCGCTCGGCCACCTCGGTCGGCGGACTGAAAGAAACACTGTGACATTAAGATTACGTATGGGTCCTTCCCGAAAGCCTACACCACGAGAAAATTGTTGCATTATTCGACTCTCACTGACGAATAGACAGGCGAGAACACCTGAAATCTGGGCAGGGGTTGCAGGCAGAGCATCACCACGAGCAGTCGGGAGCATATCACCGGAATCTGACTTGAGTCTCGAGCTGCCACTCGTCGTTTGCCATCGGCACAATACTTCAAGCAACAGAAACTTGCATCGCGTAGAGCCCGACTCACCTAGGAGACTCACTGGCATTCTGTGGTGTTCAGTGACGAGACTCGCATCTGATGTGGTCAGATCGACGCCAACTTGTCTGTAGACGACCATGTGAAAGGCCGAGGAAGCAGAAATTCTCGACACACACGCCTCACCAACTCATGGAATCGTGGTGGGCGGGGGTTGGACAGGCGCATGGGGTGGATTGGGGCTATTGGATACGACAACAGGACTGATTAGGTAATTGTTGACAGGAGTCCACTACGTGGCAAAAATAGCTCACTGTCACGCCTTTCATATCCATGTTACAAAATGGCATGTTCCAGCAGAATAAGCCGGCCGGAGTGGCCGTGCGGTTCTGGGCGCTACAGTCTGGAACCGAGCGACCGCTACGGTCTTAGGTTCGAATCCTGCCTCGGGCATGGATGTGTGTGATGTCCTTAGGTTAGTTAGGTTTAATTAGTTCTAAGTTCTAGGCGACTGATGACCTCAGAAGTTAAGTCGCATAGTGCTCAGAGCCATTTGAACCATTTGAGCCAGCAGAATAATGCGATACCGCGCTCTGTAGTTCACACCACAGACGCCTTGAGAAATCCACGGGCTCTTAACTGGGCTGCCCAGTACCCTGAAATGACACACCACATAGAAAAGTCTGGTGTTCGATGGGAAGACATATACTTACATATCGGGCACCAGCAAGCAATCTTCATGAACGCCAGAGTGTGTGTTTCAGGCATTCCCACAGATGAAATTCGGAGGCTGTCTGCTGCCATGTGATAACGAATATATGAATATACTTGTTCCCGTGACGATCACATCCTTTACTGATGTACATGAAGAATAGTTTCGAATGGAATGAAAGTTTAAACATTAAACATCTGTTATGTAAAGAGCACCTCTAAAAACACAGTTTTTGTTGATTGTGTTCCACAGCGTTGATAGATACTAGAAAGTTTTCTGAACAGTGGACAGGTACTTCATGAAGCAACACTTTTCAGTCTCGTCAGTGTATAACAAAAGTCCTATAAAATATGGCTCCGAGCACTATGGGACTTAACTGCTGTGGTCATCAGTCCCCTACAACTCAGAACTACTTAAACCCAACTAACCTAAGGACATCACACACATCCATGCCCGGGGCAGGATTCGAACCTGCGACCGTAGCGGTCGCGCGGTTCGAGACTGTAGCGCTTAGAACCGCTCGGCCAGTCTTATAAACCGACGAGGAAATGAAGATAGGAAGTCTTGGCTCATAATGGTACAGGGTACACTCCACCACGCACTGTACTGTGACTTGCGGTGTTTGTATGTAGACGCAGATGTAGAGAGGATGAAAGAGTTCTGTGACGATAGAACAGCTTGACCATAAATTCCACGCGGTCCACTGTTGGCCACGTTACAGATAATCAGCCTCCTATAATGTATCTGATACGAACTGTTCTTACTGTTTTTTATACAGATTATTTTAGGCTTTGTTCTCGGTTAGCTACAATGTATCAACTGAGCTCTCATGAGCAGATTATGAGAGGCTAGTGCCAGTTCACGTTATGTGTGGTTAATGTATGTTTCATATTTGATGTGAAATACAAGTTGCATTAATTTAATAATAATCAGTATTTATATTGAATTAGTTGCGTAATTAACGTAACTAGAATGTCATTCTGTTAAGACGTCTTCGATGTAAACGAAACAAGTAATGTGATCAATAAAAGGTACCATGGCATCATTATGCGAGTTAAAAATGTAGTGCAGACTCAGCTAATACGTATAACTGGTCATGGGTCGTATGTGGCATGTGGCGTGTGGTGTCCCTCTGCGAGGTGCTGCAGTGGTTAGCCCACTGGACTCACATTTGGGAAGGTGACGGTTCAAAAACTCGTCCAGCCGTCCTGATTTAGGTTTTCCTCGAGCTCCCTAAATCGCTTCAGGCAAATTCTTGGATGGTTCCTTTGAAAAGGCACGGCCGATTTCCTTCCCCATTCTTCCCAAATTCGAGCTTGTGCTCCTTCTCTGATGACTTCATTGTCGACGGGACGTTAATCACTAATCTCGTCCTCCTGCACACCGTACTCTTAAGCGTCTCTATATAAACCGCTTTATTGACTTGCAGGATTGACCCTCACTTTTACAATTCTTAGTAGCAATGCTTACGTGTCTGAACTTCTATAACCTCAAACTGAAAGATGGTCAACTGGGTGTTATATCTGGAAGCCATAGTAATACTTCAGTACCAGATTACCACATCTCAGCTTTGTTTCCTATCTAAATTATTTTCCACGTTAGCTATATAGTTATTAAGAGTGTAATTTGATGCGGTAAAGCAATAATCAATTATTTATATTGTCGCGCTATATTTTTCATTTCCTATCCCTGTGGTTGTTGCTTCGAAGAGTGTTCGTCGTCTGCTGGGGTGTCTATATGCGTCTCTGAGCTCGGGGTATGGTTTCTCTGAAAGTAAGGGAAAATAGCCAACTTTGGTGTAAAGCAAAGGACAACATTTCTGGGTCAGAGAGACACCGGAGAGTGATGATCCGTCGCGTTTATTGAAGTTGGCACAGGAAGATGGTGTTCATTGTCTATGTGCCGGAGGAGTAGCTAGGAGCCTGACTACCCTGAGAATCACAGATGAGGTAACATCTAGTTTTAGCCTTTAGTGTTGTAATTTTATGAATCTGTAAGTCCAGCTTAACTGAGTCTCTAATTCGTCTAGCTCGGGATACATCGCATGAGTAGAAACCAAGAGTAATTTCGCGAATTTTGAACTTATACCAGTGTTTGCTTGTGCTCTATAGGTTCCTCGATTGAGGGACACGAGGCCACAGAGGTCTATGAGTGTGATTACTTTTCCGAAAAAATCGTGTGACTAGCTATGAGTAGTGCATGTGGTTTTAACATTCGACAGTCACATTAAGAAAAGGCCACTGTGTTTGTGGAGATTTGAGTGAGTTATCTTTGTATGTTGTTTGAACAGCCGTTATCACGTGCTTGTACGTGAGACTCTGCTTTCGGTTGTCTATACTCATATATGAACCAATTTTCCTTTCTTAAATAAAATCTTCTGCACTATCGTTTGTTTTCGCGATATTCCCATTTGGTGGTTTTCATATTTGATCGAGGTTCCTTTTTAGTTGGGAGCCAAGTGGTTTCTATTGATATGCAGTGACTGCCACCTTAGCAAGTATTGATTACAAGACATAGTTCGTACTCTCTGTTTCTTAATTGAAATTCCGCGTAAATTTTACTACACACATCAAAAAAGTTATGCATCACCCCGGTAACCAGAATTCACGAAGGTAGACGGTGACTGTGGGTATCGTATTACAGACATGGTCCCTTTGACTGTTCTGAGATGTCACCAAACCAGCCCAAAGATGTAAAAAACCATGCATGAGCAGCGCCTATTAGATGGAGCGGGTCCGACAGCCGATCAGTTCCAGTCGTTCCACCAGGAAGGTGGTACACGGCTCGTGTTGTCTGTAGTTCAACCATGCCTAGATGGTCAATACCGCGGTTAGATCGCGTCCGCATTGTTACTTTGTGCCAGGAAGGGCTCTCTACAAAGGAAGTGTCCATGCGTCTCGAACTGAACCAAAGCGATGTTGTTCGGACATGGAGAAGATACAGAAAGGCAGGAACTGTCGATGACATGCCTCGCTCAGGCCGACCATGGGCTACTACTGCAGTGGGTGACCGCTACCTACGAATAATGGCTTGGAGGAAACCTGACAGCAACGCCACCATGTTGAATAATGCTTTCCGTGCAGCCACAGGACGTCGCTTTACGCCTCAAACTGTGCGCAATAGTCTGCATGGTGCGCAACTTCACTCCCGACGTCCATGGCGAGGTCCATCTTTGCAACCACGTCACCATGCAGCGCGGTACAGATGGGCCCAACAACATGCCGAATGGATCGCTCAGGACTGGCATCGTGGTTCTCTTCACCGATGAGTGTCGCATATGCCTTCAACCAGACAATCGTCAGAGACATGTTTGGAGGCAACCCGGTCGGTCTGAACGCCTTAGACACACTGTCCAGCGAGTTCAGCAAGGTGGAGTTTCCCAGCTGTTCTGGGGTGGTATTGTGTGGGTTCGACGTACGCTGCTGGTGGTCATGGAAGGCGCCGTAACGGCTGTACGATACGTGAATGCCATCCTCAGACTGCGTAACAGTGTAACCATAGCAGCAGTATACTGGCGAGGCATTCGTCTTCATGGACGACAATTCGCGCGCCCCATCGTGCACATCTTGGGGATGAGCTCGTTCAAGATAACGACAACGCTCGACTAGAGTGGCCAGCTTGTTGTCCAGACATGAACCCTATCGAACATGCCTGGGATAGATTGAAAAGGGCTGTTTATGGACGACGTGACCCACCAACCACTCTGCGGGATCTACGCCGAATCGCCGTTGAGGAGTGGGAAAATCTGGACCAACAGTGCCTTGATGAACTTGTGGACTGTATGCCATGACGAATACAGGCATGCATGAATGCAAGAGGATGTGCTTCTGGGTGTTAGAGGAACCGGTGTGTACAGCAATCTGAGCCACTACCTCTGAAGGTCTCACTGTATGGTGGTACAACATGCAATATGTGGTTTTCATGAGCAATAAAAAGGGCGTAAATGATGTTTATGTTGATCTCTGTTCCAGTTTTCTGTACAGGTTCCGGAGCTCTCGGCACCGAGATGATGCAAAACTTTTTTTATGTGTATATAAATTTCAGAGTAATTTTGTGTTAAAATACGTGAATACCGAGACTAGCCTCTCTCTGGCCCAGTTTAGATCTTGTTTCCTTTTTGAATTACTGAATAACATCTTTCTCTGTTCTTAAAAAAAAAAGAAAGAGAGAGAGAGAGAGAGAGAGAGAGAGAGAGAGTGAGTGTGTGTCTGTGTGTGTGTGTGTGTGTGTGTGTGTGTGTGTGTGTGTGAGAGGTGAGAGAGAGAGAATGAGTGAGTGAGTGTGAGTGTGTGTGTGTGTGTGTGTGTGTGTGTGTGTAATCTGTCTTTCCCTTCGCACTCTCGATTTTCAAATGACCATATTAGTCATTCATTTCCGTGCGTTTTGCCGGTAATGTTTCAGTACCAACACTGCGTAAAAGGTTAAGGCATTTTTTTAAATTTTCTTTTAATAACACTGATGTTCTTGAAGTTTCACTGATGTTCTTGTTTCCCTGTTAAATATCTTAATCAAAAGTATAAATGGACCGTACAACACATTCCCGATGTTTAATAACTCATCCATTGCTTATCCAATTCCTACCAAGCCTCTTGTAGCGCAGCTTAGATCAGATTATCCTCCAGAATTAATAAAGAAGTTATGTATGTATACCAAAATTTCATTATTTTCATTGAATTGAGGCCTATTTACTAATCATCTTGAAGCAAATATACATTGTAATTAAATGGCAGATTCATTCCGAGTTCGATCCAAGTTAAATTCACAGAATAATGTACCAAATTATGTTCACAAAATGTAGTTCCACATTATATAACTGTTTTTCAGGCAGGTACGATACAACTCGTATGGTACTTCAGTTTGAAATGTGATGCCTTCAGCTGGTGATACAGCATTCACAATGCATCAAGCTGTCAGCGTCTAATGCGTTAGCGTCCTCCGTTCCTGAACAAGTCTCCTGCAGGGGTTGCTGATCATTGGGTGTGTCGGTGTTAGCCTTGCAAGATCTCACCCTAGTGCGACTCATTCACGTTCAATCGGATTTAAAATGCGGATAGCGAGTTGGCCACTTCAGACTAGTGCTCCACGTCTGAGTGGTTAGAGATTATCATCGATCAGATGGAAACCAGATACAAATTCTCTACGAAAATGCATACGTGCAGTTGTATGACATTATCCCCAGTGGCTACAGCATCCCTTACTAGGATATGCATAGCACCAAGCTATCTCGAGCGAAAACATGGGCGCTATTATAGCGGTCCCTTTGCACAATATTGACAGGACTGAAACGTATCCCAGGGACACGTCGAATTTATGGATGGGGGAATATCACGCCCCAGGTTAAATCGCGATTACGCCACAAAAAAGACTCTACCCCACTGCTTCAGCTCACAATGGGCAAAACTCGACACTCGTCGAGCAGAAAGGTGCTTTGCGTTGGCCGATTGGATCTAGGTTGGCACGAGCGTACGGGGCAGCATGTCAGAGCTGACAGCACACACAGTGGTTGATGTGAGAAACACAGTCTGTCACCAGATCAGCATCCATGGCGGGTGCTGTGCTGGTTCCACCTCTTTCTACATTTTCGGAAGGATAGCGATCCTAGCACCTATATTTAGCTATTAGCGGAACTTGTTTGTCGTACCATTGAAAGTTTCCGCCATAACTTAGTCTTTTGCGTATACTGCAGCAAAAGACTTACATGTGTAACCCTACTCTATCACACCGATTGTGGATAGGTTGTATTCTTATAATGATATGAACACGTACAAGTCACCCACATATTCATCTTGTACGATTTAGTTGGCCCAGAACCCGAAAACAGAAACACTCTATGCAGAATCAGAACTGCAATACGTAAGAGGTCAATCCAGCCGGGACTTGCAGACGTACCGTCGGCCGCGGTAGCCGAGGGGTTCTAGGCGCTTCAGTCCGGAACCACGCGACTGCTACGATCGCAGGTTCGAATCCTGCCTTGGGTATGGATGTGTGTAATGTCCTTAGGTTAGTTAGGTTTAAGTAGTTCTAGGGGACTGATGACCTGAGATGTTAAGTCCCATATTGCTCAGAGCCATTTGAACCATTTGTAGACGTACTAAGCCTCGTACTGGTGTACCCTTTGTGTGTCTTGTATTTCCGTGTTGCCGCGCGGGATTAGCCAAGAGGTCTAAGGCGCTGCAGTCATGGACTCTGCGGCTGGTCCTCGTTCGGGCATGGGTGTGTGTGTTTGTCGTTAGGATAATTTAGGTTAAGTAGTGTGTAAGCTTAGGGACTGATGACCTTAGCAGGTAAGTCCCATAAGATAAAAAAAAAAATTCCGTGTTGTCCTCCCAACTTTTGTTACGCAATATTCTGCGATGACACAATGTTTTACTAACAGGTTTTGTCTAATGTCTTCATTTAATCCCAACGGACATTTTGATCCTGTTTGGAGAAATTGTAGCTATAGCTGTGACAGTAGGTGGCAAAGTAAAATGAAATAAAATTTAGTTAATGTTGCATTGTGTGTTGTATTTAACTCTTACTTTACGTAGACGTCTTTTTTTGTTAATTACTAACGGAAGTTTGTAGTCGACAATTAAATTACTATAATTCGAGAATTACGCATTTTGAAGAATAATGCACAGGTTCAGGAGGTGGTCTTACTCTTCTTAATTGGAACGAAAATACCCGTGTCATAATTTCGAGTTCCATTCACATACTGTCTTGGACGTAGAGAGAAACAGTTTTGAATGTGGTAAATAGAAGTAAAAGTCAAGGTAGAACAGGATCGAAACAAGTCTCCGTCCTCTTCCAAATGGCAGTTCTGAGCCTGTGATCTGGAAATACAAGCGCTTGCAATCGAATCTCACAAGCCGTATCTGGTTCGGCAAAAATGGTTTCGTAACAAGGAATTAAGACTGACGCATTATGTATCTTATTACTTTTAAACCGCTTTTCGCGTCCATCAAGGACGATTGAAGGAAGATACTATCCGTATCCAGAGCATTTTCCACGGATATCTAATAGCGTTACATGGTCTTTTTTTTCCTTCTGTGTAGAGGAACTCCGGATCAATAGAACTGAAGACTACATACAGAAGAACGCAAATGAACTGTTAATAGCTAATCTGAAGACAGTTTAATTGATGTTAATTCGCTTTACACGGGAAGTTCGTCGTTGCATAGGAACACTGTGAATGGTTTAATCTGGCTTGATGTGTTTTGATGCTAATACACACTCGACTTGCCTGATTAGGATAAACCAGAGTGATGTACATAACAATTTATGTCCCTAAGATTCATTTTCTGGGCTGTTAAAATTTAAGCGTTACAAACAGCCTAGATTTAGTGTCATGTCAAGTATACATAACAGGATTATTTCCACTGATACCCATTTTTTTTAACTAATAAGTGTTTCGAGACGAAAAATCTTCTTATAATATTAGCCTGCTGTTAAAAAGGAAACATAATACTTAAAACTCTGTCTCCTCTTATTTCAGCATCATTATAAAATATCTTTGTGAGATCCAAAGTCTATGCTTTCATGTCGCTCTCTCCACACTCCTCCACTTTTCTTTATTTCTCTCCTGTACACACACACACACACACACACACACACACACACAAACTACACAAAGAAACAAACACGTAGCCGCGAGTTCAGACCGCAGGAAACAGAAAGAAAGAGAGAAACTGACATTGAGTGGAAGAGAAAAACGGGGAGCAAATCCCTCTTACGGGGCTCCACTTTAGGAAATTGAGCACCGAGGGCAGCCCACCTAGTCCCGGGGGACGGAAATCCTCAGAGCCCTGTCTGCCGCGGAGAAAGGATGGACGACCTGGAAGACAATTCTGTGGCTGCGAGCGGCCGGCAGCAGCTCCGCTCCTCACCCGACCCGTTCTTCTGCTGCAGTCTCTGCACTCAGCCGCGGGCAAATGTCTTACTTCAAGCAGTTACGTCAGGGATCTGGACAGTCGGAGTGGGATTAAAAGTGGATAGAAACTAAAGAAGAGAAAACTGCTTACAGTGGCAGCTTGGTATACAAACCACAAAACGTTACGTAATACTCAAAGTAATACTCAGATTGTAGGCTTGTATAACGCAATTATTGTTGGCACCTGTATCATATTATTACAGAGCTTTCAATAAAACTGAATGAGTTATCGACTATACGTGTACAACAATTATGCAGACAGGTATTGCATATCATCCTGTCCGAAAAGAAATGTCCATTAATGTAATGTAATAGCCCATTAATATACACTTCGTATTCCCCTAAAGCATAATCATAATGTACAAAATGAGACGAAATGAACAGTCACAGAAAAATGCGCCAGGCGGAGCACAAAAAAGGTGAATATGTTCCTCTTTCAAAGATTCTGACAGAAAAGTGGGGAAACGGTATTGATTCCGCCTTCCTCAGTAAAAATTTTGGTATGCGAACTTATTGCTGCTCTTTTAACACAGGAAATTCTAAATCCTTTCACCTACTCTCTCTTTGTAGTTAAGCCGTCATACACTGTGAAAGGTCTCTGTTGGATTCCATTCATGTTAATTTCTTAAATATGTTGTCATTTACGGCATAAAGTCCTCTTCTAAATTTACTGTGGTGTTTCTGACTACCTGGTAGGAGACTGAGCAGTGGAACGTGTTACTTTTACACATAAACAAGAACGATCTGTCACACTACTACAGTTTAAAACACAGTTTTTATGTAATTCATGTCACACAGTCTCATACGGAACCTACATCCGCTTTCTTTTATATACTGTATATGATAAGATACTGTCATCCCCCTTCCCTTCTGTGTGAGAGGATGAATGAGCAAATGTATTTCTAGTTGCATGCTTGCAGGTAGCAGACAAGCCTGTCTGCTAGAGAACAGTAGGACCAACGTCGGAACAAGTAGCTACGCTTTCTAAAAGCAGAGAGGTTTCTATTCTTAATATGGTTTTGTCTGTCCCTTGTCATGTTGGTATAGGAAGCTGCCTCTCTGGTCACTTCCGTTTGTATCTGTTAAGCACGCTCGGTAGGGGCCCAGGTCAGTCTGTCCGCAACGAGCGTCTGAAGTGGTAAGATCTCTGGCTAAGCACGTGTCTGCCAAGTCCGTAGGACAATGGATTTCTTAAGTTCAGCCTAACTGAAAATTTAATCACCTTTATTTCAGGTTTAGCTCTAAAATATCTAATGTTATTTTAAATTGCAACGCAGTGTAATTCGAGTGTGAAGTTCAGAATATCTTCCGGTAGTTGCTTTGTCACTACTTTGCGAATAAAGTGGAACCACATGTTGATCAGTAACTCTAACTAAGATCATCAATCTTAAATGCGAATATGCGTGAAATTATAACGTCTCGTCTTGACAATATTTTTCAATATAGTAACTTTTCTTTATGTTCAACCCACTTGGAGTGTACTTTGTCCGACCAGTACCATGTGCTTATACAATTGTTTGACCCATCAGGTTAATAGTAAGACGATAGTAACCAGTTTGAGGTTTTTCTTTTGTAAATTGCGTTTCGATGTAATTTATTTTAATTATCAAAATTATTGTGGAGTTACACTCTTTGTGTAAACCAAGTTGACCATGTGAAGCATGTGGTGTAAGCATCAAAGTAGCCCTCAGCTATTCTTTTCGGGAAGAATTCACAGAGAGTTAGTATGAATTTAGTATACCAGTGTGTGGTAATTTCATGACGGACAGGATTGCGTTACGAACGTAACTTCTTTGGGTGAAAATTGATTGGTTTGTTGTGGTTAATTTCCTCTTGGATATGTTTCAACATTCTTCGTGTGTTATTTTATGAATGCGGTGTTGTATGTAGTCTCCCAATCTTGGCTCCCTATTTGATGTGTTCCGTAAGATTACAAACGCACATTTTCACAATCCTAAATAAGGCACCAGTTTAGTTATGAATCAAGTTTGATATGCTGAAATTTTAACGGAACAATGATCAATGTTAAAATAAATGTCCAAATATAAACTGATTTATTTCTTTTTATTTAAATTGTTATATATATATAACCATATTTAGTGCATCACCGGTTATCGTAAGATGAGTACTAAAAGATAATATTTAATGTTAGTCTGGTTGGGAATTTGGTAAGCTAGACTGGATACCTGGTGAAACAGTGGCGCAGTAATGCAAGGTTAACTTCCTCAGATAGCTCACAGCTTTTAACCCACTTTTATGGTCTTGAATATCAGCACCGCTTTCAGAACAAATTAATGCAACAACATTACAACTGCATCATCTTCACACTGCCACTAATTACGTCGCACTCAAACTGTCTTCTTTTTCTCCCATTCATTTATAGTGCATCCCACTGCCACAATCTCCTAACTTACACTGTCTCCTTTTGTCTTTCTTTCGCACTGCCACTGTCTCCACCATACGTCAGCTGCTAAAAAACTCGCGCAGTAGGAAACACCTTGTGGAAAATCGGCTGGATCACTAGCGTGTACCATTTGTTAAGTGGTACGGATGTAATTGTTGCTCACGCAGAACCCTGCAGACGATACTGTGACTAACACCCGTTGCACGGGCAACTGTTCGAGTACTCGTTGACGGATTCTCTTCAAACTGATGCAGAACATCTTGTTCAAATTCGGTCGTGCGGCGTTACAGTGGAGCACCATAGTCCTTCCTCCTTACGGCGAAGCTAACTGTTTCTCGGAGCTACTGTGTAACTTGCGCAAAACTTTTGGGCGATGGCTTGCTACTTTGCGGAAAACGTTCGTGATACAGCAGAGTAGCAGCTCTTCCGTTACCTAGAGCTTCACCATACACAAGGAGTGTGTCTGTGTATGCTGGAAACGTGTGTCGAACCATGTTTAGTGCATCGGAGACGCACAGGCATTGAACAGGTCTCGTAGTAAGGCAGACGTTAAGTAACATCAAATAACTGTCTGACGTAGTACACGTCATTCTGTCTACTCGGTAGCAAGCCAGGAAAAGCATCTGTAAGACTTTTCTCTTCTCCTCAGTAGACGTGGAGGCGTTATATATCTGAAATGAAACGGTCGTAGAACGGAAACTGTTCCTGTTCCAGATTTTATGTGCCCATTTCCCTCCACAAGTCCTAAATGTTTGTAACTAGAATACCAAAACATCCCATATATCTATACAGGGAGAATATTGATAAAACTGACAAACTGAAGGGACGGGTTCCTGACTGGAAACAGAGATAAACGTCCTGTGAAAATGGGTCCGGAAATGCATCGTTGCCACGGTAGATGGCGCTGACAATGAAAGCCCCTCTGACCACGTGCCGCGTATTCCCTGTGTATTGCAGGCTGGGTGATTGACGTAGCGTACTGTAAGCAGCAGAATGGTGCGGTATTCACGTGGAGAACAAGCCGCGATGACGTTTGTGTACGGCAAAACAGATGGAAACGGTCGAGAGGCACAAAAGCTATATCAAAACAAGTTCCCTTACAGACACCAGTAACGTCACACAACATTTCTAGCTCTTTCTGGGTGGTTATGTGATCATGGGTCGGTGTTTGTGGGATCGGGGTCCTATTAGACCGAACTGACGTGCAGAGAAGCGTCGTAATGTGCGCGCACCTGATTTAGTGGATTGAGTTCTACATGATTTTGCGACCAACCCTAATAAGGTTCCAGGCAAGTGTCCCCCAACATGGTGTAAGCCAGCGTACGATTATGTGTTTACTGCATGACAACCGCTACTATATGAATCACCGGCGAGTGCAAAGATCATGAGCAGTGGATTTCACTCTACGGGAAGGATTTTGTCGATGCTTTTTGCACCAGACCATAAAAATTATGGGATTTCTGTCATGAGTCCTCTTTACCAACGAAGCAACCTTTGCCAGACTTGGCATCATCAGACTGCATAATCGTCATCTGTGGGCTACAGGCACGGCACGTGGGCAGAGGGTCTTTCATTCGTTAGCGCCATCTACCGTGGCAACGATGCATTTCGCGACATGTTCAGGAGGCCGTTTTCCTCCATTTCCAGTCAGGAATCCGTCCCTGCAATTAGTCGGTGTTACTAATGTTAACTCTGTATACAACGACGGAAAACATCGTAAGACCAAGAAGGAGTCGTGCGACATAAACGTTTCTGCATCTGAAAAGTGATGTGTATTCCAACTTCGCGCAAATTCCACAAGAGTGGTGCTAGAAGCGCGACTGTAAGGATGCAAATCAAGTTTTTTTTTTTTTAAATAAACGCTGTAACGATCGTGACGTTAGATACCTTTTAGGCTGTACGAGGTGAGTTGATGTTGGTCAGGAATACATTTAAGGTGACAAAGAGCCTGTTATTAACAACCCACTGAGTTTGAGCGAGGTCGTCTAATAGGGCTACGAGAATCTGGATGTTCCTTCTGAGACAATGCAGAAAGACTACGCAGGAATGTAGCCACTGTACATTATTGCTCGCGGTAGTGGTCACGAGAATGTACGGTCTCAAGAATACCGGGCTTAGGATGGCCACATGGCACTGCCGAGAGGGAAGGCTGAAATGGTTCAAATGGCTCTGAGCACCATGGGACTCAACAGCTGAGGTCATCAGTCCCCTAGAACTTAGAACTACTTAAACCTAACTAACCTAAGGACATCACACACATCCATGCCCGAGGCAGGATTCGAACCTGCGACCGTAGAGGTCAGGCGGTTCCAGACTGAAGCGCCTAGAACCGCTCGGCCACATTGGCCGGCCGAGAGGGAAGACTGAGATGTTTGGCGTATGGCTCTGGCGCATCATGCTGCATTTGCAGCAGCAAACTGAGCAGCGACTGGCACCACAGTGACACAACGAACTGGTACAAATTGGCTACTTCAAGGACAATTCTAATCAAGAAGCCCTGTAGTGTGCATTCCACTGACTCCAAACCACAGCCATTTGCTACTTCAGTGGTGTCAAGAGGGAGTTCGGTGGAGGCCAAGGTGGAAGTCTGTTGTGTTCTCTGATAAAAACTGGTTCTGCCTCGGTGCAAGTGATGGGCGTGTGATTTTTATAAGGAGGAAAGTTGAACGACCAGGCCGCGTGATAGACACACTGGACGCACAGCAGGAGTTATGGTCTAGGGTACGATTTAGAATAACAGCAGGAGCACTTTTGTGATTATCACACCCACCCTGTCTTAAAATTTGTACGTCAATCTGGTGATTCGACTTGTTGAGCTGCCATTCATGAACGGGATTCCAGGGGCTGTTTTCCAACAGAATTTTTCAACAGGATAACGTTCGCCCACGTACTGCTGTTGTAGCCCAACATGCTTTACATAGTGCCGAGGTATTACCTTGGCCTGCTCGTTCACCAGATCTGTCTCTAATCGAGTACATCAGGGGCCATCAGCGGACAACTCCAGCGCCATCCACGAACAGCATTAACCGTCCCTTTATTAACCGACCACGTGCAACATTCTTGGAACTCCATCCCACAAACTGACAAGCTTCCATTCAACGTTGTAGCAGTTACACTGGTTATTAATGTACCAGCATTTCACATTTGCAACCGCTTATCTCTCGTTTACATTAACCTGTGATCTTGCAATTATGTTACCGGGATAAAAATGTATTCCCGAAGTTTCATTACTCTGCATTAAGTAATGTTTCATTTTGCGATCTTTTTGCACCAGTGTATGTGTCTATATCTGCATCTACGTATATGGCTATATCTGTAGCTATACATATGGCTAACGTTGCAAATTAAGTTACCATGACGACTTACTTTAGTGTGTACACGAGACCAAGAAATACAAACATATAAGGAACAGAAGACTTCCAATAGCGCTTCAATTTACTTCGATCTGATTGGTACAAGCGTATCGAATCTGCTCCTGTGCGTTGATAGACAATCAAACAGTGCTCGTGGGAAGTGGCTTGCACAGTATCACATTGTCTCATTCGGTATCGAACAACAGCGGGGAAGCGCACACTGAGAGGTGCGTTAGAAGCAATTGAAACGTCCCCTTAGAACAAATTATGCATATGAAATGTCCACTTAGAACAATTGTACAAGACTGTGCTTAACCTGACACACAATGTTTTTAGCGCAACGCAATCTGACTATCAAAAATCCCTGCAAAAGAATGGCCCTGACAAACATTAAACTATACCTTTCACAAATCACTTACCTCACAAAAATCTTCGTTGCTCGAACTACTGCAATACGGCGAGCGCCACTACTGCCAGCTAAATAAAAGATACAAACTACGGAAGGCACTAACTACTGATAGTCTTAGCAAATGAAAGATTCTAATAGAGAACAAACAATGTATTTACCTCAAGATTCATAATATATACAGCAGTTCATGACATTTTTCAAAACTCCGCCATCTCTCTCCCCACATCCACCACTGCTGGCGGCTCACCTCCAACTGCCCAGCGCTACGTGCTGTTCGCATCCAGCTATAGCAGTTCATGACATTTTTCAAAACTCCGCCATCTCTCTCCCCACATCCACCACTGCTGGCGGCTCACCTCCAACTGCCCAGCGCTACGTGCTGTTCGCATCCAGCTATAGCAGTTCATGACAACAATGGCAGACAACAATGCAAACTAGCCACATACTGCACACAGCACAGCCAGTGATTTTCATATAGAGCGCTACGTGGCATTACCCATATAAAAATCTAAACAGCCTACTTACACAATCAGTCCGTGTCAATAGGCGCCGTCTCTCGGTGGCCGGGGAGTGACCATTGCCGACACAACGGTACGACTGTGTGTGCTTTCGGACGCTGCTACCTCCTACAAAACGGCGCTTTGTGCAAATCACTAACTTGATGAACAGTACTCTACAAAATCTGGAGCTCACTGCTTAAATTATAGTCGGAGGACCAAAACAGGCGAACGGTGCACCAAAACCAGCACATTACAATTATTAATGCGAGAGACGGATGATAAGCGGCACTGCCAACTGTGAAGTAATTCTGGTACTTTGACATTTTTATTAAATTAAAGTTAAAATAAGAATTATAACAATTAGTTCATTCGAAAAAAATTGAATTAATAACTATCTAAAGATGTTGAGATCCGTTTCTCAACTGCTTGTGTAGAATATCGATAACATCACAATGTCAAAGAATTCGTCCGAAAAAAATTAAATTAATAACTATCTAAAGATGTTGAGGCCAGTTTCTCAAATTTTGTATAGAATATCGATAACAGCACAGTGTCAAAGAATTTTTTCAGTTTGTTAAAAAGTGCCTACACATGAGAATAGTAGTTTTTATTTCGTCTGTAAACAAAACTTCAATGTATGTAACTACATATGAGTATAAGCTACCGTGCGCCTGTGTTGTTCCAAGCAGTCGTTACAAACAGGCCCAACAATGACACATTTATAATGGTGGAATGTGGTTACAAACATTTAATTTGATGAGCTCTACACACTTTTCATTTTAACTGTACCTGCACTCGCATAACAGTACAGCCCACCTTTCAGTTGTGTCATTTAGTTTCCACTGAATGGGATATCTCGAAAATTTCTGAACGCGTATGACGCCCGAAACGTTTAAATATATATATATATATATATATATTATTTTAAGTTCAAGTGGCCAGATATATGAGTGATTGGAAGACTTTTTAAGAATGTAACCCAGAATGTTGTCTTCATGGCCGAGTATTTAACAGAGACAAGAGTATCGTCAGGAGTGTCCATCGAAGTGTGATAAGACAGCTGTTCTGTTCTGACGGACAGAATCAGCACTAACGTGCAACCATTTGTTGGTATGGGTAAGTGTCGTCGCTGAGTGACTGTAGGGATGCAGGATACAGAGGGATTTAGTGTTTGGTGTAATAAAACACTGTTAGCTATAAATATAGAGAAATGTATCTCAAAGCACATGAGTAGGACAAACAGTCCTCTAATGCTCGAATAAAGTATTAATGGTATGCTGTTTGACACAGTCACGTGATTAAATACCTGATCAAAACGACACAAATTGATATGAGATGGAACGAGCACGTCAGGACGAGAGTAGGAAAGGCAACTTCTGTTTCCTGAGGGAATTTTAGGAAAGTATAGCTAATGTATAAAGGAGACCGCGTGTAGAACATTTGTGTGACCCATTCTTGAGTACTGCCCGAGTGTTTGGAATCACCACCAGGCCGGGTGGACTAAAGAAAGCTAACGAAGCAGTTTGGAGCCGTCCTTCTATAATTCTCGCCAGTAGATTGGATCACAATTCGTGTCGCGCCACATAAAATCAGTCAGAAGATTGATAACGCATAAAAAGGGACTAGAAGAAAAAGAAAGGAAAAATGAGATCAACACGCGAGAATTGCGTAGATGTGAAATTAAGTGGCACGAGATTTTGAGAACCGTCATTTGCAGCTGAGTGCAGAATGAGTCTACAGCCGCCGACGTACATTCCGCGTAAGGACCAGATAGATGAGATTAGAGAAATTAGTTCTAGTATCGACACATGTAGACAATAGATGTTCCCTCTCTTCATCTGAGAATGGAACAGAAAAGGGAATGACTGGTAATGGTAGAAGCTACCCTCCCCCATGCACCACGCCGTGGAGTACAGACGAGATATAGATGTAAAGAGCATTACTTTGTCAACGACAAATACCGTTAGTGAATGGAACAAGTTTGTCTGCAAGCAAGACACACTGTGCCTACGGTTCCAAATGTTGATTGAATGATTGATTAATTCAGAGGGATTATGGGACGAAACGGTGAGGTCATCAGTCCCGTGATTCCGAAGTGAGTCACAGAAGAAAGAGTGTCTGCTATAAGTGGACGGATCCAGTCAGGGGAGTGAAATTATAAAATAATGATCATTGAACACACACAGTAAAGGCATAAAAGGTGAGACAAAATCTGAAAACTAAAAAAGGGGGGGGGCGGTTATGGAGTCACAGACCGAGAAGACTGTAATATAAGTCCCAACCACAACCAACCTGCCCCTGCTCCAAGACGTACGTAGAACCTTATACCTGGAAATAAAAACCACTTTTATGGAGGAAACTGAGGACCAGTTCAATCATCCGTGGATCGTCTGCGAATATTAAGATTGAGGAAACGGGAAGACTATACTTTACACGAAGGGTCGAAAGAAGGTTCAAATGGCTCTGAGCACTATGGGACTTAACTTCTGAGGTCATCAGTCCCCTAGAACTTAGAACTACTTAAACCTAACTAACCTAAGGACATCACACACATCCATGCCCGAGGCAGGATTCGAACCTACGACAGTAGCGGTCGCGCGGTTCCAAACTGTAGCGCCTAGAACCGCTCGGCCACACCGGCCGGCTCGAAAGAAGGGACATTCCACCAATTGTGAGATATCGGCAGTCTGGCTCCACAACCACATTGTGGGAGTGTGTCGTTGCGTAGGAGGAAACTATGGGTGACCCGGGTATGACTAGTGCGTAAACGGCATAAAACAGTGGACTTCTTCCGAGAGGAGCGGAAGGGAGAGCGTCAAACTGCAGTAGACTCCTTGGTTGCGTGGAATCTATTACTAAGAGCAGTAGCGGTCCAGATGGCATTCCACTTTTGAGCAGAGAGAGATTTAACGTAGATCCGTATATCCGCAGTTGGAATCATGAAGGGGAATGGGGGATAAGTATCTGCTTCTCTAGCCAAACGGCCAGCCAGTTCATTCCCTGGGATGCTCACATGACTTGGGACCCAGGGAAAGATGACTGAACAGGCGGCACGCTCAAGGGCAGAGAGAAGGTCATGGATAGCAGAGACCAAAGGATGACGAGAGCAGCATCGGTTGATAGCCTACAGGCTGCTCAAGGAATCTGAACAAATTAAAACACTGTGGAGGGAGGCCTGAGAAACAAACAGGAGGGCCCTCTGAATGGCTAGAATCTCTGCTGTGAATGTTCAAATGTATGTGGATTCCTAAGGGACCAAACTGCTAAGATCATCGGTCCCTAGACTTACACACTGCTTAAACTAACTTATGCTAAGAACAACACATACACCTATGCCCAAGGGAGGACTCGAACCTCTAGCGGGAGAGGCCGCGCAGTCCGTGACATGGTGCCTCAAACCACGCAGCCACTCCGCGCGGCACGCATGCGCTTGACATTTGCAGTATTGCGTAGCTATTTTCAGTACAAGGTAAGTACAAAAATAAGTTGGGGTATGAAATCAAACGAAATGTCATCAGTTTTGTAACGAGCCTACGGAGACCACGTGCCCCTTACACCAAAAGGCTCAGAAAATATCTCTGAACAGCCTCCGAAATTTTGTCTGATGTTCGGGTTCAGCCTGTATACAGGGTGAACATTAATAAAACCGACAAAGTGCAGGGACGGGTTCCTGACTGGAAATGGTGGAAAAAAGATTCTATGAACATGCGTCCGGAAATGGTCGGTGTGCGTGGAACGAGAACATATAGTTCAGGAACAGAGTACAGAGCTGCATCGCGTCCACGTCACAACAGATGTTCAAAGTGGCCTTCATGGGATGCAACGCACGCATTCATACGTCCCATCACGGACTGCCGCACTCTTTCAATTCCCACAATCCAGCCACTCTCCGAATAGGGTTACGGGCATCGTGAACACGCTGTTGAAGGATCTGAACATCAGGAATTCGTTTACCATACACCAGATGCCCCCTGAGGTAAAAATCCAGGGGGTTTAACTCCGATGATCCAGCAGGCCATGTTACTGAGCATTCATGTCGTATGCAGCGTCCGGGGAAGATGTTGTTGAAATGTTGGCGAACTGAAATGTGCAGAAGTGGGGTGGTGCTCTTGAAAGCCTTCTACTTACGTTTCAAATCTAGACTGTAATAATAAGATGGAAAGGTACTGTTAATGAGAACTCTGGGAGAAGTTGTGATCTAAATGACAATAGATTTATTCATCCTTAACATCACAAGACAACATAAATGACTAAAGAAACGTCACACAAACATTCTTATTTGACAAACGCTTTCACTAACATGGGATCTATGGTGGACAAATTGATGAACTGGGGATCGACACCCGACACTAACCGGAACACTAATCGCTTTACCTGACTTCATACACGTGAATCCGGGTTATGACACAAAAACTACGCCACCATCAAGTATCTATCCTCTATTATTCCAACGAAAGAAAAATATGGTTCAAAAGAACAGGGTGCTGAGAAACACATATTGGAGTCCTACGCTGTAACAGAAAATACCTGGAGTAGTACAGAGTTGAAAGGTGTTGTAATTAGCCGGCAGGAGTGGCCGAGCGGTTCTAGGCGCTTCATTCTGGAACCGCGCGACCGCTACGGTCGCAGGTTCGAATCCTGTCTCGGTCATGGATGTGTGTGATGTTCTTAGGTTAGTTAGGTTTAAGTAGTTCTAAGTTCTAGGGGACTGATGACCTCAGAAGTTAAGTCCCATAGTGCTCAGAGCCATTTGAACCATTTTTTTCTCTTTCTGTCCTCTTCCTCCTCAACTCGTTAGTAAAAGCCCATTTACATCTTATACTTCTCTCACTTTAACATAAGCCAATCACAAGCTGGAGCACGGCATTCGAAGCTCGGAGAGCGCCCCTTGATTTGACCAATCAGAGAATTTAAAGTTAATTGGAAAAAGAAAGATTCAGCTTCGATGCCTCTTTCCTACACGTTTACACCATGTCTTTTGTTAACAACATGATTAGGATGGAACCACAGCCCTCCATAAAAAGCTTGTTATCTCTTCTGTTGTGTCCATTTCAAAGTTCTCAAGGAACGGCCATAAACTCTATAAAAGCCTCGTGCTTTGATCAATATGTTTTGTAACAGAGTCTGGACGTCTGGGTGCCAGTGACCCACCAAAATACGGAGAATGCTCACAGTTGTCTTGTGGGCTTCCTGCCCAACAAGGCCCCATCGTCTGCTTTATTGCCGGTCTACAATGCACTGGCCATTGCAGCGGCGACTTCTCAGCGCTAGTCAGTCTACCTGGATGTGGCTGCCTCCCGACCAGGACCAACCAGTGTGCCTGCACAATGAGACAGCAAAACTTGGCCGTCCGGAAATGTTTCCACCCAGGTTCCGCAGACAAAACGCTCTTCCCTCGGCCCACCATCACTGTTCGCTTTTACTGCCGTTGTTTAAATCAGCACCCTATTCCTTTGCACACAGGTAAAGCTTACCGTTATTCCTTTCCTAGAGCATGCAAGCAAGAGCATTAATTACTTCCCATCATTTCATCATGATGTATGAAGTCAAATCGAAATAAAGATCATATTCCCTAAGAACATGAAGCAGCATAACACCAAATCAGAAGTGAGAGTGCCCTGCAATCTCTCACTCTTTCATGCCAAAACCACATAACACAACATATTGCCGAAGGCATTTTCTCAAGCATCCCAGGCAGAGTAATCTGCAGGAAGTGAAAGTGCTTTACTCCATCGAGACGTTGTGTAATAATAACTGGTCCAAGTATGTCGTCCCCATCCCTGACTACACACTGATGCTGAACCAGTGCTGATGAGATTCCTCAACAGTTCCCTGAGGATTGTCGATTATGCAGACTGATGATGCTAGTTCTGGTAAAGGATGGTTCGTCAGTGGAGGGTTTGGTTCAAATGGCTCTGAGCACTAAGGGACTTAACTTCTGAGGTCATCAGTCACCTAGAACTTAGAACTACTTAAACCTAACTAACCTAAGGGCATCACACACATCCATGTCCGAGGCAGGATTCGAACCTGCGACCGGCCGGCTCAGTGAAGGGGACTGATGACAGAAATGCCGTAACTGTGATTGTCTGGTGCGAAAGCCATCGAAAAAATTCTTCCCGTAGAGGGAATCTGCTGCTGATAATCCTTCCACACGTTGCATGTGATAGTGGTAGTAGCGGTTGTCATACAGGATATACATAATCGTACATTGTCTTACACCATGTTGGCGAGTCGTTTGCCTGGAGCTGGTACTAGGGTTCGTCTCATAACCTGTAGAACATGGTCTTCCAAATGTGGTGTACGCATAGTCCGCCGCCTCCCTGCGAATTCGTCTGCTTGAAAGAATCAGTGAAAGCACAAATGTCCAAAAAGGGCATTAAATGTTGTATGATGTGGTTGGTGTTTGTGAGGGTATTTGTTTTGGTGTAGCCTTACTGCTTCTCGACCGTTTCCATCTGCTTGGCCGTACACAAACACCATCTCAGCTTGTTCCCGACATTAATATCGGACTATTCTGTTGCTTACGGTATGCTGCGTCAATCACACAACCCACAATGCACAAGAAACACATGGCACGTGGCCAGAGTAGCTTTCATTCGTCAGCGCCATCTACAGTGGCAATGATGCATTTCCGGACACATGTTCATAGGACCTTTCTTCCTCCATTTCCAGTCAGGAATGCGTCCCTGCGGTTTGTCGGTTTTATTAGTGCTCATCTTGTATACCGAAGCCGGCGGAACACCCCTGTGCCTTATTAATGCGTGGGAACGACGGGCCAAACACAGACCCGTGAGGAACAGGAGTCAGCCAGTCCTAACCAACCTCGTTTCCCAGGCCGGAGGCGCGTGGTGTCCAGTGGAACAGGCGCAGCGCGCGGCGAACACGGCTCCGTGGCCGGCCGCCGGTCTGTTTGTCGGCCGGGGCCATTCAGAACGTCAAATATTTGCCGTGGTGGGAGCTCGCGGCCGCCCGTTTGCTCAGGATCTCCCCCGCACCGGCGGCGGCATTCCTACCTCGCGGCCGTGTCCTCAGACACACGCTGCACATCCCTTGATACAATGAAGACTGATTACCGGTCTTGCGAGCCGCATTGATTCGACGTGTGTGCCTTGCATTGCACACACGGCAGGTTAGCCGAGATACAGGCAATAGGAACGGTGCCTAAGACCACGAAGCCTGTGGCTAGCGTGACAGCACCTCGCAGAGCACGCATTGTTATCCGTGGTGATCGAACACCCTATTACGAACCGTGCGCCGCATTTTGTAATGTCCAGGATGCCATCAGAAATCGCAGTGACTTCAGTGTAATTATTGTCTTTGAAAAGGATGTAAGTAGGCTGTTTAGGTTTTTATGTTGGTAACGTCACGTAGTGCTCTGTATGAAAATCACTGGCTGTGCTGTGTGCACTCTGTGGCTGGTTTGCATTGTTGGAATATTCGCTATTGTAGTGCTGAGCAGTTGAATGTGAACAGCGCGTAGCGTTGCGCAGTTGGATTGGTTGTTTCAGGGAAGGAGACCAGACAGCGAGGTCATCGGTCTCATCGGATTAGGAAAGGACGGGAAAGGAAGTCGGCCGTGCCCTTTGAAAGGAACCATCCCGACATTTGCCTGGAGCGATTTAGGGAAATCACGGAAAACCTAAATCAGGATGGCCGGACGCGGGATTGAACCGTCGTCCTCCCGAATGCGAGTGTGCAGTTGGAGGTGAGCCCCCAGCAGTGGTGGATGTGGGGAGAGAGATGGTAGAATTTTGAGAGCAGACGATCTGGACTTGTGTCCATCAGAAAGAGTAAATTTGTAGTACTGTATATCACGAACTGATATATATAATATAGATGATGACTTTTGAATATTATTAAGGTAAATACATTGTTTGTTCTCTATAAATACCTTTCATTTGCTAACTATGCCTATCAGTAGTTAGTGCCTTCAGTAGTTAGAATCTTTTATTTAGCTGGCAGTATTGGCGCTCGCTGTATTGAAATAGTTCGAGTAACGAAGATTTTTGGGAGGTAAGTGATTCATGAAAGGTATACGTTATTTTTAGTCAGGGCCAATCCCTATTACTGAAAGTCAGATCGCGTTGCGCTAAAAATATTGCGTGTCAGTTTAGTGTTGATCAGACTAAGTAAAGAGAGAAATGTCTGAGTACGTTCAGTTCTTCTCAGCTGTTTGAAAATCAAATAACGTAAGAGGTTTATCAGCACAATCATTTATAACTTTTCTAAGGGGACGTTTCAAGGAGAGTCATTTCTGTTCATTTCATTGCGTATTTTTTTCAGGTACTTTCTGTACCTGCAGTAGTTCTTTCTACGTAGTTTCACCGAGCTACACTACTTTGCAGTGACGCATCATGATAAGCTACTTTCGCCCGTAAGTTTTGAAAACTAGTGAATATAAAAGTTTTATGCAGATTCGTATTGCACAGAAGGTTGTAACATATACCCTGAGCTGACTAAATTCATGAAATACAGTCTAATGTCCTGTCGGATCTCTATTTGACCGGCGTGGTGCAACAACTCGACGTGCAATGGACTCAAGAAGTCGTTGGACATCCCTTGCAGCAAAACTGAGCCATGCTGCGCCCATAGCCGTCAATAATTGCGAAGATGTTGCCGGTGCAGCATTACGTGTACGGACTGACGTCTTGATTCTGTCCCGTTAATGTACGATGGGATTCATGACGGGTGATTCCGGTAAGGAAATCTTTCACTCGAGTTGCCCAAAATGTTCTTCAAACGAAATGCGAACAATTGCGGCCCGGTGTTATGGAGCACTGTCAACCATAAAAGGTCCACCTTTGTCTGGGAACATGAAGTCCATGAAAGGATGCAAATGGTCTCCAGGTAGCTGAACATAACCAAGACCCATTCGATTCCATGTTAACACAGCCCACAACATTACGGAACCAGCACTAGCTTGCACAGTACGGCTCGAGTCCATAACTTTGTGGGCTAGCGCCACTGTCGTATCCTACCATCAGCTCTTGCCAACTGAAATCGAGATTCATCTGAGCAGGTCACGCTTTTCCAGTCTAGGGTGCAACCGATACGAGTCACGAGCCCAGGAGAGGCTCGACAGGCACTGTCGTGCTGTTAACAAAGGTGCTCGCGTCTGTCTCCTGCTGCCTTATCCCATTAACGCCATATTTCGCCGCACTGTCCGAACGTACACGTTCGTCGTAAGTCCACATTGATTTCAGCGGTTACCACTGTCAACTCTATGTAAACGCTGCTGCTCTCGGTCGTTAAGTGGAGGTCGTCACCTACTGCGTTGTCCGCGGTCAGAGGTAATACCTGAAATTTGGTATTCTCGGCACACTATTTACACAGGGCATTTCGGATTACTAAATTCCTTAACGAGTTCCGAAATGGAATGACCCATTTGTCTAGCTGCAACTACCATTCCGCGTTCAAAGTCTGTTAATTGCCGTCCTACTGCCATAATCAGTCGGAAACCGTGTCACATGACTCACCTGAGTGTTAACGACAACTCCGCCGATTCACTGCCTTCTATACCTTGTGTACGCGATGCTATCGCCGTCGGTATATACTGGGTGATCAAAAAGTCAGTATAAATTTGAAAACTTAATAAACCACGGAATAATGTAGATAGAGAGGTAAAAATTGACACACATGCTTGGAATGACATGGGGTTTTATTAGAACAAAGAAAAAAACCAAAGTTCACAAAACGCCTGACAGGTGGTGCTGCACAGCAAAACGTCAGTGACGGCGCATGACTATCGTGTATAAAAGGAGCCGCAATGAGAGAGAGAATCAGATGCGCCAGCAGTCGCAGCATGTTGACGTTACTTGAAAAGGAGCTTTTAGTGAATCTGTATTATCAGTATGGGGAATGTGCTAGTTCAGGGTTACGATCCTATCCACATAGGAAGGGGATTCGAACGGGTAAAGGTCCGTTGACAAATGCAGCTGTGGCGAGAATGATTTCGAGGTTCGAAGCCACGGGTTATTTAGGCGATAGACCCCGTAGTGGCCAACAGAGCACAAGGCGTAATGCTGCTGAGACAGTTCAGGAAGAAATGGAAATTGTTGCGGGTTCGTCTATGCGCGGGGAAGTCAGCGCTCGTGCAGTCGCACGTCGCACCGGCATTCCATACACTACTGTTTGGTTGGCACTTAGGCATACCCTCCGATGCTGTCGGTACAAAATCCATCGGCATCATGAACTGTTACCTGGCGATTTAGTGAAGCGGAGGGCATTTGCGGTGTGGGCGTTTCAAAAGATGGCGGAAGATGACGATTGGTTGAGGAAAGTGTTGTGGACCGACGAAGCTCATTTCACGCTCCGAGGGTTTGTCAACGCCCGCAACTACGGAATTTGGGCTACCGAAAATCCTATAACTGTCGTGGAATCTCCATTGCACGACGAGAAAGTCACGGCATGGGTTGGATTTACCACATCTACCGTTGTCGGGCATTTTTTCTTCGAGGACATGCGTGACCTTGGCTTTATAACTGCTACCGTGACGGGTGAGAGGTACGCCGATATGTTACAGAATCGTATCATCCCCAGCCTGGCTGATAAACAACTGCTGGAACGTACGATGTTTATGCAAGATGGCGCTCCACCCCATATTGCTAGACGCTTGAAAGATCTCTTGCGCGCGTCGTTTGGTGATGATCGTGTGCTCAGCCGCCACTTTCGTCATGCTTGGCCTCCCAGGTCCCCAGACCTCATTCCGTGCGATGATTGGCTTTGAGGTTACCTGAAGTCGCAAGTGTATCGTGATCGACCGACATCTCTAGGGATGCTGAAAGACAACATCCGACGCCAATGCCTCACCATAACTCTGGACATGCTTTACAGTGCTGTTCACAACATTATTCCTCGACTACAGCTATTGTTGAGGAATGATGGTGGACATATTCAGCATTTCCTGTAAAGAGCATCATCTTTCCTTTGTCTTACTTTGTTATGCTAATTATTGCTATTCTGATCAGATAAAGCGCCATCTGTCGGACATTTTTTGAACTTTTGAATTTTTTTGGTTCTAATAAAACCCCATGTCATTCCAAGCATGTTTGTCAATTTGTACCTCTCTATCTACATTATTCTTTGATTTGTTCAGTTTTCAAATTTATACTGACTTTTTGATCACCCGGTATGTGCATATCGCTATCCAATGACCTATTTCCTCTCAGTATAGCGTTTCTTGTAGAAACATTTAGTTAATCCGTGCCGCCGGTTTATATGGGTACTCAGTTCTGCTTTCTGTGACGCTGTCTGTGAAGAATTCATTCGGTCGCCGGCGCGTGAACTGCGTATTAATAACAGGCGACGGTATCGTCATGAAAAGGATGCCCACGTCATCGCGGGATGCCGATAATATCTTTTAATAACGGGCGTGCCTTGGACGATATTAATGCGACGGCATTCTACCGTCTCCATCGCTGCCACTCCCTCCTCCTGATCGCTCTGACTTACTCATTTACTAAGAGGCATACTGCAGTCTGTCTGTTCCTGTGCGCAACCGATAAATATGAGTCAACACTGCATTAGTCGACAGAAAAAGTGAGACGCGGAAGAGCAGTACACGCCGTTAGCATCTCAAATTTTGCAGTAAAATACCAATCTCATTTATTATCTGCGTTAGTAGATTCATCATTACTCTGTAATTCACAATTAAGTGTTTAGTCGAAGGTGCGTAGAACCAGTTTCAGAGTATTTTTCTACCGGTCTATTCACGGATAGCGCGAAGGAAAAGTGAATATTTCCGTGAGAGAATTTATTTTAACTCGATGTTCATTGCTTTTTATGCAGATGGGAGTCAACTAAATATTTTCGCTTTCGACGAAGAAAGTCGGTTATTTAATTTTCATGAAAAGATGTTGCCTAACGATAAATGCCTTTGCTTTTTTTATTGCCACCTCAGTCCCTTGTCATGTCCGCGACGCTCTCTTCCCTGTTTCATTGTAAATAGAAAACGAGCTGCCTTAAAGAAAATTATCAGATGTCTTCCTTCAACAGTATATGGTAAAACTGCGCAGCATAACTGTAGAAGAGGACGAACAAGCATAGTGAACATACTCTATTTAGTACATTTGTCGCACCAAATTTTCTGCCACTAAAACTCTATTACGACTTCCACACAACTTTTCCTTTGTGATGGTTCCGATTTAAGTCACTCATAGTTGTAATCCCTAGGTATTCAGCTGAATCGATTGGCGTGTAACAAAAATTTAACGGACTAGTATAGCAGTCATGAGGATGATTCCATGTTTGAATGTTCAGGGTCAGTTACACCTTCGCTTGTATCGCCATCTTGTGAACATATTCGTTACAATGATATGGTTAATAGAACAGTTTCCATGATAATGCTTATATTTTTATTGCCACCGGACACGTTTCACCTTTTTTCAACGCATCAACAATAGTAGGCTATTGTAAAAATCTCACAAAGTATTTTGTAATTAATGGTACCAGACTGACAATTGTTGGTGGCTACATACGTCACCATTCCAGTACTAATGGGCGTGTTCTACATTTGCTGGCCGTCCTTTCCGTCACACACCTCCGTTCTTGTTTCCAAGTGTGCAGTGACAAAAAGTCTGCGATCGGCTTTCCTTTTCCTTTTCTATGGTGAATTGCTTTTACCGACAGCAATTTCCACTGTGTGGCAGCAGGATTCAGCATTATCAGCAGAAGACAGCAAACATTTTGTTCTGCAAGATAAAGTTAATAACTTAGCATCGAGTGGCTAAGATGTTTGGCTGACTTTGAAAGCATAGCAAACCTCGTTTCTTACCTATATGAACGTGTATTACTACTGTTCAGTATGCTACTCCATACGATCGTCATTTAGCTTCCATTGTGTGACAGTAGAAGATGACAAACGTTTTGAACCGCAGTATGAAGCTATTACCCTAGCACTGGGTCACTATAATGTTGGGCTTACTTTGATACTTGGTTGAGAGACGACTTCTTGGCGAATTTACACGTGGAAATAACATTGTTTATAATGGTAGTTCTCGTCGACAAGTGCTCTTGTGGTTGTACGATCAGCAGTAGTTCACAAGTGTGTTCTGCAATGCGGGTTGCGTGTCATGTTGAGACGGGCTGAAAGCCAAATGCATCAGATATCAGAACGACATAGCTCGTTGGAACAAGCAAACCTCTCAGAGAGTTCAATTTCGCAAGGCCTGCCTTCCTACCTTGTGACACTTGGAAAGCATCGTAGAACAATTTATACATGTAAAATAATTAATTTGAGTCTGTGCTGTGCCTTGCATACGTCTACTGTATAGAAATCGAACTTCACACAGACGAAAGTGCTGCTTTACGACATTTGCCGATAAATGGCATAAAAATTCTGATCCTTCAGATACTTTTGAGCATGGCCATTGTGATAAAGTGTTTCATTTTAATGACCATAAGGATGTATTAATACTTGAAATTGCATGCTCTATGTATTTATTTAGGTAAGAATTTCTGAACAAGGAGCAAAAAAGAGGTCCTGTTTGGGGGAGAGGGGAGAGGAGGGGGGACAGTGTTACGCTAAGCTAGTTCTGCCATGCTGGATTCATGGTCTCTTTTCTTTAATTTTGTGTCATCTCGCATTTTTGAATTTCTTTGTATTATCAACTTTGACTGTTATTTTTCCCACCATCTTCCTTCTTTTATTTCCGAATTTCCTGTCATTCGCCATCTCAGATTTTTAAACTTTCCGCCATCTTCCATATTCATGACGTCATCTGTTCAAGGTCATGGATGACGTCAATGCCCCTGGCATGTATGCAGGTTTCAACCTGTGTATGCTGTATGTAGGCAACATGGTGGGTAAAGTTGGAAATGACCTGGAATTGGTGTAGATGTACTACTATTATTCGATGTGCATTCTATTTTCATACATAGGGAATAGTACATATTTCAAAAGAGCAATGGCAGATGTACAGATTTGATGTTTGATGATACTATTAAATCTTGTCTATGAACCACTAGCTTTGCGCCCTAAGGCCTATTGCACCCTAAGGCCTGTAATCGGTTCAACTAACTTACTTCAGTCAAGCTTGGTCTTTCTGTACTATTCTAAACCCGTATAATCCCACTTACCCCTTCGTTTAATTGAACTATGCAGTAACTCTTCATTGGTTACATGATCTATCCAACTAATATTCAACACTCGCATGTAACAAGATATTTCAAAAGATTCTAATCTCAGAAAGATACATTCAGAAAAGAGTTTCTAACACATTTTTTTACAAACACTGTTGTCTTATTACTATGGGCTCTGAGCACTATGGGACTCAACTGCTGTGGTCATAAGTCCCCTAGAACTTAGAACTACTTAAACCTAACTAACCTAAGGACAGCACACAACACCCAGCCATCACGAGACAGAGAAAATCCCTGACCCCGCCGGGAATCGAACCCGGGAACCCGGGCGTGGGAAGCGAGAACGCTACCGCACGACCACAAGATGCGGGCGTCTTATTACTAGTCTGCTTTTTTATGCTCAGCTCCGAACGGCGCCCGTTTTTTTCCACCCAAACAGAAAAGCTCAACTATCACTGTTAGTTCCTTCCTAATCTGACTACCCCCGTCTCATTTGAATAAATCCAATTACATCCCAGTAATTTCGTTTTATTACTTTCATGTCTGAAACAAAAGACGTTGTTGAAGATACACAGCTATACGAAGAATTTCGAAATTTATTCGTTAAGTGTGAATTCCTTGACATCGGCGGTACTATTTATTTATACACAAACCATTGGTGACATATGAAAATTTGCACTGGAACCGAATCGAACCCGCATTTTCTGCTTATCTGGAGAGGTCGTCTTAACCACTTTGATTATCTTTGCACGGTGTTTGAACTGATCCAAACTCCCTTATATCACATTGCCAACATTCTTATGTATACCACAAATCTTTGTAATTGTTCTTCTGTTCCTTCCAAGAATTACTCATTCTGCATTCTTTTCAGCTGCAGATAGGCTCTGTAAATCTATTTTTCTCACGATGTCATAACAGAAATTTTTATCTTAAAATCCATTCTCTCTAATACCTTATCCTCCCTACGTTTCCATAAACTGTAACAGACGAAAATGTGGTTTTAGGGCATCGTTTCCACGTGAGTGAATTTGGAGACTCATTTGGATTCTGTATTCTGCCACATTTTATTAGAAGTTCATTCAAAACCTTCTAGATGCATTCCGTGCACGTTTGCTTGAAAATAATCCACGGATTCGTTGTTCACGGAGCTAGTGCTGAAATGTTGCTCCAAAAAGTTGGTGTGGCAGGAAAGTCGTGTCACACATTTTATTATTTTTCAGGCACTTCGATTGCGATTTCATTACTGAAATTTGGGGAACTTATTGTCAATGAGCTCTACTAATAAATAAGAAATAAATTAAAAATTGGCATTTTCTGACAATATCATGAACGTCCCCCCTTAAGTGATAAAACCCAGAATGTTTTACTCGACGACGGGTGTTCGTTGGAGACAATGGTATCGTCAGGAAAGTGCGACAGTACTCCTCTTATTCTCTATATACACAAATTATCTGGCGGAAAGGATGAGCAGCAATCTGCGGCTATTTGCTAGCGACGCTGAGGTGTACGGGAAAGCGTCGTCACCTGAGTGACTGTAGGAGGGTACAAGATGGTATAATTCATAGTTGGTATGATGAACGCAAGCTTGCTCTAAATGTAGAAAAAAGTAAGTTAATGCAAATGAGAAGGAAAAACAGTCCCGTGATGTTCGTATACATCGATAGTAGCGTGATGCTTGATACAATCAGTTCGATTAAATATCTGAGAGTTAAGTTGCAACATGACGTGAATTGGAATGAGCTGGACGGTAGGAGGGAAGGCGAACAGTCGACATCATTTTACTGCGAGAACTTTAGGAAATGGTAGCCGATATATAAAGGAGATCGCTTATAGAAAACTAGTGCCACCCATTCTTGACCACTGTTCGAGTGTTGGGGATCCCCACGATCGGCTTAAAGAAAGACAATTTAACAGCGTGCTGCTAGATTTGTTACTGATGGATCGATCAACATTCAAGTATTACGGAGATGCTTCCTGAACTCAAATGAGAATAACTGGAGGGAAGACGACATTCTTTTGGTGAAATACTGTCGAGAAACTTTACTTAATCGACATTTGAAGCTGAGCCTAGAACGATGTAACTGCCGCCAACGCACATGTCGCGAAAGGACGACAAAGATAAGACAAGAGGAATTTGGGCTCCTACGAAGTCAGACGAAAGAAGTGAGTACCTAAACATTAAAGGACAATTAGGAATCCAGAAATACAAATCGCTTAGGAATGAAATAAATAGGGAGTGCAGGGAACCTAAGGTGAAATGGCTGTATAAAGAATGGGCAGAATCTGAAAAAGAAATAGTTGTCGGAAGTACCGACTCGTAGTTTAGAAGTCAAAATAACATTCTGTGATATTAAAAGCGAGGGAGGTAACATTACAGTAGGAGTGTAATGGGAGTTCCACTGTTAAACATTGAGGAGAGAGGCAATATGTGGAAAGAGTTCTTTGAAGGCCTCTTTGGGAGGAGGGGACGAGGGAGGGACAGTACTCCTCTTATTCTCTGTATACACAAATTATCTGGCGGAAAGGATGAGCAGCAATCTGCGGCTATTTGCTAGCGACGCTGAGGTGTACGGGAAAGCGTCGTCACTTCAGTGACTGTAGGAGGGTACAAGATGGTATAATTTATAGTTGGTACGATGACTGAAGATATACCTGCGAGAATGGAAGCTGTCATCAAGGCTAAGGGTGGGCCAACACCATATTGACTTCCAGCGTTACCGATGGAGGGCGACACGAACTGGTAAGCCATTTCCAGCCAGGTGTCTAGATACTTTTCATCATATAGTGTACCTTCGGTAAGGTGCTGTTGAAACGCCAAACATTTAGGCTATCTCGATTACGCGAGCACCCACGATATGACCACCAACAATCAGCCCGCGTTCGAATTCACTTAGCTCCGACCCAATGCACTCACAACTAAACAGAGCACTGTTCTGACCACGATTAACACTTGCAGCGTATTGAGGACATTACACGGGTGCCGTTCGTCGTCAAATACAACAGCTTTAAGCATACGTATTATCAGAACTATGTACCGCAAAATTTCATCCAACTTGAACTCTTACGCTAACCTTTGACTAAACAGAACCTATTTTGAATTGACCTATAACTGGTCTGAATACAACTTGTCTTTATGTTATATACGCCACTGAAGTAAACCAAGTATCTGGCTCTAATCAAAATTTCCACTTCCCTCGCGCCTCTACAATATTACTGCAGATTTCTCGAAAGCACAACAGCAAACAGCAACCAGACAGCGGCTAAGCTAGATTTATGTTTTTAAATAAAATTTCCAAACAATATTCAAAATGTTGTGCAACACTTGGTGCAATGTAGTAATGCGTAATGATAAACCTTCTTTAAACAGGGGAATGGAGAGATTGACTACTTCTATGAAATGATATTCCAAGATAACGATTCTATAATGATGTATGAATTCAAAAAGACAAAGTAAAACTTCGCGTGATTTTTACACATAACATTGATCTGAACAGTACTATGCCTAACAGAGTGAACAATAATTTTGAAGGGATACAACGTTAGCAGAGAATTTCTATAAAAAGCAAACAGCTCAAGGGGTTGCTATGTAAACACCTGACTCAGGGAAGTGCGGTGGCCTGTCTCTCACCTCTGAGCAAGTGAACAAATTTAACTAGCTGGCAATAATCATTCCGACAAACTAGCTGAGTAGTGCTGCAGTCTTACCTCAAACTTCTTCTCTTACAAAATTATCATTATTCAAAATTTATATTCTTTTTGCCTTTCAGGTTGTTGTTGTTGTGGTCAGTCCTGAGACTGTTTTGATGCAGCTCTCCATGCTACTCTATCCTGTGCAAGCTTCCTCATCTACCAGTACCTACTGCAGCCTACATCCTTCTGAATCTGCTTAGTGTATTCATCTCTTGGTCTCCCTCTACAATTTTTACCCTCCACGCTGCCATTCAGTACTAAATTGGTGATACCTCCATGTCTCAGAACGTGTCCTACCAACCGATCCCTGCTTCTAGTCAAGTTGTGCCACAAGTTGCTCTTCTCCCAGTTCTATTCAATACCTCCTCATTAGTTATGTAATCTACCCATCTAATCTTCAGGATTCTTCTGTAGCACCACATTTCGAAAGCTTCTATTCTCCTCTTATCTAAACTATTTATCGTCCATGTTTCACTTCCATACATGGTCACACTCCATACAAATACTTTTAGAAACGACTTCCTGACACTTAAATCTATACTCGATGTTAACAAATTTCTCTTCTTCAGAAACGCTTTCCTTGCCATTGCCAGTCTACATTTTATATCCTCTCTACTTCGACCATCATCAGTTATTTTGCTCCCCAAATAGCAAAACTCCTTTACTACTTTAAGTGTCTCATTTCCTAATCTAATTCCCTAAGCATCACCCGACGTAATTCGACTACATTCCATTATCCTCGTTTTGCTTTTGTTAATGTTCATCTTATATCCTCCTTTCAAGACACTATCCATTCCGTTCAACTGCTGTTCCAAGTCCTTTGCTGTCTCTGACAGAATTACAATGTCATCGGCGAACCTCAAAGTTTTTATTTCTTCTCCATGGATTTTAATACCTACTCCAAACTTGTTATTTTGTTTCCCTTATTGCTTGCTCAATGTACAGATTGAATAACATCGGGGAGAGGCTACAACCCTTTCTCACTCCCTTCCCAACCACTGCTTCCCTTTCATACCCCTCGACTCGTATAACTGCCATCTGTTTTCTGTACAATTTGTAAATAGCCTTTCGCTCCCTGTATTTTACCCCTGCCACCTTCAGAATTTGAAGGGGAGTATTCCAATCAACATTGTCAAAAGCTTTCTCTAAGTCTACAAATGCTAGAAACGTAGGTTTGCCCTTCCTTAACCTAGCTTCTAACATGAGTCGTAGCATCACTATTGCCTCACGTGTTCCAATATTTCTACGGAATCCAAACTGATCTTCGCCGAGGTCGGCTTCTATCAATTATTCCATTCGTCTGTAAGGAATTCGCGTTAGTATTTTGCAGCCGTGGGTTATTAAACTTATAGTTCGGTAATTTTCATATCTGTCATCACCTGCTTTCTTTGGGATTGGAATTATTATATTCTTCTTGAAGTCTGAGGGTATTTCGCCTGTCTCATGCATCTTGCTCACCAGATGGTAGAGTTTTGTCAGGACTGGCTCTCCCAAGGTTATCAGTAGTTCCAATGGAATGTTGTCTACTCCGGTGGCCTTGTTTCGACTCAAGTCTTTCAGTGCTCTGTCAAACCCTTCACGCAGTATCATATCTCCCATTTCATCTTCACCTACATCCTCTTCCAATACCATAAAATTGTCCTCAAGCACATCGCCCTTGTATAGACCCTCTATATACTTTCAGGTATGTACATCATATTAATCCTTGCTGTACTTTACAATAAATCTTTCTTCATCTAACAGATACACAGCACCATTGACTACGTCCATCACCTACCACACTTTAACTAAAGATGTATGAGACGGCGGAGAGACAAAGTCTGTGCCACAACAAGACCGAAGATAGATCAGCGTTACACAACTTGCTCTCTCTCTCTGACGTGCACATCGATAACTTACAAAAATCAAAACAACGTACCCATCTTACACAACTTGCTTGGATAGCGACCATTCAAACATACATTTCCTACGGTGTTCCCATATTTTTGTCCAGCACCTGTGATTCTGATATAAGGGTGAAGGGAGACGAAAATTTAATTGTCATGGGTGACTGGAACTCGATAGTAGGAACAGGAAGAGAAGGAAACGTAGTAGGTGAATACGGAATGGGATTAAGGAATGAAAGAGGAAGCCGCCTGGTAGAATTTTGCACAGAGCATAACTTAATCATAGCTAAAACTTGGTTCAAGAATCATAAATGAAGGTTGTATACATGGAAGAAGCCTGGAGATACTGAAAGGTCTCAGATAGATTATATAATGGTAAAGCAGAGATTCAGGAACAAGGTTTTAAATTGTGAGACTTTCCAGGGGCAGATGTGGACTCTGACCACAATCTATTGGTTATGAACTGTAGATTAGAACTGAAGAAACTGCAAAGAGGTGGGAATTTAAGGAGATGGGACCTGGATAAACTGACAGAACCAGAGGTTGTAGAGAGTTTCAGGGAGAGCATTATGGAACGATTGACAAGAATGGGGGAAAGAAATACAGTAGAAGAAGAATAGGTAGCTTTGAGAGATGAAATAGTGAAAGTAGCAGAGTATCAAGTAGGTAAAAAGACGAGGGCTAGTAGAAATCCTTGGGTAACAGAAGCGATATTTAATTTGTCTCAAAAATGAGATCGACAGGAAGTGCTAAATGGCAAAGTAGGAAAGGCTAGAGGATAAATGTAAGGACGTAGAGGCGCATATCACTAGGGGTAAGATAGATACTGCCTACAGGAAAATTAAAGAGACTTTTAGAGAAAAGAAAACAACTTGCACGAATATCAAGTGCTCGGATGGAAACCCAGTTCTAAGCAAAGAAGGGAAAGCAGAAAGGTTGATGGAGTATATAGAGGGTCTGTACATGAGCGATGTTCTTGGGGACAATATTATGGAAATGGAAGAGGATGTAGATGAAGATGAAATAGGAAATATGATACTGCGTGAAGATTTTGACAGAGCACTGAAAGACCTAAGTCGAAACAAGGCCCCCAGAGTAGACAACATTCCATTAGAACTACTGACAGCCTTGGGAGAGCCAGTCCTGACTATACTCTACCATCTAGTGAGCATGATGTATGAGACAGGCGAAATACCCTCAGACTTCAAGAAGAATATAGTAATTCCAATCCCAAAGAAAGCAGGTATTGACAGATGTCGAAATTACCGAACTACAAGTTTAATAAGCCACGGCTGCAATACTGACACGAATTCTTTACAGACGAATGGAGAAAGCTGGTAGAAGCCGACCTCAGAGAACATCAATCTGGATTCCATAGAAATGTTGGAACCCTACGACTTATCTTAGAAAATACACTCCTGTAAATTGAAATAAGAACACCGTGAATTCATTGTCCCAGGAAGGGGAAACTTTATTGACACATTCCTGGGGTCAGATACATCACATGATCACACTGACAGAACCACAGGCACATAGACACAGGCAACAGAGCATGCACAATGTCGGCACTAGTACAGTGTATATCCACCTTTCGCAGCAATGCAGGCTGCTATTCTCCCATGGAGACGATCGTAGAGATGCTGGATGTAGTCCTGTGGAACGGCTTGCCATGCCATTTCCACCTGGCGCCTCAGTTGGACCAGCGTTCGTGCTGGACGTGCAGACCGCGTGAGACGACGCTTCATCCAGTCCCAAACATGCTCAATGGGGGACAGATCGGGAGATCTTGCTGGCCAGGGTAGTTGACTTACACCTTCTAGAGCACGCTGGGTGGCACGGGATACATGCGGACGTGCATTGTCCTGTTGGAACAGCAAGTTCCCTTGCCGGTCTAGGAATGGTAGAACGATGGGTTCGATGACGGTGTGGATGTACCGTGCACTATTCAGTGTCCCCTCGACGATCACCAATGGTGTACGGCCAGTGTAGGAGATCGCTCCCCACACCATGATGCCGGGTGTTGGCCCTGTGTGCCTCGGTCGTATGCAGTCCTGATTGTGGCGCTCACCTGCACGGCGCCAAACACGCATACGACCATCATTGGCACCAAGGCAGAAGCGACTCTCATCGCTGAAGACGACACGTCTCCATTCGTCCCTCCATTCACGCCTGTCGCGACACCACTGGAGGCGGGCTGCACGATGTTGGGGCGTGAGCGGAAGACGGCCTAACGGTGTGCGGGACCGTAGCCCAGCTTCATGGAGACGGTTGCGAATGGTCCTCGCCGATACCCCAGGAGCAACAGTGTCCCTAATTTGCTGGGAAGTGGCGGTGCGGTCCCCTACGGCACTGCGTAGGATCCTACGGTCTTGGCGTGCATCCGTGCGTCGCTGCGGTCCGGTCCCAGGTCGACGGGCACGTGCACCTTCCGCCGACCACTGGCGACAACATCGATGTACTGTGGAGACCTCACGCCCCACGTGTTGAGCAATTCGGCGGTACGTCCACCCGGCCTCCCGCATGCCCACTATACGCCCTCGCTCAAAGTCCGTCAACTGCACATACGGTTCACGTCCACGCTGTCGCGGCATGCTACCAGTGTTAAAGACTGCGATGGAGCTCCGTATGCCACGGCAAACTGGCTGACACTGACGGCGGCGGTGCACAAATGCTGCGCAGCTAGCGCCATTCGACGGCCAACACCGCGGTTCCTGGTGCGTCCGCTGTGCCGTGCGTGTGATCATTGCTTGTACAGCCCTCTCGCAGTGTCCGGAGCAAGTATGGTGGGTCTGACACACCGGTGTCAATGTGTTCTTTTTTCCATTTCCAGGAGTATAGATTAAGGAAAGGCAAACCTACGTTTCTAGCATTTGTTGACTTAGAGAAAGCTTTTGACAAGGTTGTAGCCTATCCCCGATGTTGTTCAATCTGTACATTAAGCTAGCAGTAATGGAAACAAAAGAAAAACTCGGAGTAGGAATTAAAATCCATGGAGAAGAAATAAAAACTTTGAGGTTCGCCGATGACATTGTAATTCTGTCAGAGACAGCAAAGGACCTGGAGAGGAGCTGAACGGAATGGGGAGTGTCCTGAAAGTAGGATATAGGGTGAACATCAACACAAGCTGTTGATGCGAGAGCTGTGCGGAATAGCCGCCGGGGAGGCGGAACCCTCTATCGGCTGACCACGTCCATTTGTTCTGCTACGTGTTCGACTTCCGCGGCGGAAGGTACTAGAGAAGCGAAACGAGGATAATGGAATGTAGTCGAATTAAATCGGGTGATGCTTAGGGAATTAGATTAGGAAATGAGACACTTAAAGTAGTAAAGGAGTTTTGCTATTTGGGGAGCAAAATAACTGATGATGGTCGAAGTAGAGAGGATATAATATGTAGACTGTCAGTGGCAAGGAAAGCGTTTCTGAAGAAGAGAAATTTGTTAATATCGAGTATAGATTTAAGTGTCAGGAAGTCGTTTCTGAAAGTATTTGTTTGGAGTGCAGCCATGTATGGAAGTGAAACGTGGACGATAAATAGTTTGGACAAGAAGAGAATAGAAGTTTTCGAAATGTGGTGCTACAGAAGAATGCTGAAGAGTATACGGGTAGATCACATAACTAATGAGGAAGTATTAAGTAGAATTGAAGAGAAGAGGAATTTGTTGCACAACTTGACTAGGAGAAGGGATCGGTTGGTGGGGCATACTCTGAGGCATCAAGCGATCACTAATTTTGTATTGGAGGGCAACGTGGAGGGTAAATATCGTAGTGGGAGACCAAGAGATGAATACACTAAACAGATTCAGAAGGATGTAGGTTGCAGTAGGTACTGGGAGATGAAGAAACTAGCACAGGATAGAGTAGCATGAAGAGCTGCATCAAACCAGTCTCAGGACTGACGACCACAACAACAACAACATTTGGCTAATTGTACTGTGGTGTAAATATGCTGCAGAAACTTATATCTAATTTAAAGGAAATGTTTTGGAGTAACTACCAATTCTTAAGAAAATTGCTCATTGACCCTTCCCCCGACAAGCGAGTTATCTGGATTCAAGGACTGAAAATTGCCTCCGGCCAGTGTGGCCGTGCGGTTCTAGGCGCTTCAGTCTGGAACCGCGCGACTACGGTGGCAGGTTCGAATCCAGCCTAGGGCATGGATGTGTGTGATGTCCTTAGGTTAGTTAGGTTTAAGCAGTTCTACGTTCCAGGGGACTGATGACCTCAGATGTTATGGCCCATAGTGCTCAGAGCCATTTTTTTGAAAATTGCTGTTAGCTACATATCTAGAGCCAGTTGTTCTGGTTTTTGTTGTATCTGGATCCCGCTGCAGCTACCGCCGCGCCTGGGTTGTTACTATGGATTTTTGGCAATGTTAGTTTCAGAGGGTGGCTGGATGCCCTTCCTGTTGCCATCCCGTACCCCCCTGGACGGAAGTAGTGTACCCAATCTGTTTGCGTCTAGTGTAAACCGTGAAATAGTGCGAACGCTTTTGCCCGTCGTCGTTAATCCGGGGCCGGCGCGGCTGGCCGAGTCCAGGAATCAGCGCGTTAGCTTACTCGGCTATCCTGGCGGGTCCTGGAGACAGTGTACACTGTAAATCTACATTACATTGGTACAGGTGTTATTACTGTCTTTTAAAATTATAGATCTAATCAAGTAAATATTAAAAGATACGCACACAAAATAAAGAGTGTCTATTTAATGTAACGATTAAACCACCAGTCCCTTTAAAGTAATAGACTTCCATGTACTTTACTTTGTTACTCATCATCAGCAAATGCCCGAACTGTATTAAGCAGAATGGTGAAACGTTACTGTTAACAATTTGCTGTCCGCACGTCTCATAGAAATTGATTCGCTTGGCGCCGGCAGCGCTAATTCGGATTACTTGGCTTGTCGCCGGCCGTTCTTGACATTACACTGATCAACACTCATTTTCTTGCCAAGGATATTTGAGTGGCTTTAGGATGGGTTAGTGGTGCTGAGGACGAATATAGCAACCATTTATGCAGTTTGGCTCTAGTTTTTGAGATAATGCATGATTTATTCAAAAAATTAGAAAAAATTGTTAATACTGAACTCGAGCGCTACAAACTACAATGAAAAAAGAAAACAATCTTTATAAATAGCTTCTATGAAAACCTGATAGGCATTTGTCCACGTATAAAACATAATTGAAAAGTTTCTCTATAAGTATATCATTTTCCGTCCATGACGAGACGAACCGCTTCCTGCACGCTTTCCTTTTATAGGTCTCTTCAGAACAGTCACGTTGCAGATTCCAGCAATAATCTGCCATCATATGCCTGTCCCATCTTCCTTTATATCTTTCCTCTATTCCTTTCATAACTTGATGGAACCGCTCTCCTTGTTCCTCACTGAAATCACCTAGATTACGAGGAAATCAATCCAAGTGGCTGTGAAGGAAGTGCAATTTTATGCTCATGTTAGCTCCTAAGTTTTGAAAGTTAGTAAGCATGTTTTTGACCAGTTCCTCGTAATTGGGAGCTTTATGATTGCCCAAAAAAACATTTTACAACAGCGGCAAAACTGTTCCAGGCCGATGCTTCAGTGACAGTCATGACACTTGTAAAATTGGTATCGTTGATGAGCCTGCGAATTTGAGGACCATCAAATATTCCTGCCTTAAGTTTTTCACTACTGAGTCCAGGGAACGTATTGCAGATGTATGTGAAGCAATTACCATTTCTGTCTAAAGCTTTGGTGAATTGCTTCATTAGTCCTAACTTAATATGTAATGGTGGAAGAACAATCTTGTCCCTACTAACCAGAGGTTCATTAATGATGTTTGCTTCACCAACAGCCATATGTTCCCTTGGAGGCCATGTTTTCTGCTTCCAATGTTCGTGCTTTGCCCTACTATCCCACATGCAGATAAAACATGGGTGCTTTGTGTATCCACTTTGTTGTCCAAGCAAGAAGTTCACCATTTTCAAATCAACACAAATCAACCACTGGTGCTGCATATACTGAATTTTCTGCAGAACCATCTTGATGTTAGCATATGCTTCACAAAGTTTTGTTGAGTGGGCAATTGGAATAGATGCGTAACGATTGCCATTGTGTAGGAGAACACATTTTAAACTTCTAGTGGAACTGTCTCTGAAGAGACGCCAGTCCTCTGGTCTATATTCCGGCAGCCCCAATTCAAGTAAAAGTCCAGGTATATTGCTGCAATACACTATAACCTCTTCTTGGTTGAAGTATGGAAGAAGGTTTTCTTCTCTCGTCCGGTAAGCTGTTATTTTAACACTTGGATGAAGGGAGTTCTTTTCCTTAAGCCTGGATGCTAAGAGTTCTGAAGCTTGCTTTGAAAGATTGAGTTCTCGTATCAAGTCACTGAGCTCCTTCTGGTCGAACTGCTGGGGTTGTGTCTCACGTCCTTCGTATTCCGAACCACTACTTGTACATTCCTCTCCGTGCATCTCGTCGGCCAACAAATGAATGTCGAGTACCGCCGAATTCAAATCTGCACAACCCTCAATATCTTCAACACACGCACCGCACAACAGGACTGAACACATGCTGACAGTGTGATGTTTGCATGATGTAATCCTCAACCACACAGATGCACTCCCTGAGCACAATTGTTTAATAAAGATAGTACAATATCACTAATTAAAAAACAGGTAGCAAATACATTACACCATATATGGACCCTGCAGTCGATATTATCCACATGAAACTCTCATTTCCACAAATAACCTATATCTCAAAAACCAGAGCCAATTTGGAAAAAGTACAAATATACTCGGAATGAGTATCGTAACAATATGCCATTTTCGTTCAAACTTCCCTGGCAACGAAAAAAAAAATTATTTTGTAGAGCTGTGTTATCGGGAGATTGTAAATTGTTAAGTTCTACTAATCTTTTCGTTAGTTCTCATAAGGTCTCAACCCTGTTCCCCTACTTTCACGAAATTTCGAAGATACACATAAGTAAATAAATAAATAAAATTGTTTGTTTCAAATATCTGTTTATTTAAACTTTTTGGAAAAATAATCAATTACGAATTGCACTTTGAAAAGCCGGTCGGCATTATCAGGTTTATTGTTGCTGTCGGAAAAAACGTAAAAATGATCATATTTGTCTGAATCGGTTGCGGGACATCGTTTTGCGAAATATCGGTGTGTCTATCAACGGATTCGTTCACCGATAATGATCGATCCTTGCTTTTTTTACAATGCCATTAGGATAGCCCAAACCATTTTCTAAGTTCGGGTCTCGTAACGTCGACAAATTTGGAATTTTTTTTTATCCAGTTTCCTTCTATTGCAATTTTGACTGTAGTACTTGTTGGTTTCGTCGCTAATGTATTCAAACAGATCGTTCCCAATATATAATGCTAAGATATCCTCGACGCTCTGCGTATCTATGGGAAATATGTTTGGACTCGGAGATCCTTCAGATATATTATTGGTCCTCGGTAAATCCAAGTTACTGTCTTCTTCGTCTGATTCATCCGAATCAGTTGGCAACCGTAGCGTTCGCCGAATTCTTCTTGGACGTATTTCACTGTTTTCCGACGATTCTGCTTCACTTTCATTTTTTTTATATCCACTTTCTTCCCAGTTGGCCAAGTCGTCCGGAACGTCAGACAAGACGCCCGCACATTCATCGTCAATAATGGTATCGTCTCTTTCGTCTGCCATGATGAAAGGGCACAAGTACTTATAAAAACAAAAACACTTGTTGACGTGTGTAACTTACTGTTACATAAAGAAAACACCAACAGAATGCAGAAGATACTGAAGTGCTGTCGCCGGCTACTGCTCGATACTACGCTCACATCACTGTGGTGTTGCCGGCCGTTGACCGCTATTTCGCGCAAGATAACCACTGTGGTGTCGCCGGGCGGCAGAGTGTTAATACAGTGTTCAGTTTCTACAAGCTAAATATGTTTCGTTAACGTCTATCTAGACTCTTTCCACAGCACTGAGGGCTCTCCTTGATGGGAAATGCAGAATACTACGAATGACTCGAGCGTAAATGGAAATGAGATGAAATGATTGGGAAAACACATACTCACAAGCCCCCGAGCGAAAAAAACATCTCCTTTCCGGCTCGAAATCAAATCCGGAACCCCCGCAGTCCGGAAGCAGCTATATTAGCTACTAGAGCAAGGTCTGCAGATAATGAGTGGGTAAATGAATATATCGTGAAACGACTTCGTATCATCTGCAAGTACTTAATGAACTGTAGTCAACACACTGTATTCTCGCAGTTATTTAACTGACGAATGTCTTCAAATAATCTGTACTACTAACTGACTCCGCAACAGACCGGTGATGCTGTATTCTAACCTATCACCTCGGACTACAAGTCCATTTAAAAAAAAAAAAAAAAAAAAACTGACTGTAGAATGGATAACGTAAATGTGTAATCAACTCGATAGTCAAATTCGTGGTAATGAAGCTTGTACGATATGTATGTGCATAGTCATTACGAGTATAATTTAAGTATTCCACGGAACGTAAATTAACTGCTTGGTTTAGCTAGTGCGATAGCCCACAAGCGAAAGTAATATTGTAGATCCACTCCGATTTCTCGACGAGTCCCACAAATGAGTGAGGAATCAGCAAACATGATGTTATTACTGGAACAATGAATTCCTAAGGAAGAAAGAAACGCCAGCAAGGAATTTAGGCGACTAATTATGCTTGATAGTCCCTATCAACTTAAGTGCAAGGGTGTAGTGGGAAGTAACGCCTCCAAATTTTTTATGTTGGAGCTCTGAATGCTTGTTAAATAAAACAAGCTGTATTAAGGTTCTACGTGTTTATTCTTCCTGTTTGCATACGTATTTTCTGCAACCTCACCAATGCTTGCATCGCTTTGTCACGGCCCAAGTGAAGCCCTCGGTGTTCTTTAAGTTTTGGAAACAGATGGAACTCGGATGGCGCCAAGTCCTGACTGTGTGGATGCTGATCGATGTCAATGAGCACTCACTGGTCGTCGGATTCTTGCAGATGTCGCACATTACTGATTTCGATACAATCATCAATGTACACAGGTTTCGTTATTCTATGTATTTGAATTGGAGGCACGTTCTCTGTGGTTGGAAACTCGATTACAGCACGCTGCATCTCACGCAATGACAATTACGTTGCACAGCGCCATGTTACACGCTACAATTCGGAGACCACTAGCGGAAAAGAGTTGCAATGGGCGTCAGCTAAGCGTGGTAGTCGATCGACTAATATGCATGGCCCTGTAGTACCTCAACCGATACGGAGAACAGAAAAAAAATTGGAGGCCTTACTTTCAGCAACACTCGTAGACGACGAACTGAATACATTTAGCGGAAATCTGGCAAACGCAGAAAAGGTGTGGTTAGGGTTGAAGGAAGTTATAAACCACGGTTTGGCAAGTACACGCTGGTGCAGTAGCAGCTATTCATATCATACTGCGAAATCAGAGTCTACCACACCCTCGCTACAAAAGAGATTGCAGTGACGCTGATGGAGAACAGATAACAGAGACTCACGCGTCTACAAGAAGGACCATGCGTGAAGCCTAAAATAGATTATCAGAAAAACATAGGAATATCTGGTCACATGTAAGGTCAATGAAAGGATCCAAACCTTCCAATCGAACTCTTTCTCATCCGTCTGGTGTCGGAACAGAAGAATGAAGCAAGAAATTTTAAACTGCTCATTTACGTGAGCTTTCCCGCACGAGTATACTGCCATACTCATGTTTGACCGCCACACAGTTTCACAAACTAGCGATGTCTATACTAGCATCTCGATTATTGATAAACAATTAAATCTGTTTAAAGCAAACGAGGCACTAGACCGTGACGGAATTCCTCTTAGATATTCCATTGAATACGCCACGGACTTAACTTCTTTCCAACCCCAACCTTATCGAGAGTCATTTGCGCACCGGATAGTTCCATTTAACTGTAAGAAAAACACGGATCACTCTTGTTTACAAAAGGGGTAATAGATCGGAGACATAGAATTATAGATCAATGTTGCTATCTGAAAAGGTAAATGCAAGGCTCAGTCTAGATGAAGTGAGGTCAGTGAAGAGACACGGAAAGAGGATAAGGATTTCTGGTTAGACGAACATAGGGTAATACCAACAGTAACAGAAAGTTGTATAACGGCAGTAGCATTCGTTATGGACAGGAAGGTAGGACAGAATGATTGAATGTGGACAGTTCAGTGCGACACGCCCCTGCTATTTCTATTGGAATAAAACTCAATTTATTCTTCTTCTGATAACCCTCGCCAAGTACGCTTTGTCCGTTAAATAACGCCTCCAGCCTGCCACTTGCTCCGGACGCTGTTACGCCGCCTCTTCCTAAACAGAGTGTGCTAAACAGCAACACCCACATCGACAGTGGGTAATAAAGAACGTTTCCCACGCTCGCCAAAGGGAACACACTTACGAACACTTTCTGAATCTTCCATACAGGTAAAAACCTTATTGACCCCTGACAACAGACTTTCTTACGCCATCGCGCCACCTCCGCCCTGGAGGATCCAAACGTGCCCCCTGCACCCTGCCATGGTCACCGTCAGAGTCCTCGACTTCGCGAACTGCTCACAGCTCCACGACATTCTTTTCACATGAAGACGTGTCGGTCAATATGCTTCCAGAGCAAGAAGCAGGCACTGTGACTTGCCACTTCCTGCCAACGCTGTAAGGCAACTGTAAAGTGTTGTTGCCTGATGACACTTTCAGAAGTTTGCTCCTAAAGGATACCAGGAAACGCAGACCACTCTGTGGGAAACACTCGTCTTTAGATGTCTCCCGGTCGCTCCGGGCGACACTCATTAGCCAGATTTAGCAAAGACGGCCCACTTCGCTCTAGACGTGAAAAACTTCCCTATCCCGGAGGACGGAAAACCGACGCTTTCGTCCATAATAACGACCAGAATTCTCCGATTGTCGCGGCCTGAAAATGATCCTTTCATATGATAGGGTTGTTATCACCAGATTCGTCAATGATAATATACACTAATGCCCATTAAAATTGCTACACCACGAAGATGACGTCCTACAGGCGCGAAATTTAACCGACAGGAAGGAGACGCTGTAATATGCAAGTGATTAGCTTTTCAGAGCATTCACACAAGGTTGGCGCCGGTGGCGACACCTACAACGTGCCGGCATGAAGAAAGTTTCCAACCGATTTCTCATAAACAAACAGTAGTTGACCGGCGTTTCCTGGTGAAACTTCGTTGTGATGCCTCGTGTAAGGAGGAGAAATGCGTACCATCACGTTTCCGACTTTGATAAAGGTCGGATTGTAGCCTATCGCTATGGCGGTTTACCGTATCGAGACATTGATTTTCGCGTTGGTCGAGATCTAATGACTGTTAGCAGAATACGGAATCGGTGGGTTCAGGAGGGTAATACGGAACGCCGTGCTGGATCCCAACGGCCTCGTATCACTAGCAGTCGAGATGGCAGGCATCTTATCCGCATGTCTGTAACGGATCGTGCAGCCACATCTCGATCCCTGAGTCAACAAATAGATACGTTTGCAAGACAACAACCATCTGCACGAACAGTTAGACGACGTTTGCAGCAGCATGAAGTATCAGCTTGGAGACCATGACTGCGGTTATCCTTGACGCTGCATCACAGACAGGAATGCCTGCGATGATAGACTCAACGACGAACCTGCCTGCACGAATGGCAAAACGTCATTATTTCGGATGAATCCAGGTTCTGTTTACAGCCTCATAATGGTCGCATCCGTGTTTGTCGACGTCGCGGTGAACGCACATTGGAAGCGTGGATTCGTCATCGTCATACTCGCGTATCACCCGGCGTGATGGTATGCGGTGCCATTGGTTACACGTCTCGGTCACCTCTTGTTCACATTGACGGCACTTTGAACAGTGGACGTTACATTTCAGATGTGTTATGACCCTCGGCTCTGCCCTTCATTCGATACCTGCAAAACCCTATATTACAGCAGGATAATGCACGACTGCATGTTGCAGGTCCTGTACGGGCCTTTGTGGATACAGGAAATGTTCGACTGCTGTCCTGGCCAGCACATTCTCCAGATCTCTCACCAATTGAACACGTCCAGTCAATGGTGGCCGAGCAACTGGTTCGTCACATTCGCCATTCAGCAGACAGCGCTCTTGGGTGCTGTGGCGAAATAAATAAAAAAAACATTTGATTTTATTGTGTTTTTTAACTGTAGAATTTTTGAAAGGCTTTTTTACGGATTGTATTGACCGGCTTCAATACGGACAAATACAGTGCTGCGTGAAATATGCCTTTGTCCTTCTGCCACAATATTAATTCATCAGTCGCCATCGAAGTTCTTCTCTTTGTTGACCGTGTGTATCTTCCTAAGTCGGCATCGGTTCACTTCACGAAGACGTTGGAAACCGAGGAATACAATGCTACGTTGCTTTAAATAATTTTCGTAACACTTCGATACTTCTCACTATTTTTTATTCACAAGACAATAAGACTTGCTCTGCTCGTCGCACAAACCATCATTACTAACAATATGGCTGCCTTTCCGCAGACACCAAAAATTACGTCCATCCTCCACGAGGCAACAATCGAAAGTGTCCCTTAGCTCCTTCTTGGAGTATGAAATAAAAGAGAATCCAATGTGAACATTACAAAGATTATAACCTCCACGCCTCTCAATTTAATCTTCGGCGCAGCTTTTAAGGTATTGTATGTCTCTACGTCGGAATGTGTCATTACAGTGCGATATTCAGTTCTGTGGTGACTTCTGCAACTGTCGTCCTCTCGTCCTTTCTTCAGTGACTGTCCATCTTGATCACTCAGCACACACTTTCGTCCGCAGGTGTCGTTTTTGCGCTGACCCTATATGCAGAATATACATTATGTGATCAAAAGTATCCGGACACCCCCAGAAACTTAGGTTCTTCATATTAGGTGCATTGTGCTGCCCCCTACTGTCAGGTACTACATATCAGTGACCTCAGTAGTCATTACACATCGTGAGAGTGCAGAATGAGGCGCTCCGCAAAACTCACGGACTTCGAACTTGGTCAGGTGATTGGGTGTCACTTGCGTCATACGTCTGTACGCGAGATTTCTACGCTCCTAAACTTCCCTAGGTCCACTGTTTCCGATGTGATAGTGAAGTGGAAACGTTAACGGACACGTACAGCACAGAAGCGTACAGACCGACCTCGTCTGTTGACTGACAGAGACTGCCGACAGTTGAAGAGGCTCATGTGTAATAGGCAGACATCTATTCAGACCATCACACAGGAATTCCAAACTGCATCAGCATCCAGTGCAAGTATTATGACATTTAGGCGGGAGGTGAGAAAACTTACATTTCATGCTTGAGCGGCTGCTCATAAGCTACACATGACGCCGGTAAGTGCCAAACGACGCCTCGCTTGGTGTAAGGAGCCTAAACATGGGACGATTGAACAGTGGAAAAACGTTGTGTGGAGCGACGAATCACGGTACACAATGTGGCGATCCGGTGACAAGGTGTGGGTATGGCGAATGCCCGGTGAACGTCGTCAGCCAGCGTGTGTAGTGCGAACAGTAAAATTCGGAGGCGGTCGTGATATGGTGTGTTCGTTTTTTTCATGGAGTGGGATAGCACTCCTTGTTGTTTTGCGTGACACTATCACAGCACAGGCCTACACTGATGTTTTAAGCACCTTCTAGCTTCCCACTGCTGAAGGGCAATTCGGGTATGGCATTGTTTTGGAACGCCGAACACATGCCAGGCCCCACCGACCGACGTCAATACCTCTCCTCAGTGCAACACTCCGTGAAGAATGGGATGCCATTCCCCTAGAAATCTGACTGAAGGTATGCCTGCGAGTGTGGAAGCCGTCATCAAGGCTAAGCGTGGGCCAACACCATACTATTTTCCAGCGTTACCCATGGAGGGCGCCACGAACTAGTAAGTCATTTTCAGCCAGGTGTCCAGATTCTTTTGATCACATAGTGTACCATCGGTAAGGTGCCTTTTGAAACGCCAAACATATAGGCTATCTTGATTACCGAAGCACCCACAATACGACCACCAACAATTAGCCCACTTTCGAATTCACTAATCTCCGACCCAATGCACTCACAACTCAACAGAACACTGTTGTGACCAAGATTGACACTTGCAACGTATTGGGGACATTACACAGGTGCCGTTTGCGGTCAATACAACAGCTTTAAGTTCCCCAGTCTAGAAAAAGTATACATATTAGGAAAACTGTATACCACAAACTTTTATCCAACTTCAACTCGTATGCTAACCTTTGACAAAACAGAACCTAATTTGAATTGATCTGTAACTGGTCTGAATACAACTTGTCTTTATGTTAGATACGCCACTGAAGTAAAACAATTATCTGGCTCTAATCAAAATTTCCACTTGCCTCGCGTCTCTACAATATTACTGCAGATTTCTCGAAAGCACAACAGGAAACAGCAAGCAGGAAGCGGCTAAGCTAGATTTCTTTTTTAAAATAAACTTTCCAAACAATATTCAAAAATGGTTCAAATGGCTCTGAGCACTATGGGACTTAACATCTGAGGTCATCAGTCCCCTAGAACTTAGAACTACTTAAACCTAACTAACCTAAGGACATCACACACATCCATGCCCGAGGCAGGATTCGAACCTGTGACCGTAGCAGTCGCGCAGTTCCAGTCTGAAGCGCCTAGAACCGCTCGGCCACTCCGGCCGGAAAACAATATTCAAAATGTTGCATAGCACTTGGTGCAATATAGTAATGATAAAACTTCTTTAAACAGTGGAATGGGGAGAGTAACAATGACTATGAAATGAAATTTAAAAAAAAGATGTTGCCTTCAAAAGGACAGTGTAAAGCTTTGCATGATTTGACACATGACATTGACCTGAACAGTACTTTGCTTAACAGAGTAAAAAAAATTATTTCAAAGGGTACAACGTTAACAGAGAATTTCTATAAAATGCTAACATCTTAAGCAGTTAACGCCTGACTCAGGGAAGTGGGCTGACAATCATTCCGACAAACGAGCTGCGTAGTGTTGTAGTCTTACCTCAAATTTCTCTTACAAAAATATCATTAATCAAAATTTAAATTCTTTTCGCCTTTCAGGTATGTACATCATATTTATCTTTGCTGTCCTTTACAATAAATCTTTCTTCATCTAACAGATACAATCACAAGTCAACAGAACACCACTGAATACGTCCTTCACCTACCACTCTTTAACTAAAGATGTATGACACTGCGCTGAGGCAAAGTCTATGCCACAACAGGACTGAAGATAGTTCAGTAGTAACATAACTTGTTCTCTCTCTGACGTTCACATCAATAACTTACAAAAATCAAAACGACGTACCCATCTTACACAGCTTGCTTGGATAGCGACCATTCAAACATACATTCCCATGTTGTTTCCGTATTTTTGTCCAACATCTGTAGTTCTGATGTAAGCAGATCATATTTGGTTATTTGTACTGTGATGCAAATATGCTGCAGAAACGTACTTCTAACTTAAGGGAAGTGCTTTCGAATCACTACCGATTATTAAGAAAATTGCTCATTGCTCCATCCTCCTAAAATCGAGTTATCTGGATTCAAGGACTGAAAATTGCTGTTAGCTACATGTCTAGAGACAGTTGTTGTTGTATCTGGTTCCTGCTCCAGCTACCGCTGCGTCTGGGTTGTTACTATGGATTTTTGGGAATGTTAGTTTCAGAGGGTGGCCAGATGCCCCTCCTGTCGCCACCACGTACCCCCAAGTACGGAAGCAGTGTACCCCAGAGGTCTGCATCTAGTGCGAATCGTGAAATAGGGCGAACGTTTTTCAAATGTTTGCGAGTCGTGTAACTGAGGCGGGACTTGGGGAGCAAGCCGGTATTCACCTAGTGGGATGTGGAAAACCGCCTAAAAACCACATCCAGGCTGGCCAGCACATCAGCCCTTCGTCGTTAACCCGTCGGGCGGATCCGATCCGGGGCCGGCGCGCCTATCCGAGTCCAAGAAGCAGCGCACTAGCGCTCTCGGCTAACCTGGCGGTATCTAGAGAGAGTGCACATTGTAAATCTTCATTATATTGGTGCAAGCGTTACTATTGTCTTTTTAAAAATACTAATGTAATCAAGTAAATATTAAAAGATACGAACACAAAATAAAGAGTATCTATTTAATATAACTATGAAGTCATCAGTCTCTTTAAAGTAGTAGACTTCCATGTAATTTATTGTTACTCATCATTGCCAAATGCACGAATTGTATTAAGCAGAATGGTGAAATGTTACTCTTAATACAGCGTTCAGTTTCTACAAGCTGAATACGTTTCGTTAACGTCTATCTAGACGTTCTACCGCACTGAGAGCTCTCTTTGATGGGAAATTCAGAAGACTATGAATGACTTGAGCGTCGACGGAGATGAGATGAAATGATTAGGAAAACCTGCACTCACAGCCGCCGTGCGCCTGTAAACATCTCCTTTCCGGAATGAGATTTTCACTCTGCAGCGGAGTGTGCGCTGATATGAAACTTCCTGGCAGATTAAAACTGTGTGCCCGACCGAGACTCGAACTCGGGACCTTTGCCTTTCGCGGGCAAGTGCTCTACCAACTGAGCTACCGAAGCACGACTCACGCCCGGTACTCACAGCTTTACTTCTGCCAGTACCTCGTCTCCTACCTTCCAAACTTTACAGAAGCTCTCCTGCGAACCTTGCAGAACTAGCACTCCTGAAAGAAAGGATATTGCGGAGACATGGCTTAGCCACAGCCTGGGGGATGTTTCCAGAATGAGATTTTCACTCTGCAGCGGAGTGTGCGCTGATATGAAACTTCCTGGCAGATTAAAACTGTGTGCCCGACCGAGACTCGAACTCGGGACCTTTGCCTTTCGCGGGCAAGTGCTCTACCAACTGAGCTACCGAAGCACGACTCACGCCCGGTACTCACAGCTTTACTTCTGCCAGTACCTCGTCTCCTACCTTCCAAACTTTACAGAAGCTCTCCTGCGAACCTTGCAGAACTAGCACTCCTGAAAGAAAGGATATTGCGGAGACATGGCTTAGCCACAGCCTGGGGGATGTTTCCAGAATGAGATTTTCACTCTGCAGCGGAGTGTGCGCTGATATGAAACTTCCTGGCAGATTAAAACTGTGTGCCCGACCGAGACTCGAACTCGGGACCTTTGCCTTTCGCGGGCGTGAGTCGTGCTTCGGTAGCTCAGTTGGTAGAGCACTTGCCCGCGAAAGGCAAAGGTCCCGAGTTCGAGTCTCGGTCGGGCACACAGTTTTAATCTGCCAGGAAGTTTCATATCAGCGCACACTCCGCTGCAGAGTGAAAATCTCATTCTGGAAACATCCCCCAGGCTGTGGCTAAGCCATGTCTCCGCAATATCCTTTCTTTCAGGAGTGCTAGTTCTGCAAGGTTCGCAGGAGAGCTTCTGTAAAGTTTGGAAGGTAGGAGACGAGGTACTGGCAGAAGTAAAGCTGTGAGTACCGGGCGTGAGTCGTGCTTCGGTAGCTCAGTTGGTAGAGCACTTGCCCGCGAAAGGCAAAGGTCCCGAGTTCGAGTCTCGGTCGGGCACACAGTTTTAATCTGCCAGGAAGTTTCATATCAGCGCACACTCCGCTGCAGAGTGAAAATCTCATTCTGGAAACATCCCCCAGGCTGTGGCTAAGCCATGTCTCCGCAATATCCTTTCTTTCAGGAGTGCTAGTTCTGCAAGGTTCGCAGGAGAGCTTCTGTAAAGTTTGGAAGGTAGGAGACGAGGTACTGGCAGAAGTAAAGCTGTGAGTACCGGGCGTGAGTCGTGCTTCGGTAGCTCAGGTGGTAGAGCACTTGCCCGCGAAAGGCAAAGGTCCCGAGTTCGAGTCTCGGTCGGGCACACAGTTTTAATCTGCCAGGAAGTTTCATCTCCTTTCCGGCTTGTAATCAAATCCAGAACCCCTCAGTCCGAAGGCACTACATTAGCTTCTAGAGCAAGATCTGCGGATAATGAGGGCGTAAATGAATACATCGTGAAACGACTTCTTGTCACCTGCAAGTATTTAATGTGCTCTAGTCACCACACTGGATTCTCGCAGTTACTTAACTGACAAATGTCTTCAAATACTCTGAACTACCAACTGAACGTAGAATGGATAACGTAAATGTATAGTCGACCTGATAGTCGAATTCGTGGTAATGAAGGTTGTACGATATGTATGTGCATAGTCATTACGAGTAAAACTTAATGCGATAGCCCACAAGCGAAAGAAATATCGTAGATCTACTCCGATTTCTCGATGATTTCTCAAATACTCTGAACCACCGACTGAACGTAGAATGGATAACGTAAATGTGTAGTCTAACTGCGACTGAACGTAGAATGGATAACGTAAATGTGTAGTCTAACTGATAGTCGAATTCGTGGTAATGAAGGTTGTACGATATGTATGTGCATAGTCATTACGAGTAAAACTTGCGATAGCCCACAAGCGAAAGAAATATCGTAGATCTACTCCGATTTCTCGACGAGTCCCACAAATGAGTGAGGAATCAGCAAACATGATGTTATTACTGGAACAATGATTTCCTAAGGATGGATGAAAGGCGAGCAAGAAATTTAGGAGAGTAATTATGTTTTTATAGTCCCTATCAACTTGAGCGCAATGGTGTACTGGAAATTAATACCTCCAAATTTTTTGTGTTAAAACTCTGAATGCTTTTTAAATAAAACAAACTGCATTAACATTCTACGTGTTTGTTCTTCCTGTCTACATACGTATATTTCAACACAGTCACACTGGCGGTAAACACATTTCTCCTAACGAGAGACCAGTTCGTCACTATAGAATGTTTGATTTCACTGACGGAGGCTGATTGGCCGCTTTGTCACGACCCAAGTGAAGCCCTCGGTGTTCATTAAGTTTGGGAAACAGATGAAACTCGAATGGCGCCAAGTCGGAACTGTGTGGATGCAGATCGACTGTGTGGATGCAGATCGCTGACAGTGAGCACTGGTCGTCGGATTCTTGCAGATGTCGCGCATTACTGATGTCGATACAGTCATCAATGTACACAGCTTTCATTCTTCTATGGATTTCAGTTCGAGGCACGTTTTCTGTGGTTGGAAACTAGATTACAGCACGCTGTTTCTCACGCAATGACTTAATTACGTTACACAGCTCCATGTTACACCCTACAATTCGGAGCCCTCTAGCGGAAAAGGATTGCAACTGGCGTCAACGAAGCGTGGTAGTCGACCGAGTAATGTGCATGGCCTGTAGTACCTCATGTAAATCAATGTAGCTATCTGAAAAGGCAAATGCAAAGGCTCAGCCTACGTGAAGTGATGTCAGTGAAGAGATAAAGGAAGAGGATGAGGATTTCTGGTCAGACGAACATTGGGTAATACCAACAGTAACAGAATATGGTTCAAATGGCTCTGAGCACTATGGGACTTAACATCTGAGGTCATCAGTCGCCTAGAACTTAGAACTAACTAACCGAAGGACATCACACACATCCATGCCCGAGGCAGGATTTGAACCTACGACAGTAGGGCTCGCGCGATTCCAGACTGAAGAGCCTAGAACCGCTCGGCCATAACGGCTGGCGCGGGTCTTTCGTCAAGGGGGCGATTATATAAGATTGTTAAGTATGGAACTATTGCATCAGCATAGTCTAAACAGAGCCTATGTGGTAAAGAATTGGCATACAATCTGAACCGGGTGGCTTGCTTCTGTCAAGTGATTTGAGTTGCTTCATTACTCCGAGGTATTTGCCTTTAAGTTACTCATGCTGGCAGCTGTTCATGATTAGAATTCTGGAATATTGCCTTCGTTTCATTTGGTCAAGGAATTTCTGAAGGCTGTGTATAATAACTTTGCTTTAGCAGCACTGTCACGTAGAGAAGGTATTGACTGTGTCTTGCCGCCAGCATAGTTTACATACGACCAGAATCTGTTAGGATCTTCTGCCAAGTTTTGAGACAAACTTTCGCTGTGAAAACTATTATAAGCATCTCGCACTGAAGACCGTACTGAATTTCAAGCTTCTGTAGGGATTTAGCGCTCGACTGAATTTGACATGCTTTGATGCCTCAGAACATGTCCTACCAACCGATCCCTTCCTCTTCTCAAGGTGTGCCACAAATTCCTCTTCTCCCCAAATCAGTTCAGTAGCTCCTCCTTAGTTACGTGATTTACCCGTCTAATCTGCAGCATTCTTCTGTAACACCACATTTCGGAAGCCTCTACTCTCCTCTTATCTAAACTATTCATCAGCCATGTTTCACTTCCATACATGGCTACACTCCATACAAACAATTTCAGAAAATACTTCCTGTCACTTAAATCCATACTCGATTTTAGCGAATTTCCCTTCTTCAGAAACGCTTTCCTTGCCATTGCTTGTCTACATTTTATACCCTCTCTACTTCGACCATCGTGAGTTATTTTGCTCCCCAAATAGCAAAACTGATTTGCTGCTTTAGGTGTCTCTTTCCCTAATCTAATTCGCTCAGAATCACCTGATTTAATTCGTCTACATTCCATTATCCTCGTTTTGCTTTTGTTTATGTTCATCTTATATCCTCCTTTCAAGACAATGTCCATTCCGTTCAGCTGCTCTTCTGTACAGTTTTAGTCTAAAACAGACATGGTTAAAGCGGAGTCGAATGATGGTGGAAATCGGAGATCATTCCGAATGCGATATCGTAAACCACGGCCTGGTAGGAATTTGAGATTGTAATGCCGCAAAATATGCACCTTTTGCTTATTGGGACGCATTCCACATCTCTTGCCACTGCTGTTTTCTTTGCTTCTTGACTTCTGGTAGGTAGTCTTGTATGAACTTGGCAATTTCAGATCGCGTACAATTCTTGTAGATGCAGCTTGCTTCGCTAGGACATCACCTTTTTCATCATAGAGGATTCAAGCGTGGGATTTCAGCCAGAGAAGATAGTATGCCGCCTCAGTTTATAGCGAACATACTCCGGATTGCTTACAAACTTGCCACAGTCTGCGCCGTAAAAACTGATGCACTTGTAAGTAATTTGAACGCTTTACTTACTTGAATATGAGGACACAGAAAAGCACGTCCAGTCTACTCCTCTTGTGGAATTTTTGCTCCGTTGGTGTAACTGGGGCACTGAGCTTCAACGAAATGATTAAATCTGCAATTCACTTTAACACTCATAAAGCTTGTCATATTTTAATGATGGACTGGAATCTGGCACCTGAGTGTTTCAAGATCAGATTCAAATAAAGTCAAAATTCGAAAAACATCGCATAGAATGTATGGTAGGAAACCAAGAGTCAAAGCTGGTCCAGACGACTGGAATTTCAGTTCTTCCGTTGGAGGCAGTGCGTAACTAGTAAATCCAGTATCTACTTCTATAGACAATACTGTCGACGACGGCCCCGCCTTTAATAAAGTACGCATGTGACAGCATTTGACGTATAATGCTTAATGGCATCTCTCACGTCTTCACCAACAGGCGTCGAACGCATGGCTCTTATATAGGTACAAACACTTCTGTACTGAACAGTTTTCTTGTTTAAAGTAGAGAAACTTCCCTACAGGAACTATGAATCAATCTTCTCAGTTTAGTAGCATTTAAGAGCTGCTCAGTCGTTTGATTTGCCCTGTAGCAGTCTTCCATATGAAATTAAGGTGCCTTTCGTCACATGTAATCAGTAACCCTGAATGATCTCATACTGCTAACTGATGTCAATAATTTTTGCGTAACGGTACGCCTATTAATGTTGACCTAGTACCCTACAACTTGTAACTGCAGTGATTAATTAAATATTTTAATTGAATATGAATGGCCTTAGTCTCATCTTTACTTTCTTCTCACTAACTAATGAAGCGACACAATAATTAACAGATATAGTCAGTATATTTCTACATTCCTAAACTGTGGTCTTCCCGTAACGGTGTTTTCCCTTGTAAAACAATCCCAAGTGGAAGGACACTGATATAACTATTTTATTTTGGAAAACTGATCGTCATGGCCTTGCCAAAGTGGTCCCATCGGTTACCGTCAGATCACCGAAGTTAAGCGGAGTCGGGATGGGCTAGCACTTGGATGGGTGACCATCCGGTCTGCCCAGCGCTGTTGGCAAGTCGGGTGCACTCAGTCCTTGTGAGGCAAAATGAGGAGCCACTCGAGTGAGAAGCAGCAGACTCCGGCCTCGTAAGCTGACATACGGCCGTGACAGCGGTGTGCTGACCACATGCCCCTCCATATGCGCTTCCAGTAACACCTGTGGGCTGCGGATGACACGGCGGCCGGTAGGTACGGTTGGGCCTTCATGCACTGCTCGGACGGAGTTGCGTTAATTGATCGTCACCTGCAAGGGCAATGGGTGTGAGTGATCACTGCCAGTCTGTTTTATGCTGTTATTTTGCCTACAAGGCGTAACATTAAATACAGCGTGTGGTGTTGGCAAGTGTGACAGGCAGCTTACACTTCCCCTGCCAGACTACTCATTCACACCACACGTATAAAGCACCGAACAGGCAGCATACAGTGTATATTACGAAACTGCTTGTAATAGTTGATAACTAACTAGTACGTACATTTTTTTCATAAACACGCACATTTTCTCTTTTTAGCTCAGTTTGAAGATGATAATAATGACTCAAACCTCTAACTGAATAAACTAATTATTGCTGATCAGAGACTGTTGTGGTATTTACAGAATTTTTTACTGTTTGTATGCCTGTACGCACACCCGAATCTGTCTTGTCTTATTGCATAATGGCCGCAGTCTTCTTTGATCACAGATTTCACGAGTACTATGTTGCCCTTGATCCAAGAATTTCAGATCCCTGAGCATTTCTGTTCCGTTTTCGTATGGATTATGTCAACCTGTTACAATCCTATTCTGACCGCTGGAACAAGTCCAGAATTTGTCGCACTAACGTAATGTGGACAGTTTCCTTTGTTTACAAATGCCTTGCATATTCCGAGAATCAGATCTGTGTCTTATATTCCCTCCTCTAATACTGTGTTTTTCATAATCGCCAAATTTCATATTCGTTCTAAGTAGTATCCTTAAATGCTTACACAATGTGACGCGCTCAAGATGTTCCTCTGTAACCTAGACAACAGATAGTATCGTGTTGTTTCTCCTATCTATAGACTTTTCTTTAGCTTTATCAACATTTAAGAAGAGCTGCCACTCATTAGACTATGTGGAAAGTTTGTCCAAGTCTTCCTGCATTTCCTAACTACTGTCCAACGACGGTAGTTCCCTGCAGACAACCGGACAGTCAGCGAAGAACCCCATTAATTGAATCTGATTAATTGTTTATGGCCGCGCGGGATTAGCCGAGCGATCTAGGGCGCTGCAGACATGGACTGAGCGGCTGGTCCCGGCGGAGGTTCGAGTCCTCCCTCGTGCATGGGTGTGTGTGTTTGTCCTTAGGATAATTTAGGTTAAGTAGTGTGTAAGCTTAGGGACTGGCGACCTTAGCAGTTAAGTCCCATAAGATTTCACACACATCTGAACATCTGTATTGTTTATGTAAACATCTGAAATCCTCTAATGCTCCTCTGAGGCACACCCGACAGAACATTTTCTTTCCAGTACACTGTACAGGATTCTATTATCAGACATTCATTGTACTAATCACATACCTGCAAAGACACTCCGTATGACCGTATCCTGATTAGCAGGAATGTGGTGCCGTATCGAGAGCCTTTCGAAATCTAGGAAGAGGGGATCTACATTTTCAACTGCTTCAACTGTTTGTGAGATGACAGACAGGCTGGCAACAGTCGGCGTGAGATGGACAACAGAATATTTCATTATAACGAAGACAGCAGAAAAAAAAACTAAGAAAAATCAACGAGTGTATGGGCAAGGCCGAGCAGTCAGTATAGCTTGGCGCCATAATCGTAGAACAGTTATCCTTCTGAAGTAGGCACTGATGCGAGGTTCAGTTCTGGGAAAGGGAGGAGGCCATAGGCTGTTAGTGCCTCACCCCTAACCTCTTAAAATATACTTACCGGTACCCCCATGAAAGTAACAATAAAATCTGAAAAATACTTTACTATAATTATAACATTTTGTTTGATAACAGTTGTATATACGGAGCTGGGAGGTTAATCACCGAATACCTACAACCATTGTTGGAATGATACTATGTCTCGATGGCATTGCACCTGCAAGTATTCGTCGAGAACTCACTGCCGATCAAGAATGACTGAAGGTTGAGAACGTTGAAACTCACCCAGTGGTTCAAATGGCTCTGAGCACTATGGGACTTAACTTCTAAGGTCATCAGTCCCCTAGAACTTAGAACTACTTAAACCTAACTAACCTAAGGACATCACACACATCCATGCCCGAGGCAGGATTCTAACCTGCGACCCTAGCGGTCACGCGGCTCCAAACTGTAGCGCCTAGAACCGCTCGGTCACTCTGACCGGCGCTCACCCAGTGTCTGGGCATCAACAGTCTCAACCTAGTCTGAAACCGAGAAAGATCTCCTCCAGACTTCAAAGCCTTTGGAAGTACCTCAATATAAGGCAAGACTTTCATCGTGCAAATATAACCAACAAGAGTGGATTGAGCCACCTAAATATCTTCGGCTGGCTAGAGCGAGGACAAGCGTCTTTCAGGTTGACTTAACCGAATCAGAACTGATGTCGTATGGGGCTCAGTCATCGCTTAAGTCACGAGGCTTCACATCAATGAACAGTAAGTGCGAGTGTTTCCAAGAACAGTTAGCCACGTGTGTCAACGTCCTCTCTGTCCATTTCCATGCTCAGTTTTGGAGAAATGTTATCGGAATGCAGACTTAGTCAGTTCCGTTGTCGTGTTCATCTATTTTTTGTATTCTACGTACGTTTAACTGCCAACGGCCTTGCGCAGTGGTAACAGCAGTTCCCGTCAGATCAACGAAGTTCAGCAATGTCGGGCTCACCGGCCGGGACTCCTGAGCGCTGTTGGCAAGCGGTATGCACTCAGTCCTTGTAAGGCCAATTGAGAAGCTACTTGACAGAAGTACCGCCACCTGTCACGAAAACTGGCAACGGCCGAGAGAGTGGTGTGCTGATCAACATGCCCCTCAGTATAGGCATCCAGTGGCACATAAAGGCTAAGGATGACACGGTGGCCGGTGGGTACCGTGGGCCTTCAGGGCCTCTTCGGACAGTGTTTGTGTGTATGTACATATAACTATGATTAACATGTAACCAGATATATATTTAATTGTATATATTTAACGTGCTTCTGACACGAGTATAATAGTAAAAATCGTTTAAATAAGTGTTTAGGACATCACTTTAGCATAACTTCGAAGGGGTCGTTAACCAGACAAGTAAATCAATTAAGAAGCAATATGGAAAAAGCTTTTCGCCGTGGAATTGATTTAAGAACTATAGTAGCAACAAATTCTCAACTGACAACGTCATAATTTACACAGTGTAAAATGGAAGAGTGCACTCACTATTATCAGAATTTTACTTAAAAGGGGGCACCACTTAGTCGTCACCACCTATTTCGTCCAAATTTACGGTAGATGCACGGCTTGGTCAGAGATGAAAGTGTCAGAAGCGGAATCTTCAGATGGCCAAGCGTTAAAAAAATAAACATTTTGGGCACGAATCGGGAAATGCATGAGCCATTTATGTTAGCGTAGTCACTATGCAGCGGCTGGCGTAGCGGAAAAAGTGCAGAACGGTATTCCGAGTGTAGTGGTGGCAAATCGCCATGCAGAGTATTTTTTTCCGTTGTTACGTTATTTGCACTGAAAATACACCGGAATACTGTCATTCCATTGTATTTATTAATATGTTCATAAAAGGTACGAAAAGAAAAGGCAAAGGAAAATTTGCGACAGAAGAGGAATTTCCAGGTTGAACAGTAAGTCCTACACAAGAACTTCCCTTATAGAAGTATATAGTTTTATTATTTTGCAACTGATGGTGATATTCATCGTAAAAACATGGCAATCAGTAACTGCCTCGGCATCTTTACACTTTATAAACGCTGCCTTTTCTTACATGTACGACGTTGTTTTAAGGTTTCTATAGAAAAACAAATTTGGTCCACATTCATGAGAGATTCTCTCTTATCGTAGTTTGATAGTAACAAGAGTAATGCATCATTTCGCCAAATATTGAAGAGGATAGTTGTTGATGTACAATGGAATGTATTTCGATGCCGTCTTCTTGGGATGTGATTCCTTTCTCTCTCTCAATGGACTGGGAACCTACGGTTCGCGTGCAGCCGCGGAGGGCTCCCTCGAACGTGAAAATAAAACTAATGGAATAAGAAGTCCTGCGAGGTTTTATTACAATCGCTTCTTGGAAAGCTATTTTCAGATACCTCTCGTTTCCGCTGTAAGCACAATCCTTCCTGGAAATTTATTTGCCGTCCCAAATTTCCCTTTGCGTTTCCTTTTCATGCCTTGTAAGATAACATTAACAAACAATACGTTCATCATCATTTCGGTTAATTTGCAGTGTAAATAACGTAAAAATGGAAAAATAATTTTAAAAAATTTTTTGCGCATAGAGACTCATTCACGTATCCCTCGACTTACCGTTTTCCATTCTTCCCGCTGCACCAACCGTTGCCTGGAAACTACGCTAATACAGGGTGTATCAAAAAGAATCATCCGATTAAAAAAATCATAATTGTTATGTTATTTGAGATATGTCCGTGCACAATGTTTTACATGGTTCCTTCTAGGTAGTAGCAGTGTGCGCCCACTTCAGGTCTAGTAAAAATGGTGTCAGAACAACAGTAAGCGTTTTGTGTTCTACGTTTTGCGCAGTGCGGGTCAGCAATAATTGTACAGCGTAACTTTCGTACGGTACTAGGTATGGTGTGGATCCTTGTACAGCATAGAGCATTAGACGATGGCATGAACAATTCAGAGAAACAGGTTGTTCGTGTAAAGGCAAATCGCCGGGCCGCCCCCGAATGTCTGACACAGACGTCGAACGCGTACGCCACAGTTTCACAAGCAGTCCTGAAAAAATCCGTTCACCGTGCAGCTCAACAGTTCAGCATGCCCCCGATATCCGTCTCGCGACTTGCGTCGACGTTTACACATGGAACCATGCAAAACTGAGCTACAGCAAGGTCTTCGTGAGGGTGACAAACAACAACGTGTGGAGTTCAGTAACTTCGTTCTTGGCAAGACGGAGGATAACACGCTTAGTGTTTAGTGACGAGGCAACATTCCATTTCAATGAAAAGGTAATCTGTCATAATGTGAGAATATGGGGTACGGAACAATCACATGAAATGATACAGAATGAGAGGGACTCTCCAAAATTAAATGTGTTTTGCGCAATTTCTCTGGAAAAGGTGGATGGGCCGTTTTTCCTTGCCGAGAACGTTGTTACAGGAAACGCATATCTCGATATGCTTGAGAACTTTCTTTTCCCGCAATTGGAGACTTATTCGAACGAGTTTATGTACCATTAGGATTTGGCAATGCCACACTGGCATCTGGAAATGAGGGAATTTTTAAATAAAAGAATTACGGGGCGATGGATCAGTCGAACTGTTTATGTGCCTCCGTTACAGCAACAATGAATGAACTGAGACATCGCATAACAGCAACTGTGGAAACTGTAACTCAAGACCTGCTCGCTGCAGTGTGGGAACAATTTGAATACCGCACTGGCATATGTCGTGCATCTCAAAAGGGGCATACTAAACACCTATGAAAAGGTATGAAAAAACTTTTTGGTCTTCCAGTGCATCAAAAAAACAAAATCATGGTATATGTTTATTAGTTTCAGAAATATAGACATGCCAAATCGGATGATTCTTTTTGATACAGCCTGTATATTACAAATAGCTCATGTCTCGACAGATACGCGCCAGAATGCTATTTTTTCTAAACGCTTGACCATCTGGACCTCTCGGTTCTGTTATATTTCGTTTACGGCGAAGCCCTGCATATACTGTAAATTTGGAGGAAATCGGTGACGACGACTAGGCTTGGTCCCCTTTTTAGCACAACGATTGTGAACCCAGAATTGCCGACTACGGCTAATCCGGCGTGTAAATAGGTGTCTTGCTATATGCGATTGCAGTCTCTCTCGGCGTATTCCACAGATGAATTCTTCTCGGGTTATCAGCCTACTGGTACCCGTCATCTTCTGGCTATTCGCCAGAAGGTGATGGGTACGAAACTCATTGAAACGTTGCGACAAGTCGACGCCATCACTAGTACTTTCCGGCTACAACTATGAAAGACTATCTATGTGTTACTCTTTTTTTTTTCGTGGAGGGTCCTTCCCTTTCTGTCTTCACCATATTATCATACTGTGGTTTGTCGGTTCAACCTGTGAACTTGAGAACCATGGTGTACTCGTCCTCGTCAGTGGGCTCGGGCAGCCTGTGGATCGGCGGGCGCCTTTTTCTGGTCCGAATATTTACTGCGAAGGGTCTGTCCTCGTAGGCACCTACCGAAAAACTATCTATGTTCAGCGCAGACCGTAATTTCTAGTACATCTAGAAGTTTCGCACTACATTATATTCCGAATGAAATATGGAAACTGTTAAATGTAATAACCTTTTATATGTATGGGTCCATACCCGCTCTGACTTTCTCGAGGGAGTAGTTTTCCTGCTTTGACCCCTTGAGCGTTATCAAAGTACATTGCAGTATAAAAAAGGATGACATGATATATTAGGTTTGCACTTCATTTGATTTTAAGACGCTGTACATTTTCATTTCAAGTAGTGACACTGATGTATTTTAATGTTTTGTATTGTGACTGAGCCCGCATCTCGTGGTCGTGCGGTAGCGTTCTCGCTTCCCACGCCCGGGTTCCCGTGTTCGATTCCCGGCGGGGTCAGGGATTTTCTCTGCCTCGTGATGGCTGGGTGTTGTGTGCTGTCCTTAGGTTAGTTAGGTTTAAGTAGTTCTAAGTTCTAGGGGACTGATGACCATAGCTGTTAAGTCCCATAGTGCTCAGAGCCATTTGAACCATATTGTGACTGATTGACAAAAGACGCATAATGTTCGAATTTTTTCCTCTTCGGGGTGAACCCCTGAGATAGTTGTACCTGTAAATACACTCCTGGAAATGGAAAAAAGAACACATTGACACCGGTGTGTCAGACCCACCATACTTGCTCCGGACACTGCGAGAGGGCTGTACAAGCAATGATCACACGCACGGCACAGCGGACACACCAGGAACCGCGGTGTTGGCCGTCGAATGGCGCTAGCTGCGCAGCATTTGTGCACCGCCGCCGTCAGTGTCAGCCAGTGTGCCGTGGCATACGGAGCTCCATCGCAGTCTTTAACACTGGTAGCATGCCGCGACAGCGTAGACGTGAACCGTATGTGCAGTTGACGGACTTTGAGCGAGGGCGTATAGTGGGCATGCGGGAGGCCGGGTGGACGTACCGCCGAATTGCTCAACACGTGGGGCGTGAGGTCTCCACAGTACATCGATGTTGTCGCCAGTGGTCGGCGGAAGGTGCACGTGCCCGTCGACCTGTGACCGGACCGCAGCGACGTACGGATGCACGCCAAGACCGTAGGATCCTACGCAGTGCCGTAAGGGACCGCACCGCCACTTCCCAGCAAATTAGGGACACTGTTGCTCCTGGGGTATCGGCGAGGACCATTCGCAACCGTCTCCATGAAGCTGGGCTACGGTCCCGCACACCGTTAGGCCCTCTTCCGCTCACGCCCCAACATCGTGCAGCCCGTCTCCAGTGGTGTCGCGACAGGCGTGAATGGAGGGACGAATGGAGACGTGTCGTCTTCAGCGATGAGAGTCGCTTCTGCCTTGGTGCCAATGATGGTCGTATGCGTGTTTGGCGCCGTGCAGGTGAGCGCCACAATCAGGACTGCATACGACCGAGGCACACAGGGCCAACACCCGGCATCATGGTGTGGGGAGCGATCTCCTACACTGGCCGTACACCACTGGTGATCGTCGAGGGGACACTGAATAGTGCACGGTACATCCAAACCGTCATCGAACCCATCGTTCTACCATTCCTAGACCGGCAAGGGAACTTGCTGTTCCAACAGGACAATGCACGTCCGCATGTATCCCGTGCCACCCAACGTGCTCTAGAAGGTGTAAGTCAACTACCCTGGCCAGCAAGATCTCCGGATCTGTCCCCCATTGAGCATGTTTGGGACTGGATGAAGCGTCGTCTCACGCGGTCTGCACGTCCAGCACGAACGCTGGTCCAACTGAGGCGCCAGGTGGAAATGGCATGGCAAGCCGTTCCACAGGACTACATCCAGCATCTCTACGATCGTCTCCATGGGAGAATAGCAGCCTGCATTGCTGCGAAAGGTGGATATACACTGTACTAGTGCCGACATTGTGCATGCTCTGTTGCCTGTGTCTATGTGCCTGTGGTTCTGTCAGTGTGATCATGTGATGTATCTGACCCCAGGAATGTGTCAATAAAGTTTCCCCTTCCTGGGACAATGAATTCACGGTGTTCTTATTTCAATTTACAGGAGTGTAGTATGGTTCTTCGAAATCATTAATAAGGATGTCATCACATAATGCTTCTTTCACACAGATATGTAGAATGCATGATACTGGATGCAGCTTCATTATACCCAAGTGGGATAATCTAGTTAATCATTTAAAAGATGGGGTGTAAGAATGAAGTTTTCACTCTGAAGCGGACTGTGAGCTGATATGAAACTTTCTGGCAGATTAAAACTATGTGACGGATCGAGACTCGAACTCGGACTCGGACTCTTTGCCTATCGGGGGCAAGTACTCTAAAGACGGAGCTACCCAAGCACGACTCACGATTCGTCCTTCCAGCTTCATTTCTTCAAGTACCTCGTTTACTACCTTCCAAACTTCACAGAAACTCTCCTGTCAATCTTGCAGAATTAGCGTTCCTGGAAGAACGGATATTGCGAATACATGGCTTAGCTACAGCCTGGATGATGTTTACAGAATCCAATTTTCAATCTGCAGCGGAGTGTGCACTGATAAGAAAGTTCCTGGCAGGTTAAAACTGTGTGCCTGATCGAGACTCGGGACCTTTGCAAGCGCTGTACCGACTAAAGCACTTGTCAGCGAAAGACAAAGGTCCCGACTTCGAGTCTCGGTCGAGCACACAGTTTTAAACCACCAGAAAGTTTCATTTCAGAGGGAATAAGAAACTGAGATTAATTTTGTGAATAAAATCTTACAGAGGGTCGCGAGTGTTTATTTTTCTATAATTAACGGGGAAGATGTGTGCCTCTGGTTACGTCACACTCGCTGGATAGCATGCTAATGTCATCTAATGACTAGTGGTGCAACGGTTATGTCCCAATGCATAAACTAATCTACCATTCTGAACAACAGATAGCGCAAGTCTAAACAAGCACATCAGAGAAGCTAACGTAATTTTAAATCACACTAATCTTTATCGTATTGCATCTCTCTCATTTTCATCATTGATTTTTTAAAATCTGTTTTAATGCCGTATTTCCATTAATATTGTGGCCGTAGGTACATATGGGTGAATGGGTAACGGTATCAATGGTAACAAAATTTTTTGCTAAGTTGATGAACTTCTTCTGTCAGAAACGATGACGCTTTATTCAAGTAAGAATATCAGATTGCCAGGGAAACACTGTCAAGTACATTTATTAGACAAAACTCATGGTACAAAGAGGGACACATGTTCATAATTTATTAGTGAATACAGGGTACCTTAATATAATATTATGGCAGAGTACTATGGATAGGACGATTGGAACTGGATTCAGACCTGATTGAGAGATTCAAAATTTGCATGCTGGGAAGTAAAATCATGTAATTCTTGGACATTCAGACAATAAAAAGGCGTAACGATTTATTCTACCCTCCGCTAATAACAAGGCAAGTAGAGAACGAACGAAGGAGAGACTGGGTATCGTTACAGAAGATCACAAACATTTTCTTAAACATCAGAAAAATGGTTTACAGACATTCTTTGGACAACTGACCTCTACACAACATTATCATTCAATATAGTCACCAAGCATTTGTGCACATTTGCAGCATCGTTCGACCCAGGCACCAAAACCAGTTTGGAAAAATTCAGGGTTTTGCTTCTTGGTCCATGATTTTAAAAACCAAAGTTTCGCTGTTGATTGTGAATCCTAAACATGTCAATTTCCTCAGATCACTTCATCAGCAGGTAATCTGCGACAGATGCTGTCGACCAGCATCTGCGCAGTTGACCTGCAATGTCTGTATCTCCGTTGCCAAACTTCTTCACCCAACGCCGCACATCGCTAATGTCCATTACAACGTCCCCATACGCTTTTCTCACGGACAGTGTTAAAACATTTAAAATCATCATTACTTCTCTTTTAACTTTTACTAAAACGTTGTTTCATTACATACCTCGTCATTAAGTAAAATACTGGAGAAACCAACGTTTCAGCCTCCTTCACAGTGGCCGAAATGTTCGTTTCTCTAGTATAGTTTCCTATGTTATGACGCGGTATGATACTCAGAAAACTTTTATGTTAACTTACTCTGGCCGCAGAAGTCTATGCACTTAATTGTTTCAATACGTTCGTAGACCAGTACATATCTATGCATTTAGTGTAGTGATATTTTCTTTGTGATACAAATAACCTGAAGATCGTTCTGAAGTGACCGAAACAAGCTGTTTAAAACGAACAAATACAGCTGTGTAAACATACAAGAAAGTTTCTCAAGGTGAAGAAACGTTATTCGTACAGATTTTATTGAATTTAGTCATAAATCCTTGTGTGTCTTTCTTGACGAAAAATAATTGCATAATATTATGGCTTGTCCTTTGCCGTTAGCGGCCAGTCGATATACAGCGGTATATATCACATTTAACTAGCTATTGCCGTATATCATGTTCTGATTTGTCTTTTCGCCTGGAAACCGAGTCACGCCTAGCCACCCATTTCATGTTTCTTATTGTCCTGCAACCGAAGTATAAAACTTCGGTGGCAACTTGAAGGACGACGTGTGCAGTGACTCGAGCATTAAAGTGAGCAGAAAAACAGTTTTACTTTTTTCTCGCGTGAGTTTCGCTGTTCCACGGGTTCGGTGATCGATCACCGAGACTTTGGAAGTTAGCCGTGCCAACGTCGTTCCTCATCCCTTCCTACCCTTACCGCCAGATCCGCCGTTTCAGAAGTTTACCGAATTTATTTAGGTCTTCTCCGAGCTGCGATTCAAGTCTCCGGAGCATTTCCTAACATTTTTTATTTATCACCAGAATGCTGTGGAGAAGAACTGTCGGCAATGAGATTTCGTTGTCATAAAGAGACTTTTTTGCTGGATGCCTTCATCTAATAAAACCTCATTTGCTGTAACGGAAGACTGTATCTTTCTGTTATGAGAAGGAAAGTATAGACATGAGCTAAAAGTACAAGGGCGTGCTGAAATGTAATGCCTCCGATTTTCTTTATGTGAAAATTCTGAAAGCTTTTTGAACAAAACAAACGTTATTAACAGTCTGCGTCTTTATTCTTTATGTCTACATACATATTTCTCAAAAAAGTCACGCTGGCGACGAACACATTTCTTCCAACGATAGACCATTTTGTTGACAGCGTCATTGTAGAATCTTTGAATCTGTTGAGGAGTCACAACCTCACCTCAGTTTACACCGCTTCATCATTGTCAAAGTGAAGTCATGGAAGGAGTTCTTTAAGTTTTGGAAACAGATGACAGTCGGATGGGGCCAAGACGAGACTGTATGGAAGATGATCGATGACAGCGAAGCAAGGCGTCGGATTGTTGCAGCTGTCGAAGCGGTCGTGTTTAGGAGATAGTGGTTCACGTGTGGTCGGTCTCTTCGAATTCGAAACTCACTTACAGCTCACTGTTTCTCCCACAACGACATAGTTATGTTCTACATCCCAATCCTAATTGAAATATGTAGACATGAAGAATAAAAATGTAGAACGTTAATAACTTTTGTTTTACGCTCTCGTTGCCGTTGTGGTTTTCAGCGCGAAGACTGCATTGATGGACGTATCCATTCTAGGCTGCCCTGTGCCTCTCCATCTCGTCATAGCTACAGCAATCTACATCCACCCGAAAGTGCTCACTGTACTCAAATTTTGGTCCCTACATTTTTTCTTCCCACATATCCTTGAACTATCAAATTAGAGATTCACTGGTGCCCCAATATATGTCCTATAAACCGATCCCTTCTATATTAAAATTGTGCTATAAACTACTTTCCTCCCCAATTCGCTTCAGTACCACCTCATTAGTTACTGGATCTACCCATCTAATCTTCAGCATTCTTCTATAGCAGCACACTTCAAAAGCTTCACTTTCCTTCTGTTTTGAACTGCTTAACGCCAAAGCTTCTCTTCCGTGCGAAGCTGCACTCCAGTGAATGCCTTCAGAAAAGATTTTCTGCCACATAGATTTATATTAGATAATAAATTCCCCGTCTTCTGAAATGCCCAACTTCCTGATGCTATTCTGCGTTAATAGCGTCTCTACTTCGCCCATCATCTGTTATTTTGCTGCTGAAATAGCTAAAGTCGTCTACTACTTTCAATCGCAGAATGTACAATCGTTTCTCCAGACTGGGCGTCATTCCCACCCGACACGCCTCATTTGTTCCGTGATGAAACGAACTGCGCATCACTCGCTGCTCGTTGTTATCTTGTTTCGTGTCATTTGACCCCAGCCTTTACCTGGCGACGTAAGTATAATGCGCCATTGTGGGCCACATACGATAATGAGGCCTATTGTGAACTTCTTTTCTTATCTGCCTCTGCTTTGGAACCAAAGACGGAAGTCGTTACGTACCAGGAAACGAAGAAGATGAAAGGACGGCATTCCTGAAGAGATGAGGGTATCATTAAAAGGTATCCTGAAGTATCGAGAATGTATCTGGATGAGAGTTCCAAAATCATCTCTCGCATTTTACAATATAAGGACCACCAAATGAAAACGAGACAGATGGAAAAAATATTAAACTGTTCGTTATTTCATAATAATGGTCATAGTTGTTAATACATCTATCCTACTGTGTAATAAGACGGTCAGTGGCTTCATTGAAAAATGTTTGCGTATGCCTATGGAACCACGGTTGTATCCAGCTTTTGTATGTCCATCCTTTTAGCAGGAGGTTATTGGGACGACGGGCGTTTGCTATCGTGACAAATAAATAAAAACACCTACAGCCGTCCTTATGATTTTATTTTATTTTGTCGCTACCAGTTTCAACGCTTCAGTGCATAATCTTCAGCCTGTTTTTGATTCGATACAAGTTGATATGATCCCCATGCATAACACATCAGTTTCCAGCATTACTGGACACGCAGATAATGTGCCAGCACTCCATCCATCAAATGTCAAATGACTCGAGAACCATTCATATACGACATGGTTTGAATGGTTCTCGATGTGTTATGCATGGGGATCATATCAACCTGTATTGCATCGAAAACAGACTGAAGATGACGCAATGAAGCGTTGAAACTAGTAGCGACAGAATGTAATAAAATCATAAGGACCGCTGTAGGTGTTTTTATCTATTTGTCACGATTCTATCCTGAAGTGCCTGCACCTTATCAAATGGTTCAAATGGCTCTGAGCACTATGGGATTTAACATCTATGGTCATCAGTCCCCTAGAACGTAGAACTACTTAAACCTAACTAACCTAAGGACATCATACACATCCATGCCCGAGGCAGGATTCGAACCTGCGACCGTAACAGCAGCGCGGTTTCGGACTGAAGCGCCTAGAACCGTTCGATCACAGCGGCCGGCAGCACCTTTTCGTCCGAAGAAAATCGACGGCCACAAATCTCTTCGTTCAGGCTTTTAAAAATATGGAAATCGCATGGGTAGAGGTCGGTGCTGTATGGAAAATGCGTAAGGGGTTTATAGCGAAACTTTACAGCGTAGTCGAAACAACATTGCAACATGTGGGCAGACATTCTTTTAGCAGGTTGTTTCGATATGCTGCAGAAGTCTCACTGGGTAGCCCTTGCACTTCCTCCACACAGTCCCTTTCTCTCGCTATGCGATTGCCATGTTTTTGGAGCCTTGCAGAAAACGTTTGTGGCCGTCGATTTGTTTCGGACGAGGAGAAGCATACTTATGTACAATCATGGTTCTATAGGCAACCACAAACATTTTTGTATCAAAGCATTGACCATCTGGTCTCACAGTCGGATAAAATTTTCATTTTTCCATGTGTCTCGTTTTCATTTGACTGACCTTTACAGAAATGCGTTGATGGACAGTTTTCCATTCTTGCGTTCTGTTGTGAAATGGTGTCTCTTTGATAGAGTATTTTAGACATCAAACATTCTCTGCTGAAATAACAAGAAGGGTGCCTCATTTCTTGTGCTTATCTTTACGTGTCGATATACGCTCCTGGAAATTGAAATAAGAACACCGTGAATTCATTGTCCCAGGAAGGGGAAACTTTATTGACACATTCCTGGGGTCAGATACATCACATGATCACACTGACAGAACCACAGGCACATAGACACAGGCAACAGAGCATGCACAATGTCGGCACTAGTACAGTGTATATCCACCTTTCGCAGCAATGCAGGCTGCTATTCTCCCATGGAGACGATCGTAGAGATGCTGGATGTAGTCCTGTGGAACGGCTTGCCATGCCATTTCCACCTGGCGCCTCAGTTGGACCAGCGTTCGTGCTGGACGTGCAGACCGCGTGAGACGACGCTTCATCCAGTCCCAAACATGCTCAATGGGGGACAGATCCGGAGATCTTGCTGGCCAGGGTAGTTGACTTACACCTTCTAGAGCACGTTGGGTGGCACGGGATACATGCGGACGTGCATTGTCCTGTTGGAACAGCAAGTTCCCTTTCCGGTCTAGGAATGGTAGAACGATGGGTTCGATGAAGGTTTGGATGTACCGTGCACTATTCAGTGTCCCCTCGACGATCACCAGTGGTGTACGGCCAGTGTAGGAGATCGCTCCCCACACCATGATGCCGGGTGTTGGCCCTGTGTGCCTCGGTCGTATGCAGTCCTGATTGTGGCGCTCACCTGCACGGCGCCAAACACGCATACGACCATCATTGGCACCAAGGCAGAAGTGACTCTCATCGCTGAAGACGACACGTCTCCATTCGTCCCTCCATTCACGCCTGTCGCGACACCACTGGAGGCGGGCTGCACGATGTTGGGGCGTGAGCGGAAGACGGCCTAACGGTGTGCGGGACCGTAGCCCAGCTTCATGGAGACGGTTGCGAATGGTCCTCGCCGATACCCCAGGAGCAACAGTGTCCCTAATTTGCTGGGAAGTGGCGGTGCGGTCCCTTACGGCACTGCGTAGGATCCTACGGTCTTGGCGTGCATCCGTGCGTCGCTGCGGTCCGGTCCCAGGTCGACGGGCACGTGCACCTTCCGCCGACCACTGGCGACAATATCGATGTACTGTGGAGACCTCACGCCCCACGTGTTGAGCAATTCGGCGGTGCGTCCACCCGGCCTCCCGCATGCCCACTATACGCCCTCGCTCAAAGTCCGTCAACTGCACATACGGTTCACGTCCACGCTGTCGCGGCATGCTATCAGTGTTAAAGACTGCGATGGAGCTCCGTATGCCACGGCAAACTGGCTGACACTGACGGCGGCGGTGCACAAATGCTGCGCAGCTAGCGCCATTCGACGGCCAACACCGCGGTTCCTGGTGTGTCCGCTGTGCCGTGCGTGTGATCATTGCTTGTACAGCCCTCTCGCAGTGTCCGGAGCAAGTATGGTGGGTCTGACACACCGGTGTCAATGTGTTCTTTTTTCCATTTCCAGGAGTGTACCAACTGCAGTCAACCGTCTCCATAATCAGTTTTCTTTGTTTACAAGATTTTCTATCTCCTGTAACTTACTCTGTATTCCTCTTTGTAGTATCAAATTAATCATTTATAGACGTACAGAATATATCTTTTTTTGCCAAGATATGAGTTTTGAGGCAGCCGTGATTCTATAGTGAGATACGGCTTAGAACAGCTACCAGACACTCAATCTTTGATGTATCTTTGATGGTATTCTTTCTTGCATTTACGGGGTGCGAATCTTTTGTTCATCAATAACTGACTGCCATGCATTTACGGGACGAACTGTCCATCAGCTCTCGTGAGTGGTCAGGTGTATGGAAAATAATACTAACTAGAGAAACACTCGAAATGAAAATAAAAGTCAAGGATAAACTCAAGTCAAAGAGAAGAAAATAATTGTAATTCCGGTGTACTTGCAATGAAAGCGTCCCGGTTTACTCCCGAAAACTCGCATTTTTCGTGTACCGCGAAATGTGGTGTTTACACTTTTCATTGTACTGTTTGCTTTTCTCATAAATGTTTCTCACTAAAATAAAGCGTGTGTCGTCATTAGCTCTTAGTCAATCAACAGCTTGATCTTATACCGACACGGCGTGCTTTTGTCATGCACTAACAACACATAAAACACTAACAAATGTAACAGTCCGTTGTATCGACTTCTTTTGTTCTCCTAGAAATATTAATTTAAAATGAGAGTAGGCATATAAAAAAGGATCTGCTGCTTAGTTATAGAAAAGTGGGAAAAAGCGGGCAAGTTCTTTTTATTAATCCTGGTTTATAAATATTTCTATTACTAGCTGACAAAGAACATTTGGACCGTAATCCACCACACACTGTAGGACTGAGTAGAGGAAAACTGATGTGAATGCGGGAAAGGATGGTCATGGAACAGGGTGAGACAACCTCCGTAGCGAGGAATCGTTTCTTAAAACTGATAGTTATCTATGTATTATAAGTCATAACTTTGTACTCTAAACGAACTGACGAATTGCACCAGGTCGGGACTACCGTTTTCCTACTTTATATTCGAAAGGTTACGGAGAAAAACTAGGCACACCGAGTGATGTGGCGCAGCGATTAGCACAATGGATTCGCATTCGGGAGGACGAGGGTTCAAACCCGCATCTGGCCATCGTGATACAGGTTGTCCGTGATTTCCCTGAACACTTCAGGCAAATGCTTCCCAATCCCTCCCTAATCCGATGGGACCGATGACCTCTATGTTTCGGCCCCTCCCCCAAAATCAACCAACCAACTAGGCATAGTGTTTGTGTTTTTAAAGGAAAATTGGAAAAATGGAGCAAACCCGCTAAAGCAACTTGTAATTCCTATAATTTATTTTCTGTTATCAATAAATTTGCAAATTAAGGTTATTCAGGTCTGTCATACTTTCAACAGCATGATAATAGTCCGGTTTCAAATGAAAATCAACCATCTCAGCATAAAAATTAATACCCCTGTTAGGTACGAAGTATTTGGTTTTGGGGTAAAATGGCGTATCCATTTAATGAATGGAAAAATTTGAAAACAAGCGAAAAGTTTTATTCTGATGCGAAATAATATGGAAACATACAGAAATTCTTAAAAATACCACCAAGGGATACTATAAATAACTTCAAATTTTCCAAATACTGCACTAATATCGGTGAATTTCTAAGTAATAGGTCCTAGTTAAGAAACATACAGGTTTTTAATAATAGAAAACTCAGAAATTTTCCTCAGCATTCAGTCGTTCATGAGTCCAACGACGACTAGGTAGACACTGGAACCAACCCTCCTTCCATAACGCGTCTGAATATAGCCTAGTTTTGCATCACCTCGGTTCCGTGAGTTCTGCAAACTGTACAGAAAATGGGAATAGAGATCAACATAAACATCATTTCCGCCTTTTTATTGACCATGAAAACCACACATTGCATGTTGTACTACCATACAGTGAGACCTTCAGAGGTGGTGATCCAGATTGCTGTACACACCAGTACCTCTAATCCTCAGTAGCACGTCCTCTTTCATTGATGCATGCCTGTATTCGTCGTGGCATACTATCCACAAGCTTATCAAGGCACTGTTGGTCCGGATTGTCCCACTCCTCAACAGCGATTCGGCGTAGATCTCTCAGAGTGGTTGGTGGGTCACGTCGTCCATAAACAGCCCTTTTCAATATATCCCAGGCATGTTCGGTACGGTTCATGTATGGAGAACATACTGGCCACTCTAGTCGAGCGATGTCGTTATCCTGAAGGAAGTCCAAGATGTGCACGATGGGCGCGCGAATTGTCGTCCATGAAGACGAATGCCTCGCCAATATACTGCCGATATGGTTGCACTATCGGTCGGAGGATGGCATTCACGTACCGTAAAGCCGTTACGGCGCCTTCCATGACCACCAGCGGCGTACGTCGTCACACATAATGCCACCCGAAAACAGCAGGGAACCTCCACCTTGCTGCACTCGCTGGACAGTGTTTTTAAGGCGTTCAGCCTGACCTGGTTGCTTCCAAACACGTCTCCAAAGATTATCTGGTTGAAGGCTCATGCGACGTTCATGTTCGGTACGGTTCATGTATGGAGAACATACTGGCCACTCTAGTCGAGCGATGTCATTATCCTGAAGGAAGTCCAAGATGTGCACGATGGGGGCGCGAATTGTCGTCCGTGAAGACGAATGCCTCGCCAATATACTGCCGATATGGTTGCACTATCGGTCGGAGGATGGCATTCACGTATCGTAAAGCCGTTACGGCGCCTTCCATGACCACCAGCGGCGTACGTCGTCACACATAATGCCACCCGAAAACAGCAGGGAACCTCCACCTTGCTGCACTCGCTGGACAGTGTTTTTAAGGCGTTCAGCCTGACCTGGTTGCTTCCAAACACGTCTCCAAAGATTATCTGGTTGAAGGCTCATGCGACGTTCATCGTTGAAGAGAACTTGATGCCAGTCCTGAGCGGTCCATTCCGCATATTGTTGGGTCCATCTGTATCGCGCTGCATGGTGTCGTGGTTGCAAAGATGGACCTCGCAATGGACGTCGGGAGTGAAGTTGCGCATCATGCAGCCTATTGCGCACAGCTTGAGTCGTAACACGACGTCCTGTGGCTGTAGAAAAAGCATTATTCAACATGCTGGCGTTGCTGTCAGGGTTCCTCCATTATTCGTAGGTTGCGGTAGGGCGGCCTGAGTGAGGCATGTCATCGACAGTTCCTATATCTCTGTATCTCCTCCATTTCCCAACAACATCGCTTTGGTTCACCCTGAGTCGCCTGGACAGTTCCCTAGTTAAGAGCCCTTCTTGGCACAAACTCACAATGCGGGAGGACGCGATCGAACCGCGGTATTGACTGTCCAGGCATGGTTGAACTACGGACAACACAAGCCGTGTACCTCCTTCCTGGTGGAATGACTGGAACTGATCAGCTGTCGGACCCCCTCCATCTAACAGGCGCTGCTCCTGCATGGTTGTTTACATATTTGGGCGGGTTTAGTGAGAACGCTGAACAATCAAAGGGACAGTGTGTGTGATACAATATCCACAGTCAACGTCTGTCTCCACGAGGTCTAGGAAATGCGGTGATGCAAAACTTTTTTGATGTGTGTATGTATATATATGCTTCGTCTGGGTCCTTTTCGTTTGATGATGATAAGAATTTTCTTCTCTCAAATTTTTTGAGTCTGTGTAGTCTTTTCAGCTGCCGTTTTCTACATTGTCTCCTTCTTTACAGATTGGCCCGTTTGGTTCTTCCCCATGAAAATTTTCGTTTTGATTTGCTTTTCGTCCTTATCTTGTCTAGCTTTTCTTTCACCTTCTTCATTATTTTTCCATGCAGAGGAGGTTAGTATTATTGTTTTGGCCGTTTTCCTATTGGTGGTTTTCTTTGCGCTTTCTACCAAGTTAACCTTTGGAGAAGACGTCAGAAGCTATGGTGATAGAGAGAATGGCGATAGCTTCCCAGAACTTTCACCAATCGCAATCAACTCGCCCGTTGTCATTTCTGAAATCATAGGAGCAGCTGCCTATACATCTTGTGGTTCCGGAAATTCTCCGCTTTTTATGGAGTGCGAAACTTTGTCTTGGGAGACATTGGCTTGAGGGGATGTATCGTAAAACGTCTCAGGCAGCTCAACCGAATAGCAAAGGAAAGAAACAAAGCGCGGGGCAGGCCCGGTTTTGCCCTACATAGTTATCCGTTTTTTCTCCACCGTGAAAAACTTAACGAAACAAGGCGTTTGAAAGTTAGCATTCACATTGTGCGCATCAGCCAAACTGAAATACGCAAAAAATTTGCTTAATCGAATAATTATTTATTTATTCCTTATGAAGTAATGTTTATCTTCAAAGCACTGTTCCAAGAAGAGCCAATATCCGAGAAAATTTTAGCAAAAACATTAAAAAAAACTCTGGGAGGAAAAGGAGTGGGCATCAGCTAATGATCCAGAATGAGATTTTCACTCTGCAGCGGAGTGTGCGCTGATATGAAACTTCCTGGCAGATTAAAACTGTGTGCCCGACCGAGACTCGAACTCGGGACCTTCGCCTTTCGCGGGCAAGTGCTCTACCATCTGAGCTACCGAAGCACGACTCACGCCCGGTCTCACAGCTTTACTTCTGCCAGTATCTCGTCTCCTACCTTCCAAACTTTACAGAAGTTCTCCTGCGAACCTTGCAGAACTAGCACTCCTGAAAGAAAGGATATTGCGGAGACATGGCTTAGCCACAGCCTGGGGGATGTTTCCAGAATGAGATTTTCACTCTGCAGCGGAGTGTGCGCTGATATGAAACTTCCTGGCAGATTAAAACTGTGTGCCCGACCGAGACTCGAACTCGGGACCTTTGCCTTTCGCGGGCAAGTGCTCTACCATCTGAGCTACCGAAGCACGACTCACGCCTGGTCTCACAGCTTTACTTCTGCCAGTATCTCGTCTCCTACCTTCCAAACTTTACAGAAGCTCTCCTGCGAACCTTGCAGAACTAGCACTCCTGAAAGAAAGGATATTGCGGAGACATGGCTTAGCCACAGCGTGGGGGATGTTTCCAGAATGAGATTTTCACTCTGCAGCGGAGTGTGCGCTGATATGAAACTTCCTGGCAGATTAAAACTGTGTGCCCGACCGAGACTCGAAAGGCAAAGGTCCCGAGTTCGAGTCTCGGTCGGGCACACAGTTTTAATCTGCCAGGAAGTTTCATCAGCTAATGATGTTTATCTAAAAGTCCCCAAAATGGCCGCTGCTAGTAATTCCGAAATTTAACAGACCAATGTTAGTACAACTCACAGCGATCTGAAGGCGCCCGATTTGAACCTCATGCCCGATTTTACTGTTTTCTTCTATATCAACTGCCTTTATATTTTGACGAAGTGCACTTGATGTGATGAGAATAGTGTGCTTGCAAGAATTATATGTCTATCAAAGAGATATAAAGTTTGATATGAATAGCCATTCTCAACGCATGCGACCTAGGACAGTTGTTTAATCTACGTAATTCTATTTTATGTTACAGTTATCTGTGCAGATACTCCGGACAGCAGGGAATGATCACAGAAACTACCCAGATGCTTATTTTTCGTCCCAGCAACATATTTTCTGCTTGCAGAAATAGTTTTTCTTCGGAGTTTTCAGTCAGGCCTCTTAAAAATGGTGGTTCACCCAAGGCTAACTTCACAGACAGGACTAAATTTTATTCGAGCATTTGTGCCTGGGATCAGTGCTAACTATTCCACTGAGAGAGACGTCGGGAAACATCGCAAAACGAAAAATTAGCATTTTCTACATAACGCATCAAATGTAAGTTCATAACCATGTCAATAACGTCGATGTATTATCGAGAATTACAAATTTATTAGCTAATAAGCCATAGAAAATGTTTAAACGTATGTAAGAGATATAGCATAACACTACCACTATGTTTCGACAAAATGGCAATAATACTGTAATACAGTCATCTTTCGAAACAGGAGCAGTTTATTAATGTGTGTACAGTATAAGTGAAACTGATGAATGTGTGTTCACAGTTCTTCCTTGTTGCTTATGATTTTATATTAGCTATCGCATGTTGTTAAAATTTGTGAATCTGCAAAATAATATAGGAGTACTTGAAACACAACAAGTAATGTGTCTTAAAACTGGTATCTGTGACATCTAGACCCTTAAAGGAACATGTGACACACACTATGTGATCAAAAGTATTCGGACACCCCCCAAAACTTAGGTTTTTCATATTAGGCGCATTGTGCTGACACCTCCTGCCAGATACGCCATTAAAGCGATCTCAGCAGTCATTAGACATCGTGAGAGAGCGGAATAGGGCGCTCTGCAGAACTCATGGACTACGAACGTGGTAAGGTGATTGGGTGTCACTTGTGTCATACATGTGTACGCTAGATTTCCACACTCCTAAACATCCATTGTTTCCGATGTGATAGTGAAGTGGAAACGTGAACGGACATGTACAGCACAAAAGCGTACAGGCCGACCTCGTCTGTTGACTGTCAGAGACCGCCGACAGTTGAAGATGGTCGTAATGTGTAATTGGCAGACATCTATCCTGACCATCACACAGGAATTCCAAACTGCATGAGGGTCCACTGCAAGTGCTATGACACTTAGGCGGGAGGTGAGAAGACATCGATTTCATGGTCGAGCGGCAGCTCGTAAGCTATACATGACGCCGGTAAATGTCAAACGACGCCTCGCTTGGTGTACGGAGCGTAAACATTGGACGATTGAACAGTGGAAAAACGTTGTGTGAAGTGACGAATCACGGTACAAAACGTGGCGATGCGAGGGCAGGATGTGGATATGGCGAATGCCCGGTGAATGTCATCAGCCAGTGTGCGTGGTGGAAACAGTAAAACTCGGAGGTGTTATGGTGTGGTCGTGTTTTTCATGAAGGGGCTTTTCACCCCTTGTTGTTTTGCGTGGCACTATCACAGCGCAGGCCTACATTGAAGTTTTATGCACCTTCTTGCTTCCCTTTGTTGAAGAGAAATTCAATGATGGCGGTTGCATCTTTCAACACCATCGAGCACCTGTTCATAAGGAACGTCTTTGGCGGAGTGGTTACACGGCAATAGCATCCCTGTCATGGACTGGCCTGCACAAACTCCTGCTTGACCTGAATCGTATAGAATATCTTTGGGATGTTTTGGAACTTCGACTTCGTGCCAGGCCTCACTGGCCGACATCGATACCTCTCCTCAGTGCAGCACTCCGTGAAGAATGGGCTGCCATTCCACAAAAAACCTTCCAGCTCCTGACTGAACGTATGTCTGCGAGAGATGAAGCTGTCATCAAGGCTAAGGATGGGCCAACACGGTATTGAATTCCAGCATTACCGATGGAGGGCGCCACGAACTTGTAAGTTATTTTCAGCCAGGTGTCCGGATACTTTTGATCATATAGCGTAGCATATATCCCATCAAAACGTCGTCCGCCTCGGTAGCTGAAGGGTCAGCGTGTGCGTGGTGGAAACAGTAGAACTCGGAGGTGTTATGGTGTGGTCGTGTTCTTTATGAAGGGGCTTTTCACCCCTTGTTGTAGCTGCCGTCGTAAGGGGCCCGGGTTCGATTACCCGCTAGGTCGGGGATTTTCTACGCTCAGGGACTGGGTGTTGTGTTGTCTTCATCATCATTTCATCCCCATCCCGCGCGCAGGTCGCCCAATGTGGTGTCGAATGTAATAAGACCTGCACCCAGGCGGCCCGACCTGTCACGTAAGGGGCCTCCCGGCCACTGACGCCAAACGCTGATTTCCATTTTTACCAAAACGTCCCGTGTTTCGTAGAAGTTTTCTGTTGAGTTGTTTCTTTCTCAGTTCTTTCAAGTACAAGTACATTTCGCTCTTCAACAACCGGGTTAATATGAACATCATTCTGTGGCACGATACTTCAAGTGCTTCCTTCTCTCTCTAGTTTCGTTCACTTGTATTAAACCCTGAGCTTAAAGAATGAAGTTCTTGGAACTTGTTCCTTATATCTTTGCGTACATTTGATACCACTTTCGTTTAAAAAATAATTAGAAAGCTAAAACGTAGCCTCAATGACACATAATGCAAAACAGTCATTTAATGATTTATCATCACTAATATCTTCATAAAAGTATTTTCATTTCATGTAAAGCATTTACAAACGTTCATCCATGTCTTCCCAGTTGTGTCATTTAGTGTATAAACGTAGAAAAGGTAAAAATAAGTATGATGATGATGAGGCCCCATATTCCGAGGAGCGTAGGGGACGATGCGGGAAAAGCCTTACAGCCGTACTAGGCAAGGTCCTAGTGGAGGTGATTTGCCATTGCCTTCCTCCGACCGTAATGAGATGAACGATGAGGATGAAAACGATACAACAACATTCAGTCATCTCGAGGCAGGGAAAATACCTGACCCCGCCGGGAATCGAACCCGGGACCCCGTGAGGGAGAAGCGATAACGCTATCGCAAGACCACGAGGTGCGGACAAATAAATATAAAAATCCATAAAAAAATCCATGGTCTCTTCTCTTGTAATCGCTTCCTCTTCTTAAATTGTAGCCCAACAGCATCTGTATTTCACCAAAACTAATCAGGGTACAAAGAACGCGAACGTTGGTAACAACATAAACGACAGAAATAGTTGGTCGATCTCTCTACTCCTCCAGGAAAACACGTCCGGACGTCGCCTTTTGTCTAAAAAATTCGCATGTTTTCTTATAATTTAATGGAAGTATTTTCTGCAGAATTCTAAGTTATGTATAAATAACAGCACTCTACGTTCAGAAATGAGATTGTTCGATTTGTGAACGTAACAGGGAATTTGACCTACAAATTGCAAGATTGCTGTTTAGGTTGCTGGGTCATTTCTCGCAATTCGGAACAGTGTACAACACAGAAAGAACCACATAGTTCGAATCTGGACGAGAGAGCAAACGCCTGTTTTAACTGTCGCTTTGAGAGGAGCAATGTTTGTCTAGTGATGAAAGTAACAATAACCCTAGTACACAATTCCGAGTCGAGGCGCTGTCTTGACTATTTGTCGAAATAAAAACGTATTTTGCAAGAGTTCCAAAGGAATGCCAAAGCAAAATTTCAAATAAGGTTAACAATTCATTGCTCAATATATCAGGGTCTCCATAATCTTTGCAATTTTCTCCACTTGTTTCTGCGTTCGCCAACAGCTGAAGTAGGTATTTTAAGTGGGACATCTTGGTAAACAAATTTTGTGCTTTGCGTGCCAGATATAGTCGGCATCAGCCGCTGACAGCGCAGAGCTCGCAAATCGCGTTGAGGAGCATATTCTGTTTCATTTACGGAATCATTTCTGGACGTGCACCAGACGCCTCAGACAAAGTTTGGTTTTCTTCACGCTAAGAAAAATGTTCCGTGTGAAGATAGCTGTATTCCACTCGTTACGTGACTTTAACGCTCATTACAGCAGAGGTAGGTGCTTGCGCTGTCTATATGTGTCTATGGCAGCGAATGTCACTCATCCGAGGTTTGCAACCCTCTGACTGGACTGTTCTCTTGTCCTCACAGCCACAATCTACCACTTATCACTACCAGTCGTCGCCTTCACAGCCAGCCATCGCCCTCGCCCCCAGCCCTTGCCGCCGGTCAACGTCGCTGCAGGAAGTCGTCGCCTTCACCAGCTAGTCATCCCCTTCGTAAACGTTTCTTCGCCTGCCTGCCAACGCCTTGACCGGGGTACTTTCGTGTTCAGTCTTTATTGTCGCTGCCCTCATAAATTACCATGTACCAACTCACGACTACAACGTCCACGGTCATCTACTCACTCTCGTACTCTACTACCACCACCACCTGCTCCTTTACCCCCTACTCGCAGTCTCCACCAGTTCTCCTTACTTTCCCAATTTAGCCGTTACTCGAAGTGCTACGTCCGTCTTCCCACTTACGTGCGTCGAAACACCAAACTTACCAAACCCTTCCTCCGTGGAGGAGCTGCAGCTCCATTCCGAAACCACGGCCGGCGTCGGAGATACCAGCGCCATTCCTATCATCATTAGAAACGGACGTGTCAGCATTTGCACCAAACCTTACCGTTACCATCGCATACATCGCTTCAACTGTGTCCAGGAGCAGGACAAGTCACAAATACTCTAGCCACAACCACATCTGCAGTTACTTCACGTGCAGCAGCTACGACTTCGATAGCCACATTTGCATCGCCTTCAAACTCCATCAGCTCGAGGTAAGAAAAAAGCAGTGTCAAAACCGTGACAGCAGCTCTGTACAATAGGACCCGCGAACTCCATTCCTATCTCATCATAAATATCTGTTTCAACGTATTCCTTCATCCTCTCACGCCCAGATGTCAAACTCTTAAATCCTAAAACTTTATTTCTCGAAGTACGAAATTACCTTCCAAGCAACACACCACAACTCACACTCTGCAAAGATTACATAATCTTAAAGTACTCTAATTCTAATTTTCCTACCCACTTGCTTTAAAGAATTCTTGCTGTAGGTCAGCATGACTCTCTGCTCCCACTTAACCCACCACATCCCTAACATCACCCCTCCCCCCCCCCCTCTCCCGCAGCCATACAGCTGTCACTGCTGTGATCGAGATCATTTACCTATCAATTTCAATGGGAGCTAAATTATATTTCTGGCTCCCAGACTGGAAAGTTCCACCGAATTCGCCACCAATCTTGTGTCACATTCCTCCGAATGCCCATCTCCCATGAGAAATCTCTAGTTTCAGTAATGGAGTACGGATGTCGCTATCTTTTGCTCCATGGACGTTAACCTAACTGTCAAAAGCGTTCCTAATTACCCAGATAAATAACGTTGTTAATGCTAGCATTCCTTGGAAACTGAAAATTTCGTCCAGGGGTTGACTGTGTTTCACAAAACTAAATTCACAACTCACTACCCCATTCTGTTGGAAAAAGCAGCTGCAACCATGTACTAACGCAGCGCCCTAACTGCATTTTCGTCCCGCCAATAGCCGTTGTATAGCCATGCTCGGTCGGACAACTGACACTAGAAACACAGTATATAATGCGCGAAATAGCAAGGCAAATAGATCCAGTCGCAAACCAGAATTAGCAGCAATTTTCCGCTCGTGCTTGCAGTTTATTGTTTATTAAATTTAAATGGGGAACTCAACCGATGTTCCTAAGTCAGTGGAGTTGGTTAACACATCCCTGTCAGCAGCGCTCCATTGTTTGCCTGCCTGGAGTTTTAATGTCCTGCCATTCCTGGGCTGGCAATGCCCAAAATTTTACTAAGGATTTCAGAGTCACAGCACGAACAGATAAGAAACTAGCAAGGAAAGCTCCACCGTTCTAGTCCCAGACATGCCAATCGGGACTGACCGACCGCTATGTCATCCTGAGACAATGGCGTCATTTGGATACAGTCGGTGCTCACAGGCCCCGTGAAGAACTTGTGACGTGACACTAGTCGCCTTGTCTGGCATACATCGTGAGCGCTCGGCTACGTTTGGTGGCAGGTGGGAAATGAGAAGGCACCCAACAAAGTACTTAACTTTGTCATATGTTACCGGCAGCATGAGCGTGTTTAAACGCGCAGATGCGAAGTGTTACAGTGGCCCCAAATAGTAGCTTGCTTCTTGCCGAAGACAGTCGCTGCAGCTAGCAAGACCTGTGGTGTCACGTGTTGTGACGTATGCACCGCAGCCCCTGGCATTCTCGCGGGCCTCGGCTGCTATACGGAGGAGCGTGGGTAAAGCACACAGATTATGGGACCGTTTTTCATTTGAAGACCTTCAAATCACTATTTCACATTCAAGTAACTCCTCAATTGGCATCACGAGACAGAGTGGACCTCCTTCCAGTCCTCTCCCACAGGAACAATCGCTAGCAGTCCCGGAAATCGAACACGGAGCCTCCACTTGGTGGTCAGCCGCGCTAATTGCTCAACTACGGAGGCGGAAGAGAACAGATAACATTCGACAAAATTTTGGCGAGCTCTGAGTACCATTTGGCTTATCATGTAACTTCCAGTGTAGCTCACAATTTGCAGCCTTTGAAAAACTTCTAGTTTCGGTGATGGAGTACGGATGTCGCTACCTTTTGCTCCACGGACAGTGACCTAATTGTCAATAGCGCGCCTGATTTCCCAGATAAATAACGTTGTTAATGTTGGCACGCCCTGGAAATTGAAAATTTCGCGCAGGGGTTGGCAATGTTCCACAAAGCTAATCACACGGCCGACTCGCCGCTCCCGTCGGTGAACATTGCTGCAACGGTAAACAAATGCGGCGTCCGAAGCGCATTTTCTGCTGCAGAATAATCGTCGCGCGATTACGTGTTGTTTAGACCTCGGACGGGCAGACAACGGACATTTAGAAACACAGCAAATAATGCGCGAATTGGCAAGGCAATTAGCTCAAGTATAAAAACCAGAATTAGCAGCAATTTTCCGCTCTTGTTCGCAATTTAACAATCGGTCAGATACAGGGCGCTCTGGAACGCGGCTGATGAATGGCTCGCAACGGAGGGAGGGGAGATGGCCAGCAGACCGTGCTTTGCCCACCGTAAACACGCACTTCCGTAAATGACGTGCTGTGTGTCTGCTAGCTAACGCAATTTCCAAATTGTGTCGTCATTACCAACTTCACTACGGCTTTACTCATTATAGCGCCAGTGACGCATTCTGGCCCATTAGTATCAATATTTGCTGTTACATTCTTAACTGACGTATTCTCATTTTAGGAAATGTGATCTAGAGAATAAAGGTGTGTAATGGAAATTACATAACACTCTGAAAACACGCTACTATGAGAGTTTTTATGACGAAAAAGTAATCTACTAGTCTCATCTAGGAACTCCACATCGTAAAACTAGCATTTCACTACACTGAAATGAAATAGATATATAAAAAGGAACTTCTTAAAAATATAAATACAGGAAACTACAACCAGATCATATTCTTGTGGAAATTTATTTGTTTATTTTATTCTTGGGCATTCATGTTAACGTTAGTTTCAATTAAAGTATTTGCCCATGCATCGACTTTATTACATACAAACATAAAAAATAATGTCACTGAGCAAAGTAGGGCTATGTTATATCTTCCTATGAAAATCTTTGTAAAAAGCAACAGTTGTGCAGCACATGCTGGATGTGATATGTTTCTTAACTACGATTTATATAGATTTATATGCTGTGGAAAGTGAGTGGTGTGTTACAGCTACCCATGGCAATGGAAGATAGCTATTAACAACAAATTCGCCCATACTGTCGCAGTAAGTACAGAATTTATTTCTGAATCCCAATCGCCATGTAAACAATACAGATGTTGATGAATTGAAGCATGTTCCGTCTTCTTGTCACACTCAGCACTACGTTTTGAAATCGTCAGGTAACCTTCTGTGCACCACCTGAAGATATGCCTGAAAATGTTCGAAACCCTTAAAAAAAGTGTCTGGTTGCGGTTTCCCGTGTTTGTACTGAAAAAACAGTAACGGGTTAATCTAACTTATTAAAAATTTGTGTAGACTATATTTTCATATGGTGTCAGTTTAGTCATGAAAACTAGGAAGCAATGGGAAGCAATTAAAACGAGGCGGTAGCAATTTGCATAAAAAAGCTGTCGTCAGATAAAACATAAAATGAAGTATCTGTTATGTTCACATACAATTTGAAGGAGAATTACGAGAAACTGTATAAGTTGACCATATGGTGAATGTCACGGAGTATATGAAAATCTCTAGGCTTGTTTGCACGTACTTCATACACTCCTGGAAATTGAAATAAGAACACCGTGAATTCATTGTCCCAGGAAGGGGAAACTTTATTGACACATTCCTGGGGTCAGATACATCACATGATCACACTGACAGAACCACAGGCACATAGACACAGGCAACTGAGCATGCACAATGTCGGCACTAGTACAGTGTATATCCACCTTTCGCAGCAATGCAGGCTGCTATTCTCCCATGGAGACGATCGTAGAGATGCTGGATGTAGTCCTGTGGAACGGCTTGCCATGCCATTTCCACCTGGCGCCTCAGTTGGACCAGCGTTCGTGCTGAACGTGCAGACCGCGTGAGACGACGCTTCATCCAGTCCCAAACATGCTCAATGGGGGACAGATCCGGAGATCTTGCTGGCCAGGGTAGTTGACTTACACCTTCTAGAGCACGTTGGGTGGCACGGGATACATGCGGACGTGCATTGTCCTGTTGGAACAGCAAGTTCCCTTTCCGGTCTAGGAATGGTAGAACGATGGGTTCGATGACGGTTTAGATGTACCGTGCACTATTCAGTGTCCCCTCGACGATCACCAGTGGTGTACGGCCAGTGTAGGAGATCGCTCCCCACACCATGATGCCGGGTGTTGGCCCTGTGTGCCTCGGTCGTATGCAGTCCTGATTGTGGCGCTCACCTGCACGGCGCCAAACACGCATACGACCATCATTGGCACCAAGGCAGAAGCGACTCTCATCGCTGAAGACGACACGTCTCCATTCGTCCCTCCATTCACGCCTGTCGCGACACCACTGGAGGCGGGCTGCACGATGTTGGGGCGTGAGCGGAAGACGGCCTAACGGTGTGCGGGACCGTAGCCCAGCTTCATGGAGACGGTTGCGAATGGTCCTCGCCGATACCCCAGGAGCAACAGTGTCCCTAATTTGCTGGGAAGTGGCGGTGCGGTCCCCTACGGCACTGCGTAGGATCCTACGGTCTTGGCGTGCGTCCGTGCGTTGCTGCGGTCCGGTCCCAGGTCGACGGGCACGTGCACCTTCCGCCGACCACTGGCGACAACATCGATGTACTGTGGAGACCTCACGCCCCACGTGTTGAGCAATTCGGCGGTACGTCCACCCGGCCTCCCGCATGCCCACTATACGCCCTCGCTCAAAGTCCGTCAACTGCACATACGGTTCACGTCCACGCTGTCGCGGCATGCTACCAGTGTTAAAGACTGCGATGGAGCTCCGTATGCCACGGCAAACTGGCTGACACTGACGGCGGCGGTGCACAAATGCTGCGCAGCTAGCGCCATTCGACGGCCAACACCACGGTTCCTGGTGTGTCCGCTGTGCCGTTCGTGTGATCATTGCTTGTACAGCCCTCTCGCAGTGTCCGGAGCAAGTATGGTGGGTCTGACACACCGGTGTCAGTGTGTTCTTTTTTCCATTTCCAGGATTGTATTACGATGACACGTGATAAACAAAGATGAAGGTCAAAGCTATGTCGCTGTAACGAGCCCTTGGTAGTGGAAACATTTCTACAACATTATTTTTAACATCAAAAGATAAGAGCTTTTTTACATTTTTGTATAGCTTAGACACAAGATAATGCCTTCTAGCAAATATTAGCTTAGTTTTAAGTGTAATTTAGGTTTTTTCCACTACAAGTAGCAAACCCTTCGCTGAAGGAGAGAAATTTATATTTGCCACATACAGGAATAAAGATGGTAGAGATTCTTCAAATATCGAACCAATTAACTTATGATGAACAACTAGAATCCCTTAAGTTTTGGATGAACTGAGCTTTAAATCTATATCCTGCGCACATTTTGATACTGCACGCTTGTCAGTACCACCATTTTCTGTCTTCAGCTTAATTGGTTTTACACTTGAATGTAAATGAAGGCGATCAGCATACAGTGGTACAGAACTGATGATACGACATCGACGAACAGTGAGAAGCGTGTTGTTGTTGTTGTCTTCAGTCCTGAGACTGGTTTGATGCAGCTCTCCATGCTACTCTATCCTGTGCAAGCTTCTTCATCTCCCAGTACCTACTGCAACCTACATCCTTCTGAATCTGCTTAGTGTATTCATCTCTTGGTCTCCCCCTACGATTTTTACCCTCCACGCTGCCTTCCAATACTAAATTGGTGATCCCTTGATGCCTTAGAACATGTCTTACCAACCGATCCCTTCTTCTGGTCAAGTTGTGCCACAAACTTCTCTTCTCCCCAATCCTATTCAATACTTCCTTATTAGTTATGTGATCTACCCATCTGATCTTCAGCATTCTTCTGTAGCACCACATTTCAAAAGCTTCTATTCTCTTCTTGTCCAAACTATTTACCGTCCATGTTTCACTTCCATAAAAAAAAGAAGCGTATCGGACCTAATTTCAGATCTTTAGGGAAAACTCATACTACTCATCTCTCTTGTGACTTTGTGGTCCCCGACATGCGGCAATGTTGTCGAGACACCAGATACGAAATAAACCACGATTCTGCACTTGGAGACAAATTAAATTTATTAAGTTTGGCATGTGAATATTTGAGGTCGACGGTATCAAGGACTTTGCTGAAATCTAAAAATGATGTGACAGTTGATTTTTTTTTCCCATGGCTTGTTTCACATCATATGCTACTTTTATTAAATAATATATTGTGTTGGAATGTTTAGGGAAGTCTGAATGGTAATCGACGTCATTCAGTAATCGGTAAACTGATTGCGAATTGTGCGTTCTATCGCGTTGGACAGGACTCTTGTACACGCTTTGAGTTTATAACTGATCTGTAATGACAAATTCATGTAGGTATGATGTCAGCAAACGTTATCATGCAGAAGTGTTTACCTGTTAGAGCATATAACAAGATATTTGTATCCATTTTGTTCAGTGTTATTGGTGCTGTATTGCGTGATACGTCACAGCCACTCTGGCTGCGAAATAGTTCTTTCCGTTTAATTTCATATTTTCATTTTACGTTAATGTCTAATTTTTTCTCTTCGAGTGTCTTTTATTATCGACTAGACGCTTACTCAAGCAGTTTTATCTCTGCTGCCGTCTTATTTTCTCTTACCTTAAAAATGGAGAGTGCCGGCCGGGGTGGCCGTGCGGTTCCTAGGCGCTACAGTCTGGAACCGCGTGACCGCTACGGTCGCAGGTTCGAATCCTGCCTCGGGCATGGATGTGTTTGTTGTCCTTAGGTTAGTTAGGTTTAAGTAGTTCTAAGTTCTAGGGGACTGATGACCTTAGAAGTTAAGTCCCATAGTGCTCAGAGCCATTTGAACCATTTGAACCAAAAATGGAGAGTGAGAGGTAGCTGTTTTCTGGTCTTCTACTGGCAAAAGTAAAGCCTAGTGAAGGCTGAAATAGACAGCGAGTTCCAATATACATTGGCGTGCATTGTGTTAGTGGTTTAACCTGTGCCGTTATTTTATATCTGTGTACAATAAAATCGAGAAAACAGCGCATTTTTGACGCAAAGCGGCCAAAAGATTTCTTTCGCCAGCCCAAAGAATGACAAAAAATTATATGAGAATTGCAGATAATTCAGACGTAACACGGACATACGTGGTCCGTCTTCTCAGGCGTAGCGATCAGCACCAATTTCTGTACTTAAAATATGTATATGACGTGTTCACTACCATGATGGGCATGAGCGTATAAATTCATTTTCCTCCAAATTGGTCCTGCACATAGAGCGTGAACTGTTTTAAAAGATCTGATTCCAGTTTACTTAATTAACTACCCCGTGCAGTAGTTGTGCGTGATCTGTGTGCGACAAAGCCCCTGTGTACAAACGCGTTTTCCTTCCTTTACCGGTTCTCTTATTGTTATTTATTTACAAATCACTTGGTATGACAGGCAGCCACACCCGTAATGATACATTTCAAATGATGAAAACTGCAACAGTTGCGTCAGATTGATTTATTAATTATGACTGGTTTCAAGACGGTATAGTCACATCTTCAAGTAACAAACAGTTGACCTTACCATACATAATCTTCTTAATATCTCCGCAAGGGTAGTAAATTATAGAACTCCGCCATCTACCTAGACAAAACTGTCATCATAAAGTGCTCACCCGTCATGAATAAAAAAGCCAGTGGAGCTAGGGAAAGTCGGACAACACTCGTCCGGGTTACGCCTGTCTTCAGTTCTACTGACTATTTTACGTATGAGGGTTGCTTACAAAGACTCATGTCTATGTTGTGTTAGTGGTGCTAGCCGCTGTACCTGATAAGGCGTGCCACCTATGTACGGATTACGTCTTTCTATAGTTCCAGTGGTTATTTTATACATGACGATTACGTATTTCATGACGCCAATTTTGTGCAGGAAAACAGCAGACTTCTGTTATTGACACTTACGGAGATTTTAAGGACACAGTGGATTGAAAGGTCAATAGTTTACTACCTGACGATGTGGCTATAATATCATGAAACTAGTAGTGATTAATAAATATTTTGACGCAGCTTAATTTTATTTATCTGTTTCTCGTTTTCTTCCTTTCTCTCTTTTCTTATAGACAGAGCGCAATCTTCTGCGAGGAATAGACTCGGAAATCCGGTCCTCCTCGTTATTCCTCGAAGTTTGTATCACCATCAGGCTGAAGCAGTTTCCAGAATTTATGAAAAACTAAAATAAGGTACTGTAGTTGTGTGACCTGAGAGCCATAGCATTTTGGGCACATTAGTGACCACTGAAGCTAAACAAATAGAATTTGGTTCGTACTGCACTCTAACTGACTGTAACAGACTCCCGTCATCGAAAGGTTGTAGTACCTCTCTGTTACGGTACAAATGCCTCATTTTTGCTGTTTCTCTCTCTCTCTCTCTTTCATTTTATTTTATTTTATTCATTTCTTTTTTACACCTCGCGGATGCTAAAATTAAAGGGAGCTAAAAACTGGCTGTTTTGACTCTGCTATCACCATTTATCTACAGACATGAAGCTACAACACTCACGTTTAAAACATTGACACAAACAAAACGTTTACGTCCACGAAAGAAATTTCATGTCAATACAAATGAGATGGTATTAAATAACATGCATCATAAATATAGAAGAGGATGATTTTTAATTCTGTCTATACTTTCTTTGCATCTGGACAATTACGTCAGATTAATCTGTAATTGGGAGTAGAATGTTCATTTATTGCTCTAGAAGATATGTCTCTGTACGTTACGCTCTTCGGATACGAGTATTTAAGAACGATGTTACAAACATTAGGAGGGGCATTCCATAAGTTATGGGCTATTACGGTATATCGGGCGAGCGGGGGCCATCACCGTAACCGCGATAAATACATTCGCAAACACGCGGCAACCATTGCCGAAATCAAACGACAAATTGCGTACTCGTGCGAGGATGGTTCGGTGCCAGCGCCTGAAACATCCAGTGTGAGGTTGGTGGTGCTACAACACGGATCCTCCCCTAATCACACTACTCACCAGACCTCAGTCCACGCGACTTCGACCTCATTCTACAACTGAAGAAAGCATTGTGTGGGAGGAGCTTTGCAAACAGGGCGAGTGTCCTCACGGCATTTCGACGACAGGTGACACACATTGATGGCAATGCCAATGGCATTCAACACCTTCCACATCGTTGGAAACGCTGCGTGTATGCACTGGGGGACTATTTTGAAGCACAGTGGTTGATTCTGAATCATTTTTGTTCCATTGTACTCGTGCACAATAAATTTACACAGAGTTCCAATACCTGCGTTTCATTTCAAACTTTACCGCGACTTCCTTTCATGGAACCATCTTTTATACTAGCATTCAGATATTCACTGCCATACCCGTTCAGTGGATAACGAGCAGTTCTCAAGTTGTCGCATTACAGCTAGATATACCGTAGTTGCCATTACTTGCGGAATGGCCGTCGTATATAAATGACCGACGTGAACTTGGGTATAATACTGTCCTCTTCGCCAGCCATGAAAAACACCGAGGCTAGGGAAGCAACGGAGCGAGGAGAAATGGGACTGTTCTGTGGGAGGGAGCTATTTTAAGCAACATTAAGGGTCCCATCAGTAAGTCTGTGGGTCGTTAAAGTGATGTACGAGGACAGTTCAATAAGTAATGCAACACATTTTTTTTCTCGGCCAATTTTGGTTGAAAAAACCGGAAATTTCTTGTGGAATATTTTCAAACATTCCCGCTTCGTCTCGTATAGTTTCATTGACTTCCGACAGGTGGCAGCGCTGTACGGAGCTGTTAAAATGGCGTCTGTAACGGATGTGCGTTGCAAACAACGGGCAGTGATCGAGTTCCTTTTGGCGGAAAACCAGGGCATCTCAGATATTCATAGGCGCTCGCAGAATGTCTACGGTGATCTGGCAGTGGACAAAAGCACGGTGAGTCGTTGGGCCAAGCGTGTGTCATCATCGCCGCAAGGTCAAGCAAGACATCGACCAGTGGGATGGTACCGTGCAGGCATACAGGCCCTCATTTCAAGGTGGCGTAAGGCCATAGCATTGAATGGAGATTACGTTGAAAAATAGTGTTGTGTAGCTAAAAGATTGGGGAATAACCTGGTGTATTTCAATGCTGAATAAAACAACCCCTGTTTCAGAAAAAAATGTGTTGCATTACTTATTGAACTGCCCTCGTATTGTACTGCTGTCCAGAGGAGCTGTAAAATATTTTCATATCCTTCCGCATTTAAAGTTTTCTTAAGCGAAATAATGGGATCGCACCATGCCTTATCGTAATATCATCTTCTCTATACTTCACTGTTGGTACAACGCACTATGGCATCCTCTAGGCATTAGCCAACCCCATACCCTTCCTCCGGACAGCCAACAGGGTACAGTGTGATTCATCACTCGAAGTCACTCTTTTCCAGTCATCCACTGTCCATTCGTGTCCCTCTTTGCGTCACCTCAAGGGTCGCTTAGCGTTGCGAGCAGAATCGTGTGGTTTGTGAGAAGTTGCTCGACCATCGTACAGTATTACCACATGTCAGGAATTACCTCGGACAGACCTGGATCTTTAGTGTTCCGGGTAATGTCTGGGGTTGCAAAAATATTCAGGGTTTGAGAATTTTATGACTGGCGAGGATTTTTTAAAATTTTAAAACAGTATGTTCGACTTCGCGTTTTTGAACATTCTCTTGTGGAGGTGTCTCTCTCGGATGAACTTGGAGCAAGCGTTGATCGAAGTGTGAGAGCCGCGCGGACTGGCCGCGCGGTTAGGGGCGTTATGTCACGGATTGCGCGGCCCCTCCCGCCGGAGGTTCGAGTCCTCCCTCGGGCTTGGGTGTGTGTGTTGTTGTTAGCATAAGTTAGTTTAAATACTGTGTAAGTCTAGGGACCGATGACCTCAGCAGTTTGGTCCCTGAGAAATTCACACACATTTGAACACATTTTGAAGTGTGAGGTGAAGCTGCTCTATTTCTGACAATATCTTTTGGCTGAGTGTGACAAAACACGAACATGAAGAAACGCTGGTTTGTTATACTGGTGATGAGATTAACAGTAATTATGGTGGTGTGAAGTGAAGGGGAAATAACGCAGAATAGTTCAAAGCGATTTAGATGGACCTACGTTAGGGATTCGTTGTTCAGCATACATTGTAAACAAACCATTTATGAAGAAAGTCATGCCAAGTGAAAAATAGAACTGAATCAATAAATTTTAATGTTTTAGTATTGTTAATACTTGTTGTTGTTGTTGTTGTTGTGCTCTTCAGTCCTGAGACTGGTTTGATGCAGCTCTCCATGTACTCTATCCTGTGCAAGCTGCTTCATCTCCCAGTACCTACTGCAACCTACATCCTTCTGAATCTGCTTAGTGTATTCATCTCTTGGTCTCCCTCTACGATTTTTACCCTCCACGCTGCCCTCCAATACTAAACTGGTGATCCCTTGATGCCTCAGAACATGTCCTACCAACCTATCCCTTCTTCTGGTCAAGTTGTGCCACAAACTCCTCCCCAATCCTATTCAATACTTCCTCATTAGTTATGTGATCTACTCATCTAATCTTCAGCATTATTCTGTAGCACCACATTTCGAAAGCTTCTATTCTCTTCTCGTCTAAAGTATTTATCCTCCATGTTTCACTTCCATACATAGCTACACTCCATACAAATACTTTGAAAGACTTCGTGACACTAAAATCTATACTCGATGTTAACAAATTTCTCTTCGTCACAAATGCTTTCCTTGCCATTGCCAGTCTACATTTTATATCTTCTCTACTTCGATCATCAACAGTTATTTTCCTCTCCAAACAGCAGAACTCATTTACTGCTTTAAGCCTCTCATTTCCTAATCTAATCCCCTCAGCATCACCCGACTTAATTCGACTACATTCCATTATCCTAGTTTTCCTTTTGTTGATGTTCATCTTATATCCTCGTTTCAAGACCCTGTCCATTCCGTTCAACTGCTCTTCCAAGTCCTTTGCTGTCTCTTACATAATTCCATACAGGCGAACCTCAATGTTTTTATTTCTTCTCCATGGATTTTAATATCTACTCCGAACATTTCTTTTTTTTTTCCTTTACTTCTTGATCAATATACAGATTAAATAACATCGAGGAGAGGCTACAACCCTGTCTCACTCCCTTCCCAACCACTGCGTCCCTTTCAAGTCCTTAATAATTAAGTAACTTAAAATGTGTATTCCCTTTTATGTCCTTAATACTTAAGTAACTTAAAAATGTATGTTGATTGGCGACTCCATGGCCTCCGAAATGCTCGGCGGTCCCTGTCCGTCAGTGCAAGAGATCTACCTGGTCTTGGTTTTTTTTTTAGGCAGCTCTGGATGCGCTGAAGTGTCCCTGATGTATCTGTTACTCAGGTCACGTCCAGTTGCACGCCCACGATGGAAGTCACTGACTTTGCTGTTACTTCTTCTCAACTAACACAGTACACCCCGCCTCCTCTCACACTGGTGTCTCGCCGGTCGTGATACCTAATTGCCAATTCTGCATTATATGAGGGTGTCTGGATACTTCTGATCGTGAAACAGAACCCTCTCAATTCTCTTCTATTGCATGCAAAGTCGACTTACAATGCCCATTTTGTTGTTTCCAGATCGTCATAAAAGCGACTAATGTCTATCGAATCTTTTGTTTCGAACTTCATTTTACCAACTAACGAAAACAGAACTCTCATTACCGACTTCTCAACCTCTTCCTGGGAGTGAAACGTTACCTCCGTACGTTTTAGCGGGTGATGACACGTTTCCCCTACAGGTTCACATTATTAAGCCTTATTCATGTCATAAAAAAATGATTGAAAGAGTGCAACATACAATTATAGGCAAACTGAAGGACGGTAGTCGAAGATGAATTTACAGCCCAAACCACGAAAATCAGGCGAAGATGCAGAAGATTTTGTGTCAAGAGAAGGAAAATTATGTTGGCAAGACAAATATTAAGAGACAAAACACAAACTCTATGAATGTAAAAAAAAAGTGTCTAGCTGCGTTGATATTTTATGACTTAAGTTCTCCCTATCACACATAAGTATCAAAAGTGCAAGGACTGTTCAAGAAAAGTTGATTCTTTCTCCAATTTTTAAATACTAGACTCTAAATTGCGAAACAAATTTTTGTTTACTTGAATCAAAATTGGGAAACACTTGTATGCAAGCTGTAAATAAAACCTGTGTTACTTACACGTAAGTCCTCTTGTCAAGTTTTTATTACAACAGTTTTAAATAAAATGTAACGAGATTTATCTGGTTCTCAAGTCTAGGTTTTCTGCATGTTTACGTTGTATATTGTACACTTTTTCGGTTTTGCATGCAATGTTACCCCACTTCCACATTTTCCCTTTTAACGTTTTCGCATTTTTGCACTTTTTACACTTTCTCACCTTCATTTGCGTTGCACTTATGCATTATAGAGACCAAGGGGTCGTTACGAACGTTTCGTATGTAATGTGGCCAGTGACTATTGATTTGCTGCCTGCATGCAAACTTGAAGTCATTATTGCGAGCCGTAGATACAGTACACGTGGCGATGCAGTTGTACATGGCCCTGTGGCAGTCGGTTTCATAGATAAGGAGGAGGAATGCGGCCCGCGGTACAATGGTCACAATGCATAGCAAGGATATGCAGTTTCTTTTACATTATCTAGGCAATGCAGTACCTAAGGAATGCTTAAGGTGAAGTGAAACACAATAAGCCAGTGCTTTCTAAAACTTCTTAAAAGAGTTAACTGCCATTTGCCTGTGTATTGTTATATTTACCTTTTGTACTATCCAGATTTCGGCTTTTAAATCATTATCAAGTACAATGCTAAAAGTTGTTAGACCATTATTAAGTTATGTATGTTAAAGCAGTCGAAAGGTAAAGCATTGTAAGAAGAGGTTGAAAGATGGGCCAACCAGTTGTAAACAAAGGTTTATGAGCCATTGACCTAGGTTTCGATATTTGTAAAAATATCTTCTTCTGAAATATTGGGCCTTGTTTCATCACATGATGGTATATTAGATTAGATGAAGCCGAGCGGCTCTTGTCACATACAAAATTGACAAAACATGAATTATCCCAAGCCATGGCTTCAAATAGAAGCCAGATTACATTATCGTACTTCAAAATGAATGTTCGCTAGTAAATACCCACAGGTAGAAACTCTTGTAAATATAAGATTGTAATAGGCGTCACAGGATAAAATTTTTGCATCAGTTACATATTTTTACAAATATCGAAACCTAGTCAAGGTTAATAAACTTATGTTTACAACTGGTTGGGCTGATTTTTCAACCTCTTCAGATTTACACAGTTGCTGTTTGGCAGCCATGTTAACGATTTTTAAAGCATTGTACTTGATAATGGCATAAAATCCGAAATCTGGGAGTACAAAAGATAAATATAATAGTATACGCTCAAACGGTGGTTTACTCTTTTAAAGATTATTTCATGATGGTGGCCCAACCCCATAGAAAGCTTTTCGCTCTCGGAAAGGCGTGGCGTCACAGAAGATCTAACTGAAGCTGAGCCCGAAAATGTTGAAGATTTTGATGTAGATTTCGATGTACCGGAAGAAGACTGGGCTCGCATTTAAAACGGAACAGATGTTTTTGTTGACTTTGATGCTGATACTGCGTGTCTTTTGTGCAAAATGAAGATAAAACATTTACAGAATTTGTGCCACTATCAGTTGAAAAAAAAAGAAAAGGAAAGAAACCAGTTCAGTGAAATCCGAAGAGCCGGATGGTGAATTTGTCGACCATTCCAGTAAGACAGAAGCGCTTATCGTATTGGAAGGGGCAAAACGGTACACAAGATCGAGAAACATTAGCAGTGACAAGATGTCCAAAATAACTGCATAAGAACACTAGATATACGAATGTAGTGTTTTTTCAACCCACAGTTGATTCATTCATTAGGCCTAAGTAACTTGAACTGTCCATTATTTAGGAATACGTTTATGTGAACTACCGTACTGTACCTACTACTGCACGATGTATATATTTTCTGTTTGCCCGCATTTAAAGGTAATACAAATTTATTAAGAAGTTTCGCTTTTGCGTTAATCTCGCTTGTACGTTTATTATGTCATTCTCCTTCAAAAACTTATAAAGGTGAACATTAATAAAACCTAAAAACTGCAGGGACAGATTCCTGACTGGAAACGCAGGAAGAAAGGTCCCTTGAACGTATGTCCGGAAATGGACGGTGTGCGTGCGAGGACGACAAATCGTCCCACCACACAGTACAGAGCCGCATCGCATCCACGTCACAACAGATGTTCAAAGTGGCGTCCATGGGATATAATGCACATGTTTACACGTCCTATCACGGATCGCGGCACTCTTTCGCACATTCTGGCCACTCTCCGAATAGCGCCACAGACATCGTATCATGGTGTTGAAGGGTAGGCACGTAATAAACCGATTCAACATAAACGATTTTCAGATGCCCCAGAGGTAAAAACACATGGGGTTTAAGTTCAGTGATCTAGCAGACCATGCTACAAGGCATCTGCATGCTATCCACCATCCAGGGAGTATATTGAAATGTTGGTGAACTATAATGGCGGAAGCGAGGTGGTGCATCATCATGCAGAAATCACATAACCTGTCATTTTCATTTGGCCAAAGGTATTTTCTCAAGCAGCCCTGGGAGAGCATTCCACAATACCTCCAGCAACGTTTCTCCATGAATTTGTTTAGGTGTAATGATCATTGGTATTAAGCAGTGCCCAAGAATCCCTGCCCACGCACTGATCCTGAACCAGTTCTGGTGAGTCACCTTAACCATTCCCTGAGGATTGACTGTAGCCCACAGATGATTGTGCAGATTGATAATGCCAATTCTGGGGAAGGTTACTTCCTCGGTGAAACTCGTACTACCACGGTGTATCATAAAACGCCCAAAGGACTAAGGGAAAGGACTGGACCTTAGGGCAGAAGGAGCCTTCACCTATTATTGTTCACAATATTTATGAAAGTGAATCAACAGATAACAATTGTCATAAACTGCAAGTGAGATAACATTTGAACATCAAACCCATCATCTAGCTTTCGATAGCAAAGCAAGTATAACAACTTGTAAGACACTACTAGACACTAAACAATAACAGCTCGATCAGAATGGTGCAAAATTGCGTAGTGGCCGACCCCGACATGGATTACTAACAGATTTTCGTAACTGAGACTCGCTAATAGTTTGTCTCAGGTGAGGTACAGAAGGCAGAAAGTGCGTGGCCGGTGAGAGAAATAGAATGTCACCTTATCAGGTCAGCGAAATGATCGTCCTACAGCATCAGAGAAGAAGGTCGCCACTACACTCTCCCAATAAAATGTCATCGATTAACGGCCACCAACTGCTTGGCTGCGCAGACCATCACAAGACACAGCCGTTACAACTGTCCCTGTACAATGCCTTTTGCAAAACACCTCTTCACCGACCGGGGTACCTCCCCTCCTTGGGCAATCACACCGTCTTTTCTCCACCTCACCATTAAACTCACTCGCGCTCGCCTGTCTGTACGCTACCTGCCGCGCCACCTAGCGACGGGCTCACAAGCGCCAAAAGGTTAGTATCTCTGAACAAATATCGTTAGCTGAAAAACTGGCATTGTGCAGTCGGTAAAGAGCACTGATGACAGAAATCCCATAATTGTGATGCAAAACCATCCATCAAATCCTTCCCGTAGAGGGAAATCAGCTGCTGATAATACATGCACTTGGTGCAGGTGATATGGATAACAGCGATTGCCATGCGTGATACACTTAATCGTTTTTCTGCTTACACCACGTTGGCGGCCCATGTGCCTGGAGCTTGTACTAAGGTTCGTCTCAATATCCTGAAGAACCCGGTCCTCCAAATGTGGTGTACGCATAATCCGCCCCTCCCTACGCGTTTTTCTCACTGAAAGGACGCACGATCACACAAGAGACTAAAATGGGCTTGAAATGTTGTGTGTGCTGTGGTTAGTGCCTGTGAGCGTGCTTGTTTTGGTATAGCTTTGGTGCCTCTCGACAGTTTCCGTCAACTTGGCCGTACACAAACACCATCTCGTTTTGTTCCTGAAATGAATACCGGACTTTTTTGCTGCTTAAAGTACGCTGCAGCCCTGAAAAACGCAGGGTCAGAGGAACTGTGATTCGTCAAAGGCATCTATTTTGGCAACGACGCGTGTTTACAGGACCTTTTTTTCCTCCATTTCCAGCCGCGTATCCGCCCTTGCAGTTTGTCGGTTTTATTAATTTTCACACTGTATGCAGATTGCATTTGTAATCTCTATGGGCGTATAGCCACTTTCCCCTCTCTGTACCAGTCACTAGTTAAATTATTCTGTTAGAAATAATAACTTAGGAATGTTAATTAACTTACCTCTTAGTCTTCTGCTGTTGAGAAGCTTTATCTTGGAATGACAACATCTATCAAAACTGTCAGGAAGTTATAAAAACAATTTCTCCTTTTTAGCAGATGAATTTCTCTTTCGATTAGTTACCCTTTCTTGATTTTCTTTTTTACTTCATGTACTGAACATTCGTCCTTGTTAGCGAGTAGTTTTAATTTATCACTTTTCACATTCCTGTCTTTATATGAAGTACTTCACAGCTCCGATGAAGCATGGCAGTCTTCAATAAGTAAGGCTGTTTTCTGTATACTCCACTGCAAGTAGCCCGTTTTCTGTCGCACTTATCCACTACCACTTGGATATTGGCGACATCGCACGACACGCTGTGTGTCTGGCGCACAGTGGTCTATGCGCCTAGAGAAACGGCCCCGATATGTGGTTCAAATGGCTCTGAGCAGTATGGGACTCAACTTCTGAGGTCACCAGTCCCCTAGAACTTAGAACTATTTAAACCTAACTAACCTAAGGACATCGCACACATCCATGCCCGAGGCAGGATTCGAACCCGCGACCGTAGCGGTCGCGCGGTTCCAGACTGTAGCGCCAAGAACCGATCGGCCACTGCGGCCGGCCAGATATGTGGCATAAGTTATTGTTACTCGCTACACGTCGCAGCGAGTTGCTTAGCTTGAAATACTCCCTACCGCATGCGTCCGTACCGCATGCCAAATGTTGTCCAGAAGTTGTCTTATCGGAAACGCGCCTAAAGGCAATATTTTCTGGAAGAGTTGCATATTACAGTCATGTGTTCGATTTCACTCCTCTTCTGGGATAAAATCAAGCCATAGAATTCTAAACATGGCAAACTGTCCTAGTCGCTATAAATTACAACCATACACTGAGAAACAAGTTTTAAATGTATTTAAAATATTCTCTAACACACTTCATATTATTGGTGGCCACTGTTGGTCGGACGGAGTAGTATGGCACTTAGAGTCGCTGGATGCCAAAGCACAGGTCGCAGCTTCGGTTCCCACATCTTGCAAATAAAATTCAATCAATATTTAATTCGCGGTGATACAGGTTGTATAACTTAGGTGTTCATGTAATGCAAGGTATCAGAATCTCGTCACGAATGCCTGTCACTCACACCGCTTTATTTCAAAATCCCCAGTGCACTTTCACTAAGGTTGGTTCTGAAACGAACTTCATACGAGACTTGGCTTTTCCGCTATAGTTCGGGGTGGACTAAAGTACAATATATCACTTTAACGACCCACAGACTGACTGCCATTACTAGGGTGGAACTCTAATGTTGCTTGAAATAGCTCTCTCCCAAAACAGTCTCATTTTTCTTCGTTACGTTTCTCCGCTAGTCTCGGCGTCCTTTAAAGTCTAAGTTTACGAAAGGCCGCTAACAAAGAAGACTCTGTTTCTGTCGGAGATAACATTGGTCATTTATATACTATAGTTAACACTGCTTTTAAACGATCATTTACTGATCAGTAAGTCTTCTCAGTGTGTCACTTAGAGGTGATATATATCCTAGAGTAATAAATAAACATACTACTCCCAGTTACAGATTTATGTGATGTAATTGACCACATAGAAAAAATGTACGGACAAAATTAAAATTATTCTCTCTCCTACTTTTTGGTGCACACCATTTAATACAGTCACATCCACATTGGCATTGAGATTAAATTTCTTTCATAGCGGTGACTGTTTATGGATATCATTTACAGAAGAGTGTAGTAGCTCCACGTTTGTGGATAAATAGTGATAGCAGGATCAAAATAGCCAGTTTTTTGCTCCCTATGATTTTAGTCACAGAGAAGAAATCACGCCGGCCGGAGTGGCCGAGCGGTTCTAGGCGCTACAATCTGGAACCGTGCGACCGCTACGGTCGCAGCTTCGAATCCTGCCTCAGGCATGGGTGTATGTGATGTCCTTAGGTTAGTTAGGTTTAAGTAGTTCTAAGTTCTAGGGGAGTGATGACCTCAGAAGTTAAGTCCCATAGTGCTCAGAGCCATTTTGAAGAAATCACATCAGTTCCTAAGATCGTTAATTACTGGTTTTTGCTTCACATTATCTGATTGATTTCGTGTTTACCCTCTGACTGTACTGCAGGCTCTAATCTAAACATCAGCCCAAGGCCCTAAACTTTGCTTTTAGTATTCCGAATGGTCTGATGCGAAGCACAACAACTTTTCTTCCTCTGCAAGCCTTTTAATCTCAGACTAATACTTACATGTAACATCCTAAATGATTTACTGAATAAATTTCTGTCTTCTTCCACAACTTTATTTTTCCTGCATGGCTCACTCAAATGCAGTGTAAGTTATTCCATGATAATATACGCCTCTTATCTTGGCCCTTCATCTAATCAGTATTTTCCGAATATTTCTTTTCTCACATGTTTTGTGAAGATCCACCTCATTTCTTATCTTATGAGTGCACTTAATTTTCAGCATTCCTCTGTAACACCACACGCCAAACGCTTCTATTCTCTTCTGTTCTGGTTTTCCCTCCGTCCATAAATAACCTCCGTACAATGATACAGCCCAGAAAAGTTCTCCGAAGTTTTTCCCTAAACTGAGACTGTGCCTGACTGATTTTTATGCTCTTCTTACCACATCCAACATGTGTTATCTTGTTTCCAAAGCAGCAGCATTCCTTCACTTCGCCTCCTTCATGTCCTCGGTTTGATAAGTTTACCGTTAATATCTTTTCACCTCCATCCTATTACTTTCTTCTTTCTTTATTTTTACCCTCAGTCCATATTCTTCGTTCATTACATTGTGCCTTCCGTCCCACACGCTCTGTAATTCTTCCTCACTTTCATTGAGCACATCAATGTCATTAGTGAGTCTTATCTTTGACATCTTTTTGCCATAAATTTTAATCACACTCCTGAACGTCTCTTTCATTTCTGTCATTGCTTCTTCGATGTAAGTTGTAGATGGATAATTGGTGACAGCGTATACATTCAACACAGGATGCCCAGGAGGAATCGTAAGTATTCAAGGATATGTTAGGAGCGATAATTTGCAGCAAAACTCTACTCCTAATGGCTCCCAGGATAGAACACACTTAATGTACTTTGTTATTCATTTTCTGTATTATTCAATACAACGCCAGATTTACACATATACAGCAGATGGTAAACATTACAACGTGGGGTTTACAAAGTACCATTTGAAAAATTCATACTTTTAACAGATTGTGGGACACTCATACGTGCAGAAAAGTCCCTGTGTCCTAAATGAACGGCGGCGCTCGACTTCCCTGTTTATGTGGTACAAGCAAGAGCGCAACATTCCGTCTCGTTTACCCCTGGTGACCGTAGCCTTAACAGAGAAGTACTGAGAAATGGCAGGTACTGTGAAAAAGCAAAGGACGGAAGATCTATGTTCTCAGTCGTTTAAAAATGACTGGGAACTGCAATTCTTTTTTGTAGCCGTTGGCGAAAACTCACAGTGTTTGCTGTGCCGCCGAATAATAGGCGACCAGCGTAAGTTTTCAATTGAAAGACACTACAATACATATCACAAAGACTAGTGTAGAGTACTCAACAGTGAAGAACGGCAAGCAAAATTAAATGTCCTTAAGAAAATGAAAGTGCTAGATTTCAAGAATACGTGTCAATAATTGTAAAAATTAAGGAACAATTTCGAGCACGATTTGCAAGATGTTACGATTTTGTCTCCTGTCATTCGCCTCTTTGCTCGACCGATTTCGTCGTCAGTTGAAGATGCTCCGAATGATTTACAGATGGAACTGATCGACCTACAGTGCAATACAAGACTGAAGGACAATTTCTTTGCAGTGCGAAGTACAAAAGAATTGTACGAAAATTTTTCACAACAAGAATTTCCACGCCTGCATCGAGAAGACGCGAGAGTTATGTCCATGTTCGGGTCGACATATGTTTGTGAAAGATTTTTCTTGGTAATGAAAATGAATAAATCAAGGTTTCGATCAAGCATAGGTGATGAAAATCTTTGCAACTGCTTGCGTTTGTCTATGAGCCGTGCTTTTGTGCCCGATATTAACTATATCATTTCTCGTGACCAGTGATCAACGTGTTTGGATTTATTCCTTTCATAATTAAAAATTATTGTTTACTAACTGTGCATTATTGCCTCATTCTGCTCCATGTTACAATATTATCAGGAAAATTGATCATTAAATCGTTTGTTCCAACGTGTACTTATATTTAGGTTTTTTTTTTTTAGTGTGTGAAGGGCTACTGCAGCTGAAGTTGATAAAACATAACATTCATCTAATTGTCGGTTATTATGCAGATTTCAGACGGAACTGATGCAGGATATAGCAACAACGTTATTTAAATAATAGGCGATCATCGACAGGTCTGCGGTTATCATTCTGTTCAGAGGTTAGTGAGACAGAAATCATGTGGGTGTAACTTAGGACACGGAGAATTAGTTATAGGAAACCTTGCATTAGTTCCATTTTATTTGAAATCATGAATAAGGTTCGTTGGAAGTCGCAAAGTGCTCTCTTTCTTAAATACTAGATCAAAAATATTACGCGTACTTACGTGCCGTCAGTCAAGGTGCCTTAATAAAAACCCACTGTTGTTATAGTTCAAATGGCTTTGAGCACTATGGGACTTAACTTCTGAGGTCATCAGTCCCCTAGAATTTAGAACTACTTAAACCTAACTAACCTAAGGACATCACAAACATCCATGCCCGAGGCAGGATTCGAACCTGCGACCGTAGCGGTCGCGCGGTTCCAGACTGTAGCGCCTAGAACCGCTCGGTCACTACGGCCGGCCACGGTTGTTAACTGTATTACTTGTCTTACTGGGTTAATCTGTTAACGTAAAAGTAGACGTCTCAATAAGTAGACCGTGACAGTATTTTAAATGTTTAATACGCAAAATACCTTCCCATGGTTGGCTTACAAGCTGTGGAAAGAGCACTAGAATTGCGCCGGTACAGAGTATCCCAGAAAGTGGATAAAGCGACATCTGTGCGTAGAAACATGCTCTACATGAACGCTGACGGCTGCGGCGTGCACGCTGTGACCCGGAAATTACACACGTGCAGGAGCACCGCACACGTGCAGAATTTCTGGCCGGGCCTGTGCTAAGGTCATCAGTCCCTCAGCTTACACACTACTTAACCTAAATTATACTAAGGACAAACACACACACCGATGCCCGAGGAAAGACTCGAACCTCCGCTGGGACCAGCCGCACAGTACAAGACTGCAGCGCTTAAAATAACAATTTTAGCATGATTATAACTTGTTCTCCTACTTTCCCTTACAGGCTGAACAGCGGGGTCGAACGTACAAACATTTGAAGTTGGATAATTGGTTCGTAAAAAAATAAGTAAAAAAAAACACACTGGCTGGGCCATTGTTAGTTTTTCGCGGGAATCAATCAGTGCAAAGATTACAAAGGATATGAAGGGAAGTCCACCAGTCCCGGTCGCAATCGTTTCAACAATTACGTAAATTCAGCATTCGGCGCTAGGAGCACAAAAAACATGCGGGCCCAGGGGACGCAATTTCCTGAGCACGCGCTGCACGTGCAGCGGTTCCAGCCACGCGCGCGCATCTTCGCAAACAGATAACTGCCGCCGGGTCGCGTCGCATCGCGCAGATTGCCGGCGTTCACGCCCCTGCCCCCGACGTCATCAGCGCGTCCTTATCGACGTTTCTTCCTCATTGCTTTCACACTATGGACTGCACCCTCGATCTCTTTCTCTCTCTCTCTCTCTTGCCCCTGCTCGCCCTTCCTTTATAGTGTCGGCGCCATCTCTGATATAAATTTATATCGACTGGCGGATGCGTGTGACAGAGCCCGGGCGACTGGCCCGTATTTCCTTGTTCACGGGATACGCCAGTGTCAGCCAGATGTACATCTACGTGGGGGCGTGTGTGTGTGTGTGTGTAGTTGGGGAACGTAGGGGCGGTGGCGGGTTAGAGGGGGGGACGGTCGCCCTCGGTACATCTGGGCAAGTGTTGCCTCGTACCTGGTACCGTCATTATCTCATACACAAACACACACACACACACACACACACACACACACACACACCGTCGTGACCTTTCTCTAGAGCACGTTTTATTCAGGGTGTACTGACAGTATTCAAGAACTGCGTTACTGTACTTGTGAACTGTTTTACACCAGCTTCTCTTTGCAGCAGCTATTGAGGCTGGCGAACGTTTTTATGTATAACAGGGGAGTCCATCGATTTAGCATACCTGGGCCACCTCGGAAGAAGAGGGAGTATTTTTGGGCCGCGCCTAATTTTCTTAACAGTGACCTTGTAACTTCATTAATTTGAATGAGGTTGCTGAAATGAGTACCTGAACTGCGAGTGCATACAAAATTGGAGTTTTCGTGTAGCGTGATGTAACTGCGAGTGTTGTGCTTACTCTGTGTTATTGTTAGCAAAAACTTTATACTAACTGACTGGGCATTGCAACTCCCAGTACCAATAAAGTAATGCAGTCACTGCAAAATACATTCAGCCTCGTAGATGCTGAATCCTCTGGCCCTGTTCGAAACTGATAACGTTCGTCACTGTGCGCGTAACAAATAAATAAAATTGTCTTATATCTTAAGCAGCAACAGTGGATCAAATGGTTCGAATGGCTCTGAGCACTATAGGACTTAACATCTATGGTCATCAGTCCCCTAGAACTTAGAACTACTTACACCTAACTAACCTAAGGACATCACACACATCCATGCCCAAAGCAGGATTCGAACCTGCGACCGTAGCGGTCGCTCGGTTCCAGACTGTAGCGCCTAGAACCGCTCGGCCACCCCGGCCGGCCAACAGTGGATCGCGATTTATTCCTGTCTCTCATGCAGAGGAATAGAATATACTACCTACAGGCTCAGCGGTGTGCAACGCTGGCCGCAATACTTTCAAATATACATGATTTTTTTTTATTCAAATGGCTCTGAGCACTATGGGACTTAACATCTATGGTCATCAGTCCCCTAGAACTTAGAACTACTTAAACCTAACTAACCTAAGGACATCACACAACACCCAGTCATCACGAGGCAGAGAAAATCCCTGAGCCCGCCGGGAATCGACCCCGGGAATCCGCGGACTTTTTGTCTGGTAAATAAAAATGTTTAAGAAAAATTCGTTGTCTTAGAAATACATATGACGTGGACACGGAGGGGGTACTGATTTCGGTGATTTACTAACACTGACTTCTTCAATAGTGAAAATGTATTCGAAGTTAAGTTTTGCTTTTCAAAACATCTGACAGCTGAAATTACATTACTAAGAAAAATCACAACGAGTCGCAAACAACGAGATTTATACAGAAATTATTATCTAAACTCAGTAAAGAAGGATAAAGATAAATCATCAAATCACGTATACCCGTCCTACTAAATCTTAGAAACGTTACAGAAGGGAAATATTTAACTAGTCTATACATCAAATCTGTTCATGTACTTTCTAGGGTTACTCAACATAGAACTCATTCTTACCAATTATCAGCGAACTCATTTACACTAACGCACTGGCAAAACGAAAGTCATAAAAATTTAACTTCTTCACCTTGCTTGCGAGAAGGCTTCCACGTCTATATTTCCAATAATACATGTACTCGTAAGTCCTACATTATAATCTAACACTTGGTGGCATTACAGACCACCCCACAAAAACTGCCTACTCCATCCTCTTTCACTCACAGACAGCTACCCACTGCCTTGCGCCAAGCGCTCTGTTACACCAACACTACAATCTCAGAACCGAAGCAGTATCTTTGGATCTGCGGTCGTCCACAGTCAACGATCATCTTCATAGAGCTCTTCAGAGACATTTATCACTTATAATATAATAGTTTCATTTCAGTTTACATTAGTATCATTACAGTATTCGGTTGCCACATAAAAGTGTACCCCAGCAGACTCCCTTCAGCCTTACTGCTGAGGGGGAAATGGAAAAAAAGAACAGGATACACCAATGAGAGAATAGCATCGTGTGGTGGGCGTTTCAGTTTGAAAATATTCAATTTATCGCAACTTCACATAAATGGAATTTGATGGATTTTTTTTTAAACCGGTCTTTTGACAGATGCTCGCTTCTTATACTTAGTTTGGGCAACAAGAGGCCCACCGGCCACGAGTTTGACACCCCTGATCCGTAATGTCATTCCATATCCTCTAGAAGTCTACACTCTTGTAGTGCATGGTTCTCTATTTTCTAAGCTTATAACTTCCTGTAAAAACTACTCTTTATGTTTTAAAACATTTGAATGAAGAATTATACCGTCTGCGTAGCGCCTTAGTATGCGTGGATGTGTCGGAAACTTCGAAATATTTCAAATTTTGGCAATGTACTAGGGCGAATCACAAAGTCTTTGCTCCTATTTTTTTATTAGCCGAAATAAGGCACAGACTGGTCATTTTAAACTGACTCGTTGGGGTTCATTGTACAATGGACACGTTCTTTGGATGTGTTTATTCCGAATTTTGTATAACAAATTTTTTTGTCCGACACTTCCTTTGTATGTTACTCTGAAATTATTTTTAAAATTTAATTAATAGACCAGACTTATTTTTCAATAATTGATGAAGTTTCAGAACAATTAATACCATTCTACAGTCATACACAATCCACAATTATTACATGACAGATAATCGGTCACATTAACAACCCCCCCCCCCCCCCCCCGGTGAACGGAAGTAAAACAACATGGCTTTTTTTTTTAATCTCTTGATCTCTTAGAGCAGAATGGAACAAAACCAAAACTTTTGTTACTGCAGCTCAATATATTCATGGTCCGAAACCAAAACCAATATATTAATATTATTGGTTTCAGAAACATTTCAGTTTGAAGCCCAAAATGGGTCAACTTCACACCATTTGACAGTGTTGTAAATCATCAGCAAAAATTTGATCTCGGTTAATTCTGAATCTGCACATGCTGTACATTAACTGTTCGTTTGACGTTTGTTGAGGCTCGAATGTGTATTTGCGATCGGACAGAATATTATGTTACCTTTCAGTGAGAGGAAAATACTTTTCATAATCTTGCTCCCTTCGTTCAGCGTGCTACTGCATTTATAATTTTTTATGATGAGTGCCTTTCGTGGTAATGGATAATTAGTAGCCTGTCATTAATATATGTTTATTTGGTATTCGGATGCAGAACGAGTTTGCTACATTTAAGTATCAAAGATATTTCAGTTTGATTTACATGGTCCAGTAACAACAATGTGACCACCGCCAACGTTCTACGTCAACGCTCAATAACCAGTCACAGACGGCAGGTGGCAGCACTAGCAGGGGAGGGCATATGGGGCGAGTCACCTAAAATTTGCGCCGCAAATTTTGCGTAAATGAAATGCGCTGCTGTTGTGTAGAATGAATTGGTAGCCAAAGGCTCGTATTACTAGTCAATAAAGACATTGTAGTAATCATTAGAAAGTGTGTTTTTTCTGTAAATATACATTCTTAAATGGAACAGTGCCTGTTGCCGTTCACAAACTAAAAGTGTGGTAAATTAGAAAGGCAGTTGTGTTTGTAGCACAATATTAGCGCGAGTCGTTTAAGAGACATCGTATTTTGGAAATTTTCTGCATCGACATTTGTTCATGCCATTCAGCCGGCGAATATCTAGTTGCTAGGTACGATGTTGTTATGTTTGCCTGCAGTGCGCTTGTGTGTTCCTTGAGTGTATTCCATTGCGACTTGCTAGTCCGTTACTGTGTGACAGTCCAAGCAGTAGTTCGTCAGTGGACGATGGGATTTACCTGTGCAGAGAAAGCTGACATGCTCATGCTGTGTGGAGAGTGTAGGAAGAATGCAATTCGTTCTTGTGCGGTGTATGCTGCAAGATATCCCAATAGACATCAACCGTCTCGGCAGTTATTTATTAGCCTGTTTAACTAGTTACGTGAAAGTGGTAGTGTAACAGCTAGACAAAAAACAGAAGAAAACAAATGACGACTGAAGAGGAGGAACTTAATGTTCCTGCTGCTGTTGCAGTTGATTCGCACTTTCCCTCCCGCATAATCACACGAGGAAGTGGCGTCATTCCGGCAAGTGTCCTACGCATTTTCCGTCGCCATAGCACCCCCAAGAAATGCCTGGAAACGATTAGTGTTATCTTTCGTACGTGAGCGTTAAGACAGGATACTCAAAATGTATCACGTATCTTGTTTGGTGATATCGCCACATTTACCAATCATGGCCAAGTAAACCGCCCAAAACATGCACTATTGGTCTTTCGACTATCCCCGTTGGCTTCGTCAGATGGAACGCCAGCGTCCACGGAGTGTAAAAGTATGGTGTGGGATAGTGAAGCATAAGCACACAGGGACGTTTTTCATAGACCGAACACTGAACGCGCACAAGTATCGTAGCCTTCTAACAGACCATCTTCGACGGATGCTACAAGGCGTTCCTCTGCAAACTAGAAGGGATCTGTGGTACTAACACGATGGATCTCCAGCCCGTAACGCACAAAGTACTACAGCAACCCTACCACAACAAATGTCAAAAATTAATTATGATTGTAGTGTTGCTCACGCTGCTAAATATTGCATTTTAGGGCAACAACGAAGTTATATTATGTGGCAGGTGTCATTAGAGCACAGTTAATTAAGTCATTACATGAAATCCTGGATAAACTAGGCACTCATCTTTTCGTGTTTCCCACGCTGGTCTCGTTGTGAACTCATGGCTCAATCGTCGAAAATGTAGGTGGTGATTATTCCAAGCTCGGATGCAAAGAGGCCTAGGTGTTATTCTGCGATATTCAAAAGTTTTATAGATGTGTTTCATAAACGATTCTTGAAGATTAAACTTTTGCAAGTTAGCACAATGGTGATGTAAAAAAGTAATCAGTACTCCGAATTTAAGTTACACTTCTTTTTTATTACTTTTGTTGCAATATCACGTAACTCACAAAACATCACTTCACAATATATCCGTACCAGATAGGGTTGATAGAAGAGATAGAGAAGATCCAACGGAGACCAGCGCGCTTCGTTACAGCATCATTTAGTAATCGCAAAAGCGTTACGGAGATGATAGATAAACTCCAGTGGAAGACTCTGCAGGAGAGACGCTCAGTAGCGCGGTATGGGCTTTCGTTGAAGTTTCGAGAACATACCTTCACCGAGGAGCCAAGCAGTATATTGCTCCCTCCTACGTATATCTTGCGAAGTGACTATGAAGATAAAGTCAGAGAGATTAGAGCTCACACAGAGGCATACCGACAATCTTTCTTTCCGCGAACAATACGAGACTGGAATAGAAGGGAGAACCGATAGAGGTGCTCAAGGTACCCTCCGCCACACACCGTCAAGTGGCTTGCGGAGTATGGATGTAGATGTAGATAGATACTTGAAAATATCTTCCTCACTGTTAAAGTTCACATTTTATAAACTGACAACAATTTGCGTCTTTTCAACATGACGACCAAGACTTGACTCACTCTAATAACCGCTTACGTCCCCAAAAATCAGAGTTACAAGTACGACAAAGATCATAGTGACAAAAGAAAGAATACAAATAAGAATAATATCATTGCAGCATAAACATATCGATGTATCAAAGTACCTCTACATTAATGAAATCAAATCTGAATGTTGTCACAGAAATATGTTAACTATTGTACATAAACACAGTAGAATATTGCTGGTATCGAGAGGTTGAGGTGAGGTGCCGTAATGGTTACGTAATTCAAGTACCATTACAATGTCTTCACGAATTGTTTCCAGATCGTTGGACTGGACGCAGAGGACCTGTGCCTTGCCCTCCCGTTCCCCGCATTTGACGCCTGCAGAATTTTTTTTTCTTGTGGTGAAAGCTGAAGGATGCTGTCTACAAGGGCATACCAGCTATACCCGAAGAAAGGCAATTACAAATTACTGGAGCCTATTCGGACATCTCTGGTGAAGTGCTAGCATGTGTGAAGCAGTCGTTGCATACCAGACAGGAACCTTCTATTGCCGTTACCAGTGGTCATTTTGCACACAGCCTATGATGGTCAGTTGTATTGTAGAAGTGTATGTGTGGGGAATTTTCAGAATACGATATCTCGTACAGGATTCGCACTAGAATCCTGCAACAAACACCACTGACACTCTTATTTACCACATTTTTAGTTTGTTAATGCCAATATGCATTGTTCCATTTGAAAATGTCTATTTGCACAAAAAATACACTTCCTAAGTATTATTACAATCTGTTGGTTGGCTAACAGTACGAGACCCGAACTACCAACCAATTCTGTGAAAACTGCACATTAATAGCAGTTAGTATTTCCGCAGTATTTGCAGTGCATGCTGAAGATGATTCGCTATGTATATAGCGTGCCTGGGGAACACAGAAAACAGTGCAATCGTTGTCTTAATGCGGAAACTGAGCGACGTATCTGATGTCCAAAAGGGTCTGATCGTTGGCTTTCGGGCCACAAGTGGAAGCCTTTTCGAAATGGCTAAGTTTGTGAACTGTTCGCGTGCTGGCGTGGTTAAACTATGCAGTGCATGGAAAAGCGGTGCAATCCAAAACCGACATCGAGGCAAGTGAAGTGCACCACGGCCATAGTCCACCGGGGTGAACGACGGCTGTGGAGATGTGTGCGAGCGAATCGATGTGCTGCTGTTGAGCAACAGAACCAAGGATTGGATTGGATTGTTTGGGGGAAGAGACCAAACAGCGAGGTCATCGGTCTCATCGGATTAGGGAAGGACGGGGAAGGAAGTCGGCCGTGCCCTTTCAAAGGAACCATCCAGGAATTTTCCTGGAGTGATTTAGGGAAATCACGGAAAGCCTAAATCAGGATGGCCGGACGCGGAATTGAACCGTCGTCCCCCAGAATGCGACTCCTGTGTGCTAACCACTGTGTCATCTCGCTCGGTGATGAACCAAGGGACTACCAGCAACGTCTACTCAAGCACCGTTCAGCGAACGCTGATGCGCGGGAGTCTCTGTAGCATATGTCCACAGCTCGTGGTCTAGTGGCTAGCGTTCCTGCCTCTGGAATCATGGGGTTCCCGGTGCGATTCCCAGCCAGGTTGGGCATTTTCTCTGCTCGGTGACTGCTTGTTTGTGCTGTCCTCATCATTTCATCATCATCATCATCATCATCACCATCATTCGTGACATCATTCGCCACACACCGTTGGGTGGCTTGCGGAGTATAAATGTAGATGTAGATGTAGATAAATAAGGTTTTATGGTTCACTGGGCAGATGGCCGTTGGAGCACACGACGCGAAACGTCTCAAAGCAACGCCCTGCAAGGAGGATATTCCTTAGGCGATCTCGTCATTTTGGAAGGCACAGTGGAACCATGTCCATCTCTACATGCAGTTTGTTTTTCCTCGGAACGGTCAAATCTGCCAACAGGACTATGCAAAATGGTACACAGTGTAAGTAGGCTGTTTAGGTTTTCTTATTGGTAACGCCACGTAGCGTTCTATATGAAAATCACTGGCTGTGCTGTGTGCAGTCTGTGGCTAGTTTGCATTGTTGTCTGCCATTGCGGAGTTGGGCAGCTGGATGTGAACAGCGCGTAGCGTTGCGCAGTTGGAGTTGAGCCGCCAGCAGTGGTGGATGTGGGGAAGTGACATGACGGATTTTTGAGAGCGGATGATCTGGACGTGTGTCCATCGGAGCTTTTGACCAACATTGTATCAATAAGTGTGTGCATTTGATATCTTTGTTATTGTAATTATGAAAAATTTTATCAAATCATTATTGGCCACTGCCCAAAACAATTTGTAAAATTTTTTGTGGGGAGCATGGGGGCTATGTAAGTAGGCTGTTTAGGTTTTTATATTGGTAACGCCACGTAGCGCTCTATATGAAAATCACTGGCTGTGCTGTGTGAAGTCTGTGGCTGGTTTGCATTGTTGGAATCGTCGCCATTGTAGTGTTGGGCAGTTGGCTGTTAACAGCGCGTAGCGTTGCGCAGTTGGAGGTGAGCCGCCAGCAGTGGTGGATGTGGGGAAGTGAGATGGCGGATTTTTGAGAGAGGATGATCTGTACGTGTGTCCATCGGAAACAGTACATTTGTAAGAATGGATGTCATGAACTGCTATGTATATATTATGACTTTTGAACACTATTAAGGTAAATACATTGTTTGTTCTCTATCAAAATCTTTCATTTGCCTTCAGTAGTTTGAATCTTTTATTTAGCTGGCAGTAGTGGCGCTCGCTGTATTGCAGTAGTTCGAGTAACGAAGTTTTATGTGAGGTAAGTGATTTGTGAAAGGTATAGGTTAATGTTAGTCAGGGCCATTCTTTTGTAGAGATTATTGAAAGTCAGATTGCGTTGCGCTAAAAAAATATTGTGTGTCAGTTTAGTGTTGATCAGAATAGGTAAAGAGCGAAATGTCTGAGTACGTTCAGTTTTGCTCAGCTGTTTGAAAATCAAATAATGTAAGAGATTTATCAGAATAGTAATTCAATAATTTTTGTAAGGGGACGTTACAACAGCTCACACTGTACGTGAGTTGTGCGAAGAGCACCAAGATGAGTTCACCGTACCCCCCTGACCGCCAAACTTCACGGCTTTATATCCAATCGAGAATCTGTTGGACCGCCTCAGACAGGCTACTCGCACCATGGATCATCAACCGTAAAACCTAGCGCAGTTGGCCACGACAGTGGAGTCAGCAAGGTTCCTCATCCCTGTCGGAACCTTCCTGAACTTCATTGCGTCTCTTCCTGCACCTCCCAAGCGGTCCCCCCTGCAGAAGATAGTAATACAGGTTTTTGAAAGGTGGTCACATGAATGTAACTGGACACTGTATCACCGTGGTTGGGGGTGGGGGGTGGGTGTGGAAGGGAATGGACTCAGAAACTAAATGCTGTTACTACCTAAACACACGGTAGATTGCACCACATATATCCTAAAATCAGAGCTATAACAGATTATAACTGCAGCCCTTGGAAAGTGTTACTCTTAGGAAAACCAATCTTCAGATTTTTTGGTCCCTCTGTAGGGAATTTGAGGGAAGGGTGAGGAAGGAGAACGGACAGCACAACAGTTGGACTGCTACTCTACGAAAGGAAGGACACATGCAGTCTATTTTTAAACACTGACGTGGTGAAAATTTTGAATTTTATGAATTTTTTTAGTTGAATCATGTATGGCACAGCAGATGGAACGCCTCCAAACTGCACATAATGAAGGAATGCTCCCTTGCTGCAGTCAGAAAGTGCTGGTCCTCGTGCGGAACTCGTTGTAGGCGTTCTGGCAGCTGCTGGTTGTGGTGCTGCTGGAAGTAGGTTTGCCGGTCCTGGTTCTGGCTGGTCCTGTGGTGTTCTGTCAGTTGCGAAAACAGAAGCCTGAATAGTAGTCATCGTAAAGGTCGCTTGCAGACCACGGAGATAGGTACAGAGGAAGGTATTCATGGCGTTAAGTGAAGTACCTTAGATCGTTACGATAGGCATTAGGAAGAAGGTGCTTTGTACTATTGTAGTAACTGATGGAACCACTGTTTTTATGCATTTTTTCTGAGACAGTAGATGCATTTATTCAATCATTAGTAGGGTCCCTTATGTACCATCAAGGAGAGAGGTTCACGGATAAGGAACGTGTCATAATTAAAAGTAAAAACGCTACGCAACGCTTATATACTTGATATGTACATTTTATTAAAAATAATCGCGATACTGTTCAATACGAATTAACACTTAAACCAGCTAAATGAAACGCTGGAAATCAGTTGGAAACCAGCTGCTTCATCTAAGACTATATCTACATACATATCCGCAAGTCAATGTACGGCGCATGGCGGAGGATATCTTGCATCGTCACTATCTTTTCCTCTCTTGTTCCACCAGCAAATAGAGTGAGGGAAAAACGACTCTCTGAATGCCCCCTAATTTGCCTTACATTATCTTCGCGTCCTTACGTGAACTGTAGGTCGGTGCCATTTGAAGAGTTCCACAGTCAGCTTCAAATGCCAGTTCCTTAAAGAAAAACCTGGTATTTACTCAGTTACATTACACAGCACACTAGTATTTCTTGAACAAAGTGCGGTCAAAAAAATGTCTGCGGGCTTTGCTGCAGCTTATATGGATCACAGCGCGACTTCGATTCGAGAATATAAGCAGCGGCATATAGGAAAGGGAATAGTGTGGCATTCATGTCTTTCCGACGTGCATGCGGTAAATGTGGACACGTGATCTGTGGCGACGTTATTAGCAAATGCGACCGCACAGAACCATCGTGCTGACATTCTTTTCTTCGCTGCCGGAAGGACAAACACCGGCGGGCATCCCACGGAGAGTGATGGTTGTGTTTGGGGCAACATGTTTGTCGAAAACTACCGTTGTCGTATGGTGCGCCATGTTCCGTGCTTCATGACAACGCACGTCCCCAGATTGCAAAAATGTCGTGACGCACCATCTTCATTAGGAGACACTCGAGCACCCACTCTGTAGTCCTGATCTCTCCTCATGCGACTATCACGCCTTCGGTCTCATAAGGGCGGGTAGGACGTCAAACGGGTCGACCTGGAGCAGGAGAGGCACCACTGGAAATTTTACTTTCCACTGTCTATGCTTTTAAAAATAAATCCATAAAAATTTGTCAGCATGACCAGAAAAGATTTTGCATTCGCACTCGTAGCAGTGAGGGTTCAAAAACATAACAAAATAATTTTTTTTTTTACATGTGAAATTTCATCGTTTTTTGCACTTACTATTGGCTGCATTTCTTGCTATCGGTACACTTCTCTTCATAAGTATGAGAGATTCTTCGATGAATTTTGCACAACATACAAACCATACTTACAAGTGTATGTAGAAGAAGCACATATATTGATCGCGGTAGTCCCGCGTACACAAGGTATAAAAGGGCAGGGTAATGGCGGAGCTGTCATTCGTACTCACGTGAGTCACGCGAGAAGGTTTCCGACGTGATTATGGCCGCACGACGGGAATTAACAGACTTTCAACGCGAAATGATAGTTGGAGCTAGACGCATGGGCTATTCCACTGCGGAAATGTTCTGGAATTCAATAACCCGAGACCCACAGTGTCAAGAGTTTTCGAGAATACGTAAATTCAGGCATTACTTCTCACCACGGATGAATCATTGGCCGACGACCTTCATTTGATGTCCGATAGCAGCGGCGTTTGTATAGAGTTTCAGTGCTAGCAGACAAGCAATACTACGTGAAATAACCGCAGGTATCGATGCAGGTCGTACGAATACTGTATCCGTTAGGATAGTGCGGTGAAATTTGGCGTTAAGGAGGATATGTCAGCAGACGACCAACTCCAGTACCTCTGTTTACAGCTCGACATCACCTGTAGCATCTCTCCTAGGCTCTTGACCATATTTGTTGGACCCTAGACTACCTAAAAACCATGGTCTGCTCCGATATGTCTCAGAGTTAGTTGGTAATAGCTGAAGGTAGGGTTCGAGTGTGGCGCAGACCCCATGAAGCCATGGACTCAAGTGGTTAAAATGGTTAAAATGGCTCTAAGCACTATGGGACTTAACATCTGAGGTCATCAGTCCACTAGAGTTAGAACTACTTAAATCTAACTAACCTAAGGACATCACACACGTCCATGCCCGAGGTAGGATTCGAAGCTGCAACCGTAGCACCCGCGTGGTTCCAGACTGAAGCGCCTAGTTCCTCTCGGCCACAACGGCCGGCCGGACTCAAGCGGTCATCAAATCACTATGCGAGCTGGTGATGGCTCCGTAATGATGTGGACTGTGTTTACATCGAATGAACTGGGATTTCTGGTCTAACTGAGCCAGTCATTGACTGGAATTAGTTTTTTTCGGTTACGTGTAGACTATTTGGTACCATTCATGGACTTCATGTTCCCACACAATGATGGAAGGCCACAGTTGTTCACGATTGGTTTGAAGAAGATTTTGGACGATTGGAGCCAATGATTTGGGAACCCAGATCGCCCGACATGAATCCCGTCGAACATTTATGGGACATAATCGAGATGCCAGTTTGAGCACAAAATCTTGCACCTGGAACATTTTCGCAATTGTGGATGACTACAGAGGCAGCATGGCTCAATATTTTTGCAGTAGGCTTCTAAAGACTTGTTGAGTCTACGTCACATTGAGTTGTTGCATTACGCCGGGCAATAGGTGATCCGACGCGATATTGAGAGATATCCAGTGACTTTCGTCACCTCAGTGCAACCACTCATTTCTTATGTAGCCTTATTTATATGAAGCCGTTTCTCGGGTTTTTACTTATCTCCATCTGGCATAATACTTTTACATTTTCTTCAGTATTAAGTTGATGAAGAATGCACATTCTTCATGTGACCGGGATCTTTATTTCTTTACATTGGGAAGTACAGCTAAATCCAGGTCAGATTTTTCGTGTGAAATTGCAAACTCTGCTGAAGTCGGTACAGTACGTCAACTTACTATTGTTAGTCTTCAAACGTGTTATAAGCCTCTGCATGAAGGCAAAAGTCAGCGGTGTCACATTCCTTGCTTAACTTATTGGATGTGTACTGTAGCTAGATAAACGAAGTTACATAAAAAGTTTCTTGTTGGTTATCACTGTTAGCATTCAACCGCGATTCTTAAACACATATTTTAAAATATATATTTAAGAATCGCGGTTGAATGCTAACAGTGATAACCAGTGTAACGACAACTGCTACCTCGACTCCATAATGGATTATATTAAAAAAGTTTCTTGTTGCTCTGTTCATTACAGTAAGTAAAATTTGTAACCTGCATGGCGTATGGGAGCTAAGACAGGTCACCCCAATGTATCCACAAGGAGTATTTATGTTGGTGTGCTTTTCTCCCTAAGCTATTGCGGACATGTGGCGAATTTTCTGGTATACGCATGTAACTTTTAACATTTGTAAATACCGACAGCAGAATATTTATCTGAAGATAGGCGAAGGAACTGACAGAGCATTACGCACAGTTTTCATTAATATACTACAACAAGATGGTAACATTTCTTTTATTTGATCCTATGGAGTCAGTTGTACTCCTTGTTACCTTTATTAATCGACGTACGAACCACAGACCTGACAAACAATTCTTACTAATATACAGCCACAGTTAGTGTCGGCACAGGATACTGTGGCCGAAGCGCAGAGACTAGTTTTCCTCCAAAGCACTGGGCGAGTTCATTTGTTCCTTCGGGAGGGGAGACCGACTGTGTCTGCCACTTTTCTGCCGCTCGGCGTTTAGATAACATATTGAATTGTTGTTTAGACTTGGGTGGAGGCCTCTATCTGTCACCGACCTCGAGGAAATTCACCTGACGCAGCACACTCATTTGCGATCGTGCTTCTCCTGCGATAACGCCAGAGTGAAATATCCACAAATTCCTCATATTTCATAAACAGTCTGACATATCGAAATGAGATTTTCGTAAATGATAGACGCTAAGAGGAGAGTATTTTTCCACGTGGTTATTATGCAAAACTTCATTACCTAACGTGTTCTTCCACTAACTACAGACTTTTTCGATGAAATAACGTTATTTTCAAGGGCCATCTATAGCAGCTATGGGTTTTGGAACAACACAAGCGAAGACATTACACTTTTTTATTTTGCACCAAGGATGGTTTTTTTCATAACATATTGACCTTACTTTTTGTCAGTTCCTCGCTTAATGAACTTAATAAACCACAGTTTCAGAATTCTTTCGCAAGCGTCTCCACAACAAATTAGTGAGCTGCGACTGTGTAAATTCCGCTGCGTTTGGCAAAAGTAACAAATTTTAACGTGCCAGCAGAAGTAATGTGTAGGTTTTACTCAAAATTCGACACTCATGATGCTTCTCTGAAAGTTACAAATGGTTAACAAGTCAGATGAAAATAGTTCGCTGTATCTTCAGCGGAAATCTTTTTAGGTACTAATCAAAGTAGAGATGACAGATCTTTCTGAATGGTCACGATACAAGCTTGGGCGTGGAAGCGCTCGACTTATATTTAAAGAAAGTGCCAATTTAGGCTTCAGTCTGGAACGACACTCCTTCCAGCACTCGGAATTTCCCCTACAGCCCCTTCCTTAACCTCCCCCCCCCCCCTTCCCAATTTCCTCCTACCCATCTCTCCAGGCGTGCCCCGCTGTCTGCGTATATATTGGTCACGATACTCTGCGCGGACTCTACCTGGTGAATCGCAGGGATGGCAGTGTTAATGTAGGCCCGCTCATCTCAATACGAGAATTTGCTATACATTTATCGCTAATCATTGGAAGTAAGTGTGCAATGGCTACGACCCTCCGATATTCCAGACGAAGAGATTAAAAAAAAAAAACCATTTCATCTCAACTGTTAGAGCCATTTGAGGCCAATGTAGAGGTTTTTCTATGGCGGATAGATACAGTTCTCCGAATCTGCATACATCGCTTTGAGGTGGAGACAAAAATGTATTCAGTAGAGTGACACACTTGCAGTCACCAAAAAAGAAGAAATTTAAGGCAGGTGCCTCTGCTGAGAAAGTCATGATGACAGTCTTTTGGGATTGTGATTGTGTCATTCTGGTTGCCAAAAATACCGACTGTTAATTCAGAAGCGTGTGTGAAGACTCTGAACAAATTCAGTAACCGTTCCTGATGTGGTCGGCCTGACAACAATCCAAAATAATTTTTTTCCAGAACCCCGTAAACGTCCATGTACAAGTCTCAGGACTCGAGAAAACGTCGCCAAATTGGGTTGGACATCATTGCCTCGTCAACCTATTGCCCTAAGACGTCGTCCTCAGACTTCTAACACTTTGGCCCTTTTAGGGATTCTCTACATGGGACGTACTTTGAAAATGATGAGTGTGTAATTCATACGGTCAGAACATGGTGGCGGTTACAGGAATAGTCCTACACAACGCTGATGTAAAGCCACAAAACGTGATGGATTCTACGTACAAAAATAATATATGTAAGAGAAATGCTGATTGGTATTGTCACCAAATTTTCCTTGTACAACAGTATCTATTGAATGACACTCGAACGTCTTTGTTGTCAGACTATTTGAACCAAACTTGGTACATTTATAACTTACTAAAAAAATACTGTTGGGCAAAGATACTCCTACCCAGTGAAGTACTGTTGATTGCATCTGAGACCGTCAGTAATTATCTCAATTTCGAAGATGTGATTAACTGTGGACCGTCCTACAGTCCCGATAAGCTGCAGTCCTACCGTTATTACTTTATATCAGCTTGATTTGAGAAGTATTGAGCCGGCCGGTGTGGTCGAGCGGCTCTAGGCGGTTCAGTCCGGAACAGCGCGACTGATACGGTCGCAGGTTCGAATCCTGCCTCGGGCATGGATGTGTGTGATGTCCTTAGATTAATTAGGTTTAAGGAGTTCTAAGTTCTAGGGGACTGATGACCTCATATGTTAAGTCCCATAGTGCTCAGAGCCATTTGAACCATTTGAGAAGATATTGTCGGTTCTTCGTCTGTCTTTACACCCTTTTCCTACGTCTTTCGAAAATCGCACATTGATATACGCCAATGAAACTGGCATAGGCATGTGTATTCAAATACACAGATATGTAAACAGGCAGAATATGGCGCTGCGATTGCCTGCGTCTACATAAGACAAAAGAAGTGTCGGGCGCAGTTGTTAGATCATTAACTGCTGCTACAGTGACAGGTTATCAAGATATAAGTGTGTTTGGATGTTGTGTTATAGTTGGCGCACGAGCGACGGGACACAGCATCTCCGAGGTAGCGAATAATTTAGGACTTTCCCGTACGACCATTTCACGAGTGCACCGTGAATATCAGGAATACGGTAACATTTCAAATCTCTGACATCGCTGCGGCCGGAAAAAGATCCTACAAGAACGGGACTAACGACAACTGGAGAAAATCGTTCAACGTGACATAAGTGCAACCCTTCCGCAAATTGCTGCAGATTTCAATGCTTTGCCGTCGACAAGTGTCAGCTTGCGAACCATTCAACGAAACGTCATCGGTATGGGCTTTCGGAGCCGAACGTCCACTCGTGTACACTTAATGATTGCACGACAGAAAGCTTTACGCCTCGTCTGGGCCCGTCAACACCGACATTGAATTATTGATGACTGGAAACCTGTTGCCTGGCTGGACGAATATCGTTTCAAATTGTATCAAGCGGATGGCATGCACGGGTATGGAGACAACCTCATGAATCCATGGACACTGCGTGTCAGCAGGGGACTATTTAAGCTGGTGGAGGCTCTGTAATTGTGTGGGGCGTGATGTGGGACCCCTGATACATCTGGATACGACTCTGAGATGTGACACGTACCTAAGTATCCTGTATGACCACCTGCATCCATTCACTCCCACTGTGCATTTCGACGGACTTGGGCAATTCTAGCAGGACACTGCGACACTCCACACGTCCAGAATTGCTACAGAACAGGAACACTCTTCTGAGTTTAAGCATTTGCGCTGTCCACCAAACTCCCCCGACATGAACATCAATGATAATATCTGGGATGCCTAGCAACGTGTTGTTCAGAAGAGATCTCCACCCCCTCGTACTCTCACGGATTTCTGCAAGATTCATGGTGTCAGTTCCCTCCAGTACTACTTCAGACATTAGTCGGTGCCGTGCCACGTCGTGTTGCGGCACTTCTGCGTGCTCGTGGGGGTCCTGGACGATATTAGGCTGGTATACCAGTTTCTTTGGCTCTTCCGTATAGAATGCAGATAGATGTATGAGCGTGTATTGTATTCCAAATATTTACAGTACGAACATATTTTGCCCCTTACTTCTGTTTACTGCGTAATTGTCTTTTAATGAGTGTGTCTGCCACTGTTTTGTAAGACGAGTCACGTAGAGAGTCGAAAACACCACGCGTTATGTAAGCTTCACACACAAACTGGTTTTAGCTATTAAGATATACCTGACGCTTCTTCTCAACACTATTTCTGTAAGATAAATGTAGAAGCAGTATGTACACAATAATTGTCATACAGATCCGTTGTAAAAGCCATTTCATTACTAATACGGCTCCTCCGGAGCAGAACAGCTGCTTTCGTAATATGGTAATTACTGTGGCAGGAAGAGACAGAGAGTAGTAGTCGGTTGTTAGAGCGATGCTCGGATGTTCAAGTGATGCTGCAAAGTTCCTTTGCTATTTAGAGGTAGACAAATCCTTAATAGGTACCTGTGGCAAAAAGCAGAAGGGAGATTAGGGTTTAACGCCCCTTCGTCATCGAGGCCATTAGCGACAACTATGGCAATAGGATAAGCCAGAGCTAACAGACGTGGACATTTGCTGCAAGACTGTTTAATTTGGAGGAGAACAGTAGCTTGAAAAATTGCTTGAGGAATGTCATTTATTTTTATGTACGAATTATTTCAAAGTAATTTCCTTGCGCGAATGTGCGCTCTTTTATTAGAGAAATATTTCAATCTGTCTATGAAAAATGTAATAAAACGTGTATGAACTATAAATTCAGATCAAATGTAAGAGAAACCAGCCTGTGGTTGAACTGAGTCGCAGTAAGTATATTTTCATATATTTCAGAAAAAGCGTGGGGGGGAAACTCCTCTTAGCGATCTAAACCTCCACACTTCTCTCGTCTCCATCGAAATGAGCAGACCTACTTTGTGTAAGTGTCTCTGTAGTAGATATAGATTTTATGTATAGCTAAATATGTTAAAAATGTTTTATATTCTTGTTATCTTTTGTAACTAAAAACTCTCCCCGCAGTTATTGAGTTGTATATGAATTATGATTTTGCAATATTTGTTTCAATAAAGCTAGCTGTAACCGCGAACTCAGCAGATCGTGACAAAGAGATACAATGTGCTTAGTACAGTTCGTGTTCAGCCATCGATTTCATTCTGCTATAAGCAAAATGCGTTCCTGAGATTATTTGTGGATCATTTAACAGTGACTTGGATTATTTTGAGCAAGCGCAGATTACGTATGATCTGGCTGTTGTCTCCGAACTGTGCACATGGTACTCTCGCTTCTGTCGGATACAGGCTCGAAAATGGTAAAAACTTCTGGAGCCGATTTTATTGTGAAATCATTACATTTCTTTTTAGGTCCCTGCCAGATACAGTGGGAAGAATGCGTACCACCGTCAACAATGACCGTTGCTCCATTGCTCAACGACAAAAGAACTAAATTATTTAACAATTTGGCTTTTACAAATTTCGCTACTTTATTCAAATACCGGAGCCTCAAAAAACGCGCCAAGCCCTTGACAGCGTCGGAGAGCTGAATTCGTTCATAAAAAAAAAAAAACGTTCAAATGGCTCTGAGCACTATGGGACTAAACATCTGAGGTCATCAATCCCATAGAACTTAGAACTACTTAAACCTAACTAACCTAAGGACATCACACACATCCTTGCCCGAGGCAGGATTCGAACCTGCGACGGTAGCGGTCGCGCAGTTCCAGACTGTAGCGCCTAGAACCGCTCGGCCACTCCGGCCGGCATCGTTCATCAACTCATATGGTTCGGCAGCCTTCTGTTCAGGATGAGATAACTTTCCCCGACCGCCGCTAGTCCGTGTCATCGCTCGTCATCTGCAGGAGTATTACCCATGTCGCCGCATAACGTCACAGTCGTCAGCACGTGATTTCTGATTTACAAGTCGCTGTCTGTCATAGTCATTGCCACAACCTGGACTGATCACCGTGTCGCCACCTGTCACTGTCGAGCCCATCCATCCTGCTGTCACTGAGCATGCTGATCCAGCGTCCTTGACACCGTTCTTGTGCTTTGTTGCTTGGAACCTTTTCCGTTTCGTCACTTGCGTCTCTGTTATCGGCTTCGTACACTGCATTAACCCACCACCAACTAACCAGCTCTCCTATTACAACATATACTTCCACCGCATACCTCACACACTTAATTGCACCCTTTGTTTCAACCCCTCCCGCCCACCCCCTCGCTCTGTCTACCTTACCATTACCACTTAGCCGACTGCTGTGGTAACAGTTCCAGTAATTACTCCACCTCCACTACCTTATTCATAACCACCAGATTCATATATCTTTTTTTGTCGTTGATGTCTTTAGAAAAGCGTGTTTCACAGGTCCATTACCGCTGCAAGCACCTTTTCAGCTACACTAACAGTTCCTACAGCACACGTCTGCTCTTCACCACCCATCAAAATGTCCCGCCTGCCATACATACAATTACTTATAATGAAATATACGCCAAACTGATGATGCTTATGTGAAAGTGAAGTTCCTCAACGACAAATGATAATGTTATTCATTACATAAAGAAACGGCCTCTATTAAGCAAACCAGAGTGAACATAATCTCTTTTTTTATCAAGGAAGAGACGACCAGGTGTAAGGCGTCTGCAAAATAACGTATTTGCAGTACTGGTCATTAATTTCACAAAAAAATGCCCTGATTAAAGATGACCTTCTTACTAAGTGAATAGAGCCCCAAAAGACTGTATTATCACGAGATCTGTCTGTCCTTCAGGTATGATTCGATACAGATATATAGATTTAGCGCAGTGAATGTCCCTTGGCATCTGAATTGAATTGCCGTTGTTAGATGAGCAAACTTCTCATCACTGGATCTATCCTTGCATCCCATAAGCGCAATGTAGACTTCACTTTCCTGAATTATGCATGCAGTTAAAATTAATAACACTCGTGATCTGGTAATACAACGTTTCCATAAAACATTGCATCAGTACGCGAAATATCTGTTGGTCAGGAATTGTAGAGGCAAATCTATCTTCTGGAATCGGGAAACGATTTATTAAAGAAATAGAATTCCTTTCTGTTCATTACAGTTCTTATGAAGTGAGAAGTGGTTCCCATCCAACTAATGATTGAGCTGAGAGCATAAGATAATTTCTTTTATCATTCCTGTTCAAGGCATTAGCGCAAGAAATCATGGTTGCTCGTTGCCATCATTACGAAAAAGATTTTTCATTTAATTAAATTTATGAGACAACGAAATGTAATTAAAGACATGGGATTTTCTTTTCACTTGTGATTATTGAATTCCAAACAATCATAGGACACTAACCACGTGGTATACGCAGCTACTGTCATACAAAGACCTCCTATTCAGAGTAGTCGCGAAACGTACAAAGTTCAAGACAACTTCTGTGCCTGAAATACCGGGTTTCTGAACTCCATTACGAATCAAATGAAGCACTTAAACACAACGACAACTGCCCTACATTAATCGTTTCCACAAATACCACTCCGTTCTTCATTCTCCATCAGTACTGAAGAATATTACTTTTGCAATATGGCTCACCAAGTTCGTAATTTAGGAGAAACATTACCTTGTCATCCAGAGTAGACATATGAAGAAATGTGTAAATTTCGCAGTGTAACTTGATGAATACAAAACCTAGGTTGCTTTCATTCATCGTTCTCCTTCCGTCCCAGGATAACTCAAACGAGCCACGCTCTTTATCACACCACATTACACACAAGCGAAAGTACACCATCACTCCACAACAAAGTTGAAATGAACAGAACGAAGAAGAAGGCTTTGTTCCACTTCAAACTTGTAAGCCATGTGGTCAGAAACAGCGGATTCCATCTTCATTGGCTAAGCTGACAAAAACTAGTACAGTAAAAGCAGCACTGAGTGTACGGAAAATCGATCAGTGTGTGCAGATACGACAACAAAGATTGTTAATGAAAGGTAGGCACGTAAAACATAATTATTGGAAGTTGGTCAATTATAACAGACGACTTTCATGTTGAGTTTACTATGGTATACAATAAATCATACAAGCTGACTGAATTACAATGTGTTTTGGTCATAATTTAAGTAGTATCTGTGAGGCATGCCACCTGTTTTCTTAACTACTGGTAATCTTCTTTAATCGTTATTCCAATTATTCTATTGTCATTCTAAAATATGTTGCCTTGTGTTACTTGAATATTCAGCATGAGAACGAGTGTTAAGACACATACAGGTATGTGTGGTGTCTGTTCTTTCGATCATCTCCGAAAGTTGAAAATTTGTGCTGCACCGTTATCGCTGGATATATTTCGTAAACCACATCAAATACTGACGAACCGATTCCACAGACCGAACGTGAGGAGAGGGGCTAGTGTAATTGTTTAATACTAACTATACAAAAATGCACGGAAGTATGTTTTTTAACACAAACCTACGTTTTTTTAAATGCACCTGCACATTCCGTAATTAACACTAGGTTATAGGACGTGGAGGACGCATAAATTTGCCAGCCCGTTCTCCTGATCTTACACCTCTGGACTTTTTTCTGTGGGGTACGTTAAAGGAGAATGTGTACCGTGATGTGCCTACAACCCCAGAGGATATGAAACAACGTATTGTGGCAGCCTGCGACGTTACACCAGATGTACTGCGGCGTGTACGACATTCATTACGCCAGAGATTGCAATTGTGTGCAGCAATTGATGGCCACCACATTGAACATCTATTGTCGGGACACACTCTATTCCACTCCGTAATTGAAAACGGAAACCACGTGTGTACGTGTACCTCGCCCCTCATGGTAATGTACATGTGCGTCAGTGAAAAAGACCAATAAAAAGGTGTTAGCATGTGGACGTAATGTGCTGTTCCAGTCTCGTCTGTACCTAAGGTCCATCACCGTCCCCTTTGGATCCCTACGTAATTCGGTGCTCTCCGATACATACGATCGAACAGCGGAGGAGTGGTACTCAAGCGTCAACTTAAGGTTACAATATCTCAGGATGTAATTAACATTTTACAATGCAACAAACGGCACTGATTACGTATTTGTTTATATGTTCAGATGTGCTAACAAAACTAACGGGGTTCCATTTAAAAAAACGTAGGTTTGTGTTAAAAAACATACTTCCGTGCATTTTTGTATGGTTTATATTAAACAGTTACACTAGCCCCTCTCCTCACGTTCTGTCTGTGGAATCGGTTCGTCAGTATTTGATGCGGTTTACGATATATATCCAGCGGTAACGTTAGGTGACTCACCCTGTATAAGGCGAGATGGCCAACGATCTCTTCAGTGCAGATGCGCACCAGGTTCAAAGTCTTACGGGAATTGGCGAAATGCCACGAGTAATAAGAATGCAGGGCAAGGTGCTAGAGTTGTCCGCGCAGTTGCAATGATAATTGTGTTCGGATGCCGTAGTGGTCAGCACATTTGCCTAGTAAGCAGGAAATGTGGCTGCGAATGCTGATCCGGCACAAATTTTTAACTTTCCCCATTGATTTCAATCAATGCCCTCTTGCAGCGAATATATACAATTCCTTTGCTCCGAGTATTAAGGACTCCCTTTTCCTGGATGCAGGATGACGAGGAATGCTGACTTCACATAATTAAATGTTGCTGCTCTAGTCCTTACTATACTTCGCTCTTGAAAGTGCCTTCAAACTGAGAAATTTCGTATATCGAGTAATTCTGTATGGTACGAATACTCTGATCGATGTTTACTTTGTTTTCCTAACAAGTTGTAATTACCTTTCTAGACCAATGTCCTCATTAAAGTATCACATCAGCTTTGAAAAAATGAATTAATCATTTGAAATGGTTAAAGTGTGTAATTTTCTGTTTATGTTCTATGAATCCTAAATCGTAGTAAATAAGCCAATTACAGATTCTATCTCTGATTGACTTCCATAGACAAGCACTAGTATTTTACACTGTTCATATGGTTATACTACGTCATAGGTTTAGTATTAAGTAGGAGAGAATGTACGTATGTCTCAGCTTAAGTTCCTGTCGTATATGGGGCAGTTTAATTAGGAAGATTATCGCGACTCGTTGTGCAAATATTCCAGTTACAAAAATGTTTAGACTCTGAAGGGGTCTGAGAGTTCAAGAACAATTTTATTTCCGTAGCGGAGTTTGTTTCTGAGAAAATTCCGAGAAGAATATTAGAGAACAAGAATATTCTAGTGAATTTTAATGAGAGGTTCTTTAACCCGGTGCAAAGACAAACACAAGCCATATTGGCGAGAGTAATGGAGGATAGAGGACTGGGATGAAAACTCACACAAAATTTAAAAAAGACGGAAGTTTCGGCTCCACGATTAAGTGTAAGATTAAAAAAAACCAAAGATCTGAGTTTGTCCCCTCAGTTGGTCAGTGTTCGCTACTCTGAGGTTCCCACAGGAGGTCGAATCATGTATATGAATGTGTGGTGTCTTTTCTTTCGGACATGTCCCTTCAGTTTACATATAATGTTTCACAGCTGCAGATCCTGCGTGATGTCTGTACTTTCGGAATGTCCGAAAGAACAGACATATACTCGATGTACCTAGCTATGTAATGGATCCACTTTCTTCAGTGCGAATGCACAAATACGTCGTACCTCCCGTGGAAATCTCAGGGTAGCGAACAGTGAATAAAATGGACAGGAACTGCGGATAGGTGGCGCTCGGTGGGAATGTGCATCAGCCTTGGGGCGTACCTAGATAGTCTGCTCATTTGCTATAACGCTGTCCCGGATAGTTCAGTGGTTAATGCACCTGCCTAGTAAGCAGGAGATCGTGGGCTCGAATCCCAGACCGGTACATATTTTCACTCGTCGCCACTGATTCTACATAATTTCCCGCTGCAGGTGGCAGCACTGATCCCCCTCAGTTTACATATAATTTCTCACAGCTGCGGATTCTCGGTGGTGTCTGTTCTTTCGGACGTGTCCGCAAGAACAGAACCATTCATTCAAATATTCATTTCGCATTTTTTCAACCGAAGTTGACCTAGATTGGTTCAAATGGCTCTGAGCACTATGGGACTCAACATCTTAGGTCATAAGTCCCCTAGAACTTAGAACTACTTAAGCCTAACTAACCTAAGGACATCACACACACCCATGCCCGAGGCAGGATTCGAACCTGCGACCGTAGCAGTCCCGCGGTTCCGGACTGCAGCGCCAGAACCGCTAGACCACCGCGGCCGGCGAAGTTGACCTAGAAACAAAATGTGTTGCATTAGTTATTGAATGCCCCTCGTAGATCTACCGAAGTGTCGCAAAGTAACGTGAGTGCAGAATGACTTGAACTCCTTCGTTCGACTGAAAATTTACGAACCGGCAGAAGCCGTCAGCACCTTAACGACGTGAGGGAAAGTCACGAGGCGGCCGCCACACGCCTGCCTTCGGTCGCGCCCAGACTGCACGACCGCGTCCGCATCTCGCATTGTGTCTGTCGCCGTGCGCCACCTTTGTCTCGCGCAATTTCGGTTCCCCACCGAGGCGAGCATACAAAAGGAGCGCCTCCCAAGGACAAGGACGCGTAACGGTCGACCGCCGACGACTCCCGGCGGACATAAATTGTGCGCATGTCGCGCGCGACTCCATTGTGGCCGCCACGCCGATCTGCGGTTCTGTCGGCAGTCCGTATGTGGCGCTGGCTGTCTTTCCATCTGTGGAAGGCGCCACCACCAGCCGCCGACGCCGCTCCGACACACGTGTCTCTAACATTGTGCTCCGGGCATCTACCAAATATCAAAAGACAGCCAATATCTAACTCTTTTAATTGGAACGATTAAAGTGAAGTGAGCAGACAACTAAGTTTGGCAAGGGTTCCTTGGAAAACGAAGCAGCGTTCTACGAGCGCCACAATTACTTATTAATTGAACCGAAGGAGTAAACTCCGCGCTGCTGTATGAAAAAGTACACAGTTTTCGGAAGTCAGGGGCTGGCCAAGGACCGTGTTGTAGCGTTTGTCCTGACTTCTTAAGTAATAGAACCCAGTACGTTGTCCTCGATGGTGAGTGTTCATCGGAGGTGAGGGTATCATCTGGAGTGCCCCAGAGAAGTGTGGTAGGTCCGCTGTTGTTTTCTATCTACGTAAATGATCTTTTGGGTAGGGTGGATAGCAATGTGCGGCTGTTTGCTTATGATGCTGTGGTGTACGGGAAGGTGTCGTCTTACGCAGATGAATAGGAAAAAGAATCCCGTAATGTTTGAATACTCCATTAGTAGTGTAGCGCTTGACACAGTCACGTCGATTAAATATTTGGGCGTAACACTGCAGAGCGATATGAAGTGGGACAAGCATGTAATGGCAGTTGTGGGGAAGGCACATAGTCGTCTTCGGTTCATTGGTAGAATTTTGGGAAGATGTGGTTCATCTGTATAGGAGGCCGGTTATAAAACACTAATGCGACCTATTCTTGAGTACTGCTCGAGCGTTTGGGATCCCTATCAGGTCGGACTCGGGGAGGACATAGAAGCAATTCAGAGGCGGGCTGCTAGATTTGTTACTGGTAGGTTTGATCATCACGCGAGTGTTACGGGGAATGCTTCAGGAACTCGGGCGGGAGTCTCTGGAGCAAAGGGGGAAATTTGGAGAACCAGCATTTGAGGCTGACTGCAGTAAAATTTTATGCCGTCTACTTATATTTCGCGGAAGGACCACAAACATAAGATAAGACAGATAAGGGCTCGCACAGAGGCATATAGGCAGTCATTTTTACCTCGTTCTGTTTGGGAGTGGAACAGGGAGAGAGGATGCTAGTCGTGGTACGAGGTACCCTCCGCCACGCACCGTATGGTGGATTGCGGAGTATGTATGTAGATGTAGATGTAGATGTAGATGTAGATGTAGATATCTCCCAAAAGCAATCCATTCCATGCACATACGAGAAAGGAGATGTAGATGTAGATGCCTCCCAAAAGCAATCCCTTCCATGCACATACGAGAAAGGGGAGCTAGCAGCGTAATGGGAGCCTCCTCCGCGCTCAAAGAATACGAGAGTGAGAATTAGGTGAGAATCATCGTCCACTCTTGTCGAAGTTTCAACGACTTCCACAGAACTAGACTCGACATTGTACAAGAGTGACAGAACGTTCTTAGAGCCCAAAGTTCACTCACTTCTCGAAGAACCGATCACGGAAGCATACGATCTCCGATAGTCTTCGATAGTGTAGTAAGTGGTTGGAAGCTGCTCCTGATTCCGTCTGTGCATTACAGTGGCCCCAAGAAAGTGACGCATCGGCGAAGTAGTAGAGCCACAAACAACTCACGCACAAAGCCACGTAACCGCTTAGCATGTAAGGTTCTCATCTGAAGCACCTAGAAGAGGCAGAGGAAACAAAACAAAACTTCACGAGCTGAAAGGGTATTTCATGTTACTTCAGTGAACACAATATCGAGTAAACTTTACAAAGAACTTGGTAATACGACGCTGTATCTACGCTGCTTTGCATGCATGCACTGATTAAGTTGGAAATTGCTTCATAAAGCCGTTGTATCCTCTCCTGGTGACTGGTCCACAACTGGTCCTGGATATCCTGGGCACTGCCGGGGGGTAGAGTTGACGTCCCAGCTGGTCATACATATATACATATGTTCTATCGGCGACAGATCTGGGGTACAATATTGTTTCATGAGTGGTAATACATGAGTATGCAGGTTGGTTGGTTTGGGGAAGGAGACCAGACAGCGTGGTAATCGGTCTCATCGGATTACGGAAGGATTGGGAAGGAAGTCGGCCGTGCCCTTTCAGAGGAACCATCCCGGCATTTGCCTGGAGTGATTTAGGGAAATCACGGAAAACCTAAATCAGGATGGCCGGACGCGGGATTGAACCGTCGTCCTCCCGAATGCGAGTCCAGTGTCTAACCACTGCGCCACCCCGCTCGGTCGAGTATGCAGGGAATGAATTACGTACGATTGTGCCATCGCAGTTCCGTCAGTCACTACCAGCTGTGATCTGTAGTCATACCCGACGGCTTCCAAATCCGTGACGCGAGGAGTAACTCCGCAGTGCCTCTCCATAGAGTTGAAGAATGGAACCCCTCCCCAGAGCAGAGATGTACACTCTGACGATGCTCATCCCGAGTAGTGCAGAACATCGATTTCTTGCGGGACACAGTGCTTTGCCATGCGGAATTCCCATTCAGTGCACCACTCCCAGCGCAGCTGCTTATATGGTGATGTTAACGGCAGTCTACGTGCGGGACAGTAATTCCCTTGGTCGGCTGCTGCTAGTCTGCGACCAGTGGTGCTGCGTGATACAGAATTCCGCAGGGGGTCTATCGCTTGTTCTTGGACAGCAGGCACAGATGTGAAGGGTTACCAAGCGCTTATTGCACAGGCGATTCTCCCTTGTGCTGACCAGACGTGGTCAGCCGGAACATCAACGGTGAGTATACCTGACATCACGTTCCCATATTGTCCAACATCGGGCATTTGTCTCATTCGAATGTCCCAAAAACCGGATATTGCGTGATGCGACCAATTGGCCAAATGGGGACCCACGTTGCGGGGCGTTTCAAACTCTGTTAGGTACTGATAACGCTGTCACAGAGAAGTATTTGTCATATCTTTATCCTTCACTGTGATCACTGAAAATCTGACGCTGTTCACGTCCCTTAAGCTGGGTTCACACAGGCAACAAAAGTATCGCCACTGCTAATAGCGAACTGCAGTTGCTTTGTAGTTGCATGTGTGAACTCCTAGTTTTCGATGGTGCCATTTAAGAAGCTCAACTTTTGCCACGCCACAAAAAGTTGAAGTTGATTCTACTTTGTTGCGCCATTTTGCCTTCTCCACAAGCGAATAATGTCATTCGATTGCTGCCTCGCGGCTGGATTCAAACCTTTCTAGTGCGTATTCGTTCGCAGATAGTGCTTTTGTTTGTGCGTTTGCTATTAATATGTCGAGAAAGTGGTCAACAGCGACAATTATGAGATTCTTGGAGGAGTATCAAGAACGAGAATGCCTTTGGAACCACAAAAGCGAATCATACAAAGACAGAAATTTGAGAGATACTGCATTAATTGAAATAGTAAACAGTATGCTTGAATATGTACCTGGAATTGATGTGGCTACAACAAAATTAAAAATTCGAAGCATTCGAAATGCTTACATGAATGAACATAAAAAGTACTGAAATCAGTTAAGAGTGGTGCGTCTACAGACGGTATTTATAAACCCAGCCTTGCTTGGTTTGAATTGCTAGTTCGTAATTTTCTCGTTATATTCTTGCAGCTTGTGAGTTATTCTCATCGAGCAGAGACATAAGACAATAGAATCGAGTGAAAGAGATATAGAAGAGGTAGATAGGTTAGAGGAAGAGAAATAGAATAGTAAAATTCGAAGCTATCATGGAGAGGAGATAGAAAGAGATGAGAGGGGCACAACAATGGTGGCTATACCGTCCCTAATATGTAAGTTTTGAGTTCCCTCTTGAATGTTGAGTGGTTCTGGATAAGACGCAGATCACAGGGGAGCGCGTTCCATAGTCGTATGGCTGAGATGGAGAATGACACGGAGAAAAATTTTGTGTTATGTAAAGGTACAGCCAAGATGCTAGACGTATCCGATCTAGTACTGCAGTTGTGGAATGATGATAGGTGTTTAATGTGAGAAGATAAGTATTGGGGGCACCAGTGGCTAAGAAATCGATGAAGTAAGCACATCGTGTGGAGATCGCGTGCCTCATGTGGGCGTATCCAACCTAGCTGGGAGTATGAAGGACTGATATGATCATACAACCGTATATTGCACACGTATCTAACGCAGGCATTCATCACTAGCTCGAGGCATCTCGAATTTTCACTATTTGTGCCGTGTTGAACTACATGCTGCAGACCGGTTCTTAAAACGTGTAGTCGAGACAAGAGAGACGAGAAACACTTTGGTAAGTAATATTTTACATTTATATGTTTCCAAAACATCTTATTTAGTAATATGTACAGTCGTTTAATCAGCTGAGACAGGTGACGCCATTTTGCAAACTGCGCAATTACGAAGAATTTGTGGCGTCCCGTGTGAACGATAGCTCACAGCGCCACTCCAGAATGACTTGACTTGTGGCGATAGTTTCTTTGCGTGTGTGAACCCAGCCTTACACAGGATGAATCACCTAAAACGTAGACTACAGAAACTGCGTTAGTGGACAGTGATACTGACCAGCGGTTTTCATGGAATGGATTGGAGCAAGGGGCTCGTATTGATAGCCAACAAACAGATTGTAATAATACAAAGTTTATTTTTGTGCAAACTTACACTCTTTACATGGAAAATGCCTATTGACATTAACAGACTGTAAGTACTACAAACAAGAATGTCAATGGTGTTTGTTACAGGATTCTAGCGCAAGTCGTTTACGAGATACCGTATTTTGAAAAGTTTCCACACCGACGCTTTTTTGTGTCATTCAACTTGCGTAGTTGCTAGGTATGATGTTGTTATGTTTGCTCACAGTGTGGTTGTGTGTTTCTTGAGTGCATTGCGACACGATAGTCACTTCGTGTGTGACAGTCCAAACATTAGTTCGTGAGTGGACGATGGGATTTACCAGTGCAAAAGAGCCGACATGCTCTCGGTATATGGAGAGTGTAGGAATAGTGCAGTCTGTTATTGTACTGTGTAGGCTGCAAGATATCCCAATAGATGTCAACATTCTTGGCAGTCATTTATCAACCTCTTCACCCAGTTACGCACGTGAAAGTGCTAGTGTAACACGTAGAGAACGTAACAGAAGGAAACAGGAGACGGCAGAAGTGTAGAAAGTCATTTTCTTGTTGCTGTTGCAATTGATCCTCGTGTTAGTAGCCGCACAAACGCACAAGGAAGTGGCACGAGTCAGTCTCGTCCCTATCACATCTCTGTCGCTCAAGAATTGCGTGGAAACGATTATGAGAATAGTGTTAACTTAAGCACTTGGGCATTAAGACAAGGTGTTCCGATGTATCACATATCTTATTTAGTCATAAATTCATATGTACCAAGCATGGCCAGGTAAACTACCGAACCGTCCGCTGTTGGTCTGTTTACAATACACGTCGGCTTCGTCAGGTAGAAGGTCAGCGTCCATGGAGTGTAAAAGTGTGGTGTGGAGTAGTGAACCATAAGCTCATAGAGCCGTTTTTCATAAACGGAATACTGAACGCGCACAATTAACGCAGCCTCCTAACAGACCATCTTCCACTACGCTAGAAGACGTTCCTCTTAAGATTAGGAGATACCTGTGGTATCAACGTGATGACTGTCCATCTTGCATTCTGGCCTGAGATGCCGGAGTTGCCGTCTTGTGTGCGTGAGATGTACTCGCTTGTGTGTGTGAATGGTGTCTGTATCCCTGTTTCTCTTTTGCTGATGAAGGCTGTGAGACAAAGCTCTGTGTAAGTGTCTTTTAATTGCGCCTGTCTTCAGCTTAACGTGTCTTCTTTACAACAGGTAGCCAGTTATCTTTTCCTACACTGTTGATTTAGCATACAACAGACGTTTGTAGGGGACGAGACCTTGCAATACCAACACTCATAAACAAATGAAATGTGTAGCTATTCAAATTTGTGATTTTCATTCGTAAATATCAAATCGTTCCTTTGTGCAGTGACGGAGATATTAGTTAAGATAACATCGTCGAAAGCAGAACTTCCAGTAATACGTACGTAAGAGATTTTGAAACTTTCTGCTAATATTTCTTGCGTTGAGGAAGCACAAAGTTTATTTTACTAATGCAACTGGCTGCTTTGCTTCCGACAGACATCTGTCAGAAACGTCGACCGTTTCGCGATGAATTTATTTATACACTCTGACAGAGATATCTCGCTGCGTGGTGGTAATCACACAAAGTGTATGTAGCACTGAACCGTGGACAAATATAATTAGTTAATAAAAGTATTTTGCTAGGTACTTTTCACCGACAAGTGCAGTCACCAGAGATAAAAAAATGTTGTAGTATGTGGATTACGTTAAGTGTCTGTAAAATCTTTCATACAGTTGACAGAAATTCCAGCTCATTGTTGATAAGAGCAGTGAAACGTGTGGAAATGAAATGTTACCTCACTGATTTGACATAGATTCTGTAAGTTAAAGGTTCGCATTGAAAGATTGCATTCTCCAAAATTAATCACACATGAAAGTATTTTATTTGATATCTTCAGTGAGAAGAACACTTCCTATATTTGTTGAACAAACAAGCTTGTATGCGTTAGAACAATGACAATATTTTCTTTTGAGTTCTGGAAGTAATACGTCGTTCTTGTGGTCTTTAGTCCGAAGACTGGCTCGATGCTGTTCTCCAGACTAATCTGTCCTGTACAAGTCTCTTCATCTCCTAATAACTACTGAAACCTACATCCATTTACCTCATTACGGTTTTCATGCGTAGGTCTGCCTCTACAATTTTTACAGTCACACTTCCCACCAATATCAGACTGAGTCTCCTTGGTGTCACAAGATCGCACTACCATTCGATCCCTTTTTTTAGCCAATTAAAGGCATAAAGTTCTTCTATTTTTACTTCGATTCAGTGGTTGTTGGAACTACCCTCTAATCATCTGCATTGTTGTGCACCAACGCATTGCAACAGCTTCTGTACCACTGTTTTCTGAAATGTTAACTGTCCACGTTTCTTATGCATACAAGGGTACATTTGCAACAACCCCTTTCCGAGGACGGCTCGACATTTAATTTTATGCTGTGTGTTAAAATATTTCTTCTTTTGAAATGCTTTTCTTGCTCTTGGAAACTCCCCTTAATATCCTGTCTTCTCTGCCGTCGTCAGCTTCTTTACTTTGCAATAAATTACCAGAAAAAGTTCCACATTTATTTCTGTTTTAAGTACCACGACTGGTTTCGGCGTCCAAGGCTATTTCCCGGTGGTTATCTATACAGTACGAAAAAACGGTGAATGCAGGTAGTTGTACAGAGACAATTGTAACAATAGGCATCGACAACAGCAGGCGTAATAAAATAAATAATATTGAAAAACTACTCGTCCACGAACATCATAATAAAATAAGTAATGTGGTGTAAACTCGTCCACAATTAAAGGAATAGGTGTATTACATGAAAAAATGATGTTCAAAACCGACTCGTCAATAAACGTCTTAAAACAGCATAAAAAGATAAATAATGTACAGGTTCGTCGGAGGTTTAAGAAACGGATATACGTAACATGATGTTGTATGTGAGAGGTCTCGGTACAGCATAGAAAGACTGGCGAGACGTGAGAGGAGGCGACACGTAAATACAGGGGCCGCAAGTGACACAGGGGACCTATAGATGGCAGCAAAAGTTAGCAGGGAGAGGGAAGTAATGATAAGAATGTAGGTTCAATGCTTTAAAGGTAAAATAAAATATAAAATTATCTGGTATTTAAAAGATAGCCGAGCGGTTCTAGGCGCTTCAGTCTGGAACCGCGCGACCGCTACGATCGCAGGTTCGAATCCTGCCTCGGACATGCACGTGTGTGATGTCCTTAGGTTAGTTGGTTTAAGTAGTTCTAAGTTCTAGGGGCCTGATGACCTCCGATGTTCAGTCCCATAGTGCTCAGAGCCATTTGAACCATTTAAAAGATAAACATATATACGGGGGAGAAAGAAACGTATAAAGTAATATACGAACGAAGAGCTGATCTTGAAAACCAGCGATGGCAAATCTGTGGAAACAACAAAGGGATCCCTGCACACAAACACGTTGTTCAGTCGACATGCAGTCTGAGGAACTGACGGTCGTCTGTTGTTTACCGTAATTTCGCGTACCGTACTATGCAATGGAAAAGGAGAGCGATATATTCATTTACGCTACAGTACATCAGACACGTTCTGAATGGCACTAAATAAATCTATGTTTTGTTTTAAGGTCCTAGCAGCATAACTTATGTACTACATTTAGGACTCATATCCTAATGTAACTTCGCCAACATTGCTTACCTTAACTGCAACTTCTCTTCATTACACCTGTTTTATTATTAAAATGTTCTTCTTATAACTCTTGTGAATACACAGTCTATTGTGTCCAAATTTCCTTCTAAATTCGTGAGTTCTTCACCATCTCTGAGAGAATTACGACATCGGCCTACATTAAACTTTTTAATCTTGTTTTATCCATGTTTTACCTTGTTGAACACTTATTCAATTAAACACTGTTGATAAAGAGCGCAACCAGCCAAAATTACTTGGAAAAAGTTTCGTCTCACTGCCATAGCCAGTTACAGGCTACTATAGTCATCTTCAGATGGTTACATTTGCTTTAGTATGATAACAGATTCGTCACCAGCCTCTCACCCACTACTGCACTACATAAGAATGTTTGAGTAGTAAGTGCTACTCTAAACGCTTTGTGGCTGCGTAAGAACAGAAATGAGATGAAATGTTGTCCACAGATAGAAAGGTAAGTGCATCCAACTCACTCACTTTATATATTATGAATTACATGCAGATTTGCATATTTTCTGTATTACTCAAGTCATTCACCCAGCACATAAAATGGCACTAACGGCTCAAATATTCTTGGGCAGTGCAGTGGCGAACAACACTCCGTATCTGCAATCCTTTCCCCTCCAATCGCTAACCTCACCCCTTTTTAGTCTACTTCGCATGAGCGCCATCAAAATGATCATCCTACTTAGTTGCTGATCTGTTATATTGGACCCAGAATCCAACAAACAGCGCACTGCAATGTTGCCTTCGTTCATTATAATTACATGTTGACATTTAAGAGTAGTCCGCCCCTGGTAGCTGAGTGGTCAGCGCGACGGAATGTCAAACCTAACGGCCCGGGATCGATTCCCAGATGGGTCGGAGGTTTTCTCCTCTCAGGGACTGCGTGTTGTGTTGTCCTTATCATCATCATTTCATCCCCATCGACATGCAAGTCGCCGAAGTGGTGTCAGCTCGAAAGACTTGCACCAGGCGAATGGTCTACGGGCGGCACTAGCCACACGGCATTTAAGAGTACGCTTATGTGACCAGCGCCTGAAAAATGAATATATTAGCTGCCCAAAATTTGCAACCTTTGTTTGGGTGGAAATATCTCGCCATAACTGTTTTGGGACATAGAGTTCATGGCACCAAAACCTTAAAAATATAAGCTATTTGAGTTCGTAAATACTGTGAGTTAGTACCCTTGTGTATAACTATGCGCTTTTCTCATTTTTGGAATGTGATTTTTTTTTTGTTTATGATCTCTTTTTCTCTCGAATTCATCATTATAAATTTTTTCAATGCTAAATGTAACAGCTTACAATTAGGTCACACGTTTTCAGTATTTCGCTGTCTCATTATTTACGAGTCTGTTTTTTCTGCTATGGCTTCATTTCATGACACACTCTTTCCATCCTCTTTTGCGTAGAAAAATTAATATTTCTTCCTTTTCGCCTCCAGAAACCGCCTGAACTTTGAAACTGCATCGCGGAATAACGAAATTGGTTCAAGTGGCTCTGAGCACTATGGGACTTAACATTTGAGGTCATCAATCCCCTAGAACTTAGAACTACTGACACCTAACTAACCTAAGGACATCGCACACATCCATGCCCGAGGCAGGATTTGAACCTGCGACCGCAGCGGTCGCGCGGTTCCAGACTGAAGCGCCTAGAACCGATCGGCCACACCGGCCGGCAATAACGAAATTCTCTCGTTCGGTTCTTGTCTAATAGAAACAAAATATTCTTTAGTTTTGGAAAGTTTATAGAAATTATGAAAAAAATAATGTGGAGGTCACTGTTAATTTTTAGTACGGAAACTATGGTAGACTTCTTTTGCGAGTAGATGCATTATGAAACATCCCCTTTGAAAAATTAAGAATGACATTGCTGGAAAAACTCTTATGTCATTTGATTTTCAAACAGCTGAGCAGAACTCAACGCACTCAAACTTTACTTATTCTGATCATCACTAAACTGACACACAATATTTTAGCGCAACGCAATCTGACTTTCAATAATCCCTACCAAAGAATGACCCAGGCTAACAATAACCTATACCTTTCACGAATCACTTACTTCACAAAAATGTTCGTTACTCGAACTACTGCAATACAGCGAGCGCCAGTACTGACAGCTAACTAAAAGAGTCTAACTACTGAAGGCACTAACTACTGCTAGGCATGGTTAGCAAATGAAAGATTTTGATAGAGAACGGGCAATGTATTTACCTCAAAAGCGTTCAAAAGTCATTATATATATTTTTGTGGTATTAAATTAAACAAATTTTCTTTTACTGACGGACACACGTCCAGATGGTCCGCTCAAAACTTTGTCATCTCTCTCCCCACATCCACCACTGCTGGAGGCTCACCTCCATCTGCCCAACGCAACGAGCTTGTCACATCCAAGTGCCCAACACTACACAAGGGCATACTCCAACAACGAGTCCAACCAGCCACAGACTGCACACAGCGCAGTCAGGATTTTCATACAGGGCACTACGTGGCGTTACCAACATAAAAACCTAAACAGCCTAGGTTACAGCATCAGTCTGTGTGGCGTGTCCGAATTCGAGGTCGGTTTGCGCCTCGCTGAGTATGCCCTTGCCTATGAGTATTTTACATCCTGAGACAGGATATTCTTCTGACATCGCATCTCTCTGAATTGTATTTTCGAAATAGGCGCAGGCCTCAGACTGTGACGTCAGAGCGACACCTACTTCAGGATTGAGTCACGGCGGCAGACTCACCGGCATACTTGCGACACGGAGAGACACGGCGTGTGGTTGCACTCGTGCCGGACGTGCCATTGTCACCGCGAGGACGCTCCTGTCCACACAAGCATCCGCATTCCACGCGGCGGCGCTGTCACTGCGCGACTAGGCGCCCTACTGCCGCCGCCAACACCGGTAGTACCCCGAAAGCGCCCACTGCACTTGTATAGGGGAAATATCTGAGTCACTGCGGCACTACTCAGCCATAGTGGCGAACCATCAGCGTTAAAAAAAAGACTGGGCAAGTACGAGAAGGACTCGCCCACTGAGCAATCCATGTAGACTTATATATATATACAGGGTGAGTCACCTAACATTAACGCTGCATGTATTTCGTAAACCACATCAAATACTGACGAATTGATTCCACAGACCGAACGTGAGGAGAGGGGCTATTGTAATTGGTTAATACAAACCATAAAAAAATGCACCGAAGTATGTTTTTTAACACAAACCTACGTTTTTTTAAATGGAACCTCGTTAGTTTTGTTAGCACATCTGAACATATAAACAAATACGTAATCAGTGCCGTTTGTTGCATTGTAAAATGTTAATTACATCCGGAGATATTGTAACCTAAAGTTGACGCTTGAGTACCACTCCTCCGCTGTTCGATCGTGTGTATCGGAGAGCACCGAATTACGTAGGCATCCAAAGGGAACGGTGATGGACCTTAGGTACGGAAGAGACTGGAACACCTTTTTATTGGTCTTTTTCACTGACGCACATGTACGAGACCATGAGGGGTGAGGTACACGTACACACGTGGTTTCCGTTTTCAATTACGGAGTGGAATAGAGTGTGTCCCGACATGTCAGGCCAATAGATGTTCAATGTGGTGGCCATCATTGGCTGCACACAACTGCAATCTGTGGCGTAATGAATGTCGTACACGCCGCAGTACATCTGGTGTAATGTCGCCGCAGGCTGCCACAATACGTTGTTTCATATCCTCTGGGGTTTTAGGCACATCACGGTACACATTCTCCTTTAACGTACCCCACAGAAAGAAGTCCAGAGGTGTAAGATCAGGAGAACGTGCTGGCCCTGCAGATGCTGTTCGCCGACCGTGGCCCATGTTTGTTACAACACGCCACTGAACGTCGGAGGTTTCAAGCGTCAACTTTAGGTTACAATATCTCCGGATGTAATTAACATTTTGCAATGCAACAAACGGCACTGACTACATATTTATTTATATGTTCAGATGTACTAACAACACTAACGGGGTTCCATTTAAAAAACTGAGGTTTGTGTTAAAAAACTTTAGGTGCATTTTTGTATCGTTTGTATTAAACAGTTACACTAGCCCCTCTCCTCACGTTTGGTCTGTGGAATCGGCTTGTCAGTATTTGATGTGGTTTACGAAATATATTCAGCGGTAACGATAGGTGACTTACCCTGTTATGGTGTTGCAAAAAGGTGCGGCCAAACTTTCAGGAAACTTTCCGCACACACAAATAAAGAAAAGATGTTATGTGGACATGAGTCCGGAAACGCTTAATTTCCATTTTAGAGCTCATTTTAGTTTCGTCGGTATGTACTGTACTTCCTCGATTTACCGCCAGTTGGCCCAATTGAGGGAAGGTAATGTTGACTTCGGTGATTGTGTTGACATGTGACTCGTTGCTCTATAGCACGTCAGCACGTAGCATCAATAGGTTAGTGTTCATCACGAACGTGGTTTTGCAGTCAGTGCAATGTTTACAAATTCGGAGTTGGCAGATGCCCATTTGATGTATGGATTAGCGCGGGGCAATAGCCTTGGCGCGGTACGTTTGTATCGAGACAGATTTCCAGAATGAAGGTGTCCCGACAGGAAGACGTTCGAAGCAATTGATCGGCGTCTTAAGGAGCACGGAACATTCCAGCCTATGACTCGTGACTGGGGAAGACCTAGAACGACGAGGACACCTGCAATGGACAAAGCAATTCTTCGTGCAGTTGACGATAACCCTAATGTCAGCGTCAGGGAAGTTGCTGCTGTACAAGGTAACGTTGACCACGTCACTGTATGGAGAGTGCTACGGGAGAACCAGTTGTTTCCGTACCATGTACAGCGTGTGCAGGCACTATCAGCAGCTGATTGGCCTCCACGGGTACACTTCTGCGAATGGTTCATCCAACAATGTGTCAATCCTCATTTCAGTGCAAATGTTCTCTTTATGGATGAGGCTTCATTTCAACGTGATCAAATTGTAAATTTTCACAATCAACATGTGTGGGCTGACGAGAATCCGCACGCAATTGTGCAATCACGCCATCAACACAGATTTTCTGTGAACGTTTGGGCAGGCATTGTTGGTGATGTCTTGATTGGGCCCCATGTTCTTCCATCTACGCTCAATGGAGCAAGTTATCATGGTTTCATACGGGATACTCTACCTGTGCTGCTAGAACATGTGCCTTTACAAGTACGACACAACATGTGGTTCATGCACGATGGAGCTCCTGCACATTTCAGTCGAAGTGTTCGTACGCTTCTCAACAACAGATTCGGTGGCCGATGGATTGGTAGAGGCGGACCAATTCCATGGCCTCCACGCTCTCCTGACCTCAACCCTCTTGACTTTCATTTACTGGGGCATTTGAAAGCTCTTGTCTACGCAACCCCGATACGAAATGTAGAGACTCTTCGTGCTCGTATTGTGGACGGCTGTGATACAATGCGCCATTCCCCAGGGCTACATCAGGGATTCCATGCGACGGAGGGTCGATGCATGTATCCTCGCTAACGGGGGACATTTTGAACATTTCCTGTAACAAAGTGTTTGAAGTCACGCTGGTACGTTCCGTTGCTGTGTGTTTCCATTCCATGATTAATGTGATTTGAAGAGAAGTAATAAAATGAGCTCTAACATGGAAAGTAAGCGTTTCCGGACACATGTCCACATAACATATTTTCTTTCTTTGTGTGTGAGGAATGTTTCTGAAAGTTTGGCGGTACCGTTTTGTAATACCCTGTATATATATACAGGGTGAGTCGCCTAACATTACCGCTGGATATATTTCGTAAACCACATCAAATACTGACGAACCGATTCCACAGACCGAACGTGAGGACAGGGGCTAGTGTAATTGGTTAATACAAACCATACAAAAATGCACGGAAGTATGTTTTTTAACACAAACCTACTTTTTTTAAATGGAACCCCATTAGTTTTGTTAGCACATCTGGACATATAAACAAATACGTAATCAGTGCCGTTTGTTGCATTGTAAAATGTTAATTACATCCGGAGATATTGTAACCTAAAGTTGATGCTTGAGTACCACTCCTCCGCTGTTCGATCGTGTGTATCGGAGAGCACCGAATTACGTAGGGATCCAAAGGGAACGGTGATGGACCTTAGGTACAGAAGAGACTGGAACAGCACATTACGTCCACATGCTAACACCTTTTTATTGGTCTTTTTCACTGACGCACATGTGAAGTACACGTACACACGTGGTTTCCGTTTTCAATTACGGAGTGGAATAGAGTGTGCCCCGACATGTCAGGCCAATAGATGTTCAATGTGGTGGCCATCATTTGCTGCACACAATTGTAATCTCTGGCGTAATGAATGTCGTACACGCCGCAGTACATCTGGTGTAATGTCGCCGCAGGCTGCCACAATACGTTGTTTCATATCCCCTGGGGTTGTAGGCACTTCACGGTACACATTCTCCTTTAACGTACGCCACAGAAAGAAGTCCAGAGGTGTAAGATCAGGAGAACGGGCTGACCAATTTATGCGTCCTCCACGTCCTATGAAACGCCCGTCGAACATCCTGTCAAGGGTTAGCCTAGTGTTAATTGCGGAATGTGCAGGTGCACCATCATGCTGATATCACATACGTCGACGCGTTTCCAGTGGGACATTTTCGAGCAACGTTGGCAGATCATTCTGTAGAAACGCGATGTATGTTGCAGCTGTTTGGGCCCCTGCAATGAAGTGAGGACCAATGAGGTGGTCGCCAATGATTCCGCACCATACATTTACAGTCCACGGTCGCTGTCGCTCTACCTGTCTGAGCCAGCGAGGATTGTCCACGGACCAGTAATGCATGTTCCGTAGATTCACTGCCCCGTGGTTTGTGAGACCCGCTTCATCGGTAAACAGGTAGAACTGCAACGCATTCTCTGTTAATGCCCATTGACATTATTGCACTTGATGATTAAAGTCATCACCATGTAATTGCTGATGTAGCGACACATGAAACGGGTGAAAGCGGTGACGATGCAGTATGCGCATGACACTACTTAGTCCACCGAGTCTCTCAATGTCCCGTGTAGTCATGTGAGGGTTCATGACAACAGCAGCTAACACACCAACTGCACCCGCTTCTCCTGTGACGGACCTGTTACGGACCCGTTTGCGTGCTACGACCATACCTGTTGCATACAGTTGGCTGTAGATGTTTTGCAATGTGCGGTACGTTGGATGCTCTCTGTCCGGGTACCGTTCTGCATACACTCTGCAGGCTTCAGCTGCATTTCGTCGACACTCGCCATAGATGAGTATCATCTCCGCCTTTTCAGAGTTCGAATACACCATGGTCACTGTTCCTACAACACTACACTATCACAGACGTCTGGTAACACGGTGTACTACAGTTGGTCTGCGTGCGGAGACGAATGCAGAACAACAATAGCAGCAAGCGCTACATGCGGACACTGCGACAGCTAGACCAAACCACAACAATGGACTACAGCCACACTCGTAAACACGTTCGTCATCGTAAACATGTCCCTGCAGATGCTGCTCGCCGACCGTGGCCCGCGTTTGTTACAACACGCAACTGAACGTCGGAGGTTTCAAGCGTCAACTTTAGGTTACAATATCTCCGGATGTAATTTACATTTTACAATGCAACAAACGGCACTGATTACATATTTGTATATATGTTTAGATGTGATAACATAACTAACGTGGTTCCATTTAAAAAACGTAGGTTTGTGTTAAAAAACATACTTCCGTGCATTTTTGAATGGTTTGTATTAAACAATTACACTAGCCCTCTCCTCACGTTCGGTCTGTGGAATCGGTTCGTCAGTATTTGATGTGGCTTACGAAATATATCCAGCGGTAACGTTAGGTGACTCAAGCGAGTGTTAGATAACGAACAGCTGTTGAGAGTAGTCGGACGTGTCCTGGCATGGAGAGAAGCCGCCCATCAGGGGAGTGCCAGTATCGCCAGATTAGATTTTTGTATTAATCTAGGATTATTGGTAATTTGTCTTTTAGCTGCGCGTAGCTGTTGGTTGCTTGCGCACTGGAGGGATTTTATCTGATTTGTGTACACATACACTGAAAGTAACGTTCGTATCTTTGTTGTGACCAGATACGTGATTATTGATTAATAACGTTGTGGAATAATTACAGTTTTTGTAATCAAACTGTCCAAGGGAAAGAAAAGTTTGAGTAAAGTTTGTCAGTGTGTGAATCGTCAATTTTCAGAATATAATAAATTACAATATTTTATTGATTCATTTTTCACACCGCTTAAAATTTGTTGACTAAACCCCTCCTGATTATTTAATTTTCTATATAAAAGGAAAAGGGGAATAGTTGCATTATTCGTTGTGACCATGCACTGCACTCTACATGGATCTTAGTATTTCTTTTGAGTTATTTCAACATGTTGCTGGATGCAGAATATTCATGCAGCTGCAGAAAAAAAAGCGGTTCTAGGCGTTTCCGTCCGGAACCACGCTGCTGCTACTGTAGCAGGTTCGAATCCTGCCTCGGGCATGGATGTGTGTGATGTCCTTAGTTTAGTTAGGTTTTAAGTAATTCTGAGTCTAGGGGACTGATGACCTACGATGTTACGTCCTATAGTGCTCAGAGCCACTTGAACCATTTCAGTCCAGAACTTCAACGAGTTTTGCCTGTTTTCGATATGGAAATTGGCAAGTTATCGGTCTCGGGAATTCCTAGAGCACATCAAAATCTCTTCAGCAATTCCTTAGACTATCCTGGACATACAAAAGAAGCTGGCAGGGGACATTAGTTTATATATGAACATAATATTTTTTATTTACTTATTAAAACATGATTATAGTTATATAGTTAGTTTATTATGCTTTTGAGGCATATTGAAAACAATGTATGTTCTAATGGCAAATACTATTGTCAGTTTAACAAGTCTAAGATTCATGAGTCTAGGTCAACAATAAGTACCTTAGACGTTTTGATCAGCTAGCTTGTGAGTTTCAGAACATGTGACATATGAGGGTAGGAACTTGAATAGTGGCAACTATTTATTCACAACCGATACAATAGAGTTACATGGTTGCACCTGTTACTGTCCTTCAAAGTAGTCACCAGCGGTGTGTAGAACCCGTTGCCAGCGATGTGGAAGGCGTAGTATACCTTTAGCAGAGCCTGTTGTGTTGATGGTGCGAATGGAGCGGTCTACTGCCTGTCGAATCTCTGGAACAGTTCTGAAGCGAATCCCACGAAGTGGTTCCTTCATCTTCAGAATCAAATCAGAGTCACAAGGACTTACGTCCGGGGAGCATGGCGGATGGTACAGTATTTCCCAGTCCAATTGACCGAACAGAGCAGCCACAGTTTGCGCTGTATGCACCGGCGCATTGTCGTGCAAAATGATGGGTGGGTTGCGCAGAAAGTGTCGCCGCTTCTATCGCAAAGCTGGTCGCAGGTGATGCTCCAAAAACGAACACTAATACTGTGCACTGAAGGCCTACCGTGGAGGAACGTAATGCGTTAGGATAACACCATCACAGTCGTACACGAGAATCACCATAACTTTACACCGCTCCATTCGCACCATTAACAGAACAGGCTCTGCTAAAGGTATACTACGCCTTCCCACATCATTGACAACGGGTTCTACATAACGCTGGTGACTACTTTGAAGGATAGTATCAGGTGCAAACATGTAACTCTTTTGTATCGGTTTTGAATAAATAGTTGCCACTATTTAAGTTCCAGCCCCCATATATGGCTAAATCTTTCGATTTAATTGACTTGCAAGTTTAAATTTTCTACCACTCCAACTCATCATGCAATTCAACATGTGATATAAATTTCAACTTGAAACACTAACCTCTTCCAGGGAAAAAGAGGTCTTAGCAGACAGACAGATGGATACAAAATGATAAAAATGATTCGTTTCGTGTCATGTTACAAATTAACTGTTTTCGTATTTTTTACTTTACTTCTAGTATGTAACTACACGTATTGGCGAATTTTGTGATTCTAGGTGAACAGGAAGTACACTGTGGGTCTGGCTGAGTGAGTGTTCGAGTACCAATAATATGTCACATAAACGGCCATATCATTTCATTGAAATTACTTAGAAGCTAACAAATGTTACTCTGCCAAGCGACTGTAGACCTTAAAAAGTCACATAAATTTGAGCTTGTTATGTCTGGGGCAGTAACAATCGCACAGACAGACAGAAAAAAGCGATCTTATAAGGGTTCGGTTTTTACAGAACGCGGGACGAACCCTACAAAGACATATAAATGTGTTATTTTCAGAACCCTGCGTGAACTCTGTTTTTCACGGATATATCTGCGAATATCCGTTGGTACTATATAATATATTTGCAGATAAAAGTCTCCAGCTTTTTCGAACACACTTTTCACATAGTTTTCACACCTTAGGAAATGCCATTTATCTCTTATGTTACGATGATTTGAAAATGGGTCTCGGTCCGAAACTAGTCATCAAGTGAATAAAAACGTAAACTGCGCTACTTTGAACTGGTTTTTCGTTCTACTGTGCGTTGTTGTTTAAAATGTGTACAGCCAATGCCTGTATGCATGTTCACAAGTGTATCGTATAAAACTTTGAGGTAAGTAGGTCAAGAGCTTCTAGGCTATGACCGTCCAAACATTTACTAGAGTAACAAGTAATTTTTTTAAATAAATCGGTGAAGGACTTTACAAGCCTTTTGGTATAACGTTTCCCCTTTATAAACTCTATATGGGGCCATAAGGGCCTAAAAGACTATCGTGGAGTCTACATTTAAGTGAATATCAGAGAAACCGGTGAGACACCTTTTCACGAATGTTCATATATGTAATGTGGGCGTATAGCACGGCTAAATATTTCAGAAGCACGAATAAATGCTACAGTCTCACAATCGACGATGATGTGCTTAAGGTCCTTAGGGTTCTCAGCGCCTCGTATGTGTGTGTATGTATTATACACACATCACCTTGGTTCCGAGAGTTCCTGAGCCTATACAGAAAATTGGAATAAATATCATTTCCACCCTTTTTACTGCTCATGAAAACCACACATTTCATATTGTACCACCACACAGCGAGACCTTCAGAGGTGGTGGTCCAGATTGCTGTACACACCGGTACCTCTAATACCCATAAGGACGTCCTCTTGCATTGATGCAAGCTTGTATTCGTTTTGGCATACTATCCACAAGTTCATCAAGGGACTGTTGATCCAGATTGTCCCACTCCTCAACGGCGATTTGGCGTAGGTCCCTCAGAGTTGTTGGTGGGTCACGTCGTCCATAAACAGCCGTTTTCAATCTATCTCAGGTATGTTCGATACGGATCATGTCAGGAGAATACGCTGGCCTCTCTAGTCGAGCGATGTCGTTATCCTGAAGGAAGTCATTCACAAGATGTGCGCGATGGGGGCGCCAATTGTCGCCCATGAAGACGAATGCCTCGCCAATATGCTGCCAATATGGTTGCACTGTCGGTCGAAGGATTGCATTCACGTATCGCACAGCCCTTACGGCGCCATCCATGGCCACTAGTGGCGTACGTCGGCCCCATATAATGCCATCCCAAAACAGCACGGATCCTCCACCTTGCTGCACTCGCTGGACAGTGTGTCTGTCTTCCAGCCTGGCCTGGTTTCCTCCAAATACGTCTCCGACGATTGTCTGGTTGAAGGCACATGCGACACTCACCGGTAAAGAGAACGTGATGCCAATCCTGAGTGGTCCATTCGGCGTGTTGTTGAGCGGATGTGTAACGCGCTGCATGGTGTCGTCGTTGCAAAGATGAACCTCGCCATGGACGTCCGGGGTGAAGCTGCGCATCATGCAGCCAATTGCATACTGTTTGAGTCGTAACACGACGTCCTGTGGGTGCACGAAGAGCATTATTTAACATGATGGCTCTGTTGTCAGGGTTTCTCCTAGCCATAATCGCAGGTAGCGATCTTCCACTGCAGTAGTAGCCCATGGGCATGTCGTCGACAGTTCCTGTCTCTCTGTATCTCCTCCATGTCCGAATGACATCGCTTTGGTTCATTCCGACACGGCTGGACACTTCCCTTGTTAAGAGCCCTTCTTGGCACAAAGTAACAATGCGGACGCGATCTAACCACGGTTCTGAGCGTCTAGGCATGGTTGAACTACAGACAGCTCGAGCCGTGGACCTCCTTCCTCGTGGAATGACTGGAACTGATCGGCTGTCGGACCCCCTCCGTCTAATGGGCGCTGCTCATGCATGGTTGTTTAGACATTTGGGCGGATTTAGCGACATCTCTGAACCGTCAAAGGGACTGTGTCTGTGATTCAATATCCACAGTCAACGGCTATCTTCAGCAGTTCTGGGGACTGGGGTGATGCAAAACTTTTTTTGATGTGTGTATATATTCAAAAAATATGTAGCCCACGTTCGTCAGAATAATCATGAGATTATCATATAAAAATTTCGAGGTTTTTGGTAGCAGTCTCCGAAAACCTATATCGATGATGTTTCGTTGAATGGTTAGCACGCTGACACTTGTTGATGGGCCAGTATTGAAATTTACAGCAATTCGCGGATGTGTTGCACTTCTGTCACGTTGAACATTTCTCCTCAGTCGCCGTTGGTCCCGTTCTTGCAGGATCTTTATCCGCCCATCAGCGATGTCGGAGATTTGATGGATTACAGAATTCCTGATGTTCACGGTACGCTCGTGAAATGGTCGTACCGGAAAATTCCCACTTCATCGGTACTTTGTAGATGCTGAATCCCATCGCTCTTACGCCGACTATAACACCACGTTAAAACTCAGTTTAACCTTGAGAACCTGCCGTTGTAGCAGCAGTAATCGATGTAACAACTGCATCATACACTTGTCTTACTTGTCAGCGCCGTATGTTGCCTGTTTACGTACCTGTGTATTGTAATACGCATGCCTATATCAGTTTCTTGGAAGCTCCAGTGTATAAGCTATTGAAAATAAGCGACATAGACTAATTTTTGTGTTGGACTGTAAGGGCTCGACAAATGAAAACACAGCAACCTACACAATGGTGCCATGGAATGGTTCCATTGTAATTTAATCACCACACGCATTAAGATGTTTATCCCAGTGGGAGACGAGGCGATCGGTTTATGTTTCGTAGAACGTGGTCGACCGCTGGCTGATCCACATCTGCACCCTCTCTTGCACTTCCTCTTCCGACTGAAACCGGCGATCACGCATCTCTTTCTTCAGATCGGTAAAGACTTGAACATCAGGATCCGGGCTGTACGGAGGACGTTGCAGAGTTTCCCAACAAAATCGCTGAAGCGTAGTCTTCGTCCGATTAGTAATTTGGGGGGCGGGAGTTATTGTACAACAGAATGATTAAGTCCGTCAGTGCTCCCGGGCGTTGATTGTGGTTCCACAGTCGATGAACTCGACGTGCATAGTGCCACTGCAGTCGAAAATGACTTCTGCCATAACACCGAAACCTGAGTGTATAGCTACGAGTTTCTTAGCGAGGGAGATATGGGATGTTTCTACTGTTATCTTTGCTATTTTCCCTTGGGCTGTCGGAATGCTGTCGGACATAATTAGCCTGTTGCACGTTAACGCTCGCCTCCTTCCCGTCCATGACACGAAGATTTCGCTTAAGCGATTTGCTTGGGAAATATTGCAGTCTCCTCCGTACACCCCTGATCTCTTACTCTGTGACTTTTACACCTTTGGTGACCTGAAGAAAAACATGCATGGACGTTCGTTTCAGACGGACAGCGAGTCGCAGTTTCTTCGGTGTGTCTTCATAGCGCTGCTTATTGATCGACGTTCCACACTCATTGAAGTCGACGAGGAAAGGGAAAGGGCCCCTGCAGTTGAAAAAGATGGTCATCATGACCTTACCGAAACCTGTGTGTGGATTTCTTCAGCGGGTGAGTTTTGGGATGTTTTCACTGTTAGCTTTGCCGTTTGCCCTTGGGCTGTCGGAATACTGTCGGACGTAATCAGCCTGTTGTACGTTAACACCCGCCTCCACCCAGCCTATTGGAAGAAGACTTCGCTTAAGCGAATTTGTTGGGAAAAACTGCAGCTTCCTCTGTACAATCATGATCTTTTACCGTGTGATTTTCACATCTATAGTGATCTAAATAAAGACATGTTTGTACGTCGGTTTCAGACGGACAATGTGCAAGAGTGGTGGAGTTACGGTTGCGTCAGCGGCCGACTGCTTTATCCCAGTCCGATAAATGTCTTAAGACGTTTGGGGGTTACTGTTGTGGCGAGTGTTGAGTTTTTATTTTACTGCCCCTCATATCACTTATTGCAGATACTGTCCTGATGGTTAATATAGCAGCATTCAGCCTTTGAACAATATGCTGAACGGGGGATTTCCGCCGGCCGGTGTGGCCGAGCGATTCTGGGTGCTACAGTCTGGAACCGCGCGACCGCTACGGTCGCAGGTTCGAATACTGCCTCGGGCATGGATGTGTGTGATGTCCTTATTTTATTTTGGATTATGTAGTTCTAAGTTCTAGGGGACTGATGACCTCAGATGTTAAGTCCCATAGTGCACAGAGCCATTTGAACCATTTGAATTTGGGGGGTTTCCGTGTCATCTTATCGTCTATCTGAACATCTAGAAATATGAATTGTTCATATTCACTATTCGTATGCCAATTCCGTGTAATCGAAATGTCAGTTGTACTTGAAATTCTAGCTAGCAACTGTAAAAACTGAGTCTTGATGTGATTTAGGATCAGTTTATTTTCTAAGAGCCATGATCATATGTCTTGAACTGCATTATTTGATATATTGCCTATGTTGCAAGTAATCTAAGACGCGAAACTAGTGACGTTGTCGGTATATTTCGTGTTATTCGTTCTGCTATATCTGCGCAACCCACGATCGTTGCCCACGCCTCTGTCGTAAATTAGCCAGCCTACGGCTTCCGATGCAGACCTTCCACGATGAATAAGGAGGCTGTGTTCAGCAAGCTTTCTGAGAAATAACAGGCACTTCGATTCCGAAAAAAACGCCTACATTAACTCTTACCAGGAGTTTCAGATGAGGTGTAGCATTCTCGACTAAAAAAGTCAAATTTCAAGAAGATGTATCTTCTTGTGTCTGCTAGGAAGTTAAAGCTGTCGGCACGTAGGCGAGTGTTATACGATGTAACACGATATTCGAAATTTCTACGCGGAAGCCGGTGGAAAATAGAGGCAATCAATTCAATTTAAAGCCATGAATCTTGGACTTAATTACCTGGAAACTCTAAACAGTTTACATATTCAATATTCATGGTGACATACAAACTTCTGTATTATTCATATATGCAGTTATAAATTATTTTAACGGCAACCATGGTATTATTAAGGTAGAAATAAAATATAATAATGGAAATATAATCAAATAAAACAACATAAATTAAAAGTAATTTAATTCAGGTTCTAAGTAAGTAACTTATATTACTAGACCTTAGATGTATTCTTGCTTCACTATTCTGGTCGTCTTTTAAATAAGACTCAAAATAAAAGAGAATATTGCTGCAATTAAAGTCGAGACAGGATTGTTGCTCCTGCTTCTGCTCAACTCAGGTTTCGCGCCACCTGCATATCCAAACACAGGCGTTGGATAAAAAGATGGAAACACTGCGAGAGATGTGCGCTCGAACAAAAACGCATACGCTAGACAAGGCAGTAGGCCACGGACGACACAGATGAAAATCCTGAATACGGTGCAAGTGGCACTCGTGGTCAGAACACTATTCTGTGTAGATGTGAATGCATTATGTAGGAGATACGAGAATTCGAACGTGGGAAAATTGTAGATACTTCTATGGTAGATTCTTCTGTAATCTGGATAGCCGCAGTGACTGATATTTCAAAAGGCATCGTGTCAAGAGATTTCTACCGCTTACATGTTAGACGGTCATTGAGAAGGACTGTGACGAAAAATGAGTTCCATGGAATGTATTCGCAATTGCGAATACGAACAACCATCAGCTGTGTAAGAGAAAGCACTCCGTCTTCAGGCCACAAGTGGCCCATCGGGACCATCCGACCGCCGTGTCATCTTCAGTTGAGGATGCGGATAGGAGGGGCATGTGGTCAGCACACCGTTCTCCCGGTCGTTACGATGGTTTTCTTTGACCGGAGCCGCTACTATTCGGTCGAGTAGCTCCTCATTTGGCATCACGAGGCTGAGTGCACCCCGAAAAATGGCAACAGCGCATGGTGGCTGGATGGTCACCCATCCAAGTGCCGGCCACACCCGACAGCGCTTAACTTCGGTGATCTCACGGGAACCGGTGTATCCACTGCGGCAAGGCCGTTGCCCCGTAAGAGAAAGACAGTAATGAAAATTTGTGCCAGACCGGTTATCGAACCCGGATTTTCCGCTTTACGTGAGTTATTGTCTTAAGCGCTTTGGCTGTCGATGCACGACTCGCGGCTAGACCAAAACTTCCTTTTATCGTCGTTCCTGGTTCACAAACTGTACTCGTACACACATTATGTAATTCCCATACAGGGGAAGACATGCATGAATGTCCGAAGAGACGTTCCATCGTTTTACTTAACAACACAGGCATTGCAATATCGGAATTATCCGCCAATACAAGGCAGCGACTTCCAATTATAATGTCCTCACCTGTACGGGAATTATGTAATGTGTGTACGAGAACAGGTTGTGACGCAGAAACGACGACATATGGGAGATTGGGTCTGGCCGTGAGTCACGCACGGATCGCCAAAGCGGTTTAGGCGACCGCGCGTGCAAAGTGAGAAATCGGCTTCGAGTCCCGGTCAGGCACTAACTTTCACTGTCGTCATTCCCTTATACAGCTGATGGTTGTTTGTATTCGCAACTGCGAACACGTCTCGTGTATTTCTTAATGCTTGCAGTCTCCGCAGTTCCTGTCCCTTCTGACATGCATCGTGCTTCGTAACAACACAGTCACAGCAATATCGAAAAATAAGACTACAACAAATGCCAAAATTATTGTAGGATGGAATGTCGCACTCGTGAACCATATCAGCACCAGAACGACACGAAGTGTAGCACGAAGCACGTAATTGCAGGGCGAGATGGAATATCAAAACCATTCATCAGTGATGCAAATGCCTGTAAGAGCAAAGCGTGGTTCCGAATCCTTAAAACCCGGACTGTGATGTAATGGATGAAAGTCATGTAGCAGGATGAGTCTTGTTTCACACTGTTTCCAAATTCTGACCTAGTTTACGTCCCAAGAGTGAAACACGTCAGGGACTCTTTGATGATTTGGGAGGCCATACCGTGGTGTTGCATGGGTCTCATTGCTGCCGGGATTATTTGATCATTTTAGCCGATCAGGTGCATCGTATGGTACAATGTTTGTTCCCCAAAGGTGATGCTGTGTTCCCAGATACCAGCGCATATGTTCAGACAGGTCACATCGTCCGTCTCAGATTTTGTGAGCACGAGGGTGAACTGTCGCACCTCCCGTTGCCACCCCAGTCATCAGGCCTCGATATTATTAAGTCTTTGTGGTCTACTTTGAAGAGGAGGATGCATGATCACTGTTCGCCTCCATCATAATTACCAGCTCTTGTCACTAGAAGGCTCAAGTGGCGAGCGGTTCTAGGCGCTACAGTCCGGAACCGCGCGACCGCTACGGTCGCAGGTTCGAATCCTGCCTCGGGCATTGATGTGTGTGATGTCCTTAGGTTAGTTAGGTTTAAGTATTTCTAAGTTATAGGGGACTGATGACCTCAGAAGTTAAGTCCCATTGTGCTCAGAGCCATTTGAACCATTTGAACTTGCCATTATTTTGCAGGAAGAATGGTATAAAATTCCCTACATCTATTAATTCAGAGACGAATGGAAGCGGTTTGAATGCAAAATGGTTTGCTACACTCTATTATGCATGGAAATGTTTTGGGTTTTTATTTCTCCATATTTTTGATTACCCTATGTACATCGCCATTTGCTGCGCTCAAAGAAGTATTAAGAAAGAAGTTTGCTGTAACAAACACAAAATTCTTTTTGAGCGGTGTATTTACCCGTTCAGATGATGAGAATTGGCACATTACAAGCTCTACAACGACTTACATCAAAGAGGATACATTTCTAGATAAAACAGAAAGCAATATAATGAAGACAGTTTTAAAAAAGGAATCTGAGCGAAAAGATATGGAGGTACACTACAAACAAAATTAATGTTAACCTAAATCAGGCATAGACTGTGACTGACAAACATCCTAAGAAGTGAAATTTCATCTTATCCACTTAATGAGTCATTCGCGAGTCACAAGAATCACATTAGCTGCCGAAATCGGTGGGAACTAAATATCGATTTTTGTTCCAAATCAATCTAATTCACACTTCGAGAATACTCACACAAATATCAGCATTCACAGTCGTGAAAGTTGTATTGCCTAAGCCATGTACAAACTATTGGACCTAACTTGCATCGCTGATCATCCAATACCACATTGTGCACGTTTTTCACGCTTGCTATTTGTGCTTGCAATTTTGGTTTTTGCTGCAGGCGAAATTTCTTCAAGAGATGTGGATCCAAGGTTTGATTTGAAAATTGAAACGTCCCCTTAGAACAATTACACATGACTGTGCTTAAACTGACACACAATATTTTTTAGCGCAACGCAATCTGACTTTCAAAAATCCCTACAAAAGAATGGCCCTGACTAACATTAACCTATACCTTTCACAAATCACTTACCTCACAAAAATCTTCGTTACTCGAACTACTGCAATACGGCGAGCGCCACTACTGCCAGCTAAATAAAAGATTCAACCTACTGAAGGCACTAACTACTGATAGGCATAGTTAGCAAATGAAAGATTTTTATAGAGAACAAACAATGTATTTACCTTAATACACTTCTGGAAATGGAAAAAAGAACACATTGACACCGGTGTGTCAGACCCACCATACTTGCTCCGGACACTGCGAGAGGGCTGTACAAGCAATGATCACACGCACGGCACAGCGGACACACCAGGAACCGCGGTGTTGGCCGTCGAATGGCGCTAGCTGCGCAGCATTTGTGCACCGCCGCCGTCAGTGTCAGCCAGTTTGCCGTGGCATACGGAGCTCCATCGCAGTCTTTAACACTGGTAGCATGCCGCGACAGCGTGGACGTGAACCGTATGTGCAGTTGACGGACTTTGAGCGAGGGCGTATAGTGGGCATGCGGGAGGCCGGGTGGACGTACCGCCGAATTGCTCAACACGTGGGGCGTGAGGTCTCCACAGTACATCGATGTTGTCGCCATTGGTCGGCGGAAGGTGCACGTGCCCGTCGACCTGGGACCGGACCGCAGCGACGCACGGATGCACGCCAAGACCGTAGGATCCTACGCAGTGCCGTAGGGGACCGCACCGCCACTTCCCAGCAAATTAGGGACACTGTTGCTCCTGGGGTATCGGCGAGGACCATTCGCAACCGTCTCCATGAAGCTGGGCTACGGTCCCGCACACCCTTAGGCCGTCTTCCCCTCACGCCCCAACATCGTGCAGCCCGCCTCCAGTGGTGTCGCGACAGGCGTGAATGGAGGGACGAATGGAGACGTGTCGTCTTCAGCGATGAGAGTCGCTTCTGCCTTGGTGCCAATGATGGTCGTATGCGTGTTTGGCGCCGTGCAGGTGAGCGCCACAATCAGGACTGCATACGACCGAGGCACACAGGGCCAACACCCGGCATCATGGTGTAGGGAGCGATCTCCTACACTGGCCGTACACCACTGGTGATCGTCGAGGGGACACTGAATAGTGCACGGTACATCCAAACCGTCATCGAACCCATCGTTCTACCATTCCTAGACCGGCAAGGGAACTTGCTGTTCCAACAGGACAATGCACGTCCGCATGTATCCCGTGCCAGCCAACGTGCTCTAGAAGGTGTAAGTCAACTACCCTGGCCAGCAAGATCTCCGGATCTGTCCCCCATTGAGCATGTTTGGGACTGGATGAAGCGTCGTCTCACGCGGTCTGCACGTCCAGCACGAACGCTGGTCCAACTGAGGCGCCAGGTGGAAATGGCATGGCAAGCCGTTCCACAGGACTACATCCAGCATCTCTACGATCGTCTCCATGGGAGAATAGCAGCCTGCATTGCTGCGAAAGGTGGATATACACTGTACTAGTGCCGACATTGTGCATGCTCTGTTGCCTGTGTCTATGTGCCTGTGGTTCTGTCAGTGTGATCATGTGATGTATCTGACCCCAGGAATGTGTCAATAAAGTTTCCCCTTCCTGGGACAATGAATTCACGGTGTTCTTATTTCAATTTCCAGGAGTGTAGTCATCAAAAGTCATAATATATACAGCAGCTCATGACATCCATTTTTACAAATTTCAGAACTCCGCCATTTCTCTCCCCACATCCACCACTGCTGGCGGCTCACCTCCAACTGCGCAACGCTACGCGCTGTTCACATCCAGCTGCCGCTGCCCAACACTACAATGGCAGACAACAATGCAAACTAGCCACAGACTGCACACAGCACAGCCAGTGATTTTCGTACATAGCGCTACGTAACGTTGCCAATAAGAAAACATAAACAGCCTACTTACAAAATGAAATAGTAGACCCATACCTTCACCAGCTTAGCGTGACTTAAGGCTGACGATAAACACCCCGAAACAAAAAAGTTTGTGAGAATACACTGTTCCAATTCGTCCGTTTGAAAGAGCGTTGCGAATAAACAAAATTCACTTCAACAAAGCTTTTCCGCGGATCAAGTTGCGAACTGAGTTACTTTCAGCACAATGTTTACCAACGAAATCAAATCACTGATATGAATTTCATTTCTACGCTAATCTGGGATATTTTTGCTCGTTCCAAAAGGCATTAGTCAAACTTGGTAACGTAGCAGATTGTGAATTTGCTGGCAAAGAATGGGAACACACTATTCGCTAGATGACGTATCAGATTTTGATGATATTAAGGTACGAGACTAGTGACAACTTGACCATGTTTCTTACCATGTGATCACCCTCTTAAACGATTATGCCAAACTGGAAAGTATAACGTTACTGCCGGCGATTACTAACAAGGAATGCCTTGAGTGCGAAGTCGCGAAGGGCCAGTCATATTTACGGTATTGTACTCCCCACATACTGTCTACCATTCAACCACATTATTGGCTGCTAATGGCCACGGGAGGTGGGACTGGAGGTATCCCGTGGTGAGCACAGCATGAGGCTAGGCAGCTTAGTAGATCTGTTTAGTAGACGAGGAACCCACAACAGTGCTGCAGTGCTAGTGGCGTTGACACAAAGCAAAGCAATGGCAGTGATAAATAAAGCAAACATTGCAGTATATCTACAACAACCGCTTCCGAAGTTGACATTTCGTCAGAAAGGAACTCATAGAACTTGGCACGGTGAGAAAAAAGTGGCAGATGAAATATTAGCGTTTTTGCAAGACGAGTCACTGGAATGTGCAGTGTCGTATACGCTCGACTATGCGGACAATTTACGAGTACATGAGGAGTACAATGATGACGATACGCGCTTAGCAAGTGAAAGTGATACTGAAATAGGTGTCGCGCCATTTAGTTCACCAGCCCAGTCGGATAGGAGGCCACAAATCCACCTTCAGTGAAACGTAGTAAAGGACAATCGTTGTCCAAGGGGCGGGTACTAAACATTTCTTTGTGCATGGAAGATCATCTGTAACATAGTAAAAAAAAATTATGAACGGATTTCGAATAAGCCCGCAGCAATATGATCGTGTAGCGCATAAGAAAAACTACCGATGTTCAAGGGAGGTGTACCTTTTTTCAAAAGCTGATGTCTGAACGTTTAAGTGATGCTCGACACAATTTACGGTATGTGCTTGATGCTGACCTACTACGTTATGCACATCTGACTGCGCGTGATATATATTACAGAGATTTCAAGGGAAGCGGTGCACAACTTCAAACAGTGCAACAGAATTAGAAGAGATAAGATAACGAAATGTCAAACGAAGCATCAACTTGACGATGCATCGCAAACTGCGGAATCGGCCTGAAAATTTGTGGATAAGATAAAGAAACTGATCCCATCGTTCAGTAAAGAATTTGTTTTCAACTACGAGCAATCGGGATTTCAAGAATAAATGCATGTGAAAGGAACCATGGAAATAAGATATCAAGACAGTTGTCTCAAAATCAACTAAAATCAATGCCTTAAGCATTCGCATACAGTTATGTCGACTAGTAATCTGGATGGTAAATTGGGTGGGAAGTTATTGCGAGAAGTTGGAGATGCTCCGCTCCCAACGATCCTTTACCGTTTGCGTGATCTTGCAAGGGCAGTAGGAAATATTTATGCCAAGCCGCGCGGGATTAGCCGAGCGATCTTGGCGCTGCAGTCATGGACTGTGACGCTGATCCCGGCGGAGGTTCGAGTCCTCCCTCGGGCATGGGTGTGTGTGTTTGTGCTTAGGATAATTTAGGTTAAGTAGTGTGTAAGCTTAGGGATTGATGACCTTAGCAGTTAAGTCCCATAAGATTTCACAGACATTTGAACACTTTTTATTTATGTCATGGCAAGCAAGAGAGAGAAAATAGGCTTGTGAGAATTAGAACTATGGTATGAGCACTGCTTTTGGTGAATCTTATATCAGAATAACTAGTTTTTGCTTGATTCTTGGTCTGCATATAAAAATTGTACTCCTTTAGAGTTAACTACCCTCCTGAAAAGTGTGTGACATTGCTGTTCATACCAACCGGAACCACTGATCAACTGGATATTTGTTTCTTCCGCGCCTATAAAACATATTGTCGCACTATCTGCAGCTACGCTTTGAAGGATAACCAGTTTCACGTTAATTTCCATGACAGACAGTTTCGCATTCGACTGCATGCCATCGCGTTCCTCAGTTGTTACAACGATATGCTTCTATATGCATCCTTAAGAGCGGATACCTAGCACGGTTTGTAATTCCAAAGGAGTTCGCCTTAGATCTTGATGGTGCGAGCGTTTGTGATCGCAGTGACACGCCGCTATTCATTCGGTGTTCATGGTGCAATTTAACAGTTTGAACAATTCTTGAATGTCGACGATGTCCATTTTGTGAAGTGTAATACATACATCCCACAGAAGGTGGATCTCGGCACCTTCCGGCCACTCATTTTCTGTTGCCCTCCTAATGCATTTGGTGAGTCACTTGTACCTAATATTTTTCCAGCCATAATTGTTGGCACAATGCTATCAGATGAGCCTTACTAAAGATTGAACTTGCGACCTCGCACTCACGGGGTTCCCTGCAAGTACACAGAGATATCTGAATACATTTTGAGACTATCTAAATTACTTTCTTTTCGTTCCCTTTTGTTGTGTGATTATAAAAATTCCTTCCTTCAGTGTAGGTATCAATAGATTGGAAAAGCACTCAATTTTTTTCAGGTTACGTCACGGTCTTTACGAACATGATTTATTGGCTGTTACTGAATCTCATCATACAGATTTTTACAGTGGGAGTCCTAATATAAATAGTCACGCCTAGTACGTTTCACCGTCGCTCGTAGAAGAGCGGGTCTCATATAGTCCATAAAACGCTTAGACTACATCTTTAATTGCGATGCAAAGAATAAAGAACTCTTGTTAAGCAGTTATGTTTCCCAGAAGTAGCAATACGTCACCTGAACGCCGAACTAGCGAGCCTCATATTAAGACCATGAAGAATTATGGCCGACTGTTTAAGGAGTCAGAAACGTTTAACGGCGATCATATACAACACGTTACTACCGTTGCTGCCCGTAATACGCTAGTCATACGAGCACGCTGCTTGGAATAGTGCAGCGTCGGAGGGCTCGAGAGAAAGACGGCCGGCTGTACGTGACGTGGAAAGAGGTTCTTCGAGCGAGCCATAGTTTGCGCAGTAAACGTCTCACGGCTAAGTGCGGTGTTCGCCGACACGTTGAAGGGAGATTTATGCCCCGGCACAGGCGGCTGAGTGCACCAACACGTGTGCTCGCCGCCCGGAATAAACTACTGTGCGACGGGACGCGTGCGACCGCATCTCCACCGGCGCGACGGCGAGTTCTTTTCCGCCGCTGGGGCAGCGCGCTCTTAGCCGGATATCCGGTTGCTGCAATCAGACCAACAGCAGGGGCCACTGTGTGGCGTACACAGCGCTACCAACTTCCGGGATGTGCACAGTTAAGAGGGAGGCGGGTGGCTGCACTGCATTCCAATGCAGTCTACCGGCTGCGCTGACCCCTGCACGATACTTTCTGTATTCAACGCGCAGCCAATTCTCGAATCATGATCAGGAAGCAAGGCCGGAGTTTAACGTCTCGTCGTTGCCGAAGACAGTAGCGCAGTACCTCGATTGGACTCAATCAGTAGCTCCCTGATTGAAGGACCTCTCTTGACCTGAGAGCATCTGGCTAAACTGTAGAATACCTGATTCTTAGATACTTTATTGTCTCTGTTACCGATGTTTATTACTGTAACATGATACATTAGCTCTGCATAAACAGATTTATGTATTTAACTTCAGAGACCAATCCAGCCAGTACCTAAAGTCCACCGATTCTCTCCATGCATGTCTTTAGTTTCACCACATCCCGAAATACATTAAAATATATCTTCCGTTAATAAATACACAGTTTAGCACACTGGCTGCCAGACCTGAATCACCCAAGGCTATGTACCAGGCCAAGGACTTTTCCATAACTCGCTGCCTGCCGGACTTGAATTATCCAAGGTTACTTATCAGGCCGAGGCTTTTTTCATGTGTTTATAATTATTAGACACGTGGACTGTGCAGTTCATTCCTTCTTTATCATTCCGGCTAGGTCATGTTAACACTCATTATGAAACTCCTTTCACCATTTCGTACTAACGACATTTATTTTTTGAAGAATATGCTAAACATAATATAAATTCAACAGTTTGGTTTACAAATCCACCACAAATGTAATAACATATTTGAAACAATTAATAAGTTGTATGCTTTACTTGACAGGTGTGAATAATGAAAAAAACACTACAGGCACACGAATTTTTAATTCGGACAACCCTAACAACTTGTGCTGACTTTCTTTGACTTATTTATAGCTTCGCCTCGACCAAATTTTTGAGAGTATTTTTCGATAACATGGCGTGCACAGGTTTTTCTTGCTGCCGATCTCTTGCAAGACGTGGTTCGTAAACTTCGTGTTCCTGGTGTTCCTGGTGATCCTAGTACATCTTTCGGGCTTCCAGTGTTCATCAACGCAAGCGCAACTTCCTCTCGAAATTATGTTACGTGCGCACTTTTGTCAGTTACTAGGTTGTAGACTGCAAGAGCATTGACAAATGCCATATTGTGAGGACCTCGAATGCAATCTTGCGGTTCGACTTCACTAATTTACGTAAAAATTTAGGCATAAGACGCCATTCTATGTGACAAGCATATGAAGGATTTAGCGGCGTTGTATTAAAAAAAAATTCGATAGTTTTATGGTTGCTCCTTCTCTTGAGATGTTTGCTACCCTTTGTGTAACTTTTTTATTGGTCAGAAACAAAACATCGCTCATGCCCTTTGATTTTTCTACGAAAGCATTTCCGTTACTGTGCATACATAACATTTCATCTTTTTTGGCCTTTCCTTTTACTATGGTCATTGGATTGTACTTTCTGCTATTTCTCAATATACCAATGATGTGGGTTGACCGTTCATTCAACTTATGGGCTAAGGCAACGGTTGTATGGCCAGTGTGCACACAGCATTCAACATTGGACCCGTGAACACCATCACTTCACCAGAAGGCACTTCATGATAGTGGAGGGGCTAGGGGGGTGCTGGTGCATTTTCTTAGTGCAGGTTGCCTACATCAGGGGCAGGTATGTACTCAGGGGCAAACCTATTGTTCTCCTTTGATTGACAGGTACTTAACCTATTGCTCTCCTTTGATTGATAGGTCCTTAGCGTATTGTTGTGTTAAGTGCTATTCCATGTCATCCCCATTTCCTTTTGACTGACAGGCACTAAACCTACTGTCCCCCCCCACCCACTCTCCCTCCTCCAACACCCTCCCCCTCTCACTGCTACAGGTACACTTTCAGGTCTGAGTTATTGGAATAGGCGCCCTCTCAGTTTTATCAATTTGATTAACTACTTAATTAAATTGATCAATTAATTAACCTCTGATGGGACAGTTGCAAGCCCACCTGCCTCCCTTCCCCCCTCCAGCGGGAAGTTCAAATTCCATCAGGAGAATGCATCTACTAACCTCAGAAAATGGCAGGAGGATAGGTCACATTGACTATTTAATTAAATTTATCAATTAATTAACCTTTCTGATGGGAAAGAGCCATGCCCCTCTGCAACCCCCTCCCCCCCTCCCAGGCCTTGGAATGAAATAGTTAAAGTCTCCACCACGATCCTCAACCGACCACCACGCCCCCTTACCAACCCATGTTGGCGGGCTAACATGCACAAATGTATACTAACGTGTACTAACATGCACTAAAGTGCACAGTGCATGACCTCATCCAAGATAAGTTGGTGGTGGTGACGTCAGTTGATGATGCAAGTGCCAGCCCCCCCCCCCCCTGCCAGAAGTTTGAATTTTGGCAGGAAAAAAGAGCACCTCCACTATCCTAAGTCATCCAGCCACCACCTATTCCTAGGAACTGGGAGGAAAAACACTCAGTTGGTCGACCATTTGGAGGGTATTCTATTGCTCTGTATGGAATATTGACAATTTAGACAATGTATGGAATATATGGAAAGGGTATATTGTTTATTTATAAAAAAATCAGATTGTGTGGGTTGGATTTCTCTTACTCATCATTCTATGCAGTTTGGAAACATCTAGGTCTTGCAAGAAACAATTACATGGGGCAAACAAGTTGCATAACCTACTGTACTCTGGGTGTCTTAACCTAATGTTGGGCCCCTTGTTGGCACTTAACCTACTGTTCTGTTAAGTGGTTTTCTATGTCACCCTCACCTTCTTAAACTAATGTACTGCATTTCATATAAAAATTATTCAAATTAACTTAGTGTTCTGCACTTAACCTGCTGTTTTGCTCCATGTCACACACTCACACACAGCCTCCCCTTAACTATTGTACCGCTAATACCACAATGATATAAAAATTTATGCAAATTAATTAAATCGATATTCTTCACTTGTATGGCATAGATTTTTTTTAAATTCATGTTATTGGTCTTAGAGTATTGTTCTTCTGTATGGGGGCCCTTACCAGTTGGGTCTGGTTCAAGAGATTAAGAAGGTTCAGAGATGAACAGCAAGATTCATGATTGGTACATTTAACCACTGTGAGAATGTTACAAATGTCATTGGAAGTTTGAAGTGGGGCACACTTGCAGATAGACGACACACTAAATGGAAGGGGCTGCTCACTAAATTCCAAATCCTATCTTCCCTGAGGATGTAGAGCATATATTATTAGCACCAATTATCATATTGTGCAATGATCACCATTCAAAGATAGGGAAATTGGAGCTTGTATTGAGGCGTTCAGACAGTCGTTTTTCCCTCATGTGAACTGCGAGTGGAACAGAAGGAGGGAAATATAACTTTGGTATGAATAATGTCCCCCACCTCACACCGATTGGTGCACCGGGCAGTTGAGGATTGTGGTGGAGACTTTAACTATTTAATTCCAAGTCCAGTTGGGCATGGCACTCGCGAAAATCTGACAAAATTTGAATTTCCTGCCTCGGAGGGGAGAGGGGGTGGCAGGTGGGCATGCTACTTTCCCACCAGAGGTTAGTTAATTGATCAATTTAATTAAGTAGTTAATCAAACTAATTAGAGTGAGAGGGGGCCTATTCCAATAACTAAGACCTGAAAGTGTACCTGTAGCAGTGAGAGGGGGAGGGTGTTGGAGGAGGGGAAGGGGGTGGGGGGCACAGTAGGTTAGGTGCCTGTCAATCAAAAGAAAATGAGAGTGACATGGAAAAGCACTTCACACAACAATAGGCTAAGGAGCTGTCAGTCAAAGGAGAACAATAGGTTACGTACTGTCAATCAAAGGAGAACAATAGGTTGACATGGAAAAGCACTTAACAGAACAATAGGTTTGCCCCTGAGTGCATATCAGGCCCTGATGTAGGCAACCCACACTAACAAAATGCACCAGAACCCCCTCCCCCCAAATCACCCCTATTCATGATCTGTGAGAGCAATCTCCTTTCCAGCATGCACATTCACATGCCAGGCATTGCCTTTTTGAATACACAATTTGAAACCATTCATATGAAACGTCCCCTTTGGAAAATAATAAATGACTGTGCTGATAAACCTCTTATGTTATTTGATTTTCAAACAGCTGAATATACTCAGACATTTCTACCTTTAAATATTCTGATTATCACTAAACTGACACACAGTATTTTTAGCGCAACGCAATCTGACTTTCAATAATCCCTACAAAAGAATGGCCCTGACTAACAATAACCTATACCTTTCATGAATCACTTACCTCACAAAAATCTTCGTTACTCGAACTACTGCAATACAGCGAGCGCCAATACTGCCAGCTAAATAAAAGATTCTAACTTCTGAAGACACTAACTACTGATAGGCATAGTTAGCAAATGACAGATTTTGGTCGAGAACAAACAAAGTATTTACCTTAATAGTAATCAAAAGTAATAATATCAGTTCATGACATCCAGCCTCACAAATTTCCTTTTTCTGACGGACACACGTCCAGATCGTCCGCTCTCAAAATTATGCCATCTCTCTCCCCACATCCACCACTGCTGGCTCCTCACCTCCAACTGCGCAACGCCACGCGCTGGTCACATCCAACAGCCAAACACTACAATAGCGAATATTCCAACAATGCCAACCAGCCACAGACCGCACACAGCACAGCCAGTGTTATTCATACAGACCGCTGGGTGATGTTACCAACATAAAAACCTAAATAGCCTACTTACAAGTGCACTTCGTGAAATGTATCGTTTCTAAGATGAACTAACGGTGAAATTTAGTACTGTTTGCCTTTGTTTGCGCCTCAGTTGTCTCAAAAATGTAACATACTCAAAGAATCCTCAATGCTGTTTCAGGGCAAAACCTTAATCATTTAATGTTTGTGCACTACTGCATAACGATCAGTCTCCGTGACAACCACTTTAAAAACTCGGTCATAAAAACAATTGGAAAAAATGCGGTTCATCAGATCTTCCAGTCATTTTCTTCTTCACATGACCTGAAATTCCCTCATTACGAGTTGGGGTAAAATCATTCTTGTTTATGTATGTATCAGTTTACCTTTATGTTCCGGTTAGACACAAATAGCAGCCAATTTGTTAATTTCTACTTCTTAAAAGGTGCATCTAAAACGTGCGTTGAATGGTCTTAGAAAATGAAAGAGAAAGGAGTTACATACGGATTACCTTCATTGACCTTCAAAGTAATCACTATTAGCTGCATCTGACATCGGTTGTAAAGCTGTGTGTGAGTGTTATCAATCCGTTCTTGTGGAATCGCTCGAAACCCCTTGGTCACTCGCAATTTTTGCGAAGTGTAAGCCTTTCAGGGCTAGTTCAAGGTGGGGAAACAAAAAGAGGTCCACCGACGTCAGGTCTGGAGAATAAGGAGGATATTGCAGAACAGTCACCTAGCGTTGAGCGAGAAAGTTGAGCACCCAGACGCTGCGGGCATTCAAAAACACATGACCACAGTGTTACAAGCTATTTGACGAGAAGAGTATGCTGACAGCTTCCAACAGCTTTACAACCGATGGCAGAAGTGTGTTTTAGCTAATGGCGATTGCTCTGAATGCCAATAAATGTATTGCAACTCTTTATTCCTTTATTTTCTGATACCATGACCTGAACTTTTCAGACTAACCTTGTACAATTAATTTCTACAGGTTGGACTCAGTGTGCGGTGATGTGATGTAAGCCAGGAGATCAGTAGGATAGTCTGGGGCCAGTATTGTTATTCTTTTCGAACTACTCATGGGACGTGTACAGCAGAGTAGTCGATACGTAGCTTAACCAGACCATGCGCTTCACCCCCCCCCCCCCCCCAGCTTTCCAGCCATCTACCTTACCCCCTTCTGCACAGTGAAGCTATACTCAAGCGGGAGTTTACAAAAATAGCGACCCACAACTCCTTCAGCACGAGGTCACTCCAGAACTAAGTAAAAACAGACTTCGCTCGTGTCACTTACCTCTACAAGGTGCAAAATCTCTGGAGCGTAACAGAACAACAACAGTAAGCCGATGGACAGAAATAGGACAGAGAAACGTTACTCCAGAACAGCTGAAGATGCCCTGCATCTCGACCAGGTTTCGAGGGTCTGGACAGCATTTCAAGATTTGGTCTGCACACAAGACAGTAAGGACATACGGTGGAAGATGCGCTAATTCGCCCAGGTGTGACTGTGGTGCCGAACGAAAAACTGCTCATTACATCATACTTTCCTGGCGATCTGGAGGAGTTCCTGTTAGCAGCTAAGACATCAATTGTGTATGTTCAGCTGTTGGGTATAAGCTTTGTAAATGTTATAAATTTAATCAAATTGTAAGCATTTTCTATGTGTTAAATGTCTGTACATGTACTGTTACAGAAAAATGTTTCCTTGTGTGACATGATGCTAGCCTCATGCTAAATAAATAACAGGTATAACTTTTGCTCATTATTTTCGTTTCTGTTTAATTCAGTTTTTCTTCCGGCGGCAGCTCCCTTTAACTGCCGATAAATGTAAGTTGAAACACACAACAAAGAGAACTCGATAGTATCAAATTACAAGATTAACAGCAAAAATGTGAGCTCGTCACATCGTTTAAGTATATAGGGATAATATCACGTAAAATCGTCATTTGCGACGGAGAATGGAAGACCTAGATTTAATGAAAGATTCTAAGAAAATGCAAAATATGTGAAGGAAATTGCATAGTGGTAGTGTGACCAATTCTAGATAACTGTTCAAGTGTTTCGCGCTCTTATCGGATAGCCATGACAACATACATCGATCGAATTCAGGGACACGATACTAGATTGGTAACAGGTCGGTGTAGCACAGACGAAATTCAAACAGAAATGCTCGGGAAATTTAAATGGCTATCCCAGGAATAAAGACGACGTACTTCTCGCGATACCCTATTGGATAAATTGAGAGAATGTGTCTTCCAAGAAGACTGTGCAACCATCATGCTCCACAATTGCGTATCTCACGCAGGGATCATGAGAACAAGATAAGAGAGGCTATGGTACGTACAGAGGCATCTAGGCGGTCAGTTTTCTTCCTCGCTCACTACACAACTGCAACAGCATAGAAAATTTATACTGTTGGTACGATGATTCGCGGAGTATACAGGGTGTCCCAGAAATGCTCTTTTGTCAAAAACTGTCATTTTGAGCCCGTGGCTGTGTACAAAATATAGGTTGACTCTTACATAGAAGATAACAGCAACCAACCACGTTTTACAATGCTATTTATTTATTTAAATAGAGACGTTACCGGTTTCGAATCGACAGGTTAATCTTCAGACGGCTAGTTAACGTTTTACATTAGCTGCCACCTTTTGTTTCCCTAGCTGACAAAATTTCCTTGGGGTGGTGGTGCCCTACAATCAAAACAAAATGTGAGTCAGTGTCTTTTTAACTGTAATTGTGCCTCACAACGATTTTAAATGATGTAAACAAATTATTAAAGAGAAGATGTTTCGGTTACTTACGATGAAAAATTCGCGCCATTATGTTCCAGTGCAGACTGTGCCATGGCTCTGAACACTATGGGACTTAACATCTATGGTCATCAGTCAGACTGTGCCATGCATTTCACAAATTCCCGCAGTGTCTCACCATAGTTTAAGTATGGTGTTGTCAGTGTTCATTGCTTTTTTCGTGCATGTCGTACATCCCTCAACTTGTAGACACGAATACACAAACGTGTAATCAGTTTGAGTCACTGATTTTTGTCAGTCGTACAACAGAAGTAAATGAAAATTGATTCGGGTTCCACGTTAAACTGTAGGTCACCTTTCCCCTGTTAGGTAACTGGGATAGTAGAGTGACACGCAGATCACCAAAGTGGCGTCCAAGTGAAAGACTTGCTTCGGGCCGTTGAAGCACACAAAATTATTTATTAATAATAAAATGTTCTGTAAATCTCTGTTGCCCATTGGCTGTTGTGTAGCCACTAAATAAACACAATATAATTAGTCCCTACGTAAGAGCTAATGTGAACACGAAAACAAGAGGAAACATAAAAACCTCGGTTGACCCCTAATACGAATAGATGGAACATATTTGGCAGAAAACAAAATCAACTTTCAGTTGCAAAAGACAGTTGCAAAAGACACTGTAAACCGTTACCAACATTATAAATATAATTGAAGGAGCATAGGAAGAATTTTTCCAAATATTAACGCCAATTCGCCATTAATATTTGACTGACAGAGCTTCTGTTATTTTATCAAAACTGCTGTTATTGGATTTAGCTCATTTCACTTCTTCGTTAGAACAGTTTACTTCTCCAGATTCATTTTTCCTTCATGCCGCATCTTTTAGGACAGTGTAATTTTTGTCTTATATGGAAAATATTCCTCGTAATTGATCTAAGACAAACGTTCTGATTTAGATATTGAAGAAAATTAATGGAGAACTGTAAAACTATAGTGCTTTGGTTCCACTGATTCTCAGTGCCAAAAACGAATACTGTTGAGATCGTAGGATAAACGTTAGTGTATTTGCGTTATGTACAAGTGTCCAAGTTAAACATACGATAGCATATTCTGTGATAGCTTGAGACATAATTGAGATATTTTTAAGCGGTTTCCTTCCACAAATATGGCAACTCAATACGTTTTCTGTGTTTACTGCTGGTAGCGCCTGCGCATGCGCGTAACTGCTTTGTCCACGTAAGCTCGCGTCCTTAGGCATGTGGGTTCCACAGCAGGAGGTGTTCAGTGTGCTTCCTCTTGCTGAGCTGAAGTGTGTTACAGTGCTTAAGTACGGACTGCGATCAACTAACGACGTTCCCACGTACTTATCATGAAGAAATGGGGTCAAGTGGCTCCGGGACTCTAGCACACGATGTTGTCCATAAAAATTTGCGCCTACCACTTACGAACTGCGGCTTCGTCACAAAGTCAAGCCTGAAGACAAGCCGTGACGGAAAGCATTCGAGATGACAATTCCGGCAAAAACTGATGAAAACGAGGTTTTTCTCGACTTCGTCTGTTCCTCGGATGAGGCTACATCCCACACTTTCTGCACGGTGATCAACCAGATATGTTCCACAGCATTCGTGCAGCTATTTCACATGTTACATCTTGAGCGTTAGAAAACACTTCGAGAGAAATGGAGTACAAATCAGATGTTTGTTGCACCTATGGTGGCGCGCGTATCGAGGTGTATTAGGTGTGTAAAAAAACATTTTGAGTTGCCGTGTTTGTAGAAAGATACCGTCAATATGTATCGCAATTACTTTTGAAATTATTACATATTGTATTATTAGATGTTTAGCCCAGAAACGCAACATTATACAACTGTATCTTGTCTAACACACACTGGATAAAGCTGCAAGCACTTGTTACAGTTCAACTAACTCGACTTATTTCAATTTAACATAATCTACTACAATTCTCCAGTTTCCTCTTGCATGACAAACGATAACTTTTTTATGTTCCAGCCAATAACAGACGATGGTTACTTTGTATCCAACGTTTAGCAATACTGTTCACACTTTTTGAAGACATTTGTCAGTTAAGCAATTGCGAGACTCAGCGTACTGATTGTATTAACAACAAGCAGATGACAACATTCATTAGTTCATTCATTCAATAATTCATCACCTTCTGGAGAGCCCATCAAAAGAAAAACTTTAGACCTGTGAAACGAGTCAAGGTATGCGTTAACAAGAGACATAAAGCTTGGTAGAACTTAGTCTATGTAATTCATAATGCGTTTTTTTTAACAAGAACCTATCATCATACGTCCCAACAAAGTTGTGCACCTGCCAACTAAAAGTAACAAAGCAAATGGGGTCTAACACGCTCGATTAGTACCGCGTGGTGATATAGTGTCATTATAGAGCACGAAAGTGGGAGAGGAGGAATGACACAATATTATTGCGCAATACTTGTGTCCGGAACGCGTCAGTATCAGAAGTCCGCCTTCTTAGTGAACATGACCTTTGCTCGCATGTATTGCGATTGGAATCGATCCGTGCTGCAAACAGAAAAAAAGAGAAAGCGGCGATTAGGAAAAAGACTCTTCGACCGTATGCTACACACGACCACACAACCGTGCTAAAAGAAATGGCAGCAGAGCGCGATTACTGTCGGAATTTCTTAAGCATTGACGTTGAATGTTTCAATGAATTGGTGAACCCCGCTACGCGACATATACACAGAAACGGAATTGTGAATACATTTTTTTCCGCTTTCAATTTCCACTATGCTGGAAGCAGTCTGTAAACGCGAAAAGAGAAGGATACGTTGATGTAGAGGATAGGTAGGTAGTGCTCTTCCATATTGATGCAATACATAATTCAAGCTTTCGAAACAAACAAATAAACATTTGCAGTGTTATTTCCCTGCAATTAAACACTTTCGCCGAATGTTTCTACAGCTATTTACTAAATAATTATTAAATGTGTAGTCAAATTACCCCGTCCCGCTCATGCACTTCTGTCTTGGCAAGAGTTGCCGTGTATTGAGCAGTATCGCCCCTACACGGTACAATATACTGCGCGACCGTCAATATTTTTAAAGCTCTGCAGCCTACTTCAGTATACTGAGCAATCCGCCAGAGAATCAGTATTATTGTGCAATATTTAATTGCCGTTGCATAGTGAGGATGCTATTTTTCGTTCCCCCATGCAGACGACACATCTCAAACAGACGATAATTAAAAACATGTCTTATTACCCATACCTCCTACTAAGTATCTGGTTATTTGCGTTCAAGGAGTGAAAATAACTACAAGGGATAGTAATGAACATTGTAAACACACGTTACGAGTAGCAGTGTAATGCAATGCGGAATCTTTTGTTACTGATGTAGGTAATTATTTTCTTTGACAAATACTGATGTAATCAATTAGCCCACCGCTAGTGTGGTGATTTTATGTTCCATGTTGGATAAGAACAACGCCATAAACAGCTGAATAAAGGTAGTATTTTTAGTATTTCGATTACAAGCAAGAACAAGGCTACTCTTCAACCATTTTCCTATATCTTAGGTAATGTTTATAAGTAAACACTGTCCTAAATAAAAACAAACATACAACTCTTTGGGCAAATAATTAATATGTACCATATACTAGCATATAACTGAAAAACTAAGGTTATTCAAACAATACTTTTAAACGTTTGCAAGCAGTATACATTAGACCACCTAATAAATTTAAGATACTTTGAAGAAAATGGTAAAAATTACAAATTTCCGCTTAGACTTGTTCCAGTATTTGATCTTCTTTGCAGACCCGAGAAATTTACTCACATGGAAGACGTGAAATATTTCTCATTTTTGCTCTAGCAATAAGATGATTTCTCATAAGCACGCTTCCTACTTCTGTGAGAACATTTCGACATTCACATTCTCTCTCGTAGCTCATTATTAATACATCATTTAAAAACAAGGACATGTCAAATAAGCATATCTAACTTATTTTGTAACAGGTCTATTAACCTTACGACTACATATAATCAGAAAAATGCTAATGAAACTGCTAAGATATTAAGTTAAACATACCTTTTAAGTAACAGCCAACCGGACTGCATCTTCTACACGAATATGCGTAAGGAAGAATAGTGTGCCACTGCTCTGTTCGCACTTCGCATGCCTCGCGTAGGAATCACGAGAACACGATAACAGAGATTAGGGCGCATACAGAGGCCTCAGAGGCCTGTAGACTCACGTTTCCCGCGCTCAAAATGCGAATGGAATAGGAAAGAAAATGAATAACACATACTGTACAATGGCTTGCGGAGTACATGAGAAGGTATAAATATGAACAAGGGGGGGGGGGGGGGGGTCAACCAAAGCATTTAATTTATATGTCAGATGTTCTGAGTATGATCTGACAGCAACAGGGCTCAAAAACCTTTGTTGAACCAAATGCGACCGATTAAACTTGTTTTGGAGATCAAAGCAAGCCTTATCAAAACAATGCAAGAAATATAGCAGCATGCAAAGTGAATCGAGATTAAATATTTCCTTTATGAAAAGCAAGATAATGACTTCGAAAATTGAAATAGGATATCTATTTATTATTTAATAATTACTCAATTCGCCAACTGGATCATAACCACATTGTCATAGAATGTGTCATTACAAATACTGCACGTACTGAGCGAAACCAAAACAGAACACTGAAACACAGAAAAAGGAAATTCCATATTAAAAATGAGACTGAAATAAATCATAATAATTGTAACAATGCTAGCGTGTAGTGAAAACTAATACCTCTGAATTTTTTATGTGAAAACTTTTAAAGCTTTTTAAATGAAATAAGCATTGGTATTTTACATCTTCATTCTTCATGTCTACATACTTGCAGTTCTCTTCCGCTAAAGGACTTCTGGTTGTAGTGCAGCATAGCGATGTTTGATGTAACAATGCCGGTGCGTGAGAAAAAGTGTGCAATCGAGTTTATAATTAGGAGAGTTCGTCCGCACGTGGAGCATCCTCTCCTTCATCGTGACAATACGAGACGACACGCAGTCACTGAGACATATGTAACGCCTTGGGTTGACTATCATCATCCTCCGTACAGTCCCGACTTGGCCCCATATGTTTTTCATCTGTTTCCAAAACTTACAGAATACCTTCGAAGACTTCACTTTGACAGTGACAAAGTGGTGCAAGCAGAGGTGAGGTGTCATTATCAAAACCTAGTCTGTCGTGGAATAAATGTGTTTGTAACCAGGATGACAATGCTGAGAAATAAATATGTAGACATGAAGAATAGAGATACAGTGTGATAATAACGTTTGTTGTATTTAAAAAGCTTTACGGATGTCCATATAGAAAATTCGGAGGCATTAATAATAACAGGAATAAAGTGTACAAAGTGGTAATCACCTATCGGAATTGAGGTAAACGCCCTTCTGATATCTCAGTAGGATTAATGGAACCGATACGCATACATCGTAATATACTGGCCCCACATTCAAGCCATGTGACTCTTACTACCTTTAACGTACTTATCTGGACGGAGACTGTTACGTGGAACACTTACGGATAAACTGCTCACCAACCTGCGCCGTAGAGTGGCGACTCATTGTCTGCAACCCTCTTGAGCCGCGCAATGATAGACTAAGCGGTAAATTTCACCAGTGATTTAAGACGTGATAACTCTGCTGGCACCAGACATGTATGTGAATTGCTCATACTGATCCCTGGCTCTGAGACTCAGAAGCACTCATGCTTGGGCTGAGATAACTATTGAACTTAACTTGGACGAGCTCACAACTCTCGCCAAACTCATCGCGCTTGGGAAAGCTAGTATACCATGTGAGGAGTTCTTGCAGGCCCACTCACACGTTTTAGTTCTGCGACGCCTTTATTACGACTGGGAGAAAGAGCATGGTGAAAAGTCTCTGTTGGATTCCTTTCATGTTAATTTCTTAAATCTTTTGTCATTTACGGCATAAATTCCACTTCTAAATTTACCGTGGTGTTTCTATCTGGGAGGAGACTAAGCAGTGAAACGTGTTACTTTTACACATAAACAAGAACGATCTGTCACACTACTACTCTTTAAAACACAGTTTATATGTAATTCATGTCACACAGTCTCATACGGAACCTACATCCGCTTTCTTTTATATGCTGTATATGATAAGATACTGTCATCCTCCTTCCCTTCTGTGTGAAAGAATGAATGAGCAAATGTATTTCTAGTTGCATGCCTCAGGGTAGCAGACAAGCCTGTCTGCTAGAGAACAGTAGGACCAACGTCGGAACAGGTAGCCATGCTTTCTAGAAGCAAAGAGGTTTCTATTCTAAGTATGGTCCTGTCCGTCCCTTGTCATGTTGGTATAGGGAGCTGCCTCTCTGGTCACTTCCGTTTGTATTTGTGAAGCACGCTCGATAGGACCCCAGGTCAGTCTGTCCGTGGCAAACGTCTGAAGTGGTAAGATCTCCAGCTAAGCGCGTCTCTGCTAAGTCCGTAGGACAATGGATTTCTTAAATTAAGCCTAACTGAAAATTTAATCACCTATATTTCAGATTTAGCTCTAAAATATCTAGTGTTATCTAAAATTGCAACGCAGTGTATTTCGAGTGTGAAGTTCACAATATCTTCTGGTAGTTGCTTTGTCACTACTTTGTGAGTAAAGTGGAACCACGTGTTGATCAGTAACTCTAATTAAGATCATCCATCTTAAATGCGAATGTGCGTGACATTATAACGTCTCGTCTTGACAATATTTTTCAATATAGCAACTTTTCTTTATGTTCAACCCACGTGGGGTGTACTTTGTGAGACCAGTACCACGTGCTTATACAATTGTTTGACCCATCAGGTTAATAGTAAGACAGTAGTAACCAGTTCGAGGTTTTTCTTTTGTAAATTGCTTTTAGATCTAATTTATTTTAATTATCAAAATTACTGTGGAGTTACACTCTTTGTGTAAACCAAGTTGACCACGTAAAGCATTTGGTGTAATCATCAAAGTAGCCCTCAGCTATTCGTTTCGGAAGATTTCACAGAGAGTTAGTATGAATTTAGTATACCAGTGTGTGGTAATTACATGACGGACAGGATTGCACTAAGAACGTAACTTCTTTGGGTGAAAATTGAATCGGTTGGTTTTGGTTAATTTCCTCTTGTATATGTTTCAACGTTCTTCGTGTGTTATTTTATGAATGCAGTGTTGTATGCAGTCTCCCAGTCTTGGCTCCATATTAGATGTGTTCCGTAAGATCACAAACTCACATTTTCACAATCCTAAATAAGGCACCAGTTCAGTTATGAATCAAGTTTAATTTGCTGAAATTTCAATGATCAATGTTATAATAAATTTCCAAATATAAACTGATTTATTTCTTTTCATTTAATACCCGGTTGACGTATGACTATTTAAAGATTAAAATTAATGTTAGTCTGGTTGGGAATTTGGTTAGCTAGACTGGATACCTGGTGAAGCAGTTGCTCAGTAATGCAAGGTTAACTTCGTCACATAGCTCACAGCTTTTATCCCACCTTTATGGTCTTGAATAGCAACACCGCTTACACCTCAAATTAATGCAACAACATTACACATGGCGACCCTGTTCTGTGATTCTGCTAGACTCTGGAATCTCTGAAACGTTAGATTGCGAGCGTTGTATAACCTTAATGTCTTTCCCATGTAGCGCTCAAACAACTTCTGCGTTGTTTCTGAGCAGACTTTCAAAAGATTCACAGCGTTGTTGAGCGGCTTTGTGTTGTTTGTCTTGTTTTGTTTTCTACATTTGTGTGTTTTATATGTTTGTGTTTTTTTTTTCTCGCTTGTAAATTGCACTGACTTCGATCAAAGATATATTTGTTTTGCGTGTGAAAAAGTGCATACTAGGTTGGGTACCTTTCGTGTGACTGTCGTAATTTTTGGGGCATACATTTATTCTGATTAGTGTGTTGCATACCGGGTATAAATTGAACTAATGCAGATACGTAACCAAGCTAAAAGTAGGCGGTCCAACAACTTAAGCAACATGGACCAAGGGGATAATTTGATTTCGAATATTAACGCGTCCGACGGTTCCGAAAATGCAATGAGGAATACTTCAGAGGAAATGCAAATCAGAACGAACGGGCTCACATCAGAGCCAGAAATTAATTTGCCACCAACTAACCAAATTGATTTGGCAGAACTCATGAAAGCCTTATTGCGACAAAATAAAGAAAACGCAGAGAAATCTGAAAAATCGATCGAAGAGCTAGGCGAACAAATGTACAAAAAACTAATCCAGCAGACAAATAAAGTCGACAAGTCGATGCAGAGAGTGTCCGATGATATCTCACAAAGAATAAACAATCTGGCAAGTGAAATAAAAAGTGATATTATGAAAGAATTAGATCGTACATTTGAACAAATCGATGATCGTCTGCAAGCCTTAGATCAGGGCAAGCAGAGACGCGATGCGGAATCGAAAGAGAGCGAGGAACAGCTACTTAGGAATTTCCAAGCGCTGAGAGAAGAATGCCAAAGGGAACGCCAGCAGGTACTCTCCAGGGTTCAGGAGGAGGAAACGCATTGTCTTGCGTCCGTTAACAACACAGTTAGGTGGGGATTTCAATTTACCAGATATAGACTGGGACACTCAGATGTTTAGGACGGGTGGTAGGGACAGAGCATCGAGTGACATTATACTGAGTGCACTATCCGAAAATTACCTCGAGCAATTAAACAGAGAACCGACTCGTGGAGATAACATCTTGGACCTACTGGTAACAAACAGACCCGAACTTTTCGACTCTGTAAGTGCAGAACAGGGAATCAGTGATCATAAGGCCGTTGCAGCATCCCTGAATATGGAAGTTAATAGGAATATAAAAAAAGGGCGGAAGGTTTATCTGTTTAGCAAGAGTAATAGAAGGCAGATTTCAGACTACCTAACAGATCAAAACGAAAATTTCTGTTCTGACACTGACAATGTTGAATGTTTATGGAAAAAGTTCAAGGCAATCGTAAAATGCGTTTTAGACAGGTACGTGCCGAGTAAAACTGTGAGGGACGGGAAAAACCCACCGTGGTACAACAACAAAATTAGGAAACTACTGCGAAAGCAAAGAGAGCTTCACTGCAAGTTTAAACGCAGCCAAAACCTCTCAGACAAACAGAAGCTAAACGATGTCAAAGTTAGCGTAAGGAGGGCTATGCGTGAAGCGTTCAGTGAATTCGAAAGTAAAATTCTATGTACCGACTTAACAGAAAATCCTAGGAAGTTCTGGTCTTACGTTAAATCAGTAAGTGGCTCGAAACAGCATTTCCAGACACTCTGGGATGATGATGGCATTGAAACAGAGGATGACAAGCGTAAAGCTGAAATACTAAACACCTTTTTCCAAAGCTGTTTCACAGACCGCACTGCAGTTCCTTCTCTAAATCCTCGCACAAACGAAAAAATGGCTGACATCGAAATAAGTGTCCAAGGAATAGAAAAGCAACTGGAATCACTCAACAGAGGAAAGTCCACGGGACTTGACGGGATACCAATTCAATTGTACACAGAGTACGCGAAAGAACTTGCCACCCTTCTAATAGCCGTGTACCACAAGTCTCTAGAGGAACGGAAGGTTCCAAATGATTGGAAAAGAGCACCTATATCTCTGACGTCGATCTGTTGTAGAATTTTAGAACATGTTTTTTGCTCGAATATCATGTCGTTTTTGGAAACTCAGAATCTACTATGTAGGAATCAACATGGATTCCGGAAACAGCGATCGTGTGAGACCCAACTCGCTTTATTTGTTCATGAGACCCAGAAAATATTAGATACAGGCTCCCAGGTAGATGCTATTTTTCTTGACTTCCGGAAGGCGTTCGATACAGTTCCGCACTGTCGCCTGATAAACAAAGTAAGAGCCTACGGAATATCAGACCAGCTGTGTGGCTGGATTGAAGAGTTTTTAGCAAACAGAACACAGCATGTTGTTATCAACGGAGAGACGTCTACAGACGTTAAAGTAACCTCTGGTGTGCCACAGGGGAGTGTTATGGGACCATTGCTTTTCACAATATATATAAATGACCTAGTAGATAGTGTCGGAAGTTCCATGCGGCTTTTCGCGGATAATGCTGTAGTATACAGAGAAGTTGCAGCATTAGAAAATTGTAGCGAAATGCAGGAAGATCTGCAGCGGATAGGCACTTGGTGCAGGGAGTGGCAACTGACCCTTAACATAGACAAATGTAATGTATTGCGAATACATAGAAAGAAGGATCCTTTATTGTATGATTATATGATAGCGGAACAAACACTGGTAGCAGTTACTTCTGTAAAATATCTGGGAGTATGCGTGCGGAACGATTTGAAGTGGAATGATCATATAAAATTAATTGTTGGTAAGGCGGGTACCAGGTTGAGATTCATTGGGAGAGTCCTTAGAGAATGTAGTCCATCAACAAAGGAGGTGGCTTACAAAACACTCGTTCGACCTATACTTGAGTATTGCTCATCAGTGTGAGATCCGTACCAGATCGGGTTGACGGTGGAGATAGAGAAGATTCAAAGAAGAGCGGCGCGTTTCGTCACAGGGTTATTTGGTAACCGTGATAGCGTTACGGAGATGTTTAACAAACTCAAGTGGCAGACTCTGCAAGAGAGGCGCTCTGCATCGCGGTGTAGCTTGCTCGCCAGGTTTCGAGAGGGTGCGTTTCTGGATGAGGTATCGAATATATTGCTTCCCCCTACTTATACCTCCCGAGGAGATCACGAATGTAAAATTAGAGAGATTAGAGCGCGCACAGAGGCCTTCAGACAGTCGTTCTTCCCGCGAACCATACGCGACTGGAACAGGAAAGGGAGGTAATGACAGTGGCCACACACCGTTGGGTGGCTTGCGGAGTATAAATGTAGATGTAGATGTAGTAGCGGACAACAGTCAATCGATTGACGCACTCGAACACCAAGTAGAACAATTGAAGCAAACTGGGGCGGAGGACAACAGACAAATACATGATAAGATTGCGGCATTAGCGAACATCGTAGGCACTATGAAGGTGACGGAGAGCGATAACAATACCACACCGGTAGCGGTCGTAGAGACCGAAGAAGTGCGATCACTTCTTAGATTTCAGAAGGGACAGTTCGAAGTGAACAGGCGGCACAAAGCTGTAACAGGCGAATTACAATAACGTGTGGCGCATCTGGAAAGCCGCATGGGGTGTGATTCCGAACTCGCCAATAGCACTAAAAATAGCTATGCGAACAGTGCAGAGAGGGAATCCGGCCACGACGGAGATTTTGACGACAGGGAAGAATGTATTTTGAGGGGCAGACATGAGAAGAATAGGAACATTCAAGGGCCTCGCCAGGAGGAAATGCGGGGATTTGATTTCAAACATTTCCTTACGGTGAGAAAGTTTGAGATATTTCGAAATTCGCAAAAAGGAACACATCCACGAGCATGGCTCGAGCAATTTGAGTTCTGTCTTCCCCCCGACTGGGTAAGTTCACATAAGATAAAATATATGTGTGGCTATTTGGAAGGCGAACCGGCGATTCGCATGAGGTCGGCAGCGCGTCACTGCAACTCCACTCGGGAGTTTCGACAAGCCTTTCTGTCCGCCTATTGGTCGGAAGCGGCACAAGATAGGGTCAAGCATGGCATAATTATGCTGCTAAATTTGAACCAGTCTGGTTTCGGCAGCGCAGCACGCCTATTCGACCACATGCTGCACGCAAATCAATTTCTATACGACCCATACGGGCCTGCGGAACTAATTAGGATATGCATCACCAAATTGCCGATGCACTTGCGCCACGTCATTCTTGCGGGACGATGCAAAGAGGACGTGGAAACGTTTAAGACACTTCTCCAAGAGTTGAAATATAATACAGCAGAATGCCCGCCTAATCAGGGACAAAGTTATTACGGGGCACAGCAGCGCGATCGCAGTCGTGGCCGTAGTACTAATCAACGGCGTGACTGGTCGTCGCGACACGAACGGAACAATAATCGCGACCGGCCGTGTTCGTTTGGTCCTAGACTCGAGACAGATAAACACAATTATTATGTCGGAAACGGACAGGCCTGAGAGCCTTGAGGAACTCTTACATCGTTTCCACGGGGTAAAGGTACTATCATCTGTCGACCACCGTTCGAGTTTTTGGCAAATCGTGCTACACCCATCTTGCAGATTATATACAGCGTTCCTGTGTTATGGAAATTGTTTCCAATTCCGGCGTCTCCCGTTTGGACTAAACGTCTCAGCAACTGCTTTTATAAGGTGATTAAATAGCATTTTGCCTGATGATTTGAAACAGCGAGTGAAAATTTACGTGGATGACATATTAATTGCGGAAAAGTCGTGGGAGGATCATAATGACGTTCTGAACAGACTACTGGATGTTTTTGAGAAGGCAGGTGTAACAGTCAACTTAGATAAGTCACAGTTCGGACGAGAGAACATAAAATTCTTAGGCCATATTGTCTCAGCAAATGCAATACAGCCTGACCCGGAGAAAATTGCGGCGATAGCGGAGTGTGCAATGCCGACAAATAAAAAACAGTTGCGAGCATTCTTAGGTCTGTGTAATTTTTATAAGCGATTTATAAATTTTAGTGTACTTGGTACACCCCGTCTATGTGGACTAACAGGGAAGAACGCTTTGTGGGTCTGGGATCAAGAGGCACAGGATGAATTTTATAAATTGAAAAAGGTATTGGTAGAGGCTCCCATCCTCGTGCATCCCGACCTGACACAAGAATTCTGTTTAATGACGGACATTTCCTTGTCAGGATTAGGTGCGGTACTGTTTCAAACGGAAGGAAATGATGATATTACAACTTGGAAAACAATCTCGTTTGGGAGCAGGGTGCTCTCTCGATGTAAAAAAAAATATTATTCCGTGACAGAATTCGAAGCACTCGTGATAGTTTGGGCATTCTCAAAATTTAGGTATTTCTTATTTGGGAGGACCACCAGGGTGTACACTGACCATCGTGCACTCCAATTTCTTATGAGCACAAAAATCACGCATGGGAGACTAGGACGTTGGGCACTATATCTACAGGAATATAATTTCACTGTAGAATACATTCCGGGACAGAAAAATGTAATTGGTGACGCTTTATCGCGCATTCCTATAGGTTTGGTTCACACAGAAGAAGGGGAACTCGGTGAAAATAATTTTAGCATCCTATACTTACAGAATGTAGCGTTCGAGAACTTTGTTACCACCTCTTTAGGGAGTATAGCGGACGAACAGGATAAGGACGCAGTATTGAAATATATAAAGAAGAAGTGGGAGGACAAGAAGAATCTAGGAATACGCCAGTACTACTTAGTGCGCAATAGAATACTATTCAAGAAACGAGCCCCGGACGACTCCAGATAGATGTTGGTGATTCCGGAGGAACTCGTAAACAAAATTATATGGTACATACATTTGAATTATGGCCACTTCGGAGCACAGAAATGTTGTGAAAAACTGAAGGAGGAATGCTATTTTAATAACATGCTACGGCGTATTCGTTGTGTACTTAGAGTGTGCGGAACTTGTCAGCGAGCAAAGGCGGCCACAGTGACGTATGCTGCATCATTGCACCCGATAATACCAAGCAAACTTTGTGACCTCGCGGCCGTGGATCTATTTGGGCCACTAATACGATCTAAAGCAGGTTTTCGTAGCGGTGGAGCTAACCTCCAAGTTTGTGTGTCTGACTCCGTTGAGGCGAGCCACAGGAAGGGCAGTCGCAACTGATTTGCAAAGCAGTTTCTGCATGAAGTTGGGCGTGTGAAAAGGGTTATCTTGGATAATGGACCACAATTTAGATCGCAATACTGGCAGCGGATGCTTCGAAGGAGAAGAATTATATATATATATATATATATATATATATATATATATATATATATATATATATATTTTTTTTTTTTTTTTTTTTCCCCAGCTCGACCGAGCGAGGTGGCGCAGTGGTAGCACACTGGACTCGCATTCGGGAGGACGACGGTTCAATCCCGTCTCCGCCATCCTGATTTAGGTTTTCCGTGATTTCCCTAAATCGTTTCAGGCAAATGCCGGGATGGTTCCTTTGAAAGGGCACGGCCGATTTCCTTCCCAATCCTTCCCTAACCCGAGCTTGCGCTCCGTCTCTAATGACCTCGTTGTCGACGGGACGTTAAACACTAACCTAACCTAACCACCCCAGCTCGAACCCCAGTGGTGTATTATGTGTGAATTAGGAAAACTATGTAGATTATACTGCAGTCGTGATCACCGATCATAGGACATACACCTAAAAGGATTTCAGAACATAATTAATGAGTTACCTAATACGTCAACAAAGCTTCCGCCAATCACTGTGCTAAAAAACAAGGAGCCCCGAGCAAAATCAAAGAAGTGGTGCCTTGGCCACTAGAGCCGAGACTACGCCGGAACGAAATTGTTGACTTAGCTTTACGCACATCAAGCGTGCAGCAGAAGCCAGAGTCAAGGCGTATAAGAAAAACGTGAGAAAAACAGTGTTTAATGTAGGACAAAAAGTTCTTATCAGATCACACAAGCTGTCTAACAAACGGTCAGGTGCCTGCAAGAAATTTTTTAATCTCTTTAACGGCCCATATCGGATAAGGAAGGTTCCCGATGAAAACGCCATAGAAGTTGAAACTCGTCGATCGAACAAATCAAAAGGGCTACACCATGTGTCAAGCGTAAAACCATACATTGAGTAGAAAGGACAGTGAGGAGTAGAGAGGACGGTGAAGAGAAACAATTGATTAGTTTACATTTGTGATAAATGCATTTTGATTAATATGTTGGTAAAAATAGTGATAAAGATGTTTCTATGTGATTGATTGAAGTGATGTTTGTAGTTTTTTTTCTTTCCTTGTGCAATTGGGATTTAGGTTGGTTCAAATGTGAAGATAAAAGGTTTCTTTGTGAACGAATGAAATGCTGTTTATGTTTTTTTGTGTAAATTGAAACGAGTCGCTCCTGAGGGAAGCAAGATCTGTGTTCAATTAATGCGAAACTCAGGGGAATATCCGATCTGTGGGTATTATGGGTCTGGCGAACCCAGGTCCCCAGCTGTTAGTAGTCTTGTTTCCGATTTTCCGCTTTCAGTGCTACTATCTATCTATTACTATTCTATATCTGTCAGTATAAATGAGGATCTCTTACTATAGTATGCGTGTTGTATAAATATTTTAAGATAGGAGAACTCTGAGAAAGGAATGAGTAAGTTTGGAATCTTGAAAACAGGATGCGATAATACGATTGTTTAACAAATGGCTTCCCAATATACGCTAATATGTTAATATTGATCATATATGTCTTTTTTGTTCTTTATAGCTGAGTACGTAAAGTGCTGTCTGTGGATTTCGTAAGTAGATTGATTCCCTTCAAGGTGAAAGAAGAGTTGTGGTTTGTGTAATTTACGTGGCCTGAAATATTATTGTGGTAGTCAAATACGAGCAGTTTTTCAGCAAATGGAGAATGGAACAGAAATATGGATTCATTTTGTAGTCTTGATTGATGTTGAGCCAAAGCCTGAAAAATTATTCTGCGTTAATACTTGTCCTAGAAAAGCGACGTTTATGTGTTTTGCTGATGCTGTGAGCATTACAGTTTACTGTTTTTGCTGGTGTGGGATTCACTGCAGACGATACGATTGAACTGAAGAAATTTCCCTCTTGAAGGTGGAGGAAGATTAAATAATTTTGATTGTAGGACCGAAGGTAAGCTTGGTTTAATGTAATAAGGATGAAGCAAAACATTTGTCCATTTAAACTACAGGAGGATTCGGATCTTTTGTGTCAGTTGTAAGTGCAATAGGATGTTAAGATGAAACTGTTTTACAGAATAGAGGAGACCATAATTTTGCCATTCATGAGAAATGAATCCAGAATAACCACAACAGGCGAAATAACTGATTTGTTAGCGAGAGGTTACTTAAAGAAGGAACGAAATTGGAGCAAAATGGGTAAGAAAATGTAGTATAACCTGTATAATGAAAATAATTTTACCCTTCTCAGAGTCATCTGTGTGATTAACTCTTGTGATAACGTAATCTTAGACGAAATTGTCTTACTGTTTTATGTATGAACATATGAGTGTGATAAATGTATAATTGCGAGTCTCTTATCAGGTGTGTCAACTGGTATAAATGTTATGACGTGTAAATAACCATTGTTCTTTTTACTGTGTATGTTTAAGGAAAGTTTCTCCATATTTATCATGTGACAAGACATATGCCGCGAGCGTCAGGAAGAGGACGAATTAGAACAATGTTGTAGTGGTATAAACACTGTGTTGAAGTAGCATTGAAGTAGCTTGTTGGATTAACTAGTAGTGGACTGAAGTAAAATTTTGTGTAATTCATGTTTATGGGTAGTTAGTTTGTAGAATAGACAACAGGTGTGCATGTGTGTGTGTAAATAACGTGTGAACCCTATGCTGTCCTAACCTATAATTACACAAGGCATAATCCTATTCATTTTAGTGAACTAATAAGTAGCATTTGGTTTATTAAAACGCAAGTGAACCACATTAGTGATGTGGATTTAGATATTATATTGTCAGTTCATTTAATTTTTGTTTTTATACTGTCAAGTCATTTCACTCTTATTTTTTTATATTGTCAAGTCATTTAACTTTTATTTTTATATTGTCGAATCGTCTAACTTTTTTATTTAAAAAATTAAGTCTCACTTTTGTTCTTAAAAATTGTGAAAGACAATACAAAGTGGTATTATGTATGACATTTTATAATCACATAACTGTGATGAACAATTTCTGTGAATGCAGTTGAGAACGTGAAAGAAAACCGGCTAAACTCTTACGAGACAGTGGGAACAGCGAGGCGGAGGACTAGTTGTAAACAGGCGGGTTTCCCAGCAGGACACACTGTCAACCAGTCCACTTCGGGAGCGCGGTCGACAACAAAAGAAGGGTATGCGGCAAGCACTTTCCCTTGCACACGGAGCTAATGGCTAGCCGCACCAGTGCGACCCTTCGTGGAGGCGATGACCTGAGATGGCCGAGCGGTCCACTGTGCGGAAATCCATCTGCTGGCAACGCACCACACTCACGCGACCGTGATGAGGCGCCCGTGGTGTAACGACAGAAGACAGGGGATAAAGGGGTGTGGAGCCTTTTGACAGGTACTGTCCAGAGAAACTTGCAGACGTCAACGACGCCTATCAACATTTCCTGACGGATGCCCACTGTCAAGCGACAGTAAATCATGGTTCGATGTTCTCTAGTTGCTAAGGGTGGCACAAAGAAGAGCCACTAAGTGTCATCCTTTGCCAGGAATATCAAACCGGCGAGCCAATTGAGGATAACTCAAGAATGTAACAACACAAGGGGCGTGGAGCCTTTCGACACGTATTGTCCAGAGAAACTGGCAGACTTCAACGAGGCCTATCAACATTTCCTGACGGATGCCCACTGTCAAGCGATAGTAAATCACAGTTCGATGTTCTCTGGTAGCTAAGGGTGGCACAAAGAAGAGCCATTAAGTGTCATCCTTGCCCAGGAATATCAACCTGGCGTGTCAAACGAGGATACTGCACGAATTTGACAACACAAACATGAAACCAAATCGAGATGTACGTGACATGGGCCACCAAGAGAAACTTAATGAGAGGGCAGAGATGGCGGGATTGCATGCAACAGATGGACTTTTGTATTTTGCAGGTGTTTTTTTAATTGGTGTTTTTTTTAGACGTTGACCACTCTACTTTCAGAGCTGTTTTATTTCTCAATGTTTGTTTTTGTGTGATGTATTAGATTTGTGATATTTTGTTTCGTAAATTCATTCCTGTGGCATTGCTTCGTTTATCAGTCAGATAGCTATTCATTCTCATTGGACTGTGATCGATTAGCCTTTGCATGGGGCATATTTATAGTGAGGAACCCCTTAAGGGTAACAATCACATAATTAATTGTAATTTCAGTATAATGACACAGTGATCATTGTTTGTTAACTAACTGAAATAAAGTACAGTGATTAAATTAGAGCCACAAAGTTATTTTAATTCTAAAAATTATTAGTTTTATAAGATATAGAATTTTTTTGCGATAACCACATTGTAAAACAGGTTTTTTTTCTCTTATAGGTTTTTTTTTTTTTTGCTTTTTCGGACTGTGCATTGTAATGTTCTGCTTTATAATACTGATGTTATTTTCATGTTTTTTTTTAAATTGCTGTAGCACCTTTGCTATTTTCATAAATTTTACTTGTTAATAAACAGTCATAAATTTTCCTGTGATCAGTTGGCTCTGGCAATGAGCAAATACTGGTGAACTCCATAAGGGTAACAACCAGAAATTGTTTTCATATTAATGACACAGGAACCATTGTTTTTACTTGCTGACCGAATTAGGTCTAGACTATCTTTTAAATAGGTGTCACAGATTCTTTTTTTCTCTTTGAAATTGGTAGAATCTAAAGATGTGTTGAAATTATTGTGTTTTAGCAAGTAGCTGGTGACCTTTTGCCTTTTCTTTACATTTTTGGTTTACGTTGGGTGTGAGAAGCCTGCTTGGGAATGTCCTAGCACGGCCAGAAAATTCCCTGCACAGTCTTTTCCCGGAGCGTTGGGGCTATGAAAGGTCTCTGTTGGATTTCTTTCATGTTAATTTCTTAAATCTGTTGTCAGTTACGGCATAAATTCCTCTTCTAAATTTACTGTGGTGTTTCTGACTATCTGGGAGGAGACTGAGCAGTGAAACGTGTTACTTTTACACATAAACAAGAACGATCTGTCACACTACTACACTTTAAAACACAGTTTATATGTAATTCATGTCACACAGTGTCATACAGAACCTACATCCACTTTCTTTTATATACTGTATATGATAAGATACTGTCAACCCCCTTCCCTTCTGTGTGAGAGGATGAATGAGCAAATGTATTTCTAGTTGCATGCCTCAGGGTAGCAGATAAGCCTGTCTGCTAGATAACAGTAGGACCAACGTCGAACCAGGTAGCTACACTTTCTAAAAGCAGAGAGGTTTCTGTTCTTAGCCCAGGTCAGTCTGTCCGTGGCGAACGTCTGAAGTGGTAAGATCTCCAGCTAAGCGCGTCTCTGCTAACTCCGTAGGACAATGTATTTCTTAACTTCAGCCTAACTGAAAATTTAATCACCTATATTTCAGGTTTGGATCTAAAATATCTAATGTTATCTAAAATTGCAACGCAGTGTATTTCGAGTGTGAAGTTCAGAATATCTTCTGGTAGTTGCTTTGTCACTATTTTGTGAGTAAAGTGGAACCATGTGTTGATCAGTAACTCTAATTAAGATCATCCATCTTAAATGCGAATGTGCGTGACATGATAACGTCTCGTCTTGACAACATTTTTCAATATAGCAACTCTTCTTTATGTTCAACCCACGTGGGGTGTACTTTGTGAGACCAGTACCACGTGCTTATACAATTGTTTGACCCATCAGGTTAATAGTAAGACAGTAGTAACCAGTTCGAGGTTTTTCTTTTGTAAATTGCTTTTCGATCTAATTTATTTTAATTATCAAAATTACTGTGGAGTTACACTCTTTGTGTAAACCAAGTTGACCACGTAAAGCAAGTGGTGTAATCATCAAAGTAGCCCTCAGCTATTCTTTTCGGGAAGATTTCACAGAGAGTTAGTATGAATTTAGTATACCAGTGTGTGGTAATTACATGACGGACAGGATTGCGCTACGAATGTAACTTCTTTGGGTGAAAACTGAATCGGTTGGTTGTGGTTAATTTCCTCTTGTATATGTTTCAACGTTCTTCGTGTGTTATTTTATCAATGCAGTGTTGTGTGCAGTCTCCCAGTCTTGGCTCCATATTAGACGTGTTCCGTAAGATTACAATCTCACATTTTCACAATCCTAAATAAGGCACCAATTCAGTTATGAATCAAGTTTAATTTGCTGAAATGTCAATGATCAATGTTAAAATAAATTTCCAAATACAAACTGATTTATTTCTTTTCATTTAATAACCAGTTGACGTATGACTATTAAAAGATTAAAATTAATGTTAGTCTGGTTTTGAATTTGGTTAGCTAGACTGGATACCTGGTGAAACAGTTGCTCAGTAATGCAAGGTTAACTTCCTCACACAGCTCACAGCTTTCAACCCACTTTTATGGTCTTGAATATCAGCACCGCTTACACCTCAAATCAATGCAACAACATTACAATGGCGAGTAGCGAACCGAAGGAACTCAAGAAAACCTTTCGGCCATGTGTCAGGTTAGATTTTGTCCCACATCTTCCTGCTAGGATCTACACCGATAAACAATAACCTGTCCTTTTGAAACTCAGGTGCCTCTCCCACTTCTCGTATACGAGCATGAACTGCAGACTTTACAGATCTGAGCATAGGTTAGTGGAGTCGGAAGTGAAGTTAAATGAGTTTTGTTAGATTCGAACAGAACAGGAAGGAAATTGTGATAAGGGCTTTATCGACTAAAAATGTATTGAATGAATCTTAGTCAGTAATGAGACTTGTTTCAATAATAAACAACAGTTATTCCGTGGGAGCCATTAATGCATCATTTCATTTTTAAGAGATGAATTCAAACGTTAATAGTTAATGATGAAAATAGTGGATTTCCAGAGATAATATCAGATATATGTAAAACCATTCAAAGCATGTACGAACGAAAGGTACCTCGAGATGCTGGTATTGCAATATAAGTGCTTAAAACTGGAGTAATTTAAAAGCAGCATGCAAAATTTTTTGCTGAGGGTTTATGCAATACTACGGTACCTCGAACAGTACTACAACCGTTCTATTTCATGAAAAAAGAAGAAATACAAGACATTAAAGCTACGCAGCTACCAAAGAGATTTTCGAATACTATAATAAATTTATAACGTCGGATTTTAACGAAAAAAAGTACCATGCAAGATGTACAATAGATTTAACGCAATCTATTATTTGTAAGGATTGTATGAAATTATGGAACTGAACAAGTTTGAAGGAAAGTTAGAGTGTTACGTCCCATCGACGGCATTACAGAGGGCACAACGTCACGGGGAAGGACATCGGCCGTGTCCTTAGCAAAGGAACCATCCTAGGATTTGACTGGAGCCGTTTAAGGAGATCAACATACAGTATGACTAAGAATTATCGCTCTGGCTACTACTCTTGGTTTTGAGAAAGCTTTTGACTCAGTTTCAGTAAATTTTTAATAACAGACAAACAATTGTTTGTGCCTGTGGTACGCAGCGCACTGAAGAACACATGCATCAGTGCTGCAGTTTACAGTAGGCTGTATGACGATAGTGATAAATTTCTTTGACAGCGAAGTGGCTCCAGGATTCCATAGCACTAAAACGATTATCAGTATCTCTGCAGGAAGTTCCATAATGTGAGAAAAAAGAAGAAGCTATAGGGATTATTGGTACAGATTTGAGTCTGTTTGATACTGCTGACTACGTTGTACTATCTCTAGCGCAAATAAACTACTCCTGCAAATTGATGAACTTAACATAATAATTTGGAAAGAAGACGTGATACTCATTTGTATAAACTTACAGAAATGCAGCTAAGTGACGTGGTCGACAACCGCTGACATTTTGACAGGTGGTCATAATGTCATTTTCAAGGCAAAACTACAGAAATTAAGGGCTGTGCAAGGCAATTTAAAGCCTCGGTCAGTGATAATTCCGGAAAGATCACACAAACAGAGACACACACACACACACACACACACAAATATACACACACACACGCACACACGCACACACACTGTAAACACAAGCACCACAGCACAACCAGAAATGACCGACGCCAGAAGTTACTGATAGCGAAGATTACTAAACAATGGGTAGCAGGTACTCTCCCCCTCCGTTCTTTGACGATGGAAAGAGCAGGATGCTACACAGAATTTCAGAGAAAACCTCCATCTTCATTTACAAGGTTACTTCCTAATTTAATTTAAAATACTTCCTTAATAACACTATCCCAACAGCTGGAAGTGCGTGCCGGAACCTCCGTGTTGTATTCCATAGTGTGACCGGTGCCAGGACAGTGTTCTACAACAGCCTACCTGTTCGGGTAACGTAAGCGTGTGTAACACTTTTATTCAGTACACCGGTCCTCTATGGTCCTGACAGTCTGACCAATATATGGCATGCCACAATCGCAAGGAATACGGTTGACTCTAACCTTACGAAGACAGTTTTCACATCATAGTCACGCAAAATACCATCATTCTTGTTGGAAATGTGCCGTGCGTAAGGCAGAAAGTCCGCATATCTTGGTTTGAAAACAGGGTTTATTGTGTGGTATCGTTCTCTGTGTGTCTAGTAAAGCCAACCAATGCCCTTGAACAGTGCAAGGAGATGCTTTGGCTCTAAGCCCTATGGGACTTAACATCTGAGGTCATCAGTCCCCTAGACTCAGAACTACTTAAACCTAACTAACCTAAGGACATCACACACATCCATGCTCGATGCAGGAATCGAACCTGCAACCGTAGGAACAGCGCGGTTCCAAACTGAAGCGCCTAGAACCGCTCGGCCACTGCGGACGCCTACAAGTGCTTTGCTACACACAATTTCTTCAGGTCTGGTTAATCCGAATACTCCGTGTCTTTTAATCTGCAATGCCTCGCATTCAAAAATCAAATGTGATGCGGTTTCCTCGCCCACACCACCAAACCTGCATTTGGGGTCTTCTTCTGCGCCGGCTGGAGTGGCTGTGCAATCCTAGGCGCTACAGTCTGGAGCCGAGCGACCGCTACGGTCGCAGGTTCGAATCCTGCCTCAGGCATGGATGTGTGTGACGTCCTTAGGTTAGTTACGTTTAATTAGTTCTAAGTTATAGGCGACTGATGACCTCAGAAGTTAAGTCGCATAGTGCTCAGAGCCATTTGATCCATTTCTTCTTCTGTTATCCTCATTGTATGAATGTGTGTTTTGAAATTCCCATGGCCTGTCAATAGTCCAACCATGAGTTTCATTTCTCTTTTGTTCAAGCCCAGCATTGAGACTTCTCTCAGAACGTGGCTTCGGCATCAGTACCTTGCACTGTTTTTTGCTTTTGGACCTTAGCCCAATATTCTACATGTTGTCTCCATGTCCAGTCTCGTAGTTTTATTTTGACCATCGCCGTGGTGATTGTCAGAATAGGATCCGGTCCAATAAATGGTGTCATCGCCCCTATCCTGGCCAATCTATCGGCTTGCTCATTATCACTAATACCTGAGTGACCAGGGACCCACAGTAGGTTTACCCTATTGCTTTCCTCTAGCTCCACGAGGACTTTGTGGCATTCTAGACCTTGGTGCCAATTCCGTATTATCATCGTTGACTGGTGCATGCTTGGTCGACAGCCGGACGCAAGTCCGATCTGTCTTTCACTATATACATTCTGACGAAAGGTGATCTCAGGATGGGTTAACTCCGTGCCAAACTCTCAGGCTCTGAAATGACGTGCGCCCTGTGAACCAAGTTACAAAGTACCCCTTCACACTAAGCCGGAGGATGAAAACAATCAGTCATTAGATACAAGTTAGTGTGAGTAGGCTACCTATAAACACACACGTTGTCTTGGCACGTGTCATCCTGTGAAATACATGAACATGGAGATTCTGGCATGCACTTCCAGCTATTGGGATAGTGTCATTAAGGAATCGGTTGAAATTAAATTAGCAAGTAACCTTGTCAATAGAGATGGGGCTTTTGCTTAAATTCTGCTCCCTCCCTTGTCAAAAAACAGTGGGACATAGTTTATGCTTCCTCAACCGTTGATTAGTAATATTCTCTATCGAGAATGTCTGCCGTCCGTTATCTTTGATTGAGAGGTGGTGCTCGTGTTTATAGTGTGTGTGTGTGTGTGTGTGTGTGTGTGTGTGTGTGTGTGAGTGAATGTGTGTGTGTGTGTGTGTGTGTGTGTGTGTTTTATCTTTCCGGAATTGTTTTACAAATCGAAGTTTTAAAGCGCTTGCAGAGCGCTTACTTGCTGCAGCTTTCCCCTGAAAATGACAGGGTGGTCTGCTTTTGGATTATCAGCGACTGTCGACGAAGTCACCACCCTGCATTCCCCTAAGTTATTTGAATATTGTAGACGCCGGGAGAGACTCGGGTTTCTCAATAATACTAAACTAAGATTTAGAAAAGAAAATTGTAACAATCAACAAAGAAGTTGTTGAGTATTTTCAACTTGAGGCAGCTGCAGACAATAACTGGAATTACAGAAAATGAAACAAACAGTAGACTAAAAATTACCTCCAGTGATTTACGAGCGCCAAATTTAGTGTCACAATAAATTTACTGTGTCTGAAACTCTGACTTTTCAATCAGTCAACCATTTTCGATTTTATGCCAGTGGGACAAAAACAATACGAAAAACGCACGGGAATTGAGAGAACATGATGTGATATACTTTGAGCCTTACTAAGAGAGACGATAAAATAAATAAATGGGTGGAGGAACAAGCTGTAGACACTGGCGTAATTCTGACTGTAATGAAATTGAAATGGCGCTAGACAAGATAATTAGCCAAGTGAATGGATGGTTGGTGGACATTAGAAACATGCAAGAGCTGCAAGATGGGTATGCACGGAAACAGTAACGTATGAAGATGTATGGTGGAAGTATCTTTTAGCAGTGGGTGTCGGATGGCTGATGAATACTAATATTGATAATAATAACAAACTTACAGTATATGAATTTGTCTCACATTGCAAATGTTAATAACGTGCAAGAAAAGGGGATGGTGTTGACAATTGTCTATTAGCTGCAGTGAGTGTAGCATTCGCTAGGAATGATTTGGAAAAAATTGCTTACGTCTGAGATGAGCATGGCTGCAACACATAAACATGTTTCTTTATAACAACAGATTTCATACACTGAATATGAGTGATTTGCCGCTATGTGGTTTATGAAACTGATTGTGGTTACCACTCCATTTATTTCAGTGAATTACGTTACCAAAATATAATTACACTAAGCTGACAAATGTAATGAGACAGATATAACCGCATCTATAGATGGTGGTAGTATTGCATCCACAAGGTATGAAAGGGCAGTGCGTTGGTGAAGCTGTCATTGGTAGTCAGGGTGATTCGTGTGAAAAGGTTTCCGTTGTGATTATGACCACTAACAGACTTTGAACACGGAATGGTGGTCAGAGCTAGATGCATGGATTCCATTTCGGGAATCGTTAGGAAATTCAGTATCCCGAGATCCACAGTGTAAGGAGTGTGACGAGAATACCATATTTCAGGCGCTACCTCACACTAAGGACAACGAAGTGGCCGATAACGACCAAGAGCAGCGGCGTTTGCCTAGGGTTGTCAGTACTAACAGACAAGCGGCACTGCGTGAAATAACCGCATAAATCAATTTGGGACGTAAGGCGAACGTATCCTTTACGACAGTGAGGCGAAGTTTGGCGTTGCTGACCGACGCGAGAGCCTTTGCTCACAGCACGACATGGCCTGTAGCGCCTGTACTCGCCTTGTGACCATATCGGGTTGGGCCCTCAACGACTGGAAAACCGTGGCCTGATCGGATGAGTGCCACTTTCAGCTCGTAAGAGCTGATTCCAGGGTTCGGCTGTGGCGCAGACATCACGAAGCACTGAAACCAAGTTGTCAACAAGGCGCTGTTCAAGATGGTCGTGGCTCCATTATGGTATGTGTTTACATGGAATAGTCTGGGTCGTCTACTCCAAATGAACCAATCATTGACGGGAAATGATCATTTTCGGCTACTTCGAGACCATTTGCAGCCATTATGCCTATGGACTTCTTGCTCTCAAACAACGATGGAATTTTTATGGATTATAATGGTCCCACAGTTGTTCGCGATTGGTTTGAAGAACGTTCTGAATAATTCGACCGAATGATTTATCCACAAAGATCGCTCGACATGAATCCCATTGGCTCTGAGCACTATGGGACTTAACATCTATGGTCATCAGTCTGAATCCTATTGAACATCTATGGGACATAATCGAGAGGTCAGTGCGTGCACAAAATCCTGCACCGGCAACACTTACGCAATAATGCATGGCTGTAGAGGTAGCGTGGCTCAGTGTTTCTGCAGGGTATTTCCAACGACTTGTTGAGTCCCTGCCATGTCGAGATGCTGCAGTATGTCGGGAGGTCCGACACGATATTAGAAAGTATCCCATGACTTTGGTCACCTCAGTGCTGTTGGCAAAGAGAATCCCTGGAAGAAAGGGAGGGCGTTTACCAGATACAAAGCTTTCTTGGTATCTGTTCACATTGCCTGGCATATATGCGTGATGACAATGAACGTTCTTTTGAAGATCTCGACAGAATCAGAGAGAATATTAACAGCTGACAGAATTGAAGAAGGAAACAAGATATCATGACGAGTGTTAGATTGTGTTGTACTTCATTCAGAGACAGCTGAAAAATCTGATGCCGGTCGGAGTGGCCGTGCGGTTTTAGGCGCTACAGTCTGGAACCGCGAGACCGCTACGGCCGCAGGTTCGAATCCTGTCTCGGGCGTGGATGTGTGTGATGTCCTTAGGTTAGTTAGGTTTAAGTAGTTCTACGTTCTAGGGGACTGATGACCTCAGAAGTAGAGTCCCATAGTGCTCAGAGCCATTTGAACCATTTTTTTGAAAAATCTGGTATTTGTTGAAACATATCTCTGGGTGAAAATTACCGAACCATCAGTTTAATAAGCCACAGCTGCAAAATACTAACACGAATTCTTTACAGACGAATGGAAAAACTAGTAGAAGCCGACCTCGGGGAAGATCAGTTTGGATTCCGTAGAAATACTGGAACACGTGAGGCAATACTGACCTTACGACTTATCTTAGAAGAAAGATTAAGGAAAGCCAACCTACGTTTCTAGCATTTGTAGACTTAGAGAAAGCTTTTGACAATGTTGACTGGAATACTCTCTTTCAAATTCTAAAGGTGGCAGGGGTAAAATACAGGGAGCGAAAGGCTATTTATAATTTGTACAGAAACCAAATGGCAGTTATAAGAGTCGATGGACATGAAAGGGAAGCAGTGGTTGGGAAGGGAGTAAGACAGGGTTGTAGCCTCTCCCCGATGTTATTCAATCTGTATATTGAGCAAGCAGTAAAGGAAACAAAAGAAAAATTCGGAGAAGGTATTAAAATCCATGGAGAAGAAATAAAAACTTTGAGGTTCGCCGATGACATTGTAATTCTGTCAGAGACAGCAAAGGACTTGGAAGAGCAGTTGAATGGAATGGATGGTGTCTTGAAGGGAGGATATAAGATGAACATCAACAAAAGCAAAACGAGGATAATGGAATGTAGTCGAATTAAGTCGGGTGATGTTGAGGGTATTAGATTAGGAAATGAGACACTTAAAGTAGTAAAGGAGTTTTGCTATTTGGGGAGCAAAATAACTGATGATGGTCGAAGTAGAGAGGATATAAAATGTAGACTGGCAATGGCAAGGAAAGCGTTTCTGAAGAAGAGAAATTTGTTAACATCGAGTATAGATTTAAGTGTCAGGAAGTCATTTCTGAAAGTATTTGTATGGAGTGTAGCCTTGTATGGAAATGAAACATGGACGGTAAATAGTTTGGACAAGAAGAGAATAGAAGCTTTCGAAATGTGGTGCTCCAGAAGAATGCTGAAGATTAGATGGGTAGATCACATAACTAATGAGGAAGTATTGAATAGGATTGGGGAGAAGAGAAGTTTGTGGCACAATTTGACCAGAAGAAGGGATCGGTTGGTAGGACATGTTCTGAGGCATCAAGGGATCACCAATTTAGTATTGAAGGGCAGTGTGGAGGGTAAAAATCGTAGGGGGAGACCAAGAGATGAATACACTAAGCAGATTCAGAAGGATGTAGGTTGCAGTAGGTACTGGGAGATGAAGAAACTTGCACAGGATAGAGTAGCATGGAGAGCTGCATCAAACCAGTCTCAGGACTGAAGACCACAACAACAACATCTCTGGGTAAGTTTCTCATCTGCCACACTAATTTCAGTTCCTACTATACACTTTACGCTATTGTCTTCAAGAAAATCATCGCCGATTTCTATCTCTATCTTTGACAGTCTGTCTACACGCAAATACTGCTGATTGGTGTTTAATAGCTTATGAAATTTTTTCGGGAAGAAAAGGGCAGTATATTATTATGAATCTTCCTGGCACCATCGCACTCATGCAAGTTTCAGATACAGACATATCGCTAATCCACCAATGTTTATAGTACTGGGACATCAGTGTAATTTAATTTTTCTACGCTCCATCATGTTTCACGTCCTGCGGTATGACTTATACAGTGGCGTCAGCCATTTCAGATTTTCACTGAAAATTACATTAATGTATCCGGTAAGTAACCTAATTTTATTCTGTTGATCCAAGAGGTACTCTTTAGTAATGGAAAGACTTTTACACGACAAAAGGAAGGGAAATTCGATGATAGGAACACACTTCCACCCACCAGTGGGATAACGACTACATAAATGGTTACAAATGCTTTAGGTTTTATCAAAACGAAGGGATACGCGGTTCGTACACATAATTCAGGAAATAAAATGCTGATATCATATTTGTAATGACTGTCACCGAAAATACATAGATCCGTAGAGTGCTAGCAACTCAACTGGAGCGTTTTTCCACTAAAATGATGGTGTGTTATTACTTATTGTACGAGATGATGAACGTGCTACGGCAAGTATGTAGCAGCCTTAATATGTTTACAGGACGCCAGCTGTGCTTGTGCAGATGGTACTAAATCAATTGCTAATGTCTGCTACTAGGTAACACCCTGCAGATATACAAGTGCACGGTTCTTCAAGTTTAAGAGTAAAATCAACTTGTTTATGAAATGCAACACCGTGGTTCAGAAACCCATTTTCAAATATACGCAATATTTACACCATATACATATGAACATTTCCATATAGCGTGCAGAATGTCAAATGCACTTATTGCCCACAATATTATTCACTCTGGTAACAAATTTACTGAAAAAGGGGTCGGGTCCAGTACCGTAAGGGAGATTTACTTACACTGTGAATTTTTAGAGTCAACGTGAATAACTTAATAGCATTTCAGCCATTTTACTCATTTTCTCATTTGCGTATTCTGATTACTGTTACCTAGTTTTGTTAATTATCAAATTTTTGTCAGTTTAACAGAATAGCTTTAGTACATGCATGTTGAGAGTGAACTTATTAGCTTATTAGTCTCAGCTATTATGAACATTCCATCAAAAAAATTATTCGATAAATTAGTTTCCATACTGTCTGGTACTAGAAACTGAACACAACTTTTTCTTGCGGTACTAATAAAGCATCTTAATATTGATTTTAATACTGTTTCTTCCTGTGATATTATGAGTAATGTATTTACCTTGATCTCTCGAATTTAGTCATTTACTTCACACACACACACAGGGGCTGTATGTACACTCCTGGAAATTGAAATAAGAACACCGTGAATTCATTGTCCCAGGAAGGGGAAACTTTATTGACACATTCCTGGGGTCAGATACATCACATGATCACACTGACAGAACCACAGGCACATAGACACAGGCAACAGAGCATGCACAATGTCTACATCTACATCTACATCTATACTCCGCGAGCCACCTTACGGTGTGTGGCGGAGGGTACTTATTGTACCACTATCTGATCCCCCCTTCCCTGTTCCATTCACGAATTGTGCGTGGGAAGAACGACTGCTTGTAAGTCTCCGTATTTGCTCTAATTTCTCGGATCTTTTCGTTGTGATCATTACGCGAGATATATGTGGGCGGTAGTAATATGTTGCCCATCTCTTCCCGGAATGTGCTCTCTCGTAATTTCGATAATAAACCTCTCCGTATTGCGTAACGCCTTTCTTGAAGTGTCCGCCACTGGAGTTCGTTCAGCATCTCCGTAACGCTCTCGCGCTGACTAAATGTCCCCATGACGAATCGCGCTGCTTTTCGCTGGATCATGTCTATCTCTTCTATTAATCCAACCTGGTAAGGGTCCCATACTGATGAGCAATACTCAAGAATCGGACGAACAAGCGTTTTGTAAGCTACTTCTTTCGTCGATGAGTCACATTTTCTTAGAATTCTTCCTATGAATCTCAACCTGGCGCCTGCTTTTCCCACTATTTGTTTTATGTGATCATTCCACTTCAGATCGCTCCGGATAGTAACTCCTAAGTATTTTACGGTCGTTACCGCTTCCAATGATTTACCACCTATGGCATAATCGTACTGGAATGGATTTCTGCCCCTATGTATGCGCATTATATTACATTTATCTACGTTTAGGGAAAGCTGCCAGCTGTCGCACCATGCATTAATCCTCTGCAGGTCTTCCTGGAGTACGTACGAGTCTTCTGATGTTGCTACTTTCTTGTAGACAACCGTGTCATCTGCAAATAGCCTCACGGAGCTACCGATGTTGTCAACTAAGTCATTTATGTATATTGTAAACAATAAAGGTCCTATCACGCTTCCTTGCGGTACTCCCGAAATTACCTCTACATCTGCAGATTTTGAACCGTTAAGAATGACATGTTGTGTTCTTTCTTCTAGGAAATCCTGAATCCAATCACAAACCTGGTCCGATATTCCGTAAGCTCGTATTTTTTTCACTAAACGTAAGTGCGGAACCGTATCAAATGCCTTCCTGAAGTCCAGGAATACGGCATCAATCTGCTCGCCAGTGTCTACGGCACTGTAAATTTCTTGGGCAAATAGGGCGAGCTGAGTTTCACATGATCCCTGTTTGCGGAATCCATGTTGGTTATGATGAAGGAGATTTGTATTATCTAAGAACGTCATAATACGAGAACACAAAACATGTCCATTATAATTATCCGGGCTGTTATGCCGTGGTCGGTTGATGAATGCTGTGGTGATTCCCAACGTTTCGTCTCCGACTGCGGGAGACATCTTCAAGGGGGTCCGTAGCTTGATGGAAGATCCAACACACACACTGGCTCGCTACTGACTGCGAGCCAGTGTGTGTGTTGGATCTTCCATCAAGCTACGGACCCCCTTGAAGATGTCTCCCGCAGTCGGAGACGAAACGTTGGGAATCACCACAGCATTCATCAACCGACCACGGCATAACAGCCCGGATAATTATAATGGACATGATATTTCCGGCCGTGAAAGTTTACATTTTAGTAACACAAAACATGTTCCATTATTCTACAACAGATTGACGTAAGCGAAATAGGCCTATAATTATTCGCATCTGATTTATGACCCTTCTTGAAAATGGGAACGACCTGCGCTTTCTTCCAGTCGCTAGGTACTTTACGTTCTTCCAGCGATCTACGATAAATTGCTGATAGAAAGGGGGCAAGTTCTTTAGCATAATCACTGTAGAATCTTAAGGGTATCTCGTCTGGTCCGGATGCTTTTCCGCTACTAAGTGATAGCAGTTGTTTTTCAATTCCGATATCGTTTATTTCAATATTTTCCATGTCGGCACTAGTACAGTGTATATCCACCTTTCGCAGCAATGCAGGCTGCTATTCTCCCATGGAGACGATCGTAGAGATGCTGGATGTAGTCCTGTGGAACGGCTTGCCATGCCATTTCCACCTGGCGCCTCAGTTGGACCAGCGTTCGTGCTGGACGTGCAGACCACGTGAGACGACGCTTCATCCAGTCCCAAACATGCTCAATGGGGGACAGATCCGGAGATCTTGCTGGCCAGGGTAGTTGACTTACACCTTCTAGAGCACGTTGGGTGGCACGGGATACATGCGGACGTGCATTGTCCTGTTCGAACAGCAAGTTCCCTTGCCGGTCTAGGAATGGTAGAACGATGGGTTCGATGACGGTTTGGATGTACCGTGCACAATTCAGTGTCCCCTCGACGATCACCAGTGGTGTACGGCCAGTGTAGGAGATCGCTCCCCACACCATGATGCCGGGTGTTGGCCCTGTGTGCCTCGGTCGTATGCAGTCCTGATTGTGGCGCTCACCTGCACGGCGCCAAACACGCATACGACCATCATTGGCACCAAGGCAGAAGCGACTCTCATCGCTGAAGACGACACGTCTCCATTCGTCCCTCCATTCACGCCTGTCGCGACACCACTGGAGGCGGGCTGCACGATGTTGGGGCGTGAGCGGAAGACGGCCTAACGGTGTGCGGGACCGTAGCCCAGCTTCATGGAGACGGTTGCGAATGGTCCTCGCCGATACCCCAGGAGCAACAGTGTCCCTAATTTGCTGGGAAGTGGCGGTGCGGTCCCCTACGGCACTGCGTAGGATCCTACGGTCTTGGCGTGCATCCGTGCGTCGCTGCGGTCCGGTCCCAGGTCGACGGGCACGTGCACCTTCCGCCGACCACTGGCGACAACATCGATGTACTGTGGAGACCTCACGCCCCACGTGTTGAGCAATTCGGCGGTACGTCCACCCGGCCTCCCGCATGCCCACTATACGCCCTCGCTCAAAGTCCGTCAACTGCACATACGGTTCACGTCCACGCTGTCGCGGCATGCTACCAGTGTTAAAGACTGCGATGGAGCTCCGTATGCCACGGCAAACTGGCTGACACTGACGGCGGCGGTGCACAAATGCTGCGCAGCTAGCGCCATTCGACGGCCAACACCGCGGTTCCTGGTGTGTCCGCTGTGCCGTGCGTGTGATCATTGCTTGTACAGCCCTCTCGCAGTGTCCGGAGCAAGTATGGTGGGTCTGACACACCGGTGTCAATGTGTTCTTTTTTCCATTTCCAGGAGTGTATGTTGAATAGGTCTTGTTTTGTTCCGGAATTAGCGCACTGAAGGTCCTACATTCGTTGATAGTACCAGTGAGTAGAAATATCTGTGGCGGAAGCACTGAGGTGCGCGGAAAGAAATTTTTGTCGTCAGTATACATCTGATCTGAATGTCATGTGACTAAAGCGCGGAGTAAGATTTGCCCAAAAATGCCGTGCAGATATATGAATGCAGCAGCATCTCTAGCAGAGACAGAGCCAGTTCAAACGCACCATGTGTTTTGTGCATCCGTTGTATAGGCATCTCAATAATTTGCGTTGGATCTGTACGATGAACTTTGCTTAAGGATTTTAAGGGGGTAGGACATCAAAAGGGTCGACTTAGAGCAGGAGAGGCACCACAGGACACTTTAATTTCCACTGTCTATACTTTTACAAGTAAATTCATAAAACTTTGTCAGCATGACCAGGAAGGATTCAGGATTCACACTCGTAGCAGCGGAAATTCAAAAACATAACAAAATAATTTTTTTTACATGTGAAATTTCATCATTTTTTCACTTACTATTGGCTGCATTTGTTGCTATAGGTACATTTTCCTTCATACGTAAGAGAGACTGTTCGATGAATTTTGCACAGCATACAAACCATACTTACAGGTGTCTGAAACTCTAGAATCTATTTAATGTATGAAAAAATGAATGAGTTTTTACGTTTTAAACTTTATGTTTAGAAAAAAAAATCAAATTTTGTGGTTAATTATCTCAATTTTTACCACAGTTTGTAATACATTTGGAACATTCTAAAGTTTCATACACCTGTAAGTATGGTTTGTATGCTGTGCAAAATTCATCGAAGAATCTCTCTTACTTGTGAAGAAAAATGTACCTATAGCAACAAATGCAGCCAACAGTAAGTGAAAAAGTGATGAAATTTCATATCTAAAAAAAATTATTTTGTTATGTTTTGCACTTTCACTACTATGAGTGTGAATCTTGAATGCTTCCTGGTCATGCTGGCAACGTTTTATGAATTTATTTGTAAAAGTATAGACAGGAGAAAATAAAATGTCCTGTGCTGCCTCTCCTGCTCCAAATCGGTCAGTTTGACGTCGTACCCCCCTTAAGAGATAAAGAGATAAGAGATAAATGTAAGGGAATTTCTTTTATTTGCTGATGGTATCACAGCTCAGATGTCGGAAAGTGTTGTGCTCTTGGAGAAGAAGGGAGAACTACATTATTTTTTAAAATTTTTTTTAGATTTTGTACTGCACTTGTTCGTATTGACAACTCTGTGTTTTTGATAATTATGGAGCGGCGATGTAGCGCAATGGCTTCTTATAAAGCCAAACTGAGATTGTCGCGAAGAAAAATAGTATTTGGACCTACGGTAAGCAGCAACCTAACGCTTTATCAGACAGTGAAATATCTTTACGGAAGAAGTTCTTCTCTTTCTCCCTTCTCTTGCCATATGGTGAATTTCCGTTCATTTTTCGGATACTAAATTATTGATCGTTCATTATTGATCGTTCACACACTAATAACCCCATTCCCCCAGTCCAGTAAACACGAAAATAATTAACTGGAAACAAACTAGTTTCTGGACATTTCTGTCGGCTTCAACAGACTTAGAAATGTATAGTGTTATAAACTGGAAATTCAAGTTGTAGATAGGCAGCGCCTATTTTACTTGTCGCAGTAAAAAGAAGTCAAAAAAATGTACTCATCTTGGCTCGGCTCGCCGCCTTGTAAAAAGGCGAAGTATGATTCTTCTAAGGTCCAATCTTCTCGATGTTAAGAAAAAACTCTAATGTATTAGGAAAGAATTCTCATAGATTACTCCTGAAATCACTTTGACAGTAAGAGGATTCAGTTGAGTTGTGTAAACATGTGAGTGGAAAACTGTGGACGTTTGAAATAAACAGTGGTTTAAGGCTTTCGTATACGATGACGGAAAAAAATTGCAACGCCAGGAAGGAGTCATGCGACATATTGGAAATCGGTGGACGTGTTTCTACATGTGGAAGATGATGTCTATTAAAATCTCGCGTCGGTGGCATAAGAGTGGGGCTAATAGCGTCACTATGAGGATACAAACAAGATTTGCTTTAAATACACGCTGTAACGGCCATGAGCATCATTAACCTTTGATACTGGACGTTGTGAGTTGATGTTAGTCAAGAATACCTTCAAGGCAACATAGACGCCATTATCAAAACCCCACTGAGTTTGAGCGAGGTCACGTAATAGTGCTACGAGAAGCTGGTTCCTGCTTCTCCGATTTTGCAGAAATGCTTGTTAGGAATGTATATGATTGCTATCAGCGGTGGTCACGAGTTGCACGGTCGCGAGAAGACTGGGCTCCGGATGGCCACATGGCACTACCGACAGGGAAGACCATCGTGTTCGGTGTATGACTCTGGAGCATCGTACTGCATCTGTAGCAGCAATCTGAGCAGCAGTTGGGACCACAGTGACGCAACTAACTGTTACAATTCGGTTATTTCAAGGACAGCTCCGAATCGGACGCCATGTAGCGTGCATTCCACTGACCCCAAACCACCGCCATTTGCGACTTCAGTAATGTCAAGCGAGAGCTCACTGGAGGGCACGGTGGAGGTCTGTTGTGCTTTATGATGAAAGGTGGTTCTGCCGTGGTGCCAGTGATGGGTGTGTTTTGGTTAGGAGCATGCCAGTTTGGGACCTGAAACCAGTCTGTCTGCGAGCTAGACACGACGGACCTACAGCCGCAGTTATGGTCTGGGATGCAATTTCGTATGACGGCAGGTGCACTCTCATCGTTTTTCCACGCACCCTGAATACAAATTTGTACTTCAGTCTCGTAATTCGATCTCTCGTGTTCCCATTCATGAACAACATTCCAGGAGGTGTTTTCCAACGGGATAACGCTAACCCACATACGGCTGTTATAACCTGCCATGCTCTACAGAGTGTCGACATGATTCTTTGTCCTGTTCGATCACCAGATCTACCTTCAATCGAGCACATATGGGGCGTCATCGGACGACAACCCCATCGTCATCCACTAGCAGCATTAACCTTCCCTGTACTGGCCGACCAAGTGCCACAGACATGGAACCCCATCTAACAAGCTGACATCAGATACTGTACAACACAGTGCATTCACGTTTGTATTCTTGCATTCTACCGTCTGGCCGCTACAACTGTTGCTAGTGTACCAACTTGTCATATTTGCAATGGCTTACCTCGAGTTTACATTAACCTGTGATCTTGAAATGTTGATCATTTAAATATGTTACCTAGACAAACGTATTCCTGAAATTTCATTACTCTCCAACAATTACTTACTGCTTTCGCGATTTTTTTCCATTAGTGTATTTCACCATCAATAGTTGCAGAACAATTCTTGAATATAAACGTACTTGATCACAGTCGAAAGTCTGTTCTCTCCCACAACATCACTCAGACTCTTCAATATTAGTTATTTCAAAGTCAACAAAGATACTCATTTTCATCATTACAAAAAGTCTCTTGGACGATATTTCAGCAAGTCTGCAACAACCTTTCTACAGAAAATATTTTTTCGAAGCGTATCTTGTAGAGAGTGAATGTTTATGTAATTTTAAACATAATTTCTGTAACGGATGTTTGGCTTAATTTATTACCAAAACCCAAATTATCTGCCAGTTACTGGCAAAAAGCGAAACTGATTTCTTAGGATAATTGACGTTTTCAGAGATACAACGAAAATTTAAAAATAGGTGGGTTTCAAAATAAAACAGAAAATATAAAAAAATAAGTCAAATGTTACATAAAGAAAGCCAAACAGCATTACAATCTCGAAAGCTTCCTTTTAGAACATGTGATGTTGTTGTGGTCTTCAGTCCAGAGACTGGTTTGATGCAGCTCTCCATGCTACTCTATTCTGTGGAAGCTGCTTCATTTCCCTTCTGAATCTGCTTTGTGTTTTCATCTCTTGGTCTCCCTCTACGATTTTTACTCTCCACGCTGCCCTCCAATACTAAATTGGTGATCCCTTGACGCCTCAGAACATGTCCTACCAACCGATCCCTTCTTCTAGTCAAGTTGTGCCACAAACTTCTCTTCTCCCCAATCCTATTCAATACCTCCTGATTAGTTATATGATCTACCCATCTAATCTTCAGCATTCTTCTGTAGCACCACATTTCGAAAGCTTCTATTCTCTTCTTGCCCAAACTATTTATAGTCCATGTTTCACTTCCATACATGGCTACACTCCGTACAAATACTTTCACAAACGACTTACTGACGCTTAAATCCATACTCGATGTTAACAAATTTCTCTTCTTCAGAAACGCTTTGCTTGCCATTGCCCGTCTACATTTTATATCCTCTCTACTCTTACCATCATAAGTTATTTTGCTCCCCAAATAGCAAAACCGATTTACTACTCTAATTCCCTCAGCATCACCCGACTTAATTCGACTACACTCCATTATCATCGTTTTGCTTTTGCTGATGTCCACCTTATATCCACCTTTCAAGACACTGTCTATTCCGTTCAACTGCTCTTCCAGGTCCTTTGCTGTCTCTGACAGAATAACAATGTCATCGTCGAACCTCAACATGTTTTTGCTTCTCCATGGAATTTTATTCCTACTCCGGATTTTTCTTTGGTTTCTTTTGCTGCTTGCTCAATATACAGACCGAATAATGTCATGGATAGTCTGCAACCTGTCTCACTCCCTTCACAACCACCGCTATCCTTTCATGCCCCTCGACTCTTATAAGTGACATATGGTTTCTGTACAAATTGTAAATAGCTTATCGCTCCCTGTATTTTACCCACCTTCAGAATTTGAAATAGAGTATTCCAGTCAACATTGACAAAAGCTTTCTCTAAGTCTACAAATGCTAGAAACGTAGATTTGCCTTTCCTTAATCTATCTGTTAAGATAGGTCGTAGGGTCAGTATTTCCTCACGTGTTCCAACATTTGTACGGTATCCAAACAGATCTTCCCCGAGGTTGGCTTCTACCAGTTTTTCCATTTGTCTGTAAAGAATCCGCATTAGTATTTTGCAGCCGTGACTTATTAAACTGATAGTTCGGTAATTTTCACATCTGTCAACACCTGCTTTCTTTGGGATTGGAATTATTATATTCTTCTTGAAGTCTGAGGATATTTTGCCTGTCTCGTACATCTTGCTCACCAGATGATAGAGTTTTGTCAGGGCTGGTTCTCCCAAGGCTGTCAGTAGTTCTAATGGAATGTTGTCTACTTCTGGGGGCTTGTTTCGACTTAGGTCTTTCAGCGCTCTGTCAAACTCATGCAGCATCATATCTCCCATTTCATCTTTATCTACATCCTCTTGCATCTCGATAATATTGTTCTCAAGTACATCGCCCTTGTCTAGACTTTCTATATACTCCTTCCACCTTTCTTCTTTCCCTTCTTTGCTTAGAACTGGGTCTCCATCTGAGTTCTTGATATTCATGCAAGTGATTCTTTTCCTCCAAAGGTCTCTTTAATTCTCCTGTAGGCAGTTTCTGTCTTACCCCTAGTGATATATGACTCTACAACGTTACAATTGCTCTCTAGCCATCCCTGCTTACCTTTTTTCACTTCCTGTCATTTTTGAGACCCTTGTATTACTTTTTTCCTGATTCATTTATTGCATTTTTATATTTCGCCTTTCATCAATTAAATTCAATATATCTTCTGTTACCCAAGGATTTTTACGAGCCCTTGTCTTTTTACCTACTTGATCTTCTGCTGCCTTCACTATTTCGTCTCTCAAAGCTACCCATTCTTCTTCAAAGGTATTTCTTTCCCCCGTTATTGTCAATAATTTCCTATAGCTCTCCCTGAAACTGTCTGCAGCCTCTGGTTCTGTCAGTTTATCGAGATCCCATCTCCTTAATTTCCCATCTTTTTTGCAGTTTTTTCAGTTTTAATCTACAGTTCATAACCAACAGATCGTGGGTAGAGTCCACATATGCCCCTGGAAATACCTGACTATTTAAAAGCTGGTTCCTAAATCTCTGTCTTACCATTATATAGTTTACTGAAACCTTCCAGTATCTCCAGACCTCTTTCATGTATACAGCCTTCTTTCGTGACTCTTGAACCAAGTGTTAGCTGTGATTAAGTTATGTTCTGCGAAAAATTCTACCAGGCGGCTTCCTCTTTCATTTCTTACCCCCATTCCAATTCACCTACTACGTTTCCTTCTCTTCCTTTTCCTACAATCGAATTCCAGTCACCCATGACCATTAAATTTTCGTCTCACTTCACTATCTGAATAATTTTCTTTATTTCATCACACATTCCATCAATCTCTTCGTCATCTGCGTAGCTAGTTGGCATATAAACTTTTACTATTGCGGTAGGCGTTGGCTTCGTGTCTATCTTGGCCACAATAATGCTGTTTGTAGTAGCTTACCCGAACTCTTGTTTTTTTATTCATTATTAAACTTACTCCTGCATTACCCCAATTTGATTTTGTATTTATATTCCTGTATTCACCTGACCAGAAATCTTGTTCCTCCTGCCACCGAACTTCACTAATCCCCACTATATCTAACATTAACCTATCCATTTCCCTTTTCAAATTTTCTCACCTACCTGCCGGATTAGGGGATCTGACATTCCACGCTCTGATCCGTACACTGCCAGTTTTCTTTCTCCTGATAACGACGTCCTCCTGAGTACTCCCCGCCCGGAGATCCAAATGGGGGACTATTTTACCTCCGGAATATTTTAACCAAGAGGACGCCATCATTATTTAAGCATACAGTAAAGCTGCATGCCCTCGAGTAAATTTACGGCTGTAGTTTCCCCTTGCTTTCAGCCGTTCGCAGTACCAGCACAGCAAAGCCCTTTTGGTTAGTGTTACAAGGCCAGATCAGTCAATTATCCAGACTGTTACCCCTGCAACTACTGAAAATGCTACTGCCCCTCTTCAGGAACCACACGTCTGTCTGACCTCTCAACAGATACCCCTCTGTTGTAGGTAGTTGCACTTACGGTACGGCTATCTGTACCGCTGAGGCACGCAAACCTCCCCACCAACGGCAAGGTCCATGGTTCATGAGGGGAGTTTAGAACATAAGTTATGGATATTACAAAGAAACGTTGTCAGAATGTAGATAGTATAGAATGGTTCATTTGACGCAGATTTATAGTCACCTGCTATACAACTGGCACACAAACGTACCGATGGTTTGGTGAGCGCAATTTTTTGGTGATCTCTGTAATATGTAGTTAATGACTCAAGCATTATGTAGATATGAAAAGCATTATCTAGAAATGAAAATTCCTTGAAATTTGTACACAGGCAATGGGTTGTTTCACAGTACCGATTTTATCCATCACTTGTAAATGTATGGCCATATAATCGCATAAAGTAGTTCAACGATATAAACTCTCTGCTATAATGTGCCTCAATACATTTAACGCAATAACCGACTGTTTTTGATATGGTAACTGGAATTAGACTTTTAGGACGCTTACCTGTGAAAAGCAACTCCTCCTCCGCTGACTTATTCCGATTGGCTTCTGTAGAAGTAACAATTACTCCTCTTTGCTGTTACTATTAAACAAATGTTTAAGAAAGCAACAGATAGGTAGAATATTATATTTTTAGTCATAGTGCAAAATGTAAACAAACATTTATGATGTTGGTGACTTGAAGAGTTAGCTATTCTCACTCCAATGATGAATAAGAATTGCTCTATACACGTATGTAAATTCAGTGACACATCAGCTACTGGACTATTTCGCCAAAATGTTCTAAAATAGTCCAGAGTGAAATTTTTCAAGTTGTGATAGGATTAATCGTCGAAACAAAGTCAAAACCCTACGGAAAAGAACACAGCTGCTCACATTTGACGAGGGGAACTCCATTTTTTTTCGGCACTGAAACATGCATCAGTTTCCGAATAGATGCTCTCGTATTAATCTCTCCGTGCTGATCACGATGAATCTCACCTTTTGTAAATATTACAGTCCGGTTTTGTGTTCTTTTAGTACCACAGTCGCGCTGGTGACATTGGATTACCTGTTTCTGTTCACATATTGAAAGAGAACTTCTTCGGCACAATCCTGTTAAACATGCAGTGATTCTCTAGGCTTTAACCTGAAATCAACTCAAATGTTTCGTCTCATGTATATTTTTCGCATGTCTGTATAAAATGAATACAATATAGTAGCTTGGACCGTTCTTTGCAGTTTATTGCGTAATTTGATGGGTTTCATGTCTACAGTCACGTTCCATATAGCTGTTAATCCTATTTTGACAAATGGAATGCAGTTAGTAACAAACCTGAAAATATTTCACACATCTTAAAGACTGCGTTCATTTACATAAATTAGACAATTATTACAGCTGTTATAAACGTAACAGGTTTCCAAGAATTATGCACGCTGAATGATAACGAAAATGTTCCTACATTTAATCTTACATATATTAGCTTTTAAAAGAGTAAACAAACACGGAAAATGAAAAACAACGCTATATAACTCATTTGTACGGGAAAAGTGGGGTTCAGCTGTTGGTGTTACCCTGAATAGCTTTTATGAACAGTTGACGTCACTGCCGAGGCGATTCGTGCAAATCTGTCCTTCGTTTGAACAATCCGAGTTAACAATCGGCATCTAGTGACGTCGACGTCGAGCTGAAGTTAAATTACGGGTTTACCTACTCACCAGTGTTTACCTCGTTAACACTGATTTCTTCGGTATATAACTGGTAACAAGAGTAAATGAAGTTTTTTTTTTTTGTAAAATATGACTAGTTTCGTCATTGTGGTGGCAGGAAGGGCATCCGGCCACCCCTTCACATTAACATGCCAAATCCGATTTAACCACGCCAACCCCGCGCAAAATGCGGGATAAAGGCGCAAGCGAGAGAATGACTAGTTTCGTCATTAAAGAAAACCGGTTGAGAAATGAGAAAGTGTCACTTAATTCGGCAGATAAAACTTCCGAATGTGCTTACAAGCAACCATTTGTATTTGTTTTGTGTATGGTTTTAAGTTCCTGAAACTGTGCAGTCCACCTAACGGATACCCTTGTTGTAATAGCAAAAATGTGTTTGCAGAAGTTTGAAAATAGGCGAAAGTTTCTTCGTTCTACTGAGCCGAATTATATTACCCTTTTTCCTCATAGGTAAGATTCTATTTAAAAATTACTTTCCACCAAGCAAAATCCGAATTAGTCGAGGAAACCATTTCGATGTTAACAAAAAGAAAAAGACCTCCCGTGACAGGAAGAATAAAAGGCGCTGCATATTTGCACGTGTCAATATCTTTAGAAGGAATGGTGTTGCCAGTTTGTACAAAACGCATTTAGTAATAACCGAACACTCCACTAATCGAGAGTACTGGATGCGAGAACTGCACTCTGGGAAATTAATCCGCTTAAGAGCGAAGCAATCTACGGAAAAGGGAGGCCATTCCGGGGGATGTTCTGTCAGTGAGCCATCATGGAGATAGATGCTCCGCCGCTCCCGAGCAACTTATACAAAATTTATGCTCCGACACGTCATTATACCAGTACATCACGAGGAGCGCTGAGATCGCGTTTTGCATGCCTACGGCACACGCCAACAGTAATTTTTCGGTTTCAGCTCAAAGATTTAATGACTTAATACAGATAACCTGTGTAAATAACGTGAAGATAACGATAACAAGTGCTGATTACTCCTAAGTTCTTACTCACTATTTATTTTGTAACAGGATATGTCGTTGTAAGTGAGTTCTCTTCAACACGTTATCGCTGTTATTGAATCATTGGTCACTAATATCCGGGTTAGACGTTGATATCTCGACTGTGACAAACATGCATTTATTTTAAATCAAGCATCACCTTTACAAAAATGCGGAATCACCTAAAATTTGCACACAAATATTGCGGAAATGGAATATGCTTTCGATGTACGGTTTTCACAGAATGGATTGGTAGTCCGGGGCTCGTATTGTTAGCCAATAGCTGGCCCGACTGGCCGAGCGGTTCTAGGCGCTACAGTCTAGAACCGCGCTAACGCTACGGTCGCAGGTTCGAATCCTGCCTCGGGCATGGATGTGTGCGATGTCCTTAGGTTAGTTAGGTTTAAGTAGTTCTAAGTTCTAGGGGACTGATGACCATAGCAGATAAGTCCCATAGTGCCCAGAGCCATTTGAACCATTTTTTGTTAGCCAATAAACAGATTGTAATAATACTTTGAAAGATTTTTTTGTGCAAATATAAATTTTTCTAAATGGAAAAATGCCTATTGACATACACAAACTAAGCACGGATAAGGTAGTAAGGCAGTGGTGTTTGGAGCAGGATTCAATTGCTGCATGGAAACGATTATGAGAAACGTATTAGCCTTAGGTTAGTTAGGTTTAAGTAGTTCTAAGTTCTAGGGGACTGATGACCTCAGATGTTAAATCCCTTAGTGCTCAGAGACATTTGAAACATTGTGTGGCATTACCACAGTGTATTTCTGAAGAAAATAAACCCGGCTGAAGAGTTTGCCAAAGTAACAAATAATCGATGAACTATGCAATACTATCCAATGTGTCTACGAGAAATATAATTTTCTTTGTGATAGTTACGATCCATTGGTTACAGACACGGCCCAATCACATTAATGTAACCACTGCCTATGTTCCATGTCAACGTGTAGTAACCGCTCACAGCCGGCTGGTGGCAGCACTAGCAGTAGAGGCTATATAAAGCATTTCGACCGGATACGTAAACCTGTGGACTCGTTGACGTAATGCGATTTGTCTGAGATCCAAAAGGACATGATCACTGGCTTTCGGGCCAAGGGTGGAAGCATTTTCGAAACGGTAAGTATGTAGACTTTGCGCGTGCCGCCGTGGTTAAGGTACACCGTGGATGGCAAAATGGTCCTGTCCAAAATCGACACCGTGGCAAGTGTTGTGCATCACGGGCTATAGATGACAGTGGTGAACGATAGCTGCGGAGACGTATACGACCGAACAGATATGCAACTGTTGACGAACTGACCGCCCAGATGAACCAAGGGGCAACAAGGTCTCCTCAGCGATCGTTTTAAGAGCGGTGCTACATATGGGTCTTTGCATCAGGCCGTCTGGTTCGTGCACTCATGCTGACTGCTGTTCATCAGTGATGAAGGCTCTAATTTGCACGCTAGTGCGTCAGCTGCAAATCAGTTGAGTGGCGGAAGGTTACCTTTTCAGATCAATCATGTTTTATGCTGCACTGGGCATGTATCGTCTGAAAGCAGCAATCGTCGGAAGGGTCCAGGCCGGATGGGGGAGATTTATGGATTGTGGAATGTATTTGTCTCATCATTCTTGGAAGGCACAGTGCACCAGCAGCTGTATGCGTCTATGCTTGGGGGACATGTCCACTCCGGCAAGCAGTTTATTTTTCCTTGCCACGGTGGCATCTACCAGCAGTACAATGCAACGTGTCACACAGCTCGCAGTGTACGTGCGTTTTTCGAAGGGCACCAGGATGAGTTTACCGCACTCCCCTCGACACCAAACTCCCTGGATTTATACCCAGTCGAGAATATGTGGGACCACATCGATCGAGCTATTCGCGCCGTAGATCCTCAACCGAGAAACCTGGCGCAGCTTGCCACGGCACTGGAGTCGGACGGTTCCGCATCCCTGTTGGTACCCTCCAAGACATCAGTGACTCTCTTCCTGCACGTCTACTTTGAAAAGGTGGTTATTCGGGCTTTTGACAGGTGATCAATTGACAGTATATATTTGGAAAAGTCTTTAAATTGTGTTAAGTGTGAAATGTTAGAAAGAATATATTTCTTTTTATAGCACTTTACCTATGTCCAGCTACAAACCAGAATTTTGGTGTTCCAAAGAAGTAAATGAGTTATAAATTCCATATGAGTAGAAATAAAGATTCTGATTATTTGGAAGTTATCCTAAAGTGTATCACTGTGGGAAATTTTTAATTTCAAATACAACCGTTGGTGTAGAAACCAGCGTTTCATCGATTTGTGTTCAGTGCCTTATTAAGTATCGTCGTTAGTTTTTTTTTTCTGTGGGACTTAACTGCTGTGGTCATCAGTCCACTAGCACTTAGAACTACTTAAACCTAACTAACCTAAGGACATCACACACACCCATGCCCGAGGCAGGATTCGAACCCGCGACCGTAGCGGCCACGCGGCTCCAGACTGAAGTGCCTAGAACCGCGCGGCCACTCCGGCCGGCCGTCGTTAGTTGTCTGGAGGACTTACAAAAACAGCAACTGAATACTACTTCTTGTAGTCACCATAGAAAAGACTTTTCCTTCCTTACCATATTCTTCGTCAAAAGAGGCGAATCTGTAGACATTCACATCATTAACGATGAAGAGTCAGACAGCATTAAATGTCAGAAGACGTGGCAGCACACTTTCGATTCATAAACTAAGTTCTTCATCAAGTTGTTAACTCATCTGGAAGGACCCATTGTACCGTACGTTTCCGAGGGTTTTACATCCGATGCGAGGGTAAAGTTCGAAACTAGCTCATATTCTGAGCGAACATCGCAACAGCCAAAGGTAAAGCTTGTCATATTTATCTATATCGCACTGGCAGTGTTAAATTCTAAGACAGATGCTAAAAGCGGTTATGGGACGTTTTATGATAGCTCAGCGCCTCTACCACTTATCAACTGCGGCGTCCCTATTCAGCAATATGAGCTAGCATTTTTTAAAAGTGCATTACGTTACTACTTCCATGTACCGTATGAAGGTGATGTCCAACAAAATTTTACTTCACTAATCAACATTACTCGAGAAACTAGACGTCACAGTTGACTTCGAATAGCTCACTTACTTAGCGAGGAAAAAATCATGAAACTGAAATAAAATTTTTGGACCACAATCTACTTAGGTCGTGCAAAGACTGAAGCTAGCCATGTTATCAGGTGATCTTACTCTTGTTTTATCATAGCTTGACTACCAACCACCAGAAACCACAGTGGCTCGCCGTTCTTGCGCTGACGTGTGCTGAGAGTCTCGAAATTGGTTTACATTATTCAAGCTCCCACCAAAAAGTAAAATACGTCGCATTATACACTCATATAGTTTCTAGTTTTGGATAGAATAAAATTTCGTGACACACGCTATAGTTCCCTGTCACACACTAAAAGTTGCGAAACACTTTGAAAGCATAATCTGTGCTTTGGTTCGTGATAGAATCTGGAAACCTGACACTGCTACATTTTCTGGAAGAGAATGCGAACGATGGCGAATCTTAATTTGTTATAGATTAAAGCAAGCTGTTAAATATGGCACACAAACATATTAAGAAGACTCACTACTTCCGACCTCAAAAATTCCTGAAATGGACATAAAACATGATCTCAGAAACAGCAGTATGTAAGACAGATTATCATTAACATTAATTCCATCTAGTAGCTGTCGTATTTTGGACGTATTTTAGTCGTCCAACTGGTTCGTCCTACAGCGTTTTGTGGCATGGTTTACCAACAAATGACTTTTGGGTTAACTTCGTTATCAATGTGAAACAAATTTATCTTCCGCCTGTATGAATTGTGACGAAAGCTCGTAATAATGGACAGAAAGCCAATGGAGAGCACAACACGGGCATAAAATTCTTAGACACATTTTAGTATGTACAGTGTTGTTTATTGAAATAGAATTGCATCGTTCCACAATAAGCACAATTTTGTTTCACTGATTTATTGTTTTCAATGCTCTAAAAAATTATAGAATTACGCGCTTGCTGTACGTCGGTAAACGGTCTCTGAGTATATTCTGTTGTTGTATTCACTTCAGGTGTCGATGTGACACACCAGAATTAATACTAGATCTAATGTTACCAAGATATTGCAAGGTTAACATTTATCTAAAAGGATTATTCGTAAGGGGCACATCAGAGCAAGCGACGTGCAAGCAAGTGATATTTATGCTGCGACAGCCAAATGATACTTACACTGATGTGGCTATAATTGTCTACAAATTCTCATAAGAAAAGGTACTTGCAGTCCCCATCATCTAGCTGACTGTTCTTAAATAACAGCTGAACAGTCACTTGAATTGAAATAGTTCTCGTTATGGTACTGTCACTGGTAACACAAGTGATGAAAATAGGAACCGATCATTTGGAACTTCTAAGTTAAAAAGCCACGACCATTCGAACTTTATCTAATTTGCTGACGCTGTCAGCAATTATTTTCTTACAATTGGCTAAAATGATATTTCAAAGATGGCAGAAAGACAACTTGCTTCCGGTGTATCATCTGGTTTGAAATACTCCGAGACTGACGTGAAACACATTGGCACTTTGTTCGTCACTCCAGGGCTCGATGTTCTCTTCTTGAAGAGTAATAAAATTTCTCTCAAAGCATTTTTGGTAAAGTGTGTTTGGAGCACTACATGTTATATCGGTTAAGTTTAGATCTATTGCCGTTTGTGCATTAGATGCAGATTAAATTGTCCCAATGTTTCTGCGCTTTCTTTAGTTTGTTAATCAAATACTATCCGTCTTTCTCGCCCAGACATTATATTGCACTACAATAAGATACTTTTAACGATCCTAGAATAAATCATGTAAAAGAAAGCGTGTAAAATGGGTTTTAATACGGCTAACTATCCACACTAAATCTACATCTACGTAGAAACCACGCAAGTCACCATACGGTGCTCGGCGAAAGGTACTTTGTGCCACTACTTGTCATTCAGTTTCCTGTTTCGCTCGTAAACGGAGCGAGGGAAAAACGACTGTCTGCATGCTACCGAACGAGTCCTGATTTACTTACTCTTTGTCTTCTTGGTCCTAACGCAAAATGTACGTAGGCGGCAGTAGAATCCTTCTGCAGTCAGCCGAAAATGCTGATTCTCTAAATTTTCTCTATAGCTTTTCCTGAGAAGAACACAACCTTCCCTCCGTGGATTCACATTTGAGTTCACGAAGCAACTCCATAATACTCACGTGTTGATAGAATCCACTGATAACAATTTTAACAACACGCTCTGAATTGCTTCATTGTCTTGCTTTAATCTGACCTGGCGGTGATCCCAAGCATTCGAACAGGACTCAAGAATGGGTCGCACTAGCGTTCTATACGCGATCTCCTTTACAGATGAGCTAAACTTTCCTGAAATTCTCGCGTAAGCCTAAGTCTACAACTTGACTTTCCTACTACCGACCTTAGATACTCCTTCATTGCCATATCGCTTTGCAACGTTACACCTAGATATCAAATCGTCATGACTCTGTCAAGAAGCACACCATCAACGCTCTATTCCGACGTTATGGGGCTATTTTTTCTACTTATCTGCATTAAATTACATTTTACTACAGTTAGAGAAATCTATCATTCATCACACGAAGTAGAAAGTCCAGTTATAAATAATCCTGTAGTTGCAGGAAGACGTCACTACCTCGTACACTACACCGTCATCAGCAAACGGTCGCAGGTTGCTTTTAACCCTATCGTCAGATAATTTATCTGTATGGGGAACAAGATCGGTCCTGCCACACATCCCTAGGGATACTCCTGACGTTACCCCTGCCTCTGAAGAACACACACCGTCCTTGGTAACGCGCTGGGTTCTGTTACTTACGACGTCTTCAAGCCATTCCCATATCTGAGAACGTTTTCCGTAATGCACGGACCTCCGTTAATAGTATGCAGTGGAGTACTGTGTCAAATGCTCTCCGGAAATCTGGGAATATGAAATATGAGTGTTACTCAGTAAACATGGTTCACAGGCTATCGTGCAAACACTGAACAAGCTGAGTTTCGCAGGAGCGGTGCTTCTAAATTTTCCCAGACTAAGAACACAAATTTTTCTGCCTCAAGGAAATTTACTATATTCTAAGTTAGAATGTGCGTAAATATTTAAAGGAGTCACTTTTGCTTTTTTCCAGTCGCTTGGAACTATGCACTGGGCGAGAGATTTGCGATTAAAAAAATATGTGCAGAATATTCTTCTAGATGCTTTATGGTTTCAACTATAGGGACTAAAACACGTCAGGGCCGGATAATTTGTCAGTCTGAAGGAAATGGATGTGAGAATTTTTCCCGTAATATATTTCAAGCAGAAACGTCCGATTCTGTCGCCCAATCGCATAGCAAAACCGCAGGGCTGTTTCCTACTCGAAAACACTACATAGAACCAATGTAAAGTGGAATTCACCTTGAAGAATGCGATTTATAGAAGTTTTAAGTACCGAAGAATATATTAGCGTAAACATTCTCGTTCGAAAAAAGCAGAACGAACATGTACGGCCTAAAATGAGATGACATATCGTCATCTTCCGTGTAGTAACACCTCAGGAGTGTTGTTTGGCCCAACTAGCAAGGACTGAATTACGAATTGCGGAGACTTTGGCTGTAAATCTTACCTCCCTGTAGTAGGCAATGGCTAAAAAGGAAGACATTTTATTTAGTCGAGATGCACAGACGTCAAAGTCAAACGCTGCTATACTACTGATACCCTGTCCGTTTCAGAATAAGGTTCAATTGGTTGTTCTTTCGGAGACAAAAACATATGTACAGGAGACAGCGGGATGAGAAAGGGTCCCCGTGTGGCCGTAATTCGTGTTTCGTCCATAGGATCTCTTCGTCTATTCGTCACTCGAAAATGTACATTCTGACTGATGTTGCTTTTTGCTCCGGCAGCGCTTTTAGCGTCATCATCGCAGTAATGGCTGCCGAGAGAACACATATCGCGATTCACGCGTGTGTAAGTGCAGCGCGCAATTCAATAACGCTGCACAGGGTGCGGTGCTGGGGTGTCCATCACCCACGAACATATTACCGTCCACCCCGCCCCCACGCAGTTCTACTCCGTATGCTCCCCAAGCCCCGAAATTGATTCTAGGCGCTTGTATGACTGCCACAAACCATTAAAAATTATATATTAGACGCAGCTTCAATGTTTAATTATTCAAATAAATTACACTAGAGTGTTTCTGGTCGTCATAGTCGTTGTCGCCACGGGTATCAGCAATACCATGCAACCAGCTCGGCCGTTAAATTGCAGACACTCTACGAAGGCATGGATATATCTCTAATTCAGCTACGAACAGGATTACCGCAGTAACTAGAACGGTGTCTGTCTCCCTCTCTCTTTCTCTGTTTTTTTTTTTAATTTTTTTTACTCCTCTTCTTCTTAGAGTTGGACTTAAAGCCAATGTTCTCAGTTATTTGTTAGATAAATTCAAATCTCTGTCTTTCCCTATAATTTTTGACCCTTACAGGTCCCTCTAGTACCTTGGAATTTGTTACTACTGTACTACCTGTATCTTACCTTGAAATTTGTTTACTTATGTCTTAACTAGTGTATTATTATCCACTGTCGGTGTCTGATCAGCGCTTTCCACATATTACTTTCACTGATGATTCTGCAGAGAACATCCCCACTTCTTAAAGGTCCATTTACTCCTTCTGTAACACATCACGAACGATACGGTTCCCTTATTTTACGGTTTTCCCAAAGTTCATGGTTCAGTTCTACGGAATTCTGTGCTTAAGACGTACATTCTAAGAAAGATATTCTTAAATTTAAGGCCCTGCACTGAACTTGAACTCTTCTGTTGGTCAGTGTTTGCGGAAAACTATATGGGATTCTGGTTTCGCCTTCACGCAAGCAGTTTTTGTTAATTTACTTCCCCAAACTAGTTTCAGCGAAATGTCGCCATCATCAGCTGGTTTCTATATTCTAAAACTCGCAGAATTAGCATCGTTACGGTGCATTACGAAACGTTAGTTACATGCGTTAGTTTACACAGTAACCAGCACGCAGGTCAATTGGTAAATGGCTTTGCGGCTGCTTTTTGAATAATACGAATCAAAGTTATTTTGAGTAATACTTTTATCTACTGTGTTTGATGTTTTCCAAATATTAGCAAACACTGTATGATGTAGGCCAGTAATTTATGTAATCTAAATTGCAGGTCAACAGAGGACTGTGTACATCATTGTGACATACACTGAGATCAGCTGCATAATAACTGCAAACGGCAGCCTTACTGTGAACCGAAATCCTGACATGAATAGTCTAGTTGGATCTGTTTGTTGGGTTTGTTTGTTTGGGGGAACAGACCACGTATTAGGGAAGGGCGGCAAACCATCCGGGCACTTGCCTGGAGCGATTTAGGGAAATCACGTAAAACCTAAATTAGGATGGCCGGACTCGGGTTTGAACCGTCGTCCTCCCGAATGCGAGTGCAGTGTGCTAACCACTGCGCCACCCCGCTCGGTAAGAGCTGTTTGTATAGGCAAAGTATATCGTGATGACTGGATGGAAACTGGAGCCCCCGTCCTCACGAATACAAGTCCAATGTTTTACAATTGCGCTACGTCGCTCGGCAAGCACAGCAGGGTATTTGTTGGCTCAAAATGGTTCAAATGGCTCTGAGCACTATGGGACTTAACTTCTGAGGTCATCAGTCCCCTAGAACTTAGAACTACATAAACCTAACTAACGTAAGGACATCACACACATCCATGCCCGAGGCAGGATTCGAACCTGCGACCGCAGCGGTCTCGCGGTTCCAGACTGTAGAGCCTAGAACCGCTCGGTCACCACGGCCGGCGTATTTGTCGGAAATGAACACCTGCTCTTAAGGAAACGGGTGAAACCCACAATTTGAATGCATCCCTTGTCGGCCTGAATATCAAGTTGACAACATACGTATCCGGCTTGCTAATAAGTAGAAGATACACTTGTCAAAGGTTTCAGAGAAAATTTCCATAATACCAGAGCTAGTTATGGCGGGAAAAAATTGGAGGAGAAGACAGGGCCTGGGATATATATAAGAAATAATTGAGGAGATCGTGTGTACTTGCTGCTCGGAAAAAAAGAGAGGGGAAAAAACTGAGGCGGCGTATCTATCGCCAGAAAATTTCCGACCGAAAATAAGGCGTCTGTCTTACTTGCAAGAACAATGGCCGCGGAAACGGCGACGTGCAGTTATAGGGTCCGCAGACACTTTTGTGATTTGAAAGCTGAAAAAGTATTACACACATACATTTCTTCAGTACAAGAGAATCGATAAATCCCAGAGTATGCTATTCCTCCGGCCTTATAAGAAAGCATATACCAGAAAATCCCGACATGCAGAGCGAGGAACATGACTCATTTCTGTGTTTACGGAACATAGTGATCGCCAACAACGATAAACAAAATTTAACCGTCCCGCAGAGCCCAGTAAGGCATCGTGCATTGAAAGGCGACTGCTTCGGCCGTGCATTCTGGAACTGCTCGAGGCTGTGTGTGCCAAAGGTGTTTATTATTACACATTTCATATCAAGAGAGCAAACTAAGAACTAATTAAACGTACTTACCGTTGACCACAGGTACATTTGTAACTTCTCCGTTTCCCCCCAGCACTCATTATGTTGCAACAAGCACCGTCAACCATACGCTTCGCTTGATCGGGTTGTAGTATTCTGCCTACGTCTTATTCAGAAGCTTGGAAGTCGCACTCCAAGCAATATGTTCGTATTGTTGCCTTGAGTTTTAATCATTCACAAGATGTACTTGCTTGAAAAGCACCACAACGTTCTTATCATCCCCGTATATCAAGATCTTAACAAAGTAGAGACGCATGTCAAACGCTCACATAAGCGTAGTCAAGTAATTTTATATTTTACGATAAGGGAACGAAAAGGTTAAAGCAGACTGTAAAATTCTGGGTTTTTTGTCTCTACATAAGATATTCAAACATATCACTCTCCTTGAAAAAGCTAAAAAATTAACGTAATCACGAAAATAACCTCTGCTTTTTATTTTCCACGAAGAGCACAGATATATTAAGCTAATTACATCCTCGATATTAATTCATTAATGTTTCAAGCAGTATTTCATTACGGAGAGTATACAGCAAGAGAAAACTTTTCCTGACTTAGAACCAATATTAGCACCGAGCTGACACTGATTTTGGCAAACAGGCGGACGAGAGTTATTGCTGTGCAGACAGGAACCACATTTAGTTAACATCAGGAAAGAACTGTCTGTCGTAATGTAGAGTAGTAGAGAGCACATTGTCTACCATTATAACAACTGTTATCTTGGTACTTCTAAATCGAATCAGGTGCAGTAATGATAACCATTGTATATGGAATTTAGGTCAGCAAAACATATGGTTAGATTTCAATGCAGGTTTTTTTAAAGTCGCCAACAGAATCGATCTGAAAGTGCTTTTCCAGGAGAAAAAGCAGTCTCTAGTATTTGAGAGTACACATACTTTAGTACAGTAAGCAAGAATGAAGATTTCTGCAACAGCCATACTTGTCGACTGGCGTCAAGACGTCGTTAATCACACGAGCTGCAACAGAGAAACATAGAACCATGAATAGATTGAAAGCTCGATATTCTTATTGAGAGGTGATACGACCATTAAATATTCACCTTTCTCTTTTCCGTAAACTGTGACAAAAATTCCGAACAAGCGACCTTACTTGCAGAATAGAAGGATAGTCTTGGGATATGATATGAGCCAATTACCATTATTTGCTGTTATGGAATAGAAGGAATCATCAACGATTCCATTTTATCTACGCCTTCCATGCTACAGCTATCATAAGACTGTTCTCGTCACCTGTTGCGCACAGGTTTCCGCAGGAGTCAGTGGTTTTTGAGGGCGAGACGATATGTAATTAAAATAGCTAGAAGAGAACGACACCAGGGCAGCCAACCTGCACTTCCGGTGATACGATAACTGTAACTGAAAGTCGTAGTTAATCAGTAAATATATATATATATATATCCCTCTGCGCAATCAGTGGAAATTGATCAAGGCCATCCAGGGGAACTCCAGTCCAACCCATGCACCTTAGGATATTGTGTCAGTTACATTCAAGGTCACCCAGAGGAGCCTGCGCACTGTCTGCACACCTTAGGGAATGGTATATTCAATGCCATGACGAAACACAATACCAGTCACGTGTGATAAAAAATTGGCGAGAAACCGCTGGACCTATAGGAACACATTAAATGATGGGAAACCCCTCACCCTCCAAATCCTTCCCCCCCCCCCCCACCCCGGACAAACAAAATTCTAGCTCCCCTTGTGCATTATCATCCTTTATAACAAGTTCAGTTGCACAGGGCTCTTCATTCAGGGCTGTGCACAATGGACAGCAATGCAGGTTTGTTATCATCAAATTATTATTAACAATTTTTCTATAATGAGAGGTTCTGGACATCATTACAAATTACACAATGTACAATTACGCAATGTACAATTTTTACAACTTGTATACATTGCTTTCTTTACAATTAATTGCAAGTCTATTTTTTCTAGGACTTATGACTGTCAGGTACTTTGATTTACATTAAAAATAGTAGAGAGAAGAAACACTCAAAAATACATTTCTCATTTTATTTCAATATACACTTGTTACACTTGAACACTATAGCTACATTTTAATTACTCCTTTCTCCATTAGGTATATATGGGAAGCAAGGGCTAGCAGCAGTGTGTGTAAAAATATCCATACACACGCACACACACACACACACACACACACACACACACACACACACAGATATATACAGTATACACATAGTGCATACACAATTTGAAGAGTAAATCACCTAAAACAAAAACCTCGAAAATTGTGGAAATGGAAAGTGCTACTGATGTGTGGTTACCACAGAATAGATTGATAGTCAGTGGCTCATGTTGAAAGCCTACAAACAGACCGTAATAATAAGTAGACAGCATATTTTTTGTGCAAAACATACAGTTTGTAATTGGGTCAATACCTATTTACATTAACAGACTAAAAGTAGGGTAAATCTGAGTGTCATTGGCGCTTGTTGCAGAAGTCTAGTGCAAGTCTTTTTCGAGATATCGTATTTTGGTAAGTTCCCACATCGACACATGTACAATACCTCTAGTAACACACACTAAAGAACGACACAAGTGTGTACACTGGTTATGTGGATTCTGAAGGGCAATAATGCAAGTTTCCGATTTTTCAATTGCAATCAAGACTTTAATAAAAATCGCAAAGGAAATGTTAATCAGAACACTGGGAGGCGTTGTGGTCTAAATAAAAATTGATTTATTCATTCTTAACATCACATGACAAAAGATGGCTAAATAAACGCCACACAAACATTTTTCATTTGACAAACGCTTTCAATAATATGGGGTCTATGTTTAACAAAGTGATCAGCTGGGGATCAACACACCACACCAACCAGAAATAACCGCTTTTTATGACTTCATAAACGTGAATCCGTGGTATGGCCCGAAAAATACGCTGCTATCAAGCATCTATACTCTACTATTCCACAAAGAAACGTATGATTGCAAAGAGCAGGGTGCTGAGAAGCATATATTGAAACCCAACGCCATAGCAGCGAATACTTTACCTTGTTATGTTAACCGGGGACCTAGAAACGACGGAAAGGCTCCGCCCCCGCCGCAGCCGCAGTGGTCCGCAACCCCACGACGACTACCGCAGTCCACTTCACCCCTCCGCCGCCCCACACCGAACCCAGGGTTATTGTGCCGTTCGGCCCCCTGTGGACCCCACAGGGAACGTCTCACACCAGACGAGTGTATTTAACCCCTATGTGTGCGTGGTAGAGTAACGGTAGTGTACGCGTACGTGGAGAACTTGTTGGGCAGCAATCGCCGACATAGTGTAGCTGAGGCGGAATAAGGGGAACCATCCCGCATTTGCCGAGGCAGATGGAAAACCGCCTAAGAACCATCCACAGACTGGCCGGCTCACCGGACCTCGACACAAGTTCTCCGGGCGGATTCGTGCCGGGGACTGGCGCTTCTTCCCGCCCGGAAAACCGTGCGGTAGACCGCACGGCCAACCGATACTTTACCTTTCTGCTGGTCAGGGCGGCACACCACGATGCGCTCGGCGACTGCCGTCATGGGCGACAGAAGTCTGTTACTAATGGCGCGTGCCCGACAAAAATACAAGTACGCGGTCTCGCGTTCGGCTGATTCGGAACGCAGATACTACTCTATGAGCCTCTGAAACCCCGGTGAATTCCAGGTCGACCCGTTTGCTGGTCCGCCAAACTAATTTGACTCCGTGACACGACTATGTGTGACGGAATATGTCAAACACTTAGACGGCCGACTCAAAAGAAAAAAAAAAAAAGTACACCCACACAACACTCTTTGCGTGCGTGATGCTAGACTCAGTACCTCTGATGGTTCAGATGGTGACTAGCAGAGGCTCTAAGTGGTACACCAGCAAAGGGCACAAGTCTCACCATTCAGGTAAAGACCTGCAGATCTTTACTAGCGAAGCGCCAGTACAAGAGTGTGTTCTTCTCTTTCTCTCAGCTTTCTTCGCCAGTTCGGTAGCATAGCACATTTACATGCTTAGACTACTCCCACTCTAGCACAAGCTAATCACGAGCTGGAGTGTGGCATTCCAAGCAGGGAGGCCTACCCTCGCTCTGTATGCATAGATTTGACCAACCAGCGACTTTAAAAATTAAAAATTTATTGGGAGAAAAGGAAAAAAAGGTTCAGCCTCACAGCCTCTATCCCACTTGTTTAAGCCGTGTCTTTGCTAAAAGTATGACCTGGATGGAGCCACAGCCCTGCTTAAAAAGATCGATATCTCCCCTGTTAAGTCCATTTCGAACTTTCCAAATAACAGCCGCAAACTCGCGAAAAGCCTCATGCCTTCACAAATACGTGTTGCAACAGAGTCTGGACGCCTGGGCAGCACTTCCCTGTCCCACGGAAATTCGCAGAAACTCACAGCCGTCTCATTGGCTTCCTACCTAACAAGGACCCATCCTTTGCTTTATTGCTGATCATCAATGCTCTGCTCATAGATCCAGCGACTCCTCAGCGCTAGTCAGCCTACCTGGATGTGGCCGCTGGCCCATCAGCGACACCCAATGTATCTGCACAATGAGACAGAGGGACTTGGCTGTCCACAAACGTTTTCACTCAAGTTCCGTGGAAAAAACGCTCTCCTTGGCCCTCAGCTGCCATGCCTTTCACTGCAGTCCATTAACTCAGCACTCTCTTCCTTTGAATGCAGGTAAAGCTTACTGCTATTCTTTCACTAGAGTACAAAAGCAAGAGTGTTAACTTCAAAATGGTTCAAATGGCTCTGAGCACTATGGAACTTAACATCTATGGTCATCAGTCCCCTAGAACTTAGAACTACTTAAACCCAACTAACCTAAGGACATCACACAACACCCAGTCAACACGAGGCAGAGAAAATCCCTGACCCCGCCGGGAATCGAACCCGGGAACCCGGGCGTGGGAAGCGAGAACGCTACCGCACGACCAGGAGCTGCGGGCAAGAGTGTTAACTACTGCCAACCATTTCATCATATGAATGAAGTCAGATCGTATCCAGCATAGCAACCAAGTAATAAAGATCATCCTCCCTAAGAAAATTAAGCAGCAGGACACCTTATCAGAAGTGAGAGTGCCCTGCAATCTCTCACAACCTCCCTGTTCTTGGGGAGTGCCACACTTTAAAATGGTTAATGTAACATGGAACAGAATAAATTGTGACACTTTAGTTGGGTCGTTATCAAAGAAATGAACATCTTTGTTCACCACAAACCCCAGCACACCAGGGGTCATACATACACACTATGCTGCAAGCCCACAAAATTAAAGGGAGAAATAAAAACGTGATGGGTGTATCATCAGCTCATCCCTAACAGTTCCGATTAAAGGAAGACATGGAATCAGTTAAGAGGCGTGGTGCCAGAAAGTTCACGTTGGTACTACGGACTTGCTACGCGAACTCAGGTGGGAATCCCTGTAGGGGGGGGGGGGGGGGAACAACAACATTATTTTCACGAAACAATACTGAGAAAGTTTAGAGACTCGGCATTTGTGACTGACAGCAGAACGATCTTACTTACATCAACATACATCTCGCCTGAGGATCGAGAAAACAATATAAGAGAATATAAGAGTATGGGAGAGGGTAGAACAGTCTTTTACCCTCGCTCAATTTTCGAGTAGAACAGGAAAGGTAATGACTAACAGTGGTACAAGGTACCTACCGCCACGTACCTCTTGAAGATGATGTAGATGTTGATTAAAGATTTCTGTATAGTTACGAAGTGCTGTACTTGTGTCGATAGTTGTGGCTCCAGTTGCTCGGCATCACAACTACCTTATGGACCTGCCACTTTATTTTGGCCTCTATGACTCAAGGAACTCAGCCAGGAGCAAGCTTCTGGAAACTGAACACATTAACATTCAGCAGCACTAAAGGCTCACCACCAGCCTCTCTCTGGAGGTGAAAGTATATCATGGGGTGATAGGACAAATCAAAGAAATAGGAGACAATTAATGCTGTTAACTGTAAATTTATTCCGTCGTCTAGAAGGGTCGACTTGCATCACTTTTGAATATAACTCACTAACTATAGACCAAGCGTCCTTAACGTAAATCCACGCTAAATTAATGAAATCATTATTGCTTCCATAAGTGTAACCAGTAATCTAGCAATTACATTGTGGAATATCCACCACTTCACCAACCACACACTATGCTATTGATAACTGCTACCTTAACCGGTTCTTTACGAAATGAGCGAGCTTTAGGCGCCCTCAATGTACCCTTGTTATTTTATAGTTAAAGTTGTTCTGGCTAATGACCAGCCTAGTTTTCCAGCCATCGTTCAAACTTCTGCTCCGTCTTCTACAGTCAACAGATCGGTAGCCGCTTCCAATCATGGTTGTGCTTCTGTTTAAGACGACCAAAGTAAACAACTTTAGCAGCTGCAGAACAACATATCAAAATACTGTGCGACTCAGTTAGCGCCGTTCTACACTGAAGAGCCAAAAAACAGTTACACCTTCCTAATATTGTGTAGGGCCCCCACGAGTACACAAGTGCCGCAACACGACGTGGCATGAACTCGAATAATGTCTGAAGCAGTTCTGGATGGAACTGACACCATGAACCCTGGAGGGCTATCCATAAAACATTAAGAGTACGAGGTGATGGACATCTCTTCTGAAGAGCGCGTTGCAAGGGCATCCCAGATATGCTCGATAATGTACATGTCTGGGGAGAGTGGCGGCCAGCGGAAGTGTTTAAACTCAGACGAGTGTTACTGGAGCCACTCTGTAGCAATTATGGACGTGCGGGGTGTCGTATTGTTCTGGTAGAATTGTCTACGTCTGTCGGAATGCACAATGGACATGAATGGATGCAGGTGATCAGACAAGATGATTACGTACGTGCCACACGTATCTAGACGTGTCAGGAGTCCCATATAACTCTAACTGCAAGTGCCCCGCACCATTATAGTGTTTACACCAGCTAGAACAGTCTCCCGCTGACATGCAGGGTCCATCGATTCATAAGGTTGTCTCCATACCCATACACGTCCATTGGCTCGATACAATTTGAAACGAGACTCGTCCGACCAGGCAAAATGTTTCCAGTCATCAACAGTCAAATGTCTGTGTTGATGTGCCCAGGCGAGGCATAAAGCTTTGTGTCGCGCAGTCATCAAGGATATATGAGTGGGCATTCGGCTCCGAAAGCGCATATCGATGGCGTTTCGTTGAATGGTTAGCACGCTGACACTTGTTCGCTCAGCACTGAAATCTGCTGCAATTTGTTGAAGCGTTTCGCTTCTGTCAAGTTTAACGATTCTCTTCAGTCGTCGTTGGTGCCTTTCTTGCAGTATCTTTTTTCGGCCGCAGCGATATCGGAGATTTGATGATTTACGGGATTACTGATATTCACGGTACACTCGTGAAATGGTCGTACGGGAAAATCCCCATTTCATTGCTGCCTCGGAGATGCTGTGTCCCATAGCTCATGCACCAACTATAACAGCACTTTCAAACCCACTTAAATCTTGATAAACTGCCACTGTAGCAGCAGTAACCGATCTGACAAGTGCGCCTGACACTTGTTGTCTTATATAGGCGTTGCCGACCGCGGCGCCGTATTCTGCCTGTTTACGTATCTCAGTATTTGAATACGCACGGCTATACCAGTTTCTTTGGCGCTTATGAAATTTCTGACACAAATACATACCAGAAGGAAGCGAGGAATTGATTTACACAAAGAATTCTCGGTGTATTAGCTTTGGTCAAGAGGCGGCTGCTTTTGTTGAATATTGAGCAAATGTCATTCTTCTGTACCATGTGGAGAAATATGTAAGTACACGTGATAAGAGAATTAAAAAGAAAACAAACAAAGAGTGATTTATTTTCGGGGAAATGCTTCTGCATACAAAAATGTTTTTGTTATGAGAAAGCTGACGCATTTGAAGTACAAAATGCTGAAACAACCGTCCCAATCACCAAATTTGGTAATTTCTGTGTGTGTACCAAGGTTTATGGCTGGAAAATGGGTTGAGATAAATGGAAGGTTATGGCAAGCGTAAAACCTATTTTGCAACTTTCTAGAATTTCACTTCAGAGCTGGAATCAGTTATGACGTCCACCTTGTGTCGTCGGATACGTCTGCATTCAGCTTCATTAAATAGCGGTCATGCATCTTTGGACAGGTACTACTCTGACAGAAGATGCAGCCGAGTATTTAACAAAGTATCTTTGGGTGGCCAACACTAAAACGGTGAACAACGGAAATTACCTGCTGGTACCACAAGGTGAAAGAACTCCACTTTTCGTCAGGGGCGACACTACACTTAGATGCCAAACGAACATTCGTAATGTGTCACATAGATACATTCAAGGATTTATGTGGAAAATGTATTAATGTAGAATTTAGCTCCCTCGTACTTACAGAGGCTCTGAGATGTAACAGTCTGTTGCCTGATTTTCTAGTTTCATTAAAAATACAAATTACTAACGCATATAAAGTGATAAAATTCCCTCGAGCTTCCAGTTGTGTCAAGTGGTTTAAATTCCACGAGCTTTCGGGCAAGGGCCTCTTGTCCATTGTCCGGAGGTACCTGTCGTGTTATTGTTGTTGCAAATTTGTGAGAACCCCCTTAGTAAAAACGACGGCCTGCAGCTAAACAAAGATCGGAATCCGGTCACTGGAAGGCTGAAGAGGGCGTAGTAGGGCTCAAGGAAAATTGGAAATTTGTGGTAAGGTCTTATGGGACCAAACTGCTTAATCTAACTTACACTAAGGAAGGCATACACACCCATGCCCGAGGGAGGACTCGAACCTCCGATGAGGAGAGCAGCGCGGACCGCAACAAGACGCCTCAGACGGCACAGCTCCCATCTCGGCGCAGGGCTCAAGGAAAATATTATCGTGTACGGCACTGGTGTAAGCACCAGAGACGTCAAAGATGTCAACGTAACTGTGACAGGACGGCAGCAGCAATCACACAGTAGTCACCCACTTGACAGTGGCCGAGGAGCACTCAGCTGAAAGCTGATGGGTTTTAAACTAATTTAAGTGTCTCGAAGTCCTAGAGAATTTTACTTTTAAATCGCCGTGAAAGCATGAAGTCGTATGATTCCTTATTAACTGGTAGCTTATTCCCAGTTCCATGAATACTATAGTTGTTGGTTTACTTTCGACAGTCTAGTGCTCAGCAATACACTAATCAGCCAGAACATTATGACTACCGACTTACTATTGATATAAACCCACTTAGGCGATACCAGCGTCATCTGGCAAGGAATGACCTCTGGTTAGTCATACGCGCGATGCATATAATATCAGTGAGACTGTTTTCCGTGTGTAGAATGGGGAAGGCACGCAACTTACCTGAGTTTGACTGAAGGCAGAGTTTGATGGTCCGGAGGCTCAGCACGAGCATTTCGGAAACTGCACGTTTTGTCGGGTGCTCAAGTGAAACGTCCCCTTAGAACAATTATATAAGACTGTGCTTAAACTGACACACAATATTTTTAGCGCAACGCAATCTGACTTTCAGAAATCCCTACAAAAGAAAGGCCATGACTAACATTAACCTATGCGTTTCACAAATCGCTTACCTTACAAAAATCTTGGTTACTCGAACTACTGCAATACAGCGAGCGCCACTTCTGCCAGCTAAATAAAAGATTCAAACTACGGAAGGCACTAACTACTGATAGGCATAGTTAGCAAATGAAAGATTTTAATAGAGAACAAACAATGTATTTACCTTAATAGTGTTGAAAAACCATAATATACATGTTCATGACATTCAGTCTTACAAATTTCCAAACTCCGCCATCTCTCTCCCCACATCCACCACTGCTGGCGGCTCACCTCCAACTGCGCAACGCTACGCGCTGTTCACATCCAGCTGCCGCTGCCCAATACTACAATGGCAGACAACAATGCAAACTAGCCACAGACTGCACACAGCACAGCCAGTGATTTTCATATAGAGCGCTACGTAACGTTGCCAATAAGAAAACATAAACAGCCTACTTACACAAGGAGTGCTATGGTGAGTGTCTTCAATACGTGAAAGCATGTCTAGCCGTCGTGGGTTTGGGCAGTCACCCCTTATTACAGACGTCGGACGTCGTAGGCTGGGCAGACTGTTAAAACAGGACATGCGGCGAAATGTGGCGGAACAAACATCAGACCTTACTGCTGGGCAGAGTACAACTGTGTCTGATCACAGAGTGCACTAAACTCTCCGAACGATGGGCCTCTGCAGCCGACAATGCATGTTCCAATGTTGACACCACGACATCGACAACTAAAACTGAAATGGGCACGAGTCCATCGGCACTGGACATTGGCACAGCGGCAGAGCCTTGCATGGCCTTATGAATCCCGGAACCTTCTTCATTATGCCGACGGGAGAATCCATCTTCTTACAGGGGACAGCTCCTTGACACCTATACAGCGGGACGGAGACAAGCTGGCGACAGCTCCGCTGTACTGTGGGGAATATTCACGTTACCTCCCATAGGGACAAGGCACCTTGATACAATAGCTCCATATTTAGCTCCATATTTAGCAATTACATACAACCACTCGCTCACAGAAAGTTCCGTGACTAAGATTGGAAAATGGCTGAAATTGCACCAATACACAAAAAGGGAAATAGGTGTTATCCACTGAATTTTAGGGCCATATTACTAACAATACTAACACTAATACTATCTATACTAACCTTACGACTTATCTTAGAAGAAAGATTAAGAAAAGGCAAACCTACGTTTCTAGCATTTGTAGACTTAGAGAAAGCTTTTGACAATGTTGACTGGAATATTCTCTTCTACATTCTAAAGGTGGCAAGGGTAAAATATAGGGAGCGAAAGGCTATTTACAATTTGTACAGAAACCAGATGGCAGTTATAAGAGTCGAGGGGCATGAAAGGGAAGCAGTGGTTGGGAAAGGAGTGAGACAGGGTTGTAGCCTATCCCCGATGTTATTCAATCTGTATATTGAGCAAGCAGTAAAGGAAACAAAAGAAAAATTCGGAGTAGGTATTAAAATTCATGGAGAAGAAGTAAAAACTTTGAGGTTCGCCGATGACATTGTAATTCTGTCAGAGACAGCGAAGGACTTGGAAGAACAGTTGAATGGAATGGACAGTGTCTTGAAAGGAGGATATAAGATGAACATCAACAAAAGTAAAACCAGGATAATGGAATGTAGTCGAATTAAGTCGGGTGATGCTGAGGGAATTAGATTAGGAAATGAGACACTTAAAGTAGTAAAGGAGTTTCGCTATTTAGGGAGTAAAATAACTGATGATGGTCGAAGCAGAGAGGATATAAAATGTAGACTGGCAATGGCAAGGAAAGCGTTTCTGAAGAAGAGAAATTTGTTAACATCGAGTATAGATTTAAGTGTCAGGAAGTCGTTTCTGAAAGTATTTGTATGGAGTATAGCCATGTATGGAAGTGAAACATGGACGATAACTAGTATGGACAAGAAGAGAATAGAAGCTTTCGAAATGTGGTGCTACAGAAGAATGCTGAAGATAAGGTGGGTAGATCACGTAACTAATGAGGAGGTATTGAATAGGATTGGGGAGAAGAGAAGTTTGTGGCACAACTTGACTAGAAGAAGGGATCGGTTGGTAGGACATGTTTTGAGGCATCAAGGGATCACAAATTTAGTATTGGAGGGCAGCGTGGAGGGTAAAAATCGTAGAGGGAGACCAAGAAATGAATACACTAAGCAGATTCAGAAGGATGTAGGTTGCAGTAGGTACTGGGAGATGAAGAAGCTTGCACAGGATAGAGTAGCATGGAGAGCTGCATCAAACCAGTCTCAGAACTGAAGACCACAACAACAAACAATCACTAACGTCGATTTGCAGTAGGCTTTTGGAACATATACTGTGTTCGAACATTATGAATTACCTTGAAGAAAACTATTTATTGACACATAGTCAGCAGGATTCAGGAAACATCGTTCTTGTGAAACACGACTAGCTCCTTATAGTCATTAAGTAATGAGTGCTATTGACAGGGGACGTCAAATTGATTACATAGTTTTAGATTGCCAGAAGGCTTTCGACACCGTTCCTCAGAAGCGTCTTCTAACCAAACTGCGTGGCTATAGAATATGCCTCAGTTGCGCGATTGGATTAGTGATTTCTTGTCAGAAAGGACACAGTTCGTAATAATAGACGAAAAGTCATCGAGTAAAACAGAAGAAATATCCAGTGTTCCCCAAGGAAGTGTTATGGGCCCTCTATTGTTCCTGATCTACGTATATTAACGGTATAAGAGACAATCTTAGTAGCCGTCCTAGATTGTTTGCAGATGGTGCTGTCATTTACTGTCCTGTCAAGTCATCAGATGACCAAAACGAATTGCAAAATGATTTAGATAAGATATCTATATTGTGGGAAAAATGGTAATTGACCCTGAATACAGATAAGTGATAAGTTATTCACATGAGTACTAAAATAAATCCGCTAAATTTCGATTACGCGGCAAGTCACACAAATCTGAAGGCAGTAAATTCAATTAAATACTTAGGGATTACAATTACAAATAACCTAAATTGGAATGATCACATAAATAATGTTGTGGGTAGAGTCAACCAAAGACTGCGATTCATTGGCAGAACACTTAGAAGGTGCAACAGGTCTACTATAGAGAGTGCTTACACCACGCTTGTCCGCCCTATTCTGGAGTATTGCTGTGCGGTGTGGGATCCACATCAGGTAGGACTGATGGATGACATCTAAAAGTTCAAATGAGCGCGGCTCGTTTTGAATTTTCGCGAAGGAGGGGAGATAGTGCCGCAGACGTGATACGTGAATTGGAGTGGCAATCATTACACAAAAGAGTTTCTCGTTGTGACGGGATCTTCTCATGAAATTTCAGTCACCAGTTTTCTCCTCCGATTGCGAAAACATTTGATTGGCACCCACCTCTCTAGGGAGGAACGATCATCACCTCGCACAAAAAAATTGAGTGCTCGTTTTTCCCACGAATTTGAATCGCGCGGCAAAAACACGTCAGCCAATCAGAGACTGTGCTCGACATCTATAGAGCATCCCAGAGAGCATCCCAGAGTGCCCCAGAGAGCTACGACACCAAGAAGAATCGCTTCTCGGCTTTTGGCAAGATCAATGTGTAGTATTTGTGGCCCTTAAAAGGGCCGTTTGTTGAGAACTACTACTTTCAATGATTATATAAAGTACAATCACCCACAATGCGACAATCTTCCAAAGAAGAAGGACCACTCGCCTTCACCCATAAGTGAACGCTACAGACAGAATTTATCTTACAACGTCTACGACAAGACAAAGACAAACTCCCGTGCGGAAAAAGGTAGGAACCCTCACTAGCAATGATAATCTCAGAAACAGGTATAGTACGGTAAGCTAAGATCTCCCTAGTTTCAAAAGATTCCAGACCTGGTCTACCTGCATTGTTACAAGCAACGAAGGCTACAGTTAGCCACCCGTTACCCAAACTAGAGGAAGAAGATACTTTCATTAAAGAAAAATTTAACCTAGCACCACAGAATAAAGTAGGTCCATTAATGAGAACAAATTGAGTAGTTTTACCAACTCCTCTCGTTTCGTTCTTTTTACCCTTCGCAGAAGATGTCGAAGCACCTAGAGTGCCGTCCACATTGATAAGTGATTTGTAAAGGTGGTTCATTGAACCCTCTGCCAGGCACTTTATTGTGAATAGCAAAGTAATCACGTAGACGTAGATGTAGATGAATGGAGGGGTCACAACATGAGTTTGGGCCCAGTGTGGAGTCAGCGATGCCCATCACTGCACTCTTCCACGAAAAAGGTTAGACAAAAGGCGTTGACTTAAAAGAGGACGGCATTGAAAATCAGTAAGGTCTTTTTTTATGTTAGACCGTAAGTTTATACATTTCGACATACCTTCACAGTACACTTTAGTATAATAGGGGACGAGATGACGGCACCGAATTTTCTCGTATGAATTTATGTGCCCATGGTTATAGTCTTACAGTACTTTGTAGTCAAGAGAAGAGTACTATTGTTTTGAAAATGTAGCTGTCGTATACTTCGGCTACGTGCCCCTTGGCGCCAGAACTGGAAGACGCGGCAGAAAAAGTGTAAGTGACCTCGGCTCGTATTTCTTATGGCAGGTCACTCGGCTGGAAATCGATAGCGCGACGCGCGGTACATAATGCATTGCCGGCTGTGGGAGCGCGGTGCGTCGCCAGTCTGTGCTCTCAATTTACAATCAATCACGGGAAGTGGGGCTGGCCACGGCGGCACCGCAAGTGCTGCGGTAGGCCCGCGCGTACCGCGTGCGCCGCCGAAATTACCGCCCTCGGCGCTCACAATGAAGGAATTCGGCACTACCCACCGAGAGGTTCCACGTGCAGTGTACAGCGGACATGTCAGGGTAATTTCTTGATTACTTGTTGTCCGAGCCAAAGTGAAACTCATACTATATCTGGAATTCCCCTAGGAAGCGTTATACTCCCTCTTCTGGTCATAATCTATATATACGATTGAGGGGGTTAGGACGTCAAACGGGCCGACTTGAAGCAGGAGAGGCATCACAGGACATTTTGATTTCCAGTGTCTATACTTTTACAAATAAATTCATAAAACTTTGTCAGCATCACCAGGAAGGATTCAGAATTCACACTCATTGCAGTGGAAGTTCGAAAACATAACAAAATAATTTTTTGCGTGTGAAATTTCATCATTTTTTCACTTACTAATGGCTGCATCTGTTGCTATAGGTACACTTTTCTTCATAAGTTAGAGAGATTCTTCGATGAATTTTGCACAGCGTACATACCATACTTACACGTGGATGAAACTCTAGAATTTATTTAATTTATCAATAAACGAATGATCTGTTGTATTTTAAACTTCATGTTTAGAAAAAACAAAAATTTTGTAGTTAATTAGCTCAATTTTTGTAAGAATTTTAATAGATTTGGAAAATTTGGAGTTTCATACACCTTTAAGAATGGTTTGTATGCTGTGCAAAATTCATCGAACTATCTCTCTTACTTACGAAGAAAAGTGTCCCTATAGCAACAAATGCTGTCATTAGTAAGTGAAAAAAATTATGAAATTTCACACGTAAAAAAAATTACTTCGTTATGTTTTCAAATTTCCACTGCTATGAGTGTGAATTCTGAATCCCTCCTGGTCATGCTAACAAAGTTTTATGAATTTATTTTTGAAAGTATAGACAGTGGAAATTAAAATGTCCTGTGGTGCCTCTCCTGCTGCAAGTCGGCCCGTTTGACGTCCTACCCCCCATTAAGGAGACAATTCAGCAGCTCTCTTAGATTGTTCGCAGATGATGTCATCATTTATCTTCTAGTAAAGTCATCAAATGATCTAAACAAATTACAAAACGATTTAGACGACAGATCTGCATAGGGTATCAAATGGCAACTGACCCCAAACGGTAACAAGCCTGAGCCCCAGCACATGAGTACGAAAACAGTTCTATTACATTTCTATTTTAGGAGGAGCCATATAAATTTGAGGACTGTCGATTCAGTACATACCTAGAGGTTACAATTACAAAACAATTAGAACAATCACTTAGAAAATGTAAAAAAGGCATACGAAAGACTGTGTTTTATTGACAGAAGATTTGGAAGGTACAACAAATCTACTAAACGTATATATGCAGACTGGAGCGACGAATTTGTACCAAGACCGGAATTCTAACCTGTGACTCCTGTTCACTAGGTAGATGCCCTAGCTACTAGCCGCTTTGGCTAGGGTAGTCTGTGCAGTTTTGCAAAGCCACTGTGCCAGTGCTGTAGTGGTTGGCCCATCTGCCTAATGACCATGAGACCCAGGTTCGAATCCTGGCCTTGGTACAAATTTGCATTCATCATTTCAGTCTGCATATATACATGATAGACAGATGAGACTTGAAAAAATATAAATTCATATCAATAAAGCAGCTATTCCTGCGTTTCAGGAAGGATCACCCGTTGGTTCGATGCTGAGGTGTTATTTAAAAACCGTTGGAGGGCCTCTGCAATGCTGTTCGAGTTTAGGGAGAATACCAAGTAGACTGCGATTTCAGTGGGTCTTTGGACTGAGGAGGAAGGCGTGCCAGGGTACTCCATGCAGATGTGCAAACCCCCTATGCCAAGGAGACCCAGATTCGAATCTCCGTTTTCGTACATATTTTCATTTGTCAGTTCAGTCTCCTTATATACGTCATAGGCGGATGAGACTTGAAAGGTCTCGCAAAACATATAGTTTCATTTCAAATCTACTGAGAAGAGTTTGTGCACTACACTTGTCCTTCTTGTTCTGGAGCAGTACTGCACAGTATGAGCCCCTTGCCAGAAAAACTTGACAGAGGTCTTCGAAAAACTCCGAAGAAGCATAGCTCGTTTTCTATTAACGAGATATAGGGGAGAAATTATCACGACTATGATGAGCGAGATGAGGAAAAAATGGCTCTGAGCACTATGGGACTTAACATCTGAGGTCATCAGTTCCCTAGAACTTAGAACTACTTAAACCTAACTAACCTAAGGACTTTACACACATCCATGCCCGAGGCAGGATCGAACCTGCGACCGTAGCGGTCGCGCGGTTCCAGACTGAAGCACCTAGAACCGCTCGGCCACACCGGCCGGCCGAGATGAGGACATAATGCTTTTAAAAAAGGCAGTTTTCGTTGCTACAAATCTTTTCACGAAATTTAAGTCACTAACTTTCTCCTCCGAATGCCAAAATATCTTATTCACCTTCACCCATGCAGGGAAAAATTCTTTTCACGTGTGATTCTCAAATGCGAATGGCAGAGAAATCACCTAGATGTAAATGTAAAAACCCTCAAGTGTCTTGAGAACTTTAATATCTTTCTCAGTTTCTACTTCCAGACTGAGCAGCCCTTTTGCGTTTTCGGACGTTTCTGGTAGCTATTTCTTCTTCTCAAGCTACACATTGTACACTAATTTCTTCACTACTGTGTCCTTTCTTTTCTTCAAATGTACTTTAAAATTATAGTGAATATCCAGTTTTATACCATAACATCATATTCAAAAGGAAGTGAGGAAGATTAGGGTTTAACGTCCCGTCGACATCGATGTTATTAGAGAAGGAGCACAAGCTCGGAACGTTTCACGGAATGGGGAGGAAATCGGCCGTGCCCTTTCAAAGGAACCGTCCCGGCATTTGCCTGGAACGATTTAGGGAAATCGCGTAAAACCTAAGTCTGGATAGCCAGACGCGGATTTGAACCGTCGTCCTCTGCTCCTAAGATGTGTGTTTCTTTGAGCAGCTCAGTCTTCTGATGAATTACTATGAAAGGGTTCTGTCTGAACCAAAAAAATGGTTCAGAGGCGATAATCCTGGCTACCGCCAGTCCTTTCGCCATCCCAGTGTGCAGCACATTTTTGACCCTGTCCATCTTTTGTAGAGTAAAACACTATACCGCCATGGTGCGTATGTAAGAAGCCAGGTGGTGTGGCGGAGTGCAGTTGTAAGTTGGTCACGACTGCGAATACTTCTCTGCCTCTTCTTCGCTCCTTTATTTCCCGTATTCACTCATTTAACATTTCTCTTTCCTCAGCTGCTACCTGAATCAGTGGGAGATAGAAACATGTACCCAAATGTATGTCACGTAATCATGTTGGGTTCACAAGGAGGTAGTTTGTGAGTTCCAAATGCGCTTTATGCCCACATGCCACATGCACATGATAAAGAGAATTGTTTTTTGTGCCCTATAGGAGACAGTGATGCCATTCTGGTTTTGTGTAGCGGTCGACTTCCTCAATGGAAAATTTCATGTCCAGTGGATAAGAGTTCTGCCGTCAGGAGATATAGGTGCTTATCCGTGATTTCGTAATGGTTCACAGCTTATGTGACGTCTTCTGGAACAGCTACGGGCTACGACCAGTTAATATTAAATGTTTCTCATATACGATGGCGCGCTGAAAAATAATGCCTTCGAACTTTTTATATGAAAACCCTAAATTCTTTGCAAATAAAACCCACATTATTAACGTTCTGCATCTTTAGTACATATTTGCAGTCCTCTGCCTCTAGAGAGCTCCCAATTGTAGAATATAACATGGCGGTGTGCAACGTAAGTACGTCGGTGCGTCAGAAACAGCATACTGTAATCTAGTTTCGAATTCAAAGAGTTCCTTCCGCACACGGAGCACCCTTCCCTTCGGCGTGTCAATGCCAGACCACACACGACCGCTACATCTGCAGCATTCTGACACCTTGGGTTCATTGTCATCGATCGTCCTCCGGACAGTCCCGACTTCGCCCCATGCGATTTTCATCAGTTTGCAAAACTTAAAGAACGCATTCGAGAGCGTCGTTTTGAAAGTGATGAAGAGGTGCAGGCACAGAAAGGTTGTGGCTCCGATGGCAGAGTCAAACATTCTCTCGTAGAGAGAAACGTGTTCATCGTCAGGGTTACTATGTGAAGAGATAAATATGCAGACGTGAATAATAATGACGATGAGGAATTGCTTTTCAGAGGCTTAATATATGCGTAGTTATGTACCATGTACATATATCGCAACCAGTTTCGCTGCAAGCGTATTTATGTTAGTGTACGTACTGAAAACAAGAGTTCATAGTGCCCGGACCTGTTTCGCAATAGCTGTTACTTCGGTACTACCTGAACCTGTTGCAGAACGACTGAAGGATGTTTTACAGTATATTTATTTGTAGAAACTTCTCTAATACTTACTCTATTATTCTTATAGTTTTCAGAACAAAATTCTCTATTAGCGATCGATCTCTTTCAAATCTGCAATTGTCATAGTAAATGAAGCTCGGATTTATTACTGCAAGTACGTAATAAAGTCAAAAATTTACGGAGTGGTACGTATTTACGATTCAAAAATGGCCGAGGACAGTACGTACCAGTGCAGGAGAAGCATGCAGTGTTGATTCTTAATAGAAAATTACTCAAAGGAAAGAGAAACAGGGATGAATGAATGCCTACATGTACATCTACATACATACTCCGCAATCCACCATACGAAGCGTGGTGGAGGGTACCTCGTACCACAACTAGCATCTTCTCTCCCTGTTCCACTCCCAAACAAAACGAGGGAAAAATGACTGTCTATTTGTCTCTGTACGACCCCTAATCTCTCTTATCTTATCTTTGTGGTCTTTCTACGAAATGTAAGTTGGCGGCAGTAAAATTGTACTGCAGTCAGCCTCAAATGCTGGTTCTCTAAATTTCCTCATTAGCGATTCACGAAAAGAACGTCTCCTTTCCTCTAGAGACTTCCACCCGAGTTCCTGAAGCATTTCCGTAACACTCGCGTGATGATCAAACCTACCAGTAACAAATCTAGCAGCTCGCCTCTGAATTGCTTATATGTCCTCCCTCAATCCGACCTGATAGGAATCCCAAACGCTCTAGCAGTACTCAAGAATAGGTCGTATTAGTGTTTTATAAGCGGTCTCCTTTACAGATGGACCACATCTTCCCAAAATTCTTCCAATGAACCGAAGACGACTATCCGCCTTCCCCGCATCTGCCATTACATGCTTACTGTTGATACTCTTGATGATCTTAAACGTATATTGTCAAGGCCGAGGACCAGCAGTTCATTACATTATCGTGAAAACTGTCCAGTGCACTTTTTACTGTCTGCTTTGATGCAGCAGGCACAAATCTCTCAACCAACATCTCTATGAGCTGCCACATTTCAGCTCGCGTTGTTTCTACGACAGAACTGTCAGATGAAAGGACAGTGATTTTCTGCAAATGAAGAGCTCGGGGGGACATAAGGCGACGATCGTGCACAGGAAACACTTAGAAATAATGGGTCAGATGCGTACGGGATCAAAATCGCCACAAAGTGTAGTGGAAACTATTCGATAAAATGCAAAGTGACGTGACTGTGTTGCACAACGTCTTTAGTATTCATATTTATGCTACCAGTCATTGCATTTCTTACTGCGTGTCTCACTCTAGCGTTTTCCTGGAAGGCAGTCGACGACATGAATTGCCAAGAAGCGTGACTCATAAAATCAGAGAATTATAACTAATGATGTTTATTTGACAAAGGCTCACATACAAGTTCTCTTTTGTTCATTTCCATACACTACAGTTACGAAACACTACTGGCTTCCCGGCTTTGTACTCAGCCGTAATTTGCTTTTTGTGTAACCGCTTGTTCTGCTTTAGAGAAGGGGCAAGTTTCTGACGTCCAAGTTAATCGATGAGCCGTGTGTCTGACGTTTATCAGTGGTCTCTCAGTCATGCGTAGGCAGACACTAACGACGGTAGCAAATAAACATCCGGCAGCCCTCCCTGTTTCCGTGGTACTTATTACCAGCTGCTGGGCCATTACGATGCTTGAAACAGCAGTGTCCCCTTATTCTCCGCAAAGGAAGTTGATGGAAATGATTTCTCTGTGTCCGCGGCACTTGTTATATACCTCTCATATCGCGTCACGCGAAGGCATAAAGTTCACTTCTCTCTCAGTAGACAGGAAATAGGGCATTTTATTTTTTTCTCATTTTAGGGAATGCAACTGACGGGAAGAACAGCACAACAGATTTAGAAAAGTTAAAATTATTAAGAGTGCTATGTAAGCAAAGCTTTCGGCAACTCAAGAGTTGTTGGAGATGTTGTTCCTTTTCCTTCCTTAGATCTTTGAACTATCTTACCCAGCCAGCTGTAGAGAAAACTGTAGTTCAAGATGGACTTTAAGCTAAGTTACTGCTTGGCATTTTTCACATTAACAGATCAGTACCAGAAGCGGCAAAAGTGACAAAAAGAGAGAGAAACACAAAGACCGACTACTCGTAGAAATCAATCACCGGATCTTCGGATTTGTAGTTTTGCGCTCATCCACCGAGCCACATTATGAATGATTAACAAATTCTAAATTTCCGCGCTTCATCTAACGCCATTATGTTTGTGATGACTGTAACACTCAGGAAGAATGATTGTGATATCTAAGGACGTGTTGGAAAATATATCACTAACAAGCGATTATCGTTACAGAGAGAGAGCGTATACGTTCTCCCATCAATGCCTTCTACTACGGTAGACAACACGGGTTCCAAAAATCTCGCTCGCTTCAAACACGTTATCTCCGTGCCATAGAAATATGAAATCAGAATGATTAAAGCTTTTAATTCAGTACCACATAAACGCCATCTAAACAAAAATCCGTTCATAAGGGATATCTAAACGGGTTTCCGATTGTATCGGAAATGTCCTGTCCATAAGGAATTAGTCTCTGTGGAGACTCATCAACAGCACCGACATAAGATTCAGTAAGTTTTAGAGGACTATAAAAAGCCCGTTAATGTTTTACGTTAACGCTGAAGCGAACAGTCTCAGTCTCATGGTTTTCGAAGATGGGGTTATCTATGAGTAAAATCTATCAATTAAAATTGCAGTACTTCCATTTAGAGCTTGGCAAAATATCAGCCAGTTGCGAATAATAGTCTTTTTTGATGTAGAGAAATACACTCCTGGAAATTGAAATAAGAACACCGTGAATTCATTGTCCCAGGAAGGGGAAACTATTGACACATTCCTGGGGTCAGATACATCACATGATCACACTGACAGAACCACAGGCACATAGACACAGGCAACAGAGCATGCACAATGTCGGCACTAGTACAGTGTATATCCACCTTTCGCAGCAATGCAGGCTGCTATTCTCCCATGGAGACGATCGTAGAGATGCTGGATGTAGTCCTGTGGAACGGCTTGCCATGCCATTTCCACCTGGCGCCTCAGTTGGACCAGCGTTCGTGCTGGACGTGCAGACCACGTGAGACGACGCTTCATCCAGTCCCAAACATGCTCAATGGGGGACAGATCCGGAGATCTTGCTGGCCAGGGTAGTTGACTTACACCTTCTAGAGAACGTTGGGTGGCACGGGATACATGCGGACATGCATTGTCCTGTTGGAACAGCAAGTTCCCTTGCCGGTCTAGGAATGGTAGAACGATGGGTTCGATGACGGTTTGGATGTACCGTGCACTATTCAGTGTCCCCTCGACGATCACCAGTGGTGTACGGCCAGTGTAGGAGATCGCTCCCCACACCATGATGCCGGTTGTTGGCCCTGTGTGCCTCGGTCGTATGCAGTCCTGATTGTGGCGCTCACCTGCACGGCGCCAAACACGCATACGACCATCATTGGCACCAAGGCAGAAGCGACTCTCATCGCTGAAGACGACACGTCTCCATTCGTCCCTCCATTCACGCCTGTCGCGACACCACTGGAGGCGGGCTGCACGATGTTGGGGCGTGAGCGGAAGACGGCCTAACGGTGTGCGGGACCGTAGCCCAGCTTCATGGAGACGGTTGCGAATGGTCCTCGCCGATACCCCAGGAGCAACAGTGTCCCTAATTTGCTGGGAAGTGGCGGTGCGGTCCCCTACGGCACTGCGTAGGATCCTACGGTCTTGGCGTGCATCCGTGCGTCGCTGCGGTCCGGTCCCAGGTCGACGGGCACGTGCACCTTCCGCCGACCACTGGCGACAACATCGATGTACTGTGGAGACCTCACGCCCCACGTGTTGAGCAATTCGGCGATACGTCCACCCGGCCTCCCGCATGCCCACTATACGCCCTCGCTCAAAGTCCGTCAACTGCACATACGGTTCACGTCCACGCTGTCGCGGCATGCTACCAGTGTTAAAAGACTGCGATGGAGCTCCGTATGCCACGGCAAACTGGCTGACACTGACGGCGGCGGTGCACAAATGCTGCGCAGCTAGCGCCATTCGACGGCCAACACCGCGGTTCCTGGTGTGTCCGCTGTGCCGTGCGTGTGATCATTGCTTGTACAGCCCTCTCGCAGTGTCCGGAGCAAGTATGGTGGGTCTGAAACACCGGTGTCAATGTGTTCTTTTTTCCATTTCCAGGAGTGTACATAGCTATGTTTTGACGAAACGTTAGAGGTTGGGACACTTAACTGGGCGATACCGGAGTCGTAGTCCGCACCCGATAGATGAGTGGTCAGCCGGCACTGTAGCTCAGCGTGTTCGGTGAGAGGGCTAGCTGCCCTCGGTAACAAAAAAACTGAGTGAATGGATCAATAACGAACTTCAACGGGCGTCAGGTGAGGTCCGCCACGAACAATTACAACGAACTATAACGAACAAAATGAGAGGTCAGCGTGATACAATGTCACTCCTAAGGGCCCGGGTTCGATTCCCAGCTGGGTCAGTGGTTTTCTCCGCTCAGAGACTAGGTGTTGTGCTATCCTAACAATCATCATTTCATCTCCGTCGACGTGCAAGTCGCCGAAGTGGCGTCAAATCGAAAGACTTGCACCCAGCGAACGGTCTCACCGACGGGAGGCCATAGTTACACGACAGTTACATTTTTACCGGAATCGTAAATAGAGTCAATCACCCCATAAAAATACTTAGAAGAAAGTGAGTAAGAACATGACTGGAACGATGATATAGGCTCAGCTATAGTTAAAGGAAATTGTATGCAGAACACTTGTATAGATCGTACATGAATACTTGTCATGTCTGTGGGGTATGTACAAGTTCAGGCTAACATGAGAGATGGAATATGCACATTGTCTGATCAATACGATATGTACACCTATTAGTGAACATTAGTATGGGGTGTGTCCACCCTTGGCCTTTATGAAATATTCACCTCTGATGGGTATCTAAATGGTGAGGTATCTACATGTCTATGCCGGAATGACATGCTCGCGACTCGAAGCCAGAGTAGGTGGTCATCTTGGATGCTGAGACTTGGAGCGAAGTCAACTTACTAACTCATCCCAAAGGTGTTCCACTGAGCTCAGATCGTGATTCAGCGATTCAGGGCAGGAGAGTCTATTCCCGGAATGTTATTGTCCACAAACCATTACCTCACAGATGCTCCTTCATGACCAGCTACGTTTTCATGTTGATACAGTCTTCGCATCCGGACTGGTTCTCTGCACAGCACACAACACTGTAAAAAGTGATCATATCCTTATGCATTTAGGTGACCACACCATAACCACAAAGAACACTCCCCGACCGCAACATCACCTTCTCCATACTTTACTGTTGTCACCACACATTATGACACTTACCGTTCTCCATCTGTTCGCCAAACCCATACCCATCCTCGGACTTCCACAGGGTATGACGTGTGTGTTCACACTAGTCCTCGTTTCCAGTTATTAACTGTCCAGTGGCGCCGTTCTTTACACTACATCAACCGTAGTTTAGCACTAGCTGCAGAGGCGTCGCTCGACCACTGTAATCCATATCTCTTGTCATTAAGCGCAATCATTGTGATAGCTGGGCTGCTGGTAGCACATAGGACCACACGAGTGATTCCTCCCACCGATTTCATGCGATTCTGTTGCAAACACCGTGGACCATATCTTGTGACCACCATAGTGGATGCCCCGCACATTGCCCAGTTGGCCATTACGGACTGTACAGATCAGTCTGTAGCGGCTGCTCCGTCCAGGAGCCTGTTTCCGTTGACGTTCCGACGTCTTTGTATGTGGGCTTGACAGATGGCAGGGATACCAATGATTTGGATTCATTTGTGTACAAAGGCCTACGTTCTTAGGAATGGTGTTTCTATTTTCTTGTTTCTTGAAGTGCACCTTTTTGCGATGAATCCTTCCATTTGTCGTAGATTGTTTTACACACATGTTCTTGGACACTACATTAGTGGCTGCAATTTGGAAGCATGCATATCTTCTTTTATTAGGCATTGATTGGGTAATCATAAAGTCATTGCTGATATTTGATTTATGGGCATAAGGCCGTGGTCCGAAGCATAATTCTCTGTCTAGCATTACGTCTTCCTTTGCTGGAGACTTCATCAGACGCTTTAACGACTCAGAAGGCTGTTACAGACTCAAACAAGGCTAGCAAACAGAGCTGTTTATATGTATCCTCGCAACGGTAGGTTCGTGACGTCAACAGATCGCGAATTATCGCCGACATATTTACGTAGGATCTATAAAAAGAAGCATTAACGGCCGCACCAAGGAACACAGAGCAATTTTCACCTGGATAAGACGGATAAATCAGTAGTAGGAGAACCGGAAACCGTCAAATTCGTTTCTCTGACACTGTGATTTTAGCAAGATGTAATAATTACTTCACTAGTATGTACATGTACAAAGGGGCGATAGGAATACAACAGCGTTAAAACAATTTTAACATAAAAGAAGAAGGATTGTAATTATGCAAGCTGTGTGGCCCTAGTGCTAAATAAAACCAATAGCATCAACTCTTCCCCTCTACCAAGCTCCAATGTATATGTTCGTGACTTCGCGTTTTTCAGGGTAGAGGTCACGAACCGACCGATGCCTTGGCACATGTAGTGCTGAGCCTTTTTTGGGTATTTAACAGTTTTCTGAATCTTTAAAGCCTCTGATGATGTCTCCATAAACGGAAGACGAAACGTTAGGCAGAGAATTATACCTCTGATCGTGTCGTTATTCCCATAAATCAGATGTCAGAAACATCGCAAATACCGGCCCTGAAAGCATGTATTGCGTAATCTCACATGCAGTCTGGACTGTGGGGCTCCATGGTGGACAAAAACTAAATGTGATTATCTTTGGTGCCAATAGATAAAATGTGCAGTATAGATACCTCTGAGTTAGGGAAATTTCATGGGCAACAGATGCATTAGAGTGATTTACAACTACAGGTAGTACCCTACCTTCAGACACCCAAAACGTAACAGAAAAGTTGTCGACAACGTGTCACGAGGAATGTACAGATCTTCAAAGTACGTGGAATACCACTGATTCCATTGCTTGCATGAACCTCAAAGTAGCTTGCTGAACACTTCCAGTTTGTATTTGTCACTAAACTGTTTGTTACTTTTCTCTAACAACCACTGTTGGTACTTTTGGACTAGCATGCAAACCACTTGGTGAGAGATACTGCCAGAGCGATTATTACAGGTGCTCTTTAATTAGTTTTATTGTGATATACCACTTGGACACTTCACATTATGCTGAAATCTTATTAAAAAGCGCGTTTCGCCCAGTAACATTAGCCATTTTTACCGCGTTTATGAAGTTAGCTTTTGTCACAGCCTCCTTCTCGGTTTTATAGGTTTGACAATGTCTAGAGTAGTTAGTTTTCTAGTTCTCGATATCAGTACGTAACTGATTGTCTGCGCCTACCACATGTTTTTAAATAACCCTCAGGGACGGGTAGAGAGTGCCGGACAGACAAAAAATTAAACTAGAACCAACATCCAGAAACGAAACGTTTCTTTGCTACAGGAACAAACAGGCAAAACAAGATATCACATTAATACTCGGTTTGCTTCTTCCGCTGATGTCTGTGTCCCTCTCTGCCTCTATAACAATGACTGGCATTTTGGCATTGGGCGTTCTAATTACATTATCCACCAGCTTACAGACGCAGTAAGCACCAGGAAAATCGCCATCACTCAATCATCAAGAAACGTAAATGAATGCAACAAACTATTTTACACTCACGTATAACCCGGTAACGATGCGTCGTCAGACATTTGTTCCTAGCTAAACACTTATCTAACGAACGATGTCTAAGAGGTGCTGGGAATTTGTAACGGAAATTTATGAAAACCGTGTATGTGGAAATAAGGGCGGTGCTTGAGGCAGAAAGACGCTTTACCGAACAATTTATTTGGAGTACTTAGTGTGACCTACGAAGCGCAGCAGATCAGGACGATGCAGCGAAATAGAGTTATAATGCGGGATAGCGACAGGATGATTCCCAGCTCGATACGGATATAATACAATAAATTAACGGAGGGGCTACATCAGAAACTGAAGTTCCTTACACGGGTTTATATAAAAGTGTTTTTCCTCTTGTTACGCGGCAAAAATAAAGAAAGTTCAGGAAAAAGTTGACCACAAGCAAAACGTTTCTTCGTTCTATGCTGCACTGTAAGAAAACTAGGCAAAATAAGGTGTTAATTGCTCTGACCGTGTTTTACTAAAGGGTGGCAGATGTTGACACAAAAGTACCTCACGCACTGGGATCTATGGGTGAAAACAATGCTTTAACTTAGGCATACAGTTGTCAGCGCTGTGTGAACGAAATAATTTTTGTTGTACTGAATAGTCATGTCTCCCATTTTTAATACGAAAACTCTCAAAACTTCTTAAATAAAACAAAATTCATCGTGTCAACATATTTGCAGCCCTTTGCCGCTAAAGGGCTCCGAATTGTAGCGTATAACATGGCTACTTCTGATTTAACTATGTCGATGCGTGAAAACAGCGTGCTGTAATCGAATTTCGAATTCGAAGAGTTCGCCCACATACAAAGCAACATCTACTTCAGCATGACAATGCAAGATCACATACGAGTGCTACGAAATCTGCAACAATCCAACTCCTTTGATTCACTCTAGGCGATCACCCTCCATACAACTCCAAATGTCCCCATCCGAAATTCCTAAATTTAAAGGGCACCTTCGAGTAGTTCAGTTTGATAGTGATGAAGCGGTGCAAGCAGAGGTGAAGTTGTGGCTCCGTCAAAAATGTCGAACTTTCTACAATCTACAGTGACGGTATCAACAAACTGGTCTCTCGATGGGAGTAATATGTTCGCCACCAGGGTGACTTCGTCCGGCCGGCCGCGGTGGCCGTGCGGTTCTAGGCGCTGCAGACCAGAACCGCGGGACTGCTACGGTCGCAGGTTCGAATCCTGCCTCGGACATGGATGTGTGTGATGTCATTAGGTTAGTTAGGTTTAAGTAGTTCTAAGTTCTAGGGGACTGATGACCTAAGATGTTAAGTCCCATAGTGCTCAGAGCCATTTGAACCATTTTTTTGACTTCGTCCAAAAATAAATATGTAAACATGAAGAATAAAAATATAGAATGTTAATAACGTTTATTTTATTTAAAGAGCCTTAAGAGGTTTCACAGAAAAATTTGAAGGAATTGCTTTTCACCATGACCTCGTAATTTCTTCTTTAAAGAGAAATACCAGCAGAGATTATACTTTCTTTCTTAAAGTGCTTCACAATTTTACGAGATGGTGTAGAAGTAAGTATCTACCTGGCGGAAAAAAGTATTTTACGCTGCTGTTTGACTGGAGTACTGCAAGAGAAAGAGACCTTTAAACTGCTGATGTGATTACGCGGACTGTGTACCGAGCGAAAAAAGCATCAAATCAGAGGGAGTGCGTGGGTGAACTTGGCTCTTCCCTCTCTCTCTGTGTGTGTGTATGTGTGTGTGTGTGTGTGTGTGTGTGTGTGGGCGCGCTCGTTCTGTAAAAATGTCATTCTGAAATTAACTTGAGTCGATGGAGTTAAATACGTATAATGTTGAATGATTCAGCTGCCAGAACGATACTGCTACCTTCTCCCGATGTCACTGCAACATTGCTTCTCTTCAAGATGTAAGACGGCGGGTACATAATCAAAATTGGTCGCTCACTTCAGTTATATTGTTATGAAAAGACGCTTAAATTGTCTGTGCGTGCCTTCCACGAACCTTCACTGTTCATAAGGGCATGAAAAATGTTTTTGCGCTCAGTCAGAAAGCGTTCGAGAACATACTGACCATAACTTCCAGTCTGAAAGTCCATATTACTGTTTTGCTCACTGAAAGAAAACGTTCTTACTTGCTATTTAATCAGCGAGATCAGGTTCAAATGGTTCAAATGGCTCTGAGCACTATGGGACTTAATATCTGAGGTCATCAGTCCCCTAGAACTTAGAACTACCTAAACCTAACTAACCTAAGGACATCACAGACATCCATGCCGAGCGGTTCTAGGCGCTACAGTCGCGAACCGCGCGACGACTACGGTCGCAGGTTCGAATCCTGCCTCGGGCACGGACGTGTGTGATGTTCTTAGGTTAGTTAGGTTTAAATAGTTCTAAGTTCTAGGGGACTGATGACCTCAGAAGTTAAGTCCTATAGTGCTCAGAGCCATTTGAACGATTTTGATTTTTAACTGTTTGATATATTCTGTAAAAGTCCACACACGCAAAGTATAACAAAATCCCAAATGATAATTATAATATCTCTTTCGGAAACAGGACTATTAACAGATCTGAGGCGACATCTATGGGAAGGTCCACGTAAAATAGTCTGTCGCCCTTACTTCTACTCACCAAAAGCTAATTTCTTGGCTTGAAAGTGGGGAAGTAGTCGCGCCATTTGCCACGCGATTTTGTCAACATTACGGGTGGCACACAAACAGTTACCCCTGTGAAATCTAAGGCATCCAAGAAGATGTACAGTCCCCACGAGTCCACTTCCTACTATTTCGGAAAATGCAGTCGAGCCTGCCTAGGACTGACGTCATCCGAGGCACGGCACACACGGGCGTTTGACTGACGCGGAGAGATTGACAGCTCTGTCCGAAGTGTCTCTTCCTCTCTCCCTCTCACTCTCTCACTTAAGACGTATTTATATATGGGCGCAAAGAACCACCAAACGGAACATCTGCTATCAAAGGTCCCAAGCATGGGTACCTGTGTTTAAATGGCCCGTTTCTCGGAAAATTGGAAATGTGTGGTGAAGTCTTAGGGGACCAAACTGCTGAGGTCACCGATCCCTAAGCTTATACACTACTCAATCTAACTTAAACTAACTTAGGCTAAGGACAACACACACACCCATGACGGAGGGAAGACTCGAACCTCCGACGAGGGGAGCCGCGCGAACCGTGATAGGCGCTCCAGACCGCTCGGCTACACCGCGTGGCCCCTTTCTCGGACACGTATTAATTAATAACTCAGTCGTTTAACAGTTAACAATCTTCTTAATTTTTATATAAACAGAGTTAAGTTTGCTGTAGTTACTGAAAAAGTTTTAGCTCGAATGCATTTAAACCTCGCAGGCCAGAATTTTTAGAATAGAACCGGCAGTAGAACGTGACCTCTAAACTCTCTCTTTAAGATTCCTTGTAATTATTATTATTCACAATACAGTCTTAAAATCTGATACTATAGCTTGAATGTAATCCAGTGCTGTAATTACAACTTTCTATTACAAATACAAATGCTTCTTACTCTATTGTGAATAAAGACGTTTCGTTCCAGATTTGGTTTTTAATAAATAACTTGAAAACTAATAGAGGTAGCTTATTGGTGTCACATGTATAACGTTTTTTCATGTAACTGAGGTTACGTACGAATTTTCATCTTTCCGAGTGTAATATTTAGCGCCTTCAATTTCTTGTAAAAAGGCCGATTTTGTCCAAAATGTTGCTCTGATCCGGTTGACGCTTGTAACTTTTAATTGTGACATACTTTTGCAAACTCAGACAAATTTTTAGCTTTATTATTTTATTATTTAACACCAATTATTTTTTTAAGATCGAATATTTCGCCTAATATATAAATCTGATCATTCAGAGATCTCAACGATGTTAATATTAAGGGGTATACTGAAGAGTTATCTTAATTTTTAATTTCACTCTGTGGTGCAATCCTTTGTATGTTAAGGAAAGGCGCGTTATGATGACGTGGCGCTGGTAACACGGAACCGGGGCAAGTCCCGGCATGCTCAGTCGCCTCTCTACAGCTTACAGTGATGCACAGTGACGGCTCGCGAGTATACATCCTGGGTGGGCACAAATTTTTAGATTCAGAAAAATTTAAGAGTGTGAAATTAAATCTGCTGTATAACAGTTATGCTTGTCAACAAGTTTATACAACAACAGCCGCTGCCAATAATAATAATAACAGTAATAATAATAATAATAAGATGCATAGCTCATCTCACAAAAGAACGAATTGTTTTGTTTAATTTTGTTGTTTTGTACATAATTAAGTACGGTTTAGACCAATAAAGAAATCATGTGTAGGCTTTTGCAACTTTCCATTTCGCAGTTTTGTGCAAGTTGGAGTTTTCGTGCTCTTCCATTTTTTCGGACAAATGTACAAGATCCCTTACAGATGAATTAGTTCACGAATTTACTTCCGGAATGAAAATCAGATATTCTTACCCTGCGCCCACGCAACAACTTATACTGACTGTACACTTGCTTGTTCAATCTTCGGTTGTAGTCACGCTTATTGGACTTCGTCACTCTCTCAATCAAAGGATCTGTTCTCGGAGACCCTGGTCAACTTGCGGCTAACTTTCCCTGATAATTTACTTCTCTGTTCCCAGAATGAGATTTCACTCTGCAGGGGAGTGTGCACTGTTATGAAATTTCCTGGCAGTTTAAAGCTGTGTGCTGGATCGGGACTCGAACACGCGTCATTTGCCTTTCGCGAGTTAGTGCTCTACTGACTGAGCTACCAAGTCACGACTCACGACCCGTCTTCACAGCTTTACTTTTCTCTTGGCGTTTAAAGTATATTAGACACGGATCTTGTTTACACTGCACACGAAAACCGATTCGCTCACAGTAAACAACCAACTCCTAACACCAAATGCTGTTTGTGGAAATGATTAAACTCAACTAGTAATGCCTACCAACATGGTCACTTGACTAAGTGACTAAAGTGCAAATGAGGCGCGGAGATCCATAAGCACACTGCCGTCTATATCACTTTTAAGTGAATATCAGAGAAATCAGTGATACAGATTTTGGCGAATTTTCATATGTACAAAGTGGCCCTACAGCACAGACAAACCTGAATCATCATAAGATCAATAGATTTCAGGAGCACGAATAATTACTACAATCTCACAATCGACGGTGATGTTTGACGATCAGTTTCCCTTATGATTTACATAAGGGAAACTCACCATCGCCCCCCCCCCCCTCTGATTTAGTAGTAAGAGGGTACAGTGGACAGCCCTTCAAAAACTGAACACAGATCAAGCATGAAAACAGGAAGACGGTATACTGAACTGTGGAAAAAAAAGCGAAATAGAAACAGTGAATGGTCCATGCTCAAGAAGTATAACATCGAGCACACACACACACACACACACACACACACACACACACACAGAGAGAGAGAGAGAGAGAGAGAGAGAGAGAGAGAGAGAGAGAGAGAGGAGAGAGAGACAAAGTGTCATGGCTAGCTGTAGTGTAGAAGTAGCGTATACGGTTCATAAATACGTGTTAGAAAAAGGTCCCGGGTTCGATTCGGGGCTATTCTTATGCTGCCACGGTAGCTCAGCGTGTTTGGTCAGAGGGCTGCGTGCTCTCTGTAATAAAAAAACTGACAAGGGGAGGCCGGCAATTGTGAAATTCAGATTCGATTCATACTGCGCATAATAAAAGCTCATGGCCAGAGGTGTTATGTGGCAAAGCACCAAGATGCACTTCTCAGCCGTTGTCGAGAAAATCGACAGTTAAAAGAAACGTTTGCGGTGAAATACTCTCTACGATTAATGATTTTCTCCAGCGTCGTGGCGCAGCGGTAAGCGCTGGAGTTCGGAATCCGAAGGTCGCTGGATCGAACCTCGCGCCATGCAATTTATTTTTATTATTATTTTTTTGTAATTCAAATATATATATATATATATATATATATATATATATATATATATATATATATATATATATAAACTATTAATGTATTGCTTATGCATGTTGGTGAAGGCGGATCGCTCTCCAATTGTACCGCCTCCATTTTTCCGTTTGTTTAACAGTGTGTACCAAAGCTCTCCCGTCCGCACTGATTTTCGACGATGTTATAAGTTGCGCTAGGGACCGCATCTACCTTCTTTCGAAGTTAGCACGCAACTACCCTGTTATGCGGCGGCTCGTTTCGGCCCATTCAACATCTGTCCTTCAAGTTAACGAGCGAGTAACGGAGTTTACACTTCATACCTGCCACAGCAAGTTTGTGTTCGTGGGGTCTCTATTCTAATTCGAACGTTTGACTTACGCTATACGTATTCGTTTCGGAATATCGTTTCTACGTCTTCCGTTAACTATACGTGGTTAACATTATGCAGACAATTAATAACCTTTGTGAAATACAACTTTGTTTGGGGAAAACATAATGATGTTCGAAGTCACCAGTTTTTCCACGACAAACGACTTTCAACAACTTATTATCTGCATAATTGTTGCAACTGATGGCCGGGAATTATATATATATATATTTGAATTACAAAAACAAATACTAAAAAAAATGGTTGAATGGTTCGGGATTCGATCCGGCGACCTTCGGATTACGAACCCGAGCGCTTACCGCTGCACCACGACGCTGCAGAAAATATCTATTCTTAGAGAGTATTTCACTGCAACGGTTTCTTTTAACTGTCGATTTTCTCGACAATGGCTGAGAAGTGCATCTTGGTGCTTTGCCACATTACACCTCTGGCCATGAGCTTTTATTATGCGCAGTATGAATCGAATCTGAATTTCACAATTGCCGGCCTCCCCTTGTGAGTCAAGGAATCAACGATCAACTTGAACGGATGTCTTGCGACGTCCCCCTAGACCAGACGCAACGAACTATATCGAAAAAAAAAGGCGTTGTAGTTAAGTGGTGACGGGGTAGGGCTGCAAAGCGGACGAGCCCAGGTTCAAAGCTCCACCCCACCATTTCTTTTTTTTTCGCGCAGTTGTGAATTGTCCGTTCGGCCTGTTCGTTGTATTCAAATTTATGTTTGTGTCGTGGTGTAAAATCCGTTCGCAACTGAGAGGTGTAAGGAAGAGACCTAAAATGAAAGTTGATTCCGCACAACTGCGTTGTTAACAGCCGAAAGGAAGTGGCTTTCTAATGGGAACCGCAAACGTGCGAGGACAAGAGAATCCTCCACCGGAAAACACGTCTGGTGTGTCATACACCGCATTAGTGACGTGTGTCGTATGATAGGAATCTCTTATCGACGCTTGTACGGCTGATGAGTGAGTGAGATATGCCTTCCTGCCCGGTTTAGGTGTTCGTGTGAATGTGAATGGTGTGATGAAGACATAATACTTTGCAACAAATGAGCGCAATAGTTTCACAATAAGACAGTTTTCGCTGTGCTGTATCAGAACATATGTTTTTAATGTTATCGAAGTTATTTTCCGTTTTGGAAGTTCTGTCTCTTGATTTCCTTCGTTGTAACATGGTCCACACCCGTTTATTTGTTGTTTTCAGTTCTGTGAGACGTCTGCGTGGCATCTCGCCTGCTCTCACTACTCATCACATTTACTTGCGGTGGTAACGCACTCTTACCACATGATTCGCATTCGATAACCAATGTATAGTATGTCAACTGCCAAGACTAAGAAAGAGAACAAACATTTCAATTACCGGGCGGACAATTCATAAAGTTGTGAATATACAGGGTGGTATGAAAACCCCGTTACAGACTTCTAGGACTCGTAGAGGGGAGTGAGTACATAATACTTAGAATAGGAACCCATGTCCGGAAACGTCATCCAACGAGACTACAGAGCGTCAAAGTTATAGGCGCAGGGGTCTATAAATGTACGTATACACGGGGTGATTCCGTGGTGATGTTACAGACTTTCTAGGATGATGGAGAACGATAAATGTATTAATTTGAAGTAAGGATCCCTGTACCGGAAACGAACGAGTCGAAAGTTACAAACGAAAACCGTTCTGATATCTCTGACATTTGAATACATGTACCGTGTCTTGTGTTGCGAAGAGTGTAGTGTTGGTAACTTTCAGTGGTGGTAGTGTGGACAAAAACGAGGAAAAATGTCCAGTAAACGTGGGCTCTAAAGTGCGTACCTGAGGAGCTATGACCATTCGTTCATCTTCGCTAATGTGAAACACAACTCCTCTACTGAGCAAGTGTTCATAGCTGTTAAGGTGCGCACTTTAGAGCTCACGTTTATTGAACGTTTTTTCTCGTTTTTGTCCACACTACCACCACTGAAAGTTACCAACCCTACACTCTTCGTAACACAAGAACCAGTACATGTATTCAACGGTCAGAGATATCAGACGATTTTCGTTTATAACTTTCGACTCGATCGTTTCCGGTACAGGGATCCTTACTTCAAATTAATACATTTGTCGTTCTCCATCACCCTAGAAAGTCTGTAACATCATCACGGAATCACCCCGTGTATACGTACATTTACAGACGCCCGCGCCTATAACTTTGACGCTCTGTAGCCTCGTTGGATGACCTTTCCGGACAGGGGTTCCTATTCAAAATACGATGTACTCACTCCCCTCTACAAGTCCTAGAAGACTGTAACGGAAATTTCCACCACCCAGTATATATGAATGGCACAAAGGAATTTCGAACACGGCTTTCCTGCTTGGCAGTCCAACACCATGACCAGATACCTAAGGCGGCGTTGCTGAATCAGGCTGCTCTTTGTCCCATTTCTACTCCGTTGAACTATTCACTGCTTTTCTTTTCTTTTGTCTTTTTTACTTTCAATACACCTTCTTCCTGGTTTCATGCTTGATCTGCGCTCAGTTTTTAACGGGCTATCCACCGGGCCATCTTACCACTAAATCGGTGTATGGTGGCATGAGGAGTTTCCCTTGTCAGCACCTCAAATGCATTACTGTATGATAAAATTCGTAACTTAATGTACCATAACTCATTCAGAAAATCACAAAACAGGTTTACTGTCAGTACAACTTTAACGTATACTGACGTCCGGTCTAATTTTCCTACAGCTTATAGTGAGTGAATTAGCATATCTGAGAAGTGTGTTATCATCCGGCTGGATTACGCCGAGCGAAGGGGGGTAAAAGTCTGCCACAGTGTGCTACCACCTAGTTATACTGATGTAAACTTCTGTTTGTGTGGCAGGGGCTATCTCTGTGCATATGGTGAACCGTGCAAGTTGTTAATCAAATCCGTCTGTATTTTGCCTGTGAGGGAGTCACGTCACGCGAGTTGCGCATGCGCAAAAGCTGTGTAACTGAGTCTAGAGGAGCAGTAACGCGGTAAATTTAAGTGCCGTATCTTTCAGATTGTAGCATCTACGTTACGCTTAACAGCATTCAAAGAGAAATAACCAGTAAATCCGCCCCCCGTCTACCCTCGGCCGTGGTATGTCATATTTGTGCCAACTTTTTAGTGCACTGTTCAAGTGAGTGTTCAGTGTTGTACGTCTTTCGAAAGTGTTGCGAACAGAAATCATGCTGTCGCTGGATGTGAATTTTATGTCTCTTGCGAACAGAAACCAGACTGTCGCAGTGTTTTTTTAATTGTCTGTCTATTATTTTTCTGCTTTCTGTGTATTTTATTAGCATCATTCACCCTTTGTTCTAGGTTTTAAGTTACACAATTTTCTGCCATTTTAACTTTTAAGTCACCGATTTTATTGCCAGTATTTATTATTTATTATCTTCATCTTTTTGAAACAGATCCTGTGGGCTGAAGAGCGGCGTACTAAGCTGCTGCCAGGTCGCCCCCTTCGGGGGGAATCGAAATTCAATAAAGGAAAAAAAAAAAGAAGTAAGGGTGTTTTCTCGTGCTCTTGTTCTCTTACACAGCAGCCGCCACTGGTGACACATCGCTTGCTTCGACTCAAAGGCAGCGATGTCACTTAGGAAGGAGGTATAACCAACTAGAGTACAAGACTAGTCACAGATTACGAGGACTTAAAGGGAGATGACTAGAAGAAGGGATCGGTTGGTAGGACATGTTCTGAGACATCAAGGGATCACCAATTTAGTACTGGAGGGCAGCGTGGAGGGTAAAAATCAGAGGGAGACCAAGAGATGAATATACTAAACAGATTCAGAAGGATGTAGGTTGCAGTAGGTACTGGGAGATGAAGAAGCTTGCACAGGATTGAATAGCATGGAGAGCTGCATCAAACAAGTCTCAGGACTGAAGACCACAACAAGAAAGGGAGATGGGCATGAGAGGATTATGTCCTCGTCAGTAAAAGCAAATTGTAGGCCCACTTTAGTACTGTTTCAGAACAATGTGTTCTCATAACTAAAATTAAACTCATAGAGAGTAGTGGTACGCATTCTATTCCCCTTCCACCCTTGGATAACACTGATCTTTGTCTTCGTCGTCCAGCTCTCTTCCTGTATCACCAGAGGGTGGGCATGTTAGCCTGAATTAGGCTACGTTAGTGGTGCCAGGTGGCCAGATGCCCTCCCTGTAATCACCTCTTCCCTTCTGGGACAGGATTTGTGTAGCCCATCTGTCTGCATTTAGTCTTACCCTAAGTGATAGGTGACATCGTTTTCTGAATGTTGGAAATCGCGTAACGGAGGCGGAACGTGGATACCAGTCTGATATTCACCTAGTAGAATGTGGGAAATCGCCTAAAAACCACATCCAGACTGGTCAACATACCGAGCCTCGTCGTTAATCTGTCGGGCGGAATCGATTCCCGGCTGGCGCGCCTCCATGTTAATGCACGCGGCTGTCAGTCCACCTCTTTTGAGTAACGTTGACTGTTTTTTTTTTAGTTTTACGGACCTGCAAGTACTTTCACATCTATGTATTGCAGAGCCAATGTGTATTTCATTTCATGAAGGTTTTTTTTCTCTTTTTTTCCAACGCACTCGATATTTGAACAGCGGTAATTATAAAGCGACTGCCTCATTTTACTAACACACACTTCACATATCTATTTTCTGAGATTTTCTTACTGTACGCTAGGGAACAATTTAGTCTGAAGGTTCTTGTGTATTGTCTAAGTGTTTGGAAGAGAATATCTTCTGTCACTTTCGCGTTTCATAATATTACGCAAAGAGAACTGTCGTAATATCACAGGAGACTAATCAGAATTCCAACGTCTGTCATATAGGCTAGAAGTTTCTCCTAAATTATAGGAAGGTCTCCGATATACACGAGAGCGCATGGGCATATTCAAGAGGACGTTCTTCAAATCCACTGTGGATTCATAAACGGCGAATGTCGTGCTTATTTCTTCCCCAATTCTTCCCTTCCTCTAATGTCTTTGGAAAAGGGGCTTTCATTTCCTCACTTTGTTCTTTCATAAGGAATCTGGAAGGAAGGATATTCTTATATTTATGATAGTGCAATGCCTGTGTTGCCCAGATGTTCGATGCATGTACCTTCGGACATGCATTCAAATGGGAAATCCAGGTACCAGTCCCACTCCAGTACAAATTTTTGCATAGTCGTAACTGCGAATACGTTTCATGTATTCTTATATTTACTGAAACGCTAGCAAGTATCCTTCATCTTTCTTTGCCGGTCGAGGTGGCCGAGTGGTTCTAGGCGTTACAGTCTGGCACCGCGCGACCGCTACGGTCGCACGTTCGAATCCTGCCTCTGGCATGGATGTGTGTGATGTCCTTAAGTTAGTTAGGTTTAAGTAGTTCTAAGTTCTAGGGGACTGATGACCTCAGAAGTTAAGTCCCAAAGTCCCATAGTGCTCAGAACCATTTGAACCATCTTTCTTTCTTTCTTTCTTTCGCTGACGCCATAGTCCCGCAGCGATCGCAGGGTCAGCGTGGTTACAACGGATTTGGCAATGGTAGCTTTTTAGAGATGGCCGGATGCCCTTCCTGCCGCCATCCCATACCCCCCAGGACGGGATCAGTGTACCCCAACTGTCTGCGTCTAGTGTAAATCGTGAAATAGTGCGGACGTGTTGCAAATTTCTGCGACACGTGTAACTGAGGCGGAACGTGGGGACCAGCCCGGTATTCACCTAGCGGGATGTGGAAAACCGCCTAAAAACCACATCCAGGCTGGCCGGAACATCGGCCCTCGTCGTTAATCCGCCGGACGGATTCGATCCGGGGCTGGCGCGCCTACCCGAGTCCAGGAAGCAGCGCGTTAGCGCTCTCTCTCTTTTTTTTTTTTTTTTTTTTTTTTTTTTTTTTTTTTTTTTTTCCACGGCTTACAAATGTATGCTGCAATATTCGCCGCTTACTCGCACTTTTTTTTTTTTTTTTTTTTTTTTTTTTTTTTTTTTTTTTTTTTGCGGCGGGACCAGACGCACAGTCCTTGACTGTAGCGCCTTAGAACGCTTTTTTTTTTTTTTTTTAATTCACTAATAGCATGAAATTATGGGAACACATATGCGAAAGAGAAAATGAAATATAAATTCTGGGTAAAGAAAAAAAAAGGAAAAAGGAAAAGCAAAAAGAAATAAAATCCGCGCAATCTGCGACGCGCTCTCCCATCCGCGGAGGTCAGAAGTAGAATAGATTGTCGGCGGTTGAAACTCAGACACCGCCGGGGGAGGAGGGGTGGGTGCCCTCTGTGCCAGCCACCCCCCAACTCAGTGGAGGTCTAACAAAGACCGCTCGAAGATAGTTAGCAAATAATGTTCGGTAACGTGGCGTGTTTTCGAGAGCTACATGGGCTGTTCGTAAATAGGTCCAGAAGTCGAGGCGGGATTTAGGTCCCTCATGAAAGAGATAAGCGACCGCCCACCCTTTGACCCACGTAATAGCATGACATTTGGCGGCGGGAAAATGTCGGTCCTCTGGGTATAGAAACATTCGAGGCTCGACTGTGTCTGGTGGCACCCGGAGATAGCAGGCAATGATTTGCTGCACGAAGCGCCATACATCTCGCGATGAGGCGCATGTCAGACGGTGTTCATCAGTGTCCAGTTGCTGGCAAAGGAGACAAAGAGGGGATTCTGACAAGCCAATGTTGTGCAGGCGCTGCTTCGTGGCAAATTTCCTGTTTACTATGTGATACCACAGTGCCCGGACGTTCGTAGGGAGGAAGGGCTGGTGGACTGTAGTCCACACTATGGGCCACTGGATGGAGGGGTGTTTGGTCTCCATCACATTCCGGGGAACACAGCGCAGCAACAGGCTGTAAAAATCCTTAGTCCGAGGTGGGCGTGTATCTGGGAGACTGGTATGTATGTAACTGTAGTCGACGAAAAAGGTCGAAATATGGGACAAATGAGGCACGATATGGCCGACAGACACCGGTGGTGAGGTGGAAGCAGGTAGGAGGACCTCAAGCAAGCTGCGTGTTAGAGATGTACCCTGGCCCATCCACTGTTTTCTCATGGTACTCATGTACAAGGCTGCAGCTCGCATACGGACATTGACGACCCCGACGCCACCATACCGTGAGGGCAGGGTAAGTGTCTCATAACGGACTTTGAACAGTGAACCAGCCGTGAGATAATAGCCAAAAGCCGCCTGAAGGTTGCGCCCAATTGCAGTTGGCAGAGGGAGAACTTGCGCGATGTGAACCAATTTTGATGCCACATAAAGATTAATAAACGCAACCCGTTGAAGTGTGTCCTGGCGGCGCAAGAGGTTCTGGCGGACGTCGTTGCGGATGACGTGTAACAGGCGACGGAAATTCGTTGCCGCCGTGCGTGTGACCGTGGGGGTAAAGGTAATGCCCAGGTACCGGAAAGTCATCACAAGCGGCAGTGGTGCAACTTCACCCTCCTGGAGGCCTCGTCCAATGTGCATTGCAGAAGATTTGGCGATATTCATGGCACTGCCAGCGGCAGCCCCATAACGATTAATCAATTCGAGGACATCCCGAATCTCAGAGCCGGAGCGAATGAGGAGGAGGAGGTCATCAGCATATGCCCGACAGCGAAAAGTGTGTTGGCGTAGGGTGAGGCCAGAGAGCTTGGTCGTCAAGCCTCCAATAAGTGGCTCAAGGGCAATAGCATACAGGAGGGTAGAGAGGGGGCACCCCTGCCGTATCGAACGGCAGATAGGTACCGGCCCTGCTATACGTCCATTGACTTGGACACGTGAACTGGCACTGTCGTAAAGACGCCGGATGACGTCGAGAAACGGAGGGGGGATGCCCATTCGGGCTGCCACCGAAAACAGGAAACGATGACGCACTTTATCGAAGGCGCTGTCGAAGTCTATAGCGACGACCGCTGCCCGGAGCCTGCAGGCCGCCGCTATCGCAATTAAGTCGCGGCATTCCCCTGTGGCAGTCTGTATGTTAATCTGTCCGCCAGGCGTCGTTTGCTCTGGCGAGAGGATATGAGGGAGTGTAGTTCGGAGCCGCATTGCCAGTAAGCGCGCGAAAATCTTGTAATCGGCATTGAGGAGGGTGAGCGGTCTGTAACTCGTGACCATCGAACCACGGGCTGGTTTGTGGACTGGTATAATGATGCCCTCAGCAAAGGCGGGTGGGATTGCTTGGTCAGATGTTATCAGTTCTTGATACATAGTCGTCCACCGTGGGGCCATGAGGTCCCGAAAGGTACGGTAAAACTCAATCGGTAAGCCGTCAATGCCGGGCGATCTGTTGACTGCCCCCTTGGCGATTGCGTTGTTGACTTCGTCTAGCGTGACCGCCACTGTCAAAGCATCCGCCTCCGTGTGGGGGAGGGTGCGCGTGACGTAATTCAAAATGGAGTCGTCTGCTGCAGTTTCAGCGTCGTCATCACTATAAGTACGACGGTAGTGCTCGACGAATGTGCGGACGATGTCATTCTGAGTGGTCACCTGCGTTCCATGAGGCGTGGTCAGAGTGCTGATGATCTGCCGACGACGCCTTCGTTTGTCGGACACTATGTCATGCATGGATGGAATTTCTAAATCCGCGCGATCGTGGCGCCGCGTCCGGATCACGACCCCTTGCAGTTTCCGGCGTGCCAGCGCAATGATCTTCGCCTTAGTTCTTTGCCGTTCCAACTGGTTGTCCGGGGTTGGCGGTTGAGCATCCAGATCTCGGAGAATCGCGTAATAGAAGTCAACAGTGGTGCGATGCCAGTCGGCCATGTCCTTCCCGTATCTCATCAGTGTCCTCCGGATCGCTGGTTTGGCGCAGTCCAACCACCATGTCAATGTCGAGTGGTAGTGGGGAAGGCGTCGTTCGCAGGCTGTCCACGTTTCAGTGACTTGTTGGCGACACGCCAGGTCATGCAAGTGTGAGGTATTGAGTTTCCATGGCGCACGGCTGCGCCATACTGATTGCGGCGGAAGGAGGACCGTACAGATGTAACCGCAATGGTCGGAAAAGGCCAGCGGCCAGCGTTCGGCGCCCCGTATCGCAGATCTAAGAGTGTGCGAGACATATATCCTATCTAGGCGGCTTGCGGAATGACTTGTAAGAAAGGTATGGCCAGAAAGGTCGCCGTGTTGTACTTCCCAGGTATCGTGAAGCAGGAGGTCTCGCACCACTATACGTAGCTCCTGGCATGTAGTATAGTGGGGAATCTGATCTTTAGGATGCAGAACGCAATTAAAGTCACCTCCTAGTAGGCAATGGTCATAACGCCCTAAAAACAGGGGAGCGATTTCCTCGGAATAAAACTGGGCTCTTTCATGCCGTCGGTCGGTGCCTGAGGGAGCGTAGACATTAATGATGCGTGTCCCCATGGCAGTGAGTGCCATGCCCCGAGCTGATGGAAGGAAGGCGACATCGGTCACAGAAATCCCGTGGCGGACGTAGATGGCCACCCCGCGGCCCATAGGATCACTCGCGGAGGCGTGGGCGGTATAGCCATTGATATCCGGGAGACTGGCCATGTGAACTTCCTGCAGAAGGGCGAAATCAATATCCGAAGCCCAGAACATCTCCTGCATAAGGCGGATTTTCACCCTGGAACGGATGTTGTTGGTGTTGATAGTTGCTATCCGGTAGGCCTGGTGTCGGATTGCTGGAGGCTGGTCCACTCCGCCGTCCGCGCAAGGGTGTGGGCGTCGCAGCGGAACGTTATCCCGCTGGCCCGCAGGGGAGTCTGGGGAGAGTATGATTAGTGGTGCGGCCGTGACGGCGCAGGGTCCCGTAACGGCTCCTGCTCCGTGACCTCCTCCTCGTGCCACGCCGTGGAAGCGGAAGCTGGTGTATCGTCCATTTTGTCTGCAGAAGATGTTGTAATTGTGCGTGGTGTAGTGTCGCCTGTGGGGCGTCCATGATTTAGTTCAGCGTCAGCACGGGGCGCAGGCTCACCGATAGATGTCTCCGCGCTCATTACGTCTTCGGCAGCAGTAGCGGGTTCGGAGGCCTCGTGCTGGTCGACGGTTACGTCCTCCTCGACTTGCAACATCTCCTCTTGGCCGGAAACGGTGCGACGTCTTCGCTTGCGACGTTTCGGGGAACGTTGTTTCCTTGTGCGACCCTCCGTGTCCGACGACGGAAGGGAGTCGCGTCGTTCTGGCAGAAAGGCTGTTGTAGGAACGATGAGCGAGTCGATCTCCATCGTGTTTCCGAGATCAGGGTCAGCGGCTGGTTGCGCCGGCATCTTCGGAGCGGCGTCAATGGCCGGCGGAGGCGCGGGTCGTCCGAGGCGCTCTCCGTCGGTGTCTGGTCGGGCTCGTTGGTGGCGTCGTTTGTGGTGACCGGGTGACGTTGCAAAGTGGTAGGAGAAGCCAGAGCAGCGGCATAGGTCACCGGTAGCACTGTAGGTTGCGACAGGGGTGGTTGTTCGGCAGCTGGAAGTTGCGTAATACGCCGTTGTAGGCATTCGGATCTAAGGTGGCCTTCTTTGCCGCACCCGGAACAGGTCCGAGGCTGGCCATCGTATATAATTATGGCACGGCATCCGCCGATCTGTAAGTAGGACGGGACGTGGCTTCGGAGATCTATGGTGACCTGTCGGACCCCGTTTAGGACAGGATACGTCCGAAACTGTGTCCACTTCTCCGCAGTGTGGCCGTGGACTGTGCCGTATGGGCGTAGTGCCGCGACGACTTCCTCAGCTGGCAGTTCGAATGGCAATTCGAAAATGCGTATCGTTCGCATACCTAAGCCTGCGTGGTCGACGGTTACCTCCCCCACATTGCCATCAGCGTGACAGAAGCGGAGCCCCTGTTTGGTCTCACGTAGTATGCGTTCGCACGCCGCGTCGTTAATGATTTTCACATAGACCGTGCTGCTCACGATGGACAAGTGTATGCCGATAATATCGGTCGCCGGGATCTTCACTTCCTCTCGCAGAAAACGCTCCACCTCGAGCGCTTTGGGTCGGGCATAATCGTTGCAGAAAGTAAATCGGAGTGTTGATTTACGGTAACGGTTCGCCATGGATCGTACAAAGTAAGCCGGCACTTAAGCAACGGCCGTCAGAAAGTAAACAAGGCGAGCTCGCGCGCCGCACGAAGTCAACACGTACGCGTCCGCTCTGTTGCCCTGCCGAAGGCAGACTGTCTCTCGGCTACCCTGGCGGGTAGCAAGTATCCTTCATATCGGTGATTTAGTATGCAGAAAGCCAAGGAATATGAGTTTCCTTGCATTTTACATTTGTAATCAATCTTTTTGATTGTAAACTGAGGCACAGAACCATTACTCGGCCCGCATCTCGTGGTCGTGCGATAGCGTTCTCGCTTCCCACGCCCGGGTTCCCGGGTTCGATTCCCGGCGGGGTCAGGGATTTTCTCTGCCTCGTGATGGCTGGGTGTTGTGTGCTGTCCTTAGGTTAGTTAGGTTTAAGTAGTTCTAAGTTCTAGGGGACTGATGACCATAGATGTTAAGTCCCATAGTGCTCAGAGCCATTTGAACCATTTTGAACCATTACTCGGACTAAGCACATTTGTTATTGAAAATCATTAATTTCATCAAACTACGTTCTTAGCTTCGTTAGTCTAGGGTTTTCTCCTATTTTACGTACAACGAATTGCGTTTTTCGTCATATTGGCTCAAAGGAATGTTCCATGTTGCTCTTTGACGCTTTACACATCATGAGGACAGGTAGCGAACATAGTTCATGGACTGTGGAACAAATTACTTAACTGAAGTTAAATTATAAGTACAAATAATGTTTCAGAATTAGTTTATTGCAAACTGTTTTATATTGCCCAAATCTTGAACGACGTTCACTTTCTTGCACGTTGGTTTCAGTGTCCGTACTACGATTGTTCATTGTTCTGTGTCTAATACACACGTCTAAGGACTCTCTTCTTAGAGATGAGGCATCGCACGTGGCACTAATAATTCAAACAGATGTATGAGAGATCAAGGTCACGTGTTCGGGAGAAACTAAGTTCAAATCTCCTCACGCTACCTTTCTTTCAATTTATGTTACCGTCCATCTCACTACTTCCTTCATCAAACAGCAGCCTAAATTATTAGCCCTCTCGTCGTCCAACTGAAGCTGTTATTCCTCTGCTTAGCCTGCCTCTAAGTATTATTCTGTTAACAGCAAACTAGTTTTACTGGTTCAAATACATGTGCACAGTATATGCAGTACCATAAACATATTTGTTATGTGATATGTCGAGGAGAGTCTGCTATCAACTGGTGATGTTGTCTATCATTAGCTCATCAACTGTACAAACTATGCAAAACATATTTCGTAGCTTGAGCAGAGGTAACCGGATCGCTTCACAGGTATCTAAGCATATCTACATGGCATTTCATTTTTTTACTTTTCCTGTGCCACGTTATGAAACACGTGCGTTCGTGAAAAATGGCCAAGGGTTTCAAAATATGATCCAAAAGCAAATTTCCAGTCTGAAATCCACACACGGTGTGGTATAATGTAATGACTGATTACCTCGCAAGGTGACTTTCACCCACTTCTTTGACAAAGACGTGAAACGTGGTCAACAATCACGCGTAATAGTCTATCGCGAAGATCCTGGACATGTCTTATTTCGCACCATCTTTGTGTAAAGCCGTTCTTTTTTATATTCTATTTACGATAAACGAGAATAACAGACCTTTGTAACTCATGGTAGATGGGTAACAACGGTTACTATGAACAAATTTGCATTTTCATGCCGCAAATAGCTCCTGTGGTACTTACAGTTAAAGGAAACTCGAGGACATTCACTTTTATCTCAGAGAGCATGACAGTCATTAACGCTCGATATATTATTATTTTTATTCCATTTTATGATTTTACAGGCAAGATTAACATTTATGCTTGGTTTTCAAACTGTGCACTGAAATGTCCCTTAAAACTAAATTCGCCTTGTGTGTGGTGTGTCGTGTGGTAATGTGTCGGTAAATCGCTTTGGGAGATTTCTTGTCGCTTACTTTTGAGTCCCTTGAAAGTCAACATGTTTATTTGCAAGTTCGTTCGCCAGTCTCCCCCAGTATCTTTCCAACTCCACGTCGAATTAGTGTAGCTGAAACTTTGTATAGTAATTAGAACTACTACAAACCGTAATATTTACGTTATAGTCTCACGTAACTACTTATCAGAGTTGAGAACTCGTGTATTTCTTCCTTCTAATACGTGATATTCGCAATTGTATGTTGCCTTGGTCTTGATCAAAGTAAGAACAAAATCTCAGCCGTTAACATTACATTAAAAAAACAGAGATAATAAAGATCAGAGATAATGCAGTGATAATGTTCGCTTTTCTTGCAAGTAGTAACGTCTTCTATTCCTATACACGGTATAGCATCTGACACAGTTATTTCTGTAATAAAACGTGAAATTACATCGTTCCTAGTTCGTACAGGTATTACACACACTGTTTCGAAATATAACATCTATATGAATACATTAGGGAGACAATAATAACCGTGATATTTATGAGGCATGATAGTCATAATACATCTTCAGTACGGGTATAAGGCACCAGTTACGGACAGCCTGTGGTACTTCCCCATCTCGATATGATATAGTCGATGTAATACGAGAAATCGAAACTACCAGCGGCGCAGGGGAACAGTGCTCATTTGCTTATCGGAGTTGGTCGGTCATTCGGTAGCACAATGGCATCAGGTTAAAGCAGACCTTTGCATAACGTCGAGTGGGCACTTCCGTTGCAGGTTTGCGGATGTCGCGCAGCACGTAGGGGGAAAAGTGGAAGAGCATGTTGCGCTGCTGGCAGGAATAGAAACGTTAGCGGTTGTCCGCAAAATACTGCATTATTGATGTTGATGTGCTTCTATCTGAATAGGTGAATAGGTATTGAGTACGTGGATGGAGATACTTTGTGCTGGTACTGCTGTTGCTCTTTCCTGGTGCACTCACGAATGGAACGAGAGAAAATAATAACTTCTTGGACGTCACCCGCTGTCTGCTGTTCTGAAAGCACTTGCGTAAAACTTGAACGAGCGGCAACGGAATCGGCTCGGTTTTTCTTTGCATTAGAAAGTCAGACTTTTTTCCATTTCCGAGTCGACGTCACTTAGTGTCTGCACGGCGCTTTCGCACTGTCCACAAGGAACGATCTCAATCGTTGCACTGCGTTCTCGCATTCGTCAACATGCACTTCAGAGTAAATTTCGTGGTTTTCCCAAGTTATGAACTAGTATTGCACAATGACGTATATACAACAATTGTCTTCATTTGCATATTTGCTAGATGTTTCCAAAAAAGGAGTTAATTTGGTAAATTCTGCATGCTTCTGACTGAGAAATATGGTGATTCCACTTCACATGCCTTCGAGTAGTTATTCCTAGAAATCCGAAGACTTACAACACAGCAATTTGTCGAGAATCATCGGATTTCTATCCGATCCATAGGCGTTGATTTGCATAAACGTACTTTTAGAGTAACCTGATGTTCATTGAATCATGGCAAACTAAAGGCCAGATCACGTGGGTTCCTTTACTCTTTTCCCGTCTTTATTCTTCCCCGAAGGAAACATCAACGAGCAAAATTCTTTCGTGATTGTACATCTTAGTTTCCTCATGTTACACACGATGTCACTTAACAGTCCGAAAAAGACTGTGTATAGGAGAAAAGTAGTGACTTCGCCTGATGCTATGCTTGCACTTCGTACGTAATTTTACGGTGATACGTTAGTTCTGTGAAAGCCCAAGGTGTTCGGCGAGGGCTTAACTTCTTGGGATGAACTCATTGCAAGGCGGCAATTCTGATTCACCCGAGTTCTTCCCATATAGACTCCCTAGATACAGAATTGTTGCCACTATCACAGGAAGCTGGGCGTTGACTAATTATGCAAACACACAATGGTGTCCTATTCCAGCGTCAACTTGCTCCGACACGAAAATTACGACGCAAACGTCTGAAATGGTGACCATTGAAAGAGCTATATATATAAAATGATGAACTCAGCAGAACTTGTAGACATGCGAAAAGATATACATTGGGAAACGTCTGAGAATTAACGAGCTACAGCCAACAAAAACTACATATGGAATCTCAATATAAGTAAAGCCAATCGCAGAAGTTATGGAGGCTGCATTGGATGGTCATCTGGGCGTCTAATATTCTCTTCAAACGTAAAAGCCAACGTACAAGCATATCTCACCACTCACACGTTACACAGAGGGATAAAAGCACTGTCCGTGCAGTATTCTATAATAAATTCCCCTACGTGCCAGAAACGGGAAGTATGCAAGAAGAGTGTTTTGTCATGTGTAAACTAGAGCATTGAATTAAAGTGAGCAGCCAACACAGTAATTGAAAGCTATTCGATGAATACTAAGAAGGGGTTTGAGTGCAAATGGTGGCATGTTAGGAACACGAATAAATGAGCAAGATGAAAGAAAGAATCGAGGAGGTGTTGGAGAATTTACAAAACTGAAGGAGAGACAAGAGCTCATCAATCAAATAAACTGAGAGAAGACCATCTAATGAGATTCTTTGCTAAATTGTTTGTAATGGAGAAAAGACAACTCACAAATTAAAGAGGGAACGTTACATATTTTGATGACCCATGGATCTCGCTGTTGGTGGGAAAGCTTGTATGCCTCAGCAATACCAACAGCCATACCGCAGGTGCGACCACAACGGAGGGGTATCTCTTGAGAGGCCAGACAGATGTGTGGTTCCTGAAAAGGGGCAGCAGCCTCCTCAGTAGTTGGATGATTGACTGATCTTGCCTTATAACATTATATAAAACGGTCTTGCTGTGATGGTACTGCGAACAGCTGAAAGCAAGGGGAAACTACAGCCTTAATTCTTCAAGAGGCATGCAGCTTTACTATATGGTTAAATGATGATGCCGTCCTCTTGGATAAAATAATCCGGAGGTAAAATAGTTCCTCATTTGGATCTCCGGGCGGGGCTACTCAGGAGGACGTTGTTATCAGGAGAATGAAAACTGGCGTTCTACGGATCGGAGCTTGGAATGTCAGATCCCTTAATCGAGCAGGTAGGTTAGAAAATATAAAAAAGAAAATGGGTAGGTTGAAGTTAGATATAGTGGAAATTAGTTAAGTTCAGTGGTAGGAGGAGCAAGACTTCTGGTTAGGTGAATACAGGGTTATAAATACAAAATCAAATAGGGGTAATGCAGGAGTAGATTTAATAATGAACAAAACATAGCAACGCGGATAAGCTACTAAGAACAGCATAGCGACCGCATTATTGTAGCCAAGATAGACACGAAGCCCAAACCTACCACAATGGTACAAGTTTATATACCAGCTAGCTCCGCAGATGCCGAAGAGATTGAAGAAATGTGCGATGAGATTATTCAGATAATGAAGGGACACGAAAATTTAATGGTCAAGAGGGACTGGAATTCGATAGTAGGAAAGCAAGAGAAGGAAAAGCAGTGGGTGAATATGGAATGTGTGTAAGGAATGAAAGAGAAAGCCGCCTGGTAGAATTTTGCACAGAGCATAACTTAATAATAACTGACACTTGGTTTAAGAATCATGAAAGAAGGTTGTTTACGTGGAAGAGCTCTGGAGACACTGGAAGTTTACGAATCAATTATATAATGGTAATACAGAGATTTAGGAACCAGGTTTTAAACTGTAAGACATTTCCAGAGGCAGATGTGGACTGTGACCACAATCTATTGGTTATCAATTGCAGATTAAAATTGAAGAAACTGCAAAAAGGTGGGAATTCAAGGAGATGGGACCTCGATAAACTGACGGAACCTGAGGTTGTAGAGAGTTTCAGGAAGAGAATTAGGGAACGATTGACAAGAAGAGGGGAAGGAAATAAGTGGAAGAAGAATGGGTAGCTTTGAGAGCTGAAATAGTGAAGGCAGCAGAGGATCAAGTAGGTAAAAAGACGAGGGCCAGTAGAAATCCTTGGGTAACCGAAGATATATTGAATTTAACTGATGAAAGGAGAAAATATAAAAATGAAGTAAATGAAACAGGCAAGAAGGAATACAAGCGTCTCAAAACTGAGATCGGCAGGAAGTGCAAAATGGGTAAGCAGGATGGCTACAGGACAAATGTAAGGATGTAGAGGCATATATCACTAAGGTTAGATGGATATTGCCTACAGGAAAATTAAAGCGACCTTTGGTGTATGAATATCAAGAGCTCAAATGGAAAACCAGTTGTAAGCAAAGAAGGGAAAGAAGATAGGTGGATGGACTATATAGAGGGTTAATACATGGGCGGTGTACTTGAGGACAATACTATGGAAATGGAAGAGGACGTAGATGAAGATGAAATGGGAGATATGATATTGCGTCACGAGTCTGACAGAGCAGTGAAAGACTTAATTCGTAACAAGGCCCCAGGAGTAGACAACACTCCTTTACAGCTACTGATTACCTAGGGAGAGCCAGTCCTGACAAAACTCTTCCATTTGGTGAGCAAGATATATGAGACAGGCGAAATACTTTCAAACTTCAAGAAGAATATAACAATTCCGATCCCAAAGAAAGTATGTGAAAATTACCGCATTATCAGTTTAATAAGTCACAGCTATAAAATACTAACACGAGTTCTTTACAAACGATGGAAAACCAGGTAGAAGCCGACCTCGGGAAAGATCAGTTTGGATTCCGTGAAATTTTGGAACACTTGAGGCAATATTGATCCTACGACTTATCTTAGAAGATGGATTAAGGAAAGGCAAACCCACGTTGATAGAATTGGTAGATTTAGAGAAACCTTTTGACAATGTTGACTGGAACACTATATTTCAAATTCTGAAGGTGGCAGGGGTGAAATACAGGGAGCGAAAGCCAGATAGCAGTTACAAGAGTCGAGGAGCATCAAAGGGCAGCAGTGGTTGGGAATAGAGTGAGACAGGGTTGTAGCCTCTCCTCGATTTTATTCAATCTATATATTGAGCAAGCAGTAATGGAAACAAAAGAAAAATTTGGAGTAGGAATTAAAATCCATGGAAAATAAATAAAAACTTTGAGGTTTGCCAATGACATTGCAAATCTGTCACAGGCAGCAAAGGACCTGGAAGAGCAATTGAACGGAATGGACAGTGTTTTGAAAGGAGGATATAGGATGAACATCAACAAAAACATAACGAGGATTACGGAATGTAGTCGAATTAAATCAGGTGAAGCTGTGGGAATTAGATTAGGAAATGACACACTTAATATAGTCGATGAGTTCTGCTATTTGGGGAGCAAAATAACTGATGATGGTCGAAGTAGAGAGGATATAAAATGTAGGCTGGCAATGACAACGAAATCGTTTCTGATGAACAGAAATTTGTCAGCATTGAGTGTGGATTTAAGTGTCAGGAAGTCTTTTCTGGAAGTATTTGTATGGAGTGTAGCCATGTATGGAAGTGAAACGTAGATGATAAATAGTTTGGACAAGAAGAGAATAGAAACTTTTGAAATGTGGTGCTACTGAAGAATGCTGAAGATTAGAAGGGTAGATCATGTAACTAATGAGGAGGTACTGAATAGAATTGGGGAGAAGAGAAATTTGTGGCACAACTTGACTTGAAGAAGGGATCAGTTGGTGGGACATGTTCTGAGGCATCATGGGATAACCAATTTAGTACTGGAGGGCAGCGTGGAGGGTTAAAATCGTAGAGGAGACCAAGAGATGAATACACTAAGCAGATTCAGAAGGATTTAGGTTGCAGTAGGTACTTGGCAATGATGAAGCTTGCACAGGAGCATGGAGAGCTGCATCAAACCAGTCTCTGGACTGAAGACTACAACATCAACCAAGATGAAGATCACAAAACGTCTAGAATCAAATATACAGAAAAGCTTGGAGGACAGTTTATATCAGCAGGGATTTATAAATGGGAAATTGTGTTGTTGTTGCTGATTTCAGTCGATAGAATTGTTTGATGCAGCTCTTTATGCTACCCTGTCCTGTGCAAGCATCTTGATCTGCGAATAATTACTGTACTTTACACCATTTTGATTCTGTTTGCTGTATTCATCCCTTGGTCTCCCTCTACAATTTTTACACTCCCTCTCCCCCCGCCCACCCAAACCCCGATACACATTTTCCTTCCCCCAATAAAAACTGACAATTCCTTGCTGTCTCAGGATGTGTTCTAACAAATGATCGCTTCTTTTAGTCAAGTTGTGCCAGAAATTTCTTTTCATCCCAGTACTATTCACAATTTCCTCACTATCTATGTGATGTATCTGATCTTCAGCTTTCTTCTGTAGAACCATATTTCAAAAACCTTCGTTCCCTTCGCCTAATTTCGTTCTATTACATTCCACTGCCCTTGTTTTGGTTTTGTTGATCTTCATCTCTTATCCTCGTTTCAGGACGCCGTCCATTACATTCATTTGCTCTTCCAATTTCTTTACTACACTCCTGGAAATTGAAATAAGAACACCGTGAATTCATTGTCCCAGGAAGGGGAAACTTTATTGACACTTTCCTGGGGTCAGATACATCACATGATCACACTGACAGAACCACAGGCACATAGACACAGGCAACAGAGCATGCACAATGTCGGCACTAGTACAGTGTATATCCACCTTTCGCAGCAATGCAGGCTGCTATTCTCCCATGGAGACGATCGTAGAGATGCTGGATGTAGTCCTGTGGAACGGCTTGCCATGCCATTTCCACCTGGCGCCTCAGTTGGACCAGCGTTCGTGCTGGACGTGCAGACCGCGTGAGACGACGCTTCATCCAGTCCCAAACATGCTCAATGGGGGACAGATCCGGAGATCTTGCTGGCCAGGGTAGTTGACTTTCACCTTCTAGAGCACGTTGGGTGGCACGGGATACATGCGGACGTGCATTATCCTGTTGGAACAGCAAGTTCCCTTGCCGGTCTAGAAATGGTAGAACGATGGGTTCGATGACGGTTTGGATGTCCCGTGCACTATTCAGTGTCCCCTCGACGATCACCAGTGGTGTACGGCCAGTGTAGGAGATCGCTCCCCACACCATGATGCCGGGTGTTGGTCCTGTGTGCCTCGGTCGTATGCAGTCCTGATTGTGGCGCTCACCTGCACGGCGCCAAACACGCATACGACCATCATTGGCACCAAGGCAGAAGCGACTCTCATCGCTCAAGACGACACGTCTCCATTCGTCCCTCCATTCACGCCTGTCGCGACACCACTGGAGGCGGGCTGCACAATGTTGGGGCGTGAGCGGAAGACGGCCTAACGGTGTGCGGGACCGTAGCCCAGCTTCATGGAGACGGTTGCGAATGGTCCTCGCCGATACCCCAGGAGCAACAGTGTCCCTAATTTGCTGGGAAGTGGCGGTGCGGTCCCCTACGGCACTGCGTAGGATCCTACGGTCTTGGCGTGCATCCGTGCGTCGCTGCGGTCCGGTCCCAGGTCGACGGGCACGTGCACCTTCCGCCGACCACTGGCGACAACATCGATGTACTGTGGAGACCTCACGCCCCACGTGTTGAGCAATTCGGCGGTACGTCCACCCGGCCTCCCGCATGCCCACTATACGCCCTCGCTTCACGTCCACGCTGTCGCGGCATGCTACCAGTGTTAAAGACAGCGATGGAGCTCCGTATGCCACGGCAAACTGGCTGACACTGACGGCGGCGGTGCACAAATGCTGCGCAGCTAGCGCCATTCGACGGCCAACACCGCGGTTCCTGGTGTGTCCGCTGTGCCGTGCGTGTGATCATTGCTTGTACAGCCCTCTCGCAGTGTCCGGAGCAAGTATGGTGGGTCTGACACACCGGTGTCAATGTGTTCTTTTTTCCATTTCCAGGAGTGTATCTTGACAAAATTATAACGCCATCAAGGAACCTCACAATTTTCATTTCTTCACCTTGAACTACAGTTTCAGCTCCAATTTTTCTTTGGTTTCCTTTACTGCTGGCTCAGTGGGGTTAGGCTACAACCCTCCCTTCTCATCCCAGTCATAACCACTGCTTTCTTTTTCATCCCCTTCGACTCTTGCAACTGCCGTCTAGCTTATGTACAGGTTGTAAATAACCTTATGCCCCCTGTATTTCACCCCTGCTGCATTCAGAATTTCAAATAGTGTAGAGTGCAGTAAATACTTTTAAACGATTTCTCTGAATCTACAAATGTCATAAATGTAGCTTCGTCTTCAATTAACATGATGATAAAGGTCGCAATAAGTACAAGTCACGGATTTCAAAAGAAGTTGGTGTAATTTGCACAAAAGCGGCAACAAGTTGTCAAATGGGCATTCAAACATTCCCCACGCGTATTCTGCAACATTTAATGGTACGACCCGTGATGTGCCATCAAGAAGAACCAAGGTGAGACAAATGAGAACACAGTGCATATCTTACCCAAGAGATGGATGTGTGCAGGCAGTACATTAGTGATGCAGTATCTGACAATGGACGTCAATCACGAGGGGGACAGTGATCAAGAGAAACAAAAGCAGTTTGAGGAGAATGCAATAGCACGTTCTTAGTATAGGACTCGCCGTTTCCACCAAGTTTCCACAAACTTCTTTGGAGTGTCCGACCTGTCTTCGCTGGACATGGTTCTCATATAGAGCAGCGTCATATTATGTTTCGATGATCCCAGTTTTATTTAGCTTTCGATTTTAAGATTCAGTGATGCGAACTGTAAAATTCAGCTTTACTGGTCCTCTACTTTCATCGATGTTTTGGTCATTGGACCCCACAGACAGTCTCCCAACGAGTTGTATATTTCTGAGCTGTTCTGTCAATTCACATATGCTCAAACTGATGGACGCATGATTAGTATACTTTGCTGATGAACGTTGAGACGGGTTTAGTTTGTACTGATCTATCTTAACTGAATTTTATCCATAAAATGGCAAGGATTTGCTTCCATATCACATTGCTTATGAGTTTTCTGCCAGCGTTAATGTGGTGACTATTACAATACTCTGTGTTAGTGACATATATACAATCTTCCACTTCAAGCAGTCTCATATCTTCAAGCCTTGCGTGATGTCCTAAGTATCGAATTTCCATTGCATCCATGAAACCAGTTGGATTTTTACCCTTCTGTTTCTAACGGAACAGAGCACCCCTTTTCTGCTTTTGTCCATTTGTTCTTTTGGGCCGCGCGGGATTAGCCGAGCGCTACCTGCAGTCATGGACTGTGCGGCTGGTCCCGGCGGAGGTTCGAGTCCTCCCTCGGGCTGCGTGTGTGTGTTTGTCCTTAGGATAATTTAGGTTAAGTAGTGTGTAAGCTTGGGGACTGATGACCTTAGCAGTTAAGTCCCATAAGATTTCACACACATTTGAACATTGTTCTTTTGGGATCGTTAACACGGCTTTCTTGATTTCCCAGCATCGGCAGCTAACAGTAACTAGTGCAACACTTGCAGTCTAAAATTCTCTTACTTTGTTCCAAAGAAGAGAACAGTTCGAAAGAGGTGCTGGGTGAACGTGTCACCCAAAAGCGTTGTTGGGACGCTTGAGATGTAGAAGTAAGTCGTGGGCCGTGGGAGAGGTCTCCCTATTGAGCGGATGGAAGCAGCCAGCGCTGACGATAACGACAGCGACGGGCAGGAAACCACGCGTGCCACACCACGCGGCGGCGGCGTGCCTCGCGCGCCGGGGTAGCGGCCGCGCAGTTGGCAACAGTGGTGGAGGAGTGCCCGTCTGGCGACTGTGCTATCGATTCGGCGTGAAGGTCGCCTCAATGTGAGCCTAGCCAGCGGCCCCGGCCCGGCCCGCCCCCCGTCCCCCACCCCCTGCCGCGGCCCCCTGCGCCGCCGGTGACCTCTGTGTCACCTCTACGCGGCGCTCACGTACATGGCGCGGCCACGTGCGCATGGCTCACGTCGCTCTCCGTCTGTGTACCCAGCCTGCGCCGCTTGTTGCGCCTCTAACTGACCCCGCCGCAATTACTCTGGTGCCTTCAGTGCCCTGTCAGTTGCTCAAAATGTCTTCCCAGAACGTTTGTCACCATCAGGTGTCATCTCTTTGATGGACGTTGCGTAGTACACTACGCTACGCCTCCTTCTTGCCCAGAGTCACGTTGTTTATCGCCTCGTGTCGTTCTCATTGCTCAACGTATGCTCTTGGAGTCTTTCCATTACTATTCATCATCCGTTGTGGTTTCTTGTACAAGATAATATGCGTCATGACGAAATGACAGAAAAGGCGAGGATGTGGTGTATCTAATCGTCATAGTAGCTAAGCCATTTTATGTATGGTGAAACCAAAATGGAGATGAGTACCAACATCATCATCGTCCAGAGTAGAACCACCTAACGGTTTATTTTATGTTGCGGTCAACACTTTTTATATGACGTCAAATCTTCTGGACAGTTTGACCACACAGTAATACTCACTCAAACCTGACGTTCCGGCCACTCTGCTGAGATCTTTCTCGGGACTTCTTGTGTCCCTGTGCGGCTGAGTGTTCAGTGACACGAGCTACGAATCCCTGCATACTTATATTTTTTGTATCATGATATATCTTCATGTTCTGAAGGTTCCGAAATTATTTAAAAAAAATAGTAAAGCTGACGTGAACCTGAAGGATGGTTCTCAATATGAAGCTGCTATACTAAAGAACTACTTGATGTTATATGTCCATGGGGAGGGCGAAATCGAGCAGGAAAAGAACTGCATGCAGTCAGGAAATGAATCCTTGTGATTTGTAGATAAATCACTGAAAGGCCTTGAAATTGCAAATTAAAGTAAGTCGTAAGTAATGTGCATTTCTTGCTCTTCATCTTTAAACGGAAAGCGTAGTTGTGGACTGTTTTACTGATGATGGAGCCCTGGATGTTATCCTCGTAAATAAAGTAATGTGTGGTATATCCAATCGATGATAGTAATGATTCCTCATACTCTGTATGAATGATTTGTCAGGCACTGCCACAATCCCCATAAGCTGTTGACTACAAGTAAATATCCTCATTTGAAATTGGGAAGAGATGCCGAAGGTACTACATCTAAGGACAGAAGAAAGGTTAGAGTCCCACGGCGTGTCGACATAAATAACAATTTCACTAAAGACTGAACACCAGCTCTGTCGGAGATGGACGGTGAATATGTTGTGCGCACGTGCTGGAATTAACCTACGTAGATTAATGGCAACCAGGAAAACGAAAATGAGAATATCCGTTTGGGAATTTGGAACCCCGCCCTCCCAAATCAGTGTTCTGTGTCCTAAGATCTGTGCCATTTGTCTCTGCAGTTTCGACGATATTTACTTCTGTACAGAGAAGGACAGCAAGAATATGTATACATGCAGCTTAATGCACAGTCTCTCAAGAAATTCCCGATTTCAACCAGACAAAACACTGATCCAACCTGTAGGGCTGTATAGTTGTAAAACTTGGAGTATCCAGAAAAAAAGACTCAAATGATCTTGTCGTTTTCGAGCGAAAAGTCTTACGAAAGATGTATGGTCCGGTACAAAATGATGTCGCTGGAGAATGGAGGATTCGATATAACTGTGAGCTGGATGGAATCTACGTTAGACAAAACGTTGTAGGCCTGATGAGAAACAAGCAACTAGCATAGGTGGAATACGTCGCTTAGATGGATAAACACCGGAAGGCTTTGAAATCCATGGATTTTACTTCCTGCGGAAGAAGACCACTAGGAAAGCCAAAGAAAACGTGGTGACGTGGAATCCATGGGGACTTGCTGCAGATCAGTATGGAGGGTGATTGCCGACAGAAGGCATGAAGCAGAATCCAGTGCAGGAGGAACCTTGTATCTGTACGTGGTCGTCTGGGCTTGATCGCGTAAAGTAAGTAAGGTAAGCAAACTAGTGAGTGTACACAGAGGAAAGATTGCCTTAGTTTCCAGTTACTACATTAGTGGAATATATTACGGATGATCTTGTAGTGGATTTCAGACTTCTGTTTCTCCAATAGCCAACTTGGGAGAACCAATGCTGGTTCACCATAGGATGGTGAGTACTTACTCTGTACTGTTCACAGGTAGTTGCTGGGATTGTGGCAGCATCATATTATACCGTACCTGAAGAGATAAGTATTGCACTTTAAATGGATTCACTGTGTACCAACAAGGGAAACACACCCCTCAAGTGAGTATGTCTTGACATATATCTGGATCCATATATACCCCAGAAGCCAACATACAGCGCATGTTGGAGGCGAAATCCTTGAGTAGTGAGTGCACCATCCTTTGGATGAAATTCTTGCCCAATTTTGACATTCTGTTGATTGTACATTAGTAAATATAAGATTGGATGGGGGGAGAGCGAAAACAGTTGGAAGTTTTAAGTACCTGAGAAAATAATACAGGAAAATATAAAAAAAGAAAAAGAAATTTATGAATATGCAACGTAAGCTGGTAACTTCATGAGTATTGTGAGATTAGTGATACATGACAAAGAAATCCTTCAGAAAAGTAGGAAAATGATATACGAAACGTATTGTACACAAATTCTATTGTACATTGCAGACACTTGAGTCATGAATGTGCAACTGGAATGAAGTTGTTGAGAAATCGTAGGACTATAATAAAAATTGGAAAGATGAGACATGAAGAAACCCTAGAAAAGAAGAAAGAGGAAAAGATGAAAATTACGTGGTCATGTGAAAAGAATGGATGAGAAGTTAGTGCCTAGAATGAAGCATAAGATGAGGAAGGAGTCCAAGAGACCAAGGGTAAGGTCACAGGACAGAAATGAGACAAAAGAATTGGTGGGAAGTGGAGAGGCTTATGTTGCAAGTAGACCCAGCCAGTGGTGGAAAACTCTACAAGATGGTGGTTAAGCGTACTACCGCCGCCATTAAATTTCACTTGGAAGTTTATAAGACAGTTATTTATCCTTTGGTGTAATTCACGAACGTCTGACGGAAGACCGACGAAAACGAGAAACAAGACTGCCACCATACACTGATCTCTTCAGTTACTGGATACCGAATTTCAGTAGAATACAAAAAGTACTTTGAGTGTGTTAAGGATGTCACCTCGAAAATACTTAGTTTTTAATTTGCAATATGTAATGTTGTAAGTAGGCTGTTTAGGTTTTCTTACTGGTAACGCCATGTAGCGCTCTGTATGAAAATCACTGGCTGTGCTGTGTGCAGTCTGTGGCTAGTATGCATTGTTGTCTGCCGTTGTAGTGTTGGGCAGCTGGATGTGAACAGCACGTAGCGTTGCGCAGTTGGAGGTGAGCCGCCAGCAGTGGTGGATGTGGGGAAGTGAGATGGCGGATTTTTGAGAGCGGGTGATCTGGACATGTGTCCATCAGAAACAGTACATTTGTAAGAAGGGATGTCATGAACTGCTATGTATATTATGACTTTTGAACACCATTAACGTAAATACATTGTTTGTTCTCTATCAAAATCTTTCATTTGCTAACTATGGCTATCAGTAGTTAGTGCCTTCAGTAGTTTGAATCTTTTATTTAGCTAGCAGTATTGGCGCTCGCTGTATTGCAATAGTTTGAGTAACGAAGATTTTTGTGAGGTAAGTGATTTGTGAAACGTATAGGTTAATTTAGTCAGGGCCATTCCCTTGTAGGGATTATTGAAAGTCAGATTCCGTTGCGCTAAAAATTATTGCGTGTCAGTTTAAGCACAGTTATGTATAATTTTTCTAAGGGGACGTTTCATAGTGTTATATACTGGGTGTCCAGTCGAAAGGTATCCGAGATAAAAATTAAATATCATGGTAACTAGATTATATACACACGGTTAAGTTACGTCGCTACAAAGAAAATAGCTGGATCTATGGTTTTGTGTGGTTGGCAATGTTACGCTGAGTTGTTTTTGTTATACGCAGTTAAAAAAGTGACAAGGCAAGAACAAGTTCAGTGTGTTTAGTGGGTGGCATAGCAGCAAACTGTTACGTCTCTAAAACGACATTTTAGGAACCAATATGGACTTCAACTGCCTATTAGTTGAAGCGTTGATCACATTAGATAACCATTTCAACGAAGCCCAACATAAATCTGTTTGGGCTGCCAGTTTTCAGTGAATGATGCTGACAATTTTCTTCACGTGGGCCACCACAGGAGTCTATCTGTTAAAAGACGGTTTGAAGATTTCCGTCTTGGCTGTTGTTGACAAGTATTTACTTAACTATGTCTTGCACGATTGGCCGGTTCCGGCTTTACGGGTCATTTTCAAGTGCAGTGTCTTTTAAAATGGAAGATGTGTTGCACTCAAGGCTCCGTCTAAGAGTATAAAAAATTAAGTGACTCACCTCTATGAAACCTAAAGATGAACTTGTACATACGAACTTCACATTAGAAAAGCTACACGGTATTGATAAGCCACACGTCTATCTTACCCCCAAGATATATGTTTCTCTGACGGAAGGACGTTTCATGTTAAGACAGTCATAGATAGACACAACTGTAGGATATAGAATCCACAAATCAGATGTGAGCTATTGAGGGACACCCTGAAAATCAACGTGTAGGCCGGCTTAATGCATAACATGGTGATTGAGCAGTTCTTCTGAGAACCGACAGCGACTAGAATTTCGTACCTGCACATGCTGTAACAGTATGCCTTCCCACAACTACCACGGAGCTCAGCCACATGTCAGCCTCATCGTCAGGGAATTTCTGAAGAGGGAAAACGCTGGGAGGCGGATTGGCAGAGGACAACTACTTGACCTGCTACGTCTCTAGGCTTAACTCCATCGGATTTTTTTCTTATGGGTTTATGTGAAAAACATGTGCACCTGATTTAGAGCAACGGTCTTCAGCACCTTAAAGATCGCAAAAGGGATGCTACGGCAACAGCTAGACGAAACGAGCTCCAGGCTACATGGGACGATGTGGAATATCGTCTAAATATTTGTCGTGTCAGTATATTGAAATCTATTGGGGATGTGACATTCAGGGAAAGTACCCACATCAATGTGTTAGCTGTTTTTTCTCTGCAGCCAACGATCTTCTCGCTAACACGTCACATCATTTACTACCTAATGTTTTCTGCACCGTGGTAACTGCACCGCTAAGTGGACTATACCTGTCAGTATAGATCAACCGCTTTGCGTGCACGTGTGTTCACACTTCAGCATCTGACTTGGAAGGGGAAAATAAGCAACATTAGCTTGCCACAGCCAGATGTACATGGAGTTGCTAACCAATCTAAATACATACTGTTGATGATAGCTATATTTGTTAGTTGGTTAATGAAGTAAATACTGATTTAATGTTGTTCAGTACACTGTTCTCAGTCACCAATAACAATATCTGCACTTATGCCCCTAACACCCTGTATAATGAATAGTCTGCGATGCATAGCTTGTTTATTTTGGATACCTTTCATCCGGACACCAGCTATTTCCAAGCCACTGCAAGTTTTGTTACAGTAAGTTCTCTAGGGCAATAGGCCATACGAAGAAGGTAGTGCACAGAATGTGTTACGATAATTGGGAGACATAACTATTTTGTCAGCCTTCATAATGAGAATACGACAAGGAATACTGTCGTAGCTTAAATTTTAGATCAAACGAGAATATTTGATATTTTTGATGCAGACCATTTACTGATGCTGAATATTCGACGGTAAAATGAGAGATGTAAATTGGTACTCCCCTAAAACCTTTCCTGCCGCTTTTGCTTTCCTCAACAAATTTCTCTTATATTTCCCTTTGTTACTTTCCCCTGATAATTCAAACCGTATCATCAGAAAAATTAATTATTACAATACCGCTAAAATAATTCACTGATGTAAGACCGAATCTTGGTATCCAACGGTCCAATAATACTGAAAACGACCACGTTGCCGTCATTATATGTCCTGATGAACGCCAGTTTAGCATACGTAGTCCTCACATCTTAGAAACGACACTGGTGTTAAGACATCGACAAAACTAATTAGTAGCGCGCACGAAATTTCCATTTACTCCCTACAAGAGAAGCCACATGTTGAACGATTGTCAGCCTCTCTTGAATGTACTCATACGCTTCAGCACAGTTTTGGCTTTAATTTCTGTTACTGCGATTGTTGTAATTAACACGCGGCATTCAGCCAGCATCGACTTCGAAAGACACCGGTTTATCCATTGGTCCGACATCCTGAATTATAACTGTAAATGTTCTGTTCCAGATCTTTTCGTTACGAGGCTGTTCAGCCTCTATGGTTCTCTTTTAGGTCCTTCACTCAATGTTACAGGTCAGTTCTCCAGAGTGTTACGATCACTGAAGTAAAACACAGTGTCATTTACATGCGTAATGTTTCTTTTCATTTTTTCCAGCGTCTGCTGTCGCATATTGTAGGGTAAGCTAAACCTGCAAGAGACTGCAGACAAACGATTTTCAATCTTGAATGTTGCAACATAAAAAATTTAACCTGTCACAGATTCTTCATCTTTCCGCGTTGCCACAGTAAAGTCACCATATTTAGTAGCACTCGGACAGGAAATCAAATAGTGACCATTAGTTACACTCTTGTGAAAGCGACAAAAGGAAAGACGATACAATACTTTGTATCTTACAAAATTCAATTTTTTCTCCGCATATCAGATTACTAAGCATTATATTTCCCTAATCATTGCTGTTCACTCATTTATAAAGAGTCAGGGACTCACTAACATAATGTGACGGAACAACCAAAGGACTGGAAAACTACATCAACATTTTTTTCCATGGACTTGGCTAGCCATAGTTTTCATTGCGTTGAACGCTACTGAGTCCACAATTTCGTACGCTCCACAAATTTCCGCACGCCTTTTGGCGTCTCTGAGAATCTCACAAGTCATAGCTGCATGTAATTTAAATATTGTATTCTGCTACTGAGGGAACGACAGGTATTTTTCCTAGTTATTTTACCAGGTTGCCTTTATGCTAACACAGGCTGTTTGCAGTGTCTACACTTTTGCTGAAACGCTATTTTAGCAATCTGTATCCAGCTTAACTTTCTCACTACTTAGTTAACTTCTTAGTCAGAAAACCTATCCCTGAAAAGGGTATTTCTTACGGTTTTTAGTTCATGGCTTTCCTCAACTGAAGCCTTTGTAGATCAACTCCGGTATCTAAGACATAGATAAACACTTTGTCTCTACGTTCGTACTATGTCTCCTAATCATTGGAGTGTGAGCTGACAAATGCGAGAATTATCGCAAATCAGCTTAAAATCTCATGTATCCGAGCTGCTTACAAAAATAATATACAGAAGAATCGAAAAGAAAATTGAGAGTGTGTTAGAAGACGATTAGTTTGGGTTTAGGAACGGTAATGACACCAGAGAAACAATTCTGACATTGCGGTTGATAATGGAAGCAAGACTAAAGAAAAATCAATACACGGTCACAGGATTTTTGGACCTGGAATAAGCGTTTGACAATGTAAAATGGTGCAAGTTGTTCGAAATTCTGAGAAAAATAGGCGTAAGCTATAGGGAGAGACGGGTAATATACAATATGTACAAGAGCCAAGATCGAATAATAAGAGTGGACGTCTCGTGGTCGTGCGGTAGCGTTCTCGCTTCCCACGCCCGGGTTCCCGGGTTCGATTCCCGGTGGGGTCAGGGATTTTCTCTGCCTCGTGATGGCTGGGTGTTGTGTGATGTCCTTAGGTTAGTTAGGTTTAAGTAGTTCTAAGTTCTAGGGGACTGATGACCATAGATGTTAAGTCCCATAGTGCTCAGAGCCATTTGAACCATTTGAATAAGAGTGGACGACCAAGAACGAAGTGCTCCGATTAAAAAGGTTATAATATAGGGTTGTAGTGTTTCGCCCCTACTGTTCAATCTGTACATAGAAGAAGCAATGATGGATATAAAAGAAAAGAAATCCATGGTACTAGAGGGAACTATAGGGGGCAAAAATTGTAGAGGAAGACAGAGATTGGAATACATAAAGCAAGTAACTGTGGACGTAGGTTGCAAGTGCTTCTCTGGGATGATTAGGTTGGCACAGGACAGAAATTCGTGGCGGGCCGTATCAAATCAGTAAGAAGACTAATGACAAAAAAAATCACAATTTTCGCACCCTAGTCTCGCGTTCTCCGACTGGACGATGATTGTGCTACACCGGCAAAAATTTTTCGGGCTGTGGTATTGTTTGCTCAACACCACAACCTTCAGTACATAAGAAATAAAAGTGAAGTGGCCAGTAAGAAACTTTAACTAATATGCACGCCGCCGCTCTACATATGAACTGATCCCGACTTTGCAGCGAAGAATATAATAAAACGAATTCTCTTGACAGCTGAAAATTAAGTTTTAGAGAGAATACGACTCCAATATTTACGTCCCACAAAAACTATTTTGATCTTTCCCCTTTGGTTCAAGATTTAGACATTTTCGTAGTACGGGTTAGTTAAAAATAATGAAAATATAAAAATAATGTGCTCCTGGTCGATTTACTGGCACTGATAACGAACTTTGTCCCACTTGCTCTGTGTTATCATCTGATTCTCGTAGACATGCCGATGACTTGCAGTGACGAAATGAACAGCCAGTAGCAACGAGACATTAATGGTACAAATAAATACACTCCTGGAAATTGAAATAAGAACACCGTGAATTCATTGTCCCAGGAAGGGGAAACTTTATTGACACATTCCTGGGGTCAGATACATCACATGATCACACTGACAGAACCACAGGCACATAGACACAGGCAACAGAGCATGCACAATGTCTGCACTAGTACAGTGTATATCCACCTTTCGCAGCAATGCAGGCTGCTATTCTCCCATGGAGACGATCGTAGAGATGCTGGATGTAGTCCTGTGGAACGGCTTGCCATGCCATTTCCACCTGGCGCCTCAGTTGGACCAGCGTTCGTGCTGGACGTGCAGACCGCGTGAGACGACGCTTCATCCAGTCCCAAACATGCTCAATGGGGGACAGATCCGGAGATCTTGCTGGCCAGGGTAGTTGACTTACACCTTCTAGAGCACGTTGGGTGGCACGGGATACATGCGGACGTGCATTGTCCTGTTGGAACAGCAAGTTCCCTTGCCGGTCTAGGAATGGTAGAACGATGGGTGCGATGACGGTTTGGATGTACCGTGCACTATTCAGTGTCCCCTCGACGATCACCAGTGGTGTACGGCCAGTGTAGGAGATCGCTCCCCACACCATGATGCCGGGTGTTGGCCCTGTGTGCCTCGGTCGTATGCAGTCCTGATTGTGGCGCTCACCTGCACGGCGCCAAACACGCATACGACCATCATTGGCACCAAGGCAGAAGCGACTCTCATCGCTGAAGACGACACGTCTCCATTCGTCCCTCCATTCACGCCTGTCGCGACACCACTGGAGGCGGGCTGCACGATGTTGGGGCGTGAGCGGAAGACGGCCTAACGGTGTGCGGGACCGTAGCCCAGCTTCATGGAGACGGTTGCGAATGGTCCTCGCCGATACCCCAGGAGCAACAGTGTCCCTAATTTGCTGGGAAGTGGCGGTGCGGTCCCCTACGGCACTGCGTAGGATCCTACGGTCTTGGCGTGCATCCGTGCGTCGCTGCGGTCCGGTCCCAGGTCGACGGGCACGTGCACCTTCCGCCTACCACTGGCGACAACATCGATGTACTGTGGAGACCTCACGCCCCACGTGTTGAGCAATTCGGCGGTACGTCCACCCGGCCTCCCGCATGCCCACCATACGCCCTCGCTCAAAGTCCGTCAACTGCACATACGGTTCACGTCCACGCTGTCGCGGCATGCTACCAGTGTTAAAGACTGCGATGGAGCTCCGTATGCCACGGCAAACTGGCTGACACTGACGGCGGCGGTGCACAAATGCTGCGCAGCTAGCGCCATTTGACGGCCAACACCGCGGTTCCTGGTGTGTCCGCTGTGCCGTGCGTGTGATCATTGCTTGTACAGCCCTCTCGCAGTGTCCGGAGCAAGTATGGTGGGTCTGACACACCGGTGTCAATGTGTTCTTTTTTCCATTTCCAGGAGTGTATTTGAATTATTGGTAGGATCTGCGCCACGTGAGTAGGAAAGTGACACTGGATTGAAATGCCTTTGTCGCTACAAGACGACTGGAGTAGATGACATTCCATCAAAATTACTGAGACACGACTGCTTCATCTGATATGCCAAATATGTGAACCATAGACCTTGCCGTTGGTGGGGAGGCTTGCGTGCCTCAGCGATACAGATGGCCGTACCGTAGGTGCAACCACAACGGAGGGGTATCTGTTGAGAGGCCAGACAAACATGTGGTTCCTGAAGAGGGGCAGCAGCCTTTTCAGTAGTTGCAGGGGCAACAGTCTGGATGACTGACTGATCTGGCCTTGTAACATTAACCAAAACGGCCTTGCTGTGCTGGTACTGCGAACGGCTGAAAGCAAGGGGAAACTACAGCCGTAATTTTTCCCGAGGACATGCAGCTCTACTGTATGATTAAATGATGATGGCGTCCTCTTGGGTAAAATATTCCGGAGGTAAAATAGTCCCCCATTCGGATCTCCGGGCGGGGACTACTCAAGAGGACGTCGTTATCAGGAGAAAGAAAACTGGCGTTCTACGGATCGGAGCGTGGAATGTCAGATCACTTAATCGGGCAGGTAGGTTAGAAAATTTAAAAAGGGAGATGGATAGGTTAAAGTTAGATGTAGTGGGAATTAGTGAAGTTCGGTGGCAGGAGGAACAAGACTTTTGGTCAGGTGATTACAGGGTTATAAATACAAAATCAAATAGGGGTAATGCAGGAGTAGGTTTAATAATGAATAAAAAAATAGGAGTGCGGGTTAGCTACTACAAACAGCATAGTGAACGCATTATTGTGGCCAAGATAGACACAAAGCCCATGCCTACTACAGTAGTACAAGTTTATATGCCAACTAGCTCTGCAGATGATGAAGAAATAGATGAAATGTATGACGAGATAAAAGAAATTATTCAGGTAGTGAAGGGAGACGAAAATTTAATAGTGATGGGTGACTGGAATTCGTCAGTAGGAAAAGGGAGAGAAGGAATCATAGTAGGTGAATATGGATTGGGGGGAAGGAATGAAAGAGGAAGCAGCCTTGTAGAATTTTGCACAGAGCATAACTTAATCATAGCTAACACTTGGTTCAAGAATCATGAAAGGAGGCTGTATACATGGAAGAAGCCTGGAGATACTGACAGGTTTCAGATAGATTATATAATGGTAAGACAGAGATTTAGGAACCAGGTATTAAATTGTAAGACATTTCCTGGGGCAGATGTAGATTCTGACCACAATCTATTGGTTATGAACTGCAGATTGAAACTGAAGAAACTGCAAAAAGGTGGGAATTTAAGGAGATGGGACCTGGATAAACTGAAAGAACCAGAGGTTGTAGAGAGTTTCAGGGAGAGCATTAGGGAACAATTGACAGGAATGGGGGAAAGAAATACAGTAGAAGAAGAATGGGTAGCTCTGAGGGATGAAGTGGTGAAGGCAGCAGACGATCAAGTAGGTAAAAAGACGCGGGCTAATAGAAATCCTTGGGTAACAGAAGAAATATTGAATTTAATTGATGAAAGGAGAAAATATAAAAATGCAGTAAATGAAGCAGGCAAAAAGGAATATAAACGTCTCAAAAATGAAATCGACAGGAAGTGCAAAATGGCTAAGCAAGGATGGCTGGAGGACAAATGTAAGGATGTAGAGGCTTGTCTCACTAGGGGTAAAATAGATACTGCCTACAGGAAAATTAAAGAGACCTTTGGAGAGAAGAGAACCACTTGTATGAATATCAAGAGCTCAGATGGCAACCCAGTTCTAAGCAAAGAAGGGAAAGCAGAAAGGTGGAAGGAGTATATAGAGGGTTTATACAAGGGCGATGTACTTGAGGACAATATTATGGAAATGGAAGAGGATGTAGATGAAGATGAAATGGGAGATAAGATACTGCGTGAAGAGTTTGACAGAGCACTGAAAGACCTGAGTCAAAACAAGGCCCCGGGAGTAGACAACATTCCATTAGAACTACTGATGGCCTCAGGAGAGCCAGTCATGACAAAACTCTACCATCTGGTGAGCACGATGTATGAGACAGGCGAAATACCCTCAGACTTTAAGAAGAATATAATAATTCCAATCCCAAAGAAAGCAGGTGTTGACAGATGTGAAAGTTACCGAACTATCAGTTTAATAAGTCACAGTTGCAAAATACTAACGCGAATTCTTTACAGACGAATGGAAAAACTGGTAGAAGCTGACCTCGGGGAAGATCAGTTTGGATTCCGTAGAAATGTTGGAACACGTGAGGCAATACTGACCTTACGACTTATCTTGGAAGAAAGATTAAGAAAAGGCAAACCTACGTTTCTAGCATTTGTAGACTTAGAGAAAGCTTTTGACAATGTTGACTGGTATGCTCTCTTTCAAATTCTGAAGGTGGCAGGGGTAAAATACAGGGAGCGAAAGGCTATTTACAATTTGTACAGAAACCAGATGGCAGTTATAAGAGTCGAGGGGCATGAAAGGGAAGCAGTGGTTGGGAAAGGAGTGAGACAGGGTTGTAGCCTCTCCCCGATGTTATTCAATCTGTATATTGAGCAAGCAGTAAAGGAAACAAAAGAAAAATTCGGAGTAGGTATTAAAATTCATGGAGAAGAAGTAAAAACTTTGAGGTTCGCCGATGACATTGTAATTCTGTCAGAGACAGCAAAGGACTTGGAAGAGCAGTTGAACGGAATGGACAGTGTCTTGAAAGGAGGATATAAGATGAACATCAACAAAAGCAAAACGAGGATAATGGAATGTAGTCAAATTAAGTCGGGTGATGCTGAGGGAATTAGATTAGGAAATGAGACACTTAAAGTAGTAAAGGAGTTTTGCTACTTAGGGAGTAAAATAACCGATGATGGTCGAAGTAGAGAGGATATAAAATGTAGACTGGCAATGGCAAGGAAAGCGTTTCTCAAGAAGAGAAATTTGTTAACATCGAATACAGATTTAGGTGTCAGGAAGTCGTTTCTGAAAGTATTTGTATGGAGTGTAGCCATGTATGGAAGTGAGACATGGACGATAACTAGTTTGGACAAGAATAGAATAGAAGCTTTCGAAATGTGGTGCTACAGAAGAATGCTGAAGATAAGGTGGGTAGATCACATAACTAATGAGGAGGTATTGAATAGGATTGGGGAGAAGAGAAGTTTGTGGCACAACTTGACTAGAAGAAGGGATCGGTTGGTAGGACATGTTCTGAGGCATCGAGGGATCACAAATTTAGCATTGGAGGGCAGCGTGGAGGGTAAAAATCGTAGAGGGAGACCAAGAAATCAATACACTAAGCAGATTCAGAAGGATGTAGGTTGCAGTAGGTACTGGGAGATGAAGAAGCTTGCACAGGATAGAGTAGCATGGAGAGCTGCATCAAACCAGTCTCAGGACTGATGACCACAACAACAACAACGTGAGGCGGCTGTACTACCCTCATAGTTCAAGAAGGATCTATAGATTTGTATTCTAAGGAAGGCAGGTGCTGACAGGCGTGAACATTACGGAAGTGAAACGTGGATGATAAACATTTCAGACAAAAAAAATAGAAGATTCTGAAATGTGGAACAGGTGATTAGATGGGTATACTGGATTAATAATAAGAGGTGTTGATTCTGACAACTTATACTCGCACTAGCGCTTGTGGTTTTATGATTTGATTCCATAAAACTACTTAAGTCAATGCGTAACGTATATGTGTACAGGGGCTATTCCTTTTGTTAAGGCCCCATCGGTTCCGAAATGGGAACTACAGCGAAAAATCAAAAATGTATAATTTGCAACAGTTAGCTACACCTTTCAGCTACTTCTTAACACAGTCACCGCACCAACTTATACATCTGTCTTAGCGTTGATCCAACTTTCCAATACGATCGCCATAGAAGGCAGACGCCTGTGCTTTCCGCCAATTGTCTACACTGGTCTGCAGCTCGTTGTCTGTGCCAAAATCTTGTCGTTACAGCCATCGATTCATGAGAGCAGACAACAAAATCAGAGAGAGGTAAGTCCGGGTTGTATGGTGGCTGATTAAACACTTCCCATCGAAAACTCTCCAGGTGCATCTTCATTGCCCTTGCAGTGTGCGGCCGAGAAATGTCATCAGAGCCGGCCTAAGTGGCCGAGCGGTTCTAGGCGCTTCAGTCTGGGACCGCGCAGGTTCGAATCTTGCCTCGTGCATGGATGTGTGTGATGTCCTTAGGTTAGTTAGGTTTAAGTAGTTCTAAGTTCTACGGGACTGATGACCTTAGATGTTAAGTCCCATAGTGCTCAGAGCCATTTGAACCATTTGAACCAATGTCATGAGAAACTAAAAGCATGACAGTTATGTCATGTGGGCTGCATGAAATCAAACGAAATCTCTCAGTAGGCACTCATACTTGCTGGGAGAAACTATTTTATAGGCACGTTAATGTGCTCTCTGCTTTCTCAGAACTGAAAAGAGCGATGTAACGTGATCGCTGAGCGTACTAGCAACAATGTCCAAAACATCTGTCCAGGGCTTCATAGTATTTTTACTGTGGTTTCCATTTCGCGACTGATCTGACCTTAATAAATGAATTTCCCTTGTAGATATAGTTGCAAATCTTATAATAACTGTGCGTTGCGTACCATCAAGCACACTATGCGGTCCGACTTCTATCTCTATTTATCAGTGGCTTAACCTGTACCCATGAAATGGGTCCTTGTTATGGGGAGTGGGGCGCAACACACTGGATTTTCATGTGGGGTATTGCCCCTTCAAATCTCTGTCGGTCCACCAAGAATAAGGTGTAGAGTGATTTTCCTAAACCTCTTATGGCAAATACCTAGATGGTTTCTTTGAAAAGGGGACCACCGATTGGCTTCATCTGCCTCCTCGAATATGTGCCGGGTGATTATAAGTAAACTGACAGTGTTCCGAGTGCTGGAGTGCGGGCTATGTACATCGCAGGACGCTTCAGCACTGTAAGTATGTTCATTTATTTGTGCGCTTTTGGAGTATGTTGAAAAAAATAATAGGTCCACTTCCTTCCATCAGACGAAAATATGACTCTGTAAATAGTCAGTATGTGGTGTGGGTACTGGAAAAGGGGAGGAAGGATCGAACACCTGATAACGGTGATTATGCCAAGTTTATTATGATGTGGTCACAAGTTACAACATGTGTTCAGTATGGTCTCCTGGCTCAGTACCATGCTGCATCTGTAACACGGCATGGTCGACTGTTGCTTGCAGCATATCAGAGAGATATGGCGTCCTGTGTATCTTTCATATCAGGAAGAGTTCAGATACATTTCTGACAGCCACAATCTTTCAGATGTCCCCACAACCAGAAGTCGCGCGGATTTAGATCGTGGGATCTGGAAGGCCACAAATCTTGAAATTTCCTAGAAACATGTAGCCTATCTTAGACCTTTATTTGTTACATGTTCTGAATCTTGTACAGATACCAGTATAAACCACCCCACAACATTTTTTTAACTGTGGACCGATGGAGAGACAATTCCCGTGACACAACTCGAGCACTGGCTGCAGAATTTGAGGCGTGTGTTGCACAGTTGGCTAGCTATAGCTACAGCAACTTCATCAATATCTGCTGTGAAATGGGCCGCCTCCCTCTCGCTACTGCACCACCTAATTCACCTGTTTCTTCAGATTTTTTGATCACATTTTTAGCCCATTATTGATATGGGGCATTTTCGTTTCTGTTTCTGTCGGCAATATTCTCGCAGTGCAGTGTTGGCGTTCCTGCCGTTTTGATAAAGCAACTCTACCAGCACTGCATGGACTTCTTTCTCAATAGTCATTTCGTTTCGTACAGAAGATTGCAACCGTCTTAACCCTTTACACATACAATCACTTCACAAAACGGGCGCTGATAACTACGCAGTTGAGCGCCCCACAAACCAAACATCATCATCATCATCATCACTTCACAAAAGAAGTGAACATGCATCGCCAAGCGACAAACAGCATTCTGACGTGAGAACGGAAATACACTCCTGGAAATTGAAATAAGAACACCGTGAATTCATTGTCCCAGGAAGGGGAAACTTTATTGACACATTCCTGGGGTCAGATACATCACATGATCACACTGACAGAACCACAGGCACATAGACACAGGCAACAGAGCATGCACAATGTCGGCACTAGTACAGTGTATATCCACCTTTCGCAGCAATGCAGGCTGCTATTCTCCCATGGAGACGATCGTAGAGATGCTGGATGTAGTCCTGTGGAACGGCTTGCCATGCCATTTCCACCTGGCGCCTCAGTTGGACCAGCGTTCGTGCTGGACGTGCAGACCGCGTGAGACGACGCTTCATCCAGTCCCAAACATGCTCAATGGGGGACAGATCCGGAGATCTTGCTGGCCAGGGTAGTTGACTTACACCTTCTAGAGCACGTTGGGTGGCACGGGATACATGCGGACGTGCATTGTCCTGTTGGAACAGCAAGTTCCCTTGCCGGTCTAGGAATGGTAGAACGATGGGTTGGATGTACCGTGCACTATTCAGTGTCCCCTCGACGATCACCAGTGGTGTACGGCCAGTGTAGGAGATCGCTCCCCACACCATGATGCCGGGTGTTGGCCCTGTGTGCCTCGGTCGAATGCAGTCCTGATTGTGGCGCTCACCTGCACGGCGCCAAACACGCATACGACCATCATTGGCACCAAGGCAGAAGCGACTCTCATCGCTGAAGACGACACGTCTCCATTCGTCCCTCCATTCACGCCTGTCGCGACACCACTGGAGGCGGGCTGCACGATGTTGGGGCGCGAGCGGAAGACGGCCTAACGGTGTGCGGGACCGTAGCCCAGCTTCATGGAGACGGTTGCGAATGGTCCTCGCCGATACCACAGGAGCAACAGTGTCCCTAATTTGCTGGGAAGTGGCGGTGCGGTTCCCTACGGCACTGCGTAGGATCCTACGGTCTTGGCGTGCATCCGTACGTCGCTGCGGTCCGGTCCCAGGTCGACGGGCACGTGCACCTTCCGCCGACCACTGGCGACAACATCGATGTACTGTGGAGACCTCACGCCCCACGTGTTGAGCAATTCGGCGGTACGTCCACTCGGCCTCCCGCATGCCCACTATACGCCCTCGCTCAAAGGCCGTCAACTGCACATACGGTTCACGTCCACGCTGTCGCGGCATGCTACCAGTGTTAAAGACTGCGATGGAGCTCCGTATGCCACGGCACACTGGCTGACACTGACGGCGGCGGTGCACAAATGCTGCGCAGCTAGCGCCATTCGACGGCCAACACCGCGGTTCCTGGTGTGTCCGCTGTGCCGTGCGTGTGATCATTGCTTGTACAGCCCTCTCGCAGTGTCCGGAGCAAGTATGGTGGGTCTGACACACCGGTGTCAATGTGTTCTTTTTTCCATTTCCAGGAGTGTATTTCACATTCTGGCTGCTTACAGCGCCATATTTTCACCTAATGGCGGAAAGTGGAACTATTATCTTTTCAGCACACTGCGTGAGCGCACCGACTCATGAGCATACTAACGATGTTTCAGCATTCTGCATTGCATACAGCCCGCACTGTAGCAGTGGAATACTGCCAGTTTAATTATAACAATTCGATATTTGTGACAGGTTTGTAATGACATAGACATCGATGGGTCGTCAAACCCTAATTTCCTTCCTTATTGTAATCTTCTGAGAAGTTTATTTCAGCGCACATTCTGCAATAAAGCTTTACGTTTCTTTCTGGAAGTAGTCCCTAGGTTATGTGAAGCATTTTCTTCGATATCATTTCGCTCAAGAGCTCTAATCCGGCAAGGTATGCATGAATGCATCCTTGAAAAGAGGAAAATTCTAATTAGCAAAGTAATCGATGCGACGACCATTAAAGACAAGATGAAAGTATATATCGGACCGGTAGTCGAACACAGACACTAGCCTCACTGACGCAGTGTGTTTCTAACTGAAACGTCCGAGCATGCCTTAGAGACAGCCTGAAAAGTTTAATTACCCACTAGTCGCTCTTCTTACGTGACACACTTATCACAGTTTGTTCCAGCAAGGCCGCTGCACCTCAAGTGAGAGCCTTCACTTAATCACAATCGAACTGTGGGATTGGAAAAATAAGAGAGGTATTGTGAGTGAAATGTGAAGCGTGATGAGATCGTTTAATGATTAGAACATGGCACGATAAGAAAAAGATCCTTTAAGTTAAATCAAAGTTGGTAAAAAATTTTCATCACCTGTTTTGACGGCACTTAACTGAATCGCTGCTTTTTGCAAAAGTGAAAGTAGTTGGCATCTTCTAGTATGAAGTTCGTAGCGCCGGCCTGTGTGGCCGTGCGGTTCTAGGCGCTTCAGTCCGGAGCCGCGTGATCGCTACGGTCGCAGGTTCGAATCCTGCCTCGGGCGTGGATGTGTGTGATGTCCTTAGGTTAGTTAGGTTTAAGTAGTTCTAAGTTCTAGGGGACTGATGACCACAGATGTTAGTTCCATAGTGCTGAGAGCCATATTTTTGAAGTTCGTGGCACGGAAAGTCGAAGAACATAATCGATAAACTTCTTTTTTAAATTAAGAAAGTAGGAGCGCAATTGGATGTGATGATTTTTTCTGTTGCTAGAAAATGAAGCATCGTTTTCAAATTTTGAGACTACTCATCGTTAACGTACGAGGCATTTGAGAAGAGGCTAATACGCCATGAAATTTTGTCACCTTTCCCCGCCTTCTACCAATTTTCACCTCGTATTTATATTCCCGCTGCTGTTGCCTAGGTCCGGAAGCAAAATCTTTCATTCGGCAGGACGACGGTTCAATCCCGCGTCCGGCGATCCAGACTTAGGTTTTCTATGATTTCCCTCAATCGCTTCAGGCAAATGCCGGGATGGTTCCTTTGACAGGGCACGGCTGACTTCGTTCCCCATCCTTCCCTAATCCGATGAGACCGATGACCTCGCTGTTTGGTCTCTTCCTCCATTTCAACCCAAACCTGACACTCATCATCCCATAACCAAGGCCAAGGCCAAAAAATCTACTCTTGGGTCCGAACAGAGTTATACGTAAAACAGTATTGAAATCCAGGTTCACATTCAGGAGTTCAGCATTCTTGGTGTACATTTCTACCCTGTAAACCACTGTACTGTGAAAGGCAAGCTGTATAGCTCCTTCCCTCTCTACACGCATACGGAGCACTGGAAAAATAACTGCTTGAATCTCTCTCTGCACGCTTTAATCACTCTTAATTTTGTCTTCTGGTCCCTAAAGGGAACGACACATAATCTGACGTAGTACATTTTTAGATTCCACAATACCGATTGTTGAAGTTTCATAAGGAAGGCATTCGCGAGATAATTGACGCATACCTTCAACCGACTGTCTGTTCAGTTTCATTTCAGTGCTTTCCTGTGCTCTCCTGTGGGTCAAATACACCCTGCACCATTCAAACCACTCTTCTTTGAATACTTGCAATATTCCCTGTTACACTCACCGTTATGGGTCACACATTTCAAAAATATTCCAGGAATGAAAAGCACAAACGTTTTATAAACAATCTTCTCTGTAGATTTAGCATTTTCGCAGTAGTCTAACAGTTGCCTGCTACCAGATTTACATGTGACTAAACCCGAGTAATCACTCAGTTTCATATTCCAACAAATGGTTATACTTGTTTCTTTACGTTGTATGTTTCATTTGTAGCCTAGTGATGTATTAAAGCTTTTTTTCATTTTGTGAAGTGAGTAATTTTTCATTTCTGAACATTTCAGTGGAGGTACCCATCTTCGCAGCACTTTTAAATCTTATCAATATTTGACTGAATATTTCTGCAGCTTTTTTTCAGTATATATAACAAACTACAACATCGGCAAAATTTTTGATGTTGTCTGGCAGATCGTTAATGTACAATATGAACAGCAAGTCCCCAGCACGGTTCCCTGTGCCACGCCTGGAGTTACTTCTGTAGTGGTAGATGACTCTCCATCTACGATAATTTGCTGCGTTCTCCCTACCAATAAATCCTCAGTTCAGTCACAAATTTCGTTTAATGTACCATATGATGGTTCTTTTCGTAAATACGTGTTTGTGTGGTACTAAGACAAATACTTTTTTGGAAGTTAATAAATACTGCCTTTATTTGACGACCTTGATTCGTGGCTTTTCTGAACCTATGTGAGAGGAGAGCTTATTGAGTTTCGCATGTGCGACATTTTCGGGAAGAATGCTGGTACCGTGGGAGATATCATTCTGTTCCTGATACATCATTATGTCTGAGAAAGATTTCTGCAGACTCGTTGGACAAAAAACTAAGCTACCAGTCCTGTACTCTTTCTTAAATGATCTTTTGTATTCTCTAATGATAGTGTTTTGTAAGTAAGCTGTTTAGGCTTTTATATTGGTAACGCCATGTAGCGCTCTGTATCAAAATCACTGGCTGTGCTGTGTGCAGTCTGTGGCTGGTTGGCATTGTTGGAATATTCGCTATTGTAGTGTTGACAGTTGGATGTGAACAGCGCGTAGCGTTGCGCAGTTGGAGGTGAGCCGCGTGCAGTGGTGGATGTGGGGAGAGAGATGGTTTTGAGAGCGGATGATCTGGACGTGTGTGCATCAGAGACAGTAAATTTGCAAGACTGGATGTCATGAACCGATGTATATATTATGACTTTTGAACACTATTAAGGTAAATACATTGTTTGTTGTCCATCAAAATCTTTCATTTGCTGACTATGCCTATCAGTAGTTAATGCCTTCACTAGTTTGAATCTTTTATTTAGCTGGCAGTATTGGCGCTCGCTGTATTGCAGTAGTTCGAGTAACGAAGATTTTTGTGAGGTAAGTGAGTCATGAAAGGTATAGGTTATTGTTAGTCAGGGCCATTCTTTTGTAGGGATTATTGAAAGTCAGATTGCGTTGCGCTAAAAATACTGAGCGTCAGTTTAGTGATGACGAGAATAAGTAAAGAGAGAAATGTCTGAGTACGTACAGTTCTGCTCAGCTGTTTGAAATTCAAATAACGTAAGAGGTTTATCAGCACAGTAATTCATTAATTTTTCTAAGGGAAGGGTTTCAGTTTAAAGCGAACTGTGCTATTTAAATATTCACAAAAACCAGTTGTGATTATGGCCTGAGCATCTACGGAGTGCAGGTTTACCTACTGAAAATAAAAGACCATACCGAATCTTGACACTAAAGTTGATCTTTTTGTTTATAGTGTTGCTCGGTGTAATTGATTTATTGATCTCCATATGAGAAGCAAATCGAAAGGCAGCGTAACAGACGGCGATCTCATCTACAACATACGAGTTTCGCTGTTCACGTGTTAGCGAAACTCTGTCACATAATGATTATCCAGTTTTGCCATCAATTTATTTTTCCTTTACTTTACAGTGTAATTCACTGAATGTTGCAGAACAAAGAGGCGGTCACGCACGGTAGCAATATGTTCCAAAAAGCCGCGCGCTAAAATGTGATTTTTCAGGGGTTCATATCTCGGGTTCTGTTGATCACAGAAATCAGAAGTCAAGGGTTTTGGGTAGCTCTTGGCCTAGCGATCATTTGTCGGAAGAATGGGCATACTGTAACTATCCTTCAGTACAGGGTCAGAATTTGAACTTTACATACGTCCTCCAGCCCAGGCAAACTGAGCAAATCGATTGGTTCTAGGATCAATGGTGGGCCTTAGGCGGCTTATAAAAGCACTATTTCGTCGTGGGTGGTTCCTGAGAAACGCCCAAAAAACATAATTTTTCTATACCAAAAGTATACGGTTTGGAGGCAGATACTTCTAAAGTTTGAATTCATGGCAGACCGTCGAATGTTTTACAATATGTTCTTAAGATGATATCGTCAGGGAGCTTCGAAACTTTGTTCGGTAGCATTATTCGTTACTGAGTTTCAGAGGTACAAAGACACTAATGGCGCAACCCGCGAAAACCGGCATCTAGCTGATTTTGCAGCATGGTCTGCAATTATCTAAATAACTAACCATAGAAAATGGCTCAAATTTAGTTGTAAAATCTTCACACATTCATCCACAAACGCCATTTTCGCGCTTATCTATATCAGTTACCAAGATACAATCGGATAACTATGATGCTTGGATACCAAAAGTATCATTTATAGTGATTGCCAGTTCTATAATTTCTATTCATGATAAATCATCGTAAGTGATACTATATGTATTTAAGACGATGTTCTAGGGGAATTTTGAAACTTTATTCGATGCCATTATCCGTTGTACTTATGCACGTAACATCCGGTGTGAGGCGTAAATTTATGCTAGGCTTGATTTAGTGAATACATGTCAGTGGTTCCAGGGTCATCGCAAGGGTTCTTAGGTCACTAAACTATGTTTTAGTTGACGTTTTTTCACCAATAAAACTCTATGAATGGCTGCCTCTTTATAATGGGCATTTCAGGCTTTTACAAATATGTCCTCAATGGTAGTGCAGTTACAAAAGTGGGCTAAAAAGGGCCTTAACATTCCTGAAAGGAACTTAAAATTACTTCCAAAAATCATGTATAATTGGAAAGGCAGCAAAAACAGTAAAATATTTCCAATATTATTTTTACTCCTTGAAGACACAAATCAGAAGTCGGGCGTTTTCGACGGATTGCGATCGATGAGCAAAGCATTCAGAAAAAATGTGAAGCAAATGGTTTTGTGCTAACCTTATATTATAGGTACTTAGTGGTAGTTTATATGGGTCAAAATACATAAATGTGATGAAGTATGTAAATGAACTGCCAGTCTAATAACTCTGGGAGCCCAACTTAATTTCCCCTATTTCTGTCCACAGTGGGCCCTCTCCTGTACCTACGTGTTAAAGTTTGTCAGTCTGGGAGGGTCCAGACGTCAGACCCCTAAAGCCTATGTATGATCTCCATTCATCTCTGTTTGTCAGTCAACTGTCTCCTCTCTCTTTTACTCCGACTGCTTCTACCTCCAGTCATCTCTTTTTCCATTTTACTGCCACCGTCTCCCACTCACCATCCATATCTTCTCTCTCATTGGCTTCCACTTTCATTGTCTTCATCCATCTCTCTTTCTCTTTCACTGCAATTTTCTCTCTCCCACCACCACTGTTTCCTCTTTCCCTCCCACTGGCACTGCCTCATTTCTCTTCCACCATCACCATGTCTCTGCTACTCTCTTTCAGCAGAAAAACTGCGATTATGTTCACAAACAAAAATTTTTGGTGAGGAAGGAGAAATGAGTATTGTGGTAGCTGTTTCCCCACATTTTTTGTCGGAGGCTTTTAAAGAGGAACATATACGTCTATTTTAAGCTCCAACGGAAGCATTTGCTACTGGTGAATATTATATTCTAGTGAGCCGCTACGTTCTAAAAGATATCTGCCATTTGCAAACTGTTCGTGAAGCCTTAAAATTCTCGTGTTTAGTTCTAATATCTTTCATTTCCCTGGGAAACCTACTAAAATGATTTCCCACGATAGTGTTCTCATTTCTGTATAGAGATATAATACTGATCGTGTTTATCTCTAATTAATGAGTGCTTCGAAATGTTATTGCGGAATGAGCGAGTATTATTAACTACAAACGATATCAGGAAGCACGTCTAATGAAACATCAGCAATAGATTAACAGGCCACTTGAACGATGACCTATGCGAAATTTTTCAATTGACGCCGCGAATTTTCTGCTAGCTCTCTTAACTACTAAAAATATTCTCTGGGAATGAGCTAAGTTATCTCTAAACAGGATACCATAGGGCATAGTGGAGTGAAAGCCGGAAAAAAGTTGTTTGTATTTTGTATTTTCAGTGGTTCGTAATTACGGTCTGTCGCTATGATGTGCTACGTGTCAGCTTTACAATTATAGTATGATTTATCAGCGGAGAAGATGAAAACACACTTATCATTTACATGATTATCTTATGCATTCTTTTTTACATACCTATGCTCGATCTCTCTCTCCTTTCTCTCTGTCCCTCTCTCTCTCTCTCTCTCTCTCTCTCTCTCACACACACACACACACACACACTACTATTAAACATACAGAAATTCTATTATGGAGCAGAATGAATTATCTAGCATATATGAGTTCGGTTACTGTTTGAAGTTAGTTAGTCAATCAGTTGCTGCACAACAGTCCGTATGAGGTAAAATATTTTTAAAGCTGAATGCCAGACTCCTTTCTGTGCCACATTAAGGATGAGTGATTCAGTGTATAAGTTATTTGTCCTTCTAGTATTATACACTGAAGAGCCAAAGAAACTGGTAGACCTACCTAGGCCGACCGGAGTGGTCGAGCGGTTCTAGGCGCTACAGTCTGGAACCGCGTGACCACTACGGTCGCAGGTTCGAATTCTGCCTCGGGCATGGATGTGTGTGATGTCCTTAGGTTAGTTAGGTTTAAGTAGTTCTAGGTTCTAGGGGACTGATGACCTCAGAAGTTAAATCCCGTAGTGCTCAGAGGCATTTGAACCATTTTTTTAGACCTGCCTAATTTCCTGCAGGGCCCTCGGGAGCACGCAGAAGTGCCGCAATACGACGTGGCATGGACTCGACTAATGCCTGAAGTAGTTGAGGGAAGTGACACCACTAATCTTGCAGGGCTGTCCATAAAACCGTAAGACACGAAGGGGTGGAAAACAGTACGTTACAAAGCATTCCAGATATACTCAATAACGTTCATACCTGTTGAGTTTTGTGGCCAGTGGAAGTGTTTAAACCCAGAAGAGAGTTCCTGGAGGAACTCTGTAGCAATTATGGACTTGTAGGGTGTCGCATTGTCCTGCTGGAATAATCCAAGTCCGGCGGAATGCCCAATGGACATGAACGGATGCAAGTGATCAGACAGGATGCTTATGTACGTGTCACCTGTCACAGTCGTATATAGAGGTACTGGGATTCACATGTCACGCCAAGTAAACACGCCCCGCACCATTACAGAACCTCGGCAAGCTCGAACAGTCCCCTGGTGACATCCAACATCCATGGATCGTTGAGACTGTCTCCATACCCGTATACGTCCATCTGCTTGATACAATTTGAAACGAGACTCGTCCGGCCGGGCAGCATGTTTCCCATTATCAACAACCCTATGTCGGTGTTGACGTGCCCAGGCGAGGCGTAAAGCTTTGTGTCGTGCAGTCATAAGGGTACACGAGTGAGCCTTCGGCTTATCATGTCGATAATCTTTCGTTGAATGGGCCGCACATTGACACTTGTTGATTTATCAGCACTAAAATCTACAGAAAACTGCAGAAGGGTTGCACTTCTGTCACGCTGAACAATTCTCTTCAGTCGTGTTGGTCCTGTTCTTGCAGGATCTTTGTCCGGTCGCAGCGATGTCGGAGATGTATGTTTTACCGAATTCATGATATTCACGATACACTCGTGAAATGGTCGTACAGGTAAATCCCCACTTCCTGGCTATCTCGGAGATGCTGTGTCCCAATGCTCGTGCGCCGACTATAAAACCACGTTCAAACTCACTTAAAACCATGATAACCTGCCGTTGTTGCAGCAGTTACCGATCTATCAACTGTGCCAGACACTTGTTGTATTATATAGACGTTGCCGACCGCAGCGCCGTATTCTGTCTGTTTACGTATTTCTGTATGCGTATACGCATACGTATACCAGTTTCTTTGGCGCTTCAGTGTGCTTTGGATATTACTGTTTTTTCCCCCAAGCTTTTACTGATTGTGGTAACAAACATCTTAAGTGAGTAAAAGGACACTAGCAGATCAAAAGTATCTGAACATATACGACTGGTCATTAATGTGGAGTATGGATTATGATGGATTGAACTCTCCTGGGACATTTTCAGTGAGGTGTCTGTCTAGGTTTAGGACGGGACTCTGAGCAGGCGCGTTCACTTCATGAAAATTATTGTCCACAACCCTTAGCCTCACAGATGCTGATCTACGACAGGATACGTTTTCGTGTTGGTACGAACTATCATTGTCTCGAACAGTTTCTCTACTGTACACACCACGCACGATGCTATAAGACGCATACGTACCCTTTCCCATTCAGCGATTCCTCCAGTGCAATAAGGTGACCACGCACTAACCACAAAACACCTCCGTACCGTAGCACTACGTCCTCCGTACTTCACTGGTTGTACTATACGTAATGGTAGTAAACCTTCCGTCGCATTACCACGGGGATCAGCGTGGTGCATCACTCCAAATCACTTGTTTTCAGTCGTGCACTGTCCAGCGGCATCGTTGTTTACAGCACTTCCAGAGGCGCTTTGCAACGACTACAGAAAAATTTAGCTTATGAGGAGTGCTCGAACATTCTTCCTCTGTCTTTTTAACCCTTTCCGCACAAACACTGTGCTAGCCGGTCTGCCGGCCGCACTCCGGAACTCTTCCTTCTGATTCCATGCGACTTTTCCAATCTCTCTCTGTTATACTAGACACTCACTGTCCTTCAGTACATGATGTCTGCCTCGTGTTGGTTTAGTACTGGTTGCACCTTCGCATTTTCACTTCAAAATCAGATCAGCGACAGTCGACGAGGGAAGCTATTGAAGGTATCAAATGTCCGTGATGGATCTGTTGCTCAGTGATTAGTCAACGTTCGAAATTACTAAACTATCCTGATCGATTCATTCATTGGAGCTTCTCTACTGATAAGACAATACTCTTCTTCTCCTTTTATGCTAGCGGGTCCTGCTCTCGATACACCTACTGATTAGTTTCGCATTACATGTGGGTGTCTGGATACTCTTGATAAGACAGTCTGCGTGAAGGTGTTGCCAGTATCTCAATATACAAATAAATAAGCTTTCGTGTTTCTTAACACAAATGCGCTTGGGAAACTGTACTGAGTAACATACACGTCAGTAAAATTTATATAGATGAGAGAGTGTGAAAAAAAAAATTCTCTGGTCAGGAATTACAAAACTGGAATAATCTCGTTAACAGCGTCGTAGATAATATAACTTCCAATTATGTCATAGACTTCTGTCTTTGCAGTACCTAAGCCTCAAGTGACCAGTTCTCATCAATTATTCGGAGTGAGTAAATGCACAGTTGTGGAAAGTACGTGAGTTTATGCAGGGTAATGGGTGAGATGCTGTTAAGTAATTTCCTGACATGGCCTTTAGTTGGACACGCAATGTTTCAGTGTCGGGGTTCATTGCGGTTACGCAACGTCTTAGCGTGCAGGTCAACTTATCTCTTCATTATTACTTAGCCAGCAGTGTGGGAAAAAAAAGGTGACCATTAATGGCATGGCATATTTCTTTTTTAAGGTGTCTCACATGCAACCTTCAGAACCTCCTTAGATATTGTGTTGTTTTAAATATGTAGTGCTAACATTATTTTGGGTGACAATTCTTTGTATTTTGTTGGAACAAACGAACTCCTCTTTGCGACAGTCAGCGCAGTGTAGCGTTTGTAGTCTTAGACTGTATGGCACAAATGAATCTTCCAATAGGTGGACATTTTCTGGTAGTCCACGGGCACACTACACCAGCGGAAGCAGCCCGCCCCGCATACGCTTTTGCGAGTTTCTGGAGTCACGTCACGGATGATGGACTCCATCAGACAGCGACGTAAGGGCCAGCGCGTGTCTTGTTTTTGTACGGTTCCCCTTACTCGCTGTGACGAATGCAGCTTTCGTGATCAAGTTTCGTAACGCCTACTCTACACAGAAATGCCTCCTCCGTAGGAGCTGCGTGTATGAATTACTCTCCATATGTGAAGTAATACGAGTAGCTAACTTGCAAATAAATTAATATGGACGAAAACTACGTTTATTGATGCAAGCTGCGAATGAAATGTATGAATATAAAATGTATTTGTTGATGAAAACAGTCCTTATTTTCCGAATTGGTCAATATAGAAACAAAACTAGACGATGACGGACATTTCGTTGTACACCCTGAGATACACAACAGTACTATTTATTCTGGGATACAGCCAGGATTCCACTGGCGTAGCTGGATGAATGGACCTTCAGCCATCTACAGACTTTAGTGCAATCCTGAAGAAGATCCCGGTAGAGAGAGCGAAACGTCTGGACTAGAACAAATGCGCAGAGGAATATGATACCACCGTCGAAATTTAGGTACTCGAGAGGGGAAGAGAACACTGTTCCTTTTTCCTGTCATCATGCATTTGACTGGTTTGATGTGATCAGCCAAGACTTTCTCTCCTACGCTAATCTATTTATCTCAAAGCAGCTCTTGCACCGATTTTCGTCAATTATTTTCCGGATTTATCCTAATCTCTGCAGCTCCGTAAAGGACCATGAAAGATGTTCTTTGAACTCAGCACCATGATAGTTGTTCTTTGAACTCTTAAGACATGTCCTGTCAGCCTTTCGGTTCTTCTTGTCAGTGTTTTCCATGTATTCTTCTCCTCGTGGATTGTGCAGAGAACGACCTCATTTCTCATCAGTCTGCCATTCGTATCGGGCAGTTATCCAATAATCGTCGCTGGAGAATATCTGTTTGTAAAACAGTAGGAGGCCTCATGATCTGAGCTACTGGGTGAGAAACCATGCCGATCTGGTGGTTGTATCGCAAAAACCAATGAAACTGCGAGTAAATGGTTTTATTGCGATAGTACTCCTGACGGTATCCACATGAAACTAATTAATTTCTTATTGCTCATTGATTATTTCGACCGTCTGTGCCCACGCGACTTACTGAAATACGTGTCTAAAATAAGGCCACTAGATTAGTGCTCCCAGTGATTTGCCTGAAACAATAATGACCACCATCAATCGAAATGGAAATCCTCTGTGTCAAAGATGTTCGATTCGATCTTGATGACAAGGTTGAATAGCAATATTCTGATTGTGTATCGGTTCCAGAGCTACTGTTACAAGAAGAGAGAGAAAGGGGGAGGGGATAGCAAAACCAAATCTATTATTATGGCGGGACATGCGAAGAATTTATAAATGAGGTAACCCTGGTGAAACAGCTTTCTATGAACAAGCTATGCAGAGAGGACCGTACAGATCTCTTTTGTGCGAGGGAGAAATCAGAGAGCAGTTGTGTAAAGATCTGCTACGCACGGAGAGTTTACCTCCGCTGTGCAACGAGGTTTGCTCCGTCCAAAGAGACAACGGTGGCGTACAGACCTTCCGTCGGAGGTAGCGGCTCATCCTTGCACGACGCGTCTCCGAATACTTCCAGTTTTGAAGTAACCTGTTGTTCCTCCGCGAAAACTGTTATCATTTTTTCGGCGGTTGCTTCCGGCGCAACTCCTGAGCTGTCTCCCACTATGTTGCCAAACCAATTCGTCTTGTAGGCACTCTGCTCCCGCAGAAACGCCAGATTAATTCTCCCTGTTAGCTTTATGGTAAGTTCCTTTCGCAGCGAAGTCTGTGTCTGAAATTATCTCCTTCAAGGGTTTGAAGTTAATGACCTCGCTCTCACTTCCTGTCCCAACGGGCAGTCTTTGTACAAAATTCTCCTAAAATATCAACTAGAGCCAGGTCGCCAAATGTGCACCGTGCTCTTCCTCTATTATGTCCCACGACCTCGTCATTGGCAGTTTAAAATATATACATAACATTGCCTCAGTGTCACACGTCCTACTACACACATCAACAAAAGTTTTCCATCAGCCCTTTATTTCGAAGTTCATGGCACAGAAAACCAACCCTGTCACTGAGGTATCCATATATCGGTTGCAGGCTTAAATCCGTCGTGACACACAATCGATCAGAATATCAAGCCAGTTGTGGTCCATACTGTCCCACTCTTTAATAGCGAATCTGCGTAAGTCGTGCGGGATATATGCTCCTTGTCGACGTCCAAAACCAGCTCGTTTCAATACATCTTACTCATGTTCGACAGAAAAAAATGGTTCAAATGGCTCTGAGCACTAAGAGACTTAACTTCTGAGGTCATCAATCCCGTAGAACTTAGAACTACTTAAACTTAACTAACCTAAGGACATCACACACATCCACGCCCGAGGCAGGATTCGAACCTGCGACCGTAGCGGTCGCTCGGTTCCAGACTGTAGTGCCTAGAACCGCTCGGCCATCTCGGACGGCCATTCAATGGAGTTCATATCAGGGGAACAGGCAGGCCATTCCATTCTTGTGTCCTAGAATGCTTGAAGGAACGTTTTAGCGACACCACCACCATGAGCTCGCGCGTTATCATCCATCAAGATGAAATTTTCACCAAAATGTTGGCGATACGGTCATACTATTGACTGTAGAATCTCGTAGAGCAGAAAGACTGTCCTCAACAACGACAAGAGGTTTATGGTGGCCCCATTTAGTGCAACTCCAGAACGTCATTTCACCACCACCTTGTTGCATAAGTGTTACTTAGTGTAGGAAGTGTTCAGTATGGCCGGCCGCGGTGGCCGAGCGGTTCTAAGAGCTCAGTCCGGAACCGCGCTGCTGCTACGGTCGCAGGTTCGAATCCTGCCTCGGGCATGGATGTGTGTGACGTCCTTAGGTTTTCAGTCTACTTTCCGCATCGCTGCGGCGAGGACGTCTTGTTTACGTCCCGTCCGCGCGGTCGCGAGTGTTCGTCGTTGTTTACTACTGCGTTGTCGCTAGTTTAGAGTCTATCACTACCGACGCACCATGGCACATTCATACAGACAAACTACCATCAAGATCAGTTTTCAACCCGATCATGCACGACCGCGAGCTTTTGAAGTGGAACGTTTTCTCCGTGACGACGTTAAAATTGAACCGCGAGACATAATTGGTATCCATATCTCTATCAAGAGCAGTGTTGTCTACGTCAAGTTAGTAAGTGACGAGGTGTGCAACAGAATCGTGCGCGCACATGCGAACGATCTTAAATTCAAACATTCTGATGGCCATATTGGGGCGGTCTCTATCGATCACGCGGGGCTTGGCCTCCGTACGATACGCGTCTTCGAACTCCCTTTCGAAGTTCCACCGGACGTAGTCACCGCGGCTTTCCAGCCCTACGGCAGAGTGATCAGCCATATGACAGAAAAATGGACCACCTTTACAACGTATCCCCTTCTTAATGGGGTACGACAGATCAAAATTGAACTGACGAAACATGTACCGTCATATCTTGTCGTCGGCGAATGTAGGGCGATCATTATGTATGACGGCCAGCCACGCACTTGCTCTGGTTGTGACCAAGAAGGGCACGTCCGATCGGATTGTCTCCGACGACGGCTTACTCAAATCCCGATAGGTGAATCTATGACTCCTTCTACAGTGACGACCCTTCCTCTCAATTACGCCGAAGTTGCACGAGCGGCAACCCTTTCCGATGCTGACCACACTAGTCCGATAGCCGCCCCCGACAGCGAGACCATGATGGATTCTGCAGTACGGGATCCGGCCTCTACAACAGCGACCCCACCTTGAAGATACTCACCGACCGACCTTGCAAGAAGGCGTGGATGCCAGGATGGATATTGACCCACGGGTTGTGCCGACAGCGGCTTTTCTACCAGACACCGGAGCAGCTGAAGAAATCCACCCACATTCAGATACTGAAGCACACGTCCGTAAACAGCGTTCCCCGCGAAAACACAAGAGACGGCGGCGTGCTTCATCGGACGAGTGTTTGCAGCGATCGTCTGACATGGACTGTGGACACTCCGACGACGGTACCGGAGGTACAGAGGCCGCTGTACCATCAAACTCAACAGATCGCCGTGGTGACGGCTTCAGCCCCTCCGACCCCACAGAATAGCAGGATCACAAGCAGACAGCCGCTGCCGATTCCCAGCCAGTACAGCCGATGGAGTCAGCGCCGAGTGCCGCAGCAGCCACTAACAGCCACCAGCAGCCGATGGAATTTCATGGCGACTGGGCGGACGACAGTGAGGTTCAAATGGTTTAAATGGCTCTGAGCACTATGGGACTCAACATCTGTGGTCATCAGTCCCCTAGAACTTAGAACTACTTAAACCTAACTAACCTAAAGACATCACACACATCCATGCTCGAGGCAGGATTCGAACCTGCGACCGTAGCAGTCGCGCGGTTCCGGACTGAGCGCCTTAACCGCGAGACCACCGCGGCCGGCGGACGACAGTGAGGAGAATTCCTTATCCATCGTGTCGGACGACACGCGGGGAAATTTACCCCACCAGTGTTGATCCTTTTCCGCCATCAGATACAGTGACGAGACAGCCTTACAAGGGTACTGATGGCCAACACGGGTGCTATGGACAGACCTCAAACTTATCGCGTTGCAACTATAAACATCAACACTATACGGACGCGCGCTAAGTTATCCTTGCTTCAGGATATGTTGAACTCTGCTTCCATCGATATAGCCCTTCTCCAGGAAGTGTATGTCGACGACTTCCCAGGCATGTACGGTTACGATGCTTGCGTCTCTCCGGCTTCCCATACAGGCAGCGGTGTCGCTGTACTTCTTCGGGAAGGGATAGTGGCGGACGATATCCTGTTTCTGCTGGGGCAAGAGGAATGGCACTGACGGTACTGGGTGTCCGCCTTATCAATATCTACGCACCTTCCGGGACGGACAAACGTCGCGAACGTTCACGATTCTTTGCGGAAGACGTAGCCCCGCTCTTCCAAGGTCGCCACGACCATCTGGTGTTTGGAGGTGACTACAATTGCGTACTGGCGCCCAGAGACCAACTCCCACGACATAATCCGTGCCCGGAACTCGAGACGCTAATTCGAGACCTACAAATGGTGGACACTTGGGACCATCTTCACGGCCACCGGCCGGGATTCACACACTTCACAAGTCACTCTTCCAGTCGTATCGACCGGATTTATGTCTCACGCTCTCTCGCCGCTGGAACACAGGATGCACAACTGTGGCCTGCAGCCTTCTCGGACCACTCAGCTTACATTTGTGCCGTCACCTTGCAGCGGCAACAAGTTTGGAGAAGCCGCAGCCCGTGGAAATTAAACATCGCTCACCTGTCGTACCCAGATTGCCGCCAAGGCGTTGAGGATACGTGGCATTCGTGTGAAAATCGCCTCCGTGCATATCCCACAACGATCCGCTGGTGGTTGGACTGCGCCAAACCGGCACTGAGGCGAACGTTGATAACCTACGGTCGCGACCACGCCACTTGGCGTAGACATACACTCAACTTTTACTTCAGGGTACTGCGCGACTGTGATGCTATGGCGCCGTCTCCGGAACGGCAAATGGCAGTCCACCGTGCTAAGGCTCAGATCATCGCTCATATGCGACGCCACCTAGAGGGGGTCGTCATCCGCTCGAGGATCGGATACCGAGCGAACGCCCGTCAATGTTCCACGTCCTTCGTGAACGTAAACGACGCCAACGAGCGCTGATACGCTTCATCGACACGAAGGACGGTCGTCGCCTCACCACGCAACAGGACATAAACACAGCGTTCTACAATCATTGTTCCCAGCTCTATTCCGCTCAGACCCCTGATCCGACAGCACTGGAGGACGTCTCTCAGACGATTTACGGCACCGTCACCCCGGCAATGGAAGCGGCCTTGATGGAAGAAATTACAGAAGAAGAAGTGATCGACGCCATTCGCAAAGGAGCTGTCAACAAGTCTCTGGGTCCTGATGGCCTCCCCTTGGAATTTTACCTGACTTTTCAATATTTATTAGCCTCCCGATGGACGGACATCTGTTGCGAACTACTATCCCCGGAAGTGCCGGTCCCTGCGGCCCTTGTGGAAGGGATGATTATTCCTATTCACAAACCGTCCGGTGGCTCACGACTGCAGGACTACTGCCCGTTGACGCTATTGAACTGCGACTTAAGATCTTTTCTCGACTGTTGGCGGCGCGGATACGCCAGACCTTACGAAATGTTATCTCACCCGATCAAACGTCATTAGGAGGCGACAATAATATTCAAACAGCACTCAGTGAATATCGTGACTTGATCTCACTGGAGAGGGCATGTCGTCTGAAGGGTGCACTGGCGGCAATCGATTTTAGTCAGGCTTTCGACCGAATGGACCACGACTATTTGGAAGCGGTCCTCCACCATATGCGGTACCCACAGCCATTCGTCACTGTCGTCATGCGACTACTCCGTGGGGCGACGTCCAAGGTGATCGTCAACGGCCGACCTACGCAGCCCCTCACCATTTCTCGATCGATACGCCAAGGCTGCCCTCTGTCCACTTTACTTTACGCTGTGGCCATGGAACCACTTCTCTGCGGCCTGCGTCAACGGCTAACGGGTCCGACGTTACGAGGCCACGCTTTCCGATGTAAAGCGTACGCTGACGACCTGGTGATTATCATCCGCAACGGTGACGACACCGCTAACGCACTGAATTGGATAGCGAAATATAGCATGGCCACTGGTAGTCGTATCAACGTCGCAAAATCAGTGGCGATGAACATCGGGGTCGGATTGTCTGAGAACAGTGTCACCCCCTTACAGCTCAGAGATAGTTTGAAATGTCTCGGCATTGATTTCACAGACGATATACGACGGACCGCTGCTCACAACTTCCGACGGCTTTTACGAAATGTTCGGACTGGAATTGCCAACAACCGCCTACGAGCCCTGGATATCGTCCAAAGGACCCAGTATGTTAACACACATTTAGCGTCACGCATTCCGCACATCGCCCAAATATTACCTATACCGGTGATGTTAGCTCGCCGTATACTTGCGGCTTTTGGGTCCTTCAGGAATGCTTTTCAAGATCAAATATGAAACTCTCACCCTTCCCCCGGATCGGGGAGGGCTTAGCCTTAATCACGTTCATGACAGGGCGGTTGCCCTATTTGTGAGCACATTAGTCAAACTATGGCACCGCCGTCCGGACAGTCTGACGAGTTTGTTAATAGAAGAACTAGCACCGCCCTCCCTGTTGCCACCTGAGTCGATACACCACGTCCCCTCCTCGCTCTTCTACATCGGTGTATTTTACCTCGAACTCAGTTACGTTCGACTTGCCTTACCAGCGACTCAACTGGCGACGGCAAAGACGATTTATCGGGTCCTGCAACGTGGACGACCCGATAACGTCGTGGAGAGGAAGCACCCGACCGTCAACTGGCGAGTAGTGTGGAGGACAATTCACCACGTAACACTGGACACTGACGTCACAGCGATGTGGTATATCACTGTCAACGGTAAGCAGGTGACCAGATCAAGGCTACATGCGATCCACATGGTAGACTCACCCACGTGCACGAGCTGTGGCGATGAACACCGTCTTAGCTGTGGCGTGTCTGCAGCAGTGTGGCACTCAGTGAGGCAAATGTCAGCATTCTTCCCTCGAGTAACACCGACTCATATCGACCCCAAGACTATCTTATTCCCGGATGAGACGTATTACCCACGCACTAAAACTAATGCAATGACGTGGCTTCGTGGACATGCAGTGCATTATTTGTTTCAAGACGGCACTAAGGACACTTTAGACTTTTGGAACTATTTGCAGGAACGACATTGCAAGATCCTCCGTAACCCGAAGTATCGACAATATTTTTCCAATTATTTGTGGAGTGCGCTCCACGACCCTCCACGTAGCTGGAACATCACGGGTACGAGAAGCTAAAAATTACAAGACGATGATGAACACTACACGGTACAACGTGGGATCTACCTTGGTCATTACGAGAAGTCATACCCGGATGATACAGCAGATGGAGAGTTTCGTCGTGAACCCTCACACTCTGTAGCAGTATTTCCCCCATTTCTTCTTTTTGTCCCCGGTGCGAAAAAGTCTTCGCAGTTTTTGTTTCCCATCCGGTGCAAGATGTAGCACTGGTTAATGGTGGTATGGATTCCACCCTTCAGTTTTGTTTCATGGTTTCCTTAGCCCCGCACTTTTCTCTCTTTCTTTCTGCCTTTTTCTACAACTATTAGCATGTTTTTAGTTATGTGCGTCCCCAACTCGACGCAACGAGTGCACTTATTACTTTTCAGTTCCTTACCGTTAAAAAAAATAAAAAAATATTTAAAAATTTAAAAATAAATGAATAAATAAAATTAAAAAAAACTCACAATAATACACCAACTGCATCCTTTGTACCACATCCCCAGGATGGGAGGGAGAAGACATCGTGGCCAGGCCTCGGATTGCGACCCCTCTCCCACTTTGCCTCCGCCACCCCACTACCTGATCCCTTCTCCTTTTTTTTTTTTTTAAAAAAAAGGTGGTTAAGGCAACCGCAAAAACAACGGTCTTAATAACAAAAAAAAGTAGTTCTAAATCTAGGGGACTGATGACCTCAGATGTTGAGTCCCATAGTGCTCAGAACCATTTGAACCATTTTTTTGTTCAGTATGACCGGGTTGTCTCCAGCCACCTTGACTGCTATTATCAGGACGCAAACAGATCCGAGTTTCGTTCGGCAATACTGTATCGTCCATTCTGCATGTCCCGTAGCCTGTTCGGACGCCGAATTCAGTTCTGAAGCACACAGCCCACGGTGCCTTCGACTAAAAAGTGATAGATATCATTCTGTGCATCTGTCGAATGTGGACGGACTGTGCGGTGAAGTCCCCAACACTATTGATTCCGTGTCTGCACCACACCACTTTGACTCTAGTGCACATATCCAGCATTTTCCCTGGTTGACAAGCCTTCAGCACAAAACGTGATGATGTGGACCCGATCACTGGTCTCGATTTTCCTTCGTGGCCTAATAAACGTTCATGCTACTGACATCTCTAACACCTCTCTGCTGGTGTTTTACTTCCAACTGAAACGTTCCAGTCCATTCCTCTGAGGCTTTCTACGGGTAGGTAGTGCTCGTGGCAAGTCTGTATGTTTACAAACAATATCAAGAATGACCTTCCGATCGGCACAGGAACCGTCAAAGCAGCAACACGCCTGCACGACATATCGAGGTGATGAGAAACTTTTGTTGATGTGCGTTATGCGATGGCGAACCAAAATATTCGTGTCACTAGAATATGACGTTAATGAACACATCATTTTTAACTTTTATTTGAACGTGGAAAGCAGACCAATGCGCGAAATCTTGCCGTCGTTATACGAGGTGCATTCAAGTTCTAAGGCCTCAGATTTTTTTTCTAATTAACTACTCACCCGAAATCGATGAAACTGGCGTTACTTCTCGACGTAATCGCCCTGCAAACGTACACATTTTTCACAACGCTGACGCAATGATTCCATGGCAGCGGCGAAGGCTTCTTTAGGAGTCTGTTTTGACCACTGGAAAATCGCTGAGGCAATAGCAGCACGGCTGGTGAATGTGCGGCCATGGAGAGTGTCTTTTATTGTTGGAAAAAGCCAAAAGTCACTAGGAGCCAGGTCAGGTGAGTAGGGAGCATGAGGAATCACTTCAAAGTTGTTATCACGAAGAAACTGTTGTGTAACGTTAGCTCGATGTGCGGGTGCATTGTCTTGGTGAAACAGCACACGCGCAGCCCTTCCCGGACGTTTTTGTTGCAGTGCAGGAAGGAATTTGTACTTCAAAACATTTTCGTAGGATGCACCTGTTACCGTAGTGCCCTTTGGAACGCAATGGGTAAGGATTACGCCCTCGCTGTCCCAGAACATGGACACCATCATTTTTTCAGCACTGGCAGTTACCCGAAATTTTTTTGGTGGCGGTGAATCTGTGTGCTTCCATTGAGCTGACTGGCGCTTTGTTTTTGGGTTGAAAAAGGCATCCACGTCTCATTCATTGTCACAACCGACGTAAAGGAAGTCCCATTCATGCTGTCATTGCGCGTGAACATTGCTTGGCAACATGCCACACGGGCAGCCGTGTGGTCGTCCGTCAGCATTCGTGGCACCCACCTGGATGACACTTTGGAGGCGATCTGTTCAACAGTCATTCGGCGATTCCCCAAAACAATTCTCTCCACTTTCTCGATCATGTGGTCAGACCAGCTTGTGCGAGCCCGAGGTTGTTTCGGTTTGTTGTCACACGATGTTCTGCCTTCATTAAACTGTCGCACCCACGAACGCACTTTCGACACATCCATAACTCCATAACCACATGTCTCCTTCAACTGTCGATGAGTTTCAATTGGTTTCACACCACGCAAATTCAGAAAACGAATGATTGCACGCTTTTCAAGTAAGAAATACGTCGCCATTTTAAGTATGTAAAACAGTTCTCATTCTCGCCGCTGGCGGCAAAATTCCATCTGCCGTATGGTGCTGCCATCTCTGGGACGTATTGACAATGAACGCGGCCTCATTTTAAAACAATGCGCATGTTTCTATCTCTTTGCAGTCCGGAGAAAAAAAATCGGAGGCCTTAGAACATGAATGCACCTCGTATAATAGTAATTTATATTCTGGACTGGGCAAAATCCTTCAGTGTTTGGTGGTACGCAGTGGCTCCCGCGCGCGTGTCGGTGAGGGGAAAGGGTGCACGCCTGCGGTCGGCCGTGACTGATGGCGTCACAATTCAATTGTTATTGACCAGAGCAGTGCACCCCCGGCGCTTCCGGGCGGAAGGTGTCCGCGCGGCCGCGAATTCACGCACATCCGCGTGGGATTCAGCAGGTGTTTACGAGGCGTATATAATTATTGTGAACGTGAGTGGATCGCGGCTGTGTCACCGTGGTCAAATGGCGTTAGGAGACCAGCAGGGTTCGCGAGGAACGCACATCAGCGAGGCATACAGGTGCTTTGTGAGTAGAATTACTGGAGTCCACACGTCGCACAACGCTCCAAGTTGTAAATCTGTACATATCGCTTTAATGTGGTCCTATACGATGTCTGTCCCCTCTTTTTCTCTTTGCAGATGACACAAGCTTGTTGGGGAAGACATGAAATATAGTGTAGACGATGTGGATAAAAAGGTAGTCGATAACGACAGTATGAGGCTCTTAGAGAACAAATTAACACACAACTGTGGTCAGTGGACGACCAGTGTTAAATGCTATGAGAGAATACCGGTATGTCATCAGAAATTGGCGTCAATGTTTTTGGATTTGATAAGGCCGCTTGATATAACCAATGGCGATTTTTTTATGGGAAACAATGAGAAAAATGGGATTTATTGAGCGTTTTAGAAAATTACGAGGAAGTGTATTAGAAGTCATTCACTCTACTTAAGATCGAAAGCCGGTTAACTGTTCCTGTGCGCATATAGCAAGCCGTACGACAGGGGACTCGCTTTCAACGACACATTTCGTTATTGCAGTCGAGCCACTATTTAAGAAGTTCCACATTACCCTAGAATGCCTACGAACGTTGAACACAAAATAGTCTGCCGCATCTATGCTGACGATGTAAGTGTGATTACCAAAACCTGAGAAGAGGTAGAGGCAGTGAGATGGGTAGTGAACAAAAATTTTCAAATGTGTGTGAACTCCCAAGGTACCAAACTGCTGAAGTCATCGGTCCGTAGACTTAAACACTACACTAACTTACGCCAAGGACAGCACACACACACACTCACACACACACACACACACACGCCCGAGGGACGATTCGAAACTTCGGCGGGAGGTGCCTCCCAATTCGTGACATTGCGCCTCAAACCACGCGTCCACTCACCGTGGCTGCCAATGCAACAGCGCGCCAACGCATGCGGTGCAAGACTTAATGCGCATAAGTCTGAAGATATGCTCCTAGTTCCTCATACTAACTAGGTATACAATTCTTGATTACAGAAAACCAACGAGCTGAAGCACCTCGGCTTGACAATAACATTGAACGCACAGTAAATGTCAAAGAAAATTGGGAAAAAATCACGATGTCATCCGTGCTGTGATAAAAGAACACAATATGCGATTCTTAGAACGGATACAAAGGGCTTTATTTGTAAATAGCCATGCTCTCAGTAAAATCTAGCACACTTCTGTTGTTTTACGATTCCTACCGATATAATGCACAAAAGTTTAGCCTTAGGATGCAGATATTTTTGGCGGGGTAATAATTTTAAAATTTCATTCCACACTGACTCGTTACAGCGAAACAGACGTGGATTGAGCATCAAAGATATAGAATCACAAAGTGTGGCGACCTTTTTACCCTCTACCCCCAGAATAGTACAAAGTAACGTAAGTTACGCTACGAAAAGTCTCTTACAAAAATTACGACCTAAGGATATGTCACCGCTAATGTATGTAGGCCATATAATGGACCTGCTGAGATAAGTTCGAAGATATTCTGTGGAGTTCAGTTATGTCCACAAAGAGCGACAACACGTCAACAATATGGAAATTTATAGCGAGAACAAGATGATTCCCACGTGAGAGAAACTGTAAAAATACCCCTAAGATCAATCCACACTGTGACAAGCATGGAAGTGTGACAACGTTAGCAAAATACTAAACTACAGAGATCAAAGGCCTTTGCAGCTGAACGCTCAAGAATTTAGCTTTGGTTAATGCGACGTCGCAAACTGTAATAAAACTTAAAGAGGTACTCCAAACGGACTTGCATCTATAGAACAATAGCTATATCTGGATAATGGTTGAATACGTATATTATACGCTTACGAGAAAAACCCTACACAATCATCAGTTCTATCTTTCTGAAGTGCCGAATCCAAGAACATAATCCTCCTTGCTCTTCATATACAATTGGGCCCAATGAAAAACGTACTTAAGGACATGGAGAAAACTGGGAAGCATTTCTCTATTTGCGAGTCCGATTACCACGACTTACTGAGGCGAAAATAAAAGAGGGGATTTTCGTGCGGAAATGCAAACTATAAAAGAATGTGCATTTCAACACCAGACCGACAGGTGATGGATAGTTAGCTTGGGCTGCCTTTGTTCAAGTTTCAACAAACTTTCTAGGAAATCAGAGAGCAAAAAAACCACCCCTAAAATTTAGTTCGCCCAGTTGACTAAAAATTGAGGGCATCGATAGATAACTGAAAATTGAGCATTTATCATCGTCATATATGGTGTCCGCAAACATATGTTTCCCTAGAAATAGAGGAATGAAACTTCTGAACTACTGTGACTGACACTTACGTATTTATAAGGTAGACGCTGTTGAAACTAATTACTGATCAAGGGATTTCGATAGCACCCGTGTTCGATTATGTTGCTTTTTTTAAAAAATTTTTATCGCATTTGGTAGGAATAGAAGGGTTGATGAAGTAAGTCAAACAATAATGAAGGTAGGGAAATAAATTTATCGAACGGCTTTGATTAATCATCACTTTCCTTCGTACAACTGCATGGATAGTAATTGGCTTAAAAACACTTGTTGTTGTGGTCTTCAGTCCTGAGACTGGTTTGATGCAGCTCTCCATGATACTCTATCCTGTGCAAGCTTCTTCATCTCCCAGTACCTACTGCAGCCTACATCCTTCTGAATCTGCTTAGTGTATTCATCTCTTGGTCTCCCTCTACGATTTTTACCCTCCACGCTGCCCTCCAACACTAAATTGGTGATCCCTCGATGTCTCAAAACATGTCCTACCAACCGATCCCTTCTTCTAGTCAAGTTGTGCCACAAGCTCCTCTTCTCCCCAATTCTATCCAATACCTCCTCATTAGTTATGTGATCTACCCAACTAATCTTCAGCATTCTTCTGTAGCACCACATTTCGAAAGCTTCTATTCTCTTCTTGTCTAGACTATTTATCGTCCACGTTTCACTTCCACACGTAGCTACACTCCATACAAATACTTTCAGAAACGACTTCCTGACATTTAAATCTGTACTCGATGTTAAGAAATTTTTCTTCTTCAGAAACGCTTTCCTTGCCATTGCCAATCTACATTTTATATCCTCTCTACTTCGACGATCATCAGTTATTTTGCTCCCCAAACATTAAAACTCCTTTACTACTTTAAGTGTCTCATTTCCTAAACTAATTCCCTCATCATCACCCGACTTAATTCGACTACATTCCATTATCCTCGTTTTGCTTTTGTTGATGTTCATCTTATATTCTCCTTTCAAGATACGGTCAATTCCGTTCAGCTGCTCTTCGAAGTCATTTGCTGTCTCTGGCAGAATTACAATGTCATCGGCGAACCTCAAAGTTTTTATTTCTTCTCCATAGATTTTAATACCTACTCGGAACTTTTCTTTTGTTTCCTTTATTGCTTGCTCAATATACAGATTGAATAACATCGGGGATAGGCTGCAACCTTGTCTCACTCCCTTCCCAACCACTGCTTCCGTTTCATACCCCTCGACTCTTATAACTGCCATCTGGTTTCTGTACAAATTGTAAACAGCCTTTCGCTCCCTGTATTTTACCCTTGCCACCTTTAGAATTTGAAGGAGAGTATTCCAGTCAACATTGTCAAAAGCTTTCTCTAAGTCTACAAATTCAAGAAACGTAGGTTTGCCTTCGCTTAATCTTTCTTCTAAGATAAGTCGTAGGGTCAGTATTGCCTCACGTGTTCCAACATTTCTACGGAATCCAAACTGATCTTCCCCGAGGTCGGCTTCTATCAGTTTTTCCATTCGTCTGTAAAGAATTCGCGTTAGTATTTTGCAACTGTGACTCATTAAACTGATAGTTTGGTAATTTTCACATCTGTGAACACCTGCTTTCTTTGGGATTGGAATTATTATATTCTTCTTGAAGTCTGAGGGTATTTCGCCTGTCTCACACACTTGCTCACCAGATGGTAAAGTTTTGTCAGGAATGGCTCTCCTAGGGCTGTCAGTAGTTCTAATGGAATGTTGTCTACTCGTGGAGCCTTGTTTCGACTCAGGTCTTTCAGTGCTATGTCAAACTCTTCACGCAGTATCATATCTCCCACTTCATCTTCATCTACATCCTCTTCCATTTCCATAATATTTTCCTCAAGAACATCGCCCTTGTATAGGCCCTCTGTATACTCCTTCCATCTTTGTGCTTTCCCTTCTTTGCTTAGAACTGGGTTTACATCAAAGCTCTTGATATTCATGCAAGTTGTTCTCCTTTCTCCAAAGTCTCTTCAGTTTTCCTGTAGGCAGTATCTATGTTACCCCTAGTGAGATAAGCCTATACATCCTCTAGCCATCCCTGCTGAGCCATTTTGCACTTCCTGTCGATATAATTTTTGAGACGTTTGTATTCCTTTTTTCCTCCTTCATTTACCGCATTTTTATGTTTTCTCCTTTCATCAATTATATTCAATATTTCTTCTGTTACCCAAGGATTTCTATTAGCCCTCGTCTTTTTACCTACTTGATCCTCTGCTGCCTTCACTATTTCATCCCTCAAAGCTACCCATTCTTCTTCTACTGTATTTCTTTCCCCCATTCCTGTCAATTGTTCCCTTATGCTCTCCCTGAAACTCTGTACAACCTCTGGTTCTTTCAGTTTATCCAGGTCCCATCTCCTTAAATTCCCACCTTTTTGGCAGATTATTCGGTTTTAATATACAGTAGAATCTAATATACCCGCATCATCAAGGAATTCTGGTAAATGCAATATTCAAGCAACTACATTGTTCAGTCTGAAGATTCAGCGAAAACAGATTCATTTACTTTAAAATATTTGTTTTTTGAGAATTAGTTTTGATGCAAACCAGACATACGATAACATCGCCTGAGGAATTAGTGCTGACAGTTGTTCATGCATTACCCTATGAATCATTACCACATCCGCTCTGTTCGGCAGTTCCTGCTCGGTTTCCAGAAAAACATTTCAATTTTGAAGCCTCTGGCGCCTGAGTGTAAACAAACATCGCGTGGTTGGCTCTCCGTAGCGCCTCGTGATAAATTCGCAGCAGTATTACTCGGAACTGTTTTCATAACGAGGCTTAAAATCTTAATTCCTTACTAATCGCCTGAGACATTTATTTGCTTATCTTGTTATTATTCCTTATCGATTTATTTACCTCATTAATCCTCCTATTTCTACTAATTTAGGTAAGCAAAAAAGTACAAACAAAAAACTGCTGAATTCGTTCGGAAATTGAGTACGTATTACCCGCTGCCGGGCCCGAGGCCTTAGTCTCTACACCAGCGGCGCTTCTGTGCAGCAGCGTGTATCTTAACATTATTTGAGGTTCAGTCGCAAAGTCGTAACAGTTTCTTACCTCTGTTTACAGGAAAATATGCATTTGTGAACACCGCACATCATGAAGAATGCTCAGTTTTCAATTACCTGTCGATTTCGTCATTTTGAATTCGCTGCCCGTCATGAAATTTAGGCGCGGTTTCCTCATAAAACGGAGGGAAGTTGAACTGAAATGTCTTAGTCTTCCATTTGAGATGTACACAAGCGTCTTGCCAAATATGAGGCGCATCGGCTCGCCGTGTATGAGGCCTTCCCCCTGTCAGCGAACTAGAGTGGTTGATGGTACAATAGAGGAGTTTTGCATCAGGGTGGGATTTACTGTTACCGTTTCGAGACCGTACATTACTGGAAGAGTCAACCAATACATTGCTACCTCCTAGAGTCAACCAATACATTGCTTCCTTCTACGTACATTTCACGAAAAGACCGTGGAGGTAAAATCAGATTGATATAGGACTAAACCGAGGCTTCCCACCAATCGTTCTTCCCGAGAACCATTCGGGACTAGAATAGGAAAAGTGAGAGGTGACACTGGTATCCAAAGTATCCTCCGTCATACGTCATGAGGTAGCTTCCGGAGTACAGATATAAACGTAAAGTTTTGTTATTAATATTAGTATTACGTACGCAACATATTTTGTTCTCTGCCAGTTTTGGTTGAAAAAGTACGGAACTTTGTTGTGGGACATCGTGGAATATTTCCGCTTCAGCCCCTATAGTTTCTGAATTTATGATAGGTAGCGGCGCTATATGTAATCTTCAAAATGGTATCGCTAACGCAGGTGCGATCCTAGCAGAGTGCTGTCTCCAGTTTCTTTTGACGGAAAGCCAGAACATCAGAGATATTACAGGCGCTTGCGGTATGTGTACAGATATTTGAAAGCAAACAAAAGCATAGTGAGTCGTTGGGCGAGGCGACTGTTATCATCGCAAGAAGGACGTGCCAAACAGTCCAGTCTCCCGCTTGCTGGCTACTCGTACACAGCTGTGACTTCTGCAAAGCTGAAACATGAGGACACTCTCATTCGAGGTGATCGATGGATAACAATCAAATATCTCGCTTCACGTTTGGACGTCTCTATTCATTACGCTGGCACACTTAAGGTGCAACGATCAATTCTGAAGTGTATTGTGCTAGCATCAGGAAATTGAATAAGTGTGTTAGTTACCACGATAACGCAAATGAACTTCTCCTTCTCGATGACAACAACGTATGGCCTCACAAAAGTCTGCAAACCGGAGAGGAGCTGACACAACTTTATTGGACTGCTGTTCCTCATTCACTCTACAGTCTGGATTTCACACCTTCCAGCTTCCATGTGTCTGACCCAACGAAGGATGCATTCCGTGGAAACCAGTACGTGGACTACGATGAGGATCTTGATGCAGCAAGACGTTAGTTCCGATGTCGACCAGTGGAGTGCTACCATGTGGGAATGGAGACCCTCCCAGTGAGGTGACCTAAGGCCGTCACATTGAACGGATACATGTTGAAAAATGCGGTTTTGCAATCAAAAGAGTGGGAACAACATGGTGAATCCTGAATAAAACCAACCTGCTTTCAGAAAAAAAAGTTTTGCATTACTTATTGAACGGCCGTCGTACTATTACTATCAGCCATTTGGCTTGTCCCCAAACCAAGTAATGTAGATCACCTATAAAAATAGAACAAACAGGAGTAAAGACGTTACCGATGTTCACATGTCGTCAAGAGTTTTAGTTGGCGTTTTCTGACGAACTATTTAGTTCAGCAAAAAGTCATACTTCAATGGTGAAATTTACGTAGAAATACGAAAACTAATAAGTGTTTCAATTTCATTACGTTCCTACTTCCAACATCTGCAAGGACGCGTCAGATGGATGGTAGCGTGTACAGCGCTAACGAAATCAGAATAGTGAGGCCAAAGACATTCCGCCGGCGAAGGCGATAAATGGTGAGCGCAAGGACGGGCTGAGATGGGAGGATGGAGAGCAAAAGATGTAAAAAAAAATAAAAAAAGGGGTAGCATCTTGGACAAGTAATCAAATGTGTTGGATTCCGCGTTGGAATCCAGTCATTGCTTAAATTTTGAATAAAAGTCATGAACAATGGCAGCCGAGGACTTTCTGAATAAGCTATCACCCTCAGTCTGTCAACGGACTTGTCAAAGAGGGCGGAGGGGTGCACAGAATATTAGGGAAACCTCTTGCTCTTGTGAGACAGGAACTGCCCCAGAAGGCGGAAGAAACAATAACGATCAACGGCATAAGGATGCAGAAGACAACGGAAATTACTGCGTTAAAAGAACATCACGCATGTCCACAAGACATGTGGACTGTAACTGAAAAATTGTCCTGGTTACCTCATCACTGGCAAATGATCCCGGATTAGTTCCCCATTCGGATTGCGCAGCAAACCAACGCCGACAATGATAGTTCATGTATGCATGCCAACGTCGCAGACAGAACACGAAGTGATAGAGAAAGAATATGAGGATATTGAATGGGCAATTCACTACGCACAGGGAGATCAAAGTTTAATAATCAATTGCTATTTGAACGCGGTTGCAGGAAAGGAATAAAAGAAAGCGTTGCAGGAGAACATAGTCTAGGTAATAGGAATGAGAAAGGAGAAGTGCTAACTGATTTCTACAATAAATGCAATAAATGCCAGCTAGTAATACCGACTTCACTGTCAAAAACAGGAGGATACTCGGAAATTGATCAATATGTAAAATTATATTGAAAATTGGTGCATAGAACGTAAGATATTTGCAGACCACTGTGTCGAGGTCTAAAATTCAAGTACGAATAAAACTGACTGTCACGTTCGCCGGATCTGGGTGTCACCATGAATGATGAAGGTGTGCCGCAGGTTTGGTTAGTAGGCGAGGTCATGAACGGTAAGCTCCGTAGCGGTAGGAGATTACCATTTGTTTGATCAAAATGAGTGACGCTTATTTGTTGCAAAATAAAATTTCACCCTAGCCACTGAAGTAATACTCATGTCTATAGATGATAAAAATTCTACTAAAGACGTCGTAGAATGCGTGGGCGTGACAGCATTCGTTACTCCGCACTTTCCTGGAACAGGGAGGAATGTTGTAAATTTTCTTATATTAGAAAGTGAAATAACTGCTTGTGTGAGCAAAGGTAATGAGTCAACGAGGGCTTGGTACGTTGAATAAGTGCTTCACGAAGTTCTTGCAGCGTCAGATTCGTCATCCTCGAGCTTTCGACGACACCCTTCGCGTCATCACCAGGAAATATTCCAGTGGGCCTTTAGGTAGTTTAGTCGGACGAGTGATATAGAGATATCTAACGTGGCAAGAACTCCTTGAGGCATTTATTCAAGAACGTCGACGCAAAAAAACTAAGTTATCAACTTCAAATATTGAATGATTAACATCACAAAACAACATACTGGCCGGACGAATTTTGCAGCTGCTTACAAAGACTATATATTATAACAAGTAGTAGTGCCCCCTCCCTGTTTAATATAACTTATCAAACGTATATCGTTGGCTGCGGTAGATGAGGCCTGTTAACTCATGTAACTGAGAACATGTCTCTGAATAAAAACATGTATGTATCGCATTGTCGGATTGGATAACCTGAAAGTGGATGAGTCAGTTGATTTGTAGGGTTTCTTCATTCATACACACACACAGACACACACACATATACGCTCACACTAACTCTATGCTCACAGAAACGAAATGAATATATCGGTGACGATGAAAGCAGTGAAGACGCAGCGACATGAAATCGTATCGGTATAACCCGTTAGGAATGACTGAACTGCATTTTAATGAATAAGTAGTGTTACTACATGTTGTTTAATAAAATTTTGATCAACTGGAGGGTAGGTTTGAACACCTTAATGCGTTACTTGACGTAATGCTACTGAAGGTGATATGCCCTGACTTGTGAATTTTAACTATTCCACAACTTGTTATAAGCATTTTTTCCCACTAATGTCTTACGTGTAGCTTCTTGAGGATAAAATACATAATTATAATAACAGTCCCTGGCATGTACTCCTGAGCAGCACTGTACTATTGTTCTTTTACGGCATCATGAAACAGCGTAGTAAACATAATATTACATAACTTACAGCATCAAAGCAGTCGTCACTCCATCTCTTCCCCCTCAAGTATCATCACTCTATGGAAAAAAATCTTTATTTTATTTATTTATTTCGCAATTAAAGATGTCGGAGGGACTTTTGAGAAGTTTCATGCGTACCAAACATTGTACTTTCACAGAAGTTCAGTAACTGTATGTGTCTCTTGTTGATAAGATACAAAAGCATCTATTGGTTGTCATTATTATTCAGCGCAGTTTCTTTTGAACGTGGTTTTATTGTCAGAATTTTCTATACAACATCCGATTTCTCATACAACTACACAATAAAATACCTTTCTGCTTCTTAAGAATGCGCAACTGGTGCTTTTACTATAAATAACACTAGCCAACACTGACAATGTAACTAGAATGAAATAAATGTTTATTAGGTATATCGCTCACGCTGGTAACGAAAACGACAGTGAAAAACTTGAATTAGCTCTCGTTTCCAAGTTAAAGGGGGATGCATTTAATTATATTTTAGTAACACTCATTGTCTGTCCCTTCCCATTTAGGCTTCAAATCCAGCTGCTGGCTGACAGAGAGATGAAGTTTCAGGCAATGTTATCTGTGTGTATTTTGCCCCTATTTTTGCCCGCGTTCATAGAAAGAAGGCGAAGGAAAGGAGGAAGGGAGGAGCGGAGCATGTTTCAGTTAAACGATGTTTCAATCTGTTACAAGGTGTGTTCTGTGTGTGAGCTGGAAGAGTGTGTTATTGAAGTGTAGTCAGTGCGTGTGGTCATTGTAGTTCCTGTGATTCAATATCCCTTGAAAATGCATAAGTAGTGCTGACAATTTTTGCTACATTTGCGGACAGGCTACAATGAAACCGCAAAGGAGGCCAATAACACCATATATTAGGAAGGCGTACAGCTGTACTTTGACTGTTATATCGGGGGCCAGGACAAGCTTTGGTCTCCTGACGTATGTTGTATATCCTGTGTCGCGAATATTCATTCGTGGTTGAATGGTAAAGTATCTTCCAAGGGCCTTGCGATGCCCGTGATCTGGCAAGAAACATCAAGCATGCGAATGATTGTTACTTTTGTATGGAAACTCCATTAACATACGGTATTCCCAAGAAGAAGGACTTTTCCTCGACATAGCCTTACATACCGTCGGTCATACGACCTGTGTCTCGCGGAGATGGACTGCCTGTTCCCGTCCCATCTGATTGTGATAGTGACGAGGGAGGTAGTGGAACTAGTACCGCGTAATCAGCTTCAAAGCCCAGTGCTTCGAAAATCCTGATTTTGTGTGTAATGCTGAGTGTACATAGATTCACAAAACAGCACAGTTTGAACTTAATGACTTAGTGAGAAATCTGGAATTCCCCAAAGGTAAATCTGAACCGTTGGTGTCAGGACTACAACAGGGGAATTGTCTTCATAAGACGGTAAATGTGACTGCGTTCCGTAACCGCCTTACGCCATTCCTTCCATTTTTCGAAAGTGAAAAGAATTTGGCATTTTGTAGTGATGTACAGAGAGTAGTGACAGCTAGGGGCATCGACTACAAAAGTGATCGGTGCAGGTTCCTCATCGACTCCTCCAAAAAAAGTCCCAAGTCTGTGCTACCACAAAATGGGAATGTGTTACCATATTCCGACGGGGCATGCACCTTACATGAAAGGAAGATATATAACAATTATTATTGCGACTGATCTATGACTAGATTAAACGGCAGATTTCGTGGCAGCTGAAAGTCACAGGCGTATTACTTGGGCTACAACACGGCTACACCAAGTTCTGTTGTTTCCTGTACCTGTGGGATAGTCATGCCGAAGCACTTCATTACAAAAGGACAGACTGGCCTAAGCCTCAATGACTTGAGCCAGGATCCCACAATGTTATGCACGGAGACTTGCCGAATCTAAGAACATAGCTCTCCTTGCTCTTCTTATAAAATTGGGCCAATGAAAAACTCCGTTAAGACCATGGAGAAAACTGGGGAAGCGTTTTTCTAATTGTGCAGGAGATTTCCACGACTTAGTGAGGCGAAAATAAAAGAGGGGATTTTCGTGGGCCCTCAGATGCGCAACCTGCAAAAGGATGAGCATTTCAACGCCATCCTGACGGGTGATGAACATTTAGCTCGGGTACGCCTTTGCTCAAGTTCCAACAAACTTTCTAGCATACAAGAAGGCAGAACAATATAAGGATCTTACGGCAAATCTTATGCATTGCTACAATAGACCGGGGGGCAGCATGATCTTGAAGTTACATTTCCCGGACATCCACTTGCACTTCTTTCCTGACAACTGTGGAGCTGTAACCAACGAGCACGGAGAACGCTGCCAGGGAAAGTGGAGCGCATCATTGTTAGCTGATTACTGTGGGACAATAACTAGAAAACTGCAAACACCAGCCAGAGTGGCTACGCCTTCAGTGACTTTCCTCTGAGGGATGACACATCCATAAGATTATACAGGAAATAACGAAAAGTTATCATATCTTCAAAGCGACAGCTAATCTTTTATTTTCATTAACATTTCGTTATCAGCACATCCGAAAACATAAAGATCAGCTGTTTTTATGCCAGTTACTGAAAGAATTAAAACTTTGTTGCCAAGTGTAATGATTGTATTCAACATTGTAAGCGCCAAATTAGTCGTCTTCCACAAGAAATTATTGTAATAATAAGTACATATTTGTCGCTGGACCTACACGTCAAATGCGTTGGTATTGGTCTGTGCACAGCGCCACGTGGCGCTGCTCGCTGTGGCGTCAGCCAATAATGTCAGTTTAATTAGCTAACGAGGTGGGATCAGTCGGGAAATGAAGCACTGAACTTTCTGGCTGCAAGCTGCTACCGCTTCGGAAAAGCTGAGAACACTGGTGCACACAGCATTCTGACAGAAAAGCGGAAAATGTAGAGAGCTGTTTCGCGAAGATGATAAATTTGAGACTTCACAAAGGACACCTCATTAACTGCTCTCCCTTCAATTTACGTTCTATAATCGTGGTATATGGTCGCTAGGGACCGCTATATTCTGAATGGTTGTACCACCGGAGAGGTTTTGTTAGCTCTTAGCTGATAATTTTTAGCTTCCTGACCGTGTTCCTAATGGCTAGCAATCGGGATGTGAGGAGAGAGACCTACTTCCTCCACTATCGCATAAATACGAAACTGCAGGCTGACTGCACTTGGCATAAACTGTAATTATCTACTACAAAATCAGTCATAAAAGTGCTAAGGTTCATCTGTAATAAATGAGCACCGTATACTTCAGCATGACAGCGCCACATATAAAACAAGAGTGTTGCGCGCTCTACAACAATCCGACGCCTTGGGTGCACTGTGGCGATTATCCTCCATACAGACCCGACCTGGCTCCATCCGCTTTTCAGCTGATTCCGAAACTTAAAGAACCCTTTCGAGGACGTCACTTTGATAGTGATGAAGGTATGCAAGCAGAGGTGAGGTTGTGGCTCCGTCAAAAATTAAAACATTCTCCAGTAAGGATATCAACAAACTGGGCTCTCGTTTGGAGAAACATGATCGTCGCCAGGGTGACTAAATTGAGAAATAAACAAGTAGACTTGAAGAATGAAGAACGTTAATAACGTCTGTTTTGTATGCAAAGCTTTAAGATTTTTCACATAAAAAGTTCGGGGCAGTACTTTTAACATGTCCTTGTTTTTTTTTCCATTTACAACATCGTTGCGGCTACTGCCATCACTATATTTAAGCTCAGAACTTGTAATGCATAGTTCAGTGTCAGTATCAGTAAAACATATACCTGGTAGAGGCATCAACAATTGTTTCGCAAGTTCTAAATTTAGAGCTCAGGGTGGTAGTAGCTGATACGAATCTATAAATAAAACGTACTAAGCAGTCCAGACGATTTTATTCGCAAGGTTATCATGTGTTGTATCATGAAAATCCGTAGAATGTTCGGCTACGACTTCTTCACGTGTAGCTTCGTTGTACGAGTGCTTCTGTCTGACCATCTCGGTATGCGATCTGCATGGTCGTTGCACCAATTGGAACAAGAAATAACCTATTCATTACATTGCAAGACAGATCTTCCATGTTACAGCCGGAATGTCTGTGCTACGAATTTAAAAACGGTTTGTATTTCCTAGCCAGTTTAAATCAAAGCAGAGCTACTTACTTAGGCACCTAAATATGTCAACTTGCTGCCTTAACGTCTAACATCTGTCTTATTTTGTAATAAGTAACTAATGCTGTACTCGTTTAGTGAATATTCTACACATGTGTGTTTCTTCACATGTATGTCCCTAACAGCATTTACAACTGGTTGGTTGACAAAATGATGAGGCTTTTTTAACGACCTCTAAAAGCGCAAACAAACCTGCATTGTCAAGAGCTATTACGCGAGGTGTTGAAAAACGTCCGTGACGGTTGTTTATCGGATGACGCCCTGTCCTTGCTGCAGGACTTGTTTTGCGACCTTAATATGACACGTACACATTTCGAAACAAAAGCAAGCATCCGTCTGCTCTGTCGCTCTAAACGTTTTTGTTTTGCAGTTATTATAATGACTACGTCTACTTGAGAAAGAAAAACACAGCTGTTGGTATCTTGAGCCAGGTGATGCGTACAAACTGAGGGCGAAGTTGGGACTGCGGAATAGTATTTCCCACTGTAAAGCTTCGTTTTAGTCAATTCATAAACTTCATTGCAACTTTCAGTTTTAAAGTATATTGATCCAAAACCATTCGCGTCACCCAAACCAAAACCTTCTCTTTCATTTTTGCGGTAAAGACAAGTTAAAATTTAACGACCTAAGGACAAATTCTTCACTCATAATTTTCTACTTTGCGTATTGTATTTTCAGATGACGCAGCTGTGTAAGTAACGTGATATTCAGGCCACTGTTCAGGATTAATTAACACTGAACTAAATTTTATTTGAAAAGTTTTTCATGTAATAATAATCATCTGTGGCGGTCTGAAGCTCCACGAACAGGTTGCGACATTTGAAATGAAACACACGTTGCATAAAATTGCTGATGGATAGAACGTCTTGTTCTCCTATCGAAAATTCAATGTCGCGTCAGTTCAGTAGTTTCTGACGTTTCTACAGTGTCTTTAAAACAAAAGGAAACAAGTTTATAGGTTTCCGGCACTCAAAATATAGTAAGTACTATTCTCTTAGAAGCATTTTATTTTCGTAGTAACTATTCACTGGCATTATTAACACCATATTTTCAAGTTCATGTTGGCCATGCCATCCAACTAAGCAAACCAGAATTGTAGATATAGTTTCGCAGACTTCCAGATGGTCGCCCAACATAACACGTCGTAGTCTCCATTGTGTTGATTTAAATATTTTCCATCTTTTCTCAACAAGTGAAGGGATTGATCAGCTTTCGGATGCTGACAGGGAATTTATCAGAGAATGATAAAAGCTCAGACATGCTATGTGGAGTACGGAACACAAAATATCTCCAGCTGTAACTCTGTGTAATATAAGAAGATTCAACAGTCTTTTGCCCAGTTTAGTTTGTCTTCAATAAAAACTTAGGCCTGTAATCAGAGCCAGAATCCTCGGTAGTTATTAAATTACTTGCTTTACAACATAAACGAAACTATAGGAAGGAACATTAAGTTCAATGTCATGTCGACACTGAGGTCATTGGAGACAGAGCAGATTCTCGAAATTTTTCAAAGACAGGGAAACAAACCGATCATACCCTTTGAAAGGAATCATCAAAGTGTTTGCCTGGAGCGATTTAGGGCGATCACTGTTGACCGAACGCCGATTTGAAGCGTCGTCCTCCCGGATGCGTTTCCAGTGTGGTAACCACTGCGCTACCTCTCTCGGTGAAACTATATGACATCTGCAAGTTATTTTTTCATTAACAAAGACCTGGCTTCAGTGGCACGCTTCATGCAGTCTTTAGTATATGTACTGAAAGGTCTCTGTTGGATTCCTTTCATGTTAATTTCTTAAATCTGTTGTCATTTACGGCATAAATTCCTCTTCTAAATTTACTGTGGCGTTTCTGACTATCTGGGAGGAGACTGAGTAGTGGAACGTGTTACTTTTACACATAAACAAGAACGATCTGTCACACTACTACACTTTAAAACACAGTTTATATGTAAGTCATGTCACACAGTCTCATACGGAACCTACATCCGCTTTCTTTTATATACTGTATATGATAAGATACTGTCATCCCCCTTCCCATCTGAGTGAACGGATGAATGAGCAAATTTATTTCTAGTTGCATGCTTGATGATAGCAGACAAGCTTGTCTGCTAGAGAACAGTAGGACCAACGTCGGAACAGGTAGCTACGCTTTCTAAAAGCAAAGAGGTTTCTATTCTTAGTATAGTCCTGTCCATCCCTTGTCATGTTGGTATAGGAAGCTGCCTCTCTGGTCACTTCCGTTTGTATCTGCGAGGCACCCAAGGAAGGGACCACGGCAGTCTGTCCGCGGCGAGTGTCTGAAGTGGTAAGATCTCCGGCTAAGCACGTGTCTGCTAAGTCCGCAGGACAATGGATTTCTTAAGTTCAGCCAAACTGAAAATTTAATCACCTTTATTTCAGGTTTAGCTCTAAAATATCTAACATTATCTTAAATTGCAACGCAGTGTAATTCGAGTGTGAAGTTCAGAATATATTCCGGTAGTTGCTTTGTCACTACTTTATGAGTAAAGTGGAACCACGTGTTGATCAGTAACTCGAACTAGCATCATCAATCTTCAATGCGAACGTGCGTGAGATTATAACGTCTCGTCTTGACAATATTTTTCAATATAGCAACTTTTCTTTATGTTCAACCCACGTGGGGTGTACTTTGTGAGACCAGTACCACGTGCTCATACAATGGTTTGACCCATCAGGTTAATAGTAAGACGATAGTAACCAGTTTGAGGTTTTTCTTTTGTAAATTGCTTTTCGATCTAATTTATTTTAATTATCAAAATTATTGTGGAGTTACACTCTTTGTGTAAACCAAGTTGACCACGTGAAGCATGTGGTGTAATCATCAAAGTAGCCCTCAGCTATTCTTTTCGGGAAGATTTCACAGAGAGTTAGTATGAATGTAGTATACCAGTGTGTGGTAATTACATGACGGACAGGATTGCGCTACGAACGTAACTTCGTTGGATGAAAATTGAATCGGTTGGTTGTGGTTAATTTCCTCTTGCATATGTTTCAACGTTTTTCGTGTTTTATTTTATGAATGCAGTGTTGTATGCAGTCTCCCAATCTTGGCTCCATATTTGATGTGTTCCGTAAGATTACAAACTCACATTTTCAGAATCCTAAATAAGGCACCAGTTTAGTTATGAATCAAGTTTAATATGCTGAAATTTCAATGATCAATGTTAAAATAAATTTCCAAATATAAACTGATTTATTTCTTTTTATTTAAATTATCTTTTATATATATATATATATATATATATATATATATATATATCTGGTTGTCGTATGACTATTAAAAGATTATAATCAATGTTAGTCTGGTTGGGAATTAGGTAAGCTAGACCGGATACCTGGTGAAACAGTTGCGCAGTAATGCAAGGTTAACTTCCTCAGATAGCTCACAGCTTTTAACGCACTTTTATGGCCTTGAACATCAGCACCGCTTTCTGAACAAATTAATGCAACAACATTACAGTACTAGATCTTCACGGCTGGCATCTACACTGTGTGTCTATGTGTGGTAGCCTAATGCAGTCTCCACAATGGAACTCTCACTCCTACAAGTGATTAAAGGAACCATGCCATTGACCACCTATTCCTAGGTACTTCCATAAAACGAAGTATCGTGATGTGTTTTTACTTCACTTTAGCTTAGCAAATCAAACCAGTTATTCCTATTGGAATACTACTAGAATCAGTCACAGCTTGGATACTGTAAATAACTTATTCTCAAAAACATACAGAGAGCAAAAATTGTATAAATACGAAGTAAAGGGTGATTATAATTAAACTTTCACACCTGTAGAAATAGCACCACAAGTCAGAATGTCAAATTGCAACGGTATATTATCGGAGAAGGGGAAAAACATATGGCAGAAGAAAAAATAGAGTGAAAATTGATCAATAGATGGCGCTGTATGTTTCAGAATACGTAGCTGAAAACACCTGTCACGCCCACGACCCACTGAAGTTGGTGTAAACACGCCGGGTACACGGCTTTTCTCCTTTCGCGTCAGCGACGTTCGCCATCACTGTCTCAATGCAATATCGCACTCTGCTTGTAAAGCTGTATTACAAGAATTATGAGACGTTGCTCTGCAGGAGTTTCGGACACTGAAGGGTTTGAAAAAGGTGTTGGTCCGATGACTGCCGTGGGTCTGGAGAAAATGATTCGGAAAATCGAGAAGTGTACAACCTGGTAGAGGGTGGAAACGAATTGATTCAACATCAGTGGAAGCAGTGGCCACAGCAATGCAGGAGGAGACCAGTGGAGGTGTACAAACGTGTAGTGCACAGAGACTTGCCCGAACATTGGACATAACCGTGAGCACGGTGCTTAAAATCCTATGAAACATCCTTCTTTACTATCCATTCAAAATTACCCATGTGCACGAGTTGCTTCCTGTTTACCTGCCAGCAAGAGAGATCCTTGCCTTAGAATTTCTTGCTTGCATGGAAGCGGACAATGATTGACTGTGGAAGATTTTCTGGACAGACGAAGCCCACTTCCATCTGACAGGATATGTCAATACACAGAATTGTCGAATATGAGCAAGGAAAATCCACATGCAAATCAACCTGCACCACTTCATCGTGAAAAGGTCACTGTGTGGCGCAGGTTTACGGGATCATTTGTCATAGGAGCATATCTTTTCGAAGAGACAGGTGCTTCCAGTCCTGTTCCCTGTACCGTCACTGGTAAGCGCTATGAGTGTCTTTGGCTCACCCACGTCATTCCAGCTCTCCAACAGCATGAATGCGTGGATGGGATCATTTTTATGCGAGATGATGCACCTCTGCACATTACAAAATCCAGTTAAGCTGCTGCTGAAGCGCCATTTCGGAAATGCTAAAATTATCAGCCGCCATTTCCCTACAGCCTGGCCGTCCCGATCACCTCATCTTAATCCGTACGACTTCTGGCTGTGGGGCTATCTGAAAGATGTGTTCAGTGTCCAGATTGCAAATGTAGCTGCATTGAAGGCACGCTTTGCGCAATACATTCTGAACGTGACCCCGGAAACACTTCGATAACTTGTGGAACATGCTGTTTCTCGATTTCAACTTGTTGCAGAAAACTGTGGACAGCATACTGAACATGTTTTGCGCCAGTCACAGGGAAATTAATAATCCGATCTGATTTTGGTTTATGCTTTTATGCAGTTTTTGGCCCCAAGACAATTAAAAATCTATGCGATTGATGCTTTTTATGCGGTTTTTGGCCTCAGAACAATTACAAACCGATTTTTCCCATCCGATGTGATATGATTTTGCCGTGGTTGATGGGCTTACGTAACTAACACTATCGCACCTGTACACCCATGCACACTGAGTAGTACGGTTTGTTTAGCGTCAAACGTACACCTTATGCGTCTTTGTATGATCAATTTGTCATTTGTAGTCGACCATTATTTAATTATGATGCTTACAGCGCCATCTATTGATAGATTTTGTTACTATTTATCTTCTGCCATACGTTTCCCCCCTTCTTTTATAATATTCCGTTGCAATTTGACTTCATTCTGACCAGTGGTATTTTTTCTAAAGCGGGTTGAAAGCTTAACTTTAATTATCATCACCCTGCATACAGTGTCAGTTCTCTGTAATTCTTTTCCTGTTCAATGGGCGCAATATGCCATGAGCGAACGCCTAGGGCTGAAATTGCCTCAGTATTGGACAGAACACGTGTCATGATTTGTGTCTGCTCGCTAGCCTGGAAAAGAAATTCGATTCAAATATTTTTCTGCTATGAAGAAGCCTTCAGCATACATCAGACTGCACAGTGATGTAAAGAATCAACACTCAAATAAACAGCTTAACAACACTATTCACGAAGAGACGACTTCGTACACTCCTTGTGCCGAAAAAAATATTTGTCAAAATTTATGGCCTCGCTATGCGTTCGAGAAGTAAGGTCCGATCGGTCGCGAAATGAAAACCGCAGTGAAAATCAAAGAGTTTTTATTCGCAACAATTAGCCACACCTTCCAGCTCCCTCTCTAAATAGTCGCCACTCCGACTTAGACAATTGCCGTGGCGTTGTACAATCTTCCTAGTACCCTCGTCACAGAATGCAGCCGCCTGTGCTTTCCGCCAATTCTCTACACTGATCTGCCATTCGTTGTTTGTGCCAAAATGTTGTCTTCGTAGCCAGTAGTTCATGTGAGCAGAGATGAACAACGGAGGGAGCTAATTAGGGGCTGTATTGTGGATGATCAAACACTTCCTACCGAAAACGCTGCAGGAGTGTCTTCATTGCCCCGTCCGCCCCGATAGCTGAATGGTCAGCGTGACGGATTGCCGTCCTACGGGTCGGGTTCGATTCCCGGCTGGGTCGGGGATTTTCTGCGCTCAGGGACTGGGTGTTGTGCTGTCTTGATCATCATTTAATCCCCATCCGGCGCGCAGGTCGCCCAGTGTGGCGTCGAGTGTAATAAGAACTGCACCAAGGCGGCCGGACCTTCCCCGCAAGGGACCTCCCGCCCAATGACGCGAAACGCTCATTTCCATTTCATTTCATTGCCTTGCAGAACGCGGCGGAAAATTGTCTCAAACAAAGAAACGCCTGACATTTATGTTATGTGGGCTGCACAGCTTCAGGCGAAATCTCGCACCAGATCCACATACTTGGCGGAAGACACTGTTGTTTTAGGCCTTTCTACGTGATCACTTTACGCTCTGAACTGAAAAGAGTGACGTGAAGCGATGGGCAGTCACACTAAAGACGCTGCCCAACACATCTGTGCCAAGTTCCACTGAATTTTCACAGTGGTTTCCATTTCGCGCCTAATCGGACCTTACTTTCCGATTATGCCTCGTACATCCGCTCCCTCTTGGTCGTGGACATAAGGCGTCTATGTTAGCGCTCGGGTGACAAATCCCACCGGCCGTTACAAAAACATTCTCGCTCATTGTATGGGAGAGCTCACACTTCTCCCAGAAGATTTGCTGGAAGTTTCCAATTCCCCTCAAACATCCTTATCACTCCACCAATAAAATATGTGTCTCTGCGTTTCAGTGAGAAGCGTGCTCCGGCACTTCCTAAAGATTCTTCGAAGTTCAGCTCGCGACCATCGTTTGTGAGCTGCGCATTCCTTCGCACTAAAAAAGTATCTCCTTGTTCCCTATCCCGCCCCTCCCCTCCCGATGCTCCTACATCTGGCACGTTATTCTGAATTTTCTTTTTTTTTTTCGGCCTACTAGAGTACAATCTCCTGCCCGCAATGTTTGCGCTATGGGACTTCTGCGACCTCTAGCAATGCACCGCCAGCTCGCTCTAGTCCTCTCAGGGTAGTAAATATCCACCCTTGCATAGAACAACAACTCTCTTCCCACACACCCTTTACCCGACAGTGGCTTTTCAAGGACATGTTGTCCCTTTCGTCCTTTCTGCCAGTGCTCAGCTCCAGTTAAGTTTCAGACACCCAGTACTACAGAAATTGTTAGTACATGGTGCTAGCCTGCATCAGCCAAATAAATGATTAATAATCCAATTGTGCATCATAAACAGTGATCTAATATAAATCGAAAAACGTTTACAGGATATTAAATATACAGTGGCAAAATCTTACTGCCTTACAGCTTACTGGATTGGCAGGCCGCGGGAGGGAGTTGGCAACGTATCCCTGACGCTTCAGCTAGAGCAATGCCGGGCATCTTCAGAGTTCTGGTGTTCCCTCCCGATGATCGGTTGTTATTTATATGATCCTATTCTGCAAAGCTTAACTTAAACAGTAACCTGCCGCCCTGGACGAATGACCTCAGTATTTACTAGTAAGAGAAGCAGTCATGATGTTGTCTAAACTGCTACTATCAGAAATGTCTGACTCTAAAAAAATGGTTCAAATGGCTCTGAGCAGTATGGGACTTAACTTCTGAGGTCATCAGTCCCCTAGAACTTAGAACTACTTAAACCTCACTAACCTAGAGACATCACACACATCCATGCCCGAGGCAGGATTCGAACCCGCGACCGTACCAGCAGCGCGGTTCCGGACTGAAGCGCCTAGAACCGCTCGACCACTCCAGGCCGGCCTGACTGTAAATCTCCAGAGCTTCAACTGTTTTGTAATTGAAGAAGTTCATATTGTTTTTGTTACTGATAGCTGTCAACTGATTTAAAATAATGGGCGTTTCAAAAAGATTCATCTTATGTCACAAGATTATGTCTTCTACAAGAATGAACATGTAAACTTGGGGTCAATATTAACTTGCGCACCGGAGCTTCAGGTTCAAATGGCTCTGAGCACTACGGGACTTAACGTCTGAGGTCATCAGTCCCCTAGACTTAGAACTACTTAAACCTAACTAACCTAAAGACATCACACATATCCATGCTCGAGGCAGGATTCGAACTTGCGACCGTAGCAGCAGCGCGGTACCGGACTGAAGCGCCTAGAACCGCTCGGCTACAGCAGCCAGCGCACCGGAACTGAAAGTCTGCTTTGGCGCCAGTTGGAAGTCACCGGTTCCTGTGATTCATCTTACTTTGTTCAGTAGGCGGCAGTGTAGAACTGTGTACAGTGCTTTCCGGAGGTCAAGGAACATGGCACCTGTATCTACTGCTTTCTGGGTCTCGCTGAGGAACATAACGAGCAGATTTTCACATGATCGTTGTTTTCGGAACACATGTTGGTTTCTACAGAGGAGACTTTTGGTCTCCAGAAATAATACGCGAGCGTAAAATACGTTCCTAAATTCTAGAACTTTTTCACGTTCTGTAACGCCATAGTATTTAACTTATAGCTTAAACGCTTGTCTTTTTTCTCCCTAGCTGAGTTGATCTCCCTAAAACTATCTACCAAAACTTCTCAGAAAGTGATTACCAAACAAACTTAAGCTCGTGTAATGTGCAAAACTCTGACTACTGTGAACTATACAATGACTTAGTATAATTTGCTCAACACAGGCTACAAATTGAAGCTGTTTCAAGAAAAATGTAATCCTACTCTGAATGTAACCTTACTACTGAAATATATGTGCAACTGAACTTACAAAGGTATTCCTGACCCTAAAATGTACTTTCACTTACGTCGTATCTTGACAAACACTGTTGAAGATTACTAGAAATCAGTATACAGCGTACAGGAGCAAAGTATTGCCAACAGCTACGACTGGAAATTCTGCACCACAAAATGCCATGTGGGTATTTATACAATAAACTGAAAGAAGGGTGGGAATTGTAACTGGTAAGAAAGGCCTTCTGACAAAGTTCAAATGAAACTCTGCATTCAAAAAGAATGCTTCAAAAATCAACTGAATGTTCACAGTAGTATTTAGATAACATGAACCCCGTCCTTACAGGCCTCGGAAGGCCCAACGGTACTGTCATCCTCTGACGATAGGTGTGACTGGATTTGGATACGGAGGGACATGTGGTCAGCACACCGCTCTCCCGGACGTTGTCAGTTTCTGTCACTAGAGCCGCTACTTCTAAATCAAGTAGCTCCTCAATTTGCCTCACTACAGCTGCGTGTACCTGGCGTTGCAGCACCGCTCGGCAAACCGGAAGCTCACCCATCCAAGTGCCAGCCCGGCCCCACAGCGCTTAACTTCGGTGACCTGGCGGGAACCGGTGTTAAAGGCCGTTGGCATTTACATAACATAACATAAGAAATAATTTTAAGCAACTGGAATCTCACCCTCCCTGTAAGAGCAGTCCCTGTAAAAATCCTACCATCTGAGTTTCGTTGCACCAATCTTAGCCACACAAAACAATGCTACGTGCTTGCGTGATTACCTCAGTCTCTCAACATTCCAGAAAAACACACAAATAATTTTCTGAGCTTCTCCGTCCATAATTTCATAAAAATATTCTTGAACATTCACGAAATATACAATGACTTAATGCGATTTGCCCAGCAGAGTCAACAAATTGAAGCTGTTTCGATAAAAATGCAATGTTACCCTGAATGTAACCTGACTACTGAAATATATATTCGTAACTGAACTTACAAAGGTATTTCTGGCCCTAAAATGAAATGACCACTGTATTAGGATGTTTTTATAGACCACCAATATCCGCAACAAACGTCGCAGAACGTTTCAGGGAAAGTCTTGAGTACATAGGAAATAAATATCCAAATTATCCATTAGTTACAGGTGGAGACTTTAATCTGGCATCCATTGACTGGGAAAATTACACGTTTATCAAAGGGGGCAGAAACAAATACTCGTGTGAAGTTATTCTAGGAGCGCTCTCAACATACAACTTCGAGCAATTGGTCAGAAAACCAACTCGAGATGGGAAAATATTAGATATCTTGGCGTTAAACAGACAAGATCTTTTTGAGGAAGTTAATCTAGAAGAAGGTATTAGCGACCATAATGTCATTGTGGTTTCTCCGCCGGCCAGAGTGGCCGAGCGGTTCTAGGCGCTGCAGTCTGGAACCGCGCGCCCGCTTTGGTCGCAGGTTCGAATCTTGCCTCGGGCATGGATGTGTGTGATGTCCTTAGGTTAGTTAGGTTTAAATAGTTCTAAGTTCTAGGGGACTGATGACCACAGCAGTTAAGTCCCATAGTGCTAAGAGCCATTTGAACCAATTTGTGGTTTCTACGTCAGTGGTAGTTGCAAAAAAGCCAAAGAAACCGCGTAGAGTTCTCTTGTTTGGGAAGTGAATACAAGTGTCATTAATGTATGTCTTCATAGTCAGCTCCAAGCATTCACCGCGGGACACAAAGATACTGAGCTTCTTTGGTCGGAATTTAAAGGTATCTGATTGGTTCAAATGGCTCTGAGCACTATGGGACTTAACAGTTGTGGTCATCAGTCCCCTAGAACTTAGAACTACTTAAACCTAACTAACCTAAGGACATCACACACATCCATGCCCGAGGCAGGATTCGAACCTGCGACCGTAGCAAAGGTATCTCCCAGCACGTTCTAGAGAAGTATGTGCCTAGCAAAAATATAGGGGAGGGAAAGGATCCACCTTGGTACAACAAACATATTAGGAAGTTGCTGAGAAAGTAGAGAATTTTCACACTTGTTTTAAACGTAGTCACTGCCCCGCTGACAAACGGAAATTATGTGAAATGAAAGCAGCTGTTAAAAGGTCAATGAGAGATTCTTTTAACGAATTTGAAAGCAATAATTTATCTGCAGATTCTAAAAATAACCCCTTAAAATTTTGGTCGTACGTAAAAACTATGAACGCTACATGATAAACAGAAGGCCGAAATTCTAAACCTAGCTTTCAAAAACTCGTTTACGATAAAGGACTACAGCACCATTCCCGCTTTCAATCGTCGAACAAACGCAATGTTGGCTGACATAGTGTTTAGCGTATCTGGGGGGGGGGGGGGGGGGGGGAAGGAGAATATGATTTTGGCGCGAATTGTGCCCTCCGACACACACTACTTGGTGGCTAGCGGAGTATATATGTAGATGTACATGTAGAAATACATCTACTACTCAACACTGCTCAAATTATAATGCGTGTAACTTTGCAAGGGCTCGGAGGATGAGGGGGTGTAGCAGCACAAAGATGTACCAATAGGCAAAGGTCACTCAGCTACATGGTTTTACTCTGTGTTAGCTATGCACATCGGCATATACGTAAGAAACAGAATTTACAGAGCCACCAAAATAATATGCATGCATCACAATCTCAATAACAAACGATGGCATTTGAATAAAGACATCGTCTTGTTTAGGTCCTAGAAATAACTCAACGACATATGTAACAAATGTTTAGAAATATCTTGTCTAGGTGGCATACGAAAGAATCTACTGTTACAGGTGCTGTAATCTGGCACCAATGACTGAAACTCGATCACAGATAAAAACAAAGGGAGTACACCAAGACTCGACCTAGTGATAAACTTTCGGAGGAACGTTATAACTGTTGAATAATGGGCCACAGCTCAAACCATCATTCTGCCTGAAATTTTGTCCTACTTTTACAAACTGTACGGAAAGTCTTCTGCACCCTTTGTAACTTTGGGAGTATCCCAAGAGGGTATTATAGGTCCATTAATTTTCAAAACACGTATGTATCGTCTAGTGGATAACGTCGGAAGTTTTGTGATGCTTTCGCGAGTATGCAGTTGTATACATGGGAGTCACAGCACTACAAAACGGAACGAAGTATAGGGGACCAGCAGAGGATCGTCGTTCGTTGCAGGGACTGGCAGTTGATTTTCACCATAAATAAATGTAACGTATCACGTATAAGTGGGCAGAAAGACGCGTTACTGGTCTCCTGTGATTTCACTAATACAGAGTAGTGACCAGAAGCAATCACGTTCATTATCTGGAAGTACGCGTGGGGTTCGGTTTAACATTGAGCGACCACACGAAATTAATGACAGAAAAAGCGGATGCCAGACAGATTCTTTAGAAGACTGCTCGGGAAGTGCAGTCTACCCACAAAGGAGCTAGCCTACGAACCCCTAATTCGACCATTATTTGAATACTGCTGATCAGCCAGGGATCCGTACCAGGCAGGCTCAATAGAGGAAATAGAGAAGATCCAAAAGATGAGCGCGTTCAGTTGCAGGAACATTTAGTAGGCGAGAAAGCGTCACGGGGATGCGCAGCCAACTCGAGTGACAGAAGCTGCAAGACAGGCGTCATGCTCACGGTGTGGTATGCTGTTAAAATTTCGAGACCGGACGTTCTTAGAGGAGTCTACTAGTAAATTGTTTCCTTATTCGTATATCTCGCAGAAAGACCACGAGGGAAATATTAAGAGAGGTTCTAGCTCGCACGGAGGCTTTCCAATAATCGTTCTTCCCGCGGAACATTCGCGACTGAAACAGGGAAAGAGGAAAAGTGGCGTGCGTGCACACAGTGACTTTTGACACAGATCACAACCGGGCCTGCGGAGTATAGATGCGGACATACCAGGTGGTTATAATTAAAGTGCAGATACTCTCGCAGGTGTAGTGTGGTTATCGAGTGGCAGCGTAACCTGGTGGATTTTCTATTACGTTAACGCAGAACCGATTTAAGCAGAAAAAACTTCCAATTTTGGCCACCAGGCGCAGATCCGGGGCCGTGAATGCAAGAAAGACGCATAAGATTATTTCCACATATAACGGGCTAGGAACGGGACTTGGGCTGCAAAGGTCAAACAAGTAAGAATGGCATAAAGTTGATTTTGTTATTAACCACCGCTTTCACAATTTCTTCAATATGAACACCGTAGACGTTGACAAGATGCTGTATAGCGACGGATTTGCGCCTGGTAAAACTGGAATTAATTTTTTCCAGCGTAAATCAGTTCCCCGTTAACTCTTCAGCATACCTACCAAGTTTCGCAGCCATGAGACAATTACATCCCGCCCTGTATCTCCGTGAGTAGCAGCACCATAACTGTAGCCACCCGGCAGCTATTGGTTTAGTACCTCTCCCTTATGCAGGACAGTATGGTGTATAATTACCTAGCTACTGCCTAGAATGATTCTTCGACTCTCTGCTGAAATGCACGGTGCAATGAAACCCTAAATAATAAATTATTGTGCCGAAAGCAGGGAGTAACAGTCTCCCATTTCTTGTATGAAAAAGACCAATAAAAAGGTGTTAGCATGTGGACGTAATGTGCTGTTCCAGTCTCTTCTGTACCTAAGGTCCATCACCGTTCCCTTTGGATCCCTACGTAATTCGGTGCTCTCCGATACACACGGTCGAACAGCGGAGGAGTGGTACTCAAGCGTCAACTTTAGGTTACAATATCTCCGGATGTAATTAACATTTTACAATGCAACAAACGGCACTGATTACGTATTTGTTTATATGTTCAGATGTGCTAACAAAACTAACGGGGTTCCATTTCAAAAAACCTAGGTTTGTGTTAAAAAACATACTTCCGTGCATTTTTTTATGGTTCGTATTAACCAATTACACTAGCCCCTCTCCTCACGTTCGGTCTGTGGAATCGATTCGTCAGTATTTTATGTGGTTTAAGAAATATATCCAGCGGTAATGTTAGGTGACTCACCCTGTATAATTTGACCATCTTGTATTTTCTTAATTTTGATTTTGGTGATGTTCATTTTATATCTTCCTTTCAAGACACTATCCATTCCGTTCGACTGCTTCCCCAAACTTTTTAACTGCCGTCTTGTTTCCACACAAGTTGTAAGTATCCTTTTGTTACCCCTGCTACCTTCAGAATTACAGAGAGTGTATTCCAGTCAATCTTTCAAAAGCTTTCTCTAAGCATACAAATTCTATTAATGTAGGTTTGCCTTTCCTAACCTATCTTCTATCATAATTCGTAGGATCAAGTATTGTCTCGTGTGTTCTACAGTTCTCCGAAATCCGGACTAATCCTCCCCGAGATCGACTTCTACCAGTTTTTACATTCTTCTGTGAAGAATCCGTGTTAGTATTTTGCAACCAGGACTTATTGAACTAATAGTATTGTAATTTTCAAACCTGTCACCAACTGTTTTCTTTGGAATTGATATTATTGCAGTCTTCTTGATGTCTGAGGATATTTCGCCTGTCTCATACATCTTGCACACCACATGGAAGAGTTCTGTCATGGCTGGCTCCCCCTAGGTTATCAGTAGTTCTGACGGAATGTCGTCTACTCCCAGGGACTTATTTTAATTCCGGCCTTTCAGACCTGTGTCAAATTCTTCTGGCAATGTCATTATTCCGTTTCAGCTTCATCTACGTCCTCTTCTATTTCTATAATATTGCCTTCAAATTCATCACCCTTGTATAGACCCTCAATATACTACTTCCACCCTCCAGCGTTTCCTTCTTTCCTTAGGACTGGTTTTCCATCTGAGCTCTTGATATTCATACAGCTGCTTTTATTTTCTCCAAAAGCCTCATTAATTTTCCTGTAGCCAGTAACCATTTTTTCCTCCAGTGAAATTTGCTTACAAATCCTTTCATTCTAGCTACTCCCGCTTAGCCCTTTTGCTCTTCCCGTCAACCTAATTTTTTAGACATTTGTATTCCCTGTCACCTGTTTCATCTGCTGGTTTTTATATTTTCTTCTTTCATCAGTTACACCTAATATGTCCTTTGTTATCCAAGGATTTCTACTACGCTTTGTCTTTTTACCTACCTGATCCTTTGCTGTCTTCACTATTCAATTTCTCAAAGCTACCCATTCATCTCCTACTGTACTCTTCTTCCTGATCTAGTCAATCGTTGACTAATGTTCGCTCTGAAACTCTCAACAACCGCTTGGTATTTCACCGTATCCACGTTCCATCACCTTAATTTCCTACATTTTTGAATTTGCTTTTGTTTTAATCTACAGTTCGTAACCAATAGCTGTGGTCAGAGTCCATATCTGCCCCTGAAAAGTCTTACAATTTAAAATCTGTGCCTTAAAATTATATAGACAATTTTAAACCTCCCGGCATCTCGAAGTATCTTCCATGAACGCAACCTTATTTTATGATTCTTAAACCAAGTGTTAGCGATGATTAAATTACGCTCTATGCAAAATTCTACCAGGCGGCTTCTACTAGGCGGCTTCCTCTTTAACTCCTTTCCGCCAGTCCATATTCGCCTACTGTCTTGTCTTCTGTTCCTTTTCCTACTCTCGAATTCCACTGCCCCATCACCATTAAATTTTCGTCTCCCTTAACTTTCTGGATAATTTCTTTTATCTCATCATACATTGCTTCAGGCTCTTCGTCATATGCGGAGCTAGGTGCCATGTAAACTTGTACTACTGTGGTAGGTATGGGCAGAGTGTCTATCATGGCCATAATAATGTTTTCACTATGCTCTTCATAGTATCTTACACGCATCCCTATTTTCTTATTCATTATTAAACACACTCCTGCATTTCTCCTATTTGATTTTGTATTTATAAGCCTGTGTTCACCTGACCAGAAGGCCTGTTTCTCCTGTCACCGATCTTCACTAACTCCCACTATATAACTTTAATCTGTCCATTTCCCTATTTAAATTTTCTACCTACCACCCGGATTAAGGGATCTAACATTCTTCGCTCCGATCCGTAGAACGCCAGTTTTGTTTCTCCTGATGACAACTTCCTGAGTATTTCGCTCCCGGAGATCCGATGGGAGACTACTTTACCTCCGGAATATTTTAGCGAATAGGATGCCATCATCATTCAGCTATACAGTAGATCTGCATGATCTCGGGAAAAATTACGGCTGTAGCTTTCCCTTGCTTTCAGCCGTTCGCAGTACAAGCACAGCAAGGCTATTTGTTGGTACAAGGCCAGATTATTCAATCATCCAAATTGTTGCTGCAGCAAGTACTGAAAAGGTCGCTACCTCTCTTCAAGGTCCACACATCTGTCTGGCCTCTCAACAAAAGACATCTCTCTGTTGTGCTTGAACCAGCGTTACAGTTGTGTGTTACTGAGACACGCAAGCTACCCCACCGACGGCAGGATCAATGGTTCATCGATTATACACTCCTGGAAATGGAAAAAAGAACACATTGACACCGGTGTGTCAGACCCACCATACTTGCTCCGGACACTGCGAGAGGGCTGTACAAGCAGTGATCACACGCACGGCACAGCGGACACACCAGGAACCGCGGTGTTGGCCGCCGAATGGCGCTAGCTGCGCAGCATTTGTGCACCGCCGCCGTCAGTGTCAGCCAGTTTGCCGTGGCATACGGAGCTCCATCGCAGTCTTTAACACTGGTAGCATGCCGCGACAGCGTGGACGTGAACCGTATGTGCAGTTGACGGACTTTGAGCGAGGGCGTATAGTGGGCATGCGGGAGGCCGGGTGGACGTACCGCCGAATTGCTCAACACGTGGGGCGTGAGGTCTCCACAGTACATCGATGTTGTCGCCAGTGGTCGGCGGAAGGTGCACGTGCCCGTCGACCTGGGACCGGACCGCAGCGACGCACGGATGCACGCCAAGACCGTAGGATCCTACGCAGTGCCGTAGGGGACCGCACCGCCACTTCCCAGCAAATTAGGGACACTGTTGCTCCTGGGGTATCGGCGAGGACCATTCGCAACCGTCTCCATGAAGCTGGGCTACGGTCCCGCACACCGTTAGGCCGTCTTCCGCTCACGCCCCAACATCGTGCAGCCCGCCTCCAGTGGTGTCGCGACAGGCGTGAATGGAGGGACGAATGGAGACGTGTCGTCTTCAGCGATGAGAGTCGCTTCTGCCTTGGTGCCAATGATGGTCGTATGCGTGTTTGGCGCCGTGCAGGTGAGCGCCACAATCAGGACTGCATACGACCGAGGCACACAGGGCCAACACCCGGCATCATGGTGTGGGGAGCGATCTCCTACACTGGCCGTACACCACTGGTGATCGTCGAGGGGACACTGAATAGTGCACGGTACATCCAAACCGTCATCGAACCCATAGTTCTACCATTCCTAGACCGGCAAGGGAACTTGCTGTTCCAACAGGACAATGCACGTCCGCATGTATCCCGTGCCACCCAACGTGCTCTAGAAGGTGTAAGTCAACTACCCTGGTCAGCAAGATCTCCGGATCTGTCCCCCATTGAGCATGTTTGGGACTGGATGAAGCGTCGTCTCACGCGGTCTGCACGTCCAGCACGAACGCTGGTCCAACTGAGGCGCCAGGTGGAAATGGCATGGCAAGCCGTTCCACAGGACTACATCCAGCATCTCTACGATCGTCTCCATGGGAGAATAGCAGCCTGAATTGCTGCGAAAGGTGGATATACACTGTACTAGTGCCGACATTGTGCATGCTCTGTTGCCTGTGTCTATGTGCCTGTGGTTCTGTCAGTGTGATCATGTGATGTATCTGACCCCAGGAATGTGTCAATAAAGTTTCCCCTTCCTGGGACAATGAATTCACGGTGTTCTTATTTCAATTTCCAGGAGTGTACATTTAATTGCGTGTATAAGGCAAAAAATAAACGATATTACCTACAGAAACATAAATTTCGAAGCAAGAAATTATCAAATACGCACAAAAATACTCCCCTTTTATTACGGGAAATACCTGTTCGCAGTCCCAGGTGGCATAACCAGAAGGCAGCATGTTGTTAGCAGATCGTGTACTTGGGCCTCCCCTTGCTGGTGATCTACTACAAGATTTTGAAACATGTTCTTGACATGGCCAAGGATAAAACACTTATTGTTGAGCAGTTCTTCAAATAACTCCTACGAAGTAGTTCAAATCACCCGATACAACTAGACGCCATTGCCACCATGCAGACTGGCTTTTCCGCTGTTATTTTGTGCACATGTCTCCTAATATTCAATTTTATCAGTTACATCCCTTTGCTTCTAACAATCCCAGAAAGACACCCTTAAACAAAAAAAGAGAAAAAGTCTGAATACGAACGAAGTATCCGAATGAGGCCGAAATCGGTCCCTATGATGTACAGGGTTATTACAAATGATTGAAGCGATTTCACAGCTCTACAATAACTTTATTATTTGAGATATTTTCACAATGCTTTGCACACACATACAACAACTCAAAAAGTTTTTTTAGGCATTCACAAATGTTCGATATGTGCCCCTTTAGTGATTCGGCAGACATCAAGCCGGTAATCAAGTTCCTCCCACACTCGGCGCAGCATGTCCCCATCAATGAGTTCGAAAGCATCGTTGATGCGAGCTCGCAGTTCTGGCACGTTTCTTGGTAGAGGAGGTTTAAACACTGAATCTTTCACATAACCCCATAGAAAAAAGTCGCATGGGGTTAAGTCGGGAGAGCGTGGAGGCCATGACATGAATTGCTGATCATGATCTCCACCACGACCGATCCATCGGTTTTCCAATCTCCTGTTTAAGAACTGCGGAACATCATGATGGAAGTGCAGTGGAGCACCATCCTGTTGAAAGATGAAGTCGGTGCTGTCGGTCTCCAGTTGTGGCATGAGCCAATTTTCCAGCATGTCCAGATACACGTGTTCAACCGTTTCTTCGCTCACTGCAGGCCGACCCGTTGATTTCCCCTTACAGAGGCATCCAGAAGCTTTAAACTGCGCATACAATCGCCGCATGGAGTTAGCAGTTGGTGGATCTTTGTTGAACTTCGTCCTGAAGTGTCGTTGCACTGTTATGACTGACTGATGTGAGTGCATTTCAAGCACGACATACGCTTTCTCGGCTCCTGTCGCCATTTTGTCTCACTGCGCTCTCGAGCGCTCTGGCGTCAGAAACCTGAAGTGCGGCTTCAGCCGAACAAAACTTTATGAGTTTTTCTACGTATCTGTAGTGTGTCGTGACCATATGTCAATGAATGGAGCTACAGTGAATTTATGAAAACGATTCAGTCATTTGTAATAGCCCTGTAGAAGTACTAACAGATGATTACTATTTAAAGAAAATCTGTATTATTTATCCAAGAAAAAGAGGTTCACAAATTCAGCAACTCAATCGGTCCCTCTCTGGCCCTTATGCAAACAGTTATTCGACTTGACACTGATTGATAGCGTTGTTGGATATACTACAGAGGGATATCGTGCCTAATTCTATCCAGTTGGCTCGTTAGATACTCAAAATCTAGAGTTGGTTGGAGGGCCCTGCCCATAATGCTCCAAACGATCTAAGTTGGGGACGTATCCGGCGACCTCTCTGACCAAGGTAGGGTTCGACAAGCACGAGGACAAGCAGAAGAAACTCTCACCGTGTGCGGGCGGGCATTGCCTTGTTAAAGTGTAAGCCCTCGACAATTTGCATGAAGGACAACAAAACGGGCCGTAGAGTATCGTTACGGCACCGCTATGCTGTAAGGGCGTCGCTGATGACAATCAAAAGGGTCCTGCTATGAAATGCCTATCACTTCTGGCTGTCGGGACGTATGGCGAGTGAGAGATTGGTACCTGACCACTGTCTGGGGCGTCCGCAGAGACGTCTTCACTGGTTATTGGGACTCAGTTCGAAGCGGGATTCATCTCTGATGAAAATTCCACTCCTGTCGATGGGATTCCAGCCCGAAGACGTGTCTGGAGGCACCTCGGAATCGGTGGGATACCAATCTGATTGTCGCCCGCCATACGGCCATACATTGCTTCAGGCTCTTCGTCATATGCGGAGCTAGGTGGCATGTAAACTTGTACTACTGTGGTAGTTATGGGGTGTCATTGCATTTCATAACAGGAGCCCTCCTATTGCCTTCCGCGGCACCGTTAGAGCACGGCAGTATGTCGACGACATTCTACGCCCCGTTTTGTTGCCCTCCTTGGAAAGCCGTCGGCACACGACGAGAGCCTCTACTGCTTCTCTTCGAGCTTTACCAAATCCTACCTTTGTCAGCAAGGTCGACGGATCTCTCCCCAATTGAGAAAATTTGAAGCATTAGGGGCAGGACTCTCCAGCCACTTCGGCATTTCGCGGATCTAATGCGCCAGTTGGACAGAATTTGGCACGATATCCTTCAGAACGACATCCACCAACTACATCAATCAGTGCCAACCCTAATAATCGCTTGCGTAAGGACCAGAGAAGAAGCCACGCATTATTGACTTGGTCAGTTTGTGAAACTCTTCCCTTGAATAAATCATCCATTTTTTTTCTAAAATTGTAATCATTTGTTTGTGTGTATATGTAGTTCCCATCTACCGATTACCGTCGCATTCGGATTTGGAATAATAGAAGAGACAATGCTCAGTTTCTATGCTGGAATGCATTTTTGAGAATGATTGCAGTGTATGTGGACGGGATGCGAATCTGCTGGTGTGGTATCCTACCCTCTGCAACAGTGCTGCACACCCGCTGGCCTGGCGCACGTGGGCACGTGTCCGCTCTGCAGTCCTCCGCGTGTCGCATTCCTGCCGCGGCACGTGCGAGCGCCCGCAGCCCGCCACACGCTCGTCATGCGGCGCCCGTGCCGCACTGTGCATGCGGGCTCGGCCAGACACACAAACGTAGCCAGCAGCGTAGTCACTCCACCAGAAATCGCTCCCATTCGTTTACGATATCCGTGAAAAGCACTGGCTATATCTGCAGAAATAACGCGCTTGCTGTTTTACCCTCAACGAAGAAACACATTCTCAAAAATAATTGCACATGTCCTTTTACGTCATTACTGAGGAATATACAAAATAGACACCAACGTGCCGAAATAACACAAGACCACAGAAGCATGAACACTGGCACATGCGAAGAAAACACTTTCGGTCAATGTCTATACCTGTGCCTACATTCATACTCCACAAGTCACCTTGGCGGAGGGTACAGTGTGTACTACTGTTACTTCTCACATTTCCTATTCCAGTCGTGAATGTTTCGCGGAATTAACGAATGATAGTAAGCTTCTGTTGGGCTCAAATCTTTCTAATTTTATCTTCGTGGTATTTTCGCGAGATATACACTAACGGCCATTAAAATTGCTTCACCAAGAAGAAATGCAGATGATAAACGGCTATTCATTGGACAGCTATATTATACTAGAACCGACATGTGATTCCATTTTCACGCACTTTGGGTGCATAGATCCTGAGACCAGTACCCAGAACAACCACTTCTGTCCCTAATAACGGCCTTGATACGCCTGGCCATTGAGTCAGAGCTTGCATGACGTGTACAGGTACAGCTGCCCATGCAGCTTCAACACGATACCACAGTTCATCAAGAGTAGTGACTGGCGTATTGTGATGAGCCAGTTGCTCGGCCACCATTCACCAGACGTTATCAACTGGTGAGAGATCTGGACAATGCGCTGACCAGGGCAGCAGTCGAACATTTTCTGTATCCAAAAAGGCCAGTACGGGACCTGCAACATGCGGTCGTGCATTATCCTGCTGAAATGTAGGGCTGTGCAGGGATCGAATGAAGGGTAGAGCCACGGGTCGTGACACATCTGAAATGTATCTTCCACTGTTCAAAGTGCCGTCAATGCGAACAAGAGGTGACCGAGACGTGTAACCAACGCTACCCCATACCATCACGCCGGGTGATACGTCAGTATGGCGATTACGAATACACGCTTCCAATGTGGTTCACCGCAATGTCGCCTAACGCGGATGCGACCATCATGATGCTGTAAACAAAACCTGGATTCATCCGAAAACATGACTTTTTGTCATTAGTGCACCCAGGTTCGTCGTTGAGTACACCATCACAGACGCTCCTGTCTGTGATGCAGCGTCAAGGGTAATCGCAGCCACGGTATCCGAGCTGATAGTCCATGCTGCTGCAAACTTCGTCGAACTGTTCGTGCAGATGGTTGTTGTCTTGCAAAAGTCCCCATCTGTAGACTCAGGGATCGAGACGTGGCTGCACGATCCGTTACAGCCATGCGGATAAGATGTCTGTCATCTCGACTGCTAGTGATACGAGGCCGTTGGGATCCAGCACGGCGTTCCGTATTACCCGCCTGAACCCACCGATTCCATATTCTGCTAACAGTCATTGGATCTCGACCAACGCGAGCAGCAATGTCGCGATACGATAAACCGCAATCGCGATAGGCTACAATCCAACCTTTATCAAAGTCGGAAACGTGAAGGTACGCATTTCTGCACCTTACACGAGGCATCACAACAACGTTTCACCAGGCAACGCCGGTCAACTGCTGTTTGTGTATGAAAAATCGGTTGGAAACTTTCCTCATGTCAGCACGTTGTAGGTGTCGCCACCGGCGCCAACCTTGTGTGAATGCTCTGAAAAGCTAATCATTTGCACATCACAGCATCTTCTTCCTGTCGGTTAAATTTCGCGTCTGTAGCACGTCATCTTCGTGGTGTAGCAATTTTAATGGCGAGTAGTGTACGTAGGAGAATGCGATATATTTGTTGACTCTTCTACGAACGTGCGCTCTTGGAACTCGAAAAGTAAACCACACAGCGATGCGAAACGTTTCTCTTGCAGAGTGAACCACTGCAGCTGGTTAATTATTGCTGTGATGGTTTCGTGCTTGCTAAATGAAACTGTAACGAAACGAGCTTCGAATCTTCTCTATTTTTCTCTATCGGCTCTATCTAGTACGGATCTCTGAGTGACGAGCAGTATTCAAGTACTGGCCAGACTAGTGTTTTGTAAGCTACCTCCCTTGTTGACGAACTAGATTTCGAGAGAATTCCTACAATGAATCTATATCTGGTGTCTGCCTTTCCTGCGATTAGCTGTGGGCGCTTGTTCCACTTTAAATCTGATCGTACGCACAAGCCTAGATTTTTTTGAAAAGTAATTGCTTCCAGTGACTGTTCTGCAATCGTGTGATCAAAAAGTAATGGTTCTTTTTGTCTACGTATACGTAATCCGTTACATTTGTTTCTGTAGAGGATCAACTGCCACTTCCCACATCAAACGTCGATCTTCTGTAGGTCTTCCTACGTTTCCTAGCATCCTAAATTCCTGCATACGACAGTGTCAGCCGCGAAAGGCCTCATGGGTATTTTGATATTCTGTACTATGTCATTCATATATACTGTAAAAAGTATTGGTCCCATAACAGTCCTTTGCTGTACGTCCGTAGTTGCTGTTACGTCTGACTTTTCTCCATTTGGAGAGACATGCTCTTCTCTTCAGTCCACTTACACAGCTAGCCTGATATTCTGTACGATTGTATTTTGTTCTTTAGACGGTAGTACGGAACTGTATCGAAAACCTAACGGAAGCCAAGGAACACGGCATCTACCTGGGCGCCAGTATCTACAGCTTCTTCGGTGTCGTGGACGAACAGAGCGAGCTGCGTTTCATATAGTCGCTGTTTCAAGAACCCATGTTCATTCCTACAATGGAGAGCTTACCTGGTTTCAAATGTTGGTACCAATATGCTCAGATGCAGAGTGTGAAAACACCAATGAATACGTAACTGGAGCTGCTTTTTCGTTTGGTTGTAACACAAAATGTACAATTACGATATGAGATTAGGTACTGAACACTACCTTAAATAGACACTTGGATACCGTTGCTTCTAAACATGCAATGAAACTATAATTAAATAAATAAAGGTAATAATATATAATGATATTAGAATACAGGCAAGTTACTGGACGCTATTGACAATTGGTGACAATGCGAAAAAATTAAGTACAAGCGGTATTATACTGCTACTTTTGGTGAACCTGCAAAATGGAAAAGGAGGTATCACTGGAGGATAAATGAAACGCTGCAGAAGCATGCATAACTAGATGCCGCCTATTGGAAAACTAGCTTAGGGCTCGCTACTTCGCTCACATGTACTGTATGGTTTGCATTTCTTTTTTTTTATTTAATAGAATTTTTATGTTGTTATCAGCTTTCAACACCTAACCTTTTCACGTTAATTATGGCCGTAGAACCATGGCCTTTTTTCCGAATTTCCCGACTGCTCTTCCGACCAAAAAACTGTTTTTCTAGCTGGAGTCCAAGATTTTCATTTATCATGTCTTTTGCGTTCTCGTAACGACATTTCCATACAAACTTTCAGCCCCTAACGCATATTTGTTTATATCCGACCAGGAAGTGAAAAACCAGTTTTTGCAGATGTAGTTTTACAAATCTTTTAATACAAGATATATTTTCTGAAATATTTGCATTCCCTATTTCACCCGCTTAGGTGATGAGCTTCCAAAAGCAATGAAACACGTATTATTTTATTCCTAACGGAGAAGTCATATACAAATTTTCCTAAATTTAGCTTGAAAATGCTTCCAAAATAAAATAATTTCAAAAACTTTTCATTCTCTATTTCACTCCTTCCAGGGCTTGAATTTCCAAGAACAGTGGAACATAATTTTTTTGTTTCTAACCGAGGAGTCAAATACCAATTGTCACAGATGTAGCTTTCAAAATCCTTTAGAAGTTCCTTAATAAAGATTTTTTTAAAGAAATATTCACCTACTCTTTTCTCCTCTTAGCGGCTAAATTTCCAAAACTGACGAAACAGGTATTTTTTATTTCTGACTGAGTAACCAAATGCCAATTTTTGTAGTTCTATCTTCAAATTTGCCTTAATAGCTACATATTTTCAAAAAGCCTTTCATACCCTGTTTCACTCCCTTAGGAGTAGAATTTCGAATAAACCCTTCTTAAACGATGCCTACAGTATATGACCCCCACCCTCCCCAAATTTCCAGTTTCTGCCCTCAGCGGTTTCGGTTGGGCGACGACGACTCAATGAATGAATGTGGTTCTATTTCACCCACTTAGAAGTTGAATTTCGATAAACACTGGAACACGTATTTTTCCTTTTTATTTTTAACCGATAGACCAAATACCAATTTTCATAGATGTAGTTCTGAAAATATTGTAGTAGTTCTTTAATAATGATTCATTTTAAAAAAATTTACTCCTATAGCGGTTAAATTTCCATAAATACTTTAACATGTATTGGGATTGCGAAAAATCCCTTCTTAAGCAATGCGTAAAATATAAGATCAAGACTCTCTCCAAATTTCAATTTTCTGCCCGTAGCGGTTTGGGTTGGGTAATAATCGGACATTCAGTCACGACATTTCCCTTTGGCATATAGATTACAGAGATCTTCGGATAAAAGAGAAGTAGTTGTTTGAATCTCAAGAGCTGAAGTGACAAGCCAGTACTAAGATACGAAGAGATATGTTGTTGAACTCCGTGTCTATTATTCAGCTAGTGAGTATTGATGGAAACAGCAACCGGCCATAAATTTGTTGATGGCAATAACAACCAGCAACAAATTTGTGGCTGACTGATACATCCACCAATAATCCTTTCGAGAAGGTAAAGATGAAAGAAGTAATGTAGAGGGGTTATGCAACGGAAATGAAATTGGAGACTATAGAAATTGAAGAGAAAGTAAGTGAAGATGGGGCATATCACAATGCAAGCAGAATCTGATAGAGAAGTGAAGGGCCTAAGTCGAAACAAGGTTAACAAGGTTCCTGGAGTAAAAACTCCATTTAAAAAAAAGCATATGCTGACATGTCTGAGTGTTATAGAACCATCAGCAGAATAAGTTATGTCTGAAAAAAAAATTAATACGAATTATTTAGAAAAAAAATGTAAAAACGGCTAGAAGCCGACCTCTGAGAAGACCGAGTTGGGTTCCAGAGAAACGCAGGAGCACTTGAGGCAACAATAACCTTACGAAATATCTTCGAAGCCAAATTACATAAAGGCAAACCAACGTTTACATGATTTTTGGATTTAGAGAAAGCTTTTGATAATGTTAACTGGATTTCACTCTGTGGTATTCTGAAGGTAGCAGGAATGAAATACAGAGAGCAAAAAACTACCCACGACTTCTACATAAACCAGACTGAAGTTACAAAATTCTAAGGACATGAAAAGGATGCAGTAGATACTGGAATTGCCTATTCCCAGTGTTATTCAGTCACTGGAAAGAAAACAAAGAAAATTTGGGAAGTTCGTTGAAGTTCAAGGAGAATAAATGAAACTTTGAGGTTTATCAATGACGTTGTAATTCTGCCGTAGGCATCAAAATTTGTTTAATAGCTCCGATTTAGTGGTGCTGTCAACGCTAATGTTACTACTGGTTTCACGCAGTAAGGGTTTTGATTGTATTTTGCCACGGCTGCACTTTCCATCCAACCAGAATATCTTGCGATTTTTCGTCGGATTTCGAGACAGAGCTTCATTGTGGAAGCTGTTAAAAGCATATCGTATTAAAGTCAGCGCTGAGTTTCCAGTTTAAGTCAAACGTCTCCATGCTTGAAGAATTGCCAACGGCCTTGCCGCAGTGGTAACACCGGTTCCGGCCAGGTCACGAGCGTTAAACGCTGTCGGGCTTTGACGAACACTTGGATGGGTGGCCGTCCGATCTACCGAGCGCTGTTGGCTAGCGGGGTGCACTAAACCTTTATGAGGCCAGTTAAGGACCTACTTGATTGGGAATTACCGGCTCCGGTCACGAAAACGGAGAACGGCCAGGAAAGCGGTGTGCTGACCGTATGCCTCTTCATATCCCCATCCAGTGAATCCTATGGGCAGAGGACGACACGGCGATCGGTCGATACCGTTGGGCCTTCAAGGCCTGTAAGAATGGAGATTAGTTTTTAATCTTGCAGATTTTATGTTCTTTTGAAACTGGCATGCTTTTTTAGTTGCTTCTGCAACAGTTTTCTGACGTATTTTCTGTGCTGTGTGCGCTACGGTCGCAGGTTCGAATCCTGCCTCGGGCATGGATGTGTGTGATATCCTTAGGTTAGTTAGGTTTAAGTAGTTCTAAGTTCTAGGGGACTGATGACCTCAGAAGTTAAGACCCATAGTGCTCAGAGCCATTTGAATCATTTTGAACCTAGCTATCGCGAGCGGTCGCCCTAGCCTTAGGCTACACGAGCATGCTTCCCGGCAAGACCCAGACTCCCATATGTCGTCAAACATGTGTCTATAACCTTCACTCGTACATGTAGTATGTATATCCCCGGACAGGGGAGACATTTTAACTAAAGGTCGCTTGCCCGGTTCGCCGGTTAAATACGACACTACAGAGCCTGTGGTGTTCAGAAGTACGATGCAATGTTCCTTTGGACATGGACATACTTGTGAAGGAGCATTATATCGTACTTCTGAACACCACAGGCTCTGCAGAGTCGTATAAATATATCAACTGCCTCAGCTACTATTTCTTTGAATTTCAGCCACATCTGTACTCTTATAACTGGAAAGGAATGGACATTATCTCTTAGGAAGGTATCACGCGAATTCTTACCTCCTTTTCTAAACAGATATATTTCGCTTTGGTTTTTGCTGGATTTGGATATTGCGGCGGTCAGTCTTGGTACAATGAGCTTGTGGTCACTAATCCCTGTATGCATCATGATGCTTCATTTTTGCTCAGTGTTATTTGTTGCTAGGAGGTCAGTTATATTTTGCTACATTTACAGTTCGAGTTAACACAGCCGCCCGTTGTGGCCAAGCGCTTCTAGGCGCTTCAGTCCAGAACCGCGCTGCTGCTACGGTCGCAGGTTCGAATCCTGCCTCGTGCATAGATGTGTGTAATTTTCTTAGGTTAATTATGTTTAGGCAATTCTAATTTCTAGGGGACTGATGACCTCAGATGTTAAGTCACATAGTGCTCAGTGCCATTTGAACCATTTTATACCTACCACCGACTCTAAACATGTATTTTCTGCTCCAACATATCGAAGGTAATTTGAACTCCCCACCAACTGTAATTGCTTGAGTGAGGTACCTGTCTGATATGATAGTGAATTCTTCTTTGAACTGTTCAGCAACTGACTCATATGAATCGGGGGTTGGGGCGGGGGAGGGGGGGGGCGGTAAAAGAAAACTATACTTATTCCGCTCGTCGTAACCTATACCCTTTCTAACACATACGAACTGTCTAATACAGTTTCGCAACAAGACAAACACACCGTCACCACTTGTATTTAATCTGTCCTTACTGAACACCATTAGGTCCTTTATCTCAGGATTTAGCCAGTTTTCGGTACCTACAACAATCTGAGCTTCAATGCTTTCTTTTAGGGCTAGGAGCCACGCTTCCGTCCCAACACAGCTACGACAGCTTGCAGTACTGCTTGTCGCTGTCCCTACCCTCTTCCTGTATTCGTTCTGCACTCTTTGACATTGAAGCTCTATCAGTACTTCCCTGAGCCCTTCTAAGCTAAACAACCGCCCATTCTACTCCACACAACCCCGGCTACCCATGTAGCCGCCGCCCTTGTGCAGTGGACTTGTGACCTATTAAGCCGAACCCGAAACCCCAACACCGTATGGCGCAAGTAGAGAAACTTCCAACCTAGACGGTCGCAGAACCGTCGGGGCCTCTGATTCAGACGCTCCTCTTTGCTCTGTACCGAAAGTCCACAGTCGTTCCTGGCGACGGTGCTACAGATACCGAGCTCCGCCTTCGCCTCGCAGGCAAGATTGACAGCCTTCACCACTTCAGCTAGCCGGCCAAAACCAAGGAGAACCTCCTCCGATCCAGTCCAATCTCTACATATTCTTTCTGCAATGCGATACATTGGCACCAGCGATGGATGACTTGATGGTACGTAATAGAATTCTACGTATTGGCTGTTCAAGGAACGTTCCTCCTCGAAAATTACCTTGTCATTATGCTGGAAGTGCCTGTCACGCAATGGATCCCTCTTCGACAAGAGAGTAAAAAGTCACTGAATTCCATGTCAGAAACATGCAGAGAAGGAAGCAAAATTGGATAGCCCAGAGAAGCTGCAGGTGTCGGGTTTTCCTGTGTGGAACTGGGGCATAGCCCTGGAGCTAAAATACGTCTTGGACGGTACCCGTCGACGTTTAGTGTTGACAGCGTTCCGTAGCCTCGTCATCAGATATCTGTAGTATGCTCCTGTGCGATTTTCCCCTTACGGAGATAATCAGTTGACACCACACCATGGTAGACGTGAAAAACACGCACCATCACCCTGCCCAAAGATGGTTTGGCCCTCTGTGTTTTCGGCGGTGGAGAATCCAAACGTTTCCACGGCTTGCTTTGCTCCATTGTTTCGGGGTGTAGTCATAGTGACACACCCAGCACTCGTCTACGATGGTTGGGCGCCTATGCAATATAAGTCATCTGGATTGGCATTATGTAGCTGCTACTGCTTCGGTTGGTTGGCCTATTTGAACGGGTGTGGGCAGTCGCGGAAACCAGCGGCCGGCGACATTTGTGTTGTTCAAACTGTGGTAAAGGTTCAAATGGTTCAAATGGCTCCTGAGCACTATGGGACTTAACATCTGAGGTCATCAGTCCCCTAGAACTTAGAACTACTTAAACCTAACTAACCTAAGGACGTCGCACACATCCATGCCCGAGGCAGGACACGAACTTGCGACCGTAGCGGTTAAAAACTGATCAGTGATGGTTTTCACTTTTCGTACTATTGACCCGACTGTGATACGTGTGTCTTCATGTGCCCTGGCCCCTACTCCACTTATGACAGTTTGTTTCTTACAAGTATAAAAAGAAAGTTCAGATGTGTGTGAAATCTTATTGGACTTAACAGCTAAGGTCATCAGTCCCTAAGCTTACACACTACTTAAGCTAAATTATCCTGTGGATAAACACACACATCTATGCCCGAGGGAGGACTCGAACCTCCGCCGGGAAAAGCCGCACATTCCATGACTGCAGCGCCTCAGACCTCTCAGCTAATCCCGCGCGGCTTACAAAGAGAGAGATTGTGTGCCACTTCGTTCATGACCATTCGGAGTTCTTTCACCACAATGGCAGAGCCGGTTTTTTTCAGTCGTTGCACCATACGATGGGGAATTTTTGTCGTTCACTCCTTCAGATCTACAAACATTGTAGCATCTTTGTTCTCCTTCAAATGCAGAAAATTAATAACCACATGATACTACACTTAAGAAACTGAATGCGCTATTTTGTTCTGTCTCTTCTAGTGGCGTGCCTCGGTACTGTGGTCCGGGTATCTCCATGTGTACCAAGTCTACAAACAAAGAAAAATTTAATCACGTAAGTTGTTGTTTAAACTTCGCCTTAGGCAAAAAAGAATATGTTTCTTTTTCTATTTTCCCAGACATGTTTCGACAGCTATGGGTTGTCTTTTGTGGGCCTCGATTAATTTCTCTGGAACATCAACAAAATTCATGGCGGTTCTTCAGATTTAGGGTTAAAATCTAAAACAAGAGCAATTTTTTAAAATTTGTTTCGACTGTTCATCTAAAATAATAGTACTTATGAAAATGGTGTGTTTTTACGCCTTTTTGTTGTTTTGCCAACATGTCATCTGAAAACTCGTCGAAAAGAAATTTGCTTATTTTCAAAATATTTATTCGTGAGTATTGGTTGTGTGTATTACTATGCTTATGCCTTTCCGTCAGTTGTGCACATCTGGCGGATGTTCCTTTACTGTTGCGTTTTAAGCGCTGCTTTTCATCAGTTTTTTATGTTTCACTCTCAACTATTTTCACATTTTTATACACAATACTGGAGCCGAGAAAACATTTATGTTGCCATACTCAGGCGCCATGGTCGCCGCTCATTTGTTCATATTTTTGGTTCTGTTGAGTATGGCGTCAGATTTGAATGTTTGCTGAAAAATATTGTGGTGTGTCTGCCGGGGGAGTTCTTACGTGATGTGTGTGTGTGTGTGTGTGTGTGTGTGTGTGTGTGTGTATGTGTGTGCGGGTGGATGGGTGAGAGAAAGCGAGAAGGGGGCGAGGGAGGGAGAGAGCTGGAATGCCGGCCGCGGTGGCCGTGCTGTTCGAGGCGCTCCAGTCCGGAGCCGCGCTGCTGCTCCGGTCGCAGGTTCGAATCCTGCCTCGGGCATGTATGTGTGATGTCCTTAGGTTAGTTAGGTTTAAGTAGTTCTAAGTTCTAGGGGACTGATGACCACAGCAGTTGAGTCCCATAGTGCTCAGAGCCATTAGAGCGGGAAAAAGAGGAGAGGGTATTGAGAAGCAGATGTTTTTGGATATTAGAGAGTTTTTGAATACTGTGTTTCGTATGGGAAAGTGTCTTTGTGGAATTCGTTGAAAGCTGCGAAAAGTGTTTTGTCATACAGCATTGTACATTTGTTCAAGACTTTCGTTGCTTGTATCACTACTTTTCGTATGTGATAGTTCTGCTCTGCTGTGAGTTTCTGATAGGGACTGTTGCATTTTCTGAGCATCCTGAGATCATTTTCTGATTTTTGGGCTGTGATTTCCTTTGATGAGATTCTCTGGAAAAATTAAATGTGTACAGTCACTTTTAAGCGTCTGGGGTGCTCATAATATCTAATTTTAAAATGTCTGCTAATTTTTTCTATGTGGACAGACTGGAATGAAATACAAGTTAACTGATAGATTTCAGCTTTGGAAAAATTGTCCGTGGAATTGTTGTTAGTGTTGAGATTCGTTTGTACTTTGCTATTTGTGTGGGATGGTATTTGTGGCCCCTGTTTCGAGTTTTTTCCCCAACATTTGTAGATTTTTGTTGCTGCATGTTAGTATGGTGTCGTCTTCGTGAGGTGTTCCTGGTTCCTGGTTCGTGTGCCTGCCATGTATTCGTGTTCCACGATATTCGTTGTTGATGGTAATTTATCGATGGTTTGTTATTCTTGAATTTTCTTTTTTATTTTCTTTTACAGTTCGTGTATTATCAGTGTTTTGTGCCAACCCTGTCCGGATATCTGGTGTACTGTGTTTAGTTCCTGCGTGTACGTAACCTAGGCCTAATTTTTTTCTTGGTGATAATTAAAATTTTACGATACCTGCCCAAACAAGTCTCAGAAGGCGGGAATACTCGTTTGCAGACCCACGTCCATTAAAAAAAATGTCACATTTTTCGTGAAGAATGCGGTCCTAAGATATTCACCACAGTTCCCAACACGGTCTGTGCTGGACAAGCACGTCATTGACAAGCGCAGATGCCGTGGGCTCGGACCAGCCAGCGAGGTCGGGCAGGGTGAGCACTTGGCAGCGCAGCCCTCCACCCCCTCCCTCCCCGCCCCCTCAGTGCCACGGGATGCTAATGCGGCGGTCGACGTGTAATCAGGCGCGCCCGGCGCCTGGTTTATTGTTGTTTGATCGCGCCACTTAGGGCGCTTAACGAGCGGGCCAGATGAGAGAGCGGCCGGCGCCGCCCAGGGGGGAGAAGCCCGCCGCTGCCAACCATTGCCTTCCGGTCGTCCAGACGTCACTCTCTGATTTAAACCCGCTAATGTGCACGTGGTCCGTCTGTCTGCCCTTCCGCGTCTATAGACCTCTTCTTCGCGTCCTTTCCTTCTTCTCTTTTTTCTTTTCATTCTCTCACTACATCGCGACCGTTCGTAAGCAGAGAATGCGTGACGCGTTGTCGGCGTCCTCATCGCACATACTCGTGGTTTCCCCGTAATGTTCGACGAACTAAGCACACAGAAAAACGAAATTAGTCGCCCTTCAGGGGATCACCAATTTACAGGGTGATTCAGAAAGAGCGCCATCCTTCAACTCTTCACAAGTGCTTTATTAACACAGGTCTTTGTGATTTATAAGTGCAGACGTATTAGTGGATCTCTGGAGTTTCATGCGGTATATATCACTCACCTCTTAAAGATCACATCACTCCACTTTTGTTGGAGCCCTCATGTAGACGAGCTATGAAGCTGCTACACAAAGTGTTCACAACTACAACAACAAGAATACCGACGACTTTAGCCTCTAGCTCCCGGAGATTTGAAAGCGGTTTGGGAATACTCTGTATTCAGGATACGTCGGGAGCCGTCAAATCGGATGTACGTGCCGAAATGAAATGTCCATGGAACCGTTCATGCATTTCATCCATTGACAAACGGGCTGTGTGTGCAGCTGTACCTTCCTGTTTATACCACATGATCGGATGTGGATGGTGCTGTAGCCCAGGGACGACGCAATCCCGAATCTTGGACACATGTGACTCTAAAGTTGCACCAGTGTCGTCCCGAAAAAAATATAGACTGACGATCCCAGGTGCAGTGAGTCCACACCACACCATTAATTCTGGGCTGTGTAGCTCCTGGTCATCGACTTGCTGTGGGTTCTCAGTGCCCAAGAAACGGCAGTTTTGCTTGTTGTCTGCTCCTGACGATAAGAAACGAGCGTCGTCAGTCATCATCAAGCTGTACAAAAATTATTGATTAACCGCTCATATTTCCAGAAACATGTCGCAAAAACGAATAGTGCGACCTTGCCAGTGGGCCTTAAGGGATGCTCTGCCTGTTTGTTGTAGGGCCGTGCTTACAAATCTAGGTATAAAATTCGCCGCACACTGCTGTAGCTCATTTTTATTGTCTTCTGTCAGCGGCGGGGAGATCGTCGAGCTGTTGTTTGAACTGATTTATTTAGCAAAGAAAAATCACCAAACACCTATGTTTTTAAAAGTTACTTTATTTACACAACCAGTTTTGAGATCTCACCAAACCCACCTTCAGACCCATATGCACTTCATTTAAACAAGCAGATATATTGATACATCCATAACTGGAGCCATCAGTATCTGGATTCCGTAAATTCGTTTGTAAAATGTTTATGTTTTAATTAATTACACTACTGACCATTAAAATCGCTACATCAAGATGAAATGCAGATGATAAACGGGTATTCATTGCACAAATATAATATACTAGAACTGACATGTGATTAAATATTCAGTACCCAGAACAACCACCTCTGGCCGTAATAACGGCCTTGATACGCCTGTGAAATGAGTCAAACAGAGCTTGGATGGCGTGTACAAGTACAGCTGCCCATGCAGCTTCAACACGATACCACAGTTCATCAAGAGTAGTGACTGACGTATTGTGACGAGCCAGCTGCTCGACCACCATTGACCAGACGTTTTCAATTGGTGAGAGATCTGGAGAATGTGCTGGCCAGGGCAGCAGTTGAATATTTTCATTATCCAGAAAGGCCCGTACAGGACCTGCAGCATGTGGTCGTGCATTATACTGCTGACATGTAGGGTTGAAATGGCTCTGAGCACAATGGGACTTAACATCTGTCATCAGTCCCCTACAACGTAGAACTACTTAAACCTAACTAACCTAAAGACATCACACACATCCATGCCCGAGGCAGGATTCGAACCTGAGACCGTAGCGGTCGCGCGGTTCCAGACTGAAGCGCCTAGAAATGCTCGGCCACAACGACCGGCTGAAATGTAGGGTTTCGCAGGGATCGAATAAAGGGTAGAGCCACGGGTCGTAACACATCTGAAATGTAACGTCCACTGTTCAAAGTGCCGTCAATGCGAACAAGAGGTGACCGAGGCGTGTAGCCAATGGCACCCTATAACCATCACGCCGGGTGATACGCCAGTATGGCGATTACGAATACACGCTTTCAATGTGGTTCACCGCGATGTCGCCTAACGCGGATGCGACCATCATGATGCTGTAAACAGAACCTGGATTCATCCGAAAAACTGACGTTTTGCCATTCGTGCACGCAGGTTCGTCGTTGAGTGCACCATCGCAGGCGCTCATGTCTTTGACGCAGCGTCAAGGGTAACCGCAGCCATGGTCTCCGAGCTGATAGTCCGTGCTGCTGCAAACGTCGTCGAACTGTTCGTGCAGATGGTTTTTGTCTTGCATACGTCCCCACCTGTTGACTCAGGGATCGAGACGTGGATGCACGATCCGTTACAGGCATGCGGATAAGATGCCTGTCATCTCGACTGCTAGTGATACGAGGCCGTTGGGATCCAGCACGGCGTTCCGTATTACCCGCCTGAACCCACCGATTCCATATTCTGCTAACAGTCATTGGATCTCGACACGCGAGCAGCAGTGTTGCGATACGATAAACCGCAATAGCGATAGGCTACAATCCGATCTTTATCAAAGACGGAAACGTCACGGTACGCATTTCTCCTTCTTACACGAGGCATCACAACAACGTTTCACCATGCAACCCCGGTCAACTGCTGTTTGTGTATGAGAAATCGGTTGGAAACTTTCCTCATGTCAGCACGTTGTAGGTGTCGCCACCGGTGCCAACCTTGTGTGAATGCTCTGAAAAGCTAATCATTAGCATATCACAGAATTTTCTTCCTGTCGGTTGAATTTCGCGTGTGTAGCACGTCATCTTCGTGGTGTAGCAATCTTAATGACTCGTAGTGTAATTAAATTATTTTAAGTAAACACTGAACAAACGAATTCATGGAATCGACAAACTGATGGCACCAGTTATGCATGTATCGATATATATCTTTGTCTATACATGGAGTGTGTAAGAGACTGAAGCTGGCATTTATGAGAGTCCGAAAGTGATCACCTAGATAAAATTACTTCCGTTTGGCAAGTTTTGTTTGGCATATATCTGACAGGTCGCTGTCTCGCATCTGCGACGGATAAAAAGAGATTGTTTGGACTGATGCCTGTACACGGTCGATGTTTTCCCGTGTCTCACATTTGAGGGTCATCAAGGGCGCTTGCTATCACGCACTGACCCATCCCTGCGCCACTTAGCTATCCAACGGTGTACGATATGGTCATCTGGGATGTGCCTGCAATGAATCTGCGGAAAGCTCGCTGGGTCAATATCATTGACCTCGTTCCATTGTAAAGCTCCACCACACGAACACGATCTTGCACAATCCACTTCTCCATCGTAACTGAACTTTCTACTGCATTGCAATGCTGCTAGACGTGTGACCGACCACCTGCATATGCACCTGCAGTCACAAAACCCAACTGACAAGGGGCTTTCTTTCTGACTTACTCTGCCCGCATCTTGTGGTCGTGCGGTAGCGTTCTCGCTTCCCACGCCAGGGTTCCTGGGTTCGATTCCCGGTAGGGTCAGGGATTTTCTCTGCCTCGTGATGGCTGGGTGTTGTATGCTGTCCTTAGGTTAGTTAGGTTTAAGTAGTTCAAAGTTCTAGGGGACTGATGACCATAGATGTTAAGTCCCATAGTGCTCAGAGCCATTTTTTTTCTGACTCACTCTGTAGTATTGGAGGAAAATGTGGCTGTTAAAATCGTAGACGGAGGCGGCAAGATGAATACCGTTGGCAGATTCAGGAGGATGTAGGTTACAGTAGTTACTCGGAGGTGAAGAGGCTTGCATAGGATGGAGTACCATAGACGGCTGTACCAAACTAGTTTCAGACAGAAGACCATAACATACAACGAGACGCTGCCCTAACTACCTCGCTGAGTGGAAATTATGTTGTGATGATACATAGTATGTAGTAATTTAACAAAGTCTTAACTTGAGCTTCGAAGTACTGTATTTTCATCAATACATCTATTTTTGCTGTAATGGTATTGCGTGTGAGTGTGTGTTTCGTTCAAAGTGGTACTCTGTAAAACCACCACATCATTAAACAGTTTATTTTCGCCATTTTATCGTCAACGGAAATTCATCCAAAACTGGTGAAAGTGCGTAAGAAGCCAGCAGTTGTTTTCAAAAGATAAAAATTACTTGCCCGGCTTCAAACTTGACCGTAATTTTCTCGATAAAGATTCACATTAGGAACTCCAGACAAAGATGGAAATATCGAAAAATAATGCCACTGGATGTCTGGTTATTAAAGTTGACGCGGACTTCACATAATAAGTGACACACCATTATGGCAGGCTAAGAAACTTTTATTGATTGCTGCACTACTCTTCAAAATAACACAGTTATGTGGGAATATTTTTCAAAATAGCCCCCAAGCATCTTGAAACAACAGTCGGAACATTCCTCCAATCACTCAATTCATCGATGGCAAAGTTCGTTTCTTGGTCATGACACCATTCAAGATCCGCTGTGTGAAAGACCTCACTGTTGGAAGACCTGTAGTTTGCTGCGAATTAGTACCTCGACTGCCTGGACATTTTAAACAACTGTCGACGTCGATCTCCCTCCTTCTCGATCAGCATCGTTCATATCTTCTCAGCCTTTGTGAACCCGCTCGGAAGTCGCTCCCGCTGCGTGTGACTCTGCAGTTGGTTGATATATCGTCAGAATTTAACCGTCGATGTGTGTGCAATTTAGATGTTTTGCTCACAAGAATCATACTGACAGCGTTTTTCAACTTTGTAGCATATTTCTAATGGCTGCATCGTTTCACTCCCACACTGTAATTCACCTTTAAACTGTACCGCAGCAGAACCGTGTTTATATGAAACGCAGAACATGGGCTCTCTTCTTACAATGCAACACGCTCCTTGCGCAGTGGTACTAGCATGGGAAGACGGGTAAAATTTACTTTTTGAAGTCCCCTCCTTTTTCAGGTTGCTCATTACATAGACATATCGGAATGAAGAGTTTGATGCATATTGGGTGGAGAACATAGTGGAAGGAAGTTCAGAGCAAAGCGGTATCACCTTTACCATTGTTACATAGCGGCTTTTTTTTTCAAAACTACCTCTTAACGTGCTTTATAGTAGAGTAAGTATGGCCGATTACTAAATCAAATAAAGTCACTAATACTGGATGAAAACTAGAGACACTAAAAATAAATGTCAATAACTGGAAATGTAATTAGCTCTATCCATTTTCCTTTTCGTACAGTGAAGGAGTTTTGTAATTTACTTGGACTTGGGCTCTCTGCTGGTTGGAGAAAGGCAAGAGTCACTAAGGGGAGCCACATGGGTTGTAAAGATGTTTCTTCTGGAAGCCAAAGTCTTGTGCAGGTAAACGCTGGAAAGATCTGACTGCCGACCGAGTGCAGCGGCAGGCAGTAGCGAGACTGGCAGGCTCATCATAAAGCTTCACTTGCCTTGAAGGAAAAATAATCCTTTTCAGCAGAGATAAAAATCTGAAAGACAGGAGCAAACATGTCATTTCTAATGTGGGACCAGCCATTAGGCACGAAGAAAACCACCCATAAACGCACTTTAAGAATACAATCACTCTATGGGTAAAAATGTGCAACGTTCGATGACTTAAATGGAGTTATGCTCAAAAATAAATTTTGTCTAAAAAACGCAGTATTCTAATACGATCCCGAGAATTTTCGTCTTACTCTTGTATGTGGAACAAGCCTAAATGAAAATTTTTAAGTCCACAACAGAAGCGCATTTGCAGATTATTGCAATATAAAAGTGAAAGTCTGTGTGCTGGGGAGGCGGGGTGGAGGGGGGGGGAGGGAAGGTAAAAATTGCAGAGGGAGACCGAGAGAGGAGCACAGTAAGCAAATTCAAACGGGTGTGAATTGCAGTAATTATGCGGATACGAAGAAGCTTGCACAAGATAGAGTAGCGCAAAGAGCTGCATCAAACAAGCCTTCGGCTTAAAGACTACAACAACAAGGTATAAGTGAAGCTTGTAGAAAAATAAATGGTTTTGGCTACTTGTTGCATATGAAAAATGAAAGAAAGGCAGGAAAAGTGAAAGAACTGTCTTAAGTAATAAACAAATCTCATAAATTTGTCAAAGTATGAGAAGACGAAACAAAATTACTTCACCGACACTGCTCTCCTGGTGTCAAATATAAACGTGAAATTCAGGAGAAAAGGTCCAAAAAGAATGTCTAGAGCACAGCGTAATACAGAAGTAAAAAGGCCGGTCCTGAGAAAGTCGAAGGAAGTATTTGAAACATGAACTACCAAAAGATATTGAAAATTACGTGCGAGGATAATTTTTGTAACGAAGAGGTACGTTGCAAAATGTTGAAGCAAGAAGACTACCGATAATGTCTCAAAGATCGGCGTCCAGCTATAATTAACATAGGGCTACAAAATGTAATGGTGGTACACGATTGTAAGTGTAGTTAAAGGACAAACTATGTAGCGCAGATTGTAGACAATGCTGGGTGTAACGCAATCATTCGGGAGAAGACGCCGCGCAGGGGCTTTCCGCTTTTTTTGGAGACGGTTACGTGGTATACCGTGGATTTCTAGATTTAGATTCTGAAAATTCGAATACTTAAAATAAGAGATACGCCGAACAAGGATGCCGCGGTTCATTGGTATTCGATATACAGGGGTATGCATTATTGTTAATTATGATTATTATTACTATGTTTTATACAAAATAGGTTGACATTGAAACAAAGAATGAAAAATTTATTATAAAAAATAACAGAAATGGGTTTATGAATTCACAATGATTGCAACACCTAGTGTTCAACGTCTTAAGTGCTTACATTGCCGACCTTCAGCATTTACACATTCCTGTAGTTTGGTTTGTACACTCAAGCACCCTTGAGCACTAAGTTCTTTATTGTTATGTATGTCTTGGCATTCTTCTCTCATGAACTGTCGAAGGTCAAAGTTTCAAAGCTTCATTAATGAGCTGGCATCCGACGTACCCGAAAAGTAACTGAATGTGTGAAGCGACCTCACTGTCATGACTATTCTTTGAAGAAATATTGCAATATCTACAGGCTCAGGCGAGTAACTATGACTACATTCACAGGGAGACGCTTTGAAATTGTGTCCCGGACATCGTCAAGTCCACTTACAGATCTCTGGCCGTTCCAGAACTCCTAAAAAAGAGTGTTCATGACAAAACCCAGAACCCAAATGAGTCTCTAAATCCATTCATATGGAAACGATGCCCTAAAACATTTTCATCTGCGCGTTGTCAGAATTACAGATTATGATGCAGTTCTTGTATTCAATGATGGGAACGGAAGGAGGATCAAGGTATTAGGGAGAATGAGCTTTAAGATAGGTAATTTCACTCCATACATCTTGAGGAAAATAGATTTACAGCGCCTCTCTCCAGCTGAAGAGTCAGTTGAAGCCTTGGCAAGGGAAAGAAGGCAGAAAACAAGAAACTAGAAGAGAAGGCTTGAATGGGCATAGGACTCTGAGTACCAATCATGTTCCTTCTGAAGAGGTGACATAAGAAAAAATCCTTAGGCTGAACTTCAAACTGCATTTCCTGAAAATTATGTTCTTTGATGTTTGTGTACCTTTTTCTTAGAATCTATGGAAGCTACAATTATGAAATTTTGCACACTTATTCCTATGAACCGAATTAATGTTGCGTCAAGAGTAAATTTTGAAATTCTGAGTGTAAGCTGAGATATGGAGCAAAATCCTTGTTGGTTTGCATGTATTTTATATTTTACCCACTGAATTCTAATTTAAAAAATGATTACGATTCTCCTAAACAATACATTATAAAAATCTTTAAGGAACCTTATTATACGCCGATATTAAACGGAGAAAAATTTGTAGAAATCTCTCGAATAGTTTCCGAGAAAAAGGTACATATATTTATTTTTCAAAAGTAAAATTTATAAATCCTATAAATTATTAAATATATATAAAGCAAAAAACTTAAGAGTAAATTTTTTAATTCCATGTAAAGCTGTGTACAAAATTTCATTGCGTATATCAAAATTGTGGATGGCGCATTTTTTAAACAGTGTGTTTTTCATGAACGTTCCCTCTTTAAGCACAGCGGGGAGGAGTTTCATCTTGATGGAAGTAGAACTCTTCATTTAGCTGCTGTAGACGCAGTTAAGGAATCCCAGCATCCCGCAGCATATTGAGATAGGCGCCGTGGGTAACCGTTGAATGGAGAAAAAAGTCCCCAGGGATCCACGACACGAGACGCATGCCCAAACCGTAACACCAGGTTGATTCGCTTGTTTTCGATTACAGCATGCTGGTTTTCTGTGACGTAGTACATACAGTTATAACTATTAAGAGCACATGTCAGCTTGAAATTCGCTTCTTAAGACCAATAAAGTTTCACCTTGCATTTCTCAAAAATCTCACAGAATTCTAAACAACGATCTGGATCATCCTCTAGTAATCCATGAAATATTTGTGACCGATTCACTTGGAATTTTAAACTTTGGATTAGATTACCCAAGGATGTACGGAAAATGTCCATCTCAACATAGGCTCCCCTGCTGGATTTCTTAGGGCTTCGGATAACTGCCTGCACCACTATTATTTCATTTTCATGGGTAGCAACACTCACTCGTTGGCCACGGTTTGCCACATTCCAGATAGACTCAGTTCAATTAAATACGAGTATGACGCCCAGCCTGTAAACTGATACTCTACTTCGTGCAGCTGTATTGAATTCTTCTGTCCATTTCTGTCGAATCTATTCAGCATTCTCTGTTTGCCAGTACTGTTTAATTATTCATTCTGTTGGTCCGTTGGCTGGTAGTTTGTATCAGCCACTGTTAACGAAATATCAGAAAAAAATTAGAAACACGGTGTTGGAACAGATAAAAACGTACCTTTTGTATTCCTACTTATGCATCTACCTGTGTGACTTCATCTCCAGTTTCCTTAGTCTAGCTTTAAGTAAATCGGCATTCTACCTACAGGACGTAATGTGCCAAGCAAGTAAATGCCTATTCTGATCGGACTCAACAAAATATGACCAACACTAAAGAGTGGAACAAAGGATATAACTGTATCACTATGTGCTTATCTTATAAAATTTTTATACCAGAACCACACTGGACTCGTATTCGGGAGAACTGCTGTTTAAACCTGCCTCCGCCCAGCCTGATTTAGGTTTTCCGTGGTTTCCCTAAATTTCTTGAGGAAAAGCCGGGATGGTTCCTTTGGAAAGGAACGGCCGACTTCCTCCCCCATCCTTCTCTAATCCGATGGGACCGATGACATCACTGTTTGGTCCCCTCACCCAAATCAACCAACCAACGAACCATGCTCCTATACAACCAACAGTGTTAAATCGCAGTACATAGGGAAAACCACCGTTAGCTACGTAAATGATGCCCCTTGTTTCAATATTACCGAGCAACAATTTTCAAACTTCCAAAAGGTCTGCAGATAATTCACATGTTACATTCGAGAAAACGTAATGAAATGTATCTCGTATAATAAAGATAGCCGGATAGACAATCGCTGTCAACATAAATGTTATCGGATATGATACGTGCGTATTTGCAGGTACGTAACTAAAGGGAATTACAATCTTATAGGGTTCATATTCATTTCTTCGCATCATTTCCCCTCTTACTACGAAGGGTAGTGAGAAAGTTTCAGTTATTACCACTGGGTAATTTATTTTTTGTTCGTTTGCAGGTACGTATGTGCAGTCCTGACACACTTTAAGTGCACACGTCACAGTGCCGTAATACGTCACTAGAGGAACAACAACACAATTGGGCACCGCCACTGTATCAGTGGGCTTCGATATTTTGCTCTCACTTCCGTAGTGGCTTGTTCCGTATTTCTTCAACAATTCGATCCACAGCCACACAGCTCAACCAACAGTGTCATGGATAACTTAATGTTAACTCAGAACTAGTGTAGTAAGTCTTTGTAGTTGCTAGGGCAGCAAGTGGAATATTTGAACACAAACTGCCTGAACGATATCAGCTGCAACATATGAACTAGGGTGCTATATGAATAAAAGAAGTGTTCAGTTCCTTTCTGTTGTAGAGCGCTGTGGTTCTTGCTGTGGAAAAGCAACGGCTCATACCCCTCCAATCGATAAAGTACGAGTTCCCACACTAGTGCTGCGAGCAGAGGGCGTTGAGACTTGATATATGAACTCGTTTCGTATCTGACAGCCGTTTATCGCACTCCTTTTTGAAGGGCAACATTGCCGGTGCAGGCAAATGAAGCGTGCATATTACATAACGAACTCTGACGTTCCTAATAACAGATAGCCATATCAGGTGTAGCTAATGAGCGTCGTTGACACTCATGCAAGAAGGTAGCTGTAGTTAACACCGTAGTAATTGGAACCAGTAACTATCTCTATTCCAACGAATGCAACTGCCACATTCAACCAGTCAACAAACTGAAGCATTTTCGACTGTGACTCCATACGAGATTTATGTGAAAGTTTCAAAAATCGTTTAAAAACAGCTGTGTAATGTAATTAAATCATTATACTACAGGATGAACAAAATCAAACAGGCCCGGAAAATATTTCATTCATCGTAAAATAGGCAACTCAACTTTTGTCATCTACATCTGGGAGGGATTGTGTGGTTGCCTACCTTAAGGGGCATGACATATTTACTGCCCTAGTTGTATTGTGCCTACACTGTATGTGGATCACTATCCTAGTATAAATACTGTAACAACACGTTCTCCCCAAACTCCTTGACCCACTAGCCTTTTCCTCAGCGTTCCCATTTTACCTTTACACTGTTCCACCAAAATCCTTGAACTCTCCTCATATATGGTACGAGATTCTCAAATATCACCGCTGTTTTGTAGGTTTGTTTCACTTTCCTCAATACTAAATGATCTTCTCTCCAGTCCAGAAACTGAGCTATGTTTTTTTTCTACATACCCTCGTTATCGAAACATGTACATATTTTCTTGACATTAACAATGTATTCTCTATTAGCTGTGTCGCCCAGACGCCAAAAATTGTCTAGATTCTCATCTAACGCTATTGTCAAGTAGAACCTTTCTCTTCATGAAAAAAGAAACGATAACTGCCGCCACCAACAGGTACCTCAGGGCAGACTATCTACATAGATCCTATATGGACTGACAACTGTAATGGAGCACAGATTCAAATATACACTTATTCCTCATCATCTCTGTCTGAGATGTATCGTCTTAGAATCGAAATAACAACAGTTTAAACACCCTGGTCCCGACCAACATTTATGGCAGGTCTCTCCTATTTGTAAGAGAAATGCTGGAATCTGTAGTCTTTTTTACATTTACGTCCACGTATGTCCTATACCTGCCATGGCACACTACATGTCCATCGTTAGTCTGTCACGTTGTATTTGCATACTGAGCTAGGGAAAAGTGATTCAGGCTATGAATCTGTACGTTCCCTAATCTCTGCCATACTCTCACGATCTCGATATGATATTGACAGAAGAGTGGTAGCACAGTCTTCCTCGAACGCAGACTCTGTAAATTTTCCCATCAGGGTTTCCTGCGAAGTAGGTCGTCATCGAATTCTGGCGTTGAATGAAATTTTGACTGCCCGTATTTGGGCAGGAAGCAGGAGAGAGATGGCTGCGTAAAGTTCCTCACCACCATTCTCTGTGCCAACTGCGGGCTTTCAAAAATAAAATGAATGTTGTGGTGTCCCTCAACTACGTACTCTCCGACTCAGAGTTAAAATATTAGAAGTTTTAGCTGGTTTCGTTGTCTGGGGGCTGGGATACATAGTTGCTATATTACAAGCCAAATGCTGTTCAGTGTACAGTATACAATATGAATACGCACATGAATCGAATGGTCGAAGATTCGTATCACTCGGCAATTGAGAATTTTGAATGTAGCAATTATCAATGAAAGGTTATAATTAAATAAAATCTGTAGGTACAATTTTAACGACTTTAAATGATGAGTACGGTAGCAGAAATACCTTTAAGAGTGCCCTTTATTACTGTAAAACACTTATTGGTGTCGATGGTCCAGCAGTTATATAAAATGTAAGTTGAATAACAGGGAAACAGTAGATTCCTACATCACGTAATTAGTTATGAGCAACAACATAGGTCGCGAGATATTCACTTCTAAACGCATCCTACGTCTTCACTGCAGAACTGCGCGACCACGCGTGAACTGCTCCACTCTCCACGTCTTTCCCGCGACTGTCGTCCAGCAATTTCTGTCCAGCACTTCCCGTGTCCTATGCCGTACTGTCCAGGACTCTCTCGTGTCTTCACCCGTACCGTCCCTCGCGCCACACTGTTCAGAACTGCTCCTCCCCCACTTCCATACGGTCTCTCCACGCGTCCTTTTTGGAACGATCGCTGTGATTGGCTAGAGCGCTCCAGCCCTGTCTCCAAGCCAACGCACACTCACAAACATAATGAAACACATTCGAAATACTGGATTTACTTTTAAATAACTTGAAATTAAATAAATATTCCTACAGTTGGACCATAAACACGCTATACAACATTATTAAATACATAAACAAATTAAATAAACGTATATCAAAGGAACAGAACAGAAGTAAGCTAGTAGCCTAATGCCTCTGTGCTTTCTAAAACACGCTAAATAATTGATCTATTTCTTCATGAATAGTATATATCTGATGTAAACAAAGACACAGATGAGTAAATATATTTATAAGCATGCTGTTACCGTTTTTTCGTGTAACTGTTGAGTACTTACGGCCTGATGTGATCGATAGTAATGGGCCACTTTGACCACCAATAACTCATGTAGTATTCAAGGAACATGCCTGTAATTTATACCAATTTCGGTTTACACTAATAGCTTTCTAACGACATGTCGATCGACAAAATCAGATGAACCGTTTAGATTTTGGAAATTCGTTGCTGGGTGTTACTTGTACAATTTATTGTCAGATACTAAACTTTAAACTAATAAATATATTGAAAATCTGATTACACCATCAGAATCATCATGCAAATAATGGTAATGTACATGTTTCTTTTTGAGGTATCACGATTCATATGGCTACTATTAATTTCTATACGAAATGTGAAATGTCTGCCATTAAGGTTTCACAAAGTCCGCCATCTTTGGCACTCCCCACATGTCTCCTTCATCGACACATTGTCACCATGGAATTCCAAGCCACACGTCAGCTGGACCACGCGCTGGGGCTACCCCTCTTGCTCAGCTAATGTTCGGCACCACGTGGTTGCTGCCGGACCCCGGCTTGCCGAGCGGCCCGTACAGCCACACTAAACTCCGAACTTAGAATATTTTCAGGGCGCCACAACTCCCCCATTACCTCACACAATGTCCTGGATTAAATACCATATCTCTTCTATGTATCTCATGAAGAGAAGGCATATGAACAGTTCATAGTTATCCGTAAGTCAGATGGCTCCTTTGTGGTATTTGAGAGGAGTAGGCACCGTGTTTCAGTCTCTGCCTTCTCTCAGAACACTACGCTATACAGCCATCTGTTGCATTCACTTACATATCATAAATACACATACGACACAACACTCACATAAACGCAAGGAAAGGGGCCAGTTTTGGCGGAGGAATAGCACATTTTCTGGCCGAACCAGCGCGAAGCTGAACCAACCTGCGGGGTTTCGCAACCTCCACCGCCAAACGGCATTTACCTTTTTCAGATTGTCATTCATCCATGGATACACACTTTAATATTCCGAGTATGTTAAACTTTCATATGAACTACACCGTCATTTAAATGAAATGGATTCGCAAATTGCAATTACGATTCGACGTCAGTTGTACAATTTATCAGTGATACATGAAAATTTGTGCCAGACTGGGTCTGAAACCGGGACTTCCTGCTTATCGCTAGCGGTCGTCTTAACCACTTTTTTTTTTAATTGTTTGAAAATAAGATGATGTTCTTTATATAGTAAAATATTTCTGGAAACTGTAAATACGTGGACCTTTTCAACATGTTTTTTTTTTCACATAAATGGTGTAACACTAATAAACATAAACTGCTTCATTCAGTACAAAACAATAACGGACAGCGCCTCCGTCTGCGGGCGTTTTCCTCGCCGATCCCGTTGTATCTGGCACTGGTGCCGGACAAGTCTTTACGAATGGTGGTGGATGCTCTCCGCTGTCCTGGTCCTTTCCTGTTCAGAATAATAATATGCAACAATTACATTCTCCTACCCGGTACACCCCAACTGGGTGGGGGATCAAGCAAGACACTGCGTAAAGAAATTAGCGTAATAAGTTCGATATCTCGGCCTTTGCATAACCAGTGAGTGACGTTCTTGTAGCGAGGTCCAAACGTTTAACACATTCTTACTGCCCTCTCTCGGAAAACGTAAAGCACACCACTTCGATTATTGATGCAAACCTCCTGGACTGACCACAACTATCATATATTTTTCATAAAAAAATATGCCCGCACTTTGTGATTCCCGAACAGGAAGAGACAGATTTTTGTTATCGTCATTTTAGTCCGTCAAATCATATATACCAGTGATTTACATGAAAACGAGAACCAAAGTTTGTCTCCCCTGTGCGGCGATCGCGAAGTACAAGCATAGGGCGTGTGACAATATAGACGGGAACTTTGGATCGGTCCAACAGCCATGCATAGGTAGCGACTGTGGTTAAGCCAACCATTCGTGATTAGCGTTTAAATTCCGGTTACATTTCTAACATTTATATAGCTTAAATAAAAAATACATTTTCACGCTGGTTCGAGTCCGGCACACGTTTTCTTGTGTCACTAATAAAATGTATTTCTGAATCAAAACCGTTTTAGCGATTTGCGAATCCACTTCTTAATGTTTACAACAACTCTAGATCTTCAGACATGCACGCTTCCACAATGAAGAGCCAAAGAAACTGGTACACATGCTTAATATCGTGTGTAACGCAACCACGAGCACTCAGAAGTGCCGCAACACGACTGGTATGGACTCGACTAATGTCTGAAGTAGTGCAGGAGGAAATTAACACCATGAATCCTGCAGGCATGTCCATAATTCCGTAAGAGTATGACGGGGTGGAGATCTCTTCTGAACAGAACGCTACAAGGCATCCCAAATATGCTCAACAATGTTATTGTCTGGGGAGTTTGGTAGCCAGCGGAAGCGTTTAAACTCAGAAGAATGTTCCTGCAGCCACTCTGTAGCAATTCTGGACGTGTGGGGTGTCGCATTCTCCTGCTGGAATCCCCGAAGTCCGTCCGAATGCACAATGGACACGAATGGATGCAGGTGATCAGACAGGATGATTACGTACGTGTCACCTGTCAGAGTCGTATCTAGACGTATCAATGGTCCTATATCACTCCTACTGCACACGTCCCACAACATTACAGAGCCTTCACCAGCTTGAACAATCCTCTGTTTACATGCACGGTTCATGGTTTCATGAAATTGTCTCCATACCCGTACACGTCCATCCGTTTGACACAACTTGACACGAGACTCGTCCGACCAGGCAAGTTGTTTCCAGTCGTCAACAGTCAAATGTCCGTGTTGACGTGCCCGTGAAGTTTTGTGTCACGCAGTCATCAAGGGCGCACGAGTGGGCCTTCTGCTCCGAAAGCCCATATCGACGATGTTTCGTTGAATAGTTCGCATACTGACACTTGTTGATGGTCCAGCATTGAAATCTGCAGCAATTTGCGGAAGGGTTACACTTCTGCCACGTTGAAAGACTCTCTTCGGTCGTCGTTGGTCCCGTTCTTGTACGAGGTGCATTCAAGTTCTAAGGCCTCCGATTTTTTTTTCTAATTAACTACTCACCTGAAATCGATGAAACTGGCGTTACTTCTCGACGTAGTCGCCCTGCAGGCGTACACATTTTTCACAACGCTGACCCCATAATTCCATGGCAGCGGCGAAGGCTTCTTTAGGAGTCTGTTTTGACCACTGGAAAATCGCTGAGGCAATAGCACCACGGCTGGTGAATGTGCGGCCACGGAGAGTGTCTTTCATTGTTGGAAATAGCTAAAAGCCACTAGGAGCCTGGTCAGGTCAGTAGGGAGCATGAGGAATCACTTCAAAGTAGTTATCACGAAGAAACTGTTGCGTAACGGTAGCTCGATGTGCGGGTGCGTTGTCTTAGTGAAACAGAACACGCGTAGCCCTTCCCGGACGTTTTTGTTGCAGTGCAGGAAGGAATTTGTTCTTCAAAACATTTTCGTGGATGCACCTGTTACCGTAGTGCCCTTTGGAACGCAATGGGTAAGGATTACGCCCTCGCTGTCCCAGAACATGGACACCATCATTTTTTCAGCACTGGCGGTTACCCGAAATTTTTTTGGTGGCGGTGAATCTGTGTGCTTCCATTGAGCTGACTGGCGCTTTGCTTCTGGATTGAAAAATGGCATCCACGTCTCATCCATTGTCACAACCGACGAAAAGAAAGTCCCATTCGTGCTGTCGTTGCGCGTCAACATTGCTTGGCAACATGCCACACGGGCAGCTGTGTGGTCGTCCGTCAGCATTCGTGGCACCCACCTGGATGACACTTTTCGCATTTTCAGGTCGTCATGCAGGATTGTGTGGACAGAACCCACAGAAATGCCAACTCTGGCGGCGATCTGTTCAACAGTCATTCGGCGATCCCCCGAAACAATTCTCTCCACTTTCTCGATCATGTCGTCAGACCGGCTTGTGCGAGCCCGAGGTTGCTTCGGTTTGTTGTCACACGATGTTCTGCCTTCATTAAACTGTCGCACCCATGAACGCACTTTCGACACATCCATAACTCCATCACCACATGTCTCCTTCAACTGTCGATGAATTTCAGTTGGTTTCACACCACGCAATTTCAGAAAACGAATGATTGCACGCTTTTCAAGTAAGGAAAACGTCGCCATTTCAAGTATTTAAAACAGTTCTCATTCTCGCCGCTGGCGGTAAAATTCCATCTGCCATACGGTGCTGCCATCTCTGGGACGTATTGACAAAGAACGCGGCCTCATTTTAAAACAATGCGCGTGTTTCTATCTCTTTCCAGTCCGGAGAAAAAAAATCGGAGGCCTTAGAACTTGAATGCACCTCGTAGGATCTTCTTCCGGCCGCAGCGATGTCAGAGATTTGAATTTTTACCTGAGTTCTGATATTCTCGGTAACTTGGCGTACTGGAAAATCCCCACTTTATCGCTACCTTGGAGATGCTGTGTCCCATCGCTCGTGTACCGACTGTAACACCATGTTCAAACTCACTTAAATCTTGATAAACTACCATTGCAGAGCAGTAACCGATATAACAAGTGCACCAGGCACTTGTCTTATATAGGCGTTGCCGATAGCAGCGCCGCATTCTGCTTGTTTTGATACCTCTGTATTTGAATACGCGTACCTATACCACTTTCTTCGCGCTTCAGTGTAATAACATGTGGCAGAAGCTTTCATGATACTATCTCATCTGCTTTGTAAATTATTGAGACGAAAATTTTAGTACGTAACATTTTTTAAAGGAATTATATTAAGCGACCTTCTTTATTAAGGTAAAAAGCCAAGACAACACCACTCTATTTATAATATGTTATAATGAAGCTGTACAAAGTTCCAAGACAATACTGTAATTTTACGAAGTTACAGAAGTATTTCAGAGGCCACCAAGTACCCTCGGTTCCATTTGAAACATTCTGGAGTTCAAAGAATAAGAGTTATTGGACTATGACTTTGTAGAATTTAAATAAATTAAAGATTTACTTAGAGAAAAATTCGAAACGTTGTTCAATACAAATAATTTCGTAGTCATAAAGGGTTCTGCCTGCGTGCTGATGTCAAAGCTGGAAGCGATTATGGAAGAACTAATTCAGAGTCGAGTCGTGACATTTCTGCTAGTGTAGCCTCCTTATATTTACATTGTTTAAGTCATTTATAAATATTAATGGAATATTTTATAAGATATACTGAGAGAAACGTATTACCGATTATCGGCAGCGTAACCATAACTACATCTCTGAGTATAACGCTTCAGGTTCGTTTGATTCAATTCTGCTGGTATGTGAGTCTATACAATGGCTCTCATGCGGCAGCAGATTATTAGTTCGGCGCTACTAAATTACTCAAAGAAATGTAGACTAATTTGAAAATGGATTACAGTGGTGAACTGAAAACAGAAAAAGAAATTCATTGCCGTACGTTTATGTTTCATTTATATCGACTTAAAGTTGTGTTTTACATGAGTATAGATATCTTGAAAGCTCAAGTCATGAGTCCATAATTCAATCGCTTGCACGTACAATAAGAGCAATGCCGGAAGCAGCCGCAATTCGTGACCCTCTCTATAGTTCGTACGATGAAAGAAGAGCCCTGAGAATCACAGTGGGCTTGACAATGGCTGGTTCGCGCGTCTGCCACAACTGATCACGTAACCCGTTTTTGGAAACGTCTCTATGGCAACGCCTGAGTTTTGTTGTCGTTCTGTAGACGAATAGGCCTATTGTGTTCATCAGCAGTCCCCTGAAAGCTCTGCCAGCTATCAGAGCTCTTCTTTCGGTGTACGTACGAAGTGTAGTTCATCGCAGGGTAAAGAGGAACGACAAAAGACAGAATAACTTTTAAATCATGCGCCGGGACGCAGATTAGCACCATCGATATTGTGTATTGGTTGGTATGACCAGGAACCATATCCAGACATCTAGAAAATCGTAAATGAGGAAAGAAACTGAGGAATGATTAATTCGATAAATTTAAGCAAAATGGAAATGGTTACTACAAGGATCATACAGCGCGCAACGAGTGTAGGAACACTTTTACGCAAAATGTGACGTAGGAGCAAAGATAGCCATTAAAGGATTGGGGCACTGCTTTTTGATCACTCTGCATGCAGTCTGCACCCGTTTATCAAGTATATCATAGGATTTACATAAGACTTCACATACAATAGAGATTATCAGTAGCTGTTATCTAACAGGAAGAACTTACGAAATGAATTTAATGATACTGAAAGAAAGAATTCGCTTGGTTTGAACAAGGACAAGGTATGAAACGGGTCATGACCTAACGGAGGGAACCAATACGGTCTTCACCTGTAGCGGCTTAATAAAATCATCGTAACATAAACCCTTCGGAAATTTAATCATAGTGACATTTTTTCACGAAGTCAAAAGACAAAGAAGATGCATGGATCTAGGTGGAACAGCGCTGCACGAACCGGTGTCTTGTTTTGCGTGTAAATTAGCGCTGTCTTTGAGCTAGGATACTTCGGATTTTCTGTGTGCCACGACTATCATCTTGACACAACTGAAATGGAGCAGTTTCTGCACGAACAAGAATTTTTTTGCGCAGTCTGAAAAGAAACAAGAATGTGTAGGACAGCAGGATGTGAATCAGAAATGGGACATCATCGTTGGGTATCCTAGCACCATATGATTATAACTAAAGACAAAGAATTTGCTATTTTCTTTATTTTGTACGTTAAACGTAAGTATAATGAGTTAGACATTGGAATCAGGAATATAGTATGGTAGAACTCCTTCTCCGATACAGGTTCTGAAGCAACTGTCGGAAATCTATTTTTCTTCCTCTTCTCAGCATTCTCCAGCAGGAACCCGGACTCCGACAAAACCTCGAAGGGATATTATTCCAAATTAATATTTTCACTTTGTTAATGTATAGAGGGTCCATAGAAGTGTGATGAACTTGAAGGCAATACTACAGAAGTGGGAAGAAGACGTGGATGAAGACGAGATGGGAAATATGATGCTACAAGAAGAAATTGACAAAACACTTACACACCTTACAGACGTCCCGGGAGCAGACGACATTCCATCTGAACTACTAACAACCTTGGGAGAGCCAAACATGACAACACTATTCCATCTGGTGTGCAAGATGTATGAGAAGGGCAAAATACCGTCGGACTTCAAAAAGAATGTAATAACTACAATTTAAAAGAAAGCAGGTGCTAACAGATGTGAGTATTACCAAACTATATATTTCATAAGTCATGGATGCTAAATAATAATACGAATTAATTACAGAAAAATGAAAAAACTGGTAGAAGACGACCTCGGAGAAGATCAGTTTGGATTCCGAACAAAGCCAGATACACGTGAGGTTATACTGACTCAACGATTTATCTTAGAAGATAGGTCAAGGAGAGGCAAACCTATGTTTATAGCATCTGTAGACTTAGAGAAAGCTTTTTACAACGTTGACTGCAATACTCTCTCTGAAATTCTGATGACAGTGGCTGTAAAATAAAGGGAACGAAAGGCTATTTACAACTTGTCCAGAAACCAAACGGCTGTTATATATGTCATGGAGCATGAAAAGGAAGCAGTGGTTGAGAAGAAAGTGAGGCAGGGGTCCATTCTATCGCTAATGTTGTTCAATCTGTAGGTTAAGTAAGCAGAAAAAGGGAAGAGAAGATAAATCAGGAGTAGAAATTAATGTTCAGTGGGAATAAATGAAAATTTGAGGTTTGCCACTGATATTGTATTTCTGTCACAGACAGCAAAGGACTTGACAGAGCAGTTGAACGAATTGGGCAGTGTCCTGAAAGGAAGATATAAGATGAAGAGTAAGAAGAGCAACACAAGGATAATGGAGTGTAGTCGAATTAAATCCGTTGATACTGAGGGAATTAGATTACGATATAAGGCACTTAAAGTGTAGCTGAGTTTTCTTATCTGGGACGGAAAATAACTGTTGATGGCCAAAATAGAGAGGATATAAAATGTAGACTGGCAATCGTTTCTGAAGAAGAGAATATTGTTAACGTTGAATATAGATTTAAGCATGGAAGTCTTTTATGAAAGTACACACATCAAAAAAAGTTTTGCATCACCTCGATTCCGAGAGTTCCGGAACCTATACAGAAAATTGGAATAAAGATCAACATAAGCATCATTTCCTCCCTTTTTATTGCTCATGAAAACCACACACTGCGTGTTCCACCACCATACAGCGAGACCTTCAGAGGTGGTGTCCAGATTACTGTACACACCGGTACCTCTAATACCCAGTAGCACGTCCTCTTGCATTCATGCATGCCTGTATTCGTCATGGCATACTATCCACAAGTTCATCAAGGCACTGTTGGTCCAGATTGTCTCACTCCTCAACGGCGGTTGGATGTAGATCCCTCAGAGTGGTTGGTGGCTCACGTCGTCCGTAAACAGACCTTTTCCATCTATCCCAGGTATGTTCTATAGGGTTCATGTCTGGAGAGCACGCTCGCCACTCTAGTCGAGCGATGACGTTTTCCTTAATGAAGTCATTCACAAGATGTGCACGATAGGGGCGCGGATTGTCGTCCATGAAGTCGAATGGCTCTCCAATGTGCTGCCGATATGGTTGCACTATTGGCCGGAAGATGGCATTCACTTATCGTACAGTCTTTACTGCGCCTTGCATGACCACCAGCAGCGTACGTCGGCCAACCATAATGCCACCCCAAAACAGCAGGGAACCTCTACCTTGCTGCACTCGCTGGACAGTGTATCTAAGTCGTTCAGCCTGACCGGATTGCCTGCAAACAGGTCTTCGACGATTGTCTGGTTAAAGGCATATGGGACACTCATTGGCAAGAGAACGTGATGGTGATCCTGAGCGGTCCATTCGGCATGTTTCTGGGCCTATCTGTACCGCGCTTCATGGTTTCGTGGTTGCAAAGTTGGACTTCACCATGGACGTCGGGAATGAAGTTGCGCACCATGCACACTATTGCGCACAGTTTCAGTCGTAAAGCGTCGTCCTTTGGCTGCACGAAACGCGTTATTCAACATTGTGGCGTTGCTGTCAGGGTTCCTCCGACCTTGCTGTGAGGGTTCCTCCCAGCCATAATCCGGCGGTAGCGATCATCCGCTGCAGTAGTAGCCCTTGAGCGGCCTGAGCGAGGCACGTCATCGACAGTTCTTGTCTGTCTTGTATCTCCTCCATGTCCGAACAACATCGCTTTGGTTCAGTCCGAGACGCCTGGACACTTTCCTTGTTGAGAACCCTTCCTGGCAGAAAGTAACAATGTGGACGGGATCTAACCGCGGTACTGACCGTCTAGGCATGGTTGAACTGCAGACAACACGAGACGTGTACCTCCTTCCTGGTGGAATAATTGGAATTGATTGGCTGTCGGACCCCCCCTCCTTCTAATAGGCGCTGCTCATAAATGGTTGCTTATATCTTTGGAAGGGTTTAGTGACATCTCTAAACAGTCGAAGGGATTGTGATTGTGATACAATATCCACAGTCAGCGTCTGTCTTCAGGAGTTCTGGGAACCGGGGTGATGCAAAACTTTTTTTTATGTGTGTATTTGTATGGAGCGTTGCCATCTATGGCACACCGTTGGGTGGCTTGCGGAGTATAAATGTAGATGTAGATGTAGAAGTGAAACACGGACGATAAACAGTTTAGACAAGAAAAGAAAAGAAGCTTTCCAAATGTGGTTCTACAAAAGAATGCTGAAAAATAGGTGGGTAGATTGCGAAACTAATGTGATGGTACTGAACAGAACTGGGGAGGAAAGTTATTCGTAGCACAACCTACCTAGAAGAAGTGATCGGTTATTAGGACACAGACTGACATGTCAAGGGCTCACCTATTTAGTACTGGGGGGAAGTGTGAGGGGTGAAAATTATAGAGGGAGACCAAGACATGAACACTGTAAGCATATTCAGAAGATGTAAGCTGCAGTAGTTATTCGGAGAGGAAGAGGCTAGTACAGGACAGGGCAGCATAGGAGAGCTGCATCAAAGTAGTCGTCGGAGTGAATAGCACAATAACAACAATGTATGAATAGGAATCAAACACATATATTTTTGGGTTGCTATTCTTTCCAACAGACGACGGTATATTCTGGAGCCGAGTAGGTGGAAGACTGCGTTAGCGGCAGCGCTACTCGTCGCCGTACGAAAAGCGAGCAGATGGCGAGACGGGCCTCGTCTCCGCTCCATAATTTAGGCGCCTCTGGAGCGCCGCCAAGACGCCGTCAGGCAGCCGCCAGCTGGAGCCTTGCACGTCAATACGGCAGCGCTGAGCCCCGCCCGCCCTGGCGACACGCGTTTCGTCTCATCTCCACTGGCTCCGAAGGTCCGGTGCCAAACTGCGCCGCTAGCTGACACTCCGGTGCTATAGTTCCACGCACATCGTTTCTAATGTGTAAGAAACCATTTTCTTTCTTGCCATCCCCCGTTCTCCTACTGCCTCTTACTTTCTACCCCCATTGTGGAGGCTGAAACCGAACTCAACGCACAACATTTCGGAGCTTGTACGGGGAGTAATTGGGTATAAAGCACCACTAAGCTCCTGTGGCTTGTTGCAATGTACATGCATTTCGTTTGGGTAGCAGTGGATTAGTCGTAGTGGCTTTGTTCGATAGCTAAGACACCAAGCACAGGTAGCATTCGCGTTCTGACCTTGACCCATTACTGTATTATAATACACCAACTTCATAAGGTATTTCTTAAGAGAAATTATATATACTGAGCTTCGTCAGATAAACCGAGAGAGGTTCCCAAGAGTCTGCACTTGGTAGTTGGCTCAGCACAGGAGGAGAAGATTCCTTACTTAAGATATTCTAAAGAAGTCTCCTTGTCCCATCTGACTTCTCATCTGCAGGTCACTGGTGCTGATGTGTATACAGTGCCTCATGAAAAAGATGAAGCATCTAGATGGCATAGTTCGATGTCAGTGCAACTTCATACACATGCCTATTGTTGGTGAGTATGTAAATAATTAGAGCTGCAATTTTCTGTGACAGTTACAATGGCCATCAGAGTGCATCTACAGGCCAGTTTATATGGCTACCAGGCATGATGGGGTATGTAAGAAGAGTGAACAGTGGCAAACGTTGAGTGATCATTGTGAAGGACATGTACTTGCATGAGAGAGAGTTATCAGCACCTGACAGAGTTTCTAAAGGGGCCCCTTTTAGGGATCCGCTAGTGAACTGTGTAGTTCCCAGATGTGTTGGGCGTTCGGATGTTACATTGGCCTGCTGTCGGACTACAAGGGGCCTTGTGGATAGGTGTATTCGTCGTATAGTTTCCAGTCGACTATGTTTGACCACCACAAGGAATATATGAAATGTATTCGCATTTGCGTATATGGATAACCATCATCTGTATAATGGAATGACGACAGTGGAAACTTGTTGTGGCCCGGGACTCGGACACTGATTTCCCACTTTACGCGAACAGTTGCCTTAACCGCTTTGGCTAACCGCGCACGACTGACATCTGAGGGTTGTTCATATTTTCACAACAACTGTAGTCACCGCAGTGGTTGTTCTTTGGGACTTGCATGCATATCCGAAGGAACATTGCTTCGTACTTCTGAACAACACAGGCGCTGTAATCGTATTTCTCCGTCGACACCAAGCAAGCGACGTTAAACTAATAGGTCTCCTCTGTACGGAAATTCACATAATGAATGTACGAGTGAATGTTGTAGACACATGCCTTGATACAGGTGATAGTTGTTCATATTCGCAACCTCGAATACTTTTCATGTATTTCATAAAGACTTTAGTCGCCGCAGTGCCTGTTCCTTTGGACATGCATGGGTATCCGAAGGGATTTTGGATCGCACTTCTGTCCAACACAGGCACTGCAATGTCGTATTTATCCGGTGACACCGAAGAAGTGACTTTCAATTGCCATTCCATGGATAAGCTGAAAATGACATCACAAGACAAACGGCTGCGTTTGCAGTGGCGCCATAACCAGCAAACATGGGCTGATGATGAATGGCGTCACTCTGTGTTCAGTGATGATCATGGTTCTGCAGCATCCTGGATTACCTTTGTAGCTGAGTGTGTCGGGGACCTGGGTGGAGGTCTCATTCGTTCACTGTTTCAGAAAGGCATAGAGGTATTACTCATGGGAGCCACCTCGGTTGACTTTAGGTCTTGGCTCCCAGTGATTGACGGAACTCTGATGACACAACAGTACCTCAGGGACATCCTACGCTCTCATGCATTACCTCTCATGTATTGTGGTTCCATCTTTCAACAGGACAATTTTGATCCATATATGACACGTATCTCTATGAGGTGACTGTGTGAAGCTGAGATACTCCCATGGCCACCCACCCCTGTAGCCATGTGTGTTAACGCCACCGCTTCATGGACAAAGGAGTTAGCCGGTACCAGATGGAACCCACTCAGTGGATTAACGACGAGGGGTTGGGGTACCGGCAAGTCTGGATGTGGTATTTAGGTGGTTTCCCACATCCCACTATGTGAGCAGTGGTTCCCATGTTCCGCCTCCGCAATATGAACTACGCTTCTGTCCTGGGGGAGTGGGGGGCATTGAATACGGGACTGAATACGTTAGGTATATGGTATCCTTAAACACTTACTCAGCATCCACACTTCCGTAACTAGCAAGATCCCCACATCTTTTCCCGACAGAACATGTGTGGAATCAGCTCAGTTACAACAGATGTGGACCAGCTTGCCTCAGGAGAGGATACAACGGCTTTATGATACCCCTCCCAATCGAGACAGTGCACGAATCCTGGCCAGAATGTGTGCAGCGTCATAGTAATAGGTGGGCTCATACCTCCAAGTTCTTTGTAAATTTGTCTCGTTTTAGTTACCATTGAAATACTGTGAGGTAACAAACGTAATGGGGGAGCGATATGCACATATACAGATGGTGGCAGTACGCAAGTTTTGAAAGGGCAGTGAATTGGTGAAGCTGTCGTTTGTAAACAGCTGATTCGTCAGGAAAGCCTTCCGACGTGGAATGATGTTTGCAGCAAGACGCATGGGCCATTGCAGTTAGGGATTTCAATATTCCAAGATCCACAGTGTCGAGAGTGTACTGAGAATGCAGTATTTCAGAAATTACCTTTCTCCACGGACAACAACCGAGAGCAGTGGCATTTGTGTAGAGTTGTCACTAGTAATAGACGAGCAACGCTGAGTGAAATAACCGCAGGAATCAATGTGGGACGTAGGACGAACATACCCATTACGACAGAATGGCGAAATTCGGCGTCAATGGGCTTTGGCATTGGACGACCGAAGAGAGTGCTTTTGCTAAAAGCACGACATCGCCTCCAACCCTCTCCTGGTCTCGTGACAACCTGGGTTGGACCCTAGATGACTAGAAAACCGCGGCTTGTTCAGAAGAGTCCCGATATCAGTTGGTAAGAGTTGATCGTAGGCTACGGACCCAAGCTGTCACCATGGCACTCTGCAAACTGATGGTGGCTCCAAATAGTGTGGCCTGTGTTTGCATGGAATGGGCTGGGTCCTCTGGCCCAACTGAACCAATTATTCACTGGAAATGGTCATGTTCGGCTAGACAGAGACCATTTGTAGTCATTAATGAACTTCATGTTCCCAAACAACGATGTCATGTCACCGGTCCACAACTGGTAGCGATTCGTTTGAAGAACACTGAGGACAGTTCGAGCGAATGATTTGGCCACCCAGATCGCCCGACATGAATCCTATTGAACGTTTATGGGATATAATCGAGAGGTCAGTTCGAACACTAAATCCTTCAACAGCGACACTTTCGCAATTACGAAGAGTTATAGAGGCGTCATGGCTTAGTATTTCTGCAGTGGGCTTCGAACGAGTTGTTGAGTCCATGCCACGTCGAGTTGCTGCACTAAAATCGGGCAAAAGGAGATCCCACACGATATTAGAAGGTATGCTACGACTTTTTTTTACCTGAATTTAACATCACACACCTCTTGAGCCATGAAGTTTCATACTGTTTCTGCCTGTCTACCTGCGTGCTTCACTCGAAATACCTATCAGAAGTCATGATTTGGTGAAAAACGTAAAAATTGCGCATCGCATTTTGTTGATCTTACAGAGTCGCTTGATGTAACTGATGAGGATTTTTCTGAACTCCAACAGACACGTAGGTCAGTCGGTGCACTATTGAAACACTGCAAGCTTTCAGATTGAGTTTGTAAACAGCTCTATGAGTAGACGTCCCTGACACAGGTAGCAGAGAAGCATACTAAGAACGTGTCTCCTGTCCAGTAGTGCCGTCATCTACTACACGTGTTATTAAGGAATCTAACTTAAACTATCGTACACTAATGACAACACACTTACCCAAGCCCGAGAGAGGACTCGAACCTCCGACGGGGCGAGCAGCGCAAACTGTGACAAGGCGCCTTAGACCACGCGGCTACCTCGCGTGGCTGTTATTAAGAATTCTCTACGATAATTTATTTTGTCTGTACCAGTTTCACGCTGATCTGCCGATCTGTAGACGTTGGCTACATACGTATTTTTATAAGGCCATCAGTTTTTCATAAATTTTTGCTTCCACTACGTAGCATAAATATTCCTAAGTCTAAAGGTGAATTGTCATAAAAAAGTGACTAGCGGTAGTTATTCACTCTTCCATTACATCAACACTCATGCAATTCTAACATCCAACATGTATAACATAGTGTTTCATATACGTGCTTCATTTGTTGCAATAAGACATACTTATCACAGGGAGAATGAATGAATCTAGTTGCACGCAATTTTCCTTTGTTTTCGCTGGAAATATTTTGCATTCGGTGTCCACCTATACAGATTTTGATTTTAAGAACCTCTAAAGGGAAATGTCGTGATGGTTCCCTAGAAAAGCAAGGGCTTTGATAGACCTGGTTGGTCTAGAATATTCTACAAATTGCAAGAGATATGTAGCTGACATTGTATCGTACCAGGGAACACCGTGAGGATGTAGTCTTTTTTCGTCCGCCATTATACTTACTTGCACGATTGCCAATGAGTGTGGGGTGCATTAAACTTCTTGCCAATATTTGCGTAATTTCCAGTGGTTATGACTTTACTTTTTCACTGCAATGTCTGTGCGTGGACCAAACATGTTACAAGTAATTTTAAGCTGGCGTCAATTTGAGACGTTTGAAGGATTTTGCAGAAGTCTCGCCAGTCATAATTGCTAATTTCTTCCGTTTCTTCCCAGTGAAATTTAAAATGAGTCAACTGGTGGCCTTGATACTCTGCATCTTCTCGTAGACTTTCTAAGCATGAATAAACATCGCGATGAACTTCTGGTAGCAATGTATTTATCTTTCCTTACCCTTCTTCAGAGACGTTGATAGCGCGATGCCAGTTTCTCTTGGTTCGTTATCGAGTCACTAGTCCACAAAATAGTCAAAGAACTTACATTTTTGGTTTACAGGCGTTCTCCCATGAATACACACTCAACGATCGTTTTCATTATAGGCAGAACAAAGCTCCAAAATTGAATTTGTACTCAAAGAATATGATCAAAATAGTAACTACAACCCGTACCCTGTGGCTCAGAAAACATTTCCTAGATGTCTGAACGATAGCAGTTTCCGTGCCCATTATGAGACAAGTAGTAGTACGTCGCTGGCAGTGGTGAACAGACTGCTGTATGTTACTTCTGGAACACCCTGCTCCGAGGTCTACAAACAGAAGTGGCTTGGGCTTCTCAGAAATATCAGCGTATTTTGTCTACGGAGAAATATGACTCCGCATAACTCTCACAAACTCGGACATAGCCTATGCGGCGATCGTAGCCTGCCTCTCTGCGCAACGCGGACAAAGTCCTTGTGTCGTATGTGAAACATCCGGTATGAAAGTGTGTGAAATCTTATGGAACTTAACTGGTAAGGTTATTAGTCCCTAAGCTTACACACTACTTAACCTAAATTATCTTAAGGACAAACACACACACCCATGCCCGAGGGAGGACTCGAACCTCCGCCGGGACCAGCCGCACAGTCCATGACTGCAGCGCCTTAGACCGCTCGGCTAATCCCACGCGGCACATCTGGTATGTAACCGCAATTTCTTTACAGTACTTGCTATCATTCACAGAAAGACGTATTTTAGATTTCTAAACATTTTGCAGCTAGAAAATACGAATGACGATGGTGGAGACATATCAGAGAGCCACGTTTAAGGTATTTTCTGTGAAATCAGAGCCTATGTTGGGAATTCGTTGCTACAGGTAGGTAGAAGCAGCGTATTACACAGGTATGTACGCTGCGCGCAATTATGCGTTGCTGGTGGGAAGTTCCGGTCAGTCTCTCACACAATTCCAACGAAAATTGGACCATATGTTCGTTCGACTATCCCATCCAAGTCTTAGTGCCATAGTGTTCCGATACTATTCCATGTACTCAAGTAAAGAAGAAGAAACTATCATTCTGCGATCAGATGGAGCTGTTTTCCACGCTGAAAGTCTTCTGAGCACCGGAAGCAGAGCTGCGATGGCGGGTCGAGAGACGTTAGAGAACTTGTCCGCAAGAAGCAAAGATTCCGCGTTCGAGTCCCGGTGCTGCACGCAATTTTGGTCAGCAGGTAACAGGTTTTGTTTGATCCACTGGAGAGTATTACGAATTGCTGAGAAACCTGAACTGGCAGACACTTAAGGTTAGACGCCATCCACCCCACAAGTCCTGTATTGTGTACGGGATCTAGGAATATGTTATTGCCCCCTACGTATCACTCTTGCAGAGATAGTAAAGACTTGGTTAGACGAATTACAGTGTGCAATGAGACATTTAAGCAATTATTCCTCCAATGTTCTACACCCCATTGGCGTAATACATGAAACAACGAGAAGTACTGACTGCCATCTACATGACAATGTTTCCCAGAGTCCAGTGACATTAACATGGCCACGTGTCGAAAGACTGAATAGCTTCCTTTTGATGCGCGGATCGATGCGGGGTGCGCAGGAAGAGAGACTTCTTGTCCTGCACGGTACCGACAGATATGTTGAGTCATGCCGACTCAAGTGCTATGGCCAGCTGTACCCATGGTGCGAGCAGCCCGATTGCGTGGTCCCACAGATTCTCGAATGGGATTAAATCCGGTGAACTTGGTAATTAGGGGAGTAAGGCAAATTTATCCTGGTGATCTTCGAACTAAGCATGTCCTCAATGATAGATGCGTATATGTGTTGAACCACTGTGCCTTCTTGAGTGACGAGATCACCAAGGGAACGCCACGAATTTATTCTCCCAGATCATACCCGTCACTCCCTGTCCGCTTTCAGATATTTCAAACCGTACACTCCAGCGGCTGTTTGTCAAATGTGGTTCGTCTCAAGAGGCCACATGTTGCCACTCAGGGGACGCCCAGCACTTTTTTCTTTACTTTTTTTCTCTTTTCGACTCATCAGTCTTCTGAATGGTTTGATGCCGCCCGCGTCGAATATTCCTCTCCCGTGCCATCCTCTTCATCCGAGAGCTCAGAGCAGCACTTGCAACTTACGCTCTCAGTTATTTGCTGGATGTATTCAAATCTCTGTCTTGTTTTACAGTTTTACACTCTACAGCTCCCTTTAGTAACATGGAATACACTACGTGATGTCTTACTAGACGTTCTACCAAGCTGTCCCCTCTTCTTGTCAGTGTTTCCCATATAGTTCTTTTTTCCTTTTCTCGCCGATTCTTCATGGAACCTCTGCTTTCCCTATTCGTCTACCGAATTTTTTGCAATCTTCTGTAGCATCGCATCTCAGATGCTTCTATTCTCTTATTTTCCGGTTTTCCCACAGTCCGTCTTTCACTACCACACAGTGTCGTGCTCCAAATGTACGTTCACAGAAATTTCTTCGTCAATTTGAGGCCTATATTTGCTACTAGCAGATTCCTTTTGGCCATGAATGGCCTTGTTTACGAGTGCTAGACAGTTGCAGTATTGGCGTGCAAATTTCATTCTTCGTCGCCGATGACCAGCAGTCGTCATGGGTGCATGAACCAGGCAGCTGCTACAGCTGCCCATAGGGAGCAACATTCGCTGAACGGTCGTTGAGGAGACATTGTTGGTAGTCTCTTGGTTCATCTGGACCGTTTAAAATGGTTCAAATGGCTCTGAGCATTATGGGAATTAACTTCTGTGGTCATCAGTCTTCTAGAACTTAGAACTACTTAAAGCTAACTAACCGAAGGACATCACAAACATCCATGCCCGAGGCAGGATTCCAACCTGCGACCGTAGCGGTCGCGCGGCTCCAGACTGTAGCGCCTAGAACCGCTCCTGGACTGTTTGTTGCTCAGTAGTTTCACGTCAATTCGCAGATATATATCCCCGCAACCGTCGCTTACCGCTCTATTTAGTGTTCGTGGTGCAGCACAGTTGCTACTGCCATTGTCACCGAGCGGTTCTAGGAGCTTCAATCCGGAACTGCGTTGCTGCTACGGCCGCAGGTTAGAATCCTGCCTCGGGCATGGATGTGTGTGATGTCCTTAGGTTAGTTAGGTTTAAGTAGTTCTAAGTCTAGGGGACTGATGACCTCAGATGTTAAGTCCAATAATGCTCAGAGCCATTTGAACAAATTTTTTAGCACCACAGTTGCCTCGGCGGCGGTTTTGGATGGCATCATTTTGTAATACACGATATACTTTATGTAGAATCTTGTAACGAAAGGCAGCAAGGAAGAGGATGTCGTTATGGGTTGCCAATATCCTCTTTCTACAATACAAATGCACACGTGGATTAACACGGTTCTTTATTTACGTGAAATGGAAACATTTACTTAACTTGAATAGAGTCCATGTTTTGTGGTACAAGCTTGTGAATAATACTCCTCTTGCAGACTGATGTACTGTCAATATCGGTAATATTGCTATTACAAACTTTAATTTCTCACTGCTGGTAAAGTACAATTCTGGCTGATCGCTGAAGTTAAGCACTGTCGGGCGTCGCCAGCACTTGGATGGGTGACCATCCGGGCCTCTTTGCACTGTTGCCATTTTCCGGGATGCACTCAGCCTCGTGATGCCAATTGTGGAGCGACTCGACCGAATAGTAGCGTTTCCGGTCAAAAGAAACAATCGTAAAGGCCGGGAGAGCGGTGTGCTGACCACACGCCCCTCCTATCCGCATCCTCAGCTGAGGATGACACAGCGGTCGGATGGTCCCAATGGACCACTTGTGACATGAAGACGGAGTGAGTGAGTGCTGAACTAGTCCCGCTATACTCACTAATCTATTCGCAATGTACTGTCCTAGCTTGTGAAGAACTAAACCTACTCTGAGGTTAAACTGGCAGACACGAAACTGGAGTCCGCAACTCGTGGTCGTGCGGTAGCGTTCTCGCTTCCCTCGCCCTTGTTCCCGGGTTCGATTCCCGGCGGGGTCAAAGATTTTCGCAGCCTCGTGATGACTGGGTGTTGTGTGATGTCCTTAGGTTAGATAGGTTTAAGTAGTTCTAAGTTCTAGGGGACCGATGACCGTAGATGTTAAGTCCCATAGTGCTCAGAGCCATTTGAACCATATTTTTTTTTTAACGAAACTGGATGATTGAGTGAGGCCCTCCGGTCAGCGGCGGCGACCTAAGTTCATGCTGTCGAGAGGGTGTTGGCGGCATGTTGCTTGTGGGTGTGTCTCTGGTCTCTCTCGTGATAGGCACGGTTGATCCAGTGCCTACTAATCGATCTTCGTACTTCATCTTTGCTAAACTGTGTGCTGGCGACAGCTTACGCCAGCACACTTTAAGCATAGCGACATGCAAACAGTACAGACTTTGTCGTTTCAAAAATCCTTCCACTCTTGCCCCAGAAGCCAATTATCACGCCCGTTTGCACGTCAGATAAATCGCTCTGTTTCCACATTATGACAATGACTGCACTGTTGTCCGTGTCCCCTCGACGCACTTTATATATCCCCAGCTGCTAGTGCTGTTGTCACCTGCCGTCTGAAAGTGGTTATTGTACATTGACGTCAAACCGTATGTGGCAATCACGTTAATGTGACTGGACCGAGTATATACAGGCGCTGCACTAAGAGCGTCGTTGTGCTTATCATAATGAAAACGACAGCTGTTGTTGTTGTTATGCTCTTCAGTCCTGAGACTGGTTTGATGCAGCTCTCCATGCTCCTATATCCTGTACTAGCTTCTTCATCTCCCAGTACCTACTGCAACGTACATCCTTCTGAATCTGCTTAGTGTATTCATCTCTTGGTCTCCCTCTACGATTTTTACCCTCCACGCTGCCCTCCAATACTAAATTGGTGATCCCTTGATGCCTGAGAACATGTCCTACCAACCGACCCCTTCTTCTAGTCGTGCCACAAACTTCTCTTCTCCCCAATCGTATTCAGTACTTCCTCATTTGTTATGTGATCTACCCATCTAATCTTCAGCATTCTTCTGTAGCACCACATTTCGAAAGTTTCTATTCTCTTCTTGTCCAACTTCCAACCATGGCTACACTCCACAGAAATACTTTCAGAAATGACTTCCTGACACTTAAATCTATACTCAATGTTAACAAATTTCTCTTCTTCAGAAACGCTTTCCTTGCCATTGCCAGTCTACATTTTATATCCTCTCTACTTCGACCATCATCAGTTATTTTGCTCCCGAAATAGCAAAACTCCTTTACTACTTTAAGTGTCTCATTTCCTAATTTAATTCCCTCAGCATCACCCGACTTAATTCGACTACATTCCATTATGCATGTTTTGCTTTTGTTGATGTTCATCTTATATCCTCCTTTGAAGACACTATCCACTCCGTTCAACTGCTCTTCCAAGTCCTTTGCTGTCTCTGACAGAATTACAATGTCATCGGCAAACCTCAAAGGTTTTATTTTTTCTCCATGGATTTTAATACCTACTCCGAATTTTTCTTTTGTTTCCTTCACTGCTTGCTCAATATACAGATTGAATAACATCGGAGAAAGGCTACAACCCCGTCTCACTCCCATCCCAACCACTGCTTGCCTTTCATGTCCCTCGACTATTATAACTGCCATTTGGCTTTTGTAAAAGTTGTAAATAGCCTTTCGCTCCCTGTATTTTACTCCTGCCACCTTCAGAATTTGAAAGAGAGTATACCAGTCAACATTGTCAAAAGCTTTCTCTAAGTCTACAAATGCTAGAAACGTAGGTTGGCCTTTCCATAATCTAGCTTCTAAGATAAGTCGTAAGGTCAGTATTGCCTCATCGTGTTCCAATATTTCTGCGGAATCCAAACTGATCTTCCACGAGGTTTCTACTAGTTCTTCCATTCGTCTGTAAAGAATTCGCTGTAAAGAATTCACTCCAAAGGATCCTATTGGAAATGGTTTTATTTACTGAGAAATCACGACTGAGTTTTTCCTCGCGGGAGTCCGTTATCAAGCGGAGGGCTGAAGCTCGTGTTTCACAACACAACGGCGAGCGCCAGCCAACGTGTGCCGCCAGTGGACCGGAACCACCTGTTCGCCCTCGTGTGTGCTTTGTGGCGAGCAGACGGGGACGGGCTAACTGTCCCGCGGGTCGGCGACCCCGGCCTGTTGACGAGCGGTGACGTCGCGACGTACGCTATCGATTCCGCCGTGGCCGGAGCTGTCTGGGCGAGGGCGTCTGGCGCCTCTCCAGTCGGCGCTGACCGCGCAGGCCGGCTGCCAATTGCCCGCCCGGAAGGCCGGCCGGGGAACTGATTTCGCCTGCTGGCACGCAGCAGCCGCGCGAGGATCGTTACCAACGCCCGGGCCGACAGCTGCAGTGCTTTCCGACCTAATGGAACGCTATACCGTGCAAAGTCTGGTGAAGCCCATCTCTGGTCCACTAAAAGGAATAAGGGGCAGTCAATGTCGTCGGACGGAATGATCCTACTGTACGATAACGCCCGCCCACTACAAGGCCGATTGAGAAACACTGAAACATCGTCTGTACAGCCTAGATTTTTCACTGTGTGATTTTCACATCTTTAGTTATCTGAAGAAAGACATGTATGGACGTAGGTTTCAGTCGGCCGAGGAAGTGTAAGAGTGGATTCGGTGGTGGATCCGTCAGCGGCAGACTGGGTTTTATGAAACTGGGATTGGTCATCTTGTCTCCCACTGGGAAAAGTATCTTAATGTGTGTGGTGATTACTTTCGAATGGAACCATTCCGTGGTCCCGTTGTGGCGGGTGTCCGGTTTTCATTTGAGTGCTCCTCCTGCTTTAGAGCAGCCGTGTTACAGTATATTGAGTAATGTTTGAACGACGAGCAGGAGTTTACCCCCATAAAATTGTGCAAATCACTTAATTCCTTTGCAAAATATTTTAATTAGGCTAAAACTAATGCTCAGCTGACGGTACCTTTGCAAAACTCTTGCTTAGTTTTGATTTTACGTGTAAAAACACTTTTTCTGGGAGGTTCTGTTCTTCTAAACATTAAACTTGTACGAATCGGTTCAAAGGTAGATAAATAAAGTCAGAAAATATTTTTTTATCCAATAATCTTTATCCGTTGTCGACGAACTAAAGTCGAGCTAAATATAGCACGTAAAATTCGTTCTCGCGTGAACTGAATGCGCGGATATGGTATAAAGTGAATCGAATAAATGAAAAACACGTTCTCACGATACAACTAAATCGTGGTCTGTCTAGGACCTATACCCGAAGTGGAAATCGATTTGTCTTTGTCGTCGTCGTTGGCGCTTTTACTAGATTTCGGTGGCTTATCCCATGTACGAAGACCACCAATACATTAAACATCCATCTTCTGTCGGCCATCTTCACTAGCTTTGGACCCCCGAGGATCTTGGTTAGAGATAATGCTGCCGCATTCACTTCACGTGTTTCAGCAACGGCATTAGGCACATTACTACAGCCCTCAACCACCCCCAACCCTCATTTGCTGAACGCGTAATAGAAACTTGAAGTCGGTCTTTCTAATCTACCGCTCAGGATCCCAACTGAGTTAGCCTTCCGGTTAACACCGCATGTCATGGGCCGCATAAAAGCACTCCGGCTATGCTGATGTTTTTATTTGCATTAACTCCCGTTTAGGCAACCTCTAGGAATTAAAACCCCAACGGGACGCCGCAAGGAGGAATAGCGAGCTTGGTCACCAGCGAGAAACCCGAAAGTAAAACAACGGTCGACGAGCAGCGTCAGTAACGGTGGGCGACTTGTGAGAAACGTGTGGAGTCGGAACAGCGACGCCCTGGGGTTCATGGCGAATAATATTCCACGCTTCGTGGGTCCCTGCAGGGTCATTAAGATCCTAACCACGGTCAGACTTTTGGTCCAAGAAATGCAAACGCATAGCAAATTCGAGAGTGACCTGAGCCATCTTAAACTGGGGAATTTGAGACAGAGGCCAGAGATAGGAGAAAGATGTGGCTCGGAGAACCCCCCCCCCCCCCCCCCCCCCGATATTCGTGTTTTTTTTTTTATTTTTTTATTTTAAGGAGGGAGGAGGGAGATTGAAACATACGTTTTGCGATCTGTCGAATATCACTGAACATCAGCATCGCTGATATTCAGGCTTGACCATCTGCCTGTGCCGAGAGGGCGCCCATGGCTGTTTCGGGAAGTTCTTAAGCCGTGTGCATATGCGGGTGTGGATGGTGTCTTGTGTCTGCTACCAGAAGCGGCGTAGCTCATGCGATGCTGGAATATGGAGGCTGGGACACGCAATCTTCTCTGTTCCAGCAAGATGCATAGATACATAAACATAGTTTTCCACGTTAGGTTTGTTTACGATTATTTGTTTACTTATTCCACGGTTATTTGATGATATTCTTGACAACTCGCTTTAATGTGGAACGTGTGTGTAGGTTTGCAAATAGGATACATTTTCTCTCTGTCAACATGGCTGCATCATGGCGATATGCTTAACCTGATTTTTGTTTTAACCATAATCTACAACAAAATAACAAAATTTGATCAATGTGCAGTGAGCCGGGGTAACTTTGTACCGGCACTCATCTTTTCTCAAAAATTCTGGACACAAAATAAATTATGCGTCACAACAGACATTGTAGCATGTTACATCTGTAGTTACTGAATGCTTGGAAAAGTGAAAATGTGTACTAACTGTTCCTCATTAAAGTAAAGTTTCATTTTTAATTGTGATACGAAGCTACATCTCTCATACACGATAACTTCTTTAGATCAGTCTTTTTTCTAAAATAAAAAAAAGCATTTTTTTCTACATCTAGTGCTCGCGGTAAATTTAGATCATGACACAAGGAAATTTGGTGTGAGTAAGAAATAAAAACAAATTATGTTAATTCAGGGCAGTAGATTTATTTTGAAATATGAAGATATTTGTGTAGAGCTAGCGCTGTTCAACTAAAATGCCGCACGGGATTAGCCGAGCGATCTGGGGCGCTGCAGTCATGGACTGTGCGGCTGGTCCCGGCGGAGATTCGAGTCCTCCCTCGGGCATGGGCGTATGTGTTTGTCCTCATGATAATTTAGGTTAAGTAGTGTGTAAGCTTCGTGACTGATGACCTTAGCAGTTAAGTCCCATAAGACTTCACACACATTTGAACATTTTTTTAACTTAAATCACTGTCACCAGAAGTTCTCTTCGTAGCCGGTGCTATTGAAGGATAATCACAAGCCTACGAGCTTGTGGGAAGCTGAAAGACAAATGAATACTAATTAGAAATGATAGGTAATAAAACTGTTACTTTTAATAGAAAGTAATGAAAGTAGGTGGAGCAGCAGCCATTTATGGTACTATGACGCAAAATGATTGCACTTCGTTTTTAAAACGTTAATTATTCACAAGGGATGTTGGAAATATGTTTATGGCTGCATATTTTCCTTCTTTGTGTGCAAGAGAAATGTTGAGTTGTGGATAGTCTAGGCTGTTTTTGTTTCGAGTGCTATATTTTCCAAGTTTACTATTATCTCGAAGTTGTTCTTGATTCATAGCAACAAACTTCATAAGTGAACAGATGAATAGTGGAAATGAGAAAACTTCTACGTGCCTAATAACAGTTTGTCAGTAGAACAGAAGAAAAGAAGGTATTTTTTTATGCTAACTTATATGTTTCTAAAAAGTTAATAAGGTATTCTGATAACATAGAATTACACTCAACACCTAGTCACTGCAAAAATAACGAGACAAATTAGAAAATAAATAATTTATTAGTAACGTTCTAAGTGCTGTACCAGAAAACACGAGCGGTTTCAAGTGCCACTAACAAAATTTTTGTTTCAACTACCATTAATGCAGAGGCACTACGTTTTATCTGTGATAATAGAAGTACAGATATACAACAGTAATGTTTTAAACAACTGAACTGTAGTCAACGAAATCCGTGTCTCATATATTTTAAGTTTTTGATAAGAGGATAATAAAAGCAAATTCAAGAAAAATAATTTCTCAGCAATGATTTATGTTTTTAAGAGAACTCCATTGGAATCAGATGCTATAAAGTTTACTGAAAACTTCCTGTGCTGCTGCGGAAGGAATGGCAACATCGTCAATACGTCGTGAACTTTTGAAACTGATAGACATGGCTGGTGTTTCGGATGAAGTGCGGCATGACATACATCTCCCACAGTCAATCCACTTCCGAAACATTGACATTTTTAGCTTTCTCTGTTTCAGAGTAAGGATGGTTAACAGCCATCTGGTATGGATGTTTAAGAGACACCTCGATCATACTGCTTTTGGAGAACTTACGCGCCTGCATTGACAACAATGTTTCAGCAGTATCTTTAAGATCAAAATCGTCAGCGGCACGTACTGGAATTACGTGAAATGTGTTCGTAGGTTTACTGACTCCACAAACCTGTATGAATCTGGCGGAACAGAGGCCTTGGTTATATTTCCTCATTTCTCTGAAGTCATAAAATTTATCCCCCAGCTCAAAAGGCTGTGCCCACTGACCAAAAGCTTTGGTGATATCTCCTCAAAACATCACAGTCTAAATGGAGAAGAGCTTCACGCATGGCACTTGGAACTCCATTGGGAAGCATTGCTTGGCGTAAAGAGCTTGTGCCATCTGGTGATGAGTGCCTGAATCATTTTCTCCACGATTTGACACATGTAAAAGTCGAGGGCATGTACCACGGTACCGCGTCCACTACTCCATTAGGTGATATACGAGTCGATAACGCGACCAGAGACTGAACAGGTGAGAGTGGTTCAAGCATTCATTTAGTCCGTGACAACACTCGACACTACAATTTGCCCGGATAACGTTATTTGTGCCACAAGTCGTCGTCCGATTGGGCGGCTTCCTCTCTTTACTCTGCTGCGAACACTTGTGAGTATTGACGGCGCAGTTCACAGTGTGCGAATTTGCAGTCTCATCAATACCGATTCATCGCGCTCGCCGGCGCAATTGCTGTCCGTTAATACCGTCGTCATGGCAGACAATGCAGCGAGCTGTCAACTAAGCCAGGATTTGCAGCCCGTTAATGGAAACGCGACAATGCTATTACGCAACACGCCTGACCAATTAGATTAGCCCGTCCCTCGGCGTCCCTGCCATTGCCTCTTTTCACTGCCCAAATTCGACCGTAGAATGCATCTCTCCTCTAAAGTGGGGTGCCAGAGTTAATATTGTGTCAAGTAATACCTTCATTATGTGTTGTTCGGCTGCTAATTGAGACAAAGCTTAAAAAACTAAAACAGATAAGAAATTGTGTTTTGAAAGGGCAATCAGAGAGAGACGTAGAGTAAGTCCGGGAGAGTAGGACCATTTTTTTTTCTTCAGAGTACAATTTGTGTTTTTCATCTTTTTTTAACTACTAGAAGCATGTTCGTATAGAGTGTCAAATAGGCTTAAGTGAAATGTATTATTAAGCACTGCCTTAATAGCTTGATAAGATGAAAATATGCATGGAAGGTGAGTGGCTGATATGGATCAGTCTAAAGAGAAAGATGGACTATATAAAAATTGTTATACCCCGAAGAAAAGAGTCAGTTTTTTGAATATCTAGTAGTGAATAGGGAATTATACTATTAAATATTTTAATCCAAAACAGTTTTATCGGTTTATTACAAAGCTTGACTGAACATCGGCCTTTGTAATGAGTTGGTTTTATATAAATACACTCCTGGAAATGGAAAAAAGAACACATTGACACCGGTGTGTCAGACCCACCATACTTGCTCCGGACACTGCGAGAGGGCTGTACAAGCAATGATCACACGCACGGCACAGCGGACACACCAGGAACCGCGGTGTTGGCCGTCGAATGGCGCTAGCTGCGCAGCATTTGTGCACCGCCGCCGTCAGTGTCAGCCAGTTTGCCGTGGCATACGGAGCTCCATCGCAGTCTTTAACAGTGGTAGCATGCCGCGACAGCGTGGACGTGAACCGTATGTGCAGTTGACGGACTTTGAGCGAGGGCGTATAGTGGGCATGCGGGAGGCCGGGTGGACGTACCGCCGAATTGCTCAACACGTGGGGCGTGAGGTCTCCACAGTACATCGATGTTGTCGCCAGTGGTCGGCGGAAGGTGCACGTGCCCGTCGACCTGGGACCGGACCGCAGCGACGCACGGATGCACGCCAAGACCGTAGGATCCTACGCAGTGCCGTAGGGGACCGCACCGCCACTTCCCAGCAAATTAGGGACACTGTTGCTCCTGGGGTATCGGCGAGAACCATTCGCAACCGTCTCCATGAAGCTGGGCTACGGTCCCGCACACCGTTAGGCCGTCTTCCGCTCACGCCCCAACATCGTGCAGCCCGCCTCCAGTGGTGTCGCGACAGGCGTGAATGGAGGGACGAATGGAGACGTGTCGTCTTCAGCGATGAGAGTCGCTTCTGCCTTGGTGCCAATGATGGTCGTATGCGTGTTTGGCGTCGTGCAGGTGAGCGCCACAATCAGGACTGCATACGACCGAGGCACACAGGGCCAACACCCGGCATCATGGTGTGGGGAGCGATCTCCTACACTGGCCGTACACCACTGGTGATCGTCGAGGGGACACTGAATAGTGCACGGTACATCCAAACCGTCATCGAACCCATCGTTCTACCATTCCTAGACCAGCAAGGGAACTTGCTGTTCCAACAGGACAATGCATGTCCGCATATATCCCGTGCCACCCAACGTGCTCTAGAAGGTGTAAGTCAACTACCCTGGCCAGCAAGATCTCCGGATCTGTCCCCCATTGAGCATGTTTGGGACTGGATGAAGCGTCGTCTCACGCGGTCTGCACGTCCAGCACGAACGCTGGTCCAACTGAGGCGCTAGGTGGAAATGGCATGGCAAGCCGTTCCACAGGACTACATCCAGCATCTCTACGATCGTCTCCATGGGAGAACAGCAGCCTGCATTGCTGCGAAAGGTGGATATACACTGTACTAGTGCCAACATTGTGCAGGCTCTGTTGCCTGTGTCTATGTGCCTGTGGTTCTGTCAGTGTGATCATGTGATGTATCTGACCCCAGGAATGTGTCAATAAAGTTTCCCCTTCCTGGGACAATGAATTCACGGTGTTCTTATTTCAATTTCCAGGAGTGTATTAGGCTGTGTCTTTCACCACAGCAATTACACTTATTACCAAACGTTAATCATCGTGAACAGGCAACACTCTGAATCTAGTCGTCATTTTTGTTAGTTTCGTAATAGATTTCAGCAGAGTCGACACGTTCATCCTCATCAAATTCATCGACAGCCGATGTGGCCGAGCGGTTCTCGGCGCTTCAGTCGCAGGCTCGAATCCTGCCTCGAGGGTGGATGTGTGTGACGCCCTTAGGTTACTTAGGTTTAAGTAGTTGTAAGTCTAGGGGACTCATGACCTCAGATGTTAAGTCACATAGTGCTCAGAGCCATTTGAACCATTTTATTCATCAAATTCATCAAAGTTATTTTCATAATCTCCTACGATGTCTGCATCTGATGAACACGTTGAGCTACTTGGAGATTTTTTCTTCTTTAGCTTCTTCGGTCTGTTTTTCTCTTCACTAGTATTTCCCTTCGATGATCTGTCTGTGTTTTTTTTGTATCTTTTCTTTTCTTATCCTTTCTTTCTTTACAGTTTCAATATTTTCAGCAGAATTTAGCTCTTTGGACACAGTTGCTGTCTTCCTCTGAAAGCTCATGGTTTTATCAATAGAAAGAATGAGTTATATTTCTTCCAAAAATTTTGTATGCGTTGGCTTAGGGTTAGTCAGTTCTGGGGTAGTAATCTTGAAACTTTTAGGTTTAGTAGCAGTAGAGTCCGAAATTGTATCATTGAAGGAATTTGACTTGGAAAGGTAATTCTGCTCTTTTGATGTGCTTGGGATCAGTAGGTCCTCTGATGAGCTTTGAAGTAGATGGTTCACCTTTGTGTGAGATTCTGCCATTCCATTTGTTGACAGACAGATATCTTCTGAGAAATAAATACAATCTGAGACTGTGCCTATCTTCACTGCGATTACTACAAGTGCCTTGAAACTAAATTTCATTGTGTACCATCTCACATTAAAAAAGTAGTCCATCTCTCCCATTTGTCTGGGAAAGATGGGCCACCCCAACTGTTATCTATAGGCAGCTAACTCTGGAGCCATTTTAGGTTAGTTTCATGCTTACACATTTGTCAACATCGTAGTAAAAATAGCTCATCAATATTGTGCAAACTGAGTCGTAATACTAGAATTATGTAACTACACAATAAAACTTACTGACTTACTATAACACAGAATGTAATGTTTCTTCAGAACTAATACAAAAATGATAGTAACACTTTTGCACCACCTTTGCTCACAAGAGAGCTTCCTCACATGTACAGGAAAGCAGCACACTGACCAAAATAAATTTAATCAAATAAAAACTCTTCCTGTTAAGAATGGTCTGTCTGATCACGATGCAGAGCTAGGTACAGTATATGACATAGCTCCATACGGTAATGCATTACAGTCCTTCAAAATAGTGCATTCAGTTAATGATTTAACAATTGAAAAGTTTAGCTAAAGCTTGCAGCAGTTAGATTGGGATGAGGTGTACACGGAAAATGATGCTAATTTAAAATTTAACCTATTTGATCTTACCTTTGTGAGTACATTTGAAAACATTTCCCCTAAGAAAACAGTGAAATATAATTGTAAGAAACCATCTAAGAAGCCGTGGCTTACTAAGGGGATAAAAATATCTTGTAAACAGAAAAGGGAAATGTATCTTAATGCTAGGAGGAGTAATGATCCAGAAACAGTGAAACATCATAAAAACTACTGCACTCTATTAAGCAAATTTATTAAAAAGTCCAGACATATGTACATTATGTCTGAGATTAGCGTAACTGATAATAAAATTAAAATAATTTGGAATATTTTTAAAAGTGAAACAAGGTACTTAAGAGCGCAGGAAGACTGTATTTCTATAATACTCAATGGAAAGTTCGTTGACAAGAAATCAGAGGCAGCAAACATTATTTAATTATCATTTTTTAAGTGTTGTGGAGAAAATAGGATCCAGCTGTTCACCAGGAAATGCAAGCCAGTGTATGGATGAGGCAATACCTATGCAAATTGATAAAATCATATTTCAGCTGACCTCCCCTACTGAAATTAGCAACATAATAAATTCACTCAAAAGTAAAAGCTTACATGGAAGTGATGCCATTTCCAACAGAATACTAAAAGCTTGTTCCCACCAGATTAGTAGGATTCTCAGCCACATATGTAATAGCTCACTGTAAGAGGGCATTGTTCCAGATAGACTGAAATACGCTATCGTTAAACCATTGGATAAAAAAGTGGATACGTTTGATGTTAATAACTACTGATCAATCTCACTTCTGGCAGCTTTATCCAAAATTCTTGAAAAAGTAATGCATTCAAGAGTAGCATCACATATTTGTAAAAATGAAGTACTAACAAAATGTCAACTTGATTTTCAGAAAGGCTTTTCAACAGAAAATGCTGTATATACTTTCACTGATCAAACACTAAACATACTGAATAACTGAACATAATGCATTGGGATTTTTTTTGTGATCTCTCAAAGGCTTTTGAGTGTGAATCATGAAATTCTTCTAGATAATCTTAAGTATTGTGGTATGAGTGGGACAGTGCACAAATGGTTTAATTCATATTTTACTGGAAGAATGCAGAATGTTGAAATTAACAGTACAGATAGTCTGCAAAAATCAGCAGTCCTCTAACTGGGGAGTATCAAGAAGGATGTCCCACAGGGTTTAGTCTTGGATCCCTTATTATATATATATATATATATATATATATATATATATATATATATATATATATATAATAAGGGATCCAAGATCATGAATACATTTCGTAATGATGTGGGACATGTGACTTTAACATAAGTTTTCTTTACACAATTTGTTTTACAGTTACTACTTCATATCTAAAAATTTATATATATAAAATTTTTAGATATTCATATATATATATATATATATATATATACACTCCTGGAAATTGAAATAAGAACACCGTGAATTCATTGTCCCAGGAAGGGGAAACTTTATTGACACATTCCTGGGGTCAGATACATCACATGATCACACTGACAGAACCACAGGCACATAGACACAGGCAACAGAGTATGCACAATGTCGGCACTAGTACAGTGTATATCTACCTTTCGCAGCAATGCAGGCTGCTATTCTCCCATGGAGACGATCGTAGAGATGCAGGATGTAGTCCTGTGGAACGGCTTGCCATGCCATTTCCACCTGGCGCCTCAGTTGGACCAGCGTTCGTGCTGGACGTGCAGACCGCGTGAGACGACGCTTCATCCAGTCCCAAACATGCTCAATGGGGGACAGATCCGGAGATCTTGCTGGCCACGGTAGTTGACTTACACCTTCTAGAGCACGTTGGGTGGCACGGGATACATGCGGACGTGCATTGTCCTGTTGGAACAGCAAGTTCCCTTGCCGGTCTAGGAATGGTAGAACGATGGGTTCGATGACGGTTTGGATGTACCGTGCACTATTCAGTGTCCCCTCGACGATCACCAGTGGTGTACGGCCAGTGTAGGAGATCGCTCCCCACACCATGATGCCGGGTGTTGGCCCTGTGTGCCTCGGTCGTATGCAGTCCTGATTGTGGGCTCACCTGCACGGCGCCAAACACGCATACGACCATCATTGGCACCAAGGCAGAAGCGACTCTCATCGCTGAAGACGACACGTCTCCATTCGTCCCTCCATTCACGCCTGTCGCGACACCACTGGAGGCGGGCTGCACGATGTTGGGACGTGAGCGGAAGACGGCCTAACAGTGTTCGGGACCGTAGCCCAGCTTCATGGAGACGGTTGCGAATGGTCCTCGCCGATACCCCAGGAGCAACAGTGTCCCTAATTTGCTGGGAAGTGGCGGTGCGGTCCCCTACGGCACTGCGTAGGATCCTACGGTCTTGGCGTGCATCCGTGCGTCGCTGCGGTCCGGTGCCAGGTCGACGGGCACGTGCACCTTCCGCCGACCACTGGCGACAACATCGATGTACTGTGGAGACCTCACGCCCCACGTGTTGAGCAATTCGGCGGTACGTCCACCCGGCCTCCCGCATGCCCACTATACGCCCTCGCTCAAAGTCCGTCAACTACACATACGGTTCACGTCCACGCTGTCGCGGCATGCTACCAGTGTTAAAGACTGCGATGGAGCTCCGTATGCCACGGCAAACTGGCTGACACTGACGGCGGCGATGCACAAATGCTGCGCAGCTAGCGCCATTCGACGGCCAACACCGCGGTTCCTGGTGTGTCCGCTGTGCCGTGCGTGTGATCATTGCTTGTACAGCCCTCTCGCAGTGTCCGGAGCAAGTATGGTGGGTCTGACACACCGGTGTCAATGTGTTCTTTTTTCCATTTCCAGGAGTATATATATATATATATATATATATATATATATATATATATATATATATGTGTGTGTGTGTGTGTGTGTGTGTGTGTATGTATTTATATGTATGTATAAGAATTTTTAGATATGAAGTAGTAACTGTAAAAAAAATTGTGTAAAGAAAACTTATGTTAAAGTCACATGTCCCACATCATTACGAAATGTATACATGATCTGTGGAGTAAATATTAACGTATGTATGCAGCAGGAGCTGCTTCTTGGTGGCGCATCTGTGAAATACTCCACTGGTCCGATTCATATATATGTATTAATGACTTTCCACTCTATATACATGAAGATGCAAAGCTAGTTCTTTTCGATGATGACACAAGTATAGTAATCACGCCAAACAAAGAAGAATCAGTTGAGGAGATTGTAATTTTCAGAAAATTATAAACTGGTTATCTGCAAATGGACTTTCACTAAATATCGAGAATACACAATATATACGATTCTGTACAGTAAATGGCATAACACCATTGATAAATGTAGACTATGAACAGAAGTCTGTTGCTGAAGCAGAATATTCAAAATTTCTGGGTGTGTGCATTGATGAGAAATTGAATTGGAAGAACAGATTGATAATCTACTGAATCAGTTAGGTTCAGTTATTTACGCTTTTAGGGTCATTGCACATTTTGGTGATAAACACATCAATAAATTAGTCTGTTACACCTATTTTCGTTCACTGCTTTCATATGGCATCATATTTTGGGGTAATTCATAACTAAGAGAAAAAGTATCCATTGCACAAAAGCGTGTAATCAGAATAATAGCTGGAGCCCACCCAAGATCACCTTGCAGACAGTTATTTAAGGAACTCAGGATATTCGCAGTACCTTCGTAATACAAATACTCACTTATGAAATTCAAAAATAACAGCTAAGTGCATAGCTAGAAAACTAGAAGAAAGGATGATCTTCACTATTCTGGGTTAAATCTGACTATTGACACAGACAGGGATGAATCATTCTGCCACAAAAATCTTTGATCATTTGCGAAATAGCTTTAAAAGTCTGACAGACAGCCAACCAGCATTTGAAAATAAATTAAAAAAATTTCTGAGTGACTACTACTTCTAATCAATAGATGAATTTTTAGATATGAAGTAGTAACTGTAAAAAAAATCGTGTAAAGAAAACTTATGTTAAAGTCACACATCCCACATCATTACGAAATGTATTCATGATCTATAGAATAAGTATTAACGTATGTATGCAGCAGGAGCTGATTTCTGGTGGCGCATCTGTGAAATACGCCACTGGTCCGATTCATCCAGTGGTCCAACCCTCTACGACTTACCCAGTATCAAGGAACATTCCTCAAATCTTGAGCTAACGCTATCGCATTTTTTGTGAACTCTGGCTTTATCAGGAAAGGACACAACGGTCTTTATGTAGGTCATTAAGATTAAAAAAATTTATAGAAAATCTGCAATTTACATCAGGCAATTAAAACATAATGACTAATTTCGGTTGTGTATAATAATCGTTTTCATACCGTGAAACAAGCAGAAAAAGAAATCGCCTAAGAAAAATTCTTAAAAATTAATATGCAGTTCAAAAGTGTTAAAGCCGAGAATGTATATGTAGTCAGTGCCGACTCCAATATTAAAATGAGCATACATTACAACCTACTACACAGTGTTATATGGATAATAATTTACTGCTTTCAGAGTGACTTACCGTTTGAATGATAAATGCTGGAGAATATGTGATGAACAGTAGTGAACATCATACAAACCCGTGCATTCGCATTAAAAAAAGGATAGAGTAAGACAATATTGATGTTAAAAGCATCATTAATGGCGAGCCAGGTCTTAATACAACAGAATTAAACAGCAATATTCATAGCAACACATTAATCCAAATGATATTGAACTTTTTAAGTAACAGAAGGATAAATACTTAAAAGACTGGGAATCTATCCTGTGTGATAACATGCCATGTATGAAAGACATATCCTTTGTCATTGTCAGATGGTACGGACACTTTAAAGTTCTAATGAAACCCCAAAAATGTAAACACATATCATAATCTTGCGAGACGCTTTTAAAACGCTGGGGAGAGGGAGGAGGGGTCACAGTTGCAGTAGCAAAATTATTTCATCAGTTTTTCATGAAACGCATTTGTAAAGCAGGCAATACACTGAGAATGCTTAATGCAACAAGGACTAAAAACTACTCCACATCCATAAAACAGTAAGTGGCAATATGGCGCTGCACACCCAAACGAAAAAAAATAAAAAATTGTGGAAGCATTTATAGTTCTACATTCTCAACAATTTCAAAATTCCACAGGTAACTTTCAGAAAACAAAGTAATACGAAAGCTAAGAATATAGGATATGACAAGGGATTCTAGTTCTCAGATAGAACCGGAAAACCACGGGAAATCGAGTAAAGGGAAGCAGAAAAGGGAAAGACTCTTCACTAAAAAGAGGGCAGTATACCAGAAAGACAGATTTCCCAGGAGTAGACCGAAATTATTGATAAAAAACAGTGTTTCTCTCGTTTCCCCGTCTGCACAGGCAAAGTCTACTGACTTGTGTTCATAATTGCGACAAATACTGGGCAGCTGATAATGATAACTGCACACCTAGATTTCATTTTCTGTAAATTATGACGTTGTTTTAGCTGTGAGGAGTTTGGCTGATACAGTTACTATACAGTTCAAAAACATAAAAACTTGAATCACTATTCAAGTAGGTGCCCCCTCATACAACTACAGTGTGGTGTGACTTCAGTCTGCCCTCGATATGTTGGAGAAGAGAACATGTTTAATGTCGATGTCGTCCTAAGTCGTACTAAATGCTTTCTCAGAAAATTATTTTGACCAGTTGGTTCAGAAGCCCGCACGAAGCGCAAATGGTTGCGAGAACGTACGCCAAAGTGCATCTCTTAAAGAAAAGAATCAGGTATAAATTCGCTTGATGCCACCCTAAGAGTTCGTCTCTCCTTCCAGTATAATTATGTATGTGATTTAAATTCAAAGAAATGGTATCGACGGCAACTGAGGGTGATATACGAAATTAATTAGTACAAAAAACAGACCGGAATACTGTTACAGAAGTACCGGATAAAGCAGGCCAAATTTAAAAGCACGCAAAATGCCCAGGTTGCTGAAGTTCGAAATTTAGTGCGATCTTCGACGCGAGATGCCTTTAACAGTTTCCACAACGAAACTCTGTCTTGAAATCAGTATCTTAAATGCACGATAGCAATGGTAATGTTATTGATGCCGGTACTACTACCAAAGCAGAGTTATGAAACACGGTATTCCGAAATTACTCCACGAATGAAGACGAAGTAAATGTTCCAGAATTCGAATCAAGAACAACTGCCAACATGAGTAACTTAGAAACAGATATTCTCAGAGTGGTGAATCTTTCGTAGGTTCCTGATAGAACAAAATTGTAATAAACTAAAACCGATAGTTTACTTTTGTTCTACATTATTACTTTTATTGTGTTAACCAGATTCCGGCTTACAAGGCCATCTTCCGACATTTACTGACTGTTGTCGCCAAGGAAGTTGTGATGTTTGTAAACGATATTTTAAAAGAAGTTGCACATCTAGACTGAAGAAGAAAATTACAGTAAATAGTATCTTGGGCAGTGTGGTGGTAATGCATTGTAAAAGGTAAAAAGTTGAACAGTAAATAAATATCAGCGGAGTAAACAGGAAAAACCTTTACACAAAACTGAAACAGCAAGCCTACGTAACAGTTTATATTAATAAAAAAGAAGCAATTTGCACTTGACGAGGCTATTTCAAGAGGTAAAAAACATGGAGAGTGATACAAAAACCAATTTAAAGAAGAGAGGATTATCAATGTATTACAGAATACATTAGGAACTTAAGCAATATCGATAAGATAAACAGAAATGAATAAATGCAGGACAACGGTGGCGTGTGAGGGAACATAGTGTAAATGCCATCTTTGAGAGTTTGATGGTGCTGCATTTTAAGAAGTGAAGAATTGAGAAGTATACAAATATATATGCAGCAAACAGGAAAAACACACGAAGACTGTACTCAAAACTGTGCCTATGTAACCCTTTGCATTAAATAAATGAACCAAGTAAAATAAAAACAGTACTTCATGAGATAACTATAAGAGGTATTGAACATGGAAAGAAATACAAGCACCAGTTAAAAGAAAGACTTAACAATTGTTACTAAAGTCTACATGGGTTACACAGACAATTTCAGTAAAGCGAAAGAACTCAATGAATACCGGGAAATGGGGGGAATATGTAGGAGCAGACAGTGTGGGAAGTAATAAAAAACAAAGACGATTATGACTGTCTGTAGGATTTCGGAATGTATATTGTGATATAATAACGTCGTGTGACGAGGGTCTCCCGTCGGGTAGACCGCTCGCCTGGTGCAAGTCTTTCGATTTGATGCCACTTCGGCGACTTGGCGCGTCGATGGGGATGAAAATGATGATTATTAGGACAACAAAACGCCCAGTCCCTGAGCGGAGAAAATCTCCGACCCAGCCGGGAATCGAACCCGGGCCCTTAGGATTGACAGTCTGTCGCGCTGACCACTTTTCTTTTCCTTCATTTTGTTCGTTGTTGATCGTTGTGTTTGGTCGTTGCGGACGTCACATGACATCCGTTAAAGTTCGTTTGTTGATCCTCCCACTCATTTTTTTTTTTTATTACAGAGGCCAATCAGCTCTCTGACAGAACACGCTGAGCTACCGTGACGGCATCACTCAGCTACCGGGGGCGGATTGTATTGTGATCGAACTTTATCAGTTAACTCGAAGAAAACGGTTTATTGACAAGTAGCCAACAGTGATTCAGACAAAATCGTTATTGTGACACACCACCATCTCTTTGTTCTTACGAAGTAATGAGTGTTATCGACAGAGGATTTCAAATTGATTACACCTCACGTACGCCACTGTACTGTTTGTTTCCTATCAGGAGTGTCACAATTCGTAGTAACTAAATGGGAGTCATCGACTAAAACAGAAATAGTATCTAGCATTCCTCGAGGAAGTGTTACAGGCCATCTATTGTTGCTGATCTACATAAACGACTCAGGTGACAATCTGAGTAACCCACGTATATTGTTTGCAGATGATTCTGTCATTCATCGTCTTGCAATATCACCAGATGATCGAAAACTAATTGAAAAATGATTTGGACAAGTTGTATGTACGATCCGATAAGTTGCAGTTGACTCTAAATAGTGAAAACTCTGTAGGTCATCCATCTGAGTGCTAAAAGGAACCCGCGATACTTGGTTACACAATAAATCACATAAATCTAACTAACGGCTGTAAACTCTACTCATTTAAATACTTAGCAGTTACAGTTACAAATAACTTAAATTGGAACGTTCTCATAGATAATGGTGCAGGGAAAGCGAACCAAAGACTATGAATTATTGGCAGAACACTTACGAATTGCATCAGATCTATTAAAGAGACTGCCTACACTACGCTTGTCCGCCCTCTCCTGGAGTACTGACTGCCGCGCGGTGTGGGATTCGCATCAGACAGGACTGACAGAGAACGTCGAAAAAGCTCAAGGAAGGGCAGCTTGTTTTGTACTACCGTGAAACAGGGAAAGAGTGCCTCAGATATAACACGCGAATTGGTGTGGCAATCATTATAACAAAGGCGCTTTTCGTTACGGGAGGATCTTCTCATGAAATTTTGATCACCAACTTTCTCCTCAGAGTGTGAAAATATTTTACTGGTGCCCATCTACATAGGGAGGGAGATACGACCATTATAACAAAATAAGAGAAATCAGAGGTGTCATGGAAATATTTAAGTGTTCGTTTTTCCCGCGCGATGATCGAGAGTGGAATGGTAGAGAAATAGCTTGAAGGTTTTTAGATCATATTTCTGTCAGAGATTTAATTGTGAACTGCAGAGTAATCTTGAAGAGATTGTTGCTGTTACTGTTCTTAAACGAAATGCATGACACATGGGCTTCTCAGATTTTCAAATGTATGACTTTCAGATGCTATATTTACCTTAATTGCAATTTTTTAGACTTTATGCAAAACCTGTGTACTAAGCACACAACATATTATGATTACATTAAAACATTTCATGCGTTGTATTGTAATTAATAACTGTATCTTATATTAAAGCGTTTTGCATAGCTCATTGTTATTGTCTTAGGCATCGATGGAAAGCTGAAATTTGAGGCGACGTCAAGTTATGTTTGGGAGGGATGGGGGGTTAAGTGTGTGTGGGGGTGGGGGAGGGCGTAGTAAAAAGCGCTGGCCTCTCCCAGAACCGAAGCCTGGATCCACGCTTGCTATTTATGTACTGTAGTTACTGGGGTGCAGGTGGAGACCAGCCCCGTTTTCGCCTAAGTGAGTGTGGAAAACCGCGTGATAACCACACCCTGTCTGACTGGTGTACAGGAACAACGATTGTTAATTCCCCTTCACCCTTCCATCCGGGTCTGGTTCCCTCCTCTGATGTGTAAACTACCGATCCGCGAGTTAACCTATACATCAACGTCACCACGTACCATCTCACTTTGTTTAACAATTTCTAACAGTTTCTGTAAGCAATACTACAGAGAATATAATATATTATCGGATGACAGCCTACCATTGTACATTTAATAACCGAACACAAATAGTTAAGTCTAATTTTTGTAACAAATGAATCATCAATAAAAACACAGCTGACGGAAACGAAATTTACAACACAGATTATGTAAGTGACAGTTTATTCAAATGATTACGACTTCAGATTTGTTTACTATTGCCAAATTTGAATGTATATTGAGGCGTTTTACAATTAGAGCGCCTACACATCACAGTAGGAAATAAAAACGAACCTGTCTATTAGAAAATTGAAACACGATGGCAGTAATCCTTTCTTACGGCTGAAATATAATCCCGAATGACATCAGACAACCAAAGAAACGATTATATGTGCAAAACGACATACATAAAATCAATATCTTTTCAAACAACAGTGGTCGACACAGAGCTCTTACACATGGTATCATTGACTTAGAACAGTTTCGAACGCATTCTTACGTAACGACATTCATAATTTCTTCCTGTCTGTTTCTGTATAATAATCTCGAGCGAGCCGTTGCCGAAATCCCAGACATGTTTAATATGCGACTATCAAGTGAATGGCCATCTCTCGCAAACAGAAAAAGTGGCACGTGGAGGGAAACTGTGCTATCCGAACACATTTCTTGTTAAAGGTTGAACAGCAGGTTCATGGTATTCTGTAGATAAAATTACAGGTCTACAGCTTTCTTGTAGGACCAGTCATTGCTGATAACGTTTGCAGTTCGAAGCATCCGTGGTGGCAAATGATTTTCCTTTAGTGACCCAAACTATTAACTCCTGTGCTGGTCTAGTATTGCTCTACATAATCTCTCTGTGGCAAGATTCATCTCTACTATACCACACGCGTATTCGGCCTCCGTTATAGTTACACTCAGTATGACATCGTGGAAAACGTAGTTTTGTTGCCAACCTCATGTGACGAATAACTAGAGCCATATTTGAAATTCTGGCGTGCGCCACATTCGGAACAGAAGAATATTTAGCCACAGCTCGCATCTCAGCATACACCATAAAAATACTGAGTTAGTGAATGGGGCGCTGCGCTAATGTTCACTACACTGAAAATAACACTCCACGGTCCGTTACTAAAGTGCAAGTGCAGTGCCGACGTCTCAGTCCATGGTCGGCAGCTATCTTTAGTTCAACTCATTCGTGGACACGTTTTCAACAAGCAGGTATCTGTAGTGACCTATTATGGTAATGTAAGCCACGTTCACCATGGCTAAGCATTCACATCCGTAACACTTTTGAAGTCCTTTCTGCACTGAAGAGCTATGGTGAACTACTTCACAGTGCTCTACTCCGTTAAGGCATGTGCCTTTATTGTAAAAGTCGAATATTTCATTAACAGCGTTGTGGTTTTTTTAGCCAGCAGTATTTTCCCGCGAAATTTTATATTTATTCCTGGTTTTCATTTATTATTGTATTTTCATGAAACACTGTTCCTTCTTTTATATTGGCCAGTGTATGAACAAAAGCTTTTTCAGTAAGTAGGAACATTGTACAAAAACTACACTTTTGCCATGAGTTAGTTTAATAATTTTGTTTACTTTTGCAATTCGGCTAGGTTTCTTTCATGTTTTCCAGTGCATATTTCTCGGTAGTTTTGCAGTATTTATGAATAGGTCTTCATTGTATCGGTCTCGCCTAGTGACAGGTATTATGAGTAAAAGTTACATATCGAGCGAATTTGCATATTTACAGCACATTAGTAAAAAAAGAAAAGAAATGCGAACTACTGCTATTTCTTTTCTTGTGTGCGCCTGAAGTTTATGAACGAAGTTTATGAACGAAGGAATGACGTACGGTTAAGTTAGACAAGAACCTTTATTAGTAACACTTCTCCTAAAGAGTTTCAGTTCCTTTAATTAATAGTGGCTTGTTCAAGATGTCAGTGGTAAAGTGAGAAATTCTAGATTGTGAGGCTTATGTGTACACTAACACCCCAGTATCTTTGCTGATCATATTAACTGGCAGCCACAAAGAAACTCCTTGAGTCGTGATTTCGAGGTTGAAGGATGCACTTTTGCTTTTACTTCCTTTCATGCGCTGTTTCATTTCAGCATGTACTTACAGCGTGTTACAAGCACGCTGCTTTTCTATGTGGTAGATGATTGAGGAATATATTTATAAAGGTGCCAGGATTTAAATGCAGGAAAATTTATAATATCAGTAGTTGTATGAAGGCTGAGGAGTAAGCATGTGTGATATTTAAAGTTTTCCTGCGGTGACATAAGAGAGATTTTTTTGTAACTACTGTTCATTTCATGGTGATGAGAGGAATAATTCTGGATTTGCACACTGTTTGTAATCCCCCCAGGCAACGGCAGCTATCCAAGACTTGGAAACATTACAGAGTAATTATTCTGTTCTGCGAAACTTAAGGACTAGATGCATAAAGTAACATGTTAACAACTCATGGAATAACATGTTAACAACTCATGGAAAATGAATAGGGCTGGTCGCACAACACGGTGCACTGTGGAGGCGTTCTTCGTTACAGCATGGCCCAGAGACAAAGTTTGAATGGCTTCACACAGAGAAGAATCACTGGAAACTGAAAGAAGGACGAAGTGTGACGAGTGGAACTCAAGAGTCTGATATTGCACACAGCATTGTTTGACGCACATAAGGAGCGTTCTGAACTATAGCCCATGCTACTCGGCAGATGGCAGGTGGTCGACCGCAGTCAAATACAGCAGCAGATGACTGGTACATTGTGCAATAATCAAGAAGGGACCAACATCAAACCGCAGGTGCAGTTGTAACAGGGCTTCAGGGCAGGCAAGCTCACGCTTCACAGGGACAGGGGTGGTCCTTTGGCCAGACAACCAGTACATTGTGTTCCGTTAACACCCGCAAATTGGCGGCGCCATTGCCAATGGCAAGAATAGCATACGGACTGGGACAGCGAGGAGTGGGATGCATTCGGCCCTGACCTCATTTTTGTGGATGACAACGCACAGTGGCATCGAAGATCGCAGGTGAAGGAGCAACGGGATATTCAGCGAATGGACTGGCCTGCCCGTCTGGCGGGCTTAAATCATACAGAGCAGGTTTGGGATGCGTTGAGGTTACTCCAACTATCATCAAGGAGTTAGCAACGGAGCTGATAGAGGAATGGAACGCCGTATCGCAAAAGAGCTTATCAACTATTTGGCCTCCACGTGAGCACGTTATAAAACATGCACTGTCCTCTGTGGAGATAACACATCCTATTAAGAACCAAGTCCCCATTTTGTAATGTCCAGGACAGCACAATGAACTGCGGTGACTTAAGCGTAGTAATTGTCTGAATAAAAATTTTACTTCTGTTCGTGTCATTGCGTACTTCTTTCTGTTACCTTCGGTCGAGCTTTTGTTACTTGGCAGGGGCACCCCATGCAAAAGTTATTTTCGTCATTAAGTTTTACACATAACCTTATATATGGTCCAAAATTTCATGTGACACACTGTCACTAGAGTGCTATTATCACGTGTATACTGAGGAGACATGAATCACTTCTTGTGTCGTCGTCATTAAAACGAATGATCACCCAGAGAAGCGGTTCGTGCCAAACAGTGCCAAGTCTGATGACACTGCGTTAAGACATGTGCAGTTAAGCTCGGTCACATGCAAGCAAAGCAGATAATACACTGAAGAGCCAAAGAAACTGGAACACCTGTCTAATATCTTATAGGGCACTCGTGAGCACGCAGAAGTACCACAACACGACTTTGTATGGACTCGACTAATGTCTGAAGTAGTGCTGGAGGGAACTGGCACCATGAATCCTACAATGGGATGGAGACCTGTTCTGAACAGGACGTTGCAAGGCATCTCACATATGCTCAATAATGTTCATGTATGGGGAATTTGGTGGCCAGCGGAAACGTTTAAACTCAGAAGAGTGTTGTTGGACCCACTCTACAGTAATTCTGGACGTGTGGGGTGTCGCATTGTCCTGCGGAATTGCTCAAGTCCGTTAGAATACACTATGGACATGAATGGATGCAGGTGATCAGACAGGAGGCTTACGTACGTATCACGTGTCAGAGTCGTATCTAGATGTATCAGAGGTTCCATAGCACTCCAACTGCACACGCCCCACACCATTACAGAGCCTCCACCAGCTTCAACAGTTCCCTGCTGACATGTAGAGTCCATCTATTCATGACATTGTCTTCAAACAGATACAAATCCATCCACTCGATACAATTTTAAACGAGACTCGTCTGACCAGGCAACATGTTCCCATTCATCAGCAGTCCATTGACGGTGTTGACGTGCCCAGGGGAGGCGAAAGCTGTGTGTCATGCAGTCGTCAAGAGTACACGAGTGGCCCTCGGCTCCCAAAGCCCATATCGATGATGTTTCGTTGAATGGTTTGCACACTCACACTTGTAGATGGCTCAGCATTTAAATCTGCAGCAATTTGGAGAAGGTTGCACTTCTGTCACGTTCAATGTTTCTCTTCAGTCGTCTCTGGTCCCGGTCTTACACGATCTTTTTCCGACCGTAGCGATGTCGGAGATTTGATGTTTTACGAGATTCCTGATATTGACGGAACACTCGTGAAATGGTCATACCGGAAAATCCATACTTCATCGCTATCTCGGAGATGCTGAGTCCCATAGCTCGTGCGCCGACTGTAACACCACGTTCAAACTCACACACAACCTGCCATTGTAGCAGAAGTTACCAAACAACTGCACAAGACACTTGTCTCATGTAGGGATTGTCGACCGCAGCTCCGTATTCTGCCTGTTTATACATCTCTGTATTTGAATATGCATGCCTCTACCAGCTTCTATGGCGCTTCCGTGTAATATTCCAGTGGTGGTGGTTAGTGTTTAACGTCCCGTCGACAACGAGGTCATTAGAGACGGAGCGCAAGCTCGGGTTAGGGAAGGAAATCGGCCGTGCCCTTTCAAAGGATCCATCCCGGCATTTGCCTGAAACGATTTAGGGAAATCACGGAAAACCTAAATCAGGATGGCCGGAGACGGGATTGAACCGTCGTCCTCCCGAATGCGAGTCCAGTGTGCTAACCACTGCGCCACCTCGCTCGGTAATATTCCAGTAATAACTGATTTGTGTTCTGTGTTGATAATATGTATTCTTCAGTCAGATAGTGGTAGAGGACCGATTTTTGCATAGTCAGACTGATAAATTATTTATCCTCTGAAGCTGATAATCGCACAATTGCTTACACGATTTTGCAAAACTCAGTTTGATACTTTCTCTGACGGAATATATTTATAATATAAAATAGCTGGTATCCTCTTAAGTTAAAGACATTATTTTGATGGGAGAAAAGCCGTATCCCGCTCTCTGCAACTCCGTAAAAACCCCTGATCTGAAGCAAGGAACACAAGTCCTACTCGTTGTTTGTGTGCTGGGACACAAACAGCATGCGGCGCCAGGTAAGTGGAAACCTTAAAGCATTAGTGTCTTGTTCTGATGTGCGAAGATACAACTAGGCCCCTTACACGAGGTTCTACTCCAGTACAAATGGACGCAGTGACACTCTGTCTGTGGTAACATAGAGAACGTTTGCGTGCAGTAGTTCTGCAGCCACGTGCCACGTACTATGCGCGTGAGCTATTTGATCAAAAATATTTGGACACCTAGGTTTTTTTTTTTTTAGTGTGTTCGATCCTACGGCAAGTCTTGTCATGGGGTAAGCCTCGTCAGAGAGGTCCACCGCATGGGCATCTAGGGAAGTGATTCCAGTGGTGGTTTCCAGTTCCCTTCCACTGGTGATGATGAAATGATGATGAGGACAACACAACACCCAATCCCTGAGCGGAGAATATCTCTGACCCAGCCGGGAACCTGGGCCCCTTAGACCTCCGCGCTGACCACTCAGCTATCGGGGCATTAATATGGGATGTGTCCACTCTTGGCTTTTATGACGTCTTCAACTCTACTGGGGACAGTTTCAATGGGGCGCCTGAATGACTACGGAGAAATGGCAGCGTGTTCTGTCCCAAGAGCCGAAACCAGGTAAGGTAGTGCTTTATTTTATTATTTTTCTGGAGCGAAATCAACGTTGACCTGAGATCAGGACTCTGCCAAGTCTATTTCAGGAATGTTACTGTCCACAAACCATTTTCTCACACATGCTGCCTCAACAAAGGGTTCACGGTCCGGAGCTAATTAAAACAATCGTCGTCTCCGAAATGTTCGTCTACAGTACACGGTACAGAATGCTGTAAACCTTTCCATCTGATTGCGAGGGGTATAGCATGATTGATCATTCCCAATGACTCCAGTATTCCACCGACCGATGGCACGCTCTTTACACCATATCGAGCGTCACTTAGCACTGACTACCGACATGTGTGGCATATGAGGAGCTGCTCAAGCATTGTCACCCCATTCGTTTTAACTCTCTACGCACAGTCGTTGTGGGAGCTGGCCGGTTGGGAGCACATGGGAATTCACGTGTGATTCCTTCCGCTAATTTTGTTCGACCGCTCACGACCGCAACCCGCAATGTTCGACGGTACGTATGGGTCAGTGTACGAGGTATGCCTACTATTGGATTAGCTGGCCGTAGTGGACGAGCGGTTCTAGGCACTACAGTCTGGAACCGCGCTACCGCTACGGTCGCAGGTTCGAATCCTGCCTCGGGCATGGATGTGTGTGATGTCCTCAGGTTAGTTAGGTTTAAGTAGTTCTAAGTTCTAGGGACTGAGATGAGTTATTTTGGTCCCCAAATAGCAAAACTCCTTTACTACTTTAAGTGTCTCATATCCTAATCTAATTCCCTCAGCATCACCAGACTTAATTCGACTACGTTCCATTATCCTCGTTTTGCTTTTGTAGATGTTCATCTTATATCCTCCTTTCAAGACACTATCCATTCCGTTGAACTGCTGTTCCAAGTCCTTTGCTGTCTCTGACAGAACTACAATGTCATCGGCGAACCTCAAAGTTTTAATTTCTTCTCCATGGATTTTAATACCTACTCCGAATTTTTCTTTTGTATCCTTTACTGCTTGCTCAATATACAGATTGAATAATATCGGCGAGAGGTTACAACCCTGTCTCACTCCCTTTCCGAACCATTGCTTCCCTTTCATGTCCCTCGACTCTTGTAACTGCCGTCTTCTTTCTATACAAATTGTATATAGCCCTTCGCTCCCTGAATTTTACCCCTGCCACCTTCAAAATTTGAAAGAGAGTATTCCAGTCAACATTGTCAAAAGCTTTATCTAAGTCTACAAATGCTAGAAACGTAGGTTTGCCTTATATTGGATTATACTCTGATTAAAGTTAATTTGCGATTGACATTTCAGGGGCGTGGCGTCAGCCAACCGGAAGTGTTCCTCGGACCCTACGTGCTCGCTGTATTGCCTGTTACGTGGGTGCGAGCAGCAGAGCCTCGCCATGGGACGCAGCCTGCAGGGGCTGGGAGGGGGCCAGTCGGGGCACGCGTCCAGGGTGGGACGGGCGAGGAGCAGGGCCCAGTATGTTGTGACTTTTTACATGTGCCACTATGAAAATGTTTTTTTTGCGAGAAAGTCAAATGAATATCGGCTGAAGGTACTCTTTGGTAAAAGGTTTAGTTTGTGCACAAAGTACTGAAAAGGAAAATGTCAGATTCATATCGTTTACCATGCGATCATAGATATGGATAAAAATTTCCATTCTTTCACAACTTACGGTCTCATATCACTCCTTTCCATCAGTGATGATAGTTATTACGATGTTTTGAAATTTAGAAAGCTATAGCAATTAATTCGGAGATCTTGTAGTGAAAAATGTGGTCGCTTTGTGTTCAGTGGACTTTAAAAAGAGACTGCACCCGAAACAGGTCTTGAATGTGGAATGTGGAAGTAATATGAGCTTCCGTTATTTTTCTCTAAGGAAAGAATGTTCTCGTGGTAATATGGTCATAAAATAGCTCTCATTGTAGTTGGTATGAAACTTTTATCATTGTAATAAACTGTTTTGTTATTTTGTTCCTACATCCATGAACGTAAAAGGCTGAGAACTTGTATAAATCATTCTACTTTGGTCATAGTCGTTGACAGATGTACTAATACGCACTGGAGATTGGTCTCAGTAAAGGCACACACAACTGAAACGTGTGAATAGTTCTGTGGCTCTTGATTTTAAAAAGTCATCAAAAAGTTGAGTAAACCTCAATAAGTTACAGACAGCGACTCTTACCGTTCGATTACACTTTTTTATTTTATTTATTTACATCTCAAGTTCCTTAGGACCAAACTGAGTAGCAAATCTCCAAGGTCATGGAACGTGTCAGTACATGAAATTACAACATACAAGTAATAAGAGATAAAAATGAATGTTGATGAACCCGAAAAAAGTCAGTCCATAATATTAAGTAAACGAAATCAACAACAGAATAAGAATCATCTCAATTTTTCAAAGAACTCCTCGAAAGAATAGAAGGAGTGACCCATGAGGAAACTCTTCAGTTTCGATTCGAAAGCGCGTGGATTACTGCTAAGATATTTCAATTCGAGTGGTAGGTTATCGAAAATGGATGCAGCAGTATACTGCACACCTTGTAAGTAGGCTGTTTATATTTTCTTACTGGCAACGTTACGTAGCGCTCTGTATGAAAATTACTGGCTGTGCTGTGTGCAGTCTGTGGCTAGTTAGCATTGTTGCCTGCCATTGTAGTGTTGGGCAGCTGGATGTTAACAGCGCGTAGCGTTGCGCAGTTGGAGGTGAGCCGCCAGCAGTGGTGGATGTGGGGAGAGAGATGGCGGAGTTTTGAAATTTGTAACACTGGATGTCATGAACTACTATATATATTATGACTGTTAAGGTAAATACATTGGTTGTTCTCTATTAACATCTTTCAATTGCTAACTATGCCTATCAGTAGTTAGTGCCTTCAGTAGTTTGAATCTTTTATTTAGCTGGCAGTAGTGGCGCTCGCTGTATTGCAGTAGTTCGAGTAACGAAGATTTTTGGTGAGGTAAGTGATTTGTGAAAGGAATAGGTTAATGTTAGTCAGGGCCATTCTTTTGTAGGGATTTTTGAAAGTCAGATTGCGTTGCGCTAAAAATATTGTGTCAGTTTAAGCACAGTCTTGTACAATTGTTCAAAGGGGACGTTTCATATGTCGACACTTAGCCTAGGATGCCTCACTGGAATCTTCTGATTTTTTCTTGTAGTATGTGTAATTAGTGTAGATTTTGTTTATTGCTAGCGCGTAAAAGTAGAGAGAATCTCCTTTGTAGTTGCAGTCTTTCATTGTTGTACAGTAAAACAGGTGTGGCACGCATGTACATTTGCCCCAAGTATTTCGCAGATGCGCTTGCAGTTAACTAGATATTATTTTCAGTGCTATGTTAATTTGTTCTCTTATTTTTGCTCTTCAAATTGTGTTTTTCTGTTTTGTCGTGTGAAATATTGTGACAATAATGGCATGTGAAAAACGTAATACTAGGCTCCAAAGTAAACTGAGAAATAACAGTGAAGAAGAAAGCAGTGTGTTAACGCAACCATGTAATGAATTAACAAATATTCAAAATAGTAATTTGGTAACTGTGCATAGGGAAATGGAGCGGGCGTCAAATAATGGTGTAGGCAGTGAAACAATTAGTGAACAGGGAAGCATTATCCATCGATCGGTCGGCAACAGCTCGCCTCAGGATTCCGAAATGACAGGACACAATCTTGCAAATCCTGTAGATTCAGGTTTTGCGTCCTCACCGTTTTCTCAAACAAATCAAGACACTTTCTGCTTTTCAAAATGCGAATATTGCCGGTTCAAATGCACTGCCGAATAGCACTGAGGAACATGTTTCAGACACCAGTGCACTGTTATTACAGTTAATGCAACATTTTGGTTTACTTGAAGAAACATTCTGGATTTAAAGTACTTGCTGTGAGATACCAGATGACACAGCGGTTAGTTTATGTGACAGCTACACGATTTTATCACGACACTACTAACGAGTGACAATTTACAATGTTGATTTTGCGGTGTTTCTGTTTTATATCTGCACAGTTTTTCTGAATTATTCTGGAAAGTAAAACATGTTTTAGTCGTAACTTTTGTGGTATAGCTACAATGAGACAGCCTTTTCCGTAGCTCAACAACACATTACAGCACAGTACTTTCTTCATCACGGCAATAAGAGTAATAACTAAGATATCTATATGCAAAGCATTTCACTTTTGTTTATCATGAGGTAAGTACATTGGCCTCTAAAGAACTTAGCTTTCGGAGGACAATAGCTATGACACTTCCACAGAGATTATCTTACAGCAAGACGCACATTTAGCGCTACAGGACACGTATTTGAGTGATTAATTTTGTACTTAAATCATTTATTTTTAAAGATATTTGAAGGACAATGATACAAAGGTTTTCTGTAATACATTTCATTCCATTGTTGTAATCTGTAACACCTGAGGGTATAATTACATTAATCCTCAGGGGGGTACACGCTTACTTTGTGTATCATGTGTTTGGCAAGCACAAGGAGCCCTAGCTAATACGGTATTTGCTTACACAACTTTACACATCGGTACCATATTTCTCTAACACATAATTACACAGCTATCTGATCATTTAACTAAGAGAGACAAACTTTTTTTACTACATCAGTGACAGATGTTTACGCAATTACACAGTTGGGTAACTTCACACTTATGAAATTGTATTTTGTTTGTACTTTGTGAACTGTTCATATTTTTTCAGACCCATTGTGATATTATGAGAGCTTTGAATGATATATTTGGTATGGGATCACGATTTTTAAACTACGTTTGAGGCAGATGACACTTCTGACATGAGCAGAGAATTTTTTTTTTAATTATTGGAGGAAGCTACGACGATTTTGAGAGTTGACTGAGGTGTTATGATGTTATTATTACGATGACTATGTGTATTATGCTGTTGCGGCATGTTTATGATCAATAAGCTGATGCTATATGAGTTATTTGCTTATGCTACGTATCTGTTATGATGTAATATTGAAGAAGTGTCGATGAATAAGGTAAGGAATAATGAGTAGTGGTTAGGGACTCTGGTTTGTGAAAAAGGTTGTTGGAAACCAAGACGTTTCAACCTTTCTGCACAAGAGTTAAGGAAGTCCGATCCAAATGCAGGTTTGATTTCAACCGACTTTTAACTGAGTGAAAGCTGCTTATTCTTGGGAATAAGCTAATATTGTTAACAAGAAATGACAGTAAGGAACATATATAATGAGAAGCCAATGTCAAAATACCCAGACTCGTGAAAAGGGATCGACAAGAGTTTCGTGAAATTACACAACTTATTGCCCAACCGCCCGTTTCTGAGCTAAAAATATCCTTTTAGAATGGGAAGATTTACCCCAAAATGGTGTGAAACTTTTATCAATGTAATAAACTGTTTTGTTATTTTATTCCACACATCCATGAACATAAAAGGCTGAGAATTTGTATAAATCATTGCCCTTTGGTCATAGTCGTTCACAGATGAACTAATACGCACTGGAGATCGGTCTCACTAAAGGCACACAGAACTGAAACTGAGATTCGTCTTGATAAGTTGCCTAATGTACTTTCCAGAAAACAAGACATTATCATCTGGCTACATAGAAAAGCGTTTCTATACGAGATGACTGTAGAAAAGGTGAATTACTTGGCCTTGTGTCTCAGAATAAATATGTTGCAGATGAACTGGCGAAAACATTTGGCCATAGAATCTCAGGCTGCCATCATGTCACTGCCATGCTCCCAAGTCAAGGGTTATGTGGCAAGGAACAATATAAAACACACCATGGCAGAAAAGGAGAGACTGACAAAGGATGCTATGAATCAAAATTATTGGCAGATTGGCATAAAGTGTAAGACACACGAAGGAGGTAATAATAAAAGCATGGAAGAATAAATCTGCAGTGGAAAATAGCACATAACAATTTATTACTTCATAAATTTCTGACGGCAGTTTCAGTGACTACAGAGACGGTAATGAAAGTGATTCACATTCAATTGACGTGCATCCGTTAGTGGTATAGCGTGCTACCAAAAATTCCGTTGTGTTTACCCCTTACAATTTTCGGCTCTTATTTAGGTAATTTGATACTTTGCGATATGTGTGTGTGACTTAATGCTTGTCGTATTCTTGTAATTCGCCAGTAGCATGTGATTACGGCATCTTATAGCATCACGGTCGCTACAGCAGCAGCAGCAGCGACCACCACCACTGCCCTCCCCACTACCTGCTAAGACATTGACAACAGCCAGCAAGTACACACCTTGTCTCTTTCTGGTTGGCACGCAACTGTCGACCGCATTAGCTCGTGACATGTTATATACAGTATTGTCCATTATAATTGTTACACCGAGAAGAAATGCAGATGACAAACTGGCATTCATTGGACAAATATATTATATTTGAACTGACATGTGATTACATTTTCACGCAATTTGGGTGCATAGATCCTGAGAAATCAGTACCCAGAACAGCCACCTCTGGCCGTAATAACGGCCTTGATACGCCTGGCACTGAGCCAGACAGAGCTTGGATGGCGTGTACTGGTACAGCTGCCCATGCAGCTTCAACACGATACCACAGTTCATCAAGAGTATGGACTGGCGCATTGTGACGAGCCAGTTGCTCGGCCACCATTGACCAGACGTTTTCAATTGGTGAGAGATATGGAGAACCTGCTGGAGAGGGGAGCAGTCGAACGCTTTCTGTATCCAGAAAGGCCCGTACAGGACCTGCAACATGCGGTCGTGCATTATCCTACTGAAACGCAGGGTTTCGCAGGGATCGAATGAAAGGTGGAGCCACGGGTCGTAAAACATCTGAAATGTAACGTCCACTGTTCAAAGTGCCGTCAATGCAAAGAAGAGGTGACCGAGACGTGTAACCAGTGGCACTCCATACCACCACGCCGGGTGATAAGCCAGTATGGCGATGACGAATACACGCTTCCAATGTGCGTTCACCGCGATGTCGCCAAACACGGATGCGACCATCAAGATGCTGTAAAAAGAACCTGGATTCATACGAAAAAATGACGTTTTGCCATTCGTGCACCCAGGTTCGTCGTTGAGTACACCATCGCAGGCGCTCCTGTCTGTGATGCAGCGCGAAGGGTAACCAACCGCAGCCATGGTCTCCGAGCTGAAAGTCCATGCTGCTGCAAGCGTCGTCGAACTGTTCGTGTAGATGGTTGTTGTCTTGCAAACGTCCCCATCTGTTGACTCAGGGATCGAGACATGGCTGCGCGATCCGTTACAGCCATGCGGATATGATGCCTGTCATCTCGACTGCTAGTGATACGAAGCCGTTGGGATAAAGCGCGGCGTTCCGTATTACCCTCCTGAACCCACCGATTCCATATTCTGCTAACAGTCATTGGATCTCGACCAACGCGAGCAGCAATGTCGCGATACGATAAACCGCAATCTCGATAAGCTACAATTCGACCTTTATGAAAGTCGGAAACGTGATGGTACGCATTTCTCCTCCTTACACGAGGCATCACAACAACGTTTCACCAGGCAACGCCGGTCAGTTGCTGTTTGTGTATGAGAAATTGGTTGGAAACTTTCCTCATGTCAGCACGTTGTAGGTGTCGCCACCGGCGCCAACTTGGTTTAAATGCTCTGAAAAGCTAATCACTTGCATATCACAGCATCTTCTTCCTGTCGGTTAAATTTCGCGTCTGTAGCACGTCATCGTCGTGGTGTAGCAATTTTAATGGCCAGTAGTGTACGAAGCGGCATCTGCCATCTCTCAATCGCAAAATAATTTTGATCGGAGTACAGCCGTGGTTGTTCCTTCGTGTTTCCATTTCCCAGTGACATCATCAACAGACGACTTTGGCAGCCTTAGGAGGGTAGAAATGTCCCTGATGAATGTGTTACTCAGGTGACATCCAGTGACTAGTCCACCTGACAGATTACTTCTGCTGTTAGTGTTTCACTGTTCATAACGTAAGGCCCCCGACCTCTTCCATACTGTCGTGACCGCTTCTCTTGATACCTAGTGGTCATTTCCACATTATTTAATGGTGTCCAGATACTCACTATCGAACAGTGTACTTCATTCCTGGTGGGAACGGTATGCTGTCAGATTTCGCCGTACTCTCCAGGTGGCATCGCAGGAGGCTGGGAGACTGTAAGGAGTTGGGTCGGGCGGCCGCTCTGTACGAGCGGCGCAGACCGCAGGCTCGTGTGTTATTAATGCGTGTCCGGCGGCGAGCAGACACCGCCAGATGTACTGGAGGCTGCGGCCGCGTTCCCACGGCGGCCGAGTCCGCAGACGGACGGACCGACGGCGGCACCTCCGGACGGCCTGGGACCTCGTTAGCGACTACCCAGAGGTCACGTGCAAGGACACGGCTCACTGCGGCGGGTGCCACGCCACAGATACTGCGGCCTGGAGCTGCTACGTGCATCTCTGGTTGTGAGGCAGGAACATAAGCACACACGCGTGCACTCTCTCTCTCTTTCTCTCTCTCTCTCTCACACACACACTTACTCATTCTCTCTCTCGCTCTGTTACTTGACTTCCGAAAGGTATTTGACTCGGTACCACCCAGGCGCTCGTTACTGAAAGGACGAACATACACCGCCGAGACAAAAACCCTTCAGTACACCTGGAAGGACGACGTCGATTTTGATCCGCTGACAGTATGTGCCACATGATACATTAGTAGATGTATTGGTTACAAACAGTCTTGGTTGCCATTTTAGTTTTTTATTTTTCAACGTCGCGTTTCGCCTTATTTAGGCATGTTTAGGTTATCTTTTCTAGATGGTCGCGAGAGGCACCAAGATCTGCATAACGCGTAAGCATATGCTTACTACCGAGCCCCCATCTTACTCTGTTACTCGCTCCTGTGAACGGGAACGTGTTATGCAGATGCTGGTGCCTCTCGCGTCCATCTAGAAAAGATAACCTGAAGATGCCTAAATAAGGCGAAAAGCGACGTTGAAAAATAAAAAACTAAAATTGCAACCACGACTGTTTTTAAGCAAGACTGTTAAGCACTGGTTTGCTGTATGCTACATATGGATTGGAAGAATTTCATTAGTAGATGTACTGATAATGGTTTCAATTTCGTCCGCCAACAGATACTGCAGTGGCACAGCTACCAGCGCGCCATCTGTTTCTACCCTTTAATAGCGAATGCTCACAGCCACGGTGCTCAGTGTGGTACAAACGTGTGGAACAAGCAGGTGACGATGCCAGGGAGACGCACTCTTGCTGCTGCTTATAGCCATCTGTGTGAGCGTGAAAGGGGTCAGACTATGCCCTCCCGAGTGGCGGGATGGTCCTTTCGGATAACTGCCACACAAGCTGGACGAGCTGCTTCAGTTGAGCAACTGTGCTGGTATATGTGGTCACGTGAACACCCTCACACCCGCAGATGAGGTTCAGGACGTCCACGCAGCACAGGCGGACACCAGGATCGTCGTATTGAACAGGCAGCAGTGGCAGAACGTACAGCTACCACAGCACAGATAAGAGGGCTTGTGAGCCCAGACGTGCTAACACAAACTATTGCGAACCGGTTATTAGCAATTGGACAACGGGCATGCATACATTTAACCCGTCTTCCACTCACGTCACAGTATCGACGTGCAGCGCTCTACTGATGCTACCAGAGGATCTCTTGGAAGATGGAACTGTGCGCTGTGGTCTTCAGTGATGAAAGGAGACTCCGCATGCACGCAATTGATGGCCGTTTGCGTGTACGACTAGACCTTCTGAGTGCTGTCTCGCAGAGTGCATTCGCCCAGTACCTGCTGACCCCACCCCAGGTCTTATCAACAGGTGTGCAATAAGCTACAGCTCTAGTTCACCTTTGGTGTTTCTGGACATGTTGCTAACCTACGCTTGGTACGTGTAATTTGTTTTTAGACCTGTTCTTTTGCCGTTCCCCCAACAGGATGGTGATGTGTTGTTCTAAAAGGATAATGCTCGCCTACACACACTCCGTGAATCTCAATGTGCCCTGCAAGATGTGCAGCAGCTTCAGTCTCTTGACTTTTCTCCGATCGAGCCAATGTGGGATACAATGGGACGAGAAGTGACTTGTAGACTTGTGAACCAACAACATTTACAGAATTACGTCAAGAGGTCGAGCGCCGACCGGGGTGGCCGAGCGGTTCTAGGCGCTACAGTCTGGAACCACGCGACTGCTACGGTCGCAGGTTCGAATCCTGCCTCGGGCATGGATGTGTGTGATGTCCTCAGGTTAGTTAGGTTTAAGTGGTTTGTAACACCCCACTCGTTACTTAGCTGGTTTCGGCGTTTGTTCACCCCAACTAATTGACTAACAGATCAACACAGAGTGCAAAACTGCCGCAATATCGGATAACGCAAAAAAGTAATAAGGCCCTGTGACTCCTGATTGAACTGCAGCGGCAGTGTTGACATTAATTTATTCAGAATTGATCACTTTTAATTAAAAAGGGGTGCACATTGATGTTATATTCAGCTATTGAACGCCAGATGCAAATGTTGAACATAAAATTAATTAAGAAAGTGACTTGGGATTTCAACTGCTTGATTGAAAACAGATGCAGCCGATTAGCACAAATTTATTTTAACGCAAGACCTTCAATCATGACATTACAAGACTCTCTTATCAGGCAGTGGTAATAAACTGCGTTTGCGTTGAGTAAAGCGCGATACTCAAAAGTAATTCCTATCGACTCACCCAGGTGTAATGCGAAGTGCGAGAGGAATTCTACAATACACGGCCCATGAAACCCTCGTCGAAACTTTGCCGACGTTATCCAACATATTAATCAGTGGCCGGAGCGGGCGCAATATCACCGAATACAGCGTGGCGGAGCGGCGTCGTTATGTGGACGTCGGCCGACCCCGTGGTGCTGCAAGGCTGCGCTCGTCTATTCACTCCTAGCTATCTTGCTCAGTACATAGCTGAACCGAAACTTCCTATCTCCAAGCTCAATCGTTCCCTTTGCTAAGTCCTAAACTGCAGAGATGCTCACTCTTTCTCAGGCAAGCTGAGTCAAGAACGCCACGTCCGCACTCTAGGCAAGCTGGGAATGGAAGACCACTATGGAGACTTCTCACAGTCCGCTCTTTGCCTCGGTTTCCCCTCCAGCAAAATCACTTACGCCAATTGCAGTGCAAGTCGCGTTAATTATGCATCGGTTCCCAGCGCCGACCAATGCCTGCTCTGGGAAGTGAACAAATTCCCACAAAATTCCCCTTCCTCTCAACTTCTGTTATTTAGATCCTCCCAGGCCACCCATCTAGGTTATCGTCTGCACAAACACCAATTTTTCCGGAATTCTGACTCCCAGGAGAGTACTTCAAATTCCTCGGTCCTACGTTCCCATCAGAGGCCGGCGTATTTCATTCTGTCGCTCTTCATCTGATTTACTTCAGATTCTGCGGACCGTGAATTCAGCGTGAAGTTGCTATAGTCACGAACACACACATTTTGACCTCTGTTGACTGCTCCACCGTAGCTTTGCGCGGCTTTCTCGCATGTTTCACTGAAAACGGGCCGCTGGACATTTATCAACAGGCGTACAAGTTCTCTGTCTGCTTCCCGGTACACCAGCATGGGGTCAGGGTCAACCACCCACTCTCTGTCACTCATCTTAAGGCAGCTGTAGGCCGCGCCCCGTTACCGCTTTCTCAGACCTTGAGCCGCCCTAAGCTGCCTATTGTCGCTTCCCTTTGCCGCTCCCCAGCTGGCCATGGTCAACTCTGAATACTTCCCTGGGATAAACTAGCCTCCAGTAAATCGAAGCATTTCCATAACGTTTTCATGTCGTGTGAATTACTTTAAAACCATCACCCGACAATGATTATTCCAATATGTCCATACTATACCATCTACAAGATGCATTGTGCCTTGACAGTCATTTTGTTCAGACCTACTGTTCGCTCAACGTGAGTTAGGTGATCTTTAATGACTGCATGTAAGGGGCATACTTCTTGCCATCTTACAAGTTCTATGTTCAAGGGGACTGATGACCTCAGAAATTAAGTCCCATAGTGCTCAGAGCCGTTTGAACCAAGAGGTCGAGCAGGCATGGCATAACGTGTCCCAGGACAGTATTCGTCGTCTGTACGATGGATACCAGAGACAGCGCCTGCATTGCCGCCCATGGAGGCTACACCAATATTAATATGGGTGTCACATCATGGGTTGACACGTGGTACCTGAGAACAACTTGTGCTGTTGATCTGTAAATGCTGTCATTTCATTTTACTCCCTATGTACTGTTACATCAACAAGTAACGAGTGGACTGGAAACCTCTGAAAGGGTATAATAATTTTTTCTGGCAGTGTATTAGCCGAGTCAACGAAGATAAAAAAGGTCGCCTGTACGAAAGTTAATATACTCACAAATTTTTTAGAGTGGTAGGAAGGAGCATAATTAATAACATACTAAAATGGTATCTGGTAGGATGTGAGTGTGAATATCTGGAAAACACCATTCTTAGCAAAAATGTTACCCAGTTCAAGATTAATCTGAACGAAATTTCCTGCAAGAAAGATCGTATTCATTTTTTCCCTAAAACTAACAATTTCCACATTGCAGGGGATGAAAAAATAGGAGATTATTGAAAATAGTGTTTTAATGCTATTAAATTTATGCTTCTTGCTAGAACAAGTGGGTTAAGAACATAAATTAAATGTGTGTACCACATCTGAGTGCAGTAGAACTGTATTGAGGATTCAGTTATGTTCCAGGTGTGTGACAGGCTGCAGGAGGTGAAGGGGTGGGGTGGAGAGTAGACACGTGAGGAAAGGCCAGCCGCCGGATGCCGGATTAGGGTCATACACTTCCCTCCTTCGTAGGCCTGTCAACTGAAGAGCGAGCGAGCGATTCTGCACTCTCTCTCTCCTAAGCCTCCTGTAAGTACGAGCTGGCGCATCCGCCATTTTAATTCTCAGAGCTCTGAAGTGTAAACGTTCTGCAGTGCTTCAGGATTTGCGTCACGGCACTTTAGCACAAAAATATGAGTGGTTATGCTGCCATAAATTCTTTTAACCACTCTAGAAGTGGAATCAGAATGGTTCGTTTCGCAGAAGATCCGGAGAGAAGAGAAAAATGGACTGTTAACTGTCGTCGCGAAAACGGGGAACACAGACGGGGCTCACAGTTATGTATTGTAAGTAAATAATATTTATTACGACCTGAAGCAATATTTAATAGTAAAAATAGTATGTGATATTCGAATTTTGGTCGTAAGTAAAATCTATGAAAGTTATGAACAGTTCAATACCTTCTCTTGCTGACAGTACAGGTAATGTAACTGATGATGATAATGAGAAGGTCGAAATTCTAAACCTAGCTTTCAAAAACTCGTTTACGATAGAGGACTACAGCACCATTCCCCCTTTCAATTATCGAACAAACGAAAGGATAGTTGACATAGTGTTTAGTGTATCTGGGATTGTAAAACAGTTAAGATCCTTAGACGCCAGGAAGGATCTGGCCCAGACGGTATCCCCGTAAGATTTTATGTTGACTATGCTACAAATATAGCACCATTATTATCCGTGATCTATCAGAGATCATTGGAACGGCGGGAAGTTCCACGGGACTGGAAGAAGGCCCAGGTCATAAGCAATCTATAAAAAGATAGAAAATCGGATGCACATAATTACCGGCCAATTTCACTGGCATCGATTTGTTGTAGAATCATGGAACATATTTTGTGTTCAGACGTAATGACCCTTCTAGACTCTGAGAAACTCATCTGCAGAAACCAGCACGGTTTTAGGAAACAGCGGTCATGCGAGACACAGCTGGCCCTCTTTGTGCATGATATACAACAGGCTCTAGACACCGGCTCCCAGGTTGATGCCATATTTCTCGTCTTTCGAAAGGCGTTCGACTCAGTTCCGCACTGTCGCTTGCTACAAAAAGTGGTCGCTTACAGTCTATCCGATGACATAAGCGGTTGGATAGAAAGTTTTCTAACAGACAGGGAGCAGTATGTCGTCCTGAACGGGGTGATTTCAGGAAAAACAAGCGTAACTTCAATTGTGCTCCAGGGCAGCGTAATAGGTCCTCTGCTTTTTACGATTTACATAAACGATCTGGTTGATGGTATTGACAGAGGCATTAGACTGTTTGCCGATGATGCTGTAGTCTACAGGAAAGTAGTATCACACGAAAGTTGTGAAAAAATCAGTGAGGATTTGCAGTAAATAAATGCATGGTGTAATGACTGGCAGTAATCTCTCAATATTAGTAAGTGTAACCTACTGCGTATAACAAGGCGAAAAATCCCCATTAATGTACGAGTACAAAATAAATGCCTAGTCTTTGGAAGCGATAACGTCCGACAAGTATCTGTGTGTGACGATTCGAAATGATCTCAAATGGAATGATCAGATTACACAAGTAACGGGTAAGGCCAACTCTAGATTGCGGTTTATTGGTAGAGTCCTGAAGCGATGCAGTCCTTCAACAAAGGAAATAGCTTACAATACGTTAGTTCGTCCAGTCTTGGAGTATTGTTCGTCTGTATGGGACCCTTACTAGTTGGGTCTGATTAAAGAGATTGAGAAGGTCCTAAGAAGAGTGGCAAGATTCGTGACTGGTGCATTTAGCCATCGCGAGAGCGTTACAAATCTCATAGAAAGTATGAAGTGGGACATACTTGCAGATGGACGGCGCGCTAAGCAGAAGGGCCTGCTCACTAAATCCCGAAATCCGATCTTCACCGAGGATGTAGAGCATATATTATTACCACCAACTTTCAAATCGCGCAATGATCACCATTCAGAGAAAAGGGAAATTAGAGATCGTACTGAGGCGTTCAGACAGTCGTTTTTCCCTCGCGCTATCCGCGAGTGGAACAGAGGGGCAGAAATATGACTTTGGCGCCAATTGTGCCCTCCGCCACACACCGCTTGGTGGCTAGCGGAGTATATATGTAGATGTATGTAGATGTAGAACGTACGTTTTTCTTTAGCTGTTTTGAAAGTACTACTTCTTAACACAGATTCTGCCTGGGCATTTTTCCAGATAGGCTGGAATATGCTATTGTTAAATCACTGCATTAACAGGGGGATAGGTCTGACGCTAACAACTACCGCCCAGTCTCACTTCTGGCGACGTTATCAAAAATTCTTGAGAAAGTAATATATTCAAGAGGTGCTTCATATATTTCTAAAAAAGAAGTACTAACAAAGTGTCAATTTGGTTTTCGAAAAGGCTTGTCAATAGAAAATGCTATATATGCTTTTACTGATCAAATATTAAATGCTCTGAATAACCGAACATAATCCTAATGGATTTTCTGAGATCTCTCAAAGGCTTTTAACTATGTGAATCACGAAATTCTTCTAAGTATTGTGGTATGAGAGGGACAGTGCACAAATGGTTTATTTCATATTTAACTGGAAAAATGCAGAAGGTTGAAATTAACAATACAGTGTGTCAACTTCAGTCATTTTTCATATTTACACATAACTTGTGCTTTACCTTGGAGAAGGAACTGCGTAGTGTGTAAGTGTCAAGTGATTTAACAAATCAAGCCCTGATTCGATCAGAAGTGCCGTGTTTGGTGAGTTTCGTATTTATACTTGGTTATTGCGCAAATACGCAGCCGCGCCAACTCGTACATATAGGAGCCTGGTACATGATTTAATAAACGTCGTTATCGAATATTTAGTTTGAATTCCGCGAAGAAAATAAAACATAGTACGCGATTCTATCACAGAAATATATATGTTCCTTGCACCTTTATTTTCCATTCGGACAGCAAAGAAAAGCAGCAATAAGCAACTAAAACGCGAGATTTTTGCCTCTAATCCACATACCGATGTAATCACGAGCGGAATGAAAGCTCAAAGTAGCACGATCTAAGCGTCAGTGCAAGACACTTCTAAAATATTTCAGAAAACTTGAACGAAACAACACAGTTCGCATAATTTACGTGCTATGTTTAGCTTTCATTGGGAAGCAAAATGGTGGATGCGCCAGCCTGTGTTTTTAGGAGCTCTACTCTCTCCCTCTATGTCACAAAAAGCTGCCACAGGATAGCACGCAAATGTATACCGACCCTTCCACAGCTCGCCTTACTACTAACTGTCGACGCAGTGTGTAGACTTTCCTGGATGGGTGTTTATTTCCATAAAGTGTGTTAACATTCAATACAGGTATGCGTTGCCAAGCGGAGTTATAATAGTAACGCAACAAAAGCACGTGTGAAGATTCTATGTATATCTTCTGCACAGTGTTCCTCCACTGCTGGAGGGAAAATTGATTCTTCGTTGTCCTGTACGGCAGCTGTAGCATTCTTCCTGGAAAAAACTTCCACCACCGCGATCACTGCTCGATTTTCAGTTAACACACAGGCTACGCATCTCCCCAGTATAACATGTCCAGTTCACTTTTGTAAGTAGGCAAAATAACTTCACTTAGCATGTCTTTATACTGTAGTTATTTTCACTTTATTTGAATGACTATTTATTCTTAGTTGTTAACTGAGCTTTCATGTAAAATACGTTCCTACAAACAATGACTGAGAAGCTCTTATTTTGTAGGTTTGATGTCAGGTCCTGATGTCAGGTTTGATGTCAGGATTGGTAAACGCGGCGTCTTGCAGCTGTCTGTAGTTGATAGCATACTGTAAATCCGTGTAGTTGTGTTGCAATCGCTTGGTGCTGAATCAAGAAATCAACAGAAAGTTACTGCACTTCTCTCACCATTGTACTAATGATGGAATGCCTAAATCGCTACCACTCAGGAATTTATACCAACCTTTCCGCAGCTCGCCTTATGAATCAGTAACGACATTGCGCAGAAATGCCCAGGGGTGTTTATATTCCACAATTGTGTTAACGGTGCAAGTAATACAAATATGAATTACCAATAATACTAACCCCATAATACGAAGTGGACGGAGTCTACATAAATCTCTGCACACTGTTCTACACTGGCACAGGGGAAATTTATTCTTAGTCATCCTTTATAGAATTTGTAACGTCCTTCCAGGAATGGTGACTTACCCTACTGCTAGTGCTGCTCGCTTTTAATTTGCAAGCAGACCTTGTTTTCCCAGCAGTTCTAGTCCACTTCTCTTATGTAAGTAGACAATATAAGTTCACAAAGGTCGTGTTTATGTAGTGGCGTTACTTTCAGTTTATTAAGTGACTACTTATTTGCAGCTGTTAAGAGAGATTTTATGTTAAATACATTTCTAAAACAATGGCAGGGAAGCGCTTAATTTGTGCAATGCTTTCTAAATAGTGGCGGTGGGAAAGGAACTGGATTGGTAAATGTGGCATTTTGCTGCTTTCTTTCGCTGACGCCATATTGTAAAGCCGTGTAACCGCGTTGTGGTCACTTGGTGGTGAATCAAGAAATGACCAGAAAGTTACTGCGCTTCTCTCAACATTAATTGTGTTACTGGTAGACTGCATAAGTCTCTTCCATTCGGGATTCATAGCACTTATAGAGTGAGCTGCACTGAGGGTAGCCACTTACCACACATCTTGCAAGATGGATGCAATTAAGTTTGATAGAATGGGACAGAACAGCAATTGGTTGCATTGCATTGCTTGACTCGTATTGAAATATCTGAAATTCTATAGCACCTAGGTGACCAGCTACTTGTACAGAGGGAACAAATTTAACCCTTGGGGCCCTGTTCAACTGTTGGGAGAGGAGAGGCAGGTGTAATACGTTTCACAAGCTCAAGCTGCGAAAACTGTTCCACCCATCGACAGTTGTTGTTGTGGTCTTCAGTCCTGAGACTGGTTTGATGCAGCTCTTCATGCTACTCTATCCTGTGCAAGCTTCTTCCAGTATTACTACAACCTACATCCTTCTGAATCTGCTTAGTGTATACATCTCTTGGTCTCCCTCTACGATTTTTACCCTCCACACTGCCCTCCAAAGCTAAATTTGTGATCCCTTGATGCCTCAAAACATGTCCTACCAACCGATCCCTTCTTCTAGTCAAGTTGTGCCACAAACTTCTCTTCTCCCTAATCCTATTCAATACCTCCTCATTAGTTACGTGATCTACCCACCTTATCTTCAGCATTCTTCTGTAGTACCACATTTCGAAAGTTTCTATTCTCTTCTTGTCCAAACTAGTTATCGTCCATGTTTCACTTCCATACATGGCTACACTCCATACAAATACTTTCAGAAACGACTTCCTGACACTTAAATCTATACTCGATGTTAACAAATTCCTCATCTTGAGAAACGCTTTCCTTGCCATTGCCAGTCTACATTTTATATCCTCTCTACTTCGACCATCTCGGTTATTTTACTCCCTGAATAGCAAAACTCCTTTACTACTTTAAGTGTCTCATTTACTAATCTAATTCCCTCAGCATCGCCGGACTTAATTTGACTACAATCCATTATCCTCGTTTTGCTTTTATTGATGTTCATCTTATATCCTCCTTTCAAGACACTGTCCATTCCGTTCAACTGCTCTTCCAAGTCCTTTGCTGTCTCTGACAGAATTACAATGTCATCGGCGAACCTCAAAGTTTTTACTTCTTCTCCATGAATTTTAATACCTACTCCGAATTTTTCTTTTGTTTCCTTTACTGCTTGCTCAATATACAGATTGAATAACATCGGGGAGAGGCTACAACCCTGCCTTACTCCTTTCCCAACCACTGCTTCCCTTTCATGCCCCTCGACTCTTATAACTGCCGTCTGGTTTCTGTACAAACTGTAAATAGCCTTTCGCTCCCTGTATTTTACCCCTGCCACCTTCAGAATTTGAAAGAGAGTATTCCAGTTAACATTGTCAAAAGCCTTTTCTAAGTCTACAAATGCTAGAAACGTAGGTTTGCCTTTTCTTAATCTTTCTTCTAAGATAAGTCGTAAGGTCAGTATTGCCTCACGTGTTCCAACATTTCTACGGAATCCAAACTGATCTTCCGTCAGGTCAGCTTCTACCAGTTTTTCCATTCGTCTGTACAGAATTCGCGTTAGTATTTTGCAGCTGTGACTTATTAAACTTATAGTTCGGTAATTTTCACATCTGTCAACACCTGCTTTCTTTGGGATTGGAATTATTATATTCTTCTTGAAGTCTGAGGGTATTTCGCCTGTCTCATACATCGTGCTCACCAGATGGTAGAGTTTTGTCATGACTGGCTCTCCCGAGGCCATCAGTAGTTCAAATGGAATGTTGTCTACTCCCGGGGCCTTGTTTCGACTCAAGTCTTTCAGTGCTCTGTCAAACTCTTCACGCAGTATCTTATCTCCCATTTCGTCTTCATCTACATCCTCTTCCATTTCCATAATATTGTCCTCAAGTACATCGCCCTTGTATAAACCCTCTATATACTCCTTCCACCTTTCTGCCTTCCCTTCTTTGCTTAGAACTGGGTTGCCATCTGAGCTCTTGATATTCATACAAGTGGTTCTCTTCTCTCCAAAGGTCTCTTTAATTTTCCTGTAGGCAGTATCTATCTTACCCCTAGTGAGATAAGCCTCTACATCCTTACATTTGTTCTCTAGCCATCCCTGCTTAGCCATTTTGCACTTCCTGTCGATATCATTTTTGAGACGTTTGTATTCCTTTTTGCCTGCTTCATTTACTGCATTTTTATATTTTCTCCTTTCATCAATTAAATTCAATATTTCTTCTGTTACCCAAGGATTTCTATTAGCCCTCGTCTTTTTACCTAGTTGATCCTCTGCTGCCTTCACTACTTCATCCCTCAGAGCTATCCATTCTTCTTCTACTGTATTTCTTTCCCCCATTCCTGTCAATTGTTCCCTTATGCTCTCCCTGAAACTCTGTACAACCGCTGGTTCTTTCAGTTTATCCAGGTCCCATCTCCTTAAATTCCCACTTTTTTGCAGTTTCTTCAGTTTCAATCTGCAGTTCATAACCAATAAATTGTGGTCAGAATCCACATCTGCCCCAGGAAATGTCTTACAATTTAAAACCTGGTTCCTAAATCTCTGTCTTACCATTATATAATCTATCTGATACCTTTTAGTATCTCCAGGATTCTTCCAGGTATACAACCTTCTTTTATGATTCTTGAACCAAGTGTTGGCTATGATTAAGTTATGCTCTGTGCAAAATTCTACAAGGCGGCTTCCTCTTTCATTCCTTCCCCCCAATCCATATTCACCTACCATGTTTCCTTCTCTCCCTTTTCCTACTGACGAATTCCAGTCACCCATGACTATTAAATTTTCGTCTCCCTTCACTACCTGAATAATTTCTTTTATCTCGTCATACATTTCATCTATTTCTTCATCATCTGCAGAGGTAGTTGGCATATAAACTTGTACTACTGTAGTAGGCATGGGCTTTGTGTCTATCTTGGCCACAATAATGCGTTCACTATGCTGTTTGTAGTAGCTAACCCGCACTCCTATTTTTTTATTCATTATTAAACCTACTCCTGCATTACCCCTATTTGATTTTGTATTTATAACCCTGTAATCACCTGACCAGAAGTCTTGTTCCTCCTGCCACCGGACTTCACTAATTCCCACTATATCTAACTTTAACCTATCCATTTCCCTTTTTAAATTTTCTAACCTACCTGCCCGATTAAGGGATCTGACATTCCACGCTCCGATCCGTAGAACGCCAGTTTTCTTTCTCCTGATAACGACGTCCTCCTGAGTAGTCTCCGCCCGGAGATCCGAATGGGGGACTATTTTACCTCCGGAATATTTTACCCAAGATGACGCCATCATCATTTAATCATACAGTAGAGCTGCATGTCCTCGGGAAAAATTACGGCTGTAGTTTCCCCTTGCTTTCAGCCGTTCGCAGTACCAGCACAGCAAGGCCGTTTTGGTTAATGTTACAAGGCCAGATCAGTCAATCATCCAGACTGTTGCCCCTGCAACTACTGAAAAGGCTGCTCTCCCTCTTCAGGAACCACATGTTTGTCTGGCCTCTCAACAGATACCCCTCCGTTGTGGTTGCACCTACGGTACGGCCATCTGTATCGCTGAGGCACGCAAGCCTCCCCACCAACGGCAAGGTCCATGGTTCATGGGGGGACAGTAGAGACAATGAAATCGGCACTGTCGAAAACATATTGACAAATGTTACACTGGGGTTAGGCTCTTCGCTGTGGTAGACAGCTCCAGCTGTTGAGCATTTTACATAACTGCAAACAAATACTCACGCAAAAAACTGAAAATAACTCCACCTTATAAACAAGAGCTCACTGAAGTTATTTTGTCTACTCACATGAGTGCACTGGTAAGGAAATGCTGGGGAGATATAGTCTTCAGTAAACTGAAAAGCGAGTAGTACTCACTGTGAGGGAAGTTTCCTTTCCCAGAAGAACGCTACAGCAGCCGTACAGGATGACTTGTATCAATTTACCCAGAGCAGTGTACAGCAGTTGCCACAGGTTTTTGTAGATTCTGCAGACATGCGTTCCTTACGTTGTTATTAATTGTAATTCATGTCTGCCTTTCGTGCAGTGTTACGCACTTTGTGGAAGACAAGCACGCGTCGGGTATTTCTGCACACTGGGGCGCCAGTGAATCACAAGACGAGCTGTGGAAGAGTTGGTATAACTTTGTGAAACACCGTGCAGTTGTTTTTTGTGACGTAGTGGGATAAATGTGGAATCGTCTGTTCGCACTTTATTTTGTAGTTTGTGAGTGAAAGTCGGAAGTGCAAAAGCCAAAATACGGCGACCTAACTTCCCTCACGATTCTCGTCTCAGTCCTTCCTTTCCACCCTGTTACATCCCCAGAACACACTTTATACTTAATAGGGTTCTTCTGTACTTAGATGTCTACGTCTACGTGGTTACCCTGCTATTCACAATACAGTGCCCGGCAGAGGGTTCAATGAACCACCTTCAAGCTGTCTCTCTACCGTTCCACTCTCGAACGGCGTGCGGGAAAAACGAGCCCTTAAATCTTTCTGTGCGATCCCTGATTTCTCTTATTTTATGGTGATGATCATTTCTCCCTATGTAGGTGGGTAATAACAGAATGTTTTCGCAATCGCAGGAGATAACTGGTGATTGAAATTTCATGGGAAGATCCCGTCGCAACGGAACACGCCTTTGTTTTAATGATTGCCACTCCTATTCACGTATCGTGTCTGTGGCACTATCTCCCCTATTTCGCGATAGCACAAAACGAGCCGCTTTTCTCTGAACTTTTTCGATGTCATCCGTCAGTCTCACCTGATGCGGATCCCATAACACACAGAAGTACTCCAGAATAGGGCGGACAAGCGTGGTGTAAGCACTCTCTTTAGTAGACCTGTTGCACCTTTTAAGTGTTCTGCCAATGAACCGCAGTCTTTGGTTTGCTCTTCCCACAACAGTATCTATTTATTTGTTCCAGTTTAGATTATTTGTAATTGTAAACCGTAAGTATTTAGTTGAATTTACAGCCCTCAGGTTTGTGTGACTTATAGCGTTTCGAAATGTAGCTGATTTCTTTTAGTACTCATGTGAATAACTTTACACTTTTCTTTATTCAAGGTCAACTGCCACTTTTCACACCATACGGATATCGTATCTAAATCATTTTGCAATTTGTTTTGGTCACCTGATGACTTTACAAGACGGTAAATGACAGCAGCATCTGCAAACAATCTAAGAGGGCTACTCAGATTGTCTCCTACGTCGTTAATATAGATCAGGAACAATAGAGGGCCTATAACACTTCCTTGGGAAACGCCGGATATTACTTCTGTTTTACTCGATGACTTTCCGTTTATTACTACGAACTGTGTCCTTCCTGACAGGAAATCACGAATCCAGTCGCACTACTGAGGCGATACTCCATAGACACGCAGTTTGGCTAGAGAACGCTTGTGAGGAACGGTGTCGAAAGCCTTCTGGAAATCTAAAAATATGGAATCAATTTGACATCCCCTGTCGATAGCACTCATTGCTTCGTGAGTATGAAAAGCTAGTTGTGTTTAACAAGAACGATATTTTTCGAATCAGTGCTGTCTGCGTGTCAATAAATCGTTTTCTTCGAGCTAATTCATAATGTTCGAATACAGTATATGTTCGAAAACTCTACTGCAAATCGAAGATGCACAATGCATAGGCCGTGCATTATGAACAGGTGCTCGATCGTGCTGAAAGATGCAGTCGCCATACTCGAATTGCTCTTCAACAGTGGAAAGCAAGAACTTGCTTCAAACATCAATGTAGGTCTGTGCTATGACAGTGTCACGCAAAGCAACATGGGGTGAAAGCCCCCTCCATGAAAACACCACCACACCATAATACCACTGCCTCCGAATTTTACTGTTGGAACTACACACGCTTGCAGATGACGTTTACCGGGCATTCGCCGCACTCACACCCTGCCATCGGATCGCCACATTGTATATCGTGATTCGTCACTCCTCAAAACGTTTTTCCACTGTTCAATCGTCCAACGTTTACTCTCATTACACCAAGCGAGGCATTTTTTGGCATTTACCGGCGTGATGTGTGGCTTACGAGCAGCCGCTCGACTATGAAATCCAAGTTTTCTCAGCTCCCGCCCGTCCGCTGACCGGTCAGCGCGACGGAATGTCATACCTAAAGGCGCGGGTTCGGTTCCCGGCTGGGTCGGAGATTTTCTCCGCTCAGGGATTGGGTGTTGTGTTGTCCTCATCATCATCAATTCATCCACAGCGACAAGTAAGTCGTCAAAGTGGCGTCAACTAGAAATAGTTGCACGAGGCGACCGTTCTACCTCACGGGAGGCCCTAGCCAATGGAATTTCCCCGTCATGGTACTTGCAGTGGATCCTGATGCAGTTTGGAATTCCTGTGTGATATTCTGGACATATGTATGCCTATTACACATTACGAACCTGTTCAACTGTTGGCGGTCTCTGTCAGTCAACAAACGAGGTCGGCCTGTACGCTTTTGTGCTGTACGTGTCCCCTTCACGTTTCCACTTCACCATCACATCGGAAACAGTGGACCTAGGGACGTTTACGAGAGTGGAAATCTCGCGCAGGAACGCATAACACAAATGACACCCAATCACCTAACCACGTTCGAAGTCAGTGAGTTCCGCGGAGCGCCCATTCTGTTCTCTCACGATGTCTAATGACTACCGAGGTCTCTGATATAGAGTACATGGCAGTAGGTGACAGCACAATGCACCTAACATGAAAAACGTATGTTTGTGGGGGTGCCCGCATACTTTTGATCACGTAGTGTATGCGTAAAAGTTATGCTGATCGGAAAATCTGGAGATGCAACCTTTTGTGTACAAGATTTTGAATGTTACGCGATAAATCAGTAAAGAAACCAGATAGTGAAAATCTTCTGAGTACGAACAGCCCGTGTTACCTAACAACCGTCAGTCGGTAAGCGTTAACATTTAACAACGTAGGTCGGTCAGAAAGACAGCAACCTCGACACTCTTGTGTGTGACTTCGAGCGAGCTCAGCAGAAAATGGTAAGAAGAGCACAGACCGTGCTGCCTTCACAACGTTATGTAAGACACACTAGGTAGGACGCAACGTCGCCTTGCAAGAGTTGGACTAAGCAGTAATTCGTTAAGCAACTCTAGCGGAACTGAAGACAACTGTCAACTCGAGCAGAGCAGAATCGATTCTGTCATTACGAATGACGTCGCTGAGCGGAGCCTCCCCTCGACGACGTAAGTAATCAAGTCCCACTAGCTTGGAGCACTCGATCAGTAGGATCGATGGAGTTCATGTCGTTTACACTCGGTTCGCTCGTAATGTTATGGCAACGACTTGTGTGTTAGATTGTTCTAGTGTTGGTCTTACATTTGCTGCCTCACGAGAAGATCAATGATTTGTAGCTGTGCATCATGAATCCAATAGCGAAGTCAGCACAGCAACTGCAAATGATGTGTGGTTCAGGGTCTACCATTATGGCTGCGGTACAGGCCAGAAGCTGCCTAAAACTCCAGCGTCTCAGAAGTCTCAAGGCCTGCCCTACTGGCGGACCAGGTTCAGCACTCAGCATGGCATCTTGCCATCCGCCATCGCGCTCCACCTGAGTGGTAACATGGGCAGTGATCGGGATGGATTGAGTACTCCCCGAAACGGCGTGTGAATCGAACAAACAAGTCGCGGTCACTTCCATCTCAAAGCAGGGCACCCGCTGGGCGTGCCAACTTCTCCAGCGGGCTGCACACCGCCTCATAAGGAGTCAGCAACTTCTCCTCCGAGCCGATGCAGCCTTGAGTCTTATGGCGGCTTCAGCTCTCCGGATTACGTAGATACCAGTCGTCGCAGAAGACAAAGCAACGACTTGTATTCTGAGTCATAAATTGAATATCTTGAAAGCTGTTTAATTGTGTCTAACGACGCATCACAGGCCCTCGAATCGCATCCTGACAAAATACACTACTGGCCATTAAAATTGCTACACCACGAAGATGATGTGCTACAGAGGCGAAATTTAACAGACAGGAAGAAGATGCTGTGATATGCAAATGATTAGCTTTTCAGAGCATTCACACAACGTTGGCGCCGGTGGCGACACCTACAACGTGCTGACATGAGGAAAGTTTCCAACCGATTTCTCATACACAAACAGCAGTTGACCGGCGTTGCCTGGTGAAACGTTGTTGTGATGCCTCGTGTAAGGAGGAGAAATGCGTGATGCCTCGTCTAAGGAGGAGAAATGCTTACCATCACGTTTCCGACTTTGATAAAGGTCGGATTGTAGCCTAACGCGATTGCGGTTTATCGTATCGCGACACTGCTGCTCGCTTTGCTCGAGATCCTATGACTGTTAGCAGAATATGGAATCGGTGGGTTCAGGAGGGTAATACGGATCGCCGTGCTGGATACCAACGGCCTCGTATCACTAGCAGCCGAAAGTAGGCATCTTATCCGCATGCCTTTAACGGATCGTGCAGCCACGGCTTGATCCCTGAGTCAACAGATGGGGACGTTTGCAAGACAAGAACCATCTGCACGAACAGTTCGACGACGTTTGCAGCAGCATGGATTATCAGCTCGGAGATCATGGTTGCGGTTACTTTTGACGCTGCATCACAGACAGGAGCGCCTGAGATGGTGTTCTCAACGACGAACCTGGGTTCACGAAAGGCAAAACGTTGTTTTTTCGGATGAATCCATGTTCTGTTTACAGCATCATAATGGTCGCATCCGTGTTTGGCGACATCGCGGTGAAAGCACAATGGAAGCGTGTATTCGTCATCGCCATACTGGCGTATCACCCGGCGTGGTGGTGTGGGCTGCCATTGGTTATACGTATCGGTCACCTCTCGTTCGCATTGACGGCACTTTGAACAGTGGACGTTACATTTCAGATGTTTTACGACCCGTGGCTCTACCCTTCATTCGATCGTTGAGAAACACTACATTTCAGCAGGATAACGTACGACCGCATGTTGCCTGTCCTGTACGGGCCTTTTTGGATACAGAAAATGTTCGACTGCTGCCCTGGCCAGCACATTCTCCAGATCTCTCACCAATTGAAAACGTCTGGTCAATGGTGGCCGAGCAACTGGCTCGTCACAATACGCCAGTCACTACTCTTGATGAACTGTGGTATCGTGTTGAAGCTCCATGAGCAGCTGTACCTCTACACGCCATCCTAGCTCTGTTTGACTCAATGCCCAGGCGTATCAAGGCCGTTATTACGGCCAGAGGTGGTTGTTCTGGGTACTGATTTCTCAGGATGTATGCACCCAAATTGCGTGAAAATGTAATCACGTGACAGTTCCAGAATAATATATTTGTGCAATGAATACCCGTTTATCATCTGCATTTCTTCTTGGTGTAGCAATTTTAATGACCAGTAGTGTATTACAGGCTTCCAGCCCGGCAGTGGGGCCGGCCGAAGTGGCCGCGCGGTTCTGGCGCTGCAGTCCGGAACCGCGAGACCGCTACGGTCGCAGGTTCGAATCCTGCCTCGGGCATGGATGTGTGTGATGTCCTTAGGTTAGTTAGGTTTAACTAGTTCTAAGTTCTAGGGGACTAATGACCTCAGCAGTTGTGTCCCATAGTGCTCAGAGCCATTTTTGAACCGGCAGTGGGCGACCCCTGAATGAAGAAGATATGTTCATCAGAAAACTGTTTCCCATTGTTGACCACTGTTTTCCTCATTTAATACGTCATATTCACAAATACGCCCTTGTATACTCTTCCTGTACGTCTCACATCCGTTTTTCAGCCTTTTCCGGCAGAGGCAGCTCTCTAGAGGCCGTGACGCTGCTATTTTTTTTCGATAGCGGTCCTACGGGACGTTCATCAAGATGGCGACCTCCTGCGCCGCCGCCGGTCTGCCGGAAGAGACCGCACGCCATTTGGGCGGTGCGGTGGCGAAGCGAATCGGCCTTCCGCGGCGGGTGTTCCTCAGGTAGCCGCCATCTGCCGCGCCTCACGATAGACATCTGCCAGTCTGCCCCTGACACCTTGTGGCGCTTTCCCCTTAGCCAGCGAGGCACGCCGGTGCTTTCATTTTGCTTGCGATGGTCGTAGCAAGAAGATCGATCAAAAAATTGGTCACCCTTTTTAAAGGAGCACATGTGGCTCATTCGAGGACTATAGACTTTTTAGAACCGGTACTAGGCAGTCATGTAAGCCACCATCACTGACGCAGGTCATGGCAGTGAAGTGGCGTCTGTTTACCAAGTTGGGCTTTTGGAATCAGTGCAGTAAGAACAGTCGACGCAGAGGCACCACAGAATGGAAGCAGGAAGGTATTGTGTTGCCATGTACCCACGCCCACACCGTGAGTGAAGTTAATCTATATGTTGAGGCTAAAATTTAACTTCGCCTTTTATCAAGGATGCTGACTCAGTAAAGGAAATGGAGTTTATGTTGCTAAAATTTGCCTAAATCCTAAGAGAATATAATATAAAAATAAGTAAGAAGAAAACAAAAACTATGCTAGTAGGGAAGAGAAAAGAAAATGGTAAAGCTAATATTAAACTAGAAGATGATGTTCTAGAGCAGGTTGAGAACTTCTGTTATTAGGGGAGCACAGTCACTGACGACAGTAAATATCACAGATATAAAGAGAAGAATAGCCTTGGCAAAGCAAGCTTTCCAAAATAAAAGGAATTTACTAACAGACAATCATATAAGCCTAGAAAGTAGGAAAAAATTTGCCAAAACGTTTGTCTGGAGTGTATTAACTTGCGGACGTGAAGCGTGGACTCTGAGAAAGGCAGAGAAAAAGAGACTGGAAGCAATGGAAATGTGGATATGGAGAATAATGACAAAAAAGCTGGGTAGATAGAAAAAGTAATGGAAAGGTCTTAAGAGAAGAACAGAACGCTGCTAAATTACATAGGAAGAAGAAAATAAAAAATGAGAGGATACATAATGAGACACAACCAGTTCCTAAAGAATGTATTTGAAGGAAGAGTTTTAGGTAAAAAACCAAGCGGCAGGCCAAGAGCAACGTATTTTAATAACATCAAAGAAGATATGGGGATAAAATCGTATGAGGAATTGAAGAGGATGACAATAGAGAGAGGGACGTGGCTAAATCGACAAGGCATAGCCTTTAGTTTATGATGATGATGATTTTATCAAAGACTTTGGGTAATCTTCTGAAGTACAATGAATATTAATTGATTACTAGCCGTAATCTCTAACCTACAGGGAAAACCGTGCAACGGGAATTTAATCAGTGAACTCCAGAACGACCAGTAATATATTATACTTCGTTAAACATTTTAAGAAATTTTCACTCACGGGACGAGAGGATACATGCTTGCTTGCACGATTTGGGCGAAGTTTATCGAACTGAGTGGATGCATATTGAGCAATTTATTTAACACATGGAGCATATTCCTGAATCTGTATTGACACAGAACACACATAAAAAAACGAATCCTATGGTAAGATTCTGATCATTTTTGTGTTTCAGCAACGCTACATACAAGAGTTTCAATGGATTGGAAGTATGCAAGAGCTTCAATGGATTGGAAATAGCAGCCAACCAGTTAAAACATACCGGTTTATTAAACCTTGACCAAGGTTTCGACAGTTTTAAAACTGACTTCTTCAGAAGATATTGCACGTAAAATCAAATATTATCTGTTCCCAATGTAGGAGTCGTTAACTCTGTTTAAATCGTGTATTTTAAATGGTGAAAAAAGTGGCTGACGCGCACTGTAATAGACGACTCTTACATCGGATGCAGGTAGTATGTGATCCTACATACAATACCTTCTAAAGGTAAACTGTCGAAACCATGGTCCAGGTTTAATAAATCGTATTTTCCAATTGGTTGGCTGTTATTTCCAATTTACTGAAGCTAATACAGTGGTTCCATACGAGCAAACGACACTAAATTACCGATCGTTATAAGTCAGCAAGGACTTATAGACTAAGGAAATGTAACGTGGACGCGCAAACTACTCCCACACAAAGATCCGAAAGTAAAGTTCACCACTTACCATTAATAAATGAGTCACCAAAGCCAACTTGTTACTCACAGCAAAAAGAGTAATAACAAACACAGGGCAGATGATACACGAATTGAAAATATTGCAAAGGCAACAATAAGCAGCGGGTATTTGAGGGGTGGCGAGGAACACCGAAACTGTGCAGTAGCTGACTGGAAGCGAGTAGTGAGGTGCGGCGAATCGCGGCTTGTTCTCTTTCCATATGATGCATGGCGTCAAAATAAACCGACGATCCAATGAGCTGTCTGACCGGTCCCGCTGTACGTGCAAGATGGAGTTCGAGCACTACCACGAACTGGGTTCACTCATTCAGAGTTAACGTGAAATTTAACCAGGTTATTTTGTGAAACCCCCGATTCTGTTACAGAGAGATTACTGATGCTAGCTAGTTGCCTACATACATCTCTGTTAAATGAAACACTGTTAATTAAACTGCGCGCAACAGAATTAGTCAGCGCTAATTTACGGCACCGAAGTGACTCAATGGGTGTGAAATAGTCACAAATTTTCCCTTGTTCTGCAAATGGATGACTAACTACGGCATCAAATTCAAAGGCAAAATAAATCAATGAGTTTAATAACAATAACTGATTTTGAAACAGTGGCAACTGATTCAGTACAAGCTTTCTCCTGATACACTGAAGCGCCAAAAAGAACTTTCATAGGCATGCGTATTAAAATACGGAGATATGCAGAATACGGCGCTGTGGTCGCCAACGCCTATATAAGACAACAAGTGTCTGTCGCAGTTGTTAAATCGCTTACTGCTACTGCAATCACAGGTTATCAAGATTTAAGTGAGTTTGAACGACGTCTTATAGTCGGCGCACGAGCGCTGGGACACAGCTTGGCCGAGGTAGCGCTGATGTGGGGATTTTCCCGTAAGACCATTTCACGAGTGTACCGTGAATATCAGGTACCTGGCAAAACTTCAAATCTTCGACATCGCTGTCGCCGGAAAAAGACCCTGCAAGAAAGGGACTAACGACAACTGAGGAGAATTGTTCAACATGACATGTGCAACCCTTCCGCAAACTGCTGCAGATTTCAATGCTGGGCCATCAACAAGTGTAAGCGTGCGAACCAGTCAACGAAACATCATCGATATGGGCTTTCGGAGCCGAAGGCCCACTCGTGTAACCTTGATGACTGCAAATGAAAGATTTACGCCTCATCTGGGCCCATCAACACTGGCATCGGACTGTTAATGGCTGGAAATATGTTTCCTGGTGGGACGAGTCTCGTTTCAAACTCCCCAGACATGAACATTATTGAGCATATCTGGGATGCCTTGCAACGTGCAATTCAGAAGAAATCTCCACCCCCTCTTACTCTTACGAATTTATGGACAGTCCTGCAGGATTCAAGGTGTCAGTTATTTCAAGCACTACTTCAGACATTAGTCGAGTCCATGCCACGTCGTGTGGCGGCACTTATGCGTGGTCGCGGAGGCCCTACACGATAGTAGGTAGGTGTACCAGTATCTTTGGCCTTCAGTGTATAACAATCACTAATAACAAGACGAAGAAACAAAGAGATGAAGAGTAGGGCAGGGATGAAGAGTAGGGCAGGGGACTGTGTAATGCTAAATTCATTCAGATTCCCAACATACTAAAACTGACTGACCAGAGCCCGCGACTGGACTGATCGCTTATCATGTCTGAAATAGAAGTGTAGTTGCACTAAGGTGACGAAGGTCTCGTGATAGCGATAATCACGTATTCAGATGGTGATAGTATCGCGTACACAAGGTATATAAGGACAGTGCATTGGCGAAGCTGTCATTTGTACTCAGGTAATTCATGTGAAAAGGTGTCCGACGTGATTACGGGCGCATGACGGGAATTTTCAGAGCTTGAACGCGGAATTGAAGTTGCAGATAAACGCATGGGACATTCCATTTTGGAAATCGTTAGGGGATTCAATACTCTGAGATTCGCAGTGTCAAGATTGTGCCTAGAAAGACAAATTTCAGGCCTTGCCTCTCACCACGGACAACGCAGCGGCTGACGGCCTGCACCTAACGACCGGAGAGCAGTGGCGTTTGCGTAGAATTGTCAGTGCTAACACACAACCATCACTGCTTGAAATAACCGCAGAAATCAATGTGGGACGTACGACGAACGTATCCTTTGGGACAGTACTGCGAAATGTGGCGTTAAGGAGGATTTGCCAGCAGACGACGGACACGAGTGCCTTTGCTAACATCGCCTGCAGTGCCTCTCCTGGGCTCCCGACCGTATCACTTGGACCCTAGACGACTGGAAAACCGTGGTCTAGTCAGATGAGTCCCTATTTCCGTTGGTAAAAGCTGATAGTAGGGTTCGAGTGTAGCGCGGACCCCAAAAAGTCAGGGATCAAAATTTCTAACTAGGTACTGTGCAAGCTGGTGGTAACTCTATAATGGTATGGGCTGTGTTTACGTGAAATGGTCTGGGTCCTCTGACCCAATTGACGCTATCAATGACTGGAAATGATTGCGTTACGCGTGCTTGGAGACAATTTGCAGACAGTCGTGGATTCAAATGGCTCTGAGCACTATGGGACTTAACAGCTGTGGTCATCAGTCCCCTAGAACTTAGAATTACTTAAACCTAACTAACCTAAGGGCATCACACACATCCATGTCCGAGGCAGGATTCGAACCTGCGACCGTAGCTGTCGCACGGTTCCGGACTGCGCGCCTAGAACCGCGAGACCACCGCGGCCGGCAGTCGTGGATTTCATGTTCCCAAACAATGATTTCAAGTCACTGGGCCACAGTTGTTTGCAGTTGGTTTGAATAACATCCTGAACGAGTGATTTGGTCACCCAGGTCACCCGTTATGAATCGCATGTATGGGACTTAATCGAGAGGACAGTTCGTGCACAAACTCCTGTATCGGCAACAGTTTCATACTTGTGGGCTGCCATAGAGCCATCATTTCTGACCAACGACTTGTTGAGTCCATGCCACGTCGAATTTTTGCAATATGCTGGGGAAAAAGAGGTCCGACCCAATGTCAGCAGGTATCCGATGATTTTTGTCGCCTCAGTATATTGTGCAACTGTGCCTGCCCACTATGGTCAAGTCGAACCAAATCGTATAATTATGGACGTTTGCTAAATCATTGCGACCTACTCTGATGCAGCACGTCAGTCTCACCATTACGGAAGTTTTAATGTGTTAATTGGCTCATTAAGTCCTTCAGTTTGGACGCAGCTGCTGCATCGTCCTCGGACAAGGTCTGAATTGTAGTCTGCATAGCGTCTCAACTTAGAACTGAATCCGGAGTGTCTCAACTCAAAGCAGATCTCGAAGTTTCGAAAGAGCTCGAATTGCGTTTGTTCTGCGAACGTTTCTCGCGGTTCATTTTGCAATAATCAGCCAAAAAAAGTTATATTTAGCGTCCTGCCAATGAAAAATTACGATGACGCCGGTGTACTCTCCCGCGCAAGAAAAATGCGCCCATCACAACCAAGTGTAGTGACGCTCCACTTCCAAAAACCTGAGTCCCAAAAATTTTACGCTGCGATGTTCTAGCCGATCCCTGTGTCTCATTTCCTGGCGCCTCTGGCGCCCTGTTTTCTGGCGTGGCAACACAAGTAGATGTAAAAATCCTGGGCCAGACGTCAGACTGGTGGTCGAACTGAGCGACCATTATTTTCCGATACTGCACGTGTCTATTAGAGAGTTTATGGAAGTGGACACATGGATATTAACAACAAAAGCCGCCCATACTGTCACAGTAAGTACAAAACAAAATTTTGGATCCAGATCAACAAAGAAACAATACTCCCGACAATGCATTAAAGCTTGTTCCATCTTATTCTCACAGAGCCAGCACCCAGCATTACCCTTTGAAACAGTTACGTAGCCACCATTACACAATCTGAAGATGATCCTGAAACGAATGGAAAACCGGTTCATGGAATAAGTAACTATTTCAAAAAAAGTGTTTCTTTGCTGTTTTCTGTATTTAAATTGAATAAACAACCACAGGTTCTTAAACATCCGCAATAGATAAGTTAAATCTTTTAGGGTGTTTCTAAGATCTGCATCTCCCCTGGAAAGCTCCTCTTAGGAACGCCTCAAAAAACGCTCGTGGGGTTTAAGAACCCATCTTCCATCAGCAGAGAATATTGTAGATGTTCACAGAGGTAAAACTCTTAGGTAGGGGCGCCTGGCCGACGTCGTCTCTGCAGGAAGCAAGTCATGCACAGGGCGACTCTGGGCACTCTCTCTACGCTTGCGGTCTGACCTTTTCCCAGCCTCCTAAGCCCAACGAGGGGTTTGATACTGACCCTTTGTTGGCATGTCATGTCTACTCTGGGGCGGATGCAGTTTGCTACAGTTTTAATCCGCACTCAGTTCACATGCAAGGTTTTGTCTACAAGTGCAGAAATAAAAAAAAAGAAACCACCTACGCAAACTCAGTAGTTGTACTACAAATAGAAATAAATATGCGTTTACATCAGCTACGTTATTTCAATTGGGCTTAATTGAGACGTCATTAATTTGCATATCAAACTGTCTTGAATTTCCATACAAAAAATGTAACTAGTTTGCATATTAAATGGTCACCGAATGAAAAGAAACGAAGCACACGGCGTCGACACTTTCCAGTTTACTTCAACATCTTCGGTGTCCAAGTGCTGCCTGTTGTGGATTGGCAAGACAGCCAACCCACTATGACAGGAAGCCGAAAGGCACGCGTTTAAGCTCACGCAGGCTGGCGTGAGGTCTGGAACAGGACAAGGAAATGAGACTAGCATAAAACATACGTAGCTGCTGGAATACTTAACTTTAATCCATAATTGGTGAACATCGCTCTTGACGGTACATGTTTTACAGCATCAATAGTAACTGGTAATGGCGCCTTGCTAGGTCGTAGCAAATGACGTAGCTGAAGGCTATGCTAACTATCGTCTCGGCAAATGAGAGCGTAATTTGTCAGTGAACCATCGCTAGCAAAGTCGGCTGTACAACAGGGGCGAGTGCTAGGAAGTCTCTCTAGACCTGCCGTGTGGTGGCGCTCGGTCTGCAATCACTGATAGTGGCGACACGCGGGTCCGACGTATACTAACGGACCGCAGCCGATTTAAAGGCTACCGCCTAGCAAGTGTGGTGTCTGGCGGTGACACCACACTGCCCTTTATTCATTATCTTCCTGATGACAATACTGAGGATGCTCCTGTCTTTCAAGATGAGATCGGCTACGTTCGCAGAGCTGCATACATAGGTTCGAGTTTGACAGTCACTCAGGGATCCTGTTGCTACTCGAGTGGCTCACTGAATTATCCGCACTTAATTGCATGTAATATGTCTGGTGCTATTCGTAACAGTGGTTAAAACGCAACTGTCAGCGTCCGCTCACTTTTGCAGCTCTGCAGGATCTAATCACCCATGTATAGCTTCAGGCTGGATATAAATACCGGAAGAAACTTGTGGAGACTCTTCCTGTCGAAATTTAAGACCATTACCAAGAGAGACGCGGAGGTATACGGTATTAGCCTGTTGACTTCTGGGAGGTCACTACCTTATTATGCGGTGTGCTACGATAATCGTGTGCCTCCGAGCCTCAGTGGCTCTTAATTATGAGAGTTATCCCGAAAGTATACGTGAATGAGTTTCATAACATCCCTCTGGAACTCGACAGTAAACACACTTTCTCAATTCTAGTGACAGAAATAGGCGCCTCAGATCTCTTTTCAGCTACGAGGTTACAACTGTGATACGTTATCTAACGTTAAGAACTTAGTGTCGACCGACATACATCATTAGAATAATGTTTTAGGCACTATTTCAGCCATTGTCGAAATGTCTAAGAACAAGAGTGAGACTGGCGACGGCCCCTCATCAATGACAGTATTTGTGTACCAGGTAAGGTAGCGCATTCTCAAGAACCGTCGCTTAAATATCTACATCTACATCTACATTTATATTCCGCAAGCCACCCAACGGTGTGTGGCGGAGGGCACTTTACGTGCCACTGTCATTACCTCCCTTTCCTGTTCCAGTCGCGTATGGTTCGCGGGAAGAACGACTGTCTGAAAGCCTCTGTGCGCGCTCTAATCTCTCTAATTTTACATTCGTGATCTCCTCGGGAGGTATAAGTAGGGGGAAGCAATATACTCGATACCTCATCCAGAAACGCACCCTCTCGAAACCTGGCGAGCAAGCTACACCGCGATGCAGAGCGCCTCTCTTGCAGAGTCTGCCACTTGAGTTTGTTAAACATCTCCGTAACGCTATCACGGTTACCAAATAACCCTGTGACGAAACGCGCCGCTCTTCTATACGGAACTCTAATACCATTTCTCACAGATTTTCCGCCCGTGGACATTGCAGACGATTGAAATAAAAGAACTTTATTTATCAGCCACGATCAGTTGATCATTTACTGATTGATGGAGCTACAAATTTTTCATAACGCATAGTGCAAAGATCAGTAAAAATGTCTGTTGAAAGTCAGTTGATATAAGTCTTGTTTATACCCAACGCGAAACGTTAGCCTTTAGAGTTACTGTTTATAGATGTAACCGGTTCTTATATAATTCTCAGCCTGAGACAGTATGTTTTTCGTCACTGATGGCGCAGAATCAGTGCTGAGACTTCGTCCTTCCCATATATTTACGATGTGTACAGCTCTATGAACTTGAAATTAAGATGAGCAGCTTCAGAGACCGATTCTGTAATATCAGTTTTGGACAAAATACTATTCAATGATTATAGTTGTTTCGAAGTCGATTATAAGTGAATAAATAGTAATGAAATTATGAGTGACAGAGTCGTAGCCTGAAGATCGCTACCTCTTCCGAAAATTCAAAACAACTGTCGTTAAAACGTGCACTAAAAAAATAAATAAAAACAGTACGCGAGGATGTGTTTTTAAACTTCTAATAGGACGTCTGACAAACATAAAGACAAAATTGTTTCTAACTCTACCATCCTCTTCTTCGGTATTCTATATCAAGTGATACTTGCTGTAACTAAGTTATTTTGAGGCAAATATCAGTACTGTAACATCCAGTTTCAAGAAAAGCTTCGTCACTGTAAGAGCCAGTCTTTTTCTTCTCCATATGACCCTCAGCGCAATACATTTCTTGCAGATGAGAGTAGGTGAGTATGCTTTTTGAAAAGTTTCAACCTTTTTTATAATCTCGAAGAAAATTCCTGCTCCATCGGCATTTTCGCATTGAAGAAGGGTGGAAACGGTCATCACATATTGGTTCCAGTATCAGTTGACACGCTTTGACGACACGGAAAGACAAAAGTTTATCTCTAGATAACATAATTAGCTTATTTCAGGGGATGAATATCTTGAAAAGTTTCTCAACGATTGCTCTCCGTCTAACCCTGGTACAAACTCAAAATCCGGGGGATCGACCGCGGTTCCGGATTCTATTTTAAATCTTCGGTGTGCTTGAAATTCAGTTATCGAGACTGTTAACATGTTGGCAGTGGATTGGGCAATAGGATGCTCCTCTGATTCTTTAGAGAAACAGTGGTTTACTGGTGTACAGCAAAGCTCTTTTTAACAATGGAAGATTTATTGCCAAAATTTACATATTTCTTCGGCTGGTGGCGAATCATTTTGAGTCTGCATCTAGATGTAGATGTAGATGTGGAGTGTTCCATAATCTCTACAACCTTGTAGTGCATTCAACAGCCGGCTGAGTTTATCTCAGAATAGGTGAAAACTGGTACATCTCTGCCAAACGCCCAAAAGTTGTTTTAGAAGTGAACCAGCCAGCACATACGTTTAAATACCGACAAGACCAGGACGGAAACCTCTAAGTCGTCAACTGCAGGCTACAACCTTTTTTGAAAGAACAGAAACAATTATTTCATTACACGTAACTAAACTGATCTCATGTCGCTCTGAGAATTATTGTCAGAAGCCCTGCGGGAATAGTGATTACAATTATATAATAACTGAATTAGAACCCTTTAAATTTACAAATGTGTACCGAATATATAAAGGATTCTTTATTTTTCTTCTGTTAGAAACCGGCAGTTTGGAGGTTTTGGCAGCAGGAAGGGACGTGGCGTCTCAGACTGGCTACATGACAAGTCGCTGCAGCATTCAGGCTGTTGTATTTAGTGCTAAAGCAGTGTCTCACATGTAGCGCGATTGTTACTAGTGGAGAAATGTGAACTGCAATGAAATGAATACCCCTACCTGCATACAGGCGTTGATATAAGTCAACGGGGAAACTTGAAAATGTGTGCCGACCGGGACTCGAACCCGAGATCTCCTGCTTACATGGCAGACGCTCTATCCATCCGAGCGACCGAGGACGCAGAGGATAGTGTGACTGCAGGGACTTACTTACCTCTGGGACGTCTCCCATAGGCATTCGCACAGAAGAATATGGTCAAGTGGCCGGTGAGCCTTATATACAGGGTGTTTCAAAAATGACCGGTATATTTGAAACGGCAATAAAAACTAAACGAGCAGCGATAGAAATACACCGTTTGTTGCACTATGCTTGGGACAACAGTACATTTTCAGGCGGACAAACTTTCGAAATTACAGTAGTTACAATTTTCAACAACAGATGGCGCTGCAAGTGATCTGAAAGATATAGAAGACAACGCAGTCTGTGGGTGCGCCATTCTGTACGTCGTCTTTCTACTGTAAGCGTGTGCTGTTCACAACGTGCAAGTGTGCTGTAGACAACATGGTTTATTCCTTAGAACAGAGGATTTTTCTGGTGTTGGAATTCCACCGCCTAGAACACAGTGTTGTTGCAACAAGACGAAGTTTTCAACGGAGGTTTAATGTAACCAAAGGACCGAAAAGCGATACAATAAAGGATCTGTTTGAAAAATTTCAACGGACTGGGAACGTGACGGATGAACGTGCTGGAAAGGTAGGGCGACCGCGTACGGCAACCACAGAGGGTAACGCGCAGCTAGTGCAGCAGGTGATCCAACAGCGGCCTCGGGTTTCCGTTCGCCGTGTTGCAGCTGCGGTCCAAATGACGCCAACGTCCACGTATCGTCTCATGCGCCAGAGTTTACACCTCTATCCATACAAAATTCAAACGCGGCAACCCCTCAGCGCCGCTACCAATGCTGCACGAGAGACATTCGCTAACGATATAGTGCACAGGATTGATGACGGCGATATGCATGTGGGCAGCATTTGGTTTACTGACGAAGCTTATTTTTACCTGGACGGCTTCGTCAATAAACAGAACTGGCGCATATGGGGAACCGAAAAGCCCCATGTGGCAGTCCCATCGTCCCTGCATCCTCAAAAAGTACTGGTCTGGGCCGCCATTTCTTCCAAAGGAATCATTGGCCCATTTTTCAGATCCGAAACGATTACTGCATCACGCTATCTGGACATTCTTCGTGAATTTGTGGCGGTACAAACTGCCTTAGACGACACTGCGAACACCTCGTGGTTTATGCAAGATGGTGCCCAGCCACATCGCACGGCCGACGTCTTTAATTTCCTGAATGAATGTTTCGATGATCGTGTGATTGCTTTGGGCTATCCGAAACATACAGGAGGCGGCGTGGATTGGCCTCCCTATTCGCCAGACATGAACCCCTGTGACTTCTTTCTGTGGGGACACTTGATAGACCAGGTGTACCGCCAGAATCCAGAAACAATTGAACAGCTGAGGCAGTACATCTCATCTGCATGTGAAGCCATTCCGCCAGACACGTTGTCAAAGGTTTCGGGTAATTTCATTCAGAGACTACGCCATATTATTGCTACGCATGGTGGATACGTGGAAAATATCGTACTATAGAGTTTCCCAGACCGCAGCGCCATCTGTTGTTGAAAATTGTAACTACTGTAATTTAGAAAGTTTGTCTGCAGTGAAAATGTACTGTTGTCCCAAGCATATTGCAACAAACGGTGTATTTCTATCGCTGCTCGTTTAGTTTTTATTGCCGTTTCAAATATACCGGTCATTTTTGAAACACCCTGTATATGTGAAGCTGGATGTTCCTTCTGCGATACTGCAGAAAGGATTGGCAGGAATGTAGCCACTGTACGTGATTGCTGGCAGCGGTAGTCTCGAAAACGTACGGTCGCAAGAAGACTGGGCTCTGGAAGTCCACGTGACACTACCGAGATGAAAGACCATCGTGTTCAGGGTGTCACTCTGGCGCATCGTACTGCATCTGCAGCAGAAATCTGATCAGCAGAATGAGGTTTTCACTCTGCAGCGGAATGTGCGCTGATATGAAACTTCCTGGCAGATTAAAACTATGTGCCGGACCAAGACTCGAACTCGAGACCTTTGCCTTTCGCGGGCAAGTGCTCTACCATCTGAGCTACCCAAGCACGACTCACGCCCCGTTCTCACAGCTTCACTTCCACCAGTACCATGTCTCCGCAATATCCTTTCTTCCAGGAGTGCTAGTTCTGCAAGGTTCGCAGGAGAGCTTCTGTGAAGTTTGGAAGGTAGAAGACGAGCTACTGGTGGTAGTGAAGCTGTGAGAATGGAGCGTGAGTCGTGCTCGGGTAGCTCAGATGGTAGAGCACTTGCCCGCCAAAGGCAAAGGTCCCGAGTTCGAGTCTCGGTCCGGCACACAGTTTTAATCTGCCAGGAAGCTTCAGTCTGACCAACAGTTGGCACCATAATGACACAACGAACTGTTACAATACGACTTCAAACACAGCTCCGAACCGCACACCCTGTAGCGTTCATTCCAGTGAACCCAAACCGCCGCCATCTGCGACATCAGTGGTGTCAAGCGAGAGCCCAGTGGAGGGCGCAGTGGAGATCTGTTGTGTTTTCTGATGAAAGCTCATTCTGCCTCAGTGCCCGTGACGGCCGTGTGTTGGTTAGAAGAAGGCCAATTGAGGGCCTGCAACCAACTTGTCTGCGTGCTGAGCACACAGGAGCAACACCTCAGGTGCGATTTCCTACGACAGCAGGAGCACTCACGTAGTTATCTCATGTACCCTGATTGCAAATATGTACGTCGATCTGGTCGTTCGACCTGCTGAGCTGCCATTCATGAGCACCATTGCGGGGAGTGTCTTCCAACAGGATAACGTTCGCCCACACACCGCTGCTGCAACTCAGCGTGCTCTACAGAGTGTTGACATGTTGCTTGGCCTTCTCGATCAACATACCTGTTTTCAATCGAGCTAATATCGCATATCATCGGACGACAACTCTAGCGTCATGCGCAACACCATTAACTGTACCTGCATTGATCGACCGAGTGAAACAGGGCATGCGAACTCCATCCAAGAAACTGACATCCGGCACCTGAACAAAACGAAGTAGGCACGTTTGCGTACTTTGCATTCAACATTCTGGCGCTTACACCGGTTTTTAATGTACAAACATTTAACTTTTGCAGTGGCTTATCTCACGCTTACATCAGCCTGTGATCTTGCGTTCTCAATTACTTAAATATGTTACCTAGTCAAATGTATTCCCGAAATTTTGGTACTCTACATTAATTATATTTTGGTGTTGTGGCTTTTTTTCCGTCAGTGTATGTTGCCTGTGGGTTGATACCGTGTCGGACGTAATGTTTTTTCTCTTTGAGAATTCTACAGATGATCGGCGAGATAACTGTGGAGAATCGATTATCTCGCAGGTGTGCCGCCGTCCAAAAATTTAATTCGATGCGACGGTAAATAGGTCGCCGTAGTCCAGGTGCTACACAAATTTTCAGATGGTAAGGGAATCTATTATCCGCCCAGTTTTCTTGTTTTAATGAATTTTTAGTGTATCACTGTTAAAATATTACAAACTGAGCCGAAAAAATAAACCCAGGAGACAGTCGAGCGAGACTGAACTCAAATTTGAGGGTGAAGAGTACTCCGGGCATACTGTTGACAATATGAACATTACCGCGATTGAATGGAACACGTATGTTTCCATAGAAGACTCACAACCCAGACTGTAGACATTTGAATTGTTTTGCAAGATTTTGAAGGGAATACAGATTGCAACAAGCCATCGGAGACCGTGGATTCCTTGCACCAAATTACTCAGAAACTATTCCTGAACACTCTCAGAAAGATATTGAGTTTCGCGTTTCCCTTAAAGGAAGAATATACTAATTAGTACTGATAAAAATATTTAGATAGGTAAATCTACCTAGACTTAGAGAACGTATCTGCTCATTAAATTACATTACGGAAAACGTAATTAACTGTACCAATTACTGCACATACCAAACACCGCAAATATGATTTTAAGTCACTATATCGTGCAAATTTGCGTCTAATTATTAGCAGCAGTCGTATGATAGTGGCATCTCAGTTGCGAAAACCTTGAAATTCAAGAGAGCTTTTAATACAGACCTGAGTCCTACAGAACACCATTGGCATGTTTTTAAACGTCGACTTCGTGCCAGGTCTCACCGACTGAAATTGATACCACTCCTTAGTGCAGCACTCCGTGAAGAATGGGATGTCACTCCCCAAGAAAACTTCCAGCGCCTAATTGAACGTCTGCGAGAGTAGACTAAAATTAATGATCGGGCTTGGGACAATAGAAATCGATAGTATATTTGCGTAAATGGTGTGACTAAATAATGCTCAAATGGATAATACATTTCAGCTAAAACTCGGTATACTATCCACCTACCCGAAGAGTGGATGGATCGATGACCTAATGTGAAGACCAAGTAATAGCAAAGGAGGAAGATCAGTTTCTATAGCTCTATAGAAATAGGCGACAAGCTGTGGTTGGAAAAGTTTGAGGAGGAAAACAATTGTGTGCCTTTGAAAAGAACAAACCCAACATTCGCCCTAAACAGTTCAGGGAAATATAAATATGTGTGGCCGAGAGGGAACTTGAACCTCGATCTTGAAGAATGCATATCCAGTGTGTTAATCACATTGCGGTGATAGTAAACAATATCTGATGTTCAGAAAGAATCAAAAAGCCTGATGCTTAAATTATTTTTTTGTTCCTGTTGTTTTTCATGACATTCTATGATATCAGAGTCATTATGATCATCATCACTATCACCAAAAAACAACAACAGAAGCATCAGGAGAAGACAAAGGTGGATTATTAATGAAATCGTTATTTATTTTCTGGAGACGGAGTAAGCGGCATTTAGTTGAGATTCAAGAGGGACGTATTGGACCCGTTTTCTGCAAAGTAACGCATGTTGTGTCTATTGCTACCATATGTGTTACACAATATGGACGTAAGTTTTCGATAAGAAGAGAAGAGCTCTATTTATTTATTTATTCCACCTAACGTTGTCATTAGGTGAAGAATTAAAAATCAGAATCGTCAGTACATAGCGTTCTAAGATTACTTACAGTATAACAGACATAATCGGTTTATCAACGAAATCGTGAATTTCTTTTCCAAATCTCTCACTTTCTCTCTCTCGCGTTTACGCACACACACACACACACACACACACACACACACACACACACACACATATTCACACATACAGGCAGAAAGACACGCGTATACACACAGACACACGTGGTTAGGCGTCATTTTGTTACGTGACGGTGGGTGAGTGGCGATAGAAGGAATTCTCTTTGACGTATCGCGTTACGCTTGCCTGTGCGATTGCGGTCGTTGCTTTCAACGCGCCTTGTCGTGACCTGAGGTGCAACCTTGTCGAATTCTTGAGTAGCATAGTTAATTTATGAGTAATTGTACGTCCAATATAAATGTAAATTATACTAATTAATCTTATGAGAGGACAAGACGGGTAACAAAAGCTTTACCCAAGAGGCGGGACCTCATCTACTGAGAAGCTGACACCTATACTTCAGTGGCAACACTAACCCCAGCTGTAGGTACAGTCACTGATCACTCTTGCTGTTCGCTTAGTTAGTCAGCATTTGATAGCATCTAGTTTTTTTTTCTTTTTTGAAAGAGGGAAGAATAAATCGATAAGCCGGTAAATCTTTCAGACTGTTAAGAATGTTAAGAAAGGGAGGAAAGACTGTGACCTCACTTCATTATTCACATTTTCCATGCAATGATGGCGAAATACAACGATTGTGAAGATATTTGATCGCTGCAAATAAATTCATATTATTTATTCATAACGTGTCACAAGATTAGCCAGCTTCAGGCAGACAATAATTCCCATACATTCCACTTAAAGCAAATGTTTGTGTAGTGTTACTCATTTCAAGTTGCTTAAAGTTGTTTGCATGGTTATGTGATTACTTACATTCTATAGCTATAGAAGGTGAAATTTGCAACAGCAGGCAAGAGTGTTTGTATCTTGGTTCACTTTTCAGACTTTATCATCTAGCCAGTCCAGAAAGATAAGTTTAATGTATTTCTTATTCCAGTCTTAAATGATGGCATTCGCTTTTTATCTGCTGCAGCCTTTTTCTGAAATTACAAAAACTGCTCCAGAAAATCAAGGGAGCACGATGAGAAAATACACGGTTACATATAAGCCAACGCATCTTTTACTACTGGAGAGGAAACTGAACCAAATTTTGCATGTGTTATCATTGTGTTATTGTCTATAACCTGTTTTTTCTTTCAACGTTTTGCCAAATAATTTGATCTGGGAGTTGCTGGATACTTTTAGAACACATACTATCTCATGAGGAACATTTTATTGTTACTTTACTTATCGTTCTGAAAATATCGTAGGTTATTACTATTAATTACATAAACAAATCTGTATATCAGTTTTTTTAATATTAGTCTCAGACCTCTCACAACATTTTTTTAAATTTATGTCTATGAATCAAAGAAACTTTTATTTCACAAAATTTTAAATAAATTTGACAGTTGTACACTGAAAAAATGTTGTACCGCAGGAGGTTGTGTTATAGTATTTCCAAAGTCTGCTGAAAATTTCGCCTTTTCATCTATAATGGTTCAGCAGAAAATGTTTCTTATATACTTAAAACTTACTACCTCGGGGATTCTGTGTCCTATCGCTCGTGTCCCGACTATAACAAAAAAGTTCAAACTCACTTGAATCTTGATAACCTGCATTTTAGCAGCAGTAACCGATCTAACGGCTGCACCAGACACTTATATAGGCGTTGCCGATCGCAGCGCCGTCTTCCGCCTTTTACATATCTCTGTATGTGAATATGAATGTCTGTATCAGTTTCTTTGGCTTTTCAGTGTATTTACATATATTATTATTACTTACATATGGCTTTATGTAACACCGTTGGTAAAAAACGCAAAGTGTGAATAAAAAACGCGAAGTGTGGACGACGGTTATTGGTGTGTAGCTGGGTGTCACACTTTGGTCAAGCTCGGAAAAGGAGAAATGCTCTAGGTCTTCTGTTCTAACATAACTGCAGTTAGTATTCTTCACAGTACTGCTGTTGGCACATAGTATAATTACACTGCGCCAAGGTATTAAACGGTAACTTCTTTGAAACCCAGTATTTTGCCTCCATTACGACGCAGAAGTGTGAAATGTGGCTCACACGTGCCTACAACCATCCTCTGTAATTGTGCAAAAGTGAAGTGCTCTGTGACGTCACCATTGTCTCTGCGACTCTTCAAACTGCAGGGTGTCAATATATGCGGAAAAATGGCCAGAACTCAGTTCGTATTAGGTGTAAGGTGGATTAACTGTGTCACATTGTCACCAAATTTCCCCATGCCAACACGATGGGAAGGTTGCCATACCCTTCCTTTCCCACATCTGATCCCTTATGTGGACGCCCTTGCTAGGGACAACAGAACCACGACACCCAGCACTGGAATCACGCGGTTTGCCTATGGGTGGTCGAGGAAAGCATTTGAGACACAACGCTGCGCAAAATCGACATGAAAAGGCCTCAGGAAGTGACATCAAGGCGTCAGTAAAACCACCCCTTTCCTTGGGATGTTCTTCTGCACACATTTTGCAGATCGATATGCAACAGAGAAACGTTTCTGACAATCTTTCACACTGTCGGCACCTTGCGGACGATATAGCCCTTCACTAAGGACATAGTGAGGCTACAACCGGCTTGACCACATCTAACTGCTTTGAAGTACAGAGCGACCATAATTTTTGGTTTGGTATACAGGGTAGAACGACTAGCGACTCTAAAATTCGAAAACATTTGAGCTTGATCCAGTGGAGCAAAGGGTGCTTATGCTTTTTCAGCCCTCTTTGGAGGAAGAATGGAATAAGATGCCCTTGTAAACCATACAGGAACTGTACTTACCCTTCCCGAGACTACTGGAAGCCGTTTTGAATGCAAACGGTTTTACTGCACGTATTAGGCATGGTAATAAGTTGTGTTTTAAGAGTTTACATGTTTTTGTCCACCCTTCTGTGTTTATCCGTACCTGAGGGTGTATCCAGACACTGAATGTCGGCGTCAGTCTTTCTGCAGCCGAACGCCGGATCAGTCAGTAGTAAATGAAGCAGTCCGATTTGCGGAAATTGGATTTCCGCCCGTTCGAGTCTCAGTTACAGATATATAGTAAAACAAAGGGAACTTATGACGGAATGAAGATATCCACACACCATAAATTTCTTTGTGACATTTTATACGGAGAACTAAACAGTTTCTTTTTCCCTCACTCAGTTTTTTAAGGGTTAGCCTCTTGTTCTTTATTTATAGTGTGAGCTTGCCAGGCACACCATCATACCGTCAATAAAAATGTATAACAGCTCAGGGGCATAATAAAATTATATAGGAGAAATGAAATGACCGAATGGCCTTGATGACTGGCAACCGCCACCTGAGGAAGTTTGGTCACCGACTTACATGTCTTTCCAAATGACGGCACATTAGGCGATTTGCGTGTCGATGATGATGAGAATAACACAACACCCAGTCCCTGAGCGGAGAAAATCTCAGACCTGGCAGGGGATCGAACCTGTCCTTCTGTACAGCAATCCGACTCGCTGACCACTCAGCTAAGTGTTTGGAATAATTATATACGTAAAAGACATCAAACAGCGTAACATATTTTGCACTATGAGAATCCTTAACTGGTTCAGCGTGTATTTAGTGAACTATAATCTAGCCAAGGGATCTTGTTCTTTATGATTCGTCATAGATGTCGTGAGGTAGCAGTTGCACAGTGGTATGTTTACCTTCTATAAAACGCCCCCAATGATTAGAGAGAGGGAGAGGAATGCTTACAAGATTGAAATGCTTCTAAGCTGTTCAGCAGCATAACTTCAGTAAGAGAATATTGCTGCAGTATGGAAACAAGTCGCTGAAAACTGCTAGAGCTATCGTTGTGTCTGGCTACAAGACCGAAGGAAATGGCGCAAGAAGTTCCCCAATTGAACTATATTCCCAGTGATACGGGAGTCTATAGACAGCTTATATTGAGAGGGTCTGTTTATTCGTTTGAGATTATCTCCGCCGGCACGTCAGGTCTAGCAGCGAGAGAACTTCGTGTTCAGCTGAAGAGTTAAAATTGCTTCCAATTTTTAAAGGAAAGAGGTTAAGGCTCGTAAGTTTTTATTTGAATGAAATAGACGGTAGCATCTGTGGACTACATCACGTAAGAGTAGTTTCTTACAGAACTTACTATTTCAGGTCAAATTTTTGTATTTCTTTTAATCCTCTTCAGCACAGAAAATATTACGGAACTCGTATAAGAATCGCAAAGCACGTGTTAGAAAAGAAGGAACTTCAAAATTTCATAGACCACTTACACCTTAGCCATGACAATTTATTGCCTCTTTTTCTAGCTACTGTTCATAATTAATATGAGAGTAAGCATCGAACGGCGATGGACTACTTAATCTATTCTGAACACCGCTAAATGTAACTTTTCCTGGTGGTACTCGTAATCGATCTCATTTTTGAGACGTTTATATTCCTTTTTCCTTTATATATTTTCTCCTTTCATCAATATATCTTCTGTTACCCAAGGATTTCTACTAGCCCTCGTCTTTTTACCTAATTGATCCTCTGCTGCCTTCACTATTTCGTCTATCAAAGCTACCTATTCTCAAAAAAATAAAAAAAAAGCTTCAAATGGCTCTTTGCACTATGGTAATTAACGTCTGAGGTCGTCAGTCCTCTAGAACTTAAAACTACTTAAACCTAACTAACCTAAGGACATGACACTCATCCATGCCCGAGGCAGCGTTCGAACCTGCGACTGTAGCAGCAGCGCGGTTCCTAACTGAAGCGCTTAGAACCGCTCGGTCACAACGGGCGGCTACTGTATTTCTTTCCCCCGTTCTTGTCAATCGTTCGCTAATGCTCTCCCTGAAACTCCCTACAACCTCTGTTTCTGTCAGTTTATCGAGGTCCCACCTTTTTGCTGTTTCTTCAGTTTTAATCCACAGTTTATAACCAATAGAGTGTGGTCAGAGTCCACACCTGCCCCTGGATATGTCTTACAATTTAAAACCTGGTTCCTAAATCTGTCTTACGATTATATAATCTCTCTGAAACCTTCCTGTATCTCCAGGCCTCTTCCATGTATACAATCTTCTTTCATGAATCTTGAACCAAGTGTCAGCTATGATTAAGTTATGCTGCGTGCAGAATTCTACCAAGCGGCTTCCTCTTTCATTCCTTACCCCTATTCCATATCAATCTACTACATTTCCTTCTCTTCCTTTTCCTACTGTCGGATTCCAGTCACCCATGACTATTAAATTTTCGTCTCCCTTCACTATCTGAATAATTTCTTTAATCTCATCGTATATGTCATCAATCTCTTCGTAGTCTGCCGAGATAGTTGGCATATAAACTTGTACTGTACTACTGTGGTAGGCGTAGGATTCGTATCTACCATGGCCACAATAATGCGTTCAATATGCTGTTTGCAGTAGCTTACCCGAATTCCTATTTTTATTCATTATTAAACCTACTCCTGCATTAGCCCTATTTGATTTTGTATTTATAACCGTGTATTCACCTGACCAGAAGTCTGGCTCCTCCTGCCACAGAACTTCACTATATCTGACTTTAACCTATCCATTTCCCTTTTTAAATTTTCTAACCCACGTGCCCGACTACGGGATCTGACATTCCACGCTCCGATCTGTAGAACGCTATTTTTCTTTCTCTTGATAAAAACGTCGAGCAGTTCCCGCTCGGCAATCCGAATGGGGGACTATTTTACCTCCGGAATATTTTACCCAAGAGGAAGCCATCATCATTTAAGCATACAGTATACCTGCATGTTCTCGGGAAAAATGACGGCTGTAGTTTCCCCTTGCTTTCAGCCGTTCGCAGTACCAGCACAGCAAGGCCGTTTTGATTAGTGTTACAAGGCCAGATCAGTCAATCATGCAGACTGTTGCCGCTGCAAGTACTAAAAAGGCTGCTGCCCCTCTTCAGGAACCACACGTTTGTCTGGCCTCTCAACACATACCCCTATGTTGTGGTTGCACCTACGGTACGGCTATCTGTATCACTGAGGCACGCAAGCCTCCCCAACAACGACAAAGTCCTGGTTGATGGGGGGAGGAAAAGTACAACGGCCAAAAACAGTCCTTCAGGTTGCTTTCGTCTGGACCGGAATAGTAGTTTAGCTGTCGACAGAGACACACGGTAAGGTGCGGCAGGGGACGAATTGGATGTAGGGCGAACAAGACATATTACCCATTCAGTAATGTAGGCAGTTAACTTACGAACTCTGTTCATAATCTAAATGGCAAAACACAGCAGTGTTAATGAGGACATTTTTTTCAATTGGAAGTTTGAATTCGTGAGTGTAGAGAAGACCAAATGAACGATGTACGACACAGATGATAACACTTACGATTGACCTCTTTAGCTGAAACATATATCTTTAGTTTACTTTTGAGGTTTATTTAGATTTCAGAAGGTAATCTGGAGGATCGAAGGAGAAGCGTGTTTTTCTATGGATGTAATCTTTTTGCTGTCGAGTTAGACCTTCCTCCTGGGATTTGTGCCATCCGCAGACCACTTCCTCCTCCAACTGCTATTGCTAGCAAGCGGATCGATGTTAATCTGCTAACAGCGTTCAGGGAACCGAAGAGCTGGCTGTCCTGGTGAGCATCCATGCTTACTGTAGCAGCAAACAGTACAGTGTCCTGATGGGACTATATGAGGGGGAACGCTATTTGACAACTTTCAGGTAAGACGAAACTGGGTCGATGGATTTCTAGCTTTGTCTGTAATACAAACGTATGTTACCGACCTTGATGATTGCGTTAAATCCAGTTTCTTTTTCATTTGTTGGTAGTAGATGTCTCCTCGTTAATAGCCAAGTGAAGAACAGAAGATTATCTTCGTGAAGGCAGGTACTGACTCAAGGGATATACTATTTTTCAGGAACGATCAAAAAAGCGTTCCCTTGTGACAACTATATAGTGACTTAACGCTAGTTTGATGTATGGGCAAATTGTCTGACTCCTACTGAACGTGAGCTGGCTTTAATCCGCAAACTGAAATATTTCAAATTTTACCAGAATGATGTTAGTCAGTGTCTCTGATTGGTGTTTCGAGCGGCGTAACAGAGCACGTGGACCGATGGAATTTTAGAAAATTTAGCTGGCATATCGTGAATTGTTAACAGCTCTATGCTACATGATTGATCTGAAAACTCAGATTTCTTCTGTGAACGGCTGCCGGTTCCGGGAGTATAGTAAGAAAAATATTAGTAATGAAATCGAGCTAATGGTGTAGCGGTACCAGATCAGAGTGTTGTGTCTTCCATGTGATAAATGCAAAAAAAAAAAAAAAAAAAAAAAAAAAAAAAATAGAACTCGTAATGCAATAAGTGTTGAGGTAAGGATTTGATCTGGTCAGTTAGTAAAGAATCAGTATATTTGTAACTGAAGGTAAGGCCGTGCATTAAGAATCAATTACAACTACAGCCGAAGATGCTTACACACTGGTAGCTGCGAGCGGAACGACAAGTGCGAGCAGCCAGGCTTCTGCTAGCTGCTCTAAAAGAAATTGAAAGCTGCATTTTGTTTTCTTACACAGATAATGCAAATATGAACATCAACTCTTTGATCGCAAATCTTTACCGGAATTTTACTTGAAAAATAATTTTTTAGCGCTGCGTATTACAGCAACCACACAATAAAGAAGACGTTTTTAAAACATGAATCCGATTTCATAAAACTACATCATCTACAGAAATGAAGACAGAAGCTTGGAACAAATTTTAACTGACGCATAGCACCACAAGTTATTAAAGCTACGTCTTATACAGGCACACAGATACAGCCTTGCTCTTTACAATTACGTTTAGGGTGAGAGCTTTCATTTACCTTTCCCAAATGTTTAATTTTCCCTCCACCGCACGTATGACACTCGTCCGGACGATAATCAGACTCCCCGCACACTTTTGAAAGGGTGTTCGGAGTTACTACATTCGCTACTGATGCTGTGCCACTTTGGAGTGCACTCACAGTTGATGGAAGGCCGTCGTTCAGGAAACCCCTCAAAAAAAAAAAAATTACTGATCGCGTACATTTTTTTATTCTTAATGCATCGAAGAGGAACCGTTTTTTGGCAAGTTTGATGGAAATGCTTCGTCAGCGTTGAATTTTCCCAAAAAAAACAGATCCGCATAACTTCAGTGTGAAACCAATTCCTAAAATTTACAAATTAGTTGCTGGTTGAACTCCATGAAGTGCAACCGTAAAAAGAATGCTGGATATGATATCGTTGTCACTGTGAGAAGCTGCTGAGAAATAATAATAACCCAGTTTGTAACAACTGCCTTATGAATCGTGTCGTCTGAGGTTAAAATTGGTCCGTATCATAGTCAGTCGCCTTCTTAGCATTAAAAAGGAAAAGAATAGAAATGAGCTAGTTGTGCCTTTTAGCTGTTACATTAAAGTCGAGGGAGCGTATTCAATATTGAACAGTGAGCGAAGAGGGACCGGGAGATGAAGTTAGAGTTCATTAGCCATGAACCTTCGAGATAAGGAGGATCCCCGCGTGAAGTAGAGTGTCGCAGCAATTATTTTGACATCTGACCTACGCCTTGATAATTTTCCACCACATCAAACATTTTACATATGCATTAGTGATGTGCAACTTCTGTTTTAGGATAACGTTCTACAACGCTATTAATTTCCGGCCTTTGCATTTCCTGTAGTTCAATGTCTGTACGCCATTTCCTCTCCAAGCAACACGTCCAAGTGTAATTTCGTTCTGTGTATGACTGATAGCCTGGGTTGTCGCGATTACTTACGTTTTGCTCAATCGAATAGGAATAGTGTTTATCCCAAGCGGTAACCGTCTGAATGAATTTTAAGTCTATCTGGATCATTCAGCATTGGTGACTCGCAGCTTTTAGGGGGCCAAATTAAAATTACGCCGTAAGAACTGTTTACCACAATATAAGTTACTTACGTCCTAAATGTCCAAATGAGTATTTATTGATAATATGCTGCCCAAGCGTAGAAAGCGTCACAACAATTGAAATAAAATGTAACACTTCTCTAACGTGACCATCACGGACTTTTTTCAAGATATACACAGGAGGAAATAGTGTATTGATTGACTGGGCTTTCAAAGTACCCTAACGGAGTGTTCATAGTAAATAACACAATGATGCACAACGTCTCACATGTGAAATCAGCCACTTTAGTTGGATGAGCGTCACAGTTACGCTTTTGCGGTTAGGAAACGAACCTGTGAAGAAACGCTCTGCTACAAAATTGTTAAGGCTTTCGTGGCCACTTGTTGACAAACTGCCTATTGGCTTCTGTCTCGGGTTCTTCGGCCGACGTTCATCTAATGATTTTTCTGACGTTTCGCCAGCACGAGTGGCTGGCATTGTCAAAGCTTCACCCTCCATTGCCGGTGGTGAACTGGAGGCGAGCTCGCGGCCGCAGACTATATGTACCTGGCGCGCCAACGTCCGAGGGCTTCTCCGCGGTCATTTCCGGTGCGGTTCTCCTCTTGCTACCTGCGACGGTCGTTCGCTGCAGTACGGGAAGCCAGGATCCATTTACCTTAAGGCTTTCCTCTTTCTTGTTGAAACTGTTCGCGTGTTTTTGGATTTCTACAGCTTCTCTGAACAAGCGCGTGTGATAGTGCTTCTCTACAGCCAGAACTTCCGTGTCGGCGAATTTTATTACGTGGTCGGTCTCATTCAGTGCGTGCTCTGCCACGGCCGATTTCTCCACCTGCCCCAACCTGCAATGTCGCTTATGCTCTTTGATCCTGGTGTTAATGGATCGTCCGGTCATTCCGACATAAAATTTTCCGCATGTACTGCAGCGAACGACCGTCGCAGATAGCAAGAGGAGAACCGCACCGGAAATGACCGCGGAGAAGCCCTCGGACGTTGGCGCGCCAGGTACATATAGTCTGCGGCCGCGAGCTCGCCTCCAGTTCACCACCGGCAATGGAGGGTGAAGCTTTGACAATGCCAGCCACTCGTGCTGGCGTAACGCCAGAAAAATCATTAGATGAACGTCGGCCGAAGAACCCGAGACAGAAGCCAATAGGCAGTTTGTCAAACGCTCTGCTCTTCGTTAGATTTTCTCTCTTTATTATACAAGTTCTTTCTGATAAGGGTCCCACACTGACGAACAATTTTCAGGTTTCGGTCGAACGACGATTTAGTAAGCTACCTTTGTCGTAGTTGGGCTACACTTCCTGAGAATTCTTCTAATGAATTTGAGTTTGGAATCTGTTTTCTTACGGTCACTTTCGCGTTCTCGTCCCATTTTAAATTGCTCCTGACGCAACCTGCCAGATATTTATTTAGTTAGGCTGCATCCAGTGATTGTTCTGGAATCGTGTAATCATTCAGTGATGGTTCTTCCCGTCTCTTTATGCACAGTACGTCACATTTGTTTATGCTTAGGGTCAGCTAACATTCCGTACGTCAAGCATCGATCCTCTGCGGGTCTAAATGCATTAAGCTACAATTATTTAGCGTTGTGATGTCTCTGTTTGAAATAGTATTATCCGCGAAAAGCCTCATTCAGTTTCAAATGTTATTCGTTTGTTCCGTTACAGAAATAGTGAATAACAATGCTCAGTCGGGTGAGCTGTTCTGTTTGTTAGGAAGTATTCAGTCTAGTCAAAGCAAATTGATATTCAGTACGATCGTCCTTCGTTGATTAGACGGCAGCGTTGAACTGCATCGAATGCCTTCCGGAAATTAAAGAACACGACACCAAGCTGACTGCCGGTATATACAACCCTCTGGGCCTCGTGGACAAAGACAGCGCGATGCTTTTCACAAGATCGTTGTTTGAGGAATTATAGGTTCTCTCGCTTACGCTATGTACAGGTATCCAGTCAGTTTTAGTCGCCTTTCACCTATTCAGCAATTTTAGTTGATTTTCTTTTCTACTTTTTTCGGTATTTCATTCTGACGTTCGTGCAATGATTGGAAATAGGAACCGAAGTGCAATCTTCCCAGTTACATAATAACGGGAAAGGGAATTTAGTAATTCGGCATTCCCTGTCATTCTCCCTTTCGATGCCATTGTGATCAATGAAAATATAAAGAGATTAATTTCATGATTTAGCCTAAGACCGAAACTTTTTAATATTTTCTACCAGCTCGGTAGAATGAATTTTACTTTCGAATTCGTCGAACCGTTCACAAATGGCTCTCCCTACTCTGATTTAGACGTCATTCAGTGTTTGTCCAGGAAGTTCTGGCTACAGTTAAATTTGCGACGAAACTCTCTTTGCCTTCGTAGCATCCTTCTAAGACTGCTGAGGAACGAGGATGGATCATTCCAGCCCCTCATAATTCTACTCACCAATTACGTGTCTAACATTAATAGTGCAATTGCAACTATGCCCATTTTGTTTTTGTTATCTTTTGGAACCGCTTTCCCTATTTGCTAACCGTTAGGCTTACGATCTCACGAACATTTTGATTTAACTGTCAAGCAATAGGACCTGACACATGGTTGATTTGCTACTTGATACGGAATCATGGAACAAGAGCAAGTAAGCTGTTCAGCTGCTGAGATGGAAACACCATGAGAAATGTATGATTCAACATAAATGCAGATGCTAACCAAGTCTGCAGGTTGCGCTGTAGTGTTTGACCATGAACGCTGGTAGAGAAATGTCCTCAGTACGTTGCAAGTCTCACTCGTGGTGTCCTGTGTAGCTGTGAGTGAATTATGTCGGAGCTAAGTGAATTCGAACGTGGACATACTGTTGAAGATGGTATGATGAGTGCTTCCGTAAGAAAGGTTGCCTCAGTGTTTGGGGTTCTAGAGGCAAAGATTTACATCGCATAGAGGGAAAGCGGGAACACAACATCCGCTGAATCACAACGAGGACGAAAGTGTGTGTCCAGTGATCGCGACAGACGATCACTGAAGAAGATTGTGAAGGAAACTTGGAGGACACCCGTCACGGCAGATCTGAATGTCGCAGCCACGAACACTGTCATCAACAAAACCACACGAGTGGAGTTCCATAAACAAAGAATTTCATGGCGAGCTGAAATTTTGCAACGTATCATCAATGATGCAAATGCCCGTGACAGGAAAACGTTGTGCCGAAGCCATCAAACCTGGACAGTGGAGAAATGGAAGAAAAGGCTTTTGGTCGGACGAGTCTTGTTGCGCACTATTACCAATTTCTGGTCGAGTTTACGTTCCAAGGGTGAAACGTGGTGAGGTTCGTTGATGATATGCGCAGTCATGCCTTAGTATTCTACTGGCCTCGCGACTACTCGGCAATGTCGATTTACTGTCAAGGACTATGTAACCATTTGGGCTGATCGGGTCCATCGCGTAGTACGATATTTTTCCCTAGTGGCGATGCTGTGTTTCAAGAGTACAGGATCCCACATCAAATCGCCCAGGACTGGTTTTTCTCTCACGAGGATGAATTATCGCATCTTACATGGCCACCACAGTCATCAGATATCAATATTAGCGAGCCTAAGTAGTCTACTTTGGAGAAAAGGATGCGTGATCGCGCCGGCCGGGGTGGCCGAGCGGTTCTAGGCGCTTCGGTCTGGAACCGCGCGACCGCTACTGTCGCAGGTTCGAATCCTGGCTGGAGCAAGGATGCATGGATGTGTGTGATGTCCTTAGGTTAGTTAGGTGTAAGTAGTTCTAAGTTCTAGGGGACTGTCGACCTCAGAAGTGAAGTCCCATAGTGCTCAGAGCCATTTGAACTTTTTTTTTTTTTTTTTTTATTGCGTGATCGCTGTCGACCTCCACCATCGTTAACTGAACTTTCCAATATTTTTTTTAAAGACGTGGTGTAATATTCGCTTTAGAACTACACTGGCCCGGTATTTATCCATTCCGAGGCGATCGAAAGCTGTTTTGAACGCCAGCAGGTTGCCTACACCGCATTAAGCGTGGTAATGTGTTATTGGTGCCTCCAGGCTTCTCTCCATACCCTTTGTAGTGTCGGCAGTAGCTAAGCTGTCGTTTATCGACTAATAAAGTCATCAGAAGATCAAAACAAACCGCAAAACGATTTAAAAGAAATACCAGAATGGTGCGAAAAGTGGCAGTTGACCCTAAATAACGAAAAGTGTGAGGTCATCCACATGAGTGCTAAAAGGAACTCGTTAAACTTCGTTTACACGACAGATCACTCTAATCTAAAAGCCGTAAATTCAGCTAAATACCTAAGTGTTACAATCACGAACAACTTAAATTGGAAGGAATACATAAAAAAATGTTGTGGGGAAGGCTAACCAAAGACTGCGTTTCACTGGCAGGACACTTAGAAAATGTAACAGACGTACTAAGGAGACTCCGTACACTACGCTTGTCCGTCCTCTTTTAGAATACTGCTGCGCGGCATGGGATCCTTAGAAAATAGGACTGACGGAGTACATCGAAAAAGTCCAAAGAAAGGCAGCACGTTTTGTATTATCGTGAAATATGGGAGACGGTATCACAGAAATGATACAGTATTTGGGCTGGAAACCACTAAAAGAAAGGCGTGTACGTTGCGACGGAATCTTCTCACGAAATTCCAATCACCAACTTTCTCCTCCGAGTGCGAAAAAATTTAGTTGACACCGACCTACACAGGGAGGAACAATCACCACGATAAAATAAGGGAAATCAGAGCTCGTACGTAGCTGTTCATTCTTTCCGCGCGCTGTACCAGATTGGAATAATACAGAATTGTGAAGGTGGTTCGATGATCCCTCTGCCAGGCGCTTAAATGTGATTTGCAGAGCATCCATGTAGATGTAGATGTAGATGTAGATGTAAGCTGTTTCTGTATACAGTTCAGAATGTAAATGTTATAAGTGAATTGACGTCGTGAATAGAGGAGGCTGGATGTATGTAGGGTCTGTCAGCAACGACAGTTCTACGTCCGCTTAGTGAGCAGACTGCCAGCTACGCAGCCAGCCACCTCCACAACCGGAAGTGGTAGGAGCCCCGCGTGGGTGGCGCTGCGGTGACGCAAGGAGAGGAAAGGGAAGAGGAGGCAGCGCAAGGCAAGGCGACGCGGGCCGAGGCGCGGCGCGACAAGGCGCGGAGGTTGTGAAGAAGCGCCGGAAGTGCGTGGGACCGGGGTGCGTGCGTTCCGCTGCTTTGTGTCCTTCATCCAAGGGCGAAGGTGCCAGGGGCGACACGTCTAGCGGCGGGTATGGAAAAAAGGAAATCGATAAAACAAAAATCAGAAAAAAAATCCTAAACTTTCACTTTTATTTGATCCCATAATGCTTATCTCAATATATCTTCGTCATACGTGGTTCGATTTGTTAGTAATACGCTGATGAATTATTGCACTGGATAATACACTAGTGGCCATTCAAATTGCTACACCAAGAAGAAATGCAGATCATAAACGGGTATTCATTGGACAAATATATTATACTAGAACTGACAAGTGATTAAATTGTGACGCAATTTAGGTGCATAGATCCTGAGAAATCAGTATCCAGAATAACCACATCTGGACGTAATAACGGCCTTCATACGCCTGGGCATTGAGTCAAAGAGAGCTTGGATGGCGTGTACAGGTACAGCTGCCCATGCAGCTTCAACACGACACCACAGTTCATCAAGAGCAGTGACTGGCGTATTGTGACGAACCATTTGCTCGGCCACCATTGACCAGACGTTTTCAGTTGGTGAGAGATATGGAGAATGTGCTGGCCAGGGCACCAGTCGAACATTTTCTGTATCCAGAAAGACCCGTACAGGACCTACAACAAGCGGTCGTGCATTATCCTGCTGAAATGTAAGATTTTGCAGGGATCGAATGAAGGGTGGAGCCACGGGTCGTAACACATCTGAAATGTAACGTCCACTGTTCAAAGTCCCGCCAGTGCGAACAAGAGGGGACCGAAACGTGTAACCAGTGGCACCCCATACCATTACGCCGGGTGATACGGCAGTATGGCGATGACGAATACACGCTTCCAATGTGCGTTCACCGTGATGTCGCCAAACACGGATGCGACCATCATGATGCTGTAAACAGAAACTGGATTCATCCGAAAAAATGACGTTTTGCCATTCGTGCACCCAGGAAAGTCGTTGAGTACACCATCGCAGGCGCTCTTGTCTATGATGCAGCGTCAAGGGTAACCGCACCAATGGTCTCCGAGCTGATGATCCATGCTGCTGCAAACGTTGCCGAACTGTCTGTGGAGGTGGTTGTTGTCTTCCAAACGTCCCCATCTGTTGACTCAGGCATCGGGACGTGGCTGCACGATCCGTTACAGCCATGCGGATAAGATGCCTGTCATCTCGACTGCTAGTGATACGAGGCCTTTGGGATCCAGCACGGTGTTCCGTATTACCCTCCTGAACCCACCAATTCCATATTCTGCTAACAGTCATTGGATTTCGACCAATGCGAGCAGAAATGTCTCGATACGATAAACCGCAATCGCAATAGGCTACAATCCGACCTTTACCAAAGTCGGAAACGTGCTGGTACGCTTTCCTCCTCCTTACACGAGGCATCACAACAACGTTTCACCAGGCAACGCCGGTCAACTGCTGTTTGTGTATGAGAAATCGGTTGGAAACTTTCCTCATGTCAGCACGTTGTAGGTGTCGCAACCGGCGCCAATGTTGTGTGAATGTTCTGAAAAGCTAATCATTTGCATATCTTATCATCTTATTCGTGTCGGTTAAATTTCGCGTCTGTAACACGTGATCTTCGTGGTGCAGCAATTTTAATGGCCAGGAGTGTATTACCTGGTAACGAGTAGCACTGTCCTTTGCATCTGCGTATAGATCTACATTCACACTATGCAAGCCACCATATAGTGCACGGCGGATGGTAGTGCGTACCACTATTTGCCATGATTACCATTCCTGTTCCACTCACAAATCGAGCAAGGGGGAAACTATGATATATAAGTCTCAACACGACCTCTAATCTTCCTTATCTTGTTTCCGCGATCTTTATGCGAAATGTACGTTAGCAGCAACGAAATCGTTCTGCAGCCAGCTGCTAATATCGCTACTCTAAATGTCGTCAATAACGTTTCGCAAGACAAACGTTGTCTTCCCTCCAGGGACAACAATTTCATTATACGAAACATATCCGTAATTCCATATTACTTGCGTGTTGATGGAACCTGTCATTTTCGTAACATCCTCCCAATGTATCAAAGTAGACTACCACCTAGTACGAACCTTATATGATAGTTGCAACCCATATCATTTTGCAAACGCTTCGCTTAGATATTTAATTTTGTCCGACAGCACACCATTAATACTGTATCCAGACATTATGGGATTGTTTTTCCCATTTGTAGAGCACTGTAATATATCTAGTCTTACAGCCACCATATTCGGCGACTAGAAGCTCTTCTTAAAGCAGCTGGAAAAGCTTGTGGCAAGATGACGTAAAGTGGTGTGAGGTACCGATGACAGATAGTTAGTTCGGTACGAGTATCATGAGAAAGACCACCTAAATTGTGGTCCTTCTCCGCGATTGGCTGCTGGATTCGGAAGTCGCGCTCCAAAAGGATAATCTTCTGTTATTAATATTAGACAAACCAAACAGCATATTTACTTGCATTTCACTTTAAAGCACCTCTCAATAGCGTGCTACCATTCCATTATTTCACAAGTATTAATAATCAGATGAATAATAAACAACTGCTGAACGAAAAGGCAGACGAAGCACTTCCGTGTTCTTCGGATCGCGCTTAATTTGTGTGGCAGGCGAAGTGGTTAAGGCTATAAAACCAGAGCTGGCTCGGTACTGTCGAAGAACAGGTATGTTGTCTGCCACGGTCAGTGTCAGTAAGATTTCATGGTAACTCATGGTTTGTAAAAATAAAGCTGATTCGACAGTCTTTACATCTACATCTACATCTACATCCACGTGATTACTCTGCTATTCTCAATAAAGTGGCTGGCAGAGGGTGCAATGAACCACCTTCAAGCTGTCTCTCTATCGTCCCACTCCCGAACGGTACCCGGGAAAGACGAGCACTTAAATTTTTTCTGTGTGAGCCCCGATTTCTCTTATTTTATCGGGATGATCATTTCTCCCTATGTAGGTGGGTGCCAACAGAATGTTTTCGCAATCGGAGGACAAAACTGCTGGTTGAAATTTCATGAGGTAGATCCCGTCGCAACGAAAAACGCCTTTGCTTTAATGATTGCCACTCCAATTCACGTATCTCCCCTATTTCGCGATAATACAAAACGAGCTGCCCTTCTTTGTATTTTTTCGAGGTCATCCGTCAGTCCCACCTAATACGGATCCCACACCGCACAGCAATACTCCAGAATAGGCGGGACAAGCGTGGTGTAAGCAGTCTCTGTAGTAGACCTGTTGCACTTTCTAAGTGTTCTGCCAATGAATCGCAGTCTTTGGTTGGCTCTACTCACAATATTATCTATGGATCGTTCCAATGTAGGTTATTTGTAATTGTAATCTCTAAGTATTTAGTTGAATTTACAGCCTTCAGATTTGTGTGACTTATCGCGTTATCGAAATTTATCTGATTTCTTTTAGTACTCATGTGAATAACTTCACACTTATTCTCATTCAGGGTCAATTGCCACTTTTCGCAGCATACAGATATCTTTTCTAAATCATTTTGCAAGTCGTTTTGAACATCTGATGACTTTACAAGACGGTAAATGATAGCATCACCTGCAAAAAATCTAAGACGGCTACTCAGATGGTCTTCTATGTCGTTAATATAGATCAGGAACAATAGAGGGACAGATATGTTATCTACCGCGGTCGGCATCAGGTAAAGACTTTATTAGCAATGTATGGTTATTTGTACAGATAGTTGAGAAGAATGCGATAATAATTACGGAATTATTTTGAAGAATAAAAATTATTTGTGACTCTCAAGAGGAATGTAATTGTGTAGTTTCTCGTGTTCTGCCAATAGAAAACGAGTGGCATCCCACGTAAATCACCTGATTGGAAATTTAATTATTCACATAACATCATTTCCTCGCTAATAGTTTATTGCAGTCTCAAGATAACGGTTTCACGACCTACGTGCTGTTCCCTGCGCATGGGACAACCGTAGAAGACTGCAGATTGGCGAACATTTATGAGAACTCATGCATTCCACTCCGGGCGGAGGAAGCAAATAGTCACCTCGCATGTACTGCAGTCTTAGTACAATTGAGATCAGTGACACGTCGTCTGTGGTAACACAGAGGAGGTATGAAGGACAGAAATTTTCGAAAGATGGGGTTTAGAATACGCACGTATATATAAATGCCGTAGCATCATCAGCGAACACTCGCAGCTTATTGCTCATCCTGTCAGTCACATCGTTTATGCATTCAGAGAACAAGAACAGTCCTGTCACACTTCCCTGGGAACTCCTGACTATAACGTTGTCTGTAATGAACACTCGCCGTCCAGTATAGGGTTTTATTACTTAAGAAGTCTTCGAGCCATTAACATATGTGGGAACCTATTCCATAAGTTCTGACCTTCGTTAACAGTCTGCAGTGTGGCACCATGTCAAACTCTTTTTGGAAATCTAGAAATATGGAATCTGCTTGCTTCTCTTCATACATGGTTTTCAGGACATCGTGCAAGAAAAGGAAAACCTGAGTTCCTCACGAGCAATGCTTTCTAAATCCGCGCTGGTTTGCGGACAGAAACTTTTCGCTCTTAAGATTTCAACGTGATAACGGCAGCGAAACTTCGCAGTGGGGAATGAACTAAGCACCATAAGTGTTCCGTTCCATTGCAGCTCATAAGACAAAGATTAGTCAGAGCTGTGAACAAGGCGCGATGATATACAGCGACAGTGCCCAGAAGTCAGGGGATGAGGGGGCTCACAGAAGTACCAAGAACCCTCATGTTCGTGTAGAGTTCCCTAGACCGTTCGGATACAGTCCCGGAGTGATGGGGTGAGGCATTTCCTTTCTGAAGGTAGGGATGTCCTGCTGTGTGCTTCAGACGAAGACACGGGCGCGAATGGTTACTACGCTCATGTGTCGTTTGCCACTGACGTCGGCTGAAGCACCAGGTCCCTCATTTAATTTTATATGAACACCACCCACACTAGTATTATTCCACTAAATGGTAGAACAGTTCCATATTGGCAAACGCAATACACCGCTTCATGTGCTGTTGGATGTTATTCACGTATACGAACACTTACCATTTCATCGGCATGTACCTTCGTATACCGAGACATATCAGTCTGTGGTTCGAGCATCCGACGACGATGTTCTTGCATCTGTAATTATACCTGGCTTTTGTGATATGCAGCGAGCAAAGGTATACGATTGGGGATGTAACTTCTGTACCCCACAGGGTTTTCCCGCCCAGCATAGCTGGTCATGTGCAGAATTATGACCACATTTTGCCGCAGTAGTCTACGGTGAACCATGGCATCTCAACACGTTGTTGCCCAGGGCAGGGGAGCTGTGGCGGTGCCGGTTTTCCGCAAAGTGTAGTGCGAACGGTACACCATACAGTATCATGTAAGAAGTCAAATATCTGTACAACCAGTTAAGCTCGCTATCAATTTTTTTTTTTTTTTTTTTTTTTTTTTTTTTTTTTTGGTCGTCAGTCTACTGACTGGTTTGATGCGGCCCGTCACGAATTCTTTTCCTGTGCTAACCTCTTCATCTCAGAGTAGCACTTGCAACCTACGTCCTCAATTATTTGCTTGACGTTTTCCAATCTCTGCCTTCCTCTACAGTTTTTGCCCTCTACAGCTCCCTCTAGTACCATGGAAGTCATTCCCTCATGTCTTAGCAGATGTCCAATCATCCTGTCCCTTCTCCTTATCAGTGTTTTCCACATATTCCTTTCCTCTCCGATTCTGCGTAGAACCTCCTCATTCCTTACCTTATCAGTCCACCTAATTTTCAACATTCGTCTATAGCACCACATCTCAAATGCTTCGATTCTCTTCTGTTGCCGTTTTCCCACAGTCCATGTTTCACTACCATGCAATGCTGTACTCCAGACGTACATCCTCAGAAATTTCTTCCTCAATTTAAGGTCGGTATTTGATATTAGTAGACTTCTCTTGGCCAGAAATGCCTTTTTTGCCATAGCGAGTCTGCTTTTGATGTCCTCTTGCTCCGTCCGTCATTGGTTAGTTTACTGCCTAGGTATCAGAATTCCTTAACTTCATTGACTTCGTGACCACCAATCCCGATGTTAAGTTTCTCGCTGTTCTCATTTCTACTACTTCTCATTACCTTCGTCTTTCTCCGATTTACTCTCAAACCATACTGTGTACTCATTAGACTGTTCATTCCGTTCAGCAGATCATTTAATTCTTCTTCACTTTCACTCAGGATAGCAATGTCATCAGCGAATCGTATCATTGTTATCCTTTCACCTTGTATTTTAATTCCACTCCTGAACCTTTCTTTTATTTCCATCATTGCTTCCTCGATGTACAGATTGAAGAGTAGGGGCGAAAGGCTACAGCCTTGTCTTACACCCTTCTTAATACGAGCACTTCGTTCTTTATCGTCCACTCTTATTATTCCCTCTTGGTTGTTGTACATATTGTATATGACCCGTCTCTCCCTATAGCTTACCCCTACTTTTTTCAGAATCTCGAACAGCGTGCACCATTTTATATTGTCGAACGCTTTTTCCAGGTCGACAAATCCTATGAAAGTGTCTTGATTTTTCTTTAGCCTTGCTTCCATTATTAGCCGTAACGTCAGAATTGCCTCTCTCGTCCCTTTACTTTTCCTAAAGCCAAACTGATCGTCACCTAGCGCATTCTCAATTTTCTTTTCCATTCTTCTGTATATTATTCTTGTAAGCAGCTTCGATGCATGAGCTGTTAAGCTGATTGTGCGATAATTCTCGCACTTGTCAGCTCTTGCCGTCTTCGGAATTGTGTGGATGATGCTTTTCCGAAAGTCAGATGGTATATCGCCAGACTCATATATTCTACACACCGACGTGAATAGTCGTTTTGTTGCCACTTCCCCCAATGATTTTAGAAATTCTGATTGAATGTTATCCATCCCTTCTGCCTTATTTGACCGTAAGTCCTCCAAAGCTCTTTTAAATTCCGATTCTAATACTGGATCCCCTATCTCTTCTAAATCGACTCCTGTTTCTTCTTCTATCACATCAGACAAATCTTCACCCTCATAGAGGCTTTCAATGTATTCTTTCCACCTATCTGCTCTCTCCTCTGCATTTAAGAGTGGAATTCCCGTTGCACTCTTAATGTTACCACCGTTGCTTTTAATGTCACCAAAGGTTGTTTTGACTTTCCTGTATGCTGAGTCTGTCCTTCCGACAATCATATCTTTTTCGATGTCTTCACATTTTTTCTGCAGCCATTTCGTCTTACCTTCCTTCACTTCCTATTTATTTCATTCCTCAGTGACTTGTATTTCTGTATTCCTGATTTTTCCGGAACATGTTTGTACTTCTTCCTTTCATCAATCAACTGAAATATTTCTTCTGTTACCCATGGTTTCTTCGCAGCTACCTTCTTTGTACCTATGTTTTCCTCCCCAACTTCTGTGATGGCCCTTTTTAGAGATGTCCATTCCTCTTCAACTGTACTGCCTACTGTGCTATTCCTTATTGCTTTATCTATAGCGTTAGAGAACTTCAAACGTATCTCGTCATTACTTAGTACTTCCGTATCCCACTTCTTTGCGTATTGATTCTTCCTGACTAATGTCTTGAACTTCAGCCTACTCTTCATCACTACTATATTGTGATCTGAGTCTATATCTGCTCCTGGGTACGCCTTACAATCCAGTATCTGATTTCGGAATCTCTGTCTGACCATGATGTAATCTAATTGAAATCTTGTCGTATCTCCCGGCCTTTTCCAAGTATACCTCCTCCTCTTGTGATTCTTGAACAGGGTATTCGCTATTACTTGTTACAGAATTCAATTAGTCTTTCTCCTCTTTCATTCCTTGTCCCAAGCCCATATTCTCCTGTAACCTTTTCTTCTACTCCTTCCCCTGCAACTGCATTCCAGTCGCCCATGACTATTAGATTTTCGTTCTCCTTTACATACTGCATTACCCTTTCAATATCCTCATACACTTTCTCTATCTGTTCATCTTCAGCTTGCGACGTCGGCATGTATACCTGAACTATCGGTGTCGGTGTTGGTCTGCTGTCGATTCTGATTAGAACAACCCGGTCACTGAACTGTTCACAGTAACACACCCTCTGCCCTGCCTTCCTATTCATAACGAATCCTACACCTGTTGTACCATTTTCTGCTGCTGTTGACATTACCCGATACTCATCTGACCAGAAATACTTGTCTTCCTTCCACTTCACTTTACTGACCCCTACTATATCTAGATTGAGCCTTTGCATTTCCCTTTTCAGATTTTCTAGTTTCCCTACCACGTTCAAGCTTCTGACATTCCACGCCCCCACTCGTAGAGCGTTATCCTTTCGTAGATTATTCTATCTTTTTCTCATGGTAACCTCCCCCTTGGCAGTCCCCTCCCGTAGATCCGAATGGGGGACTATTCCGGAATCTTTTGCCAATGAAGAGATCATTATGACACTTCTTCAATTACAGGCCACATGTCCTGTGGATACACGTTACGTGTCTTTAATGCAGTGGTTTCCATTGCCTTCTGCATCCTCATGTCGTTGATCATTGCTGATTCTTCCGCCTTTGGCGGCAATTTCCCACCCCTAGGACAAGAGAGTATCCTGAACCTCTATCCGCTCCTCTGCCCTCTTTGACAAGGCCGTTGGCAGAATGAGGCTGACTCCTTATGCCGGAAGTCTTCGGCCGCCAATGCTGATTAGTTATCAAAATTTAGGCAGTGGTGGGGATCGAACCCAGGACTGAAAATGTTTTGCTTATGAATCAAAGACGCTACCCCCCCTTTTTTTTTGCATTTTGCTCGTTATTGATCGTTGTGTTCGGTCGTTGCGGACGTCGCAAGACATCCTGTTCAAGTTCGGTGGTTGATCCTTCCACTCAGTTTTTTATTACAGAGGCAAACCGGCTCTCTGACCGAACACGCTGAGCAACCGTGCCGGCGCTCCTAGACCATGGGGTCTGATGTCTCGCGCTTTACCTGCCTTTTACTGAACTGCCTATGCGACGAAATAGCAGCCGATTCACAGTGTGATATAAATCTACCATTTCGCTCTTTCTGTAAACCAAAGATCGACTGAAACAGTTAGAACTCTCTAATCAATTGCTTCAGAAGGAAGACTCTTTCTTAATCGTAGCCTCAATTTTCACGTAACAAAACTTGTTTCTAATGTAATAAAAGCCTGCCGTTGTGGCCGAGCGGTTCTAGGAGCTTCAGTCTGGAACCGCATGATCGCTACGGTCTCAGGTTCGAATCCTTCCTCGGGCATGGATGTGTGTGATGTTCTTAGGTTAGTTAGGTTTAAGTAGTTCTAAGTTCTAGGGGACTGATGACCTCAGCACTTAAGTCCCATAGTGCTCAGAGCCATTTGAACCATTTGTAATAAAACAGACGCATTCGTTTTTTACAAAAAATTACTTGAAATTCGGCTACTGTTTCAAAATAGTGTGATTCAAGCTTTCGAGTTTGCTCTGGTTCAAATGGTTCAAATGGTTCAAATGGCTCTGAGCGCTTTGGGACTCAACTGCTGAGGTCATTAGTCCCCTAGAACTTAGAACTAGTTAAACCTAACTAACCTAAGGACATCACACACATCCATGCCCGAGGCAGGATTCGAACCCGCGACCGTAGCGGTCTCGCGGTTCCAGACTGCAGCGCCAGAACCGCGCGGCCACTTCGGCCGGCGAGTTTGCTCTCTCTTTGAGAAATTATTGGAAGTCGTGGTTGACGTTTCACATGTGGCTGAACACTTCCTGTTTCCTTCAATAACGTAACTATACGGCGAACGGTCCGGACAATTGGATGATGTCGTCCAGGATACAGAGCAGTATACATAGCACACGCCCCTTGGGCATTTTGATCACAATAGCCATACATCAACACGATATCGACATTTTCCGCAGTTGGTAAACGGCCCATTTTAAAACGGGTAATGTATCACGAAGCAAATACCGTCCGCACTGGCGGAATGCCACGTGACACCACGTACTTACACGTTTGTGACTATTACAGCGCCATCTATCACAAAGCGAAAAAAGTGGTCCAACTAAAGCATTCATATTTCTTTACGCACTACACGAATATGTAATAATGAAATGGGGGTTCCTACTTAAAAAAAAAAAAACGCTGTTGATCCGTTTGACCTATGGCAGCGCCATGTAGCTTGCCAGCCATAGCGCCATCTGGTTTCCCCCTTTAAGCTAGACAAATTTCGTTTTGTAGTTTTTTCGTTTGATGCTTATTTCGTGAGATATTTGGCCCGGTCACTATCAATGGACCACCCTTTATAATCACCACCTGATGAGGTGCCAAGAATTTCGGTTCCTCGTGTCTTCTCGGCAGAAGTAGATTGGTTGCTGTGTCACGACGTAATTAGATCAATAACAGTCCATCAGAAGCGTACAGTCAACCATTCTTCCCAAGCTTTGCCTGTAATGGAATGGGAGTAAATGTTAATAATGGTGCAATAAACAGCACGTGCAATTTTTTGTCATGTGCAACGTTTTTATGTAAGTGTGGATGCACACATAATTTCTCAGGCTGGCAGATACTTATTCCTTTACAGTCATATAAAAAATAGGTAATCACGCTTATAGAGTTACAATAAATAAATAAAAAAAATGAATTTCAGGCGTTCTCTAATAGCGTTGTTTTTGTTTTAACTGCTCAGTTTGTGCCTGCGTCAACTATATTCAACACAGGAAACTGAACTTCTTTCCCTTATCCATAACTATACTACTGGGATGTATACTTCATGCCTAGAAACTGCTGTTTGGAAACTACTCTTCGGCTGTAGAAACTGCAAATACACGAAGTTCAGTACGGGGAAACTACGGGAATCTCTACTACAATTGGAATAGCTTTCCAGAACTGCTCTTTTCACACGTAACCACAAATGAATTGAAAAATATTCACGACAGAGACTTAACTCCAGGTCGTATATCAAACTGCAGTTAATCATGACAGCTGTAACTACCGCCGTCCTGAATACGAAACAAGTCTTAATCCTGACTTACACTGATTCGTATTTAAGGACGGTTGTTGTTCTATCGGCATTTGTAATTACAGAATCTAATTGGACGCCTATAAGCAGATGCCTGAACGATTCACTGTGATTAGCAGTTTAGGCCGGCGGCGACATTCTCGTGACTTGACAGTTCGTATCTCTTCTACAGCCTAAAAAACACTGCCCTCTTTTGAGATAATAGCAACTTCGTGCTTCAGCTACACTCAGTAATTATTGCAGGGGCACTGTGTTGGTTTATTTATACCAGAACGATGACAGTGGACGCTTTCATTACATTCCTCTTTGACCCTCCGATTTCTGTATGCATTAATAATACAAAGTCTTCCAGGAAGTGGTCTGCTATATTACAGGAATTCGAGTTAATCACAGACATTTGTTGCGCCACGGACGAGACTTCGTGGTGTGCAAGAGGTGACCCTTGTAAAATTAAGTTGTTGTTACGTTATTCAATAATGCAGTAGTGTGGAAACTCTTACATTTATTGTCAAGAACGTAATATGAGCAGTCGTGAACGTGTATTCGTTTTGCAAACTAATACACATAACAAAAGAAACAGAAAAATGGTATCTTTTTTATTTTGTTTTTGTTTTTGCTGGAAGGCATCCTCACAGAAAACAACATGCATAAAATGTGAAATGAACGAATGCAAACGTGTGCTGGTTGAAATGGGTCGTAGGGCAACCAGTAGTTGTTGAGTGTACTTGATACATACACATATTTGCTGCCTGCGTCTGGGTCCTTTTGTTTCATACTTCGTGAACGAAATTTTCCAAACCAGTGCAGGTATACAGCTGGTTGAAAGCTTGCCCACTTCCATTAAATTAAACGATCTTTATGGAACTTCTCACAACCTGGGAGTATGGCTCGGTGTCGAGAGGTAGTCACATGACAAGACGTCACGACTTACAGTTATTAATGCTAACGGCTCCAGTTTTTTTGTTAGACATACAAAATCTGATTAATTGACATGCTAACCTCGCAGATTTCAACTTAAGAAATGTCACAGGTATTAACGAAGAATTCTTCACGTACCTGTTCTAGCCTCTGGTATTGAAGCCATGGAATGGAGAACATTCAAATCAGTCTCTGGCCGTTTAGATTTACATTCTCTGTAGTTTGTCTAAATCACTTAAAAAGAATGTTCGGAGGAATGTAGCTGATTTCTTGATCAGTCCTTGTTTCTTGAGTAGGTATTACTGTTATGACGACATTGATGCCAAAGAGGCTATAAACCTGAGCCGTGCGTGGCTCATGCCCATGCCATCTTTATTTTACATCTTGGTTTTACCGTACGGCCACCTCGTCATTTTAATTTCAATTACTGGTGTCACTGATTTGCTGTCTTGTCTGCCCGTTAGTGGCAGCAGCAGCGCATATCGATAAGTCCACTATCGTACTATCTCTGGGCGACCGATAGTATTTCCAGGTCGTCGTGTGCCTGGCTGTCAGTTGGAGAAGGACCAGCAGGGCTGTTGGGACACAGCACCAGTGCAGACGGGCATGGAGCCCCAGTGAGGTCCACACAGCCAGTACCAGTGTGGACGACCGTTGGTTGGTCGTTCGGTCGGTCGTCTCATCGACGACGTGTATTTGGATCGGTTCCTTCCTGTGCAGAGATGTCGGTTGTGTTCTCTCTGCATTGTCGGGTGCGAACCAGTGTCTCTGGCCCCAGTGAGGTCCACACAGCCAGTACCAGTGTGGGCGACCGTTGGTTGGTCGTTCGGTCGGTCGTCTCATCGACGACGTGTATTTGGATCGGTTCCTTCCTGTGCAGAGATGTCGGTTGTGTTCCCTCTGCATTGTCGGGTGCGAACCAGTGTCTCTGGGACGTCGTCCAACCAAAGAAACTTAGTGAGTTGGAGACGCACCAGAAGTGCAGTCGGGATGGAGCAGCAGTCACGGACGGACCAGCAGTCCAGTCGGTCGGTTGGCGTGGAGCAGCAAGCATGCCCCCGTCGTGTGGAGCCGAGCTGGAGCTGCTGGCGGCGTGCACGCGCAGTTGGAGTATGAGGTACTGCTTGCGAGTGCTACGAAATTCGTCGCCTACCGATCTTCTAAATGAAAGTTGAGTCCTCACTTAACTTACTATCGAGCCTCGACTGTTTACATTTCTTCATTTGATCGTGGTTGTCGTGTTTGGGACATTCCTGTGAGCAACAACCCCGAAGTCTGTACACTCTGAAAAATATCCTTTTTCTTCTTAATCCAGGTGATCGCGGGTTCCCACGCCTTGCTAAGGATGTAGCCGCTGTCACGATTTAGTTGTCGCTCCCTTACTCTGATCTCTATGGCTTCTTTGATGACACAGTCGCAGTATTTGGAAGTCTGGGAGGGGGGAAGGAGGGAAGAATAACGAGCGCGGTGCCGGCAGACCCTCCTGAACGAGAAGACCTAGGACTCAGCGTCCAGACGGCGGGAGAACGGACGCTGTATCTGGAGCGCGCGCGGGGCGCGGATCACAGTATTGTGACGAGGCAGTTGCTCGGCCACCGTTGACCAGACGTTTTCAGTTGGTGAGAGATCTGGAGAATGTGCTGGCCAGGGCAGCAGTCGAACATTTTCTTTATCCAGAAAGGCGCGTACAGGACCTGCAACATGCGGTCGTGCATTATCCTACTGAAATGTAGGGTTTCGCTGGGATCAAATGAAGGGTAGAGCCACGGGTCGTAACACATCTGACATGTACCGTCCACTGTTCAAAGTGCTGTCAATGCGAACAAGAGGTGACCGAGACGTGTAACCAATGGCTTCCCATACCATCACGCCGGGTGATACGCCAGTATGGCGATGACGAATACACGCTTCCAATGTGCGTTCACCGTGATGTCGCCAAACACGGATGCGACCATCATGATGCTGTAAACAGAACCTGGATTCACCCGAAAAAATGACGTTTTGCCATTCGTGCACCCAGGTTCGTCGTGGAGTACACCATCGCAAGCGCTCCTGTCCGTGTTGCAGCGTCAAGGGTAACCCCACCCATGGTCTACGGGCTTATAGTCCATGCTGCTGTGCAAACGTCGTCGAACTGTTCGTGCAGGTGGTTGTTGTCTCGCAAACGTCCCCACCTGTTGACTCAGGAATCCAGACGTGGCTGCACGATCCGTTACAGCCATGCAGATGAAGATGCCTGTCATCTTGACTGCTAGTGAAACGAGGCCGTTGCGATCGAGCACGGCGTTCCAAATTACACTCCTGAACCCACCGATTCCATATTCTGCTAACAGTCATTGGATCTCGACCAACGCGAGCAGCAATGTCGCGATACGATAAACCTCATTCGCAATAGGCTACAATCCGACCCTTATCAAAGTCAGAAACGTGATGGTACGCATTTCTCATCCTTACACGAGGCATCTCAACAACGTTTCACCAGGCAACGCTGGCCAACTGCTGTTTGTGTATGAGAAATGGGTTGGAAACTTTCCTGATGTCAGCACGTTATAGGTGTCGACACCGGCGCCAACCATGTGTGAATGCTCTGAAAAGCTAATAATTTGCATATCACAGCATCTTCTTCCTGTCGGTTAAATTTCGCGTCTGTAGCACGTCATATTCGTGGTGTAGCAATTTTAATGGCCAGTAGTGAAGGTATGTTTTCCGTCGTAGTGGTTAGAGTAGTATAATTGCAGTGTTTAAGACAAATCCAACATTGTTTTTCTTAGCATATGTGCTCTGTTCCGTGTTGGGAACCTCAATGGTAAGGCAATGGAGTATAAATTGTATATAGATATGTGAATACTGGGATATTGCGTGTGGTGCAGGAGGTCTCAAGTCATAACTTTCTGTCTCATAGAGTGAGAGCATTTGATACAGTCGATAATATCTGAGCCACTGCATTGGTCGTAAATCATAGACGCATCGTTGACGACATATGTAAGTTTGGGTCTGGCCATGAGCCGTGCGCGGACAGCCAAATGGTAAGGCGACCACTGGCGATAATAGGGAAATCCGGGTTCGAGTCCCGGTTCGGTACAAATCTTCACTGTCGTCATTCCATTATGCATGCATGCATGACGCATTTGTCACTGCAGATTAAATTAGAGGAAGTAATTAGAAACTTGTTGAGGGCCACACAGTGTACGTAACATACGTTGCTAATTTTGATTTCAAATAAAAGTACACAGCTCTCCGATGCTTAATATTGCTGAAATTTATACCCTTCTTCTGGCTTTTATCCCTCATCTTCGTGGGGTCAGCATGTCTATCTGAACTTTCTAATGTTAAGTGGTATTGGACGAGCGGATGGCCTTCCTGTCGTCACCTCTTCCCCTCCTGGGAGGGAAATTGTGTACACCATCTGTTTGCATCTAGTGTTATCCAGGTGAAAGCGTGAAAACGTTTCCGAAATGTTTGAAAATCGTGTGACTGACTTGGGAAGTGGGCACCAACGCGATATTCACCTAGTTGGATATGGAAAACCGCGTAAAAGCCACACCCCAGCAGGTTCAGCAAACGGTTCTGGTCTTTAACCCACTGGGCGGATGCGATCCCGGCCCGGCGCGCCTCCTCGAATCCCGGAAGCGGCGCGCTAATGCAGGCAGCTATCAGGGCGGGTCACTAGCGAAGCTTACAGCAACACGACAAAAGTAAATAGTAAGCAGTCACGACTCTTTTGCCGTTTTTGTAATGTAAATAACAATAGTCACGATGTTTCCTCGTGAGAGCGTGGTCATTATGTACTAGACTTGATATCGCATCGCTAAGTGCGCAAGCATCAGAGGTGAAGCGGCAGCTCTTAATATTCTACGTCCGCCACACCCAGGCGGGGAGTCGTGCACGAAGCCTGGAAAGGCCTGAAGAAGCCGGCAACGACTTAAAAAGAATTAGCGCGGCGCGAACGACGATGGCAAAAAATATGCGACCGCTGTGTGGGTTCCACGTGGCCACTTCTTATGCACGCCTGCTGCTGCATCCGGCTCAGGAGCTGCCAGACACGGCTTTATGACTCCGCAGATTATCTTCCCATCGTGCGAGGCTGCGGCGGCGCGGTACGGACCACAGAGTGTCGGTGATCATTATCCCAGGTTGACTGCGTTCTAAAAGCACGTCATGGGGCAATATAATTTTGATCCGCTTTGTACTTGAATTCGTCAATCCGGTCTCCGGATGTGTACATCAGTTTCTTCATTTTCTGTTGTATAGCAACATATGTATAGCAAACACTCTGGTTGCTCTCTTCCTTCCTTTCCTTTGGTACGTTCTACAGGGTGTCCCAAACCAAAAGGTGTAAATAAATAGAAATGTTCACTGTCCAATGCCCGTTGGGCACGTGATCGCTAGATATTTATGTTTCATAACAAACAAATGCCTACGACATCGTAATTGGTAAAATTACGTACCTTGAAAAACAATGTATAGTCGTCTGTCAAGTGTTCAGGATGGAATTTACCACTATTTACGATTCATGACTAGTAGGTGGTTGGGTTGTTTTGGGGGAGCAGACCAGACAGCGAGGTCATCGGTCTCATCGGATTAGGAAAGGAAGTCGGCCGTGCCCTTTCGAAGGAACCATCCCGGCATTTGCCTGGAGCGATTTAGGGAAATCACGGAAAACCTAAATCAGGATGGCCGGACACGAGATTGAACCGTCGTCCTCCCGAATTCGAGACCAGTGTGCTAGCCACTGCGCCACCTCGCTCGGTACTAGTAGGTGATGGATCATTACTCATTACAGGAGCTTTGGGCATGTGTTTAACGTATGCTGCAAAAGGAAGTATTGACCGGGAAGCGGAACGAATGTACAGAGGACACAACGGGTTGCATCTTTATTTGAATAAATTCATCGTCGTTGATTGGTAGTTACAAGAATTTCTGTTGTTCAAGTAATGGAGAGGTGGTGAGTTCACACAGTGGAATTTGAGAAGGTGTTGAATAATGTGGGAGAAGATTCATCATCACCCACCTGCCACATTACCTATGAAATGCACACTTGGAAGAGCACAGTGCGAAAGTACAGATAGGACAGGAATGGGGTGAAATGATTTTTAACCTATAGTTCAGTTCTGACAATGAATTATCCACACACTTACTGAGACTACCGGTCGTCGCTTTTAACGGTTGCTGTGTACTGAGTACTTGCTTTAAACCGTCCTTTTTTTACATCATTTAACAATTCAACATTATTTTCCGAACATTAATTTTTTATTTCGAAGTTCTCAGTTTATGGCCAGCTACCATCCATGTAAATTCGCAATGGTGGCTACGGGGTCCCATCCGGGAAAGTTCGACCGCGAGTCTTATTTCAGTGTACGCCACGTCGGGCGACTCCTTGTCTGTGATGAGGATGAAATGATGATGAGGGAAACATAACAGTCCACGAGCAGAGAAAATTTCCGACCCGTCCGGGAATCGAATCCGGGCCCGCTGCATGCAACGCAACCACTTTTTTTTCTTTTTTTTATCTCATTTTGTTCGTTTTCGTTTGTTGTATCTGCTCTGGGCGGACGTCGAAAGACATCCGTTTCAGTTCGTTGTTGATCCATTAACTCAGTTTTTTTTTTATTACAGAGGGCCGCTAGCCCTCTGACCGAACACGCTGAGCTACCGTGCCGGCGCTACTCAGCTAAGCAGGAGGACATCATGTATGTAATTTAGACACGAGATATTTGGAACACTCCATACATTGTTCGTAAGGTCACCCTTCACAGGAAACACTGGTGGTCATGGAGAGTTCTAGTTGGTGTAGACGTTCCAGGCGGCCATATCCACACCTCCTCCTCCTCCCCACCACCCTCCTCACAACTATGACGTAATTCGCAGCAGTAAAGTTTCAGTGACAGTTTCAAATCTGACAAACTGCTGTCGTCAGTAAATGCTGGTCCTTTTCAACTGTTTTCCGAGCGACCATTGCGAAGGGAAGTGTGTGAAATGGATCATTTGGAGTCGAGTACCATGCACAAGGTCATTGCTGTACGTATATCCGCTCATTCTGCGATGGGACAAACAACACAGAAATTGGACAGTAGGTAGCTAGAGGCCTTTAGTGGAATCCGAGGTGTCGCGATTGTTAGTGCTAAGTGATCTTTTCCTTGGAATAGCGATAAAAACAAAAGTGTTTTGTACGCTATTTCTGAAAGGATATCTACTTATCTTATATACCTGTTCTGTTGTTGTTACTAAAAAGACTCCTGAAATGCTTGCATCTTTCAACTAACTTGAAAGCGAATCCCTCTGCAGTTTTTCTTACTTTTGACCAGATATTCTGTCTTTTCTTCAGTGACATGTAATCTGGTTTTCTCAGCTTTGCATAATTGCAATTAAATCTGTTTTGGAACTACTTATTAGATCAGATAATTAATCAGTGGCCGGCCGAAGTGGCCATGCGGTTGTAGGCGCTGCAGTCTGGAACCGCGAGACTGTTACGGTCGTAGGTTCGAATCCTGCCTCGGGCATGGATGTGTGTGGTGTCCTTAGGTTAGTTAGGTTTAACTAGTTCTAAGTTCTAGGGGACTAATGACCTCATAAGTTGAGTCCCATAGTGCTCAGAGCCATTTGAACCATTTGAACGAATTAATCAGTGACTTCATCTGGATATGGCATAACTTAAGAAACTGCTCGAGTCTCTTCCTCTCCGAATTAACCAACGTTAGAGGCGGCATTACACGGTTATAGCGGAATGACTGTTGGAAGTTTTCCGTCTTGCGCCTATAGTCGTGCGTGTGAGTACCCCCTTAAAATGTTATATTTTCCAGAGTGAATAACAAATAACAATGAAACATGCAGTTTTAGTATTAATAACTGTAAAAACATCCAACTGTGTGTGTGTAGAAAACTTGTACCGTCGCTTCGTAACGACATAGAATAAGCCTTCCATCAGTACGGCTATCACGCCAGACTTTCCATTACAAAGCGAGGGGCTAATATTTCGGTACGGAAACTGTTTCGCTATAAGGTGAGCAAAATCAAGATATGTAATTTTAACTGTTTGGGACTGCTGCTTATTCTGAAGGACTGTTGCGCTTACCAAGTGATTGTACAGCGAAGCAGTTTGATTCACTTTCGCGGACAATTTCCTACAGTAATACGTGTACATGGAATTGAGGTGGAACGTGAAAGCATGCCGCAAACGTCTGACGGGGACTACAATTCTTATCGACAAATTACGAAATCGTAGGGCTGAATAAATGACAAAGTCCGTGAGCAGAGGGCGCTAAATAATACTGTTAGATCAAAGTGATAGCGATGATAATGCGAAATGCTGATACTGCAGTATCTCTGTACGCGGACTGCGCCTCTTCTGCTTGAGTGGTGTAAATGTAACTGTCGTATGACGCTGTTAAGCAACGATATAACGTAGCAGTTCAGATACGCACATCGGAATTTTTATCATTGTTTTGTGCACACTGTGTACCTGTACATTGTAAAATGTAAATGTTGTATCTTGCATGTAACGGTGCCGTGTACATGATTGTTATATATTGTCCTGGTATTGACGTCGTCACCAACCACAGAGAGAGAGAGAGAGAGAGAGAGAGAGCTGGATGAGGGCGCAATATAAGACCAGTACGTAGTACATACACTACCTGATCAGAAGTATCTGGACGTCTACCAGCGGGCTTTAATATGCGGTGTGTCCCCCTTTCGTCTTTATGAAGGCTAAGGCTCTGCTGGGATCATTTTCAATGAGACGTCTGAAAGTCTGTAGAGGAATGGCAGCCAATTCGTCCTCAAGACCTAAAAGCAGAGGGCCTGCAGCGAAATCTTTGCTCTAACATATCCCAAATCTGTTTCAGCGAGATCAGCTAGGAACTCTGGGCAGGGGTGTTGTTACCCATGGAGACCACAACCTATCAACGAGAAACGTCACCATATCGTAACACCACCTGCACCATACTTCACTGTTGACAGTACACATTATGGCAGGCAACGCATGCATTCGCCATTTCAAATCCTTCCATCGTTTTGCCACGGAATATAGGGTCATTCACCACTTCAAAGCACCCCTTGCCAGTCATTCAGTGGCGTCGCTTTTTGCACCGCCTCAAGTGTCACTCATCACTGACTACAGAAACGAATGGCTTATGTGGAGCTGCCCGACCATTGCTCCCCATTCTTTTTAATTCCTTACGCACAAGCCGGCCGTTGTGGCCGAGCGGTTCTAGGCGCTTCAGTCTGGAACCATGCGACCGCTACGGTCGCAGGTTCGAATCCTGCCCCGGGCATGAATGTGTGTGATGTCCTTAGGTTAGTTAGGTTTAAGTATTTCTAAGTTCTAGTGGACTGATGACCTCAGATGTTAAGTCCCATAGTGCTCAGAGCCGTTTGAACCATTTGAACTTAAGCACAACCATCGGGCTAGCTGGACTGTTGATAGCACTTTGGAACTCATGAGTAATTGATTTCTTCGATTTCATGCGACTTTTTACAAGCACCCGCCGGCAATCTCGACAGTTTCTGTCTGTAGGTACTTAAGATCTTTGTGGTAGTGGTTTATCTGTGGTTGTTCCTTTTTTTTCCTTTATTGAGTTTCGATTCCCCCTGAAGGGGGCGGGCTGGCAGCAACTTAGTACGCCGCTCTTCAGCCTACAGAATTTTGAAAACATAAGAAGAAGGTAATAAACAATAAAAGCGGGCGATAAAAACTGTGACTTAAATTGTAAAATGGTGGAAAATTGTGGAAGTTAAAACATAAAATAAAGGGTTGGCGATGCTAATAAAATACACAGGAAGCAGACAGTTAAAATAGTAGACAGACGATTAAAACAAAACACGGCGACAGTCTGGTTTCTGTTCGCAAGAGATACAAAAATCACACCCAGCCACATTATGATTTCCATTCGCAACACTTTAGAAAAGATGAACAGCACTTAAAACTCACTTGAAACACTGCACTAAAAGTTGGCACGAAGATGACACCCCACAGCCAAAGGCCAATGGTGGGGGGGGGGGGGGGGATGACCTGGACAGATGAGGACGAAAGAAGGGGGAGGAGAGGAAACCCGAAGTGGGGGGGGGAGGACTGACGGAGGGACAGGACTCATAAGGGGGTCGGGGGGCAGGGCAGATGCAAGAGGGAGTGGGGAAAGGCAGAGGAGAGGAATGTAAAAGTACTCGTGGGAGAGAAGGGAGGCAGAGAGAGGGTAGGTGGGGAAAAAACAGGATTTAAGGGGGGAGAGGGAGCCCAGGAAAAGGACAGAGGAAGGGAGGGGGAGGTGAGGATCAGAGTTGATAGGAGGGATAATTGGAGGTTGAGAGGGCATCATTCGGGAGGGGGAGTCGATGGAAGCTACCTTGGGAAAGGAGATGAAGGGTGTAGAGGTGGAGGGTAGGGGGGGGGGACACAACAGTGAAGCTGCGGCAGTGGGTGGGAGTTAGAGAGGAGAGGAGTAACCAGGGGATGAGGGGGATCAAGATGGCGGAGGTGTAGAGGACACAGATATGTTCGAGGGATAGAAGCAGATGGGGGAAAGCAATCAGGTCGCAGAGGATTTATGTGGGGGCCGGGAGGCGTATACAGAAGGTGCATGGCGCTCAAGGGTCTGGAGGGACTAATAGAACTTGGGGGGAGGGGGGGGGGCAGATATCCAGGTGGGACCGGCATAACAGAGGATGGGATGGATTAAGGATTTGTAGGTGTGGAGGATGGTAGAGGGGTACAATACCCATGTCCAGCCAGAGACGAGTTTGAGGAGTTGGAGGCAGTTGTGGGCTTTGGATTGGATAGAGTGGAGATGAGGGATCTAGGTGAGGTGATGGTCAATGGTGAGGCCAAGGTAGGTGAGGGTGGGGGAGAGGTGGACAGGACGGGCGCAGATGGTAAGGCAGAAATCAAGGAGCCGGAAGTAGCGAGGGGTATGACCTATGGTGATTGCCTGTGTGGTTGTTCTTTCGCGTTTTCACTTCACATTCACTTCACCAACAGTCGAACTGGGCGAGATTAGAAGGACTGAAACTTCCCTGATGGATTTGTTACTCAGATGACATCCAATGACTAGTCCACGTTCGCAGCCACTGTCACTCCTGATCGACCCATTTGCTTCTCTGCTGAAAACATAACACTGCCCGCCACCTTTTATAGTGGCTAGTCCGCCTTTACTGACATCTGGTGGTCAGTTCCATATTAGACAGAGGTATCTGGATACTTTTAGTCAGATAGTGTAGCCTACCCTCTCCCTGTCGCATAATTCTAACAAGGACTGTTAATGTCTTATCAGCATTTACATCCGTTCTCATTGTGAAACACAGTGAAGTGGCTATATTTTTAATCAAGAATATTGGAGCCTAGTTTGGTGATTACAAACTTAGATAAATACTTCTCCCACCCACGCTCTATAAATACCAGTGATGAAACTTTCTCCATTACCAGAAATCGAGTTACTTATTTCTGACAAGATCTCCACAATTTGTTCATCAGTGTTTTGTACACGTGAACAGCTGTCTTCGATTACTGTAACGTGATAGCCAATATCTCAAGAACAATTAAAACGCCATTTGATTTGATAAAATCTCGAAATTTTGGTTTTAGCTCACAGTTTTTTGTAGAACAATAATTTTGTGAGGACCGTTTAACTGTATTCGTCTGATATTGTATATAGTTCTGGTATTACATGTAAGTAGATTGACAGTTTTCATGCTATATCAGTAGCTTACTTGCGTCATTTGGCGTCAGTCGTAAGTGTGCTACTACAGTTTTGGATTCGAGCGGCTGAAACGAATAATAACAAACTGAGAAATGACAGTAACAGCTACAAGGTAATGAAGCAACACTTACATTTCTTAACGAAGAGTGGTCTAAAAGAGTTGTGCATAGAGTTAAATAAATTTAGAATGGGTCACAAGTAGAGATGAAGGGCAGATAAGACAACGTGAAATGTATGAGCGTGGAGAAATTGAAAATACAAGTCCACCTAATGAACAAACGGGAAGAATCGAGACGGGCCAGTGAGTGGTGAATAAATTAGAACAAAGTAGAAGAAAAGGAAGAAGGAAATGAAAAGAAGCGAAGTGAAAGAAGAAATTAAGATTTTCGTTACTGCTGTACAACGAAGTGTTAATTTTACTTAATGTTGAGGGATAAAAACTTCAGCGTCTTACCAAATTTCAACTGGTTCTTGATTCATTTTGGTTTTGTGTTACATGGTACCTTGTTACATAGACAGAAGGAGAAATGATGAAGGAGTTTGGAAACAATTTTTGTTTATGGATGGGTGCAGCCACAATACAAGCTAAATTTATGTTACAATCGTGATAGCCTGAGGTGTGTTTGTTTTTGAGATGAGATACTGAAATAAACCGGCGAAGTATTCACAACCTGTGGTATTCAAAACACTTGGTGATAACCATTCGGTCACATCCATACGAACTGTACACGTTTGGCACCAATATGGTCAAACAGTTGAATGTTACTGATGTAACGCATTGAGTGTTTGTGAGTTGCTCTAGTCGTCTTGTGTTCAATTGTTTAATACTCATGCGAGGTAGGATTAGATCACAATATTGTGAAACCTAGACACAAAATATGATTGCACAACAGGTGGAAACAACACTTCTCAGTATTCCTCGGAGAGAACTGCTTACACCGGGTTCCACCTCATTATGTTACAGGGTACCATGTAAGTAGCGTACCGAACCGGCTTATCGGCTAATCCGGTAATCCCCCATCGACTCTCGCTGTCGAAACTTGTGAACTGCGGAAAGTCATTTACTCATGTTCGAGAAACACATTGTTCTCCTCATCCACTCAGTTTTATTCACTACTCATGTAAGCGTTTCACATTCTCGCTTCATGATTTCCTATGTATGATATCATCGCCCATCGATACCACAAAGGAAGCAATCGATTTAGCCATTGAAGTTAGCAATGAAGAGTTCAGGAGCGACCGCTACGGTAAGACACACCTGCCCAGCCGCTGGATGCGGAAGTACGACGCCTCTGAGGGAAGCCCCAGCACAGGACCACAAACAAAGTGTTTAAGAAACACACGATAATATTACGCTCCTCACCCTGAAGACGAGTCGTAAAGAGCAGTTTTTGATGATGAACGACGATGTAAAAAACGTCATTATATTTTCAACACCTACTAATTTGAATATTCTGCGAGGGGTTTTGCGAATACGAGTATATGTGGATGGTACATTCAATAGTTGCCAAAAGTACTTCGCGAGTTGTTCATCGTTCGTGATCTGAAAGTTAGGGTCTACGTGCCAACTGCATTCATCCTCTTGACCGATAAACGCACATGCTCATAGACGACAGCGTTATAGGATGTTGCGCAAAATTCTCATGGTTGCATCATCCGAAAGGAAAGATGTTTTCATTGATTCTGAAACTGCTGTTCATGAAGTGATGAACCACGTTTTGCCAGATTCACGTATCAAGGTTTGTCGGTTTCACTTTGCTCAGTTTTGCTGGCGGAGGATACAGGAGCTACGCTTGTCAAATGGTTCAAATGGCTCTGAGCACTATGGGACTTAACATCTATGGTCATCAGTCCCCTAGAACTTAGAACTACTTAAACCCAACTAACCTAAGGACATCACACAACACCCAGTCATCACGAGGCAGAGAAAATCCCTGACCCCGCCGGGAATCGAACCCGGGAACCCGGGCGTGGGAAGCGAGAACGCTACCGCACGACCACGAGCTGCGGACTACGCTTGTCGAAAACGTATAAATCATCTCCCAACATGCCAGAGTTGTTACTTGAAAACTAGTTCGGGCTGCCTCCCTTGAGTCCAGATGAGGTGATGGAGTGCTTCCTGATGATTTTGTGGCAGCTATCTCACCGATGCGTCTTTAAACAGAAACCTGTAGTAGTAAAATTTACGAACTATGTTTTAGACACGTATATATGCCCCGAGCCTTTTTGTCGTCAACTATACAAGCCGAACACTCGCCCACGTGCAACCGTACCACCAACGGTTGTGAAGCTTTCCATTCTACAGTTCGTTTTATCCTACCTATCCTGTCCGCAGTCTTGCGGAGTTACTGGTTGAGGTGGAAGCAGACACATAGTGGAAACGGTGCCTAGCGAAAAAAAGGAAGGGAGCACTTTTATGGCAATAGACGGAAGACTTGAGGGGGACAATCAGCCAAAGTGTCTCCAGGGATACGCTAACTGGCTGACTAACCCCTATCCGCAGTTCATATGTCCCCATTTTACTCCTGTCCGCTGTTCACTTATTTAAGAAAGGGTTGTCCGCAGTTCACAAGTAGCGAGGGATATGCAACAGGTGTACCCAGTGTTAGACAAGGGAGAGGGGCAGCTGGAATAAGAAGTTTAGTGGATAGTTGACCTGTAGCAAGTGTACACAGAGACAATACCCATTAAATCTCACAACTACTTCGTCGTTTATCGCGAAACTACCACAAGCAATACCTCCGTGCCTTTGCTCCTAGCTCAGGTCCTGGGTGTGCCCTCGGTATGTTGTAGACGTATTGCGTCATGTCTGCGTCATCTTTGTTGCTGTAGTTTCGTTTCCTTTTTCTTTTTCTTTCAGAAGCGTGTTTGACACGAGGCACATGCCACATGTCGCGATACTGAAGTGCGCCGCTGAGTGGCGCTGAGCGCAGAGCGCTACCACACCACACGTGGGTGGGCGCTCGGCTCAACACGGCGCGACACGCGGTGGGAGCGGAAGCAGGCGCGGCGGCCGGCTGACCTTGGCGCGACACTTCCCACGGCGCCGAGCCTCGTGGGAACGCCGCCGCGCGGCGCCACCTGCAGCGCCTATCACCGCGCCGATGCCACTCCTCTGATAACGCCCGCCTGTCGGTCGCTGTCACACTCGGAAATACGTGCTTACAATCATTAAATAACTCCGCGCTTTTCCGAACACCGCATGTTCCACCTCAAACCACCTGTACTATAGTAGATGTAAACAAACCTCGTCAGTGTCGTAGGATCCATTTGTTGATTTTTATTCTATTCATTTCGATACAAGCGGACCTATAGACCGTTCATCTGCTCCATCTTCTCCGAGGCAAATGTCCCATGGATCTCCGCTCCACCTAAGTTCTTCCACTCCCTCCAAATACTCGAACACCTCGCTTTTGGTATTCGTTTACCTTTCTCCATATCGGTCTTTTACCATCTCATCTAAATACCGTCTCTACTCACTTACATTTATCATCTCTAACAAATTACATCATCCTAAAATTTGACTCCAACCAACATATCACCTTCCCTCTAATTTCCTTTCCTAGTATTCTGCCGTGTCTGTACCTACACATTCTCCACAACTACTCCCACTGAAGTTTTAGCCGTCTCCATCTCTCAGTCAATCAAATCCACCTCGACATTCACCCACTCTACCAACTGTAGCTCCACCACACCAACTCCTCTTCAGCAGGGCGCCACCCATTCTCCTACCCTCTGCTACCACCCCTATCCTTCCCTAAATCTTTTCCCCTTCAATTACTATATCCACACTCCAAACTACTCCCCCTCTTCTAGTCTTCCCAACATCCATCCAACACCTGTTCCATCGATACTACGCACCATACCACATACTTTCACCGACGCCCTCCTACCCTATTAAACACCCAACAATTTCCCCTAAAAAATAGTTTTTCCTGTGCAGTTCAATTAACATCTTAGCGGAAATGCAGTCCTCCTTTTGTGGATCACCATTTATGAGACGTGCTTCAAACATACCGTATTCTTATGCTTTTTAATTTATATTGTAGATTTTCCTGATTTAATTAGAAAAACGAAGAAATTAATAAGTAAATGTGGTTCTGCCTTGAGCAAACACAATTTAGCTTGTGATTCTTCAACTTCTGACGATGGCGACATGTCTGATCGCCGAAATATTGTGCCCGTTGGACACTATGGACCGGCAGTACACCCGTGGACTGTTCGAGCACCATTTATCTTGTTTTACTACCCACACAAGTTTCAGGGTGAAACAAGAAAAACTGTGTTTGCTCAAAACAAAACCACATTTCCTTGTTACATATTAGAAAGCAAACAGACAAGGAAAGATCTCCGACCACAAGACGAAAGTAGTGTTTATTTTACCTAAAATGCATCAGCAAATTTACTACTTTACAAAATAAACTTTTTAAAATATGTCACTTTTTAATTTATTGTCTTCGGTCTTTGTGTATGTACTTATACTTTGGCTGAAGAGCAGGTTCATTGTACTGCTGGCAGACCTCCACCTGCCCATATGGGGTGCGGGAATAGGGAGACCTGGCAACCCTCGAAGGGGACGAAACAATAAGAAATACGAGAAAAAGCGATATAAACCTAGACTAAAACCACTAACCGGCGGAACATGGCGATTGCCCGTTCCATAATCCGCACATCTACAAAACCTGAATCGTTCCCTTCCACTGCCATACCATGTAACTGGGAAATCCGCTCAATGTAAATTCTGTCATGCCATGTAACCTGGATACCCGCTCAATGTAAGTTCTGTTACGCCTTCTTAATCACTTAACGCCAGGAACTCCTCCTTCCTTTCCACATCCATTTACCCTCGTCTAAATTGATGCTTCAACATCTCATCATTTTATCCTCTTTCTTTACACACATTGCACACCTCTGTATATGCTATACGCCATGGGAACCTGACTCCAATCAGTCACCACACTGTTTGCCATTTAGTTTCCAATTCTAGTATTCTACCCCACCTATTCCATCAAACACCACCAACCTCAAAGCTAAACACACTCCATATCCTCTGCCTACGCCATTTAACGGATTCCCTCTTCCAGGCAAAAAAACTTGCCTGACATTTTCTCTGTCGCCACATCTAACCAACTCCTATCCTCTTTCACATCAATGCTCCCTCTTCTCACCACATCCTATTCATTTCTCGTCGCAAACATCAAATGGACTCCTTTCTAGTTACTATTCCAAAGCCCTCGTTTGTCCTGACATACGACTTTCAAATATCTACCCTTCTGCTCTATTAAAACCACACATCTTACACAACCAGCAACATTCAACCTTGTATCTCCTAAATTATCCCTTCCTGCTGCACGTCCTTCCCGTTTTAATGATGTGACCTACGCCGTCAGTTGTTTTACAGCATTTCTTTTAAAAAACCATCAATGTAATATCGTTTCATTAATTTTAAAAACCACGTAAACATTTTCTTAATATTCGTTTTTATGAAAATGCTTGCGACCGAAAAATGGCGTGTTGTACAGTTGACAGCCCAATATCGCAAGGGGCGATGGATAGAAGGAACGATGAAGAGGGAAAAAAAGACATAAATTTTCCATCATAATCAGACAGCATACTTAGGACAGTCACCACTGTGGCTTTCGTTCCATATTATCTGCAGAAGATCAACTTCAGCGTCCGGGTTACCTCCTGTACCAACAACACGCACACACACACACACACACACACACACACACACACACACACACACACACAAACGGAATAAGAACCAACGAAACAAATTCAAAATTCGTGGCTGGAAACAAAACAGTGCAACAGGCGACAGTCAAAAGCGCATCAAAAACGTAAAGTGTGCTGTGAATCTTGTGTGCAAGCCACAGAAACATAACAAGACAAAGTATTCACCAATGAAGAGGAGAAAACATGAGTAATCGCTCCTAAAATACGAAACATAAGCCACAACAAGTATTTCTCAATACCGAACCTTCACACACACACACACACACACACACACACACACACACACACAACCGATGTCCACAGGTCATTTCTACTACAAAGAAACAACAAAAACACGTTACAGTTCAAATGAAGCAATGACATGGACAAAGAAGCTGCATATGCCACGATATATATATTTTGAAGGTTGGATTACAAACAAAAATTCAGTGCAGACGGCGTCCTAACATCCCTTACGCTTGCAGATGACATGGTGCACTAATTTAAACCTGTGACTGATTTCGGTTGGCACCCGCAAGGACACACAGAATGTAAAATTAAAGTACCTACCTATATGATTTAAACAACAAAATGCGATGTAACATATTTCCTAAGCTAAATATAAATTTGGTATTTCAGAAAAGTATAGAAAAAACCACTAAGGATGCTACAACTGTGGTGAAGCATATATGGGTATCAAAGAAAAATAATAATTCTGTACTTGAAAAATGGCGGACTCGTCCTTAATTCATTATAACAGAATATGCATTCACCTTCCCTCTCCTAACCCGCGCCCACTGGAAAAATTTCTATTCAAACTTATATATACATCTAATCAACTACATCGGCGTAATTGTGGCCTTTCTCCTAACAGTCCAACTTATTTAACAACAAACCTCACCCTGTGTCGCATCTTGGATCCAGTCTCAGGCGTATTCTGTGGGCCCTTACATAGTAACTCTCTTTTCTCTTATAATCAACTGATATCAAATGGTTCAAATGGCTCTAAGCACTATGGGACTTAACATCTGAGGTCATCAGTCCCCAAGACTTAGAACTACTTAATCCTAACTAACCTAAGAACATCACACACATACATGTCCGAGGCAGGATTTGAACTGGCGACCGTAGCAGCCGCGTGGTTCCCGACTGAAGTGCTTAGGACCACTCGGCCACAGCGGCCGGCCAACTGATATCCCAAATGCACATCATCCCGTGTACCTACTCCACCATACCGATGAAACCTTCCCATGGCTACCATTCGCACATACCACTGATCCCTGAAGCTGTATCACACCCAACCCTGCTAAAATACGCCACAGGCTACCATTTTGGGAGAATGACTTTTCCACTACCACTAATATACAACCACATAATTCAGCTAACTAGACTATTTAACATAACGCACCGAAAATAAAGTCCATAATAAATTCAACTGCGAATTGAGTAAATGTAGGAACTAAGCCCCGTGGCTATGATTCACACAGGCATGACCCTCATCTACCACATGCTTTGTACCTCACTTGCAGGTTCTGATTAACCTCTCACGCCCGTGCTGTGAATCGCTTGACATTGTTCCCACAAATCTAAGTCCTATTTCATAAGCTTAAGAAAGACAGTTGTTTTCATATACAGCATGGTCATAAATTCTCGATCCATTCCTAAAAAATAATGGATGTATTTACAAAATACGTAATTAGACTATACTTCTGTGGAATCTTGCATCTATTGTTTTTTCGGGATAATCAAGAAAAATTGTTATGATAAAAAAACGTGTGGTTGTTGTTAGTGCACTATCCTCCATTTATCTTATCTGGAGGCGCAACAGTTTACAAGCCAGTACCACCAAGAGCAAACATCCGGTTACACTTCAGTAGGTTCCAAAGAACTCTAACGTTGCTGATGATCCCCTGAGCTACAAGACACTGTTCAGCGAATCAGAGGAGCAATCGAAAGAAATCCGAATCCATCAACTTGTCGTTTAAGCAACGAGTAAGCCCCGCCAAAATGGACGATTTTGAACGTTTCACACTTTCCGCTATAAAGAAAATAGCGTACCAGATTCAGGTGCTTCATAAATTATACCTCGAAGATTATGCTGTTCGTCAAGGTGCGTGTTAGAATTGGCCAGAAGCTGGAAACACTAAGATCTCATGGATCACATTTTGTTTGGTTCACCGATGACGCCACATTGAACATCTGTGGAAAAGTCAACAAACATATGGGAGGACCAGGCACCTCACACTACCTCTGAACTGAAGGTGTAGTCGCAAAGACTGCAGTTTACGGTCTCTTCAGATTCACAGGGGAGACAATCACAGGAAAGTATTACTTTGCTATGCTGGAACAATTCCAGGAAACACAGCTTCAGCAAGAACGCGTTGCTGACACTGTTGTGTTCCAACAGGATGCAACACGTCATTTATCTCTCGCAGTAAGGGGATACTTAAATAGAAGATTTGCCAGCAGCTGGACTGGCGGAGGTTCAATAATTCGGTGGACAGCGCGTTCACGTGATCTGACGTGGATTTCGTCGCACGGGGTACATAAAGTCACAGGTGTGCGAAAGAAAGGTAATGGATCTCCAGGATGTTTTGCTTGCACCTCCACGCACTTTGCATCTTTTCTATCATGATTTTTATTGTACTCCTTACCAGGCTGTACGGTCATTTCTGAGTATTCTTCCTAAAAAGTGGAATCTACCCTTTCCACTCTTGTCTACCTCTCAGGTCAGCCCCCTTCCAGAACTTACATCCTATCCGTTAGGCTTATCCTGCATGGAGAAACAATATAATCTCCAATACTATAGCATATTCAGCTCTACACCCACACTCAGAACCCGTATGTATGAAGTATTACCAGACGACACGAGTACCAGTTGTATTGTTAGGTCGTCAGTCTTCTGACCGGTTTGATTTAGCCCGCGAAGACTTCCTCTCCCGTACAACGCTCTTCATCTCAGCGTACCATTTACATGATAAAAATACAATTTGCTGGATATATTCCAGTGAAAGTCTCTCTCTTTAGTTTTTATTCTCTATAGCTCACTCTAGTAGCACGGAAGTTAGTCTTTCCTTCTTGTCAATGTTTTCTTCCACGTATTTCTTTCCTCTGCGATTCAGTGGAGAACATCATTTCTTGTCATACCACTCCAGCTAGCTTTCAACATCCTTCTGCTGTGCAGCAAAACACCTCATCCGCTATGATTCTCTTCTTTTCCAGTTTTCCATACGATTCTGCGCTTCAGAAGTACATTCTCAAAATTTTCTTTCTCAAATTAAGCAAAGTGTTTGGTGCTAGTAGACTCCTTTGCGCAGGAATGCCGTTTTTGCTTCTGCTGGTCTGCTTTACATGTCTCCTTGGTTCGTTCTTCACACATATTTTGTTGCCAAATTAGCAGAATTCCCTCACATCGCCTTTTTTGTGGCCTCTCATTTTGATGTTAGATTTATCATTAACCTCATTTCTCCCACTCCTCATTACTTTCGTGTTTCTCCGGTTTATCGTCAATAGTCTTTCCGTGCTCATCAGACGGTTCATTTCATTCAATATCTCCTGTAATCCTTCCTCGTTTTCGCTTAAGATAGCGATGCCATCAGCGAATGTCATCATTGATTTTCTTTCCCCCAGAATTTTAATCCTACTCCTGTCCGACATTGGTTCTTTCATGTACATATTGAACAGTACGAAGGTAAGACTGCATCTCTGTCTTATGTCCTTTTTAATCAAAGCACTTCATTCTTGGTCTTCCAATCGCATTGTCTTATACGTATTGTAGAAACCCGTCTTCCCCTATAGCTTACAGCTATTTTTCTCAGAATTTTGAACGTCTTGCACCATTTTACATTGTCGAACGCTTTTTCTAGGTCGAAATATCCTTGGAACGTATCTTGATTTTTCTTCAGCCTTGCGTCCATTTTCAGAACTGCCTCTCCAGTGCCTTTATCTTTTCCTGAAGTCAAACTAATCTTCACGTAAGAGATATTCAGTTTACTTTTTCGTCCTTCTGTGTATTATTTTTATCAGCAGCTTTGTTGCATGAGCTCTTGAGCTGATTTTGAGATAATTCACGCACTTATCTGCCCCTGGTATCTTCGCAGTTGCTTGGATGACATTTTTCCAAAAGTCTGATAGTATGTCGTCTCTTTCATAGATTCTAAACGTCAACTTCAATGGTCTCCTAGTTACCACTTCCGCTAATGATTTTAGAAATTCTGGTAGAAAGTTATCTGCCTGTTTTGCCTTAGTTGATCTCAAGTTTTCCAGAACATATTCAAATTCTGATGCTATTTCTGGATCCCCTATCTCTTCCATACCGACTCCAATTCCTTGTTCTATATCGTCATCCGGCAAGTACTAGCCCTCATTGAAGCATTTAGTGTACTCTTTCTATCTATCCACTCTATTCTCTGCTTTTAGTTTTCGAATTCCCATTGTACTCTTAACGTTACCATCCTCGCTTTCAATTTCGGCAAGAGTTATTTTGACTTTTCTATGTGCTGAGTCTGTCCTCCCGACGTTCATTTCTTTTTCGATTCCTTCACATCTTTCCTGCAGCCATTTCGCCTTGCCTGCCGTGCACCTTCTGTTTATTTCCTTTCTAAGGGATCTGTATTTCTGTATTCCTGTTCCTCCATGAATATTTTTGTGCTGCCTTCTTTCGTTCATCATTTGAAGGTTTTTTTCTCTTATCCAAGGTTTCTTCGCACTTACCTCCCTTGTACCTATGTTTATCTGTGCAAAATCTGTGATTGTCGTTTTATTGAGACGCTCACTCCTTTTCAACTGAACTGGCTACTCTGGTATCCATTATCGCAGTATCTACATCCTTAGCGAACGTCAAACGCATCTCATCTTTCCTTAGTATTTCAGTATCCCACATGGTTCCAAATGAATCTTCCAGACGTTTCCCTTAAACTTCATTGTGTTTTTAAATACTGAACTGCGATTTGAATATATGCCTGGACCTGGATACATCTTACAGTCCAATCTTACTTCTTACAGCCTGGCATTGCAATATCTGTCTGACCACGATGTAATCCAGTTGGAAGCTTCCCATATCTTCAAGTCTTTTCCAAGTCTACCTCCTCCTGCCTCATTCTGACACAGACCATTGACTACTACCATCTGAAACCTCCCTTGGGAACATCACCTTGAAGTAGCACTGTCCATGCTGGTGGGGAGGCTTTTTTGTTCGTGGGAAGCTGAGGGCTAAGCCGGCTGTAACAACCTATGGTCAGTAAGGTACCATAACGACCTGTCATCCCACATCAATTCCTTGTCCTTTTCCCACTCCTCAATACCCAACCCAACGTTTGATGCGATCTGTAGGCTACCAGTGGGTGCATGGCAAATGGGAAGATGTGTCATGAACGGAGTCTCAGGGATGCCGGGCGACCTTCCTGAGCAATTAGCCCTGCACTGCGTGGGGTTTCTGTGGTGTGAACTGATTAGATCGCCAACTCTCGTGGGACCAAAGTGGACATGAAAGGACACTGATGGGCAAGTTGAGACCTCAAACACCCAAACATCGTGGTTGGAACCAATGAAAAACATCCCCTCAGTTGAACAGGGAAGTGGGAATGATTACTAAGAAGTTGGACCAGATTAAGATCAAGAGCTTGTCTGGACCAAAGAGGAGGAAACCTCTTAGAGAACAAAAGTCAAAGGAAGGAAAAGAGTGGCTTCCTAAACGAAAGTGGAGGGAACTAAAAGGGCTTGAGCCCAAAACCTCCAAGAAAAGACTGTCTCAGGCGAAGGGGATGTACAAATCCCTTCTACATCGAGAGCAACAGTAAGAGAACAAGGGAGGAATCAAAGACTCTCACTTCTCAGGATAAGCGTATTCAGAAAAAGCCGAGGCAAGAAATAGGTAAACAGACCATCAGCACTGCAGTCTCGGTTTTTAGGATGACAGTTATCTACCAAGGCTATCCACTTGTCAGTGTCACTTCACGGTAGGAGGAGCTCGTACAGATGGCTCTCTTTGACAACATTGGGGGGGGGGGGGGATGATGGTAAAGGACCCAAATTCAGGAGAGTCTATCTGGATCACGGTGCTCTTGTATTTGTCTGTGAGGGGGTGGGTACAGTGGACTGGCTTAAGAAAAAGGTGCTCTTAATAACACCGTAAAAGAAAGCGAAGCTGCAGGTGACGACAGCAGCTGAGCTTCAAGGCCTCAAAGATATTTATCTGGGTGCCAAAACTCCTTCAGGAGACCGCTCCAGAGATTCTGACTGAGAAGATAGGTTTTCAAAACCCGAAAATCTCGACAGATGATTGGAAAGTAATCAGCCAGAAGCTTGCACCAAATGGCCAAATCCTTGTGATGGAAGTCGGAGAGAAGTCCGTAAGGGAAATGCGGGAACAGGATCAGAGACTATTGTTACGGTTCTCGCAGGTTGCGTCAGGGTGATCAAAGACATCAGAGGCGAAAATGGCGGCAAGATGGAGACTGAATGTACTGCAGATAAATCTGCAACACAGTGAGGAGGCCACTGCTGCCCTGAGTCGTCTTCTGGGAAGACAGGAAATGGATTCAGGAACCCTATTTATATAAATGGGGTGTATGGGGCCTCGGCGACACTGAAGGTGAGCTAGTATATGCTAGGAATATAAGAAACTCCAGAACGTGCATTTATGTAAAAAATGGGATCCTCTTCATGCCGATGGCGGAATTTTGTTCTGGAGACTTAGTGACCATCAGGATGCAGCAACATGAGGAAGGTATCACGAGGGAGTTTTTAATGGCCCCGGCATATGTTCCTTACGAGGACAGGGCTCCTCCTTCTCAGGAGACGAGGAGACTAATGAAAGCCTGTGCACAACAGGGCGACCATCTATTGGTCTGATGTAATGGTAATGCCCACAACTTAGTGTGGGGCAGCACTGACACCAACAGTAGAGGTGAGAACCTTCTAGAATTTCTTCTAGCTAATAACTCAGAGGTCCTCAATATGCGCAAGGAACCTACAGTTAGGAATATAAGAAGGGAAGAGGTAATTGACATAACCTTCGGTGGCACTTTGATGGGTAGTTATGTCAAACAATGGCATGTGGCTCATCAGACCACATGTATATTAAGTATGAGGTTGAAATGGGCATTAGGCAAACCATATCCTATAGGAACCCTAGGAGAACGGACTGTGAGGTGCCCTGGGAGAAGCCTCGACTCAAACCTATTGGGAGCCACTACTTCTATAAGGAATCCAGTAGAGTTTGAAGTGACCTCTGTCATCATGACCTCATACCATGACAACTGCTCGGTCACCAAGAAGTACACGAATAGGAATGTATCTTGGTGGAACAACAACCTGGAATCACAGAGGAAAAAGGTACAAAGAATGTTTAACCTTGTGATAAGGAAAGGACAATGGGCAGAATATCGGGAGACTGTTGTCAAATACAATCTTGCAATTAAGCAAGCAAATCAAGCGTCCTGGAAGGATTCTGTGAGAAGGTAGAGGGTATGGTTGCTCAGGCCTGACTTCACAAAATCCTCACTAGGATACCAACTAATCCAGGAGGAATTTTCAGGAAAGAGGATGGGGAGTATACAAGGACAGCATGTGAAACGCCGGAACTACTCTTCAAGACTTACTTTCCTCAATGTACTCTGACAGACTACATAGACCAGGACGAGATCCCCGTATGAGATATCGGTTTTCAGGTACTCAAAGTGAGGACTGGGAATCTGCCAGAGAATGTGTTGACCATAGTAAAATCCAATGGGCGGTGGTAACATTCCAGCTGTTCAGATGGAATTTTTCCAGTGCTCCTACAACAAGCAGGGGTGAACTTAACAATATTCCTATGCAGGTTATTTAGGGTTAGCCTAGCAGCAGGAATCATTCTTAATGTGTGGGGTGCAGTTAAGGTTGTGTTCATTCGAAAGCATTTTTAATGCCAAGGTCAAGGATGTGAGACCAATCAGTCTGTCCTCCTTTCTTCTTAAAACATTTGAAAAACTGGTCAACGTGCATGTCAGGGAGAGGAAGTTAACTAGGGCCCCTCTACGCATAAACCAACATGAATACCAACCAGGAAAACTGTGTGAAACTGCACTCCGCCAACTTGTTGGGAAGGTGCTGAAAACAATACACTTTCAGGAAATAGCCCTCTGCATCTTCTTGGACATCGAAGGGGCCTTTAGCAACACGACCTACAAATCCATGGTTAAGGCGGCAGAAGGGTATAGCTTGGAGACCACCATTTCCAGGTGGACCAGAGCCATGATTAGTGGCAGAAAGGTAGAAGCCACCATGATGCAAGAAAAAGTGGTAATCAACACCATCGGAGGCTGTCCACGAGGAGGAGTCCGGTCCCCTCTGCTGTGGAACCTTGTGGTGAATGATCTCATTGTAGAATTAAGCTCTAGACAGTACTTTTGCCAGGGATATGCAGAAGATCTTGTGATACTAATACTTTGCAAATTTTCTAGTATGGTCAGAGCTACTGCACAAGGAGTACTGAACATTTTTGCCAAATTGATGCAGAAAACAGGATCTAAGGGTCAGTCCTAAGAAGACTGTTATAGTACCATTTACGAGGAAGCAGATCGAACACACATATTGGAATCTCAAGCTTCTCGATGAAACTCTACCAGTGAAGGGGATAGTGAAATACCTAGGGGTAACCCTGGATGAGAAACTATCGAGGACACCTCACATAAGGAGCACCTGTTCCAAGTCGAAAGGTACTCTAATGAGAACTAGGAGAGCTTGTGGTAAAAACTGGGGCTTAAGCACCAAGAGTATATACTGAATATACACCATGGTACTAAGATCTATGATCAGTTATGGGGCTACAGTGTGCTCGAAAAGATAGAACAGCAGGTAGCTGCTAAGAAGATTGCTAAGGGGCAGATATTGGCCTGCTTATCCATTACAGGTGGAAATAGCAGCACACCAACTGCTGGGATGGAAATCATGCTGGACATGACCCATTACACCTATGTGTCATGATGGAGGTAGCAGCTGAAGCACACACGTTAAAGACTGGCAAAAACTGGAACTCACTGGGGTATCCTGGATCTCACATTAAAATGGTAGATAAGGTAGACATAGGTATGGTTGGAGAAATGCCAGCCGACTATATAATAAGTCTTAGCTGCTTCAACAAGGCTTTCAATGTAGTAATGGGAAATAGAGAGCTCTGCGAGAACAATATTGACACTGTACTTGGGACATAGTCTGGTTCACAGACGGTTCGAAAACAGACCAACGTGTTGTGGCCGGGGTATAGGGTGTGCAACCAAGGCTGGAGAGTGCAATCTCTCAAGGGAAGATGACCACTGTGTTTCAAGCAGATATATCTGCCATCAGGATGTGTGCGGAGGAGAATTTGCGGAGGTGCTACAGAGGTCGTAGCATTTTCATTTATATTCAGACAGCCAAGCAGCCCTGAAAGCACTGGCAGTCTCCTCAATAAGATCAAAGATCGTGGCAGGATGCCACCAAGTCCTTGTGGAGCTAGGGGGAAGCAGTAGGTAAACCTATTGTGGGTCCCTGGTCACTCAGGGATTAGTGGTAATGAGCAGTTGGCCAGGAGAGGAGCGATGACACTATTTATTGGACCGGAACCTGTCCTGAAAATCACCAAGGCGATGATCAAAATAAAACTACGAGGCTGGAAAAGGAGCAGCATGTAGAATATTGGGGTAAGGTCCAAAAACAAAACATGGCAAGGTGTTGATGCCGAAGCCATGTTCTAAGAGAAGTCTCTCAATCCTGGGCTTGAACAGGAGAGAAATGAAACTCATGGCTGGACTACTGACAGGCCATGGGAACTTCAAAAAACACCTACTTATAATGGGGATAATAGAAGAATACCAAAATGCAATTTTTGTGGTGTGGGCGAGGAAACCGTATCACATTTTATCTTCGAATGCGAGACACTGGAGATTAAAAGACACAGAATATTTGGATCAGCTAGACCTGAAGAAATTGTGTCTAGCAAAGGACTGGCGAAAGATCTCCTTGCGCTGTTCAAGGGCGTTGGTTGGCTTTACTAGAGACGCAGGGAACGATACCGCACAATAAACGCTGTTTCGGTGCGGGCAGCAGCTGACTTGACCAAATCCGTTTTTGCTTACCTGATAAAATCAACTCAAATCAAACCATCTGAAATGTATTGCAGAAGTCAATTAGTCTTTCTTCTCTGTCATTCCTACCGCCAAGCCCATATTCTCCCGCAACAGCTTTTCCTATCTCTTGCCCTACAGCCACGTTCCTATGATTGTTGGAATTTTATCTCCCATTACATACTGAATTACTCGTTCAATATTGTCATTTAGTTTCTTTATGTCTCCCTCTGCTGCTTGCGACGTTAGCATGCACATGGGAACTATCATTGTCGGCGTTGTTTTGCTGTCGACGCTGATGAGAGGCGTCCTATTACTGAACTGTCACTGTAGCTTACCCACCGCTTTAATTTATTATTCATAATGACTCCTACTCCAGTTACACCGTTTTCTGCTGTTGTCGATATTAACCTACACTGTTGTTACTACCCTACACTAACCTGAATCAACCCTTCATCCTTCCATTCTTGTAATATTTCTCTTCCGCTTTTCCAGAAGCCAAGCTGGGCCAAATGCATTTGGTACTTTACCAAAGGCCTTGAGAAAAGAGATATGCAAGAAGGCGGTTGACCCACGGCCTGCCTGTTATTTCAAAATGAACCTTCGGCTCTAAAGTGGAATAAATGCTGCAGTTGGTCTTTCATATCCATGATAATTATGTGAGAATCGGAAGTTTTTAACAGTAGAAGAGTGGCAATTGGAAGAAAAGAAGGAAGAAACATTAAGATTTCATGTCCCGTCGACGATGTGTTCATCACAGACGGAGCACGAGATCGGACTGAGGAAGGGCGGGGAGGGAAATCGGCGATGGCCTTTACAAGAAATCATTGCAGCATCTGGCTTTAGCCATTTACAGAAATCATGGAAACCTAGAGCTGGATTCCTCTGGATACGGGTCCACTGTCTTGCCGCTGCACTACCTCAACCGAGCATAGTTGCAGATTGTTACGTGACCTTAGCAGACATACAACCATTCTGGAGTCCCCGTCATCTCTCCACTGTGACGGAGACTGCTACCATGCAGAACTGTACTTGCACACGGTAGCAAGGCGAAGTAATTTTTAGGTTTTTTCTCGTCGCACAGACCTGGCGTATTTTCGCTTCACAACTCATTAACAAATAGGAACCAGAAAATTAAAGTAACTGCGTAATTTCAGAGACTGTCTTCGTGTATAAGAAATTAAAAGCCTGAAATAAATCTGTTATCTTCTGTAGCATTGAGTAGACTGACTTGTCGTTTCAGAGGAATTCAGTTTGACGCGCTTAAACAGTACCCTTGAAATCAATCCCGCAATTTGAGCAACTGCGCAGATCAAGATAAGATAACCATCAAAATATTCTGTACCTAACGAAACTCTGAATGATTTGTACACCTAGATTTCCCACACAGATATAGATAGGCCCTGCGTAGTTAGATGCAAAATGTTCTGCAGAATGACGAATTTTATTTTATTTTAACTCCACAAATGTATATGGCGAATGTATAGATCCATCAGTGTTTTACTGCCTTTTGATGAACGTAAATGAGTCAAGTTTATCTTAAATAGGTACGAGTAAGTACCTGACACCTCTTTTAATTGCTTACAGTTATTCCAACCGCTTGTCTGCTCCTCTTTCCTCTGGCTTTATCGCGTGTCTTGACCGGCAGTGATAGAGGTGCCCGCTGGCCCTTTCTGTCGCTACCTCTTTTAGGCCTGTTCGAAAACATATTGTTTGAAATCGATACTCCATGACAACTCACAGGCACATTTACCGCATCTAGATAACAAAACTCCCAAGTCCAAAATTCCTGAGCTCTAACTTGGAAGGATATTACATATGTTCTTGAATCATTTGAGAAAATCAGCCCAACAGCTGCAGGTATAAAGGTTTATTAAAAATTGCAGCTAGTTGGCTGATTTTCTCAAATCATTCATTTGCGTTCACCGTTGCTGAACAGCAGCTACATTCAAAACTTTACATGTGCCCAGTTAAGTGGGCAGCAAGCAATTTTGGTATATGGCAGAGAGAGCTCGTGTGTGTATGTATGTGTGTGTGTGTGTGTGTGTGTGTGTGTGTGTGTGTGTGCGTGCGTGCGTGTGTCCGTGCATGGATGATTCAGAGGGACAAAGAGAGAGAGAGGGCTACAAGTAGGTAATGGAGGAAGAGAGATGAGAAGGCGTTGGAATCAACATGAGACATAGGACTTCGAGAAATGACATTCGCTTTAAAGCCGCCCTTGTTACATATTGGAATTTGAATCATTAAAATATAAGAAAATTTGCATACCATTTTTTATGAGAGTGATTTTCATGAGAAAAGAGAGCTTGGTTGACTTGGTTCATACCTGGGAATGCAAATTACAAACACGAAGGATTAAACGGTGCCTGCGTAACTTCTATACCAATGACTTGTTGATCACTGCATTAAAGTATTTCCTTTCAATCAAATTTGCTCTTGTAGGACAGTGAAATTTGCAATTCGACTGCTGGCGTCATTTGTTTCCAGTCTGTTTCATAAAATATTATCATTAAATCGACCGGAATTCCCTCTTTATTGCCTTGGTAGTAAACAACCTTACAGCTTTATAATGATATTTTTTTAATTTTCCCATGAATCTTGGTTGTTATGTGTGCGAACGAGACAAATTTTTCATACTGTTTATTTTCATCAGCTTGACCGAGTCCGAAATTCGACCTGATATCCTGTTAAATCCCGCTTTCGGGTAGTCCACCATGTACGGAGTATATGTTATTTTTATTTTGTTTTCTTGGAGGAGGGAGCAGGACACTGAGTGGAGGAGTATTCAGTGCTTCCGTGAGAGATCACGTTGGGACCTGTGATTTGGACTACACTGCTGGCCAATAAAATTGCTACACCAAGAAGAAATGCAGATGATAAACGGGTATTCATTGGACAAATATACTATACTAAAACTGACATGTGATTACATTTTCACGCAATTTGGGTGCTTAGATCCTGAGAAATCAGTACCCAGAACAACCACCTCTGGCCGTAATAACGGCCTTGATATGCCTGGGCGTTGAGTCAAACAGAGTTTGGATAGCGTGTTCAGGTTCAGCTGCCCACGCAGATTCAACATGATACCACAGTTCATCAAGAGTAGTGACTGGTGTATTGTGACGAGCCAGTTGCTCGACCACCATTGACCAGACGTTTTCAATTGGTGACAGATCTGGAGAATGTGCTGGCCAGGGCAGCAGTCGAACGTTTTCTGTATCCAAAAAGGCCCGTACAGGAACGGCAACATGCGGTCGTGCGTTATCCTGCTGAAATGTAGTGTTTCACAACGATCGAATGAAGGGTAGAGCCACGGGTCGTAAAACATCTGAAATGTAACGCCCACTGTTCAAAGTGCCGTCAATGCGAACGAGAGGTGACCGATACGTATAACCAATGGCAGCCCACACCACCACGCCGGTTGATACGCCAGTATGGCGATGACGAATACACGCTTCCAATGTGCGTTCACCGCGATGTCGCCAAACACGGATGCGACCATTATGATGCTGTAAACACAACATGGATTCATCCGAAAAAACAACGTTTTGCCTTTCGTGAACCCAGGTTCGTCGTTGAGTATACCATCTCAGGCGCTCCTGTCTGTGATGCAGCGTCAAGGGTAACCGCAACCATGATCTCCGAGCTGATAATCCATGCTGCTGCAAACGTCGTCGAACTGTTCGTGCAGGTGGTTGTTGCCTTGCAAACGTCCCCATCTGTTGACTCAGGAATCGAGACGTGGCTGCACGATCCGTTACAGCCATGCGGGTAAGATGCCTGTCATATCGACTGCTAGTGACACGAGGCCGTTGGGATGCAGCACGGCGCTCCCTATTACCCTCCTGAACCTACCGATTCCATATTCTGCTAACAGTCATTGGATCTCGAGCAATGCGAGCAGCAATGTCGCGATACGATAAACCGCAATCGCGATAGGCTACAATTTGACCTTTAACAAAGTCGGAAACGTGATGGTACGCATTTCTCCTCCTTACACGAGGCATCGCAACAACGTTTCACCAGGCAACGGCGGTGAACTGCTGTTTGTGTATTTGAAATCGGTTGGAAACTTTCCTCATATCAGCACGTTGTAGGTGTCGCCACCGACGCCAACCTTGTGTGAATGCTCTGAAAAACTAATCATTTTCATATCACAGCATCTTCATCCTGTCGGTTAAATTTTGTGTCTGTAGCACGTCATCTTCGTGGTATAGCAATTTTAAGTCCCATAGTGCTCGGAGCCTGTATTTCAAAGCTTTTCACACAAATCCTTATACTGTCAGAACTAAGCGCGAAGTGAAACACAGGGCGGGAAACGGCGGAGGAGGATGGACGCCTCAAGCAGAGGCATGTTAAAGCTGCGCGAGGCGCTACAGCGTTACAAGTACATCACACGTCGTTTCACAAAGCGACCGCTAAAGGCAGCGAAGCGTACCGCACTCGGGAACGGGAAACAGGGGTAATGGCAGCTGCGGGCAGAAAATTAGTATTTCACTCGAACTGACGCCATAAAATCAAGGTGTATACCAAACCAAAGTCGTATTAATTAATTAGCTGTTACTTTGGAACTATAATTCTCCTGTCGTTTGTGGATCTGAACTCTCGTTTGACGTGTGTAATCCTAATATGAAAGTTTTTCTCTTCAGTACCCTTACAAAATAAATCCTAATTAGAAGAATGATATTCCTACTTTATTTTCGCAGACAGTTGAAACAATCCGCGGTGTTTGTTTTTTATTCCTTGCGTTGCATCGTACGCTGACCCTGCTGTAGAAGTAACAGTTTCCACCCTTCTCCACATACCACTATATTACTACTACTTTTAACTTCGCATACCTTATTCATAATCATTATTTCTTGCTCGATCCTTCGCTAAATTGTGCCAGTATTTTCATATGGATGTTTAAGACTGGTTTATCCAAAATACTTCATGATAGTATTGTTACTGAAAGAGACGTGGCTGTGTCAGCGCACTGCTGCAGTGGTAACACCGCTTCCTGTCGGATCACCGAAGATAAGCGCCATCGGACTTGGGTAGCACTTGGGTGCGTGACCGTTACGGTCAGCCGAGCGCTGCGGGCAGGCGGGGTGCATTCAGCCCTTCTGAGGCTACTCGAGGAGCTACTCTGGTTCCGAAGAATGACAACGACCGGGAGAGCGTAGTGCAAACTACATGATCCTCCACATCCGCATCCATTGACGCCATACGGCGAAAGATAACACGGCGCAAGTTACCATTTCGCCTTCCAAGGCCTGTTCGGACGGAGTTTGAAGTTTGAGATGTGGCAGTGGTTAGTATATTTGACATACATTCTGCAATATTAATTACGCTTTAGTATAACCATAGTTTTTTTAGATTGCATTTGGCAAATGACAGGTTCTACACTACTGGCCATTAAAATTGCTACACCACCAAGATGACGTGTTACAGACGCAAAATTTAACCGACAGGAAGAAGATGCTGTGATATGCAAATGATTAACTTTTCAGAGCATTCACTCAAGGCTGGCGCCGGTGGCGACACCTACAACGTGCTGACATCAGGAAAGTTTCCAACCGATTTCTCATACACAAACAGCAGTTGACCGGCGTAGCCTGGTGAAACGTTGTTATGATGCCTCGTGTAAGGAGCAGAAATGCGTACCATCACGTTTCCGACTTTGATAAAGGTCGGATTGTAGCCTATCGCCATAGCGGTTTATCGTATCGCGACATTGCTGCTCGCGCTGGTCGAGATCCAATGACTGTTAGCAGAATAAGGAACCGGTGGGTTCAGGAGGGTAATAGGGAACGCCGTGCTGGATCCCAACGGCCTCGTATCACTAGCAGTCGAGATGACAGGCATCTTATCCGCATGGCTGTAACGGATCGTGAAGCTACGTCTCGATCCCTGAGTCAACGGATGGGGACGTTTGCAAGACAACAGCCATCTGCACGAACAGTTCGACGACGTTTGCAGCAGAATGGACTATCAGCTCGGAGACCATGGCTGCGGTTACCCTTGACGCTGCATCACAGACAGGAGCGCCTGCGATTGTGTACTCAACGACGAACCTGGGTGAACGAATGGCAAAACGTCGCTTTTTTCGGATGAATCCAGGTTCTGTTTACAGCATCATGATGGTGGCACCCGTGTTTGGCTACATCGCGGTGAACGCACATTGGAAGCATGTATTCGTCATCGCCATATTGGCATATCACCCGGCGTGATGGTATGGGGTGCAATTGGTTACACGTCTCGGTCACCTCTTGTTCGCATTGACAGCACATTTCAGATGTGTTACGACCCGTGGCTCTACCCTTCATTCGATCCCTGCGAATCCCTACATTTCACCAGGATAATGCACGACCGCATGTTGCATGTCCTGTACGGGCCTTTCTGGATACAGAAAATGTTCAACTGGTCATCTGGCCAGCACATTCTCCAGATCTCTCACCGACTGAATACGTCTGGTCAATGGTGGCCGAGCAACTGGCTTCTCACAATACGCCAGTCACTACTCCTGATGAACTGTGGTATCGGGTTCAAGCTGCATGGGCAGCTGTACCTGTACACGCCATCCAAGCTCCGTTTGACTCAATGCCCAGGCGTATTAATGCCATTATTACGGCCAGAGGTGGTTGATCTGGGTACTGATTTCTCAGGATCTATGCAGTCAAATTCCTTGAATATGTGATCACATGTCAATTCTATTATAATATATTTGTCCATTGAATACCCGTTTATCATCTGCATTTCTTCCTGGTGTAGCAATTTTAATAGCCAGTAGAGTAAGTCCACGACGTATTTCCTCATCAAATTTTGCACAGCTGCGCTATTACTCTGCGTCTGGTGAGAAAGAAGTTTGAAGATATTGGGTTCTACAGTTCTTTCCTTCAAATTTTTGTATTAGACTGATACAATACAGTTCACTGCTCTTTCAAGTGTGAGATTAACGACTGTTTTTGTTGTCCCACTGCTCTGTCACTACGTCTCGTAAGATTTACTTACAACCGTCCTTCTCTGTCTTCGTACATGGTGTAACTAAATTCCCTTTAAATATTTTGAGAACTGGTCTCTGCCACGAAAACAAGAAAATATCATTTCTCTAAAATGCCTTAAGAGACGTGTTCCACAATAATGAATATGAGCAAGAGCTCGTACCACTTAACGTAAGCATTTTAGAGCCATTGTTTACTGGACATTTTTGTTTTATTTTGGAGCAAGGAACGTGTTCTCAAAGTCTATAAAGGGAGTTTAGTTGTACCCTGTAAATCATAAAATGGGTGGGTATATGTAGATGCAGCATCTCCTCCGAAACTACACTCCTGGAAATGGAAAAAAGAACACATTGACACCGGTGTGTCAGACCCACCATACTTGCTCCGGACACTGCGAGAGGGCTGTACAAGCAACGATCACACGCACGGCACAGCGGACACACCAGGAACCGCGGTGTTGGCCGTCGAATGGCGCTAGCTGCGCAGCATTTGTGCACCGCCGCCGTCAGTGTCAGCCAGTTTGCCGTGGCATACGGAGCTCCATCGCAGTCTTTAACACTGGTAGCATGCCGCGACAGCGTGGACGTGAACCGTATGTGCAGTTGACGGACTTTGAGCGAGGGCGTATAGTGGGCAAGCGGGAGGCCGGGTGGACGTACCGCCGAATTGCTCAACACGTGGGGCGTGAGGTCTCCACAGTACATCGATGTTGTCGCCAGTGGTCGGCGGAAGGTGCACGTGCCCGTCGACCTGGGACCGGACCGCAGCGACGCACGAATGCACGCCAAGACCGTAGGATAATACGCAGTGCCGTAGGGGACCGCACCGCCACTTCCCAGCAAATTAGGGACACTGTTGCTACTGGGGTATCAGAGAGGACCATTCGCAACCGTCTCCATGAAGCTGGGCTACGGTCCCGCACACCGTTAGGCCGTCTTCCGCTCACGCCCCAACATCGTGCAGCCCGCCTCCAGTGGTGTCGCGACAGGCGTGAATGGAGGGACGAATGGAGACGTGTCGTCTTCAGCGATGAGATCGCTTCTGCCTTGGTGCCAATGATGGTCGTATGCGTGTTTGGCGCCGTGCAGGTGAGCGCCACAATCAGGACTACATACGACCGAGGCACACAGGGCCAACACCCGGCATCATGGTGTGGGGAGCGATCTATTACACTGGCCGTACACCACTGGTGATCGTCGAGGGGACACTGAATAGTGCACGGTACATCCAAACCGTCATCGAACCCATCGTTCTACCATTCCTAGACCGGCAAGGGAACTTGCTGTTCCAACAGGACAATGCACGTCCGCATGTATCCCGTGCCACCCAACGTGCTCTAGAAGGTGTAAGTCAACTACCCTGGCCAGCAAGATCTCCGGATCTGTCCCCCATTGAGCATGTTTGGGACTGGATGAAGCGTCGTCTCACACGGTCTGCACGTCCAGCACGAACGCTGGTCCAACTGAGGCGCCAGGTGGAAATGGCATGGCAAGCCGTTCCACAGGACTACATCCAGCATCTCTACGATCGTCTCCATGGGAGAATAGCAGCCTGCATTGCTGCGAAAGGTGGATATACACTGTACTAGTGCCGACATTGTGCATGCTCTGTTGCCTGTGTCTATGTGCCTGTGGTTCTGTCAGTGTGATCATGTGATGTATCTGACCCCAGGAATGTGTCAATAAAGTTTCCCCTTCCTGGGACAATGAATTCACGGTGTTCTTATTTCAATTTCCAGGAGTGTATTTAACCGATTTCAACCAAACTTGGTACATGCGTCACTTGCTGTCTGGAAAGAAGCACTGTCTGTGTAAGAACCACCTACCTCTCAATGAGGTGAAAGTCGGGGTGAGGGTGAAAAGGGGCGTAACTCAGCGCGCGCAGATACCCAGGCTATATACATCCAATATTTGAGCTTGGGAGTACTTAGTGATTTGCAACAAAATTTGCACATAATCTTAAACCATGATGACGTTTTTACTTGCCGACACAACCCACAAAATGGTGAAGAGAAGAAAGTTACCACCTACTACACTTTTGGTATTCGTGGAGTAAGGCTGCAGCACCAGGAATAAGGTTTTAACGTATAACTTCTTTACTGCTAATTCTGTTGCCAATACATTTTGTAGACAGTATCTAGATGTGCCACTAAATGTGCCTGTGAATCTGTATCATTGTTCGACGCATGGTTCAGGAGATATGATGTTACAAACATAGGGACTCGTGAAAATCTCCTGCATCGGGCATTATGTTTTAGTTATTACTTCTTTATTATTAACTCTGTTCGCAACATATTTCACAGACAGTACCCGGCTACACCACTGAAAGTGTCTACAAAATTGTATCAGTGTGTCACGTGTAGTTCAGGAGATACGGCTTCATAGCACTAAAATTCATAAGAACCAGGTTTTCTGTAAATGGAACACAAATTACCAAGATTATACTCATGCAGTGTTTGATAATCAGAACACTTAGTGACTTCTAAGAAACTTTAAACGTAACTTTAAACCCTTATTATACTTTTTCTGGCTTATGTATTTAACGTCATATGTTTAACTCATGCACTTGCAACCGCCTGCTTACCTGAGTGACAACGTGTTTACCAACCACGCAGCGGGCCCGTGTTCGATTCCCGCCCGGGTTGGAGATTTTCTCCACTCGTGGATTCGGTACGGTAGCTCAGCGTGTTGGTTGTAGGGCTAGCTGCCCTCTGTAATAAAAACAAACTAAGTGAATGGATCAACCAAGAACTTTAATGGATGTCACGGGACCTCCGCCCCAAACAAATGGAGCGAACAATAACGAACAAAAATGAGATACAAAAAAAGGAGATTCTTTCATAATCATCACAGACACGCAAATCGCCCAATGTAGCGTCACCTGAAATAAGATTGCGACCAGGGGGCCGAACTTTCCCCGCTAGGGGCATGCCCGTTAACAGTACCATACGATCATTTCATTTCTTTTTTCATTTGTAAAGTAATCAGTCGTTTGACTATGTGCCATACAGCAGTGTTTGATTCTTTAAAGAATCACAGGTTTGCTGGGTATTATATTGGAAGAAATACTGTAGGGTTAAGAACGACATACATCTCATAAGGTTGGTACTGAAAATTGTGGTGTAACTGAGGGACAGCTGGAGCAGTTTCGTCCACATTTTTTTAGGCACGTAGGTTATTATTTGTGAAAAATATTTTCGATTAAAATTCATCGCTAACACTGTTGTCAGCCGTGTGGATAAGAAGGGTGACGTACAAATGTTGGAAAACAAGTGGTTTGTGTTTATTTCATGTATTTAGTTGGTTTAGAATACTTTTGACAATATGAAGTGCAATTTGTCTTGTGTCGTTCATTGTGTCAACAAGACCGCGAGAATTAACAATATGGCGAGCCATTATCTTTGACAACGTGTTTCAGAATTTAAGATCAAGTCAAGCGGCTGAATACCACAGATAAATTTAACAACCTCTCTGGAGTCGTATGACGTAAAACAGCAGAGAATGAGACACATATTATATGTGCAATGTATGTCACATACGCTTTTATTCAATATCTCCTCCTAAAGCCTTAAATCGATTTCAAACACTTGATGCGCATAGTACTTTGGGAAAAAATACTGTGGACGCAAAAACCACAAATCTCCCATTGTGAAGGGAGTGGGGGCAGGGGAGGGTGGTTGATAATGGGGTGATAGAGGAGGAGACAGAAGTGGACAGAGAGAGGGAGGGTGAGGAGACGGATGGACAGAGAACGGGAACGGAGATAGGAAAAGAGAAGGTTAGAAGGAGGCAGAAAGACAGGGAAGGTGAGAGGAGATGGGCAGAAAGAGCGAGGGGAGGAGGAAGATATGGACAGAGACAGAGAGAATGGGTAGAGAGAGTGTGAAGGAAGAGGTGGATAGAGAGAAAAGAGAGAAAGAGACGGAAATAACGAGGGGGCAGGAGGAGATGGGCAGAGAGAGGGGTGGGAAGAAGACGGAGCGAGACAGGAGAGGGGAGGAGATGAACTAACAGAACACTGAAATAAATTATTATCCGGGAAAAGCTTAGTTTCTCCATAGGTAGCTGGGAGCGAAAAAAGTATTTTGGCATTCGGAGGAGAAAATTGGTTGTTGAACGACGTTTCCGGTAGTGGGCACGAATCCCCAACTTTTACATCTACACTAGACCTACAATCCGTCGAAGCCTGTCTATATATTTTCGGTACATATCATAACTGTATATTCACTCATTCACACGTTTATCAGCTACAAGTGAAGAGTGTTTTTTCATCTTCTCAAGTGCCCTGGTTTTAGCTTATATTGTGATTTCAGCTCTATTTTCTTCTCTGAGATTTGTAACACTTTTTTTATTCACGCTAGAATATAGGAGGATTATCTTTTCGTTTTGCGGAAGACCCAGGCTCAGACCAAAAATTCAAGAGATAGGCTACTTGCGCCCATGCCGTGATCCTGGACTTCCAAAAGATCGTGGACACATTTGAGCCCTACCACCAAATGAAAACAGTATGACTGTACAGAATATCACACCACATGCGCGATTATGGTGAAGAGTTCCTAGTAAAAAAAATAGAACAAGTCATTCTTAACCAAAAGAAATATCGAGACGTGTAAGTAACTACGGGCGTACCACAAGGAAGGAAACAGGACCTTTATACGGCACAACACGATTTATATAGATTGGAGAAAACGTCCGAAGTTACGTGAGAACTTTCATTGATGATGCTGTTTTATACATCACCATGTTTGAAAACTGTAGCTATATGGAGGAGGACCAGCAATGGATCCGTGCTCGGTGCAGGGATTGGTTATTGATGTTCAACAAAAACAAATGTAGCGTATTGTGCATAAACAGGGAGACTGTATTATTGCACGATAGCAAAAGATTCACTGGATGCCGTCACAGATATTAAATATTTTGAAGTATGTGGACCAAGCAACTTTGAGTGGAACGACCGTATAATACTAATCGCAGGTAAAGCAGACGCCAGACAGTGAGTCATTTGAGGAGTGTCCAGGAAACGTAGTCCATCCTCGCTCGAGCAATCCTTGAATACCGCTCGTCAGCCTGGAATCGTTACCAGATAGGTTTGACAAACGAAACAGACGGGACGCAAAGAAGAGCAGTTTGGTTCTTTGTAGGTTCACTGAACTGGCGCGAAAGCGTCAGGGAGGAGCTCAGCCAATTCCGGTAGCAGATGCTGCAAGAGAGGCGTTGTGCATCAGATGTGCCTCAGTGTTAGGCTTCCCAAAGCGTACGATCCTAGGAGACTGAACCAGTGTATCGCTTTCTTCAACGTGTATCTGGTCAAATATTCTCATGTTGAAAAATGAGAAGGAGCGATGTATTTTACGTGATAAAAACTTTCTGTAGCTAATCACAACCAGTTTCGTCAGACTTTGCTGTCATCCTCCGATCTTCTAAAAGACCATGAAGGTAAAATTAGAGAGATCCACTCTCACAAACAGGCTTATCAGATATCATTATTTCCGTGGACCCTTCATGACTTGAACAGAATCAGTGGTACACAACGTACGCTTCGTCACACACCATGAAGTGGCTTCCGGAATACAGGTACAGATGTGGAATTGCAAACGATATATACGTTTTTATGTCTTCTGTTGAAATGCGAGGTGTTATGAAAATATCAAGAAAAAATTTATGATGTTATTACAAATTGTGGCGTACTTTACAAATTCTGTTTTAAATACCTGAAAAGAAGAAGTCGACGTAGCTTGTTAAGGTTTCATCGTGTCTATCTTACGGTTCGTTACCTGCAGGCTATATTCCCTCAAATAAAGGACATTCGTTAACTGTAGCTACTTAGTTATCAAATTAATCTCGACGTAATCTTTGCTGTGGGTCGACTGGAACTTTACTTATTTACTTTCTACGTTCTACACACTTCTGTATAGCACACCAGCACACCGCTTGGTCGATACGTAGAAGTGGAGATGCCGAGTTCCTGATGCTTAATTAAACAACACGCTGTAAATATGCTAGCGAATGTGCGTTTGCGGAAGTGTGTACCGAGTAGCGTTCAATTATATAAGCAGCGCGGTAGTGCTCGCTGAATTTTGGATGCGGCGCTACTAACCATACCGTGTCACACCAATGGCCCTCCCCTCCACCTCCCCCCCCCCCCCCCAAACCTGTTCTCTGGCAGAATGAGCCACGGTGTCGCAGGCGAGGGCACTGCCATCCCGAGATAGAGCAGAAAGACCTTGCTCTACCTGATAACCGGCGCGCGTCATCGCAAGGCAAACATTTTTGCTCGTTCTGGTATCGCATTAAAGTGTTGGCCGCGAGGAGACGATGCGCAAGTGCAGATATGTGAACTCTCATTAATTATGGCACGTTCACTGTCGTGAGTCTAACTATCGGCCAAGTAAAGGAGCTTGTATTTGAGCAATGAAAAGTATAAATAATTTGATAATAGGTGTTTCTCGTCAAGAAACGCTGATGCGAACTCCCTGCGTCACTGAAAACTCTTCCTCTTTATGATAAGGAATATACGTAACAGGTAACAGCGATCAAAACTAGGTACACAATGTGATAAAAAGTATCTGAACATCCCTATATAATGCAGAACTGACACACTATATGTCAGACGTGGCGGGCCCGCCGGTATAAAACGAGGTCGGGAGTATTGTCAGAAGTCGAGCAGGAACGGTAAAAGGGGATGTACAGGAGAGTACAGTAGATTCGAACGTGGACAAATCACTGAATGTCACCTGAGTAGCAGATCCATCAGGGACATTTCAAACCCCCTACAGCTGACGAAGTAAACTGTTGGCTATTTGGCTGTGAAGTGGAAGGGAAAAGAACGACGACAGCTAAATCGAGACTAGGCAGAGATCATGTACTGACTGTTTTACCATCGAGCACTGATGAGAGTGGTTGCAAGAATTGCATGAAATTAGCAGGAGCAATTCCTCGTGAGTTCCAGACTGCTCTCAGCAGCCTAACTAGCACAATAACTGTGTACAGGTACTTAACATAACGCAGTGAAATGGTCGAACAATTTTTTACTAGCCACACTTTGCGTGGTTGTTACTGAGTAACGCTTCCGGCGGTGTAAAGAACGACATCCCTGGACGGAGGATAAGTGGAAACGAGAGATTCAGACTGATGAATAGCCCTACACCCTGCGGAAATCCGGAAGAAGTGTATGGCTTTAGCGAATGTATGGAGAACGTCACCTACCATCAAGTGTAGTGACAACTGTGAAGAACGGTAGTGATGATCTTTCGGTGTGGCGGTGTTTTTAGTTGTAAATTTGTGGGTCCATTATTGTGCTTAAGAAAACGCTGAATGAGAAATGATGACAACAGTGATTACAGCACTGTATACTGCCTGCAGTACAGGAACAATTTGGAGACGACGGTTCTTTCTACCAGCGTGACAAACCATTCAGTCATAAAGCAGCATATGTCAGGCAATAGCTTGTGGACAATAAACGTTCCTGAAATGGACTAGACTATCCAGAGTCGCAACCTGAACTTAATGGAACACCTTTGGGATGGGTTAGAGTGTCGACTTCGCTTCAGACGCCAGCGTCCAGTACGACGTAACTGCTCTGGTTTTGGCTGTTGAGGAGCAATAGGTTGCCATCCCTCGACAGACATTCAGATACCTCTCTGCAAGTGTCACCATTAGAGCTGAAGCCGTGGTAGAAGCGAGCGGTGAACACACCCCGTATTAATGTCCTGTAATAGGTGACCGGATAATTGTGGTCAGGTAGTGTGCAGCAGCACGTCGCGAATTACTGTCTAGAAACTCTCCTGAGAGTCACCACATGCCACTCCACAAATATATCTGAATATATTATGAATTCCGTTTATCAGTGGTTTGGGCTAACTCAGCTTGAATGAATGATTACACACGGTCCAGTCACATTAACGTGACCACCTGTCAAAATCCTAAAAAACTACTTTTTACAGCGCGGATTTCTGCGACACGTGCAAGAAGAGATTCAGTTACATTTGTGAGTACTACCAAACCATCAGATGAAAAGGTCATTGTTGCTAAATGTTGGTACGAATTGTTTACAGGAGAATGGAAAACTGTCTGAATCCGACCTCCGTGAAGATCAGCTTGCGCTCCGGAGAAATGTTGGAACCCGCGAGGCAGTATTCACAATACAACTTATCTTCGGATCTTCGTAGACGGAAACCTTCGATTGTAGAGAGGGAGAGAGAGAGAGAAAGAGGGAGAGAGAGAGAGAGAGAGAGAGAGAGAGAGAGAGAGAGAGAGAGAGAGAGAGAAATATTTCAACAATGTCACTTTAATACACTCCTTGGAATTCTGAAGGTAGCAATGATAAAATACTGGGAGGGAAACATTATTAACAACTTGTCTGAAACGATGCTGGAGTTATAAGACTTGTACGCCTTGGTAGCTGCAGAGTCAGCGCGCGGATTGTTAAGGAAAGGAGCCAGGGTTCGATTCCCGGTAGGTCGGCGATTGTCTCCGAACGGAGACTGGGTGCTGCGTTGTTCTTACTTTAGTACCGTCACAGCTGAGATTTCACTAGGGACATGGCTGAATTGGAACGGCCTGAAAGCCAATAAATGAATGGAACAAAAGGTATGGTTGAGAAGGGAGTGGGACTGGCTTGTAGCCCAGTCCTGAAGTTATTCAGTCTGTACATTCAGCAAGCTTTGAAGGAGAACAAAGATATATTTGGAAAAGGGACTGTCGTCTGCCGATAACTTTTTGATTGCCTCAGATCCAGCAAATGACTTGGAATATCAGACTGAGGGAATCGACAATGTCGTTAAAAGACGATATGTGGTGTTCACAAACAACAGTAAAACAAGTGTACTGGAATGCAGCCGATTTAATTCAGGTGACTCTTAGAGCATTGGATTTGGAAATGAGACAGTAAAAGTAGTAGATTGGTTTTGTTATTTGGCAGGTATAATGAATGCTGATTGGCAAAGTAGCGAAGGTGTAAAATGTAAACCTGCATTAGCAAAAAAGACGATTGTGAAGGAGAGAAATATCAAATTAAATTTAGTCTATAGTCGTTTCTAAAGGTATTTTTTGGAATGTATCAGGTTTGGAAATGAAATATGGACGATAATCATTTCAGACAAGAAAAGAACTGTAGCTTCTAAACGTCCTGCTACAGAAAAATGCTGAAGAAAACATGCGTAAATCGAATAGCTAATGAGCTACTTTATGGCGCAACCTGTATATAAGAAAGGATCTATTGATGAGACACATCCTGAGGCAGCAAGGAAGAGTCAGTTTGGTAATTGAGGGAATTGGGGGGGGGGGGGGGGGGAAGGGAGAGGGTAATACTGCAGCGGGAAACCTAGTCATTAGTCATGGATACAGTATGGAGGTTGTAATGGATGGAGATGCAGTAGTACCATAGAGTGGGGTAAGTCTTCGATGCGGGTAAGACCGCTCAACACTTGTATCCCAGTTTCAATAATACGGCAGTTGGCTATGCTGCAGGGCACGAAACAGCCTCTGTGTCTGACTTTTTGTTGCCGCAGTTTGGTTGTTGTCCCGGTGCTAACTGCTGCGCAGGCGTTAAGAATTGTTTTACGTTATTTTCATATAAAATTGTATGTTGCGGAATTAAACTATAACTCAATCAATAATGGGATTACGAATTTTAACTTGGTTCCATTGCCTACTACGATGTACTGGCAGTCTTGTGATATATTAACACATCGATATTCCTACAAAGCGTTTCCATGTGCAGACGAAAACTGCAGTCCCATATTGCGGGGCAAGACTACGCCTCGTAGGTGGGGTAAAACTGCGCAGCGCATAAACTTACCATATCCATTATAATTATCAGATTTTGCGTTGATATGGAGCTAGAAATGGTTATGAACGTTACAGGTGGATATTAAACACCGGTAGTAGTCTTCAAAGAGTAACTCTGTTTCTATTTTAGCGCTTACAAAAGGAAAACCGAACGGAAGCCATGCACTCAAGAAATGCTGGAAACTTCAAAAGAGGGCTTGAAAACAGGAATTCTAAGCGACAAGCAGCGGGGAAACTTGGAATAAGGAAACCTGCCCTCAGAAATCGCCTTAAAGAGGTGCAAGGAACTTTCAAGCGCACTTTTATCTCTATATTTTTAATTTTGGAGACAGTTACCTACATATAGATAAGCTTAAAATTAATTTTCGTTCTGGGATTCGGGGTAAACAAACTAGAAGATTCGGAAGACCTTTTAATCATGATCAGGATATGGAACTCGGCGAACACTGCAGATATTTTGACAGCTGCTATTGTGGTATCACACTGAAAGCTTTCAGAAGATTAGTTTACGACTACTCCGAGAGGAATAATATAAAAACAAAATTTGCCAAAATCACTAAGATGGCCGGAAAGGACTAGGCTTATGATTTTATGTAGAAACGAAACCTTAGCCTTCGCATCTCATAGAAAAGCAGTCATAGATGTGTGATGGGACTCAACAAACCACAAACGAGCATCTTCTTTGATAACCTTTCGTCGCTAATGGAGAGAGATAAAAACGAACCCCACCGCATATTTAACATGAATGAGTCGGAGGTTACAAGTGTTTCTGAGAAAATTCTGAAAGAGATTGCAACATACCGCTAGAAGCACATAGGCTAAATTGTAACTGAATAGTTGTCTGTTGTATGGGAGCTGGGAGAAGGTCTATCGCTCCAGGAATAGTATTTCTTTGGAAAAGGATGAAGGAGAGTTTGAAGAATGGTGCCCCTCTTGCGCCACCAATGATGTGTTCGGACATTGGGTACAGCAACTCAGATCTGTAGCTTACATGGTTACAACATTTTGAGAAACATGCACAGCCAACAGAAGAAAATCCGGTATTGTTAGTTTTGGACAGTCACTCCTTACATTTGAGCCTGAATGTCGTCTTTTATTGCAGGGACCATAACATTCACGTGCTTAGCAGTCCTCCAGACAGTAGCCACAAACTGCAGCTTTTTCAAGCCGATGAAGGATTTTTATTCACAAGAATGCGACCAGTGGTTCATTAACCACCTGTATATGTCATTATTAAGGAATTTATTGCTGAATTGTTAGGAAATGCGTATCAAACGACGGCCACAATGAAGAAGGTAACAAAGGCGTTCAATATATGCGGCATTTATCCAATCGATCGTCACATATTCACCGAGGAAGATTTCCTTACCTTAGACTGTTAGAAACCAAAATGACAAATTTAATGAGGCATCCAAGGTTGAAACTGGACCTCCCCAGAGCAAAATTTCACAGATATCCGCAAATGAACCACAACCAGAACCAAATATGTACATTTCCCCAAAAGAAATAAATATTTTGCCAAGAAGAAAAGATTGCCAAAAAAGACAGAAGAAAGGGAAGGAGCCGCAAACAGTATCCGGGATCCCATTCAGGAAGCAACTGGAATCCCAATCGCCAGGACAAGAAATAAAGACACCAAAGAGGGAACTGTTTGATTTAGATCAAGCATACAAAAAGATAGCAAAGCCAAGTTTATATGCGTCGACAGAAAAATCCACAAATTTTTCACTATCCAGGCTATACTAAAAAGTAGAATAATCCACCAAACAGAAGATTGGATTCAATGTCTCAAGTGCGAGGAATGGTAGCATGAATCTTGTTATGAAGGTGCTGGACACTTTATTTGTTATCTCTCCTAAATAGCTTTTCTTACGATTGGAAAATTTTTGCAGGTTTTTGTGCACAGGCCCCAGAATTGTTCATTACTTAACATCTTGTATCAACAGTAACCGTTATATGCCGATAAACAATGCATACAATGTTTATGCACGCTGTAAATTAAATAAAGAAGAATAACTGACTGGCACATACGTTTTTCTCATTTAATAATTGTGCGCAAATCTATTCCACTAGAAGCGCACTCTTACCCCACAGACAGGTAAGACTGTGCATTTGCATTACTTTTTTTACTAAGTGCGAAATACAGTTTAAATTGTACATATGACTTTCGCACTCTGTTATATAACAGGCAAAATTCAGATGAAATGGCAGTTAAAACGGAACTGTAATTTGTGAAGTTCCTTCAGTATACTGCTAATTAAACTTGAAGTGCTCAATCTTGCTCCACTGTTCTCTATTGGAAGTTCAAAGGGACTGCAGAGGATACACTGGTGTGGAGAGCTCCATCAAACGAGTAGTCGGACTGAATACTGTAACACTAACACAGATGTAATTTCCGTCTGGATTGTCTCATGAAGTTACAGCATACAACACTGTCTATGACGACTGGACCGCCAGAGAGAACAAAGCAACGCATTGCTTAGGCGTTGGGCTGATATTCAAGAGAACTGGGTTTCATATGTGCTCGGTCGATACAGTTTTAGATTGTCCCTAATGAGACAAATGCCTGGATGATTGCTTTGAAAAGTGCTAGACAATAGACGATATCTTGTCTGGTCATTATCGCTCGAGATAAGGCTCAGTGTTTAATAAATATTTTATCAATGAAACATTAAATCTTAATGTCCTTTGCGTCCCCCGTATGCAAGTATTAATTTCAGAAGCCTAATTCGTGCTCTGTGAGAGGAGAAGTCTGCAGACCTTTATTTGTACACTCTAAGAAAAATGACGCACCAAATGGAATGGAAGTCGGTAGATGCGATGCACACGTACGGACGACCATACGATTACAGTTTTAGAAAAAAATGGATGATCTATTTAAAAGAAAGAGCTTCACAAATTGAGTAAGTCAGTAACGAATTCGTTCAGTTCTGGACCTTATGCAAGCAGTTACTCGGCTTGGCATTCATTGATAGGTGTGCTGGAGGTCCTCCTGAGCGATATCGTGCCAAATTCCGTATACTGGGGCTTTAGATTGTCAAAGTCCCAAGATAGTGGGAGGTCTTTGTCCTTAATGCTCCAAACATTCTCAATTGGGAAGAGATCTGGCTATCTCTCAGGCCAAGGTAGGGTTTGGTAAGCATGAAGACAAGCAGTGGAAACTATCGCTGTGTACGGGCGTACATTGTCTTGCTGAAATGTAAACTCAGGATGGCTTGTCATTAAGGACAGCAAAATGTGACGAAGAATATCGCTGACGTACAGCTGTGTTGCGAAGGTGCCGAAGGCGGCAACCAAAGAAGTTATGCTATGAAAGAAATGGTATTCCAGACCATCACTCCTCGTTGTCGGACCGTGTGGCGAGGGACATCCATGTTAAAATCCCAGCGCTCTCCGGGACGTCTCCAGACACTTCTTTGGCCTGGAATCTCGTTGACTGGAGTAAAACTGTCTTCAGTGATGAGTACAACCCGAAATGAGCCTATGATCGACGAAGACCTGTGTGGAGACGCCCTGAATAGCGAATGGATACCAACCTAGCTGTCACCCGTTTCATTTCATAGCGGGCCTTAGGCTGCCATCCGCGAAATCCTTACGTCACAGCGATATGTCGATGACACTACACCCAGTTTTCTTGCCCTTCATGACAAGCCATCCTGGACTTACCCTTCAGTAAGACAATAACCGCCCGAACGGTGAGATTTTCTACTGTTTATCGTCGTCTTTTCCAAATACTGCCTTGGCCAGTAAACTCGCCGATCTCTCTCCAGTTGAGAACTTTTAGAGTAGTATGAGCAGGGCCATCCAACCAAGTAGGGATTTTAGTGATCTGACGCGCTAATTGCACAGAATGTGGCACGGTGCCCCTCGGGAGTATCAATCAGTTCCAATCCGAGTAACTGTTTGCACAAGGGCCGAAGGTGGAGCAACACGTTATTGACTTGCTCAGTTTGTGAAGCTCTTTCTCTTCAGTCGATCATCCAGTTTTTCTGACAACGTAATCAATTGTTTGTCTGTACTTCTACACTACATCTACTTATTTCCGCTCCATTCGGACAATTCCTTTTTCGCGTGTCTATTTCTTTTCTTTCTTTTATTTGTCTTAGAGTGTATTTTACCCTATCCCTGGGCTCTGATCTCATGAAGAAACTGTCTCTTACATACTTGTCCATACAAACACTGAGGAGACAGACGTAACTGGGCTGTTTTGGTTAACTAGACCAGTTATGAATTCGAAGTATTTGCGTCTTAAAGTAGTAAATGTCAGACAAAGAAACTAAGCCAGTATTATTTACATGTATCTCGTGTTACTGGGGCATGTAACTGTTGCCGTGTGCACGCCTCATCCAGCTGCAGTGCACAGTGTAGACCTCTAGAGATGCCCATCTGTGAGAACGCAGCCTTGAGCGCGGGCACCGAGGCGGGTCCGCGGTTCGCCGCTGGGAGCTGGCAGCCAGTGACCTGTGCCGGCGACCACTCGAGCGAGGTCGGGCGTATTCAAACGCGGCGGCCAACGCCCGCGGCGGGCGAGTCACCAGGAAGGAGAGGATAAGGGACGAGGACCCGCGTACAATAACCTGATGACGTCAGCGCGTCATTGCGCCGCGCACGGCCGAGCTGCGCGGCGGCGCTCTCAGCTGCATTCTCTTGTGCACGTCCGCGCCGTACTTGCTTTCATGGTCAAAGTCATACAGTTTAATGTTGAATGTACAGTGCGCAACAGAGTTAAAGGATCACTCTTTCGAAACACCACAGATTGTAAGTTCTGTTTCGCTCGGGGGGGGGGGGGGGGGGGGGGGGGGAGAGAGAGGGTGGCGGGGTGGAGGGGGCTGGAAGGGTGCTGAATTATCATGTCCGTGAATAAAACGGCCAAGGGAACTACAAAAACTCCCCAATCCGACAACACTTACTGCGCCACCCACGCTCCTTTGTTGAGCACGTTATAAATGTATCTGTCAGAAATTTTGACACTAAATCAGCCTTGTCGTTGCTCTACCGCCTGCGGGTTAGGCAACCCCTTCGACACTGTTTGGGTGCAGTATGTCTACCTTCACACATAGAGCAGCCGCACCGCTGAATTTGTTTCGAAGTTTCCAACAGGTATCTTTGTAGCGTGCTCAACGAAGTAGTGTAGGTAGCACTGAGGGTGTTGTTGTCGAATTGAGGGCTCTTACAGGGACTCTTTGTCGTTTTACTGACGCACATGTAAATGTTTCACTACCGCACGATAGCACTACAGAAGGGCGGAGATCCAGAGTGTTGAAAAAGCACAACTACACTTTGCTGCTTCGGATCACGTTCAAATTTCGTCGAATGGTTTTGAATGGTACCTGGTCGTTCCAACCTGTACATGAGAGTAAAAATTGTGGTTGCGCTGCACTCCGAAGGGCATCGGTCACGTTCAATGGGGGAGCAGCCCCACAATGTCCTTAAGAAGAGTTTAAACATCCGAGAGTGAAATCGGTGTCAAAGGTTGTCAGCCGCGCGGGATTAGCCGTCCGGTCTCAGGCGCTGCAGTCATGGACTGTGCGGCTGGTCCCGCCGAAGGTTCGAGTCTTCCCTCGGGCATGGGTGTGTGTGTTTGTCCTTAGGATAATTTAGGTTAAGTAGTGTGTAAGCTCAGGGACTGATGACCTTAGCAGTTAAGTCCCATAAGATTTCACACACATTTGAACATTTGATCAAAGGTTGTCAACAACATCTTCCTGCTGCTCATCGGATTGTGAAATGTCATTATCGACGGCAAATGCGTGCGAATTAACGCCCCAGGAAAAGGACGCCCTTTATGAACCCCCCTCTGGCCTTTTCACGTCGGCTCTGAGCTACCGTGTGTCTGAAATGTTTTCCTAGACTACCCATAAGTTAACCATGTGATTTCAACACTGTGTGTCATGTGTCTGACCTCTATCTCAGAAATGTCAAAAGATGGAGTGAAATGTGCATAACAGGGGGTGTGACGGCCTTCCCATAGTATGTCACGTCCACAGGGACGCAGGGCAGAATTGCGGCGAAATCTTGCGCCAATGTGATTTAATTAACCTATCTCACAGATCACAGGAACTTCTGAGCTGTGACCTTTTCTCCATGTGTCGACAGCTTGCTGTCTGAAGTGGCGTCGAGGCCGAGGGTGCCGCAGGGAGCCATGCTTTTTCACCATTATGGAGGAAGATTGTAGACACCTTTGATCCAAATTTCACACTTATCCCCCACAGTGGGAGACAGTAATGTGGTTTCCAAAAAGTACGCATTTAATTCATTCGCGCAGTGTGTTTTAAGTTAATTTACGAAATAATTTTTAATTCCCCTTTCACCTTTTATTAATATTTACTAGCAAGAAGCATTTTGATAGCAAGCTGCCACCGTAAGGTACATTCAAGTTACATGTACATCATATTAATGTAAAGTGTAACTGAGATTATTTGCTGGATGTGTCAGTGAGGTAATGTATACTCATCAGCAAAAAATCAGGGCCACTGTAGACATAACGGCAAAAAAATGGGACCATTTGGCAACAGTAGCACAAAAACTGGACCAAGGTGTGACATCTGACAGAGGAAGCGGCTCATTGATTCAGGAGATCCGAGATATCCGACGTTCAGACTGTATTCACCTATGCCCTGTGTTCTAAGGATTGATTACTTTACATCACCGATTGCGGACCTGAAAATGTTTGAATCACAGTTACAGCATCTGGATGCCAACAAATATGAGGCACAGAAGATATAAAAGTGTTAAGATGCACTTACAGCAGTGTACTATCCACCGTTAAGCCTTGACAAAGAATGAAAGACCAGTTTCACTAACTAGTAATTTTTTCCTGAAATCGCTCGTATTCGTCTTTTCAACCTGAAATGATAACTTTACACGTTTCAAACTGAAGACAAAAGCTACAAAATTAAGTTCGACAAGAATTTTGACTCAACTATTCAAGGAGACTGCCGTGATGTTGCTCTCTTATGGCGTTATGTTTGCAGTAATGGGATGCTGATCTGAAGATGCTGGGTACAAAACTACATGTTTCCGCTTTTTTAAAAATTGTTTGTACGATTTCACTAGAATGAAATTTCCGACAATGGTTACCTGCATTGTGAAATTGACTATGAGAGTAACGAAATTTCTGACCGCACTGTATGTCAGCTTCGCCAAACTCAAATATTGTTCTTCGAGTAATTAAAGTCACGAGAGATACGGTGCGTGATGCCAGAGAAAATTTCTACCCGTAAAAGCAGCTTTTGGAGAGTTATTCTCAAAAGATAGAACCGAACGTGAAATCATTATTAGTTTAGTTTAATAAATGTTACGAATTCGTACAGATAACATCTAATAGATATTACTTATAAGTGTTTAGAAGTACTGATTACATTTTTCCAGCAGCTGACAAGTAAGGATGTTACGAGTACTTGTGTGCCTTAATTGTCATTAAGGCACTCGTGGTCACATTTTTATGAAATTAGTAACATAACGTTACTGGATCACCTGCTTGTCATAAAATTTAACTCTAACAGATAAAGTTTGTTACGGACTTCTAGAAATAAGTTATGCCCATATTTGAAAGCTTTACAGAGGAGTTCGACCTCTAATGCTCGTACCTCGAGTAATGAGGTAAGTGTAATTAATGGGCTTTTAGTTCGGTATAGTTCGTTAAATACAAAACAAACATTGTGGTAAAAGAATGAAAACAGAAAAAATCTACCTTTCTGTCGCTTATACAGTTAACCGAAACGTGGTATAACAGTACTCCACTATATACATAAAAATTTCGTCAGTCACAGGTGCCTAACAATTATTTCACTTTCCATTCCGATGACTAAAATACTTACAAAAGATCCGGTGCAACGGTAATTCTGTGCAGTTTCCACTAACCTTATAAGGCAAACAAGTCTCCAATTTCTTCATGGGTTTCCTGCCTCGGGCATGGATGTGTGTGATGTCCTTAGGTTAGTTAGGTTTAAGTAGTTCTAAGTTCTAGGGGACTGATGACCTCAGAAGTTAAGTCCCATAGTGCTCAGAGCCACTTGCACCACTCTTCATGGGTTTGTAGTATTATTCAGGTATTCGTCACATCGCCATTCCAGAAAAACAATGACATAACTGTCAAAATGAATAGTTTACAGAAGTAGGAAACCAAACAACACTTTTTAAAAACTTCATAAAACAACAGTAAAATTATCTATGGAATTGAAATTTGTCCTAATTGCGGTTCTAAGTGTTCTCTACAAAATACAAAAATTATTTCCTTCAAACAACATCCCAATCACCCCTTTACAACCCTTTAAGTAAATGTGTCATTGTTCTTCCGACATTGTTATCGAAATTAACAAAGACGACTAAAGAGGGTGTGTGGGCAAAAAATAAGTATATCTGTAAAGCATAATTTTTTGTTCACTCTTACAATTTCATTATTTTATTATAATTTTCGTTATTTGCATCTTGTAACTGACATAAAATTAAATACTAAGTGAAATAAAGAAGTTACAAATGACATTAAAGCAACAAATTACATTCATGTGGGAAGAGAATCATAGAAGGCCTTGTAATATTTAGGAATGATGTTGCTGTTAACCAAATTTTTTCCATCTAGAGTTTTGTTTCCTGAGAAGGTCGTTTTTGTAGTATAAGCAGGTTTCAGATCCAAATTACTTCCAACTACATTCCCTGTTAAACGCCTCTTTCTCCCTTTGAGCTATACGTGTACCCACCTTGACTGTTTGTAGCTGTTCTTATAATGAAACACATCACTTTCCTTTTCTCATCGAAATAATTTAATTTCAGACACTGAAAATACTCCCGTCAACGTCCTTGGCCATGTAAGGAGCCATCTCATCATGCAAAGCTTTATGTTACTGAAATTTGAAAAACCCATTTCTCTAAGCTGTAGCAGACTTCCCTCCTTTTTTGCATTTCGGATGACTGATATGTATTGATCGGGCACATAAATTGGCCCCGACTTCTTAACACTCTAAACTGCTCTCTCAATGATGCTGTGAACTGCGTCTCTTTCGATCAGGGTGTAACCACGAATCAAATACTTGTGCGTAACGGGCCGAATATCCAGCCTTTGTACTGCATACAAATACGTTGGAATCATGTATCTGAAATAAAAGAAAAAGAAAATTTTAATCAATACGATTCTTACAATAGAAACATATTGTTACATGATTTCTGTGAATCACAGTGTGAATTTATGGTACTTTCTTGTTCTTCTGTTGCCGTCCACAACTGTCGGAATAAAATACATCCATCCCAGGAAGATTCTTGGGTAACTCTTTTAAGATATTGTAAGACACAAGTTGCTATTTCTACCACGCCTCTGTTTCCAATGGCCTCGTGCCAAAAAAAGCAGGTAGTTTTGTCGTTTCCAATCTCAGTGACCTGCAACAAAGAACAAAAATAAGCAGAACAAACTTCAAGAGTAATAATAGCTAGTGAAAAAAATGTATGCATGTACATCTACTGTGAAATTGTAACAGCTGAGCCTCGACTTGTAGAAAAAGGCAAATGTTTGTAACGTTGGTACCGGTAAGACAGCTTGTAAATTATAAACAGCAAGTTGTATCTTCTTATTTTGAGCCAACTCTTTATGCAAGTTTTTTTCTATGCGACTCTATTTTTTTTCCTTCTGAGGTTCTTGAAACGCTTTTGTAGCTTTCCCTTGTGTTCATCTGTAGCATTTTTGTAAGCTTCACACTGGTCGCACTGATCCTTCTCTGGAACCAAAAATCCGACATTAAATTCGGTATTGAATATATGCGCGTAGGCGTCATAATTCGCAGCTGGCAGGTTAGCGGAAGATCGGTCTTACGAGTAATTTCAGTGCATTTCTGCGATGGATAAGCCGACATCGATGAATTCTCTTGTTGTGTCACTTCTTACATAGTGACTCTCAATATGGGGAATTGAGTTTATGTGATTCCTAACTGATTCCAAGGTTTCTGGAGCAGTTCTTCCATGTTGTCCCCTTTTGTCCACAGGTGCTGTCTCAGTCTCAGCCCATTTCGCTTCGGATTTGTCTTCTGGTTATTCCCAAAACTGTTTATCAGAAATGTTTTGCACACACGAAACTCTGCTCATTTTCCACCAAGTAGAAAATACAATTCGGCTTTTTAGGTTCTTGGGCAGTAATGCGACGATATTTGAGAACGAGTGTTTCAATGCATGTATTTAGAAAATACCGTTGTCTTTGTAACGATCCCAGTGCCCAGTAATTCGTGAACAGTTGACATCTATAGTTACTTTCTGTGTACAAGAGGTGATACATTTATCTGTACACGGAGCACCCATTTTTTGAGTTTTGACAATTTTACCCGCACGTGATGCATAACTTTTCCCACTGTGTCTCAACGTTCTGGCTTTTACTTTGCCCCAGTTGCCAACATTTCGAATTCTTCTTTTAGGCTTTTTAATGTGAGATTTTTCCTTATGGACGACTGATTTTTCATTTAAATTAGACGACTCAGCTCTGCTTGATGGCTGATAACTGTCACTTGAGTCAGAGGACAAATCAGAACCGCTATCGAAGTACTGCTCGGCAAAGCGGATGTTATTGGCACCATTTTCAATACTGATATTGTTACAATTGCCCTTTCAACCACATACACATTTCAAGCTTCCAGCAATTGTCTTACCTTGGATTTACATTTTGATGATGATGACAATGGCTCCACCTTGCTCACTTGCTTGTCTGTTATTTCACAGTGTGGGCTTGATAGTTGTTACTGTATACTGCTCACCCGTGCTTGTGGTTCACTTATCATGCAACAGTTTATTTCCATTGTTCCTTTATTAGCCTCCGCTAGCCCTTGAAGAACAAGTCGCATAATCTTCTTTGCTCGTTCGCCTATTTTTACCCCTATAAAACAGAAATGAAATTGACTTAAATGTATTAAAAAGCCATTTTGTTCACATCAAAATGACGCGAAGAACAATTCTGACGAAAAAGTTATTTAACAGTTGAGGAAACAATGACGCTATCAACAATCACGACGCAGAAGTTATTCAAACATCGGGAAAACAATGACGCAATGTACTCTTACGTCGTTATTGCACCAAGAATTTTAGTAGAAACGATTCTCGGTCCGCAGTATTCATAACTTGTGTCGTTGTTTCACTGGATACGTTACTACACTCACCAAAATGAAACACCAACTGACATTTACGACAATGTTCTTCCCAACCCAAGTCACAGCAGGCGATATTTCCACAAAGACGCAACTACCCTGCACTACATATAACACAGTTCTGACGAACTTTCACTGCTTGCGTTACCTTTTTGTGAGATGACCGTGGCAATAACCTCGATTTGGTGAATTTTGCAGTTGTGTCCTTGTTCTTCCGATATAAGGTTCATGTCTTGGACGCGAATTCTGGAACACTATACATCATGGGCCTGCCCCTGTAATTATTTACAAAATAACTGACAACAGACTACCTGCCCCTAAAAGAAAAAAATACAGAAAAAGCGAGGAATAAGATGGCGATATGAGGGCCTGTCATGAGTTGAACCACGAGTACAATGGTAACTACAGCGTGCGACACATAGCAGTTGATAAATTTGGCAGAGACCTTTGAACAATCGCGGTATATTAAATGCTAGAAACAAACATAACAGATAACTGTAGATGAACAAACGAAGACATCATTGGACGTCGTTAATCATGTCCTGGGTTAAATTCGAACCGTTTACCCCCAGTTAATTGTATTACACTCGTGGTGCTGACTATGGATGTTTGTGACTTATGTCAGACGAAGTATGATGATCTGATTTTGTTTATCTTTCTTGTTATGCTGATGATGTCGAAGGTGTTTACAGCAGTTTTTTTCGACCACACGGCCTGCCCTCCAGTGAGAGCCTAGCTGCAGCTGCACAGCGTTCAGCAAACACCTGCAGTATACAAATCAAGTGACTAGCCATCACATCTGGCACACTTATGAATTTTTATGTGTCATGGATTCACACGGTAGTGATTAAGTGACAGTAACGTTCACTGTCAAAGAATAAACAAAATCGCCTCAAGGACGACTATGGGAATCGAGGTTGACGGCGTATTGGGAACTGTGGATTAAATTTTCATCTGTGCGACGACTGGAATCTCAGAACGTCAGGGTGTATTCCTAGATTCGAGCTGTGGACTTAACAAATGTATGGTCTTCAGGCCAAACCGACAACAACCCGAGACACATTACATGTATGTCTGCTATAGATATTTCCAGTGCACATGAATCTTTTTCCTTTTGTTTAGCAATTAGGCGTTGGACACATGCGTGCTACAATATGTCCTATTCTCGAAATTAGAATTGGACAATTGCGCAAAACAACGATTCAGTGTGTTTTTTCGTCAAAAGACGACACAAACACTGTAGAAAAATCACCGTGCCTTGGAATACATTTCTAACCAGCGATCTCCGTCTTACCACGTTACTTCCATGTGACACAGGAGGTGGCCAAACATACTTCTCTTTATTTGGACATACATGTCTTACAGATACTGGTCTCGGACAAATGCTTGCTTTAGACACGAACTACTGTGTGTTAAAAATTCAAGCTAAGTTTCTTAAGAACTAGTTCGTAAATGAAACTTCCTGGCGGATTAAAACTGTGTGCCGGACCGAGACTCGAACTCGGAACCTTTGCCTTTCGCGGGCAAGTGCTCTACCAACTTTTTATTTCTTTTTTTTTTTTTTGCATTTTATTCATTGTTGATCGTCGTGTTCGGTCGTTGCGGACGTCGCAAGACATCCTGTTCAAGTTCGGTGGTTGAGCCTTCCACTCAGTTTTTTATTACAGAGGCCAACCGGCTCTCTGGCCGGACACGCTGAGCTACCGTGTCGGCTCCAACTGAGCTACCCAAGCACGACTCACGCCCCGTCCTCACAGTTTTACTTCTGCCAGTACCTCGTCTCCTACTTTCCAAACTTTACAGAAGCTCTCCTGCGAACCTTGCAGAACCAGCACTCCTGAAAGAAAGGATATTGTGGAGACATGGCTTAGCCACAGCCTGGGGGATGTTTCCAGAATGAGATTTTCACTCTGCAGCGGAGTGTGCGCTGATATGAAACTTCCTGGCAGATTAAAACTGTGTGCCGGACCGAGACTCGAACTCCGGACCTTTGCCTTTCGCGGGCAAGTGCTCTACCAACTGAGCTACCCAAGCACGACTCACGCCCCGTCCTCACAACTTTACTTCTGCCAGTACAGCACTTGCCCGCGAAAGGCAAAGGTGCCGAGTTCGAGTCTCGGTCCGGCACACAGTTTCAATCTGCCAGGAAGTTTCATATCAGCGCACACTGCGCTGCAGAGTGAAAATCTCATTCTAGTTCGTAAATGTTTAACCAGAGACATACAAAGACACACAAGGACAAGCACAAATTCAAAACAAATTCATCAAACTGTCTGGCAGGATTCGAATCCACGATCTCCTAAAAAGATTATTGGCTTAAGGGTAGAAGTAAAGCGGCAAGAATTTTTGAACAGGTCTTCATCAGTGTGACACAACTACTCTTCTTACTGACGGAAATATGTTTACCTGCCCCACAGGCATCAGTTTAAGAACGGCAAACGGAAATCTCATCGCAGACAGACAGGCGCAATTGCTCGCTGAGAGAACTGAGTTCGAGTCAGAATCGTCGCTCTTGTTCTCAGATAGAGGTGCGGCAGGCGATGTGGTGTGTCACCTACTATTACAGAAAGATGTTGGAGAAATGATGTTGAAAGAGGCACTGCCAAGAGAGAGACCAGCTTACACAGCTACAATGACACAGTTTGCCGAAGGTTGAGAAGAACTGGAACGCACGCAGAAAGATCCGCTGTCATACAGGAACTAAGAGAGGAAAATGTTTATTGACAGCTGGCATTAACGTAACTTCATGTGAACATGGCATGAGAAAACGCGAGAAACAACGATGGGCTAAGAGTGATTTCAAGGGTGCAAGGGACAAGACATAGTGCAGCATATGTAGTGACTACAAACAGAAGCTATCGCTTTCCTGCTGGAGTTGAATTGCTGCATGAGGTGCAGGAATATTTCACAGAATTGAGGGAACTCTTGATAGCAAGCAGTACGTCCATGTAGTGAAGAATGCGATACTTACTTTCTTCGAATGCTGTACACTGAAGGTAAAAATGATATGCCTGTGTGATATCGTACGCAGAAAGAACCGATTTGGTGTGTTCAGCCCCCTGGTGGAGGTCGTTTTATTTGACGCCAGTACGGCAACTTGCGCATCGTTGGTGAGGACGAAAAACACACACACACACACACACACACACACACACACACACACACATGCACACACACGCACACATTCCCCAGCAGAGAATGTTCTCGACGCGGTCGAGAATCGAACCCGGGACCCCGTGACTGAAAGTCGGCAATGTCAGGCAAAAGACCACTAGGTGCTGACACAGTCAAGGAGAATTCACGTTACGGGAAAGTCGTTCTCCTACGTATAATTCCGCATTCATTCAGCGGCAGCTGTCCAACATGGTCATTAACGCCATGGACTGGCCATCACAGGCTGCTGAGATGAATCCAGTGGAGGAATTTGAGCTGAGATACCACGAAAAACTGTCTGACACATGGCAACGAAACGAACGATATACGTCTGACGGCCTTTGAAGCTGTTCTTGATCCTGGCAAGAAGCTGTTTTGTTCTGAAAATTACGTCCGACTCCCACAGATACTTTGCCAAGACGCACGATTTATGTTAGAAGTAATGGTGGACACTGTACAAGATACTAAAGCACTGAAAACCTTAATTTTTCAATTGTTTTTTGCACACACACGCGCACAGTCCCCAGCAGAGAATGTTCTCGACGTGGTCGAGAATCGAACCCGGGACCCCATGACCGAAAGTCGGCAATGTCAGGCAAAAGACCACTAGGTGCTGACACAGTCAAGGAGAATTCACGTTACGGGAAAGTCGTTCTCCTACGTATAATTCCGCATTCGTTCAGCGGCAGCTGTCCAACATGGTCATTAACGCCATGGACTGGCCATCACAGGCTGCTGAGATGAATCGAGTGGAGAAATTTGAGCTGAGATAGCACGAAAAACTGTCTGACACATGGCAACGAAACGAACGATATACGTCTGACGGCCTTTGAAGCTGTTCTTGATCCTGGCAAGAAGCTGTTTCTTCTGAAAATTACGTCCGACTCCCACAGATACTTTGCCAAGACGCACGATTTATGTTAGAAGTAATGGTGGACACTGTACAAGATACTAAAGCACTGAAAACCTTAATTTTTCAATTGTTTTTTGCTCAATTTTTCTGTCAGTGATAGCCGGTGGACGATCACTCAGTGACAGAGAAGCATCGCACCCCAGATAATAAAACAGTTTTTCCCTAAGTTGCCTTTTTAATTAAAATAAATTTCTTCTAAATATCTTTTTTTAAGTATTAGGTTGCTCATTCATTTGCTCTCTGCCTACGTTCTTAAACAATAATAAATTATGAGAAACTGTTTAAGGCTATTTTTTGTTATTTCAAATTCATCTCCCTCTTGCCCTCTATTACTACCTCCAGCATCCCCACAAAAAAATGTAAAAAAAATTTCTAATATTTATTCACCTTTGAAATCCCGTCCCACTTTCTCTCAGTCCAATGGGCTCCAGACTGAGACATATAGCCTAGCTGGATGCCACCATCTGTATAAAATAATTACTGACGAGAGTCCACATTTGTCGACTGTCCTGGCCTCGATGTCGCTGTTTCCTGTGACATCATGACAACTTTTCTGATGTCTACGGTGAAAGGGTTATTCGTGTTTTGATCAGAACGTAGTGCATTGTACAGTAGTACGAGGGCGTTCAGTAAGTATTGCGACACATATACACTCCTGGAAATGGAAAAAAGAACACATTGACACCGGTGTGTCAGACCCACCATACTTGCTCCGGACACTGCGAGAGGGCTGTACAAGCAATGATCACACGCACGGCACAGCGGACACACCAGGAACCGCGGTGTTGGACGTCGAATGGCGCTAGCTGCGCAGCATTTGTGCACCGCCGCCGTCAGTGTCAGCCAGTTTGCCGTGGCATACGGAGCTCCATCGCAGTCTTTAACACTGGTAGCATGCCACGACAGCGTGGACGTGAACCGTATGTGCAGTTGACGGACTTTGAGCGAGGGCGTATAGTGGGCATGCGGGAGGCCGGGTGGACGTACCGCCGAATTGCTCAACACGTGGGGCGTGAGGTCTCCACAGTACATCGATGTTGTCGCCAGTGGTCGGCGGAAGGTGCACGTGCCCGTCGACCTGGGACCGGACCGCAGCGACGCACGGATGCACGCCAAGACCGTAGGATCCTACGCAGTGCCGTAGGGGACCGCACCGCCACTTCCCAGCAAATTAGGGACACTGTTGCTCCTGGGGTATCGGCGAGGACCATTCGCAACCGTCTCCATGAAGCTGGGCTACGGTCCCGCACACCGTTAGGCCGTCTTCCGCTCACGCCCCAACATCGTGCAGCCCGCCTCCAGTGGTGTCGCGACAGGCGTGAATGGAGGGACGAATGGAGACGTGTCGTCTTCAGCGATGAGAGTCGCTTCTGCCTTGGTGCCAATGATGGTCGTCTGCGTGTTTGGCGCCGTGCAGGTGAGCGCCACAATCAGGACTGCATACGACCGAGGCACACAGGGCCAACACCCGGCATCATGGTGTGGGGAGCGATCTCCTACACTGGCCGTACACCACTGGTGATCGTCGAGGGGACACTGAATAGTGCACGGTACATCCAAACCGTCATCGAACCCATCGTTCTACCATTCCTAGACCGGCAAGGGAACTTGCTGTTCCAACAGGACAATGCACGTCCGCATGTATCCCGTGCCACCCAACGTGCTCTAGAAGGTGTAAGTCAACTACCCTGGCCAGCAAGATCTCCGGATCTGTCCCCCATTGAGCATGTCTCACGCGGTCTGCACGTCCAGCACGAACGCTGGTCCAACTGAGGCGCCATGTGGAAATGGAATGGCAAGCCGTTCCACAGGACTACATCCAGCATCTCTACGATCGTCTCCATGGGAGAATAGCAGCCTGCATTGCTGCGAAAGGTGGATATACACTGTACTAGTGCCGACATTGTGCATGCTCTGTTGCCTGTGTCTATGTGCCTGTGGTTCTGTCAGTGTGATCATGTGATGTATCTGACCCCAGGAATGTGTCAATAAAGTTTCCCCTTCCTGGGACAATGAATTCACGGTGTTCTTATTTCAATTTCCAGGAGTGTATTTTTTACTTAAAGCAGGTTGTTTTCATTCAGGATTCCAACATCATATTATTAACGTTATTATCTACTCTCTCTTTTGGTGACAAAACCCTATTGTTCAACACAATATCCGTTCAATGCGACGGCCGTACGCCACATTACTGGGAGGGCCTGTATGCCTGCTTGGTGCCAGTCTATTAGTCTACTGACCGACGCCAGAGATAATGTATTTCTTCATCAACAAAATGCCTATCTTCCACGTACTGCATCCCGCAGAGTGCATCCTCTGAGTACCCCAACAGGTGACAAGTGTGTCATTACTACCAACAGAGGCGTCCAGTTCAGCAGCCAAGTGTTTGATTGTGACCGGCCGATCCCCTCGAAAGAGAACGTCCATACGTTCCAACACTGCAGGGGTCACAACTGTTTGTGACCGGCCGGCAAGCGGGAGATCAGATAGGTTTGCGCGACCTTGTTGTCCTGAAGACAGACGTATCGGTCAACGACTCACCGTGCTTTTGTTCACTGCCAGCTCTCCGTAGACATTGTGCAAGCGCCTATAATGCTCTGGTTTTCCGCCAAAAGTAACTCAGTGACAGCTCTCTGCCTGGAACGTCCCTCGGTTACCGACGCTATTTTGAAGGCTTCTTCATGAAACTAAAGGGCCTAAAGTGGGAATATTCTACGATGTCCTACAACTAATTCCGTACTTTTTCAATAGAAAACGTGCGAGAACGCCCCTTGTCTTTTAGGGCCACAGGAGGCTAAGTCAGTGTCAACAGTCGTAGGTGCGGCGAGGTGCCAAACGAACTGTAGCTACAGCGGCGCTTAGCGAAAATGGAAGATTCTTAAAAATTTGAGGGACCGCTGGGATCGTAGCATTGACAAGCCAGTTGCTGTCACTCGGTGGCTTAAGAGAGAAGACGTAGTGGCCAAAAGGACGCCAATTTAGTAGTAGTATATCAATATATCAAAACTGAAGTTTGGGATCATCAGCGACTGGTCAAGCACATTTCGGGTATGAAAGGACTACAAGGACATGTTCTGTGCCTGTCAGTGGGCATCGAGTTTCATCACCAGCATCCGACATCTGAAGTGGAGCGTTGATGTAACGTAGAAGCTCTTGACTTAATTTTGGGGCTTCAGGTTATCAGCAGTTTTGTTCTTCGAAGTAGAGTGTATGGAGACGGAAGAAGATGGTGTAGTTACGCTAAGGCAAAGCCAATAACTAGCTATGGAAGTTAAGGGCCGTTATGAGGCTCGTTAATCTGGAACTTGATCATGTTACTTTGTTTGCCTTGAATTTTTATTTTCCTGAAATTTCTGATGTCATTGCAGGATGGTAGTCGGCGGTAAAGGAGTGTATATTTCTGCTTCAGTTTACGATTTTCTAGTGATTGTTTCATGTTGGTCCGTGCTACTATCACCCGGGAGGTCGCATGTTTCAATGTCTATTGGTCGTTCTGGTTTTGCCCTCCTTGCCTACCCAAATTTTTCAGTTTAAAAGGAACTGGTAAGCTGGTTCTGTAGGCAAGGCTTCATGTCCATTGTGCTTACGGACGAACTTGGACAATTCCAGAAGGACAATGTGACACCTAAAACGTCCAGAACTGCTACAGAGTGGTTCCAGGAACACTCTTCTGAGTTTAAACACTTCCGTTGGCCACCAGACTCCCCAGACATGAACATTATTGAGCGTATCTGGGATGCCTTTCAACGTGCTGCTCAGAAGAGCTCTCCAACCCCTCGCCCTCTTACGGACTTATGGACAGCTCTGCAGGATTCATGGTGTCAGTTCCCGCCAGCACTACTTCAGACATTATTCGAGTCCATACCACGTTTCGTTCTGCGTGCTGGCGGGAGCCCTACACGATATTAGGCAGGTGTACCAGTTTCTTTGGCTCTTCAGTGTACTATTATCAGCTCTAAAGCAATCTCATACACTGGGAAATTTCAAAATTCCCCCCACTGAACCGCAAAAATACATAGTCAACAGTCTCCTCTTAACTGACTCCGCTTAAACTCCCAACTAAAACACTGCACTGTTATAAAAAATCTGAACAAAGAAAAGTTCTCAATCCCATTTTTAAAGCCTGGAAGATCAAACAGTCACAGGAGATCAACAGCATTCAACCTCACTGAACTTTAGCTACTTGAAGAAAAATATTTGAATTGTAGCGAAGCTTATATGCAGCAGGGCGAGATAATTACCTTACTCTATCTTACTCTCACACCTGGTTTCATAATTTGGGTAAACACTGTCCGAAATATCGTCGTCATTTTCATTGTAGAGATTTCGTAGAAACAAAAATGAAGATCGGAACATGTAGATTTCAATTCTCCACTTTCGGATTACCATTTCCCCACCAGGAATAGACGACAGAGCAATCTCCTTGAACACCTGGGTCCAAATGGTGGTCGAAGTTAATTTTGTGGCTTTTATCTTCATTCTGAAACGTCGGAAGTTATGAAGTTATCATTTCATGTTGGAAAAGACGAATATGAGCGATTAAAGAAAATGTTGGTAATATTCGTCTTTCATTCTCAGTTAAGCCTGAACGGTAGACAGTGAGCCCTTACAAGCGCATTCTTAAAACTTCAGTCAGACCCATAATCCGTGTCATAAAGTAACCCATAATTAGTACACGGGGCATAGATAACTACAGAGTGAGTTTAGGATATCCCTAATTTCCTCCATTAATGAGCCACTTCTTCTGTCTGATTTCATATCCAGGCCCAATTTTTATGCTGATTTTTACAAATAGTACGATTTTTCTGCCGTTTTGTCTACAGTGGTCCAGTTTTCTTGCTGTTGAGTGCACATAAATTTAACCCCATTCAAAAATTTGTAAACGGGAAACATTTAATTAGTTTATTAGCTTACATTTTTGTTGGCAATTCATTTCTATGGCACACAAAGCACTTAAATAAACACAGCACCATCACTTAACACTTTCACATTCAGAAGTTAACATTGTTCCAGATACTCTTGATTACTAACATAAACTAACTTCATTTGCTAAGATGGCACGTACTATGAAGGCACAATCCTTTTATTTTTTTACAAGCGTATTTATGTCACATCACGTCTTTGAGTGTATAATTAGATGGTGTTTCTTACTGTCATACTATGTAATATGTTCTGTGACATAAGTGGGAATACTCCCTTGGAGAAGTTCGGCTGTGGAGTTGTAAGTCTTTTCAGTTGCTTCCACATTGGGTGACTTGAGTGTAGATGACGATGAAATGATGAGAACAACACAACACCCAGTTCCCCAGCAGCGAAAAATCTCCAACCCGGCCGGAAATCGAACCCGGACCCGCCGCATGTAATTCAGACAAGCTGACCACTCAGCGCTGGGACGGATGCCATGACATAAATACGCTTGTATAAAAAAGACTTAGGCCTTCTTTTTCATGGTGACTCACCGCTAAGCTTCTTCATTTCTCATTCAGTAAATCCATTTGAACAGTGTTCCATAACAGACTGTATGAGCACTGCAATCCTTTTGTTACTCGGTGAATGAATTTAAATTTAGACCTCATTATAAGAACGTAAGATCTGGTACATTTTAGACGACCGATTTTTTCTTCAGAAAAAATTTTGTGGGTAAATTTCGTTGCAGAGAGAGACAAGAAAGCCGCTTGTCTGGAGCGGCAGGAATAATAAAGAAGAAGAAGAAGAAAAAAAAAGGTTCAAATGTGTGTGAAATCTTATGGGACTTAACTGCTAAGGTCATCAGTCCCTCAGCTTACACACTACTTAACCTAAATTACCCTAAGGACAAACACACACACCCTTGCCCGAGGGAGGACTCGAACCTCCACCGAGATCAGCCGCACAGTCCATGACTGCAGCGCCTGAGACCGCTCGGCTAATCCCGCGCGGCAGGAATCCCAAAGCAACAAGTACACATTACAGTGAATTGAGGTCCACTTTAGATGAAGCTTGGGATTTTATGAGCACTTTTTTTCCGCTAGACAAGTGGAAGTGTTATATTCTGCAAACCAAGCCTAGTGATGAAATCCGCTTGTCTAACAGGTGACATCAAAATCCTAACTGTGGAACTCGACAAGTGCACTGTAACTTCTGTCTACGAACCCCCTCCTCCTGAGTTAGTTTTCCGTCTCACAGGAAATCACCATAACCAGAAAAACAGAGTCTTTACCATCAATTTCAAAAGCCACCACAGTGATTGGGAATATAGTGCATGTAACAACGATGGAGCTGAAGTTGAGCTGTGGGTAGAGTTCCAGCAACACAAACTCATACATGACCCACATAAACAATAGAGATTCTGCTGCTGACGATGGAAGAAGTGTTACGGTCCTGGTGTCCTTGTTGTCAGCTGTGACATCAGTCAAACAATAAAAAGGCAGGTTCCCCAAGAAATACTCTCCACACAACACAGACCCGTTACGTGCTCCACTTAAATGTTTTACAACCTCAAAACCCGCACTTCAGACGTAGATTAAGCTTTAAAAAGACCAAGTGGGATGTGGTCACCAAAATGGTCGAAGACAAAGCGTTGGAAACAGATGGCAATCAAAAGAATTATGATGTATTCATCAAGCTCCTGGATAAATCTGCGTGTGATGACACGCCTCGACTTTACTCACAACAGCAAGTAGGCTTGGTCTAGAATAAAGAAATTATCCAAAGATCCACACGAACATGTACAATTTAGCAACGTCACTGCGAGTGAAATAGTCCATCAATTTGTAGTTAACAGGAAGTGCAGCAGAAAGCGTCTGATGGCTACTGATAAAGTAACACGCGGTATAAAATGAGAAACTGACAGCATCTGCCACCCCATCACAACAGAAGAAATCACTAATGGTATCTCAGCTCTGGAAGATAGCAAAGCTGTTGGGGTAGAAGATGCATATGTAGAACCGCTAAAACACCCTAGCAAAAGAGGTACTGACTGGCTCCGCCAAATGTTCAACAACTGCCAGTAAATGTAGAACGTTCCGAGCTCTGGAGACAAGCTCATGTTGCCGCTCTAATCATGGCCGGAAAATTACGATTTGAAAAATTTTCGGCCAACATCTTCAATCTGACATTTGTCCAAGCTATTTGAACGAATTCTTCTAGCCTGGCTCACCCCATTCATAGACGATAAGCTCATTAAAGAACAAGTCCGCTTTCGACCTAGACGGTCTTGCACAGGGCAGGTACTGAATCTTATCCAGCATATGGAAGACGTCTATGAGAAAAGTCTTGCCACCGGTGTTGCCTTTGTTGACCTAAGTGCGGCCTACGACAAAGTAAACATTGGAAACTTCTCACGAAGGTGTACAGCACAACCAAAGATTACGGTTCTATGAACATCACTGCAGAGCTACTCAACAACAGAGGAGTCTATGTTAGTTCTCAAAACACCGAAAGTCGGTGGCGCAAAAGAAAAAAAAAGTCTTCCTCAAGGAAGCGTTCTTGCTCATATGCTATTTACTTTGTACACGAACGACCAACAACGTAACAGGGCTTGCACCTCATTTGTTTATGCCGACTCTCTGGCCTTCTCTACCCAGCATAAGACGTTTGAAGGCATTCGGAGACAACTTCCTTCTGGTCTTGATGACACAGGAAAGTATTACGAGGCTGATAGGCTGAAGCCAAATCCATGCAGAACATTAGTCGGCGCTGTCTATCTACATATCAAATATTCTAACTACAGGTCAAAAGTCTCATAACTGGGAACTCCTCTTAGTGACAGTTTTCCTCTTAAATACGACGGGGTTATTCTTGATAGGATTCTGACATTCAAGTAACACTGTGAAAATATCGGAATGAAGCCGCAGCATGAAAAAAAATGTCAAAAAAACTCAAAAGCACAATTTGTGGTGCAAGCCGACATATACTTCGGACGTCGGCTCCAGCCTTGTGTTACTCGGCTGGTACCAATAAAAATTTACCGCCAGCTGGTAGAATGTTTGACTTCAGCCCCGATGGAGAAGATCCAGTTTCTGGCCGAAATAGCTCCACCCGGTATCAGGCAATTAGTAACAGCAAAATCCGAAAGACGAAAAGTCAGCACTGATGGCAGACACCCATTTCATGGGCGTGAACTTGGTGCTCGACGCCTTGGCAGCAGGAAAACATTCATCTCAAGTACCTACCCATTAGTGGCCAAAGGCGGAATAGAGGCTTCATAACTGCCAGGACAGAGCTAAAAGTTATTGGAAACCACCAAAAGGTCAGTTCCCCCAGAAGACAGCCTCTCATGGCCAACACTATTTAATCGTCTTCTCGTGGACGTTGGCTGAAGTAAAAGTGCCATGTTGAAATGGCGACTCTGCGATGACTAAGATGTGTCCTGTGCGTGTAGTGTTGAGCAGACGATGATCCATTACCTTCACTCCTCTGTTTACACCATCTCTTTACACTAACCTCCATAACTGGCTCCAAGTGATGAGACGTGTTTCCTAACCTAAAAAGTGCCTTTAAGTCAAATGAAATGGTTAACGACAAATATTATGGAGAGTTTTTGACAGCTTAGAGAGACTGAAAGCCGTCTAGTCAAACTGCTGCGATGGAGACTGTTTCAAAAAATAAATTTTTATCTATACAAAAACGTTATTTGTCGTGTGGTATATTAGAATTATTCTGTTCATTCATATACTTTTCCACCACCAAGGAAATGCATACGTCTTTAAATGGCAGTAGATGTATTTTACAAATGACACTTTATGTTAGAGTCCTAGAGGAGCATAGTGCTGCAGCTTTCACGCACACTCCGCACCATTCCGTCGCCCCTGCGTGCCATGGCGCCCTGTTGCCGGTATCTGCTTCTAGTTACTACTGTGCGCCCGCAGCTGGAAGCGTGTCGCTTCTTCCGTGGCCGTCGCAGCCTTTTTGTGGCGTCGTCCGTGCCTGGGTCGCATTCCTGGGGGCAGAGACGCGTGATAATGGACGCAGCTTCCGTTCTGTCGACGGGGCCCCCGTCGCCCGGAAAAACGAGTCGAAATACGATATCACGCGCCCCCTTCCGTTCCGAACGGACACTTGAAAGGAGTGTTTCACACTGCCTCTCCTGCCTGGGTTCCTCTGACTGTAATGCGTGTCGTAGCCGTTGGGAGCAACGCCTTCCTGTTGGAACGTTGTGTAGACGCACAACCGCAATTTATCGTCGAACTTACCTGCTGATATGAAAGTTCTTATTAAGAAAAGGTGTACGTTGTTACTGCTCTTCTTTTTCCTGGTCTTTATTCCGTGTCTTCACCAGGTTGACGTGTAAATCATTGGATTTGGCAATTTTAGTTGTAGAAGGTGGTCGGAAGCCCTTCCTGGCACATCCCATTTCCATTCTGGACGCAATTTGTCTACCCCAACTGCCTGTGTCTGGTGTTATCCCACGTGAAAGTGAGCGAACACTTTCTGCTTTCCAGATGTTTACAAATCGTGAGACAGAGACGGGACGTCAGTAGCGGCCCGGTACTCACTTAGCCAGGTATGGGAAAGCTTCCTAGACCCACAATCAGGCTGTCCAACAGACGGATCCTCGTCGCTAATCCGCCGGGCAGATTTGATCCGTGGCCGTCAGGGCTCCCCAAATCTGCGCTAACACGCGCGGCGAGTTACACTGTTACTGTTGTAGTCGTCATTTACCTTTCGTAAGATAACAATCGAAAAAGAAAGTAATGAGAAGTAGTAGAAACGAGAACACGGGGAAATCTAACGTCACAACTGGAAATCAAGGACGGGGCAAGGAGGACATAAAAACAAACTAGAAATGGCAAAAAGGGCATTCCTGCGCAAGAGAAGTGTACTACTGTCAAACATAGCCTTTAATACGAGGAAGAAATTTCTGAGAACGTACGTTTGGAGCACTGAATTGCATGGTAGCGAAACATGGACATAAGAGACTCGAAACATCTGAGATGTGGTGCTACAGAAGAACGCTGAAAATTAGGTGATCTGGTAAGGTAAAAAATGAGGTACTTTTCCGCAGAACTGGCGAGGAAACGAATATATGGAAAACACTGACAAGAAGAAGAACCAGGATAATAGCATATGTGTTAAGACATAAGGAATAGCCTCCATGGTTCTAAAGGAAGCTGTAGAGGGTAAAGAATGTAGAGGGAGACAGAGCTTTGAATACATCCAGCAAATAATTAAGGACGTAGTGTGGGAGTGCGTCTCTGGTATGAAAGGCTGGCACAGGAGAAGCATTCTTGGTGGGCCACATCAAAACTTTCCCTGCCTCATATCGAAAATGGAACACTAATGCTGCGAGTAATACTACACATTCTATAATGAGTGATCGAAAAATTTCCGTTTGAGAGCATTCCTTCAACGTACACTCCTGGAAATTGAAATAAGAACACCGTGAATTCATTGTCCCAGGAAGGGGAAACTTTATTGACACATTTCTGGGGTCAGATACATCACATGATCACACTGACATAACCACAGGCACATAGACACAGGCAACAGAGCATGCACAATGTCGGCACTAGTACAGTGTATATCCACCTTTCGCAGCAATGCAGGCTGCTATTCTCCCATGGAGACGATCGTATAGATGCTGGATGTAGTCCTGTGGAACGGCTTGCCATCCATTTCCACCTGGCGCCTCAGTTGGACCAGCGTTCGTGCTGGACGTGCACACCGCGTGAGACGACGCTTCATCCAGTCCCAAACATGCTCAATGGGGGACAGATCCGGAGATCTTGCTGGCCAGGGTAGTTGACTTACACCTTCTAGAGCACGTTGGGTGGCACGGGATACATGCGGACGTTCATTGTCCTGTTGGAACAGCAAGTTCCCTTGCCGGTCTAGGAATGGTAGAACGATGGGTTCGATGACGGTTTGGATGTACCGTGCACTATTCAGTGTCCCCTCGACGATCACCAGTGGTGTACGGCCAGTGTAGGAGATCGCTCCCCACACCATGATGCCGGGTGTTGGCCCTGTGTGCCTCGGTCGTATGCAGTCCTGATTGTGGCGCTCACCTGCACGGCGCCAAACACGCATACGACCATCATTGGCACCAAGGCAGAAGCGACTCTCATCGCTGAAGACGACACGTCTCCATTCGTCCCTCCATTCACGCCTGCCGCGACACCACTGGAGGTGGGCTGCACGATGTTGGGGCGTGAGCGGAAGACGGCCTAACGGTGTGCGGGACCGTAGCCCAGCTTCATGGACACGGTTGCGAATGGTCCTCGCCGATACCCCAGGAGCAACAGTGTCCCTAATTTGCTGGGAAGTGGCGGTGCGGTCCCCTACGGCACTGCGTAGGATCCTACGGTCTTGGCGTGCATCCGTGCGTCGCTGCGGTCCGGTCCCAGGTCGACGGGCACGTGCACCTTCCGCCGACCACTGGCGACAACATCGATGTACTGTGGAGACCTCACGCCCCACGTGTTGAGCAATTCGGCGGTACGTCCACCCGGCCTCCCGCATGCCCACTATACGCCCTCGCTCAAAGTCCGTCAACTGCACATACGGTTCACGTCCACGCTGTCGCGGCATGCTACCAGTGTTAAAGACTGCGATGGAGCTCCGTATGCCACGGCAAACTGGCTGACACTGACGGCGGCGGTGCACAAATGCTGCGCAGCTAGCGCCATTCGACGGCCAACACCGCGGTTCCTGGTGTGTCCGCTGTGCCGTGCGTGTGATCATTGCTTGTACAGCCCTCTCGCAGTGTCCGGAGCAAGTATGGTGGGTCTGACACACCGGTGTCAATGTGTTCTTTTTTCCATTTCCAGGAGTGTATGTGTAACGAAGCGCAACTCTGATGCAGTACCGACATGTTTGCAAGAAATTAGTGTGGCATATGAATCTTCCCGACGTGCATGCAGTACATGCGATGTTATTGCCAGTTGCGTTCAGACAGGACCAACGTGCTTTTATTCGTATTTTGCCTGCCGAAGAAGAAACATCGGCAGACATCCATCGGAGAATGACGAATGTGTATGAGGGAGCATGTCTGTTGAAAACCATTGTTGTGGAATGGTACGCCAAGTTCCGTGCTGGTCGCGATTCGACACAAGATACCAATCGATCTGCAAGGAAAGCCTCATCCATTATGGGACTTTATATCTCCATCACTGGGTAACAGTACTGCTCAGTGCAGGATAAACTACGGCCTGCAGTTAAGGCGAAACTTCCCAGAAAACTGCGACATATGGTGTTGCTTCTTCATGTTGACGCACGTTCCCTAACCGTATATGTCATAATGCAGAAGTTACGCCAACTTAAGTGGGAGACTCTCGAGCATCCACTCTACAGTTCTGACCTCTCACCATGTGATTGTCACACCTTCTGTCCCTTAACAAAGTCGTTGCTGTCGGACGAGGCTGTGCAGCTGGTATCTGGTATCTTCAAATTGGTGCAATGCTCACGGCAATTTTCCCTGAGTGGCATGAGAGTTCTGGACTGTACGGCCTTTGAACAGAAACCTTTGATCGACCCTTATGAGAGGACGTGCGACATACAACTCTGAAGTCCCATTAACCAATGCTCGCAATGGGGCTGCTGTAAAGGATGTATCATAGTTAACAGCCAGAAATAATACGGGAGAAATTATTTGGTAATACAGGACGAGCATTAAGTCTTTCCCTGGTTACAAACGTTTATTTGTAAGTAACCTTGCTAGATACAGCCTGACTGAGAGCTTTTATACGTACACTTTCAAATGTGTTCCGTTTTGCATCCGTAGGCGATACTAAATTTCCCCCATGACTTTGCGAACGTCTATCTTGCGTCACCATCTCTACCGCATCCGATATTCATGCCACAAGTGTTTGCACATCAGGAATGGGTAAAAAACGCTCTGTATCCTTAATGTAACGCCACAAAAAAGGTGAAGAGAGGATATATCTAGTGGACGTGGTAACCTTGATGAAAGACTGTGACAACTGATCCATCTGCCTGGAAAGCATTCATCCAATTACTAGCGACAGATAACCCCCAGTGTGGCTGTGCACCATCTTGTAGAAACACTACCCGTGACTGAAATTCTTCTAACTGAGCTGTCACATTACATGTAAAACTTTATCCATAAATACACTCATGCTCACAAGTTAAGGACAACTGCAGAACGTGGTGCCACACAATGTGGCACTACACAAAACTGGCGCTGATAGCATAGGCACATAGCGAACACACACGACACAGATCTGTAAGTCCACGGTATTGGCGATAATTTGAGAAAACGCCACTGTTTCCTGCGCATGTACCCCGACATCATTATGGGATATGATCACCATGCACACGTACACAGGCCGCACAACGGATTGGCATACTCTGGATCAGTGGTCGAGCAGCTTCTGGGGTATAGCCTCCCGTTCTTGCACCAGTGCCTGTCGGAGCTCCTGAAGTGTCGTAGGGGTTTGAAGACATGCAGCGATACGTCGACCGCGAGCATCCGAGACGTGCTCGATGGGGTTTAGGTCTGGAGAACAGACAGGCCACTCCATTTGCCTGATATTTTCTGTTTTGAGGTAATCCTCCACGATGGCAGTTCGGTGGGGTCGTGCGTTATCATCGATCAGGAGGAAGGTAGGACCCACTGCACCCCTGAAAAAGCGGACATACTGGTACAAACAGACGTCCCGATACACCTGACGTGTTACAGTTCCTCTCTCAAAGACATACAGGGATGAACGTGCATCAATCATAATCCCACCCCACACCACCAAATCACCACTTCCATACAGGTCCCACTCAAGGACATTAAGGGATTGGTATCTGGTTCCTGGTTCACGCCAGACGAAAACCCGGTGAGAATCACTGTTCAGACTGTACCTGGACACGTCCGTGAACATAACCTGGGTCTACTGTTCCAACGACCATGTACTGTGTTCTTGACACCATGCTTTACGGTCTCTCCTGTGACCAGGGGTCAGTAGAAGGCATTTTGCTGGTCTCCGGGCGAATAAACCATGTCTGTTCAGTCGTCTGTAGACTGTGTGTCTGGAGACAACTGTTCTAGTGGCTGCGGTAAGGTCCCGAGCAAGGCTACCTGCAGTACTCCGTGGCCGTCTCGGGCACTGGTGGTGAGATATCGGTCTTCTTGTGGTGTTGTACACCGTGGACGTCCCGTACTGTAGGGCCTGGACACGTTTCCTGTCTGCTGGAATCGTTGCCATAATCGTGAGATCTGACTTTGTGGCACACGGAGGGCTCGTGCTACGACCTGCTTTGTTTGACCAGCCTCCAGTCGCCCTCATAACGTCATCAGTATGTGGTCTTTGAGCCATTTTCAACACACAGTCACCATTAGCACGTCTGAAACGTCTGCACACTTACTCACTGCATCGTACTCCGACATGCACCAACACACCTCTCCGTATGTTGACTGCTGCAAGCGCCAAGTGCGATGACCACAGGTCAAATGCACCGTATGGTCATACCCTGAAGTGATTTAAACCCGCAAACCGCCCACCAGGGCGATGTTTCACAATGTATCAGTATTATACTTAATTTATGAGCATGAGTGTATTTATACGAGTTTAGCTACAATTTGCATAAAACTGCGCAGGGAAGGGGAGTTATCGAAAAAAACTTTTTCAGTTAAGCTAATATTTGATACAAGCTACATAGCTGTATCTAGCATAGTTCCTTAGAAATATTTTTTTTAATCAAGGAAAAACTCCATGCTCACCTGGTACATGCAAAAACATACTTATCAAAAGCGATCTGCAAACGAGCAGTTTACGCGATAACTGCGAATATGTCCTTACGAGCTTTCAATGACTTCGGTATGAAATATTGGCCCACTAATAATAAAATGTGTGTTTGATATTTTCCAAATTCACCTGCGTCCTGCGTGATTGGGGCGCGAGGTGCAGGCGCGGTGAGAGGAGGGGGGGGGGGGGGGGGGATCGGCACTTTCTGCTGCTAATGCAAGACGACCTCGATTTTGATCCGATAGCGGCATATGCTACGTGGGGGATAATAGACATACAGACATACTGATAATGGTTTCAGCGTGCGCCAGTAGATGGCGCAGTGGCTTAGCTACCAGAGCGCCATCTATGTTTACCCTTCAGAAGGGAGTCCTCATGGCCAGAAGGCTCACTGTGGTGCAAATGTGTGAAGCAAGCAGGCACCCATGCCACGGAGATGCACTCAAGCTTCCTACAGGCAACTGAGCGAGTTTGAAAGAGGTCAAATTGTGGCCTTCCGGTGGCGAGCTAGATATCGTGAGTTAGTTGTACAACTATACTGGTATCAGTGGTCACGTGAACATTCTCACACCTGTAGACGAGGTTCTGGACGTCCATACCGCACAGGCGCCAGGCAGAATTGTTGTACTGAAAGGGTAACAGTGATACATCGTACAGCTACCACAGCACTGGTAAGAGGGCTTGTCAGCCCAGGTGTGCCAACACCAACTGTTGCACACCAGTTATTAGCAGTGAGACTATGGGCACGCACACGTCTAGCCCATCTTCCACTCGCACCTCAGCATCGATGTACACAGGTCGTGCATGCGTGGTCTAATTCATCCCAGAACAGTGTTCGTCATCTGTACGATCGACTGGGTGCTAGAGTCAGTCAGTGACTTCGTTGCTGCCCGTGGAGGCTACACCACATACTGATGTGGATGTCTCAGCATGAGTCGACAGCTGATGCCTAAGAACCACTTGTGCTAATGATTTATAAATGTAAACGTTTCATTTTCTCCATATGCACTGTTGCAATACTTGATCTTAACTGGAAATCCCTAAAACGGTGTACGATTTTTTCCCATATAAAGTAAAGTCGTGTGGCGTGAATAGCTGTGAGACCCCGAAGGGCAGGTAAAGCCATCTAGTAGGAAAGATTACCCCTATCCTTCGCACCTGTAGGTGAGCTAATGAGAACATGTGTATCCACGTCATCATGGCCCTTGACCAGTGCGAGGTCATCCACGTCAGTACGAAAAAAAATCTGTTAAAAACCAGTTATACGATAAATTCACAAGGAATTAAAATAACGAACAATTTAAATGTAAAAGATAAAGTTGTTGGGAAGGCAAGCCATAGACTGCTTTTCATTGCAGAAATCTTAGAAGATGTAAACAGGCTTGCTAAATAGACTGATTACACTACACTTGCCCATCCTCTGCTAGATTTTTGCTGTGCAGTACGTGGTCTTTACCAGATGGCACTGACCAAAGACGTCGATGAAATCCAAAGAATTGCAGTTCGTTTTGTATATTCACGAAATAGGAGAGCAAGTATCATGGATATGATGAGCCGTTTCGGATGGCAATTATTAAAACAAAGGCCTTGGCGTTGCGGCGAGATCTTTTCAAGAAATTTCAATGATAAACTTTCTCCACTAAGTTTGAAAGTATTTTACTGGCGCTAACCTACATATAGAGGAATGATCATCTTAATAAGAAAAATCAGAGCTTATACCATAAAGATTAGGTGTTCATTTTTGCCATGCAGTTTATAATATTTTCTGATACCAGGATAGTGACGGTACTAGTTACTGCGTGCCTGCAGAGAACAACTTTAAATGTAAAGGTGAGAGCAGATATTCTGCTCGTTAAAAGCTAAATGGCGTCATGGAAGCATACTGTTCAAATGGCTCTGAGTGCTATGGGACTTAACTAAAAAATGGCTCTGAGCACTATGGGACTTAACTGCTGAGGTCATCAGTCCCATAGACTTAGAACTAGTTAAACCTAACTAACCTAAGGACATCACACACATCCATGCCCGAGACAGGATTCGAACCTACGACCGTACCGGTCGTGCGGTTCCAGACTGTATCGCCTACAACCGCTCGGCCAGACAGGCCGGCAAGCATAATGTCATCGCTTCTCACGGCACATTTCGTTATCGTGAAATCCACACCACCTCGGCACGAAACGAATACTAGTTTGTAACACAATAAGTTTCTCTTGATGTAATTGTCCACACAGTAGGTAAATTACGACAAATTAGCAGAAACAAACATTAATTTTCTGTGATTGAGCTAGAATGGCAACGAAACGTAATAAAGCAACGGAACTAGCACGTACCAGTAGTTTGTTTCAGTGTCAGCTATCCGTAGAACAGTGCACTCCGTGTTCGAGCTGCTGCTGTGTCCGTCGCAATAGAAATAGAACTCCATTGATTCTCGAAGTGTTACGTACTTAACGTTGCTAGGAAACAGTGCCCAAACACTGCGTTCTTAGAATACTTGATTGAGACATCTCCGGTCAGTTCCTTCCGAACAGACAAACAATTCGTTGTTGAATCATTGAAATGCGTTCTCATTAATTACGTGTAAGTTGTTATCCAACGGAAATTTATGATAACAACTGACATAGGACATTCTGAAACAGCAAGTGCTATATTACAAAATTCATCTTATGTTTAAGTGTAAACAATACATTAATAGCGTTTCCTATTTGTAATCACTATTTGTGAAAGTAACCGAAGAGCAGTTCTTTGTTTTAACTATTGCGAATAGAAGGTCGACTGCAGCAGCCAGATTCATCTACATCTACATCCATACTCCGCAAGCCACCTGACGGTGTGTCGCGGAGGGTACCTTGAGTACCTCTATCGGTTCTCCCTTCTATTCCAGTCTCGTATTATTCGTGTAAGAAACATTGTCGGTATGCCTCTGTGTGGGCTCTAATCTCTCTGATTTTATCCTCATAGTCTCTTAGCGAGATATACGTAGGTGGGAGCAGTATACTGCTTGACTCCTCGGTGAACGTATGTTATTGAAACTTCAACAAAATTCCTTACCGAGCTACTGAGCGTCTCTCTTGCACAGTCTTCCACTGGAGTTTATCTGTCATCTCCGTAACGCTTTCGCGATCACTAAATGATCCTGTAATGAAGCGTGTTGCACTCCTTTGGATCTTCTCTATCTCTTGTATCAACCCTGTCTGGTACGGATCCCACGCCGGTGAGCAGTATTCAAGCAGTGGGAAAACGTGTACTGTAACCTACTTCCTTTGTTTTCGGACTGCATTTCCTTAGGATTCTACCAATGAATCTCAGTCTGGCATCTGCTTTACCGACCATTAATTTTATATGGTCATTCCATTTTAAGTAACTTCTAATGCTTACTCCCGGATAATTTATGGAATTAACTGCTTCCAGTTGCTGACCTGCTACACTGTAGCTAAATGATAAAGGATCTTCTATCTATGTATTCGCGTCACATTACACTTGTCTACATTGAGATTCAATAGCCATTCCTTGCACCATGCGTCAATTCGTTGCTGATCCTCCTGCATTTCAGTACAATTTTCCATTGCTACAACCTCTAGATATACTACAGCATCATCCGCAAAAACTCTCAGTGAGCTTCCGATGTTATCCACAAGGTCATTTAGATATATAGTGAATAGCAATGGTCCTACGACACTCCCCTGCGGCACGCCTGAAATCACTCTTACTTCGGAAGAATTCTCTCCATTGAGAATGACATGCTGCGTCCTGTTATCTAGGAACTCTTCAATCCAATCACACAAATGGTCTGATAGTCCATATGCTCTTAATTTGTTCATTAAACGAATTGTTATCCAATGCCTCTTAAAATTTTTAATATGCCACGATGGCATATCATAGCTCTAGTCTTCTAGTGCAGTCTAGATCTACACTGATATATTGTCCTAATACTGTGTGGCACCAATAAAGAAAGTGTCAGCACGACTATACACGACTATACTTGACTGACGTCAGAGATTTTATAGGCTTGTACATTTCTTCATAATGCGCGCTTTCCAAACATGCTTCTCGTAACAGAAGACTACTTTTTCGAGATTTCTTGCAAGTAAAGAGCCTCTAATCTCCTGCTTTCAGTCGTACAACAAACCGGTCCGCTTTAAAGTGCTCTCCATTGCTTCTTATTTGATTTTGGAATAGATGAGATTCCTATGACGTAACCCCGGCAGTGTAAAAGATTGCAGTTGCATGTTTTTATTTGAGTACTGCATGTGTCTTTCGATTACGACACAAACTGAAAAGTATAAAAGCTCATTTTCTTGGGGTGCGGTAAGAGAGTGAAGAGGGGAAGGTATTCCGACTGGTCTGATGCCCTCCCCTCTCCACGACTTCGTCTGCTGTGCCAGCCACGTCATCTCATGGTAGCATTAACACCAGACTTGTTAAGTTATCTGTTAGATATATTCCAATTTCTGTCTTTACCTACGGTTTTTCCCCTTTATTGCCCCCTCTAGTTACCTGGCAACTTCCTTATCCGTTACACCTTCTTCTAATAAGTACTTCCCAATTGTTCCTTTCCACATCGCTTGGTGGAGAGCCTCCTCATTTCTAATTTTATCACTTCACGTACGTCAATTTTTACCATCGTTGTGTAACATCATTTCTCAAATACTTCGACTCCCCTCTTTCCCGGTTTTCTCAGTCCATGATTCACCTCCATACAATGATGCGTTCCGAAGATACCGTTTGGCTATAATTAAAGAACAGATAGTAACAGAGGTCCAGCGTGTGCTGTAATTATCGCATGGCAGCGAAACTTGGTAATATGCTAATGCGTGAATGCAGAGCCAATTTACGCTGGAAAAGAATGCGTTCCAATTTTTGCCAGGAGGTGCAAATCTTGTGCTGAGAACGCAAGAAATACGTATAGAAATGTTTCCATATGTAATGGATTAGGAACGAGATATGGACAGAAAAGGTCAAACAAGTGAGAGAAGCAGCGCCAAATTTGCACCTTGAGTACGAAATTGGAACTAATTTTTTCTGTAATACACAATTAAGTGCCTGGCAGAGGGTTCAACGAACCACCTTCAAGCTGTTTCTCTGCTGTCCCACTCTCGAATGTTACCGTCAGAAGCTGTAATTTCTCTTATTTTATCCCGCGTCCGGCCATCCTGATTTAGGTTTTCCGTGATTTCCCTAAATCGCTCCAATCAGGTACTGGGATGGTTCCTTTGAAAGGGCACGGTCGACTTCCTTCCCTAATCTGATGAGACTAATGACCTCACTGTTTGGTCTCTACCCCCAAACAACCCCAACCCTCTTATTTTATGATGATGACTATTTCTCCCTATATAGATGGGCACCAACAAAATATTCCCACACTTTGGGGAGAAAGTTGCTGATTAACTTCACTAGAATATCATGCTGCAACGGAAAACGCCTTTGTTTAATGATCGTTACCAGATATCATGTATTATATCCATAGAAGTCTCTCCACTGTTTCGTAATAATACAAAACGATCTGTCCAACTTCGCACTTTTTCGATGTCCTCCGTCAGTCCTATCTGATGTGGATCCCACACCGTTCAGCAGTAATCCACAATCGATTTCGTTACTAACCGCCTCTTACACAGTTTGTTCAGTATGAGAACCGGAGACATCGACGAGATAAGAGAGCATATATAGGTTCTCTACGACAAGATGCTGTACGGCGCCAGACTTGCAGCTTGTAGCCAAACTTGAGACTAATTTTTATCCAGCGCAAATCGGTTCCACGTTAACGCATCAGCTTATCTACTACGTTTCGCTGCCATACAATAATTACAGTCTACACTGAATTTCCGTGAGTAGCTGCACTTTGATTATAAATACATGGTACGCTCTCAGAAATTTCGTTCTCAAAATAAGGCTTGTGTCTGATATTAGCAGAATTCAAGAGGAAGATCTCTTTGTCAGTGCTGGTCTTCTTCTTACGTCATACTTGCTCCTTCCTTCATTGCTTTATTTTGCTTCCAAGTTAACTGAATTCCATCAGTTCGTCTTCTCCGCAGTCCCCAATTCTGATGTCAGGTACATTATTCCTTTGACTTTTCCTACTTCTCTTATCTTTTTATGTTTCCGTACCTCGATGGGTAAAAACGGTACAGGATCACTTTGTTGTCCGTCAGTCTGTTTGTCCGTCTGTGTGACTATTCGGAGCCCTTTTCTCAGGAATAAGCGGACGTATCAACTTGAAATTTACCATACACACTGAGGTCTACGGTCCCTTGGCAGTAGAAAATACTTAAGGTTCTAAGTCAATGCAATCAAAACAGCCGGCCGGGATGGCCGTGCGGTTCTAGGCGCTACAGTCTGGAACCGCCTGGCCGCTACGGTCGCAGGTTTGAATCCTGCCTCGGGCATGGATGTGTGTGATGTACTTAGATTAGTTAGGTTTAAGTAGTTCTAAGTTCTAGGGGACTGATGACCTTAGAAATAAAGTCCCATAGTGCTCAGAGCCATTTATGGCTATTTATGCCACATATTTTGATACTACAAAACTCATCTTCAGGGTACCTCCCGTGGACGTAGAATCATGAGATTTTGTAGGAAGTCAGGCTTCACAGTACAGGTAAAGGAAAAAAATCCGAAATCGTTGATCTGCAATTATAGCACACGCAAAAACGTTTTTGCCGTTTGTTATATGACTTCTTGTTTGTCCGTTTGTTTAAACGCCTTTCTCTCAGGGACAGTTAGACGTATAAAGTTGAAATTTATGCCTCGCACTATGGTTCCTTAGTGGCATAATAAAGTTAAGCTTCTAAATCAATGTAATCAAGAGATACTAAAACTTATGTCACATATTCCGATACTTGCAATCTCACTCATTAAAACCTGCGGGTACTTTCCGTTACCTTAGGATCATTAAATTTGGAAGAAGCAATGTCTCACAGTACAAGTAAAGGAAAAGAATCAGGAAACTGTTAATTTGTAATTAAATTTCTTTTTCCATTTGTTATCCGACTTTAAACTTAAACATCCTCTAAAGTCTTGGAATTCCCGGGATCGATATGTTGGCAGTATCAATGTAGATAACAGGCAAAAACTGCCGAGATTTTCGATTCCCAGGATGTATGAACTGTGTGTATGTATAACTAAGTTTCTACGGAATCCTCAGAGCGCAAGAACTTCTCCCATTTCCAATGCACGTTCTGTGAGGAGCTGACTTCGTCCATTCGACATGTCTTGTAACTGTACGTCACTTTCAGAAAAATTAGCAATATTGTCGATAAATCGTATTGCGGATTTCTTTCCATCAAGAAAGTCAGTACTACCCCTGAATCATTCTTTTATTAGTATCATCACTTCTACGGTATACGGAGTGAACAGCAGGCCTTAATCTTAGTTTAATCCGGTCTTCGCGCAGTATTTATATAATTTTTATTGTATATGCACTCGTCTTTCCTCTACAGCCTATAGTTATTTTTCTGAGGACGTCCGCACATTTTGCACTATTTTAAGTTTGCGATCACTTTTCCTAGATCGAGAGATCCAGCGAACGTGTCTTGACTAAGCGTCTTGCTTCCATTATCAAGAACAAAGCTAGAACAGGCCCCCTTGTGCCTTCACCTTTCCTAAAGCCAAAATGATTGTCATCTAATGGATTATTAGTTTCCTTTTACAATACTCAGCTTATTATTCTTCTCAGTGACTTGACTGCGAGAGCTGTTAACCTCTTGTGCAATATTTCTCGCTCTCATTTGTCCTCGCTAGCTCTGAGATTGTGCAGATGATGTTCTTCAAGAAGTCCGATAGCATCTTTCTAGTGAGAATCAGTTCGCTGACATCAATAGTTGTTTTAATATCACTTCTCCCACTGATTTTAGTACTTTAGAAGGAATGTTACGTACTTATTTTCAGGAGGTGGTACACCACAGCACTTATGTATTTGAATAATGTCATATTACCGCTTGAGCTGTTGGTAAAATACTTTATTTGTACAACCAGTCTATGAAAACTGTGCTAGATTGACGACTTAAATTATATTACGATATGGTAACAGTGTATTTTTTATATTTCTATCACCTGGCGATAAAGATTATATATTTCGCCTAACATGATTATATGAATCCTTTTATGAACCAGATGACGGTCAGATAACTGAAACAGTTTGTATTTTACAAGTAGCTCAAGGGGGCAACATGATACTTCTCAAATGTTTCTAATGTTACCCATCACGTTTGTTTTGTATGATTGTGACCTTACAAGTCTCTGTAATCTCTAATATTGGATCCGATATGTTTTCTACACCTTCATGACGTCATCAGAGAGCTCCTTCCCCCCTCGGAGGAACTCAGTGAACTCGTTCTATCCGTCCACGCCCTTCTCCGAGTTTAACAGCGAATTTCCATCTGAAACCTTAATATCGATGCATTTGCTTTAACTTCTCCGAAAGTCATTTTGCCTTTTGCTGGACCCTTCCCTTAGATTACAGTTGCCTCTTCGATATCTTCACTTTCTCTTTCACATTTTTAAGTCCAATTATTTTAGTTACAACCTGACTAAAAGAAAGGATCGGTTGATAGGACAATCTGGGACACCAAGGGAGCGCCAATTTAGTATCGGTTAGAAGTGTGGGTGGTAAAAATCGAGGAGGGAAACCAAGAGGGGAATACAGTAAGCAGATTCAGAAAGATGTTGCTTGCAGTAGTTATTCGGAAATGAAGAAGCTTGCACAGGATAAAGTACTATGCAGAGCTGCATCAAACTTGTCTTTGGACCGAAGACCACAAGAACAACTACTTCCTATTGACTTCTGTTTCTACATATACAAGGGTCATTCCGCAGTGTTGTTACAAGAGAAGGGTAAATGAATCAGTATGTGGCACGGCACGCTCGTCCAGAAACGACTGAACTGAAAGTAATAAGGGTAAATCGTTCTGATACTTCTGACAGTGGACCTATTCTACTGCAAGCTCTTTGCTTTTAATTTTTTAGGAGGAGTTAGTACGTATCAGAGTAACAAAAAATATCCAGTGTGCGTGGGCTCCAAAGTGCATGCCTTATGAGCTATGAGCATTTGTTCAGTTTTGCTACTGTGAAACATCTCTTCTACTGAAAAAGTGCTCATAGCTCTTACGGTATGCACTTTAGAGCTCATGTTTACTATACAATGTTGTATCTTCACTGGATTCCTGAATGTCAGACAAGTAATCAACATTACTACCTCGAGGTTCTTGCTCAAACCCGTGGGAACAGAAGACCCGGATTGTGGAAGGATAAGTCCTAGGTTCTACATCAGCGCACCGGATCAACTGGATCATACTGCATTCTTTGTTAGGAGATTTCTAGCGAATCCGAATGTCGGACCACCCACCTTATTCGCTTGAGCTAACACCATGTGACTTATGTATTCCCCAACGTCAGATCTACTTCAAAACGAATAAGAGCTCAGTCCGTTGAATAAGTGAAAGAAAAAGCAGTATTCTTCATCAACGGCCGGCCGCGGTGGTCTAGCGGTTCTAGGCGCTCAGTCCGGAACCGCGCGACTGCTACGGTCGCAGGTTCGAATCCTGCCTCGGGCATGGATGTGTGTGATGTCCTTAGGTTAGTTAGGTTTAATTAGTTCTAAGTTCTAGGGGACTGATGACCACAGATGTTAAGTCCCATAGTGCTCAGAGCCATTTGAACCATCTTAATCAACGAGCTTACAGAGAAAGACTTCCAGCACTGTTTCGATAAATGCAAAATTCGCATGAAAGGAAAGGGGAGGGATGTAGATTGTGGGTGACAAACAAATGTGCATGTGCTTGAAATAAAAGGTTTCACAGCAATAGTTCCGTAATTTTCCAGCCACACCTCGCATAAATCTTTCACTCCTTTCCCCACTTTTCCGCACTTTCCATTCATTCAGTTTTAGCAGTTCATGCATTAGATCATGTTTTCCATTCCATCTTCCTCACACAACTCGCTATGCTACTCCTCTTTTTTGCAAATGAGTGATCTGTAGTGGCTTCCCTGCAGTGTCTTAAAAACACTTCAGTTTCAATGGTGAAGCTGTAGTTCTGGATTTCTTCTTCTTTCCTGCGGCTAACTATTTTTTTTCTTTTTGCATAGGCTATTTCAGTTGACAGGCTCCTTGCTTAGGCTTTGCAGTTTTCCTTGATATTTTCGTCATTTACCTCAGTTCGGTCATATATCCCGGACGGACACTATGTTCCTGCCATGACTTCTTCTGCATTGAAATTATGATGCAGTTATGCAGTTAAATACTGTTCCTTGTGGTCTGGAGATATGCCCGAAATCAACGTCGTGCTCACAAAATCAGTCCTGGACGAAGCGAGCTGTTTGATCAGGGGCTCTGTCGTCTTGAAACACAACAACACTATTGGGGAACAAACACTGTACGATGGGGTGGACATCACAGGTAAGAAGGCCGCATGGTTCTTGGCAATAACGAAACCTTCCAGAGTAACTGTGTGGCCCATGGGATATCTGGCAAGGCTGCCCCCATCACCACCGAGACCCCGCCATGTTTCACTCCAGAGACATATAATCGACCAGAAGTTGGAAACAGTGTGAAACGAGGCTCACCCGACCGAATGACTTTCTTCCATAGCACCATAATCCAGATTCTATGGCTACGGCATCACGTTTATCTGTTACGGGAATTTCCGCCACTAACTCGTAGTTTTGCATTTCCAGCTCACCTTGCAGTTCCCAGCTTCTGGAGCTGCCCTCGTGTAATTTTGGTGCTGACTGGGTACACGAGTGCGATATTCAGTTCCGCAGTGACTTTTGAAATTTTTTTTTCGTCACATTTCTCCTCAATGGTCGCCACCACCACTCAACAAACGCTTTCTTCTGCGTAGTGACTTTGTGGATGATGTTTTTCCCGTTTTCCACGTACGCGGTATAAATCTTTGATACGACACCTCTTGAAATATGAAATGCCAAACACTTTGGCTATCTTGTTTACGGAATCACGCACTATAAGAGCTGTTTTTAAATGAGAATTTTATATGCCTATTCGACAGAGCGCTTCCAACTTAGTCTAGTCCGATAGTCATTTTATCGATACGTATTTCCAGGGACAGAAAAGACGAAGAACAAAGACAATCCTTTAGCGCATCAGTAGGGCTGCATGCTATGAGTTAGCATTCAGCGCAGGCAAGAGTGGTGCTGTGACTGCTGGAGTACTGGCTATTCTTCGAGGGTTTTTTTTTTGTTCCTATTGATCCATATCGATAAAACAAATATCGAACTAGGGAAACCTGGGCCCGCTCTATCGAATGGGCTCGTTAAATTGATCATTAAGAACCATTTTGTTTGTAACGGGAGACAAATCGACCGGTTTCGTCGACACTGGACGTCGCACGAAAGACGTGATGAGCGTAAGTTGTTTCTGCTGACTCCAGCTACACAATAGAAAAACGAAATTGGAAATATCTGCCGAAACACCAGAGAAAATGTACCTGACGATTCTTAGGAAAGACACCCTGTAAGTATAAGAAGAGGGGAATAATAACAGGGATGAATAAAAAACAGTAAATATACTTTGAATTATGAGCCAATAGAATATTCTGAATATAACGTATCAGTTCAGTATAAGTCTGAAAAGTTTTCAATATTTAATGGATATTAAGTGTACCTGAGTCATTTGACATGAAAACTGAAAATAGTTTCGTCATTAGCAGTGAAACTAACATAAGTTACCCCCATAGTTCCTAGGTACGCTCTTGATAGTACACCTTTTTTATGAAGAAGATTCATAGTTCACAGTGAGTTCCTGAGTTTTTGCTAATGAAACAAGGAAGTGAGGTAAATACTAAGCATTGGTCGATTTTTTCTGGATTGACACCAGACAGATTTGTGTAACACGTTGCGTGTAACCTATGAAATGAACGCAGTACTTGGACGAAATTGATTGTTTTATGTACAAATTTCTTTTATGAGCAAATACCAAAGTTGCTTTAGGAACATTTTAGTACTGGGTACACATTTTACGCATTCGCTGGCTCCATGAAAGACGAAAGACGATAAAACTGCAGAGTCGAATTATGGCTGCAAGAGGTCAACGACCTGCCCTGCCCTGACTAATGAAGCCTGCTTCCGCCGGCGACAGCGACGGGTTGTGGCTGGCCGTGCACTTTCTCACGAGTTTCTTGACCGTGGAGCAATCCGATTACACAAAGGACGGGTCGCTATGGTTGTGCTATTGACAAGTGCGCAGGCTCGTCTTAACACAGAATACCTTAAAAACGCACCGAAAACATCTCAGCCGCATCCATTGGTCACCTCTCAGTGTTTTTAATATGGGGTTTTTGAATCACCTATGGTACGCTACGTATTTGTACACAGGATAATAATAATTTTAATCGTAGGACAGTTCAGAGAATGTTATTAAAATTTAAAAAAACAACAAAAAACTGGAAATTATGGGAACACCGATCGTGCTTAAGCTCAATCAGATTGTGTTTAAGACATTTTTTGTTTTTACTTTAAGACAGGCTGTTGATAAATCCATATAGTTTTATCACCCAGCCAACCTGTGCTTCGTTGACTTGCCAAAAGGCGTTGATTGTTTTAGAAAAATGATGTAATTTCGAAGCTTAACCGACAAGATAGCAACTAATTGGTTTAGTGAAAGGCATAGAAGATGTACATACAGGTAATAAAACGAGAATTCCGACAGACGTAGGATCCACAGATGAAATTATACTATATAAAGGAATTTGACAAGGAAACTAATTAAATCCACTTCCGTTCAACTTTATGATGGACCACCTCACTCGCGGCGTAAGGAAGGAAACGGGCAACAAAATGAGTAATAAAATGGTAAAATAGTGAGGACGATTTACACCAGTTTAATAAAGCAGCTAAGCATATAACATGGAAATCTTATCCAAAAATACTAAGGGTATGGTAATATCAAACACACCTGATTGTGTAAATTAAACGTTGATGTGTGTCAATTGAGCTTTAATTATCCAGGAATTGTTACTACCAACTACAGCGACCTAACAGTGAAAGTGAAAAATCAAGTGATAAAGGCAGTAAGGGTAGCCTGCAAAATATTTATGGAAAAACAAATTCATGAGAATTGAGAGGGAAATAAAAATATGTAAAGCAATGGTGTACCCTGTTTTGTTATAGGCAGCAGAAATTAGAACAGAAACGAAGATCAAATAAAAGTTAATGGCATTGGAAAAGAAGGTACTAAGATCCAAGAAGTAATCATGTGGGACAATATAAGAAATGGGTCGATAAGGGAACAGTGTTGGATACAAAACATAAATAAATGGATGAAGCAAGAAAAAGGAGCTGGAATGATCACATGGGAAGGATGACCTCGCACGGCTAGATAAAATTTGTAAACATGGACGACAGCAAAGGAAAAGACTACCCCAATTACCACCCAAGAGATAGGACAGTAGTTTGTCCTGTACATCCACGGAATGAGGCACACAAGTAGAAGGCGACCCTAGTCAGTAGCAGAAGAAGAAGAAACAGGACTAGATATCCAACGCTGTATTTGTCTGTGGGAGAGAACAGGAATAAAGTCGATGATTGACTGCTCATCTAAATAGTTGGTATCAGGGAAGGGGCACTGGACCCAGCAGACAGGGGTTGGGAAGGAAATCTGCTGTTGTCTTTCTGAAGGAATAATCAAGAAATTCACCTTCAAGTCTGCTGATTGAAAAGATTCAAATACGATTTTGGAAGGAATATGTTCAGAATTTAGTTGTAAAAGTGGGGGAAATAGAGAAATTTTAAGTTATGAAAACTGATTACCGAATAATTCTTATTATAGGGAACAATTTCAGATATTAGTTTTGGTGAAGCAACATTTTCATCAATGGCAGCATATTTCATTCTTATGCAACGATGGAACTATTTTGGTAATGCGTAATTTACTTTGACGGTGAATTAAAAAGATATCAGTAACCTCAAAATTTTAAAAATATTTAGGTGGTCTACACAACGAAAGCCTGGTTGGCAAGTAAGCTAATAGGCACAAAAGATAGTCTTCCGGCATTTCGAACATAATAATATACTGAGACGTCGGCGAATAACACGAAACGAGATAGGGAAATGAGAGAGTCAGTGAGATATCATAATTATTTTTATCTTCGAATACAGTCTTATCATACCACGCATTACTTCTCCCGGTTAATGCCGTCACGTGCTCTGCTGTCATATATTATTTTAGTTTGATGTTTCTTTACACTATCAGAACAGAATAAACACTGACAAAAGAGAGGATATGTTAGGTACAAACTGTTCTCATAGTGACAACGAATAGTTGTTTATGACGACTGCCCATCAGTCGTCAAGTTTGACATCTCACAGTTCTATCAGATAGAGCACTGGTTGTCAATCTTATTCTCTGGCAGATAGTTTCAGTAGAAGAAGCATAATAATGCAGAGAATTTAACAGGACACACGTATCACTGCTAAGTACCATTCACTTACATGTACGTCTGGTAATATATCAAACTGGATAGTACTGTTTTAGTTGCAAATATTTTACAAACCACAAGATGTATCAGCGCTGGCTAACAACGCAGATTTTATTAGCTGATGAAACAAATGACTTAATCTTTTAGAAAATTGACACATGTGATATAAGGTAATATTAAAGTGACAAACTGTTAGATCACACAGGAGTTGTGTGAATTAACTTTTTAGACAGAAGCAGTATTGTTGTGATTCTTAAGGGGACACGCCCCTTACCGGGCTACATTTTTTGTATTATCTTCACCCTCATAGTGCAACTGATCTATAAATGAGTGATAGCTCAAAATTCTTACACACAGTTAAGCTCATTAGTCAAAGCATTTTCCAAACAATCATTGAGATATTTATTATAATTTGTTACTGATAACAATATTTATAATAGTATAAAAAACAGAACACTATTTCACTGTGGTACCATTTTCTTTTGAACCACTGACTGCACAGCTTGGAAAGAGTGTCAGAGTACAGACAACGTTCACATAAGTGTTTTATGCCTCCAAGTTCCTTTCCTGATGTTGATCTGTGAAAAAGGAAAGTAATTTATTTTACTACAACAAAAATATTTAAAAATTTAGCTCAAATATCGCCGACATTATCATGTTATAAATTTTTCAGGAAATAGTAGGCAAGGGATGTAGAGGATGTCATTCTAAATATTTGTACCAATTGTTGTGAGTTTAACTTCAGTCATTTGGGAGAAAAGTGTCCCTGAATGATGAAAATTCAAGTCTTCGGTAAATCGCAAAAAAAGATTTACAGATTTATCAACTTACCACATGTTTAGAACGTTCCAGCTGAATACTCAAGTTTTCCTCCTGTTTCCTTATCCTCCATAGTCTTTCTCTTCATTCTTTTCTTTATCCTTGACTTCTTGGTAGCAGCTTCTGCAGCTGAGTCTGCTTCGGTTACCCGCCGCTTATCAGTAGCAGTTAGAGCTGATGCCATATTCCTTCCCGTCTGGATGTTCAGTTCCTTCATAACATTGATCCTTGAAATTGCAGCATCATTGAATGTTATTATTTCATCCATTACACCAATCTGCAGCCCTGTCAGCCCAACAAATACGTTTTTGGGTATTCTCTTCCATATACAGCTGTTGAAGCTTTCTTTTACATTCTGAGAGAGACTATGCATACATTTCTTAAGTATATTTTCATTTGCCAGATCCCTATATATATAGGCTAAATTCCCCCATTACAGCAAGTGGTAAGGAATGCTTGTGGGTATATTGAATGCCTGTAGCATTGCTCAACCATTACTTGCACCTTCTGGACACGAACCATGCTGCGGGGTTTGATCTGCTGACACTCTGTGAAACCATGTTGCCCAAGCAGCTCGTCTCATGTTCTCCAAATCTCCTAAATTTCTCCTTATTGCTAGTTCATAATATTGAGTTCAAAAATGGTTCAAATGGCTCTAAGCACTATGGGACTTAATATCTGAGGTCATCAGCTCCCTAGGATTAGAACTACTTAAACCTGACTAACCTAAGGGTATCACACACATGCGGTTCTAGGCGCTACAGTCTGGAACCGCGCGACCGCAACGGTCGCAGGTTCGAATCCTGCCTCAGGCATGGATGTGTGTGATGTCCTTAGGTTAATTAGGTTTAAGTTGTTCTAAGTTCTAGGGGACTGATGACCTCAGCAGTTAAGTACCATAGTGCTCAGAGCCATTTGAACCATTTGAGGCCAATCCATCACTGTACAAAACGTCTGGGCAGCTCTCCTTCCCCTTCCAATACATAGCATTGCATAAATAAGCTGAATATTTACACTGTAATGTCGACTATCAGTTACTGGCGATGTTATAGTATCACTGTGCATCTTACATGAGTTACAGGCAATCACTAACCGAGTTGAAAGACCCTCCTTGCTGGAATGTCCTCAGAAACGTCAGTACTATCTTCACAATTGCAGTACTTACATTATACAGCACTCTTCAAACGTCTTGACAACATATTTAGGTTCACATAACATTACCGACGCTATTGCTTCTCACAATAGTACTAGGCTTTTTCTTATTACATTCATTGTGGTTCATGGTGTGGGTTCCTGTAGTCATGTCCTAGTTCATGAACCACGGGCAACGTATGAGTGGCCAAGAAAGTGGTCCTGACAGTCGGGATACCAGTTACTTTGGAATAAGGCTGGACATCTCGGACATATTCTGAGTCGTGGTCACCTTTGTGCTCATACGGCAAAGACTACCAAATCCACCGGTTAGTCCCTCAGCCGTTAGGGGTAAAACCCAATGGGACTCGGGGCAAGTAAGGCTAGCAACCTGCTTCCCTGGTACTTTAAATATGATGCTGGCAACAATCAGAGCAAAATGCCTCGGACCTTTGGAGGTGACGGAGTCCCACCTCTAACTGACAAACCAGGGACTCCTAAGATACGACTTGGCAAACAAATGCTAATGAGATGGGGAGCTATTAATATCAATGGGGGCTACTCTGGGAAGAAGGTAGAGCTGGCAGAGGCTGCAAGTAAGATGGGGCTGGACGTTTTAGCTGTTAGTGACATTCGGGTAAGGGGTGAGAAAGAAGAGGAAGTGGGAGAATACAAGGTCTACCTGTCAGGAGTCAAAGCAGGAATAGCACAATGGGGTGTAGGGCTTTACATCAGGAAAGAAATGGAACCCAGCGTAGTTGCAATAAGGTATGTAAACGAACGACTGATGTGGATAGATTTGACAGGGTCTATCAAGAAAATTAGGATTGTGTCAGTATATTCGCATTGTGAAGGGACAGATCAAGATAAGATGGATAGTTTTTATGAGGCACTCAGTGATGTAGTTGTTAGAGTAAAGGACAATGACAGTGTTCTGCTCATGGGTGATTTTAACGCCAGGATTGGAAATCGAACAGAAGGGTATGAAAAGGTTATGGGTAAATTTGGAGAGGATATGGAGGCCAACAGGAACGGGAAAAAACTCTTGGATTTCTGTGCCAGTATGGGCTTAGTAATCACAAACTCCTTTTTTAAACATAAGAACATTCACCGGTATACTTGGGAAGGCAGGGGAACCAGATCTGTCATTGACTATATAGTAACAGATCAGGAATTCAGGAAGGCTGTGAGTTACACACGTGTATTCAGGGGATTCTTTGATGACACTGATCATTATTTAATCTGCAGTGAAATTGGGATTGTGAGGCCGAAAGTGCAGGAGGTAAGGTCCATATGTAGGAGGATAAGAGTGGAGAAACTTCAGGATAAGGAAATCAGGCACAAGTACTTAACAGCGATCTCAGAAAGGTACCAGTTAGTTGAATGTAGCCAATTACAGTCATTGGAAAAGGAATGGACAAGGTACAGGGGCACAGTACTAGAAGAGGCTAAAGAATGTCTTGGAACAGTAGTGTGTAAAAGTAGGAAGAAGCAAACAGCTTGGTGGAATGATACAGTCAAGGCAGCCTGTAAAAGGAAAAAGAAGGCGTATCAAAAATGGCTACATACCAGAACCCAGGTAGACAGAGAAAGTTATGTTGAAGAAAGAAACAAAGCCAAACAGATAATTGCAGCATCCAAGAAGAAATCGTGGGAAGACTTTGGAAACAGATTGGAGACTATGGGTCAAGCTGCTGGAAAACCATTCTGGAGTGTAATTAGCAGTCTTCGAAAGGGAGGTAAGAAGGAAATGACAAGTATTTTGGACAGGTCAGGAAAACTGTTGGTGAATCCTGTGGATGCCTTGGGAAGATGGAGGGAATATTTTGAAGAGTTGCTCAATGTACGTGAAAATGCGATCAGTAATGTTTCAGATTTCGAGGTAGAATGGGATAGGAATGATGATGGAAATAGGATCACATTTGAGGAAGTGGAAAAAATGGTCAATAGATTGCAGTGCAATAAAGCGGCTGGGGTGGATGAAATTAAGTCGGAACTCATCAAATACAGTGGAATGTCAGGTCTTAAATGGCTACACAGGATAATTGAAACTGCCTGGGAGTCGGGACAGGTTCCATCAGACTGGACAAAAGCAGTAATCACACCAATCTTTAAACATGGAAACAGAAAAGATTGTAACAACTACAGAGGTATCTCTTTAATCAGGGTTGTGGGTAAAATCTTCTCAGGTATTGTTGAAAGGAAAGTGCCAGTATTAGTTGAGGACCAATTGGATGAAAATCAGTGTGGGTTTAGGCCTCTTAGATGTTGTCAGGACCAGATCTTTAGCTTACGGCAAATAATGGAGAAGTGTTATGAGTGGAACAGGGAATTGTATCTTTGCTTTATAGATCTAGAAAAGGCATATGACCGGGTTCCTAGGAGAAAGTTATTGTCTGTTCTACAAGATTATGGAATACGAGGCAAACTTTTGCAAGCAATTAAATGTCTTTACATGGATAGTCAGGCAGCAGTTAGAGTTGATGGTAAATTGAGTTCATGGTTCAGAGTAGTTTCAGGTGTAAGACAAGGCTGCAACCTGTCTCCACTGTTGTTCATATTATTCATGGATCATATGTTGAAAACAATAGACTGGCTGGGTGAGATTAAGATATGTGAACACAAAATAAGCAGTCTTGCATATGCGGATGACTTAGTTGTGATGGCAGATTCGATTGAAAGTTTGCAAAGTAATATTTCAGAGCTAGATCAGAAATGTAAGGACTATGGTATGAAGATTAGCATCTCCAAAACGAAAGTAATGTCAGTGGGAAAGAAGTATAAACGGATTGAGTGCCAAATAGGAGGAACAAAGTTAGAACAGGTGGATGGTTTCAAGTATTTAGGATGCATATTCTCACAGGATGGCAACATAGTGAAAGAACTGGAAGCGAGGTGTAGCAAAGCTAATGTAGTGAGCGCTCAGCTACGATCTACTCTCTTCTGCAAGAAGGAAGTCAGTACCAAGACTGAGTTATCTGTGCACCGTTCAATCTTTCGACCAACTTTGTTGTATGGGAGCGAAAGCTGGGTGGATTCAGGTTACCTTATCAACAAGGTTGAGGTTACGGATATGAAAGTAGCTAGGATGATTGCAGGTACTAGTAGATGGGAACAATGGCAGGAGGGTGTCCACAATGAGGAAATCAAAGAAAAACTGGGAATGAACTCTATAGATGTAGCAGTCAGGGCGAACAGGCTTAGATGGTGGGGTCATGTTACACGCATGGGAGAAGCAAGGTTACCCAAGAGATTCAGCAGTAGAGGGTAGGAGGAGTCGGGGCAGACCGAGGAGAAGGTACTTGGATTCGGTTAAGAATGATTTTGAAGTAATAGGTTTAACATCAGAAGAGGCATCAATGTTAGCACTGAATAGGGGATCATGGAGGAACTGTATAAGGGGGGCTATGCTCCAGACTGAACGCTGAAAGGCATAATCAGTCTTAAATGATGATGATGATGATGATTCAGAAAGCGAAAGTTTACTTCTAGAAGCAATGCCTGTAGACACAGTTTCCGCGGGCAACTTCTAAAGCACCTGATGTGTAGCCCTATAATTCGGTTGTGTTTGGAACTGGTTGTTACGAAACTTTCGTTTGGGGCTAAATTTCTTTACCCTCTGAATTTGTAGCACAGGAAACACATACACAGAAACAAAACAACACACAATAACTAAAAAACCACATGCATGTGAAATTCCGAAATCATGTATTCTGAGATGTTTGTTTGCATTCAGACTATAGCCTTCTAAACGTGCCTGTACTTTGGTTCCGGGAGTCAGTGCCTTCTAGAATACACCTGTGATAACGATCTGTAACTAACGACGGAAAAAACGTACGAACAAAGTAGTGCATCACGTATTCTGACGCACTTCAAACTGACAGATGGGTGTGGCCCCTGTGCAACATTACGTCAACCTCAATTTTAGAACGAACGAAAAATGATAATCCCACAAACTATACATTCTTTATATCAGCATGAAATGCTCTTTTCTAAAGACCAGAAATTTTTTTTCAGTTTTTTTGTCATTTTCACTAGCATGTCCCCTTAAACCTGACACATCAAATTTTGTTGCTTTAATTAGCTCTTATTCGTTAGTAGAATGACAGAATAATTACATGAACGAAGTTGTTTGATTTAAAATACATTTATATTTTATGTAATATCACAGAGAACAATAAGGTCTGTTTCGGATTCGGCTCATTGCAGAGCAAGATTCCTTTCAGCCAAGTCCAACGTTGCAAGTTGTTTGGTGGTGTTTCCAAATTCAGAATATCTGGGAGGGGTTTCATTTCTGACACTTATCTTGCTTTCCAATAACGTTTGTCGTATCAGAGGGTGAGGAGATGCGAGCTAATTTTAATTATTTTGGAGGAGAATTCGTCCAACACAAAACTATGAAAGCATAGCGAGCATTTCTATACTCGTTAGTGTGTTTAACAAACCCGATCACTTACTCGGCTTACGTTAAGAGTGCACCAGAGCGATTCTTTTGCAAATACATACGCAGGGTATCACATAACATATACTGTTAAACTGTCTGTGAATTCCTAACGGACCAAACTGTGGAGGTCATCAGTCCCTAGACTTACTAACTTAAACTAACTTATGGTAAGGACAACACACACACCCATGCCCGAGGGAGGACTCGAACCTCCGGCGGGAGGGGCCGCGCAATCCGTGACATGGCGCCTTAAACCGCACGGCCACTCAGCGCGGCTATCACACAACATCGGAAACTATTGAAATGAGTAATATCAGTCACACACAGTTGGCAGCATTGCGGAACAGGAGCCTTAAGCTGTAAACAATCTCGCCATTTAGTAATCATGGATCCTCGGTAAGGTCAACAGTGTGCTTTTGCCATAATAATCTTTTACAAACACAATCATAGTTTGAAAACTGCGCAGAGGGAGCTCCGACGTTTTTCCAACTTAGTGAGTCATGTTCGGGTTCCCTAAAAACACGTGATAAAACATGAATTAAAATTTTTGAAGAGACTGAATCTCCTCTGAAAAAGAAACCCACTAGTCGACCGAGAAGCGCTAGTACTCCTCGGAATATTGAAGCCGTAACCGTTTCAGTTTTAGGGAACCTATAGCGTTCTGCTCGTAAGCGAGCAGCTCTGGGCAGTGTAACAAAAGTGTTTTGGCTGAATTCTCCATTATGATTTAAAGTTTCAACCGTACAAGTCGCATATCGTGCAACAATTAAAGAAGAACAATTACCATTTTTGATTAGAATTCCGTCGGCAAATTGTGACAAACATAAAAGAGAGCAATGGATTTCTGGACAAGATATGCGAGGCCCATTTTCGTCTCACAGGTCACACATTACCATTGCTGCGCAGATAGAAACCCTAATGAATGCCATTTACATATCACCAAGGTGACAATATGGTGTGCAGTTTCGTCACATATGATCATCGTACTTTTACTTTTTCGGAAACGAAGAGCGGGTCACAGTGACTGTCACTTCGGATCGGTATGTTGAGATGTTGCAATCTTCTGTTAAAACTGCTTTGAACAGTGTTCCACAACTACACTAAACCTGGTTTCAACAACATGATGAAACATCGCACGTTGCAAGGTGATCAATGGTAGTTCTGCGAGATTTGTTTGGTAACCATATCATCACAAGATTCGGTAACATTCTCTGGCCCCGAAGTTCGACAAGTTTGTACGTTTGTGATTTTTGTATGTGTGGTTACTTTAAGAGTTGGTTCTACTCGTCTCGGCCAAGAACAATGGAAGAATTAAAGTAAATAATTCAAGGCAAAAATCGTGGTATCCCAACTGAGATACTGCAGCACTCAATGGGGAACCTCAAGAGCAGACTGGAAGAATGTTTAGGTATATGAGGACGACATCTACAGAATGTAACTTTCAGACACTGATAATTTAGATTACTACCTCTTAAAAGGCAAGTTGTAGTGGTTCAATTGCTGTTAACAAAAGTTTTTGTCGGACTTTTTTTCCTATTTTTATTTGGTGCTTCAAAAGTTAGTTTTTCTGTGTCACCCTGTATCAACCAATACGTAGCGTCATTCGTCACACGCACCGCACGCCGCTAAAAGCCATCATCACACGGAACGAGGCAGTTAATGTTGACGTGGACGTTAACGGGACGTCTGACCTCACGAATAACAGCGCCATCGGCACAGGGGACGAGCTGGTTAACGCGACTTGAGCGCCCAGCTCTCTTCAGCGACAGTTATCGGCTTTATTTGGCTCGCAAATCACACAGTTTGTTTGCGAAAATGGACGAGCGTTAAATTTCTGCGTAAACTCTATTAAAAGCCACGTTTCCTCCGTTGTCCATATTTACTGCATGCATGAACACGTCATAAGCCAATAAGTAAAATTCCATGTCCAGTTAGCAAGGGCATCAGTTTATAAAGCTTTACAAACTTGCTCCTGAGAGACAGAGCTCTTATATTTACGTAACACTGCGTATTACAGAAATTCTCTCTATTAATTTAATAAAGAAGTCACGCAACCATTTAGAAACACCAAATCCAGATACAGCGGGAAGCAAATCCATTACAGATTGTGTCATAGCTCAGCGACTCTACCAACTATGCTACACAGAAGTTCTGCAAGGAATGACTTTATGTTTTATGTTACGATCTTTGCAGGCTTTACTCGCCGACTTGTTATTAACTGGTATTCAATCATATATATTATTTCCCAAGTCAACATCTCTTTCCTCAATGCTTGCTAGTCATACCGGGATTAATCAGGAATCTTTACAAAGGTTTTTTAAACAGCTTCTGACATTGCATATCGATTTTGCGCTAAAACTTACTATTTGTGGAAAATTTTAGCACAAAAGACACTTTTAACCATCGCATTATGGGTGGCCAGCTTCACACATGTATTTTATGAAGATACCGTATTAATCTCGAATAAGAGACATACTTCTCACATTAACCAATTACAAATAACATTTCATTTGTTTTAAAGTACATATTCACTGGATAGGTTGTATATAGCATTGTCATAGGTAATAATGGTGACTGCTACGCTATTCCAATATCTCTGCCGGTCGTACAAACTGACTTTTCTAAACGAATATGCGTTCCGAACGACAAACTTGATTGTCACTGTCGGTTAGAATTGTGATTTACACTGAAGCGCTAAATAAATTAGTATATGCATGCGTATTCAAACACAGAGACATCTAAACAGGCAGAATACGGCAAGTTATCAAGATTTATGTGAGTTTGAACGTGGTGTTACAGTCGGCGCACGAGCGATGGGACGCAGCATCTCCGAGATAACGATGAAGTGGGATTTTCCCGTACGATCATTTCACGAGTGTGTCGTGAATATCAGGAATTCGGTAAAACATCAAATCTCCGATATCGCTGTGGCCAGAAAAAGATCCTGCAAGAACGCGATCAACGACGACTGAAAAGAATCGTTCAGCTTGACAAAAGGGCAACCCTTCCGCAATTTTCTGGAGATTTTATTTATTTATTGTTCCGTGGGACCAAATTAAGGAGAAATCTCCATGGTCATGGAACGAGTCAATACATGAAATTATAACACGATAGTAGAAACAGATAAAATGAAATGTAAGACATCAACAAGTGTCAGCATGCGAGCCATTCAACGAAACATCATCGATATTGGCTTTCGGAGATTGATGACAGCACGACAGAAAGCTTTACGCCTCGAATGGGCTCGTCAGCAGCTACGTTCGACTGTTGATGACTAGAATCATGTTGCATGGTCAGACAAGTCTCGTTTCAAATTCTATTGAGCAGGTGGACATGTACGGGTATCGAGACAGCCTCATAAATCCATGGACCCTGCATGTCAGCAGGTGACTGTTCAAGCTGGTGGAGGCTCTGTAATGGCGTCGGGTGTGTGCAGTTGGAGTGATATGGGACCCCTGATGCGTCTAGATACGTCTCTGACAGGTGAAATGTACGTAAGCATCCTGTCAGATCATCTGCATCCATTCATATTCATTGTGCATTCCGACGGACAGTGCGACACCTCACACGTCCAAAATTGCTACAGAGTGGCTCTAGGAATACTCTTCTGAGTTTAAACGCTTCCGCTGGCCACCAAACTCCCCAGACATGAACATTACTTAGCATGTCTGAGATGCCTTGCAAGGTGCTGTTCAGATGTGATCTCCACCCGCTCGTACGCTTACGGATTTATGGACAGCCCTGCAGGATTGGTGGTGTCAGTTCCATCCATCAGAGAATCGTTCAGCATGACAGAAGTGCAACCCTTACGCCAATTTCTACAGACTTCAGACGTTAGTCGAGTCCATGCCGCGTCGTGTTGCGCCACTTCTGCGTGCTCGCTGGGGCCCTACGCGACATTAGGCAGGTTTACCATTTTTTTGGCTCTTCAGTGTACCTGTTACTACTACGGACCAATGTGCTTACGGTAATTGAACAAAGTTGTAGATTATATGGTCCTACTGAGCCCTACTGTGGTCCCACCCGGGACAAAAATTGGAAATTTGTAGTAAGGTCTTATAGGACCAACTGCTGAGGTCATTGGACCCTAAGACTACACACTACTTAATCTAACTTAAAATAACTTACGGTGATGACAACACACACACCCATGCCTGAGGGAAGGCTCGAACCTCCGACGGGGGGAGTCGTACGGACCGTGCAAGGCGTCTGAGATCGCGCGGCTACCCCGTGCGTCAAGCCGGGTGCATACACTGTGAATGAAAAATCACATTTTTGGACACATGGAAATGTATATACAAGGATGCATAATAAATTCCTGATTAATTTTTCACGTCGTTCGGTTGATTTTTAAAGATGTTTTCTCTTCATTCCCACAACTACCCTTATCCTAATGATTACAATTATTCCAAATACTGTCATTATTTGAAACTACGAAATTGCTCAGGTCCCCTGGTTGAAAAAAATCCTACTAATAACGTCACGTTTTTTGACAAATCTTCGGTCTATCGTTTCCTTAAAACGGCGTACTTACGTAACACGCTAACTGTAACACGAGAATAACTACATAAAAAAATTCTCTAATCAACAAAGTAACATTTCCCGTCATTTTATTACAACAGATCGTACAAAGAAGACGCATTGTCGAATGATCCCCAATGAGCTGGTGCCTAGAAACAGCATATATTCATATGCTTAATTAATAACAAAAAACTCCAATAAAAATGGCTTCATCTGAAAATGACGAATACTAAAGTGACCAAAATAAATGTGCATATTGCCGAAACTTTAATACTGAACGTTTTGATCCTGAAATACTCGTATGTTATGATATCAATACATTCGTTTGCATGTAATAGTTCAAATGGTGCAAATGGCTCTAAGCACTATGGGACTTAACATTTGAGGTTATCAGTCCCCTAGACTTAGAACTACTTAAACCTAACTAGCACCTAGAAGCGCTCGTCCACAGCAACCGGCCTGCATGTAATGCAATCCAAGAGGAGACAGTAAATGTTTCTAGCACGAGGGGGCAGTATGTGCAATCAATGGCACCCGAAGAACCTGTAAACATTGCCCTCTTGCGCTCTGTGTCATTACGAGGGTTGCGTTGCTTCAGGATGGTTCACACAGCAGTAACGTAAGATCAGACTCCGTACAGTCAGTGTAATGGAGCAGTGACAGATGGACGGCGCAGCGGATGTCGCTGTGAGTCAAAGTGATGTCACTAGAATCTGAAATAAGTTTCTAGCGGGAGAATCAGTTGTGGATCGCCACAGAAGTGATCGCTGCGGAGAAACAGCAGGTATGCAGGACCGATATCTTCAGATAACAGCAATCTGAAACCATCAACACAAAGCGACAGTCCCAGACGCCTACAGTTGTGCCAGGTGTCACCACAAACGATACGAAATAGGCTCCTTCAGCAGTGCCGGAAGAGCTTTCAAGGCTCCTGTCTCAAGTCCGGTCCAAAGAGGGGCTCGTGCCGCAAGGGCACGAAACCACTCTTCGTGGACTAGGCAACAGTGGGACACGAAGTTCTTTTCTGATGATACCTGTGTTAGCCACCACCCTGAGAAAACTGATATTCGTGTGTGGAGGCAAAGAGGACAATGTTTACACCTAAATGATTCGTAGACCGCAACCCTTATCATAGCGGTTTTGGGGAGGAATCATGTAAGGGCGGAGGACGCCTCTTGTGCCCATAAGTGGAAGTACGACTGGTGTGAGGTATCGGGACGACATCCTTGCACCCATTGTGGCTCCATTTGGTGAACATACTGAAGGGGGATCCACGCTGATGGACGGCAATGCACCCGTTATAGTCACAATCACGTGATCGCCTTCCTAGTAGAGCAAAGAATCAGTCGGATGGTATGCCCTACATATGCTCCACATCTTAGCTGCATTGAGAATGCATGGGCCATGCTAAGGCGAACGGTTTGCAATCGTCCTGTCCCGCCACAGACCTTGCAGGGTACCGTTGAGACTGCTGTGGAGGAACGGGACAATATCGCACAGGCTTCTCTGGCAAATTTACTGAGGAGTGTTCCCAAACACATTCAAAAGTGTCCCCAGTTACGAGGAGGGTCAGTTGGTTCAAAAACAACGTGTTAAGCAAGGTAACAGTGAGAAGGAGCTATAGTGCTTGCAATTCAACCTTTCGTATGTTTTTTTTTTTAGTTTATCAAGTGGAAATGTGTTTATCTTCTTTGTTGTTGTTTTCTTTTGACTTTACCTGACAGAAAAGTCACTTATGTTTCCTGTTAAGTCCCGTATTGAGGGTAAAACAACATGCAACATTTATTTTGATCACTGTATATGGCGTCTCGCAAGTTCTGTTTGTGGTGTAGAGAGTGTACTTTCTTCTTATTGGTTCTACTTTAAATGCCATGTTACGGAAATAAAGCAGAGCTTATTTTGTGTTTCACGTGACGAAATGGCTCCTCAACGTGAAACAACAAGAAGTGGAGTCTCAAAACTCATGCCACTCCACGTCGACGACAGCTAACTCGTCCCGTATGACGATGGCTTAAGAGTTCGTGGACTCTCACCACAACTGAGTGGTACTTCACCAGACGCTGCAGAAGCTCGCTGACAGGAAGAAGGAATGTTTCAAGATGTAGATTTTCTTTAGCAAACGTGAATGCGAGCAAAAGCACATGATTTGTGCCTACTCACTAATGTAACGGATGCGCGGGAAGAATTTTACGTTTTCTATGAACCGATTTTTAAGCACTTTACCTCTCATAGGCGTACACAATCTAAAGGTGTTTTACTGGCAAGTGGCGAGACGCCACCCAGCGTGCGACTTTTTGAATTACAAAGAGAAATAATTCACACCTCAATCTGCAAGCATCACGCGTCCAGAAGACACCGGATTGGCCGCGAAATGTTGCAGCAGCGGCGCGGTGTAATGGCGTGCTGCACACGCAACGTTTACCACGGCGCCGGGGGAAATCAGCGAGCCGCGAGGGGCAATATTTGATGGGGCTGTAATATCGAGACTAATCCACTGATCCTCAGACGATCACACTAGGCAAATCCAGTGACCAGGAATCGATATTTTCCATATGTATCTACATCTATACTCCACAGCCCACAGCACGCCTTACGGTGTGTGGTGGTGGGTACTTCGTGCACCACTGTTACTCCCTTCCCCCGCCCCCCTCTCCCATTGTAGTCAGGTATGGTTCGCGGGAAGAACTTTTGTTGGCAATCCTCCGTATCAGCTTGAAGCTTTCTAATTTTACGTACATAGTCTTTAAGTGGGATGTATGTAGTAGGGAGCGGTGTATTGATTAATTATTCTAGCAGTGTACGCTCTTGGAACTTTAACAGCAGACCACACCCGATTCTGTAATGTCTGCCTCAGGAGTTGGGTGAGCTTCACCATGACGCTTTTACGCTTACTAAATGAACATGTGACGAAATGCGCTGTTCTTCTTAGGACCTCCTCTGTTTCCTTTCTCAATCCTACCTGGTACGGATCCCAGGGCCGGCCGTAATGGCCAAGCGGTTCTAGGCGCTACAGTCTGGAACCGCGCAACCGCTACGGTCGCAGGTTCGAATCCTGCCTCGGGCGTAGATGTGTGTGATGTCCTTAGGTTAGTTAGGTTTAAATAGTTCTAAGTTCTAGGGGACTGATGACCTCAGAAGTTAAGCCATTTGAATCATTTGAACGGATCCCAGACCGAAGAACAATATTCAAGTACTGGTCGGACGAGTGTTTTGGAAGCTGCATCCTCTGCTGCATTTTCTGAGGATTCATTCAATGAATCTCAGTTTGGAATCTGCCTCGCTCGCGATTAATTTTATGTGGTCGTTCCACTTTACATCGCACTGTGTGCCTCCTAGATATTTTATGGATGTGTTTGTTTCCCAATTTAGTAATCACACAATATGGGGCCTTTCTACTGGTTCACAGTGCGTTGTTTATGTTTTTATGTTTGTTTATGTTAATGTTTATATTTATGTTGTTTATGTTGAGGGTCACTCGCAACTCCTTTCATCCAGTGTCGAGCCTCTGCTGGTCTTACCGCAGTTCGGCACAATTTTCTGCCGTTGGGACTTCTCTATATACAACAATATGGTCCGTAAAGAGCCTTCCGACGTTACCTGCTAGGTCAGGGTGTAAATTTTAAGTTGACAAACCTGAATAACTCGAAAAATAAGCTTCACACAAAAAAGTCTGTAAAATTCAAAGTTGATCATTTTCGAGGGGGACATCTGCTGGTGCTAAAGTTAGTAGTAGGTTGTTAGTTAGTTAGCAAGTCAGACGATGTGTTTGGTAATTAAAAGTTGTGTGACCTCATGACTACGAAACAAACAAAACTTATCCGAATCTGTTGAAAAGATTAATATTTGGAACAACATTTGTAAAACTCTAATTCCTCTCTCTCAAACCCCACCCTATGGGGAATCAAAATTTACTAAGGAAATAAGTATTTTTTATTTATCCGTAACCATTTTCCACCCAAAAACGAGAACATGGATTTCCTTGGATTACAGAGCCACGTACCAAGAATCAAAACAAATGTTTAAGACAAAATGTACGTAGTTTTTTATGCAGAATATAATACTGCAATACAAAATGGGGGTTCCCATATGAAATTTTAAAGTTGCCTCTCGCCCCACCCCCAGGGGGCTGGAGTAGCGGGCTAATTTTAGGACCAGCAGATGTCCCCCTCGAAAATAATCAGCTTTGAATTCTACACATTTTTTCGTGTGAAACTTATTTTTCGAGTTATTCTGGTTTGTCAATTTAAAATTTACACCCTGTATATTGCGAAAAGTAATGGTCCTGTACACTCACAAGGGGCACACCCGAAGTTACTTTTACGTCCGAAGGCTGCTCCCCGTTGAGAATGATATGCTTCTTTCTATTTGGTAGAATCTCTTCAGTCCAGTCAGACAGCTGACCTGATATTCCATATGTTCGTATTCTGTTCACTAAGTGGCACCGCGGAACTGTATCAAATCCCTTCCGCTAGTCACGGAACACGTCTTCTACCTGGGCGCCAGTCTCTACTGTTTTCTGGGTCTCGTAGAGGAACGGAGCGAGCTGGGATTCACGTGATTATTTGTTTTCGAAACCCGTGTTGGTTTCTAAAGAGGAAATTTTCGGCCTCCAGAAATGTTATATTACGCCAGCATAAAACACGTTCTCAAGTTATGGAACAGACCGACGTCAGAAGTACAGGCTTGTAGTTTTGTGCATCTGTTCGGCGATACTTCTTGAACCAGACGGAGCCGATGGCAAAAATCCGCAGCTCATGGCAGCTGATAGGACATTTCTACGTTAAGTGTAGGATGTAAATGTTTTCATTACATATAGTAAACGTACTGCAATTGTGACGTTGCCAGTTACTTTTCCAGTTCACACTATACTGATTTTGTAACTTGCCATTGGATGAAATTTCTTAAACTTTTTCTCCACCAGTATACAGTATAATTTTTTGTTTTCTGTGAGAATTTGCTGTTTTAAAAATAATTGATGAAGAATAGTTGATTTAGGGCTATTTATCGTAAAAGCGCAGGGACGCTTATATTATAATAAATATCAATGGACGTTCGAGTGTGGTGAAACCTGAATAAAAATATCTTGGCAAACCAACATGAGGCAGCGTTATGCACTCACGTATAAGCAAGGCGTAGCATGTCTGTAGATTACAACTGTACAAGCAGTTATGCTAACGTTTGGTTTCTTTTACTTTTTATGGTTTGGATACAGAGAATAATTTCGAGCGCTGTGGATTTACTTTTTTCAAAATGGTTCAAATGGCTCTGAGCACTATGGGACTTAACTTCTGTGGTCATCAGTCCCCTAGAACTTAGAACTACTTAAACCTAACTAACCTAAGGACATCACACACATCCATGCCCGAGGCAGGATTCGAACCTGCGACCGTAGCAGTCCCGCGGTTCCGGACTGCGCGCCTAGAACATTACTTTTTTTTCTGCACTTCAAATATTGGGCTTTTGCGCATTAAGATGCCCGTGTTTTCCTAGGCCTTGTCCTTCCTGTACATTTATTGAGCAAGGTAAACGAACATTTTACAAAGACTGGAATGTACTTATGGAAATATACGCGAACATTTGTCAAAATCGCAACAATGTTAAGGATATCCCTAACTAAAGAACCTCATACAAATTAGCAGTACCCACAAAATAGAATTATAAAATTGTGTATAACATCTGACTGACCATTAAACGGTATGGAACCAAAAAAGAACCTATTATTTCCTTGGAGAGTACCACCCACAATGTTAGTGAGCAGAGAAATGTGGAGAGACAGTCACTTACGATGTTAACCAACATGGTTGGGAGTGTCAGCCATCTTACTTGTGATAATTACTTACGAAGAAACAGTTACGATCCAAGATACAATTTATTTGAAATGTCCAGTTTTAGCACACACAGTAGACCATCTTAAGATTGATTGCACTGTAAAGATTATAAAAGTGGATGGTAATTAGGGCAGTTAGTCTAGCATATCATGTACAAAGGTTAAACTAAAGTGCTGTGATGTTTTCCCATCTGCTGGAGATGGTGCCGTGCTAGGCATAAGCGTGTTGTCAAGACGCTAACTACTGCTAGTGGCCGTACTGTCACGCATTAAACAGTGGTCGAAAGCGCGCTAATTTGCTGCATTACGTCATCTGCAGCCAATGGGGTCTTAGTTTACGTAAAAAAATTTATGACGTGCGAATGTAGAATAAAATTAATAGTAGAGCGATGGGTATATCGATAGAGAAGTCTGTCCATACGTAATTTTTCTCAATTTTATATACAAAAGAATGGTTCAAATGGCTCTGAGGACTATGGGACTTGACATCTTGGGTTGTCGGGTGTTCTGCCGGATATCAGCGTCGTACTTGCACGATATTTCGGTCACGTAGCTCGTGGCCTTCATCAGGTGCGACCTGAGACTGCTCCTCGAGTGGACCTGGTCCAGTATTTATGCCTATGGCCTTCCCCGTCCACCAACGGCTGCAGGCGCTTCCTCTGTGGCCCGCGCCCATTCCCTGCGACCTGCTGGAGCGTTGCTGCTCCGTTTTCCGTCCGCTGCGGTTCTAGGTGTTCCCTCTGCGGTCCGCGCCCACCAAACCCGCTCCTGGGGGTTTCATCTACGGTCTGGGATACCAAGCGTTCCCCCTGCGGTCCGCGCCCGCTCACCACGACTTGTTGGAGCGTTGCCGCTCCGTTTGGGTGTTCCCTCTGCGGTCCGCGCCCACCAGTCCCACTTCTGGGTGTACCATCTTCGGTCTGGTGCGCCTGGCAGTCCGTCAGGGGCTCGTTTTCCATCTCCATGTCTCTGGTTCTTCTGTTTGTGTAGTGTTTGTGTAGTGTTGCAGCGGCAACGCTCCAACAAGTCGTGGTGAGCGGGCGCGGACCACAGGGGTGCTTGGTACCCCAGACCGTAGACTGTCACTGTCACTGTCACTTGTCCATATGGGTCTGCCCTGACCCGTGTTGGGAGCAGGCTAAGCATACACTGCTGTTCCTGCATAATCCTGTATCTGTGGAGTGGCATCCTTACAGTACGAATTGGCCTGAGGTGTTTACTGGTGTGGAGTTGTCCTCTCTCTGCCACGAGATATTAATCTCGTAACTGGTCAGGCCAACGCGTGGTTGGCCTGTGGTGAATAGGATGGCCCAAGTCCCTAATGAGCCTGTTGTCGGACTGTACAGTCCGCTCATAGAAGAGCCGCGCCGATTGTTTAAATCGGTCGCGGAGGAAGGGGATGGCGGTTTGGCGGTGTAGCCGAGCGGTCGAATAGAGCCTCGGTAGGCGCAGAGCGAGCTTGAGCGCCCTGTTCTGCACCCTCTGCAGCTTGTTGATGTGTGTGTCGGCTGCGTTGCCTCACACCACGGCCGCATATTCCAGCACTGGACGAACCAGGGCCAGGTACAGCGTGATGCCGTGGTGGGGAGGCAAGGCAGACGACGGGTTGAGCAGAGGGTGCAGAACGCGTAGGCGCCCTATTGCTCTGCCCCTGACGTCCTCGATGTGGGGTTTCTGCGTTAGCTTCTGGTCGAGAATGACTCCCAGGTAGCGGCCAGTCCTGCCCCATGGGACGGGGCTTCCCATGACGGTGACTGGCGGAAGATCTGGTGGCAGTGGTCTTCATGGGAACACCACTGCCTGGCTCTTCGCTGCATTCTGTTTCAGGCGCCACTTCGTCGACCACGCACCAAGGGCCTCACATCCGCGCTGGAGCAGGCGGCGCATCTCGACTGCCTTCATACTCCGCACGAATAGCGCCGTGTCGTCGGCGTAGAGTGCCAACTTCACCGGCGCCACGCGCGGAGCGTCGGCCGTGAATAAGGAGTAGAGCAGGGGGCCGAGGACGGACCCCTGCGGCACTCCAGCACGGATGGGTCGGTGCGTGGACGTCCCCTCGTCCAGGCGGACGTGGAAAGTCCTGTCGGCCAGATACGACTGGAGTAGGACCCCGTGCGATGTCGGGACCCCGTGCACAAAAAGTTTGTACACGAGGCCGTCGTGCCACACGGAGTCGAATGCCCTGGAGACGTCGAGGAACACCGCCCCAAGGGATTCCCGCGTCTCCAGGGCGCGCATGGCCTCTTCCACCAGCCGCATCAGCTGATGGACCGTCGAGTGACCCCTCCGGAAGCCGAACTGCTCATCCGGTATCACTCCTTCCGCAGTCACGTGGCGAAGCAGGCGCCTGGCGTAGAGGCGCTCGAACACTTTAGAGAGGGCCGGTAGCAGACTGGGGGTCTGTAATTGGCAGCGTCACGCGGGTCCTTGTTTGCTTTCGGGATGGCCACCACCTCTGCATGTTTCCACACAGAGGGGTAGACACCCGAGTGAAGGACCTGGTTGAAGATACCCACAAGCAGCGGATGGGCTCCTGCTGGAAGGTTCCTCAGCAGTTGGTTGGTGACCCCATCAGCGCCTCCGACCTTCCTAGTATTGAGCGCCTTCAGCTGTGCGGCCACCTCCACTTCGGAGATGGCTTCGATGACGTCCCCGTCGTCCCTTGCCTCTAGGAACACTGGGAGTTGCTCGGCTACCCGCTGGATGTGGTCTGCATCCAGATTGTCGTCCACCGGGGTGGTGAGTGACGATTGGAATTGGTCCGCCAGGACACCTGCTTTGCCGTCTGGGCTGCAGACGACGTCTTGCCCAACTAGTATTGGTGGTATGCGCTGTCGTCGGCGCAGGAACGACTTCACCGTGCGCCAGATGCTGCCGTCCTCTGGGTTGAGGGAGGCGACGAAGGCCGACCACACGCTGTTCCGGTGCACCTCAGCCGCTGCTTTGATGTCTCTCCGCATGCGGTTGAGGCGTCGCTTCGTCGCGGGTTGGCGGGTGAGCTGCCACTCCCGGAACAGCCTGTTCTCCCTGATTGCTTCCCGTATCGGAGGCGGTAGGTTGCGGGAGAAGTCCCTGGGCCCCTGTGGCTGAGGGGGGGGGGGGGGGGTGGCTGCGTCGGCTGCGTGCAGTAGCTGGTGGGAGAGGACACGCTGAGCGGCGTCGGCGCCCACTGCGTCGGGATCGGGTGTGTCCGCGATCGATTCCAGGACTATCTCCTGGAAGCGCTCGCAGTCCATGCGCCGGTACGTCTGTCGGCGTGATGGCAGCGTGGCTCCGGCTACATCTATGTCGAAGACCACCGGCAGGTGGTCTGACGACAGTGCACACCGTGTGGAGGCGGTCGTGTGGTGCCCGATGCCTTTTATGACTGCGACATCAAGCATGTCCGGCCGTCCCCTGGCTGGGTAGATTGTGGGCTCCTGTGGGCCCAGGATCAGGGCGCCGTTCCTCGCGGCAGCGCGGGAAAGTCGGCGGCCACTGACATTCGTGAGGCGGGAGTTCCATTTCAGGTGCTTCGCATTGAAGTCACCCGCAATGAACACCCTCCACCCAACTGTCAGGAACGCGTCGACGTCCGCCTCCTGGAGGTGTCCACGTGGCGTCCTGTATACTGCCACGAACGTGATCTGCCCGGCTGTCGTGGTGACCGTCACCCCAGTGGCTTCCAGGGTTGCCAGGTCCAAAAGTTGCACCGGGTGGTGCCTGAGTGATGCACGTACATAGATGGCGGTGCCACCGCCGGCTGTTGGCCTATCATTGCGGTAGCAAACATAGTTTGCTACACGCACGTGGACCCCAGGTTTAAGGTGAGTTTCACTGACCAGGCAGAGGTCAATGGCCTCGTCCTGCATGAACTGGCGAAACTCACCTTGTTGGGGGAACAGGCTGTTTGCGTTGAAGCCGCAAACGGTCAGGCCATGGATGAGTAGATTATCCATGGTGCAGCTTCATGGTGACGGTAGCAGCCTGGAGGGCCTCCGTGATTGCCGTGAGTAGCACGGGCAGTTGTTGGAGCAGGGCAGAGAGAGAGCCCAGAAGGGCTCCCAGGTCTGCGGCTCCTGGTCCTGTTGATGGTGCAGGTACAGCCGCAGCGGCGGGCGCGCGGACGGCTGGGTGCGGCGACGCCGTCGCGACCGATCGCTCGACCGCGCGCCCATCAGCCTGCGGCGCGGGAGTGTTGAGTGGACGGGCAGTGCGTCGTCCACCCTGGTGGTGGTCGGCCTGGGAGGCAGCCTGTGGGGCTGACGAGCCAGGCGTGGTGGATGGTGCGGTCTCGTTCGAGTCCCGTGGCGGGAAGGCTGCTTGTCGTCTCGTGGTGGCGTCAGCGGAATCCCCCTTGGTGGCGGAGGTGTAGCTGGTGCCAGGTTGCACCTTCCAGGCAGGTGCTGATCGTCCGTTCTGCCGTGGGCGGCGGTGGAATGCAGCGCAGCCTCTGTAGCTCGCCACATGCGGCTCGCTACAGTTGCAGCACTTTGGCGCCTCCTTCGTACAGTCCCGACTCTGGTGGGAGTCGGCGCACTTGACACAGCGGGCCAGCATGGAGCAGTAGCGAGCCACGTGGTCAAGGCCCTGACAGGAGAAGCACTGGGCGCGCCTCCTCTTGGCCTTGAGCGGCTCCACTTCCACCCCAATGCGGGCCACCATCTGCAGCTGGAAGATGTTTCGGTTTTCGAAGTTGTCTGGGAGGACAACTAGGAAAAGAGGCATGTCTCGCCTCGTCCTGGGCGACTTCAGGATGGTCACGGAGCTGGCCATGTAGCCCAGCCCCGCCAGTTCTTCTTTGAGGTGCGAGGGCTCCATTTTCAGCGGGAGGCGGCGGAAAAACCACCTTCAGCTGCTTCACGGGCTCCGCATTATGTGTAAAGCAGTGGAGCTTGTCGGTCTCAATGATCTTCATGGCTGCGCGATAGTCATCCATGGTGGCGGTCGAAACCCGGTATGGGTCTCGCCCGACACATTTGACCTTGGCAGCGGACGCAACTGTCTCAAATTTATCAAGGAAGGACTTGTAAGTGCCCGTCCATGAGACAGTTATCGGCGGTGGGGCGGGTGCCCGCCTCTTGGGTGGCTCAGTGGCCTCCATGGCCTCTGCCTCGTCGACATCGATGAATGAGTTCGTCGTCAGGAGCGGCTGCACTGTTTGGAGCCGTTTGGCCCGAGCAGTGTGCCGCCGCTTCGGGGCGGTGAACCCGTCGTCTGGTGTCTGGCCTGCCTCAGTGGGGGCAGGGTCGTCTGCCATCTTCTGCTTCTGGCTTCTCCTGCAAGCAGACTGAGAGAATGTGGAGGAGTCGTCCTCCTCTATTGCTGCCGGCCGCTTCCTGAAGGGCTGCGGTGTTGCCATGGCTTCCGCCTCGAGCAGGTCGCCAAGGTTGGCCTCTACGATAGTGTCGTCACGTGGCCGGACGGTGACGTCTTCTCTCGTCACGCCTGGCGGTACAGTTTCCGGTATATCTGTGGCCTCTTCACTGGAAGAGACCGGAGTGGCAGCCAGCAGTGCACCAGTTTCTTCTGGAACTGGGACTGGTGGCGCAACACTCATCGGGGCCGCCGCTGACAGAACAGTGTCGTCTGTATTGAACACGCCTGTCAGGGCTCCCGACGGTACTCGTTCCTCTTCATTGACCACGCAACCGAGTGACTTGAGGTACTGGTGGAACAAGTGGAGAGCTCGTTCGTCGGCTGCTCGTTCCCGGTAATCAGTATCCCGTGACATTCGGCGCAGGATGACGTACAATTGCGCCGCTGTAAGCGGGCCTGTTTCCCTAGAATATGCCGTCTCGTGGTCCATTGTCGTTTGCTGCGTCGTCGTACGTGGGGGGCCGGATGGGGCCGCAGACGGGGCGGACTCGGTCGCCCGAGCCCGTCCCGCCTGGCGGCGATCCGCCACACCCTTCGCTTGAGTACCGTGGTCCTGCTTGCACTGCATCGCTTACTCGAGTGCCAGACCGTAGATGAAACCCCCAGGAGCGGGTTTGGTGGGCGCGGACCGCAGAGGGAACACCTAGAACCGCAGCGGACGGAAAACGGAGCAGCAACGCTCCAGCAGGTCGCAGGGAATGGGCGCGGACCACAGAAGAAGCGCCTGCAGCCGTTGGTGGAGGGGGAAGGCCATAGGCATAAATACTGGACCAGGTCCACTCGAGGAGCAGTCTCAGGTCGCACCTGATGAAGGTCACGATCTACGTGACTGAAATATCGTGCAAGTACGACGCTGATATCCGGCAGAACATCCGACAACCCAAGAAGTCATTAGATCGCCGGGAAAGCCTGAAGAGTTACACTATGGGACTTAATTGCTGTGGTCATCAGTCCCCTAGAACTTAGAACTAATTAAACATAACTAACCTAAGAACATCACACACATCCATGCCATAGGCAGCATTCGAACCTGCGACCGCAGCGGACGCGCGTTTCCAGTCTGTAGCTCCTAGAAACGCTCGGCCACTCCGGCCGGCTTTTATATACACCTGAGAGTGAAAAGTGTTCATTCGCAATGCCTCCTTACCCGCAAATACTATTTTAAATAAATTAAGACACACTACTGGTAATTCCAATGAACACTTTTCTCGTTCAGGTGTATATAAACTGACTTGTGTGAAACTGGGTGTAATTTTAAAACACGTTTTAAGGAACGTTCCTCAGGAGTCTCACTAAATAAATCGATGTTTGGACAACATATTATAAATGAGGAACACGCAAAAAATTATAACACCAACTGCCACGAAATAGTACACACAAGCCCAAAGGCGCTACGCTTGAAAACACTTGAGGAGCTTGATATTTTTATTCACCGGAAAAATAATTCTACAGTTCTTTCAAATGAACAGTTAGATTTTCACGAAACGATCTTTTTCGATCTTTTTAAGAAAATAATGTAAGGGAGGATTGTAGAGTTTTCGTTTTCTCATTTAATAAGCTTATGTGACAAGTTATTTTAAATTGTTCCGCTGAATTTATTAGACTTTACTTATTTAGTTTTTATCATCTGACTCCGTCACTTAGTTTTTATATTTTAATTCCCAAATCTTTTATGGATACTGATACTGTATGTTGCAGAAAAACGCACTTCTGTATTTACTTTAAGACTGTCATAGCTACATAGCTCTTATTACAAATTTTTATTAATTACCTAAAAATTTAGTTTTGTCCTCATGCTACTCTGATAACTCACACATTATAATTACTGTAAGTGTCGTCTGATTCTCTCAGTCTTTTATAAATCACGGTATTCTCCAAGCACAACAGTGAAAACTTCGAGCGAAACGCTAATTCATCCAATGTAACGGCCACATGGAAAACGTCGCCATGGAAACAGCGTAATCCACACATCTCTTCGGACGCCAGTAGGCACTATACAACGTCACATAGGCAACATTGTGCTACAATATGGTCTTTGATAGCGTCTCCATGGGTACAGGATAATAATCTATATATATCTTTGGACGGCAGCAGGCACCCTACAACTTCGCCTAGGCAACAGCGTTCTTCAGCGTGCTCTTTGACAGGTAACGGCCAACACATCACAACATCACTTCCACGGAAACGGCGTCGCCTTGAAGTACCAGCACGCACCATCGGCTGGCGTTCAGTGTTCGCACACACTTTTGTATTGGTACATTTACAATTGAAGTTTATTTAAAGTTAAGCAATTTTATTAATGACATGTAATATACAGTTAAAAAGTAGCACTTGCGTAGTGATGTACATACAGCTGAACTGTTAGTTTTATACTTCTTTTGCATATCATAAATATTTTTACGTAAAGTACTGAAAGGCCCCATTGGCCCCACCTGACGCAATGCAGCAAATTGGCGTACTATCAAGCACTTTTTAACGTGTGGTAGTAGAGTCACTAGCAGCAGTTATCGTCTTGACAACACACAGCTGCTCAGCACATCGCCATCTCCAACAAACGTATGAAACATAACGACTTTCTAGTTTAATCTTTGTACAACTCATGCAAGACTGAGTTGTCTAACTACCATGCACTTTCGTAATCTTCACAGTGCAGTCAATGCGAAGATGGCCTCCTGTATGTGCCGAATCGTTCTTCTCAAATACACTCCTGGAAATTGAAATAAGAACACCGTGAATTCATTGTCCCAGGAAGGGGAAACTTTATTGACACATTCCTGGGGTCAGATACATCACATGATCACACTGACAGAACCACAGGCACATAGACACAGGCAACAGAGCATGCACAATGTCGGCACTAGGACAGTGTATATCCACCTTTCGCAGCAATGCAGGCTGCTATTCTCCCATTGAGACGATCGTAGAGATGCTGGATGTAGTCCTGTGGAACGGCTTGCCATGCCATTTCCACCTGGCGCCTCAGTTGGACCAGCGTTCGTGCTGGACGTGCAGACCGCGTGAGACGACGCTTCATCCAGTCCCAAACATGCTCAATGGGGGACAGATCCGGAGATCTTGCTGGCCAGGGTAGTTGACTTACACCTTCTAGAGCACGTTGGGTGGCACGGGATACATGCGGACGTGCATTGTCCTGTTGGAACAGCAAGTACCCTTGCCGGTCTAGGAATGGTAGAACGATGGGTTCGATGACGGTTTGGATGTACCGTGCACTATTCAGTGTCCCCTCGACGATCACCAGTGGTGTACGGCCAGTGTAGGAGATCGCTCCCCACACCATGATGCCGGGTGTTGGCCCTGTGTGCCTCGGTCGTATGCAGTCCTGATTGTGGCGCTCACCTGCACGGCGCCAAACACACATACGACCATCATTGGCACCAAGGCAGAAGCGACTCTCATCGCTGAAGACGACACGTCTCCATTCGTCCCTCCATTCACGCCTGTCGCGACACCACTGGAGGCGGGCTGCACGATGTTGGGGCGTGAGCGGAAGACGGCCTAACGGTGTGCGGGACCGTAGCCCAGCTTCATGGAGACGGTTGCGAATGGTCCTCGCCGATACCCCAGGAGCAACAGTGTCCCTAATTTGCTGGGAAGTGGCGATGCGGTCCCCTACGGCACTGCATAGGATCCTACGGTCTTGGCGTGCATCCGTGCGTCGCTGCGGTCCGGTCCCAGGTCGACGGGCACGTGCACCTTCCGCCGACCACTGGCGACAACATCGATGTACTGTGGAGACCTCACGCCCTACGTGTTGAGCAATTCGGCGGTACGTCCACCCGGCCTCCCGCATGCCCATTATACGCCGTCGCTCAAAGTCCGTCACCTGCACATACGGTTCACGTCCACGCTGTCGCGGCATGCTACCAGTGTTAAAGACTGCGATGGAGCTCCGTATGCCACGGCAAACTGGCTGACACTGACGGCGGCGGTGCACAAATGCTACGCAGCTAGCGCCATTCGACGGCCAACACCGCGGTTCCTGGTGTGTCCGCTGTGCCGTGCGTATGATCATTGCTTGTACAGCCCTCTCGCAGTGTCCTGAGCAAGTATGGTGGGTCTGACACACCGGTGTCAATGTGTTCTTTTTTCCATTTCCAGGAGTGTAGATGATATTTTGCCATAGGGGTCTGTTCTTCATAAGTAAGAAAGTGCAGTGATAAGAAACTGCACTCTATTTCGGGAGGGCAACAAGGTTTTCGTTTTACGTGGACCAAAAACTAGATGCTGAGATGGTTTCTCTAAAAAAAGTAGGATGAAGCAAATTAATGCTGCGTCGCTAATGCTTTCGTCGTCGACGGGACATTAAAGACTAATCTTCCTCCCTTCCGCTCTTCGAGTCGCGATGCAGCAACAGTTCTTACTGGAGGTCCGCGACGAACAAGTTACTCGACAACCACGTACCACACATCATTAACAGGTGACATGTCAGGTGGAGATGTATGCGGTGAAGTAGTGGCACTCTTCGTTCAACAAATAAAGCTCCTTTATGCACCGTTATTTTGGTTAGGCATTCGTCTGTTAAAGTATGTGGTAAAAGCATAGGTTCAAGGTGCACTCACACGATAGCACTATATTTGGCCACTCAACTCGTAATAGTTTCTGGACAAGGACAGCCGACGCAGGAGAGTGTCTGCTACCAGTCAACATCCCGTTCGGGCTAATGGATAAGATGGCGGTCATGTCTTGTATTGGTTCAAATGGCTCTGAGCACTATGGGACTTAACATCTATGGTCATCAGTCCCCTAGAACTGAGAACTACTTAAACCTAACTAACCTAAGGACGTCACACAACACCCAGTCATGTCTTGTATTCACAGCGCGTGAGCGACCACCCATTTTTTTACCGATTCCAGCCTGTTCTATATCTGACGAAATGTATGCTGAACATATTTAGCAGGAATGTGCAGCTCTAGCCTGTTCGAACCCCATGAATGACGACTTTACACCCTTCCACGTGGACGAGGCTCACACGTTTCTTTATATTTAAAAGTGGGATATTTTTTGACATACTGATTAATCACTGAAGTTTAAAATTTCCGGTTGTTTTGTACATATTTAATACGTACTTGAATCTCTCATTTTATATGATTATTGTTTATAAAATTTTTTTTGTTCATTGCTCGCAACGATTTGCTGTGTTATCCAGAGGAAACAGTAGTGGGCAAGACAGAGCAATATCTGAAAATGTGTCATATTAACAATTATGTAATTGACGTTATCAGCTTTCGATGGGAGTTTATTTTATGGATTACATTCAAAGACAACAAAAAAAAGACGCACTATGAAGGAATTAACCGAATGGGACTGAAATCAATAGATATGATGTGCATGTACAGACAAATGAATGATTACAATTTCAGAAAACTTTATGATTCACTCATGAGAAAGAGCTTGAAAAATTGAGCAATTCAATAACGCATTGGTACATCTCTGGCCCTTATGAAAGCAGTAACGTGACATGGCAGTGATTGATTGATTGAGTTGTTGCATATACTACTTACCGTACCAAAGCCTGTCAAATGGGTGTGATAGATCGTCAATATTCCGAGATGGTCGGAGGGCCATACCGTTAACGATCCAAACCAGATTATGTAAATGACAAACTATCAGTGCAGGAAACCATACCGTTGGTCCTGCAAAACCATATAATGTGAAATCATGGTAACAAGCAAAACGAACAAAAACTTCCTTTAGATCTCACTTCGTTAAATCAATTATAACGTAAAACATTTTCACTTTTTACAGTTTTCAATAAGCATAAACCCACTGATGATGGCACAGAGGTGCTGAAACATTTTTGAATAAAAAGAAAAAGCAGTGTGTTTGCAAAAAGAGGTGCAACACATATTCTATAATTTAACTGCAAATGCGGAAAGAAACGACAGGAGCTGCAGATCCAAAAGATGAAGTTATATATACTTCGCTGGACGTTTCATAATAGCGAGTTTACATTCTGACAAATTGACAATCGAGTTAATATTTCTGAGCACTAGGGAAACATTCCAGTAGTTGGCCTTTCGAACAAGAATTAAAGCATATACACGATTTATAATAATTAATATCGACTTTTCAAATAGTACTTCTATTAAATGAACAAGAAACACCCAGTATCTTTTAGAAAACAAAAGGTGAAAAAAATATACTACCTTTCTCTGTGTTCTACAGCTATCAATATTTGATAAAATATGCAAATTGCACCGAAAAGACGCACTTTCAGCTACAGCTACATCATACTCCGCAAACCGCCTTATGGAGTGTGGTGGAGGGTACTTTCGGTACCACTATCTGGTCCCTCCAACCCTGTTCCACTCGCGAATAGCGCGTGGGAAGAATGATTGTCGGTAAGCTTCTGTATTGGCTCTAATTTTTCGAATTTTCTCCTCGTATTCAATACGCGAGATGTATGTGGGGGGGAAGTAATATGTTGTCCAAATCCTCCTGAAAACTTCTGTCCCGAAATTTCGATAGTAAATCTCTCCGTGATGCACAACGCCTCTCTTGTAACGTCTGCCAGTGAAATTTGTTTAGCATCTCCATAACGCTCTCTCACCAGCTAAACAATCCCGTGACGAAACGCGCCGCTCTTCGTTGGATCTTCCCTATCTCCTTTATCAGTCCTACCTGATAGGGATCCCAAATGGATCCACAATACTCAACAATCGGGCAAACAAGCGCCTTAAAAGCCACTTCTTTCGTGGATGAGTTACATTTCCTTAAGATTCTTCCTATGAATCTGAGTCTGGTATCTAATTTTCCCACACACTGTTTTATGGGGTCATCCCACTAAAGGTCGCTCTGGATAGTTACGCCTGGATATTTTACGGCAGACTCTGTCTCCAGTTGTTGGTCATCAATAGTATAGCTGTACAGTAGTGGATTTCTTTTCCTATGTATCCGCAATATGTTACATTTAACCGGCCGGTGTGGCCGAGTGGTTCTGGCGCTTCAGTCCGGAACCGCGCGACCGCTACGGTCGCAGGTTCGAATCCTGCCTGGGACATGGATGTGTGTGATATCCTTAGGTTAGTTAGGTTTAAGTAGTTCTAAGTTCTAGGGGACTGATGACCTCAGATGTTGAGTCCCATAGTGCTCAGAGCCATTTGAACCATTTTGTTACATTTATTTACATTCAGGATCAACTACCAGAGCCTGCACCATTCATCAATTCTCTGCTGGTCGTTCTGCAAATTCTTACTATCTCCTGGCGTTGCTACTTTGGTATAGAACAACATCATCTACGAATAGCCTTAAGGAGCATCCGACGCTTTCTACTAGATCATCTATATGTATTGTAAACAGCAACGGTCCTATCACTGTTCGCCGGCCGTGGTGGCCAAGCGGTTAAAGGCGCTACAGTCTGGAACCGCGCGGTCGCTACGGTCGCAGGTTCGAATCCTGCCACGGGCATGGATGTGTGTGATGTCATTAGGTTAGTTAGGTTTAAGTAGTTCTAAGTTCTAGGGGACTGATGACCTTAGAAGTTAAGTCCCATAGTGCTCAGAGCCATTTTTTCCTATCACTGTTCCCTGTGGTACCCCGGATATTATCTTTACATCTGCCGATTTTGTTCCGTTAAGAGCGACATGTTGAGTTTTATCTGCAAGGAAGTCTTGAATCCAATCGCAGATCTGCTCCGATACTCAGTAAGCTCGTTTTTTTTCTCATTAAACGGCAATGCGGGCCGGTGTCAAATGCCTTTCTGAAATCAAGGAACACGGCATCAACCTAAGCGTCATTGTCCACTGCGCTGTGGATCTCAAGGAGGAACAGAGCGAGCTGAGTTTCGCAGTATCTCTGTTTGCGAAATCCATGTTGATTTTTATTGAGAAGATGTTCATTTTCCCAAAATGTCATAATTCTTGAGAATAAAACATATTCCATAACCCTACAACAGATTGACGTCAACGATATGGGTCTATAATTGCGTGGATCTGTCCTGCGGCTCTTCTTAAAAACGGCAGTGACCTGTGCTTTTTTCCAGTCTTCAGATACCTTTCGTTGCTCAAGCGATCAACGATAAACTACATCTAGAAGGGGAGCAAGTTCTTTCGCACAATCTTTATACAACCTTTTAGGTATATCATCTGGTCCTGAAGCCTTTCCACTACTAAGCGATTGTAGCTGCTTTTCAGTTCCGCGATCGGTTATCTCAGTATCTGCCATTTCGACTTTCGCACGACGATTGAAAGGAGGGACAGTGTTACGATCTTTCGCGGTGTAACGATTTCGGAAGACCGAATTCAGTATTTCGGCCTTTTCTCTATTATCTTCCGTTTGGGTGTCGGTGTGGTTCCAATGGCTCTAAGCACTATGGGACTTAACATCTGAGGTCATCAGTCCCCTAGACTTAGAACTACTTAAACCTATCTAACCTAAGGACATCACACACATCCATGCCCGAGGCAGAATTCGAACCTGCGACCGTAGCAGTAGCGCGGTTCCGGACTGAAGCGCCTAAAACCACTCGGTCCCAGCGGACGGCAAAGGTGCCGGTGTGGTTGCTGAGAGAACGAACAGATGATTTTGACCCACTTACTGATTTTACATACGACCAAAATGTCTTAGGGTTTTTAGTCACATCGGTTGACAACGTCTTACTTTCAAAATCATTGAACACTTCTCTCATTGCTGTTTTTACTCTCATTTCCGTTTCATTCAGCTTTTGTTTGTCAGTTAGGTTTTACTTCTCGTGAATCTGAGATGAAGTGCTCTTTGTCTACGTGACGCTTTTCTAACACGGCTATTAAACTATGGTGGATCTTTCCCATTCCTTAAAACCTTACTCGAAACATACTTGTCTAGGGCATATTGCAAGATGCCTTTGAATTTTTTCCATGTGTTCTCTACTTCTTCGTCCTTATCACCGAATATTTGATGCTGACTGTTGACATATTCTGAAATTTATGTTTTGTCACCCTTTCTGAGCATATATATCTTCCTACCTTTCTTAACATTCCTTGAAGGACCCGTCGTCATAGATGCTGTCAAAGCCTTATGATCATCTACGTTAACTTAATCGATAAGTTCAGATCTGTTTGTAGCTAGGAGGTCTAAGACGTTACCCTCACGTGTTGGTTCACTCACTATTTGCTCAAGGTAATTTTCAGACAAGACATCCAGAACAATGCCACATGAGTCTCTGCCTATGGTACCAGTTTTGATGGCATAACACTCCTAATCTGTACCTGGCAAGTTGAAGTCACCCCCTATTACAGCGGCATGATCAGGAAAATTACTAATGATATTGTGCAAGCTCTGTCTGAAGCTCTCTACAACTACAGATCCTGACTCAGTTGGTCTATAAAAGCATCCGATCACCATTTCTGACCGTTGTTTGATACCCAATTTCATCCAAATTAATTCACATTCGGAATCCGTGATAACCTCACTAGATTTTATCGAATTTTTACTGCAATAAACTCGCCGCCGCCATTGGCGACTAACCTATCCTTACGATAAACATTCCAATCTGAACCTAGGATTTCGTTCTCATTGACGTCTGGTTTCAACCAGCTTTCTGTTCCCAATACTATCTGTGCAATATAACCTTCAGTAAGCGATATTTATTCTGGGACTTTTCCTTGGATGCTCCTGCAGTTTACTAAAATCATATTAATCTTTTCTATCTCTGATCTGCGAGGACCAAGACTCTCTGAGGTCACTGTGGCTGATTTAACAGGCATATCGTCTTTGATCCCAAGGGAGGGGTTCTCTAACCTAAAAAAGCCCTATGTGCACGCCACACGTACTTCGCTACCCTAACAGCCGCTTCCTGCGTGTAGTGCACGCCTGGCCTATTGAGGGGAACGCTACAGTTCTGCACCCGATAACGGAGGTCGAGAAATTCGCAACCGATATCGTCGCAGAGTCGTCTGAGCCTCTGATTCAGACATTCCACTTTGCTCCAGACCAGAAGACCGCGATCAACCCTGGGTGCGATGCTACAAATAGACAGCTTAGCCTGCATTCCGTCTGTGTTGCTAGTTGCATTCATCAAATCAACCAGCCGCCGTAAGGAGCCGAGAATGGCCTCAGAACCCAAGCGACAGGCGTCATTCGTGCCGACATGTGCCACTACATGCAGCCGATTGCACCCAGTGCGCTCGATAGCCGCCGGCAGGGCCTCTTCCACAGCACATATGAGACCCTCCGGCAAACATACCGATTGCACACTGGAATTCTTTCCCGCCTTGCGTGCTATACCCTGAGGGGCTCCATCACCCGCCGAACACTGGAGCTCCCAATAACAAGCATACCCACCCTCTCTACTTGTCCGGACTGGGCAGGAAAATCGACCGTTGGCCCAACAGATGAAGCATCCCGTGCTGGCTCCATCATCAACACTGGTTAGCACCTCGTGCCTGTTGCTAAGACGTAGGGAGCCAGCCACACGGCCTGCTCTCTCTTTCGCGTGCCGCCCAGTGACACGCGAATCCAACACTGTCCGCCACCCGCTCTGGAGTGAGGACGGACCGGTCAGATGTTGCGTATCAGAACCCGCAGCGACGTCCGGGTTACCAGGGGATTCCAGTGGCACCAAGGGTGTCGCAGATCTCGTCGCTGGGGCCCCGACGTCACCGCAACTTTGAGCATTGGCTAGAAGCTTGTCGACGGTAGCCAACGCAGCTTCCACCTGTTTACGGACAGCAGCCAACTCTCCTTGAGTCCGCTCACAACAAGCACAGTCCCTAGGCATATCGTACTGTGTATAGAATAGATATATGGTCTCAATGGCACTACTGAGTTTGAAATGTATACAAAACACAACAAAGGAGAATAAAGTAACACTAATAAACTGCTGTGCAGATTTCTCACTGAACTCTGAGACCCCACGCTATTAAACAGAAATAAATTTCCCTACTGAATTTGATGTATTTACAGATACTTGTTATTAGAAGCCCTGTTTAACCAAAAGTTACAGCACGAGATGGATATTCGAACTGGAATGCACTGATCTAAACTGTATGCTGTCTACAAGCACAAAATCAAAACTTAGTGGCGTGACGGAGTTTCTGGCGACGGGACATTTTACATTAGGAAGCCGTCCTACACAAGGATATTGACAAGACTTACGTATAAACAAGAATTACGATTAATGTTCTAAGCACTAGTCTACACAGTAACATAAACACGTATAGTTCACATCTTTGCAGAAGCACGGGGAAAAAACAAAAACTAAATTAATTTATCAGACAACTGCTGCTGGCTTTTGAGAAATCATCAATGTGCAGCAGCATTGACACGGTATCCTTTCGTAGCGCTCACGTTGTAACTCTGAAAATATCAAAGACAGGAAACCGTTATTTACAGATACTTCGTTTCCTGTAATTTTATTACAGCAAATCTTAACTAAAACGACACGTATTCGCGACATCCTCAATTTTCTGATGCTTTGAAACGGCTTATATTCGTGTCAAGTACTTTATAAGAAAGAAAACCCACTAAATACGATGTTTAACGTCACACGATATGATAACTCCTGTGTGATGCTTGTACCGTAAAACGATGCCGCATCTCAAGGGTCATGTTACTCTGCATGAGGTAAAAATTTAAAATGCCACATTCCTTATTCACGCTGCGCAGTGTGATGAAATGTGGTTTCAGGCGGTTTTTCACATTCCCCTTGGTGAATACCGGGCTGGTCCCCACGTTGCGCCTCAGTTACACGACTCGCAGACATTTGAAACACATTCGCGCTATTTCATGATTTACACTAGACACAGACAGCTGGGGTACACTGATTCCATCCCAGGGGGCACAGGGTAGCTTCAGAAAGGGCATCTGGCCACCCCTTCAAATTAACCTTGCCAAATCCGTTGTAAGCATGTCGACCCTGCGAAAACTGCAGGACAAAGGCGTCAGTAAAAGAAGAAGGATGTCATAAAGTTTACTAACTGTGAAATATTAGGTTCTTTAGTTTTAAAAACATTGAAATGTTGTTGTGTGAGTGGATGTACCTTATTTTTCTGAGACCGCAGATTAATGCAGATTTGGACTAACATTTGACTGTCAGTTATTGGTTCAAATGGTTCAAATGGCTCTGAGCACTATGCGACTTAACTTCTGAGGTCATCAGTCGCCTAGAACTTAGAACTAATTAAACCTAACTAACCTAAGGACATCACACACATCCATGCCTGAGGCAGGATTCGAACCTGCGACCGTAGCGGTCACGCGGTTCCAGACTGAAGCGCCTTTAACCGCACGGCCACACCGACCGGCCTGTCAGTTATTGTCGAATTTCAAAGAACTGTAACTTAGCCTTCTTTAAGACTCTCCGCCGTTTCTTGGAGCCTGTACAATGGTCGTTCAAATTCCCAACTTTGGGATTTGCCCCATTTTCGGTGACGCTGCTACTCTTTGTACTTGGATTCGCTCGTACCGGTCACCTAGCCCGAAGCCGGAACTGCAGCGGCCAGCCCTCAGACCTGTACCCGCTAGCATTCAGTTGCACATCAAATTAAACATACCTCTTAGCAATTCTAGGCCTACATACTCGTCAATACAAGGTCAGTTCATGGACAGAATCCTGCACCGGCAACGTTTACCAATTAATGACAGCAGTTGGGGCAGCATGGCTCAGTATTTCTGCAGGGGTCTTCCAACGGCTTGTTGAGTCCATCGAGATGCTAGACTGCGCGGGACAGAAGTAAGTCCAACAATATATTAGGAGATATCGCATGACTTACATCACCTTATTGCTTGTGTCATACCTGAAGAAACATGCAGTCCTCTTCCTCCCGAAATAGCGGTCATTATCGATTCTAGAGGCGATATTACTCGGTATTAGCACTTTGTCTCCTGGGAGTAACTAATATTTTGTTTTGTTTGCTTACATTCATCACTAATTAAAATCTGGCGTCACTACATTCGTTCTAGAAGCGATTGTTACTCTATACACACTTTCTATACTCTGTTCGTTATGCGATTGTTGTTCTTGTAGGTACACTAAAGAGCCAAAGAAACTGGTACACTTGCCTAATATCGTGTAGAGCCCCCACGAGCACGCAGAAGCTCCGCAACACGACGTGGTATGGACTCGAAAAAAGTCTGAAGTAGTAATGTAGGGAATTTACAACATGAATCCTCTAGAGCTTACCATAAATCCGTCAGAGTACGGGGGGGGGGGGGGGGGGGGGGGGTCGAGACCTCTTCTGAACAGCACGTAACAAGGCATCCCAGACATTCTCGATAATGTTCATGCATGTCTGGGGAGTTTGGTGGTCACTCAGAAGAGTGTTCCTGGAGCCACTCTGTAGAAATTCTGAAAATATGGGCTGTCGCATTGTCCTCCTGGAATTGCCCAAGTCTGCCAGAACGCGCAATGGACATGAATGGATCCAGGTGATCAGACAGGATGCTTACGGAAGTGCACCTGTCAGAGTCGTATTAAGACGTATCAGGGGTCTCAATCACTCCAACTGCACACGTCCCACACCATTACAAAGCCTCCACCAGCTTTAACAATGCCCTGCTGACCTGCAGGGCCCATGGATTTACGCGGTTGTCTCCATACTCGTACACGACCATACGCTAGATGCAATTGAAACGAGATTCGTCCGACCAGACATGTTGCCAGTCCAAAATGAGATTTTCACTCTGCAGCAGAGGTGTGCTTATATGAAACTACGTGACAGATTAAAACTGTGTGCCGGACCGAGACTCGAACTCGGTACCTTTGCCTTTCGCGGGCAAGTCCTCTACCAAGGTAGAAGATGAGGCACTGGCAGAATTGAAGCTGTGAGGACGGGTCGTGAGTCGTGCTCAGTTTGTAGAGCCCTTGCCCGCGAATGGCAAAGGTCTCGAGTTCGAGTCTCAGCCCGGCACACAGTTTTAATCTGTCAGGAAGTTTCCTGTTTCCAGTCATCAAGAGTCTAATGTCGGTGTTGACGGGCGCAGGGAAAGCGTAAAGCTTTGTGTCGTGCAGTCATCAAGGGCATATGGGTGGGGCTTCGGCTGCGAAAGCCCATATCGATGACACTTACTGATGGGCCAGTATTGAAATCTGCAGCCATTTGCGGAATGGTTGCACTTCTGTCACGTTGAACAAATGGTTCAAATGGCTCTGAGCACTATGGGACTTAACTTCTGAGGTCGTCAGTCCCCTAGAACTTAGAACTACTTAAACCTAACCAACCTAAGGACATCACACACATCCTTGCCCGAGGCAGGATTCGAACCTGCGACCGTAGTGGCCGCGCGGTTGCAGACTGTAGCAGCTAGAACCGCTCGGCCACCCCGACCGCCCACGTTGAACAATTCTCTTCCGTTGTCTTTGGTTCCGTTCTTGTAGGATCTTTTTCCGGCCGCTGCGGTTGGAAAGATTTAATATTTAACCCGGATTCCTGATATTCACGGTTCGTTCCTGATATGGCCGTACGGGAAAATCCGCACGTCATCATTGACTCGGAGATGCTGTATCCCGCGTGACCGCTACGGTCGCAGGTTCGAATCCTGCCTCGGGCATGGATGTGTGTGATGTTCTTAGATTAGTTAGGTTTAAGTAGTTCTAGGGGACTGATGACCACAGATGTTAAGTCCCATAGTGCTCAGAGCCATTTGAACCATTTGCTGTATCCCGTCGCTCGTGCGCCGACTGTAACACCGCGTTCAAACTGACTTAAATCTTCATACCTGCCGTTGTAGCAGCAGTAACCAATCTAACAACTGTGCCAGACACATGTTGTCTTACACTCCTGGAAATTGAAATAAGAACACCGTGAATTCATTGTCCCAGGAAGGGGAAACTTTATTTACACATTCCTGGGGTCAGATACATCACATGATCACACTGACAGAACCACAGGCACATAGACACAGGCAACAGAGCATGCACAATGTCGGCACTAGTACAGTGTATATCCACCTTTCGCAGCAATGCAGGCTGCTATTCTCCCATGGAGACGATCGTACAGATGCTGGATGTAGTCCTGTGGAACGGCTTGCCATGCCATTTCCACCTGGCGCCTCAGTTGGACCAGCGTTCGTGCTGGACGTGCAGACCGCGTGAGACGACGCTTCATCCAGTCCCAAACATGTTCAATGGGGGACAGATCCGGAGATCTTGCTGGCCAGGGTAGTTGACTTACACCTTCTAGAGCACGTTGGGTGGCACGGGATACATGCGGACGTGCATTGTCCTGTTGGAACAGCAAGTTCCCTTGCCGGTCTAGGAATGGTAGAACGATGGGTTCGATGACGGTTTGGATGTACCGTGCACTATTCAGTGTCCCCTCGACGATCACCAGTGGTGTACGGCCAGTGTAGGAGATCGCTCCCCACACCATGATGCCGGGTGTTGGCCCTGTGTGCCTCGGTCGTATGCAGTCCTGATTGTGGCGCTCACCTGCACGGCGCCAAACACGCATACGACCATCATTGGCACCAAGGCAGAAGCGACTCTCATCGCTGAAGACGACACGTCTCCATTCGTCCCTCCATTCACGCCTGTCGCGACACCACTGGAGGCGGGCTGCACGATGTTGGGGCGTGAGCGGAAGACGGCCTAACGGTGTGCGGGACCGTAGCCCAGCTTCATGGAGACGGTTGCGAATGGTCCTCGCCGATACCCCAGGAGCAACAGTGTCCCTAATTTGCTGGGAAGTGGCGGTGCAGTCCCCTACGGCACTGCGTAGGATCCTACGGTCTTGACGTGCATCCGTGCGTCGCTGCGGTCCGGTCCCAGGTCGACGGGCACGTGCACCTTCCGCCGACCACTGGCGACAACATCGATGTACTATGGAGACCTCACGCCCCACGTGTTGAGCAATTCGGCGGTACGTCCACCCGACCTCCCGCATGCCCACTATACGCCCTCGCTCAAAGTCCGTCAACTGCACATACGGTTCACGTCCACGCTGTCGCGGCATGCTACCAGTGTTAAAGACTGCGATGGAGCTCCGTATGCCACGGCAAACTGGCTGACACGGACGGCGGCGGTGCACAAATGCTGCGCAGCTAGCGCCATTCGACGGCCAACACCGCGGTTCCTGGTGTGTCCGCTGTGCCGTGCGTGTGATCATTGCTTGTACAGCCTTCTCGCAGTGTCCGGAGCAAGTATGGTGGGTCTGACACACCGGTGTCAATGTGTTCTTTTTTTCCATTTCCAGGAGTGTATACAGGCGTTGCTCACCGCAGTGCCGTATTCTGCCCGTTTAAATATCTCTGTATTTGAATAGGCATGCCTGTACCAGTTTCTTTGGCGCTTCGGTGTATTTCTTGGTGTACGGAGGAAAATGCGGGGACCTGGGCAGCTGTGGCAGTGTCGGATGCGGGCGGGAAGTGTTGTCCCCCAGACAGGCCGCCGCCACGTCCGCCGCGGCCTCCTGGGGGCGCTGAGTCACCGCCGGCGAGACGTCGCGGCGTCATCCGCCGTCTCGCGGCCTCTGCAGACAGCTCAGCCAGCAACCTCGCCCTCCCCAGGCACCAGTCACACGACCGCCAACCCTGCCGTCCGTCGTCCGTATAACTTAATCAGGGCTGGGCAGAATGTTCCTGCATCTTCCGCGGGGCAGATCCGTCTTGCGTTTTCCTGTCAAAAGGTGAAGCTTATGACACAGCAGAGGAATTCATAATTAATAAGATACCATTTCATAGCCTCGTTATTATCCAAACGTGTCTCAGGACTTTTTGTGCTTTCCTAAGTGGGACTTTTGTTTACTTTCCTGCCGAAAAATTATTGTGCAAGTTAACCCCTTGTGTAGACTACATGAGTTTTTCGCTCAAAAGTACTTCCATCTGCAAAGAAGTGATTTTTAGGTGTCAAATACACTCTAAGAAAAAAAAAAGAAAAGAAACAGAGCGACGCATCACGAAGGAATTTCCCGAATACAACGGAAATCTATAGGTGTGATGTATACAGGGTGGTCCATTGATAGTGATCGGGCCAAATATCTCACGAAATAAGCATCAAACGAAAAAACTACAAAGAACGAAGCTCGTCTAGCTTGAAGGGGGAAACCAGATGGCGCTATGGTTGGCCCGCTAGATGGCGCTGCCATAGGTCAAACGGATATCAAATGCGTTTTTTTAAAAATAGAAACCCCCATTTTTTATTACATATTCCTTTAGTACGTAAAGAAATATGAATGTTTTAGTTGGACCACTTTTTTCGCTTTGTGATAGATGGAGCTGTGATAGTCACAAACGTATATGTACGTGGTATCACGTAAAGGTCTGCCAGTGCGGACGCTATTTGCTCCGTGATATATTACCCGTGTTAAAATTGACCGTTTACCAATTGCGGAAAAGGTCGATATCGTATTGATGTATGGCTATTGTCATCAATTTTAATTTAAGAAACCTATCTATCACAAAGAGAAAAAAGTGGTCCAGCGGGCGTGTGCTATGTATGCTGCTCGGTATCCTGGACGGCATCTTCCAAGTGTCCGGACCGTTCGCCGGTTAGTTACGTTATTTAAGGAAACAGGAAGTGTTCAGCCACATGCGAAACGTCAACCACGACCTGCAACAAATGATGATGCCCAAGTAGGTGTTTTAGCTGCTGTCGCGGCTAATCCGCACATCAGTAGCAGACAAACTGCGCGAGAATCGGGAATCTCAAAAACGTCGGTGTTCAGAATGCTACATCAACATCGATTGCACCCATAGCATACTTCTATGCACCAGGAATTACATGGCGACGACTTTGAACGGCGTGTACAGTTCTGCCACTGAGCACAAGAGGAAGTACGGGACGATGACAGATTTTTTGCGCCCGTTCTATTTAGCGACGAAGTGTCATTCACCAACAGCGGTCACGTAAACCGGCATAATATGCACTATTGGGCAAAGGAAAATCACGATGGTTGAGAGAAGTGGAACATCAGCGACCTTGGCGGGTTAATGTATGGTGCGGCATTAAGGGAGGAAGGATAATTGGCCCCCATTTTATCGATGGCAATCTAAATGGTGCAGTGTATGCTGATTTCCTACATAATGTTCTACCAATGTTACTACAAGATGCTTCACTGCATGACAGAATGACGATGTACTTCCAACATGATGGATGTCCGGCACATAGCTCGCGTGCGTTTGAAGCGATATTGAATAGCCTATTTCATGACAGGTGGATTGGTCGTCGAAGCACCATACCATGGGCCGCACGTTCACCGGATCTGACGTTCCCGGATTTCTTCCTGTGGGGAAAGTTGAAGGATATTTGCTATCGTGATCCACCGACCACGCCTGACAACATTGTCAATGCATGTGCGAACATTACGGAAGGCGAACTACTGGCTGTTGAGAGGAATGTCGTTACACGTATTGCCAAATGCGTTGAGGTTGACACAAATCATTTTTAGCATTTTTTGCATTGATGTGGTGTTTACAGGTAATCACCCTGTAACAGCATGCTTTCTCAGAAATTATAAGTTCACAAAGGTACGTGTATCACATTGGAACAACCGAAATAAAATGTTCAAACGTACCTACGTTCTGTATTTTAATTTAAGAAACCTATCTATCACAAAGCGAAAAAAGTGGTCCAACTAAAACATTCGTATTTATTTACATACTACACGAATATGTAATTAAAAATGGAGGGTTCCTATTTTAAAAAATCGCAGTTGATATCCATTTGACCTATGGCAGCGCCATCTAGCGGGCCAACGATAGCGCCATCTGGTTTCCCCCTTCAAGCTAGACAAGTTTCGTTTTTTGCAGTTTTTTCGTTTGACGCTTATTTCGTGAGATATTTGGTCCGGTCACCGTCAGTGGACCACCCTGTATATAGAGACAAACGAATGATTTCATTTTCAGGATAGGTGGATGATATATTCAGGAGAAACACCTTCACAAATTAATCAAGTTATTAGCGTGCTGGCCGAGCTCTGGCCTTTCTGCAGGCGTTTATTCAGATTGGCCTTGACTGAAAGAGTTGTTGGATGCATCCTGAGGGATATTGTGCCAAATTACGACCAAGTGGTGTGTCAGACTGTCAAAATCCCGAGCTGCGTGAAGGGCCCTGTCCATAATGTTCCAAAAGTTTTCAGCTGAGACGAGATCCTGTGGCCCTGTAGGCCAAGGTAGTGTTTGACAAGCAATTGGACAACCAGTAAAAACTTTGTCTCTGTGCAGAAGGGCATTATCTTGTTGAAATGTGAGCCCGGGATGGCTTGCTATGAAGGGTAACAAAACGGGGTGCCGAATATCGTCGTCGTACCTCTATCCCGTAAGGGTGCCGCGGACGACATCCAAAGGGGTCTGGCTATGAAAAGAAACTGCACTCCAGACAATCATTCTTGGTTTTCGGGTCGTATGTCGGGCGACAGTCAGGGTGGTATCCCAACACTGTCCGAGGTGTCTCCACACAGTCTTCGGCCTGGAATCTTATTGAGTGGAGAAGAACTGCCTCCAGTGATGGGTGCGGCTTCCAATTGGGCCACGATGACCAGCGAAGAAGGGTCTGGAGTCGTCCCGGACAGCAGTGCGATCTTAACTCCACTGTCTCCCGCCATATGGCCCTCCAACCAGGAGTAATGGTCTCGGCTGCCACTTTTTTTTCATAGCAGGATCCGTTTGGTTGTCATCCGCGCCCAGCACCCTTGCAGCACAGCGGTAAGTCCACAATACTCTACACCCCGTTTTGTTTCCCTTGATGGCAAGCCATTCTGGTCTTACATTTCGACAATATAATGCTCGCCTGCGCTCGACGAGAGTTTCTAATACTTGTCTTCGTGCTTGTCAAACACTACCTTGGCCAGAAACGTTGCCGGATCTCTTCCCATTTGAGACACTTTCAAAAATTCCTGGCAAGGACTTACTGTGGTGTCACCGCCAGACACCACACTTGCTAGGTGGTAGCCTTTAAATCGGCCGCGGTGCGTTAGTATACGTCAGACCCGCGTGTCGCCACTATCAGTGATTGCAGACCGAGCGCCGCCACACGGCGGTCTAGAGAGACTTCCTAGCACTCGCCCCGGTTGTACAACCGACTTTGCTAGCGACGGTTCACTGACAAAATACGCTCTCATTTGCCGAGACGATAGTTAGCTTAGCCTTCAGCTACGTCATTTGCTACGACCTAGCAAGGTGCCATTACCAGTTACTATTGATACTGAGTCATGTACAGTCAAGAGCGACGCTCATCATTAATGGATTAAAGTTAAGTATTCCACCAGCTACGTCCGTTTTTCTGAAGTCTAATTTCCTTGTCCTGTTCCAGACCTCACGCCAGCCTGCGTGAGCTAAAACGCGTGCCTTTCGGCTTCCTCTGGTACCCGGTGTTGGCTCTCCTGCCAACCCACAACACTTACAACCTGCTAAAGATTTTCTCGATGGAAAGCAGCAGTTCGACAGGAGTTGGTACGATATTCTTAAGGACATCCAACAACTCTATTACTAATATCACGCCGAATAATTGAGTCCATAAAGGCCATAGGTGGACCAACGCGCTACTGACTTGCTCAATCGGTAAAGCTCTTTCAATGAATCATCCAACGATTCTGAAAGTTTAATCATTTGTTTGTTTGCACATGTACATCACATCTACCGATTTCCGTGCCATTCAGATAATTCCATTGCTGTGCGTCGTTTTTTTCTTGTCTTACAGTGTAATTTGTTAGCAGAACACAAGATTTCTGCCACCCTAACAACACGCGAAGAAACGCCAGATCATGATACTGACACAACTGACTATGCAGAGCTCGGAGCTCACAATCTGAATATAATTCCTATAAGGTTGAGTACCCATACGGTAAATAGTTTTCCGTCGACACTGGCTCAAGTAGCGGAAGTTTAACTATAACCACCTTTCTGGTCTGATCCATTCTGGAGTTTGACTTGTCTTTGTGTTCCCGAGTTGGTCTGCTGACCACTTTGGTGGTAATTTCTGTCAGTAGATATAAATACTCGTGTCGTCTGGGGTCGCTGACTGCGTCATGTGCAAGGTTCAAATGGTTCCAATGGCTCTGAGCACTATGGGACTTAACTACTGAGGTTGTCAGTCCCCTAGAACTTAGAACTACTTAAACCTAACTAACCTAAGGACATCACACACATCCATGCCCGAGGCAGGATTCGAACCTGCGACCGGAGCGGTCACGCGGTTCCAAACTGACGCGCTTAGAACCGCACGGCCACACCGGCCGGCCCATGTGCAAGGGATTCGTTATAAAATTTCAAGTTGTGCTTCGCTCATTACAAAATTACGTTTTTCCTGTTTCTCGTGTCAACAGACGGAAAACTAAACACCGCGGTAATTTCTCCCACTGCATCGCATTCAATGAATCTTTGTCCACGACGCTTCTCGGCGAAACCGTGGAGGTTGTTTGAATGTATTCCGTGTCTGATGTGGCCGATGACTCTTCTTTTATGCTATTTCCTCTTGTTAATCACCTTTGGAAAGTAATTAATAGTTTCAGCAAATAACCAATCTGCGTTAGTATCGAGTTACTGATCTGGTGCCATGCCTGCGTACTGAAATTTACGTAACATTTGATCGATAATTCAGTTCGAACACAGGCCCATACAGGCGTTCTTGCTTCTCTTTTTCCTTTTCGATATTAATCAGATGTTTTATTTATCTCAGTTTTTCGCAGACGCATGCAGTAACTCGAACAGTTTTGAACAAGCTGTGCTCTACTAGCAACCGCTCACGTATTTGTGTGCCTTCAGCCGTTGACCATATGCATTAAGATTTTCCGTGTGAGTTTGCTTGCTGTGTCTTCATTTGATTGATTGGTTGACGGTTATTGGACTAAACAGAACAGTCATCTATGCAGTTTCTTCGGCAAATATATGTTAATTTAAACGATCTTATTTATTAATTTGTTCAAGCTGAATATAATTTTTGCATCCTCCCTCCATATTCCTCAAGGTCATTAGTCTAAGAACCCCGTAAAGAGAAATAAAAATGCTTTTTCTTTCGGCTCACAAAGTAAGAGAAGCATAACAGACAGAGTTTCGGCTGCACAAAACATTTGCTAGAGCTACAGAACGAGGGTCACTTTCTAATTGGACAAGCCTCAGAAACCAACTTCTGATACTTGAGCATTTTAATGCAGTTCAGGACGTGCAGAACGTAAGATTTCAACAACCAAGAGTAATTTGTTTTGGTGATAATAATGTAACTTTGTAACCTCCCCGCAGAGAAAAATGTCAATGAAAATGTAAATGTGAGCCAAGAGTAAGCTTCCCACAAAATATAATAACTTATAATTAAATGAATTTTTAAATTGTAAACTCTGAACAAAATTAATCTTAATGTAACCTCTGAACAAAATTGGCTCCGATTTATAGTCTCTGTGCAAAAAATGCACTCACACGTAATATTCCCACAAAATTCTTTTCTCATTTAATGTCAAGTTCGAAATAGAAAAATTCCTAAACACCGAAATAATAAAAAATTCTGTAACCTGATAAATTTTATGAGGACAGCAGCGCTGACCTTCGGCCCTGTATTCTGAATAAAAAAAGCAAAAATTCTTACCTCAATAAAACTGCAATTATATCTGCTCTTAAATTAGTCATTTTTCGACACAGCTTCGTGCAATGCTGGCGTATATTTTTTTTGAGTCTTGGATGCAATGATAATGCATTGGAAATTCTTTAAATTGAAATGAATGCTTTTCTTTAAAAGAGTTGCTTTATATTATAAAAATTATTATTGGGGTATTTCTTTGAACAAATTAAATTACAATTAACATACATTATTAAATATGTGCAAGGCTGCTTCTTTACCTTCTACAACAATGCTCATCCACCAGAGTCCTGACCAGAGTCGCGAGCAGAGCACGCAGCCGACGCGTGCCGACTCGCCGACCCACGCAGACTAGCACGGACTGACGACTACTGTCGACAGACAACTACTACAGTCGACTCGCGCGGTCAAGCGCAGACTAGCAACAGCTAACGATAAACTACTCTCTGGTCAGAGATTCTGTCATGCCTCGCCCATCGCCGGCAATGTACACGTCTTTCAACTTTAACACTAAACAACAGTTTCTACTTGTGAAGATATGTTCACCTGAGAAACCTATTTATATTAATTTATCCATTTTACTGGTTGCTGCACTCCGTGGCTGTGGATTATATTATTTCAACAAATGCCGCAACCAGGCATTTTTTTGTGTGTTTTTATTTATGCCAGCACCCGTTTCAGGCTTTCACTCATCTTCAGATGTCGTAATACATATTTAATCATCACTTAGTACATCGCAAAAAAAAATTGACTTCAGTGTGAATGCTGCAGCTGCCCTGTACAAATTAACAGTTTTTTTTAACCACTACACTTAAATCTTTCATTAAAATATTTAATCTATAGTCCGAAGTGGCTTCGACAGTAGTTTCCGAACCTGTAAGCAAGATAGAACTCTGAGCGCAGATATACACTCCTGGAAATGGAAAAAAGAACACATTGACACCGGTGTGTCAGACCCACCATACTTGCTCCGGACGCTGCGAGAGGGCTGTACAAGCAATGATCACACGCACGGCACAGCGGACACTCCAGGAACCGCGGTGTTGGCCGTCGAATGGCGCTAGCTGCGCAGCATTTGTGCACCGCCGCCGTCAGTGTCAGCCAGTTTGCCGTGGCATACGGAGCTCCATCGCAGTCTTTAACACTGGTAGCATGCCGCGACAGCGTGGACGTGAACCGTATGTGCAGTTGACGGACTTTGAGCGAGGGCGTATAGTGGGCATGCGGGAGGCCGGGTGGACGTACCGCCGAATTGCTCAACACGTGGGGCGTGAGGTCTCCACAGTACATCGATGTTGTCGCCAGTGGTCGGCGGAAGGTGCACGTGCCCGTCGACCTGGGACCGGACCGCAGCGACGCACGGATGCACGCCAAGACCGTAGGATCCTACGCAGTGCCGTAGGAGACCGCACCGCCACTTCCCAGCAAATTAGGGACACTGTTGCTCCTGGGGTATCGGCGAGGACCATTCGCAACCGTCTCCATGAAGCTGGGCTACGGTCCCGCACACCGTTGGGCCGTCTTCCGCTCACGCCCCAACATCGTGCACCCCGCCTCCAGTGGTGTCGCGACAGGCGTGAATGGAGGGACGAATGGAGACGTGTCGTCTTCAGCGATGAGAGTCGCTTCTGCCTTGGTGCCAATGATGGTCGTATGCGTGTTTGGCGCCGTGCAGGTGAGCGCCACAATCAGGACTGCATACGACCGAGGCACACAGGGCCAACACCCGGCATCATGGTGTGGGGAGCGATCTCCTACACTGGCCGTACACCACTGGTGATCGTCGAGGGGACACTGAATAGTGCACGGTACATCCAAACCGTCATCGAACCCATCGTTCTACCATTCCTAGACCGGCAAGGGAACTTGCTGTTCCAACAGGACAATGCACGTCCGCATGTATCCCGTGCCACCCAACGTGCTCTAGAAGTTGTAAGTCAACTACCCTGGCCAGCAAGATCTCCGGATCTGTCCCCCATTGAGCATGTTTGGGACTGGACGAAGCGTCGTCTCACGCGGTCTGCACGTCCAGCACGAACGCTGGTCCAACTGAGGCGCCAGGTGGAAATGGCATGGCAAGCCGTTCCACAGGACTACATCCAGCATCTGTACGATCGTCTCCATGGGAGAATAGCAGCCTGCATTGCTGCGAAAGGTGGATATACACTGTACTAGTGCCGACATTGTGCATGCTCTGTTGCCTGTGTCTATGTGCCTGTGGTTCTGTCAGTGTGATCATGTGATGTATCTGACCCCAGGAATGTGTCAATAAAGTTTCCCCTTCCTGGGACAATGAATTCACGGTGTTCTTATTTCAATTTCCAGGAGTGTAGTTTTTCGAGGTAAGCAAACATGTCAGTCGGCAGCATGACGGATACTGCGCTGTCTTTGTGGAACATACAAATAAATAAAAATCTTTGTACGACCATTACAAATGCGAAAATTACAGCAACAACAAGCACCTTTAAAACTGATGTCGATATTGGCTCTGAGCACTATGGTTCAAATGGCTCTGAGCACTATGGGACTAATCATCTGTGGTCATCAGTCCCCTAGAACTTAGAACTACTTAAACCTAACTAACCTAAGGACATCACACACATCCATGCCCGAGGCAGGATTCGAACCTGCGACCGTAGCAGTCGCGCGGTTCCGGACTGAGCGCCTAGAACCGCTAGACCACCGCGGCCGGCTGACGTCGATATTCTTAGCGATTTACTAACTGAAGGTTAAATAGGCATTACGGCAACTGAAGATACATGAAAGTCTGAAACGCGTATTTTCATAAATAAAAATACTTAAAACTTAGTTTTTTGCTGTATTTCTCAAAATAATATTTATATATTCAGTCACCAAGTACTGGAGAATTAAACAAGTCCGTTCGGTATTTCTGTGGCCTATCGTAGGTTTGGGACATGCTGCGGATTTTTCAGAATTAATGGATTACGTAACAGATAATCCATGTCATATGCAACAAAAAGAACGATGAAATTTAACCTGTAAAATAAAATTTTTGGTCTTGGAAGTAGTTCTGCAAAAGCGGAAAAAGAATGATGAGAATTGTGTTGGGCATGTGTAAAGTAGTTAAAGAAAGCTATGCATTTCCAATTATTTAAGAATTTTCAGTTACATGTGACACTGTGTTAATCCAATCGTCTACGGTTAATGTACACGCTGTAAGCTAATGGACGTCGAATAATCAACTATCAATTACTGCTTTTATCTGCCCGAGGCACTGAAGGAATTGCCAACAAATACGTGCTATTAACAATAGGGTAGTCCATTAACGTATTTTCTGAAGCGCCTGCCAAAATCTTGTAAGCTAACCGATTGATGCCCCATCTCGCTGATCAACCATGACTTTGAAATAAGAATATAACTATTCCCATGAACATGAGGCAAAATCAGCTTGTTCCTTTATATTGCCAACAGGTTACAAAAATGAACAAGTACATAATATTCGCATTCTCTACGATATTCTTCGTATGTTAGGCTTAAATTAGGTGCATACCTCACAGATTCGCAAAAAACTGTTAAAATGAGCCATTGCGGAATATTTTCCGTTGTGGGTACTAAGTCGAAAGAATGCTCACGGAAGGTCACCTTTAGCGCATTCCTAACTTCTATCGCCAATGCCAGGAGATATTAGCTTCAGCTGTGGCCTCAGAAGATAAAACATATTTGGCATTTGCTGACTACAGCAATATGTGATGGAATGCAGAGAACCAAGGTCTTGCTGATAAAGAAAATAAACGGCGCACAATAACGATAAAGCAGTCCGCTCCAGCGATTGTCAAGAACATCGTCGTGTTATTCGTCACACTACGAACTGTCGTTTCGGCTGCGAAATGTGTTGGGAAACAACGCCGCAAGGAAAGGGGTGATTTCAGTGACGCTCTTTACGCCCTCCTCTAAGGCCTATAGTCTCGATTCTGAGCGGCGTTTTGTCTGTAATGTTTTCCTCGGCCATCTTTAAAATTTCAACCCTGGGTGTCGCAGTTCTGACCTCCATTGCAGAGGCGTCTGTAGAATGGGTGAAATGTGGCTACGAGAGTACGTGACGACCTTCCCATCGTGAAGCACGTCCACGGTGGCGTTTGGGAGAACTTTGGTGAAATTGATTGCTAATAAGATATCATTAACCCACGTTACACGTCACACGAACTTTTGAGGTACGGCCTTTATTTCGCATGTGACTACAGCGTGCTTTTGAAGCGTCGCCAAGTCCGTGGGTGAGGTCGCAGGGCGCCACTCTTTTTGCCAATAGAGAGGAATGTTGTAGGCACCTGTGGGCCAAATGTCAAATTTCTACCTCGCTATCGGAGACAGTTAGGGCGTTTAAAAAAGGCGATCCTTTATTTGCAATGGTTAGCGTGGGTAATACTTTTCTAAGGTATATCGCGAATGTAACGAAGGAAAGTAGGTTACAACTGTCAACAGGTAGGGATAGTAAACCACCGGGTCTTTCAAGTACCGTTATCTGCGGCGATGCAACCTCTTCGAGGATAGTCTGTGCTGAGGGCATTATCTCTAACATAGGGAGAACGAAGAGTTTCGAGGATGAATTGCATCGTCATTACTTTCTTCTAATGAAAGAACTGGTTCATCACGAGGGGCAGCAGCCCTTTCAGTAGTTGCGGGGGACACACTCTGGATGATTGACCGATCTTGCCTTAGATTATCAGCCAACATGTCCTTGCTGTGCTGGTACTGCGAAGGTTTAAAGCAAAGGGAAACTACAGCTTTTATTTTTCTCCAAAGCCAGATGATGACACTTTGTTGAGTAATATGTTACAGAGGTAAATTAGTCCCTCATTCGGATCTCTGAGCCGAGATTACTCAGGGTGATCTTGTCTGTAGAATCGATATGACGTCGTGATGTCTCAACGTGTTTCACCCAGCTTGCCAACATGCGGGACCATTAAATAAAGCAACCATCTAATTGCGACGTCCACGAGTCAACACACACATTTTTAGGCACATATTGCTCACAACAGTTATATTGAAAACGGAAATTCAAGCAAAATAACCCAATAACATTCTTTCAAATTTCTCATAGTACGATGTTTCACCATTTTCGGCCCCAGGGTACGTAGAACGAAACTCCAACGGCGATGGCACAAATATGTTCAACATTAGTCGTAAATCGTACTTTGAGTCGTATTTGAATAAATATTACTTTTTACTGTAACCGAGCATTTTCGTGAGTTTTTCGGATGGTAACGTTAAATACTAGCCGAAAGTACGTATTTGAAGTCCTGTTTCGTACCTGTGTGATCTATTGGGAGGCTGTGTGAGCGCTTAAGGCTTATTAGTTTATACAGTGGAAAATTCATTGGGACATAGAAGGAACTTTGACAACTCAGCTGGCGGGTCACTGATCGAACTACGAGAATAAAGACTGTGGTGCAGTCGTCAGAAATTCAACTTGCAAAGGTAGATGGTAGCTCTGGAGTACATACTGACTGGGTGTTTCATTTTTTATTCCGTTAATAATGAGCTGTCATTGGGAGAGCAATATAGAGGGTGTTTGTTTTAGTTTGAGGCAACTAAATATCTAGAAAACGACGCATCGTGAGAGAAAGAGTTCTCAGTGAAAATATAATATTAGTAAAGAGAACATATGTCTGTGTTACAACTCGCCACTTCCTAACCGTCCTTCCGGAGTGAGCGGGATCAACTTTGTATCTTTAAATGGAACTCACCGTTTTTCCCCAAATTCAGGCAGGCCGGAGTGGCCGTGCGGTTCTATGCGCTACAGCCTGGAGCCGAGCGACCGCTACGGTCGCAGGTTCGAATCCTGCCTCGGGCATGGATATGTGTGATGTCCTTATGTTAGTTAGGTTTAATTAGTTCTAAGTTCTAGGCGACTGATGACCTCCGAAGTTAAGTCGCATAGTGCTCAGAGCCATTTGAACCATTTGAACCCAAATTCAGATTCTACGCCAAATAATACGTACGGTTTATTCAAACCATTGTTTCCCACTTGTGACAGATAGTGCTGTAATCGACAGATATCTAGTGCGCTTGTTTTTGCGATTAATAAGCAACGCATGTGATTCTACACTTGGTTTACGATGTAAAACTAAACCATTGTGCTCTAACGGTTTGTACTGACGTTCAAACGTTATCTGAGTGTTGCAAATGTGATTATATAGTACAAATAATATGACTATACATTGATATTTTGTGGCAGATAAGCTACTTGTATGGTCACATAGTTTTCTGTCTCCTATTCGGTTTATTGTGGTTAGTCCCCAAACCATCGTAATGCTTGATTTCGGTGGCCGCCTTCAACACCACCATCAGGGTGACAGTCTTCTGTGTGTGTTTCCATCCAACCGCCGTAACTCTCGCGCTGGCCGCTACGTGGCTATCGGCGGAATGCAAACCACAATAATTGTAAATAGGTAATATGTCCATCACGTGATAACGAACAGGCCGCGGTGGCTGTGCGGTTGTAGGCGCTCCAGTCCGGAGCCGCGCTGCTGCTGCGGTCGCAGGTTCGAATCCTGCCTCGGGCATGGGTGTGTGTGATGTCCTTAGGTTAGTTAGGTTTAAGTAGTTCTAAGTCTAGGGGACTGATGACCACAGCAGTTGAGTCCCATAGTGCTCAGAGCCATTTGAACCATTTTCGTGATAACGACTGGCGCACCTTCCATGGATAGAAACGTATCGCGTAAACACTCGCTCACCCCATCGCTTAGCGTTCCACCATGCCGCACGGCCCACTGCGGCGCCGCGTAATTTATGACTACAAACACTGAACCTCTCGACACCATTCCTCTCTGGAGTCTATTCTGGCGCAACTGGCGTAATGGATGTTGTGTCTGTTGCAGAGAAGATCGAAATAATTTAATTTATGGCGACGCTGCCGCGAAGTTGAACAATGCTGTTGCTCATTATGATGAACGTTTTACTGATAGGCCACGATCCGGCGTTATTATCCATCGTATAAGGAGAAGAAACCAGAGTAGAGTTGAAAAATTATGAACTCTGAGTAAGTTAATGATGCTATTTTATGGTGATTAGCGTTTGTTTGCGTAATGATCAGTTTCATAATAATTACCCCTCTTCTTATTTGACTGTCTCTCATCCTCTCATAATGTGTTATGCAAGTCATGTCAATCTTATGTTTTGTAGACGTCGGGCATCTAGCGCCTCTTATACTATTTCAGCGTAGTCCAGGATAAGGTTTGTGTGTTTCTGTATCTGCGCTACAAGTCAGCCCTGGAATGTATATCTAAATCTATACGCTCCTGTCCTATATTATTAATTATCTAGCATTTAAATAGTTTGTGTGCCATCCCATATACAGTTCTACCTTCACTTGGCATCTATTCTTTTGCTACTTTGGTAGAAAAATCATCTATGAAATAAATGTCGCATGGCTACGTCACATAATTTCATTATTTTATTATACAGTAGATCGTTTTTAGCATAACTTTATTCAGAGTTTTAATTTATGTGCTTTTGAATCGGCACTAGCATTTGACCTACGGATCAGTTCTTGCTTTACGAGACCATTTGCAACTAGTATCCATCTTTATTAAAAAAACTCCACATGAATTTAAGTCGCTAGCTACCTGCTAATAATTTTAACTTAATCTGTTTCAGTTTTAAAAGATTTTCACTAAGATACCTCTTGTTCTAAATAACTTACGTTTTCAAGACCCTTTGTTTCAACACGATGTGGTTAGTTACGTAAAAAATTTTCTAAATAATATGCTTCAAAACAACGCTTAGTAACTCACTGTGAGCCAGAGCCACGCTTGCCACAGGCCTGAAAGTGCCTCGGCGTTCAGTACTGTGTACGTGGTCGCAGGATGTAGAACGACGCTTCGATCGTGTTTACCATTTAATAGATTGTACAAGCGTGATATTGCTTTTTATTCACTGGACCAGATTACACGTCCCCGCAAGGTACTTACTTCGCATCTTTTTTCGCGTTTTCCTCCCTCAGTTTGTGCACTATAACTTTCATGGAAAAGACCAGTTGCAGTTTTGGTTTTCTTTAATTCATTCCATTTATTTCAGGGTATCAGATGTAATGCTTTTAATAAATGCGGGGAGCATATATTTACCTTCACTTATTTTTGATTTGCTTGTAACGACGGCAATTCATTTTTGCGAATGTTCTATCATCAATATCCTTAATTTGCTTACCAACATTTATCGGTAAATCCAATTTTTAATTCTTATAATTTCATCCAAGACAAGTTAAGGATAAATATTTCCAATTCAATTGTATTTTAATGTAGGCCAATGTGAAGATGCTTTGAATTAAGCATTTCAACATCGCAGCCAACATTCCTTTCTTCTCCTCATTCTACATAATTGTTGCTGTATCAGCATGCCATGGACTGAAAAACCTTTTTGTTCGTAGTGTCGAACAACAATTTACTATGTCAGGAAGTGAAGCCGGCCGCTGTGGCCGAGCGGTTCTAGGCGCTTCAGTCCGGAAACCGCGCTGCTGCTACGGTCGCAGGTTCGAATCCTGTCTCGGGCATGGATGTGTGTGATGTCCTTAGGTTAGTTAGGTTTAAGTAGTTCTAAGTCTAGGGGACTGATGACCTCAGATGTTAAGACCCATAGTGCTCAGAGCCATTTGAACCATTTTGAAGTGTGAGAACTTGTAGAGCAACTACAACGGGGAACTAGCTACGGTGGCTCACAGTACTCATGCAAGTACCACAGACTTATCGTGGCTGTCTGGAATTGCGTTGGGTGACCCTACACCATCACAAATAGCATCCTTACCACATCTCCATATACGAATAACTCCATGAGAATGCAATTCTTCCGTCAGGTAATGACCTTTGACAAGTCAACATTTACAAACCATAGCGAAATTAATCGACAAAGCATGCATTATTGGAGCGTGGAGCATCCGCACTAGAGGCCACTCGTCAGAGCATCCTTAGCCTGTTAACATTTGGTGCGATATCATAGGCGACAATCGGTCCCCTTGTTGTCAAAGGCTCATTGAACAGGGAAAGGTATCCTAAGTTATTACAAGATGAGCTACCCATTATGTTGCGAGGTGTATCTTTCGTTGTGGACAGAAAATGTGGATGCAAAACGATGGTTGTCCGGCACATTGCTCCGCAAGAGCCAAAGAAGCATTGAACCGCGATTTCAATGGTCACTGGATCGGTTATAGTTGCTCCGGTAACGTGGCCTGCCAGATCACCCAACTTTGCGTCGCCGGGTTTTTTCTTGTGGGGTCATCTGAAGCATAAAAGTGTATTCAGAAGTACCAGCTATCCGACAGGACATTGTAGAACGTATCATAAATGTCTGCGGGCAAGAACCCTGCCTTTAAGCTGTGTACGTGCATTCTAGGCACGAGTCAATACATGTATCAAAATGGAAGGTTGTATGTTTGAGCATCTGTTGTGAATTACGATTGTGGTGACAGGCAAGGGAACTCGTCACAATCAGGCACCCCAATTTTGAGAGCAAGGGGACTCATAGATTTGAAGGACCCCAATGGTGAGAGACAAGAGCGCTCACCGACATCAAGCACCCGAATGGGAGCAGAAAACGATTGCATTCACGTCATTATTCCTGGGCCACACTAAATGTAATTTTCAACCAGACACTGAAACGTCTAAGCATATTGCGCTGTGCAATCAAATTTGGAACACTGAAGTAAATTTCGAACACACATTTGAACAGTTAGAACACACATGTTACGATTTACATCGTAAATGAAATGTGGAATCAAATGCGTCGTTATTTATTTGCAAAACAAGCGCACTTGATACTTTAGATTACGCTGTCATCTGCTACGAATGAAAAACAGTGGTTTGAGTTACCCGAACGTATTTTTGGCCTTAGAATACGAATATACACGTGGGGTGGTTAGGAGGTGGGCAATTCTAATACAGATAGGTATCCCCTCTACTAATATTCAGTTTGCACCTGAAACATTTCTTTTTTTCGTACGATGTGTCTTTTGAGATAATTAGTTGTATAGGAAATACCCTGTAAATGAGTGTTTATGCGCGCATGACAACACCCAACTTGCTGCTCAGCTTGGGGCAGCCCTGCGCCTGCATGTAGCCAACATGTGCGTGTGAGCCGGCCGGAGTGGCCAAGCGGTTCTAGGCGCTGCAGTCTGGAACCGCGCGACCACTACGGTCGCAGATTCGAATCCTGCCTCGGGCATGGATGTGTGTGATGTCCTTAGGTTAGTTAGGTTTAAGTAGTTCTAAGTTCTAGGGGACTGATGACCTTAGAAGTTAAGTCCCATAGTTCTGAGATCCATTTGAACCATTTGTGCGTGTAACGCCACTTTGACGGTAGTAAGGATTGTACGGCACATATCTTATAAATCGTCGACAACAAGCACATTGCCTATACTACGTTTGTAGTATGAAAACAAAGCTCAAGATCACGTTACTAACCATTTCGCTGTCGTGTTTGTTAGTGTGAGACTCTAACGAATAGATTAGATTAGTTTGGAAATGATCAGAGAACTGTAGGATCACATTTGCTCATCTGACATACTACCTACCGGATCATGCAAAAAAGAAGTCGAAATCTTCTTGGTTTGAAGCTATTGCAATAACATCTTAGATCAGTTAGCAAGACGTTACACAGTACATAATTTTCCTTATCTTTTGTGTTTTTATGGCCATAATAAAGGATTATAATATTCACTAGCGTGCAAAAAACTGTCGAAAGTTACGAGTGTCTTAGCGTGTTGAGTGTACCGTCCTGTACTTTCCGTTCAAACGTGTTAAGATGGGAGTTCTGGCTGGTGAATTACCGGTTTCTACCCGACTCCACGTCGGTTCCAACATCTACCAGCGGCACGTCGACGACGCAGGGCTAACCAGAGTCCGATCGGCGGGGACGTCCGCCCACGCACGACGAGGTGGCGCCACACGGTCGGCCGGACTGAGTCACGCGTTGGCGCCACCAACAAGTTGAGAGGGAGGGAGGGGGGGAGTGTATTGAAGGAGGGGTGGCGAGACCGCCCCACCGCCCCGTCCGGCACTGTTGTTATCAGGGGCCGGCTGGAGCGCTCGCGTGTTTTGTCTGATAATGATACTGCCCTCTAACCTGACACCGCTTATCAACGTCTAATACCTCAGAATCATTGTTCGGCACTTGACAGGAAGAAGCTTGTCTTTTGCTGCACTAACGCTCAGAGCGTGCGATTGAATGTATATCACATGATGTTTATCTTCGCGATAAGATGTGAAGTAGTGACTTGACAAAGTTGCGAATAAAAATGACGCTTCTATTGCTCAGTATTTATTGCCTAATAATGTGTATTGTGCAGAAGTGTAGGCCATCTGAGATCAGTACTGACAGTTTGCACAATATGGTGAAGCAAAATGCAGAGATTTTTAACATATTAACACTTGTTCAATATATTGTACTATAAAGCTGTTTGGCCGTGCGGTTCTAAGCGCTTCAGTTTGGAACCGCGTGACCGCTACGGTCGTAGGTTCGAATCCTGCCTCGGGCATGGAAGTGTGTGATGTCCTTAGGTTAGTTAGGTTTAAGTAGTTCTAAGTTCTAGGGCACTGATGACCTCCGAAGTTAAGTCCCATAGTGCTCAGAGCCATAAAGCTGTTATTGAGGAATTGACCCGTACATGTCAGTTCCTGGTGAGACGGAGAGAATTTGTTTCACTGAGAACCATAAGGGCCCAAAGTAGAGAAAAATTTTTTTGACAAAAATAGATGTTTCTAAGCTTATAGATAAAACACCAATCACTGCACTTAAACCAAGTCTCAAAATCCCATATTCCTATGAAAAAATAGTTTACTCACATTATGTTAGGAAATATTAATTATTATTTAACATTAACATTATATTTATTATTAATGTTAATACACAAAATTTCCGTATGCAAGCTAGTGACAGTAGCGTCTTTCGACAGTTGTTAAGATTGTAATTAAGTTTGTAATTATCTAGAATCAGTACGTAAAGAACAGATACTAAATGCACCATTGGCACAATCACGATCTGCTGTGGAAATTCGTGGTCCTCGTTATCATCACTTTCATTAAGAGCATTTCGTGGCTTGATGTTAAGATAAAACTGCTGATATATCTCAGATTATGAAATATTACTATGACGTACATGATCTAAGCATGAAATTGTGTCATCAGTCGTAGATAACAATTGAGCCGCACAGAGCAAAGAAATTATGCTTTGTGCTTTGGGACCATAGGGAAATGAATATCCTAGAAATAGGTGAGACAGTTTTTCATGCATGATCTCATATATAGTGTGAGAATACAGATACAGATAAAGCTGGTTCGCCACAAAATCAGCATGTCAGGAGCACGCTTACGTGCTTCAATCTCAGAATCGATGACGGTGTGCTTTAGGCACTTACGGTTCTCAGCGCTTTAATTTAATTCGCTCCGAACAAATTCTCGCAGAGAACTGAAAAAGTAAATGAACAAAGAACAGAAAATGGGATGAAATGTATATGAAAGCTCCATGTGGCACTGTGAAGAAGTGACCTTCCTGACTGATCAGAAAGCACCAGATACCTCGTTCAAAATAGCAGAGGAAGCTGACGATCATGTTGTCATGACAACAATCAGAAATGTTCGTTTCAATTGTAGCAGAACTGCTATCTTCTACAAGGTATCACAACAATTTTTGCTTTTATTTTTCGATCCAGTCGTCTCCCTACCAGGGATCCTTACCTCAAATTAATACATTTACCCTACCCTATCAATCTAGAAACTTTGTAACATCATCAGTGCATTATCCTCTCATCTGTAATAGTGGAGGTGTGTGTATGTTGGAGGATTGGACTGCTGGGGGAGGGAGGAGAAGGGGGAATAGACGGTTGGCATTGCAGCGAGCTATTTTCGGCGTTAGCTCTGGTTGCCGGCAGTGTGTCTTCGGGCTGGCATTCGGTGTTGGTCTCTTGTTGTCGGCAAGTTTGAGACTAGTTTGGCGGCCATAGGTCTTGTTCAAGGAATTTCGCACTTGGAAGTTTTTATACGACAATGAATTGCCATCGGTTGTAATGAAACATTCCATTCCATTTAGACATCTTTACTGCTAGCCTGCAGCAGTGCTGTAAGTGAGACATGTCTGACATAAGAATTAACGTAAGTTTAAACTATTATACTTCAATGTGGGCATCATTACTGGTAGCTTCTCAAGTCAAGCTCTTCATATACATACGTTTCTAATGGATCATATCGACCACAGCAACCCCTCACGGTAAATTTTTTGTGCCATCGGCGTACCGTCTTCCCCTAGACCACAAAGAACAGCCGGAGAATCCTTGTAGTACTGTACATTGTTGGAAATCTCCATTGGTAAGCAGTAACGTCAGGTTTACTACGTCGCTGGGGGCTCATGAGCAGTATTAACAGTAAGAAAGCCAAGACACCGTCTGTTCATGTTACCTATGTTACTAGCATGACGTGAGCCTCATAAGTACTGCAATCAGAACTTCCAAAAGGAGTTTTAAGTAAGTCGGCGGGAGGGCCTACATAGATACGTAGTGAATAGCACCCCACATGGATTGTATATCTGTTCACCTAGTGTCAGCAATGATTTCTGTAGATAATGAAGGAAAGGTTGCGGACAGATACATTGAAGTGGCGGCACATTAGGCCACCATTCATATTAGGAAGACAGTTGTACCAACTGTCATTCGAAGGCGACTTGTACCCCCGTCATACAAAATGCTGGTCTTTTCTTGCTGAAACATGGCCTGTGGAAATACAGAAAGGAGCTCTAGCTCAATGGATAAGCCTTACCTGTCATACAACTTGTGCTTCAGACTGCTTGCAATATCACCGTGTAGCATATGGAGTCAAGCACCAGTTACGAGAAAAGCGTCGTCAACAAGACCCAACACTTCTCACTCGAAGCACAGGCGAAAATACAACAGAATATGAAATACTTGTATCATTTTAGCATTAGGCATAAAGTATTATTGTATGAAAATACAGTATTCTAACAAAGCAGAATATTCCATGAATAAATAAAACCCAGATCCTTGCAGACAGCACACTTACTGAATGATAAGAAATGGCTGCAGCCTGGAATCGAGGTGGTGACCCACAAGTCACCAGATAGTGACTACACCCGCTACAAAATAATCAAATACGCTCGAAAGGCTACATTTTCCACTCGGCATGTCAACGACGGTGTTACACCAAGCAGTATATAGAGTTAGTGGTAGGTAGCACGTAACAGTAACAGCTTCACCCTGTAAAATCGGAAATCCGCATGCTGCAGGGGAAAATCACTAAATATGATAAACAGATGTGAGATCGAAGTAGATAGCGTAATAAAATAGAGGTAACATTACATAATAAAAAGTTAGATACGGTATACATATAGCATTATCACAAACTGGTTTAGGTACTAGGTACGTGGCGAATCGATTTCTTCGGACTTGTTTTCAACGCCTCTCCTAATTCATCAGCTACAGTCTGATCCAATACGCCATCTGACAGAGGCCGGAAAACGGGTGGAAACGCCTGCAGCAATCGGGTCATGGCCATTATGGGCTGCCGCGCAACGCCACAGTGTTCGCCGTCGTTTGTGAAACACCTTGCATACATCGTGATGTTTAGTGACCTGAGAGAATGTGAGGGGAGACAATCCGAAATATCAGATAACGAAAATGCAAGGTGCTTGTGAAGTAATTTCTTAACAGCCCAAAATTTAATAACTTTTCCTAACATCTATTAATTTAGTCTACTCACAGTTACAATTCACGGAGGCGATTACGACTAGTACACTATATAAGCAAATTCTTGTCGTTTCTTGATTATGTAATTAGTGTAAGATGGCCTGCATGAAAAACTTCAGTGTCAGCCAGGGAGGGAGTAACTACATTCTTGGAAATTGAAATAAGAACACCGTGAATTCATTGTCCCAGGAAGGGGAAACTTTATTGACACATTCCTGGGGTCAGATACATCACATGATCACACTGACAGAACCACAGGCACATAGACACAGGCAACAGAGCATGCACAATGTCGGCACTAGTACAGTGTATATCCACCTTTCGCAGCAATGCAGGCTGCTATTCTCCCATGGAGACGATCGTAGAGATGCTGGATGTAGTCCTGTGGAACGGCTTGCCATGCCATTTCCACCTGGCGCCTCAGTTGGACCAGCGTTCGTGCTGGACGTGCAGACCGCGTGAGACGACGCTTCATCCAGTCCCAAACATGCTCAATGGGGGACAGATCCGGAGATCTTGCTGGCCAGGGTAGTTGACTTACACCTTCTAGAGCACGTTGGGTGGCACGGGATACATGCGGACGTGCATTGTCCTGTTGGAACAGCAAGTTCCCTTGCCGGTCTAGGAATGGTAGAACGATGGGTTCGATGACGGTTTGGATGTACCGTGCGCTATTCAGTGTCCCCTCGACGATCACCAGTGGTGTACGGCCAGTGTAGGAGATAGCTCCCCACACCATGATGCCGGGTGTTGGCCCTGTGTGCCTCGGTCGTATGCAGTCCTGATTGTGGCGCTCACCTGCACGGCGCCAAACACGCATACGACCATCATTGACACCAAGGTAGAAGCGACTCTTATCGCTGAAGACGACACGTCTCCATTCGTCCCTCCATTCACGCCTGTCGCGACACCACTGGAGGCGGGCTGCACGATGTTGGGGCGTGAGCGGAAGACGGCCTAACGGTGTGCGGGACCGTAGCCCAGCTTCATGGAGACGGTTGCGAATGGTCCTCGCCGATACCCCAGGAGCAACAGTGTCCCTAATTTGCTGGGAAGTGGCGGTGCGGTCCCCTACGGCACTGCATAGGATCCTACGGTCTTGGCGTGCATCCGTGCGTCGCTGCGGTCCGGTCCCAGGTCGACGGGCACGTGCACCTTCCGCCGACCACTGGCGACAACATCGATGTACTGTGGAGACCTCACGCCCCACGTGTTGAGCAATTCGGCGGTACGTCCACCCGGCCTCCCGCCCACTATACGCCCTCGCTCAAAGTCCGTCAACTGCACATACGGTTCACGTCCACGCTGTCGCGGCATGCTACCAGTGTTAAAGACTGCGATGGAGCTCCGTATGCCACGGCAAACTGGCTGACACTGACGGCGGCGGTGCACAAATGCTGCGCAGCTAGCGCCATTCGACGGCCAACACCGCGGTTCCTGGTGTGTCCGCTGTGCCGTGCGTGTGATCATTGCTTGTACAGCCCTCTCGCAGTGTCCGGAGCAAGTATGGTGGGTCTGACACACCGGTGTCAATGTGTTCTTTTTTCCATTTCCAGGAGTGTATATGAGCACTATCGTGGATGTTGTAGATGAGAGGTTGCGAAGTTGGTGGGCTGGTTGTTGCCGTGTAACATTCCACAGATAGTGACGTCTTTATTTTTCACTATTAGAACCTCGTTTACGGCTGAGTGTTTTTTCACCTTTATTTCCACATCTCGCTGAGAAGTGATCCGGCGTATCGCCACTGAGATACTAAGTGTACTGACCCATGCATACATTGACCTCGACTGGAATAGCCTCTCTTGCACAAGAGCAACAAAATGAAATACCGAGCCGCTAGCTCAGTGTTACTGTTCACGTCGAAATAATAGCGAGGTGTTTAACGTCCTGAAATATTAAGTTACTATCAGTTTCACAAGTTGAACCATTATATTAAACCAAGATTTAGACCTGGTTTTGTACTGTTCCTGTTGAAAGGCCAAAAGACAATATTTTGTCTTAACATATCATTCACTGCAAAGCAATAGTAGGTCCGCTCTGCTATCATTAAACGTTTGAAATATCTCCGGCTTATTCTGACGCTTTTCTAACCATCGTTTGGATGTTGTAAGCATGTACTAATAAAGTGCGTCTGCTTATTATTCAGGCATTTAACTCTTCTGATGTTCTTTGGAGAGTTTATAATGGTAAAAACAGGTTGAAGTTCGTAGCGTACAGTAGGTTTAGTCCGACTGCTGATATTAGTAGGGTTACGGACTGCCCTAATCTAGAAACTCTTTGTAAAGTAAAGAACACATCGATTCAAAATGCAGATTCTTTTTGTATAGGTGTAATGGTGTCAGGTTTGGAACCTAAGAAGGATTTTAAAGATCAAAGTGAAGTGAAATTCGCATCATTTGTGGTAAAAAACCGAAGTGTACATGATATTTTGTAAAAGGTATTTTCTTTACAGCATACGTCTGCATTGGAGTTTTTCTATTGCAATAGGGACCATAGTCGGAACTACCTAGATCCCTTGAAGCTTGCATTTCTACGTCCAAATGATGCAAGAATTGTTAGCTGTTACGTTTTAAATAAACTAAATTAATATTTCTGCTGCTTTTATAGTTCTTGAGGAATTGTGGTATTAAAAACCGAACTGTAATGCTTTAATTAGACAGTTTAGGGACGCATACAGAGATTATGTATTTATGCTGAACCGTATAAGATGTGCCAATAGGTCACCCCACAGTCTGCCTGGAAGTGATATAAGTGATATCAACAAGGAGATAAGGTTCACCAAAGAAGTAGAAGGCGAGAGGATGCTTTGATCGTTTGTTTATCTGCGCCTCATCGATCGACTTGCATGGCTCAACGATAAAGCGAGCTTAATAAACCGAAGTCTGCAATAACTTAATATAAACATTATTGCTTCCCCAGCAGTAGGCATTGATCTAGCGACCAATCATATTGTGCACCAGTACTAAGCACATCTTACCGAATATTTTATGACCGACGGCTGCTTGCAAAACATCGACTTCCTCGGCTGCTCTATCATGACATGTACAAGTTTGGGTGCTCTAAAGTTCACTCGCTGTTGTACGATGTGAAGTTGTTCCGGTCAATGCCCAACCTAGTTATATGGCGGTCGTTTAAACTTCGATAACAGAGGATGCTGATAAGCAAGGAATTCGCAGTCTTTGAGCGTTTGAGAGCAGGGAAGGGCTGGGTCCCATTACGCCTCTTACTTCCTTGTCTCGGTGTCGCATGGAAGTGGTTGCTTTGTCCGCCAAATACCCCGTGACCTTTTTCCTGCTAGCCTCTAGCGTCTGAAAACTGTACGCTTTTTCATACAGCAATATGAACCCTGTTCCCTGTACTGCAATCAGCAGATGATTTCGACACTTACGACCATTGCCTCTAAGAGATTACTGGCACATCTCTTTACTCATCCTCTCCACACCACCTTGTCGACTGCTCACTCCTCTTTAATTGAACCAATTAATTGAGTTAATAGGCGTCCCCTCTCAGTGCTTCAGCCTGCTTACGGCCCCTCGCTCTGAAACTCAGAAAGGGGAAAACTACAATAAGTCTTGTCGGATTAATGGAAGAATGCAAAACTTGAGAACATGCTCCTTAGCCGATGCGACTAATGCAGGATAGTGCGGCGTCTGTCTTTTCGGTGGCAGTTCGTTTGACTGCAGATAATGTAGGGTAATGGACCGGTAAGTGGAATGTTGCAAATGAAGAACAGTTAGTCAGTTAGTGCCACAAGTTAAGACGTGGGGGGGGGGGGGGAGGGGGGAGTGACTGTCGTCGTCAGCCGCATCGCTGTTGTTTGAGAGGGGTACACTACGTATCGATACCGAGTTTCGCCGTCTCCTTTTTCTACACGTACATTTACACTCTAGAAACCACTGTGAAGAGCATGGAAGAGGGTACTTCTCATTGTGCTAATAATTTGATCTTTTTCCCCTTGATTCACGAGGAGAACGACTGCTTAAATGTCTCTGTGCTCAATAAAATTAAGTTTACCTTGTCTTCGCAGTCCCTATGCGAGCGAAACGCTGGAGATTGGGTTATACTGTTAGAGTCTTGTATTACTCCTGCTCCTTCCAACGTTTTGTAAGTGAGCTGAAGAGGTGTAGTTGATGTCTACTAGTATATTGAAGCGGATGTGAATTTACGTGCCGACTGGAGTGGCCGTGCGGTTCTAGGCGCTACAGTCAGGAGCCGAGCGACCGCTACGGTCGCAGGTTCGAATCCTGCCTCGGGCATGGATGTGTGTGATGTCCTTATGTTAGTTAGGTTTAATTAGTTCTAAGTTATAGGCGACTGATGACCTCAGAAGTTAAGTCGCATAGTGCTCAGAGCCATTTATTTGAATTTACGTGTTTTAGTAATTCCGTGCAGCTCTCCTGTGAGTAGGAGAAATTGTGTCCGTTTGTGCTGCTCTTCTTTCTTTTCATCCGATATAAGCTGTTAATCTTGTTTCGTATGGGCCTCACATTTTTGAGCAATGTTCTAGGATATATAACTGTACTCGTTACACGTGCGCATATGGCTACAATACTAACACAACGTAAATGAAAGGCGGTAATATGCGCAGTGGAATAAATCCTTCCTAATTAAGAAAGGGTCAGTCAACCGACAATTCTATTTTACTCTTCCTTTACCTACCTTAAGCCCAGTTTATATTTTCAGTAAACACTAACACTGGTTGCTACTGACACGAGATTTCGACCTTTTCAGTCAATGGGTATTTGATGGAGGCTTAGTTGAGCGATAATGGGGATATGGATCTGATTTCAGTTCTTTTCCAGTCATCTGATCGGACCATCGACTCGTATCTGTTCCTGTCCTATAGTAAAGTGACATCCGTGTTTCGACTTCACCTAAGATCCTCGGAGCCTGCTTTACATTCATAATCCTTATCAACCCAACTATTTTTCTCCTTTGCCTCATCTGATGTGCTTTTCTACATACTCCTTTGCTTGCTCATTTATTCTAGAACCACTTCATTTCCAACTCTGTCCATGCGGTTACTATGCTCACTACTGTTTCCCTCCCTTTGTTATTTATAATGACACATCAACCATGTGATGAGGCATCACGAGAGATGTTAGCTCCTACAGCCAGCTTCAATAGATAGACGACTTCGCTAACATGGATGTGAATGAACGGGAGCCCCGGGGTAAGAAATTTCAAATGTTGGCTTCAACCCTTATTTAAAGACACTTTCCCAACAGTGCCCGTCACGAAGTACAGTATTTGGCATGTGGACCACAGAGTTACGGGATCGACCCAGCAATTTAAGAATAAGACGCCACTTGCTCCCACTGCAAATGATTCTTGGAAGCTTGCAAGATTTCTCCACAACGTGCCCCTTTTATTGTTTCGAATTTTCAATGATTTGTTTTCTCGCTTGTTCTCTATCTGTATAACCTACATTTCCTTACTGACAAGAACAACACACAAATGCACTCTACGACAAAAGAAACAACAATCACGAATGGAATGGAACTCGGTAGATGTAATGAACACGTACAGACAAACAGCAGATCAGAATTTAAGACAAAAATGGATGATTATGAAAGAGAAAGAGCTCCACAAGTTGAGCAAGTCAATAATTCGTTGGTCCATCTCTGGCCATTATGCAAGCTCGACTTGGCATTGACTGACAATTGTTAGATGTCCTCCTGAAGGATATCGTACAAAATTCCGTCGAACTGGCGCATTAGGTAGTCAAAATTTCGAGATGATGAGAGAGCCCTGCCTACAATGCTCCAAATGTTCTCCAATGGGGAGAAATAAAGCGACATTTGTGACCAAGGTAGGATTTGGAAAGCACGAAGACAAGCAGTATAAACTCCTGTCGTGTGCAAGCGGACATTACCTTGCTGTAATGTAAGCCCAAGATGCCTTGCCATAACGGGCAACAAAATGGGGCGTAAAATATCATTGACGTACCGCTATGCTGTGAAGTTACCGTGGATAACAACCAAAGGGGTCTTTCTATGAAATGAAAAATGAAATGGCACCCCAGCACATCACTCCTGGTTGTCAGGCCGTATGGCAGGCGATAGGCTGGTATCCCACCGCTGCCTGGGACGTCTGGAGACTCGCCTTCGCTGGTCATCAGGGTTTAGTTCGAAGCAGGACTCGTCAGAGAAGACGACTATACTCCAGTCAGTGGGATTCCAGGGCGAAGAAGTGTCTGGATGCGTCACGGACAACAGTGGAGTACCAACCAGACTGTCGCCCGACATACGGACCGACGGCCAACAACTACGGTGTCAACTCTTTTCACAGCAGGACCGCTTTGGTTGTCATCCGCGTTACCTTACAGCACAGCGGTACTTCTCCGTTAATTTACGCCCTGTTTTGTTACACTTCATGGTAAGCCATCCTGGGCATACATTTCTAGATAATAATGGCCTCCCGCACTCGGTCATAGTTTCTAGAGTTGTCTTCGTGTTTCCCAAACCGTACCTTGGCCAGCTAGGTCACCGGATCTCTCCCCAATTGAGAACGTTTGGAGTATTATGGCCAGGGCCCCCAAACCAGCTCGGAATTTTGACAGCTTAAGCCACCAGTTCGACAGAATTTGGGCGATGTCCCTCAGGAGGACTGCCAAAAAGTCGTCAATCGATGTCAAGCAGAATAACATTTGCATAAGGGCCCATGTGGACCAACGCGTTATTGACTTGCTCAATTTGTGAATCTGTTTCTCTTGTATAAATCATCCAGTTTTTCTGAAATTGTAACGATTTGTCTGTCCGTAAATGTACATCGCATCTACCAATTTTTGCCACATTCCGGTTATTTCCAGAACGGCGGTGACCCGAGCACCGGAACTACACAACAGTCAGAGAACATGAACTGAAGAATACAAGTCTAGGTCGAGTTCGATCACATGCAATGGTAGAGGTACTGTAACACGTAACTGCCCAATTCTGTGAGTGGAACCTCCAGCTACGACGACTGAAGCACAAGAGAGCGCGGCCGCGCTGGCGGCGCGCCGCCGGGACCGCTCGTCCGGCGGTGGCGCTGCCATCGAGTGGAGCAGGCGTGCTCATATTATTTTGTCGCGGGCGGCGCCGAATACGAACGTTGCAGAAGTAGTGGCGGAGTATGTGGGCGCTCCAACACATATATTTCTTGATTCTGTACTTCATATGTGTTACGGCGTGAAGTCTAGCACCGGAACGCCAGTCGGGATCGTTAAAGCAGGGAAGGCTGTGAAGTAGAAGTCAGCCAATAGCACGCTGACCGACCCATCTCTAGGACAACAACGCGATAGCAGCGGCCTCTAGGCGAAGAGAACATAAGCACCGCTGCCGAATGGTCGCGGCCAAGTTCTACGAGTTCTACAGAAACGTCAAGACCAGCGACCTGGATAGAATCATACACAGTATTACTTCACTTTAATTAGAATAGTTATACTGAAGGACGTTGATTATACTGCTTGTCGCCCTTTGTTTGCTATACATCTATGTATTTCTCAAAGTTAAGTATTGTCATTGATTCATTTCGTAATAAAACTCTTATTACGATTTGCTTGAATTGTTGTCTAGCGATCCGAGAAGCAGGTTTCCTAGACACCCCATCTTTGACAACTAGGAAGGATACACCAATATGCTCTCTTATTATATTCCTTAGTTGTCTCTAACCAGTTCCTTCTTACAAAATGCGAGGAATAGACGTAAAGGTTTTTTTATCACCACGATAAAATGAAGTTACGTAATTAAATTTTTGTTTGTTTTCAGGCACGTGTCTACAATCCAGGTACAGGCCACAGTACCGCAGCACACCGCTAGGGGAGTTGGAAACTAACTGCACATCCCGTTGATAGTGGAGTATTAGAAGGTAGTTTGCTTTCTCAATTCGAAGAGAACCAGTGCTGCACCCATCAGTGCTGAGCCGGCATTAATGCACTTTCGTACGACATAGCGGTTAGATAGCGGGTAATTCCAGTTGGCCACACAAGCGTGAATGACGAAGAGCGAAGTGGAGGACATCCTCTCTGTGAGAAACCGGGAGTCGCTACAGAAGTGGAGGCTCTGGTGATCGAACACCAACGTATCACAGTCGAGGCGATAGTGGGAAAAGTGAAAAACAGTCATTGAGCAGTTTTCAGTACCTTGTACGACATTTTCAGCATGACAAGGATTCTCCGACCGCTGTGTTTCTGGACTGCTCACGCTCTTTCGAAAACCCACAGAACCGAGGACGCAGTGAAACTGTTGCAGCTGCGTCTGGCCAATCCAACCGAGTTGATTTTCGAAGAGTTATTCAACGAATAATTATCACATTGAAGGGCGAACATATAGAGAAGGATTAAAACCATCACCAAATTTCATTGTTGCGGCTTTAATATTTTGACAGGATAATTAAAACTTTGTAACTAGCTTGTAAGAGCCAGTCACGACAAAATTATTCCATCTCTTGTGCGAGATATATCAGAGTGAGATACTCTCAGACTTCACGAAGAATGAAACAGTTCGTGAGAAGAATAAAAAATAAATAAAATAAAAAGAAACTTGTTGAAGGCGACCTCTAAACGCCTGAGGCCACACTGACCCGACAGTTGTTTTGTAAGACAGACCGGAGAAAAGCATGTATAAATTTTTAGCATTTCTAGAGAAACCTTTTGACAGTCTTGACAGGAATACACCCTTTGAAATTCTGAAGGTAGCAGGGTTAAAAAACAGGGAGTGAGAAGTTATCAGCAACTTGCACAGAAACCAGATTGCAGTTATAAGAGACGAAAAGTGTGAGAGGAAAACAGTAGTTGAGAAGGGAGTGAAACAGGATTATAACCTCTCCCAGATGTTGTTCCATTTGTACACTGAACAAGCAATAAAGGAAATCAATGATAAATTTGGAAAGCGAAATAAAGTTCAGAGAAAAGAAATAAAAACATTGCGGTTTGCCGATAACATGGAAGTTCTGTCAGCGATAGCGAAGGGCTTGCAAGAGCGGAATGGATATTGTATTGAAAAGAGGATATAAAATATATATTACAAAAGTAAAATAGGGGTAATAGAATGTAGTCACGTTGAATTTGGTATTGTTTAGGCAATTAGGTACGTGGCATTAAAAGTTATCGATGAATTTTTCTAGTTGAGGAGCAAATACATGACGAAGATTCAAATAGAGACGATATTAAACGCGACTGTCAAAAAAAAAAAAATAATAATAATAATAATAATAATAATAATGATAATAAATAAATAAACTTTAGCGAAACAGAGAAATATGTTAACATCGAAAATAAATTTTACGTAACACAATTGCGAAATAAAGTCTTACAGGAGGCAGGCGGCCATATTGCAGGTGAACAGCAATACTGCATAAATGCTCAATTCAATCCTATCTTTTTTCCGTACCACTGTCCATAAATTTAAGTGTTGGGAAGTATTACTTCTAAATTTATTTTTATGGAGTATAAGACCGTACAGAAGTGAAACGTAGTAGGTAATCAGTTCAGAAAGAAGACGGTAGAGCTTTAGAAATATGGTGCTGCAGAAGAATATTAAAGTATGGATCGGTCGATCTGACAACTAACAAAGTGGAAATGAAGCGAACATGGAAAATAGACGTTTATGGCACAGGTGAAATAAAAGAAGGGACAAGTTGATGGGACACAACCTATGCCATGAACAAATCTTCAGTTTGGTAGTGGAGGGAAGTGTGGAGAGTAAGAATTTTTGACGAGTACCTAGGTACGAATACGGTAAGAAGGTTGAAATGGATGTGGGTTGCTGTAATTATTCAGAAGTGAAGAGCCTCGTACAGGAGTGAATGGAGAGCTGGATCATGACAGTCTACTGTCTGAAGACCACAACCACAACGTGAGTACCAACATGTAAAGTAATAGTATTTACTCCGTCAGGGTTCATTCAGGTGATATTCCGACTTACATTGCCATCGTCCTTCTGTTGTAAGCAACCGACGCCGTTCAGGACTCCCCACAAGCGTCGATCTCGGCGCCGTACCTCAACATTTGCTTCACGTCACACCGCCAGTTCTGCTCACCGAAACTGAACAACTTGGCACTCTGATCCGAGGCGTTAGCTCGCTGCTTCAAAAAAACCAGAGATCTCCCCCATTCAGAGTCTGAGAATAGGTTCAGGTCGTTTCTGCTCCAAGGCCTATAATCACTCAATTTGATGGATGAGACTCATACGAGCACCACATGTGCTGAAGGAAACTTCTTTGTGAACCAGCTACTGGATGGTTCGATTAGCCTGAAGTACTGTCGTACCAGTGCCCAATTCCTAAGACAGATTTGCAAGTAACAATCGCTAAGGAACACGATCAGAGTTTACCCTGACTTTGTCCTAATCAGGAATTGTTCACTGTATTTCGGGTCCCAGCCTGTACGTTCTAGGTGGCATCATCTCGCAATGAAGACATCCCGAGCGTGCGGAAACCGATGGCTCTACAAGGACAGGGAAGCCCCATCCTCCCTCTGCCCGCGCAAGGTGAGACCTTCACTCTCATTGTGCCTTCAGATTTTGCGCAGCCCAATGACTCGAGCACACGTTGGGATACGTGTTGTTATTTTCGAGACATCGCACGTAGGAGTATTTGCCCTCTAAAACTGTGCAAAAACCAAAATCGCCAAGTTACTTACAAATAATTTCAAACCTGCTAATCTTCAAGATCGATATCCTTCCCGTCTTTCGGCAGCCGGAACCTTCCTCTTCGCTCACGCCACCTGTTATAAAAAGTCAATGTCAAATGACACATATAGTGAGAAATGCATGTGCTAGTCCGTGCGTTCTTGTTTGTTACTCTTGTTTCTCTCGATTTTGAGGTTAAATTTAGGTAAAAACACTCACTGGATATGGATATTACAGGTATTTTATCTCACATCATATCTTTATTCTTCAAATCGTACATTTACAGACAGTATTTCTATAGATATTTAGACTATGTGATCAAAAGTATCTGGACACGATCAAAAACATACGTTTTTCATATTATGTGCATTACGCTGCCACATACTGCCAGCTACTCCATATCAGCGACCTCCGTAGTCATTAAGTCATTAGACATCGTGAGAGAGCAGAATGGGGCGCTCCACGGAACTCCCAGACTTCGAACGTGATCAGGTCATTGGGTGTCACTTGGGTCATTCGTCTATACACGAGACTTCCACACTCCTAATTATCAAATGGTTCAAATGGTTCTGAGCACTATGGGACTCAACATCTGAGGTCATCAGTCCCCTAGAACTTAGAACTACTTAAACCTAACTAACCTAAGGACATCACACACATCCATGCCCAAGGCAGGATTCGAACCTGCGACCGTAGCAGTCACGCGGTTCCGGACTGAAGTGCCTAGAACCGCACGGCCACCGCGGCCGGCACTCCTAATTATCACTAGGCCCACTGTTTCCGGTCTGATAGTGAAGTGGAAACATAAAGGGACGCGTACAGCGCAAAAGCGTACCAGGCCGACCTCGTCTGTTGACTGACAGAGACAGCCGACAGTTGAAGAGGGTCGTAATGTGTAATAGGCAGATATCTATCCAGACCATGACACAAAAATTCCAAGCAGCATCAGAATCCACTGCAAGTACTATGGGCCGGCCGCGGTGGTCTCGCGGTTCTAGGCGCGCAGTCCGGAACCGCGCGACTGCTACGGTCGCAGGTTCGAATCCTGCCTCGGGCATGGATGTGTGTGATGTCCTTAGGTTAGTTAGGTTTAAGTAGTTCTAAGTTCTAGGGGACTGATGACCACAGCTGTTAAGTCCCATAGTGCTCAGAGCCATTTGAACCATTTGCAAGTACTATGACAGTTAGGCAAGAGGTGAGAAAATTTTAATTTCATGGTCGAGCGGCTGCTCATAAGCCACACATCACGCCGGTAAATGAGAAACGACGCCTCGTTTGGTGTAAGGAGCGTAAGCATTGGACGATTGAACAGTGGAAAAACGTGTGGAGTGACGGATCACGGTACACAATGTGGCGATCCGATGGCAGGGCGTGGGTATGGCTAATGCCTGGTGAACGTCATCTGTCAGCATGTGTAGTGTCAACACTAAAATTCGGAAGCGGTGGTGTTACGGTGTGGTCGTGTTTTTCATGGAGGGGCTAACACCCTTTGTTGTTTTGCGTGGCACTATCACAGCACAGGCCTACACTGATGTTTCAAGCACCTTCTTGCTTCCCACTGTTGAAGAGCAGTTCGGGGATGGTGATTGCATCTTTCAACACTATCGAGCACCTATTCATAAGGCACGGCTTGTGGCGAAGTGGTTACACGACAATAACATCTCTGTAATGGACTGGCCTGCACAGAGTCATGACCTGAATCCTATAGAACACCTATGGGATGTTTTGGAACTCTGACTTCGTGCTAGGCCTCATCGACCGACATCGATACCCCCTCTGAGCGCAGCACTCCGTGTAGAATGGGCTGCCATTCACTAAGAAACCTGATTGAACTTATGCCCGCGAGAGTGGAAGGTGTCAACATGGCTAAGGGTGGACCAACACCATATTGAATTCCAGCATTACCGATGGAGGGCGCCACGAACTTGTAAGTCATTTTCAGCCAGGTGTCTAGATACTTTTGATCACATAGTGTATGTTACCTCAAAATGTCTAGATTTCAATGTTTTTGTCACCTGTCGGTTTTGTCGAGCTATATTTCTTTTACATTCATGCAATTTAGACCGATGACAATTGTTTAGCACGAGAACATGGTCCATCTTCATCCGCCATTTTTGTTCAGGCAAAATGTAGTGATAAATTCGTTTGAGTATTTCAACGCTGCAGTTTTTCGTCTTTTTTTACTCTATATTCTTTGTGAACAGTCAAGGAATTTATCAGAAAAGCTTTTACGGTATTTTAAATCTATTTTAAAAGGGAAGAAAATGGAAGAGAAGTTTTCTTGGATTTAATTAAACGATTCAACGTAAACCTGGAAATGATTTCGAATGGCCACAGCATTGATAGTGATGAATTTGATACCATTGCACATGAAACTGCAAAAATGGGTACAGATTTGTATGGTTGTTCCTGTGTCACCAACTCTTCACAACGTTTTAATGCATGGTATCGGAGTTACGTCAAAATCAATTCTACCTATAAGCCAATTATCGGAGGAAGGAGCTGACGCCCGTAACAAGAACATACGGCAATGAAGAATAAATTACTCTCAAAAATTTTCTCGTGTGCATTGTGACAGAGATGTACTACACAGGTTTTTACTAAGTTCGGCTGCATGTTTCAGCTGTAGCAAACCAAGGCATCATAAGGTAAGTGTCCCATTCTCGCAGGAGGCAATCAGTCTAATGGTCGCAGGCACAACTACCGGGGTTACCTTGAGATTAAAATGGCAGAGACGAAACTGTAGAGGAAGGCAAAGACGATGACCAACAGTTTGACACTGAATAAAGATATACTGGATGTTCGAAAATTCCCTTACAAACTTCTCGTATTTGTATAGGGGAGTGAGTCGAATTTGAACCCATGCATGGAAACGTATCGCTTCAGTGCTACACAATTTGAAAACGTGTTGGTAATGCGACCACTTTTACAATTAATTGACTAGACGTGACCCAGTACATCACTTATTTTACACTTGCACTCATCAGTAGCCCAAGACGTTGCTCGTGTACTCGTTGACGGGTTCTCTTCAACTTGATACAGTACGCGTGCGGCGTCTGCTTGGAGCAACACAGCCACGCTTGCTGACGGTTTCTCGAAGCCGTTACCTAATTGCGGCGAGGAGGGTATGCGATGGAGTCGGACGTTGTGGGGAACTATCTTGATAAAAGCGATGAGTAGCTCTTCCATTACCGTGAGCTTCGCCATTCAGAAGGATCATGTCAGTGTTTTCGTCAAACGTGTAGTCAACTATTTTGCTCTGACAGTCACAGCCATGTGAATGAAGCTCGAACTGAGTCAGAGAGTTGGACAGATGTCAAATGACATCAGCCGATCCGAAGTAACTACCCCACACCATGTCCATCCTGTTGCATACCTACCTAGCAAACACGTATTCAAACTGCCGCGTTTCCGGACGTGGGTTCCTATTCAAAGTAGTATGTACTCAGTCCTCCATATATGTCCTAAAAGTTTGTAACTGGAATTTCCGAACTCGCTCTATTGTAATAGTTTGTATTTCAAGTTTGTATATTTTGTAGACAAACGTATAAGTAAGTTCGAAATCATATTCCATCTGATCCCATTACTTGTTCAATTGTTGGTGCTAGTCTTCTTCTAAAGAAGGCTCAGTAGAATGATACAACGAACAATACTTCTGATGCAATAAATAGGATTATTCCTCATCGTAATCCAATCGATACAAATCCTGTATGTAATCCTTGATAAATTCCTTCTCGTACAAAAAAGCATAAAATAATTTTGACTGGTTTTTGTATGTAAAGACTCCTACTTGAATCGCGTCTGAAGTGATGAAACCTGTTGCATCGCCTGTAACGATGTTCGACAAAAAACTGTCACTAATAACCTCGTAAGATAGTCGTTCGTTGTTCTTTGTGGTCTTCTGTTAGACGTAGAGAAACCCAGCTGTCACACACCTTAGAGTATCCCAATTGGTGGACGAGTGTGTCAGCAGTACCAACACGAACGTCCAGTTGTGCAGCTAGATGTTTGACTGTGATCCGTCGATCACCTCGAATGAGAGTGTTCGCACGTGCCATCATCGCAGGAGTCACAGCCGTGTGTGACCAGCAGCCAAGCGGCACAGGTTTGTCCGACCTTGCTGCGGTCGTGATAGACTCCTCGCCCAACGACTCAGCGTGCTTTTGTTCACTGCCAGGCATCCGCAGACGATCTGCAAGCGCCTATGACTCTGCTAGTAAAGCACCTCTCTTGCAGAAGCTATTTTAAAGGCTGCGTATAGCGTCGCCATCTATGGGCACTTCATGAAACTATAGGGGCTGAAGGCGGAATATTCCACCATGTCCCACAACAAATTGTGCATTTTTTTCAACCGATAATGGCCGAGGAAAGAAATGTGTCGCATTGCTTATTGAACGCCTCACAACCGGCTGAATCGTCTGCAGATTAATAGGTACTGTCGATCTTTGGTGGATCTCTGCAGACGTCTAGAGAGACAGCCACGGTGCTAACGACTCGCACAGTGACCTCCGGATAGGAGAGCCTCGACGAGTGTCCCCGTTTTTCGCGCAGCGCGGCGCGGCGCGGCGGGACCCCGGCGTCTGGCAGGCCGGCGACTCGACTCGCCGCTGCACTGTGGCCTGCTCTGCTCTGCTCTGCTCGGCGCAGGTTAATAACCGCGTGGCTGCGGGCGTTCCGCACGACCGCGGCGGGACAAAGCCCTGTAATGAATGCCGCGCGCCCGCTCACACGCCGCGGGCACCGCAGCCGCGCAGGCGGCTGGAGAGCCACCAGCTCTGCACGGCGGAGCGCAACAGGGGCAGGGGGCGGGCCGGCCGGCCGTATCTCTCATCTGGAGACGCTCCTCGCTGCCGTACTTGCTGGGCAATCCCTGACATCTGCATCTCCGAACAGCCCTCAATTTTCGTTCAGCTCCTGGGCAACATGAAACGACGCAACAAAAAAGCTGGGAAACATCGAAGCCGTAACTTCAAAGAAACCTCTTGAATGCGAGGTCGCATGTTCAGTCTTTAGTGGGGCTCATTTCAAAGTGCTGTGTTAATAAATACGGGAGGAAAAGTGTTAGCTGCTATTGACTCACACTGTGCATCAGGAGAGTAACAGAATATGTGTCTCTGGGAGATGCAGTCCGCAGCTCGGGGTCTTGCGGTAGCATTCTCGCTTCCCACGCCCGGGTTCCCGGGTTCGATTCCCGTCGGGGTCAGGGATTTTCTCTGCCTCGTGATGACTGGGTGTTGTGTACTGTCCTTATGTTAGTTAGGTTTAAGTAGTTCTAAGTTCTAGGGGACTGATGACCATAGATGTTAAGTCCCATAGTGCTCAGAGCCATTTGAACATTTTTTTTTTTTTTTTTTTTTTTCGGAGATGCAGAGATCAACCTTCTGTGGGATGTGTGTAGCACGCTTCACAAGATGACCATCGTCGACATCCAAGAAATGTTCAAAACAAACCATTAATTTGCACCACGAATGTCGAATGAAAATCGGCGCGCCGCAGTGTCACAAAGGTTCGCATTATAAAGATCGAATTTCTTCGGACATACAAACAATAAAGGACGTTCAAAAAGGTATCCACTTTTAAGGATCGGAAATAGACTCTCGTGGAGCTTATCGCGAAACTTGCTGTCCTTTAAGGTGTAGCTGTAGATAGCGCGACAATATATTTTATAGGCAAGGAAAAAAAGGATACACAGAAGCTAAATTCGTCTAGTGGTTCCAGGTAGTACGAGCTACAATCTCACGCACTTTTCTGGAGGGTAGTTTGCTCTAAGCCAACGGCCTTGCCGTAGTGGTAACACCGATTCCCGTCAGATCACCGAAGTTAAGCGCTGTCGGCCTGGGACAGCACATGGATGGGTGACTATCCGGTCTGCCGAGCGCTGATGACAAGTGGGGTGCATTCAGACCTTGTGACGCACATTGAGAAGATACTTGATTGAGAAGTAGCGGCTCCGGTCTCGTAACCTGACATACGGCCGGGAGAGCGGTGTGATGACCACATTCCCCTCCATATCAGCATCCAGTGACGTCTGTGGTCTGAGGATGACACGGCGGCCGGTCGGTATCCTTGAGCCTTCCAAGGCCTGTTCGGAGGAAGCTTAGTTTAGTTTAGTTTGCTCTAAAATAGTATGATTTTTACACGCGGACGAGGAATCAAACAAAAGTAAGTTATTACGACCATCTATTGGCCAAAAGCAGCGCTCATACTATAGTTGTAGTTCTCTTACACCCATTTTCCCACTGTTCATTGCTGTGATGCAAATATTCTCTACTGCCCTTGGAAGAATACGCGCACGAGAAAGAATCGTAGGGGAGAGAGCAACTTCCAATTTCTCGCAACACAATAAAAAACTTTCCAGACAATTTATTATTCAGATGAACAGTCGGCATAATTCTATACGAATGCGTCGAGGTATTTATGTCAGTTGATCTTGATACAACTCTCTTGGTATCTCTAATTTCCAGGGTTCCTTTCATACGTACCGGTATTTCCTCACCAAATCCCTAGTGGTCGGAGTTGAAAACAAATTCCTTACTGAACGATAAGTTTGCTTACCTCACCTAAAACAATTTCCATCAAATTCCGCAGTTTGCTGTGGATTGTCAAGTTGATGCTTTGTTTGAAATTTTCTTATCTTAAGTTTTGCACTCCTGTAACACTGTTTGAAGCTTATGCAATCATCCATTGCCAGCCTCTTTGACCGAACGGTTCTAGGCGCTTCAGTGTGGAACCGCGCGACCGCTGCGACCGCAGGTTCGAATCCTGCCTCGGGTTGTCCTTAGGTTAGTTAGGTTTAGTAGTTCTAAGTTCTAGTGGACTGATGACCTCAGATGTTAAGTCCCATAGTGCTCAGAGCCATTTGAACCATTTGAACCACTGCTTCCCTTTAAATCACCGTAATCTAAGTCGCACGAAATTTGATGTGTGTAGCGTAATAGATCACTATCAAGTACATCCTGTGAATTGTGTTGAAAGTCCTTGAAACGTGCAGACACCTGTTTTTGTAACAAGTGCGTCTTCCATCCCCTTGGATATCCGTAGTTTTTCTTGTGCTTTACACAGTGATATTGCTGTCGACTTAATCGAAATTTGTTAGTAATTGGTTCTTTTTTTTTCTTCCACTTACGTAATTATGTTAAGTACCCACTCGCTGGACAACTGTCCTTTACTGCGTTTCACTGGAGACGGTATTTGTGGCTCTGTCTGACAAGGATGATGAACTACATGGCTCGACATCTATTTCAGTGTCACTTTCACTTTTAAACAACGTATCACCATCATTGTACTTCTCATGTACATTGTCCGCAAAGGCGTGCGTATACGATGCCACACATTTCGCTGCAGAAACGCTAATATTTCATTTGCCACTTCTTTCTCACTCTGTGAAATTCCTTTGGCCCTTTCTGATGAAATGTCAACTTCGACAACTGTTGTTGTAGGTATAACTCAATGTTCGCTTTGTAACAATACCACTAGCACTGTAATACTGTTGAGAATTACTCGCCGACTAAGTATTTCAACTACACTCCGTAGCCTGATGCTCTGCTCACAATCGGATACGGCCAGTTCCGACCCGTATTGCTATTAGCTGCCAATATTGTGGTTGCACGGTAAACAATATATTGGGCGTCGAATGGCGTAAACATCATTGGCCTCTTGGGATCTCGCACTCAAGAGGTTCCTTGTCAGTACATCTTTGCTGACGACCTACGAGAAGCTTTGTACAAGTAATATCATAATTTTTTTCACAACTCGTGTCAGTTGAAAAAATGCGGAATTTATTGTGGGACATTGTGGAATTCCCCACTTCACCTCCTGTAGTTTGTGATAGATGACGGCGCTATAAGTAGCCTTTAAAAAGGTGACCTTTTTTTTTTTTTTTTGATAGCGCTTGCAGAATGTCTACGGAGACCTAACAGTAAACAAAAGCAAGTTCAGTCATTTGGTCGAGGCGTCTATCATCATCACAACAAGGTGGCGCAGACCTGTCCGATATCCTGCACGGCGGTCGTCCGTACACAGCTGTGACTCCCGCAATGCTGTAACGTAAAACAGAGGGACTGCTGTAGTAAAGATAAAATAATAAAAAAGCACTATACAGTGCGTTTTATTAAGCATGAATCCTTCCTCTGAAAGCAACATGCTGTGTGACTTACTGTCTTATTAGCTACATCATTTATATTACGTTACAGGTGTCTCACAACAACACTCGTGTCATCTGCAAAAAGAAAAATGAGTCACCTATCACTTTTAATGGCAAATCATTGACATGTCTCAAGAAAAGCCCAGGACAGAATACTATGGCATCACCTCACTTTACATAACTCCGGTCGTATTCAAACCTCTCCCATGCTTGGTGACACTAGAGGACGACGTTTTGCTTCCTGATTTTTAGATTGAAATGAATCTTTATTGAAGTTTTTCCCTATTCATATGATGTTCCAGCTTACGCAGAAATATCTACATCTACATTTAAATACATATTGTGCAAGCCACCTTACGACACATGGCGGAGGGCACCTTGTACCACTACTAGTCATACGCTTTACTATTCAGTTCGCAAATAGAATGAGGGGAAAACGACTATTTGTATGCCTCTATAAGAGCCTAATATCTTTTGCCTTCTTCCGTTTGCTACTGTTGTGATTGTATATTACTGAGAATACCCACACACCCGTGTAAATGCGTTTTGTATAGAGTAAGAGTAACGCAAATCTTTCCATTAGTTCCTGGCACAATAATTAAATACCTTCTTCCCTCTTCAGCGTCTACATTCCCACAGTGCACGTCGCAGGCGTGTCTCGGATGTTTGTTTTAGACAATGTTATTTACACGAAAGCTATAAAGCAAAACAGATGGATTTACATATGAAGATTGTTATCATTAAGCGTGAAAGCCGCCTGGTAGTATTTTGCACAGAGCACAACTTAATCATAGCTAACACTTGATTTAGGAATCATGATAGAAGGTTGTATACATGGAAGTACCCTGAACATACTAAAAGGTATCAGATAGATTATATAATGGTAAGACAGAGATTTAGGAACCAGGTTTTAAAGTGTAAGACATTTCCAGGGGCAGATGTGGACTCTGACCACAATCTATTGGTTATGACCTGTAGATTAAAACTGAAGAAACTGCAAAATGGTGGGAATTTAAAAAGATGGGAAGTGGATAAACTGAAAGAACCAGAGGTTGTACAGAGTTTCAGGGAGATCATAAGGGAACAATTGACAGGAAAGGGGGGAAATAAATACAGTAGAAGAAGAATGGGTAGCTTTGAGGGATGAAGTAGCGAAGGCAGCAGAGGATCAAGTAGGTAAAAAGACGAGGGCTAGTAGAAATCCTTGGGTAACAGAAGAAATATTGAATTTAATTGATGAAAGGAGAAAATATAAAAATGCAGTAAATGAAGCAGGCAAAAAGGAATACAAACGTCTCAAAAATGAGATCGACAGGAAGTGCAAAATGGCTAAGCAGGGATGGCTAGAGGACAAATGTAAGTATGTAGAGGCTTATCTCACTAGGGGTAAGATAGATACTGCCTACAGGAAAATTAGAGACCTTTGGAGATAAGAGAACCACTTGTATGAACATCAAGAGCTCAGATGGAAACCCAGTTCTAAGCAAAGAAGGGAAAGCAGGAAGGTGGAAGGAGTGTATAGAGGGTCTATACAAGGGCGATGTACTTGAGGACAATATTATGGAAATGGAAGAGGATCTAGATGAAGATGAAATGGGAGATAAGATACTGCGTGAAGAGTTTGACAGAGCACTGAAAGACCTGAGTCGAAACAAGGCCCCCGGAGTAGACAAAATTCCATTGGAACTACTGACGGCCTTGGGAGAGCCAGTCCTGACATAACTCTACCATCTGGTGAGCAAGATGTATGAAACAGGCGAAACACCCTCAGACTTCAAGAAGAATATAATAATTCCAATTCCAAAGAAAGCAGATGTTGACAGATGTGAAAATTACCGAACAATCAGTTTAATAAGCCACAGCTGCAAAATACTAACACGAATTCTTTACAGACGAATGGAAAAACTAGTAGAAGCCGACTTCGGGGAAGATCAGTTTGGATTCCATAGAAATACTGGAACAAGTGTGTCAATACTGACCTTACGACTTATCTTAGAAGAAAGATTAAGAAAAGGCAACCCTACGTTTCTAGCATTTGTAGACTTAGAGAAAGCTTTTGACAATGTTGATTGGAATACTCTCTCTCAAATTCTAAAGGTGGCAGGGGTAAAATACAGGGAGCGAAAGGCTATTTACAATTTGTACAGAAACCAGATGGCAGTTATAAGAGTCGAGGGACATGAAAGGGAAGCAGTGGCTGGGAAGGGAGTAAGACAGGGTTGTAGCCTCTCCCCGATGTTATTCAATCTGTATATTGAGCAAGCAGTAAAGGAAACAAAAGAAAAATTCGGAGTAGGTATTAAAATCCATGGAGAAGAAATAAAAACTTTGAGGTTCGCCGATGACATTGTAATTCTGTCAGAGACAGCGAAGGACTTGGAAGAGCAGTTGAACGGAATGGATGGTGTCTTGAAGGGAGGATATAAGATGAACATCAACAAAAGCAAAACGAGGATAATGGAATGAAGTCGAATTAAGTCGGGTGATGTTGAGGGTATTAGATTAGGAAATGAGACACTTAAAGTAGTAAAGGAGTTTTGCTATTTGGGGAGCAAAATAACTGATGATGGTCGAAGTAGAGAGGATATAAAATGTAGACTGGCAATAGTAAGGAAAGCGTTTCTGAAGAAGAGAAATTTGTTAACATCGAGTATAGATTTAAGTGTCAGGAAGTCATTTCTGAAAGTATTTGTATGGAGTGTAGCCATGTATGGAAGTGAAACATGGACGGTAAATAGTTTGGACAACAAGAGAATAGAAGCTTTCGAAATGTGGTGCTACAGAAGAATGCTGAAGATTAGATGGGTAGATCACATAACTAATGAGGAAGTATTGAATAGGATTGGGGAGAAGAGAAGTTTGTGGCACAACTTGACCAGAAGAAGGGATCGGTTGGTAGGACATGTTCTGAGGCATCAAGGGATCACCAATTTAGTATTGGAGGGCAGCGTGGAGGGGGAGACCAAGAGATGAATACACTAAGCAGATTCAGAAGGATGTAGGTTGCAGTAGGTACTGGGAGATGAAGAAGCTTGCACAGGATAGAGTAGCATGGAGAGCTGCATGAAACCAGTCTCAGGACTGAAGACCACAACAACAACAACAAGCGCGAAAAACATCCATGCACCACCTCGTAAAAGCTGTCATGATGAAGGCGGTAGAAATTGTGAACTGCTTATCTTAAGAAACGGATCTGTACTCTATGTTGGCAATGTTCAGTAACTTTATTTCTGTATTACTTCTTTTGGTAACCTTTCGGCATGTGTTCTTGTACACTTGATCAGGGTGTTAACATTTTTGAAGTTAATGCTGTCGTCACTTACTTCTGCAGCTCGCAACGCACGTTACAGTGGTTTTTATAGTGACTGACAGACAACAATTCCGGTAACATATCGTCCCTTTCTCTTTTCATACACGAATGGCGTCCAGCAAGAGCGACTGTTGGTAAGTATCCGTATGAGCTGTAATGTCTCTGGTTTCCCCGTTATGGTCATTTTACGACATGCGTGTTGAGAGGAAGTTATAAATTGACTTCGTCTTCTTGGAACGTCCGCTCTCAGAATTTCAACAGTAAATCTCTCCGTGATGTACAAGCCACCTCTTGTGACGACTGCCAATGAAGTTCAATGAGCATCCCCGTTAAGCCCTCGCGCTTACTAAACGACATCGTCAGTCTTCACATTCTCCGTTGGTCGCACATAGTAACTGTCCCACACTAACTGTCCCAGACTGCGGAGCCGTACTCAATAATTGGACGAACGAGCGCTTCGTGAGCTACTTCTTTTGTAATCGAATTATTCCTTAGGATTTTTCCAATGAATCTGAGCCTGTCATTTGCATTTTCTACAACTTTTTTTACATGGTTGTTGCACCTGGTTGCTACGGATGCATAGATGTTTTATGGTTGTCAATTATTTCTAGGGGTTTATTGACATAATCTAACAGCAAAGTATCTTTCCGTCTACACACAGGCAATACGTCACATTTATCTACCAAGAGCGTCTACTGCCATTCCTGCATCAAACGTCAACCTTCTGTAGGTCTTTCTTTGAATGAACTACAGTTTCATGGCAATGCAACGTTTCTATTCGTAACAGCATTATGTGTGAATAGCCTCACTGAGCTTTTCTATGTTCTCTAGAGAGAGAGAGAGAGAGAGAGAGAGAACGAACATTAACTCAGTTTTGTATCTGACGATTTCGCCCCGTTAAAAAGGTGTGGTGTTGTGAAGCTTGGAAATTCTTAATTGAAACACATAACGGTTCCAGTATTACGAAAGCTGAAAACTGAAAGGAAAGGGCGCCATCCCCGTGTCCGGAAAATGGGAGAGCGAACTGTTGAGGGTTAAATAAATACTGTGTTTGTACTGTACTAATCTTTGTTCTATATCTCTGACTAGTAACGTAAGTAAAGCTGTAACAACGATATATATTGTCCTGTCAGTCATTATACGAACGTAAAATGGTGTCGAAACTCGGGATCCTGTGACTGGTGGTGAAGGAACCAGCTGCTAGACGGGAACGGAAAGAAGGAAACGACGTCTGTTTGTTTCACGTCCTCGAAACGAGGTAAGAGCGAAGACAGTCTACAGCACGGCTGCCTGTAATAATGTTATTTCATCACCGGCATTTGACTTGTAGGTTTTCCCTGCCAGGCATATGTTAATGGACACGCATACTAACTCATACATTAACAAGGATTGAATGTTGTGTGCAACGAGACTGAGTAGTGGCAGTTTTTACGTTATATATTGGACGCGAACAGCGCCGTCTATTGTTCGTTGTACTACAATCTTTGACTGCTACTCCTTAACGGTAATCTGAGACAGCGCAATATTTACAGTTTCTTATATACATTCTTTGATAGTTTGTGTATGAGATCAGTTTAAAGTACGACGACGGAGACAGATATAGAAACATGTTTACGCAACTTGAAAAAGAAGATAAATGAGAAACACGTTAAGATACAGATAATGAGTACTTTCTGACTACAAGAGACATTGGACTGTTTGAAAGTGCTAGACGGTGCAATTCAGCATCTGCTTTCCGAAACAGACTGTTACGCCAATGTCAGCAAGTGCGAGAAATACTGTATATAGACATCGCTGGGAAGGCAATTTTGAAGTAAACCAGTGAGACTAAGCATAGTTTGTCATCATTAATCACAACCCTGACACTAGCTTCATCCGCGACAGAAACTCTGACACCTATGACACATTTTGTACAACTTCCCATCATCAAATTAGGGTTATTTTCAGGTGAAGCGGAGAAGTGGTTTCTATTTTGGGAACAGTTTCAGTCATCCATCGACAGCAATCCTTCGATTTCTACTATAGACAAGCACCTCTTCCTCCGAGGTTATTTAGAAGATAAGCCAAAGGACATGGTTGAAGGCATTCCCATCACTGAGGATTCGTATGAGGAAACGAAATGTATATTAGTGTCTCACTATGGCAACGAAAACCGTATATTTCAGGTTCACCTCGATTACTCGGAAATTATGAAACCCATGTCACCTGCGACAACGGATACAGTGAAGAGTACATTTATCGAATGTAACAAACGCATGCAAGCCTCCACAACATTAGAGGTTGTAGCGTTTTAGATACATTCACATCCACAGCTGCGACTCTGCAGGTGACTACAGAATGGGAGAAGCCAAGAAATTACCGTTATATTCTGTTGTATTTACATATTGGCTTGAGCCAGTACGCAAAACGGCGGCACTAGTTAAAGTATATCATCTGTGAAATTAATTTGTTTACTACGATGTCTTCCTTAAATTAGGGCACGAACTTTCATTCCTTCTGTTCCCAAGAATTTTCGTCGATGACGTAAACTCCCATCTCTCCTTGAAGCGTTGACAGAACTGTCCGAAACCCTAATGTCTGGTTAGTTACAGGCGATGTAAGAGCACAACTGAATGTAACATTTTAATTTTATTTTTTAACCTCTTTCTAATCCCCTTCGAAATACGTTATCGGTAGAACACAAAGGGTACGTTTTCTCGGTATAAAAAATACTTATTACCCGTTGGGTGGCCACAATTAATCAAACATTTATTTCCGCAAACTCTGTCATCACTTGGTTAGAAGTCTATTCATTCTCTTCTGTCAGCCTTTTCGTAGGCAAAACTCACGTCTTTTCTTCCCTCCGAACCTTTTACTTAGTGAAAACGATAGGTCTCCGCACAATCTGCCGTTAAAACTGCTTCTTTCACGTTATTGTTCGCTGCAGTCTCTGAATCACATTTACTTTTCGGAATGTGATCTACGCTAATACAGTTTCAGTTCCAGGTTCCTATATACGAGACATTCGAATCAATAATTAATTTCCGTCGGCACTGTACGCTAGCGCTAGAAACTTACTTTTCTCATTAAACAGCATAGGGACATTCCGCGCACAGTTGATCACTAACGTTTGCTCATCATATGCAGACGAAAGCGTACACACGTGCACTCATATTAAATGCTGCGCCCTCCCTCGGCTCGCGTACTCTCGACAAACACGTTTAATTCCGATAAAAGCCTCAGTTACAATTAATGTAAATTACGAGGATCTTTCGTATATTAAGAAGGGCTATTTAATTTCAGCGTCGTGCTTCTCTTATATTTTGTACGTTTCATGAGGTCCCCTCCTGCCATTAAAGTTATTATATGTGGCCAGCAGAGAACCAGTAAAAGGACAGAGACTGTGAAGTTCCACAGCTGAACAAAATAATTTTTCTGAAGTCTTTTCGTCAATAAATGACCTGGTGAGAGACGCCCACGGGTGTGTGGTAAGATACATACTACTAGATGTAAAATGTTTATCGGTGTGATGCACTATGGTGAACTACTACTGTAAATAACAAATTCGCCATATACAGCAACGAATAACCAGGAAGAAAAATATGTAGATTAAATGGAAGTTCTATATGTAGACATGTACCTACTGGGTGTCTGTTCTTAAGGTCGACAAGTCCGTTTTCTGTGTCGCTACAGCAGATGTTCGTAATTTGGTTTCTGCAATGTGTTGATGGATTCGGCCAAAAAAGAAAAAAAATTGCTGCTCAAGTGTTTTTATTGCGAGAACCCATGTCAACGGAAAGTACCAATTTGCTTCTCGTTACAAACAAAATGTTTCGCATAGAATCTTATTCGTCCACTCGATAGAGTAGTGGAAAATTAGTATAATGCGGTATTTGGATTAAAGATATGTATTATCAGTGACAACAAACACGAAGATTAGGCTGTGTACCAGCAGTGCTGCAGCATGCCGCTTGCAGACAACGTGGGGCGTGAATATGGAAAGCGAATCACCAGACCTTCTCATATAAAACCAGGGGACCAGTGAAAAATTTATGCAGTTTCGTAGTTTTCAATAATAGCAGTATTTGGAGCCCAGTTTTCGATTGTAATATGGACCTCGAAAGCATCCCTTAAGAGCTACGAGCACTTCTTCATCGTCAATACTGTGAAAGAAATCTGTTCTATTGCCATCTCATTGCTAACTTAAAGCCTTGTGACTTCTTCCGTTGTGGCTAGATTAAGGACCGTGTTTCCATACCCCACTGCCAGGAACACCGGAATAGAACACCGGAATAGCACATAGGACGCACCAACTGCTGTGACGACCAATGAGAGGCTGTTGCTACGTAAGGTATGGGATGAACTTGACTATTGCTTGTTCTTTGTCGTGTGACTAAAGGGCAACTCATGGAACATTTACAGCATGCTAAATGCAAACTTGGTGAATTCACGGTTCTATTTACGCATCAGTCATATTTGTACATGTATATCTTCGGTAGATATAGAGCTTTGAAACCGAATTTTATAGTAGTCCAGTTATAAGACGACATGCTATGGATGTGCTGGTCCACGTTTGCAACACTATATATCAACGATCGTCTGTGGCATGGCTTCGACAAGTCCTCGGTAGGTTTTCTGAGATGCCTACATACAAGTCACGAAATTCCCGTCAATTACAAGCTGGTGATTTTAGGGCATGGAGCTGGCGTCCGATGGCCGAGCACACTTGTTCCATGGGGTTCAGATCAGGCAGATATCTAGGCTAGGATCTCAGCATGAGTTCACTATCATGCTCCTCAGGCCACTGCAGTAAGATTCTGTCCCTATGACAGTGATAGTTATCCTGTTGGAAGATGTAATAGCTTTTGCGAAAGACATTAAGCATGGAGGGATTCAGATGGTCTACAACAATGTCAACAATGTTAGCACCTGCCAAAGTGCTTTAGATTTCTACCAGAGGTCCAATGGAAGTCCGGGTGAATGCCCCCATGGCATAAGACTGACCCAAAAGGCCTGCGTCCGTGGCACGGTGCATTTTTCCAGCACCCGTTCGCCTGGATGACCGTGTGTCCGGACACGACCATCGACCCAGTGTATCAACTCATGTGATTTATCTGGTCTGATGACACGATTCCATTAGTCTTCTGTCTGTTCCCCACGATCCCGTGCGCACTGAAATCGTAATTAACTGTATTATTGAGGAAATATAGGATCAAGTGGTAGTTGTCTGCCGCAGAGTGCTATCTTCAACAATGTGCGCTAAAGGTGTGCTCCAAAATAGTTGTGCGTGTCCTCAGCACTGTCCTTTGGCGTCATATCTGTCACAGATCGCGCCTGCACTGCTTCACAGAACGGGCAAGTCTCCGACCAATCAAGTTCTGTGAGGAGGCGTGAATGTCCAACATGGTTTCGCTTACTCGTGGTTTCATCGCTATTCAACCACAATTATAGATTTTCACGACAGTAGCAAGGGACAACTTCGCTGTTTCCGATATGCTCGTACCCAGCGCCGGCCCATAGGAATCTGTCCTTTGTCGAAGCTTCCACGTCAGTACACTTCCTTTCTGTGGTCCGTACGGTTGCTACAATGGTCCCCATTCATCTCTCCAGTCAAGAACTTCCCTTGCCGAAGTGCCCGCAAAGCCACCATGCCTCATTCAGTTTTGTGTGCAGTGGTCATAATGTTTTCGTAAGCCAATTTAACTACGTAGCAGATGAATAGCTTCTTATGATGAAACTTCCTGGCAGATTAAAACTGTGTGCCCGACCGAGACTCGAACTCGGGACATTTGCCTTTCGCGGGCAAGTGCTCTACCAACTGAGCTACCGAAGCACGACTCACGGCCGGTACTCACAGCTTTACTTCTGCCAGTACCTCGTCTCCTACCTTCCAAACTTTACAGAAGCTCTCCTGCGAACCTTGCAGAACTAGCACTCCTGAAAGAAAGGATATTGCGGAGACATGGCTTAGCCAGTTGGTAGAGCACTTGCCCGCGAAAGGCAAATGTCCCGAGTTCGAGTCTCGGTCGGGCACACAGTTTTAATCTGCCAGGAAGTTTCATATCAGCGCACACTCCGCTGCAGAGTGAAAATCTCATTCTGGAAACATCCCCCAGGCTGTGGCTAAGCCATGTCTCCGCAATATCCTTTCTTTCAGGAGTGCTAGTTCTGCAAGGTTCGCAGGAGAGCTTCTGTAAAGTTTGGAAGGTAGGAGACGAGGTACTGGCAGAAGTAAAGCTGTGAGTACCGGCCGTGAGTCGTGCTTCGGTAGCTCAGTTGGTAGAGCACTTGCCCGCGAAAGGCAAATGTCCCGAGTTCGAGTCTCGGTCGGGCACACAGTTTTAATCTGCCAGGAAGTTTCATATCAGCGCACACTCCGCTGCAGAGTGAAAATCTCATTCTGGAAACATCCCCCAGGCTGTGGCTAAGCCATGTCTCCGCAATATCCTTTCTTTCAGGAGTGCTAGTTCTGCAAGGTTCGCAGGAGAGCTTCTGTAAAGTTTGGAAGGTAGGAGACGAGGTACTGGCAGAAGTAAAGCTGTGAGTACCGGCCGTGAGTCGTGCTTCGGTAGCTCAGTTGGTAGAGCACTTGCCCGCGAAAGGCAAATGTCCCGAGTTCGAGTCTCGGTCGGGCACACAGTTTTAATCTGCCAGGAAGTTTCATATCAGCGCACACTCCGCTGCAGAGTGAAAATCTCATTCTGGAAACATCCCCCAGGCTGTGGCTAAGCCATGTCTCCGCAATATCCTTTCTTTCAGGAGTGCTAGTTCTGCAAGGTTCGCAGGAGAGCTTCTGTAAAGTTTGGAAGGTAGGAGACGAGGTACTGGCAGAAGTAAAGCTGTGAGTACCGGCCGTGAGTCGTGCTTCGGTAGCTCAGTTGGTAGAGCACTTGCCCGCGAAAGGCAAATGTCCCGAGTTCGAGTCTCGGTCGGGCACACAGTTTTAATCTGCCAGGAAGTTTCATATCAGCGCACACTCCGCTGCAGAGTGAAAATCTCATTCTGGAAACATCCCCCAGGCTGTGGCTAAGCCATGTCTCCGCAATATCCTTTCTTTCAGGAGTGCTAGTTCTGCAAGGTTCGCAGGAGAGCTTCTGTAAAGTTTGGAAGGTAGGAGACGAGGTACTGGCAGAAGTAAAGCTGTGAGTACCGGCCGTGAGTCGTGCTTCGGTAGCTCAGTTGGTAGAGCACTTGCCCGCGAAAGGCAAATGTCCCGAGTTCGAGTCTCGGTCGGGCACACAGTTTTAATCTGCCAGGAAGTTTCATATCAGCGCACACTCCGCTGCAGAGTGAAAATCTCATTCTGGAAACATCCCCCAGGCTGTGGCTAAGCCATGTCTCCGCAATATCCTTTCTTTCAGGAGTGCTAGTTCTGCAAGGTTCGCAGGAGAGCTTCTGTAAAGTTTGGAAGGTAGGAGACGAGGTACTGGCAGAAGTAAAGCTGTGAGTACCGGCCGTGAGTCGTGCTTCGGTAGCTCAGTTGGTAGAGCACTTGCCCGCGAAAGGCAAATGTCCCGAGTTCGAGTCTCGGTCGGGCACACAGTTTTAATCTGCCAGGAAGTTTCATATCAGCGCACACTCCGCTGCAGAGTGAAAATCTCATTCTGGAAACATCCCCCAGGCTGTGGCTAAGCCATGTCTCCGCAATATCCTTTCTTTCAGGAGTGCTAGTTCTGCAAGGTTCGCAGGAGAGCTTCTGTAAAGTTTGGAAGGTAGGAGACGAGGTACTGGCAGAAGTAAAGCTGTGAGTACCGGCCGTGAGTCGTGCTTCGGTAGCTCAGTTGGTAGAGCACTTGCCCGCGAAAGGCAAATGTCCCGAGTTCGAGTCTCGGTCGGGCACACAGTTTTAATCTGCCAGGAAGTTTCATATCAGCGCACACTCCGCTGCAGAGTGAAAATCTCATTCTGGAAACATACCCCCGGCTGTGGCTAAGCCATGTCTCCGCAATATCCTTTCTTTCAGGAGTGCTAGTTCTGCAAGGTTCGCAGGAGAGTTTCTGTAAAGTTTGGAAGGTAGGAGACGAGGTACTGGCAGAAGTAAAGCTGTGAGTACCGGCCGTGAGTCGTGCTTCGGTAGCTCAGCTGGTAGAGCACTTGCCCGCGAAAGGCAAATGTCCCGAGTTCGAGTCTCGGTCGGGCACACAGTTTTAATCTGCCAGGAAGTTTCATATCAGCGCACACTCCGCTGCAGAGTGAAAATCTCATTCTGGAGCTTCTTATGATGTTCTTCTCCGATCTCCATGCCGGATCAAGCAATCATCCGAACAAACTATTGTCCCGGTCCACCAGACTAGCTTTCCTTCAGGCGAGAACGATGTATGCTGATGCTGATCACGCCGGAATTGATAGATTCAGTGAACGGTGGCCCTTCCCCACACAACGGAAAGCCAATAGCTCTTGCGCCACAAACTGTCGCTGCTGCACCCTAGCGCAGGTGAACATACAACGTCCCAGTGGTGAAAGATGGCAAAAACGGTAAATGGTTATCGAATACCACTGTCAATAAATTCTGCCAGCCGAGTAGCCACAGTGTTCTTTAACGTCAGATAAAGCAGGGTTCCAAATCTCTCGTAAATGTTAACTCTTTTCTCTATTTATGATTTTGTTTGCCAATCTAATTTCGAGGGGTTCTTTTAAAACATAGTCTCAATAGCGAGACACAAGGAGTAATCATTTGTGTCTTATCGTACAACATTCATTGTTCCTCGGTAAGACAGTCCGCCGCCGCCGCCAATTTTTGAGGCTTATCGAACTTGTGTGGCGATGGTGCTCGGTACATTGGTGTTGAATAGTGCGAACTGTTTTGAGCTATATTCGATTTCCCACAGGGGCAACGAATTTTATAAACACGGTGATTCCTCAATCTTAGGTCATCTTTAATCAACCACAGGAGCGCCAGCGGACGAAATACACTCTTGACGTTATATTTCTGTTTTCCAAGATATGCTCCCAGCATAAGGTAGAAAGGCTACCGACGTACATACATCTTATCGTGGTTCCTTGATCCGACTGCAGATCCGACAAGAATGTCATCAATTAATGTGCCGACAAAGCTTACTTACTAACAGCTTCATATCAAACAGACCAACGTAAGGAATTTTGACACAAAATACAGTCTGCTGTAAAATCAAACTAACAAAACCACAATGCAGAGAAAGTAAAAACCATCGCAGGTATTCGACATCCTCCTATAGACTTGTCATCCTTTGCAGGTTAAAACATTACATATTTGTATATATAAAGGACGTCGGCTATAAGTGCAGATATTTATATTGGTGGCTGAGTACGGTGTACTGAACTACATTACATCAATATTTACGTCATTTGCGGGCTACTACTAGCTACTAAGAGTAGTATGTTTTTTAATGATTAATACCTCCAAGTACGTACGGCAAGAGCAAGCATTTAGAGCTCATTTTCCCTAGGCAACAGGTAAGATGCTGCAGCGTGAATGAGTCGACGCAAGACGGTTAGTCTATGCAGACTGGCATAGTTGTCTTAGTGTTGCAGTTGCGACCTGCTGCAAAATTTCGGGTAGTAAATTATGTTACTTGTTTTCGGGAACATTGTTAGAAGCAGAGAAAAAACAAGAACTTTTTGCACATATTAAGATACCACATATGAAAAGTAATAACTTCAGTGGATCGTGACCAGAAACTGAGAAACTGTAATTAATGAGCCACACTTCGAGAGGTATTCAACAGGGTTATTATCAATTTTTTCCTGACAAATGAAACTATCAGTCTTCATTTTTTCCTTCCACGTATCTGAGTGTTTTTTTCTGTCTTATATCGAGCTGTGACTGTGCAAGTGGCAACTCCTGTTACTGGATCGCAGTGGATTATATTTTAATCTTGACTGTATTAATTTAAAAACGTTTCCTGTGTAATTATAAACTTATACGTATTCCTTTAATTTTCCGGTGGCCGCATCGGAAAGATTGAGAGCGGATTATTCTGTTGTATAACGACCCGACACTTTAGGTGGTTATTCCTTATTACGAAGAACAACCAACCTGAGATTCATTTGTCGATCGTTTCCTCATTCTCGAGTACATTTTTGCTTATGAAATTCGTCAAACTTATCGGCCCACAACCACCAAACAATGAGGTTGTCAACTGCCTCAATAGCCTGATGTTCACAGTCCCTAAATGATGCCCACAGTTCCAAAATTTAATCTTGACGATGTATTTGTTGATAAATGCATGCTGGCTTACGATTATTCAGGATTTTACAGCATTTTGTCTAAACAGGGACTAGTTGTTTTCATCGTCATTGGAGCTTTCTCTTTCTCGTCACGTATTCGAGTTAGACAAAATTTCCTGGTACTCGTAGTATCGTCGTTCATGACATACTGACAATACTTTTTGTTGGTATGTCTCAGGCATCAGAGAGAGAAGCAGGAACGCTTCAAGATTTAGGTTCTCGTGTACCTGTTGCTTCTGCATATCTTGTACTGCAAGATTTCCACCTTCAATCGTGTCGTCACCACTGCCTTTTCTCTTGTATAGGAACTTGTGTATACTGATTTCATATTCTCCTCCAGTCCCTGATCTCCTACCTTCCAAACTTCACAGAAGTTCTCCTGCACGTCTCACGATTGGAGCGCTCCAAGAGTATCTGCAATGAGTGAAGATCCTGGATTCGAATCCGCCCCGTAACACTGTTTTAATAAACCTAAACATCCATTGTCGGACAGGAATTTGAACCACCCACTTCCCAAATCCGATTTCGGTGTCTAATCACCTTGCAACCTCGGCCGATGGAAGTAGTAGCACTGTAGTTTGGACGCATCCGTTTTCTGAAGTTGCCTGCAATCATCAACACTTGGTCGGCATCGCGAATCGGGTCTGTAGCCTACCCTAGTCGCCACCTCTATGCCCTCAGCTCAGGTAGTTTCCGTAAACACTCTTCCCAGGAGTCCACCTGGCAGACATCCTACCGGCGGGGTCAGGTCTTACAGCTTCTCGTACCCGGCCCCATCGCTCGTGAGATCTGCGCCCCTCGCCCTTGGTCCTGTTCACATAGCAACCGCACACATTCGTAGGTCACGGGGACACACGGCTACTCTCTCTAGCTGCCGGTAACTGCCGTGTGTGGCGAGTACAATGGTCGGCGCGGGACGGAGGACTCGTAACGTGTAATGGCCAAATGGAGCGCCATTGAAACCAGAACGCAGCACTGTTACGGGTGTGCGTGTGGGATTTCACTCTGAATTCAAGCGCGGTAATGGTGTTTTCCGAGTTTCAAGCTGCAAGACACGTTTTCGCATACACTCATATAAGAGCCACAACAGCGGACACTCGTATTTTGTACGTAGAACGGTTTCTGGAGGTCGCTTCGTCTTATCAGTAACGGAACAACGTGCCGTACCAACAGACGAAACAAGTGAATCCCCCAGAAGACATGGCCAGCTGCCAATGTAACTTCGTACAAGTGCGCTCTACCGATGCCCAGTTAAATGATTAGAGTGCAAATCTCTGTGACAGGTAGAATGTCCATCACAGTGCATTAACGTTATTCGTGTTTAGTGTTGTAACTAGGCTCGGTAAGATATATAAGGGGCATGAACAGCGTTACGTCTTCAGAGATCACTATGAAGGGCACAGGGGTGCCACGTACTTTTTTGAGACAACGCTGTCAACACTTAAAAAAGTTTGAAATGGGCCTCATAGTGTGTCTTCATTTGGCCGGCTGGTTGATTCGTGCACTATCCGGATTTGCATGGCATTTGGATGTGACAATGGTCAGATATTGGATGTGAGAGCAGGCATACTCGTAGTCAAGGTTTAGATCGACCACATTTAACCACCACCATCGCCCTATTGTGCACCGAGCACACTGAAACCCCTGAACATCTGTGTCTACCATCTGAAAACAATTACGGACTTGAGACTAGCAGCAGCATGCCTTGCAAATTGCCGTCCCACGTGGAGCATGCATGCCATTAACACAAGGGGTGCAGTGACCAGGAAGCATGGACTGCCGATTAATGGCTTCGTATTGCTTTCAGTCAAGAATCGTACTTCTGCACTACCCCGGATGACTATCGTCGTCGGGAATGGTAGGGACCTGGCGAGTGGTCCCAGCGCGAACGTTAAGTCCGTCCCATTGCCAGTATGTAGGACCAGTTACAACATTTGATACTCAGAATGCCTCGAGAGAGGATACTACAGCTTTACGACACCCTTCCGAAACGAATCAGTGCATGCATCCAGGCCAGAGGGTGTGCAACGTCGTAATGATGAGGGGGCTCATACTGTCAAGTTCTGCGTAAATCTGATCAGCTTTCGTAAACGCTGAAGTATCATCAATACCCCTTCAAATAGCGAAGTTATGTTTCGTTTCCTACTCTCCTGGATGCATAATTTCTTTTGTCAGACCACTGCATGGAGAGGCCAGATGAATACTGATTTAATTTGATTTTACTGAAATATGTGCGTTTTAAATTTGAGAGTTCTTGCTTAGAAATTAGCCTTTTGTCCATAGCTTTGCTCACGTAAGTATTCAACATATACATTGCTCACATGTCTTCCTTTTACCCCTTTCTATATCCACCTCTTCTTCCCCAAATCTCTCTAACCATCCCCACTTCCTGCCTCTGTCCGGTTCCTACTCGCTCCTCTCTGAATTTCCATCTCCTACCCTCTCTTTCTGCCCATCTCGTCTTCCTCCCTCTATCTGTCCACCTCTCTCTCTGCATCTCCATCTCCTTCTCTCCCTCCTCTCTTTCCATGTCCTACACCCCAACCACCATATCTCCAAACAAACTGCTTCTCTCCATATCCCATCTCCTCTCTGTCCATGTGCTCCTCCTCCCCCTCGCCCCTTTCTCTCTTTATCCACATCCTTCTTTCCTCTCTGTCCATCTACTCCTCCATTTTTCTGTCCATCTTCTCCTTTCCCCACATCCCACCTCTCTCAGTCCAGCTTCTCCTCCCCCTCTCTCACCGCCCATCTCCTCCCCCCTGACTCTAATTGTCCCTTCCTCCCCCTCCTCTCTTCCTCGTCCTCTTTCTATCGATCTCCTCCTCCCCCTTCTCGCTCTGTCCATCTTCTCCTGCCCCCTATCTCTCTTTCATCTCATCATGCCTCCTCTCCCTATCCATCTCCTCCTCCTCCTCCTCTTTCTACCCTTCCCCTCCTTCCCCATCCCTCTGTCCCTCCTGTCCCCTCTATCTCTGTCCATCCCATCCTGCACACTCTTCACCCATCCATCCCCTATTGCTTCCCTCTCTATGTATCCCTTCCCTACCCATCTTAACGTTCCCTCAGATGTGCCCATCAGCTTGTGTAGTCACTATGAAACAGATCGATAAAGAGGCCGACACTACTATATCAAAACAACTGGTCGTAGAGGTCAGCCTATATTTTGAGGCTGGAAAACTGCTTTTTTTTGCCCCTGATGTGTAGGCTTTCCTGTAAATCAGGTCGGGAAAGCAGATTGGCACTACTGTTATGCAACACGTCTGTCGAGCTGAAAAAAAGTTTTTTTCTGTACCTCCGTTCCTAGTTATAGCATCCATAGAGTCGATACATCTGAATTTTACTGTTTGTTCACCAAATCTGGTTGAAACAGATCCAGGGGTTTCAGAGGAGATGATATATGTAAATAATACGTCATCCGTGGAATTTCTGAGAAGCACGATTTTACTGGTGTTCGCGATTATTATGGCTCACCTAACAGATTACAACAGGAGGCCACGCTGGATTTTCAGCTATTCTACTATGAGAATGAATTCATCACCTTGAAGCAGACCGTGTGCCGTTCTGAAATTTCCTGGCAAATCTCATAAACGAATGTTTCAGTATTTTATGTTTAGTAGGAAACAGAGGCGATTGAACGGACTCATTGATGCTGTACTGTCACAGACAATAAAACGAAACTGTGATTATTTTGTGTGCCTCACAGCATGGTGAGAAACTTTCTGGTTGCCGACAACAATTTGCGTGTAACTGTATAATGCAGTTGACAACGGTACGATAAGTGCACTGCGTGTCAATGAAATAAGGAGCGAGAATGATGAAATTCGGTGGCAGGGCATAGCCTACTCACATTTAGGAACTACCAAGATTAACGTTCCCACTAGAGGAAATAATCACCAACGACTGATTCACGTGCTCTCACTCCCTGAGACGTTGGAGAGATATTTCAAATTTAATTTAACGTGTTGGCGTACAATCTGATGATCAGAAACCTTAGGTCACTACTCCTGGGGCAAATTTCTTTCCTGGTTATGTTTCTAGCCAGCTAACTCCGAGTCGAGTGTCAACACAGATGCTTACAGCTACATAAAAGCATTAAGTATAAAAATGTACATGAAAGAATTGCAATGAGATGCATGTCGAATAAAGGAATGGCTAACTGGAACATACGCTAAGGCAACTAGAAGTAATAAAATTGTCACTGGCAGGAATAGTAGCGGTACAATATAAATAGGGGCAAATAAGAACTAGGACGCGTGCTATAAATTACTAAGTGTGTCCCACAAATATAACGAAGGAGGCAACAGACGAGTAGAAGTACATATAGCTATGCAAGGTTATGCATGAAAAACGTAAAGAGATACGCATTTAATACAATCACATCATCTCAGTAATTAGAATTTCGGTATGCTGCCTTCTTGAGCCGCAGATACTAACCTCAGAGGTAAAATACATATGGACAAAGAAAATTATTAATCTCGCATTGTCTTTTTTTCATTAGTTCTTTGTTCGTAAGACAAATCTATTGGAACAGATGAGTGACTGAACAGACACTTCTCAAGAAAATTATGAAACTTTAGCAGGACAAAAAGCTTAACATCATTAACGCAGTTGTTCGCGCAGTTTTCCACATCCAAGTCCTTTGATCAGCGCTTCTTCCTTTGCTGTCTGTGATGTTTTTCCATCCAGAGAGGGAGACTGTTTTACAGAGCCCCGTGAGCAGCACTGCCATTTAATTAAGGGTCGTTGACGGAGTTAGAAGGGAGAGGGGTGGAAGTTCTGGTGTCCCGAAACTCTTCAGTAGCCAAGCGATTTAAGGAAAAACCGTCGACAAAAAAGTCTATTCCAACATAGAAAGTTCCAGATTTCTATTACTAAGGCATCTCAGTGTCCCCTCTGACAAAATGATGATAACAGTCTGTTCAGAGATATGAGAAGCAGTCATGCTGACGACGTTCCAAACGTGAATGGAATAGGCAGAAAATGTAATATATGGTACAAAAACTACAGTTTCTCTTTCACTTAATGCTGATTCGTAGCGTTTGACTGTATAAGTAGATACGACTTCTTGTTTGCAAACTTATTTGGAGCATGGTAATAATAAAGTCATAACGGCGGTATTGACTCACTAAGATGCGCTGCTCTCGAATGTTTAAGTACTCTTTTCACCACAAAACGCAATATGCTACTGGCTTCTTTATCTGGGAGTGCGGTAGTGTAAATAACAAAATTTCTTCACGTCAGTGTAGTCACACTACCTGCCGTGGCAAACAAGAGCAAGCCTTTACTGTTCTGATAGTATGGCATACGTAAGACGTCTCCATTCTATAGTTTCAGTTTCCTTATTATTCTTCTGTTTCTTCTTTCTTTTTCCTTCTTTTTCCTTGGTGTTCAACACAGATTTTTGGTTTGTATAAATACACCATTCCACTCTCCTCTCTGCCTTCCTCTTCATTTGCATACTCATTAACTTTTGCATATGTGACATTCTTGATCCTTCTCAGCGATTCTTTCCCTTAGTAACTCTTTCCACTATTGTTCCAATTGTCTTCCACTGTGTTTCTAAATAGGTCGTTCGAGTTTGTCTCTTCTTGTTTGGATGTGCATCCTGAGAGATCTGGATCTTGGTAACTCTTCATTTGTAAATCTACCTCCCCAGCTAGTCTTCATCATCCATCCATAAAAACCAATTCTCCAGCGCTTATGGCTGCCCTCTCTCCTGTCTGCCGATTGTTGGAGTTCCACATCCGTATAGAACCAGTCCCCAAACAAACGCTTTAATGATACGTTACTTTAGTTTCTGACTGATGTTCTTGCTGGCGAGTAAGTTCTATCTCAGATTAAGTGCTATTTTAGCCTGTTGCATTCTGCCTACAATTTATTTCCGGCTGATACCACCCCTTGTGATCCTGCTTCCAAAATAGATAATGACCTCTATCAGTTTTCTTTTTTTCGTGTTCATTCTGATAACACACTGATACATAAAATACTTTCTATTGCGGTAAGGTCCTTCTCTAGATCTTCTTTCGTCTCCGTGATCACAGAATAATGCAGAATGTCCATCTTCTGTCAATTAATTTTGAACCCTACATGATCTGTTTTCTGAACTTCATCCATAGCTTCAGGACATAAGAGTTCAGTATAAGAGGAGAGAAAGTATGTCCTCGTCTCATGTATTTTCTTTATTTTGCTTCTTGTTCCGTCCGGAAATTTCCAATCACAGCCGCAACGTTCTTATAGTGAATGAGTACCACCTGCATGTCTTACTATTTTAGATCTGCTTTCTTCAGGACTTTGAGCATCTCTTGCTATCCAGTGCTGTCCATAATCGTCTGTCTTGTTCCTAACCCTCTTGAATACACCGAGATCTTCACTCACCATATCCTCCATTTTCTCCACAACTGTTCTCAGAAACAATCTAAATCAGAAATTACGATGCATGTGATATTAGATCTAAGGTAAAGTATACAAAAAGGTAACTTTTGAGAAAATTTCTCGTGGAGAACAGCGAGTTTTCTTAGTATTTTAAAATGAACATAAGCAGTTCCGACCACAAGAAACCTTTATTTTTGTGGTTGCCGGTTTCGGTCAGTTACCGACGATCTTCGACCTCACACCGCGTTAGTAGGTGGTGGCGGCGAACGGAGCAGGCGTTACAAACTCCACGAATCTCAACTGCAGTTACCGAAACCGGTAACCATAAAAATAATGGTTTCTTCTGGTCGGTACTGTTCATGTTCATTTTTAAATACAAAAAAGTTAGCTCTGAACGTCGTACCTCTTTAGTGTAGAAGAGTCTCCATGAAAACGCTGGTCCTCTAAATTTTCTCAATAGTGTTCGTCGAAAAGAACTTAGCCTTCCTTCTAATGATTGCAGTTTGAGTTCCCGAAGCGTCTGTATAATACTTGCTTGTTGTTCGAACCTACATGTAACAAATCTAGCAGCTCGTTTCTGAATGGCTTCGATGTCTTCCTGGTGCGTATCCCAAACACTCCAACTGGACTCAACAGTGGGTCGCACTGGTGTCCTATGTTTCCTTTGCGGATGGACCACACTTCCCTAAAATTCTCCCAGTAATCTGAAGTCGACCATTCACCTTCTCTACTACAGCCCTTACATACTCATTCGAAAATGGCTCTGAGCACTATGGGACTTACATCTGTGGTCATCAGTCCCCTAGAACTTAGAACTACTTAAACCTAACTAACCTAAGGACATCACACACATCCATGCCCGAGGCAGGATTCGAACCTGCGACCGTAGCAGTCGCGCAGTTCCGGACTGAGCGCCTAGAACCGCTAGACCACCGCGGCCGGCCATACGCATTCATTTCAGATTGCTTTTGCAACGTCACGCCTAGTTATTGAATCTAAGTGACTAAGTCAGGCAGCACACTATTAATTCGGTACTCGAACATGATGATTTTGTTTTCCCTACTCATCTTCAGTAACTTACATTTTTCTACATTTAGAGCTATCTGACATTCATTTTGCTTACGTTATCTTGTATTCTCCTACAGTCACTTAATGATGAAAACTTCACATACGCCACAGCATCATCAGCAAAGAGCCATACACTGCTGATTACCATGCCCGCCAGTTCCTTTATGTATACAGGAAATAAGAGCGGTCCTGTCACATTTCCATGGGGCACTCCTGACGACATCTTTGTCTTTGATGAACACTCGCTGTCGAGGACAACATACTAGGTTCTGATACTAAAAAATTCTTCGAGTTACTCACTTTACCCTTATTATATGGAGGAGTCACCTGCATTTTTTTTTTCAATCGCTTGGGACTTAGCGCTAGGTGAGAGATTCGTGATAAATTCAAGCTAATTAAGTGGCCAGTGCTGCAGAGTACTCTTTGTAAACGAATTTCTATTTGCCATAGTCTGAATATAAGCCTATAAACAACTTGTGTGCCATGTTAAATGAGTTGTATCAATGAATTTATCAGAGAAATGTTACTTCTTATTTATTTTTAAACCATACGTGACTTACGAGTTATTACACATCATGAATCGCTTATTTTCTGTGTTCAGAACTGATATATGTGTGTTTAAAATAGGCGCAGTCTGCTACCCTAGTGTACTGAGCAAGAAAGTGAAGTTTATTTCTATTCTTTAATTTTTTCCTGCTCTGACTGAAACCATTCGGCTGCGTAGTTATTAACATTTCATCTCTTTATTCTTACTCAGACATTTTCTTACGACTGTTGTAAGACTATATTTATTTTTGGTGTAATTAAGATGTACGACTGTAGTTTTTATTGCAGTCTTACTTGATAGTTACTTTATTGTTCGACAGATGATTTGTAAATGCCAGTTATCATAACGTCGTTCTCCGATCAATGATTACTAGCTTCTGTTACCACGTGTTTTCACTCGTCCCAGTTTTCGCCGTTAATTTGCACATACCATGTGCCTGTATGAAAGTCGCACTATGGCACACGCAGCAGCATCGTTCAGTTTTGAGGGACTGAATTCCTTTACTGGTCTGTTCTAGATGTGAAGTGTTTTCACCTCGTCTTTGGTCACGCCTACGTCAGGTAACTTGATGGAATATTACCGTAAGAAAGTGACACACTTACCGTGCATTTCCATAGAAATGACCGCATTAGAAATCCCTGTCCTTCCTAACGAGGAGAAAGGAAGGTTACACATTTCGAGAGTTTTGAAGACCCCGTTGCAACATCCTGTTCGCCCTATCCAGTAACAGAGAACACAGTGAAGATCTACTCATTTTGTTTGTTAGTTTCAAGAAGGCCTATACCTACATAGGCTGCTCGAAATGACCGTTAGGACTGAGTCTACCTGTGACGGATTGCGCGGCCTCTCGCGCCGGAGTTTGGAGTCCTCGCTCGGGCATGGATGTGTGTGTGTTGTTCTTAGCGTAAGTTAGTTTAAGTGTGACCGACGACCTGAGCAGTTTGGTCCCTTAGGAATACACAGACATTTGAGCATTTGATTTGACTACGTGCACCACCAAAGTCTGTTCATTTGCATAAGTTAACGCAGGATGCCACAGACACTCATCAACGTTGAAGCGTCAAGATGGAAATCCGAATAACAGGTTACGTTGAAATTGTGACGGTTCTCGTGCAAGGAGAAGATGACACGAGCGACTATTAAACAGAACTCTGAAGCGATCCCGGCCGAAGAAAAGAACTTGGTATTGCTAGCCTAAGCAGATGGTATCTGCTTACCCTGCAGGTCTGAAGAAGAACTGAAATGAATGACCAGGGCTCTGGAAATAGCCGCCAGCAAATTTGGGCTAATCATAAACGAAGCCAAAACGGATTACCTCTTTATGACTCGTAAACCAGGGCGAAATACTGGGCAGCTATAGGCACTCGTACAAGACAGTCAGCTATGCTTGGGAGCGCTTTTCACAGAAACACTCACCATGCAGAGTACACATGAACGCCAGGATACAGGTAGGAAAGACTAATGAGAGTCACAGAGTATTTCCACGTGGTTCCTTTGTTATGAAACTGAAAGAATTACGTGGCTGGTAGCTGATCTGTGGTGATGATACAGCACCGAGATGTGTGTTTTCAATATGCACGTGAACACGTTAAGTAGAAATAATCATCATTTACTGTTATCAGCGGATAAGCAATGAAGTATTCCTGTAACAATGAGTATAGATAATATATTAGTTTCACGTTGGGTATATAATGAATGTTTACTGTTGTAATGTGTGTGACGTTCACTAGCGAAATACTTAGTCAGACATGATTGTCATTGCTCTTGCTCAAGGTGTGCAGCATCTGATTTCATGAGATGACTTCCTGTCTCTATGCTTACCCTAGACAGCGGCACGTAATGCAAGAAGGATAATTTCCAATAGCTGAAAACTGTTCCAGTATCTTGGAAGTTGTTCGTTAGAGAACGTCTTCCAAATAATCATCTTTTACACAAGTCTTAAGTTTCTGGTGAGGTGCAAAGACACTCTGTGCATGGGATTCGTGTGTTAGGAATGCTACAGTCCTTGGCTGTATAGCGTAAGTACTATATGTCTATAAGCTTTGAGTCGGTATTTGACTGATCAGTTCTGAGTCAGCGTGGATGAGATTTGAGCTGGCATGCCCGCGTGGACGGGATGACAAAGCACTCTTGTGTGTCCTGAAGTGCTGGAGCTAAATGTAGTGAGTGGACGTGGCCTGCACTTTTCATGCCAGTCATTCGACGACTTGTATAAAGTTGCTTGCAGGCGTGCTTTGGAGTAATATTACTTTCGCAGAAGTTTCATCTTTATTGACGTACTTTCTTTGAGACCAATGTTAAATCCACTTTTCAAGGCGTGAGACTTTGTTCCATGTTCAAGGATCAATGCCGGTCTTTCGTTTCTTCATCCGTGACTGTAGGCCACGGGGACGTTACTATTCCACTTATTATGTATTACCAAGGGGTTTTATGGTCCAAAAATTTCGAAAATTCGATTTTTTATTGAGTATTTCGACATCTTATATTGTGGAGAACGTAGAGGCGAATCCGTTTTTCCCGTAAACTACTGCACATAGTCGATATACACGCCATCGGGCAGGCAGTCCGCGTCGTCGAGGGCCTACGAACGGCGCTCAGAGTCAATCAGACCTGCAAACGAAGACCTATCGAATGACAATTTACTGGAAAGATGTGTTGGTGCAAACACTCAAAACTCTAACGGGTCGATAAATTCGCTGACTTGGACGCTCTCCCCGAAACACATATTCCGGTAAAGAATTAGTCGAAATTGCAAATAATTTGGCTGCAGGTATCCTCAACGACATGGAACTCGCTCAGACAGTGAATGCCATGGGCATTGAACTTGGCAAAACGACGTTCGAATTTGGCAGAAGGCGCAACGCGGACCACCATGTACGCACAGAGCACCGTGCGTCTGCGGCCAGTAAAGAAGTCAGATCTGCGTCCCGGGGGGAAGCAGTGCTCGCGAACAAGTTTTACGAGATCGAGGAAGGCGTACCGTATGCTCCAGGCATCGCAGACTGATGGTAAGTCCAAAAATTCGGCGAAGCCTCTTTCCAAAACTTTGAACGCTATTTCCTAAATTTCACATTTTTTGCTGGGTGTTTGAATTGCCGAAAAAATAATCGGCCTATTTTGATGCCACTTAGATATTTTTGTAGAGAATTGAACTGGATATGGTTAGAATCTCTAAAAATTAAAGTTTTCAAAATATCGAATTTTATGTGCGTTTGAATGCCCAAAGAAAGTCGATTTTCCTTACTTTTTCTTCAAATAGCCCCATTTTGTGAAACAATGACATTTTTTTCACTTTTCAGAGATTCTGACCATAGCTATACTCATATATTTTAATAATTTATTGGTCTGGTCCGTTTCTGGCCACACAGTTACCTGAGCCAAGTCCACCCACCCACCAGTGCACGGCGTGCGTTACGATTTTCAGCGCCATTTTGTTTAATAACCGTTTAATATTTCTGAACAAAAAAAATTTTAATGCAGGTAAAAGATAGATGAATAAAATCATACAAACATTGTTTGACTTATCTTTTGATTTCTCCTTAAAAATCGGACCTCTAGACCAGATGGCTCCCTTAAGGGAAGTAGAAAATACGTGGGTTCATTTTATTTTGTTTTTGGTGTTTTGTGATCTCAGGAAAGCCACGAGGTTCATGGGAAGACATACGTAACATTATAAATAAATTCTGCTGCCTGCCTCATGAGTGGTAATCCAAGATTATGTCACACTCTGCTTACTCATTTTTCAACCTGAAGAACTTTATACTTTATTACATTTCTCCTTTTTTGCATGCATTTACAGCAAATATGAGATACGTTTGTGCTGCTGAAAAAGAATTCCTGTTGATCCTGAATATGTTCCGAGTCACTACTATGAATGATGCTGGTTGAGCATAGTAGTTGGACTATACAACGTGGAGTTTTACACCCCCGTTGCACGTGTTATCTTTGTAAGAGAGAAAGCACATACACTCGCAGACCGTGCCAAAGGGTTTTAATGCTTTGATAATAATTTGTCATTCACTTAAGTACATATTCAAGAACCCCTTATATTTACCGTTGCACTATGAATGTCCTTCATAATTCTGAATGTATCACCAAATGAAGTCAGATCACTTTGCTGTTCGTTCATGGGTCAAAATTTTTTGGTCATTTACACTGAAGTCAAAAAAGTAGTTACGTACTCGTCAGCTTAGGTTCAGAAATTAGAATAAAGGCTTTCAACCTGACACTTATATCTGCATTGCTGTCCACAAAGCAGTCTTGCAGTTTGTAGTAGAGCGCCTGTAATCTGCAAAGTTAATTCTCTGTCCTTTATAACACATTCACTAACGGAACACGACAAAAAATATTTCCGCTGTTTTTATTGTTGTTGTGATCTTCAGTCAAGCTCTCCATGCTACGCTATCTTCATCTCCATGAAATTACTGCAACTTACATCATTCTGAATCTGCTTAGTGTATTCATCTGTTAGTCTCCCTCTACGATTTTTACCCTCCACTCTGCCCCCCACCTCTCCCAGTACTAAATTGGTGATCCCTTGATGCCTCAGAACATGTACTACCAACCGATCTCTTCTTCGAGTTAGATTGTGCAACAAATTCTTCTTCTCCCCAATTCTGTCCAGTACCTCCTCAATAGTTACGTGATCTAACCGTCTAACTTTCAGCTTTCTCCTGTAGCACCTCGTTTCAAAAGCTTCTATTCTCTTCTTGTCTAGACTATTTATCGTCCACTTTTCACTTCCATACATGGCTACACTCCATACAAATACTTCCAGAAACGATTTCCTGAGGCTTAGATCTATACTCGATGTTAACAAATTTCTCTTCTTCAGAAACTCTTTTCTTGCCATTGCCAGTCTACATTTTATGTGCTCTCTGCTTCGGACATCATCAGTTATTTTGCTTCCCAAATAGCAAAACTCGTTTGCTACTTTAAGTGTCTCATTACCTAATCTAATTCCCTCAGCATCACCCGATTTAATTCGACTACATTCCATTATCCTCCCTTTGCTTTTGTTGATGTTCATCTTATATCCTCCTTTCAAGACACTGTCCATTCCGTTCAACTGCTCTTCCAGGTCCTTTGCTGTCTCCGACAGAATTACAATGTCATAGGCGAACCTCAAAGTTTTTATTTCTTCTCCATGGATTCTAATCATTACTCCGAGTTTTTCTTTTGTTTCCTTTACTGCTTGCTGAATATACAGATTAAATAATATCGAGGATAGGCTAGCACCCAGTCTCACTCCCTTACCAACCACTGCTTCCCTTTCATGCCGCTCGACTCTTATAACTACCATCCGGTTTCTGTACAAATTGTAAACAGCCTTTCGCTCCCTTTATTTTACCACTGCCACCTACAGAATTTGAAACAGAGTATTCCAGTCAACATTGTCAAAAGCTTTCTCTAATTCTACAAATGCTAGAAACGTGTGTTTGCCTTTCCTCAATCTGTGTTCTAAGATAAGTCGTAGGGTCAGAATTGCCTCAAGTGTTCCAACGTTTCTACGAAATCCAAACTGATCTTCCCCGAAGTCGGCTTCTACAAGTTTTTCCATTCGTCTGTAAAGAATTCGTGTTAGTGAGATGCAGCTGTGACTTCTTAAACTGATAGTTTGGTAATTAACACACCTGTCAACACCTGCTATCTTTGGGACTGAAATATTATATTCTTCTTTAAGTCTGAGGGTATCTCACCTGTCTGATACATCTTGCTCACCAGATGGTGGAGTTTCGTTAGGGCTGGCTCTCCCAAGGCTATGAGTAGTTCTAATGGAATGTTGCCCATTCCCGGGGCGTTTTTTCGACTTAGGTCTTCCAGTAGTCTGTCAAATTCTTCACGCAGTATCATCCCGCCCATTTCATCTTCATCTACATCCTCATCCATTTCCATAATATCGCCCTCAAGTACGTCGCCCTTGTACAGACCCTCTATATATTCCATCCATCTTTCTGCTATCCCTTCTTTATATTTCCCTTACGTTATGAAAAAAATGGAGTTTCTCCAGTTTTAAGTTCGTGGTCGATACGTGATACGTGTTTGGGTGGAAGTAATGTCTTTCTAGACTTTTATTTTATTCCAGAATTCTGAGAGTACCACTTTTCGATGCACAACGCCTAATTTGTAGGCGTTATTACTCAAGTGGTCGAGAATTTGAGTAACGCTGTCGCTCTGAGGTAAATAAACCGGTAAAATTATGCAGCCCTTCTTATATGCTTCTTGAATCCAGTTTTGTAAGTCTCCATGCAGATCGGTCTCAACTCAAGAATTAGTAAAACTAGGGTTTAGTAAGTGACCTCCTTTGCGAATGAAACAGGTTCCTTAGAGTTATTCTGACAAATCAGTCCCAGATGTATGTTGTTAGTCAAATGTGTGGACAGTCAAATGTTATCGGATCTGTTCATTTCTTTATGCTCACTACAGTGCATTTCCTTATTCTCAAGATCACCTTCCAGTCTATGCTCGATGCTCTGATTGTCTCAAAGTCTTCATCTCCTTACATTTTTCTAATGACCCGAAGTGTATGTTAAAGGAGCGCGGGTGTTCTCTGGTCGAGTTTGGTGGACAGGGTAAGTCACAAGCAACTCGAATATTATATAAATCTCTATCGAGCAATGGTCTACGTAGTAGACTTTGGACCACGTCAAACAGGCGCTGGGTGGTGGGTGTCGAACCCACAGAAGACGGTGCAAGGAATTAAGAGGAGATCTAGCACAGCAGCCACTACATCCGTCTCAACACAGCAAGGAGGTGACCTGCGATGTTTGGATTGTCAGGCGACCGTCAGGCGACCGTCGATCGAGTTTAGCCATAGGTGGATAGCCAGGCGGAAAGTTTCGGCATTTGGTGGCAGAGGCATCGGGCTATGAACCCTGGTCTTGCGTCTGGTAGCCTGGTAGCATGCGTCTGGTGCTGGCAGACGCCCAGTGGCTCGGAAGCTGGGAGGGCGTGAATTCGACCGACGGCCCATCAGTGCTGCGTCTGGAACCCCAGGCAGGCGGTTTCGTCAGAATGGCTGCTGATACTGAATGCAGGAGCGTCCCCGTTGGTGGTAACTTCATTGCTGATCGACTGCAACGGGTGACCTGCGACTCCTAGGCAGGCAACGTAGCATAATGGTGTGCTGACGTGTTGCAGCAAGTAATATTCTTTCGGCATCTAGTCCTGGCCCTTCGATCATGCCGTTATCCTCCAGGCACTGTCGTAGCCGTAAACAAACTTCAGATATCTACAGACTTCATTTTCCAGGACATTTCTATAAGTGTTTGAACAGTAGCAACTCTATCGTACTTTCTTGAAGTTTTGCTTCTCGAGTTCAGTTTGGTATTGAATCTTAAATCCAATCAAACACCTCTTCTCTTATTCCATAAGCACGTATTTCATTTACGAAGCGATGTTGTGGAGCATACTCTAAGGTTTTCCGCAAATTAAGAATCGTGGGATCAAATTCGGCTCTGCAATCTGCGCTCATAACGGTCACGTTAACGAACAGAGCCAAACGTTTGATATACGTGGCGTAATTGTTGATTCCTGCAGATAAACCAGTCGATCTGCGAGAAGGATTCGTTTTAGTATCCTCCCCCCCTCCAATACTGACATGGGGTCAGACAGCGCGGCGCTCGAAACAGTCCGAGCAACGCCACCGGCTACTGATCGGTGGGTGACAGCACCATCAATATCACCAGCGGTACCATAAGTGCCGCATACCATTGGAATCAAGCCTTACTTAAACGAGCAGCAAGGACCTTCGAACACCAGTGTCGTACTTAATCGTCTGCTTTTCCCTACCACCAGCAGTAATGCAGTATGCACCATATTTAGGACTTGGTTCCTTGCAAGGGCTATCATTGGGACTTGTATTACCTGCTCATTGATGGACTTTGCTCAAAACATATCGGTTTTATTTTTGATTTTTGTGAACTGTGGGCAGTAGCTCACAACAAGTTAGCAAAGACTGGATGTTTTTTACACAATGTAGCAGCATCCAGCCTGTGACTGTGCTTAATTTAAATTAAGTTGCTTAAGAAAATAAATTATACTCATTTTTGAGCTCAGAGTACGTACAGTGACTCTATCATTGAGTCACCACCAGCGTAGAAATCACCAATCCCTTTTTCCACGTCAGAAGCTGTGTTCGGTAAGTGATGGAAATTTTGTAACAAAGCATATCCTTTCAGACCGCTTTGCAAGTCTCCTCACTGTCGTTTTTATAACCTCGAAGGAACTATCCGAATGAGATGGAAATGGATAGATGTGATGTACATGTACAGACAAACAAATGATTTCACTTTCAGCAAAATTGAATTGTTTATTCAAGAGAAGTCACCTTTAGCCCATATGCAAGCAGCTGACTAGTGGAGAAGTTCTATGTCTTGAAGAAAATAAATACCAATAGCCGTAATTTTATTCGACTACCAGTTTCGGTGCCTCATTTAGACTATCTTCAGGTCCCTACAAAAATCGACAAAATCAAGCTTAAAATAGACAACAAATCTGATACGCAGTATCAGTTGTCATTATTTAAAACAATCAGACATGTACATTGGTAAAAAGTATAAGAGAAGAGATCAAAGATATCAAACTGGCAAACGGAAATGCATGACATACAAACACTGGTAACTCATTTCAGTTTACCATCTTCATATCTTTGATCTCTCTTCTTATACTTTTTACAGACGTACATGTATGGTTAATTTATTTTAAATAACAACTGATGTTGCATATCTGATTTTCTGTCTATTTTAAACTTGATTTTGCCGATTTATGCAGTGGCATGAAGATGGTGCCAATGAGACACTGACACCGGTAGTCTAATAAAATAATAAAATTATGTCTGTCGGTAAGTATTTATTTTCTTCAAGAGTTTGACTACCTGTAGTCCAACTCCATTTGTGCAAAATTGAACTACAGAAACTTGTTCTACGTCCTGCTGAGGGATATCGTGCCAAATTCTGTCCAACTGGCGCGTTAGATCGTCAAAATCGCGAGCTGTAAGGAGTACCCTGGCCGTAACGCTCCGAACGTTCTCTATTGGGGAATGATCCGGCAACCTTGCCGGCCAACAGACGGTTTGGCAAACACGAAAACAAGCTCGCGAGCATTGTCTTGCTGAAATGTAAGCGCAGGATGCCTTGCCATTAAGGGTAACAAAACGGGCCGTAGAATATCGCTGACGTACCGCTGTGCAGTAGGGCTGCCGCGGATGACAACCAGAGGGCTCCTAGTCTGAAAAGAAATGGCACCCCAGATCATCTCTACTGACTGTCGTACCGTATTGCGAATGACAATAAGGTTGGTATTTACCGCTGTCCGCGGCAGCCCCAAACACGTCTTCGGCCTGGAATATCATTGACTGGAAATAATTCTCTTCAGTGATCAATCCCGCTTTGAACAGAGCCCTATTGACCCCATGTTACATGGGTTTTGCTAGTGTGGGCGAGTGTTCATTTTGTCTAGAAAGGGATCAGGGACTTTGTATTAAATTTTGTTGCAAGAACTTAATAAATGCAGAAAAGCTTTAGAAATGTTAAATATTGGTTTGGTGAGTCTAATATGCGTAATACAAGGGTCTACGAGTGGTTTAGGCATTCCGTAGACGGCAACAAAGATCTTACGGATGACGCCCCAGCACATCACAAGTCGATGAAATCGTGGGAAAAGATACAGAAATGATTTACGAACTATCGCTAAAAGAAGTCATTGATGATGGTGACGTTTCACCTGACTCAAATCATGAAGTTTTTATGTTGGTCTGTGTGTGTGTGTGTGTGTGTGTGTGTGTGTGTGTGTGTGTGTGTGTGTGTTTGGATATGAAGCGTGTGACAGCAAAATATGTTCTAAAATTGTTGAATTTTGTACATAAACAGCGGAGAAAGGAAGTTGCTCACGAGTCACTAGACGAAGTCAACAACGACGCCATTGATCAACAGTCTATGCTTACCGGTCACGGCACCGCTCCAGCCTAGCGCTTTGTGTTATTATGTTAATGGCAGCCGGCGTATAGGACAGTAAATCAAATGGTTCAAATGGCTCTGAGCACTATGGGACTTAACTTCTGAGGTCATCAGTCCCCTAGAACCTAAGGACATCACACACATCCATGCCCGAGGCAGGATTCGAACCTGCGACCGTAGGGGTCGCGCGGTTCCAGACTGTAGCGCCTAGAACCGCTCGCCCACCCCGGCCGGCACAGTAAATCCCTAGGACTGCTGTTATTCCCAAACCAATGACACTTGAAGACAAATAATGTTGCAGAGTGTCCATTATTTTTTTCGCAGATGCAAGAAGCCCATGTGAAGAGCTTACTGTGTGGTTGGTACACAATACGACGAACCTTCCTTGTGGTGGTCAGACGTGGTTGACCGGAATCTTGATGACGAATATGTATGCCCTCAAGCTTCAAGTAGTCCAGCATCATCCCACTGTCCGATCCAAATGCCCCAAAAATCTGGATATTGCATGATTAGATCTGCCGGCTAAATGGAGATCCCCAATGAGGCCCATTTCATACTCTGTCAGGTGCTGATTACGTGTCAGTCACAGGGTTCTGAGCCGGCCGGAGTGGCCGAGCGGTTAAAGGCGCTACAGTCTGGAACCGCACGACCGCTACGGTCGCGGGTTCGAATCCTGCCTCGGGCATGAATGTGTGTGATGTCTTTAGGTTAGTTAGGTTTAAGTAGTTCTAAGTTCTAGGGGACTTATGACCACAGCAGTTGAGTCCCATAGTGCTCAGAGCCATTTGAACCACAGGGTTCTGACACTGTTTACGCCCCTTGTGTACCAAGCCAGGCCTGGCAACAATACTAAACGCGAAAAACGCTAATACACTCTGGTGGCCTGTCACCTGTCACAGAGAGTTGTATATCTAATGATTTACGTATCCACAGGTGATGTGTACGTGTACAAAGCTACATTGACATCTGACGGTGTACCCCGGATGCTTCATTTTTATTGTCGGGCCCTACATTTACATTCTCCTGTTTTTCGGAAAAAAAATGGTTCAAATGGCTCTGAGTACTATGGTACTCAACTGCTGAGGTCATTAGTCCCCTAGAACTTAGAACTAGTTAAACCTAACTAACCTAAGGACATCACAAACATCCATGCCTGAGGCAGGATTCGAACCTGCGACCGTAGCGGTCTTGCGGTTCCAGACTGCAGCGCCTTTAACCGCACGGTCACTTCGGCCGGCTGTGTTTTTCGAAGCATTATATCATCTACCAATACTCAACTAAGTCTTCACCTATATCGTTTCCTATCATTAACAATTAGAGAAGAGTCCATCATCTTTCAAATTTGTTTCGCTGTATGTCTCGTCCAGTTGTATTTCAGTTGCACAACAGCTACTAGATTAGCATAAAATCTCGTATTTCTGTATTTATCTTTCTGTCTATTCTCCCTATTGCCAACATACAGTGGTTAGAGAAACACAAGCTTGAACATAAACGCTATCACACCTGCTGGTTGCTCTGCTGTTTTTGACAACGGACGCCAGCTGTGCGGCCGGCCGCGGTGGCCGAGTGGTTCTAGGCGCTTCAGTCCGGAACCACGCGGCTGATACGGTCGCAGGTTCGAATCCTGCCTCGGGCATGGATGTGTGTGATGTCCTTAGGTTATTTAGGTTTATGTAGTTCTAAGTCTAGGCGACTGATGACCTCAGATGTTAAGTCCCATAGTGCTTACGGCCATTTGAATCAATTTTTGGCAGCTGTGCAACGTCCTCAATAGGTTGCAAGTGTCAGTCGTAGTCAGAACAATGTTCTCTGTAGTCGTGAGTGCATTACGTAGCAGCTAAGTGAATTCGAACGAGAGCAAATTGTTGGTGCTCGAACGGTGGTGCTGCCGTAACCAAGGTACCTGAAGTGTGCCATGTTTGAAAAGTCACCGTATCTAAGATTTATATCACGTCCAGGGAAAGCTGAAAAACGTCATCGCCTAAGTCACAACGCGGATGAAAGAGTTTGTTGATTGGTTGCGACAGACGGTCACTGAAGAAGACTGTGACGAAAATTAAGAAGACGACAGCTGCAAAAGCCACTGCAGAACCGAAAGTCGCACTCGCGAACCCTGCCAGCACGAAAAAAACGCGAAGGAAACTCAACAAGCTGGAAATTGCTGGGCGAGCTACAATTCCAGAACCACTCGTCAGCGTTACAAATAACCGTAACAGGAGAACGTGGTGCCGAAGCCATAAAACCTGACCTACGATGCAATGGAAGCATGTCATTTGGTCGGATGAGCCTTGTTTCACACTGTTCCCGGCTTCAGGCCGAGTTTACGTCCAAAGAGTGAAACATGGCGGGCGGTCGTCGATGACTTGGGCGGTCATATCATGGTATTTCGTTGGGCCCAGGGTTACTCTGCAAAGTCACATGACAGCCAAGTTTTATGTGACCATTTTGGTTGGTGAGGTTCTTCCCACAATACAACGTTTGTTCCCCAGTGGTCACGCCGTGTTCGAAGACGACAGGACCCCTTACAGATTGTATTGTCCAGGACCGGTTTTATGAAATGGTTCAAATGGCTCTGAGCACTATGGGACTCACCATCTTAGGTCATAAGTCCCCTAGATCTTAGAACTACTTAAACCTAACTAACCTAAGGACACCACACACACCCATGCCCGAGGCAGGATTCGAACCTGCGACCGTAGCAGTCCCGCGGTTCCGGACTGCAGCGCCAGAACCGCTAGACCACCGCGGCCGGCCCGGTTTTATGAGCAAGAGGATGAATTCTCTCATATACCCTACAGTCTCATATACAGTCTCATATACCCCCATATACCCTACAGGGGTCTTTGTGGTCTACTTCGAGCAGTCGACTGCGCGATCGCTGTACGCCTCCATTATCGTTACCTGAAATTGCCAGTGTTTTTGAAGAAGAATCGTATGAGTTTCGCTTGAAAACCATATAGGATCTGTATTTATACATTCTGAGACGACTGGAGGCTGTTTTGAATGCCAATGGTTTTGCTACACCATAAAGTGCTGTGTTTGCCGTGTCCCCACATTTTTCTCCAACCATTGTATTTAAATTCACTTTCCATTAGAAAACTCTCAATGTTGGAAAACTTTGGCGATGGTGGTGGTGGTTGTTAGTGTTTAACGTCCCGTCGACAACGAGGTCATTAGAGACGGAGCGCAAGCTCGGGTTAGGGAAGGATTGGGAAGGAAATCGGCCGTGCCCTTTCAAAGGAACCATCCCGGCATTTGCCTGAAACGATTTAGGGAAATCACGGAAAACCTAAATCAGGATGGCTGGAGACGGGATTGAACCGTCGTCCTCTCGAATGCGAGTCCAGTGTGCTAACCACTGCGCCACCTCGCTCGGTTTTGGCGATGGAGTGCCCTGACTACACAATGGAAATTGTAAACTCCAATTATCAACATCTGGATATTTTGTTTATTCAAATTCCAATACAGACTGCTACAAAATGACAGCTGGACTGGACATGGTCTTGGGGTGTAGACTTTCCATTTCAGGCGCGTCGGGAACATGGGTCAACAGGTACACTGACTGCCGTTCTTGGCCCACGCTGGCTCCTCTTTTAGCCGCGCGGCATGCCATGCACTGCCTGGACACGCGATCCCAGCTGCTGGTGCCCGCTAATGGCGGCACGTGTTCCCTAATGACGGCCATTACACTGCGGCCTGTTTGCATCTGCCGCGCCGCGGCTGCTGCTGCGGCCGACACCAGGATGCGGTCGCAGAGCGCGGTCGCGCACTGCGTTCGGGGCTCGTTTTTGCTGCCAGTCTGCCACTCGCTCGTGTAAAGTAAAGACTGGGCGTGTGGAGGAGAGGAGGACACTTGTTCCCTTATTACATAGAACTGGTCCAGTCTTTCACTCTAAAACGAGGCCCCCGTGTAGATCATTCGTTTCATCGAATCATTTATCCGCAAGCGTGTAGAACTGTTATAGCGGAAACGAAGGAGAGGAAGCGCGCAGTTCTAGCTCATCTAACTCTGTTCGTGCTGACATAAAACTACACAAAAATGGATTTATTTATTCATGGAATATTCTGCTTTGCTAGAATATTGTATTTCCATACAATTATACTATATGCCTAATGCTATAATGAAACAAGTATTTCATATTCTTTTATATTTTCGCCTATGCTTTGAGTGAGTAGTCGCTACGGTCACAGGTTCGAATCCTGCATCGGACATGGATGTGTGTGATGTCCTTAGGTTGGTTAGGTTTAAGTAGTTCTAAGTTCTATGGGACTGATGACCTCAGATGTTAAGTCCCATAGTGCTCAGAGCCATTTGAACCATTTTTTTTGAATGAGAAGTGTTCGGTCTTGTTGATTGCCCTGTTCTCGTAACTCGTATTTGATTACGGATACTACACGGTGATATTGCAAGCAGTCTGAAGCACAAGTTGTACGGCAGAAACGGTTTGCCCACTGAGCTACAGCCCCTCTTTCTGTATTCCCACAGGCCATGTTTCAGCAAGATAACGACCAGCATTTTGTATGACGGAGGTACAAGTCGCCTTCGAATGACAGTTGGTACAACTGTCTCCCTAGTATGAATGTTGGCGTAATGTGCCGCCCCTTCAATGTATCTGTCCGCAGCCTTTCCTTCAGTATCTACAGAAATCATTACTGACGCTAGGTGAACAGACAGACAATCCATGTGGGGTGTTATTAACTATGTATGTATGTAGGCCTTCCAGCCGACTGTAGCGCCTAGAACCGCTCGGCCAAACAGTCTACACAGGCAGTTTATCCATATAGAGCACATAGCACTACTATGGGCCACACATTCTCACGACGTTTGTACGAGATAGTGTCTGGAGCGGCGTGCAACAGTGAAATGCCGATAGTTATAGCCATGGTAACAACCTGGAATAGTGGTTACCTCATACTGCACATCCCACACCGCAATAAAAGTAAGACTGCCTTGGTCACTTTGTCATTTTCACTGTATCAACGACCCAAGGAGGTAGAGGTCCAAAATGTTATCTCGTTTTAATGATGGAAAGACTTATTATTCGTAAAAGTCGACTTGAATAAACTGTTGTACAGTGCTAGTCCAATTACTAGTAATGTGAACGAAACATGTTGTTCTCTTCAGCATTTACATGAAAATGCTGTATGTTATAGGATCAGTCAATAAAAAATCGGTACTTTTTGTAAAGAATCTATTATGAGAATGGAATACAACTCTTTTGTAGGGTACCATAAATCAGCTTTGGTTTACCTTTTCTGTATTTAACTTTCGTTGTTTCCAGACTTCTTTCATCCTTTGAGTGTCGTTCCTTTTCTCCCTGGGCCCAATTTTTTCCTTGTGCAGACCACTTCCTTTCCTGAATCATCATAACGACCGGGAGAGCGGTGTGCTGACCACACGCCCCTCCTATCCGCATCCTCAGCTGCGAATGATGCGGCGTTCCGATGGCGCCGATGGGCCACTTACGGCCCGAAGACATAGTGCTTTTCCTTTCCTGAAATCCTGTATTTTGTGTTGCTTCTCTAAAAAATATTCCGTTATCTGTTATATCCAGTCTAATTCCTGTGTTTTTTATCTTTGTTAATTTGGTGAACCATGTGGGTTTGTACTTATAACTGTTTAGTAAACTGAAGATCGTGTATTTGGCCACAAAACTGTAGTTTTCTTTTCCTCACTACATCAGTTAACTTTTCCATTTTCAAGTAGAGCTCTCTGTTTGATCTTAATTTGTATTCAACATTACTCTTACTTCCAGGTCCAAGTATTTTCCTTACAAATATTCTTTAAACTTTTTCCAGTTTTTACGGGCCCCAAAATGTTGTTAGTTCAGTTGTTTCTGCTGCGTACACTGTTTCACGCCTTGCCACTGTTTGATGTGGTCTTCGTTTTGTGTTGCAGGACAAAGTTTTTTTGTTTTATATGTTTCTCGTCATTTCGAATGCCCTTTCCATTTGATGTACTCTATTTTCTATGGCTATCTTTTCTTTTGTGTTGCTTGTTATCCATTCTCCTAGGTATTTAAAATATTTTGTTTTAGATATTGTGTTGCTATGAGTTTTAAGATTTGAAGGTGCATCACTGAGCCGGCCGGTGTGGCCGTGCGGTTCTAAGCGCTTCAGTTTGGACCCGCGTGACTGCTACGGTTGCAGGTTCGAATCCTGCCTCGGGCATGGATGTGTGTGATGTCCTTAGGTTAGTTAGGTTTAAGTAATTCTAAGTTCTAGGGGACTGATGACCTCAGAAGTTAAGTCCCATAGTGCTCAGAGCCATTTGAACCATTTTTTGCATCACTGATATTAGTCGTAAAATGTGTATTTTTCAAATGATGTTTTTAATCCCATTTTGTCTGTAGACAAAACAGACAACAATTACTTATTTTTTAGTGTAATCCTTCTCAAGACCTATGTACTTAAGCCAGAGCTGAACAAGCTTCTCAGTTCCACGTGCAAAGAATTCTGGATGTTGTGTGCATATACATTTGTGGGGGACTTCCTCATCATGAGTGAACCTTCAGACATTTGATCTAAAGTTGACACATCCAGAGGAGTTGGGGCAAACGGAAGAACTTCAGGTTTCCCTGGACACATCCATGCGCTTTTCTTTCATTTCTGAAGTCAAATGTTTTGGAACCCACCGCACACACACTTTCTTAAAAGTCGTACATAATTAACAATATAGTGGGCTGATCCGATACTAATATACATTGTTGCAGTACTATCACTCACCGCAATACGCCTGTTTTCCCGTAGCAATTAATCAACTCTTGTATTGATGTTCAACGTGACTGTACAGGCACAACGTCCTGCACACAGAGAATATTCATCATACTCTACATCCCATTTTAAATTATCTGACCACTGGTATACTTGTATTCGACTGAAACAACTTTCACCATACTGTGCTGCCATCTGGCGGTGAATTTGCATGGGTATCAACACTTCAGCTAACAAAAATCGAATGAAACTCAGCTGCTCCAAGTTGGTGCAAAGGTGCCGCCATCTTGTTTCGCTGATTCCCAGCATCCCATTCGATAGTCAGGCCTGCCAACTCACCTGACAATAGTTCTAGGACAACACCAAAAAATAACTAAGAAGCGCAAACTTTGTCCAAGTTTTGTATTTTCTATACAACTTTTCCGTTATTTACTGAATGGACGTTGTAGATTTAGAGCACTTGGAACAAAATTTTCCCTCAAAACAGCAACTGAGATTTCCTTAATCACCCTCATTACTTTTAAGCTAATGAAGGCTTTTTTTGCAGAATGACCTCACGTTGGTCAGATTGCTACCCCTTTTATTCATTTCCCACTCTTTGTTTGGATATGAAATTTCGGGCAATACTCATTGTGTAATTACTTGAGAGTCTTGTTTTCACTCCACTCATACATTTGACCGATAATAGCTTATAAAAATGAATATCTATTGCCGAATATCGCCTGGCAGTTCAACTCTGTTATATGCTTCACGCAACTTTAAACCTATCTTAGCCCACTATTCATTGCCAGCTCAGACAAGCAGTTTTGAATAGAACATTGATCGCAGATATTATTAGGCCTGAAGGAGCAACAGGAAAGTCAAGACAATTCTCCCATACGATAATACTAGAAAATAAAAAATAAAAAAAAAACAAAGACAGCCTGTTCGAAAGTTCTTATCTGTGAAACGAAAATGTGCTGCTGGGTAACTTTTAATACTGTGTTGCTGCACCCTATCCGCTGTAACAAACTTTGATCCCCATTTGCATCACGCTCCAACTTGTCCACTCTTCCTGAACTTACCCAGTGTGTGAGATGGCTTCCTGTCACGACACGCGGCTGGGTTGATATCAAAATTCCTGGCACATTAAAACTGTGTGCCGGACCGAGACTCGAAATCGCACACTCCGCTTCCGAATGAAAATCTCATTCTGGAAACATTCCTCAGGCTGTGGCTATGTCTCAGCAATATCCTTTCTTTCAGGAGTGCTAGTTCTGCAAGGTTCGCAGGAGAGCTTCTGTAAAGTTTGGAAGGTAGGGGACGAGATACTGCCAGAAGTAAAGCTGTGAGGACGGGGCGTGAGTCGTGTTTGGGTTGCTCAGATGGTAGAGCACTTGCCTGCGAGAGGTAAAGGTCCTGAGTTCGAGTCTCGGTCCGGATACAGTTTTAATCTGCCAGGAAGCTTCGGAAATGTTATCGGTTAGAAGCAAGTGTTCAGCATCACAATCGAAGTAAAGACTCCAGGTACAAAATTAGTATACGTCGAGCATACATAAGTCTGTAGTCAATCAGAGGAGGGAAGTTCAGCACACTCCACTTCCTCTGGTTGTATAAAGGCCTCTGTCAAGCAATGCTGTCAATTTAGAGGGGAAGTCTCCAAGTGCTTCGTACTAATTGCTTCCTGCTTCACCACAGTATTTTGTACACACATGGCGTTGTGAAAGTGTCTCTTTCGTCAGCACCATTCTTCTCTGCAGTAAGATGAAAATGCCAGTGTAGTAAAGATCACGTGAACTGTACTGTTCGAGATTTATGTACACATAAGGATAATTTTCCGATATCTATAGCCACTTTATCGTCTGTTTCTGAAGAATGCGAAGTGTAAGACTTGACACTCACTCCTTTGCGACTTCATTTTTATTGCCTCTGTAGAAAAGCGGACAGGACAGGAAAATAGCACCACCAAATAAACCATTTTTTATGAACATAAAATGAAGAAATTAGTGACCCAGACTTTGGCCCGCTTTTATCTTATACGTAAAGGTGTAAATTGTTGGTTTACAGATGTTAGTCTCTTAGAAAATGCTTTTGAAATTTGTGGAGCAGGAAACGGTGGGAGTGGAAGGTAGTTGGTGTTATGTGGGAGTAAATTCTTAAAAATTTTGAATACATTTACTTATTCAACTCAACAAACCCTAGCGCTTGCATAAGGTGATAAAAGTAAGGTACAAAGCGCTCAAGTCACCAAAATGCAGGAATTAATATCTGACACAATACAGCACACGGTAAAGCTCATCAGCCGCATCCAATGCCTTCAGCTTTACAATGGGGAGCACAAAGCAATATAACACTAATAATAATACTCTGTAAGACAAGAAAGACTCGCAAATCTCAGTGCAGGACACACTATTAAAATTGTACTCCATCAAAAGGTTAGACCATAAACTAATAATATACAGTCAGCTAACAAGAGAACAGAGTATAAAAAATAGAACATACCAAACCAAGTTGCTCGCTTCTGACCACAGCCCACAATAAATGAGAGAAGCAAATTAGTGAACACCAGAAGCAAGAAAAGAGCAAAATTTCACTGGACACAATAAACTCTAAAATATAAATTTTCGTGGTTTAACACGCTAGGCGCTACCGTGGCCTCACTGTATTTAGAGTACGTCCTCTTCCACAATTCAAATTGGCCAGGTGCGACAGAGCCTTCTGCCTAACAAAGGTCTGCATTGAACATGACTGGCACCACCTCCTTCAACTATTGTAGCTGAACTCACACCGCAGTTAATAACGACTTGTAGAATTCTTTTATTTCCGTCAGTGATCACATTTATTTTTGCTGTTGCCGGGCAGCAATGAACGTCCTCAGATCTGCAGCAAACATGCAAGTGAAATAATGCCATAGTGGCATCGTCACAAAACATACACAAAATCAGCTTAGTATCGTTGCACATATTTAAAATATTGTGTAAACCAGGACACAGTGCCGGCGAAGTCTTACTGTCAACAGCGCTACTATTCGTAAGAAACTGCAATACAGTAGTCACAACATGTGTTTCTGCCGAAGCTCGGTGAATGTCACTACTTTAAGTCTACACGTATTCCCCAAGTATAAAACAGTACAGAATGCAATAAATGAAGAGTACATTAGTTAAAGTCTATGGTGGGTTTGTCAAATGTATAAGTTATTGCAGTGATAACATGTAATAATTGATAACACTAACAAAGTTAAATTTAAAATTGTTAAAAGGAAATGTTTAAGAGACAATATGTGATTCCGAGACGCTCTTGTAGACATTTTTGGTAAAAACAATAGAATACATAAGAACAAACTTACGCAGCTGATAAAGTAATGTAAAGTGGACAAAACAACTACGGAAACGAGGTCGTCCTAATAAACGTCGCTGATTACTTTAGTCTTCTGTTTGCATCCTTTTCACTTCTTTTTCTAGTTATTTTCGTTCTTGTGCGTGTTAAAATGACAACAAGAGTGTCTCAGAATCATGTATTAACACTTAACCATTACCTATTGACGCTTTTTTAATTATTATATTTTATCACTGTAATAACTTACACGTTTGGCAAGCCCGCTATAGACTTCACTTACTGTATTCTCCATTTATTGCATTCTGTACTATTTTATAACTAATATGTGTAGACTTACTGTATCGACATGCAGCAAGCTTCGGCACAAACACATGCTGTGGCTACTGTAGTGCAGTTTGTTACGAACAGTAGCGCTATTGTTGGTATGACTCCGCCGGCACTGTGGTCTACTTTACGCCATATTTAAAATATGTGCAACAATTATAAGCTGATTTTGTGTCTGTTTTGTGGCGATGCTACTATGGCTTTATTTTATCAGGACATCTTATAAAACAGGTTACACTATGTGATCAAAAGTATCCGGACAACTAGCTGAAAACTACTCACAAGTTCGTGGCGCCCTCCATCGGTAATACTGTGTTGGCCCACCGTTAGGCTAGATGACAGCTTCCACTCCCGTAGGCATACGTTCAACCAGATGCTGGAAGGCTTCTTGGGGAATAGCAGCCCATTCTTCACGGAGTACTGCACTGAGGAAAGGTATCGACGTCGGTCGGTGAAGCCTGGCACGAAGTCGGCTTTCCAAACATCCCAAAGGTATTCTATAGGATACAGCTCAGGACTCTGTGCAGGCCAGTCCATAACAAGGATGTTATTGTCGTGTAACCACTCCGCCACAGGCCGTGCATTATGAACAGGTGCCCGATCGTGTTGAAAGATGCTGTCTCCTTCCCCGAATTGCTCTTAACAGTGATGCAGTGATTAATGCAATGCAAAAGTTCACCTTTCAGATACCAGTGTGACTACTCTAATTTGTTTTTTCAACCCAACTTACTGTGAATGCTGGAGTGGTTCCTTCATCGAATTCTTGATCTTTTCCATGCCCCATACATGGCGTATACGAGTACTAAATGCGACTTAATGACAATGATGTTGACTGTAATCTTACCCTCCCACACATCACTTTTAAATTCACTGTCTTAGTATCTTCAATATGTTTAAAGCTTCAAGAAGTGTAAGATATACAAAGTAATAACTTTTTATTTATCTTCATTATCTCGTTATTGTTGTCCATGTCTCAAAGTCTTCTCTAGGGGTACATTCTTGCAGCTGAAATTTCGATTTCTTAGGTTTTGATGACTAAATACTTGATGGAGATATGTCTGTATCATTCTTGAATTTTATTCTTTGTCACATCTTTCAGCGTCACATCGTTTTTTTACATTTTCCACATTAAAAAAACCAGTAAGTACATAGTTGCAGAATGAGATTTTCATTCTGCAGTGGAGTGTGCGCTGATATGAAACTTCCTGGCAGATTAAAACTGTGTGCCAGACTGAGACTTGAACTCGGGACTTCTGCCTTTTGTGGACAAGTGCTCTACCATCTGAGCTACCCAAGCACGACTCACGCCCCGTCCACCACTACTTACATTCTGCCGTACCCACAATTTCCAAAGAGTTTACATAGCAAAAGAGTTTACAAACATTCTCGACGGGACAAGAATCTTTACCAAGTTGTATCACTATTTTATAAATAAATCCAGAAATAAACTCAATAATTAGCATTAGATTGTGCAATTAATAATATTAATTATAAGTATGCCAGAAATTTCGTCATTTCAATTATTTTTAAAAGAAGAGTAATTTCTACTGTTAGTACTTATCGCTTGTAACACACAAACACGCTTTAGCCTGAAATAAGATACATCCTATATAAAATCATATGAATTCTTTAAGTGAAACAACTGAGATAATTTTAACCTACGCAAGAATCGATAGTATACATGGTATTGTTTATTTCTATAAAAAAAAGGTAATGTTAGAGGAGGATGAGCAGTTATAAGACGAAACATTTGATTCTAACTTACCGTCCTTCTTCGCAAGTCGACGGGTTGTGCGGTACTAGCGTTAGCCGTTTCAAACACTTGAATTTGCATTTGTTCCTAGCGGGAGAAGAAAATTTACCAAAGTACCTAAAAAGAATTGGAAGGAAGAAGAGTGACTTCGGGGACACTGAAAAATCAGCACTATAATGATTCTAGACATAATGATGTTTAGTAGTATGTACGGCTAAGAGTCCCAAAGCACGTTTCCAATTTTTATGACCTCTTCCCCTTTGGTATTACTGAAACAGCTTTATACTTTTGCATTCTTGTACATAGAACATGAATAAAGTAAATTACTTCTGTTGTCGGAGATGGCCATTAGATAATTCACGAAGTGTTGTAATGATGCATTAAGTTGTTCTGAAAGCGGTGCTGATATTCAAGAAAATGAAAGCGGGTTAAAAGCCGCGAGCTATCTGGGGAAGTTAACCTTGCATTACTGAGTAACTGTTTCACCAGGTATCCAGTCTAGCTTACCAAATTTCCAACGAGACTAACATTAATTATAATCTTTTAATAGTCATCTTACGACAACCGGTGCGAAAGAGAATTTAAATAAAAAGAAATAAATAACATCAAATATGTAGCCAAGATTGGGAGATTGCATACAACACTGCATTTATAAAATAACACACGAAGAACGTTGAAACATATGCAAGCGTAAATTATCCACAACCAACCGATTCAATTTTCACCCAAAGAAGTTACGTTCGTAGCGTAATCCTGTCCGTCATGAAATTACCACATACTGGTATACTAAATTCATACTAACTCTCTGTGAAATCTTCCCGAAAAGAATAGCTGAGGGCTACTTTGATGATTACAGCACATGCTTCACGTGGTAAACTTGGTTTACACAAAGAGTGTAACTCCACAGTAATTTTGATAATTAAAATAAATTACGTCGAAAAGCAATTTACAAAAGAAAAACCTCGAACTGGTTACTATTGTCTTACTATTAACCTGATGGGTCAAACAATTGTATAATCAGGTGGTACTGATCTCACAAAGTGGGTTGAACATAAAGAAAAGTTGCTATATTGAAAAATATTGTCAAGACGAGACGTTATAAACTCACGCACATTCGCATTTAAGATTGATGATCTTAGAGTTACGAGTCATCAACACGTGGTTCCACTTTACTCACAAAGTAGTGACAAAGCAACTACTGGAAGTTATTCTGAACTACACACTCGAATTACACTGCGTTGCAATTTAAGATAACATTAGATATTTTAGATCCAAACCTGAAATATAGGTGATTAAATTTTCAGTTAGGCTGAACTTAAGAAATCCATTGTCCTAGCCAGAGATCTTACCACTTCCGACGCTCGCTACGGACAGACTGCCGTGGGCGCCTACCGAGGGTGTTTCACCGAAACAAACGTAAGTGACCAGAGAGTCAGCTTCCTATACCAACATGACAAGGGACGGACAGGACCACACTAAAAGTAGAAAACTCTTTGCTTTTAGAAAGCGTAGCTACCTGTTCCGACGTTGGTCCTACTGTTCTCTAGCAGACAGGCCTGTCTCCTACCATCAAGCATGCAACTAGAAATACATTTGCTCATTCATCCTTTCACACAGAAGGGAAGGAGGATGACAGTATCTTATCATATACAATAAATAAAAGAAAGCGGATGTAGGTTCCGTATGAGACTGTGTGACATGAATTACATATAAACTGTGTTTTAAAGTGTAGTAGTGTGACAGATCGTTCTTGATTATGTGTAAAAATAACACGTTCCACTGCTCAGTCTCCTCCCAGATAGAGTCAGAGACAGCACAGTAAATTTAGAAGTGGAATGACCACAGATTTAAGAAATTAACATGAAAGGAATCCAACAGAGACCTTTCAGTGTACTTGATAGAATCAGCGAAAAAAGTGTCAGCCAGAGGTTGCATAAATTGTATTAGAATTGGTTCGGACTTGCAAACAAGTCGTTATGAGATACACAACTGAACATGCACAGAGAGGCGCTCTCCGCCATTTAATCCAGCTCTAGTGTAGTTCTATGCCTTACCTACAGCAATAGTTACGTAATTTTTACTACTTTTTGACTTTTAGAAAACTCACATTCAGTTTTACATTAAGAATGCTGTTGGTCTTGTATTAATAACACACCGTTGTGCAGAACTTGAGGACAAGATACAAAAAGTGACATAACATAATAAGAACTGGATGGAAGAAAGTGAAAGTGAGGGAGCATGCCGCCAGACGTCTCCCATTCGCGCACAGGCGTCATAAGGCGTGAGAGCAGCAGCGTGACTATCGCGCCAAATGGGGCTGGCCCCCGCAACATGAGACTACTGAAAAATATGTGAAAAGACAGCGCCTATGCGTCAATCAGCGAGCAAGCAGTTACTGTGCACTGTGATTGCGTTGTTCATTACAATATGGCCCACAGACAGCATTTGGATGAATTCGAACCGGGAAGAACCATCGGGAAACTGAAAGAAGGACGAAGCGTATCCAGTGTACCCCAGCAGTTTGGTACTGCACAGAGCGCTGTTTTCACGTGCATGGCGAGCTTTCTGAACCGCAAATTCTGCTGCCCGAAAGAGATGAGGTGGTCGACCACGGTCAACTGCAGCAGCAGGTGACTAATACAGGGTGACACAGTAAAACGGGAACATTTCCACAACCCAATGAAACTAGAAGGGATGAAGGAAAAAAATTGCATTCACAGTAACTGAAACCTTACACCTTCGTCATTCACGAAACACTGATGGCATTTACCATTTTTTTGATTTTTTAAAAATTACGTCCTTTAGATGACGCCCTCCTGTACAAATTCATTCATGATATCTGCTGTTCAGATTCCTCATTGACCGCTGCATCATCTCAGGTGGGATACTGTGAACTGCATCCAGAAATCTCCGTTTTAACTCATCCTAGGCTCTTGAATAAATATGGGGATCGAGGGGGCCAGGGAATGTTACCGAATCGTGGGATCACACGGTTGCCAGACAATTCTCGCACATATGCCATTGATTGCAGTGCAGTGTGTGATGTCACTCCGTCCTGTTGAAACCAGACTTCTGGAACGTTTGTAAAGTTGTTCAATGCAGGTGTAACGAATGTTCGTAACATCTCCACGTAACATCGGCATTGACAGTTATTGTGTTTCCCTGTTGAATATGGTCCGATAATCCCATATGTTGAAACACCACACCTTGCGAGTAAAGGGCGCTCATGAACGTCATTGGAATTTGTGTTTGCCCAGTAACGGTAGTTCTGTTTATTCATATGACCTGTGAGATGAAAATGTGCCCCATCTGACATCCACAGGCCGAGCGGTTCTAGGCGCTTCAGTCTGGAACCGCGCGACCGCTACAGTCGCAGGTTCGAAACCTGCCTCGGGCATGGATGTGTGTGATGTCCTTAGCTTAGTTAGGTTTAAGTAGGTCTAAGTTCTAGGGGACTGATGACCTCAGATGTTGAGTCCCATAGTGCTCAGAGCCATTTGAACCAATTTAACATCCACAACTTGTTTAGAAATTCATCGGCATTGTTTATTATTGCTATCATTTGTTGACAGGATCCTAATCGTAACCGGTAGTCGTTGTCCTTCAACTGTTGCACCAACTGTAGTTTGTCAGGATGAAATTTTAAATCAAGATGAAGAATTCCGCGAACACTCTCCCGGCATTTCCAATCACTGCTGCTTGTTTACTCCGTATGACAGACTCGCGTAGAAAATCAACGTTCTCTGGAGAGCGCACACTTCTTGGTCGTCCTGTTGGTTTCTTCTTGAGGGCAGATCCAGTCTATTCAAAGTTATTAATCCAATATTTTATCGTGTGTTTCGACGGAACGACATCATGACGTCCTAAATTATAAAAACGCCGAAACTCCCTCTGCGCCGCTACCAAACTATCATTGCATTTATAAAACATTTTTATGGCTAATGCACGCAGTTGTCTGGTCCACTAATCGATGATTACTGAGATGACGGACTGTTTACTCGCTAATTGTCACAAACCCGCAGTGCTGCCACCTGCCGATGGCTGCCACTACTCATTTCAAACATTTCCATTATTCTGTGTCTCCCTGTAGATTGTGCAACTGGCGAGACGGGATCCACCTCAAACAATGGCACAGTTGCAACCATGGTTAACAGGACTGCAAGCCACATAGTCTCACGCTTCACAGTGGCACGATGACTGCATGGAGTGGGGGGGAGGGCCGAGGTGGTCTTTGATCGATGGCATGTCGGTTGTGTTTCGCTGACACCCACGCATCGACAGCACTGTTTACGATGGTTCCAAGAGCACAGGAGATGAACCAACGACAAGTGGGGTCGAGTGGTCTCCAGGGATGAGAGCAGATTCAGTCCCAGGAGTGATTCTGGACGTACCGTCATTTGGCGAGAGGTGGGAATACCTAACGCATCGAGAAATATTATGATGTAAGGAGGGGTAATGTTGCATGGGCTTCCTCCTCCCGAACAGACCATGAAGGTCCAACGGTACCGACCGGCCGTCGGCGTTACTGGATGCGGATGAGGAGAGGCATGCGGTCAGCACACCGCTCTCCCGGCCGTATGCCAGTTTCCGAGACCGAAGCCCCTACTTGTCAATCAAGTAGCTCCTCAGTTTGCCTCACAAGGGCTGAGTGCACCCCACTTGCTAACAGCGCTCGGTAGACCGGATGGTCACCCATCCAAATGCTAGCCTAGCCCGACAGCGCTTAACTTCGGTGATCTGACGGGAACCGGTGTTACCACTGCAGCAAGGCCGTCGGCTTACATGGGCTTACTGACCTTCAAACCTTTGAACTCGGTACACTCTCCAGTCAACGATATTGCAAGACTGTACTTCTTTTCATGTGCGTCTATTCAGGATTTGCATTGGGTCCTTATTCTTAAGGATGACAGGGCTCGATCGCATCGAACAGCGCAGATGCAGGAGCTCTTGGAACGAAAGAATATTTGGCGAACGGACTCGTCTGTCCGTTCCTCCAGCTTAAATCTCATCGAGCACGTGCGAGATATGTTAGGGAGACGTACCGCGACACATTCATTTGCACCAACGATTATCCAGCAGTTGTCAAGCGCACTGGTGGAGGAATGGAGCGCCCTACCACAATAACTCCTTATCAAAAATGGTTCAAATGGCTCTGAGTACTATGGGACTTAACATCTGAGGTCATCAGTCCCTTAGAACTTAGAACTACTTAAACCTAACTAACCTAAGGTCATCACACACATCCATGTCCGAGGCAAGATTCGAAACTGCGACCGTAGCGGTCGCGCGGTTCCAGACTGAAGCGCCTAGAACCGCTCAGCCACTCCGGCCGGCAACTTCTTATCAACTGTACACTTAGCATGGGAGTCCGTTCCAGAGCAAGCACTCCCGTTTGTGGTGATCACTCGCACTATTAAGAACTATATCCCGGCTTTTGTAATATCCAGGAGACAACCATAAATCGCGGTGACTGCAGTGTAATTAATGTACTTTGAATGCAAGTGTCATTTCTGTTCTGTTCGTCTAACTGAATACTTCTTACGGTTACCTTCTGTGAAGTAACTTTTTTTGTGTATGAGTCAAGTTTCATCGAGCTATGTTAATTGGCAGTGACATATAATGCTAAATTTACTTTCGTCCTTAAGTTTTGCGCACCAGTGTATTACATAAACGAAGTTTAATCTACTGCACCATCAAGTTCCAAAAATTAGAGCGGAGACACATTTACATCTGAGTATGTGTCCTGCCCTGTTCAGCTTTGCTTTTCACGAGTTACTATTGTAAGTGTAGTGTTTAGGATTTTCTGTTGGTAACGCCACGTAGCGCGCCGTATGAAAATCACTGACTGTGCTGTGTGCAGTCTGTGGTTGGTTGGCGTTGTTGGAATATTCGCTATTGGGTGTCGGGCAGTTGGAGGTGAGCCGCCAGCAGTGGTGGATGTGGAGAGAGAGATGCCGGAGGTTTGAGAGGTTGCTATAAGCGGACGACCTGGACGTATGTCCGTCAGAAAAAGGAAATTTGTAAAGATCGATGTCATGAACTGATATATATATATATATGATGACTTTTGAACGTTATTAAGGTAAATACATTGTTTGTTCTCTATCGAAATCTTTCATTTGCTAACTATGCCTATCACTAGTTAGTGCCTTGAGTAGTTAGAATCTTTTATTTAGCTGGCATTACTGGCGCTCGCTGTATTGCAGTAGTTCGAGTAACAAAGATTTTTATGAAGTAAGTGATTCGTGAAAGGTTTATGTTATTGTTACTCAGGATCATTCTTTTGTAGGGATTATTGAAAGTCAGATTGCGTTGCGCTAAAATTATTGTGTGTCAGTTTAGCGATGATCAGAATAAGTAAAGAGAGAAATTTCTGATTACGATCAGTTTTGCTGAGCTGTTTGAAAATCAAATAACGCAAGAGGTTTTCCAGCACAGCTATTTATAAATTTTTCTAAGGGGACGTTACACTAAGAGTATGTAACGTACTTTGGTGCGCGTAGTTGCGTTAATTTGACGTTGTAAACTACTTTCCTAGTATTTACTCTCCTCCTTTCTCCTTCTGTTGAAGTATGTTATCTGATTATGACTTGCCAAGTAGTCGAAACCATCTATGATAACAGTTCCGTGTTCTGAAACTGGAAAATAAATAAAAGAGCATCAGTTCAAAAAATGGTTCAAATGGCTCTGAGCACTATGGGACTTAACTTCTGAGGTCATCAGTCCCCTAGAACTTAGAACTACTTACACCTAACTAACCTAAGGACATCACACACATCCATGCCCGAGGCAGGATTCGAACCTGCGACCGTAGCGGTCGCGCGGTTCCAGACTGAAGCGCCTAGAACCGCTCGGCCACTCCGGCCGGCAAGAACATCAGTTAGACGACGGCCACTTTGTTCCACCAAGGCAGTCTCCTAGTTCAGAGAATTTCGTAAAGATGGACTTTCGGTTACTTTCAACACTGGAAACATGTAAGTTATCAAAACAGCGCCCCGTGTAAAGAACGTATTTGGCTGGCTGCTGGTAGGGTGCGCGCTTCGTGCGTACGGCGTTCTCAGCGGGCAGGAAGCGCTGGTCCGCGAACATATAGCGCTGGTGGCCCGTTAGCATACATCTCCACTCCACTCCGCTCCACAGGTTCCGTTGCGTCGCTCTCGTTTCGGCCGAGGAGTCGCTAGTTTGAAATGCAAAGCAGGCGAGAGCTGTCCTGCAGACAAATAACTGCCTTCTTGCGTTACGCCGTCCAAACTGGCGTGAATTACTAGCATAGGAAGGCGTTAGTGCCCATAGGAGACAGTCCCTGAACTCTTTAGGCTCTCGTCTTTAGCGTTTAGCAAGAAAGAGATCGGTTTGTTGCAAAATGCACTGCTCGTATTTCATTGTTACAGTATCACTTTTAAAATGAACGATCTAGGTAGCTCACTGAAAATGCCTACTTTCTTGACCTCTATTAACCGAGCGAGGTGGCGCAGTGTTTAGCAGAATGGACTCACATTTGAGAGAAGGACGTTTCAAAACTACGTCCGCCCATCCACATTTAGGTTTCCCGTGATTTTCCTAAATCGATCCTGGCAAATGCCAGGATTCTTCATTTGAAAGGGTACGGTCGATTTCCTTCCCCATCCTTGACTGAAGCCGAGCTTGTGCTCCGTCTCTAATGACCTCGAAGTCGATGGGATGTTAAACCCAGTCTTCCTTCCTTTGACGTCAATTAGTATGGGCAGTTCTGAGGTTGGCCCCAATGTTATCGAAGTGTCTACATCGGTGAGCAAGTTTGGCGCCTCTAAGATTTCTGTTACTCAGCCATTTGCTTATTCGCTGACACATATAATAACAAATAACACAACTGAGACAATTTATACAGATGATTAAATTGCTTTCGCCGTAGTACCGCCAAAGAGGAACAGTAAGTAAGATCTCGTATCCGGTACGGAAGGAGTTACGATTTTATTGGCAATTGACTGCACTGGAAATTCTGGCTACCAAGTTGTATATCAGTATTCCAGCTCTGATCTTAGTTTACAAAATATGATTCCTTCGCATATCGTGATGAGAAAAACATTAATATGAGTTTGTCACTATAAAACCTTATTCCTGTGAATCTTTGTCTTTTAACCAATATGTGAAACTGAGGAGGAGACATTTAGGCAGCCTGTCACAAACACGTGACTGCGTACTACAGTGTGTTACAGTGCGAACTATATTTGTGTAACATATCTTCCCGATATATTGTGTGAGACGTTTGTGCATTAACCAAGATGACGGTTATGTTGTAGTTCGGTTTTAGAAGGCGTGCAACACTCTTGGAGCTCATCACGACTCTCTTCGACACAATGTCACCCGTTTGCGTCGGCAGATATCTCGCCATTATAGCACCGGTGTCATAAAAGGAACGAATCGCTCCATTTCATCTTAGAAGTGTAGAACTCCTACCCTCATTTTTACAATGTGTGAGAAAGAACCGTGCCTTCGACATGGAACGCTCCAAGAAAACAATCGCAATATTGCCCCCAAAATCTGAATACTGTTTTCGTGAAATTATGGACACAAATAGCGGAGAGTACGAAGCGTACGGTTCTAAAAGATAAACTGAAGAACAAAGGAAGTATTCCACATACCGCGCGGTACGGAACGCATTCGGAAAATAACACTGACCTTCGAACTCGCCTGAGCATACTGTACCACTTTCAGGTAACATTTTTTGGCAAAACGATAATTTGGCCCAAGAAACATTTGGCACTCTCGAAATGCATCACGTTAACAGAGAAGTTGTAACAGGGAACGCGGAAACTTCATTCATTGTGTTGGACTGGAGACAAAAGGTTATTATTAAGGCATTCGATCAACATAACCTGTTATTGTATGTGTTTTGCTTTTATGTCTTTCGGGATTGTCATTCATTATATCACTGAAATTTTCAGGGCTTTTCAGGACTTAATCACAATGACAGAAACCACACTAGTGTCACAAATTTTAAGATCACGCTACTAACTTTATTTTTAAGACATTCCGCCTGCACTTCAATGCAGAAAACAATCAGCTTCATGTTACCCATCTCACATTGATATTTACTGCCTACTTTTCACTATGTTCACATAAAATATATTCATAAATATTAATAGAAGACACTAAGTAACTAGTCAACAAATTTTCTCACACTTTTGCCCATCATCAAGTGGCAGTGCTGGATTTTATCACCCGAGAAATCAACGATGTCGTAAAATATCTGCAGTCCTATGCGTCTTAGTTGTGTACCTTCCTCAGCAGCGCTCCATGAGCTTGACACATTCACTATTAACAATTTTAACCAGAGATGTTAAATGTGTTACAAAAAACATTAGTGCCTAGTGGCGTTGCGGTTTCATTTTAAACGAAGTGTCACTTAAACAGCTTACTATATTCGTAAAATATAGTTCCTTTCTTCTTCCATATTGCCTAGTTTAAATGGTTCAAATGGCTCTGAGCACTATGGGACTTAACATCTGAAGTAATCAGTCCCCTAGAACTGAGAACTACTTAAACCAAACTAACCTAAGGACATCACACACATCCATGCCGCAGGCAGGATTCGAACCTGCGACCGTAGCGGTCGCGCGGTTCCAGACTGAAGCGCCTAGAGCCGCTTTTTTTTTTTTTTTTTTTTGCATTTTGTTCGTTGTTGATCGTTGTGTTTGGTCGTTGCGGACGTCACATGACATTTGTTTAAGTTCCTTGTTGATTCTTTCACTCAGTTTTTTTATTACAGAGGCGAACCAGCTCTCTGACCGAACAAGCTGAGCTACCGTGTCGGCCGCCTAGAGCCGCTCGGCCACACCGACCGACTCCATATTGCCAAGTAGTAGTAGAGTAGTAGTAGTAGTAGCAGTTTTATCCACAGATGGATTACTTTTAGAAGGAAATAGGACGTAACGTGATAATACCATTTAAGAACAAAAAAACATAATTCATATGTAGATATTTGCACATTTGCAGGTCTAATTTGACAAGGGTAGGATAAGAAGTCGATAGTCACCTGAAGTCTTATACAGGTGGAGCAAATAAAAGTGAACCGGACGAGTGGGTACGATTGGACGTGAATATGTGACAGCATTGACGGAGGAGGAAAAGAACTAAATTTACTTCCAAGAGGATGGAGCAGCTGGCCGTACGGCCGGCCGAACTTGTTAAGGTCAGCAGTCACGTTGGGAAGGCAAATATACCTTCGGAGTGCTTGTTTGCCCAAGTGAGATACGGTCGTAGGTTTCTGGGACTTAGTGAAAAAGTGATGAGACCATTTTCCCTCTGTGTAGTGGAAAGCGAACGGAGGATTTGAGGAATGCAGTCTGACGCAACCAGATTTAAAAATATGTCGACCAACGATTGTTCATATGCTGAAATATTTTATGAATGAGTGGCAAACTATCTGCATGAGAAGGTAGAATTGTGGGTTATTTTGTCATTTCGTACTACAACGATTTTATATTTAACGGTAGAAACGCAGGTATCCAGCTAGTTCAAGTACTTATTACAAATAACGTTTGTGTTATTAGGACCTCATCACGTTGACGACCTACTAGCATCCTGCATTCCAAAAGACGCTAGTGTATATGAGAACTATACCTTGAAACGTGTTATTAAGTACACAGAACATTTCCTCTTATCAGTAAGCAGGCAAGCTGTATAGATATTGTTAGACGTTGAACAGTACTACAGTTAAACATAAACGCATTGATTACAGGCTAATGAATGGCTGATCACTGACTGGCGCAAACCAGGAGTATACAGTATGAACCGGAACTCCACTGATCAAAACAAGAAGAAAGTTTAGTAAACATGGACTCCAAAGTGCTTACCTTAAGAGCTGTGAGCACTTGGTCACTTCACTACTGTGAAACGCATCTCTTCAACTGAACGCGTGATCGTAGTTCGGAAGGTATGTATTTTAGAGCCAATGTTTACCAAACTCTTTTTCTTGGTTTTGTCCATACTACCACCTCTGAAAGTTTACCCTGTATAATAATCTCAGCTGAGGTCCACACACACACACACACACACACACACACACACACACACACACACACTACTCTTAAGGGAACGAGGCGAGCCAAGACGTTAGACTGCTCTGCCCAGCATTAACATCGACACAACACGAACAGGTAAGAGTAAAAACAGGCCGCCCGGGATTGGCCGAGCGGTCTGGGGCGCTGTAGTCATGGTCTGTGCGGCTGGTCCCGGCAGAGGTTCGAGACCTCCCACGGGCATGGGCGTGTGTTTTTCCTTAGGATAATTTAGGTTAAGTAGTGTGTAAGCTTAGGGACTGATGACCTTAGCAGTTAAGTCCCATAAGATTTCACACACATTTGAACATTTGAATTTGAGTAAAAACAGCTGGAGTTCTAGTATCCGGCACAACTGCATATACAGGCTGTATTTAACACATCCCATGTAAGGGTGTCTCCATGGTGGAAGGGGCTGGGAAGTAATGCATTCTATTTTTCCCCAGAAAGCCGCACAAATTTCCTTAAGCGCCGATGCCAGAATTCAGAAACTTGATTGAAATATGAAATCAGTTCAGGACGAATAAATTTGTAGCATATAAACGTTGGAATCAAGGAAGCCAGAAGGGCATCACATCAGCCTGAAGGAAGATTAGAAGATGGAGAAGACAAAAAGGGAGAGAGAAAAAGACATAAGAAAAATCAAAAGTTAAATGTTATTTCCTTGTCCTGTACCTTCATTTTCAGCTTGTGAGAGAAAAAGTATTCAATGCATCTCGATGGCTTAGCGTGATCTGAATCTATCGTATCTTATCTTTTCGACCACTTCCTTTGTACTGTGATACACTACAGATTAATGTTCTTTCAGCTGAAACAAGGCTCATCGGTTTCTCAGCGGGAAAGTTCACGGATGTAGCGTCGTGAACTACAGACTCATTACAGTGAGTCACTTCTCGTAACTCACAACTCGAAGCCGTGCACAATATCTAATGCACCTTAAGCTGAGGAACAACACCGGGAAACACGGCAACGATATTAATCGGAATGTATGGCTAAGGAAATCCCGCCGCGTGATATTCCCTCACGTCTTGAAAATGCTCTTGCATAACGCACTCTCCTTCGTCCTTGAAAGTTTTTTTTGTGATGAAAGGTCAGGCATTAAATATGTATAAAATATCTGTAAAAACCACATTTTCTTGTTTAATTATGTAACATGACAGTGAATTATCCTCCTCTGCTTCGGCGTAGATCGGGATTATCACATGTTAAGAGTAAGGCTCATGTCGAATCACCTGGAGATATTTGCGACTGATCACACGAGTAGTCAAGCTTGCATACTGTTAACAAAACGAATGTAACCTCCCACAATCCTGAAAAATGTGACAGTGAGTGGCGTAAACGGTGGTTCTTCAGAGAGCTTAATATTCCAAGCAGTGAGGGAATTAGAGATACATATCGCAAACCACCAAACCCGTATCACCAAACCCAACAACAGGACAAAATTATATCATTTTGAGAACTTACGGGCAGTACGCTGAGCAACCGCCTCGCAAAACAGGGCCCTTCTTCCATGTCGCTGACAACGGCAAATTCACGTCGACGTGATCTTTAAGAAGGTTACGAAAATTATTTCCATGCAACTGCTTAAATTATCGTTTCTTATCACCATATGCGTTTCCTGTATAAAGCAGCGGGTGTTATGCTGAAAAATTGACAGTGGAATGAATATTTTATTTCGTATTACTAGGCACTTCCTTGGAGTACACAGGTAACATTTATTGAATTAGTCGTAAATTAGTTACAAACAACGGCGTGCACACGCTTTATTCAGTATGTAAGCGTCATTACAGATATTCGGGTCTAGGTTATGTCACGTTCGATATGACTGCCATCATTGGCGATGATGTGACGCAGACGAATAGAAAAATTCTGCATGAACCGCTGAAGTGTTGGAATGTTGATGATGTCGATGACGACCTGAATGTCTGTGTTCAGCTCAGAAATAGTCATTGCTGTATACCCCTCTTTAATACAGACTCCCAAAAGAAGTCGCATGTGTTCAGATCCGGAGAATATGGATGTCAGTTGAGGCCCATGTCAGTGGCCTCTGGGTACCCCAGATCAGGAACGGGTACCCAGAGTGCTCCTCCAGGACATCAGACACTCTCCTGCTTCGATGGCTTTGCGCTCCGTCTCGCACGAACCACATCTTGTCGAAATCAGGATCACTTTGGATAATGGGGATAAAATCATCTTCCAAAATCTTCACGTACCGTTCGGTAGTCACCGAGCCATCAAGGAATCTTGCACCGAATATCCCGTGACTGGACATTGCACACCACACATTCACCCAATGAGGATGAAAAGACTTCTCCATCGCGAAATGCGGATTCTCCGTTCCCCAAATGAGACAATTTTTGGTATTGACGAACCCATCCCAAATGTAAGTGAGCTTCGTCGCTAAACCAAACCATGCATGCGCATACTAATTTCCATCATGTCTCGCGGCGAACTGTGGAGTTTGAACGTCCTAACACAAAGAGTTCAGGCGTTATGACGATTAAATTTCATATAATACAATAGTTGTCACCTTGTGCATAGCTGTTTTAAAGCTTGTGCATGCGACTCACGTTCGGCTGTTCGCCCATTCATATTTGCGTGTATGTGTCTGTTTTCATACGGACAGTGGAACGTCTGCAGTCTCTTTTCTTTGTTTATTGTTAATGATCTAAAACATTTACAGAACGTTTTTTGTTGAGTGAGATGGACAATTACAGACTGCCGAATTCTCACGTGTACTGTGTTTGTGAAAGCGTTTCTCTGCTTCCTTCAGATGTTATTATTGGTCATCGAATTTTGGCTTATTCTGTTGATCTGCCGACGTGTTACCATATTATTTCTGTCACATAGTCTTTGAGAAATAGTCGGTTGTCGGTGGTTCGTCGAGTATAAGGGCGATCTAAATAAAAAGAGCCGCTCAAACGATTAATACAAAAGCTGACGCGTATACTCACAGACTGCTGTTAGTCTAGTAACGAACAACGAAGAAGTGCATACGTGTTCTAAAAATGTTTCTGTGTGTGTGTGTGTGTGTGTGTGTGTGTGTGTGTGTGTGTGTGTAAGTGTTCCACATCTGCTCCTAAACCACTTGATTGATTTCAACTAAACTTGGTACACATATCCGCTGCTGTCAAGCAACAAGCGCTGTAACCTATCACAGTTCAGAAGATATGACGTCATAAACAATGAGATGAAGGATAAACTGCCGCATCATGAATGACATTTAAATGTATTATTGCTGAGTTACTGACTCCATTTGCAATAAATTACGCAGATAGTATCCTCATATGCCGCTAATGCACCTATCAAAGTATATCACGATATCACACGTAGTTCAAGTGATACGACACCATAAACACTGAGATGCCCGGAAAACTGTCGCATTGTGCATGCCGTTTAAATTTATTACTTCTTTGCTACTAAATGTATCGGCAACACATTGTGCAGAGATGTTTGGCATATGCCATTAAATGTACCTACAAAATTATATCACTTCACTATATGACACATAGACCAGGAGACTGACGTAATAACCACTGAGATGCATACACTTAAATTTATTACTTCTTTCATACGAACTCTTTTCGCAACATATTTCGTAGACAGTATCCACATACGCCGCCGAATACTCCCACAGTAATAAATCACTGCACGACACGTGGTTCAAGAGGTATAACTTCATCAACACTGAGATGCGTGATAAATGCTACATCATGCATGGTGTTCGAATACATTTATTCTTTACTGCTAAGACACTCCTACAGTCGAGTCAACTTGCGGAAATCTCTGCTACCTGGCAGCGCTTTTGATAGCTTTTAACTGCGAAGAGCAAACGGCTGTAGCCGAAAATCACATCCTTCTGTAGAGCTATGAAGAGGCGTTTACAGAATCGAGTTATAGACAGGCGAAGCAACTGTACGTATACATTAGTGTATTGCGCATTTTCTTTGTACTGCCGCGCGGGATTAGCCGAGAGGTTGCTGGCACGGTAGCTCTGCGTGTTCGGTCAGAGAGCTGGTTGTCCTCTGTAATAAAAAAACTGAGTGGAAGGATCAACAAAACGAACTTGAATGGATGTCATGTGACGTCCGCAACGACCAAACACAACGATCAACAACGAACAAAATGCAAAGAAAAAGCGGTCTAGGGCGCTGCAGTCATGGACTGTGCGGCTGGTCCCGGCGGAGGTTTAAGTCCTCCCTCGGGCATGAGTGTGTGTAACTTCCTGGCAGATTAAAACTGTGTGCCCGACCGAGAGTCGAACTAGGGACCTTTGCCTTTCGCGGGCAAGTGCTCTACCATCTGATCTCCCGAAGCACGACTCACTTCGGTAGCTCAGATGGTAGAGCACTTGCCCGCGAAAGGCAAAGGCCCCGAGTTCGAGTCTCGGACGGGCACACAGTTTTAATCTGCCAGGAAGTTTCGTATCAGCGCACACTCCGCTGCAGTGTGAAAATCTCATTCTGGATGAGTGTGTGTGTTTGTACTTAGGATAATTTAGCTTAAGTAGTGTGTAAGCTTAGGGACTGATGATCTTAACACTAAAGTCCCATAAGATTTCACACACATTTGAACATCTATTTCTTTGTACTACTGTTTCACAATTCCAAAGATAGTATTACGAATATATGGCAATAAAATTTTTCGACATTAGACAACAAACACAGTTAATTATTTTCCGTTTCTAATAAGAAATTAGCAAAATGAATACCAGGGAAATGCCTTTTCCGTCATCTAGTTTATTGTATACTAAACTTTGCTATAAAACTTCACTTATGAAACCTTGGTAAAAAGGCGAATTGTGGGTGAAACCAATAAAAGAAAAAATAATCAGTTATAAGCGGCTGTATGGATACTATATAACGCCATGAATGGTTTCTCGTGTGCGATGTTTTGCTGTAAACATTTATATCTGCGACGTTTTTCGCCGCATTTTCATCGAGTTCATGTGCTCCGATATTCCGTCTAGAGTCTTGAATACTTGGAGCAGCTTGGAACACTTAGAATTTGGCAGGACACGAGTCACATAAAATTTGTTGTAATCACAGTGCTGAACAAATGAATTAAGGACGCGTCCCTAGTGGCGGCTAGCACCTGCTATCGCTTTCATGACGGAGGAGATAGACATGATTCGTGCTCCACAAGACACCGAAAGCCTAGGGAAATCATACTGGCCCATGATTTCCCAACACTAGCTCGCAATTCATAGGGATTGTTCGCAACAGCGACAAAGGCGCGTACGACCCAACCGTCAAATAAAGTGAATGCCACTTTAAGGGCCAGAAAAGCAATCACCTGTCAATAATAGGTTCATCGAATCACCAGCACATTATTCAGAGCCGATGGGGTAATGTATTATCTTGACAAATGGCGTAAAATTCCAACGGAATGCTGTGTGTAAAGAAACAATTGCATGCTCTCTACAGGCGAGCATCTAAAGCGTGTGAATGATTGTAGCTGTGGATTCGGTTTTGCCTCATCCCACGTAAAATTTTTCCACATGAGGGTAGCGCCATCACTGTCAATGGGATCTGACATCCAAACCAAATCGTTCGCTGTTCAGAACGCACAGCTCATCGATCGACATGACGTTCATCCATGCTCGGAGGATGTTGCAGTAGTTCCTGTCATGTTCCACTTTCGCATACTTTTTGTCTTCTTCATCTCTGCAGTACGTATTTAAATAAATGACGCACACGTAGCACCGTCACATCCGTGAAGCGAGATTATGAAACTGTTTCTCACGGAACATGATATCTGATGTGACAGTTGATCGTCAATGCAGCGCACACGAAAGCTGAACGTTGCCAGTGAACAATGCGGTCCCCACGGCACCGTTTCGCAGGGTGACCTACATGTTCGCCGAAGCTAAGAGTTGGAAAGCAAGTAGCGCGCGAAAAGTATGAATACTCTCTTAGCAGCAAGTGTTCCCTGACGGTAGCGGTTGGGGTGGCACAGCTCTATAAAGCGTCACTCAGTATTAACGTTTTTAAATAATGATAATAAATAGAACTTGAATATAAATTAATGGAGATAACCAAAGTGAGATGAGGATCGCGCAGAGCTTGAAAGGTCTTCATAAAATTGTAAGAACGAAATTAGTTTGTTAGTCAACCATGGTATTGCGCAGTGTTGTAGGCCTATCACTTGTTAAACTGTATTGTGATACTGAAATCAGACTGACTTTTAATTCTTTTAGAGTAGCATTTGTGGATGTTTTTAATAAGAGGAATGACGTTATCACCTCGTTAAACGTATGCAGAATACGTAATATTTTCCAGCCGATTACTATCATGATTTGTGAACGTCGGACTACAACAGCTAATTTTATGTCTGGAAATGACTGCCTACGGTCGCTTCTGCCGTGCCAACGATACTGATCAGCTTCAGTTCTAATTGTCACCTTTCCTCGGGAACTGTTACAAACGACTTCTGCACTACGTACCAACTTTTGAATGCCGTGGCTTTTGGAAAGAGTAATGACTCGTGCGGGGCTGTTGTTTGTTCACCATCATCGCAAGCAAATTTTTGTGGATGTTGAGGATCGTTCAAATGTGGTAGTTCGCCGTTGAACTGGCGTGTGATCTGGAGCACAAGGAATCTGAGGGTGAGTCTTCATTCCTGAAATCGCTGAAGTGTAGATCTTGATATCTTGCCATTGTCATTTAATGTTTTAGTATTCGGTTCTGGTGTTTTCCTTCATGTTCATCCTTTACTTTTTTCACGTCTCCTCGTGATAAAGAGGAGTCCCTTAGCAGACAGTCTGCTCCACTGTTTTGGTAACCCGACGACGACCGCTATCCTCCACACTTTGTTGATCTTGGTAGGCGATTATTCAGACGATGATTCCTCACAAATAGAGGCACGCACGCTGGACCCTTCATATAACCTATATAACATAAAAGTAACATATTAAACCCCGCAGAACAGCTTCAGAGATGATGAGGCCTATGCGTCTGGCCTTGATGATCTGGAATTGTCCACTTGTTTCTTTCCGTTCCAGTTGCTTACGGGACGCGGAAAAAAAGACTGCTTACATGTATCTGTACACTTTCCACCGACATTTCGTGTCACATATAACAAAAATGACTCCAAAAATGCTTGTTGGTTTTTGAAGAAATCTCATACCTATTTTTCGAGATTTTTTATTTTCAAGTTCACGACATGTTTCGGGGCCAGCCCATCGTTCGGTGACCTGTTAGTAAATAAAATTTGGGATTAAAAACTCTTCCTATAGTAAAAATGCAAAATCAGAAGATTCAAAAACGTATAAAAATAATAAAAATCGAAGATTTCAATCAGGCAAAAATGTACATACCGTATGCAATTTACATAAGCTCAAGAGGCAGTTGTAAATGCGGTACATCAAGAAATGCACATGGTACATCAGGTCCAATATCCTTTCACTCGCGCAGACAGGAACCAAATATACCAGTGCCAGAGCGGTAAGTAGCGCACGCCGTGGCCAATAGAAGGCACCCAGGGCTAGCGCAGTGCCATGAGGCGGAACCGCCACTATCATAAGGAAATTTAATACGAGTTGTTTTTTAAGATTACTAATAACGACAAAAGTAAAGCCGAAAGACACGTGTTTATGTAAGATATGACAACAACTAGTATATAAGCGAAAATATCACATATTAAAACATAAACTCAAATTTGGGGCAAATATCACTGAGCATTTGGTGTTATAAACAATGGCCGCAAAGAGCACACGACTTTTACTTCCAGTGGCAATTAAAGAAATTACCAAAAGAAATTACACACTGCGATGGTTGACTAACAAGCATTTTTAGAGTCACTAACATCATATTTGTCATGATGGTTGCCTACCTCTACCACGTGTCACTCCACGTGGAATACGGCGGTCTACCCAACAACCTTGCACTGGTGTACTTCTTTATTTACCCACTTATTTCAAGTACTATCGCAACAGCTTCGTCTATATACAGACTCAGTATATCACTGCGAATTATGTGGCAGAGCGTAGTTGGCATTGTAGCACATGTTTGGGTTTCTTCCCGTTCCAGTTCCTTATGGAGCGCGGAAAAAAAGCCTGATTACACGTATCTGTACACGCTATAATTAACGTTGCGTTGTTTTTGTGGTCCCTACGGGAGCGAAGCGTGAAAGGCTAAAGCAGAGTCCTAGATTTCTGTCACTTGAAACCTTGTAAGCAGGATTTCGTGAAAAAATTGACGCCTATCTTTAACTGTGTGCCAATTCAGATTTTCCTTGTTTTCCGTGACGCTCTCCCACATGTCAAACACACCTGTTACTGAGGAGCAGGAAAGAGCATTAGTTGCTATATTGGAATCACTGTTAATTTATTCAACAGTGACGCACGTTTTTGCTAATTCAGGGCATCTCCAGATTAGACGATAAATATTGATAAGCAAATTACGGGAATCGATGATAAAACATCCTCAAAAATAAATTGCACTCGTCATGTGCAAGAAAAATAGTACAGGCAAATATATGGCACCGTCTCGTATTGCATACTGTGTATGTGGTTGCAGGATGTAGAACGACGCTATCAGCATGTTTACCATTTGCGGGTTGTACAGGCCCGATCCTGGCTTGTATTCATTGGACCACATTACACGTCACGCAAGGTGGTCTAATGGTAGGCTTTTAATACATGACTTATATTTGCCTCGACAATTTTTCTTGCACACCACGAGGGCAATTTATTTATCTGATGTTCGCCCATAACTTGCTTATCAACATTTATCGGGCAATCTGAAGACACCTCAAACTATGTGAAACGTGCGTCATTGATGAACAGCATTGGAGCCACACCTGTTGGTGTTCCCGTTGCCCTTATTTCAACATGTCGAGCAAACTTCTATAAATCCTACTTGGCATAGATCCTACATACTTGAGTAATATTGTAAGCTAGGACACAGTGGTTTTTTGTAGGCAGTCTCGATTATTGACTGACTGCTTTTTCTTACTTTCCTAGGAGTGAACCGAAGTCGGCAAAATGCTTTGTCTACGACTGAGCCTGTGAGATCATTCCGCTTCGCCACCACCACCACCACCACAACCACCACCACCACCACTCAGATTGGAAATTTGGATATTTGTGGGAAATTCCTGTGGGACTAAACTACTGAGGCCATCGGTCTCTAGGCTTACACACTACTTAATCTAACTTAAACTAACTTACACCAAGGACAACACGCACACACCCATACCCATGCCCGAGGGGGAACTCGAACCTCCGACGGAGGGAGCCGCACGAACCGTGGAAAGGCGTCTTAGACGGCGCGACACTCATAGATTGCACCTTAGGCCTGTTCCCATTGGGTGACTGCTGCCTACAAGGCAGTAAGAAGAGAGATGTATCTGCAATCACGGGATATGTGCGCACAAATGTCGTCAGTTCCTCCAGCCGTTATTTGCAGTAAATGAAGGCTGACATTGCTGCTGCTTCTTTATCCAAGCAGATGTCCGTCTGGTCTCACTAGGCTGAACGGTCACTTTTCCAGATCTACCCCCCCCAGAAACAATCCGAGGACGTATCGTGAATCGATTCCAGGTACCTCCGCACAAAGGTACGGACGCTAACCGATTACGAAGGCTGTCACTGTATTTATAGTCACATAAATTTAAAACACAGGTATTTGTATAAGTCGACTGGTTCCAAACTAGTATTGTAGTTATGGGATAGGCACCACGTACGTTTCCAAAGTCCACAATTTTACATTACATGTCGATATCTGTACCACTTTGAAAACTTATAAAGATGTGACTGGATGACTGTATAGCTATTTTCACACAGTATTTAATAAAAGATACCTGCAGCACCTGGAAAAAAGTCTGAGTTTTCTACACTGATGGAAATAATTCCTACACCATGAATGAGTTGTGCGGCATAAGCCAAAGTTGGTAGGCGTGTTTCTACATGTGGAAGATGGTGTCCATTCAAATGTCGCGCCAGACGCACAAGAGCGGTGCTGGCAGTTCCACTATGAGGATGAAAATCAGGTTTCCTTATATACTCGCCGTAAAGGTCGTAAGCGATAGTTGGCTGTGAGACAGGACGTGGTGAGTTGATGTTAATCACGAATGCCTTTAAGGTGACAAAAAAGCAGTTATCAACACCTCGTTGAGTTTAAACAAGATAATGCGATAAGGCTACAAGAAGCTGATGCTCCTTCTGCGACATTTCAGAAAGACTTCGCGGGAATGATGCCACTGTACAGGATTACTGGAAGCGATGGTCACGAGAATGTACGGTTGCAAAAATGCTGGGCTCCGGACTGCCACATGGTACTATCAGGAGGGAAGACTATCGTGTTCGGCGTATGACTATGTCGCATCGTACTCCATGTCCAGCAGTAACCTGAGCAGCAGAGGCACCACAGTAACACAACGAACTGTCACAAATCGGTTACTTAAAGGACAGATCCGAGCCAGACACCCTGTAGAGTGTATTCCACAGACCCCAAGGCACTGTAATTTGCAACTTCAGTGGTGTCAAGCGAGAGCTAATTGGACGGCAGGGTGGAGGTCTGATGAGTTTTCTGATGAAAGCTGTTCTTTCCTCGGTTCCAGCAGGCCTCGGTGGCCGAGCGGTTCTAGGCGCTTCAGTCCGGAACCACGCGACTGCTACGTTCGCAGGTTCGAATCCTGCCTCGGGCATGGATGTGTGTGATGTCTTTAGGTTAGTTAGGTTTAAGTAGTTCTAAGTTCCAGGGGATGCAGATGTAGATGTAGATGTAGATGACCTCAGATATTAAGTCCCATAGTGCTCAGAGCCATTTGAACCAATTTGAACCTCGGTGCCAGTGGTGGCCGTGTATTGGTTAGAAAGAGGTCAATTGAGGGCCTGCAACAAAACTGTCTGCGTGCTAGACACAATGGACCTACACCTGGAGTCCTATTCTGGGAAACGACTTCGTGTGACAGCAGGAGCACTCTTGTGGTTATCCCATGCACCCTGAATGCAGATTTGTACGTCAGTCTGGTGATACGGCCTATTGAGCGGCCATTCACGAACAGCATTCCAGGTGGTGTTTTCCAGCAGGATAACAACTGCCCGCGTATCGCTGTTGTAATTCAGCATGCTCGACACAATGACGAGATGTTGCCTTGGCCAGCTCGATCACCAGATCTGTCTCCAATCGAGCACATATTGGACATCATCGGACGAAGACTCCAGTGTCATCCAGAAACAGAATTAACCATCCCTATACTCACCGAAGAAGTGCAAGAAGCGTGGAACTCCATCTACAAACTGATATCCGGCACTGCTATAACGCAATGGACGCATGTTTGAAAGCTTGCATCCAACGTTTTGGCAATTACACCGGTTATTAATGTATTAGCAAAAAAATGGCTCTGAGCACTATGGGACTTAACATCTGAGGTCATCAGTCCCCTAGAACTTAGAACTACTTAAACCTAACTAACCTAAGGACATCACACTCATCCATGCCCGAGGCAGGATTCGAACCTGCGACCGTAGTGGACGTGCGGTTTCAGACTGAAGCGCCTAGAACCACTCGGCCGCACCGGCCGGCCATGTATTAGCATTTCATATTTGCAACGGCTTATCTCGAGCTTAAATTAACCTGTAATCTTGCAATGTTAATCACTTAAATATGTTACATAGACAAATGTATTCTCGAAATTTCATTAGTCTACATTAATTTTTTTTTTTTTGTGTTGCAATTTTTTCCGTCAGTGTGTTAATATTGTCTGGCATATCAATGGTATATGAAATAAACTGCAGTGGTACCAAGACAATTCCCTGGGACACGCCCCAAGTTACTTCATCAGTTGCCGATATATTTCCATCCGATGTAACATACTGCGTGCTCTGTACCAAGAGATCCTCAGTTCTTCACGAAATCTATTTTATGCCTCATGTGATAGTGCTTTTGTTAATTAATATTGGTGTACTACCGAGTCAAATGGCTTTCGGAAGTCAATGTACACCCCATTCACGTGGTTGCTTCAAATCATGGCTTTTACGATGTTATGTGAGAATAGCGCATGATCGATGTTTTCAGAATCAGTTCTGGTTGGTACGAAAATGGAGAAGGTTTTTAATTGATCATAAGGAAAAAAGTAAGAACGAAATATAAACAAAAACAACAGCAGGCTGATATACAGAATGAAGAAACAATTATGCTACTGTTTTTACGCTGCTACACAATGCAGCAACGCGCAGCAGCTACTGCGTTTTGGTTCTCTAGCATCAGTTCACTTTGTGTGCAAGATAAGGAGCATTCTGCGCACTGGAGCATGTGGGAGGCCCTCTTTTCTTCTAGACAGTCAAGGTAGCTGATTCCGTAGGAAGACTCTGCCTTCTCAGAAGATTCCTTGATCTGCCAACACCTGCACACAGCCAGTCAGTGACTTCCATGTAGGCGATGGTTCTTAACGCTCGTGTGACGCCCTTCCTTGCACTGGCGTCTGGACTTCTGGATTACTACCACATCTACTATATGGATCTATAGCGTGCTGGAGCAGCCATTCCTAGATCTGAATTGCACACGTGGACAATAGTGGCTCCGGATTCTTCCCAACCACGAGTCTGTAGCCTAACTGCCCTCAACCTTCGGCTTACAGCCTTCTTTATATTCTCACTTGAGTGCATCCTTTTAGTATAAGCAGGCCTTATGGTTCTGGGAAGAAAACGACTTTGACGATTCCTAGCACTAACCGAACTAGCACTCTTTCCTGGTCTGTTAGTCGGGCATAAAAAGCAGCAGAACCACTTCACCCTCTGCTCAGAAAACAGCAGTACAGATTGGTACTTAATTACAGTCGCGTTGCCATACAGAGCGATAAGAAGGGAGGTGGCCAAAGCCGCTGCACATAAAACTAAAGTTTTGGAAACTACAAACCATACCACAACGAAAGTTTTATTTGCCAAACGGATTAGCATCATTAGTGCATCTGCTCGATTAGAATTAATGGTTTATTTATTTGAAGTGTACGAGCCCTGTATGCGTTGCGAAACATCCAGTGTCACAAATTGACATCGGCTGTTCCGCACTGGTAATATGATTACTTGTCTACATTTTTCTGTCTTTATGTTCGCTATTAGTGTTCAAAGCAATTCTGATCGCGCTGCGAGTTCTTATTTGTTGCAATGTTCGTGCTGTAACTACTCTGCTGGCTATTAAATTTGGTGCCTCAGAAAGAACAGCAGATAATGAGATAGTAGAGAGAATTCTCGGTTAAATTAGTTTGTGCTTTGGAGGTATATAGGGAGGTGAATTTAGTACACACAGCGGGCACTTATAGCACCAACTATGACTCTAACGTGGCTGAGTATCGGGTCGAACTGAGCTCATGTGAGAGAAGTGCATCGTTAGGAGTGTCCGAGGGAAGTGTTATAGGGCCGTTGTTATTATCTGCATACATAAATGATGCGACTTAAAAGGTGAGCAAGAATTTACAGCTGTTTGCAGATGACGCTATGGTGTACGGGAAGGTGTCGTGATTGAGTCACTGTAGCAGGATACAAAGTGACTTAGACAAAATTTCTAGTTGGTGTTGCTCTAAATATACAAAAATGTAAATTAATGCGAATGAGCAGGAGGAACAATCTTGTAACGTTCGAACAGAGAACTAGTACGGTGCTGCTTGACAGTCACGTCCATTAAATGTGTATACGGAACGTTGCAAAGTGACATGAAATAGAATGAGCACGTCAGATTGGTAGTAGGTAAGGCGAATGCTCCACTTCGTTTTATTGTGAGACTTATGGGAAAGTATGTCTCGTCTATGAAGGAGACGGCGTATGGAATGCTAGTGCGACCCAGTCTTGAGTACTGTTCGAGTGCTTGGGATCCCAATCAGTATCGATTAAAGGGTGACATCTAAGCATTTCAGAGGAGAGCTGCTAGATTTGTTATCGGTTTTGTTTCTGTCCGCACGCAAGTATTACGGAGATGCTTCGTGAATTCGAAAGGGGCTCCTTGGAGGGAAGACGGTGCTCTTTTAGCGGAAATTTAGAGAACCGACATTTTAGGCCGACTGCAGAACGACTCTACTGCCGCGGACGTAAATTTCGCAAAAGGACCACGAACAGAAGATGCGAGATATTAGGGCGTGTAAGAAGCGTATAGACTGTCGTTCTCCCCTCGCCCTACTAACGAGTGGAACACCAAGGCAATGATTAGTACTGGTACAATGTACCCTCCGACACAAACCGTACGGTGACTTGCGGAGCATGTACATAGATGTAGAAATGGACCCAATGGGATTCCATTCCACCACTCCAGTTGCTGGCACCGTATGATAATTACGAAAGCAATTTGGCAACGTTCGTTCTCCTAGAAGTGTCTGCACAGGGATACCTTCATCATGATACTGTAGACGGAACCAGCACTTGCCTGAAAAGACAAAGTGTAGTCTCTTCTGCGTCCACTGTTGTCATTGGGCGTTTCACAGTCAGCGCACCTGTTTCAGCTGTCACGTCGATGGAAGCCGCAATAGTGATCGACTTGGTAAGAGTTCGTGGTGCTCCAGCGGTCGACTCACTGTCGCTGTGGATACCTGACTCGCTGAAGACGAGCCCATTTCCTGGCTCAAGATACGAGAAGTGTGTGTAGGATCATGAACGAACAGTATATCTGTGCTCACGGCCGCTAGCCACTTGAGGCTGTTAGTATCCTACGTGTTGAGTACAGCCCTGCTGAACTCATCGGTTTCTCATTCGCTAGACTGTCTTCGGATCCCGAACTGCACGAAAACCAGTGTCGTGGAACGACAAACCTCAGTCTCGATAGGTTACTATCCTGCCGCTGTCGAATTCCGACAAGTTCTGGCTAGACATGACTCCTTCTTACGCATACAATTAACAATCAAATGCAGCTTTCGTATGAGAAAACTGCTGCGTAATGTTTCCTTATATAAAGTGTCTGTTTTAACTTGAGGTAACTAAATGTCTCGAAAACTACGCATCATAGGTTCAAATGGTTCAAATGGCTCTGAGCACTATGGGACTTAACTTCTTAGGTCATCAGTCCCCTAGAACTTAGAACTACTTAAACCTAACTAACCTAAGGACATCACAACCAATCATGCCCGAGGCAGGATGCGAACCTGCGACCGTAGCAGTCGCGCGGTTCCAGACTGTAGCGCCTAGAACCGCTCGGCCATATGCATCGTAGGAAAAAGATGTCCTACGTCAAAAGTTATTGTTAGCAAATGGGACATATGTCTGCATTACAACTCGCTATCTCCTAACCAAGCCTCCTGCGTGTGCGGGATCAACTTTGTATTTGGATTCTATCCCAAACATACGTACGGTTTACTCCAACCACTGCCTTCAACTGGTGGTGGATCTCGCTGCATTCGACAAATATCATGTGTGCTATTTTTGCAATTAAGAACCGACGTATTATATTCTACAGTTCATTTACGATGTAATTGTAAACCTTTGTGTTCTGAGATTGACATTTATGTCAGAATTTACATTAGTGTTCCAAATTTGATTGTACTGTTAAGTGTGTTTGCCCGTTTCAACGTCTGATTAGAAACTACATTTAGCGTGGATGTAATAAATTTGTGTTCCCATCGGGATGCTTGATTTCGGTGAGTCCCCTTGCCTCTCACCACGGTGAGTCTGCATGTCAGGTGCATCTGCCACTATCATTTCACAGACATTTTCACTTATTACATTGATTGTGGTTTGTATTCCGCCGGTAGCCGCGTAACGGCTAGCGCGAGAGTTACAGCGGTTGGATGGAAACACACACCGAGATCAGTCACCCTGATGGCGGGACTCGAGTGTGACCCATTGTAGTCAAGCATTCCGATGATTTGAGATCTCACCACAATCAACCCTGCAGGGGGAAGAGCACCACATTACCAAAGAGGTACCCTATTTACCAGAAATGTCGATGTCTAGCCGTATTATTTGTAACATATAATCAATTCTGCAGCACTCAAGTAACGTGTGAACATCAGTATAACCGTCAAAACGCTATGGTTTACAGTCACGTCGTAAATGAAATGTAGAATCATATGCCTGCTCTTATTTTGCTTGCGCCTTTGTCCCGCAGTCGTCGCAGGGTTGTCGTGGTGAAGAACGCATCTGGCACAGTTAACTGAAGGGGTGGACAGATGCCCTTCCTGCCGCCATCTGCTATCACCCAGGATGGAATCAGCGTACCCCAGCTGTCTGCATCTAATGTAAACCATGAAATAGTGTTAACGTGTTTCAGGTGTCTGCGAGTCAGGTAACTGAGACAGGACGTGGGGACCAGCCCGGTATTCACATAGTGGGATGTGGAAAACCGCCTAAAAACCACATCCAGGCTGGCTGGCACACCGGCCCTCGACGTAAATCCGCCGTGCGGATTCGATCTGGGACCGGCGCGCCTACCCGAGTTCAGGAAGCAGGGCATTAGCGCTCTCGGCTAACCTGGTGGGTGAAATCTAGAATCATCTACGTAGGTTCTTAATCGCAAAATCGGCACACATGATATTTTTCGGTTACAGCGCCATCTACCACGAGTGGAAAACAACGGTTTCAGTAAACCGTACGTATTTTTGAAGTAGAATGCGAATATGCAGTAAAAATGTGGTGTTCCGCCTTGAAAATACAATGTTGACCATGCCCATTGCAGGAATGGCTGATTAGGAAGTGGTAGAGGTGACCGGTTGTACTCGTAGCACAGACAGATGTCTCCTTTACTACTATTAACTTTTCGCCTGGAACATTTTGGTCGTACGACGCGTCATTTTCGAGAAATATAGCTGTCTCGAGATGAAACGTGCACCCTGTATACATAATGTAAATGGCATTACTCCAGACTGCTTTGTGAGCTTGTACTGAAATGCCAATCGTATCCATATCCAAGCATGTAGTACACGTCATGTCAACTTGATGTTTGTCCAAACCGCTGTCATGGTGTTGCAGTTTTAACGCTAAGCGGTGTTCAAATGGTTCAAATGGCTCTGAGCACTATGAGACTCAACATCTTAGGTCATAAGTCCCCTAGAACTTAGGACTACTTAAACCTAACTAACCTAAGGACATCACACACACCCATGCCCGAGGCAGGATTCGAACCTGCGACCGTAGCAGTCCCGCGGTTCCGGACTGCAGCGCCAGAACCGCTAGACCACCGCGGCCGGCTGCTAAGCGGTGTGCTTTAACTTCTACTGAGCCACTTTTCCAGCGTATTTACTTTACTACAGTTCTGCCTTACTTTCTTCCGTCGTGACAAACCTGTTACCGATATTGCTTCTCTTAAATTCATCACCTTAATTCATGGCATGTTTCTGGATACAGTTTCATTTGTATTTGATTCTTGTGTACTGATTCAAATATTATTATGCTTCAAGTACCTGCGTCAGTTGGTTTCGTAAAGTTTCAACAGAGTTTTGGTCAAAAAATGACGAGTTGCAACATAATCGCAGCGAAAACGAAATGATCCTGGAATGGACTTTTTTATATTCGTCACATCCACGGACCGCAATATTTCATCTCATGTTATTAATTTTTGTCTGTGCTAGCAATCTTCACATTTGAGTACTAACAATTTTTCAATCGAATCGAGCCAACAGATGACTTACTACTTTAATTGTAGCGTATTTACGTATGTTGAATTGTTGATGAAAACTGTGTATCGGACCGAGACTCGAACTCGGGATCTTTGCCTTTCACGGGCAGGTCTTCTACCACTGAGCTGCCCAATCACGACTGACGGCCCGTCATCACAGCCGTAATTCTGCCGGTACTTCGTCTCCTACTTTCCAAATTCCGCTGCAGAGTGAAAGATCATTCAGAACCATCTTAGACAGAAATTAAGAAAGTGATGTTAAATATTGTCGCTAGTAACTGGAATAAATATCAAAATAATGAAGTACAGACCACTGATCATGAATTTGTATCAGCACATCTCTCCATGCTGACAGAAATATAATGGTCAAGAATCTTCCGTTAACTGTTTAAGTGAACCACCTACTCTTTCATTTAGCAACTTTTGCTATTGGAAAGCTGTGTTTTTTTTTCACGTTTGAGATGTAAGTATCACGTGGAATACAACTGAAATGATTTTATCTGTTTAACGGAGACTGAAGATAAACCAAAGTATGCCGTGGAAAAAAAAAATATTCTGACTAAAAGAGTCGTAACAGTAATTATGTCGATATAAAAATAAGCTAAGGCATGTGGCAATGTCACCTATGCGTGACTGAAAAGACGAGTGACCATTGCTTGGTCCCCAGCCAAGGGCCGGCCGATGTGGTCATGCGGTTCTTGGCGCGACAGTCTGGAACCGCGCGGCCGCTACGGTCGCAGGTTCGAATCCTGCCTCGGGCATGTATGTGTGTGATGTCCTTAGGTTAGTTAGGTTTAAGTAGTTCTAAGTTCTAGGGGACTGATGACCTAAGATGTTGAGTCACATAGTGCTCAGAGCCATTTGAACCATTTTTGAACCAGCCAAGGTGTCTTTGGACTGCGGTTTCGTGGCTGTTAATGGCGACTTCGCAGAGCGGAGCCAGTTCAGCCAATGCATCTCCTTGAAGTACTTCCTTGGTTATCCTCGAAGTGTTAGCAATACTGTGTTCTAAATCTTACACCAAAGAAGTAGCTTGGGCAATACTGACAATATTGAAGCCGTCTCTTCCGTGTGGTAGTCGGACGCTTCGGCCACACAGACACGAAAGCGGAAACAAATTACTGATTACATCCTTCAAAGTTGTTTATCAATAATTTTACTATATCTCTCCGAATGTTAAAAGATAATACGCTAACAGAAGTTGGAGAGTGTTACGCCATGAAACACCAGGCTGAAATTTTTTTAAACATTGCGGCGTTTGCCGGATGTCTGGTAGGCTAAATTTGGATTTTTTTTTCTTTTCCTCTCCCGGTGGTTGTGAGTGTGGGTGTGGACACGAACGTGGGTGTGTGCGGGTGCTTTTACCTATTTCTGTCGCCTATTTTGGCGCCATACTGATATGGTAACAATTGAAGGTAAACAGGGTCTGTACACACAACTGCGTTTTGTAGAGTAAAAACTCTTATTTACGAGGGTATACCGAAAAATGTGTTTGGTGTTTGTGTGTGCATTTCAATAACACATGAAACTGCAGATGAAATAGTAGTTCGAAACCATCCGTAAGTAATCGCATAACGAAATTAGGTTTAGACACCAAGTAATTTGTTAATTCGCCAACCAAACTCACAGTAACTTTACATAATTGCAGATGATAAGCTACTCGTGTTCTACAGAACCCTTAATGTTAAAAAATGAAGGTAATGACAAGGACGGACAAAAGCTGTTTTTAGGACTAATTTCTGTAAAATAATTATTACTTAAAATTCTTTTACATTTTACATAGATCAATAAATTATACTATGACGATGATACAAAGGCGCTGAAAGATATTAGGGTTCATATAAAGAAACATGTGCTTTCATAACAGTCGGACCTGATACCTCGCAATTTTGTCTGCAAAACCGTGAAACAATAGCTGAAAAAGAAAATGAAAAATAATCTATGGAGAGGTTCATGCCATAACGGTTGGGAGTGGAAGAGGGAGAGAAGATGCTAGTTGTGGTGCGAGGTACCCTCCGCCACGCACCGTATGGTGGATTGCGGAGTATGTATGTAGATGTAGTAGATGTAGATGTAAAATCTTAAACTTTCATTCCACTCGGAAGTGATGTCCAATATCAACACTGAGGCGTGACTCCTCTTGGACAGGAATATACTATTTTTCGTTGTGGTATGGGACCAAATCGTCTCCGAATGTCATCTTCAAGAACTTCTTGCCATGCCTAAAACACGTGTTACGTTAGTTCATGAAGACTGGTTGCTGGAGCCTGCTATGAAAGAAAATATCTTCGAATCGCATCTGTGGGTGATGTATCAGGGGACTGAGCATACCGTTAAAGACTGCATACATTTCTCAAGGCGTTTGTCGTCTACATCTACATCTACATCTACATGATTACTCTGCAATTCACATTTAAGTGCTTGGCAGAGGGTTCATCGAACCACAATCATACTATCTCCCTACCATTCCACTCCCGATCAGCGCGCGGGAAAAACGAACACCTAAACCTTTCTGTTCGAGCTCTGATTTCTCTTATTTTATTTTGATGATCATTCCTACCTATGTAGGTTGGGCTCAACAAAACATTTTCGCATTCGGAAGAGAAAGTTGGTGACAGAAATTTCGTAAATAGATCTCGCCGCGACGAAAAACGTCTTTGCTTTAATGACTTCCATCCCAACTCGCGTATCATATCTGCCACACTCTCTCCCCTATTACGTGATAATACAAAACGAGCTGCCCTTTTCTGCACCCTTTCGATGTCCGCCGTCAATCCCACCTGGTAAGGATCCCACACCGCGCAGCAATATTCTAACAGAGGACGAACGAGTGTAGTGTAAGCTGTCTCTTTAGTGGACTTGTTGCACCTTCTAAGTGTCCTGCCAATGAAACGCAACCTTTGGCTCGCCTTCCCCACAATATTATCTATGTGGTATTTCCAACTGAAGTTGTTCGTAATTTTTACACCCAAGTACTTAGTTGAATTGATAGCCTTGAGAATTGTACTATTTATTGAGTAATCGAATTCCAACGGATTTCTTTTGGAACTCATGTGGATCACCTCACACTTTTCGTTATTTAGCGTCAACTGCCACCTACCACACCATATAGCAATCTTTTCTAAATCGCTTTGCAACTGATACTGGTCTTCGGATGACATAACTAGACGGTAAATTACAGCATCATCTGCGAACAACCTAAGGGAACTGCTCAGATTGTCACCCAGGTCATTTATATAGATCAGGAACAGCGGAGGTCCCAGGACGCTTCCCTGGGGAACACCTGATATCACTTCAGTTTTACTCGATGATTTGCCGTCTTGACTGACCCATTATCGCCCAGTTCCAACTACTAAGGATAGAAATTTCAAACTTGGAGATTTTGTTGGTCTTACAGTGCAGGAATCATTGAAGAAGGGATTTTTCGAAATAGGCTGTTAAGCCAATTATGAAGCTAGACCTACGAAAATTAGTATTTGATTCCACGGTCAGAAACAAAACGTGTTTCAGTGTTTTTGGAAACTGAATCCCTAAGTGGGTGAAATATGAGATGAAATTTTTTATTAAAATATGTCGTTATATTAAAACATTTTTAAGACTAAATCTATGAAAACTGATAATCGACTTCTCGGTTAAAAATGAATAAATATGTGTGAGGGAATGAAAGTTTCTTTGAAGGTATCACCACAAGGACTTAAAAGTCAGGATATACGTCTCGATCTAGATGGATGCTGTGCAAATCACACTTAAGTGTCTGGCGCAGGGTTCATCGAACCATCTTCACAATAAATTTCTATTATTCGAAACTCGAACAGCGCGTGGAAAAAACGAACACCTATATCTTTCCATGCGAGCTCTGATTCCCCTTATTTTATTATGATGATAGTTTCTCCCTATTTAAGTCGGCGACAACAAAATATTTTCACATTCGTAGGAGTAAATTGGTGACTGAAATTTCATGACTAGATCCCGCCGCAGGTACAAAAACATGTGTTTTAATTATGTCACCACAGTTCTTGTATCATGTCAATGACACACTCTCTCCTTTTCTCGATAGTACAAAACCGCTGCTCTTCCTTGAACTTTCTCGATGTACTCCGTTAATCCTGTTAGGTAAGGATCCCACACCGCGAACAGTACTCCACAAAAGGACGGAAAAGCGTGGTGTAGGCAGCTGCATCTTCTAAATGTTCTGCCAATAAAACGCTGTCTTTGGTTCGGATTCCCCAAAACATTTTCTGTGTGTTCTTTCCAGTTTCAGTTGTTCGTAATTGCAATTCCTAGGTATGTAGTTGAATTTACGGCCTTTAGATTTGACTGTTGCATGTTGTAACTCATGTGGATGAACTCGCACTTTTCATTAATTACTGTCAACTGCCAATTTTCGCACCATACTGATTTCTTTTCTAAATACTTTTGCAATTAGTTTTGATTTTATTTTCACTTTACTAGACGATAAACGACAGCATCATCTGTAGACAACCTAAATCGTTTATATAGATAACGAAAATCAGAGGGCCTATAACACTACCTTGGGGAACGCTAGATATCACTTCAGTTTTACTCCATGACTTTCTGTCAGTTACTACGAACTGTGATCTCTCTGACAGGAAATCACGAATCCAATCACGTAACTGAGAGGTATTTCATAAGCACGCAGTTTGACTACAAGTCGCTTGTGAGGTACAGTGTCAAAAGCGTATTAGAAACCTAGACACACGGAATCAATTTGAAATCCCTTGTCAGTAGCATTCAGCACTTCGTGTGAGCAAAGAGCTGGATGTGTTTCTTAGAACGGTGTTTCCTAAATCCGTGTGGACTGTGTGTCAATAGACTGTTCTCTTCGAAGTAATTCAAAATGTTCGAGAACAATATATGTTCCAAAATCCTGCTCCATATCGACGTTAATCATACGGGACTGTAATTTAGTGGAGTTCTCCTACTGCCCATCTTAAATATTGATGTGACCAGTGCAATTTTACAGTATTTGGGTATGGATATTTCGTCGAGCGAGCGGTTGAATGCGACCGTTAAGTATGGAGCTATTGGATCAGCGTACTCTGAAAGGAACCTAATTGGTATACAGTATGGACCGGAAACTTGCTTTTATTAAGTGATTTAAGTTGCTTCACTTCTCTGAGGATATCTACTTCTAAGTTACTCATGTTGGCAGCCGTTCTTGGTTCGAATCATGGAGTATTTACTTGGTCTTCTTTGGTGAAGTAATTTCAGTAGATTGTATTTAGTGACTCTGCTTTGGCAGCACTGTCATCGATAGTATTTCATTGCAGTCGTGGAGAGAAGCCATTGACTGTGTCTTGCTGCAAGCATATTTCACACACGACCAGAATCTCTTTGGATTTTCTGCCAGGTTTCGAGACAAAGTTTCATTGTGTAAACTATTATAAGCATTTCGCACTGAAGTCCGCGCTAAATTTCGAGCTTCTGTAAAATGTCGCCAATCTTGGAGATTTTGCCTTTGTTTGAATTTGGCATGCTTTTTCTTTGTTTCTGTGACAGTATTCTGACACACTTTTTGTTCCAAGGCAGATCAGCTCCGTCGTTTGTTAATTTTATTGGTGTGCGTCTCTCAGTTTCTATCGATATTGCTTCTCTGAATTCAAGCCACATCTGGTCTACGCTTACATTGTTAGTTTGGAAGGAGTGGAAATTATCTCAGAAGGGCATCAACCGAATTTTTATCTACGTTTTTGAATAGGTATGACTTTCATTTATTTTTGGAATATTTTGGAGTTAATATATCCAATCTCGCTACGACAACCTTGTGTTGATGTGTTCACTAATCCCCTGTATCTATTTTGATGCTCGTTATTAGCTCAGGATTATTTGTGCTAAGAGTTTAAGTGCGTTTTTGCAAACAGTTGATATTCGAGTGAGCTCATGAACTAACTGTTCGAAATAATTTTCAGAGGCTGCGTTTTGCACAGTTTCAGATAATGTTTTATGCGTACCTCCGAATTTAAACATGTGTTTAAGCCAGCATATCGAGGGTAAAATGGAATCACCACCATCTGTAACTGTATGAGTCGGGTACATGTTAGAAATTAGACTCAAGTTTTCTTTGAACATTTCAACAATTGTATCATCTGAGTAGGGATGTCGTTAAAAGGATCCAATTATAATGTTATTGCCGTTGCCAAGAATGGCCTCTACCCTTACTTTCCCACTCGATCTACTTCAATTTTGCTAGAAGATAAACTACTTTGAACAGCAACAAACATGCCATCGCAATCTGCCCTCAGCCTATCGTTTCTGAACGTCGTTAGGTCCTACGCAAAAATTTCGGCTGAACTTACCTCCGGCTTTAGCCAGCTTTCAGTGCCTATAACGATTTGAGCATCGGTGCTTTCTATCAGCGCTTGTAGCTCTACTACCTTTCCTACACAGTTGCGAAAACCACAACTCTTTTACCGATGTTTCCTGAACCTACGTCCTTCCTGCGTTCGACCCGCAGCCTTTGAGAATGAAGCTCTTTTTGTATTTCCCCGAGCCCCTTTAACCTAACAAGCCGCCCAGTCCACAACACACAGCCCCTGTTACCCGCGTAGCCGCCTCCTGCATGTAGTTGACGTAAGATCAACTAAAACCTACGACACCAGCTACCACAATCGCTTGTTGGTCAGAAGTACATCAGGAATGGCCTTAATCAGCGTGAAAACCTATGAAGGTGAGGCAATTTGTGAACTAAATCAAAGAAATGTATTTAACAATCAGCACGACATATCAGCTCCGTCAGAATTTCGTCGAAAAAGAAACAGGGCTTAATACACTGATTTTTCAGTGGGCCTAATATGCGTTTATAAAAATTATTTTTGTTGCAGTCAGTTGAGAGGCACCCACATGCCTTGCTCATACTGCGGCATCAAGCAGTCAGGCCTGCAAGATGGGTGGTCTGCCAAGCGAGTGGATTCATTCTGATTTCTCGCAAAACATCAATGACTGATAATGAGCTCTAGTACCCACAATTAAGCTACAACTTACTCTTCAGTTTGAATATTACGCAACGAAAACGGATAACGCACATTTGACTATTGGGAATTTACACAACTCTGATTGTTCACTACGCTCTGGCAATACCACATTTTCTTTCTTACCCAACGGCTTAGATCAACACGTGGCCATCGCACTGAATATGAATGGCGCACACATTATAAATCCTGGTTATCGTGACTACACACTACTCGAAGAACAAGGCGATCAATCTTTTTTATTCCGATAAACTCTATTATGATTCAAAGATAACCTAAACACACAATTACATTTTATACAACAACTACACATGAGAAACTCCGCCCAATGGGCATGGCTTTACATTGGTGATTCTCTATCTTATGGTCTCGTAATTATCTAACGCTACAGTGCACTTTCTGGATAGGATGGTGGATCTTATGCTATATCTCACATTTCGACTGTCACACCCATCATCAGGAAAATTTACTCCAGACCGAGCGCTACAAAAAGGAACATGCGTAACTCACTGCCTCTGAACCTATCTTGCTACTCTCCCATGCAAACCACACATACTTAAATTACATGAAATACATCACACTGGCAACATAGAATACAACACAAAGAATAGTCTCAGCGTTAGAATCACTTCACTTTCAGCTTTCCCAATTCAATTACTATTCAACCCAGTTTCACACGACACTGCCCCACTTCGTAACTTTTCTTTCCTACTACGAACTCTGGAGGATATATGCACGTCTTCCTGTGCAATGCAAGCCAAGTGGCGTTGCAGGATAGACCTGCACACCTAAGACAGGTCCTACCAACACAAGATCCAGCACCAGAGTGCTGAAACATAGCCGTTCTTCAGGTCATCTCGCACCTCCCTCAAGGTGGGGGAGCACCATGATACCGTATTGGCCAGCCACCTTTGAGGCGCTCAAAGCTCAGGTAAATTTCATCTCTTTGGTTCCACCAAAGGTGACCAAAGGACCGTCTCAAAGATGATCATATATTGCACATTCACTATCTGTGGTTAGCAGACGACCATACATTCATTCATTTCGCAGATCTCACCAAATTGGATGTAGGTATTTATTTTGTGGGAGTGCACATGTGATCAATTAAATAAATAAATTGTCCTTCTTTCCTACACTGGTATCTGGCTTCGGTGTATTAAGTGAAATTGAGTTATTATTACAAAAAATATGTTGTTCTGACAAGAATAACGAAGAATGTTGTACCTAGTTTCAATGTCAGGCGGTACTGTACCCTTTCACTGTTCACAATTCGAACACAGCAGCGGGCGCTAATAGATAGTGCCAAATATTTCTGAGGATCTGACGAGGTGAACAGTAACGCCTCTTCGCTCCGAGTATGTTGGTTGAGGCACGCCACATGCTGCAGAACGTTATACAACTCCGACGGGGTATTCCGTTACGGAATTACCGGCAGGGGAGACGTAGCGCCCTACATTCGAGGAGCAGCAACGCTCGCCGCAGCGCCACGAGCATTCCGCATCGCTGGGGTGAGGTGGGGGGTGTGCCGTGCGGGCCTCCGCACCAGGCCGGCCATCAGGAGATTTCCCTGGGCGGCCGCACACCAGCCGACAGCCCCGGGCGGGCAGCGAACAGCGCCCCGCGGGCGCACTAGCGCCACTCGCCTCCACACGCGCTCGGCCCCGAGCAGATCTTCACGCTGCCACGCCGTTCTCATTTCGCTGTTCCTCGTCAACGGTGCGAGAATCTCCAACTATTTTGCTTCTTCAGTGGAGCAGGCGTCAACTGACACTCGATAAAATCCTTCTTTTGTTTTGTATCACACTACTCTACTAAAGGTGTAGCAGCATCAGTCCGCAAATACAGAATAACAATTTATTATTTCTTCATAAACATAGACGAATACAGACAAGCAGGGTTGACCAATATCGTCTCACACCTGAAACAGTTGAATTTTCTGTTGACATTTTCGTCAGCCCTATGTTCCAGCCTTCGGTGCCCTTGTGTACTGCGCACGATCTGTTGTCTCTTTCCTGCTACTTGCGATGACGTCACGGGCAGCCTGACCGCTCTCGGGGCCGCACGTAGCTCGAAAGAAATACCTCAGACATGAACCCAACAACGGTAGACTACGAAATAGTTCCAAAAACATCTCCTTAACAAGAAACTCTAATTCTCAACTGATTGTGCTAGTTCATTTGTTCGAAGCTACACAACATGGATATAGAATCAACAAATGTAAGGCAGACTTTATGCCCGTACAACCGTCATTCTTGATTCATGGCAAATATTTTCAACAATGAAAAAAAATTGGTTCAAATGGCTCTGAGCACTATGGGACTTAACATCTGAGGTCATCAGTCCCCTAGAACTCAGAACTACTTAAACCTAACTAACCTAAGGACATCTCTCACATCCATGCCCGAGACAGGATTAGAACCTGCGACCGTAGCAGTCAGGCGGTTCCAAACTGTGGCTCCTAGAACCGCTCGACCACCGCGGCCGGCTTGCAACAGGGGTTTAAGTCTTGTACATATTCCGGTAAATATAGCCGTGTCTTTCAGCTTCTCAAATTTCTGTCACGATCTCTTGTACAGTAGTTTAAACGATAGAAATTCTTTACCAAAAAAACACCCAGTTCTCTTGCTTCTGTCCCAAGCATTTTTAAGCACTATTGTCCCGCCATCATTGCAAGTGTTTCATATTAGGTTTATCGCATATTTCTGTTAGTTTAAGGTATCTAATTTACACTCAGGTGACGACAGTCGCAGGATACCTCCAAATGTTGTGTCGAACCTGCGGTTGCAAGCGTAGTGCATAAGCTCGACGTTCATGGACGCAACAAGTCTTTGGAAATCCCCTGCATAGTTGTTCAGCCATGCTCCCTCTATAGCCGTCCGTAAATGCGAAAATGTTGTTGGTGCATTGTTTTGTGCATGAACTGATCCCTCGATTATGTACCACAAATGTTGGATGGGATTCATGTCGGACGATCAGAATGGCTATATCAGTCGTTCGAATTGTCCATAATATTCTTCAAACCAATCGTGAACAACTGTGGACAGCTGACATAGTGCTTTCTCATCCATAAAAATTCCACCGTTTTTTGCTAACGTGAAGTCCATGAATAGCTGCAAATTGTCTCCAAGGAGCCGAGCATAGCTGGTTCCAGTCATTGATCAGTTCATTCCATGTAAACACAGGCCACACCTTTATGGAGCCGCCGCCAGCTTGCACAGTGCCTTGTTGAGAACTTGGGTCCATGGCTCTGCGGCGTCTGCGCCACAACCACTATCAGCTCTTACCAAATGAAACGCACGGACAACTCTACGCAAGCGATGCTGCTCTCTGTCGTTAAGTGAAGGGCGTTGGTCACTGAGTTGTCCGTGGTCAGAGGTGATGCCTGAAGTATGATACTCTCGGCAGACTCTTGATACCGTGGATCTAGGAATACTGAATACCATATCGATTTCCGGTATGGAATGTCGCATGCGAAGAGTTGCAACTAGCATTCCATCTTCAGGGCCTGTTAATTCCCGTCGTGAGGCCACAATCACGTCGGAAACCTTTTGACATGAATCACCTGAGTACAAATGACAGCTCCGCCAATGTACTGTCCTCTTATACCTTGAGTACACGATACTTCTACCATCTGTATACGTGCAAATCGCTATCCCATGATTTCTGTCACAACAGCATAATCGAAAGAGCAGAAATATTTTTCTTTGCTGACGATACAGGCATTAAAATCAAGTATCTTGCAAACAACATTTATTGAATATTAATCATTATTAGTTTTTCCATGTTCAGGCAGTGCTGCTGTCCCGCAACAGTTAGCGAAAGGAGACTCCATTTGCTGATATATGTAATTTATTTAAGTTCGTTAACAGTTTCAAGCCACACACACAAGAACATTTTCAAGTGGATGTGAAACTGCTATTGTTTTTGCATAACACACAGGCTGATAAGAGACGTGAAGCATCCAGAAGACATGGTCAAATGTCAACGTAATTTCGTAAACGTACATTCCAGTATTAGATTTCAAATTGTTTGTGACAGAACGGCGAGAAAGCGCATTAGTGATGTTCGTGTTCAGTGTTGTTACCAGGCCTGGAAACGTATAAAAGAGGCGTCAACAGCGTCGGATGTTGAGTGATCACTGTGTAGGACACGAAGACAACGTGTACCCGTGTGAGACGGCGTTATCAGCACCTGCCAGAGGAGCTTCATTGTCGATATCCGTTCGACCAATAATATCCAGTTTCGTGTAGGATCCGAGTGTGGTAGGGGTCCAATGTTCACTGGAAGGGAACATAAGGCCAGGCGTTCTCGTCGTCAGGGTTCCATTCTACCGTACCTGATCAGATCATTACAAGTGGGGTGCGGGGGGGGGGGGGGACGTCGTATTATGCATCAAGCACATCAGAGTCCCTTGACTTCTGCACCTGCCATCCGAGAACATATAATGGAGTCCTTGCCACATACTGTGTCATCCCGCACCATTGATCGAAGACTACCAGCAGCCGTCCGATGAGTGGGCTGCTGTTAACTCCACAACACAAACGGCTGCCTTTTAAGCGGTACTGTGACCAGGAAGCGTAGATTGCTGATGAATGGCATCGCGTTGTGTTCAGCCACCAATATCAGTTCTGTGTTACTCCAAATGATCATAGTCGGCGAGTACGGTGATGACCTGGGGAGAAGTTCTATTCTTCCAGTGCTGTCTAGAGGCCCAGCGATGTTACTCCCTGCGTTATTGTGTGGGGAGTCTTCGGCTATGGCATCAGGTCACTGCTAATAGTAACTGAAGGGAGCTCAGACTCCTTAACGGCATGCCACAGAGTTTCTGCATCCCCATGTCCTCTTTCTCGTGAGCCATTATCGAGGACACATTTTTCAACAGGACAATGCTCGTCCGCACACTGCACTTGCCTCTATGACTGGTCTACGTTATGTTGAGGGGCTCCAGTGTACCATAAAAGCCAGAGGCCTGCAACATCATACTTATAAGTGGGTTCATACTTCCAAGTTCTTTATATAGGATGAGTCACTAACTTTTGTTACCTAGAATAACTCCGAATGTGTGATAGTAGTTGAGGAGTATGTGGGACAAATGTTGCATGGGACAACGGGGGTCATAATATGACGTTGGTTTTTGTTGCTATGTTGCGTCGCGTCAGAGATACGAAGATCAACTTTGGTTTTTTAAATGGGATGCTATAGTTTTGTACTAATTTTCTGATAGCAGCTTTCGAGACGAATCCAATTATGTGTAACAGTAAGATCTTTGAAGGTTAACGAAGGTCAAAACGGTGGCACGACCGTCCATTTAAAGAAGCAGTTCGAAGTGATGTACATTTCCAGAATGAGATTTTCACTCTGCAGCGGAGTGTGCGCTGATATGAAACTTCCTGGCAAATTAAACTGTGTGCCGGACCGAGACTCGAACTCGGGACCTTCGTTGCTAAAGGTATTTCATCCAATAACAGACCTAATTTCTCTTGTGTGTGTACTTCCTACAATTAAGATTTCCTCTGATGAAAAAGGGGCCTATAATTCTGTCCTCCAGAGACCCATAGTATATGTTCACCGACCACAGTTTTTGGTGTGCAACTTCCTGCAGCCACCATGGATTTTCAGTTGCCCAGTAATGCATGTTATGCACATGTACATTTCCATGGTTCGTGAATGTAGCCTCGTCAGTAAGTAAAATCAAATTAATAAATGTGTTATACCTCTGAATCTGAAGTTGAACCCATCGGCAGAATTCAATGCGACGCATACAATCCGTACTAGTTAATTCTTGGTGGGGACTGATATGATAAGAATGATATTTAGGCGATACAGAACACGAAAAACACTGCTGTGGCTCATGCCAGATTCCCTTGCGATTTGACGCGAACTAACACAAGGATCTCGAACCACAGTGGTAAGAGTACCACTTTCCGTTTCAACATCACTAACTTTCCTTTGCCGGATATGTTTCCGATGTTAAGGATCCAGTTGTTCTCAATTTATCATATACACATTTAAATGTACGACGTGTAGGGTGAGTACGTTAAGGATATCTTTCAGCTTATAGCTCTCTAGCTCTTACTGAATTTCGTTGGCATTCTCCGAAAATGAGAAGCATATCGACTTGTTCTTCGAATTAATACATCATTTACATTCGCTTGATTCGACGATGCTAATCTTACCGTTACTGTTAGTGTTGTAATGCGAAACAGTCGAAAGGTGTTTACATGTCAATGGCACGTTAGATGGATACGCCGTATTCAACGAATATTTACTATTTGCGCGATATACGACAGAGATTTGTCAGAACATGTGCTTCGGTAAGTGCAGAAGTGATAAGGAATACCATGATAAGAAGATTGCAGCGCTGCATTGATACCAATGTACATCACTTCGAACAACTTCTGTAAATGGACGTTCAAGCCAACTTTTTGACCTTCGTTGACCTTCAAAGACCTTACTGTTACACTTCATTGGATTCGTATCGATAGCCGCTATCACAAAATAAGTACCTAACCATAGCATCCCACTTTAAAAACCGAAGTTGATCTTCATAACTGTGAAGTGACCCCACCTAGCAACAAAAAGTCAACGTCATATTATGGTCCCCTTATCAAATGGTTCAAATGGCTCTAAGTACTATGGGACCTAACATCTGAGGTTATCAGTCCCCTAGACTTAGAACTACTTAAACCTAACTAACTTAAGGACATCACGCACATCCATGCCCGAGGCAGGATTCGAACCTGCGACCGTAGTAGCAGCGCGGCTCCCGACTGAAGCGCCTAGAAACGCTCGTACCTAACTGGAAGGGTGCAGAAAGTTGAAATAAGTAGTTCTCATAATATGCAAAGATCAGCACATTCTTCAAAATGGGGAACTATCAAGAATGGGGTTCCACAAGGGTCAGTCTTGGGTCCTTTGTTGTTCTTAATATATATTAATGACTTGCCATTCTATATTCATGAAGAGGCAAAGTTAGTTCTCTTTGCTGATGATACAAGTATAGTAATCACACCTGACAAACAAGAATTAACTGAGGAAATTGTCAATACTGTCTTTCAGAAAATTACTAAGTGGTTCCTTGTAAACGGACTCTCACTGAATTTTGATAAGACACAGTATATACAGTTCCGTACAGTGAATGGTATGATGCCATTAATAAATATAGACCTTAATCAGAAGCATATATCTAAGGTAGAATATTCCAAATTTTTAGGTGTGGCCATTGATGAGAGATTAAATTGGAAGAAACACATTGATGATCTGCTGAAACGTTTGAGTTCAGCTACTTATGCAATAAGGGTCATTGCAAATTTTGGTGATAAACATCTTAGCAAATTAGCTTACTACGCCTATTTTCACTCGTTGCTTTCATATGGCATCATATTTTGGGGTAATTCATCACTGAGGAATAAAGTATTTATTGCACAAAAGCGTGTAATCAGAATAATAGCTGGAGTCCACCCAAGATCATCCTGCAGACATTTATTTAAGGATCTAGAGATATTCACAGTAGCTTCTCAGTATATATACTCTCTTATGAAATTTGTTATTAACAACCAAACCCAATTCAAAAGTAATAGCAGTGTGCATAACTACAATACTAGGAGAAAGGATGGTCTTCACTATTCAAGATTAAATCTAACTTTGGCACAGAAAGGGGTGAATTATACTGGCACTAAAGTCTTTGGTCACTTACCAAATAGTATCAAAAGTCTGACAGATAACCAACAAGTATTTAAGAAGAAATTAAAAGAATTTCTGAATGACAACTCCTTCTACTCCATAGAGGAATTATTAGATATAAATTAAAAAATAATAATAATAAAAAAAATAAAAATAAAAGATAAACACAAAAAATTAAAAAGTTGTTATATTAACTTAAGTATGTTGTTAAATTAATTTAATTATGTCATGTATTGGAAAATTTGACACGTTCCACATCATTACGAAATATCGTATTCATGATCCATGGAACTTGTATTAATCTAATCTAATCTAAACAGCGGGCGGCGCCATCCTTGTCCCATGCAACTTTTGTCCCACAAACTTTTCAGCTCCTATCATACTTTCGGAGTTATTCTTGGTGGCAGTAGTTAGTGACTCACTCTGTATATTTGACTCGATTTTGTAATCATTGAAATAATATCAGGTACGACCTCAAAATGGATGTAGTTTCATTACATTTTCTCTTCTTTTTCTGCAGGCGTCACTTTTTTTGTATGATAGTTTATAATGGATATCTCTCTGTCCGAACCGGTCTCGGAAGGCCCACCGCTACCGAACGACTGCCATGTCGTCCTCAGACGATGGACGTCACTGGACGCGGACATCTCCCAGCCGTTGTCAGTTTTCGTGACCGGAGCAGCTACCTCTCAGTCAGGTAGCCCCTCAATTGGCCTCACAAGGGCTGAGTGCACGGCGCTCGGCAGGCCCCGACGGTCACCCATTCAAGTGTTAACCAAGCCCGAAAGCGCTTCACTTCGGTGATCTGACGGGAACCAGTGTAGCCACTGCGGCAAAGTCGTTGGCATATAATGAATATACAATATAAATATATTACACATCACATGTATAACTAATGTTACTCGTCTCCGGTGTAAGTACAAGAACATAAATATTTTACATTGTGCTGGAGTGAAGCCAAGTCTGACTAAGGAAGTAAAAGTTGGGTGGACTTAAAAATCATATGTCCACTGATATCATAAGAAATACTGTCCAGGTGTGAGTAGGACACACGCTCTGAGGGTACCGAAAAAATTTAGTTATGTATATACACAGTTCGTCCATCCTGGGGATCGTGTATCTTCATGATTTTTGTCTGTTATTGGCATTGACACTCTCGAGCTATCGGTCTCAGGAATTCTTAGACTTTCGAGAATATTTTAATTTAAAATTTGAATTCGCGCAACCCATAGCAAAATAAGTAACTTTTGTATGGTATCGTTACAAATTAACCATTTTCTGATATTTTCCCTTTGCTTTTACCATGAAACCTTGGTTCTTGCCAAATTTCATGATTCTAGGTCAATGGGAAATATCCTGCAATTTTCAGTGAGTGAGTTTGCGAGTAGCAAAGCATGTCAAATAAATAGTCGTCTGATTTCATTGCCCTCGAAGTTGAACTTTTTTACACTGCCAACGTACCGTAGAACTCAGTATCTGGCATAAATTTCAACTTGATACGTGTATTCATTCCTGAGAAAAATAATTTTTAGCTGTTGAACTGACAGATAGAAAGAGAGACAACAAAGCAATCCTATACCGGTTCCGTTTTTACCAACTCACATACGTAACCCTAAAAATGGGTGTGCCGATAAGAAGCTAGAAGCACATTTTTCGATTCAGTTAAACCTTAAAAACGTTGCAGGAGACGGTGCGTCCACTTAGAGTGAAGACACGCGTCCTCTAGCCTGAAAGGGCAAAAGTTGGAACACATGAAATTGTTCAAGGCCATAGTGTGAACTGTTTACCAGGATATGTTCACTAACATCTAGATGCAGCTACGAAACTGTGGCGTACCTTTAAACAAGGTTGTCAATAACAGGGTGGCGTATTTCCAAGAAACTGGTGTTTCTTAGTGTGCCCTCATCATTGAGTGATTTTTCCCTGGATTTTTTTTGAGATGGACATAAATTTATATTTATTCATATATGTGCGTATAGAATCCCTACTTCAATGTAACCGATATGTTGTACTATTATGACAAGATATTAGGAATGTTCCGGTCACGAATATGCCATCACGGGTTAACCTGACCCACACTCTTGGACTCGAGGGCAGTGTGACAGAGAGAGCAAATATGTGAGTCCACGAGTCCAGGGATAAGCCGCTGAAAGCCTCTTATCACAGCCAACTTCACTGAGCCACCGTGGACTATGGACGGAGCTGTTACCTCGCTCTCCGTTAACGTGTCAGAAGAAAGTTCCAGAAGAAGTACGGCTGACTGACTACGAGAAAGAAAGAAGACATTATTCCATGCGTTTGCACGTATACTATGGGTGGAAACAGAACAGCCTCCCATTAAACTAGCTCTGTTTATATACTTTCACTCGGTTCCAGTTACATATCTTTACGGAGGAACGTATGACGAACTCGTCACATCTGAAGTCATAGTATGAGTGCTATAGGCCCTAAATATTAGCTGTTATTTGGACTGCTTTGCTACGGTGTCTCGTAGGAATACAACACAATATTTACAGTCTCGGCATCAACACTTTGCCAGTATTGTCACGATTAAACACTTTTTTTGTATTCATCGTAATTTGGTTACGCATCCATGGCCACTATGTAATAACTACGAGGAAGATGGGCAGTTTCCTGCTCGTAATGCTTCCAGTCAGTTAAGCAGGAATCTAATGCCTCCACTTCAAGGTTTGAGTTTCTCTTAACAAGATGAGCTGTTTTCCTGCAATCGGGATATGATACTGTTTCCGTATAACTTGTAGATACTTTCCGCCGTCCTTGCAAAAAGGAAATCATGTTAGCTCTTTATTCTAGAAGAAGTTGATTCAGATCTTGCTGATCAAAAAAGTATTCGTCATCAGAATGTTTTTCGCTTGATAGGGACGTATAGTTCAGGATGCAGTTCACTATTATCACAGTGTAAGTAAAATGTTGATCAAATTACCACTTTCGCCGTGATGTACAACGCAGGCCACCGCTGCTGGTAGACCGAGCCTCCGAAGAACTGATTAAATTCAGCTGCACGTTTAGTGACTTTCGAGATGAGTAGACTTCATGCAATTACTGGCTGTAATCGTCCACCTATATTTCACTCATCCACAACTCCACGAAAACCACGCTGCGCTTGAACGCACCAGAAAGGTAATCATTTGGTACAGCAGTCAGGGATCAGAAAAAGCCATTGCTTGATCACCGGAACTAAAATTCTTACCTATAAGGCTTCCCAGGTGTTGCTCGTTGCAAACCTGTTTGATTTTTCGCTTTTCATTTTCCAGTCACTCCACGAAAAAGTGCTTTCTACAGTGAATCCATCCGAGAACTTACTTTTACTGCAGAAACACCTATGAGTTATTCCTCGTACTCATTATTTGTGGGACATAACTCATTGTTACTCAGAAACACGATGAAAATTAATAATCTAATATTTCTGCTGGTGGGCTGCTGTTTACAGGTGGGAATTGTGAACAGTGAGCAACGATGAAGGTGAGAAGCTTATAAACTACCAGTGTTAATGAAATGAAGAGAAACAACAAACTGTCCGTGTTGGATATACACTCCTGGAAATGGAAAAAAGAACACATTGACACTGGTGTGTCAGACCCACCATACTTGCTCCGGACACTGCGAGAGGGCTGTACAAGCAATGATGCACACGGCGGTGTTGGCCGTCGAATGGCGCTAGCTGCGCAGCATTTGTGCACCGCCGCCGTCAGTGTCAGCCAGTTTGCCGTGGCATACGGAGCTCCATCGCAGTCTTTAACACTGGTAGCATGCCGCGACAGCGTGGACGTGAACCGTATGTGCAGTTGACGGACTTTGAGCGAGGGCGTATAGTGGGCATGCGGGAGGCCGGGTGGACGTACCGCCGAATTGCTCAACACGTGGGGCGTGAGGTCTCCACAGTACATCGATGTTGTCGCCAGTGGTCGGCGGAAGGTGCACGTCGACCTGGGAACGGACCGCAGCGACGCACGGATGCACGCCAAGACCGTAGGATCCTACGCAGTGCCGTAGGGGACCGCACCGCCACTTCCCAGCAAATTAGGGACACTGTTGCTCCTGGGGTATCGGCGAGGACCATTCGCAACCGTCTCCATGAAGCTGGGCTACGGTCCCGCACACCGTTAGGCCGTCTTCCGCTCACGCCCCAACATCGTGCCGCCCGCCTCCAGTGGTGTCGCGACAGGCGTGAATGGAGGGACGAATGGAGACGTGTCGTCTTCAGCGATGAGAGTCGCTTCTGCCTTGGTGCCAATGATGGTCGTATGCGTGTTTGGCGCCGTGCAGGTGAGCGCCACAATCAGGACTGCATACGACCGAGGCACACAGGGCCAACACCCGGCATCATGGTGTGGGGAGCGATCTCCTACACTGGCCGTACACCACTGGTGATCGTCGAGGGGACACTGAATAGTGCACGGTACATCCAAACCGTCATCGAACCCATCGTTCTACCATTCCTAGACCGGCAAGGGAACTTGCTGTTCCAACAGGACAATGCACGTCCGCATGTATGCCGTGCCACCCAACGTGCTCTAGAAGGTGTAAGTCAACTACCCTGGCCAGCAAGATCTCCGGATCTGTCCCCCATTGAGCATGTTTGGGACTGGATGAAGCGTCGTCTCACGCGGTCTGCACGTCCAGCACGAACGCTGGTCCAACTGAGGCGCCAGGTGGAAATGGCATGGCAAGCCGTTCCACAGGACTACATCCAGCATCTCTACGATCGTCTCCATGGGAGAATAGCAGCCTGCATTGCTGCGAAAGGTGGATATACACTGTACTAGTGCCGACATTGTGCATGCTCTGTTGCCTGCGTCTATGTGCCTGTGGTTCTGTCAGTGTGATCATGTGATGTATCTAACCCCAGGAATGTGTCAATAAAGTTTCCCCTTCCTGGGACAATGAATTCACGGTGTTCTTATTTCAATTTCCAGGAGTGTATGTACAAGAATATTCATAAGTGAAATGACCAAGTTCACCTATTACATCACTGGTAAGGGATAATACGAAAAATGTGGTTAAATAGACCAGTAATTGAGAATGTCGGTCGCTAGAAATGAGATGAAGGAGTCGCCGTAAGGTAGTTTCAGAATTTGACCATATTATGTCTCTGGTAGACATGTCATGCCATGGATTTGCTAACACCGCCCAGTGGGAACAGATGCCATGCTGGTTTTCCTGTTCTTGTCCCATCCGGACTGGTACTCAGCCTTTAATAGCTTCGTCAACGACAGTTGTCAAATCATAGAACTGGGAGACATTTAGCGAGCTGTTGCGTCGCTCATAGTCATTAGTTAGTTCATCGCTGTAAGTCGCACATACCCAACCACTCACAGTTACACTTTCTCGTATGCAGTGCATCAGGTCTTTTGATTACAAGTTACATGTTTCCAACTATCATTCTTTCTTCTGAAGGGTGTCCCAGGAACATTGGTCAATATTCAGGGATGTGATAGAAACGATCATTCGAAATTAGAAACTCTAGTAAACATGGGCTCTAAAATGCATACCTTAAGAGATATGAGCACTTGTTCATCTTCGATACTGTGAAAAATAAATTCTCTACTGCAAGCATTTGCTTTCCATATTTTGGGGGGAGGAAGTATGGAGAAAAACGAATGTCAAGTAAACATTGGCTCTAAATGCATACATTAAGAGCAATGAGCACTTGTTCAGTAGAATAGATGTGTTTCACAGTACCAAAGATGAAGAAGCGCCAATAGCTCTTAAGACATGCACTTCACAGTACATGTTTACCGGACATTTTTTTCATGTTTTGGTCCGTAACACCATCTCTCAAAATATGGAAAGTGAAGTGCTTTCAGTAGAAGAAATTTGTTTCAGAGTATCGAAGATGAAGATGTGCTCATAGCTCTTAAGATATTCCTTTTAGTGCTCACTTACAAGAATTTTTCCTTCGAACAATCGTTCCTCTCATGTCTTGGAGGACTGACCGTAGTCTGTTTCAAAGTCTTCACAACTTTGACTGGACAGGAGAATTCAACGAATGAAAACCTGTACCAGCAGGTACAATAATGACGGCAGAGCTTGTAGCAATTCTGGAGGCACTCGAATACGCAAGGGCGGTGTAACAAGACATCCTTCTAATGCTGGTCTGCCGATCAGCGTAACTGCTGCTGAATATAAGCTTTAAGCGTTGTACTAACCACTCGTACCTGTGGACCGTTTCGAAAGTTAGCATGAGTATCGACGTTACCGCATAGACTCGAATACAGGTGAAGACACACAGCCAAGTTCAGGATAGTGAGAAGGCAGACCTTCTAGCAGAACAAGTGGCATATGAACTGCAAAACATCACAATAAAATGTCAACACCGAACTACAGAGTGAACCTCATCTCCACCGACCAATTTTCCATTGTTATTCTAAGGATTTTGATACAAGGGGTAAACGCCCTACATCACATCGATAGAGAGTAATAATGTAACAAGAGGAAAAATGCCCTTATCGGACTACAAAAAAAAAGACGAATATGCATCTGTTTAAAATATTCTGACTGAAATGTGGGTTACCAGCTTTCTCATTATACCTTTCCAGCACCTTTAAAAATTTTCTCAAAAATTTTGCCATGCGAACATTTTCGCGCTCTTTCAACATGCAACTCACTCCTCACACCCACAAGATCCCCTAACAGTAACTAGCTCATACTCGTTAGTGACTTAATCGTTGGAAGTCGCTCATATCCGTCCATTTTCCCACTTGACCATTCTCACTCACTCATTCAGTCCAGCTCATTGTCGTCATCTCTCTGTGTCACTCTATCACTGTCCTCTGTCTCGCAGGCACAGTCTCCTTCGGTTCTGTCCAACCGGTACTGTCTCCTCTGACTGTCAGTCTTCCTCTTGCTCTTTCTCACTGCTAGTATCTCATTCATTCCTTCACACTGCTGCTGCTGTTGCTGCTGCTTTTCCCCCTGTCACTACCTCTCTCTTCCTGGGTGTCATGGTCACAGGCTTAGTCTCTCACCATCACTAGCTTTCACCCACTTCGGCTTTCTCCTCCTCTTATTCCCCTCCCACTGCCACTGTCACCCTCACTCTTTTCCTAGCACTGTTCTTTGGCTGTCAACTCTGTTCCACTGCCACAGTGTCCCTCTCTTTCTTTCACACTGCCACTGTCTCCTTCGCTATTTCTGTAAAACAACTACTCTCTTTCCCACTCCCACTGTCTCCTTCTCCTATTCTTTCTTTCTTTCTTTGGGCGTTGTCTCGCGCCAACGCGGGGTTGCTGTGTTATTACGGATTTGGCAGTGTTAGTTGCAGACGGTGGCCGGATGCCCTTCCTGCCACCACCCTGAACCCCTGGGAAGTAAGTATTGTACCCCATCTGTCAATGTCTAGTGTAAGCCACGAAATATTGCGAATGTTTTCAAATGTCCGCGAGCCGCGTAACTGAGGCGGAACGTAGGGACCAGCCTGGTATTCACCTAGTGGGATGTGAAAAACCGCCTAAAATCTACAACGTGGCTGGCCGACAGACCAGCCCTCGTCGGTAATCCTCCAGGCGGAGTCGATCCGTGGCTGGCGCGCCTACCCGAGTCCAGGAAGCAGCGCATTAGCGCTCTCAGCTACCCTGGCGGGTCCACTGTCTCCTTCTTCCTCAGCAAAAAAAGTGCAAATATGTTTGCGAAAATTTTTAAAGATGCTGAGAAAGATAGAATGAGACAGCTGTTACCCCACTTCTCAGTAAGAACCTTTTAAAAGGAGCGTAGTCGCCTTTCTTGTGCTCCTACAGGAGCATTTTTCCACTAGTTCTCTTCTTTTTCCTGTAGCATCAGGACACGTCATTTATAAGAACAGAACGTTATGAATCAGTAAAATTTTCGTAGTTTACTTATGTGAAACTGAAATAACGCAAAACTAATTTTACACCTCATACCGGGTTTCGTGTGCACAAAAATTTTTCAAGTTCTTCAGTACAACAACAAGCGGTTCCGAGAACCGTGCTGATGGTAAGGGAGATAGTTTACAGCATTAAATTAAGCTTATCCATTACGGATATTTTAGAACCCGTGACTGTTTATTGAATGTAAATACATAAAGTTGCATCCAGTCACTTTCTTGAATAGTTATTTATTATTCCATGAATCGGTTTTCGAGTCTTTTCAGATTCATCTTCAGATGGTTTTCTGGAAGTTACATCACTATTTCTAGCATAATGCTGGTTGGAGGCTTCCGACAGTACTGTACCCGATTTTTACTGCAACTGTCTGACTTAGGCATTCCACTGTTAATCAAACTTCCAAGGATTTCCTGCCTAAAATACCCACCCAATAGGTCTTCGTTCCATGATTTGTGTCTCCTCTTAGTTTTAATGTTTCTAGTTTCAGTTATTTGGTTGATGTTTCATTCATGTACAAAACTGTGAACAAGAGAAAAGTGTTCTTCGATTCCATATCGACGTATCGAACTCATAGACGAATTTTATTGGAGCAACCTTTCTTTGTCTGCGGCTACTCATTTCATATGCTGGAAACTAGAATTGGCGTTAGTGATTACTTATTATTTCCCATATGTGACTAGTAGTACTTTACTTAGCGAGTGTTGGATCGTGAGAAACGTTGACGCACTTGGAGAGGTTGCCGTCAGAGTCCTGTAGATGACTACCAGTAGTGACCTCAAATCACAGGCGATAGCTCCTCACATCAAGACTCCACACATGACAAAAGAATGGCACTTCTCTACAGGTCGCGGCCGTTATTGCCAACGATGGACATCTGGGTTAGCACAGAATCGCGATTCATCGGTGAACACAGTGCACTTCGTGCTTCCCGCTCACCGCACCACTTCAAACGCAACCATTTGCGTTGTGATGTTACCAAAAGCCTAGGCATAGGACGGTAATTCCCTGGTCGGGGTGCTGCTAGTCTCCGACCAATAGTGTGGAGTGATACAATGTTGAAGAGTGTTCATAACTCGTTCTCTGATTACTAGCTCAGATGGGTTATGATATGCTTGGTGGTGAATACGGCGATCCTTCTTCATGGTGGTCAGGCGTGGTCGACCGGAAACTGGACGTCTAGTGTCCCAGCCTTCACGTATTCATGCAGTCCAATACTGGACCATTGCCACAAGCGAACGCCCAAAGACTCTGGATATTGCACGATTCGACCAGTTGCTCAAATGGAGACCGACAATGAGACACTCTTCAAACACTGTCAGTTGCTGACAACGCCGTCCCATACAACTAAGCGGCATCTCCGTGTACTTTAGAGTGATGAGTTAACATCTGCCGCTGTTCACAGCCCTTATATACCCCATCAGACCTGATAACTCTGCACACGACCGTCGCTAATGCACTCTGTTGGCCTTTCTATATGTTACAGAGAACTGCAACTCTTAATCATCTACGTGCCCGCCGGTGATGTGTACGTGTACGAAGTTACGTTGACATCCGACAGTGCCTTTTGGATGATTAGCCTGTTTTAACTGGTGCAGAGTATATACTGTGTTGTGGGCGAAATGACAGGAAAAGTGGAACATCTTTATGGCATCAAATTTTGCTTTAAGCTTGGCGATTCTCAAGTCGAAAGAATACCCAAGACTGGACTAAACAATGGGTACCACACGGATATAGGAGCGGAAAACCACTGATAAAGGAGCGGTACAATCACTTCAGAGTTGGCCACTCGTGTGTGCAGAGTGAAGTGCATTCAGGCAGGCCCTCAACATGTACAAATGAGATTGATATTGATAATGTAAGGACCCTGGTGATGCAAGACAAACCCATCACTATCAGCGAACTCCGACACGAGGCTAAAATTAATATTGGAACCATTCATTCCATTTTAACTGACCATTTAGACATCTGGAGGATCCCAGAAAAATTTGTGCAGAAGTTGCTGACTGAAAAGAAGCAATGTCGTTCAGAGATCGCACTGGACATACTGTACACCGTGAACACTAATCCCTACTTTCTATACACAGTGATCACTTGGGGGCAGTCCTAGTTTATGGGTACTAGCCAGAAACAAAGTTCGAGTCATCGCAATGGAAGCATCCGTCATACCCGAGATCCAAAACTGCAAGGCAGATCCGCAGGAACGTGCAAGTCATGCTTTCTGTACTCCAAGGGCGTGGTCCATCACAATCTCAGAAGGTGCTTATGTCGATAAGGACTACTACCAAAAGGTTCTACGTCGCCTTCATGAAGCAGTGAGACGCAAGTGGAGGCGCAAACGGCCGGACTTGTGGGCAGTGATCAGTTGGCATCTTCACCTCAGTAACGCAACTTGTCATCGTTCTCAATAAAACAGAGGTTTTTGGCCGCCCTAGCAGCGAGTGACTTCTGGCTTGTCCCTGAACTGAAGAAACTCTGAAACGATCCAGATTTCAGAACTGGAGAGACATTATGTAGAATTCGATGGAAGAACTGCGCACCACACCTAAAGAGATTTTCTATCGATGTTCCAGCAGTGGCAACAGTGTTGGGACGCGTGTGTAGAAGCTGAAGAAGACTAATTTGAAGGTGACTGGAGTCAAGCAAATGTATTTAACTAAAAATTGATTTAATAAAACATACACTACTTGCCATTAAAATTGCTACACTGAGAAGAAATGCAGATGATAAACGGGTGTTAATTGGACAAATATATTATACTACAACTGACATGTGATTACATTTTCACGCAATTTGGGTGCATAGATCCTGCGAAAATAGTACCCACAACAACCACCTCTGGCCGTAATAACGGCCTTGATACACCTGGGCATTGAGTCAAACAGAGCTTGGATGGAGTGTACAGGTACAGCTGCCCATGCAGCCTCAACACGATACCACACTTCATCAAGAGTAGTGACTGGCGTATTGTGACGAGCCAGTTGCTCGGCCACCATTGACCAGACGTTTTCAATTGGTGACAGATCTGGAGAATGTGCTGGTCAGGACAGCAGTCGAACATTTTCTGTATCCAAAAAAGCCCGTACAGGACCGGCAACATGCGGTCGTGCGTTATCCTGCTGAAATGTAGTGTTTCACAGCGATCGAATGAAGGGTAGAGCCACGGGTCGTAACACATCTGAAATGTAACGTCCACTGTTGAAAGTGCCGTCAATGCGAACAGGAGGTGACCGAGACGTGTAACCAATGGCATCCCATATCATCACGCCGGGTGATACGCCAGTATGGCGATAACGAATACACGCTTCCAGTGTGCGTTCACCGCGATGTTGCCAAACACGGATGCGACCATCATAATGCTTGTAAACAGAACCTGGATTCATCCGAAAAAATGACGGTTTGCCATTCGTGCAACCAGGTTCGTCGTTGAGTACACCATCGCAGGCGCTCCTGTCTGTGATGCAGCGTCAGGGGTAACCGCAGCCATGGTCTCCGAGCTGATAGCCCATGCTGCTGCAAACGTCGTCGAACTATTCGTGCAGATTGTTGTTGTATTGCAAACGTCCCCATCTGTTGACTCAGGGATCGAGACGTGGCTGCACGATCCGTTACAGCCATGCGGATAAGATGCCTGTCATCTCGACTGTTAGTGATACGAGGCCGTTGGGATCCAGCACGGCGTTCCGTATTACCCTCCTGAACCCAACGATTCCATATTCTGCTAACAGTCATTGGATCTCGACCAACGCGAGCAGCCATGTCGCGATACGTTAAACCGCAATCGCGATGGGCTACAATCCGACCTATATCAAAATCGGAAACGTGATGGTACGCATTTATCGTCTTTACACGAGGCATCACAACAACGTTTCACCAGGCAACGCCGGTCAACTTCTGTTTGTGTATGAGAAATCGGTTGGAAACTTCTCTCATGTCAGCACGTTGTAGGTGTCGCCACCGGCGCCAACCTTGTGTGACTGCTCTGAAAAACTAATCATTTGCATATCACAGCGTCTTCTTCCTGTCGCTTAAATTTCGCGTCTGTAGCACGTCATCTTTGTGGTGTAGCAATTTTAATGGCCAGTAGTGTAGTTCGATACCTTTTGAGCAGCCCCTCGTATACATATTAAGAAGGGATCCTAGATCTTAAAGTACTTCCTGGGGCTAAGAAGCTCCCATGCGGTCTGCAGGAGGCGTCGTGGTACGTTGAGGAGAACAAGGCGTGAAGGGTTGGCTGAAGCCTACGACGCGGCCACCACCGCATCCGCCCCCACGGCTCTGCCGCCAGTAACAAACGCCTCTGAGTGCTGCCCCTCGTCGGACAAAGAGTCACTCTCGCGCCGGAATCGATTTCAGATAGCCGTGCCGCCGCTATCGACTGCGAGATAACTGACGTCTGCAATAACTTCCCAACGTCAGCTGGCGCGGAAGCTGAATAACACCGGCCGGAAGATTTATTGTTCTCACCGTGCGACTATCAAGGTCGTTTTTATGTTTGATGCTTGCCGTATCCTTCGTTCCCCAACGAAGCGCGAGTATAAAAAAAAAGAGTTGATTGCAACGGGAATTAATCATTTTTTTATCGAGCATTGTTATTGGACTGCACAAAGAGATGGAAAGAAGAACTATAGGTGGCTGTCATAGCGTGAAAAGTAGTACATATTCTGAAAGCTTGGATTCTGGACAATAACTCTTTCCCACTGTCAGACAAACTGCGTACGCCACACACCGCCGTTCCATCTTGATTTGAGATCTCTTTAATTGGATTGCGAACTACATACGACACTCTCTTCAGTAACTTTACTTCCTATCAATAATATCGTGTATCACTGTTAAAGTACAGGTAATAGTGCAGGAAAAAACAAACGTGAGACTGTATTCAAGCTTGAAGGCGGAGGGTAAAGAGGCGTTACTGTTGTGAGCAGCCGATAGTGTGACTGAGTGGGACAAGTTTGTTTCCAAATAAGACACACAGCGAATACACTATGTGGAGATACTTTCAGTGCAATACAGTTACAAAGATAAATTGGAGGTGATAAATCAAACTAAATTTAATCAGACCGGTACGAGCCGCTGCAGACGACGTGTCTCTTGTACCAACTCAAGCAGAAAATATCCCTGAACAATTACCGAAATTTTGTCGTAGTATTTCGGGTCCACTCTGTTTAATAAGAATATCTTGTTCCTTTTATTTTCTGTTAGTGAAGTAGTACCACCGATCGCTGGTGTACGTCAGACATTTCCTGAAATATGAGACAGATTGGTAATTTTCGCAGACGATACTAAGATACAATAAATCCCGTAAAAGAGAAAGCAACAGAAGAAATTGTTAATGATTTTTTTCTTACAACTATTAAGTGGTTTTCAAAAATGAATTGTTCTTCAATTTTGAGAAAGCACGCTATATTTTGTTCAGTACAACAAACGGAGTCATACTAACAATCGACGCAGAACATGAATACAAATCAGTAAACTGAGTAGAATGCTCAGAATTTTTAAGTGTACACATTGATCAAAACTTGAACTGGAAGAAACAGATAAATGAGCCTCTCAAACGATTAAATCGAGCTACTTGCGCTCTTCGTATAATTACTCGGCTTGGAAACCGGCTAATCAACCTTCTAACATATTTCGCAAATTTTCTAACTGAATAACTGTATGGGATAGTTCCTCACTTAGAGAGGACGTGCTGATTGTCTCATGTCAGTATCTATAATACTACACGTAAAAAAATGACCTTGGTTATTCTTTACTGAAGCTGTCAGTGCCTCAGACAGGAATCAAATTGGCTCAACAAAAATATTTGATCATTTGTCCAATAACATAAAATCTTCTATTTTGTAGACGAATTCTTATTCAAAAAATGGTAGTCTGTAAAAAACCTAGTTTTTATTATAGTTGCCTCAGTAGAACTGAAAAATAATATATTCATTGATGTTCAGTTTAGGCCAGTTTAGAAACTTGTAAATGACCAACATGTTGGTATCCACTGAAACTAATCTCGTATGCATATCATGTGAACTGACACGTTATATATCTTTTGATAAAAGCTGACGGAACATGTCACCAACTAATTAAGTAAATTTTATATAGGAAGAAATTCTGGCCAAGAGATGATTAACGGGTAATGAAGATATATAAGAATATTTTGCAATAATTATTGCGAATCGATACACAGCTGCAGTACAAACTTACTAAATGCGGCTAAGATAACGCTTAACACTAAAATCAAATCGATGCATCAGCTTGAAAGTTTTGACATGCGAGGATACACCTATGAGGGGAAGTTGGGCATTGCAAGATGGCAATGCCTGGCACTGTTCCAGAGAAGTGCTTCAAGATGTGCTGCAAAAGATACTTTTCGGTTGGCCATTACAAGCAGAGTCACTATGATCTTTCATCTACGTTCTTTGGCAGCAGTGATTTAAAATAGCACCAAAGACGAGCAGTAACTCTCACTTGCCTACTTTCAGAAATGCCTTGGAGTAGTCAACACGCGCTGTGAGACCGGATCAGCAAGCCTTAGTGCCACATGGACCAACCAACACTTTGGGTGCTATGTTGTAAGCAGTGGTCCTGGGCCCTGGAGCCGCAGAAGTTCGGGGAACTCTGCCGGTTTTCGATGAGCAAACCGTTTATGCAACTAGCTGCTCGTTAGTTGCGACAATTGGAATAATATATGTTAATGCGGTAGATATAAAGTAATACCGCACCGAACTACAAAGCCATTCACGTTGCTGCTGCTCCGGTAAAAGTAAATTTTCTGCTGTCGTCGGATGACGACTTGACAGATCTCTCGCGATCGCCTACATCGTCTCGTGTATTTGAATAAGCATTATGTGTCTTATCTCTTGTTTAGCGAATAGTAGCTACCGGTCCAATAACATGTAGAAGTTCTACAGTTCATGTAAGATTTGCCACTCGACTCATTGCCGTCACATTATTTGATTAAATGAGTTTATTGCATTTGTAATACATTTGCTCATTAGAGTCTGTCTAATCCTTTCCTTTGTGCAGCTTCGCAATCTCCCTACTTAACCTTAAGTTCTGTTATTGCCTGAGCATAGTCACAGAGAGGTTGTGGTTAATTACACCTGAGCGCAAGAGGAAGATGATGCCTGAACCACGGTCAGGAGAGGAAGCTGTAACGCAGTTGTCCGTTTATGTAAGAGCAGGCAGTATCCGGATGGGGGACCATCATAATATCTCCATAACCCAATGATTGATGCGTTGATTATCACACAAAAATATACCATTCCACTGCCACTAGCTATCTAGAAATTTGAACGTATTTGGTAGGAAAACAAATCCGTTAGGCTCAGTTTTATTTCAGTGGTACACGATACAGGACTGGAATTTTATTGATTTTTGGAGTACATTGAACTTCTATAATCTTGTTACGCGTATTTAAGGATTATTGAACATCTATTCGTTCAATTTTGTACAGGGTCCGGCATAAAAAACTCCCCGATTACAAAGTAACGTGCAGCGGACAGTAGAAGGAGCAGAGTGGTGGGGGGCGCGTCGTTACGTAGCTGCCTACGTGCCGTTTTCAGTGTACGCCATGGCGTGGTCTGGTGAACATCGTGCCTTCGTAGTGGAAGATTTTATTCAAAATGGCGAATCGCCTATTAATACTCAACGTGCTTTTCGCGTACGCTTTGCGCTCGGACGACGGGACCCTGTTCCCGATAAGAAAACAATTTATTCTTGGGTTGCTAACTTTCGTGAGACAGGTTCCGCATTAAAAAGGAAACCACCTGGACGACCACGGACTGCAACAGGCCCCGGAAATGTTGATGCAGTTAGAGCTTCAGTTCAACAATCTCCTCGACGATCCGCTAAAAAGCATGCGGCAGCATTACGGATATCTGATCGAAGTGTGAGAAGAATCTTGCATCGAGAGCTTAAAATGCATCCTTACAAATTTGTAACTACGCAGGAACTGAGTGAACGAGACTGTGGTGTCCGTGTAAGTTTGTGCCAAGACCTTCTTCGGAACATTCGTCCCAACGATATTGTGATTTTTTCTGATGGACATGTGATCTCGTTGCGTGGAGACATTGGCTGGCCCCCACGATCGCCGGACTTAACGCCCTGTGATTTCTTTCTTTGGGGCTATTTAAAAGCAAAAGTTTATGAACAACGTCCACAATCTTTACGAGCCCTGAAAGAAGCAATTACACAAGAGGTTGAAGCTATTCCACCTGAAATGACTCAAAGAGTAATGAATAACTTCAGGGAAAGACTCAATCAGTGTGTCGACAGTGCAGGAAGCCATTTAAGGGATGTTTTATTTAAAAAGTAAGACCATAAGAGTATTTTCTAAAATGGCATAATATGTACTTTTATTTAGTATAAATAAAATTGTTCTACCTTATTTGGTTTTGTTTTTATTAGCTTTCCTTAAAGGGGAGGTTTTTCTGCCGGACCTTGTATTAGTAGCTTTTCATGGACGTTACACTGCTGGGAACAACTGGCAACTAAATTTAAACATTTTTTCTACAGACATAATCTCATCGCACCGTTTAGAGTAGGTATAACAACTGAAATATTTTGTCTTTCCAGTTCAAAAACTGTAAATTTCCTTAATAAACCAACATTCCAATGTCATTTATTGAAATTGTTGCATCATTATTTGTATCGCAGGGACATGTGCTACATTTTCAGCGTTACGTGAAACTAATGCTAAAAACTAAAGACGTCATGAGAATAATTTTTGCTTCTATTTTGACAACAATGGTGTCCAAAATTAAAGCAACAAACAGTTATTTCCCCGTCCTGTGTCTAATTCACGATATAATCATATAAACAGTCAACCAGATGTCCATGCGATCTTGTTCTACATGGAAGACTGTCTGCGGTAGAGGGAAACGGAAAGAACGGAAGCAACACAGTCGCAAAACTAATTTGCCCCTATGGCTTAATGTGAATCGTTCTGTTGTTTCTCGGACGTGGCGACAGTTTATACAGACCGAAACTGTATCCCGAAGACCAGGAAAGGGCCGACCATGTGTATCTTCAGAAGAGAGGACCGCCATTTGGCTGTAAGAGCACAGTAGGGTTTTCGTTGTGCAAAGTAACTGGAATGTGAGCATGCAGCATCCACTGGTCGTGTTGTATTGAGGCAAACGGTGTGTAGAAGCCTTCAGCAGAGTGGCCTTTATTGTCGGAGACTTGCTGCATGTCTACGTCAGGCGCATCTTCACAGAAGAGAACGTCTAGAATGGAGTCATTAACTTGCCGCCAGGGCGGTCGAACAGAGAGCCAATCTTGTTTTCACAGATGAGTCCCAATTTAGTCTGGAGAGTGAGTCTTCATGGATTCAATTCTGGAGCCAACGTGGAACACAATTTCCGGACAAAACCATTGGGAAAAGAGCCGATATCGAGGAGGATCCCATCGAACCCCCATTAATGAAATTGTAGGGGTGAATCGGCAAGGTTTAACTCCTGTCAAGTATCGTGGCGAATATTGGGCCCTCATTTGTGGTTGTTGTGAGGTGCTGTAGGCCCAGACTCCGCATCGATGGACGATGATCCTCGACCTTATAGAGAACGAGTGGTTGATGTTCTCTTGGAAATGGAAGATATTGATGCGTGGGGTGACCTGCTCGCTCTTCCAATTTGAACCCCTTAGAGCATGTCTGGGAAGCACTAGGTGGATGGCGTTCATCACGTCAGCATCCACCAACCACTCTCCAACACTACCAGCAGCTCTGCGGGAAGAATAGTCATTATTGCCTCAGCATGAGACTGATGACATCATTCACAGCATGCCCCGTCGTTGTCAGGCCTGTATAGCTGCCAGAGGGGTTCACACGCAATACTCAGTATGTTAACCAGCTGGAAAGTGTGTGCAAATCCGTTAAGTTCGAGAGAACTAGGAACAGTTTTGTCTACCGTTATGCGTATTTCAATTGTTTACCTTCTGAATACTTTGCTTTGTTTCCACTTTACTATCACCTCTTTATACTGTTTTTTGGCAAAATAAAAGAAACCTTGCAAAATTTCCGTTTGTTGCTTTAATTTAGGACACCAGTCTGTTTATAAGTTTTAGTTTGTTAGTTCTCTTGGAGAACAAGGTTTTGGAGTCACTGAGACTGTTAGAGAAAACCATATTCCCCGAAACTGTCCCCTTTTAAAGAGGAAGGAAACAGACAAAACAAAAAATGCCTGTTTCTGTGTAAATGGCATGACAGCTCAGTTGTTTCTGCTATATCAAATACAACTGGTGTGAACCCAGTAACTAATTTGAAACCATATTCTCAACGATCAAAGAAACGCATCGAATTTCCTCAACACTCCTTCCTTACAGAATACAACAGGAATATGTGTGGAACTGAACGATTGAATCAAAACGTGAATCGTTACACGATAAATATTCTTAACAGTACTGGGCTCTTTGCAGTTGGCTATTGGATGTCACTGTACACAACGCCTTGATACTCTACCGAAAAAAATGGAAATATGGTCTCTCAGGTAAATTTTCGAACATAATTTTTTTAGCTGTTTTTGAGGGTATATGAGACACCACGGAAATGGCCTGAACGAACCCTGCACTCCAGTACTGTATGTAGTATGTGAGCTCCCATTTGATAGAATGAAGTACCTGAATGTTGAGATACACGAAATGAAAAAAAGAAGACGATGTATTCGAATAAACTGTAAGACATCAGCGCTTAACCAGTGCAAGAAATTTAATGTCAAACTGTGTCGAATGTTTTTCTGCTTATCATAAAAACTAATTACTTGCATTTGTTTTTGATCTAAAATGTTTATTCGCTTTAATTTATTTCATTCAGTACAAAAGTGTGTAATCTTTTCAGATAAATGTATGATTTGTTCTGCCTCGTGCTTAGCATTACACGCATGGTACAGAACATTATTTTAAAAGTGGACGATAAATATTACTTTTTCTCTTTAAATACTTCTTTTTCGATACAAGTAAAACAAGGTAAAAGTAATAAACGTAAAAAAATTAACAAAAAAATTATTCGAACCTACTGTGTTAACATAGTTCTGAAATTTTGAAAAGAATCTATATCTACATCTACATTTATACTCCGCAAGCCACCCAACGGTGTGTGGCGGAGGGCACTTTACGTGCCACTGTCATTACCTCCCTTTTCTGTTCCAGTCGCGTATGGTTCGCGGGAAGAACGACTGTCTGAAAGCCTCCGTGCGCTCTCGAATCCCTCTAATTTTACATTCGTGATCTCCTCGGGATGTATAAGTAGGGGGAAGCAATATATTCGATACCTCATCCAGAAACGCACCCTCTCGAAAGCTGGCGAGCAAGCTTGAGTTTGCTAAACATCTCCGTAACGCTGTCACGGTTACCAAATAACCCTGTGACGAAACGCGCCGCTCTTCTTTGGATCTTCTTTATCTCCTCCGTCAACCCGATCTGGTACGGATCCCACACTGATGAGCAATACTCAAGTATAGGTCGAACGAGTGTTTTGTAAGCCACCTCCTTTGTTGATGGACTACATTTTCTAACGACTCTCCCAATGAATCTCAACCTGGTACCCGCCTTACCAACAATTAATTTTATATGATCATTCCACTTCAAATCGTTCCGCACGCATACTCCCAGATATTTTACAGAAGTAACTGCTACCAGTGTTTGTTCCGCTATCATATAATCATACAATAAAGGATCCTTCTTTCTATGTATTCGCAATACATTACATTTGTCTATGTTAAGGGTCAGTTGCCACTCCCTGCACCAAGTGCCTATCCGCTGCAGATCTTCCTGCATTTCGCTACAATTTTCTAATGCTGCAACTTCTCTGTGTACTACAGCATCATCCGTCAAAAGCCGCATGGAACTTCCGACACTATCTACTAGGTCATTTATATATATTGTGAAAAGCAATGGTCCCATAACACTCACCTGTGGCACGCCAGAGGTTACTTTAACGTCTGTAGACGTCTCTCCATTGATAACAATATGCTGTGTTCTGTTTGCTAAAAACTCTTCAATCCAGCCACACAGCTGGTGTGATATTCCGTAGGCTCTTACTTTGTTTATCAGGCGACAGTGCGGAGCTGTATCGAACGCCTTCCGGAAGTCAAGGAAAATAGCATCTACCTGGGAGCCAGTATCTAATATTTTCTGGGTCTCATGAACAAATAAAGCGAGTTGGGTCTCACACGATCGCTGTTTCCGGAATCCATGTAGATTCTGGGTTTCCAAAAACGACATGATACGCGAGCAAAAAACATGTTCTAAAATTCTACAACAGATCGACGTCAGAGATATAGGTCTATAGTTTTGCGCATCTGCTCGACGACCATTCTTGAAGACTGGGACTACCTGTGGTCTTTTCCAATCATTTGGAACCTTCCGTTCCTCTAGAGACTTGCGGTACACGGCTGTTAGAAGGGGGGAGAGTTCTTTCGCTTACTTTGTGTAGAATCGAATTGGTATCCCGTCAGGTCCAGTGGACTTTCCTCTGTCGAGTGATTCCAGTTGCTTTTCTATTCCTTGGACACTTATTTCGATGTCAGCCATTTTTTCGTTTGTGCGAGGATTTAGAGAAGGAACTGCAGTACGGTCTTCCTCTGTGAAGAATGTGTTTAGTATTTCAGCTTTACGCTTGTCATCCTCTGTTTCAATGCCATCATCATCCCGGAGTGTCTGTATATGCTGTTTCGAGCCACTTACTGATTTAACGTAAGACCAGAACTTCCTAGGATTTTCTGTCAAGTCGGTACATAGAATTTTACTTTCGAATTCACTGAACGCTTCACGCATAGCCCTCCTTACGCTAACTTTGACATCGTTTAGCTTCTGTTTGTCTGAGGGGTTTTGGCTGCGTTTACACTTGGAGTGAAGCTCTCTTTGCTTTCGCAGTAGTTTCCTAACTTTGTTGTTGTACCACGATGGGTGCTTCCCGTCCCTCACAGTTTTACTCGGCACGTACCTGTCTAAAACGCATTTTACGATTGCCTTGAACTTTTTCCATAAACACTCAACATTGTCAGTGCCGGAACAGTAATTTTCGTTTTGATCTGTTAGGTAGTCTGAAATCTGCCTTCAATTACTCTTGCTAAACAGATAAACCTTCCCCCCCTTTTTTATATTCCTATTTACTTCAATATTCAGGGATGCTGCAACGGCCTTATGATCACTAATTCCCTGTTCTGCACTTACAGAGTCGAAAAGTTCGGGTCTGTTTGTTATCAGTAGGTCCAAGATGTTATCTCCAGGAGCAGGTTCTCTGTTTAATTGCTCAAGGTAATTTTCGGATAGTGCACTCAGTATAATGTCACTCGATGCTCTGTCCATACCACCCGTCGTAAACCTCTGAGTGTCCCAGTCTATATCTGGTAAATTGAAATCTTCACCTCAGACTGCTGAGAAAATGTATGTGAAATGTATTCCAGATTTTCTCTCAGTTGTTCTGCCACTAATACTGCTGAGTCGGGAGGTCGGTAAAAGGAGCCAACTATTAACTTAGCTCGGTTGCTGAGTGTAACCTCCACCCATAATAATTCACACGAACTATCCCCCCCATGAACCATGGACCTTGCCGTTGGTGGGGAGGCTTGCGTGCCTCAGCGATACAGATGGCCGTACCGTAGGTGCAACCACAATGGAGGGGTATCTGTTGAGAGGCCAGACAAACATGTGGTTCCTGAAGAGGGGCAGCAGCCTTTTCAGTAGTTGCAGGGGCAACAGTCTGGATGATTGACTGACCTGGCCTTGTAACATTAACCAAAACGGCCTTGCTGTGCTGGTACTGCGAACGGCTGAAAGCAAGGGGAAACTACAGCCGTAATTTTTCCCGAGGAAATGCAGCTCTACTGTATGATTAAATGATGATGGCGTCCTCTTGGGTAAAATATTCCGGAGGTAAAATAGTCCCCCATTCGGATCTCCGGGCGGGGACTACTCAGGAGGACGTCGTTATCAGGAGAAAGAAAACTGGCGTTCTACGGATCGGAGCGTGGAATGTCAGATCCCTTAATCGGGCAGGTAGGTTAGAAAATTTAAAAAGGGAAATGGCTAGGTTAAAGTTAGATATAGTGGGAATTAGTGAAGTTCGGTGGCAGGAGGAACAAGACTTTTGGTCAGGTGATTACAGGGTTATAAATACAAAATCAAATAGGGGTAATGCAGGAGTAGGTTTAGTAATGAATAAAAAAATAGGAGTGCGGGTTAGCTACTACAAACAGCATAGTGAACGCATTATTGTGGCCAAGATAGACACAAAGCCCATGCCTACTACAGTAGTACAAGTTTATATGCCAACTACCTCTGCAGATGATGAAGAAATAGATGAAATGTATGACGAGATAAAAGAAATTATTCAGGTAGTGAAAGGAGACGAAAATTTAATAGTCATGGGTGACTGGAATTCGTCAGTAGGAAAAGGGAGAGAAGGAAACATAGTAGGTGAATATGGATTGGGGGGAAGGAATGAAAGAGGAAGCCGCCTTGTAGAATTTTGCACAGAGCATAACTTAATCATAGCCAACACTTGGTTCAAGAATCATGAAAGAAGGTTGTATACCTGGAAGAATCCTGGAGATACTAGTAGGTATCAGATAGATTATATAATGGTAAGACAGAGATTTAGGAACCAGGTTTTAAATTGTAAGACATTCCCTGGGGCAGATGTGGATTCTGACCACAATCTATTGGTTATGAACTGCAGATTGAAACTGAAGAAACTGCAAAAAGGTGGGAATTTAAGGAGATGGGACCTGGATAAACTGAAAGAACCAGAGGTTGCAGAGAGTTTCAGGGAGAGCATAAGGGAACAATTGACAGGAATGGGGGAAAGAAATACAGTAGAAGAAGAATGGGTAGCTCTGAGGGATGAAGTAGTGAAGGCAGCAGAGGATCAAGTAGGTAAAAAGACGAGGGCTAATAGAAATCCTTGGGTAACAGAAGAAATATTGAATTTAATTGATGAAAGGAGAAAATACAAAAATGCAGTAAATGAAGCAGGCAAAAAGGAATACAAACGTCTCAAAAATGATATCGACAGGAAGTGCAAAATGGCTAAGCAGGGATGGCTAGAGGACAAATGTAAGGATGTAGAGGCTTGTCTCACTAGAGGTAAGATAGATAATGCCTACAGGAAAATTAAAGAGACCTTTGGAGAGAAGAGAACCACTTGTATGAATATCAAGAGCTCAGATGGCAACCCAGTTCTAAGCAAAGAAGGGAAGGCAGAAAGGTGGAAGGAGTATATAGAGGGTTTATACAAGGGCGATGTACTTGAGGACAATATTATGGAAATGGAAGAGGATGTAGATGAAGACGAAATGGGAGATAAGATACTGCGGGAAGAGTTTGACAGAGCACTGAAAGACCTGAGTCGAAACAAGGCCCCGGGAGTAGACAACATTCCATTTGAACTACTGATGGCCTCGGGAGAGCCAGTCATGACAAAACTCTACCATCTGGTGAGCACGATGTATGAGACAGGCGAAATACCCTCAGACTTCAAGAAGAATATAATAATTCCAATCCCAAAGAAAGCAGGTGTTGACAGATGTGAAAATTACCGAACTATCAGTTTAATAAGTCACAGCTGCAAAATACTAACGCGAATTCTTTACAGACGAATGGAAAAACTGGTAGAAGCCGACCTCGGGGAAGATCAGTTTGGATTCCGTAGAAATGTTGGAACACGTGAGGCAATACTGACCTTACGACTTATCTTAGAAGAAAGATTAAGAAAAGGCAAACCTACGTTTCTAGCATTTGTAGACTTAGAGAAAGCTTTTGACAATGTTGACTGGAATACTCTCTTTCAAATTCTAAAGGTGGCAGGGGTAAAATACAGGGAGCGAAATGCTATTTACAGTTTGTACAGAAACCAGATGGCAGTTGTAAGAGTCGAGGGGCATGAAAGGGAAGCAGTGGTTGGGAAAGGAGTAAGACAGGGTTGTAGCCTCTCCCCAATGTTATTCAATCTGTATATTGAGCAAGCAGTAAAGGAAACAAAAGAAAATTTCGGAGTAGGTATTAAAATTCATGGAGAAGAAGTAAAAACTTTGAGGTTCGCCGATGACATTGTAATTCTGTCAGAGACAGCAAAGGACTTGGAAGAGCAGTTGAACGGAATGGACAGTGTCTTGAAAGGAGGATATAAGATGAACATCAACAAAAGCAAAACGAGGATAATGGAATGTAGTCAAATTAAGTCGGGTGATGCTGAGGGAATTAGATTAGGAAATGAGACACTTAAAGTAGTAAAGGAGTTTTGCTATTTAGGGAGTAAAATAACCGATGATGGTCGAAGTAGAGAGGATATAAAATGTAGACTGGCAATGGCAAGGAAAGCGTTTCTCAAGAAGAGGAATTTGTTAACATCGAGTATAGATTTAAGAGTCAGGAAGTCGTTTCTGAAAGTATTTGTGTGGAGTGTAGCCCTGTATGGAAGTGAAACATGGACGATAACTAGTTTGGACAAGAAGAGAATAGAAGCTTTCGAAATGTGGTGCTACAGAAGAATGCTGAAGATAAGGTGGGTAGATCACGTAACTAATGAGGAGGTATTGAATAGGATTGGGGAGAAGAGAAGTTTGTGGCACAACTTGACTAGAAGAAGGGATCGGTTGGTAGGACATGTTTTGAGGCATCAAGGGATCACAAATTTAGCATTGGAAGGCAGTGTGGAGGGTAAAAATCGTAGAGGGAGACCAAGAGATGAATACACTCAGCAGATTCAGAAGGATGTAGGTTGCAGTAGATACTGGGAGATGAAGAAGCTTGCACAGGATAGAGTAGCATGGAGAGCTGCATCAAACCAGTCTCAGGACTGAAGACCACAACAACAACATCCAGTTCTACTTCACTACAGGATAAACTACTACTAACAGCGACAAACACGTCACCACCGGTTGCATGCAATCTATCCTTTCTAAACACCGTCTGTGCCTTTGTAAAAATTTCGGCAGAATTTATCTCTGGCTTCAGCCAGTTTTCTGTACCTATAACGATTTCAGCTTCGGTGCTTTCTATCAGCGCTTGAAGTTCCGGTACTTTACCAATGCAGCTTCGACAGTTTACAATTACAAACCGATTGCTGCTTGGTCCCCGCATGTCCTGACATTGCCCCGCACCCTTTGAGGCTGCTGCCCTTTCTGTACTTCCCCGAGGCCATCTAACCTAAAAAACCGCCCAGTCCACGCCACACAATCCCTGCTACCCGTGTAGCCGCTTGCTGCGTGTAGTGGACTCCTGACCTATCCAGCGGAACCCGAAACCCCACCACCCTATGGCGCAAGTCGAGGAATCTGCAGCCCACACGGTCGCAGAACCGTCTCAGCCTCTGATTCAGACCCTCCACTCGGCTCTGTACCAAAGGTTCGCAGTCAGTCCTGTCGACGATGCTGCAGATGGTGAGCTCTGCTTTCATCCCGCTAGCGAGACTGGCAGTCTTCACCAAATCAGATAGCCGCAGGAATATTTCCTTTGTTCTTACCTGTGGAAAACAGTAAATGAGAAGCTGGAGAGAACATACACACACACACACACACACACACACACACACACAAGCAAACCATAGTACAAGAGGCGAAAGACATTAAATTTGAAGAAAAGTATTTCGTTGCTAGGCTTTCTGCAAAAAAGTGTACTAGTACAGAAAACCAGTAACTTTTAAAGAAGATAATTTGTTGCTGTAGTCTCACCAAAAGAGTGAGAAAAGGCCGCAGAAACGCTCGAACGCTGATAAGATAAATAATGTCTGAATCGAGAATGAAAGTACGAAAGATTAAAGATTGTTTCACGCCGTCGAGACAGAGTCTGGCCGTTGGATGGATGAGGCAGACTAACGTGTCTTTCTTCAGTGAATTATCTAGCATTCCTTTCAAGTGCTTGTTTGGGAATAGCGGATGATCTAAAACGAAAAGCCCAGATAGTGATGTCAGTCTCATTACTGTCGAATATGAGTCCAGTAACGTAAAGCAACGCAAATCCACTCCATAACAGGAAAACACAAACACAAGATTGCCTCAAGTAAATGGCAGAGGTTTGGGGAAGAAAACGTCCTAATTTGTTTGGAAATTGAAAAACATTAACATGAGCTGATTTTCAATAAAATGCAAAGATATTTAGTACATAACCTAAAATTACTTTAGTATCAAGACTTACGGTACTGCCAGTAACGATATAATCGATGCTGAAAAATTAACTCCTGTTATCACAAAGTATATAAAATATGTTGTTAGAACTGCGAGGATAGCGGTCAGAGAACTAGGAAACATTTGACTCAATGTATTCAAAAAATGTTCAAATGTGTGTGAAATCTTATGGGACTTAACTGCTAAGGTCATCAGTCCCTAAGCTTACACACTACTTAACCTAAATTATCCTAAGGACAAACACACACACCCATGCCCGAGGGAGGACTCGAACTTCCGCCGGGACCAGCCGCACAGTCCATGACTGCAGCGCCTTAGACCGCTCAATGTGTTAAACTCACTAGTCCATACAACCAGTTCATTAATTGAACACCACGTGACATTTCGGTGGTTGAAAATGTGTAATTTTCCTTTTTCTCTACTGCGCGAGTAGCTGCCCGCTGTTGTAGCGTATGCAGTCCAGTGCGACATCCGCTGCTTCGCCAAACAGCGTGGCCGTCACGGCGTGTACCCGAAACGTGCTATCAGCGGACCCCGATCTATTTCGATAGTCACCTCGTACTTGTGAAACTGTTTTGATAAGACTCGACAGCGTCACTTTGATCTGCGAAAAAACATTATGTACGTCACCAATATAATCCTTGTAGCCATCTGTTTGCACTTGAAGTTTCGTCGTATGACTAGAACCCGTATTTGAATGACAAGTCATATTTTTTCCTCAACTGTAAGTGTGAATTTTACAGCAATTTATACACGAAGCCATGTACTGTAGTGTACAAAAATGTATTTTCATTGTGCATTTAAAGTCATATTTACACATTTTGTCTTAACAGGTTGTATTTCGGCCAACGTTTGCCAATAATGCATATATTTGTCATATCTTTAAACATGAAAATGTTTCACACATGACAGTTTTCCGAGTGATATTGTCACGTATAATCACAGTCGTTACTACAAAGTTTCATTTATCAGGACTGTAGTAGATAATAAGCGTAACCCACTAGTCGGTTCGCTGGCGTAGGACAGTGTTGCTGGAGGTCGACTAAACACTCTCTGAGCCAACAAAGGGGGTTCCGACGTAATAAACACCGCACACGCGGTCACACTATTCAATTTGAATACAAACTGGTTCAACAAGCTGAAACTAAAATACTCCAACAGCATACATTTCCTAGGTTTTATTTATGATCTTGGAGAAAAGTTCTTCTGCACTGGTGGGGAAATATTATTTTGTAAATCAAATTAGTGCTGAAAAGCCCTTTCATGTGAAACAACACTACAATACGGTCAAACGCAGTGGCAATGTGAAAGTAAGTGCTGAAAATGACCGGAGACAACAGGGTTGCCAACTGTCCAGTCTTAGACCGCACGGTCCGTTTTTTAAACAAAAACTGTCGTGTCCGATAGAACGTCCCAACCGGAAGTCCGATTTTCGGGCCCTTAAATTAGGCAAAATTCGAATTTACAGATTTGTTTTTTATTTTTTATTTCTTTTACAGAAGCCAATTGTGTCAAGCTGGGGGTATTGTGGATTTGTCGGGATGAATTCCACTGTTTTTTAATATAAGTTGGTGCGTTCATTTGTTCGGGAAGCTGTGTCGAAGAGGTCGAAGAGGCCTTGTATTTGTATTACGCCGCGGTGACCATTGTCGTCCATTGACGTCAAGTCATTTTAAGAGCGCGCCAATAAGAACGAACTAGGAAAGACAGGCCAGTAATAGTTTATTTTCTAATGATAGTTGCATTCACTTCATGTGGTCAATAAAGCAGAGTTACAAAATCAGTTCATGTCTATTTGTCCTTCTGCACGGTTATACTATATAGTGATAAAAAACAAACAAACAAAACAAGCCGTGACAATGTCGCATTTCCGTTCTATTATCGGTGCTTGCAATAAAGTCCTACTAATTTTAAAAGGAATACCGCTGTCGAACAAATGAACGCACCAAGTGTACCCGCTTTTGAGATCGGCTGGTTGACGTAATGATTTATTTTGTCGTGGCTGTATTAGGTGAACTGCACACATGATGTGTTTAGTTTAAAATTTGAGTGTTTAAGAACGGTATTGTAGTTACTGAGTGACGCGTGTACGCGTATAACTTCGTATTATAGGTAATCTACTCAAATGCAGCAGGCTCAAAAACAGCCCCGTGAGTGTCATTTCAATGACAAATGTCTACAAGAAACAGACTTTTCGGGATGGCTTTCGAAACAAGATGAACATACCAGATATTGTAAAACGTACTCTGTAAGTTTTACAGCGAAATACAACTCAGTGAAAACATTAAAACGTCATCCGAGTATCAAGACTCATATTGATAAGGTGCGGAATGTGTTAAGAAACTCCACTGTCCAAAGGTATTTCTTGCCAGTGGGAACTATTCAGGAACAGGAAGTGTCAGCAATAGAAGTAACCATAACATACCATGGAGTGAAACATCGTCGCACTTATCTTTCACAAGAATGTGGGAATGGGCTCCTGTCTCACTTTTTGTTTCGAGAATCGAAACAATCATCCAAAATTCCCTGTGGCCGTACTAAAGCTGAAGCTATTCTAGAGATGTACTGGCTCCACATTTTCTGCAGAAAATTCTGAAAAATGTTGGTACAGCTCCATTCTTGATTGCACGTGATGCTTCAAATAAAGGAAATATGAAATTCTTTTCCAGATGCTATCCGGTACTTGAACCAAGAAATTGGAAAGACTTCAGTTGTTGAAGACTTTTACAAATATGATTACGAAATATCAACTTTTATAGCCAAGAAGCTAAAAAAAGAAAGCATCATTAAGACTGGTCTTTCAGGATCGCAACTAGGTGCGTATGGTGCGGGCAAATGCTCCGTCAGTGACGGGAAAAGGCAATTTGTTCTGCGGAGTTGAAAAAAATCTTTGAAGCACCACATCTTAGTGAAAGACATTGCCACATGCATATACTGCACAATACTGCAAAATATGGACTAAAACTGCTGTCATACGATGTTGAATCGTTAGTGGTTAAGCTATTTAATGAGTTTCTTCAAGAGCGAAGAAGGTGAGTGAGCTGAAAGACTTTTTCGAGTTCCTACAGTCAGAGTACTCCACACTACGTTCCTAAATGCTCTTTGACTCTCTTTTCTGCTGTAGATAGATTGCTCCAGACTGCTCATTATTGAAGTCATCTTTTCCAATCTAGGGTGAAGGTGACACTGCCAGACTTATTTGGACATTCGTAACCCATGGCAACGACAGTGAAATGAGCGATGAAGTAACACTCCCAAAGATTTACATTTATTTTATCCACGATGTTATGCAGTTGTTTAAGACAACCATAAAAAGGGGGAAAGTGATTATATCCAGATAACTGAAATACATTCTGTATCCCTGAAGTTGGGTGCAGGAATTATTAATAGACAAAGAAATAATTTCTTACGATTCGAGGTATTACAAGAGCTGAAGAAATGACTGCAATATGTACAAGCAAAATTTGTCAGACAAGCTCAGCAAGTCTCTGCCTGGGTTCTGGAATATGTAGACAAATAGTATGCCTTCACTGAAGATTAAACTTTCAAGCTTAGCTCTCAGTTAAATCTTGAGGAGCCCCTTAGTATGGAGAACATAATGACACTTATAGATTACTTCAACATAAATATCAACAGTGACGAAATATGTGCCCTGAATGACTTCCTGCCATTCATTAAGGACTTGCCAGAGGAAATCACATCAAACAAGTGGGTGAAATTCAAAGACACAAAGCACATAATTTGCTGAAAGTTGTTGAACATGTGGTAGCAGTGCCACCGTCCATTGCGTTTGTAGAGCGGATTTTCAGTGTGATGTTAAATATCTGGAGCAATAAAAGAAACAGACTGAAACTGGAAATGGTGAAAGCCGAACTACTTGTGAATTTTTACTACCGTATGAAATGTGCTGAATTTGTCAAATCCGACAACGGGAGAAAAACTTGTTAAAGCTGTGAAGTCATAAAAGAAGTATAACTACAAAATACAAGTTACAAAGAAACAAGAGGCTCGCAGAAATGGCTAGCTTCGCAGTATTAACAGTGAGTACTGTGTTAAATAAATGTATGCTTCCTATCGCAGCAGCTATAATGTATGTACTGTGTAATGTGTTGTGAATAATAATAATATGATAATAAATTTTTCAGCTGTCTGGCTTTGGCTCCAGTTAAAACTGGTAACCCTAGCAGACAAACTCTTATTTGAGCAGACTGGTCTATATTTAACAGTTCAATCATTCTTTAAGGACTTGTGTGAGATGACTTGGCCTTGCAACAACCCATTAGATAAGTTGAAGAATTCAAGTATCATACAGCTCTTGGAGAAGTAGACAACACATCCAATTCCAGGCGAAACTACATTGAGAAAGAACTATTTATTCTTGCAGTACGAGGAGGTGCTCAACAAAATACGAATTAGTGTTTCTTACCAAAAGGAATGGATCTCCATAGATGAAACCACCGATGTGGGGCGGGCATCATTTCGCAAATGATGTTATTGGTGTTTTTAAGGGCTCACCTGCACGCGAAAGCGATAATACAATTTTTTCGTGCAGTCAAAGAAATGATATGAAACGCTATTGATAAACAATATGTAGCTGTGGTGAAAAACAGCAAATGTTTCAATATTGTACTTGAGCTTTGACTCCTCTCGCGCTACTCCGAGTGGTGAGATGATCTGTTTCTGTACGAACTCAGTTTGTCATTGCTCCGTAAATCCAGGCATTTTGTTACGTACAGAAAAGACAGATTTACAGAGGCGCATCGACGTACAGATTTATATTAATCTACTACCAAGCAACAATTATTCTTTATATGTAAGTGTATATTCATAATTTATGTGATTTCTTGAATATCTATTTTATTAATCTTTATGTCTTTTTTCCTTTTTAGCAGTTTTAACATTCATGTAAGAGGCTGAAACATAGCAGAGGTTTGTGTGCAATCTGATGAAAATTATAAAGTCCTATCATAATAGAACTGTAAGTCAATCTTCACGGCAATTTCACTGCAAGAAGTCCGATATTTCACACGGTAATGTAAAAATAATTAGCAAACGCACGACCTCAGCCACCAACGCCATTGTTAACATGGCAGACAACGTGTGAGAAAATAATGTTGTTTAATCTTAATACTTTGAAATATTATTAATTATCTGATCTGTATTCTCATCCTTGCCTGCAGAAGTAATATTACTATTACTTACATTCGCGACTGCATGTTAGGACTATGTTGCAGGTATTATACCCTCTGTTCTCTTTTTCGTGACAATCAACAACAACCGGAGAAACAACAATCAAGAAGTCCCGGATATGACCTGGCCAAAATTGCAATCTGCGGACCCAAATTCCAGATTACAGTAAGGCGCAACATATGCGCATTTGCATTCAGTTTACAGTGTGCGCAATCAGTCTTTAGATTCAGTGTTAAATTCATCCAAAATTCAGATTCATTTCAATTTATTTCATTTTCTGACAATTCGCGAGTTCATGGAAATTACGACAATAGTTATCAGCTTAAACAATAGGTTCTTTTCAATACACAAAATGACCGTATTCAAGTTAATTTCATATAACATGGCGGTAAGTCAGCAAGATTGAAATTTTGCGTTTCAAAATGTGGTTTCATTTATTCATATTAACAGAATGAGTGACTTTATTATAGGTATTAGACATACATTTTACACACTTACGAATTTAATTACTTTCTTTTCGCATTTTTCATTATGGTCAAAACAAGAAAACAATCAAACATGGAATAACAATTAGATAACCTGAATACTGATACACACACGAACACCGACACATTCGACAACACCATGAATAACCAAATACAAAATCAGATTGTGACAGGAAATAATTTCATTTCCTTGCGATCAACTTTCGAAAGATCAAATTCCGAACCAAACTAGCGCTTGCACGCCTCGGCTAATAATACGGTGGTTGCAGCGTCATTCTCTAACACAAATTTTATCGCAATCTTGAACACAATCATCCAACCTAAATGAAAAACAAACAAAGAATGACGAACGCATTTCGCAATTTGTGAAAGACAATGCAAACCATCCAACAAAGACCGAAGAAAGACTAACGCGATTACTTTGACAACATTAACACTCGTTTGACACAGCAAGTAAACGACTTGTCTGAGACAGTCTCAGGGCTTACTTTGAAGCACGATGAGACAGTATTAGGTATCAATGCAGCCAAACATCAGATAAAAGACGTAGCCACAGTCTGTGAAAATATGGTTACTCAGATTAAGACTAATACTCGTACAAACGATGAAACATACACCAGGATGAAGGCTGTTGAACGTACACTCAATGAGGTACACTCACATATACACGACACTGTACAAAAGAAACTGACACACACTTTGCAAACTTCAGTGAACAATTTCGAACTTGGACAGCACAGAAGGATAAAGATTTCGATACGTGTTTGAATGAGGAATTGCCAGCCATAGAGCAAGACAGAGTTATTAATTATATGTCGAAAAATAAACAGGTGCTCGACCACACAGTACGATGTACCACATCCGAACAGACACATACAACAATCCTTTACCTACACAACAGTCTGACACTACACAAGATTTGGTAACGAATAGTGTCATCGTCATGAATTGCAGCACACAGAAACACCGAACGTGACCAGTGACACAAACCGACAGATGACACCAGAATACAATTACAGTTGCTGCTCAGAATACATACATTCACAACACCCACAAGAACACTACGCATTCTCAGATCGCAGCAGACGCAATGCCTATAAGGAAGAAGAAATCCTGTTTAAACAGAGGAAGTTTCAACGCTTTATTCCAGGAAGGAATACCATATGTCCTGCGATATTCCTCAACGCATTCAAAAACCCCTTCCTCGCTCTTGGAGCGATAGGAAGAAAATTTCCAACATCGTTGATTACATTCAGGGCGAATCTGCCGTCTGTCCATACAAAGAGGCTGTAACACTGTAAAGCCCCCTTAGAAAAATTAGTGAATTACTGTGCTGATAAAGCTCTTACGTTATTTGATTTTCAAACAGCTGAGTAGAACTGAACGTACTCAGACATTTCTCTCTTTACTTATTCTGATCAACACTAAACTCACTCACAATATGTTTAGCGTAACGCAATCCGACTTTCAATAATCAGTACAAAAGAACGGCCCTGACTAACATTAACCTATACCTTTCACGAATCACTTACCTCACAAAAATCTTCCTTACTCGAACTACTACAATACAGCGAGCGCCAATACTGTTAGCTAAATAAAAGATTCTAACTACAGAACCCCCCCCCCCCCCCCCCATGAACCACGGACCTTGGCGTTGGTGGGGAGGCTTACGTGCCTCAACGATACAGATAGCCGTACCGTAGGTGCAACCGCAACGGAGGGGTGTCTGTTCAGAGGCCAGACGAACGTGTGGTTCCTGAAGAGGGGCAGCAGCCTTTTCAGTAGTTGCAGGGGCACAACAGTCTAGATGATTGACTGATCTGGCCTTGTAACACTAACCAAAATTTCCTTGCTGTTCTGGTACTGCGAACGGCTGAAAGCAAGGGGAAACTACAGCCGTAATTTTTCCAGAGGGCATGCAGCTTTACTGTATGATTAAACGATGATGGAGTCCTCTTGGGTAAAATATTCTGGAGGTAAAATAGTCCCCCATTCGGATCTCCGGGCGGGGACTACTCAGGAGGACGTTGTTATCAGGAGAAACAAAACTGGCGTTCTACGGATCGGAGAGTGGAACGTCAGATCCTTTAATCGGGCACGTAGGTTAGAAAATTTAAAAAGGGAAATGGATAGGTTATAGTTAGATATAGTGGGAATTAGTGAAGTTCGGTGGCAGGAGGAAGAAGACTTTTGGTCAGGTGAATACAGGGTTATAAGTACAAAATAAAATAGGGCTAATGCAGGAGTAGGTTTAATAATGAATAAAAAAATAGGAGTACGGGTAAGTTACTACAAACAGCATAGTGAACGCATTATTGTGGCCAAGATATACACGAAGCCCACGCCTACTACAGTAGTACAAGTTTATAAGCCAACTAGCTCTGCAGATGACGAAGAAATTGATGAAATGTATGATGAGATAAAAGAAATTATTCAGTTAGTGAAGCGAGACGAAAATTTAATAGTCATTGGCTGACTGGAATTCAAGCGTAGGAATAGGGAGAGAAGGAAACATAGTAGGTGAATATGGATTGGGGCTAAGAAATGAAAGAGGAAGCCGCCTGGTAGAATTTTGCGCAGAGCATAACTTAATCATAGCTAACACTTGGTTTAAGAATCATGAAAGAAAGTTGTATACATGGAAGAACCCTGGAGATACTAAAAGGTATCAGATAGATTATATAATGGTAAGACAGAGATTTAGGAACCAGGTTTTAAATTGTAAGACATTTCCAGGGGCAGATGTGGACTCTGACCACAATCTATTGGTTATAAACTGTAGATTAAAACTGAAGAAACTGCAAAAAGGTGGAAATTTAAGGAGATGGGACCTGGATAAACAGAAAGAACCAGAGATTGTACAGAGTTTCAGGGAGAGCGTAATGGAAAAACTGACAGGAATGGGGGAAAGAAATACAGTAGAAGAAGAATGGGTAACTTTGAGGGATGAAATAGTGAAGACAGCAGAGGATCAAATAGGTAAAAAGACGAGGGCTAGTAGAAACCCTTGGGTAATAGAAAAAATATTGAATTTAATTGGTGAAAGGAGAAAATATAAAAATGCAGTAAATGAAGCAGGCAAAAAGGAATACAAACGTCTCAAAAATGAGATCGACAGGAAGTGCAAAATGGCTAAGCAGGGATGGCTAGAGGACAAATGTAAGGATGTAGAGGCTTATCTCACTAGGGGTAAGATAGATACTGCGTACAGGAAAATTTAAGAGACCTTTGGAGAAAGGAGAACCACTTGCATGAATATCAAGAGCTCAGATGGAAACCCAGTTCTAAGCAAAGAAGGGAAAGCCGAAAGGTGGAAGGAGTATATAGAGGGTCTATACAAGGGCGATGTACTTGAGGACAATATTATGGAAATGGAAGAGGATGTAGATGAAGATGAAATGGGAGATATGATACTGCGTGAAGAGTTTGACAGAGCACTGAAAGACCTGACTCGAAACAAGGCCCCCGGAGTAGACAGCATTCCATTAGAACTACTGACGGCCTTGGGAGAGCCAGTCCTGACAAAACTCTACCATCTGGTGAGCAAGATGTATGAGACAGGCGAAATACCCTCAGACTTCAAAAAGAATATAATAATTACAATCCCAAAGAAAGCAGGTGTTGACAGATGTGAAAATTACCGAACTATCAGTTTAATAAGTCACAGCTGCAAAATACTAACGCGAATTCCTTACAGACGAATGGAAAAACTGATAGAAGCCGACCTCGGGGAAATCAGTTTGGATTCCGTAGAAATATTGGAACACGTGAGGCAATACTGACCCTACGACTTATCTTAGAAGAGAGATTAAGGAAAGGCAAACCTGCGTTTCTAGCATATGTAGACTTAGAGAAAGCTTTTGACGATGTTGATTGGAACACTCTCTTTCAAATTCTGATGGTGGCAGGGGTAAAATACAGGGAGAAAAAGGCTATTTACAATTTGTACAGAAACTAGATGGCAGTTATAAGAGTCGAGGGGTATGAAAGGGAAGCAGTGGTTGGGAAGGGAGTGAGACAGGGCTGTAGCCTATCCCCCATGTTATTCAATCTGTATATTGAGCAAGCAGTATAGGAAACAAAATAAAAATTCGGAGTAGGTATTAAAATCCATGGAGAAGAAATAAAAACTTTGAGGTTCGCCGATGACATTGTAATTCTGTCAGATACAGCAAAGGACTTGAAAGAGCAGTTGAACGGAATGGACAGTGTCTTGAAAGGAGGGTATAAGATGAACATCAACAAAAACAAAACTAGGATAATGGAATGTAGTCGAATTAAGTCGGGTGATTCTGAGGGAATTAAATAAGGAAATGAGACACTTAAAGTAGTAAAGGAGTTATTCTATTCGGGGAGAAAAATAACTGATGATGGTCGAAGTGGAGACGATATGAAATGTAGACTGGCAATGGCAAGGAAAGCGTTTCTGAAGAAGAAAAAATTGTTAACATCGAGTGTAGATTTAAGTGTCATGAAGTCGTTTCTGAAAGTATTTGTATGGAGTGTCGCCATGTATGGAAGTGAAACGTGGACGATAAATAGTTTAGACAAGAAGAGAACAGAAGCTTTCGAAATGTGGTGCTACAGGAAAATGCTGAAGATTGGATGGGTAGATCACATAACTAATGTGGAGGTACTGAATAGAAGTGGGGAGAAGAGGTGCTTGTGGCACAACTTGACTAGAAGAAGGGATCGGTTGGTAGGACATGTTCTGAGACATCAAGGGATCACCAATTTAGTATTGGAGGGCAGCGTGGAGATTGAAAATCGTAGAAGGAGACCAAGAGATGAATACACTAAACAGATTCAGAAGGATGTAGGCTGCAGTAGGTACTGGGAGATGAAGAAGCTTGCACAGGATAGAGTAGCATGGAGAGCTGCATCAAACCAGTCTCAGGACTGAAGACCGCAACAACAACAACAACTACTACTACTCAAGGCACTAGCTACTGATAGGCATAGTTAGCAAATGAAAGATTTTGATAGAGAACAAACAATGTATTTACCTTAATAATATTCAAAAGTCATTATATATATATATATAAGTTCATGATATCCAATCTTACAAATTTACTGTCTCTGGTGGACACACGTGCAGATCATCTCAAAACTCTGCCATCTCTCTCCCCACATCCACCACTGCTGGTGGCTCATCTCCAACTGCGCAACGCTACGCGCTGTTCATATCCAACTGCCCAACCAGTGATTTTCATACAGAGCGCTACGTGGCGTTACCAATATAGAAACCTAAACAGCCTACTTACAACACATACGAACGATTCGAAAATGCATTCCTGAATAGATACTGGTCAGAGACTGTTCAGGAACGCATTGGGAAACAAGTAATGGAACCTGAGCACTTCAACCCAAGGATCGGAAACCTGAGACGACACTTTGAGAAATGTCTCAACATGTTCCACTTCTTCGACGAACCAGTCGCACCTCGTGACATAATCCGTTCACTCAAATTCCAATTGCCATTTCACATGAAAGAAGAATTACTTAATTTCCCTGACAACGACGGAGAATACTTTTCAGAAAGACTTGACACTACTGATCTACTCTACGAAGAGAACCAACAGCACCAGTCTCAGAACAGAAATCATAATTTTTACCTAGCGACTATGGCGAACTTGCAGGCCTACCAACCCAGCTCAGGCGCGCAGGCAAATGTTTCTTTCGTGCGGCCACAAAATACACGAACGATTTCCAAAATTCACCACCCCAGTACAACGCAAATAACTACATCATCAAAACAACTCCACACAAGGGGGCAACCCTACAAAAGACGAAAATTTAATAACTTCAATCCGACAACAAGTCATAACCTATACAGACAATACACTAACAACTTCCGTAATATACAATCTACAAACAGAAAACAGTGGCAGATACATAATACGAATTACACAGCACCACTAAACCACATGCAAAGGTAAACTTTTATCCACATTATCAATTTCGCTACAGTGAACACTGGTAGCCACCGGCGTAGTCGATACAACAGAACAATTATGCAAATCAATACAACATGCCGACACCATTTCATACACAACAGCAACACCAAAATCAACCTGGAGAACGCCGGCAATACCCACAGGCAAATATAATTGAAATGCAAAGCGAAACGCCACCTCCAGCTAACACTGAGCTAAAGAATTTAACTACCCAAGAGTTAAACTAGACGCAGTCATTACAGAGCCTCAGGGCGTGACTGAGGAATATTTGGGGGGCAGCTTCGACACATAATTACTATTTCACACACCAAACACTAACATACCACACAGTAATACGATCAGATTCACACCACATGAATCACACATACTATTCTTGAGATACGACGAATAAGGAAACTTGGCTGATGACCTCACGAGTGATAACACACTCTGTCTGTCCAAGAAGAAACAAATTGTGCTATTATACCCTGCAGGTACAGTAGGGGGAGTACCCAGTACTACTGTCACATAGATCTTGAGATCTGTACACCTATGTCACAGACAGAGTATGAATGCAAAGACATATTAACACAAATTAATTCTAAGCTTTCAGAATGCACAGCGATCGCTGAAGAGGAAATGATACAGTTAAAGGATATCCTAGTGAAAAATATGAGCCGGCTGCTGTGGTCGAGCGGTTCTAGGCGCTTCAGTCCGGAACCGCGCGACTCCTACGGTCGCAGGTTCGAATCTTGCCTCGGGCATGGATGTGTGTGATGTCCTTAGGTTGGTTAGGTTTAAGAAGTTCTAAGTTCTAGGAAACTAATGACCTCAGATGTCCCTTAGCGCTCAGAGCCATTTGAACCATTTGAAAAATATGAATGTATTTACGAAAAGACCCGGTGCGATCAAAACTTACACATACACCATTGAAGTGAAGCCTGACCAGATATACTTCCATAAGTCTTAATACGTATCTATATCTCTACGACCTGTAGTTTAGCATGAGTTAAAGCAAATGCTAGAATGGAGAATTATAGAGATATTCACTGCACCCTATTCTAGCCCGTCACACATAGTGAGAAAACCTAACGGAAACATACGCCTTGTACTTGATGCCAGACCTATTATCCAGGTAACATTACTAGTCAGAACACAAGCTGAGAATTTAGAGGAACAGCTACAGCGAGTTTTGGGCGCAATGTACTTTGCTTCACTTGATTTGACAAATTCATTTTGGCAGGTACATCTCACACCTGAGTCCAAGAAGTAAATGCTTTTATGTTTGCTGGTCGTACCTATCAATTTCGTGTATTACCTTTCGGTCTAAACGTAAGGTCAGGAGTACTTATAACCACTCTGAATACTGTTTTAGGTGATGATTTGATGGAATATGTTAAATTATGTTTATGACACACTTATAGCCACGAAAACATGGACAGAACATGCTGAAACACTAAATACCGTACACTACTGCACAGATTTACATAAGCTGGAGTAACTGTTAATTTTAGTATGTCAAAATTTGCCTGTTCTGAGATCAAATACCTAGGACATATAATCAACATGCAAGGCATTAGGCCAGATCCTAAAAAACTTGATTCAATCAGACACTTCCCAAGCCCTACCACTAAGAAACTGTTACAATCATTCCTTGGATTATGTTCTGTCTTCCGTCGTTATCTTCCTGAACAACTTCTCAACAGTAAACACCTGTTAAATTTGTTGAAGAAAAACCATATATGGATTTGGTATCGAAACTGTCAGAACGACTTTAACAAAATCAAAGGAGCTTTTGTAAACTCACAAATTCTTGATCACCCAGATTTTAGCTTAGATTTCTGCATGACTTGCGATGCTTCATGTAGTGCTTATTCCAGATTGTCAAACTGTTGAATCTGAGCAGATCAAAATCACTGGTTTTGCCAGAAAAACTCCTACAGAATGTGAAAGAGCCTGTTCTACAACAGAATTAGAGACCTTGTCGATAGTCTGGGCCTTTAAGAAGTTTAACCAATACCTTTATGGCAAATACACCAAGGTATATACAGATCACCAAGTATTCACTTTTCTCCTTACATACAAACTTATGCACCCCAGATTGACACGTTTGACACTATCTTTACAAAATTACTTATTTGAAATAATACACATCAAAGAGAAAGATAACATCATTGCTGACACACTTTCTAGGTTACCACATTAATAACACAGACCTTGAAAACACAAATGACTACAACAGGATCTTCGTCATGAAGAATAAACATTACACACAATACTACAGAGACCTTTGCAAAAACGTGGCTACATTAGAAGATGAAGACAAACATTGGAGAAAGATCAAAGACATTTTAACACAACCACAAGATCACCCACTGAAAACTAGATACATGCTACACAACAATGTTCTCTTTTACAGAAGACTCCCATAAGCTACAAACTGGTTCGTTTGTATTCCTGCTGACTCAGTTAACAAACTCATTCAACACACACTTGCAGTATGGGGCTCACTATGGAACAAGAAAATGCTTCACAAAAATACACACGTAATGTTACTTCATCAACGTGAGACGCAAAATATACAGCATAATCAGCAAATGTATACTATGCCTAAAGACGAAACCACAGAACCAATCCACAAAACCTGATTTACATTCCTTTTTACCCAGAAAACCTAGAGAGCTAATTTGAACCGACATCAATAGACCTCATCCCTCAAGTACAGGAGTTGTTAAAAGTTGACGGGCCTGGGGAAATGTTCCTCTTAGTGTGTGATGCTGGCAGTCTGGAACTGCGCGACCGCTACGGTCGCAGGTTCGAATCCTGCCTCTGGCATGGATGTGTGTGATGTCCTTAGGTTAGTTAGGTTTAAGTAGTTCTAAGTTCTAGGGGACTGATGATCTCAGCAGTTAAGCCCCATAGTGCTCAGAGTCATTTGAGCCATTTTTTTGTGTGTGATGCTCTCCAGAGAGTAAACAAATCGCAACTGTCATTTTGTTTGATAATTCTACGAAGCTGCTGTGGTTGGATGGTGTGAACAGAAAGAACGTTTTGCTGTTAGTAACAGATGATGCTTCATACATGGCTAAAGCAGCCGAAGGGGCTACAGTTTCTCTGCCCCTGTCTAGTGTACGTCGCTTGCCTTGCACATGCATTAGACAGAGTTGCAGAATAGGTGCGATCATATTGCCCTGATGTTGACACATCAATTTTCTGTGGTAAAAGATTCTGTGTGACAACTCCGCCACGTGTGCGCAAGGAAAAGACACCTTCATTGCCTCTTCGTACTCAACCTGTTCTTACCCGATAGGGTTCTTGGCTTAATGCTATCGTGTATCAATGTACTAACTACATCACCAAAATGAAGACAATCTTCGGTGAGCTTCATAGCGCTGATTCAAGTGCAACATTCTGTTGACAGATGAAGCCCATTTCCATCTTCAAGACCGAGAGAGGTGACGTAGTGGTTAACACTGGACTCGCATTCGGAAGGACGATGGTTCAAAACCCGCTACCGGCCGTTCTGATTTAAGTTTTCCGTTATTTCCCGAAATGGTTCCTTTCCAACGGCCCGGCCGACTTCATACACCGTCCTTCCGACCGATGACCTTGCTGTTTGTTCCCCTCCCCCATATCAACCACCCAACCACCCAGCCATCTCCAAGGACACATCAACACACAGAATTGCAGTATATGGGGAACGGAAAATCTACTCTCGCATCAACATGAAGGTTCAGCGCAGGATTCGGTGGCCGGCGCGCAGTGACCAATTTTCGTCCAATGCGCTGGATGAGTTCATTCGTTTGTTCGGAAAGTGGGGCCAACGTAGCCTGATTTCGGCCGGTTAGCGACGCACAGGGCTGACAGAATCGAGGCGCACTCCCTGCAGAGTTTCCGTAACGATTTTACGGATATTATTTGGTAAAAAAATTCAGTTTTTGCGTTACTTATAGCTTTGTACGTTAGTTTCATGACGACGTGCCCGTCATTTCGTTAAGTCATAATTATTGTGATATTTGCATTTAAGCAGGACAGTGCGCTAAATTGGAAAAGTTTCCAATGAAAAATAGTGGTCGCCATGATTTTGCGTTTTTTGCATATTAGTAGTATGTTGCTGTGTATGATATTTGGCTAACATACTGAATTTTTCTTTAGATTTGGGTGGAGGTCTCTATCTGTCACCAATCTCGAGAATAATGATCTAATGTAGCATACTCATTTGCGATCGTGAACGACAGCGATAAAACCAAGATGAAGTATCCATAACATGTCTCGTATCTCAAACGGTTTGAGATACCGAAACGATATTTTGGCAAATGATATCACGAAAAGAGGGGAGTATTATTCCGGTTGGTTATTACGCGATACTTCATTATCTACCGTGTTATTCAACTAACTACAGACTTGTCGATGCAAGAATGAAATTTTTTATGGCCATCGGTATCTGGTATAACAAGAAATTCTGTGGATTTGGAACATAATAAGTGAATACATTACACTTTTTTTTGTATTGAGGATGTAGTTTTTCATAAGCTGTTGAGCTTACTTGTCCTAAGTTCCTCACGTAATGCAGTCAATAAACTACTGTTTCAGTTTTCTCTCGCAACTGCATTTGCACAGTATTTCAGTGATGTGACATTGGGTTAACTTCACCCTATTTTGGCACAAAACGTAAATTTTAACATGGCAACAAGAGAAATGTAGGTTTTACTCAAAATCCGCCGCTAATGACGCTTCTCTGAAAGTTGCAAACGGTTAAAAGGTAGACTCAAGTAAATGGCTGCTTTTGGTGCGTTTGCAGAATATGGGCAACGGAAAGTCTGCACGCACGCCAACCGGTAGCACTTCGTTCTGCAGAGAAGATTGCGTGGTGCGGATAGATATTTCTCCGAAGAGATGAGTCCTGCGGGTCCAGTAACTGGTTAACTCTATGAGAGTCTTTTGAGTACCAGCGTTATTCCAACGCTTCAACAGCGCGGATGTGTGGCGAATATAATTTTTATGCAAGGTGGTACTCCTCCGCACACTGCACAGCCAATGAAGTAGCTGATGCAGAGACATTTCGGAAATGCTAGAATTATCAGCTGTCACTTCCCTATTGCCCTTCCATCCGTATCACCTAATCTTAATCCGTGTGACTTCTAGCTGTGGACCGAGCGAGGTGGCGCAGTGGTTAGCACACTGGACTCGCATTCGGGAGGACGACGGTTCAATCCCGTCTCCGGCCATCCTGATTTAGGTTTTCCGTGATTTCCCTAAATCGCTTCAGGCAAATGCCGGGATGGATCCTTTGAAAGGGCACGGCCGATTTCCTTCCCCATCCTTCCCTAACCCGAGCTTGCGCTCCGTCTCTAATGACCTCGTTGTCGACGGGACGATAAACACTAAATCTCCTCCTCCTCCTCCTTCTAGCTGTGGGGTAATCTGAAAGATGTGTACACTGGTCCAATCACTAACGTAGCTGAACTGGAGGAAAGCATTGCGCAACACGTTCTGAGCGTGATCCCCAGGACACTCAGATCTGTTATGGAACTTGCTGTGTCTAGATTTCAACTTGTGGCAGAAAACGGAGGATTGAACACGTCTTCTGTTACCAGAATGAGATTTTCACTCTGCAGCGGAGTGTGCGCTGATATGAAACTTCCTGGCAGATTAAAACTGTGTGCCCGACCGAGACTCGAACTCGGGACCTTTGCCTTTCGCGGGCAAGTGCTCTACGTCTTCTGTTAGTTTAACAACAGCTAGGAACCGACATCATTTTGCTTCTTATCTGATCTTTTTCCCCAGGACGATTAAAAACTAACGTCATTTTGCTTTTGTATGCTGTTTTTGGCCTCAGGATAATCAAAAACCGGTTTTTCCCATCCGATGTGTTACAACCTTGCCCTGGTGGATGGATTTACCTAATTCAGAGTTAGACAGTTGTTGACTGCCGGAATTGTGTAGTGATCCACATTGAACACTGCGCATGGTGTAATGTATAGCTCAATCCATAGCCATCGTACTGCGATTCTCTGTCGTTTAAAGCCGACCACATTTACGTTAAGACGCTTACAGTGCCATTTTTTCCCCCGTGGCGTTTCGCTCTGAGTAAATAATGTACTGTTCAGATCTGATGTCATTCTCAGCAGTAGTTCTCTCTCTACAGCGCTTTGAAACTGGAACTTTAATCATGGACACCATATATGTACACTGGTGTGTCAAACTATTATGACCATCTGCTCAACAGCGGGTTGGTCCAAGGTAGGAAAACAGCACAACAGCGATTCAGCCTGTCGTGAATTCGACAAGTCCTTAGCACGTTTCTGGTGATATTTGGTGCGTGACGCAATTCAAGTGTGCTACGGGGCAGTGGCTTGTGGCCTCGAGATGGCGCCCAACAACTGTTCAGGATAACCGTCCGTGTTACAGAGCCGGAATTGTGGTGCAGTTGTTCGAGGAGCATATTAGTGAGCTCGCGTTGACGTCTAGGTCACCAAATTCACGTGACCTGGATCCTATGGAATACATCTGCGTCGTTGTTGGGCGCCATCTCGAGGCCGAAGTCGTATTGTGTGTTAATGAGCATTATCGCCAACCACTTGGATGATGTTGATGTATTCCATAGGATCCAGGTCACGTGAATTTGGTGACCTAGACGTCAACGCGAGCTCACTAATATGCTCCTCGAACAACTGCACCACAATTCCGGCTCTGTAACACGGACGGTTGAGGAAGACATCATCCAAGTGGTTGGCGATAATGCTCATTAACACACAATGCACATCCCTCGGAAGACCACTCAAGTGTTTCCAACACGATAATACTGTCCCACTGCGCTGTGTCCGTGTCGCAATGTATGTTTCGAGCAGTCGTGCACTTCGGCGACGACGTATCCGGACACCATCGTCCTGGTGTAACAAGAAACGTGATTCATCAGACCTGGCGACACTTTTGCGTTGATCCACGGTCAAATTCAATGAACCCGTGCCCACTGCAATCGTAAATAATTTATTCGTTGGGACAACATCGATAACACGTTCGGTCCTCTGCTGTGGAGGACCTTGTTCTACAGTAATCGCTGAATGGTACGCTCCGAAAGACTTGTATCTGCACCAGCATGCCGGCCAGTGTGGCCGAGCGGTTCTAGGCGCTTCAGTCTGGAACAGCGCGCCCGCTACGGTCGCAGGTTCGAATCCTGCCTCGGGCATGGATGTGTGTGATGTCCTTAGATTAGTTAGGTTTAAGTAGTTCTCAGTTCTAGGGGACTGATGACCTCAGATGTTAAGTCCCATAATGCTCAGAGCCATTTGAACCATTTTTTTGCACCAGCATGATACTCTGTTGTCATATCTGCCACAGACCGCCGCGTATGAAGCTTTATATAGCCGGCCAGCCTCCAACCTCCATGTTCTGTGATGAGGCATGAACAACATCTTGTCGCTTACTCGTGGTTGTACCGTCCTACAACCATTTTCCGTAGAATCTCACGGCAACGTAGTGCGAACAGTTGATTACCTTCACCATTTCCAAAATTTTCATTCCTACGCCACGAGTCGTAACATTCTATCCTTTTTCAAAGTGGCTTATGCCAGTGCTTTCTCAATTTGGGGCCTGCATCGTCACTGAACGTAAAAAATGGTATAGAAGTAGCGTCTGTGACAAGCAGTCGAAATGTCCTGGGTACCGGGGTGGAACGCAGCCATTGCTTAAATTATGAAAAAAGTTGTCATTAATGGCGGCCAAAGAAATCCAGTATGAGAAGTCATCCTCGTTCTCCCAACGGTCTTATCAGAGAGAGCGGAGGAACGGACGTCGCCTTGCCCTTGGGAGGAGAATCTACTACTAAAAGGCGGAAGAATCACCAATGATTAACGAAATGAGGATACGAAAGTTAGTGGAAACCACTGTACTAAAGACACATAAGGTTTATCCTCTAATAGAAAAAGTGTCATGACGATGTCTCCAGTGGCAAAAGATTCCGGATATGTACCACATTCGAACCTGCGCGAGGACACTGCCAAGGGGATCTGACCACGAGAAAAAGAAAAACGTAGGCGTCACGTTCGGTGCATCGGAGCAAGAAATGTCAGAAATTTGAACGTGGTAGGGAACACACAAAATCTGAAAAGGAATACGCCAAAGCTTAATCAAGATGTAGTGGGGGTCAATGACGTAAAACGGACGGAAGGTAACTACTCACATAAAAAAAAAAAAAAAATTGCATCACCTCGGTTCCGAGAATTCCGGAACCTGTACAGAAAATTGGAATATAGATCAACCTAAACATCATTCCCGCTCTTTTTATTGCTCATGAAAACCACACATTGCATGTTGTACCACCACACAGCGAGACCTTCAGAGGAAGTGGTTTAGATTGCTGTACACACCGGTACGTCTAATAACCAGTAGCACGTCGTCTTGCATTGATGCATGCCTGTATTCGTCGTAGCATACTATCCACAAGTTCAGCAAGGCACTCTTGGTCCACATTGGCCCACTCCTCAACGGCGATCTGGCGTAGATCCCTCGGAGTGATTGGTGGGTCACGTCGTCCATAAACAACCCTTTGCAATCTATTCCAGGCATGTTCGACAGGATTCATGTTCGAAGAGTATGCTGGCCACTCTAGTCGAGCGATGTTCTTGTCCTGAAGGAAGCCATTACCAAGATGTGCACGATGGAGGCGCGAATTGTCGTCCATGAAGACGAATGCCCCACCAGTATGCTGTCGATATGGTTGCACTATCGGTCGGAGGACGGCATTCACGTATCGTACAGCCGTTACGGCGCCTTCCATGAGCATCAGTGGCGTACGTCGGCCCCACATAATGCCACCTCAAAACAGCAGGGTACCTTCATCTTGCTACACTCGCTGGACAGTGTGTCTAATGCCTTCAGCCTGACCGGGTTACCTCCAAACACATCTCCCGCGATTGTCTGGTTGAAGGCACATGCGACATTCGTCGGTGAAGAGAACGTGATGCCAATCCTGAGCGGTCTATTCGGCATGTCGTTGGGCCTATCTGTACCGCGCTGCATGGTGTCGTGGTTGCAAAGATGGACCTCACCATGGACGTCGGCAGTGAAGTTGCGCATCATGCAGGCTATTGCGCACAGTTTGAGTCGTAAAATGACGTCCTGTGGCTGCACGAAAAGCATTATTCAACATGGTGGCGTTGCCGCCAGGTTTCCTCCGAGGCGTAATCCGTAGGTAGCGGTCATCCACTGCACTAGTAGCCCTTTGGCGGCCTGACAGAGGCATGTCATCGACAGTTCCTGTTTCTCTGTATCTCCTCCATGTCCCAACAACATCGTTTTGGTTCACTCTGAAACACCTGGACACTTCCCTCGTTGAGAGCCCTTCCTGGGACAAAGTAACAATGCGGACGTGATTGAACCGCGGTATTGACCGTCTAGGCATGGTTGAACGAGAGACAACACCAGCCGTGTACCAACTTCCTTGTGGAACGACTGGAACTGATCGGCTGTCGGATCCTCTCCCTCTAGTAGGCGCTGCTAATGTATGGTTGTTTCCATCTTTGGGCGAGTTTAGTTACATCTCTGAGTAGTCAAGGGGACTGTGTCTGTGATACAATATCCACTGTCAACGTCTACCTTCAACAGTTCAGGGAACTGGGGTGATGCAAAACTTTTTTTGATGTGTGTATTTCTGGCCAGACGAATGTAGGGTAATGTTAACAGCAGTAAAAATTGGTAAAGCGGGAGTGGAATTCGTTATGTACAGGGAGGTAGGGAAGAGAGTAAGTTACTGTGAACAGTTCAGTGAATGGGTTGTTTTCATCACTATCGACAGCAAAGAAACGCCAACAACAATAGTTCAGGTGGCCATACGAACGTCACGAGTATAAGATGAAGAGGTAGAGAATGTATACAAGGATGCTGAACAGATAATTCCGAAATTAAAGGAGATGCTAATTTAGTAATCGTAGGGACCTGGAACGCGGTGGTAGGGGAAGGAATAGAAGAAATAATTAAGGGAGAATGTGTGTTCGTGGGTAGGAATCAGAGAGAAGAAAGACTAATAAGTTGTACAATAAATTTCAGCTAGCAATAACGAATACGCAATTTAGAAATCACTATAGATGGAAGTATACTCGGAAAAAGGGCAGAGAGACAGTGTTATTCTAGCTGGGTTACGTCTTGGACAAACAGAGATTCCGAAGTCAGATACTGGATTGTAAACCATACCCAGGGGCAGATATAGACTCAGTTCACATTTTGTGGTGAAGAGCAGAATGGAATTTAAGATCATCATCCGGAGGAATCGATGAAGGAAAAAGTGAGGTATTAATACGCTGAAGGCCTCAACGATGGGAGTTCATGTCTCATGACGTGACATGTGCGAAAATGTAGGCGATCCAGTATTAGAGGCAGAGCTTAACAGAACTTTGGAAGATTTGCAAACAAATAAGACACAGAAGATACATAACATTAGTAAGTTGGAGGGTGAGATCTACCTCCAAATTCAATGTCTCGATGTAATCTGATACTCCGCCTACGCACCTTGGAAAATCGCGTGAGGTACTTTCATGGTCAGGATGTAAACCTGATAGCCGTCACTTGTCTCCTCCAAGATCACCCAGGCATCTTGGACAATGGTATGATGGTGGAGAAATGAGGGTCATTCAACCACTGTGCTAGTTCGAGTCCAGATAATGATCTAAGACGAGATACCCCTCCCCCACCCCTCTCTCTCTCTCTCTCTCTTCCCCCAATGACCTGGACCAATAGTAACATGGGAAAGCCCTAATTCATTTTCTCTAGACGCATGAGAAGAAATTAAAATGACAATAATTCCCTTCCCTCTCCCCATTTCCTCTTTATAACGATTGCCTGAGCCTCGTAATTCGAGGTAGGTACACTGTAATTGAAGAATAATTAGCAGCGGATTTATCCTGCTTAAAATTCGCGATAAATATAGCAATAATTTAAGAGGTAAGATACTTTAACATTTCAGCACATGGCTCAGATACTACAGATTGACGATATCATGGCATATTCCGCAAAGTGGTGATAAATATTGACGTAATTTATGATGTGTGCTACTTTGACTATACAGTATTGACTGGGGAACTGTTGAATTACTATAAGTTAATGACATCACGGCATTCTCTGTAAGCACTCCCACCTCACTTCTTGTTGATATTAACGGTTTTAGCCCGCTATTCTCCAAATAGCCCAGTTTCCATTCTAAGATAGGTATACGTAATTAATTTTAAATGTGTAATAGTAACTGTAATAAGTTAATATTTTAACATAATACACCGAGATCTGGAGTCAAAATTTTTCCGTAAAGTATTATTGACATGAAGTGTGATCTTGCTGAGACTTTAAATGTTAAAGAAATGGCACTGTGCAATACTTAAACAAATAAACTCTTGATATGTGCCAAATCTACGCCATCTCTGCATTAGTAAATGTGTGATGTCATAGTGTGTCTGTTAAAATAGATGCAATGATCTGTTGGCAGAATTACTATAATTTGATGACATCATGGGATTTGCTATAAGCGCTCCAAACCATGACCACTACCCAGTGCCACAAACAAACACAATATACACTCCTGGAAATTGAAATAAGAACACCGTGAATTCATTGTTCCAGGAAGGGGAAACTTTATTGACACATTCCTGGGGTCAGATACATCACATGATCACACTGACAGAACCACAGGCACATAGACACAGGCAACAGAGCATGCACAATGTCGGCACTAGTACAGTGTATATCCACCTTTCGCAGCAATGCAGGCTGCTATTCTCCCATGGAGACGATCGTAGAGATGCTGGATGTAGTCCTGTGGAACGGCTTGCCATGCCATTTCCACCTGGCGCCTCAGTTGGACCAGCGTTCGTGCTGGACGTGCAGACCGCGTGAGACGACGCTTCATCCAGTCCCAAACATGCTCAATGGGGGACAGATCCGGAGATCTTGCTGGCCAGGGTAGTTGACTTACACCTTCTAGAGCACGTTGGGTGGCACGGGATACATGCGGACGTGCATTGTCCTGTTGGAACAGCAAGTTCCCTTGCCGGTCTAGGAATGGTAGAACGATGGGTTCGATGACGGTTTGGATGTACCGTGCACTATTCAGTGTCCCCTCGACAATCACCAGTGGTGTACGGCCAGTGTAGGAGATCGCTCCCCACACCATGTTGCCGGGTGTTGGCCCTCTGTGCCTCGGTCGTATGCAGTCCTGATTGTGGCGCTCACCTGCACGGCGCCAAACACGCATACGACCATCATTGGCACCAAGGCAGAAGCGACTCTCATCGCTGAAGACGACACGTCTCGATTCGTCCCTCCATTCACGCCTGTCGCGACACCACTGGAGGCGGGCTGCACGATGTTGGGGCGTGAGCGGAAGACGGCCTAACGGTGTGCGGGACCGTAGCCCAGCTTCATGGAGACGGTTGCGAATGGTCCTCGCCGATACCCCAGGAGCAACAGTGTCCCTAATTTGCTGGGAAGTGGCGGTGCGGTCCCCTACGGCACTGCGTAGGATCCTACGGTCTTGGCGTGCATCCGTGCGTCGCTGCGGTCCGGTCCCAGGTCGACGGGCACGTGCACCTTCCGCCGACCACTGGCGACAACATCGATGTACTGTGGAGACCTCACGCCCCACGTGTAGAGCAATTCGGTGGTACGTCCACCCGGCCTCCCGCATGCCCACTATACGCCCTCGCTCAAAGTCCGTCAACTGCACATACGGTTCACGTCCACGCTGTCGCGGCATGCTACTAGTGTTAAAGACTGCGATGGAGCTCCGTATGCCACGGCAAACTGGCTGACACTGACGGCGGCGGTGCACAAATGCTGCGCAGCTAGTGCCATTCGACGGCCAACACCGCGGTTCCTGGTGTGTCCGCTGTGCCGTGCGTGTGATCATTGCTTGTACAGCCCTCTCGCAGTGTCCGGAGCAAGTATGGTGGGTCTGACACACCGGTGTCAATGTGTTCTTTTTTCCATTTCCAGGAGTGTGTGTGTATATATATATATATATATATATATATATATATATATATGTATATACAGGGTGAGTCACCTAACATTACCGCTGGATATATTTCGTAAACCACATCAAATACTGACGAATCGATTCCACAGTCCGAACGTGAGGAGAGGGGCTAGTTAATTGGTTAATACTAACCATAAAAAAATGCACGGAAGTATGTTTTTTAACACAAACCTACGTTTTTTTAAATGGAACCCCGTTAGTTTTGTTAGCACATCTGAACATATTAACAAATACGTAATCAGTGCCATTTGTTGCATTGTAAAATGTTAATTACATCCGGAGATATTGTAACCTAATGTTGACGCTTGAGTACCACTCCTCCGCTGTTCGATCTTGTGTATCGGAGAGCACCGAATTACGTAGGGATCCAAAGGGAACGGTGATGGACCTTAGGTACAGAAGAGACTGCAACAGCACATTTACGTCCTTATGCTAACACCTTTTTATTGGTCGTTTTCACTGACGCACATGTACATACTTCCGTGCATTTTTTTATGGTTTGTATTAACCAATTACACTAGCCCCTCTCCTCACGTTCGGTCTGTGGAATCGAATCGTCAATATTTGATGCGGTTTACGAAATATATCCAGCGGTAACGTTAGGTGACTCACCCTGAATATTTGACAATCTCTGCAAAATCCGAATCTTCGGATGCAATATAGAATCTTCACACGCAGTACAAAAATTTCGATAAAATCCCCCAAAAACAACATCTGAAGGATCACACGCTGTCACTGATAATAGATTCGCATTTGGCGACTGTGCATTGACGTCATCGTAAGAAGGCCTGTGACTGCGTGACATACGGTAATGTGGACAAGTCCTTAAGGAGTGCTCGAATAGCCGAAGTTGTTAAAGGGGACCGCTCGCGATATGCACCAAACCCGGCTTCGAGTCCCAGTTCGGCAGAAATTTTCATGTGACGCAAGCAGCTGGCGTCAATGCAAAGTAGCAGAAGGCGGATCTATTTTGTAATGAAAGTGTGGCAGTGATGTCACAATATATACCATTCCGGGTCCCTATTAACTATAGTTCACCAAGTCTGCAGTAGAAACGTATGCCACTAAACCTACATGGGGAAGTGAGCTGAAACCACGTCTTCATGTCACCATCTTCCGCAGATGGCACGTTCTTGTACTTACGCACTTGTTAAATTCTCCATTCAAGGACAGTGTGACGATCCTTTCGCCTCCCCCCCCCCCCCCGGCCCGCAAACCATACTGTATTTAACGTACTTTCCAGTATTTGATCGCATTAATTTTCTTGTATCAGTCAGCCTTGTCACGATATTACGATCCCATTTCTCACTTACAAATTGTAATTGTGGCCAGTGGCTAATTATCAGTTTTCTGATTTTTCTGGAGCTGCATTTCGCGGGTACTCTAAGCTAGCCAACCCTAAAATCAGTGGGTGTACCTGTCGCTGACTGGTGTTTGTCAGAACACGCGTTTTGGTTTCCGGGGAGCATTTCTGAGTATATACTTGGAGGGCTTGAACCGTAGGGAGTGCCATTGCCTCGTGCCTTCCGCACTGCCCAGGGAACAGAGAACCCAGCGCATCGATACCAATTGAAGACAAAGTCTGAAAGTGAGTCCGTGGCCATATTGTGGCACATTATTTTAAAGGTCCGTCTTCATCACACAAAAACATTTTACACTTCGTTATTACTGGTTTGGGCTACTGCCATATTCAGATCTGTCATAAACGAAAACAGGGTGGAACCAACTAACTTCAGTTTGCTGGAACTAAGTGAAGATCTGGATGCTTCTGATATTTATACAAATAACTGAGACCAGCAGAGGGCTCTATAGCTAGGGTGACCAGATCACAAATTCAATAGTTAAAAGGCATTATGTGCAGACATTAATTAAAATTACTTCGCATGGCGAAATGAGCGCCTAACAACAAAACATTTACTGCTATACAATATGTGGAATTAGATCCGCTTTTAACGTGGATTCTAAGTATATCTCTGATTCCAAATATTGTATATGAGTACATGTTTTATTGTTAGACGCTCATTATGTCATGCGAAGTAGTTTTAATTAATGACTACATATACTGCATTTTAACTATTAAATTTGCGATATCGGTTACTCATGTACCCTAGCTATAGTGCCCTCCGCTGGCTTTAGTTATTTGTATAAATATTACATGCATTCAGATCGTCACCAGCACGTACTACGTTACTACATGTATAATTTGACGTTGACACCGTCATCAGAATATTTTATGATATGTATTGCTGGTGGTGCATCGCGGTTAGTCATGGAAATACTTTTTATGTAGCATTAGGCCTTTTACAGATTTAGGTTCAGCAAATTGAACTTAGTTGGCTACACCCTGTTTTCCTTTATAACAGATCTGGAGATAGCAGTAGCCGAAACCAGTAATAGTGAAGTGTAAAAGTTTTTCTGTGATCAAGGTGTACCTGTAAAATTAAGTGCCAGCGCATAGAGCTGAAGACCCCAGCATATTTAATTCATTCTTGGAGTTACCCCAGCTTAATGGGTACTCCATGTCGGCTAGGGCTTGCAACCAAATGACGTCGACGTCTTGCCACTATGGTTGCGCTGGCAGTCATTCAGGATCTTCATGTGAGTTTTACACTGGCGATTGCTCGAGCACGTGACTGGCTTTGCATTGAAACACAGTGTGGTGGCGCATACTCATAGATAGTAGCTGCGTTACAGCCCTCTGTCGAGCACAGCGCCTTCTTTCTAAATTAGCTCCATCTAAGGCGCGTAGGCGCATGCGTAAAAGTAATATTGCATGCTCCACCTGTGTCGAAATGCGGACCTGCAGGGTTAAAATTCAGTGATCAAAATGATATAATTAATATTTTTCTGAAGATATTAGAGAAACCACTAGCTCCCAGATCTTATCAAAGTGATGAATGTCATCGCAACCAATAAGACCTTCTGCAAACTTGTTTTCAGAGACTGAAATTTACCCTTGTTTCAGTACCAGGCGCACTCGGCTAACTATCAGATGAGTACCGGGATCTCTATGGCTCTGAGCACTATGGGACTTAATTTCTATGGTCATCAGTCCCCTAGAACTTAGAACTACTTAAACCTAACTAAACTAAGGACATCACACACATCCATGCCCGAGGCAGGATTCGAGCCTGCGACTGCAGCGGTCGCGCGGTTCCAGACTGTAGCGCCCTTAACCGCTTGGCCACCCCGGCCGGCTACCGGGATCTCTCCCTAGGATAAAAGGGACCGGGGAAATGGACTCGCCACCCTCTATCTGATAGTGCCGCAGCGAAGAAGTGCTGCACTCTATTTGCTGTCGAGCCAACAGCCCAATCAAGGGCTTCCGCAACTGATTTTACCATTAATCTTAATAAACGTGTCCCAAAAGGATCTCCCACTGTGCAAGATTTGCGAGGCGGAATAATCCATAGAACATCCTGTGAAAATACGAGGGCGTGCTGATTGCTGTTCTTGCTCCTTTGCAAGAACGTCTTTATAACATGTGCCCGGAGAACCAGCGTATTGAGGACGCCCTTCGTTTTGTGAAGGGTGGTAAGAGACGCCCGCTGTTATAGGTGTATATTTGCGGGATTATGGTAAACATAATGGTCTAATGACCCGTCCACTTTCTCAGTAATACATTTAGGATGGTTGTCACCCAAAATATCTGGCAAGATGTCGACCTGATCCGGCTACGAGCCTGAATCCCGAATGGAAGTCTTTAACTTACTATTATTAGCAGCACAAAAGGCGGGTATTATTATAAACTGTTACGGTGTCTCCCTCGCGCCTCATTTATTCTGCATCACAAAAAATCGTTTCACACATTAACACTTTGCGTACCAGTGGTTTGTGCCTTAAACCACTGTTTTATTATTATTATTGTTTTACTATTATTACTGTAAGTACTAGTACTGTTAGTGTGAAACCACCGATGCTGTTTCAGTACAGAGGCGTCTAATGATACACTGAGATGTTTCTACGAATGTAGTGCGTTGTAGCACAGTCATGGATTGTGCGGCTGGTCCCGGCGGAGGTTCGAATCCTTCCTCGGGCAAGGGTGTGTGTGTGTGTCTGTCCTTAGGATAATTTAGGTTAAGTAGTGAGTAAGCTGAGGGACTGATGACCTTAGCAATTAAGTCCCATAAAATTTCACACACATTTGAACATTTTTCGTTGTAGCAGTTACTTCAGCGTTCAAAGCAACAGTCGGTGCGGGGCTTGTGCTACGTGATTGTACGAGATTGTGAGAGAAGATATTTTTTATAGTGGACATATGGAGTAAATCACTGATAGTGTAATGAAGTATATCTATAGTTACGTATAGTTACGTATAGTTAAGTATATCTATAGTAACGTTGATTATAATCTGAACTCATGTTTTAAGTAGTTTCAGAATGAAACCAGTGAGGTGGTATGTAGTTTTGATAGGGAATTTATTAAATGTTATGCCAATTTTTACTTCTTATTTAGGACTCTAATTTGTTTTACACGTTATGAATTCATCGAAGTTTCGAAAGGTGGATTTTTGTCGAGGAAAGATGTGTATTTCCTTTCAGATAAGTCAGATGAAATGTGGATGGTTGAAAATTGTATGTCCACCTCCTTGAAACATCTGATTGTTACCAGAATGAGATTTTCATTCTGCAGCGGAATGTACGCTGATATGAAACCTCCTGGCAGATTAAAACTGTGTGGCAGACCGAGACTCGAACTCGGGACCTTTGCCTTTCGCGGGCACGTGCTCTGCCAATTTTTTTTCCATCTTCTTTTTTTTTTTAATCTTATTTTGTTCGTTTTCGTTCGTTGTATCTGCTCTGGGCAGACGTCGAAAGACACCCGCTTTAGTTCGTTGTTGATCGATGAACTCAGTTTTTTTTTATTACAGAGGGCAGCTAGCCCTCCGACCGAACACGCTGAGCTACCGTGCCGGCTAAAATGGAAATGATCGTGTTGGCGTCTTTGACCTGGAGGTCCCTTACGGGGGTTGTCCGCCCGCCTTGGTGCAGGTCTTATTACATTCGACGCCACATTGGGCGACCTGCGCGCCGGATGGGGATTACCAGCTGAGCTACCCAAGCACGTCTCACGCCCCATCCTCACAGCTTCACCTCTGCCAGTACCTCGTCTCCTTCCTTCCAAACTTTACAGAAGGCCCGCGAAAAGGCAAAGGTACCGAGTTTGAGTCTCGGTTCGGCACACAGTTTTAATCTGCCAGGAAGTTTCAGCTGATTGTTTGCTTCTTGCCAACTTCTCCTTCTATTCGCTTGTTTACTGTGATAATAAAGGTTAGTTTTGTGAAAAAATTTTAAATTTTATTTCTTTCGACATTACTGGGGCTCAAAGATGTATATTTGGACCAGATAATTAAACGTTGAGAAAGCTCGTCGCTTCAGGCTCGGGAATAGTATGGAACAGGTGGATAGTTTTGTGACACGAAGGCTAAGGATTACAGAGAGCAGAGACTGGCTGCGCTGCACCTATGTGTGGGAGTAGAAGTGTGGGAGGTGTTTTCGTGGCAGAGCGGCGGCGTGTGCGTCGCAGGTGGCGCCGCGCTGTCGCGTAGCTTTCCGCCGTCGCGCGGATTTGGCAGCGCCATGTTTATGCATGGCGCCGTATTGAGGAGCCGAGGTCGTTCACCTGCGGCCCGGCCACTGTGCCGGCGTCCGCATGCAAAGCGGGACAGCGCGGGGCAGATCGCGAGATAAGCCGCGACACCTGCCGCCGAGGAGCGGACCGCGGCCAGCACATCCGCCCAAGCGGGAGCTCTGTTTCCTTAGGCCCCTACTACTCGACCGACTTTCTGGCTCCAATTGACTACTACTCGAGGCAAGTGAGTCTGCTGCAGAGCCCCTGACGTTTTATGCCTGTGCTCAGTATCGTGTGTTCCGAGAGTCGTCTTCGTTTACACGTCACCGCAAAAACTGCCTGTTCTTTGGGAGCTGTCTGTTGTGCAGTCTGACAACTCATGGTGAAAGTGAGGTTATGACGGACAATCCTTCCAACGAATAAATCGAAATATAGTAATAAAATATAGGAATAAGCAATGATACACTGAAGCGTCAAAGAAACTGGTATAGGCATGCGTATTCAAATACAGATATGCAAACACGCAGAATATGGCGCTGCGGTCGGCAACGCCTATATAAAACAAGTGTCTGGCGCAGTGGTTAGATCCGTTACTGCTGATATAATGGCAGCTTATCAAGATTTAAGTGAGTTTGAACGTGGTGCTACAGTCGCACGACCGATGAGACACAGCACCTCCGAGGTGGCGATGAAGTGGGAATTTTCCCGTACGACCATTTCATGTGAGTACCGTGAATATCAGGAATACGGTAAAACATCATATCTCCGATATTGCTGCGTCCGGGAAAAGGTCCTGCCAGAACGGAACCAACAACAAAAAAATGGTTCAAATGGCTCTGAGCACTATGGGACTTAACATCTACGGTCATCAGTCCCCTAAAACTTAGAACTACTTAAACCTAACTAACCTAAGGACATCACACATCCATGCCCGAGGCAGGATTCGAACCTGCGACCGTAGCAGTCGCGCGGCTCCGGAGTGAGCGCCTAGAACCGCTAGGAACCAACAACAACTGACGAGAACAGTTCAACGTGACAGTAGTGCAACCCTTCCGCAAATTGCTGCACATTTTAGTGCTGGGGCATCAACAAGTGTCACTGTGCGAACCATTCAATGAATCATCATCGATATGGGCCTTAGGAGCCGAAGGCCCACTCGTGTACTTCTGGAGGACGACGGTTCAATCCCGCGTCCGGCCATCCTGATTTAGGTTTTCCGTGATTTCCCAAAGTCACTCAAGGAAAATGCTGGGATGGTTCCTTTGAAAGGGCACGGCCGACTTCCTTCCCCATCCTTTCATAATCCGATGAGACCGATGACCTCGCTGTTTGGTGTCTTCCCCCAAACAACCCAACCCAAGCCCACTCGTGTACCCTTGATTACTGCACGACACAAACATTTACGTCTCGCCTGGGCTCGTCAACACCGACATTGGACTGTTGATGACTGGAAACATGTTGCCTGTTCAGGCGAGTCTCGTTTCATTTTGTATCTAGCGGATGGACGTGTACGGGTATGGTGACAACCTCGCGTATCCATGGACCCTACAGGTCAGCAGGGGACTGCACAAGCTGGTGGAGGCTCTGTAATTGTGGCGTGTGCAGCTGGAATGGTATGGGACCCCTGATACGTCTAGATACGACTCTGACAGGCGACACGTACGTAAGCATCCTATCTGATCACCAGGATCCCTTCATGTCCATTGTACATCCCGGCGGACTTGGCCAATTCCAGACACACCCCACACATCCAGTAATGTTACAGAGTGGCTGCAGGAACACTCTTCTGCGTTTAAACAGTTCCGCTGGGCACCAAACTTCCCAGACGTCAACATGATTGAGCATATCTGGGATGATTTACAACGTGCTACACAGAAGAGATCTCCACCCCCTCGTACTCTTACTGATTTATGGACATCCCTACACGATGTAGGGATGTCCATAAATCCAGCACTACTTCAGGCATTAGTCGCGTCGATGCCACGTCGGGTTGCGGAGCTTCTGTGGGCTCGCGGGTGCCTTACACGATTGTATTAGAGTTAATTAATGATCAAAGCAGAATTTATAGTGGATGTTTTCGTCAAAGATCGTATGGGTTTCGAGATACACTCCTATGAACTAAAAGAATAGCAAAGTGGTCACCGATACATTTCAGTCGATATACAAGGTGTTTCTCGAATAAAACGTTCTCGGGTTTCCAGCTGCGTCAAGTGATTAAAATTAGACGAGCTTTTGCCGAAGACTGCTTCACCGAATGCTCGTGTATATTAATCACTTGGCGCAGCCGGAAACCCGAGAACTTTTAATTCAGTGTTACCGCAGTGAGACTCTGCGTTCTTACAAGGTGTTTCTCGTTCGATTGGACTCACAATATACTAATATATTCAAACTGGATGTAAGTGCCAGTATTCACATGTACAACCATAAGTAGATAATTTCATCAATGTTTTATCCGCACGTTACTTGACAATGGCAATAAAGCATAAACAGCTGTCATAACAAGGAATATTGAACTTACTACATGTAGTCTGGAGCTCTCCATTCCAAAATATACGAGATGGTTATAGTTAAACTTTCGCTACTTCAGCCAGTGTAAACAAAAAACTGTTTACCGTATGGGTACCTAACACTACAGGAATGTTTTTCAGACTGCGCTGCATGATTTGCGTTGTTAGTAATGTTGGTGTCATGAATTGCTGTTAGGTGCCGGTGCTGGTACGGCGACGTAGGGTTGAAACAAAAGCATCAGTGTACATTACGGTTGCAGACAGTAAACATGGATGTGTCAAGGCGACCAGGGGTTTACTCGTAAAGCTGTTTTATCAAAACAGTAGCAATAGCGCTGCATCTCTTCGGGAGCATCGACGCATTACAGGAATACGGAGAGCTCCTCTTACAGCACCGGCGTTGAAGAACATGATTCGGAAGTTCGATCTGACTGGCGATTCGGGAACTGCTCATGGGTGAGGTCGACGGCCATCTGCGCCACCTGTTGTTCAAGAAGTTACTGTCGCCATGGTTGAAATTTTCTGGACGCCATGTGCGACCTTTGATCTGTGTCACGACAGCTGAACATTCCACGGTCCACGTGTCGTAAAGAGCTGCGAACAACTGTGAAACGATGCCGGTAAAAACTTCCAGGTTGTCATGGATGCAGTGGTTGTCACATTGAGCAACGTTTGCAATCAGGGACGTAAACGTGGTTCGCAAATAACTAATGCTACTCTCTCGTGTAGAAATTAAAATGTGTTTCTTTCAGTGGTCTATTAATTATATCTCTTCCGCATTTCCTTACAAATGTTCCCACAAAGTTTCATTGTCCTACGATCACTCGTTATTCATAGGAGCACTTTCAAGTACCGAAAGTTCGATAATAACTAACCTGTACAATTATTTGGCCGAGAACATAAGTATATAGTTGCAAACACGTCATACAACGTCTAGAATACAGTACATAGCACCTTTTCCTTTATCCTTTGTATCCTGTTTCTTTCCGCACATGCTACATAACATCGAAAATTATTTTTCTAGTAAAACGCATCAGACTTCTTCACTGTTGAAATAATCTTCCTTAAAATACTTATTTATGCGGAGTGTAGGCTTTTTCTCTGTAAAACCTGGACACTTTTTTCCTTCCAATATTTCGTCTGTATTGTAGGAGAACACTGGTAGGAAAAAACACCAGGAGCTTGTGTAATTTATCTCTGTGGTTACATTTTCACGCAATTTGGGTGCACAGATCCTGAGAAATCAGAACCCAAAACAACCACTTCTGGCCGTAATAACGGCCCTGATACGCCTTGGCATTGAGTCGAACAGAGCTTGGATGGTGTCTACAGATACAGCTGCCCATGCAGCTTCAACACGATACCACAGTTCATCAAGAGTAGTGACTGGCGTATTGTAACGAGCCAGTTGCACGGCCACCCTTGACCAGACGTTTTCAGTTGGTGAGATATCTGGACAATGTGCTGGCCAAGGTAGCAGTCGAACATTTTCTGTATCCAGAAAAGCCCGTACAGGGCCTGCAAGACGCGGTCGTGCATTATCCTGCTGAAATGTAGGGTTTCGCAGGGATCGAATGAAGGGTAGAGCCACGGGTAACATCCACCGTTCAAACTGCCGTCAATGCGAACAAGAGGTGACCGAGACGTGTAAACAATGTCACCCCATACTATCACGCCGGGTGCTACGCCAGAATGGCGATGACGAATACACGCGTCCAATGTGCGTTCACCGCGATGTCGCCAAACACGGATGCGACCATCATGATGCTGTAAACAGAACCTGGATTCATGCGAAAAAATGAAATTTTGCCATTCGTGCACCCAGGCTCGTCGTTGAGTACACCATCGCAGGAGATCCCGTCTGTGATGCAGCGTCAAGGGCAACCGCAGCCATGGTCTCCGAGATGACAGTCCATGCTGCTGCAAACGTCGTCGAACTGTTCGTGCAGATGGTTGTTGTCTTGCAAACGTCCCCATCTGTTGACTCAGGGATCGAGACATGGCTGCGCGATCCCTTACAACCATGCGGATAAGGTGCCTGTCATCTCGACTGCTAGTGATACGAGGCCGTTGGGATCCAGCACGGCGTTCCGTATTACCCTCCTGAACCCACCGATTCCATATTCTGCTAACAGTCATGGATCTCGACCAATGCGAGCAGCAATGTAGCGATACGATAAACCGCAATCTCGATAGGCTAAAATCCGACCTTTATCAAAGTCGGAAACGTGATGGTCCGCATTTCTCCTCCTTAAAGGAGGCATCACAATACGTTTCATCAAGCAACGCCGGTCAACTGCTGTTTGTGTATGAGAAATCGGTAGGAAAGTTTCCTCATGTCAGCACGTTGTAGGTGTCGCCACTGGCGCCAACCTTGTGTGAATGATCTGAAAAGCTAACTATTTGCGTATCACAGCATCTTCTTGCTGTCGGTTAAATTTCGCTTCTCCAGCACGTCATCTTCGTGGCGCAGCAATTTTAATGGCCAGTAGTTGTATTTCATTTGGTATACGCCATTTCAGGTGGGACAGGATCAATGTTTCTGCCGAGGCCATCCCTTCTGGATTAGCAACACGAAGCACAATTTATACGTTTATTTTGTTTTAACAATTTAAAAAATACAGAACTTCCATTTCCTATATTTCTATTACTTTTTCTAAATTACTAGCACATTATATTTCAACACTCTTATTTAAATAACTAATTTAATTTTCCTTTCAACTCACTGTTATCATCCTTGTTTTATTGTAAAAACATATTTTGCTAGGAATGTGGAACATTACTATTACATATAAAACTATTATTTACGATCTGTGTTTTAAAATATCAGACAGTATATCTTTAAATACGCAAAATCTGAAATGAAATGTCGAACATTGACACAGGAGATGAAACATAGGTTCGTCACTTCGAACAGGAAACAAAACGAAGACCCATGGACTGGTGCCACACCATCTCTCCTCAGAAATGAAAGATCAAAGCCGCACCCTCAGTTGGAAAAGTCATGGCGTTGGTCTTCTGCGGCTCTGAATGTGTTATTCTGTTTGATGTTCCCCCTCATGATGCTACGACCAGCTGTGAAGTATACGGTGCTACCCTCAGGAAACCGTAGAAATGACTTCAGCGTGTACATCGCCAAAAAAATGCAAACGAACTTCTCCTTCTCCAAGTCACCCCAAGGACTCACGCAGGTATGCGCACCCGAGAGGAGCTCACAAGTATCCATTGGACTGCTCTTCCTCATCCACCCTGCAGCTCAAATCCCGCCCCTTCTGCCGCAATGAAAACGGATGCTTTGGCAGAATGAAAGATGAGCTCCACGGGAAACAGTACATGGATGACGGGGAGATTACTGATGCAGCAAAACATTGACTCCGACATCCACCAGTGGAGCGGTACCTTTCGGGCATTAAGGCCCTCTCAGAAAGGTGTTGTAAGGCTGTCGCACTGAACGGAGATTATGTTGAAAAATGGAGTTTTGTAGCAAAAAGAATGGAAAATAATATGATGTACTGTAATACTGAGTAAAACCAACCTGCTTTCAGGAAAAAATCTGTTGGATTACTTCTTGAACGCCTCTCATCAAACGGCAGTAAGAACAGTGGTCGTAAAATGGTCTTAACCTATGGGGACTGGTGGCGAGCGTCACATCTTGTCAACGAGAGCTAGTTTCAAAACACTAAGGAAATTGTAGCTGTCAGTGAATGCAAGTCCATTTCAACCAGTTTGCGGGCGAACATTGTGAAGGGAACTCAATGCAATGGACATTTGGCGTCAGATACCTAGCAAAAGGCGACTGCACACTGAAAAAAATGAAGCTCCACATCTTCGGTGGGCTAAACTACATATAACTGAACAGTAACTCACAGAAGGAATTAGTTTAGTCCAAAGATTCGCAGTTTGGCCTCATTATGGTCGAGTACACAACGACTCATGGCGTGTTTAACCCGCCATCTGTGAAGAACGTTGTTCTGGAGAGTTTTGGGGGCGGTTTTCGTTGCACAGCTTGGGCCACACCGTTCAGGTTACCTTCAGAATCAATCAGGATGTTTATTTCAACATTGTGGATTTAAACTACTGTCTTCCAGGATTACAACAACAATGTTGACATGGCAGACAGTATGCGCTCCTAGTTCGAAGAACCATCATACTTCGTATCTCACCGCGAACGGCTCACTAAATACCTTATTTTAAACCATAGAAGATATCGGAATTATTTGCGAAACCAGATGAAACTTAGTAACCAACATCCCCGCTATGTGGCACCTCTGCATAATGTAATCACGAATGAGTGACTTGAGCTACATCTGGTAAGCCTGAAGACATTTGTTGACACTGTTCCTCGCCGTATTGATGACATTTATCAAAGCTGGAGGCGATGGTACAATGGATTTGCTATGAACCTCCTCGGTGCCCCAATTTTTCATTTTCTTTTTGTTTTATTTTTTAATTATTATTTTTTTTCACCTGTGCACTTGTGTAAGCACAGATGCATGCTAACGAGAATACAGTATTCCGAAATGCCGATGTAAACAGTCAGCAGACTACAGCATTTGTGATTGTGTACAATTTTTATGACTAGATGAGGGTCTTCACTGTTACAAAGGTATAGAAAAATTTTGTTAGCCGTTGCTAAATATGTGAGCAGAATAATGCTATGACGAATGCATGCTGAATTAGATGAAATATATCCTCCAATACTTTATCCTATTTAAAGGTTTGGATCGTTCAAAATACGATCTGCATATTGTAACGCTTCATTCTTTCCCAACTGCTCGCTTCGATAATTTACAACTTAACGATTACCTTGATCACATCGATAAGATTGTATCTGGTGGGAGATACGAACTGCTGCGTCAAAAACATTTTACGTAGAAATGTCATAGATAGAAACTGCGATACATTTTGGTCCACGCATGACAGAAGTTATTAAAGTGTTTTCTAAACAAGGACTTCACAAGTGGTAACCAAAAATAGAAATACCACACGCAGCGACTATATCTCTTAGTTTTTTATATAGAATATGAATTTTTACGACGTTCTACTTCTCTGGACGAACATATACCGCTCATCGACGTGATTTCTTGACAAAAGACTTATTTTATAAATTTCTGTTAGTTAGGGTTCACAGTTACGCAGAATTTTTTTAACGGCTTCGATTTCGCCGCTGACTGTAGAGATTGTTTGTTTCAGAATAACAGTTTCTGCGTTAAGGCCATTATCAAGTAGTACTTCAAAGGATTTTGCTTCGACGTATGCCAACCTTTGAAATCCTTCGACATGTATACATGTCATCGTCAGAACTGATGTTAACATGTGAGCAGTGTGTAACAACAAAAGCTTATTACGATTTGCGTTAATGATGTTAACATTGGCAATAGTTCACGCAATTTACATCGTTTCACGATGGCGCTGGCTCAGTGCTGCTGTATTTTTATAGGGAAAATGGGGATCTGTTCTAAAGACAGCATGTATACATGTCGGAGAATTTTAAAGTTGACATGTGTTGAAGCAAATATTTTTCAGTTAAATGGTTCAAATGGCTCTGAGCACTATGGGACTTAACATCTGAGGTCATCAGTCCCCTAGAACTTAGAACTACTTAAACCTAACTAACCTAAGGACACCACACACATCCGTGCCCGAGGCAGGATTCGAAGCTGCGACCGTAGCAGTCTCGCGGTTCCGAACTGAAGCTCCTAGAACCGCATGGCCACCACGGCCGGTTATTTTTCAGTCCTCTTCATAATGGCCTGAAGACAGAAATTGCAGTGGTGAAATAAACTATCTCTACATTCAAAGGTGCATATGCTGCCCTTTAAGAAAACACATTTTTCGTAAGTATCGTGCACGGCCAGTTGGAATTTGTTGAAGAGCGAAGAAAGATCTGGAAAGAAATAAAAACGACCTGCTCCCGTTAAGTTCATCATATACATGAGGTGGCATCGTAAGAACACTGCCAGAGTCCATTAGGAACGTACGAACAGATGCTAAGGGGACTTCTTTTTAAAATTATTTCCATTTATTTAAATGCTGTAAACTGAAGAGGCAACATATCCAGAATAGTGTACAACGTAAATATACGCTCTAAGAAAAATGTGAAACGAGAAACCAAGAAAGGAATTATCTAAATGTCACGAAAATCGTTAGGTGTGATGTACAGACGAAAGGAGTTTACAATTTTTTTTTTAAAAAAAGGATGATTTATTCACTGTTCATCGGGGCTCAGTTCGAAGTGGGACTCATCACTGACGGCAGTTCTACACTAGTCAGTGAGATCTCAGGCCGAAGTCATGTCTGAATACGCCCAGACAGCGGTGCGATGGGATACCAACCTAATTGTCGCCCGCCATACGGCCAGACAGCCGAAAGTGGTAGTCCTAGGTGCCATTTCTTTTCTTAGTAGGAGCCATTTAGTTGTCACTCATGGCACCCTTACAGCACAGTGGTACGTCGACCATTTCCTACGCCCCGTTTTGCTGCCCTTCACAGCAAGTCACCCTCGACTTACGTTTCAGGAAGATGATGAGCGCCCACACTCGGCGAAAGGTTCTGCTGCTTGTCTTCGTGCCTGCCACACCCTGCCTTGGCCAGCAAGGTACCCGTATCTGTCCCCAACTGATGTCGACTGGCCGCGCGGGGTAGCCGCGCGCTCTTAGGCGCTTTGTCACGGTCCGCGTGGGTCGGAGGTTCGAGACCTCCCTCGGGCATGGGTGTGTGTGTTGTCCTTAGCGTAGGTTATTTTATGTTACATTAAGTAGTGCGTAAGCTTAGCGACCGATGACCTCAGCAGTTTGGTCCTATAAGACGTTACCACAAATTTCCAAGATCGACTGGAGCATTATGGGCAGGGCTCTCCAACCAGCTCGGGTTTTTGACGCTCCAGTTAGACAGAGTTTAGCTCGATGTCCCCTAGGAGTACATGCAATAAGCCTTCAGTCAAGCCAGTTAGCTGTTTTCTTAAGGGCCACATCTGGACTAACGCATTATTAACTTACTCAATTTGTGAAGCTCTTCCTCTTGAGTAAATCATCCAGTTTTTCGACAACTGTAATCATTTGTTTGTCTCTACATGTACATCACATCTACCGATTTCCGTAACACTCGGATAATTCCTTCGAAGTGCAAGGTTTTTTTTTTTTTTTAGCTTAGAATGTATTTTGTTAACATCTCTTTTATCAAGTTAAATGAGTCTCTACCTTTTCCAAGTCACTTTTCTGTGTGACACTTCCGGAAAATCTTCATTGATAGATGTTATGGATAGCTGCATTCACATGTCAGTAGTTCCATTAAGCTGGTGAGTAGTAACTAGTAATTTATACATGTCTGGGTATATAGTGTTGTAGATATGTATTTATGTATCTTTGAATATCTGTAGTGCTGACATACAAGTACATAATGAATGTGTTTCTCGTATTTTGCTGTATGTCGAATCTTAGTTAAAAATATTAAGAGCCACACAAAACACTGTTTCTTATCAAATATTTATTGCATGACCATAACACAGCTCTATAAACATTTATGGTCTTCTCTTCTTTTGGCTGCTTCCGGGAATCAAGTTGAGCACTAAAAATGTGGGCTTCCTAAAATTATTGTATAGCATTAAAGTAGTGATCAAATAAAATAAAGAAATTGTAGCTCAGTTCAGCGCAATATTTAAAGTATCTGTACACGCAATAACATCAGCTACCCTCACATCTCTGCCTACTCAGGTAAGCATAGCTCTTGATGTAGATTCCTGCCAGTCCCACCTTCCTCCCCAACTACTTAACACTCTGTGATGCGGCATGCACACTGTTGTTTCCCTGTGGTGCGTACGAAGGGGTGTGGGCAGGCGTGCACACCTATGCATCATGATATTGAAGCAGCTTCACGCTATACTGCGTGTACATTACATGTCAGCTTTAATAACATTTTGAGATTGTTTATGTCCATTGATTATTTTTTATCCTCATGTAAAATTTCATCAGAATCGCTTCACTGGTTTGGTCACGAAAACATAGAAGACAGAGTTATTCACGCATTTGCAATATTAGCATGGACATGAGGTACATTTTGGAGAGTTGTACAACTATGGATCCAAGAATATGACCAAATTCTTATCTCGTGAGAAATTATAACACACGGATACAGAATATACGAACATAGAATGGACAGAAAAAACGTCTGAGGTATCCAGTGCTCTTATTAGCATACAGGACTCATATTCAGAAAGAGTGGAGTTCAACTTCCTGTCAGATCATCCTGATCTCATTCTCTTCCATTTACTAACTTTTACGGCCTGTGCGGCTATGTAAGCACAAATGCATCCTAACACGAATACTTATGCATGAACATGTTTTATTGTCGTAAACGAAGTCACCAGAATTACAAATTTGTGACTACGTACCATTTTTATGATTAGATGAGAAGCTTCACTCTGGAAGGGGCATAGAAAAATTTTGTTAGCTGCTGCTGAAGATGTATACGAACTAATGCTGTGACGAATGCATTCTGAATCAGGTAAAACATGTGCTACAATCCTTTATCGTACTCAAATGTTTGGATCATTTAACATAAGATCTGCTTATTGTAACACTGCATTCTTTCTCAGCTGCTCGTTTTGATTATCTGCAGTTTAACGATCACCTTGAACTCATCGATAAAGACGTATCTGATAGAACATAAGAACTGCTGCGTCGAAAAACATCTTAGGCAGAGATGCCATAGACAGAGATTGTGTCAACGAATGTCAGAAGCAATTAATGTGTTTTCTTAACAAGGAACTTCATAAGAGGTACCCAAAAATAGAAATATCACACGCAGTATCTGCAAGCATACCAGAAGATGAAATGTGCTTATATCTTTTTTATTTTAGTTGAATGTGAAATTTTACTACTATCTACATATACCGTTCATCGACTTGATGTCTTGACAGAGAACATATTCTATCAACTTCTCATTGTGGGGTTCAGAGTCATGTAGAATTACATAAAGGACGTCATACTCGCCCTAGACTGTACTGATTGTTTATTTCACAAATGCTATTTCGGCTATAATGTGAGTTGCAGAGTATCCATGTAGATGTAGATGCATAAAGTTTTTGTGAGCTCCTCTCGGGTGAGCAGACTTGTGTGAGACCTGGCGTTGTCATGGAGAAGGAGAAGTTCGTTTGCATTTTTGTGGCGACGAATGAGCTGAAGTCATTCTTCAATTTCCTAATTACAGCACAATACACTTCAGAGTTGATCGTTGAGAGGACGTTAAACAGAATAACCTCTTCACAGTCCCAGAAGACCGTCACCATGAGTTTTGGCCTTGAGGGTGCGGCCCTGAACTTTTTCTTTGGAGGAGAGACGACGTGGCGCTCTTCATCAGTTGCCTTTTTCTTTCCGGTTCGAAGTAGAGGACCAATATTTTATCGCCTGTGACGATGTTCGAGAAAAAATTATGACGATCAGCCTCGTAACTCGCAAGCAATTCCGCACAGACGGTCCTTCGTTGCTCTTGATGGTCTTCTGTTAAGCGGCGAGAAATCAGAGGGAACACACCTTTGTTAATCCCAACTGGTGGACGGATGTGTAAGCACTACCGATATAGACGTCCAGTTACGCAGTTAGATGTCTGATTGTGATCCATCAGTCACCTCGAATGAGAGTGTGCACACGTTCCAAAACTGCACGAGTCCAGCTGTGTACGGCAGGCCGGCACGTGGAAAATCGTACAGGTTTGCGTGACCTCGCCCAACGACTCTTCGTGCTTTTTTTCACTGCCAGGTCTCCTTAGATATTCTGCAAGCGTCTATGAATACCTGCGATGTTCTGGTTTTCAGTCAACAGAAACTCAGTGAAAGCTCTCTACTTGGTACTTTCCTCCTTTACTATAGAGGCTGGAGCGGGAGTATTCGACGATGTTCTGCCACTAATTCCGTGTATTTCATCCGAAACTGGCTCAGAGAAAGAAAATGTTGAATTAATTATTAATCACCCTTCTTACTACTGTTCGTTGAATGCCTATTATATCATGTTTCTCTGCAAACTTCGTGAGATTTTATCCATGACTCAGATAATATAACAGAGGATCGATAAGAAGGAAAAATGAACAAACAGGTACCTCTATAACGATATGTCTTGGCCCGCACCGCCGTGTTTGACATTTATATGTTTATTATTGCTAAAAATCGAACCTACAGTCTTATTATGTAACGCAGGTTTTATAGTATGCGTCAGAATTGTGACAAATAGTAATACAATGCATTCGTACATTAACTGACATCAAAAGTCTTACACCGTTAACATCTAAAACAAACGCTACCAGAATGACACTTCCGTAACTCCATGCCTCTAGGATATGCTGATTAAAATTTGATTCTTATGCTAACGAACGGTAAGACTGTGCGCCCGACCTTCGGTCTCGCACGTAGTTTTAAGCCACCACGAAATATCAAAGTAGCGAGACGAAGAGAAAATGTTATCATCTAATAGTTACCAGTGGTTTTATGTAACTTCCGCGCCTTTTTTCGTTCTGTATTATTCCCGCTGATCCACCTAACCTCGAACGTTTTATCTGGAATGATTGGAGTGGCCGTCATCTCACCAAAATGACTAGTCTTAGATTTTGTGTCTTTTTTTCGTATTTTAGCAATCGCTAAATGATGTTAATCAGACAACATATCAGAAGGTATTAGCTTGTTCCCGTAGCTCATTTTGCATACATAAAGTCCAGTGTACCTAAGTCAAACATTAAGATACCAGTTACCTGAATGTTTCTATCAGTTTCACCACCGCTGACATAATTACGATAGCGTTATCTGTTGACCATAAAATAAATTTTTACATTCTTGACAATATGTTGTTGTTGTTGCGGTCTTCAGTCTTAGGACTAGTTTGATGCAGCTCTCCATGCTACTCTATCCTGTGCAAGGTTCTTCATCTCCCAGTACCTACCACAACCTACATTCTTCTGAATCTGCTTAGTCTATTCATCTCTTGGTCTCCCTCTACGATTTTTAGCCTCCACGCTGCCCTCCAATACTAAATTTGTGATACCTTGATGCCTCATAATATGCCCCGCCAACCGATCCCTTCTCCTATTCAAGTTGTGCCACAAATTTCTCTTCTCCCCAATTCTATTCAATACCTCCTCATTAGTTATGTGATCTACCCATCTAATCTTAAGCATTCTTCTGAAGCACCACATTTCAAAATCTTCTATTTTCCACTTGTCTAAACTATTTATCGTCCACGTTTCACTTCCATACATGGCTACACTCCATACAAATACTTTCAGAAATGACTTCCTAACACTTAAATCTCTACTCTCTGTTAATAAATTTCTCTTCTTCAGAAACGCTTTCATTGCCATTGCCAGTCTACATTTTATATCCTCTCTACTTCGACCATCATCAGTTATTTTGCTCCCCAAATATCAAAACTCATTTACTACTTCAAGTGTTTGATTTCCTAATCTAATTCCCGCAGCATCACCCGATTTAATTCGACTACATTCCATTATCCTCGTTTCGCTTCTATTGATGTTCATCTTATATCCTCCTGTCAAGACACTGCCCATTCCGTTCAGCTGCTCTTCCAGATCCTTTGCTGTCTCTGACAGAATTACAATGTCATTGGACAACCTCAAAGTTTTTATTTCTTCTCCATGGATTTTAATTTCTACTCCGAATTTTTCTTTTGTTTCCTTTACTGCTTGCTCAATATATATACCGATTGAATAGTATCGGGGATAGGCTACAACCCTGTCTCACTCCCTTCTCAACAACTGTTTGCTTTTCATGCCCCTCGACTCTTATAACTGCCATCTGGTTTCTTTACAAATTGTAATTAGCCTTTTGCTCCCTGTATTTTACTCCTGCCACCTTCAGAATTTGAAAGAGAGTATTCCAGTCAACATTGTCAAAAGCTTTCTCTAAGTCTGCAAATGCTAGATACGTAGGTTTGCCTTTCCTTAATCTATTTTCTAAGGTAAGCCGTAGGGTCAGTGCCTCACGTGTCCCAACATTTCTACGGAATCCAAACTGTTCTTCCCCGAGGTCGGCTTCCACCAGTTTTTCCATTCGTCTGTAAAGAATTCGTGTTAGTATTTTGCAGCCGTGGCTTATTAAACTGATAGTTCGGTAATTTTCACATCTGTCAACACCTGCTTTCTTTGTAATTGGAATTATTATATTATTCTTGAAGTCGGAGGGTATTTCGCCTGTCTCATTCATCTTGCTCACAAGATGGTAGAGTTTTGTTAGGCCTGGCTCTCCCAAGGCTGTCAGTAGTTCTAATGGAATGTTGTCTACTCCCGGGGCCTTGTTTCGATTTAGGTCTTTCAGTGCTCTGTCGAACTCTTCACGCAGTGTCATATCTCCTATTTCATCTTCATCTACATTCTCTTCCGTTTCTATAATATTGTCGTCAAGAACATCGCCCTTGTATAGACCCTCTATATACTCCTTCCATCTTTCTGCTTTCCCTTCTTTGCTTAGAACTGGGTTTCCTTGACAATATATTATCATCGAAATTGCTACAGTAATGTAATTTAATCAGTAATAACTCTGTGTTCGCTAACAGCAGGGAAATGATGATGTGCTTATAATTGAGAGCCCCGTAATCTTCCCGTCACGCACCACGTCCCCTCCCGACCGCCTAGCCAAGGCTACACTTGCTGTCCTTGCCATCTGCAGCAAATGCGCAATTGTCTCCCACTCGTTAATAGCCGACATTGTTACAAGACCTCGAACTAGCGTCACATGATCGAGGCACTTGAGCGTTTTAAAGGCCGTTAACAAATCTGGTGATTGCAGTCGCAGATTATGGTACCTGTTACTGAGAATTCACCTTGTACGATTATCCTTGACCAACTTATTTCGTAGTCTCGTTCAATTATGGCCTTACTTGCTGTGATAAATTTCGACGTTCTCCACTGGAATATAATCAGGTTTGCCGAATATTATAAGGATTTAAAGATTATCTGCATGAGATTTTATTCGAATTTCTGGCTGATTCTGATATTAAATGGAGCTGTTAATGCTACGTCAGACGCTAATGAAGCAGGTATTGTACAACGCAAAAACTGGGTGATTTTTTTATGGGAAACTGTACTCTTTTTGTTTCTGTTATTATCCATGCGAAAATGACGGCGTCAGGATGAGCATGGTTTTCATGGAGAACAGTAAATCTAATTTAGCTGCTCATTAACAAACGTAAATATTCAACTGGTGGCAAGGAATTCCAAATTATGCAGAAGTATTGCTACATTTAATTCCTTCTCTCTGTGACTAAATGACGAAAGCGGTTAAGAAGAGCATCGCTGGAAGTTAGATCCACAGACTTCCTAATTTAACTAGTGAAGTTAATGATAATGCACGACGCGTTCGGGGTGGCGTCCTTCTCCTTACTTGTTCTAAATCTGCGATGGCTGTTGTGAAAATATGATAAAATGGCTTGATGTTTAAGGCGGATGTCGATATGTGTTTCTTTCTAGTATAATCACTATGCTTGCACAGGCTAAAAGAACTATCGAGAAGGAATGCTGAACTTATCATTTGTGAAGCATCGAGCTTCTTGGTAGTCTGAAGATACGGAGATCACTGGGTACAGGCGCGGTGCCGTTAACTTTGTGATGTTCTGCAATCGAACTACCGCCCCAACAGCTTGACACTAAAAGTTTATTGTATTTTAAGGACCACTGAAGAAAGATTTAGGTGAGTGGCCATTGACGACTGACATGTTCACGTTGTTGCATGAAGTTCAATGTTACCCGGTTGCAAGCACAAACGGTTTGCTTTTCTCATGGAGCAACTAACGAAAACTAGCAGCATACTGCATATGGAAAAAAAATAGCATCATAAACCCGTTGTTATCATAAAATATTAATTTCAGTCGTAAAAAAGAAAGCCTGACATCGATCGGTTCGGCTAGGTAGACCTTTGGTATGTAATTTTAATCGTCGTGTACATCATAAAGATAGGAAATTTTATCGCTCGATACTGCTGAGCGAACAAGCCAAATTACGAGTGGGGGATGTATCCGTACTAACGTCCGCAAAAATATGATGCACTGACTGTTTATTGCAACGAGCCCCGCAGCATCCAGAAGGGTTAGGTACAATGAAATTGCCTGACACCCGACTGTGTGAGCCACGACAGCAGGGCGGCAACACACTGGCAGCAGATGAACGTCCGGCCTCCATTGAGGCTGAACAGGACACATAAAAAAATCAGTTGTATACATTCATTCGTTGTATTGTTTTCTTGATACACGGACGTGTTCTTTTTATTATGCACAAAGCCAAGACTAGTGCTGAAATTGCATTGAATTTGAATACTTAAAGATAGAGACGGGAGAATCCGTATAAAGTTTATTCGACAATATACTACGAATGTCTTACAGCATTTGTACTCTTGTGTTTGACAGTTTTCTGTTACTGAAGTGATAGAATTTTGCAATAACTAGTGACTGAGGTTTAATGCCAAACAGCTTTATTTAATTCACAGCGGAGAAATACACTCCTGGAAATTGAAATAAGAACACCGTGAATTCATTGTCCCAGGAAGGGGAAACTTTATTGACACATTCCTGGGGTCAGATACATCACATGATCACACAGACAGAACCACAGGCACATAGACACAGGCAACAGAGCATGCACAATGTCGGCACTAGTACAGTGTATATCCACCTTTCGCAGCAATGCAGGCTGCTATTCTCCCATGGAGACGATCGTAGAGATGCTGGATGTAGTCCTGTGGAACGGCTTGCCATGCCATTTCCACCTGGCGCCTCAGTTGGACCAGCGTTCGTGCTGGACGTGCAGACCGCGTGAGACGACGCTTCATCCAGTCCCAAACATGCTCAATGGGGGACAGATCCGGAGATCTTGCTGGCCAGGATCAAGTTCCCTCGCCGGTCTAGGAATGGTAGAACGATTGGTTCGATGACGGTTTGGATGTACCGTGCACTATTCAGTGTCCCCTCGACGATCACCAGTGGTGTACGGCCAGTGTAGGAGATCGCTCCCCACACCATGATGCCGGGTGTTGGCCCTGTGTGCCTCGGTCGTATGCAGTCCTGATTGTGGCGCTCACCTGCACGGCGCCAAACACGCATACGACCATCATTGGCACCAAGGCAGAAGCGACTCTCATCGCTGAAGACGACACGTCTCCATTCGTCCCTCCATTCACGCCTGTCGCGACACCACTGGAGGCGGGCTGCACGATGTTGGGGCGTGAGCGGAAGACGGCCTAACGGTGTGCGGGACCGTAGCCCAGCTTCATGGAGACGGTTGCGAATGGTCCTCGCCGATACCCCAGGAGCAACAGTGTCCCTAATTTGCTGGGAAGTGGCGGTGCGGTCCCCTACGGCACTGCGTAGGATCCTACGGTCTTGGCGTGCATCCGTGCGTCGCTGCGGTCCGGTCCCAGGTCGACGGGCACGTGCACCTTCCGCCGACCACTGGCGACAACATCGATGTACTGTGGAGACCTCACGCCCCACGTGTTGAGCAATTCGGCGGTACGTCCACCCGGCCTCCCGCATGCCCACTATACGCCCTCGCTCAAAGTCCGTCAACTGCACATACGGTTCACGTCCACGCTGTCGCGGCATGCTACCAGTGTTAAAAGACTGCGATGGAGCTCCGTATGCCACGGCAAACTGGCTGACACTGACGGCGGCGGTGCACAAATGCTGCGCAGCTAGCGCCATTCGACGGCCAACACCGCGGTTCCTGGTGTGTCCGCTGTGCCGTGCGTGTGATCATTGCTTGTACAGCCCTCTCGCAGTGTCCGGAGCAAGTATGGTGGGTCTGACACACCCATGTCAATGTGTTCTTTTTTCCATTTCCAGGAGTGTAGTTACGAAAAGGGGAAAACGTTTACTCCTTGGAAAGTATAGACGTTTTACAAATTAGCAACTTGCGTTACTCATGCTGGGGAGAACACTGATTTACTCAGTTAGATAAAAAAGATTGTTAGACAGGGCCATTATTTAAAATATCTTTGTACATTCATTGTGGATGTACAGTATTTTAGACGTCTATTGCGGGTGATCTGACCTGGACCAGAATCAAAGTTTCTTTAAGCTTCCAGGATAGCTACAATGTGAAAATTGATGGACAGCGTCCGAATATTCAATAAAGGCAGTCCGGCACAAACAAAACTTACTACACACATGAGCATTGAATTGGTGTTAGCTGCTGTGCTGGGAAAGAGTGCTCCTGTCATTGTGGCTAATGAAATATTTCGAGGTGTCATATGGCTTGTATGTCGTCTGATGTGGTACTGGTCTTTGGCGAAACAGTGGAACGGAAGAAGGGCAAGGTATACGATACCACGGGGTGTGGCGTGTCCACATCGTGGTACGCCTGGCGCATGGGAGTATGCCCCAGGTTGTTCAGGCACTGCTCTTTTCGGGCACCATCCTATCAAGGGTGCGGCATGAGTATCTCGATTCTAGAAGAACCGACTTCACTCGGTACATTCGCCGTGGGTAAACGTGTATGTGAGACATGCCTTGCTGCCGATTGTCACGGATCGTAACAGCGACTATACGATCGCCAGTGCAGCGTATCATTCACAAATTCAGTGGTGAACATCAATAACTAGTAAGCACCCTCACCATCCAAACATCAGATGGAACTCTTTTGAGTGCCACATAGAAGTCACTGGTTCTACACTTCCACCTCTGATCATCGCGCTTATAAGGAATACTGATTAATACTTGCACAGAAACATCTTAGTAGTGGGTCACTGGGCGTTCTGGTGTGAATGTGCTGACATCAGCATCAGAGATTTCTTTTCTGTGGTGTCATGTTACAGCTGAGACAACTTGCATGTCATACATCGTCATCACTTCCTTCTCTATGAGGACATAATGGGAATCATGACATTAGCATCACTGCATCTTGCCACAGAGGGGAAGGGGAGGGAGTGCCACCCCTCCTCCGTGTGCATCACACCCCCTGCACACTCATGCTCATCATGTTAATCAGCCAATGACGTGAAATTTGATCGTGCGCTGTCAGCATGAAGTGCAGCATTAATGTAGTTGTTGCATTCACACTTTGTGCAAATAAGAGGCACACGCATAGCATTTGTCTGTATGTGTCAGTACATTCATGCTTTTTGTGGGACACAGTGTTAGCTGTAGCTCACATGTTTGCAGAACACATGCACTTCTGCTTACTTGTAATCCAATGTACTTGCATGTATTGGAGCATACATAATCCAGTGAGCAAGCACAAATGCCCGTCACTGGATTACAAGTACATGGCAGTTGTGTGTTGTATGAATGTATGAACACCAGCTGATCTTTACTCCCATGAAAAGTGCAAACATAGTGATATGTGTGGTCAAGTGCTACACATATGGCATGTGGTCAATTGAAAAGCGTGAATGCAACAATTATGGTAGCACTATGATTTATGCTGACAACATGCATGCAAAGTGCACACAATTGACTGTCAAGCAGAGGTGCTCAGGGTGGCGAGGACTTCATGCTGACAACATGCATGCAAATTGCACGGTACTGGCTGTTGAGTGCAAGGGCACGGAGGCACAGAGATATGGGATATGAGTGTTGTCCCTCTCCTCATCCTGCATGGCCTTGGGACATGGCCAGATGAAGAGATGTGATGTCATATTCCCGATATGGCCTTGGAGGTAAGGAAGAACTGATGCTGATACACTGATGGAAAAGAAATATCTGCACCGAGAAGGAGTCGTACAACATAAATGAAAGTTGGTAGGCATGTTTCTACATCTGAAAGGTGATGTCTATTAAAATGTCGCGCCAATCACATATGAGTGACGCTAGAAGTGTCACTAAGAGGATGCAAATTAAGTTTGCTTTAAATATACTGTGTAACGGTCATGAATGTTAGTTACCTTTGGACGTGGTGAGCTGATGTTAGTCAACAATGCTTTTAAAGCCACAAAGACACAATTATCAACATCTGACTGAGTTGAATGAGGTTGTATATCAGGGTTACGAGAAGAAGGATGCTCCTTTGGTGATACTGCAGGAAAACTGGACGAGAATTTAGACATTGTGCTTGACTGCTAGCAGCAGTGGTCACAAGAATGTACAGTCACAAGAAGACTGGGTTCCAGGTGGCCACATAGCACTACTGACAGGGAAGACCATCATGTTTCGCATATGGCTCTGTCACAACATACTGCATCTGCAGCAGCAATTTCAACAGCAGTTGTGACAGGACTAACTGTTACAAATTGGTTACTTCAAGGACAGCTCCAAGCGAAACGCCCTGTTGCATCCATTCCGCTGATCTCAAACCACCGCCATTGGCGGCATCAGTGGTGTCAAGCGAGAGCTCTTGGAGGTCAGGGAGGGGGCCTGTTGTATTTTGTGATGAAAGCTGGTTCTGTCGCAGTGCCAATGATAGCCGTGTGTTGGTTAAGTGTCCAGTTGAGGATATGCTACAAAATTTGCTGTCTGTTAGACACACAGGACCTACAGTTGGAGTTATAGTCTGGGGCATGATTTTATATGACACCAGGAGCACTCTCGTGATTATACCATTGAATATAACTGCAAATTTCTACTTCAGTCTGGTGATTCGACCTAATGTGCTGCCGTTCATGAGCAGCTATCCAGAGAGTGTTTTCCAACAGGATAAAGCAAGCTCACATACCGCTGCTGTAACTCAAAATGCTCTACAGAGTGTCGACATGTTTCCTTTGCCTACTCGATCACCAGACCTGTCTCCAGTCGTGCACATATGTGACATCATTTGAAGACAAATCCAGTATCATCCACAAACAGCATTAACCATCCTTATATCGACCAACCGAATGCAACAGGCATGGAGCTCCATCCCACAAACTGACATCTGCCACCTGTGCAACACAATGCATACACATTTGCATGTTTACATTCAAAATTTTGTCAGTTACACCAGTTATTAACGTACTAACATTTCACACTTGCAATGGGTTATGTGATACTTACATTAACGTCTACTCTTGCCAAGTTAATCATTTAAATATGTTACCTAGACAAGCATATTCCCGAAATTTCATTACACTACATTTAATGTTGCGATTTTTTCCATCAGTGTGTGATATGTGCAGTTGTTTAAGCTGTAAATGACACCACAGATAAGACAGCACTGATTTTGATGTCAGCACATTTTCCACTAGAATGCCCAGTGACCTACTACTCACCACCACTGGGTGTTCAAAGCATGAATATAAGTCACCTGGACTGGTGTGATTAGGTAAATTGCCGTTATGCGCTAATGACGGTGCACAAGTACGTCAAAATATACATGAGACGATGTATCGTGCTTCCACAAAGAACACTTATGATGCACATAGCAAGTGATGAAGGTTGATAGTATCGTGTGGAAAATGACAATATGAGATGGGACGAGATAGTGGCTTTCATCGGGGAAAAATACTCCTGTAATATGTGCATCCTTTCGTTCATTAACACTTACAGGGTTTGGAGAGGAATGTGGAAACGCTGCGAGAAACGCACGGTTGAACATAAACAGATATGCCTGTAGGTTAAGCGGTTGTATCTGACCACGAACCGCACCTCCGCAATGTCCTGAATACTTGGAGAGTGTCAGTCGTGGGCACATCTGTGTTCTGTGTATATGTGAGTACATTAAATCGGACCTTAGGGTATTCGAATGTTGGCAGATTGTTGGTGCTCGGGTTGTGGTTGCTTCCATAATCAAAGGAGCCGAAGATTTTGATGTTTCAGGAAGCTACGTATCGACGATATGTACCGCATAGAGGAAAAACGGGGAAACTTCATCCGCTGAGGCACAGCATGGAGGAAGGTGTGCCATGAGTGATCATGCCAGACCGTCATTGAAAGAGATTATGACGAAAAATAAGAGCACGACAGCTGAAAAGGACATTGCACTACTAAACGTCGCACTCACGAACGCTGTCAGCACCAGAACGTCTTGATTGGAGATTCAGGAGGAGGGAATTGCAGGGGATCTGGATTTCCAAAACCAGACATCAGTGATTAAAATGCCTGTAAGAGGAGAACGTGATGTCTCAGCCACGAATGTTGGAACATCATGCAGTCGAAGAACGTCATTTGGTCGGATGAGTCTTGTTTCACATTGTTTCCGAGTCAACGTCCCAAGGGCGAAACAAGGTGGGAAAAGCGGTGATGATTTGACCAATTATGTCCATATTCCATTGGCACGTGGATCCTCTGCAAGATCGAATTACTGCCAAGGATTATGTGACCATTTCAGCTGATCAAATCCATTGCATGTTGCAATGTTTGTTTCCCAAAAGTGATACTGCGTTCCAAGACCACAGCGCCCCTCTTCACACAGGTTGCATCGTCCAAGTCTGGTCTAATGAGAACAAAATGATTTGTGCATCTCCCTGACCACAACAGTCACCAGATGGTAATATTATTGACCATTTGTGGTCTGCTTTGGAGAGAAGGGTGCGTGATGGCTCTACACCTTCATCATCCTTATCTGTGTCCGCAGCTCGTGGTCTTGCGGTAGCGTTCTCGCTTTCTGAGCACGGGGTCGCGGGTTCGATTCCAGGCGGGGTCAGGGATTTTCTCTGCCTCGAGATGACTGGGTGTTGTGTGTCTTTCATCATCATTGACTCGCAAGTTGCTGAAGTGGCAAAGTCCTAAAAAGGACTTGCAATTTCGGCGGCCGAACACCCCGCATGCCATATGGCGTCTCCCGACCAACAATGCCGTACCATCATTTCATTTCATCGTTGTTTGTACGTTACCTGCAAGAACAATAACATAAGATTCCTTTGAAAGCTATTTCGAGACAACTGGAAGCTGGTTTGAATGCCAACTGAAGTCCGTATATGGTTGAATACTCTTTCTGGAGTTTAAATATTTCTGTCCAACCCCTATATCTTTAGCCAGTGTAATGTAACGACTTTGAAGCCGTACCACTACGGCTTCACTATATGTAGTAATGAATGTAACGTAATTCAGTGCATAGCAATTAAATATATTAAGTGTTATTTTCACGATACTGCCGAATGATTGTTTTTTTCTGTCCATGGAGAAGAAATAAAAACTTTGAGGTTCGCCGATGACATTGTAATTCTATCTGAGGCAGCAAACGACTTGGAAGAGCAGTTGAACGGAATGGACAGTGTTTTGGAAGGAGTATATAAGATGAACATCAACAAAAGCAAAACGAGGATAATGGAATGTAGTCGAATTAAGTCGGGTGATGCTGAGGGAATTAGATTAGGAAATGAGATACTTAACGTAGTAAAGGAGTTTTGCTATTTGGGGAGCAAAATAACTGATGATGGTCGAAGTAGAAAGGATATAAAATGTAGACTGGATATGGCAAGGAAAGCGTTTCTGAAGAAGAGAAATTTTTGAACATCGAGTATAGATTTAAGTGTCAGGAAGTCGTTTCTGAAAGTATTTGTATGGAGTGTAGCCATGTATGGAAGTGAAACATGGACGATAAATAGTTTGGACAAGAAGAGAATAGAAGCTTTCGAAATGTGGTGCTACAGAAGAATGCTGAAGATTAGACGGGTAGATCACATAACTAATGATGAAGTATTGGATAGAATTGTGGAGAAGAGGAGTATGTGGCACAACTTGACAAAAAGAAGGGATCGGTTGGTAGGACATGTTCTGAGACATCAATGGATCACCAATTTAGTGTTAGAGGGCAGCGTGGAGGGTAAAAATAGTAGAGGGAGACCAAGAGATGAATACACGAAGCAGATTCAGAAGGATGTAGGCTGCAGTACGTACTGGGAGATGAAGAAGCTTGCACAGGATAGAGTAGCATGGAGAGCTGCATCAAACCAGTCTGAGGACTGAAGACCACAACAACAACAACATGTGCTTAACGCGGAGCCTGACACGACAAAATGTATCTTCAGGTGCAGCACACCATTTCGAGGTGCCAGACAGTTATTTCCGTACGGGCAGTCATTCCTCGCGAAAAAATGGGTTTCGCTTTGTTCAAACCGCCGCTGATAGTTATTGTAATTGGAAATAAAGAATATGCATTCGAACGTAATGATGAATCAGTTGACTTTCACCCACAATTGCTTGCACATGTTTGTTAATAACTTAATACTTCTTTATACGCAGCCAACGGCCTTGCTGCAGTGGTAACATCTTTTAGCGTCAGAACACTGAAGTTATGCGCTTTCCGCCTAAGCTAACACTTGGGTGAGTGGCCATCCTGTCTGCCGAGCTCACTCAACCCTGGTGAGGCAAACCGAGGAGCTACTTGATTGGTAAGTAACGGCTCCGATCTCGTAAACTGGCATACGGCCGGGAGAGCGGTGTGCTGACCACATGCCCCTCCATATCCGCTTTCATTGACGCCTGTGGGCTGGGGATGACACGGCCGCCGGTCGCTACCGTTGGGTCTTCATGGCCTGTTCGGGCGGAGTTCAGTTTAGGTTTTTGCAAATAAGAGCAACTTCTGTATAATGAATGTACACTAAATTGCTCTGAAGATTTTTTAAAATGAATCAGAGATCCTGTGATGAACTTTCTTTAATCATTTACTTAAAAATATTGAACTTTTATCTGTTGGAAAAATAATCCTTAAAGAACTGATAAACCAGGATCAAAACTGAAGTGGACATAGTTCGGGAATTTACTACTAGCCTATACACTGACCTTCGTTCTTAATACGTAACGACGCCTTGAATTCATGACAGAATATTTGGATGTTTTATGATATAAAAGAACTACGAGCTCTCTATTACTTAAAAAGCGACATTTAATTTCTTGATAGTGATCACCGATCAGAAGTATTTGGAAGTTGAAAACTAAATCTAATTCGTTTGAATAGCTAATTTAAATGCCAGGTACTATTTCTAGCCACTACACTGCACTCGCTGAACGTCTCTGCCACTTATAATAACGTGCTGTACAGCAGTGAAACATCTAACGTGGTTTTGAGGGAAAATTTTGGTGGGAACGGACAGAAGTTGGGTTCTCCTGGTGTCTTAACGAATTTCTGAACTCGAATATGAACTTTTCTTTGTTTGTATACAAATTATTATGCTGATCAACATGTAAAGACAAATTATTACTGAGCGTCCAACCCAGAATTATAACAAAACAAAATTCCCCCGTTAAATATGTTGACTCTTAATTTACAATCAAAGCAACGACAGTGGTTAATCAGGAGAATAGAATTCGGTTACAAACTTGGATATGATATGAAGCTCACATTAGTAAATGACTGACACTAAGAACAATTAGCCCTTATTTAATGTTCATTGAAGCACAAAATATCTCCAATGTAACGAAGTATTTACTGAAGTGTCTAATGTGAAATTTTTTGTTATGTTTTATAAATGACCAAAACGATTTTGATTGTGCAGATAAAATTTGCTACGAGAGCTTTATACACATTTTTATCGTTTCGGAGCGCTTTCTGCTAATAGCAAGTTACCAGGAACACAAAGAGCAGCAGTCAGAGCGTATTATATGTAATTTTTCATACACTTAGGCACATATAGATTGTTGTGGCATATTAAAGTTGAGTTTCAGACCTGGGGATCGAATCTGAACCCTTGCCTTTCGCGAACAGTTTATCTACTGAGCTGTCCAGACATACTACACATCCCACATACACCAGCTTTCCTGAATAGACCGAAACTCTCTGCCAGATCACGGTGTGACGGCGAGTCGTGTTGCACACTTCAGCGTATAAGATGACTACTAACGAAACGGAAGTATCCGGCCAGGTTCAAGTCCTTGCCCTATACACAGCTCTAATCTCTCAGTAAGTTTTAAAACATTGAAGCCTTCGCTACGAATATTCATTCTGTAAGTGTAGAACCGATTGATCAATGACATACTTTATAAAGTCACAGTAGCTAAATTTTTTTAAGATTTCAGGTGATAGTTAAATCAGCACTCCTGCACCGTGAGTTTACCATCTGAGTACTCTGTTAAAAACTTGAATATGATGATAGGTTCTCTTGATTTTATTTGTCTTTTTCTCTAATCAAGCCACTTCAGATGACTAGACTTCATATGGGAAGATGGAATGAGAACATACAATTTTTTTTTGTAGTTACTCAGTATTTAGGATATTTCTTTATTTAATCTCATCACCAATTGACTTCCAGAGTGATAAACTAGAAATAACATGGTGGAATCAAAGCGTAAATGTTTTACTTGTAGTTGCACGTTGCGTGATGTTGCAAGTGAAATGGAGCTTTCGAGGTTTGTTAAAGAAGGGAAGCCGTTACGTTTAACTCGATATACGATGTCAGTACCAAAAAAATAGCGAAGGGAGTTCTCTAGATAGCGTTTAGTGCCTTTAGACGTCATTGAGATAAAATTTGTATGGCGAAATTTAATATACTTTACAACTCTTAGGTCGTAAATTACTTATTTTTCTTATACATCCTAAGAATGAGAACGTACATATATTATAAAAATGGATATATGTATTCGCGTAAGTGTGTATCTGTGTCTGTTCTACATATCCTCCTAAAAAACTGGACTGACTTCAACCAAACTTGGTGCACACATCCCTTACTGTCAAACAACAATCGCTCTCAGGGTAAGAGCCATCTACTTATCGTAGTTCAGAAGATATGATGTCATAAACAATGAGACGAATGAAAAAGTGCAGCATTGTGCACAACGGTTAAATTTATTACTTCTTTCCCACCAAGCAGCACATTGCACAGACAGTATCCTACAGTAATAAATCTTGGTATGACACACGCATCAAGAAATATGACGCCATACACACTGAGATGCACGAAAAAATGTCACGACATGCTCGAAGTTGTAATACATTTCCTCTTTAGTACTAAGACACTCCTACAGTGGAGTCAGCTTGAGAGGTAGCATGAGCCCCCTCTCATATTTCTATCTTACTCTGAGTAATTCGATTTTCCTCTCTAATTGCATGTGGTGAAAAGTTGCTATTCCTTCACACGCGGACTTCCCACACAGCGTCTCTGGTCACCTGGGTGGTCCAGTGACAGGCGGGTTCTGCTGATCGTGAAAGGGTTAAGCTGACAGGTGTGAGGGAGTCGAGTGGCACCGGCAGATTAGGGAATTTTGCTAGGTGATAATCAGAGCTCAGCAGAGAGCGCCTGTTCGTCTTTTCTAACTTTGTTCTGTCTTCGGTGTTCATTGTCTGAGTTCTCGCTACTGTAGCAGCAATTAATGTTGCGTTGGCTGGGTGTTTCTCTTAAGATTTGAGTTGCAAGGAATTGGCTCTACATACCACTTAGTCATAAGTGTCACAAGCTAGTTTATGGACAACTTCACCTTCACAGCATTTATTTGAGTATCCCATTTGACGTATTGTAAATGTTTCATGTGTTGTGGTTATTATTTTGAGTTTAGTCATAATAAATCAAATTGTTATTTTGGACAGAACTTTCATTCTGTAGATCGGTAGAGCAACCCTTTCATTTTTCACCACGTTAATGAAACTTATTTACCATATTAATTTCTATCAAATTAAATTATTGCAGGTGCCAAACTCTTTTCTACTCCACTTGCAGGGTCGATTAGAGTCAGTTCGCGTTTCTTCTTAATCCAAGTGCAACAGCAAAAGTCGGAGTTAGAAAAGGGGGGCTTGAAGCATCATTTCCACATGAAGATTCTAGAAGAATTTAGTGTTAAATACACTGCTAGCCCCGGCACCTCGCAAACTTACTTAAATCCCTGACACCTGCCAGCACTTTTGACAGGCTGCAGGTAGAAACAAGAACGGTCTATATACCTACGAAGAAGCATCTCATAATTGCAGAGGTGTATCCACGAGTGCATGGAAATAAAGTATTTTTGATATTACTCTGGAAACAGTTTTTTTTTCGTTGGTAATAGTGAGTTGGCAAAATGCGCCATGTCGGGTTCGCCAGATAGCTGGGTAAATGAGTTTCAAGACGGCAGGCGCTGTTAACGTCCTCTTCCTTTGTGAACTACGTTGCTTTAGGGGTCTCGCACTACTTTAACGCGAGAGACCCTGCTGTGCAGGAAGCCGAGACGAGACCCAGACAAAGAGATGGAGTTTATCGGTGTAACTGGGGCACGCGGCCGCATAATGTGATGCTGTCATTCATTGAGGAGAATAGCTTTGTTCATAACTCTTTGTTCCTTTCACGTCGTTGGAGTGGCAGTCCCCTCCGCCTAGCTAGGCACACGGTGAGATTAGCGCTGTTCTGAACAATCCCGATACTGCACAAGCTACAGTCTGTATGGCGGGTTTCCACCGGCGTCCCATACACCATGTATAGATACTGCGGAACATTTCAGCGGGGAACCGCAAGCACTACACACACTCCCGACGAAAAGTGTAAGATGTCTTTGATTTTTCCTGTTCTGTAGTCCCTTGACGGGGGATGAAATTAGTATGAATGCCTGCAGCAACTATTAGATACCTCATAAGGCTTTTGAAGAAATCCTCTGACAGAAACTGAAGATTAACGCAATTAACACATTGATAGAATGATGCTAAACTGATATTCTAGTATTCTCATGTCTTTGGGGTACGAGTGATTAAAATTTCGTCCTTATGTGAATTTGTTTTCAACACAATAAAGATCCATTCCTACAGATGAAGAATAGTGCGAGATAACTATTTTATTATTTATTTATTTAATTTGGATTCTGGCGTTCAGGCCCTCCCATATATCGAACAGGAATTTCACATAAAGAATTTCTTACTTGACGGTTGCCTCAGAAATAACACCAATTTTAATATGACAAATTGTAATAAAATAGTGTTAATGGAATTAAAAATGATTTGAATCTAGGTAGAGGCAATGTGAATAAATAGTACCGACTAAGAAGTAAAACAGTTTATCACTACCAGTCAGTTAGGTAGTTACGTGTTCCACGGAATATTTATACGATTCTTTTATCGAAATATTGTGGAACGAACCAGTTTACAAGATATGTATACATGATTAGTGTTAACGTTAATTTTAGCCCTACTCATGCAATTACACCTTTTTTTATTTATTGGCTACCAGTTTTTAACTATAAATTAATATGGAATATAAGGAATTGTCTGGTAGAAAAGATTTAAAATTAAGCTTAAAACTTGCATCGCTACCTGTCAGATATTTTATATTATTGGGCAAAAGATTAAAAAAATTTAGTGCTGCATTTTGAACTTATTTCTGGGCCACTGTAGGCTTTAACTGTGGGTTATAAAGCTCATTTTCCTCCTAGTGTTGTAGGTATGTACATCGCTCTTCTTCTCAAATTGTGATGGATTATTTTAGGCGAATTTCACTGGCGAATATATGTACTGCGACGGCACAGGCAAAATGCCTAGTTCCTTGAAGATGTACCTACACGAGTCCGTGGAACCACTCCCTTTTGCGCAATCAATACTTCCTTTCCACGCGATGAGTTACCCCAGAGAATTATCCTGTACGACATTATTGAGTGGAAATATGCGAAATACGTCAGCAGACTGACGCTCTTCTTTCCAAGTTTAGCAATTGTACCAAGAGCAAACTAGCTGAACATAATTGTTCTTTAAGTTAAATATTTCGTCGATATTTACACCCAATACAAAGCGTTCTACCCTATTTACTGACTATTGCTCAAGTGCTACATAAATTGTTGGTATGGCTATTTGTTGTGCAGAACTGACTATAGTGCGCTTTTTCCAAAATTTAGGAAGTGTCCATTTTAAGAGAATTCATTATAAAATAGCGTTTACCAACTCTTTCGTTGCTTTCTCTCTAATGGAGTTTATTATAACGCTATTATTGCCTGCAAAAAATACCAATTTTGCTTGTTGAACATTAAGTGGAAGGACATTCACATGCACAAGGAGTAGGAGTGGACCCAGACTGAACCCTTTGGGACACTGTAATGTGGTAAGTAAATTGTTTCCACTTAAGTGTGCGACTGCTCTTGAGCACGTCATTTTTTTCAAAATTTTGGAAAAATATGTCAGTAAGGAAACTGAACGATAGTTGTTTCAATTTGTCTTGTCACTTATGAAGTGGTTTTGTAATTGCATATTTTAACCTATCTCGAAAAATTCTATGTATATGTGTATATCCGGGGTGCACTCAGCCTCGTGATGCCAATTGAGGAGCTACTCGACCGAATAGTAGCGGCTCCGGTCAGAGAAAACCATCAAAACGACCTGGAGAGCGGTGTGCTGACCATACGCCCCTCCTATCTGCATCCTCAGCTGAGGATGATACGTCGGTCGGATGGTCCCGATGGGCCATTTGTGGCCTGAAGACGGAGTGCTGTGTATGTCAGGACATGCATACTTCTGGACATTTTAATGAATTTCCTTAAGACACTATAGTAATTTTTGTGGTAGGCGAGTAATGTCAGATCTTGACTTACTCTGACTTTCACAGAAATGTCCCTTTTTCTCTTACATGAGATTTTAATTCCCTTAGTTTTCCAAGGCTTCTTCTGGATATTGTTTTAGGAAATTTACTTTCAAATATTGGAACAAATGTACCACGGAATAAATGTAATTTGACATTAGCATCTCTTTCTATATATATTTCGTCCCATATCACTCTTTTTAGCTTAGTCTTAAGACACTATGCCTTGTTTTTATAAATAGGCCTCATTGGTTAGTATGAGCCTGCCTGAAGGTTGTAACGTGCAATACAGCTATTTCCAATAATGGTTCATAATGATCAGATAGTCCATTAGCAGTTGGGTACTCATTAATTGTTTCCACCTGAGCACTGTCTATAAAAATGTTACCAATCAGTATCCTACTATTTTGCTATACATGAATTAGAAAACTGACTACTGAAATGAGATTGAAACACCCAAATAATAATTCTCGCCCATGTCTCCTGTCCGTATCTTTTAAGAAATCTACGCTCAGATCTCCACAAACTACTAGTTTTCTCCTTTTTGTCTGACAGGTGGCTGAATAATGCATCCAGGTTATCATAAATAACCGAAAGTTTCGTGGAGGCGATATGTAGTCTGTTTCAATTATAAGAGTAGTATTCTGCAGTAACACATGACAGCACATAGAGCTAGGATCGGATCAACATAAAAACTATTTATTTCAATATTTTTGACATCGAGTCCAACTTTTACATATGTTGCAACTCCTCCTTTTTCCGTGTTAACTTTAGGCGAAAGTGGTGCTGTTTATAAGCCTGACATTTAACTTCTTCATTCATATAGTTGCATGATGTTTAGAGACTCACAGGACGTCTGTTACTTCAGAATTTTCCATGTCTTCTAGCCATACCTTTCTTGTTCTTCAACTCTCTAATGCTCTGATAAAACAAGTTAATTTTATTTTTCTCGAAACTGTTACAAGTCTTACTGCTTTCAGTGCTCTCCGTCTGTTACCTGACTAGTCTAAAAGATTGTGCCTCTTTTGTTCCATTAACCACAGTGATTTTGTCTTGTGCGCTTGTAGCTTATATTTTCTGCAAGGTGCTCAGCTCATATTCCGGTGCAGACCGCGATTAGTGTATTCCCACCTCCGATCGCAGCAGGTACTGCACAGATACGTCATCTTGTTTCCGTAAAAAGCAATTCACTCAGCTCTTTGTTCACACGGCTAACAGCCGTGTGAACCCAGGGCTGGTCACGTCGTGCAATACCTGAACAAACCACACACGTGTGTGTACTGTTGCTGCCCCTACTTCCTTCAGGTCACCTTTAATACTATGTTATAACGTAAGTTGTCATCCAGGCTGTTTCCCGCTCCAACTACAATGACTACCTTACCCTCACCATCAAAGTCTCTACAGAAGTCCCCTATGACTCCTGTCACATGGCTAAGCTTGGCGCTAGGTTTCACGATGCTTGTGACCCGGAATTCTACGACTAGCTTTTCCTGTAGCAATTGGTCTACACCTCTCCCGCGACTACTCCCTAATGGAAAGACACTTTTCTTTCTACGTGACTTTTCTACCGACCTAGCTTTAAAGCCATTCCTACATGTCAGCTGCACCCTGTTTAGATGAAACACTGCTTGAAGCTCTTTCCCTAATCCAGGTAACATGTCAAACTGATTGCTAACCGGACACTGAAATGCGATTTCTGAGGTTTTCTCCGTTTGCTGATCACCTTCTGCCAGCTCCTGTAGTCTCTTTCCCCCTTCAACTTTTTGTAATTCAAAATATACCACTTCTAATTCCGCCCGGCTAATCTTTATATCACCTGTTCGATGATGTTCCTGTCTCGAATACATGCAAGAGCCTCATCTGACACTTCTTACCTTCGCCGCTGCATTCACCACAGTGAAATACTGACCCACAGGCCTGACATGTTTCTTCCATACCAATTAAACTACGACAGTATCCACATTTGCACACATACCGTTCCTCACAAGCGACTATTAATCAAATTGCGTGCATATGGATTATCGTCTCAGTTGTGTGGCTGGATTCGTGATATCCTCTCAGAGAGGTCACAGTTTGTCGTGTTAGATGGTAAATTATCGAGTAGAACAGAAGTGATATCTGGCGTTCCGCAAGGTAGTGTCATAGGGCCTCTGCTGCTCCTGATTTATATAAATGATCTTGGTGATCATCTGAGCAGCCCCCGTGGATTGTTTGCAGATGACGCTGTAATTTACTGTCTAGCAAAATCATCAGACGATCATTTCCAATTACCAAATGATCTAGAGAGAATTTCTGTATGGTGCGAAAAGTGGCAATTAGTACTAAACAAAGAAAAGTGAGAGGTCATCCACATGGGTACTAAAAGAAATCCGATAAATTTTGGGTATACGATAAATCGCACAAATCTAAGGGCTGTCACTTCGACTAAATACCTAGGAATTACAGTTACAAGCAACTTAAATTGGAAAGACCACATAGATAATATTGTGGGGAAGGCGAAACAAACACTGCGCTTTGCTGACAGAACACTTAGAAAATGCGGCAAACCCACTAAAAGGACAACCTACATTACACTTGTGTCCGTCTTCTGTTAGAATATTGCTGCGCGGTATGGGATCCTTACCAGGTAAGATTGACGGAGGACATCGAAAAAGTGCAAAGAAGGACAGCTCGTTTCGTGTTATCGCACAATAGGAGTGAGAGTGTGAGAGTGTCACTGATATGATACGCGAATTGGGGTGGTAGTCACTGAAACAAAGGCGGTTTTCTTTGCGGCGAGATCTGCTTACGAAATTTCAATCACCAACTTTCTCTTCCGAATGTGTAAATATTTTTTGACACCCACCTACGAAGGGAGAAATGATCATCATAATAAAATAAAATAAATCAGAGCTCGAAGATTTAGGTGTTCCTTTTTCCCACGCGCCTTTCGAGAGAGGAATGGTAGAGAAGTAGTATGAAAATGGTTCGATGAATCCTGTGCCAGGCACTTAAGTGTGAATTGCAGAGTAACCATGTAGATGTAGACATGACGCTACTTTGACGGTATACTACAACACACGTAAACTGTAATAAAGTAATAATCAGTAAGAACTTATCTTTCGGTGAGTTGAGCAGCTAACTTTCAGACATAAGACCAAAGTAGTGCATTCTAAATTCCCGAAATGCATTTTAGCAAACACGAAGTTCGTTTATCATATTACGCTAATCTAAATCTTGAAGAGAGGCTTTCCTTTCATACCATGTTTCCTTCGAACTACGTTACATACCACCAGAAAGTGGTTTTTAATATCCAATGAGCCACACTTTCTCCTGTTTCACTCACTATCTGCCCTAAGTAATGGCTCTGAGTGCTATGGGACTTAACATCTGTGGTCATCAGTCCCCTAGAACTTAGAACTAATTAAACCTAACTAACCTAAGGACATCACACACATCCATGCCCGTGGCAGGATTCGAACCTGCGACCGTAGCAGTCGCGCGGTTCCGGACTGAGCGCCTAGAACCGCTAGACCACCGCGGCCGGCTGCCCTAAATTTAGAAATCTTGTATACTGCTAAATGGCCTCAAGTCCTTAGCACACTTTTCCACACACTTATCAGCCACTCAGTCTTTGTCCTCTTTCAAAAAATTTATGGATTAAGTGAGCTTCTGGTCAAATTAATAGACACGTCCTAACGTACTTGAGGTTGCCGAATGAGTATTTAGTAACTTTTTACACAATCTGCATTGCGAGACACTTACCGATTTATCTGAAGCAACCTCATAATCACTCGACAACTTTTACCCTGCCGGACTGGGGCTCTGTTTCGTGACTGATATATTTTCCATTGAAATAAATAGTTGTAGCTCCCTCATAAGTTACATTGAAAAGTTTCTTTGTTTTGTGATGGTGACTGTTTTCGGACACCTGCATCCATTTTGAAACCTTCTGTACCGTAAGTATTAAACACCACGTACTTTGACTGAGAAGTTTCTTTTTTTATTTAGTGATATTGACTAGTTTCGGACACCTGTGCCCACTTTGAAACCATCCTTACCATAGGTGTGACACACCACATACTTCTTTAATGCCCGTCCTACGTAGTGTATTTTACTATTGTTGAGACGGCTATAGTGCCCCTTTGATCACTGCAGGGGAAGTTTGTGTAAACAGGCTATCGCCTGTATTTGTCACGTTTTTCGTTACTGGTGGTTTGAAATGGACACAGGTGTCCGAAAATAGCCACCATCAAGAAATAAAAAAATAAACTTTTCAGTGCAACTTACACGGAACTATAACCATTTATTTCAGTTATAAGAAAAGTTGTGGACCTGTTTATCACCGCCGGCAGGTGTGGTCAAGCGGTTCTAGGAGTTTCAGTCTGGAACCGCGCGACAGCTACGGTCGTAGGTTCGAATCTTGCCTTGGGCATGGATGTGTGTGATGTCCTAGGTTAGTTAGGTTTAAGTAGTTCTAAGTTTTAGGGGACTGATAACCTCAGGTGCTAAGTCCCATAGAGCTCAGAGCCATGTGAACCATTTGTTTTTCACCTGAAGCATGCTCCAAGTTCGTACATATTCCCCAATTCTTAATTTCTCCTCATTCTACTTTGAATTTGGTTTGTTCATATTGCTGCTCCCATCTTTACGATAAATGAACAGCAGTGGGACTACCTACACAAACATATACGAGGGCTGTTCAGAAAGTAAGCTCCGATTGATCGCGAAATGGGAACCACAGTGAAAATTAGAAATGTTTTATTTTTAACAGTTAGCTACACCATCCAGCTACTTCTCTACGTAGTTGCCGTTCTGACTAAGACATTTGTCGTAGCGTTGTACCAACTTTCCAATACCCTCATCATAAAAGACAGCCGCCAGTGCTTTCCGCCAATTCTCTACGCTGGCCTACAGCTCGTTTTCTGTGCCAAAATGTTGTACTCATAGCCAGCGGTTCATGTGAGCAGAAATGAAACGCAGGGGGAGTCAATTACGGGCTGTATTGTGGGTAGTCAAACATTTCCAATTGAAAACGATGCAGGAGCATCTTCATTGCCCCTTCAGAATGCGGCTGAGAATATTGCCTTGTAGAAGAAACTGCACGACAGTTATGTAATGTTGGCTGTATAGCTTCAGGCGAAATTTCTCACCAGGTTCTCGTACTTGGCGGGAGACACTATTCTCTAGACAACTTTACGCGATCACTGTGAGCTCAGAAATGACAGGAGTGACGTGATGCTATCTAAGGTCATACTAGAGACACTGCCCAACATATCTGTGCAAAGCTTTATCGGATTATCATAGTCGTTTCCATTTCGCGATCAATCGGAGCTTACTTTCTGAACAGCCCTCGTACATACCTAGTCACGTTGGATTGACAGTGTAAATGCGGGCAGGTGCAGCAGGCTGAATGGGTCTCGTCAAGCTTGCCAGGCTAGCGGAAACCCACTTGGCCTGCTTTAACCACTGTGCTTCAGTACACATGCCGTGCGGCAGGTTGAGCTGCTTTAGTGGTTGCGGCGGAGATGAGGTAAGCAGGCTGGAAGGAAAATTTGTACACCTCGTTGCTAGTTTGGTCGTTTGTATTTGGCGAAACTGAAAACAAAAGAAGAACACAATTTTTTTCTAAATACGAGATAGATACACTTCTCGAATTGGTCAGTGTGAATACATCAGTTCACGAAAATAAAAGACCTGACGACTGCAGTATAAAGAAAGAAATGTACAGTGTCTCATTTCGTTTTGCTTTTTCCGTTCAGTATGAAACATAAAATTCATCAAATATGTGCTACGTAACATGTAATTATTAGTTTTATGAAAAATGTACGTCTTCTTATTTCTATTTATATGCTGCATACAAAAATCCAGTTTTCGTTGCAAACAAAACTATCTTAACTACCGATCTTTTACAGAAGATTGTTATCGAGACTGTATGCTTAAAAAACTGCAAATTACATTATTTTCTATCTTTTTGTATTTTACTCCTCACGTAGCCTAAAAGCTCGTACTACTTGCACCTTTCCTTAATAATTTGAATCAGTCTGATATCGAGCACAAGTCCCCCACGCAGCAAAAAAGCACGCAAACACAGAAACACACTCCTTGTTAGAAATACATACTTTGAAACTTCCTGGCAGGTTAAAACATTGTTCCGGTCTGAGAATCGTATTCGGGACCTTTGTCTTTCCCGGGAAACAGCTCTACCAACAGAGCTACCCATGCAGGACTCTCAACCCCTCCTTTACTTCCGAGCACCTTGTCTCCTACCTCCCTCGCCCGCGAAAGGCAAAGGTCCCGAGTTCGAATCTCGGTCCAGCATATAGTTTTAATCATCCAGGAAGTTTCATATCAGGGCACACTCTGCTGCAGAGTGAATATTTAATTCTGAATCCATACCTTATTTTAGCATACTAAACAGGATCGGGAAACTTAGAAGTCGATTTTCTCGAGAATTTTAGAGAATTGCATCGAACTGCTTTACGAGAGCTATATCTGAGTTTTGGACTTCATGTACAATAAATATAAAATTCTGCAAAAATTCGATTGCCGAGTGGTCCGCTTGTTAAGAGGAAAATAGGCAATATGGTCACATGTGGAGAGACAATTAAATTCTACTCCCTGTGGATTTGATTCGTAAACTAATAAACTCTCTGGGTTCATTTCAAGTACATGGTGCGGTATACGATGCCTTGAGACTGTCTCAGTACATCAAAACGCGCCACCATCTTAATACCGTACGCTTATAAAACCCTGCTCATGTCACGAAAACCGGGCGGGAACCACGGTCATATTTAACGGCGTACAGTTACCTCCTTTAAGTCTGATCGAGGTTAATGCACCAGAATTTTGAGTTGAACACGGTTAAACCTCAACTTTACCGCGTTTTACTTTTAATGGAGGCTGGTGCATTCGACCGTCGCTTCTGTTTGTGGCGATGAAATAGAGCCCAATGCATCCGCAGACGATCCCGTGAAATGTCAGTGGAAGCAGCGATTCTCGAGACCCATACATCTCCAATTCCTGGTAAAATGGTGTAAAGAACTGGATAACTATTGATTAAAGCTGGTTTGCTAATAGTGGAAGTAGGGCTGAATGGTTGCCAGTAAGCTACGTGAGAGGAATGGTAAATCTTGTTGCCGTGCTCTGATGACCAGGATACCGAATAGAATATTTATTTGAGTAATACAAGACTCCATATTGCAGTTCACACGAAAAACACCTCGAGGAATGTATGGATCCTTACTCAGCTGCTAGGTCCCCTGGTCTGTGACCTACAGAGCATCTCTAGGGTGCGATCGAAAGGCGTTTAACTTCCTTTCAGCCTCTACCTAGTAATCTTCATGAAGTGATACAGCTTGTGTTTCGCAGATTGCAGGAAAATTTTAAGATGACAGACGGTGGCTGTTTGCTCGGTGCCACAAAGGACACAAGAGTATATTCGTGTGCCTGGGAGTCACACCTCATGCTGATGTTGATGGTGAACGTTAGTTTTGAATGGAATGAATGGTTAATCATTTAATACCTGGTATGTGCTAAACATCTCCACCAAGTTTAATAAGCTTCGGACTTTTTCTTCATGGTGTAACATTTTCCAGTGCCATCATTATACGAGGGCGTGCAGGAAAATAATGCCACCGAATTTTTAATGTGAAAACTCTTAAAGCTTTTAATCTATATGAAGCCCTTTGCCGCTAGACATCTCCGAACTGCAGAGTGTAACTTGACCGTAGGTAGTAACGTAACCATGTCAGTGTGTGAGAAACAGCGTGCTGTAATCCAGCTTCTGACCTCATAAAACGTGCCTCCAATTGAAAACCGGAGAAGATAAAAATCTGTGTAAGGTGATGATTGTACTGACATGGCCATTTATCATGAGCCACGTGTGGCGCTGGGTTGTTCGTGCTCGTAATTAAGGAAACGGTGGTGAAAACCTCAACGTGTGTGACAGAGCTCGAAGTGGACGACCACGAACGGAAACCGAAAAGACTTACCGGAATCTGATTGATGAACTCATGACAGAAAGTAATCGGTAACACAGGCGCAGATCTCAGGTAAGTGTGCATTTCATGAGAACGTGTGGATGTTATCACCGCAGAAATGCAGTACATAAAACTGTGTGCACATTGGGTGCCTCGAATGCTCACTCCTGACATGAAGCAGAAGATATTGGACATGTGTCAACAGTTTCTTTTGCGTTTTAAACGTGAAGGTGATGTGTTTCTTAACAACGTTTTGACATATGATGAAACAGGTGTCACCATTTTGACGCCGAAAAGAAGAGACCATGAATGGAGCTCCGCCACACAGGATCACCGATAGCAAAAGATTTCAAGACTATACCATGATCAGGCCAAAGTATGCTCGCATCGTTCTAGGGTGTTCAAGGTGTACTGCATGTGGAATTCATGGCTAAAGGCACCTCAAAAGTTCTGCAAGGTACTGCGAGTCGCTCAGAGAACTGGAAGCACGAATTCTGAAGGTTCGTCTACATCTGGAGTACCCTCTCTTTTAGCATGATAATGCCATACCGTAAGCAAGTGCTACGATATGTGCAACATGCCGACACCTTCGGTTCACTATGGTCGATCATCCTCTATACAGTCGCGACTTGGCCACATCCGATTTTCATTCGTTTCCAGAACTTAAAGAACACCTTCGAGGACTTTACTTTGATAGTGCCGACTCGGTGCAGGCAGAGATGGGGTTGCAGTTCCATCAACAAAGTCAAACATTCTACAGTGACGGAATCAACAAACCTGTCTCTTGTTGGGAGGAAGGTGGTCGTCGCCAGCGTCACTATGTTGAGAAATGGCTCTGAGCACTATGGGACTTAACTGCGAAGGTCATCAGTCCCCTAGAACTTAGAAATACTTAAACCTAACTAGCCTAAGGACATCGCACACGTCCATGCCCGAGGCAGGATTCGAACCTGCGACCGTTTCGGTCGCGTGGTTCCAGACTGTAGCTCCTAGAACAGCTCGGCCACTCCGGCCGGCGTTGAGAAATAAATATGCAGACAAGTACAATAAAGATGTAAAACGTTAATGAAGTTTTGTTTTATTTACAAACCTTTAAGAATTTGCTCATAAAAGAAGTGAAAGGTATTGTTTTCCAGCACGCCGTTGTAAGAATCAAGAGTTGTTTCGTTTTCTGCTGATGGAAATAGCAGTGAACAGGACGTTTTGTGGCTCAGAACCATTCAGCGACGGTGTGAGCATTTATTTCATATCTCATCTCTTTTTAAACGGGTGTCATAACGAACTTCTTTAATTACTGTTGAAGTATGCGACAGATGAGAAAAGGTGAATCCAGTGGCTTCAAATACAGTTATCGAAGTTAAGGGTTATGCAAAAGCAACTCAGCATACAGGCAGTGTTTCAATGACTCGTAATCTGCATTTACAGCAATTCCAACGTTTGTTACTGGACGTCAGGTGACACCTCTGCTTATCTCCTCATCTGCTGCCTGTGTACGTTTCCCGTCCCATTTACCGCCTACCCTTTCTCTTCGTACGTTCAGTCTCTCCTTTTTGTGTTCTCGGAACGGCGCAGTGAGAAATGTGTTGGTCCCTCGCTTGAGGCAGCCGTCAGTCGGCCTGAAGCATTGCTTTCTCAGCGGCCTACTCCGTCATGTCAGGCCGCCTGCACCTCTAAGAAATATTTAGCCACTCGTTTTTCTTTCTGTCCTACGTCTTTTCTTGGTGCTAACTTGGGACGACCCGCCCTCTCATGTTATGTTACAGAAATGTCATACGTCAGACATAGCACTCGAAGTGATCCACATTTAGCTGACAGAAAAGTAGTATCTGTCAGGATAGGTCACTAAAACAAAGGCAGCTGTTGGTTTTGTATTTCTTCAGTATGCTTTCATTTCTTGCAGGCAATAATTGGCAGAATGGAAGAAAATATGGAAAGTAAGTAAGACATGAAGTCAGAAAATACGTGAAACCAAACGAACACATCAATGTGGGTGGTACCAGGACAGCTTCGAGCGTAACAATGATATTTTAGAAGGCTTTTCCTACGACTCCAACACATTACCGGTAGTTTCGAGATGCTGGATGTTAGGAACACATTGTGTAGCCATTGCAGATGTGCAGGTTTACTAATTTCCCTACTCATATTTGTAAATGGTGACCAGCGTTTTGCTTGATTTATAAAGAAGTTCTCGTACTTTTAAAATTACGAGATTAGAAATTGGAAATTTGTGGTAATTTCCTATGGGACCAAACTGCTGAGGTCATCGGTCCTTAGGCTTACATCTTTCTTAATCTAACTTAAACTAACTTACGCCAAGGACAGCACACACACCCATGCCCGAGGGAGGACTCTAACCACTGACAAGGGGGAACAGCGTGAACCGTGGAAAGACGCGTAGACCGCGACTAACCCGCGCAGCCGAGGTTAGAAAAATGGATTGTGACAATATTGGAACTCGTGTAACACACTTCAGAGTTTAAAATATCATACAGGTCCCACAAAATGTAAGGTGGACGTTATTCACTTGGAACTTGAATTAATTTCTTTTAATTTACATTGTTTGTAACTGATTTTATTTTTAATATTCTGTTTTGTTTCTACGTTAGTATTAGCAATGACTGCTGTTAACATGATTTATTGCTGTATATATTATATAAAACGTTGTTTATCACTATGGATATTGAATATGGACGACCTGTTTAGACTTCCCACATAACGGGTCTAAAATTCGTGGCAATAAATTGAATTGCAATAGTTGACCTGACTGGCTTATTGTAATTTGTTTTCATCGTCCAACGCAATAAACTGATCGTACTTGAAAAGGCAGGTATTCATCGTTCCATACCATGATGTATCTCAGCCAAGAGGTACCTATTGTTTGCATCTGCATAAGACTTCGTCAACAGATGTATTAAATATCGTTGGCGACTAACTGTACTCTTCTGTGACACCCTGTTACGCATATATCATACCTGAAATTCTTGCACCTCTTCTGACCGTCATCTATATTCTGTGCTCAAATATTTCACAATCTTTATGAAGTGTTTAGAATAACGTCGTGGCTGTAGTATGCTCCATTGTATTTGGTTATTTATGTGATTGAAGGTTTTTACGTAGGCTAATTGATAAAGGCTTTATTCGTTTCTATGTTACATTTGCATCTTTTCTTTATCGACTGCTCTATAATGAGTACATTATCTGTATGCAAGGTTTCCTTCCTGTGACCATTATGTTCTTCTGAAAGTAGTATTATAATCGTATTAATATTATAATCGAATTCTATCGTCTTCTTTCTCTTTGTTATAAACATTACCTTGCAGGTTTCAGCATTTAAAGTTAACTGTCATTCATTCTGTAATTCCAAGAATTATACTTTCCAGTCGATGAGCGATCTGTCTCATGGTGCTTCTAAGCCAACCTGATAAATTGTTTATGTACATTGTGGACATTAGAGGTCCCATTACGCTTCGTTTGGGCACACCCGGTACCACTTACGTTTCTTTTAAATACTATGATACAGAGTATAGCTTAATGGGTCCTATCAGCCAAAAATTCGACGAGGCAATCGCATGACTGCAAGATTGACTCCATTCCGTCTACAGGTCACAAGTGGCCCATTGGGACCATCCAACCGCCGTGTCATCCTCGGTGGAGGATGCGGATAGGAGGGGCGTGGAGTCAGCACACCGCTCTCCCGGTCGTTATGATGGTATTCTTGACCGAAGCCGCTACCATTCGGTCGAGTAGCTCCTCAGTTGGCATCACGAGGTTGAGTGCACACCGAAAAATGGCAACAGCGCATGACGGCCTGGATAGTCACCCATCCAAGTGCCGACCACGTCCGACAGCGCTTAACTTCGGTGATCTCACGGGAACCGGTGTAGCCACTGCGGCAAGGACGTTGCAACAATGAAAGATGCTATGTACAATTATATGTTGGTCATTAAATCTAGACTGAGGCAGCGTCTAAGGCGGTAGACTCTACCTTTCGGAAATGAGTATAGTAGAAGCAGAGAGACACCCATGAGAAGATGGACAGTAAAACTATTATTCATGACTTCGATAGTGCCTAAACTATCATGAATTTCACCGTGCACCAGCTGCTTAAGATGTCCTCTAAACTGAACCCAGTGAAATTTGGGCCTAGAAAAGATCGAGGGTCCACTAACCTCCCCGTCCGATTTGCCCCACTTGCCCGTCAGGTAGCAGAGCATATTTTACGGCAACATGTGGCCGCAGTGGTTGCCAGCAATATTAATGCAATGACAATATTGCTGTATGGCCAGGTAATATTGCTGACGGAACAGGTTGTTGCAGGTAATTAGCAAAGTGTTGCCGAAGTGTTTTCAGTATACTCCACCGGGAGTGAAGCATACATCGTATTCTCGGGCTTTATGTGATTTAAATTTTCCGTAGTTTCCCTAAATTCTTTCAGAAAAATGCAGGGATGGTTCGTGCTATACGGTCACGGTCGACTACCTGTCCGATCCTTATAATACTAGACCTAGACACGAAAACCTGTAAATGCCTGTGTATGCGAATTGCTTCATTTTTTGTTATTATTAAATTGTATAACCATGACACGCCGAATATCCTCGTAAAAGAGATCTATAGATGAACAATCGTACTATTACTACTAATACTACTACTACTACTGCTACTACTACTAGCTTCCTTCTCACTCTCTGCTTTGCGTGCTCTATCTCACGCCGTCTTCGCTGCAATGCCAAGTCACGGGAAAAAATATTATTTCGTTTCACTTTGAAAGTTGGTGCGCATATCTAGAGGCATGCGATACCTTTCTTCTTTACAGGAATGCAGAAGTGGGCAACCGGAACAACAACGAAATACCAGAATATGATACAACCATCTCCGACCAGAGGTACCGACTGCAGAAACCAATACATGCAATGAAAGAAATCTGAAAAAGGGACATTCGCGCCGCTACCTTCCTAGTACATCTACTTGGGTACACTACTAATTACTTCCCATAACTTTTCGTCGTAGAAACACAGAGTTACAAAAACTCATGGGGTGCATTCCGTATTGTGTCGGACCTCCTTTCGCCCGTCGTAGTCCGGGAACTCGACGTGACATGGACTTAATAAGTCGTAGAAGTCTCCTGCAGAAATAATGAGCCATGCTGCCTCTATAGCTGTCCATAATTGCGAGGTGTTGCGGGTGCACGATTCTGTGGATGAACTGAACGCTCGATATTTCCCATGTATGTTCGATGTGATTCAAGTCGGGTGATCTGGATGGTCAAATCATTCGCTCAATTATCCAGTACGTTGTTCAAATCAACAGCCCACAGCTGTGGCCGGTGACGCGGCGCACTGTAATCCACAAAAGTACCATCGTGGTTTGCGAACATAAAGTCCATGAATGGTCTCACAGTAGCCGAACATATCCATTTACAGTCAATGATGCAACACATTCCATTGCATTATGTAGCCCCCACCAGCTTGTACAGTGCATTGTTGATAACTTGTGTCCATGGCTTCGCGGGGTCTGCGCCACACTCGAATCCTACCATTACATTTTACCAAATTAAGTCAGGACTCATCTGACCAGGCCACGGTCTACGATCAAACCAGAGAGGCGCTGCAGGCGATGTCGTGCTGTTAGCAAAGGTCGTCTGCTGCCGTATGCTATTATCGCCTAATTTTTCCTCACTGTGATCACGGATATGTTCGTCGTATGCTGCACATTGATTTTTGCGGCTATTTCATACAGTTTTGCTTTTCTGTTAACAATTACAACTCTACTCAAACGTTCCTGCCCTCGGCCGTGAATTGAAGGCCGTCGGCCACTGCTTTGTCCTTGGTGAGAGGTAATGCCTGAAATGCAGTATTCTCGTCACACTCTTCACACTGTGGATCTCGGAATGCTGAATTCCCTAGTACTTTCCAAATTGGAATGGCCCATCCATCTAGCTCCAAGTACCATTCCGCGTTCAGAATCTGTCAATTCCCGTTGTGCAGCCACAATCAAGTCGTAAACCTTTCACAGGAATCACCTGAGAGTACAAATGGCAGCTCTCCCAATGCACTGCAGGCGATACTACTGCCATCTGTACGTGTGCATAACACCACACCCTGATTTCTCATCGAGCGAGGTGGCGCGGTGGCTAGCACACTGGACTCTCATTCTGGAGGACGGTCATCCCGCTTTAGGTTTTTCGAGATTTCCCTAAATCGTTCCAGGCAAATGCCGGAATGGTTCCTCTGAAAGGGCACCGCCGACTTCCTTCCCCGTCCTTCCCTATACAGATGAGACCAATGACCTCGCTGTGTGGTCTCCTCAGCTGGCCGCTGTGACCGAGCGGTTCTAGGTGCTTCATTCTGCAACCGCACGAGCGCTGCGGTCGCGGATACGAATCCTCCCTCGGGCATGGATGTGTGTGATGTCCTTAGGTTAGTTAGGTTTAAGTAGTTTCAAGTTCTAGGGGAGTAATGACCTCATATGTTAAGTCCCATAGTGCTCAGAGCGATTTGAACCATTTTGAACCATCTGGCCTCCTCCTCCAAACAACCCAACCCAACACTGATTTCTCAGTGTCTATCGCATTCGTACTAGTGAATGTCAGTAAAGTATTAACGAACATTTGACTGTTATTTCAAACTAATGGAATCATTGAGTCGTTCCACTAAAACGTTGCAGATGCCTTGTGCTAAGAGCCATAACGATGAGAAGTGCACTTTAAAGAGGTAAATCAAAATTCTGTATGACTCACCACTGGCCAGAAGCTGAAGTGTTCTAACTCGTCAGTCATTCTTTTTAGAATTGGTGTTACAAATTATTGGATGAATTATTTTCAAACGATATATTCAGAATCGTGTTCCAGCGTTCTGGAAAAGAGATGTATCCGCTAACCATTCACAAGCTAAAGCTTCGTAAACACTTCGCTTCCTTAAAAAAGAACTTTCCTTCGAGACCAAGTTTCCCTTCCCCTCGCTAACTTTTCCCTTGTGCATTGGAAATGCAGGAGGGCCACACTCCTTGCACTATCTCGCTTTCGATTTCGCAGCCGTAGTGAGGTTACTGCAAAACACGAACAGATAAGCGGCGGCCCGCCAGCCGAGTCCGATTCGCGATTATTTCCAATCCTGCCCGCGGAAGACATTCCTGGGAGAGAGAGAGTGAGCCGCTCGCATTGTAGTCTGCCCCGGTCACATTTTCTACTCTGCTATCACGATTTTGAGTTTCAGTGTTGACGACATATAACTCGTGCTTGTCATCTGCAACGGTAGTGCCGCGCGGAGTGACCGCGCGATTTGAGACGCCATGTCACGAACTGCACGGCACTTCCCGCCGGAGGTTCGAATCCTCCCTCGGGCATGAGTGTGTGTGTGTGTGTGTTATTCTTAGTGTAAGCTAGTTTAATTAGTGTGTAAGTGTAGGGACAAATGGCCTCAGCAGTTTGGTCCCTTAGGAATTCACACACAAAATGGCTCTGAGCACTATGAGACTTAACATCTGTGGTCATCAGTCCTCTAGAACTTAGAACTACTTAAAGCTAACTAACCTAAGGACATCACACACATCCATGCTCGAGGCAGGATTCGAACCTGCGACCGTAGCGGTCACGTGGTTCCAGACTGAAGCGCCTAGAACCGCTTCCAGAAATACTGACGAATAGTACTGACGCCGACCAAAATACATTTCCTCGCTACTAGTAATGCGTATCCAGCGTATGAGGGTGAGTGTTATCAGTTTAACAATTCGTCTTTCTCTTGTTCGCAGTTTTCCGGTTTGATTTCTGTATAATACAACCGTTATACGCTAAGTTCAATCGATTTCGACTTTTAACCTTTTTAAAATGGACAAGGAAATGATGCCTATATTTATTTAGTGTTACAGAATCAACCCGTGCCAATGAAGTTAAGTCATCAATAGTATTTCTGGATAAATATTTAAAAAATGCATGGTAACACTATTTGTGGATATTAACATTCTACATTTCAAAACCTCGAACAAGCTGGGTGTCTCCAAAAATCGCAGATTAACTGGTAACTGCTTGTTCAACTGACACTGCCCGTCTGCCTCCTTGCTGTATTTTGCGTTTCTGTTCTTTCTTGTACTAACATTAGTAAATAATTTTTGTCCGTTGTGGACATATTAGAACACTGCAACTGCTGAAACTGAAAAGAATTTCAAATGTTTTTTATTCCAGTCTCTGATCACAATATCAGTTCTTTAGACGATGACCGGTTTCAGTCCGTAATGACCATGCTCAGATCTTTTTTACACCATATCTTAAAGTGACAAGGCCATAATGGCATCGTCAAAACATGGTGTAAAAAAGATCTGAGGATGGTCATTACGGACTGAAACCGGTCATCGTCTAAAGAACTGATATTGTGATCAGAGACTGGAATAAAAAACATTTGACAATATTGGATCACTGTTTGTGTACGTGATTATGTCGTAGTTGGTGAAAATAATTTGTAGTGTATTGGATACAGAGGGTTGCGTTTATAGGCGTTTATTTTCCCATGATGACATTTTAAAATGTGTGGCATTCCATCATCATATGTTCACATTTATTTACGAATCGTGAACAGTGTTTCTTTACTAATGGTGTTGTAGAATTCTGAAATGGAAATCCTTAAGACGGCTAATATAAAACGTCGTAAATAAATAAACTGTGTTCTGACGCGTAAATAAATTGGTTGGTTATTTTATTTGGGTATGGGGACCAAACACCGAGGTCATCGGTCCCGTCGGATTAGCGAAGGACCTTTTGAAAGGAACTATGCCAGCATTCGCCTGAAGCGATTTTATCACAAAAACCTAAATCAGGATGGCTGGACGCGGGTTCGAACCACCGTCCTCCCCGTAAATAAGTGTAAACATCTGAAGATCGGGTGAATGTAAAGTAAATGTGCTCTGAAAATGCTTCTTTTGAGGCATAATTTGTTGGCATGGCATGTGGAGAATGGAATGTCATTCATATCGGTGCGTTACACCGTAAACACTAACATCACGCACGCTATAGTTCTGACTTCTTGCATTAGGAGCTTTGCTCTCGTGTCACGTGACGAGGCCGACTGCGAGCTGAAGTATGTCAGTCAGGTCCGCGGGTCACCAAAGGTTGCTCATGTCTGGTGCAAAGAGTCATCGCCTGGAAATGTTTTGCCGCAAACATTGCCATACATGTGGCTACAATTCGAGAGGCTGATAAGTTGCCGTTCACCGTTGACGGGAGGACGTCCGCAGTGCAACTAGACAGTGTCTCACAGGGATCGCGTCTGGAGGGCTTGGACTCCGAGGCGCGCAGGTATGCCCTGACCGTGAGCAGGTGGCATACAAGAATACTGGATGCAAAATTTGCATATTTCTTTTTTGGCGCCAATTCCGCCAGGTGCTGTTCTCACACATCCGGTGCAGACAGCTGTGCTGGAAGTCCAGGCTTTACTTCCCAGGGTGGTCTCTAGTGGTGAATGGTGCTAGCCGCGGTCGCGTGCCTCCACTACCTGCGGCCGGCGCAGGCAGTCCCACGGGATTTAGCCGGGGGACACGGGAGGGCGGAGGGGCAGGGACAGATTGTAACGAATTACGGCCGCTATATCGCCGGCGACAGACGAGGAGACATGAATCCGGCAACCCGATCCCTCGCGCCAGCCACGGCGCAATTTGTCTGCGCAGGATTACGGCGGCCGAGGGTGAGCCACCGGCCGGACCGCCAGTAAGGTGGATTCAGGGTTTACCGTCGAGGAGCGGGGCACTGCGGCAGGTTCAGCCTACACCTCCTCGAGTTGTGGTTCATCTACATCTGTCTGCATCTGCACGGATACTCTGTAAACCATACTTTAAGCACCTGACAGAAGGTTCATCGAACCACCTTCACAATAATTCTCTATTATTCTATTCTCGAACAGCGCGCGGAAAAACACCCATACCTTTCTGTGCGAGCTCTGCTTTATCTTATTTTATTATGATCATCGTTTTTACCTGTGAAGGTCGGCGTCAACGGAATATTTTCCCATTCGAAGGAGAAAGTTGGTGATTGAAATTTCATGAGTAGATCCCGCTGCAGCGAGAAAAACCTTTGTTTTAACGATGTCCACCTCAAATCCTGTATCAAGTCAGTGACACTCTCTCCCCTATTTCTCGATAATACAAAAAGTATTGCTCTTCTTTAACCTTTCTCGATGTACTCCGTTAATGCTACCTGGTAAGAATTTCACACCGCTCAGCAGAACTCCGAAAGAGGTTGGACAAGCGTAGAATAGGCAGCCTCTTTGGTATGTCTGTTGCATGTTTTAAGTGTTCTCCCAATAAAACGCAGTCTTTGATTCGTCTCCCCTACAACATTTTCTGTGTGTTCCTCCCAATTTAAGTTGTTTGCAGTTGTAATTCATAGTTGTGTAGTTGAATTTACGGCCTTAGATTTGACTGATTTATCGTGTAATCGAAGTTTAGCACTCATGTGGATGACCTCACAGTTTTCATTATTTGGGGACAATTGCCAATTTTTGCACCATACAGATATCTTTTCTAAATAGTTTTGCAATTTGTTTTGATCTTATGATCAGTTTACTAGAAGGTAAACGACAGCATAATCTGCCAACAACCTAAGACGTCGGCTCAGGTTGTTTGCTAAATCGTTTATACAGATAACGAACAGCAAAGGGCCTGTAACATTACCTTGTGGAACGCCAGAAATCAGTTCTGTTCCACTTGAAGACTTTCCGCCAGTTACTGAGAAATGTGACCTCTCTGACAGGAAATCACGAATCCAGTCGCATAACTGAGGCGATATTCCATAAGCATGCAATTTGATTTCAAACTGTTCGTAAGATACAGTGTCAAAGGCCATCTGGAAATTTAGAAATACGAAATCAATTTGAAATACGTTATCAATAGCGCTCAACACTTCGTGTGAGTAAACAGCTAGTTGTTTTTCAAAAGAATGGTGTTTTCTGAATCCTGTTGACTGTGGGTCAGTGGACTGTTCTCTAAGAGGTAATTCAGCTATTATTCGACAAAGGCGACTGTGGCGCCTGCTGTAGAGAAAACTTACTTAGTCACGGGAGTGAGTGCTGCCACAACGCACCTCAAAGAAGAGCGCATTGTTATCTAGCAGTTCTATCGAACTCAACAAAGTTATTGGCTATGAGAAGTCGGAGGAAGTGCCATTGGCAGCTCACACATGCATCCAATGCACGGCTTGCATGTGTGCTTTTACCCAGTAGTTTCTACAGTGCTGAGAAGAATATAAGAAGATAGTTACCACCTTGATAACGCCACCAAGATTCCACAAGTGTCGTTCCGTATGCTATATCTAGTTCAAGCCACTCATCATACAGAAGAAAGGACTACATCTGATCACTGAGGATGTTGAAATATGCATTCTGGTTCACGCTATCCTGAATGACTTGACCCAAGTCATGCGTACGATCGCGACCCCCTCCAAAGAAAAAGGATAAACTCGAAGAACCGGCTCCAGTCTGAATTAAACACTTCATACGCTGCGGGATGAACACCTCATTGAGCCGTAAGTGCACAATGGCTTTGCATAATTTAAAAAAGAGGCTAAATTCCAGGTAGCCGAACCTCACTGTATGTTACCAGACAGCTGTCCTACTTCTGTACTCTTTCGCCCACTGAAGATTACGTGTCATTGTGAGAAATCGTCTTTATGAAGGTACTCATGTTCAGATTTCCCCTACATGCTGCTCCTTCGCGTTGGACACTCTGTGACTGGTTGAGATGGACCTACATTAACTGACAGAGTGATTCCTGTCCGGTTTGAAACCAATGGTCATTGAGAAGACGTGACAGTTAACTAGGGTCCCTGTTGAAAATGATCTTTTTATGACCACTGTTCTCATGCCGCGTTACATGGGTGCTAGTGGTACACCATTCCATGTAAACACTTAGGAGAGCCTGCCTTGGTAGACGAACACATCGGACAACTTCGTTCCTCTCTACTACGACCCAACCGATTCAATATAATCGACTGGTACACACACACGCTGTAGGGTGATACAAAAGTCGCTTGACATTTTGGGGAAACACATGTCTGTTCACAAAATGGAAATTATAGCTCCATTACACACCACATGGGGCGTACACACCAATCAGTGTGGTAACCCTGAAAACTTAGGCACAGTTCTCTCTTGTGTGGCACGAAACACGGTCGCCAACATGACTTCTGTTATTGCTCCTGCTGCTTCGGTTATTCGCGGTATCAACTGGTGTAGGCTGTTAAACTTTACCTGGTACACCATTGACTTTATAAAACCTCAAACAAAAAAAAAGTTTAAGGGCGTCAGGTCTTGAGAACAGGCAGTCCGTAGTCTAGGTGATGCACGGCCAATCCATCTGCCAGAAAATGTTCCTCCAAATAATTCCGAACGGTGATTGCAAAGTGCGGAGGTGTGTCATCTTAATCGAAGCAGCAGAGTTTTTCATCCCATCCTGTTCCAATTGTGGTTCCAGCTACTGTCGAAGCATACCTAAGTAATTGTCTTTTCGTTAAATGTGAAAGGTCTGCATACCTTTGTCTTGGTGGCACCCATCCATACATTCACTTTAGGCGTGTCACATTCCCAACACTGAACAGCATTTGGGAGTTAATCCACACAAATGCGACAGTTGTGTCTATTCACCGTGCCACCAGTGTGAAATTTGGGTTCATCACTGAATAGAACGATTAGCATTAGATTTTCGTCGTCGATTGCTTGTAGCAGGGCTGCACACGTGGCAACACGAGCAGCAGTGTCTTCAGGACCAAGGCGGTGCATAGTATGGATGTGGTATGCAGGTTTGTTCATGCAACATGAATCTCAGTGTCCGCCGCATAGTCCTCTGCAGGACATTTGGCTCCCTAGCGAGCCGTCGTGTTGAGGCAGTTGAACTGCGGATGACAGCGTTCTGTATGTCGCATATGGTCTCTGGTGGTGTTACTGGCTTCCCAGAACGTACGTCATCAGCAACACTTCCTGTTCTTTTGAACTTATTCACTAAATTCCTGATAGCTTGCCTAGATGGACCTAGCTGTCCAAAATTCCTCAGGAAATCCTGTTGGACCTCTTGGTTGGTAATCCCTCTCAGTCGAGCCGAAACAACGGCTATTCTTTCTGTAGTTGTGAGCATTCAAAAAATAAGAAACACTGGTTTTGGCTCGATCTCACCACATTAAGTTGTAGGTGGAGGCTGAAATGGCTGCAGTCATTGGCAGCACACCAACAACGCTCGTCAATGGCGAAGTGCAGACGAGCCCTAAATCGAAGTCCCTCAATGCGTCTGCTCTGGCACTGGACTCTGGAGGTAAACGATCTCGGAGGTAAAACAAAGAGTGCTCTCTACAACGAAATAATTTGGTACCGAGTGTTCGCTAAAAGAAAAACTCACAATTTCTTGTTTTCTCGCTTTACTCTATTCAGATTCTCTGGGATATGGATTTTCCGAGTGCTGGAAGGTAAAAATGTTCCCTAGAGAACGCTGCTCCCTTCCATGGGTTACTATTTAGGTGGTTACAAAGCAACGATTGTCCAACCACTTAACATTGACAAAAGACATATCATTCTCTCTCCATCTTTCTCGGAAACCAGGCCATGTGGTGTAGGCCCTCATCAACACAGTCGTGTTTCTTTGTCAAACCTCTAGTTTATTCATACTAGCCAATACTGACAGTTCTTATGTTGCGTAAACATTTAGTTTTTTGTGAAGTCAACGTTCAGCAGTGTGTCTTGCCTAAAACCGTCCCAAAGCTATGGGTCCTCATTCTGTTTTCGAAGCAGCATCTGTAGCATTTGGCACTTTCTGGAGAAAACGTAGCTTTCTACGTTTTGTGCACAATAATGCCTATTTGAAATTCGCTAAAAACACCATTCCTTCTTATTCCTCTGCTGAGTTGTAAAAATGGCCGCAGCTGGGCCTTACACCACAGGAGATCTCCGTGTTTGTCTGAGGTGCTTTGGCTGCCCAACCTCCTGGTGCTCCCTTCCAGAAACTGCTCCAAAGGTGCTGGCCTAGATTACTCCAGAACTTTGTCGCCTTGTCCCAATCTGCTTTAAACGTCCTCTCCTAGAAGGTACGCCAATTCTAATAAAAGAGTAAATCATGTCAGTCAGATACTGACAATTACTAGTACTGTTATATATCACATTTATCGGCGTTGATAAATTTTCCCGTTCAAATGGGTCTTTCAGTAATGGTTTTACATACATTAAGGGACTGTTGCTGAAAAAACGCTCATGTGACACCTCATACCCGTCGCACAACATCTAGATAGCTCCAAAACGACCACTGTATTGTTTCATGGCGTTGACTAATGTTTTTGATGGTGGACTTATGTTTCATGTGGACGCAGTTTTCAAAAGGGACAGATAAACTGTTCGTTACATGTGAACGACAAAAAATAGCTGCTACGAGTGAGTACTACAAAATGTTTTCTTTTAAATTAATCATAAAACGGTTAAAGTTTTGTTTAGATGGAGTGTTCATTCACATACGCTACAATGTAAATGAATACAGGCAAGATGATAGTGTGGGATGAGGATTATAGAACAGAAGTTTTTGAAGTGGTGAGATTTTTAGTGCATGAAACTTCTAAAGGGACCAGAGTACAGACAGGAGCTTTGTACCTGTCTCTGTCTCCTTCTTTCTTAGAGTTACTACCACAGAACTGCCACTCTTATCAGAAAGTCAGTTGAGACTGTTGTGTAATAGACAGCCGACTGAGTGTCCTATAAAATGATTTATCGATGTATGAGATGGCCAATCAAAGCAATTTAAACAGTGCTGAACAAATAGTTTGTTAGCGACAGTTTGAAATGCAACATAGCTAGAGTTCATTGTCACAATAGTTCTTCCTAATCAGAATGTGAAATACAGAAATAATAACATGCCTGTTTCTAACAGTTTATTAGTTCTTCAAGTAGTTCTGAGTTCCAACGTAGATGAGTCGTCAGTAAGCAATATTCTAGGAATGCAACAATGTTAAGCTCAAGCGTAGTGATGCGGGTTGACCTAATATGGCAGAAATAAGTATTCTTATTGATGTTCCTACTATTTCTGCTGTTAAGCTAAAGAGTATGATTAAGGAGGTATGGATTGGAAAAAAAATACAAGACTGCAGGAGCATGTGTAACTAGAGAGAAGGTAGACGTGGCCTGTAGGGAATCAAATATGCCTTGAGAGGAAAGAGAAGCAACTGTACGTATATCTAGAGATCAAATGGCAATCCAGTACTAAGCACAGAAGGGAAAGCTGACAGGTGGAAGGAGTACACAGAGGGTCTGTACAACAGGAACAAAACCTGAGGACAATATTATAGAACAAGAAGTACAAATAGGTGAATATCTACATCTACATCTACATCCATACTCCGCAAGCCACCTGACGGTGTGTGGCAGAGGGTACCCTGAGTACCTCTATCGGTTCTCCCTTCTATTCCAGTCTCGTATTGTTCGTGGAAAGAAGGATTGTCGATATGCTTCTGTGTGGGTTCTAATCTCTTTGATTTTATCCTCATGGTCTCTTCGCGAGATATACGTAGGAGGGAGCAATACACTGCTTGACTCCTCGGTGAAGGTATGTTCTCGAAACTTTAACAAAAGCCCGTACCGAGCTACTGAGCGTCTCTCCTGCAGTCTTCCACTGGAGTTTATCTATCATCTCCGTAACGCTTTCGCGATTACTAAATGATCCTGTACCGAAGCGCGCTGCTCTCCGTTGGATCTTCTCTATCTCTTCTATCAACCGTATCTGGTACGGATCCCACACTGCTGAGCAGTATTCAAGCAGTGGGCGAACAAGCGTTGTTTTCGGAATGCATTTCCTTAGGATTCTTCCAGTGAATCTCAGTCTACCGACGATTAACTTTATATGATCATTCCATTTTAAATCACTCCTAATGCGTACTCCCAGATAATTTATGGAATTAACTGCTTCCAGTTGCTGACCTGCTATTTTGTAGCTCGTCTACATTGAGATTCAATTGCCATTCCCTGCACCATGCGTCAATTTGCTGCAGATCCTCCTGCATTTCAGTACAATTTTCCATTGTTACAACCTCTCGATACACCACAGAATCATCTGCAAAAAGCCTCAGTGAACTTCCGATGTCGTCCACAAGGTCATTTATGTATATTGTGAATAGCAACGGTCCTATGACACTGCCCTGCGGCACCCCTGAAATCACTCTTACTTCGGAAGACTTCTCTCCATTGAGAATGACATGCTGCGTTCTGTTATCTAGGAACTCTTCAATCCAATCACACAATTGGTCTGATAGTCCATATGCTCTTACTTTGTTCATTAAACGACTGTGGGGAACTGTATCGAACGCCTAGCGGAAGTCAAGAAACACGGCATCTACCTGTGAACCCGTGTCTATGGCCCTCTGAGTCTCGTGGACGAATAGCGCAAGCTGGGTTTCACAAGACCGTCTTTTTCGAAACCCATGCTGATTCCTACAGAGTAGATTTCTAGTCTCCAGGAAAGTCATTATACTCGAACATAATACGTGTTCCAAAATTCTATAACTGATCGACGTTAGAGATGTATGTCTATAGTTCTGCACATCTGTTCGACGTCCCTTCTAGAAAACGGGGATGACCTGTGCCCTTTTCCAATCCTTTGGAACGCTACGCTCTTCTAGAGACCTACGGTACACCGCCGCAAGAAGGGGGGCAAGTTGCCTCGCGTACTCTGTGTAAAATCGAACTGGTATCCCATCAGGTCCAGCGGCCTTTCCTCTTTCGAGAGATTTTAATTGTTTCTCTATCCCTCTGTCGTCTATTTCGATATCTGTGACGGAAGGTATGATGCTGCGAAAGGAATTTGTTAGAACAATGAAAGATCTAAGTGGAAACAAAGAATTTGGAGAGACAACATCTCCTCGCGGTCATTAAGATCCCTGAAATCCACTACAAAATTATTCCATCTGATGTGCTAGCTGTATGAGACGGAGGAAGTACTGCCAGACTCCAGAAAGAATGTAACAATTCCATTATCGAATAAGGCAGATACTGACAGGTGCGAATACTAGCAATCAGCTTAGTAAATCACGGCTGCAAAATGTCGACACAAATTGTTTCTAGTAGAATCGAAAAACTGGTTGAGGCCGAACTTTGGGAAAATCAGTTCGTGTTCCGGAGAAATGTAGGGACACACGAGGAGATACTGACCCTGCGACTTAGCTTAGAAGATGGCTCGAAGAAAGGCCAGCCTCCATTTATAGCTTCTGTAGATAGCTTGTAATAAAAAACTGAGTGGAAGGATCAACCACCGAACTTGAACAGGATGTCTTGCAACGACAAAAAAAAAAAAAAAAAAAGGGTAGCGTCTTTGATTCATAATCAAAATGTCTTCGGTCCCGGGTTCGATCCCCGTCACTGCCTAAATTTTGATAAATAATCAGCATTGGTGGCCGAAGACTTCCGGCATAAGAAGTCAGCCTCATTCTGCCAACGGCCTTGTCAAAGAGGGCGGAGGAGTGGATAGAGGTTCAGGGCATTCTCTTGTCCTAGGGGTGGGAAATTGCCCCTAAAGGTGGAATAATCAGCAATGATCAACGACATGAGGATGCAGAAGGCAATGGAAACCACTACATTAAAGACACGTAACGTGTATCCACAGGACATGTGGCCTGTAATTGAAGAAGTGTCATGATGATCTCTCCATTCGCAAAAGATTCCGGAATAGTCCCCCATTCGGATCTCCGGGAGGGGACTGCCAAGGGGGAGGTTACCATGAGAAAAAGATTGAAAATCTACGAAAGGATAACGTTCTACGAGTCGGGGCGTGGAATGTCAGAAGCTTGAACGTGGTAGGGAAACTAGAAAATCTGAAAAGGGAAATGCAAAGGCTCAATCTAGATACAGTAGGGGTCAGTGAAGTGAAGTGGAAGGAAGACAAGGATTTCTGGTCAGATGAGTATCGGGTAATATCAACAGCAGCAGAAAATGGTATAACAGGTGTAGGATTAGTTATGAATAGGAAGGTAGGGCAGAGGGTGTGTTACTGTGAACAGTTCAGTGATTGGGTTGTTCTAATCAGAATCGACAGCAGACCAACACTGAAAACGATAGTTCAGGTGTACATGCCGACGTCGCAAGCTAAAGATGAACAGATAGAGAAAGTGTATGAGGATATTGAAAGGGTAATGCAGTATGTAAAGGAGGACGAAAATCTAATAGTCATGAGCGACTGGAATGCAGTTGTAGGGGAAGGAGTAGAAGAAAAGGTTACAGGAGAATATGGGCTTGGCACAAGGAATGAAAGAGGAGAAAGACTAATTGAGTTCTGTAACAAGTTTCAGCTAGTAATAGCGAATACCCTGTTCAAGAATCACAAGAGGAGGAGGTATACTTGGAAAAGGCCGGGAGATACGGGAAGATTTCAATTAGATTACATCATGGTCAGACAGAGATTCCGAAATCAGATACTGGATTGTAAGGCGCACCCAGGAGCAGATATAGACTCAGATCACAATATAGTAGTGATGAAGAGTAGGCTGAAGTTCAAGACATTAGTCAGGAAGAATCAATACGCAAAGAAGTGGGATACGGAAGTACTAAGGGATGACGAGATACGTTTGAAGTTTTCTAACGCTATAGATACAGCAATAAAGAATAGCGCAGTAGGCTGTACAGTTGAAGAGGAATGGACATCTCTAAAAAGGGTCATCACAGAAGTTGGGAAGGAAAACATAGGTACAAAGAAGGTAGCTGCGAAGAAACCATGGGTAACAGAAGAAATACTTCAGTTGATCGATGAAAGGAGAAAGTACAAACATGTTCCGGGAAAATCAGGAATACAGAAATACAAGTCGCTGAGGAATGAAATAAATAGGAAGTGCAGGGAAGCTAAGACGAAATGGCTGCAGGAAAAATGTGAAGACATCGAAAAAGATGTGATTGTCGGAAGGACAGACTCAGCATACAGGGAAGACAAAACAACCTTTGGTGACATTAAAAGCAACGGTGGTAACATTAAGAGTGCAACAGGAATTCCACTGCTAAATGCTGAGGAGAGAGCAGATAGATGGAAAGAATACATTGGAAGCCTCTATGAGGGTGAAGATTTGTCTGATGTGATAGAAGAAGAAACAGGAGTCGATTTAGAAGAGATAGGGGATCCAGTATTAGAATCGGAATTTTAAAGAGCTTTGGAGGACTTACGGTCAAATAAGGCAGAAGGGATAGATAACATTCCATCAGAATTTCTAAAGTCATTGGGGGAAGTGGCAACAAAACGGCTATTCACGTTGGTGTGTAGAATATATGAGTCTGGCGATATACCATCTGACTTTCGGAAAAGCATCATCCACACAATTCCGAAGACGGCAAGAGCTGAAAAGTGCGAGAATTATCGCACAATCAGCTTAACAGCTCATGCAGCGAAGCTGCTTACAAGAATAATATACAGAAGAATGGAAAAGAAAATTGAGAATGCGCTAGGTGACGATCAGTTTGGCTTTAGGAAAAGTAAAGGGACGAGAGAGGCAATTCTGACGTTACGGCTAATAATGGAACCAAGGCTACAGAAAAATCAAGACACTTTCATAGGATTTGTCGACCTGGAAAAAGCGTTCGACAATATACAATGGTGCAAGCTGTTTGAGATTCTGAAAAAAGTAGGGGTAAGCTATAGGGAGAGACGGGTCATATACAATATGTACAACAACCAAGAGGGAATAATAAGAGTGGATGATCAAGAACGAAGTGCTCGTATTAAGAAGGGTGTAAGACAAGGCTGTAGCCTTTCGCCCCTACTCTTCAATCTGTACATCGAGGAAGCAATGATCGAAATAAAAGAAAGGTTCAGGAGTGGAATTAAAATACAAGGTGAAAGGATATCAATGATACGATTCGCTGATGACATTGCTATCCTGAGTGAAAGCGAAGAAGAATTAAATGATCTGCTGGACGGAATGAACAGTCTAATGAGTACACAGTATGGTCTGAGAGTAAATCGGAGAAAGACGAAGGTAATGAGAAGTAGTAGAAATGAGAACAGCGAGAAACTTAACATCAGGATTGATGGTCACGAAGTCAAAGAAGTTAAGGAATTCTGCTACCTAGGCAGTAAAATAACCAATGACGGACGGAGCAAGGAGGACATCAAAAGCAGACTCGCTATGGCAAAAAAGGTATTTCTGGCCAAGAGAAGTCTACTAATATCAAATACCGGCCTTAATGTGAGGAAGAAATTTCTGAGGATGTACGTCTGGAGTACAGCATTGTATGGTAGTGAAACATGGACTGTGGGAAAACCGGAACAGAAGAGAATCGAAGCATTTGAGATGTGGTGCTATATACGAATGTTGAAAATTAGGTGGACTGATAAGGTAAGGAATGAGGAGGTTCTACGCAGAATCGGAGAGGAAAGGAATATGTGGAAAACACTGATAAGGAGAAGGGACAGGATGATAGGACATCTGCTAAGAGATGAGGGAATGACTTCCATGGTACTAGGGGGAGCTGTAGAGGGCAAAAACTGTAGAAGAAGACAGAGATTGGAATACGTCAAGCAAATAGTTGAGGACGTAGGTTGCAAGTGCTACTCTGAGATGAAGAGGTTAGCACAGGAAAGGAATTCGTGGCGGGCCGCATCAAACCAGTCAGTAGACTGATGACCAAAAAAAAAGACGAAGAAAAAGCCTTATAAGAACTTCTGTCAGTGATGCCTAAGGATTAGACGAGCATTTTAACAGAATGGATGGTGTCTTGAAAATAGGTTCTGAATAAAACCACCGCGCAGGAATGTAGCTGAACTAAATCAAGCGATGCTGAGTAATTTAGATTAGGAAATGAGGTACTTAAAGCAAGTGATGAGTTTTGTTGTTTGGGCAACAAAATAAATGATAATGGCCTAATCAGGGAAGATATAAAATGCACCCTCGCATTAGCAAGAGAAGCCTTTCTGAGAAAGAGGAATTTGTTAACATCGAAAATAGACTTGTGTTAGGAAGGCTTTTCTGGATTATAGCCTTGTATGGAAGGGAAACTGTGCCAGCAGGCAATTCAGACAAAAAGAAGATAGAAGCTTTTGAAATGAGGTGTTACAGAAGACTGCTGAAAATTAAACGGATATATCGAATAACAAATGACCAGGTACTGCATCGAATAGAAAAGAGAAGTTTCGCCACACCTTGAACAAAAGAATAGACCAGTTTATGGGACACATCCTAAGGCATTAATGAACAGTCAGTTTGGCAATCGAAAAAAGTATGTAGGGACGGGGGAGGGTAAAAATTTTGGAGGGGCATCGTTCCTTGAGTGCAGTTAGCAAGTTCAAATGTATGTAGGTTGCGGTAGTTATGCCCATGTATGTAGAGGCTTGCACGGGACAACAACATTGTAAAATTTTTAAAAAGTGGTAAATTACTACCTTACTTGTTCTAACTGACAGAAGAACGAAGAAATAGTGTTTCAAGCAGATAATATGTAAAATATCGAGCTTCACTTTAATGAATTTAATTCAAAAGACTTTTCTAAGTTAACGATGACGTTTAAGCTTTTTACAAAATGACTCTGAGATCTATGGGACTTAACATCTGAGGTCATCAGTCCCCTAGAACTTAGAACTACTTAAACCTAACTAACCTAAGGACATCACACACATCCATGCCCGAGGCAGGATTTGAACCTGCGATCATAGCGGTCGCACGCTTCCAGACTGAAGCACCTAGAACCGCTCGGCCACAAGCTTTTTACAGAACACATTTCCACCTTTCCATCTTACGATTGCACAGTGTTTCCGGATGCATACTGATCTTTCTATGTTATTTTTGTCAGTTTTTGTACAGAATCAGAGCAGACACAAAAATTGGCTCTGAGCACTATGCGACTTAACTTCTGAGGTCATCAGTCGCCTAGAACTTAGAACTAATTAAACCTAACTAACCTCAGGACATCACACACATCCATGCCCGAGGCAGGATTCGAACCAGCGACCGTAGCGGTCGTTCTGTTCCAGACTGCAGCGCCTAGAACCGCACAATCACTCCGGCCGGCCAGCAGACACAATTTGGTCGAAGATAATCTTAGGGTGAGATAACTGAAAGAAAGAGTTAAAACGAAAATCAAAATTCTCACAGGTGTTTGTCATTCCCCAAAAGTACAGAGGATTCGAACTCTGCAATGAAGTGTGTCCTTGCACCCGTACCCGCCCGTGTGTACGTGTGTGTGTGTGTGTGTGTGTGTGTGTGTGTGTGTGTGTGTGTGTATTTGAAGAGCAAGTTACATGAGTAAGGAAGTTTGATTAGTAAACCTTTCTTCGACTTTCTCTGAGTGGAAAAGTTCCTGTCCACCTCAGTCGTTCAAGAGTCCCCCTCTTCCTGATTCTATTGTTATTCATCGCATCAGTCATACTTTATACTTTTTAGGTAGTGCAGACGTATGCCACGTCATGTATATTACTCATACCTATACGTGTGAGCTTCGAAGACATTTTTGAGAAATTTTGTTTATTTAAACACCCTCACACTTCAAATACGGAGAATTTTCAAAGGCATATCACACGCATGGTGGAGCCGCAACGGCTGTCCAGTTCTGTCCAGACCCCATCGCAAAAACTAAGCGCCCAATAAAATTAATTTCTTCACTTCAATCACAGACGAGAGTTTCTTGCAAAATTTCTAATTCATTGATAGTAATCACAGACCTAACTGCCAATTAATTAAATAGTCATTAAACTAAATCAATCATCTATGTAATAAGATTAATTTTCTCTAGCCAGCGGACACCACCTATGGCTTGGCTACATGTAGGATCGTCGATCGGTGGGGAGAAGTAATTCTCACATTCACTGTTTAAGTAATTTAGTTAGGATGTAAGATGGCGAAAATCTTTAAAGTTCGAGGCCGTTATGTTGGAGCCACTCCAGCGCAGAGGGGCACTAACGTCGCCCATGTTTGGAGAACTGAAGCCTAGACAGGTTTCCCGACTTACGTGTCGAGAGGCCGCTCCGTCCCACAGGCCGGAGGCAGCAGCATCAGCTCCACCTTCACCCTCTGTCAAATTGGCTGTGAGGGCCTATTTGTCACACTACGATGTGAGATCCGTGACTGCAAAAGTACGGAGACCGCATTGTCAGTATCTAAGATATTTCAGCCACTGTTGCATATGGCCTTCTTCAGGGTGTTTCGCTTACTGACAACGGCAGTGGAACCCTTCGCTTACAAATACGAAAATGTGTTGTTATTTCATATCCCAAGTTATTTAAGTAGAAAAACTCTCGCACGTCCTATGTATTTTCTCCTTTTTTAAACGATTTGCGATGGTTTCGGCTTTTTCGGTCTGTACAATGAACGATCGTATGGCTGGCCGTTGTGGCCGAGCGGTTCTAGGCGCTTCAGTCTGGAACCGCGCAACCGCTACGGTCGCGGGATCGATTCCCGCTTCGGGCATGGATGTTTGTGATGTCCGTATGTTAGTTAGGTTTAGGAAGTTCTAAGTTCTATGGGACTGATGACCTCAATGTTAAGTGGTTCAAATAGTTCAAATGGCTCTGAGCACTATGGGACTTAACATCTGAGGTCATCAGTACCCTAGAACTTAGAACTAATTAAACCTAACTAACCTAAGGACATCACACACACCCATGCCCGAGGCAGGATTCGAACCTGCGACCGTAGCAGTCCCGCGGTTCTGGACTGAAGCGCCGAGAACCGCACGGCCACCGCGGCCGGCTCAGATGTTAAGTCCCATAGTGCTCACAGCCATTTTGAACGATCGAATGAGTCATATAGAAACCTGTCGTTTCATTCTCCACCTTATCCCATACCATGTAATCCCATTTTGCATCTTCTAATGTCACGTTATGTCATGTCATGTCAGCTCATCTCATCTCCTACACTATTAACACCCTCATTTCATCCAGATATCATCTCAACGTCAAGTTGGTTTCGTCCCCTTTTCTCATTACGGTGTCAAATTTTTCAAGTCATTCATCAGTGTCTAATTACACCCCACAACACATGATCGATTCCCAACAACGCTCTTTCCAACACGACCTCGTTAATTCAGCATTTAGTATCATTTCATTCTCAGTTTCTAGATAGTTCATATGTAGTTCAATGCATTGTCATTTTAAGTACCACATCGGTGAAAGTCACTGACAGTATCTGCCTACAAGTGATTTGCACAAAATTATAAAATTATTGTAGTCATTTTTATGGCACTTTCACCCGACTAGTCTGACAATGGTTCTTTTGTTGATTGTGATCGATGTAGATATCTAGTTCCTTCGCGTAATCATGATGTGAACGTAATGTTCTCTTTTCAATCACTCCATTTTGCTCTTGCTTCTGCTGAACCTCTTTTCTAACTTACAGGTGTGAGAGACTTTGAGCCACGTATTTCTTCTCTTCTTCTCCAGAGTGTAATTTGCCACTACAGTGAATTGTGGGCCAGTGCCTGTTCAATAATCAGCATGTGTTCTGTCACATGCTGCTGGCACGGCATGGTGAGGTACACAGCTATACAGCTGTACCAGTGTCCCCTCCATCATAATCCAGAAGCCGGCGGATATTTTGCTGCTAAAACACCACACTGCCAGTGTAATATGCAAAGAAATTTCAGTGTGTTTACTTGAAATAATCACCATATATTAGTAAGGTATCAGTAACATCAAGATCATATATGTTGTTACGTTGCAGTCAAAAATAGCTGAGTAGTAGACAGTCATTGTAGTGTGTGTATTTTGTAATGAATATGAACAATCAAGTAGAGTTACATTGGATTTACTTCAGAATGCCATTAATTTGGTTTCAGTTGGGCATAAACTTTTTCTGTGACAGTTTTCTTCCGCCATATTTCATCGCTGAAAGAACAAGAAGCGTATCAGGATTAATGTTAGTCAGCGTTTATATAATTGAGCGCAAGGACTTTGAAACAGCTATCCCGAGACATTTCCTTCACTAAACGAGCTGACGCAGTGGGTAGTAGAGTGGACTCCGATTTGGGAGGGTTATGGTTTGGTGTTGCGTCCGGTCATCCAAATTTATGTTTGCTGTGATTTCCCTAAACCGCTTAAGACAAATGCCGGTAGAGTTGCTTTGAAAGGAGACGCCCAGTTTCTTTCGCTACCGTTACAAAATCCGAGGTTCCGCTCCGTCTCTAATTACCTCGATGTCGACGGTACGTAAACATTAATCTCCCTGCTCTCCCTTCATTCTTTGTTTTTTACATTTCTTTCGGTTTCGTAAATGCTGACGAATGACGCTACTGAACTAGACGTCGCAAACAAGCCAAGAGATCAAAACGGTAAAACGGCTCTATCGATCAAGATTTCCTCCTGCTTCACAGAACTGTTTACACTAAGTGTTTGTTTTAAACACGACATAATGCGTCCGTAACGGAATTTGTCCGAGTTTATTTCGAACACTAAACTTCATGTTTCTGTCCTCATCTGAAATTGTATAGCTTTCTTAGAATTCACACCAAAACGTTAAAGACTGTAATATATTGTTACGGGACGTGTTCCTATAAACAGGGTTTACTGTCTACGGCTGGTCTTATTTGTCATACTGGAGCACTCCAGACGCAGTGTAGCACCGAATGTGTGCCGTCAAGATGTAATAATAGGCTGCAGCAGCAGCGTGTATTGTAGCTCAAAGCACTTGGCTCATGAATTATTCAGCAGCTGAAAGGTCGGATGAGCACACAGGAAGTCAGATGCCCCCACCGCCCCTCTCGAGCCTTAGGACTGTGCTTTGAGAATGAGGACACTGGAGAACCACTGTCGTTTCTCAGTCTGTTAAAGGCTGTTGTTGCTTGTTGAATAAATCTGCTAAGTTTGTCTGGCAGTTTTATCAATATAGTCTCTTCTTTGTGCCTTGCTCGCTACCAAAAGAAGATGAGTTGCTACAGATTTCTAAAATAATCTTCCTTTTGTAGCAAAACATATGCGAGAAGAAGCAAGTAAACGAGAAACGACTCTTAATGAACTAAGTTTCGTGTTTTTAACTGCTAGGGGAAGAGGGGCTGAAGGATGCTTAGTTTGTCACGCTACATAAGAGAGGAGTCGAAGAGCAGATTCTACATTAACAAACGGGAAATTTTGAAAGAAGAAGACAAATTAAAAATGAAACGTAAACAGTGATTTAATGTTAAGTTTTTTTTCATTTGCGACGCGGTTTCACGGCTTTGCTCCGTCCTCAGGAGGTAGTTGTGGTGTTTAGTTTATGTGCAGCGCTGCTGCGGAATCAACGACGTCGGAATATAGGCTGTCCTGATCGTGTAAATTCCGATTGTTTAAACAGTCACAGTGTTGAAAATCCAGCGTTCTCGAGGAAAGTTTGCCACAAAAACGAACCTGACTGTAAATAGTTCCAATTCGTCAGTTTCCATGAAATAATGCACGTGAGCTAAAGAAGTGTTCCTCCGTCTTTCATCATTTGTACTATGTTTTACCGAAAGAAACACAGAACCTAACACTATACAAGATGTTAGGGATATAAGAGCAGATATTTTTACTGATGACTGAGGACAGTGTCCTGAACAACATTACAACACTATTGACTTCATTTGCAGACTGCTAATTACCGACATTAGAAACAGTATGTTTTAGGTTGATTACTATCGTCAAGCACATTTGACAAGAGCAAACCAATGCATATTTTAGCCTGGGAAGCAGATCAGATGGTGAAGTGTGGGCGTATTAACATAAAATGGTTAGTCTATGCTGACAAGCGTAGTCTACTCCACGGTGCAATGGAGCGCAAGGACAAATCAAATTCACTATAACAAGCACCCATTAACCCTATCATGTGTCCATCATTCGTTGAGAAGTATGAGAATCATATGCAAATGTACGGTGTTTAGTTTAACATACTCCACAGTTAACTATGTTTTAAGTGGTTGCTGTAAACATCGATTTTAAGATGACACGGGTCCATGATGTTCAAAGTGCACTAATTTGCTGCTTTTAGCTGAAGAAGCACATGGAAATTATAGAAGTGGGATGTTCTCCTTCATGTGGTACCATCAGGATTAAAACAAAATTATTGGATGTATATATCAAAAGACAGTCACATCACGACACGCTTTTATGGATTATTGTTGTGATTCTGTGCGATCTTCTCCAAATACTAAGGCCGATCGATACATATTTTCATCAAACACATGGACGCAGCTGAACAGGAAACTGCAAATGCTGCCGAACATCGCCAGCTGATAGTTATAGAACAATAAAAAGCCGAACTGCGCCACTAGTCCCTCTGGATACTTTTCAGTAGAAAAGATTTTGATTTTCAGTAAATAACACATTTATTATTATGGACAACACAAACCTGATTAGAAGATTGATGGTCAGATCAATGTTTTGTAGTGGTCCTTCGTGTTTTATTACTTATCTTCTTACATTCCATATATATGCGATTTTTATTTTTAGATATTTACTTTATGACCCCTTTTTAAGAAATAAAATATCGCCCGTACAATGGCGACACCCTTATTACTTATGGAAGCAATGGGTGCTGTTTAAAGCATAACAATGACCTTTACTTTTAGAATATGACTCACCTACTGAGGAAAGTGAGGCTAACCAAAAACCATTTTAGATATTTCTTAAAAATGTTCAAATTATGTACTGTGATTTTCCTTGGTAATAGTTACTTGCAACCGAAACCGGTATACGTTAAACAAAATACACTGAAGAGCCAAAGAAACTGGTACGCCTGTCTAACATTGTGTAGGGCCCCCGCGGGTACGCAGCTCTGCCGCTCTGCCGCAACACGACGCGACATGGACTCGACTAATGTCCGAGGTAGTACTGGAGGAAACTGACACCATGGATCCTGCAGGGCTGTCCATAAATCCGTAAGAGTACGAAGGAATGAAGATCTCTTCTGAACTGCATGTTGAAAGACATCCCAGATATGCTCAATAATATTCATAAGACTGGTGGCCAGCGTAAGCATCTAAACCCAGAAGAGTGTTGCCGGAGGCACTCTGTAGCCATTCTGGACGTGTGGGGTGTCCCATTGTGCTGCCGGAATCGCCCAAGTCTGTCGGAATGATCAACGGACATGAATGGATGCGGGTGATCAGACAGGATGCTTATGTACGTGTCACCCGTCAGAGTCGTATCTAGACGCATCACGGGTCCCATATCACTCCAACTGCACACGCCCCACACCGTTATAGAGCCTCCATCAGCTTGAACAGTCTCCTGCTGACATGTAGCGTCCATGGATTCATGAGGTTGTATCCATACCCCTACACGTCCATCCGCTCGACACAATCTGAAACTAGACTCGTCCGACCAGGCAACATGTGTCCAGTCATCAGAAGTCCAGCGTCGGTGGTGACGCGCCCAGGCGAGGCATAAATCTTTGTGTCGTGCAGTCATGAAGGGCATACGAGTGGGCCTTCGGCTTCAAAAGCCGTTATCGATGTTTCTTTGAATGGTTCGCACGCTGACACTTGTTGATGGGCCAACATTGAAATCTGCAGCAATTTGCGGAGGGGTTGCACTTCTGTAACGTTGAACGATTCTCTTCAGTCGTCGTTGGTAACGTTCTTGCAGGGTCTTTTTCCGGCCGCGGTATTGTCGGAGATTTGATATTTTAGCAGGTTCCTGATATTCTCGGTACACTCGTGAATTAGTCGTACGGGAAAATCGCCACTTCATCGCTACTGCCGGCCGCTGTGGCCGAGCGGTTCTAGGCGCTTCAGTCCGGAACTGCGCTGCTGCTTCGGGCATGGCTGTGTGTGATGTCCTTAGGTTGGTTGGGTTTAAGTAGTTCTAAGTCTAGAGGACTGATGACCTCAGACGTTAAGTCCCATAGTGCTTGGAGCCATTTGAACCATTTTCATCGCTACTTCGGAGATGCCATGTCCCATCCCTTGTGCGCCGCCCGCATCTCGTGGTCGTGCGGTAGCGTTCTCGCTTCCCACGCCCGGGTTCCCGGGTTCGATTCCCGGCGGGGTCAGGGATTTTCTCTGCCTCGTGATGGCTGGGTGTTGTGTGCTGTCCTTAGGTTAGTTAGGTTTAAGTAGTTCTAAGTTCTAGGGGACTTATGACCACAGCAGTTGAGTCCCATAGTGCTCAGAGCCATTTGAACCAACCTTGTGCGCCGACAATAACACGTCGTTCAGACGCAGTTAAATCTTGATAGCTTGCCATTGTAACAGCAGTAACCGATTTAACAACTGCGTCAGACACTTTTTGTCTTATATAGGCGTTGCCGACCGTAGTGCCATGTTCTGCCTGTTTACATATCTCTGTATTTGAATACGCATGCCTATACCAGTTTCTTTTGCACTTCAGTGTTGAAAGGTGAGTATAGGCTAAATAAATTATTGTTTTCCAACGTGTGGGATAACTTCGAACGTTAATTTTTTAGTGCCCTATTCACTGATTTTTATGGTGAAAAAAATAAAATAAAAAAGACACATGAGCGGTGTTTCACAGTCGCTGTTAGCCTGCAGAAGAAGTGAGGCGTAATGCAGCGACGCTTTGTTACCAAGGCGGGGTGGAGCCACAGCTCGCCGAAACAACGGGACAATGCAATCTGTGCGGAGCGCAGACAGGGGGAGAAAGCCACGACTTCCCGTGTTGTCTCGCACCGGCCGCTGCCTCACAGAGGCACGCAACCGTGAGTCACACCAGGAAAGTGCCGTCAGACGCGCGCGGTAAAACTCAGTAAGTCCACCACAGCTCCAGTGTTTCTGGACTACTCAGAGTAATGACAGCACAACTGCAACTGTTCCAGTCCAACTGACTAATGCCACAGAACGTCTTATCATCCGATTAATATTCGAAATGTAGAGCGATCGTTTCCTGATAAAGATCTGATGGTAGAGGAAAGTGTACAACAAGTTAGAGGAGTTGATAACAGTCACCACAGTAGCACAAAAACGAAAGCGAAAATTTAAAACAAATTCTGAAATCACTCAGAACTGACAAGGAACATCACCAGCATGACCTCACATTTAAAGAGAATAAAGTAAAATTGCAAGATATCAGCTACAAAAATTGATCCCACATGAAAATTTGGGCAATAGTTCCTTCTGAATGTACAGCTTTCAAACTAGGTGATCCCTGGTTGTTCGTCACTTCCTCCGCCTCACTTTAGCCGGCTGAAACCAGAGCGCGAAATCCGGGATGGTTATAATTAAACTTTCTCTACTTTAGCCAGTGTAGATGGACATCTGTTTACCGTATTGGTACCCAGCTTATAGGGAAGATGTTCAGACTGTGAGCTTCAGGGTTTGCGTTGTTGGTAGTGTTAGTGTCATGACTTGCTGTTAAGACGACGGTACTGGTACGGTGACGTAGGGGTGAAACGCAAGTATTAATGTGCAGTTCAGGGGCAGACAGTCAACATGGGTGTGGACAATGTGAGCAGGGCTTTATTCCTAAAGCTGTTTCATCAAAGGAACAGCAATAATACTGCTGCTCTTCGCGGATATAAATTCGTTAAAGGAATACAGACAAGTCCTCTTTCCGCATCAGCGTTGAAGGAGATGATTCGGTTATTAGAATTAACTGGCAATTTGGGAACTGCTCTTGGGAGAGACCGACGGTCATCTGCGCCACAAATTGCTGAAGAAGTTACTGTTTCGATGGCTGTCAGTCCTGGACGCAATGTGCGATTTTCCAGCACTGCACGAGCTGTTTCACTACAACTGTACATTCCATAGTCTACCGTTCGAAAAGTGCTGCGAACAATTGTGAAATGGTGTCTCTAGTGCGGTTCCAGGCTGTCATGGAAGCAGATGGTCGCCACATTGAGGAACGTTTGTAACTTGGAATGTAATTATGGTACGCAATTAACAAATGTTAGCCTCTCATATGGAAACTAATATGTGTTTTTTCAGCGACTGATCCCTCATTTCTCTACCACGTGTCCTTACAAAAGTTTCCACAAAGTTTCGCTGTCTTACTATCATTCATTTTTCATGTGGGCCCTCTGAAGGAGCGAAAGTTTAATTGTACCATCATATGCTGTACAGTGTAGTAGCAACCTTGCTTGATTTGGAGGGATGGGACCAAACAGTGAGGTCATCGGTCCCATAGAATTATGGAAGGATGGGGAAAGAAGGCGCCCGTGCCCTTTCTAAGGAATCATCTCAGCATTTGCCTGAAGCGAATTAGAGAAATCATGGAAAATCTAAATCAGGATAGCCAGACGCGGATTTGAAACGTCATCCTCCCGAATGCGAGTCCTGTGTATTAACTACTACGTCACATCGCTCCGTTAGTGACAACCAGTGCCCTCCTTCTCGTGAGATGTCGGTTAGACTGTCAGTGAGAGAGCACCTCGAGTTCCTGTTGCTAATAAGGCGAGTACATCATTCGTTTGTTATATATTTTTACGAGCTTCAAACAGGAGCGACTTATTTTCAGTTACCTGTGTGGTTACTAGTTTATTTTTGTAATTTCTTGCGTGTTTGAGTGCTTACTAGGCACAACCTTTTATTTTAATAACAGTGTAGCGTATGGTACCGCTGTTGTTATCGACACTTGATCAAAAATGTTCAAATGTGTGTGAAACCTTACGGGGCTTAACGGCTAAGGTCATCAGTCCCTAAGCTTACACACTACTTAACCTAAATTATACTAAGGACAAACACACACACCCATGCCTGAGGGAGGACTCGAACCTCCGCTGGGACCAGCCGCACAGTCCATGACTGCAGCACCTTAGACCGCTCGGCTAATCCTGCGCGGCTGTCGACACTTGTATCGACCCTTGTATCGTACAGGCTTTTGTTTGTTTTGGTTAGTATAACTCAGTGTCGACTAGACCGTCAGTGAGAGGGCACCTGAAGTTCCTGCTTCTAATAAGCTGAGTACACTGTTCGTTTGTTACATATTTTTACGAGTTCAAACAGGAGCGACTTCAGTAATGGATAGGAACTGTGATTGCTGTGTGCAGATGCGAGCTGAGTTGGTGGCCCTTCACTCACAGCTCCAGGCAGTGTTCGCTTCCATCACACAGCTTGACGCTGCTGCCAAGAGGCTCCACGCCGGGGGATCAGACGCGGGGTTGCGAGGGACGTCGAGCACGTCTCACGTGTCCCCCGATCGGTCCACTGCTGCGGCGGCTCTGGTAACTACCTGCACTGATGTTGACCCCTCACCCATGGTCGAGTGGGAGATCATTCCAAAGTCTATCAGGCACTGAAAGACTTTCTAAGGGGCCAATAGTAGGGTATCCCCAGTTCATTTGACGAACAGGTTTCTGGCGTTATCTGTGGCTGAGGATGTCTCTAAGTCGGATGCAGTCGTCCACCCTGTTCGAGGAGAAGCTTGTCGGCACGCAAGGTCTGGGCATTCACAGAAGGTGGGTTTGCTAGTAGCTGGAAACTCTAACGTTACGCGCATAACAAGGGCCCTTAGGAACATGGCTGCCAAGGAGGGGAAGGAAGCCAGAGTGCACTCTGTGTGGATACCACGAGAAGTCATTCCGGATGTGGAAAGGGTGCTTCCGGAATGCCATGAAGAGTAGAGGGTGCAGCCAACTGCAGGTGGTGGATCATGTTGGTACCAATGGCGTGTGTCGCTTTGGGTAGGGAGAGAATCTCTCTAGTTTCGGCTGGCTAGCGGAAATGGTAAAGACTGCCAGACTTGCGAGATTAAGCGAAACTCGTCATCTGCAGCATCGTCGATAGAACCATCTGTCGTCCTTTGGTGCAGAGGCGAGCAGAAGGTCTGAATCAGAGACTCAGGCGGTTCTGTGGCCGTGTAGGCTGCAGATTCCTTGACTTGCGACATCGCGTGTTGCGTTTCCGGATTCCGCTTAATAGGTCAGGAGTCCACTACACACAGCAAGTGGCTACTAGGTTAGCGGGGGCTATGTGGAAAGGACTGGGCGGTTTTTTAGGTGAGAGGGTCTCAGGAAACAACAGAAAGAGGGTACGTCTAAAAGGGGGCAGGTAAAACACAATAACGTAGTTGTAGCAACAATCGGTATTGTAGTTGTAAATTGTCATAGCTGTGTTGTAAAAGAACCAGAGCTCCAAGCCCTAATAGAAAGCACTGAAGCTCAAATAGTTGTAGGTATGGAAAGCTGACGAAAGCCGGAAGTAAGTTCAGCCGAATTTTTTTCAAACGACCTAACAGTTTCAGAAAGGATAGATTAAATACAGTTGGTGGTGGAGTATTTATTGCTGTCAGAAGTAGTGTACCTTGTAGTGAAATTGAAATAGATAGTTTCTGCGAAGTATTATGGGTAGAGATTATACTTGACAATCGGACTAAACTATTAATTGGATCGTTTTGCCGACCGCCGACTCAGAAGATATTGTTGCTGAACAGTTCAAAGAAAACATGAGTCTCATTCCAAATAGGTACCCCACTCATATAATTATAGTCGGTGGTGATTTCAATCTACCCTCGATATGCTGGAAAAATTATACGTTTAAAGCCGGCGGTAGGCGTGAAACGTCATCCGTAATTGCACTGAATGCTTTCTCAGAAAATTATTTTGAACAATTTGTTCATGAGTCCACTCGAAGCGTAAATGGTTGCGAAAGCATACTTGACCTCTTAGCAACAAATAATCCTGGACAAATTGCTGGTAACATGACGGATACAGGGATTAGTGACCACAAGGCTGAATACCGTAACACCCACAACCACCAAAAAGAAACGCAAAGTACATTTATTTAAAAAAGTTGATAAAAATACTCTTAACGGGGTTCGAGCCTTTGTACGTAACGTGCCGTTTACTAACTTGCTACAGGATTATTTCATTGAGTCTTGTAATGAATTATTGCACTTAATAATACTTTCTGCGTTAGCTAGAGCATGATTTTAAAATCATGGGATAACACACAAGTCGTAGACAGACTTTATAACACAAAATTCCATGTGAAATCTTACATAAATTAAGTAGCAAGCAGTTTGGTTTAACTTCAGTAAAATAATTGTAGTGACTCTTCGTTACACGTAGCCAGAACAGCAACACAAAAAATTATTTAAAATCCACTTACTTGGAAAAAAAACCATAAAATATTGGCTGTAGTAGACCCGTCTTGTCCTGTGAAAGGAAGTATTAGTATCTGTTGCGCTGATATGAGCGCTGCTGGAAACAAAAATGTTTAAATTCAATTTTGCCGCTTAATGGCGGCGATCTGGTCGATTAGGCGCTGTTGAATTGTTTTGCCGTCGGCCTGCTATGAACGCTGAAGTAATGCAGATATTTGACACGGTTCACACAAAACTACGGAATAAAGGCATTAAATAACCAGTTTCAAACAAGTATCTATTTTAATTCGTTACATATACGGCCACAGACTTGATATGACTACGTAAGCTGTTATCACATCTACGAGAACAAGAGGACTACAGAACAACAAAGACGGCGAACGACATAAGAGGATCGTACATTGTCTCCTCTGTGAAGGGTGTTAAAAAAAAGTGTCGAATGCTTTGAGAGCATTGAGAAAAATATGTCCAATGAACGTGGGTCTGGAAATGACTTCCTGAGATAAATCCAATAAACATGGATCCGGAAATGCATACTTCCTGCTATAATCAAGTGTTTACAGAAGGTGTTCAACGTGGCATCCTTTCACGACAATGCACTCCTCTGCCCACCGTCGTAAGGAACGGCGCACTCTTTCAAGTACACCCGGTTGTTGTTGTATCTGCCGGCACGCGTTGAAAACGCGACCTTGTAGTGACCGCACGTCGTTGATCGGCGTGGCGTAGGCCAATTCCCTCAACTGTCCCCGTAACCTAAATTTAGGAAACTGAGTGGTGTGCCATCATGAGTGAACCACATTTGTATTCATTACTGTAATGGCACAGCCCCCAGCAAGATAGGCAATAGATTAAGGTCCAGATAATGTGCCCCAGTTAGTCTTTGTGGTAGGACATATGGCCCTATTAATCTACCGAGAAATACGCCTGCCATACGTTGACTGAGAATCGGTGTTGTTGCCGTCTTTCCTGAATTGCTTGGGGATTTACATCTGCCCATAGATGTTGGTTATACAAATTCACAATTCTATTATCAACCCTGAGTCATTGGTAAATAAAATGTTGGATGTGAACACTGGGTCTGCGACACACTTCTGCCACAGCCATTGACAGAACGCCATGTACAATGACCTCACCGCGCGGTAGACGGTATGGGTACAGCTATTGTTGATGAAGTGCTCCCCCAGATAAGAATAAGAAAGAGAGAGACGCCTTCTGCTGCTGCTAATCGTCGCTCAGTAGTCGCATGGGATTTCTTCCACCGAACGTAGCACACGCTCCTCCATGTCAAGTATGCTGACTGTGCAGGGCCTTCCACCGTTAGTCTTCCAAATTGCAAGGATACCTGTGTCCCTCAGACGCTGGAAAAGTCTGCCGAGGAACTTTTCAGAGGAAACTATGCGCTGTGGATGTTTTTCAGGTGCGTGCTCGCACCCTACCTCCATTTGTTAAACCATAGCAGAATATCATATCCACCATTTATCGAGTAGTACGCCTCTATTGCTAACAAGTGATGGAAGAGAGAAAATGTATATGTGCTACACCACTTGTATGTAAAAACAGAGCAATAATAGTAAACAAATAGTGAATCCGGGCTTGGAAGAAAGTAAAACACCATGATACGTACCCCAAGTTGACAGTACTGTACAATAAGACACAAATACGACAAAAACTACCGTAGCCTATAACACAACTCGAACCGCACAACTGACTATAGATCACTCAATGGTAGGTAGAGTACTGTGAGTAAGGCATCATAATACTCTTAACGACACAGTCAACGGAGCGCCAACGCAACGACTGTGCTAATATCCGTAAATAAGCGTCGCGCAGCCCTGTCCTATAAACACGTGTTTATTTCGGAAAGTATGCGTTTCCGGACCCATGTTTATTGGACTTATTTTTCTTGTTTCGATGTGTACTACCACCTCTCAAAGTACAGGACAATTTTTTAACACCCTATATGTAAAAAATCATAGATTATAATTCTCGTTAATACAGTTACCATAATATGTTTACCATAATATGTCTATATGATGCATATCTTCCGTGACTTACACTAATAAGTTTTACAAAATTAATTATTTTTGATGATATGTTGGTCCATAAGTCCACATGACGTGATCTGCTAATTTCATAGTGTCTCATATATATTTAGTCGAACTGCATTTTATGACATATGGACAACCCATAGCAGCCATTCGCCATATCCTTCATGTGTCACTGACTTCACTTACTGTCTGTACACAGTGAGTGAAGCCTTTCTGCATTATCACAGACAAAGACGTTGTTAGGCCGCTAAACAATGCTAGGCTACAGTCTAGATCAATGGTCACAAGTCACACCGATTCGAACCGACTATTCTCGTGTCCTTGTGAAACACAGCTCTACACCTTAAGCTATAGGAGTGGAGCGAGCGATGCTGTTAAAGTCATTTATATGGAATAATTTCTTTCGAAGACGAATAGAGTTAGCACCATCGTCACGACAGTGGACTCTTGCTACGTAGAATTTTACTCAAGCTCTCGTTCCGACACCCGAATTGACGGGTTTTAATCATTTTATGCTTTAGCGGTATGCGTCTGTCTCCTGACCCGTAGGTGAGTTTGTCTCCTATTTTTGTACAGTAGAGAGCTGAATCCAAGAGTATAATGTTAACCAGCAACTTACAAATACTACACTTTGACGGCAGGGTGAGATGGTACCTGAGTTACAAGAGCACCTTAGCTACAACTCGAAGTATTTAATTTGAAGCACATGTCTTACAGCTGTGTAACTCTCTGCCATCATTTTCTGAGTCTGCTGTATCAGAGACGCAATTAATAACTGGTATGGCGCCTTGCTAAGGAAAAAAAATTGATTCTAGCAGGAGGTCGATCCGTCCCTCGACTTGTACGCTCACGCGATGAATCTTTGTCAAGTGGGGAAATGCAGGAAATGCAGGGACCTCTCACCTTCGATGCTTAAGGCTCTGACCAGAGTTGGCTAATATGAACGCAAGGCACATGTATGTTTAGTTGGTTCCAGCATATAGTTTGAACCAGAAAGAATTCAGCGCTCCTCGTCTCGTTTCCCGTCCTGGCAGTACGCTGGCAACGAATAGTAATTCCCGCATGTCTTGTGTTCGAGATGGAAGCACTTGGACTCCGCACTCCGATGTAAATTATGATATGCCTCTAGCGTGGTCTTTGCAATTGCTTTCATATGAATGAGCTTCATAATACTACAAGATTCTGACGAAGTTGTCGTTATTTCACGTTACTATTCAAATGCCGGAGTGGCCGCGTGGTTTGAGGCGTCATGTCACGGACTGCGCGGCACCTCCCGCCGGAGGTTCGAGTCCTCCCTCGGGTATCGGTCTGTGTGTGTGTGAGTGAGTGTGTGTGTGTGTGTGTGTGTATGTGTGTGTGTGTGTGTGTGTGTGTGTGTTGTTCTTAGCATAAGTTATTTTATGTTACTTTCAGTAGTGTGTATGTCTAGGGACCGATGACCTCAGCTGTTTGGTCCCATAGGAATTCACACACATTTGAAAATTTTTTATTCAAATGCAAATGGCGTGTGCTAAATGTGGGTCTTTCTTCACCCTCGTATTTCCTTTATAACGCATACTTACTCAAATTTTAATGACAGGCCTCTGTAACCTGAAGTGATTTGTAAGCAGCTCCTTCAACTTTAAATGTCTGATCTCTTGGGGAATGTTAATATCGTCGTAAGATAATGAACGTGTTTGAAGATAGTCAGTTTCGATTGCATGTTCACACTCACCAAAGACTGAACTGTAAATTGAACTTATTTGACAGTTTTATGGGATTTCAGTTCTTTGTCGAGGAAACTCATTGTTTTACACCACTTTTCCTGATCGTCAATTGTACCACCTATACCTGCATCCCTGTAGGGGTTTCAAATATTGGTCCCATGAGACAACGTATCCACTGAATATACATTGTACTTCGCTTAGGAGTCACACTGCACATGTGATTTCTTAGAATTTAGTTCTTGTAAACGAGTTTCAACAGTTAAGGTAACTATAACGCTGATGAAGAACTGCTAGATCATCCGACAGTGGTGACGACAAATTTATAATTGATAACTATCGTCAATAATAATTATACTGTCAGCTTATTATACTGTGATAAGTGCATTACTTGAGCTAGTTTGGGATTGGGCCTATATGGTCCAACTTATAACCGTCTGAGCTCATGTAGTGTGGAGATTACAGTTTCCGCTACACATTCAGTGTTCAAATGCCTTTTTCCTTATTGCTAATCTAAAGTCTGATAGCGTTGTCACTAGATAATATTTTCTGTTTGGGAGTGTGTACCAGGGCATGAATAGTGTTCGTATAACAGTAGGAAAACATGTGATTAGTTTAAGAAGAAATGGCAAGTTTTACTGTACATACTCAAAGTCTTCAATGGTTTGTAGATACTCACATGCGGAACAAAATAACCGTAGGAACCCATGTCCGGAAACATCATCAAATCAGGTTACAGAGAGCCGAAATTAAACGGTACATTTTCCGTCGCTAGGCATTCGACCAACTAACTTTCAAAACCTGTAGCGTCGATGAATGACCTTTCTGGACATGGGGCTCCAATCCTCATTTTGATCTTCATGACACCCTCTAGAATCCCTCGAAGTATAAATACTTCTATCCTCCAAACCTTCGGGACAAAATAGACTTGCGAGCAACTGTACTTCAGTCCATCTCCTGTCACTGTAATTAGCTAGGTACAACAAAAATATTGGCTGACACAAATCAGTACAATATCGAAGCAGACTTTTAATTAAGTTGGTTTATTTCTGGACACAGCAGCACACAGGGGCTGTGTGTACGGCTCTCTAAAAGTAGACTGAATTTCTCACTTCTTCAGAATAAAATAATTAAATGTATGACGGAAATGGGCGCTAAACGTATTGGCCGTATTCTCCACCGAAAACCCTTTTAAATATAACATATTGTACGTACATGCGGAGAACTGTGGAGCAAAGGTCATAATCCGTTTTAAATTCTTTTCATTCATTGTTCACCATAGAACTGCCAGGCCCGTACAAAAATAAGGCTAATCCAGATACTGGCGTTGATCACGTCGCCAGGGGTGTGCTCGGCTCACCTAACGAGAATTGCTCGCCTTCACCGGGGACAGAAGACAGTGTGAGACGTCACAGCAGCAAACACCAATAAAGGAAGTCTGTTAAAGTGTTGAGAGGCAATGATTTCTTCTAGACTGTTTTCGCAGATAGTAGCTGGAAGCCCTGTAGCGTGTCCTGTCGCCTATACAAGACCGTTGAACAGATTCCAGTCTGAATGATGATGATTGCAACAACATGAAGGAAGTCATCCATTTTTAGTGCGTTCTAGTTAATTCACAACGCCATGGGAATGTATGGAAGTGCGTGTAAATGGCGATTTAAAGAGGAACAACCATATAAAAGTAATTGTAGGACACGCAGATGCTAGACTAAGATTAATGGGAAGTACCGTCACGATGTGTAGTCCACTCGTGAAGGAGGCGGCTTACAAAACCCTCGTTCGCCCCTTAACTTGAATATTGTTCATTGGGCTCGGACCCTTGCCACGTAGAACTGATAGCTGATACGCATAAAATTCAAAGAAGAAAGAAGAGCATCGCGTTTCGTCACAGCTTCGTTTAATAAGAACGACAGCGCCCCAGTGAGAGTCATCACACTCCAGCAGCAGACGCTACAATGGAGGCGTTGTTTATGTGTGTGTGCTTCACTGTTACAATTCCAATAAAAGAGTCAGCTAACACCTGTTGTTTTCTCCTACGTATATCTCATGAAAAGATCGTGAAGGTAAAATCAGACAGATTAGACCCGCACACCAACCAACAATCCCTCTTACGTTCCATTCACGACTACGACAGGATGGATGACAAGTAACAGTACACCAAGTACCCTCTGTCACACTTTTTAAGGTGGCTTGCGAAGTATAGGTGCAGATGGAGATGCGGAAATTGATAACCTATGGTAGACCTTCACAATATTCCTGACATATGTTACCAGCAACCCGTGGCCTCGAATGCTGTCGGAGAATTCTAAGTTCTGCTCACGTGGCCGAAGCAGGATAACTCCTGGATGCACGAGGATGTATCTCTAGGAAGAGACACTGCAAAACCGCTTGAACTCGCCCTGTCGGTACAGGTGCGAAAACGCAGAGTAAGAATCTGGGTCTTAAGTCGCAGAATGAAACTTGAGCATGACCAAAGTCATGCTCCTCAACGATTCCGAAAAAGTGCAACTAAGTCGCAAGACCGTCCGATTCTGACGAAGATCAGATCCCAAAACCCTGCGCCCACGCAACGCAAGAGCGAAGCCGTCATTTAACTCCCCACTACCCTCGAAAAGCCGCGAATCAGTTTTCGGTGCTGATTCCAAAATTCCCCCACACTATCTCAGAACATCATCCGCGCAATATCGATCGTTCCCTCCAATTTCGTCCAGAGCCTTATGACGTCAACTGGTCTCAGTTTAAGGGGACCAATGGTGCCACTGCTACTTAGCTGGTGGCGCTGAACTTGCCGTTTGACCGGCTACGGAAACAGCATGACTAGACCACCAGCCATCTGGCACCAGACAGTCGCACCTGGCAGGGCACTGTCCACAAGAATTCTCAGAGTCACGAAGACAATACAGTCAGTCTGTGCCAGCAGTCTTGGTTGCAGACGCACTGGAACGGTAAACACATAAACTGCGGCGACACTCAGACAGCTCGCAGGTCGTTTCGCCGTCCATACAATAGGCGAAAATCGACCGAGGTCACAACAAGCCATCAAGGGAAGTGACAGAGAAAACTAAAAGCAAGACCACATACAGTTCCCGACATGTACAGCAATCAAGTGAAAAGCAATTTGAGCTCAGTACAAATACTCTCATCAGAATAACCTTATTCAGCCCGTTCCCACCGTTAAATGATATAAAACATTAATAAAATTGACAAAAATGAGAGGTGGCATGCAGAAGAAGGCATGGAACCTCTAAATATCACATACAACGTGACATATGAAAGTATATTTACTCACATACAACGTGACATATGGAAGCATATTTACTCTTTCTCGTTTGAAGTTTATCATATTTTCAAATTTTCGAAATTGTTTTTATTTCAGTCGACCCCAAATGTGTGACGTAAGGAGTGGAACATTTTTTCTTATTTTTATTTTTATTACATCAAAGATGATGAACTATGGTGCAAATTTATTACACATGCTGCATAATGTCCATGTTGTACGATGTATAGATATTTCAATATCACGATGGTAGATACCACTACAACAGGAAGACACAAGAGAACAGTTGACATTATTGCATGTACTACAGCTTCATTACTGGGCATTACTATTTATAACAAAACTTCTTATATGCACGCACAACTGCAGGTAACAGCTAGTACGGAATAATTAATTTGTTAATGAAAATTTCCCGAGAAGAAATGTTAAAACAGAAATACCCTTCTTTCAACGTATTTTAATAGTGAAGTTAGACACATGTGCCAAAAAAATAGCTTCTCGTTTTGAAGTCTCGTATTAGGGTTGCATATTTTTAATTTGATTGTTGTTGTCGCAAGGAAGGAGGTCGGTGTGTTGCCTGCCTACGTTTTCTAAGTACACCTTGTTTGTTCAAGCAAATGCTCTCCTCATGGTTCATAACATGTACAGATTCCAATACCGGTTACCTAATCCCTTAAAAGTTAGTGAACATATCCTTAAATTCACACTTCTCTCTTGCCATCACGACCTACTAGGAACAGTCTACGGTCTTCCGTGTGTAACACGGATCATTACCACAGAGAAACATTCCGCTACTTAAGAGACTTATTCTCTCACATAGCAAAAAATAAATGTGCAAATAAAAGGATAAAATAAAATAAAAGCATACTGCCGATTGCTCTGTGGGAGAGTGCCTCGGGGCCAGAGCTATAAATACGATACTTTCAAAAGATATAATTCTTCATCTGCAAGTGTATCTGCAGTACCCATTAGTGCCGTATTTCTGCCTTCCCGACAGGTAATGAGCACTTACTTCGCCACTATATCTTAACGGCTGCTGATCGTAAATTGTTGTAAGTGGACAGTTAGAGTTACCAACTTAAACGGCGTTCTCGTTGGAGAAGGGGATAAGAGTTCCAGTAGTGCTGTTTTGCGCCGGGTTTGAGGCAGTCACGTGATCCCCAAACGCCCTAGCGTGCAAAGTTTGACATTATGAAGAAATGAGGAAATTGTAAACGGAAAAAAGGATCAATCATCTTAAGGTTTCTGACGAAAAACCGTAACTGTTCAGCCGCTATATGAAAGGGATATTCTCTTCCTCGAAAAAACAAGTGAACAGGGATTAAGTAAAGCAGCGCGGTAGATCGGTTATATTAGTGTTTTTTTTCTTTGAGGACGAAATACAGGATCTCGTATCGTAGTTCACGACAGAACGTCACAAACACAGTAATAGGACGCAGCTACAGAGAACAGAATCCTGTGAAGCTTTGACTCAGGCCAGACTTAGGTCACTGTCTTCGAAGTCTTTAAAATGACGTTGGTCGTGAGAGACAAAGACTTGTGTCGGTAGTGGACATTACAAGGTCAACCGAAAATAATCACTCCACAGAAGGATCAATATCTGTTGCCACTGCACTAGAAGTCCAGTGATGTTTCCACTAAAATAGACTGCAAATATTAACACGTGGTTCGGGAGTTGAGTTTCCTCTGAATCTGTGTGTGGGATTATCGAAGAAATTGGTCCGAATATCATGCGCCAGTAATGTATGTCCCTCTCAAGTCTGTACTAAGACTGACCTGTTTGTAGTGAAATCAGCAAGAGTGAGCTAGAGTCGTAGAAGAATAGAAGACACATATCTGTTTTCTCAGGTTCCAGTTTCGTTTTGTCACAAAACATATATGTAAAGAAGCTATTGTTCACTTCGTCCTCATAAGACTATCATTCGTGTATTAATTAATTGCAACTGATATTATAGTATAAAGTATTTCAAAATATGCGCCAGTGTGCTGTCAGTGTAACAAGTAACGCCATCTGTTAGTAACGTAAGGAACTATTTAAACATACGGTGTCATTCTTCTGTCTGAGCAAACTAGTAATGGCAGATATAATTAATTCCATGTAATAAAACGATACACAGTATGGAAACATTTTATCATACTTCTCAAAGAACTACACTTTCTAGGCTTTGTTTATTGTAACAGCATTGGGAGTGCAGGTAGTCTGTAGCAATCAGTCCTCATAATGTGTGCTCTGAGTACAGCTGTGTGCGCTTATGCTGATCGAGGAAAAGCATGTGGAAAAATACCTACAATGTGGCTGAGTATGGAGATGCTAAAAAAAGAGGTTGATCACTTCGAAACTAAATTAAAGTAAAACTGCAACAGAAGGACTCTAAAAGTGGTTTATACGAGGCTGAATCCTTCTCCGTAGCTGAGTGGTCAGCGCGGATGACTGTCATGCAGAAGACCCAGAGTCGATTTCCGGTACGGCCTGGAATTTTTCCTCTGTGAGAGGAGCGGTGCTGAGTGCACTTAGCTTAGTGCAAGGCCAACCGAGAAGGTACGAGAACGAGTAGTAGCGGTTCCCACGTTAAGAAACTCAACAACGGCCGGGTGAGCGGCGTGCTATCAAATACCGCATCCGATGACGGCATTGGGAGAAGATGACGTGGCGGTCGGTCGGAACCCGATTGGTCCGCCTCGTAACTATGTCCCTGAATGACGACGGCTAGACCAACAAGCCAGCTGGGTCCGATTTATTTGTAAAGTGCAGTTTCTCAATAGGTCTTTCCGTTCTCGTTCTGAAATTCAAGAATTAAATACGTTGCAGACAACGTGATTTTTTTACTATGTTTTACAAAGAGTTATCATAAAATATTTTTATTGCTGATGGATGCTTGGCACTAAAGTATTAAGTATCTTTTATGAAGGTACTGTTCCACTGCTGCAGTCAATTAATAGATTTATCTGCTGCACGATATCATCTGCATAAATATTTATGTTTTTTAGTTCATGATTAGTAGTATAGTATATTATGTGAGTCAACACCATATTTGTTACGACCGTGTCGTTCAGTACTATGATATAACATCATTATCAATACCTAGGTCAACTTCCAACTACCGTAAACGTTTTCTTCCCCTCTGATTTCTAATTCTCAGTCAGTACAGGTAAAAGTGAATTATTACTGTCGCTTATTCTTTAAATTTTGTTATAGCATGGTGTTGGGAAGTCTGAGATTATGGCCATCTATTTAATGGGTAGATGACATAACTAATGAGGAGCTATTGAATAGAATTGGGGAGAAGAGGAGCTTGTGGCACAACTTGACTAAAAGAAGGGATCGGTTGGTAGGACATGTTCTGAGACATCGAGGGATCACCAATTTAGTATTGGAGGGCAGCGTGGAGGGTAAAAATCGCAGAGGGAGACCAAGAGATGAGTACACTAAGCAGATTCAGAAGGATGTAGGCTGCAGTAGGTACTGGGAGATGAGGAAGTTTGCATAAGATAGAGTAGCATGGAGAGCTGCATCAAACCAGTCTCAGGACCGAAGACCACAACAACAACAACAACAACAACAACAACACCAACAACATTTAATAAAGCAGGATAGTTAAATAGCAAATCCCGACGACAGCATTATAAACAATCTCTAAATATGTTAAGTGAGATTGGTAAACAACAACGATTATTTTATGAGACATTGCGGTGAAATGAATAATATCAAAATTTCGGACGTAATCAGAGAGTTGTTGGATACTTCGAAAAACATAGTAAACTCTAAAAACGAGATTGTTGGTAAGACTGTGAGTTACAAGTTAAAAAAGGGAGAAATACTTTTCTTGTTTGATTCCTTGCGCCCTTTTCGAGCATTAAGCTTTGTAATAACCTGCTCAAAAAATAATTTGCGCCACTTTCATAACTCGCACTCTTTTTTTCTACTTTTTTGTTTATCACAAACTGCTTTCTCAGTTCTCGTTTTTACTCAAGAAATCGTTACGTACTGCCTTGTGACTTATGGGGGTAAAAGTAAACTTGAACGAAGTTTACGAGAAAGCGCTGTCTACAATCGTAAAAGCAACACCACGGTTTCTGCACACTTTTCACTTCAGCCTGTAAACGTACGGTACCCCGACGAGTCATTTGAAACTGAAACCGTGGACGCATTATCATTTTACGTCAAGAAGGTTCTTCAGCACGAGAAGTTGTGCGCCGGATTGGAATACTTTAGAGCAAGTCAGCTGAAGATTAATAGCACTCTCATGAAATACAAGACATTGATGCTCTACTTCGTACCGGTCACTTGCCTTCAAAAGCAGCAGCTGATGACTAACACCTATAAATTATGGCTTACATGCATCCGAAGGGGAATGTAAGCGAACTGCCTATATGATGGTAACTAACAAAACTAACAAGGGGAAAGAATGAGTTCGGCGGGGGGGGGGGGGGGGGTAGCTGTCTGTGGCGCGACAAAGACAGCACGAATAGACCTCAAACGATTTAGCTTCTAGGCGTCTGACAACGTGGTACGGTTCTGCAACACACAATCGTAGCAGTAGTCTATACGAAGAGCTCGATACTGAATTCTCGCCAGATTGGTGGAATTATCTATGATTTTTGTAGCGATAGTGTATTGTTAATCTGCTGCTACCAAATTTTGGCGAGCCGTGATAAATTCCTCAACATTTGGTAATAAATATTGTTTGCTCCCACCGTTTTTGTTACACACATTGAAGCAATAAACAGTTCATATTTTTGAGGGAGTGTCATAAATCTTTTATTAATTTATATGTGTGACTGAGAGGTTTCGGCATTATTGAAGCTTAGTTCTTTTATCTGAAACTGTCTGCATGTGACTCATGAATCCTTTTGAAAATGTTAATTTGTTATCTCAGTTAGTTTCCATATCTCTGTAGCGTTAGTATCGTTAAGTATATTGTTGGGCGACTTTTTTCAAACATTTAATGTAGTGGTGGATTAATATACAGTCTAGCTCACGTAGCTAAGTTACATTGATTACATTTGTTATATACGAATAATGCGTTTAAGAGTAATAAACTGCATAATAAAAAAACCATAGTAATAAATATTAGCGTTTATTACTCCAATTCCAGGAATGCAGTTGAAGAATACCGTAATTAGTTTTATTTGCATATGAATTACTTCTTTTGTAATATGGCGAAACTTATCTCACTCCGAAGTGTTTAAGCCACAACAACTAATATGTTTTAATCACTAACAAATGTGACGGTACTCATTCTGCTGGTGGTAGTCTCAGGGTCATTTTACTAGGCCTCAGTTATTGGTTACCTGGTACTGTAGTGGCACTGAGCGATCGTTGCTTTGATGTTTCTTGCATGAGATGGTCACATATGTACGTGGCGGGTATTGCTTTCTTGTATCTGTAGTGGGGTCAGACTGGAACAGCAGTGACTTAAACTGATCACCATGCTTATGTTCATGACCAGTAGAAGTCAAAGTGATTCAAATAAGATGTACCAGAGTACAGTATTACAGCAGCGTTATATCTGAATCTCTGGTTTTCCCTCGTGTTCCGCCAAATTCGCACCAGGCGTGTCCTTTCGGTTAGCCAGTTTAGTTTGCCCGTATCGTCAATCGAATTATTTGTTAACAAATGTTGTTGGTTCTGAGAAACGCCCTCTTCCCCTATAATACAAAATATAATTCCTGAAATGTGTTCCATCAGAGCAACACTTAGTTTAGGAAAATTTTTGCAAACTCTGTATCCTGCTGTCTTGATGTTTTCATGGTCCCTGGTGCGTCCGCTTCTCGCGCAGTCCGAACTGTAGACCTGCACACTAGTGTGATGTCGCTCTCACAATCCAGCGGTACTTGGGGAGACACGTGGGGTGTAATTTTGTGGCCAGATGTTCTCGTTCCTGGTTTCCGGTCTTCTGTTGCATAGATACATTGCAGTTATTGTGTATCAGTTTGAAACAAATTAACTCTCTGTCACTTCTTCTTCTTTCTACATCTACATCTACATCCATACTCCGCAAGCCACCTGACGGTGTGTGGCGGAGGGTACCCTGAGTATCTCTATCGGTTCCCCCTTTTATTCCAGTCTCGTATTGTTCGTGGAAAGAAGGATTGTCGGTATGCTTCTGTGCGGGCTCTAATCTCTCTGATTTTATCCTCATGGTCTCTTCGCGAGATATACGTAGGAGAGAGCAATATACTGCTTGACTCTTCGGTGAAGGTATGTTCTCGAAACTTTAACAAAAGCCCGTACCGAGCTACTGAGAGTCTCTCCTGCAGTGTCTTCCACTGGAGTTTATCTATCATCTCCGTAACGCTTTCGCGATTACTAAATGATCCTGTAACGAAGCGCGCTGCTCTCCGTTGGATCTTCACTATCTCTTCCATCAACCCCACCTGGTACGGATCCTACACTGCTGAGCAGTATTCAAGCAGTGGGCGAACAAGCGTACTGTAACCTACTTCCTTTGTTTTCGGATTGCATTTACTTAGGATTCTTCCAATGAACCTCAATCTGGCATCTGCTTTACCAACGATCAACTTTATATGATCATTCCATTTTAAATCACTCCTAATGCGTACTCCCAGATAATTTATGGAATTAACTGCTTCCAGTTGATGACCTGCTATTGTAGCTAAATGATAAGCGATCTATCTTTCTATGTATTCGCAGCACATTACACTTGTCTACATTGAGATTCAATTGCCATTCCCTGCACCAAGAGTCAATTCGCTGCAGATCCTCCTGCATTTCTGTACAATTTTCCAATGTTACAACCTCTCGATATACCACAGCATCATCCGCAAAAAGCCTCAGTGAACTTCCGATGTTGTCCACAAGGTCATTTATGTATATTGTGAATAGCAACGGTCCTACGACACTCCCCTGCGGCGCACCTGTAATCACTCTTACTTCGGAAGACTTCTCTCCATTGAGAATGACATGCTGTGTTCTGTTATTTAGGAACTCTTCAATCTAATCACACAATTGTTCTGATAGTCCATATGCTCTTACTTTGTTCATTAAACGACTGTGGGGAACTGTATCGAACACCTTGCGGAAGTCAAGATTTCTTCTTCGTCTTTACAACACTTTATACTTGGGCACCTATTGCAGACATTTATCGTCCTACTAATTTTCATGATATTTTCTCAACACATTTTCCCATGCAGCAGCATTCACTGTTCGTTCTGCAGACAAGTAAATGGTTAGATATTCTAAAAAGTCTTCAGCAGTTTCTGGCTGAGGATGTTTCTGAAAGCAATTTTTACCAATAAATGCAAAGTAAGACTACTTCTCGTTGCCAAATGTTCGAAGTTCATCATAATTGTCCATTGCACTTATTTTATTCTCTATTTCACATGTATCTCTATCTCATATCCTAAAGGAACTGATATTCACAGCCTATAACTGAAAGGTAATCCAAGTACATTGTCTCATTTTAACCTGTCCATTGTAGGAATTTCTGGAGAGTACACCACTGTCTCGTTCTTCCATATACCCCATTCATTCAGTCACGCTATTCCGTGATCTCTGATTATCTCTTTGCCTCTAAAGCTGTTTGTAGCTTCACGCTCCTATCAGACAACATGTGCACTGAAGTCATCACACGTCAGACACGATGCCTGCTTCTGGACGAGCTTCTCACACACTATGGAGAATAACACACTGCAGCATGCTGTCGTCGAGTTACAGACTAAAGTCCAATTAACGCGGCTGCACAATAAAATGTCAAACATGGGGAGTCAACGATTGTTTAACGGCCAATTTGAGCGTTGAATGATCAGTAAATGTTCTGCCATGGAAAAATGTTTTGAGAAAACATCGTAAAAATCAGTAGGACGATAAATGTCTACAATAGGTGTACAAGTATAATGTGTTGTAAGGAAGATGAAGAGACAGGAAGCCAATTTTTTCAAACTGACATACAATGGCTGCAATGTATATGGACAACTGGAGACCAGAAATCAGGATGAGAACATCTGGCTGCAAAGTGACACCCTAGGTGCCTCCCCAAGCATCGCTGGATTGTGAGAGTGACATCACACTAGTGTGCTCTGCTGGTCAGAGACAATGTGAAACGGACGCTACAGGGGCCATGAAAACATCGCGACAGCAGTATATAGAGTTTGCAAAGATTTTACTAAACTAAGAGTTGCTCTGGAATTCTTTTAGATGGAACACATTCTAGATGTTACATTTTTTTAGTATAGGGGAAGAGGGTATTATTCAGAACCAGTAATAATTGTTAACAGATTATTCGATTGGTGACACGAGCCAACTAAGCTGGGTAATAAAAAGAAAGGGCACAGCTGGAGCGAATTTGGCGGAATACAAGGGAGACAAGAGATTCAGATATAACGCTGCAGTAGTACAGTGTGCTGCTATAGCTTATTTGAGTCACTTTGACTTCTACTGGTCACGAGCATAAGTACGGTGATCAGTTTAAGTCGTGTTGTTCCAGTCTGACCCCCTACAGATACAAGGAAGCAACGCCAACCACCTGCATATGTGACCATCTCAAGTAAGAAACATCATAGCAATTATCGTTCAATGACAGCACAGTACCAGGTGAAATGATCCTGAGACAACCACCAGTAGAATGAATACCGGCACATTTGTAACGCTTAGTTTGTGATTGAAATATGCTGGTTGTTATGGCTTAAACTCTTCAGAGTAAGGTTAATTTCGTCATGTTAAAAAGTAAATAATTCATATGGAAATAAAACTAACTATGATTTACTTCTCTATCACATTTATCTAGTCGAATGTTGGCCTTGGGTTACACTTTTAAAGGCGTGTGTGTGTTTAAAAAGAAGAATACACGAGACTATAAATAGTGATAAATAAGCCCAGAAACTCTGAAGACAGGGAGAATAAAAAATGTAATGCAAAAAGAAAACAGAGTTACTTACGTCATCAGTGGTGGAAATTGTACATAAAATAGTCACACCACAATCGATTTCATAAACTTACCGCAACGGTGAGAATTGAGGGCCTGCATATCTCCATACTTTCTGCAGCAAATGAATGAATTTCTTCGTAACTGTACTGGATACTCTGAATAAGTGTTAGCCTTCCAATTGTAGCTTCCAGAAGTGTACTGGGACAATCTCCTCAACTCTGTGCTCATAAATATGAAATGCAGAGAATAATTAATTAACAAAATAATCATTTAATAAAACCCTCACTTCCCATGGAACAAATTATTATCACAGATCAATGACGCATCGAACCGAGTCTGTGTAGTCTTACGCCATTCGGTTCCTGTCATCTACATAGCATACAAAAAATTTATTTCCTTACCACTGTGCCTTAATCATCATGTCTCATTAGCCCTAGATTTGATAGTCAGAGAGACTATGAGTTTACCATTTACTTTACACGAGACAAAACAAGCTGGCTGTCAATCAGCGTGGCATATTCAAATGGATTTTATTTAAAGAGTGATGGGCTTCTCGGTAAAATAAAATCATTTGAACTGAGAAAACCAGCACATTATCAGAAGTATATTCGAGGGTTGGACATTTAACTGTGGCAACTACTTATTTACAGCTCGTATAAAATAGATACGTATTTCAAAGTTTTACTGACCGACGTTGTGTTCCAAAAATGAACAGCATAGAGATAAAAGTGATGACACTTTCTGCAGGATCTGACCACCATTTTGCAGGACAATGCTTAAGCACGTACAGAGCAAGCTGTTACCGATTTGTTTGACTAATGGGGCTACTAAGTGCTATATCATCTACTGCACTCCCCTAGCCTAACCCCTCGTGAGTTCAACTCGATTTCTAAACTGAAGGAAACACTTCACGGCATTCGCTTCAGAACTGCTACAGATTCGTCGGGCAATAGACCGCGCCTTTGGAACTGTCAACACAACTGGCACTGTTTGGAGTATCCTACGACTTCGACATCGCTGGCAACAGGCTATACACAACGCTGGTGACTACTTAGAAGGTCAGTAAAACTTTGAAACACGTATCTATTTTGTACGAGCTGTACATAAATATTTGCCACTATTAAAGTTCCAACCCTCGTAAAACCAAACTTTACAACTCCGTAAGGATATTACATTCTTTTAAGTAAGTTCCGAATTAGCAACCTACCTGAACCAATTGCAGTATGCAGATACAAGCGATCGAATACGTACACTTGGAGTGATACCAATACCTAATGGCAGCTAATCTCACTCGCAAAACTAAACTTCCTCACTATATATAAATTAGATTCATATTACCAGATTCCTTGTACACTGTAATGTGTGTTCAACGACAAGGATAAAGGCGACTTCCTTCTCTACACCGAGTAGACTCGATTGCAACTCTCCAATTCATAACCAGAACCTGACTAGAAATAGTAACACGTAACTGTCTTAAAACTAGAAAGCCATTTGGCTCCCCACCCGCAAATGATTGCTGTTGGACGAGAGAAAACCATCTCACCAAAGACTTAATACTGACAGTGACAGAGCGAAAGAGCTTATATCAATATACTGAAACTGGTTAGAGTGAGGTCTTATGGATTATAGGAAAATGAGTATTGCGATTCATAAAACAGGTAAAAATATTCTGTGTCGAAGTGAAAGCGGCGAGAAATAGCCGCCTTTCAACTTAATTAAGATAGTTCAAAATATGGGGCCTTCAGAACATATACGTTTCAACTAAAATAACGACAGGTACCATTACAAGAAGCGTAAGGCTTGAAAATAACGTCGTGCGTCTATTAACCAGATCACAAGTTGGTTTGTATGCAAAGAAAGAGTAATGCATTGAATAAATATTGCAAAGGCTTTTATTTATTTATTTCTAGTATCTCAACTTCGAGTGCTATACTCAGAAACATTCTTTATTATTTTTGGTGATATGTAATTGTGTTTTATCAGTGGTTCAGATTTTCTGTTTCAGTTTCAAATTCTTTTCATTGTCAACCTGATACTACGGTTTTTGCGAATGTTTTGTAGCTCCATTTCCCAGTTTGTTCGATGGGCTGGGTTTAATCATACGAGGATGTAACATCATTTCGTTACCCTCGGTTCATCAAACCTGTTCCATAAAGATCTTATTCTCTCCACGAAATATTTTTGTAGACATCTACGCTGTCGAAGAGTTAACTGCTAAACACTGGTTCATACTTTGTCAAAGATGACGAAAATAAATCACTAGAGAGTCGCATGCTAGTAATGAGAAAATATTATCACACAAGAGTAACGTTTCCTTTTCCTTTTGTGTGTAAGCACTTACCTCCATAAAATTTTCCCCTGACAAATCTCCATAAAATTTTCCCCTGACAAACAGAATTAGTGTTTCCTGAAATCAGACATTCTAGCTGCTAATGAACTCAAAAACAGAAGTGTGATGCCATATTCCCATTGGGGACAAATTACTATCGCTATTTCTGGATTAGGGTCATTACGCCAAAACCAGCCACTGAGTCTAGCAAAGACATTTCAATGTAAAATTCTTAACATTAACTTTAATTTATTTGTGATTTTAAGTGTGTCGGGAGGATAACGAGGTATAAAAAATGGGCAGGAATGATGCCACGGTACAGAATTATCGTAGATAAATTTTTCGGAAATTCAACAGTTGTTTATCTTGGCCAAGAAGGTGCTTCCGTTGTAAGAAAGCCTTATGTGCCTAGTTTGAACCGCTCTTCGCGCTTGTATACATCAAGGGCGCCAGAGAGACCATCTGCACTCTTAGAGGAAGGCACTGCCAGCCATCAAACTTTGTAGTCCGTCCAAAACTGCGTAAATGGGCACTGTTATGTTGGCTACGTAAAGCAGAATCTTCTCTCTATATATATATATATATATAAGCGCTACAGGCACCAGGAAGTGCACTGGTTAGTAGGAAAATCGAAAAATCGATCCATGGTCCTGTTCCCCAATGTTTGCGACTATCTGACCGTCTGAAATTACGATGGCCACTCGGAACTGCAATTGTAGCCAGATCACCGACACCTCCAGGGACCCTCTGAGGTAAAGTGCTTCATTATAATGCCATATGCCACGATTAAATCATAACTGTCTTGCTCATCCTTTGTTCTGTTTACTTATCTCTTCCTTTTGTAATTGTCCTGCAATCTACACTAATCTAAATTAATCTACAGGGTGCACCGGAAATGTTGTGACAACATCGAAGGTTGTAGAGGGTGTCTTGAGGAACAAATCAAGGATAGGAGCCCATGCCCAGTATGGTCATCCAACGACGCCACAGAACGTCGAATCTATAGACGACGGCGCCTGCCACTAGACCTCCCCTTTGGCAGCAAAGTGACTTTGCACGCTGACGCGCCATGGGTGAAACACGTCGCAATGTTGTTTGTTATTCAATGTTCGTGACTGATTGCCACGATTGCCAGTGGGGAGGAGGCAGCTACTTGCTGAGCAGAGAGGCCTTATCCCTGTGAATGCGATGCTCTGCTGCCGTGGTGGATGGTGATTTCAAGCACAGCTTTTCATCTACAGTTCATTTTTCTCCTGAAAATGAAAAACATTGGAAATTTTAGAGAATTCCACGAGAAAAATAAATTGCAGATGGAAATCAGTATCTGAAACCGTCATCCAACCAACCAACAGAGCATCGCACCGCATTCACAGGAAACAAGGTCTTTTTATTCGGCAGCTAGTTTCATCTTCTCCACTGACGATCGTGGCAACAAGTCGCGATAACTGAACAACAAAATTGCGAGACGTTCCGCCTACAGTCCGTCAGCGTACAAAGCCACGTTCACCGTCGAAGGGGCAGCGTAGTGGTGGGCACCAGTGTCCATAGCTTTGACGTCGTTGAATGACATTTCTTGACACGAACTCCTATCCTCTATTTGTTCGTAAAGACACCCTCTACAAGCCCTCGAATTTTGTCGCAACGTTCCTGGGACGACCTGCATAATGGGGAAACGTTGTTTACAAAAATCTCGAAAAGTTCTTGACCGATTTACTTCAGATTTTTACAGGGTACTGTAATAACATTACGACGGACATAGGACATATATATTTTAATAAATAACGATGTACAGGTTTTCTGTTAAGGTCAACTGCGAGAAAGAAAATACTCAGCTATGCTGAGAAAATGCGTGGTTCCATTTTATTTCTTCGGGTCAGTTTTAACTACGATATCATGGCATTTAAGTAAGCAGTTAAAGTTTTCACATGGTCAGTTGTATGTTGCCTCTTCAGAAATTGATAGTTCAAGAAACCATTTCGTAAAAATATCAAACTGAATCCAAAAAACTAAAAATGTTGTACGATGTGATTATAATTAAACTTCCACACCTTGAGAGGATCCCCATGAAAAACGACTGATTGTAGGACAATGAAACTTTGTGGAAATATTTGTAAGGACATGCGGAAGAGAAATAACGAATAAATCATTGAAAGAAACAAATTCTAATTTCTACATTACAGGGTACTGTTTGTTAATTGTGCACAATGTTTACGTTCCGGGTTATAACAATTGCTCAATGTGACGACCATCTGCATCCACGGCAGCCTGGAACCGCCATGAAATTGCTCTGCTGCTGCCTGAAACAACGGTGGACCATGAAATGTTTTCGTGTGGTGACTCAGCATTGTGCACTGCTTGAAGGTCGTACAATGCTTCCAGCATTATCAACCGTGGCAACAGTAACTTCCACAAAAATTTGTGGTACAATTGACGATCTGCCTCTCCAAGGAGCAATTTGCACATCTCCAATTAATTCGAACCTACGAATCGTGTTTTTCATCCCTGAGGTGGGAAGAGGACTTCTCCGTATTCCTTTAATGCGTCGATATTCGCGAAGAGCAGCAGAACTATTGCTGTTGTTTCGGTAAAGCAGCTTTACCAGTAAAGCACTGCTCAATTTTTCCAGACCCACACTGACTGTCTGAAGAGTAATGCACACTGATGCTTGTGTTTCAACTCATCCTCGCCTAACAATATGACATATATTCAATTCCCATAAATATTTAGCAATTGCGAAGCACTTGCCGCGCCCGCTGCTAATACATGTATGCAGATTTTCTTCATTGACAGAGTGTCGGACAAGTGACCATTATCTTCTGGCAGTTTTGAGGCCGATTTGAGTGGCCTTTTAGCTTATGTGGTTTCCATTATTAATATAATTGTGGTTTTTGCACTTTCCAAATTATACCTGTTTTGCAACCCGTTTCTATCCTCAATTCAGCCTCAAGCTTGATTTACTCTTTTCGTGATCGTATAGACGAGGTGGTATCACGTCCATAGTAGTTATCAATTCGATGTCTTAAGCTCGGGCAGGGCAACGAGTAGAGAAGTGGGCGCTCGTTTCCTAGCCAGACTCTTGGGAACGCGGCTCGACCTTCCCACAGATTTACGTGATATTGGAATTCAAGAGAAAACACATTGCAAGTCGACATTCGATATCTTGTTCAGTGGCCTCACCATGATGTGTTGTAAGAAGAACAACTTGATTCATGATTCATGATGTAACGTATTGCTATGCGGTCAGTGTACAACGGAACTCTTCGAGCGGTGAGTTGAAGCAATCGTTGTCATGTTACGAGGAAGCGTAATGAATCACTCAGATCCCTCACCTTTTGCGCCATCAGACTCTCAATGGCGGAGGCGTAACCAGACTGGGGCGAGTAGGGCATTGCCCAGAGACTCCCAGAATGGTGAGCCTCTTGAGTCCGAAAGGAAAAAAAAGTAAAAGCAAGAAGAAATTATTGCTGAAAATTTAGTGAACTCAGTCAATCAACTGAGGTCTTTTCCCGTACTCGTCACAATAATCAAAGTTGATTCTGACCGTAAATACATACAACTCTTCTAGTCAGCCTTAGCTAGCAGGCATAGTTGCGTTTAGTACGTCTACCTATTTACAATGACTTGTCAACAAAAACTGAGACTGATTACTTTTCACTGGCTTTTCTTACTCTATTTCAGTGTTCACTCCGCTCCTACTTGTTGCACTTTTTGTGGTGTCTCTGCCAGTCCTCGACCACATGGTGACATGGTGCAGGCTATTCTTTGTCACTTTTCTCCAGAATTGCTTCAGAGTTCTCGAATCGAATGCCCCGAAGCTTTGCCTTTTGTGATGGGAATAAAAAAGGTCACAGGATGCAAGATCGGGGCTATAAGGCGGACACTGTACACAGGTAATGCTGGATTGAGCTAGAAACTGCATAATATCATTTGGGACGCGAGATCACGCGTTGTCACGATGAAATTGCCACCAGCCCGAGAAAATTCTGGCCGTTTCTTTGTAATGTTCTTCCTCAGTTTAGACAGTACTGACGTGTAGGATGCTGCTGTAACAGTAGTGTGAGGGGGAACTGTATGCTGGTAAATCATTCCATGACAGCCAAACAATGCGATCACCATCACTTTCCCTGCAGATGGAACAACTTTCGCCGTTTTTGCTGTTGGAGAACGTAGTGATTTCAGCAGTGGGATGGCTCGTTTTCCTGCAGGATCATAATGATGCATCCTTGACACATCACCGGTAATAATCGATTCTAGAAAAGCATCCCCTCCGTCATCAAAGAGTCTGAGCACCTCACAGCTTCTGTCAATTTGCGCAACCTTTTGTTAGGTAGTCAACAGTCGTGGGATCCAACGTGCACCAACACGAGTCTTATGAAGATAACTACTGTCATATGAAATTCTCAACACTTCACTGAGGTTACTAATGTTATCCGCTGATCCTCACAGACATTCATAGCAGATGTGTTGATGTCGCAGCGGAAGAAGAAAACACCTGGCCCAACTTGGTTTACACAGATAAATGGGCCTTCTTTGAAGTCCTTGAACCACCTAAACGTTGTACAAGACGGGGAATCTTCACCGTACGCTTGCTGCAGCTTTACGTTTCAGTCTCTGTATTGTTTAAACAAACACATAATATTATGGCGCCGTACTGCTCCTCTTGCACTACGCCAACCGTTTGGTATGCGAAATACACAGAACAGAGCGTCTATAAAACAGAGAATTACTACCAACTTACTGATACGCGTGCACGGCAGCATAAGGACATTACAAATTAAAAAAACTGCTATTTTCAAATATTCATGGTGCAGAGAGGTAACTATCACAGAAGCTACAGGAAAAAATCAGTCTGTCTTTGTTGATCAGACCTCGTAAGCGACAACAAACGTGACACAGGACCTTAAGATTACAGAAATGGTATTTGTAGCAAAATTGGAAATGATTTAAATTGATTGATACATTCAATGAAGTTACTCTTTGCTCACAATATTTAAAGTTAAGACTGGTAGCGACCTGAAACAAATAAATGTCAATCGGACGTTACACACTGTCTTTCGACTTCTGTCGAAACAATTACTTCCGTCAGCCACTTCTCCGAGAGTCTTGTCGGCGTGAAAAATTAATACTTCTTGTGTAACATCAAGGGGTAGAGAATGACGTAGGAGGTTATGTACAAAGGTTACTCACTGCTACAAATTATCTATCTTCGACATGAACCACAGCATTACACAATAACAATAGTCAGGCCTACTGCGCGCTATATCATTTCGTCGCCAAAGTTGGCAGCCAAAAAATAAATATATTAGCAGCTCTTAATTCCAACGATCTCTACCGATTCAGTTCTAGGCAGACGAGAAGTAAAGAAAATGTGGTCCCACTGTACTTGGATTGAGGATACGAATTGTGCTGGCACACTTATCCACCTTGATTAACTATGCGTAAGCAGAAATAACCGTTTCAGATCGTACTTCTTTCCGTTTCTAAGATACCTATGACTTTAAAAGGTAAATTAGTTTCTGACAAATACTGCTTTATATCTGAAATTCTCCTATAACCGTAAGAAATTCGGTAATTTCCAAGAATGATTGCCTATCGAATTTGAAGGGTTCCAAACGATATATATCGATCGTGCGATAGTATATCGATTATGGAAGTCTCGTGGCACACGTTACCAGTATGTTTCGTCACTAAAGCAACGACGAAACAAAAACGTTAGAGAGGCACTTGTAAATTCAAAGGAGACGGTGTTACAGTCTTGTGACAGTCCGTGTGATGTGTAAGCTACAGGGGCAATTCCTTTTTTCCCGTACCCAGGATAAACTCTGCCAATATCGCGCAGGAATATCGGAAGAGTATCGCATGCGTCGACTTTCCCCTGCAAACGCAAGTTGTGGAAGTATAGGTACCGGAACAAGTACAGTTCGTCCGTCTGTCCTGGACGCCCTTCTCTTTTTAAGGTAGACTTGACAGACTTCCACAGCCGTTCTATATTCTGAGTATGGACACTGGCGTCATCTGAAGAGACGAATTCCACAGCGTGGTTCCTGAATTCGTGTTCGAACCCTTCAGCTTTCAGAGTCTGGTACGACTGAAACCCGTCTGTGATGACTTTTGTTCCAGGCAGTATGAAATGTTTTATGAGATCCACAAAAGTCACCTTGTCTCGGGACAATACCTTCACAACGAAAAACTTACGGGACTCTCTTTGTATCCCGCCGAAAACCCAGATATGATCTACTTCACTTTTAGAAGGTCGTCGTCTCTGATTCTTTCGTCTAGCAATATAAGATTCGTCTACTTCTACTGTTTTATTCACTACCAATTGGCACACGGTCATTTGTCACTACCACGTAGCACACATCTCGGCAAAACCCGAAGTAGTCACACACGGTATTTGCCGATAACTCAGTTTCTGATGCTGTGGCTTGCAACGTGTAATCTCGAATCCAGCACGACACAAGAATTACGCTCGTCTGAATCGATAATTTGGAGGACTCGAACCACGTACTTCTCCTGATGCTGGTTCGCTTTCCGCAAAGTCCCCAGTGAAATGGCAATGGAATCTCAGTGTCCACACTCCTCTTACGAAGCTTCACAGACTTCGCAGCACTACAGTCAAACACAGTCCTTCCTTTCGTCGTCCGGCAGAAGTCCATATCTGCGGCAAAAAGTCAAACATTTGTCTACGTTGGATATGCATGGAATTAGAGTTTTCCATGTCAGACAATCCACAGAAGAAACGTGAGAAGCAGCAGACATTACACTCGCTATCAACAGAAACCGTGTCGATTTCCCAATGGAATCACAAATGATTACGGCGGGAATGTAATGTACACGAACTGAAGAAATAACTGATAAAAATGACGATCACAAATAATTCATCATAACGCGCGCTACGAGACTTCCATAATGGATTTACTATAGCACGATCGATATGTATCGTTTGGAGCCCTCCAACTTCGATAGGCAATCATTCTTGGAAATTACCAGAAATTCTTATAAAATGAGTTATTTCTGAGGATATATGAATATGTCTGCAATAGTAAGAAATTCATACGAAAATGTATTTTACTGAAGGCATGCGAGTAGAAAGCGTGTATTTTCCGTGGTGATACACTCGGACTGTCGAAGAATCCAATACAGAGACATGTGCGACTGTTTGCATCACTGGGTTTGAAAAATTAAACTACCTCTAATGTAACTGCAATGTCAAAGATTTCCATGTTCATTAAATATAGGCCCACATGCCTGTGAAAATTTATGTTACGCATTCGTGGAGAGGTGCAACAGATTTGACGCTTCGATTTTGCTACCACAAAATAGCGAAACTGAGGTGTTTGTCGAAGACTTACCTTCTGACTGCTGTCGTTGTGCTGTTGCTACATATTACGCTTTTCTGCAGACTTTGCAACTGAGGATGAACTCACTCGCGTTTCTCGCCAGTCGACTTATCCCAGACTGATGCTAAGCAACGTCCTGGGACTCTGCAGAGACCCCCGTATTGTTGAGAACTGCGTCACGTCGCGTTATTTTGTTTACGCTATGCGGAAAATAATCAGCATGCAGTTACAGAAAGTCTCCAGCGATACTGACAGAGACTTAACTATATCCAAGATGCTGTTCCAGGTGGGTGTAAAATGCATGTGCGCAACGGAAAATAACGAACTCTTAAATGATGATTTGACCATGTCTGACTATCCCCCTGAAGCAGATCTTAGGATCTCTTAATGCTCTTTAACATATAAATTACAACATAAACATAAATGAAGGATTAAGGCAACTAATACTAGTAAATAATATAGATTTAAAAAAAAACCTTTATTACAAATGTCTGTATCTCCTAACTAAAAGTCCGCAGCTCGTGGTCGCGCGGTAGCGTTCTCGCTTCCCGCGCACGGGTTCCCGGGTTCGATTCCCGGCGGGGTCAGGGATTTTTTCTGCCTCGTGATGACTGGGTGTTGTGTGCTGTCCTTAGGTTAGTTATTTTTAAGTAGTTCTAAGTTCTAGGGGACTGCTGACCATGGATGTTAAGTCCCATAGTGCTCAGAGCCATTTGAACCTAACTAAAATTGCTGATCAATTGCCAAACTCTGCCCGTTTTTATGGCCACGCTATCTAACATAAATGACGCGAAATGACTGACATCATCTACTTACCAAACATTAGAAAACACTACCTTCAAAGATGATCTACGATGGTGTGAAACATCAGTGGAAATACACTAACGTGATCACAGCTGTTTAGCTTTATAGCCCTAATAAGCCGAAGTAATTAGCAATACCACCGTATGCGTCCAGTGCGTCGGAGTGATGGTTCTAGTACCTGCCAGCGAAGATGGAAGAACTCCAGCCACAAAATAAGCTCTTTCAAATCCTAGTACGGTAGGAGGCGGTCCTTCTCTAATTCTGTCTTCTCCTCTTTGTGTTCAACAGACAATAAACGCGAACTCCCAGTCACAAGGACGGACTTCAAATAACGTCTCAACGTAAGTTTAAGCAGAAGAAGTGCTCTCAAACACTGAACGCTACGTACTCAATGACGACTTTCAACCAGGAGTCGAAGTCCAGAGTCGTATAAGTTCGCAACAGTACAGTGCCTAACCGTTCTAACTCTCCTGAGAGCAAAGACAGCAAACAGTCCAACAAAGCTGATACTGAGCGACTATCACACACGGGCGCTCAAAAACGGAAGACTTCTCTCCACCGCTGGCTCCCCAGCGCGGCTCGTCTCCCCACCCTTGTAACTCAGAAAAGAAACCATCTTCTCGAAACCACGGAATATTCTCCCTCTCCACAGATTCTGCCAATCGCCCACCAACCATATTTTAGTCTTTTGTCTTCCAGCGCGGAAAGTTTGTGAGGAAATACCTATACTCATACAATTTTACGCTTCTGAGTAAAATCCGCTGAAATAACCCATCCTGCCTGATTTCCAAGGTGACGATCCCTCGTTCCTCTCAGCTGCGTCCAAGATTTTCATAGTGTCCAAAGTATAATCCTTCCGTCCTAACTAAAAAACCGGCCACCCACCGCTGTATTATGTTTCCACTCTCAGGTGTCCAGACTGTCCGTCTTGACACTTCCTGTGTCAAGCAGGACCAGCACACCTGTGCGGGCTTTTCTCCACCCAGGCCTTGAGTTCCGCCTGCTGTTTCATCTCCACTGGCGTTCCAGCCTCTATTAATATACGCAATCATTCATTACGCCATTTTGACAATAAAGACACTCTGGCACCTTTCATGCAAAAGTGTTAACAGTTATTTACAAGGCGTACGTGACAATGTCGGTCTTCTTTAAATATTCATATATAAGATGTACAAATTATCAAATGACACCTAACTGTGGTTGTAGATCACGGCAGAGTATGTAGATGAGTGCTTGTAAGCTGCGAAATTATAGCCACCTTACACACTATGCGGAAAATAATCACCGAACAATTAAGGAAAGTATCCAGCGATACTGATAGGGTCTTAACCACAGTGAGACGACTGAGGCAATGCCTGTTAGACTGAGATGCCTTTCGAAACGAAAAAGAGGAAAAACGTGGAAAATTAAAATGGGAAGAAACAGTGGAAAAATTAGTAAAGTCGCTCAGTGAAAAGAAGTCTTTCATTAAGTTAAAATAATGAAAGATTGTTTTGAAAATGATTCTGACGTAAAGATACGCGAATTATTTACCTTGTTTTCCAGGCCAAAGTTCAATCTCTATTAGGATAAGCATGTAAGATAACTGAATATGCAGAGGGAAAGTGATTAGATGTGAGCAAGACTTGCCGCCAAAGCTATTGCGGAGCATCCGTCATCAATGGCGTACACAATGTTGTTCAAAATCAGTCAAGTCGCAATTTAAATTTAACTCTTAAAGGTGCCGTAGAGGCTTTTCAAAACTTATCCGTAAGTATTTCCAACGTAACGCTGAAGGCACCAAATCAAATGTGCTGGGCTGGCAGGTAGGAAACCTTGAACGTTAATAAAACCCTCAAACTGCAGGGACGAATCCCTGACTACTGGAAATGGAGAGAAAAGGTACTGTGAACATGTGTCCGGAAGGAACGGTGTGCGTGCAACGACAACGAATCGTTTCGCAACACAGTACAGAGCTGATCCAGTCCACGTGACAAGTTGTTCTAAGTGGCTCCCATGGTAGCAGGAGTCATGTAGGATACACATAATGAAATTTTTTTTACACCATGACTGGCCTGTGTGGCCGAGCGGTTCTAGGCGATTCAGTCTGGAACCGTGCGATCGCTACGGTCGCAGGTTCGAATCCTGCCTCGGGCATGGATGTGTGTGATGTTCTGAGGTTAGTTAGGTTTAAGTCGCTCTAAGTTCTAGGGGACTGATGAGCTCAGATGTTAAATCCCATAGTGCTCAGAGCCATTTGAACCATCTTACACCATGTTTGCGGGCCATTTTCTGGAGCTTGTACGAGGGTTCATCTCAATATCCTGTAAAACCCAATCCTCTAAAACCGGTGTATGCACAGTCAGCCGCCTCCTTGCACGTTCACCTGTCTGAAAGGACTCATGGTGACACAAATGCCCAAAATGGGCTTGTAATGTTGTGTAATGTGATTGGTGTCTATCATATCTTGTCTTGGTATATCCGTGCTGCCTCTTGACCGTTTCCATCGGCTTGGCCATACTCAAACACCATACGGCTTGTTCCCGAGATAAATACCGGACCGTTCTGCTGCTTACAGAACGCTGTGTCAATCAGAAGCCTGCTACACGCAAGGGGCATACGGCAAGTGGCCAGAGGAACTCTCATTCGTCAGCGCCATCTAACGAGGTAACGACACATTTCCGGACACATGTTCATGGGACCTTTTTCCCTCCGTTTCCAGTCAGTAATCCGTCCCTGCAGTTTGTGGGTTTTATTAATGTTCACCCTGTACACATATATATCTTAAGAGAGGCTCATTGATTTCCTTAAGCCTCTGGAAAGCATAAGTCGTAAGAGTAAGATATGCAACGTACGAAATGTAATCATAGGCCTTAAAATAATGTTACCTGTTTGAGATTTAATATAAACCACACGGAAGCGTTAATACAACACCTACGATCTTCCAGTCTGAGGGTATGGACGTTGCAGCTTCATATGACTTCTTGGTCGCTAGACTCGCGGATGGGAAGAAGTATGGTTTAGAAACAGACAAAATTCTTTTGAGATATTTGGTGGAAAGGGGCCGGGGGTTTCATCGAACCACAGTCTGCATGGGCGGACGGGGATTAGAACCTCCGACCTTCCAAATAGAAGACCATTGTCTTACCTCTGCGACATATGGCTCGGTTGGTGGTGTAATAACCTGCGTCGAAGGAACACGCGGCAAACTACTTGACGAAACAGTCAACATTTGTGAGAGACGGGTTATTGAGTGTAAATTTCCTAACAAGCGAATTCAAGCAGTAGAGAAGCACATTTTGAGAGGACGAGAGGTTGCCGAAGCCAGTACCTAGATTTAAAGTAATACCTTTTCATCAAATAACTGACAATATTTTTTTTTTCATCTAAATATCTGGTTCTAAGAAATGGTGCGTGTTATAGAGGCATACAAAGTAACAAAACCCGTTCAAAACACTTTCTGTCAGAAACGGTTAGATGTATAAGGCTGAAATTTGTGTCACATAGTAAGGTCTGCGTGCCTTGGCGATGTAAAAAAGTGGAACTTCTAAGTCAATGCAACCAAAAGATACGGCCATTTACGTAACATATTTTGAAACTCGAAAACTCACTCATGAAAATTTATAGGATATTTCCCGTAGGCCTAGAACAAAGAAATTGGACCATAAGTAAGATTCTGCAGTACAACCAAAGGAAAAAGATCCGAAAATTGTTAATTTGTAATCACACCAGAGGAGAAAAAAATTTGTCATTTGTTATCAGACTGTCTCCCCGTCCGCTCCTCTGTTAATACCTCTTTTCTTCAGGAACGGGTAGACGTATCAATTCGAAATTCATGTTATGTACCAAGTTCTATGGTCCCTTAGAGATACAATAAACGTTAGCTTCTAAGTCAATACAGTCAACGGATACGGCCATTTATATTACATATTATGATACACGCAAATTCACTCACGAAAAGCTAGAGGGCACTTCCCGTTGGTGCAGAATCATGAAGTTTCACAGTGAAAAGAAAAGGATGAATCTGATATTGTTAGTTTGTAATCATATTACATGAAAAACTATTTATTTTGTCATTTATTGTCCGGCTTTAAACTTGAAATTAAAACTTTCATGGAAGACCTCTAATCCCTGGGACCGATATCGTGCTAGTATCAAAGTCGATAACAGACAGAAATCGTCCGTATCCTCGATTCCCGATACGGATGAACTGTCTATATACATAATTAAGTTTGTACGAAGTCCTCTAATCGTACCTGACTTGTATCGTTATTTTATTTCTAACGCCTGTGATGAAGACGTAAATCACGAAGCTCTTAAGTTTTACAGTCACGACATTTTCTGAACAAAGTTCGGTTCTGTTTCATGCATTGCTAATGAGAACTTTATTTAAAGTACAAGTATAAGAGAAGTAGGGTGTACGAGACTAAACAGAGCCGATGTCGAGTTACCCTGACATGCAGAATAGCCGTTCTGGTGTAGCTGACAGAAGTTATGGTTGTTACAAGAACTCATCGTTCTTTTTCCGAGCTGAAAATTTTATTAAAAAGACAATTACCCTTATAACGAGTCACGTATGGTTATTCGGTTTTCCAATACTACCATTACGATATGGGTGGCGCCAACCGGTTACAGGTGTGTTTGTCCGTTGAAAGATTGTAAGAGAAATGTTGAAAAATCTTAACTGGCAGAACACGGAGCAAGACATCGTACATCTCGAAAAAACATTCGGCGCTTGGAAAACTCCAAGGCCCATCTCTCATCGCAGAAACCACGAAAGTTCAGCCCCTACTTAGATCTCTCATAGAAGCCGTTCCTATGAAATTAGACGTGCACAGTGGCGTATAAGCTGCCTTTCTACCCATGCTGCATTCGCGAATGCAACAGGAACGGACTTCAATGTATGGTTCCGTAAAATGAACCCTCTGCCACACAGTTTACAGTAACTCATGGAGTAAAGATGAAGATGTAGGTGTATACATTTTTGTAGAAAATGAAAGCGCACGAAATAGTCATCTTCCCAAATAACTGACCATTTTCACATGCAAAATCGAGGAAAAATTCATTTAAGTTACTTTTGTTTTGTGAGCATCAGGCCGTGGTCCAACGTGCGTAGGGTTTCTAACGTTTCGTCCCCTAATGACGGAAACAGATCAGAGGTTATAAAGATTCAGCCAGCAGTTTCAAAATAAAGCTCAGCAAGACGAGCAGTAACGTCGTGCAGTTTCACCGACGTAACTTACGGAGCATATAGTGGGGGACAAAAAAAATGGCTCTGAGCACTATGGGACTTAACATCTGTGGTCATCAGTCCCCTAGAACTTAGAACTACTTAAACCTAACTAACCTAAGGACATCTTACACATCCATGCCCGAGACAGGATTCGAACCTGCGACCGTAGCAGTCGAGCGGTTCCGGACTGCGCGCCTAGAACCGCTAGACCACCGCGACCGGCATAGTGGGGGACAGTTGGCGCTGTTTGCTTTATTTAGTACTACGGCAACCTCTTTCTGCCATCGTTGAGTTGTGTGACATGTTGTCACTGTCCGTTAAACAACGAAATTAACGCAATTTAATGGTGCCATTACATGTCAGTAGACGGTATACACACTTAAGAGCCAAAGAAACTGTTACACCCGCCAAATATCGTGTAGGGCTCCCGCGAGCAGGCAGAACTGCTGCAACACGACGTGGCTGGAACTCGACTAATGTCTGAAGTAGTGCTGGAGGGAACTGACACCATGAATGAATGATATGATCAATAATGTTCATATTTGGGGTGTTTGGTGGCCAGCGGAAGTGTTTAAACCCAGAAGAATGTTCCTGGAGCTACTCTGAAGCAATTCTGGACGTGTCGGGTGTAGCATTGTCCTGCTGGAATTGCCCAAGTCCGTCGGAAACACAATGGACAGGAATAGATGCATGTGATCAGGCAGGATACTTACGTATGTGTCAACTGCCAGAGTCGTGTCTAGACGTATCAGAGGTCCTATATCACTCCAACTGTATACGTCCCCCACCATTATGGAGCCGCCACATGCTTGAACAGTTCCCTGCTGACATACATGTCCAGGGATTCATGAAGTTGTCTCAATATCCGTACGCGTCCACCCACTAGATACAATTTGAAACGACACTCGTCCGACCAAGCATCATGTTTCCAGTCATTAACACTCCATTGTCGGTGTTGACGGGTCCGTGGGCGAGGCGTGAAGCTATGTGTCGTGCAGTCATCGAGGATACATGAGAGGCCCTTCGGCTCCGAAAGCCCACAACGATGATGTCACTATGACACTTGTTGATAAATCTGCAGCAATTTGCGGAAGGGTTGCACTTCCGTCACGTGGAACAATTCTCTTCAGTCTACGTTGGTCCCGTTCTCGCAGGAACTTTTCCCGGCCGTAGCGGTTTCTGAGATTTGATGTTTTAGCGTATTCCTGATATTCACGGTACACCCGTGAAATAGTCGTGCGGGAAAATCACCACTTCGTCGCTACCTCGTAGATTATGTGTTTCGTAGGTCGTGTGCCGGCTATAACACCACGCTCAAACTCACTTAAATCTTTATAACTTGCCATTGTAGCAGCAGTAACCGATCTAACAACTGCGCCAGACTCTTGTAGTCTTATATAGGCGTTGTCGACCGCAGGGCCGTATTCTGTCTGTGTTCATATCTCTGTATTTGATTACGCCAGCTTATAGCAAATTCTTTGGCGCATCAGTTTAGAATCATAAGCATCTCCAGATTATTGCATCGCTTTGTACAAACCGAGAAAAAATTTATACATCCCACAGAGATTTTCAAAATCTTATCATTTACATTCGCAGTGAATAGCCTAATAGAACCGCACCTTCTCGTGCACCAGAGTTACAGGCAAGTGACGGGCTATGTTCCTTGTGTTTCCATGGGGACCTCATTTGCCGAAATAGACTTCGGTTCTGCGTCACCCAGGGTTGCTAGATAACCAGTTTTATCTGATTCCTCCGTTTTTTGATTTTCATTTCGCTTCTCCGTTTTTCTTTGCTAGAAGTCACCAATTTTCCGTTATGTTTAAAACTGTCCAAAAGTCAGATTAAACATGGAACATAAACGAGAGGATATTTTTCAGCCTGAAATGTGGCTATCTCTGATCAGAGACCCTGTTTTATTGTGCATGCCAGTTCTGGTAAAAACTGCAAAAAAAAAAAAAAAAAAACGGAGAGTAGGTCGACAGTAGCATCCTTCTAGTCCTTTGTTGTTGTGGTGTTTAAGCCCCCTCGCCACAACTGGTGTTGTTTGTATTCTGTGCTCTCTTGAACTGCGTCCAAGCAACGCCTGGATCAAGTTAACAGTTGTCAACACGTGGTAATTATAAATAAATGATAGTGAAAATTATGTTTCAAAGAGTCCTTCGAACAAGAAAGTAAAATTTCAACATTAGCACGTGAATTTGAAGCAGCGGGATAAACTATTTTCAAGCGTAAAACCGGAGGAAAATAAAGATAGGGCATATTGCGTGGGGGGGGGGGGGGGGGGGCAGAAAGAATTTTACGATATTTCATGGTGGATCAGCTAATCCCAGACAACATTCTCTACATAAAGGACATCAACTGAAGGAAAGTTCAAATATAAGCACTTTTAAAATCACGAATTATTTTATAAACTTAAATAACAAAATTGAATGTGATGGTGTTGCTGGATCCAGCCTTGACTGTGGGAATAAAGTAGTATCCCATGTTTTCATCGATTCAACAACTGCCTTAAACCAGAAATGTGGACTTCCGAAGGCAGAAGTGCTTGTAAAAAATGTGCTAGCTTCCAAGAGTGTTAAAGACCAGAAAAAAACTGCCAAATCCTTTTCTCTGGCGACTTATGCACCAAACACAAACAACAGGAAACTGTTTCCAGTATTTATAGTCTTATTTGATCCTCTGCAGCGAGTTCAAAATAAACTTCTTGATTTTGTCGATAATGCTGACTAAACTTCCGTAGAAATAACTGATTTTGTGCTCTAGAACTTAGAAAGCAGTAACTGGAGTATAAATCAGATATCATCGTACAATGCTGATAATGCAGATGTTAATTTCGGAAAGAAAACTTCAGTGTATCAGTTGACATTAGAATATGTTTAAGGCCAGTTGTTCTAACAATATTGTGCAGAATGCAATGAAATTTGACATACATAAATCAGGTATCGATATAGTGAACTTCGGACTGAAAATCTGTAATCTTGGTATTTCAGTCCACGAGAAGAGAAAAGATATACTGAAATCAGTTATTCAATCTACGAATTTGGAATGGCCTGAAGTCCCACACCACGTCCCCACTAGATGGCTTTCGTTGACTTCTGCTTTAACCAGAATGCTAAATAACTCTGATCCAGTTAAAAGTTATTTCCACAGTACTGATGTTGTCTTAAGTTATTGTCCAGAGTTTTCATTAATAATAACCCTGAGCAAGTAGTCTTGTCTGAAATTTACAAACATTTTATTAGAAGTGATGGAAGCCAGCTGCACATAGTTACTAAGACTGATTTAAGAATCTAGAAATAAACGAACAACTGGAACTTCTCACCACAAAAATCCAGCAAAGCAACAAGGATAACTTCTACGGCAGCAAAGCAAGGAACTCATGAATAGGCTATCTGTACCACTGCAAAGGAAGATATCTGTAGATTTCACCAGTTTCTACACTTATAGCAGAAGTATTTTGGATACAAGGTTGATATTACTGAAATTAAGAAGTATGCGTCTTTAGAAACATTTGATCTACGAATGGAAATTTGTTTTCAAGATTTCGACAATGCAGCGGAAATACTTCATCTTAGCGACCAAGTGTGCATTGAAGACATGTATCAAGAGTTCAGCAGTTACAGTGATAATCTTCCAGAAAGCGTAAACGAGGAACGTTGTGACATGTCAAACTGGCTTCGTTTTTTCTCAACATTGCCAGATCATAATGTCCCAAACTTGCTTGAACTTGTTAGTTTTTTGTTTAGCGTCTAGGCTCCAATGCCTTTGTTGAGAGTTTTTTCGCTTATGAAAACGATTGGTGTGATACAAGGAAGAGGTGCTCTGTGGACTTAAAGGAGAGTTTCAAGTAGTGGTTAATTATGATTCATTCTTGTGAAGAGTTTTATAAATTTGCAAAGGATGATGCAAAATTGTTAAAGGATGCCAAATTATCAACAAAGAACAACTGCAGAAAAAATGGAATTTAAAATATATCAGGATTAACTCCTACTGTATGCAGTATATTTAAATGTCGAAAGGTTACGTTTTGCTCTTTTGGCTTATGAAATCATAGTAATTATGTGTTAAATTTTTATGTACTGCTTTGCTTTACATTTAGTTATTTAGTGAAAAATGTGTCTTGTGCTGATGTGACCCTCAAAGATGTCATATATATATATATATATATATCGCTGTTTTAGTTTATGTGTAACTGCAATGTACCAACGTGAGCTGGAAAGAACGGTCCTTAAAAAAGCAGAGGGAAGAACACTTTTATTTATTTCTGAAAATCAGGTAACGCTACTGTCCTCGGAGGCCCTCAGCTACAGGAAAGTTCCCAGATAATGTACACTTATTTCTTCAGACAGACAGTGTTAGTAAGTAATTCTTCAGATAGTTGCCTTAGGCGCTGATTGCTTCACCCGAGTGACGGTCCATAAGATTACATCAGTGGTAATGACACAACATAGCGAGTGTCGACGTTCCTGGCAGCACGTGCGTTATCTCTTGTGGGCGCTGACGTGTCTTCGCACGCGTCCACACGCTCCGGTTTCTCTCTCTCTCTCTCTCTCTCTCTCTCTCTCTGTGTGTGTGTGTGTGTGTGTGTGTGTGTGTGTGTGTGTGTCCGGCTATTTGTAATAGTAGATTAGTAACGTCTGGCGGTAGCGTGGCCGAGCGGTCTAAGGCGCTGGTTTAAGGCACCAGTCTCTTCGGAGGCGTGGGTTCGAATCCCACCGCTGCCATGTATTTTTCTTTCCATAGAACGTCAGAAAAGAGGAAAACGAAGCAACGTTGACAAGTTTCCCGAAGTAAATTGGGGAGCAACAAGGAGACACATAAGGAATCAATCGATATAGCGTGGCACATGTAAGTCAATTAGCAAGATCCATTTTTCACTTGTTCTATGCGTCAAAACAAAGAAAAACAAAAGGACATTACAGAACATAGAAGACCAGTAAACATATCAGGTGCATGGAAGATTACTCCATGGATGACCAAAAGCGGGCAACCTCAAGAGGACTTCGAGCTATATAAGGTTGACCTTCCTCGGTGCAGAATGCAGAACAGAGTCAGCATCAGGGCAAACAATCTATCGTTTGTAGTTATTCGCGTTCTTAGTGGATGACGACGACTGAATAACTTCCTTTTTGAAAATTACATCTTGATCTTTCGACTCCAGAATGTAGAAGTTTGAGAGCAAACCATGTAATCGACTTCTCTTGTTGGTCAGAAAGGAGATTTTTAGAAGGTAGAAGCCAACGTGGATGATTCGCAGCTTGGGCTCTTTGTAGTTGTGTCTTGCTTTGGATGGAGTCGGTCGTTCGGAGGATGTTGTGGGTTTTCCTACATCACTGTTATGGCTCGTTGGTACAGCGTGACACAGACAGACGATAACTTTTGAAAAACCCAATAAGAATAGAAAATGGTTCAAATGGCTCTGAGCTCTATGGGACTTAACATCTATGGTCATCAGTCCCCTAGAACTTAGAACTACTTAAACCTAACTAACCTAAGGACAACACACAACACCCAGCCATCACGAGGCAGAGAAAATCCCTGACTCCGCCGGGAATCGAACCCGGGAACCCGGGTATGGGAAGCGAGAACGCTACCGCACGACCACGAGATGCGGGCAATAATAAGAATAGAAAAATCCAACAAAAATATTATTGATAGCAACTGAAACAATACGACTTGCATTTTAAGAGACATAAATCCAAATTATCAACGTTACGTCCTCTAGCTGGCGTCCTCATATACATATGTATTCTTCCGATCTACTCTTGTTGTTTCTCACTGAGCGCTGCAACGTCTCAGCTGGAATATCACGAATTTCGTCTTGAATTCTTTTCACTTCAGTGCATCCATTGTTCATGGCTGAGTAGTGTAGATCTGACTCGTAATATAGCCATAAAGAAAAAGTAAAGGACAAATCTGGCGATACTGGGGACCAGGAATGTCACTGAATCTTGAGATGATATGGTTACCGAAAAAATCTGACACAGCTGCCATTAATTGTCGTGTGTATGCGATGTCGTAACGTCCTGTTGAAACCAGGTTTCTTGGAGTTGTTGAGTATTATTCAATGTAGGTGCAACAAAACGTTGCAACACCACAACATACCGATCCCAAGTGACAGTCAATGTGATCCGCTGTTGAATTTCGAAAAAGTAAGGTCTGATCGCCCCGTGTGACGATACTGGACACAATAATGTCACTTTTTCTGACGTGTCAAGGGCAATCATGAAATTCATTACTGTTGCTGTCTACAGTTACATCCACATGTACGTCTGTATGGATACTCTGTAAATCACTCTTAAGCACCTGTCGGGGGTTCATCGAACCAACTTCACAATTATTCTCTGTTATTAAATTCTCTAATAACTGGTGGAGAAAACGAACTCCTAAATCTTTCCTTGAGATCTCTAATTTCCCTTATTTTATTATGGTAATCGTTTCTTCCTATGTAACATTCGGAGGAAAAAGTTGGTGATGGAAATTTCGTCAACGAAAAACGCTTTTTTTATGATGTCCACCATAAATCCTGTATCATGTCCGTGAGCAGCACGGGGTAGCCGCGCGTTCTGAGGCGCCATACCACGGTTTGCGCGGCTCCTGCCGTCGGAGGTTCGAGTCGTCCCTCGGGCATGGGTGAGTGTGTTGTCTTTAGCGTAAGTTAGTTTAAGTTACATTAAGTAATGTGTAAGCCTAGGGACCGATGACCTCAGCAGCTTGGTCCCATAGGAACTTGCCACCACCACCACCATGTCCGTGATAAGCATGCCCCTATTTCTCGGTACTACAAAACATACTGCCCTTCTTTGAACTATCTCGATTACTTCGTTAATCCTATATGATAAAGATCCCACACCACGCAGCAGTACTCCAAAAGAGGATGGGTAAGAATAGTGTAGTCTGTCTCTTTAGTAGATCTGTTGCATCTTCTAAGTCTCCTGCCAATTAAAACCAGTCTTTGGTTCCCCACAACAGTTTCTATGTATGTGTTCTTTCCAATAAGTTGTTCATAATTGTAATTCTTAGGTAGTCTGTTGAATTTACGGCCTTTATATTTAACTGATTTATCGTGTAATCGAAGTTAAACGGATTCCTTTTAGGACTCATGTTGATGACCTCACACTTTTCATTATTTAGGATCAGTTGCCAGTTTTCGCACCACACAGACCTCTTATCGATACCGTTTTAGCCGGCCTCGGTGGCTGTGCGGTTCTAGGCGCTCCAGTCCGGAGCCGCGCTGCTGCTACGGTCGCAGGTTCGAATCCTGCTTCGGGCATGGGTGTGTGTGATGTCCTCAGGTTAGTTAGGTTTAAGTAGTTCTAAGTTCTAGAGGACTGATGACCACAGCAGTTGAGTCCCATAGTGCTCAGAGCCATTTGAACCATTTTGATACCGTTTTGCAATTTGTTTTCATCTTCTGATGATTTTACTAGACGATAAACGACGGCATTATCTGCAGACATCCTAAGATGGTGACTCAGACTGTTACCTAAATCGTTTATATAGATAAGGGACCACAGAGGGCCTATAACACTACCTTGGGGAACACCGGAAATCACTTCCGTTGTCTGGATGACTCTCCGTCAATTACTGACCCCTCTGACAGGGAATCACGAGTCCAGTGGCATAAATGAGACGGTATTCCATAAACATGCGATTCGATTACATGTTGCTTGTGTGGTACAGTGTCCTAAGCCATCTGAAAATCTAGAAATACGGAATCAATTTGAAATCCTTTGTCGATAGCACTTAACAACTCATGTGAATAGAGAGCTAATTGTGTTTCAAGAGAACGATGTTCTCTAAATCCATGTTGACTATTTTTCAATAGATCTTTCTCTTCGAGGTGATTCATAATATTCGAACACAATATATGTTCCAAAATTCTACGACGTTAATGATATGGACCTGTAATTTAGTGGATTACTTCCAGTGCCTTTCATGAATATTGGTGTGACCTGTGCAACTTTCCAGTCTTTCGATACGGATTTTACGTCGAGCGAATGGTTGTTTATGATTGTTAAATATGGAGGTGCTGCATAAGCATGCTCTGAGGGACCTTAATTTGTACACAATCTGGACCGGAAAACTTGCCTTTATGAAGTGATTCATAATGCTGTAGTGAAGTTTATTCGCTACTCCGAGGATATATACTTCTAAGTTACTCAGGTTAGCAGCTGTTCTTGATTCTAATTATGGGATATTTATTCCGTCTTCTTCGGTGAAGGAGTTTCGGAAGATTCTCCCAGTGAAACTCAATCTAGTATGTGATTTTCCTATTGTTTGTTGCTACTTTAGGTCGCTCCGGATGGTTCCTCCTAGGTATCTTACAACAGTTATTGTTCCCAATAATTTATCGTCTATTGTGTAATCGAATAGTAGTTAACATATTCGCCAGCTTACGCGCAATACTTTACACTTATTTAAGATCAGTTACAGCCTATCTAACACCAAAAAGCGTTATCCGTGAATATCCTCACGGAGCCACCAATGTCATACACTAGATCATGAACATTACGAGGCAGTTCCGTATGTAATGCAACACATTTTCCTTTCTTGACCAGTTTCGGCTGAAAAAGATGCGGAATTTGTTTTGTGATATCGCAGAATCTCCCGCTTCACCTCCCTCAATTTCATAAATTTCTGATAGCTATACGTAGCATTCGTATTGGCTTCCGTAACGGAGTTGGCTTCAAAGCAGAAAGCTGCCATTGAGTTCCTTTTTGCGAGAAACCAAAGCATCCCAGTTATTCTTAGGCTCTTGTAGATTGTCTATGGAGAGCTGGCAGTGAACAAAAGCACGGAGAATTGTTGGGCGAGACATCTGTCATCACCGCAGCAGGGTCGCGCAAACTGCCCCGGACCATCTGTGATTCCTGCAAAGTTGAAACATGGGGACACTTTAGTTTGAGATGGTTGACGAGTTGCAGTGAAACACATCGCTGCACAACTGGATGTCTCTGCTGGTAGTGCTGAGAGACTCGTGCACCAGTTGGGGTACTCAGAAGTGTGTGCCCGCTGGATTCTTCGCCGCCTAACAGAAGACCATGAAGAGGAACGATGGGCCATCTGTGCGGAAGTTCTTGCGCGTTACAAGGCTGATCGTGATATATTTTGCCAAAGGTCGTCACAGGGGACGCAACTGGTGTTCATCACTTCGAACCGGCAAAAAAGTGGAAATCCATACAATTGCGCCACACCATCCCTCCTACAAATAAGAAGTTCAAAGCCTCACTCTCAGTCGGTGAAGTCATGGCGACAGTCTTCTGGGTGTCTGAAGGTGTTATTCTATTTGATATCCCCCCTTATGGTGCAACAATCAACTTGGAAGTGTATTATTCTGCCCTCAGGAAACTGAGCATGTCCATCGCCCCAAAAATGCAAACGAACTTCCCCAAAGGCCTCAGACAAGTCTGCTCACTCAAGAGAAACCCACTAAACTTCACTGGACTGTTTCCTCACCCACCATACAACCCGGACCTCGCACTTTCCAACTTCCATCCCAGTGAACAATGCGCCCTGCAATAAGCAGTACGTGGATGAAGGGGATGCTATGGTGAAGCAAGACCTCGGCTCCGGCATCGATCGTTGGAGTGATACCTCGGGGTCATACAAAATCTCCCAGTAAGGTGGCGTAACGTCGTCGCATTGAACGCCAATTATGTTGGAAAATAGGGTTTTGTAGCCAAAAGAGCCGGGAATAATAAGGTGCGTTGGAGTCCTAAGTAAAACAAACCTGGGATTCTTGAAGTTTTCCCGAGATGAGATTTCGGGATTGCAGCCGGATCATGTTGACTTCTTGCCACTATATTTCGGCTGGCAATCGTCCAGCCATCTTCAGGTGAGTGTCCGTCACTGGAGACTGCAAGTTCCCGGAGTCAACTTTATAGCAAAAAACTGGCGCGAAAACAGATGCGCATTGGCCTCCGTCACAGGAGCGTCCTCTATCGAAATCCGCGCCCTCTGGAGCTACTGTTCTATCTGTGACGCGAAGGCGCATGCGTAAAGGTGAAAACTACGCGTCCGCCCTCTGTCGGAATGCGCTCCCGCGTCGCTAAAAACAGACGTCAAATGTCGCCGGACGTGTCCTTATCAATAAAATGTCTTTTCTCAGAGGAAATTAGAGAGATCACCGGGTCCCAAGCCTTGTCTAGTTGAAAACCGCCATCATTATTTATAAGATTTTGCGCTATGCGTATCTACACAGATTCTTTAATTACTGAACCCAGAAAGTTTTCGCTGGGGCCAAGATTTTCGTGGCAGAAAAATCCATGGCGCGTCCTGTGGTAATACAGGGCTCAGCTACGGCCGACTTACTGGGCTGCGAAATGCGAATGTGGCGTTCTTGTTCAACGCACCTTTCATGTACTGTGCGTGTCGTCTTACCGATTTAAGCTTTGCCACACTGGCAAGGTATTTTATATATCCAGGCCTCCCGCAGACCCAGATCGTCCTTTACTGAACCGAGAAGGGCAATAATCTTCGCCGGTGGCCGGAAGATCACTTTAACTTGATGTTCCCTTAGGATCCTGCCTATTTTAGATGAAAGGTTGCTGGCGTATGGAAGGAACGCCCTGGACTTGAATAGCTCCTTATCTTCTTGATTTTGTAGGTGGTCACGTATCTTCCTTCTTAGCGCTGTTCTAACCTGATGTGGAGAGTAACCATTACCTCTGAACACCGACTCTAAATGTTCCAGATCCTTTGTAAGGCTGTCTCCATCAGAAACAACATGAGCCAACGTTCTAAAGACGCCGGTGGTTTTTGCAGGATGATGACAACTCGACGTTTGCTGGTAAAGGTCCGTATGTGTTAGCTTACGGTAGACAGAATGCCCTAATGACCCCTTTACGCATGCGCCTGCGCGCCACAGATAGAACAGTAGCTCCAGAGGGCGCGGATTTCGATAGAGGACGCTCCTGTGACGGAGGCTAATGCGCATCTGTTTTCGAGTCAATTTTTTTGCTATAAAGTTGACTCCGGGAACTTGTAGTCTCCAGTGACGAACACTCACCTGAAGATGGCTGGACGATTGCCAGCAGAAATATCGTGAAAAGAAGTCAACATGATCCGGCTGCAATACCGAAATCTCATCGAACAATAAAACAAACCAATCTCAAGAAAAACATTGTTTCATTCGTTAGTGAACGCCATTCATATAATATTCCCGTAGAGTACTCCTGAAATACATTTCAGGTACCTAGGAAGCATAATCTCGACTGGGAATACCATTAAGCAGGAAATACTTACAGAAAGCATTCTGTTTTTTGAAGTCAAATCATGAATTTTCTATGGGATGATAAAATACCACGAAAAGCAAAAGCGACCTTGTACCACACTTATCTTGTACCAGTCCTAACATATAGTTTAGAAACATGTACCCTACTAAAGAAAGACATCAGCAGAATTCAGGCAACAGAAATGAGATTCATTAGAATTATGAATCAGACAACTAGAAAGGGCAAAATCAGGAATGAGGTGAACAGAAAGGTATCTGGTATTTAGGTTCCTGTTACGAGTGTCATAAAGAAACGCAGGCTTCAGTGGCATAGGCACATAATGAGAACGAACAGCCAAAGACCTGCCAAAAGGTATTTCAACCTGAGTCTCAAAGGAAAAAAGACTACGGGGAAGAAGAAGAAGACTCTGGGTAGAGACTGTAAAATCTCATGTGGAGGAGAAAGGACATAAATGGGAAGCTGCCCTGGAACAGAAGATTTATGAAGACACAACAAGATGACGAGGGCTTCTAATCCCCACATCCGGGAAACTGGAGTTGGAAAACGATGATGGCTCCTGAAATTACGATGACATTGTCGATTTTGTATGGTTAAGAACAACGTGTTGAGTTCTATCTGCAAGAAATCCTGTATCCAGTCACAGATCCGTTTCGATACTCGGTTAGTTCATATTTTGTTCGTTGAACGACAGCGCAGAACTGTATTGAATGTCTTTCGGAAATCGAGGAGCACAACATGAACTTAAGCACAGTTGTCTGTGCCATCCTGAATCTCACAAACGAACATAGGTAGCTGAGTTTCACAAGCTCGCTTGTGGAGTCCATATTGCTTTTTATAGGGGAAAGTTTAGATCCCCAAGTACGTCGTAAGGCGTGAGCAAAAAGTCATGTTCCTTAATTTCACAAAAGATTGCCGCTATCGAAATAGTCGTATAATCACCCGCGTCTGTCCGACGGTCACGTCCATCTCCCACAACCTTCCTTAACATATACTTGTTTAGTGCATATTATACAATGCTTTTGGGCCCCACCAATTTGTGCTGCACACTTTTTTTTCACTCTAATCATTCCTTTGTTTACATTAGAGCCAAATATTAAATAAGACCAAATCTATTTACATCATCACATAATATTAAGTGTAAGCTTCCTCCTTCCGAACATTCGAAGTACCATACATCTCCTGGAGAATGGTCTGTATGCTATTTTCGCCCTAAGTGAGTCACTAATACAGAAGGAGTGAAGAGATTGTGTGAGATTCATCAGATTCTCTTTGATCTCTTTCTGTAACTACGGGCAATTATTTGCTTTCACAGGCGGCTCACGATTCAAGGTTTTGGGTTGAAGTCGTTAGAACCAGCCACACTAAGATGGCCCACGTCCTTTTCAAAAGTTCGTTTCTGACAGTAACCAGAAGAGATTTAATCCGATTCAGGTTGGTTTTCTATTGAATACGAATACACAGTTTTGGTTAAAAAATGGTTCAAACTGCTCTGAGCACTATGGGACTTAACTTCTGAGGTCATCAGTCCCCTAGAACTTACAACTACTTAAACCTAACTAACCTAAGGACATCACACACATCCATGCCCGAGGGAGGATTCGAACCTGCGACCGTAGCGGTCGCGCAGTTCCAGACTGTAGCCCCTAGAACCGCTCGGTCACTCCGGCCGGAGAATACACAGTTTTCACTGCAATATCTGACGATTGTGGTAGCTAAAGGGAAGCTGGAGAATACGTGTGGTGACGCTTCGGTTGATACTGGCAGCTTTCACCCCTTAATTGTGACAAATTTCGTCCAGTGACAATGAAAGATGCGTAAATGATGACTACATCCAAGCCTACAGTAGTGATATCTAGGTAGGATGTAGTCAAACAGATTTCTGGTATCTGCTGTACTTCAGTAACCAGTAGCAGTAATGACTGTGTGGAAGACGTGGCCTATTCTACACCTTATTTTAGATCTACGTGACGACGCTGTGCTGCCTATATTTATATGTTTTGACGATACCATTATGGCCTTATCACTTTAGAATATGGTGTAGAAAAGGTACGTTTTACTGCATTTTATCTGTACATTTCCCTGGTTGTATGATAGTATATTGTGATATGTGTTACTGTATTGTGTTGAAAGACACACTGCTCACTAGGTGTATATATTTGTATGTTGTAGATCTGAGGATGGTCATCACGGACTGAAATCGGTCTTTGTCGAAAGAATTGATATTGTGATCAAAGACTGGAATAAAAACAATTTGAATGAAAGATGGGTCACATAGTTCCTAAAAATCAACCGCTGTCGATTTCAACTCCATATACCATGTTCATTGTTAAAGACTGTCTAAAATTTTTCTTTTTATTCATTGCATCATATTCAAATTTCGACTGAAATCATTTTCTCTAAGATATTGTTTTCGTAGCTTTGATCAACCTTTTCTGTTTCCCTACTGGCCAAACAATGGCCAGACCCTACCATTACTGGTTTTTTTCGTGAGGTTTCATTCTTACATAAATCTTTAATTGTTATGACCATTGTTTTACGAATGACAACATAGAATAGGAGGGTTACTCCTTTGCAGATGTATGTCGGTACATAATACACTCGAAAAAACGTAGGAAAACGCAGAGCACGTCTACCAGCGGGGCCACTGACGGAAGTTACTGTGTGTCGCTGATAGCGACGTCTGATTCATTGTATTGCCCATCACTCTTTAAATACGTATGATTATATCATTTTCACTCTGTCAGCACCGATACTTCCGTCATGTTGAGTAATGCGTTGACAAGAAGCCTGCAGCAATACAAGACCGGAAATAAAATACAGGAACATGCCATAGATAACAGCGACAAGTGAACCAGCGCCGAAAGATAAGAGAGACATTGTTTCCTGCAGCTATCAGTAGAACAAAGCTATGAACTCACATGTTTGTGGGTGCAAATGCGGTATGCATCTGATATTCTGGCGTATTCGTAAACTGAAAACACTGTTCTAAAAACATATTTTTTATACAGCGTTTTATTTGTGTCTTAGCAGTTGATGCGTCTAACTGCTAGTAGACATGATAGGTCGTTTTAATCTATATATGGAGACTTCTTGTAAACTTCGTTGAAAGATAAATAATTATCTTAGGAAAAACGATGAAAATATCATTTTTTTTAAATTTATGTTAGTGACTGAAAACCCACGAAGTCAAGATCGCACATGAAATATTTATTTGGATGGATTATTAGTTTCAGCTACCGATCTTGAGTTCTAAGAAACAAAAGAGATTTTTTTTATCATGCTGGCAACATACAACTGCACATAGTATTTTAGCAGGACGCAAGAGCGTCACACTCGAATTAATTACAGAAATTGAACTATGAAACTGTCTTTATAAGTATTGATGAAATTACGCCTTCACACGCTGTTAAAACCTTTCTTAAAATTACAACATCCATAGATGACATAGTTAAAAATTGCCTTTCATCGTTCGTGTCCAGCGCAATTGAACAATGGTCATAAAACTAAATATATACGTTCATATAGAGAAGAGGCAGTAAAAATAAAAGAACAATATTTGCATAAGGAACTACCCACTAAAATGACTAAATATGAAAGGTATCGTCTTACCAAAGGCGTTATGACTTTAAAACTTAGTAGGCAACTTACACAATCAGTATTTACATCATCTCATATAAGAGACCTTCATATAAGTTGCTGAAGCGTGGTACGTGTGCATACTATAGCAGCTGATACCCATTACGACTTCCAAGAAACGCTACATTCAGCAATACACACTATAGACATGTGTGGACGTACTGAAGCGAATTGGGGACAAACGGCCACTTGTTTTGGCACGTTGCTTGAGGCGAAGACCGGTAGGTGGCGTTCACCAACTGGCTGTATTACTTACCTGAAATCTACTTATTCGAATAACATTTCAGAAGAAAATGTAACTATATTTAAAATAAAATAATTGACATCAGTACAGATTGTCTTGTAGATAAACCAACAGGACTTCAACGATAACGACTAGAATGACAGTAATCTGCTGTAGTAATATAAACCAATCGATATAATTTTATTCAACACGTTATCATATTGATACTTCAGCCATTAACTCAAAACATTTTTAATTTTATTACACATGTACGCAACAAGCTAAATTATAAAGATCATTGTCAACACGCAACATTATGGGAGACAATCATGGTCGAAATAATGAGAGAATTTTTACGTCATTGTGACGGTAGCAAGCAGTAACAACAGATTATACCATTATTATACTGAGAAGGATGTAAAATGAGTGACAAAGTACATGACAAAAGACTGGCATACTTTTAACACACACACATCAAAAAAGGTTTGCATCACCACGGTTCCCAGAACTCCTGTAGATACACTTCGACTGTGGATATTGTATCCCAGACACAGTCCCTTTGACTGTTAAGAGATGTCACTAAACCCGCCCAAAGATGTAAACAACCATCAATGAGCAGCGTCTATTAGACGGAGGGAGTCCGACAACCGATCAGTTCCAGACATTCCACCAGAAGGGAGATACACGTCTCGTGTTGTCCGTAGTCCAACCTTGCCTAGCCGGTCAATACCGCTGTTCGATCGCATCCGCATTGTTACTTTGTGCCAGGAGGGGCTCTCAACAAGGGATGTATCCAGGCGTCTCTGAGTGAACGAAAGCGCCACTACTGCAGTGGATGACCGCTACCTACGGATTATGTCTCGGAGGAACTCCGACAGCAACGGCACCATGTTGAATAATGCTTTTCGTGTAGCCACAGGACGTCGTGCTACAACTCAAACTTTGCAGAACAGGCTGCATGATGCGCAGGAGGAGATCCGTCTTTGCAACCACGACACCATGCAGCGCGGTACAGATGGGTTCAACAACATGCCGAATGGACCGCTCAGCATTGGCATCACGTTCTCTTCACTGATGAGTGTCGCACATGGCTTTAAAAATACAATCGTCGGGGACGTGTTTGGAGGCAACCCGGGCAGGCTGAACGCCTTGGCTTAGACGCACTGTCCAGAGAGTGCAGCAAGATGGAGGGCCCCTGCTGTTTTGGGGTGGCATTATGTGGTGCCGACGTACGCCGCTGGTGGTCATGGAAGGCGCCGAAACGTGAATGCCATCTTCCGACCGGTAGTGCAACCCTGTCGGCAGCATATTGCGAGTCATTCGTCTTCGTGGACGACAATTTTTTTATAGTTTGTATTAACCAATTACACTAGCCCCTCTCCTCACGTTCGGTCTGTGGAATCGATTCGTCAGTATTTGATGTGGTTTACGAAATATATCCAGCGGTAATGTTAGGTGACTCACCCTGTATAGATCAATTTCACCGCTACAAATTATTCCACATTGTTAATGTTACGTCAACCACAGCTCGCTTGGGGTTGTGTATTCAAATGGCCGTATCTCGCTTCTTGTGCTGTCTGGTATCCACGTTATGTTTTTGGCGTGCCTGTTTGAAGAGTTGTGGGTGTTTTCGGGCAAGGAGACGGCTCACTTGTTGATTAGATCCTATAGACTCCTACTAGGAACTATTGATCAAACACTTCTGCTGGTGGGCTTTCAAGCCGTTTTCAGCTGTCAGTACGTGCGAGCGTCCCAAAGCGCGCAGACCTTCGTGCTGAGTGCCGCCGCTCTAAGTCGTGGGCTGGAGCTTCGCGATACCCACCTGCTTGTTGACATCTGCATAATCCGCACGCGACATGCTCTTCCCGTTTCGAACATGATTAGAGAGTATCGAGTGTTTTAATGAGGAAGTGATTTGTTGCATGCAATAGTTAAATGAGAGCCAAACTCTTAGATAAAACAACAATCAAAAAGTGAAGTCAATCGCAAGTGTGGTGTTGACTTGAGAAAGCCGTACTTTACAAAAAAACCTGCCCAAAATGCACTTGTTGTTGTCATCAAAGCAGAGACAGTTAGGCCAAATAAATGGTAGCCTTCGTAAGCTTTTATCAACACACAAGACGTAAAACATTAAGTACTTCACAGCTGAAAAACCAAAGATGTTGCTAATAGTAAACAGTAAACCGTTGGACTGACACTTTAGCGGCACGTAAGACTCTCTTCAGAACTGTGTAAAACCATGGTTAATTACAACTCGCAAAATGAAACTAAGGATTCGAACACTTATTATTTGACGGTGATATCAGTCGTGAACATTCGATCATCACTGATCAAATAACCTTCCTCAGGACTACACAGGCACGAAGCCTTACCGCGCTGGAGAGCTAACGATACTCGTAGTTGAGAGGTGGAGCCAGTTTCGGCTCTTCGCGGCCAGCTTTAACTACAAGGAAGAGCGTCACAAAGCAGCTGGTATCTCGTGTATTCAGAGACTGTTCATCGGCTGCTATCTTCGTAAAATCACCATTACCTATGACCACGAAATACTGTTCTATCGCCTCAAAGCACTCCAGTAATACTACGTGCCTCAAGCACTCGCATAAACTCAGAAACTGAATGTTGACTAGTTAATTTCTTCTCCATATTTGAGTCGTTTTGTATAGCTGCCATTGATTTGTGTTAGATGTCATTACTCACATTCGACAAAAACCTAAAGAAGAAACCGCTCAACTCAATGTTTATGGGACTGACATTTTTCAAATACCATATGTTAGTCACTAGGTGTACTACTGTTATCCTTATATTATGATTATTATACTATTATACACTGCTCTTGTACTATGCGTATTGGGATGATTACAGGAACGGTTGTCATTATTATTCTTATCGATTATTATTATTATTACGTACTGCTCATTCACAGGGCATGTTTGTAATGTTATGAGTGCCTGAAACAAATGCCTAAATAAATACAGGGTGATTCAAAAAGAATACCACAACTTTAAAAATGTGTATTTAATGAAAGAAACATAATATAACCTTCTGTTATACATAATTACAAAGAGTATTTAAAAAGGTTTTTTTTCACTCAAAACCAAGTTCAGAGATGTTCAATATGGCCCCCTCCAGACACTCGAGCAATATCAACCCGATACTCCAACTCGTTCCACACTCTCTGTAGCATATCAGGCGTAACAGTTTGGATAGCTGCTGTTATTTCTCGTTTCAAATCATCAATGGTGGCTGGGAGAGGTGGCCGAAACACCATATCCTTAACATACCCCCATAAGAAAAACTCGCAGGGGGTAAGATCAGGGCTTCTTGGAGGCCAGTGATGAAGTGCTCTGTCACGGGCTGCCTGGCGGCCGATCCATCGCCTCGGGTAGTTGACGTTCAGGTAGTTACGGACAGATAAGTGCCAATGTGGTGGCGCTCCATCCTGCTGAAATATGAATTGTTGTGCTTCTTGTTCGAGCTGAGGGAACAGCCAATTCTCTAACATCTCCAGATACTGCAGTCCAGTTACAGTAGCACCTTCGAAGAAAAAGGGACCAAAAACTTTATTGGCTAAAATGGCGCAGAAAATGTTCACCTTAGGCGAGTAACGTTCATACTGAGTTGTTTCCCGCGGATTCTCAGTGCCCCATATACAGACATTGTGACGGTTGACTTTACCGTTAGTGTGGAAAGATGCTTCATCACTAAACACAAGCTTTCTGTTGAGCGGTCGCCATCTTAGCATCAACTGACGCTGACGCCTAGTCAACAGCGCCTCAAGCGAACAAATGTACAACTAAATGAAACTTTATAGCTCCCTTAATTCGCCGACAGATAGTGCTTAGCTCTGCCTTTTGTCGTTGCAGAGTTTTAAATTCCTAAAGTTGTGGTATTCTTTTTGAATCACCCTGTACACTAATAAACACAAGCCTCTATCACCACGTTGAGTGACTGTAGGAAGATACAAGACGACTTAGACAAAATTAATGCGGTTGAGTAGGAAGATCAAACCTTTAATGTTCGGATGCAGTATTACTAGTATCCTACGTGACACAGTCGTGTCGTTTAAATATCTGGGCGTAACGTTGCAAAGCGATATGAGGCGGAACGAGCGTATGAGAACGGTGTAGGGAAGGCGAATGGTAAACTTCGCTTCATCGGGAGAATTTTAGGAAACAGTGGTTTACCTGTAAGGGACACCGAATATAGGACGCTGGTGGGACTCCGAGCATTGCTCGAATGTCTGGGATCCGTACCAGGGTATTTAAACGACACGTCCTGACAACTGAAAACGGCTTGAAAGCCCACCAGCAGAAGTGCTTGATCAATAGTTCCTAGTAGGAGGCTATAGGATCTAATCAACAAGTGAGCCGTCTCCTTGCCCGAAAACACCCACAACTCTTCAAACAGGCACGCCAAAAACATAACGTGGATAACAGACAGCACAAGAAGCGAGATACGGCCATTTGAATACACAACCCCAAGCGAGCTGTGGTTGACGTAACATTAACAATGTGGAATAATTTGTAGCGGTGAAATTGATCTATATAGTCACCAGCGAACCCACGAGCAAGGAGCTCCTAAGGTCCCAACATCATGTTCGTTATCGTCTGAGGGCCTACGATGATGATGATGACAGCAAAAGGAAGGAGGTGTTTTCCTCACTCGCCAATCGTTGCGTCATGGCTCATAATATTTTGATGATACGTATCTCTACAGAAAACTCAGCACTGTGCAGCACCACTGGAATAAGTATGCCTAGAGGTCGCTCTATACTAAGGGAGATCTACATCTACATCTACATGGATATTCTGCAAATCACATTTAAGTGCCTGGCAGAGGGTTCATCGAACCGCCTTCACAATTCTCTATTATTCCAATCTCGTATAGCGTGGGGAAAGAATGAACACCTATATGTTTCCGTACGAGCTCTGATTTCCCTAATTTTATCGTGGTGGTTGTTCCTCCCTATGTACGTCGGTGTCAACAAAATATTTTTCCCATTCGGAGAAGAAAGTTGGTGACTGGAATTTCGTGAGAAGTTTCCGCCCCAACGAAAATGCCTTTCTTTTAATGATTTCCAGCCCAAATCCTACATCATTTCTCTGACACTTTGTCCCATATTTCGCGACAATACAAAACGTGCTCCTCTCTATGAACTTTTATCGATTTACTCAGTCAGTCCTATCTGGTAAGGATCCCACACCTCGCAGCGGTATTCTAGAAGAGGACGGACGTGTGTAGTGTAGGCAGTCTCCTTAGTAGGTCTGTTACATTTTTTAAGTGTCCTGCCAATAAAAAGCAGTCTTTGGTTAGCATTCTCCACAACATTTTATATGTGTTCTTTCCAATTTAAGTTGTTCGTAATTGTAATACCTAGGTATTTAGTTGAATTTACGGCTTTTAGATTAGACTGATTTATCGTGCAACCGAAGTTTAACGAGTTCCTTTTAGCACTCATGTGGATGACCTCACACTTTTCCTTATTTACGGTCAACTGCCACTTTTCACACCATTCAGATATTTTTTTCTACATCGGTTTGTTGTTTGTTTTGATCTTCTGATGGCTTTATTAGTCGATAAACGACAGCGTCATCTGCAAACAACCGAAGACGGCTGCTCAGACTGTCTCCCAAATCGCTTATATAGATAAGGAAGAGCAAAGGAACTATAACACCACCTTGGGGAACGCCTGAAATCACTCGTTTTACTCGATGACTTTCCGTCAATTACTACGAACTGTGACCTCTCTGACAGGAAATCGTAGATCCAGTCACATAACAGACGATATTCCATGAGCACGCAATTTCACTACGAGGCGCGTGTGTGGTACAGTGTCAAAAGCCTTCCGGAAATCCAGGAATACGCAGTCGTTGCACAAAATTCCTTTGGTTCAGTATGAGTACTGTGTGAGATGTCTGCTACGGCTATTGAAGCATTCCTCCTTCCCCCTCTAAGAACTGAGATATTTCAATAAAAATTTTCTTCAGGAAGTCACGATATGAAGAGACAATGAATACAAAAAAAAATTTGCGCACCTTGGATATCGCAACGATAAAGAGGAAGCGCAAGTGGCGATGAATAACAATAGTGTTTTTTTTAAACAAATTGACACAAAATACTTTGTAATCGTAGATCAGCATTAATTTGCGAAATAATTCATCGTCAAAAGTAAACAGTGAAGAGGGATACATCATGCAATTAAGTCGATTGGCGGTGTAATTGTTCGGCAATAGATGTCTGATTAGTTTAGCAAAATTACCAACTAGAAATGAACTAGAGAAAGCGGAAACGATCGGTAAATAAATCTGAGGTAGTTCTGCTTTGCAATAAAGAATAAATAACGAAAGAATATGTTAAGTGTCCGGTCGTCGCACCACTGGACAATCGTCTCTCAGTCTTTTCGTTCTGCCGGCCGGAGTGACCGTGTGGTTCTAGGCGCTGCAGTTTGGAATCGAGCGACCGCTACGGTCGCAAGTTCGAATCCTGCCTCGGGCATGGATGTGTGTGATGTCCTTAGGTTAGTTAGGTTTAAGTAGTTCTAAGTTCTAGGCGACTGACGACCTTACAAGTTAAGTCGCATAGTGCTCAGAGCCATTTGAACAATTTTTTTTTCTTTTCGTTGTGGCGTCTGAAACAGTAGAAAATACACATAAAATTGTATTTATTACACTGTAACCGAAGGAGGTAAGACGTATTTAAATAGAAATATGTATCAAGATTACAATGTAATCTATTTCGACCCAGTACAGGACAATGCCACTTTTGTGTTCGCAACTTGACATATGACAGAGAAAAGTAGCAGATACGCGGAAGAAAAAAATGGACAGCTATTTTCACATGTTAGAAAATTGATTGACTGATAGCACAGCTCCTCGATGCTTCTGATGGTGTTGCTCGCCAATTACAGTTTCTGGCCACTATAATACACTTACTACTCTGTCAATTTATGCTATTTAACAACATAAAAGAGAAAAATACGATGTATTGAAACAAATGTGCCGTCACGTATACATATTAGTGTGCTTGGCACTTATATATCCAGTGCCAATATATGTAACGTTCCACAACGCCCGCGAAAGTGACACTGGTAGCAGTATTGTATGTAAAGACGAGTAATACTGAAAGAGTAAGGTCACTATTGTTACTCCCATTAAACAGTTGGCCCCTTATAGATGTATTACTTATGCAAAAATTGGTAAACTAAGACTTGATATTAAAAATAATAAAATTTTGTAGAAATTTAATCCAGCCAAAAGTGAGATACGTGAGCAAATTGTCTCTTAATTGTAGTCATATCGTACAGTGAGTAGTGACGTCAACATCTACAAGCTGAGTAGAGTATGAACTGTTACTCCGAATGTGTGTGTTTAAGAACGACGCAAGAGGTCACTGCATTTGACTAGAGATTTTTGTAAAACTGTTAAAAAATCTTGTTTGATTGGACCAAATTTGTTAAAAATCTAGTTTGAGTCGCATGGAAAGTCACAAATACCTGCATATTAATTTTATAACCAGTATTTTTTTGTCCAACCTGTAGTGTTTTACACAGCTGTTACTTTTAGTGCTCGAAAGTATTGAGTACGTGCAGAAATCTTAGAGACGTGCGAGTATTAAATACACTTATGCTTTATCCATAAATGGACGAATAAGAACTCGTAACAATACGGTACGTAGATAAATTAATTTTTCGTTGCGTTTCACGACACATTTCAGTAATAAACCGTGCCCTGCATACATACGTTATTAATATGATTTCGTTCAGTTACTCCTTTGTTCTATAATTGTCAAAGAAAATTTAACATAAAAACGAATATCAGCGATGAAGGTCAACTTTTACGACCTGCAGCTTTTGTTGCTGGACATACGGAAAAGGAATAAAATGGTCGCAAAAAAAAGCAGATAAACCAACTACGTAATTCTCCTGTTCTCGACAGTTTATAACTAGCCCAGCTTTCATGAAACGAGGCCCATTCTATCTGCCTGAATTAATTCAAATGTGGCGTGTGTGACAATACCAATGAACACTGTTCCCTTGAGAGAGTAGACTCAAAACGACTTCCGTGAGAACATTTCTTTGTTTCCTTCGAATGCGCAGCCTGCACCAGTCCAGACATCCTTCACTTGTGTTTACTCGCGCTTTATCTCTAACGATTACGCTTCCCGTGCTATTGTGTTTCCCAAGCTCAAGAAATCGCTGAAGGCTAAGCTCATCGAAAATACGTTTCGAAACGTTCCCGGAAGCTGTGTCAAGGAAAGCTGTATCTCGTCATGTTCAGTCTTCGGAAATCTCGCGCTCATAATTGTTGCTCGTTGCAGTGATCGTAGCGTCACGATGACAAGATGAAATAGTTGTCTGGAAGAATCACGTTACAAACGGATAATATCTAATTTTTTTAACAATGAAAATTACCAAGAGACAGAATTATATATGAGCGATGCTTGTAATGACAAGCCTTTTTAAGCCACATTCAGAGTCAGCTGACAAGCAGTTTCCTTTTTCTAGTCTGTGATACAGACGAGAGAGTTGTATGTACAGGATAGTGTGTCTAGGAACACACTATGCGCAGTGGTTAGACACTGGACTCGCATTCGGGAGGACGACGGTTCAATCCCGCGTCCGGCCATCCTGATTTAGGTTTTCCGTGATTTCCCTAAATCACTCCAGGCAAATGCTGGGATGGTTCCTCTGAAAGGGCACGGCCGACTTCCTTCCCAATCCTTCCCTAATCCGATGAGATCGATGACCACGCTGTCTGGTCTCCTTCCTCAAACCAACCAACCAACCAACAAACTATGTTTTTTGGTCGATACTTCAGTGTAGTGACTGATTTTAGAATTACGCGAAGCAATGTGCACTATAAACCGACAAAAACATTTTCCGCCATTTTCTACAGTTTTCGTTGTGTTAGACATGAGGTTGTGTTTTGAGCAACACTTTTTCGTTTTACACATTCAAGTGCTGCATAATATCTTTAAGGGCGGCTAGAGTTGACAAGGCGGGTAAAGTGGCCACTTCGTTTTATTCTCCTGCAGACAGCTGCAGTCTAGTGGCGCACGTTTAAAACTATTCAGAGAGACCTCTTTGATTTTGTCAGTGAGTTTTGTGGCGTTTCAGTCGGGCATAATGGCAAGTCGCTGCTTTGCTCGAGCATGTATTTTGTAATGTATAAGGGGTGATCAAAAAGTTTCCGTTCGAAGTCCGTACAGTCCAGAACCGGTTTACCTATCAGTCAATCTCACCATGAGCATTGAGGCATTCATCCCACTGACGCACCAGATTGTGGATACCCTCTGGCAAGATCACTACCTTGCTGCGTGGATAAGTCCATAACAACCTGTTGCTAATCCTCAAAAAAAAAAATGGCTCTGAGCACTATGGGACTCAACATCTTAGGTCATAAGTCCCCTAGAACTTAGAACTACTTAAACCTAACTAACCTAAGGACATCACACACACCCATGCCCGAGGCAGGATTCGAACCTGCGACCGTAGCAGTCCCGCGGTTCCGGACTGCAGCGCCAGAACCGCTAGACCACCGCGGCCGGCAAATATATGTATCAATTAGAACTAAAAAATCTTCATTTATAATTATAGTCCTAATCCCGCTGAAGAAATAGAGAATAGAAACATTTCGTTCAGTGGGCTGGATTAGAATGGAGACTTGCAGCCTGGGGACTATGATCAGTATGTTCTCATCGATTTCTGGCTGACAACAGAAATAGTTGCCAGGCTCTCGTAAAAGATGGCGAACAATATTTACAACAATTCCAACGTCCTCCTATGAGTAAATGATTATTAGTATGATAATCAATCCGCCGCCCCACACATTACTTATTGAACGACCCTCGTAAGTCCGCAGGAATATAGCACTGTACTACAAAGAAATTCTAAAATACAGACACTGGCCTGCTATATTCTGTTTACTCACTACGTTAATGGATGTGGTATAACATCTGCTTTCTCCAGCCAAGGAAAAATTATGGTTCACAACATCATTAATAAACATGGACACCTAAACTCAGCACTTGGCACATTCAAGAATCCTGACGCTATCCGTGAAGAAATAGTAATACCTGGTCAAAAGTTTACTGTAGCACTGTATAGTGGAGGTGTCAGCAGTTTACAGACGCTAGACGATTTGCGCTACCAGCTATTCGCCAAGTCTGCCACAAAAAGCAGATTGCATCTTGCAGGGTTGACGACCAAATAAGATTCTGTGCAACATCATCAATTACAGAGTTACCAGCAAGTACAAATTTGGATGAGAAGCTGGGAACTTCTTGAGAAACATGGCTTGGCTCACAGTAGTCACCGTCCGAGGCTTGTTGTAACGAGCCACGACCGAGCACCTGCGTCAGTCCTTCACTTCATTTTCTGCTCATGAAAGCTGAGCTGCAGCGGAGAGTGACCCTGCAGGAAATCATGTTTCAAACATTCTTCCTTTTGCTAGAACTGCGGTAGGGTTAACTGTGCTAGAATTTTTATATGAAGGAAGTGAAGAAGAAGTAGATTTTATAGAAATTAATGAGAAAACAGACATCGCAATCGACTGACTGGAAGAGGCTGACTCACTGGTGGAAGAACAGGTCGATCTGGGGCCCAATCGAAATATTTACCCTGATTCTACTACTCAAGGCTTTGCTGGTGACACTGAGGAACTTGGTCAACTGAAACGTCGGAAGTGACTCACATATCCATCTCAAGTGCTCCAAATCTTGAAGTACACTGTAAGAAGTATCACAAATCCACAAGTGACGATAATAATAATGTTATTAAATTTCAATGACATTTTAAATATAATAAAGCTACCTATGTTTCACTTGTAAAGGATGGTTTCTTTATACAATATAGTTAACTACCTATTTCAGCTAATAATAGTTCAGTTTTCAGTCGCTGGTTATCCAACATTCCTACCATCAGAAATTTTTAGTTCGCTGAGTACCACTGGGGTCATATAGAGCCCGAACTAATTTACACCGGTCATATTCACACTATTTCAACGAAATAACATAAAAACATACATTACAGTTGTATCATGTAAATATAATTATTCTATTTTCATAAACATTACGTTCTAGGGACAGAAAGAAATTTAGACTGGGGTCATATTGACCCAATGTTACTGAGTGCGAAATATGACGAATAAACTTTAATGAGTTTTAAACGTAAAACTGAGAAAACATACAATTGGCTCAGAGAGAGAAAGTAATATATTTTGAAGAAAAAAAGCTTGGAAAAAATGGGATATATGATTTTCCAATGTGCTTATGGGATCATATTGACCCCAGTGGTACTCACTGCAAAAACCAGAAATCTATTTTAATCTATTGCGAATTAAAAGTGAAGAACGAATTATCACGGGATACAATTGGCTCACCGGAAGCAAGTCATATAATCTGAAAATAAAAGTTTTGAAAAGAAGGGAGATAGATATTTCCAAAGTGATTCTGGGGTCACATTGACCCCATTGGTACTAGGAGGGTTAGTATATATACATGGGTAAGGGGTGAAATGCCCTGGGGCATGACTTCGACAAGTGATGTGTCAATCATAATACATGGAAGCCCAGGAATCACCCGACTGCACACGGAGTAATTGAATACTTCAGAGTGAGACGTTCAGTTCCAATATATCCAACGTAATATACAATAATGTATTGCTAAGATATAGACAGAAACGGATACAAAAGTGCTCAAAAAGCAGATATTTTGCCACTATGCACAAAATTTGAAAAAAATTGATTTTTTTTTACGATCTGTAGCAGCTTTGGAATTCGGTGGAGAATGGAGTTACATTAATCAAAGTTATAGCGAATCTAGTGCTCTTTTAAAAAGGAAATATATATTTCAAAGCTCTAGGAGCAAAAGCAACTGAGATATTTTGAAAAACTGAAAAAAAGTCTGAAATTTTATGTTTTTTTTTTACTATACAAAGTTTAAGCAACATAAATTTTTTTGGAAAAATTTGGTTTTCCATTCTTTCGAGCCATGTGAACGAGTTAAAACATAGAATATTCTCTCCAATTTATCTCTATCATTTAACTGGACTGCTAGTGCTATTATCTACATCTTCATGATAATTCTGCAGTTCACATTTAAGTACTTGGCAGAGGGTTCATCGAACCACAATCATACTATCTCTCTACCATTCCACTCCGAACAGCGCGCGGGAAAAACGAACACCTAAACATTTCTGATCGAGCTCTTATTTCTCTTATTTTATTTTGACGATCATTCCTACCTTTGTAGGATGGGCTCAACAAAATATTTTCTCATTCGGAAGAGAAAGTTGGTGACTGAAATTTCGTAAATAGATCTCGCCGCGACGAAAAACGTCTTTACTTTAATGACTTCCATCCCAACTCGCGTATCATATCTGCCACACTCTCTCCCCTATTACGTGATAATACAAAACGAGCTGCCCTTTTTTGCACCCTTTCGATGTCCTCCGTCAATCTCACCTGGTAAGGATCCCACACCGCGCAGCAATATTCTAACAGAGGACGAACGAGTGTAGTGTAAGCTGTCTCTTTAGAGGACTTGTTGCATCTTCTAAGTGACCTGCCAATCATTTCCGTTGTCTTGAAACGAGGTAAATACGAGTGAAAATGGCGATCAAAATGATTTAGTTTTAGGGTGTTACTGCAGTGTATATGCAACCGAAGTGCGACTACTATGCCGGTATATAAGCACCGACTGGTAGACAATGGATTAGGAGGCATTCGTGTCTTTTCGACGTGCGTGCAGTCGCTGCGGAAACGTGAACTATGGCGACGTTATTACCAAATGCGTCTAAACAGGACCAATGTGCTTTTATTCTTTTCTTGGCAGGACAAACATCGGTAGACATCCATCTGAGAATGAAGAACGTGTATGGGACATCACGTCCGTCGAATCCTACCACTGTGTAATGGTGCGATAAAAGGTGCTAGTCCTTCATAATAATGCACGTCACTACATTTTAAGTGTCGTAACGCAGAAGTTACTCCAAACCATGCCTGAGACACTCTAGCACACGCTATATATTCCTGATCTCTGCCTATATGTTTACCACGTAATCGGTCCTTAAAAAAGGCCTGTCGGAGGAGGATTTGCAGCCGGCCGCGGTGGTCTAGCGGTTTCTTTACAGAAACACGTATGTCAGCCGACTAACAGAGAGAAATACAGACTGCTCTTGTTCTTGTACTACTTGACGGATAAAGACATCCAATATTTCTATTACTCTGCACGTATCTAACTCAGTTGCTCCCGTAAATGGAATACAATATTTTTAACAGATTGCTTACTGCTGCATGGCATTCAGCACTGTGACACTGAGGCTTTGTTGGTGAACTCTTGAGGCATCTGGGCACGCCTTCTGACTCCTATTCTGCGATGGGTACCGCACAGCAGCTCACATTTGTGATGGTCTTTAATTAATAGTACACCAACAGACGTTAGTTTGTATTCGCAAGATGTAGGGTCTACTTTCTCTTGCTGCTTTCCTGAGTTCTGGAAACTTCCGACCCTAGCCGGAGTGTTTTTAAAACACGCACGTTCGTATTAGCATGTCCTTGTTTCATCCACCGACACGTCAGCCGTTACCAAGAGACATGTTATCGCAGTTCAGTGACTTTCTTGCTGAGGCCGTGGGTGCACAACTTTCCCCTTTGTGTGTTGACACCGTTGATTCCTCTCGTATGAACTAGTTTTTTCCGGTCCTGCGAAATATGCATCAACGGAGAACCTTCCATACGTCAACGGCACGCATTCTGTGAGATTTAACCTTAATGAAATTGACAATTGTGATATGCCGTTCATTCCGTTATTTTGAAGATGAGTCAATAAATATGGAACCCATTACACTTGCAAAAACTTTCATTTTCAAACGATTTGAAATACAGAAAAGAACATATTATAAAAAGTCGGGATATATATATGATAAATGCAATGCCATTTTTATTTGCACAGTATTCGTGAACATCATGATAATCTTAATCTGCATCTACATCTACATGGCTACTCTGCAATTCACACCTTAGTTGCCTGGAAGACGTTCATCGAACCACACTTTCACACTATTTCTCTACCGTGCCACTCTCTCACAACGTGTGGGAAAAGCGACCGGTCATGTTTTCGCGAGTGACCCACGATTTCTTTTATTTTATTGCAATGATAATTTATCCCCATGCAGGTGTCAACAAAATATTTTCGCATTCGGTGGAGAAAGCTGGAGATTAAAATGTCACGTAAAGCTCTCGCCGCAACCAAAAACGTCTTTGTTTTAATCACTGCCTCCCAGAATCGCGTATCATAAATGTGACACTCTCTCCCATATATATATATATATATATATATATATATATATATATATATATATATATATATATATATATATATATATACGAGCTGCCCTGTTTTGGACGTTTTCAACGACATCCGTCAATCTAACCTGATAAGGATACCATACGTCACACCAATACTCTACCAGAGGACGGACAAGCATAGTGTAGGCAGTCTCTTTACTAGACCTGTTGCATCTTCTAAGTGTTGTGCCAACAAAAAGCAGTCTTTGGTTTGCCATCCGCACAATATTATCTAGTGGTTATCTCAATTTAAGTCGTCAGTAACTGGAAATTCCTAGTGTGTATTTAAATTGACAGCCTTTATGCTTGTGTGATTTATCACGTAACCGAATGTGCAACAAATATAGTTAGCACATCTGCCTAGTAAGCAGGAGACACGGGTTCAAGTCCTGCCACTGCTACAAATTTTAATGCATCACTTCAGCTTGTATCCTTATCGAAGATACCCACTGTAAGGCTGTTGTTGTTGTCTTCAGTCCTGAGACTGGTCTGATGCAGCTCTCCATGCTACTCTATCCTGTGCAAGCTTCTTCATCTCCCAGTACCTACTGCAACCTACATCCTTCTGAATCTGCTTGGTGTATTCATCTCTTGGTCTCCCTCTACGATTTGTACCCTCCACGCTGCCCTCCAATGCTAAATTGGTGATCCCTTGATGCCTCAGAACATGTCCTACCAACCGGTCCCTTCTTCTAGTCAAGTTGTTCCACAAACTTCTCCTCTCCCCAATCCTATTCAATACCTCCTCAATAGTTACGTGATCTACCCATCTAATCTTCAGCATTCTTCTGTAGCACCACATTTCGAAAGCTTCTATTTCTTCCTTTCCAAACTATTTATCGTTCATTTATCACTTCCATACATGGCTACACTCCATACAAATACTTTCAGAAATGACTTCCTGACATTTAAATCTATACTCGATGTTAACAGATTTCTCTTCTTCAGAAACGCTTTCCATGCCATTGACAGTCTACATTTTATATCCTCTCTACTTCGACCATCATCAGTTATTTTGCTCGCCAAATAGTAAAACTCCTTTACTACTTTAAGTGTCTCATTTCCTAATCTAATTCTCTCAGCATCTGCCGACTTAATTCGACTACGTTCCATTATCCTCGTTTTGCTTTTGTTGATGTTCATCTTATATTCTCCCTTCAAGACGCTATCCATTCCGTTCAACTGCTCTTCCAAGTCCTTTGCTGTCTCTGACAGAATTACAATGTCATCGGCGAACCTCAAGGTTTTTATTTCTTCTCCATGGATTTTAATACCTACTCCGAATTTTTCTTTTGTTTCCTTCACTGCTTGCTCAATATACAGATTGAATAACATCGGGAAGAGGCTACAACCCTGTCTCACTCCCCTCCCAACCACTGCTTCCCTTTCATGCCCCTCAACTCTTATAACTGCCATTTGGTTTCTGTACAAATTGTAAATAGCCCTTCGTTCCCTGTATTTTACCCCTGCCACCTTCAGAATCTGAAAGAGAGTATTCCAGTCAACATTGTCAAAAGCTTTCTCTAAGTCTACAAATGCTAGAAACGTAGGTTTGCCTTTCCTTAATCTAGCTTCCAAGATAAGTCGTAGGGTCAGTATTGCCTCACGTGTTCCAATATTTCTACGGAATCCAAACTGATCTTCCCCTAGGTCGGCTTCTACTAGTTTTTCCATTCGTCTGTAAAGAATACTGTAAGGCTAGGCTTTAATTATTTAAAGTGGAAATTGATTTCACAAACAGTGACACAGACAGTTGTTTCTATCTAATATTGTAATAATGTAAAACTACTCTGAATGACTGAAATAAATTTGTCAGCCTTGTCACTGGTGCAGGATACTTCTTATAGAACCAAGACTGGGAAAAATGTTTTATTACGCACTCGAAACTATGGCCGGCAGAATCTTCACGTTCCCAGATGTGTCAATAAGCTAATGCTGTAACAGTTCAACTGACAGCTGTATATGTCAATATGTGTTAGACTTCCACCACACTGCGTTATTGTCAGTGTGATGTTGTAAATAAATACCTATGATTTCCCATTGGATCTACATGGTCCAGAAACATTAATGTGACCATCGCTTATGTTTGACAGTAACGTGAAATAATCACTCCCAGACGACAGATGGCAACGCTAGCAGTGGAGGGTGTATGAAGCGTGTCGGGGAGACGCGAGGAGCAGTGCAGTCCTGGTCGTAATGCGATTTATCTGACGTCGAAAAGGGCACTTCCAAAATGGCTAAGTTTGTAAACTGTTCGCGTGCCGTCGTGGTCAAATTATACCGTGCATTGCAAAATGACGCTACGCAAAACTATCACCAAGGGAACTACGGTCACCATGGGCCATAGATGACAGGGGTGAACCACTGCTGTGGAGGTGTGTAGAGGCAAGTAGACTTGCTACTGTTGAGCAACTCAGCTCCCAAACGAACCAAGGGGCTACCAACAGTGCCTCTTCGGCGACAATTCAGCAGACGTTGCAGCTTATGGGTATCCACAGCAGGCACCTGGTTCCTGCACACATGCTGACAACCGTTCACCAGCGACGAAGGCTGCAATTTGCACGCCAATACCACAACTGGACGTCCACTGAGTGTCGACAGTGAACGTTTTCAGGTGAATCACGTTTTATGCTCCAGCGTGAAATGTCTGAAAGCGAACACCCTGCAATTGTCAGAAGGCTCCAAACCAGAGGACATTCTCCGCGTGATCTCATCATTCTGGACGGGACAATGAATCGGTCTAAGTACGTATCTATCATTGGGGACCATGTCCATCCTGTATGCTGCTTGGTTTTTATTGGCACGGTTGCACCTAACAGCAGGACAGTGCAACGTCTCACAAAGCTCGCATTGTACGTGTGTACTGTGGTAGCTAGGAGCTACAACTTTAGGCGCGTAATGGGGTCCCTTAGGGATATAGCTGCGAAGGAGGGGAAGGAATCCAGTGTGCGAGGTGAACGTGGAGCTCACGATATGTAATATCTTCGATAAAATCGACTTTGGTGCTTTGGTAAAGAGACGAGTGGAGGGTCTGCATCAGAGGCTCAGACGCTTCTGCAGCAATGTAGGTTGCAGATTCGTCGACCATAGGGTGGTGGGTTTCCACTAAACAAGTCAGGAGTCCACTACACGCGGAAAGTAGCTACATGGGTACTAGGGCTGTGTGGAGGTGAATCAACGGTTTTTTAGGTTAGAGGATCTCGGGAACATGCAGAAAGGGCTTCGCTATCAAAGGGTGCAGGACGAAAACAGGAAGAGAGTAGACATAGGAACAATCAGTATTGTGATTGTGAACTGACGTACTGTGATGAAAAAGGACCAGAACTCCGAGTGCTAATAGAAAGCATTGAATCTCAAATCGTTATAGGTAAGAAAAGCTGACTAAAGCCTGAAATAAGTTCAGTCGAAAATTTGCTAAGGTCTTAACCGTGTTCAGAAAGGATAGATTAATTATAGTTGGTGGTGGAGTGTTTATTGGCGTCAGAAGTAGTTTATCGTGTAGTGAAAATGAAGTAGATAGTTCCTCTGAGTTAATATGAACAGAGGTGCCACATGATAACTGGAATAAATTGTTTCCTTTTACCGACCCCCCTACTCAGGTGACACAGTCTTTGAACAGTTCAAAGAACAGTTGAATGTAATTTCAAGTAGGTATCCCACTCATACAATTATAGTTGGTGGTGACTTCAATCTACCCACGATATATTGGGGAAAATCCATATTTAAAGTCTGTAGTAGGCGTAAAATATCGTCCGAAATTGTACTGCATGGTTTCTCAGAAAATTATTTTAACAACCAATTCCGGAGCCCCACTAAATGTAAATGTTAAAACATACTTCACCTCTTAGCAACAAATAATCCTGACCAAATAAAGAGTATCCTGACAGATACACGGATTAGTGGCCACAAAGTAGTTATAGTTACTATGAATACCGTAAAATCCAAACACATGAAAAATAAACACAAAATACATCTACATGAAGAAGCAGATAAAAATTCGCTTGACACATTCCTGGACAGCCTCCAACCCTTCCAATCTGACAATGAAAGCGTAGACCAGATATGGTCCAAATTCAAAGAAATAGTATCGACAGTAGTTGAGACATATACCCCATGGTACACAAAACAGGTCGTAGCTCTGTTGTAGAAGCAACGAAAAATGCATTCCAAATTTAAAAGAAAACAGCCCTCTCAAGATTGGCGGAGTTTTAGAGAAGCTCGAAATTTAATGCAAACTTCGATGTGAGATGCTTTTATAGTTTCCACAACGAAATTCTGTCTAGAAATCTGGTAGAGAACCCTAAGAGATCCTGGTTGTATGTAAAGCAGGCCAGTGGCAAGATGCAATCAATACTTTCACTGCGTGATAATAACGCTGGTGTTATTTATGATAGCGCCATTACAGCAGAGTTACTAAACACGGTTTTCCGAAATTCCTTCACAAATGGAGACGAAGTAAATATTCCAGAATTCCGATCAAGAAAAACTGCCAACATGAGTAACTTAGAAGTAGAATCCTTGGTGTAGCAAAGCAGCATCAAACACTTAAGAGAGGCGAGGTTTCCGGTCCAGATTGTCTACCAATCAGCTGCTTTTAAGAGTATGCTCCTTGCTTAGCTGACATATACAATAGCTCGCTCGTAGAATGATCCCTATCCAGAGATTGTAAAGATGCACAAGTCCACAAGTCACACCAATACCCAAGAACTGAAGTAGGAGTAATCCACTGAATTACAGACCGATATCACCAATGTCGAATTGCAGTAGGAGTTTGAGACATATACTGTGCTTGAACATTATGAATCACCTCGAAGAAAACAATTTATTGGCAAATGGCCAACACGGATTAAGGAAATATCGTTCTTGTGAAACACAACTATCTCTCTATTCTCACAAAGTAATGAGAGATATCGATAGGGAGAATCAAAATGTTTCCATATTTTTAGATTTCTAGAAGCCTTTTGACACCGTTCCTCACAAGCGACTTCTAATTAAACTCTGTGCCTGTGGAGTGTTGTCTCAGTTGTGTGACTGGATTCGTGATTTCCTGTCAGAAAGGTCACTATATGTAATAACTGACGGAAAGTCATCGAGTAACATAGATGTACTATTAGGCGTTTCCCAAGGAAGTGTTGTGGAGCCTCTGTTGTTCCTGGTCTAGATAGGTGATTTAGGAGGCAATCTGGGCTGTCCTTTCAGATTTTTTGCAGATTATTCTGTCATTTATCATCATCAAATATCATCAGATGATCAAAACAAACTACAAAATGATTTAGACAAGATATTTGTACGGTACAAAAAGTGACAATCGACTGTAAATCTCGAAAAATGGGAGGTCATTTACATAGCAATAAAAAGAATTCGCTAAATTTCAGTTACACGATAAATCACACAAATCTGAAGTCTGTAGACTCAACTAAATATTCAGAGATTACAATTACGAATAACATAGATTGGAACGATGAATAGAGAATGTTGTGGGGAAAGCAAACACGATACTTAGAAAATGCATCAGGGTACTAAAGAGACCGGCCACACTACGCTTCTCCGTTCTCTTCTGGAGTATTACTGTCTGATGTGGGATCCGCTTCAGATACGATTGACGGCGGACGTGGAAAAGGTTCAAAGAAGGGCAAAATCATTAAAACAAGGGCGTTTTTCGCTACGGCAGGACCTTCTCATGAAATTTCAGTCACCAGCTTGCACCTCAGAATGTGAAAATATTTTGTAGGTGGCCACCCACATAGTGAGAAATGATCATCGTAATAAATAAGAGAAAACAGTACTCGCACGGAAAGATTTCAGTGTTCGTTTTTGTCTCGAGCTGGTTAGAAAGTGGAACGATAAAGAAAAAGTCTGAAAGTGGTTCGACGAGCCTCTGCCAGGCTCTTAATTGTGAACTTCAGAGTAATCATGTGCATGTAGATGTAGATGTAGATGTGTGTTGTTCGAAGAACACCAGGTTGAGTTTAATGTACTCACCTAACCACCAAGCTCCCCCTATTTAAACCCAATCGAGAATCTGTGGGGCCACCTTGATCGGGCCGTTCACGCCATGGATACTCAACCAAGAAATCTAGGTTCAAATGGTTCAAATGGCTCTGAGCACTATGGGACTTAACTTCTGAGGTCATCAGTCCCCTAGAACTTAGAACTACTTAAACCTAACTAACCTAAGGACATCCCACACATCCATGCCCGAGGCAGGATTCGAACCTGCGACCGTAGCGGTCGCGCGGTTCCAGTCTGTAGCGCCTAGAACCGCTCGGCCACTCCGGCCGGCAAGAAATCTAGGGCAGCTGATCGCAGCACTGCAGTCGTCATAGATCAACATTCCTGTTGGTACCTTCCAGAACCGCACTCAGTCTCTTCCTGCACGTACGTGCTGCAGAAGGTGGTTGATCAGATTTTTGACAGGTGGCCACATTAACGTGAATGGACAGTGTGTATTTACCTATCACTAGCACACCATGTTTCGGGGCCTGAGTCGGATCTCCTGATGCTTTGGTCTAGAGTGTACAACAAATAACCATTTACCAATCATGAACGTAATTATTCTCAAGAGAGGATGTGAAAGATGTCGTGATTCTCATCATATGTTGGAAAAAAATCCATTGGCAGAGCGAAGTTCAGTAGGTTTAAGGATGACATGGAAACTGAATTGTAAAGACGAACTCATCCAACTATACCTCTAGCTTGCTAACCACCGTGTATGTATCGTAAGTTGATCACGGTATTATGACGTCACTTCTAGTCCTGAGACGTAAAAAATTAAATATGTATTGACACTATCGATAAAAAAATCGTGTAACGTGATGGTTTGGTTCGTGATGTTTCTGATTTCTGTGTCAGAAGCTGCTCTTCTGTTGTTGCTGATACCACATAGTTTGGAAGCGTGTCACAGCTGCCCAACTCTACGCTAATGTAAATACAGTGACATAAAGAATACCCAAAATTAAGTGCCATGTCCGACCCAATCTACCGGGTGATCCAAAAGTCAGTATAAATTTGAAAACTTAATAAACCACGGAATAATGTAGATAGAGAGGTAACAATTGACACACATGCTTGGAATTACATGGGGTTTTATTAGAACAAAAAAAAAACACCCCATATTGCTAGACGCGCGAAAGATCTCTTGCACGCGTCGTTTGGTGATGATCGTGTGCTCCGCCACCACTTTCGTCATGCTTGGCCTCCCAGGTCCCCAGACCTCAGGCCGTGCGATTATTGGCTTTGGGGTTACCTGAAGTCGCAAGTGTATCGTGATCGACCGACATCACTAGAGATGCTGAAAGACAATGCCTCACCATAACTCCGGACATGCTTTACAGTGACTGTTCATGAGAGACAAGGGTACCGTCAGGAGTGCCCCAGGCATTGTGATCAGACGGCTGTTATTTTCTGTATACATAAATGATCTGGTTAACAGGATGAGAAGCAAACTGCGACTGTTTTCTGATGATGCCGAGGTGTACGGGAAGGTGTCGTCGGTGAGTGATTATAAGAGGGTAGAAAATGACTTAGACAAAATTTCTAGTTGGTGTGATGTAAAAGAGATAAATAAAAATAAATAAATTTAAATTGATAGCGAGGAGTATGAAAAACAATCCTGTAACATTGGGTTACAGCATTAGTGGTGTGCTGCTTGAAACAACCACGTCGATTAAATGTCAAGTTGTAACGTTGCAAAGCCATATGAAATGGAATTAACAGGTAAGGATTGTAATAGGGAAGGCGAACAGTCGACTTCGGTTTATTGGGAGCATTTTAGGAAAGTGTGGTTCATCTGTAAAAGAAATCGCATATAGGACGCTAGTACGACCTACTCTTGACTACTGATCTAGTGTTTGGGATCCCACCAGGTCGAATTAAAGGAAGACATCGAAACAATTCAGAGGCGGGCTGCTAGATTTGTTGCCGGCGGGTCCGAGCAACACACAAGTATTAAGGAGATGTTTCGGGAGCTGAAATGAGAATCCCCGGGAAGAAGACGTTCTTTTCTCAAAAGACTATAGAGTTAATTTACAGAACTGGCGTTTGAAGTTGACAGCAGAACGATACTTCTGCCGCCAATGTACATTTCGAGTGAGGACCATGAAGATAAGAACAGGGATATTAGGATCGTATGGAGGCATACAGACAATCGTTTTTCCCTCTTTCTATTGGTGAATTGAACAGCGAAGAAAATCTCATGTAGTGCTGCAACGTACCCTTAACAGTGCACCGTGCAGTGCTGGCCGAATATATACACTCCTGGAAATGGAAAAAAGAACACATTGACACCGGTGTGTCAGACCCACCATACTTGCTCCGGACACTGCGAGAGGGCTGTACAAGCAATGATCACACGCACGGCACAGCGGACACACCAGGAACCGCGGTGTTGGCCGTCGAATGGCGCTAGCTGCGCAGCATTTGTGCACCGCCGCCGTCAGTGTCAGCCAGTTTGCCGTGGCATACGGAGCTCCATCGCAGTCTTTAACACTGGTAGCATGCCGCGACAGCGTGGACGTGAACCGTATGTGCAGTTGACGGACTTTGAGCGAGGGCGTATAGTGGGCATGCGGGAGGCCGGGTGGACGTACCGCCGAATTGCTCAACACGTGGGGCGTGAGGTCTCCACAGTACATCGATGTTGTCGCCAGTGGTCGGCGGAAGGTGCACGTGCCCGTCGACCTGGGACCGGACCGCAGCGACGCACGGATGCACGCCAAGACCGTAGGATCCTACGCAGTGCCGTAGGGGACCGCACCGCCACTTCCCAGCAAATTAGGGACACTGTTGCTCCTGGGGTATCGGCGAGGACCATTCGCAACCGTCTCCATGAAGCTGGGCTACGGTCCGCACACCGTTAGGCCGTCTTCCGCTCGCGCCCCAACATCGTGCAGCCCGCCTCCAGTGGTGTCGCGACAGGCGTGAATGGAGGGACGAATGGAGACGTGTCGTCTTCAGCGATGAGAGTCGCTTCTGCCTTGGTGCCAATGATGGTCGTATGCGTGTTTGGCGCCGTGCAGGTGAGCGCCACAATCAGGACTGCATACGACCGAGGCACACAGGGCCAACACCCGGCATCATGGTGTGGGGAGCGATCTCCTACACTGGCCGTACACCACTGGTGATCGTCGAGGGGACACTGAATAGTGCACGGTACATCCAAACCGTCATCGAACCCATCGTTCTACCATTCCTAGACCGGCAAGGGAACTTGCTGTTCCAACAGGACAATGCACGTCCGCATGTATCCCGTACCACCCAACGTGCTCTAGACGGAGTAAGTCAACTACCCTGGCCAGCAAGATCTCCGGATCTGTCCCCCATTGAGCATGTTTGGGACTGGATGAAGCGTCGTCTCACGCGGTCTGCACGTCCAGCACGAACGCTGGTCCAACTGAGGCGCCAGGTGGAAATGGCATGGGAAGCCGTTCCACAGGACTACATCCAGCATCTCTACGATCGTCTCCATGGGAGAATAGCAGCCTGCATTGCTGCGAAAGGTGGATATACACTGTACTAGTGCCGACATTGTGCATGCTCTGTTGCCTGTGTCTATGTGCCTGTGGTTCTGTCAGTGTGATCATGTGATATATCTGACCCCAGGAATGTGTCAATAAAGTTTCCCCTTCCTGGGACAATGAATTCACGGTGTTCTTATTTCAATTTCCAGGAGTGTATGTAGATGTAGATCAAAAGTCGAACAGTAAATAGTTCTTCAAAGAGTAAATATTTTCCCTAATCCGTGTAATGTTCTTCAAATTAGTAAGTATCTTGTACTGCGCACTTTCTAAAATTGTCTATGTTGTTTCTCATGGTTCAAGCTACCTCCACATAAAATTTAATTGAAATCTATACAGCGGGTTAGTAGTAAAAACGTAACAGGCAGAGTTACTTTCGCATTTATAGTACTGGTATGCTTCAAACTTTCAATTATTACATCTTTTTTTGCGTGATCCGATTTTAATTAAATAGAGCCTATACGCTATGCTCAGGATTCATCCGATAATCACAAGAAAATTCGTCCATTAGCTTTGGAAATTAGCGTGTTCATACAGACAGACAGACAGAGAGACACTACTGTTTTACAGGTCTGTTATAAGTGTAGATCTATTTATTTATCTGGAAATATAGGAGCCATCAGGCCCTTTGTTGGATTTGACCAGGAATTCTATACATTTTACTTTACATATAGTGCAATAAACATGCTGTAAGTTACATCAGATTTATAATACTATATTTGGAAATTACAACAGGGCGGGAAGGAAACCATGGTTTACGCTATTTCATGAGAAATACAGCAATGAATACACAGCGCAGGAAAGTAGGTTTAGACTTCGAGAGATAGCAGCAGGGGCATGAGAAAAAGAGTGAAATGGAAGTGGCGTGACTCCGAGAGACAGAAAGAGAGAAAGAAGCGTAAGAGGGAGAAGATAGCAATAGCTTTACTGTTTGGCAGAAGGAGCTCTGGCCGTATACGTTGTTTTGGGGAAACGTTATTTACGTCAGCAACGCACAGAATGAATTAAGACCCGTTATACACATTTATGACTAGGGACGCCACATACTGATGGTGCATGTTAGTTGTCCACGGTGGAGCAGAGATTCATTACCCTGACTGGCAGGTTCATCTGCACGTATGTACTTTATTGCTTTATAAAATACTTTTACCGGACAAAAAATAGTCGTTTTCTTCCTTAAAAGCGTGTAACACCTTCATCTATTCAATAATACGTGCTATTTACTGTGTCGAGGTGTGGGTAAGTTTGTGGATGTAACAGACAAGACTTTCCAAAGAGTCTTACCACAACAGCTCGTAGGGCTAAGTGAGATTTCGTAGACGCCATCCGCAGAACCGATCCGAGTCTAAGGCGAGATAGGACCCCGCCGAAGACGTAGGCACAGAGCGGCGCAAAAAGACCTACAAAGAAGCAAAAAATAGATGATTTAAGACTTTAGCGGGAGGTGTACGGGAGTACATTTTCCTCTCTTCTGTCTTCCAGATGAAGCCTTTCCCTCGGTACAAGACTGCAACTGGACGCTGTTGTTGTTGTTGTTGTTGTTGTGGTCTTCAGTCCTGAGACTGGTTTGATGCAGCTCTCCATGCTACTCTATCCTCTGCAAGCCTCTTCATCTCCCAGTACCACCTGCAGCCTCCATCCTTCTGAATCTGCTTAGTGTATTCATCTCTTGGTCTCCCTCTACGATTTATACCCTCCACACTGCCCTCCAGTACCAAATTGGTGATCCCTTGATGCCTCAGAACATGTCCTAGCAACCGATCCCTTCTTCTAGTCAAGTTGTACCACAAACTCCTCTTCTCCCCAATTATACTCAATACCTCCTCATTAGTTATGTGATCTACCCATCTAATCTTCAGCATTCTTCTGTAGTACCACATTTCGAAATCTTCTATTCTCTTCTTGTCTAAACTATTTATTGTCCATGTTTCACTTCCATACATGGCTACACTCCATACAAAAACTTTCAGAAACGACTTCCTGATACTTAAATCCATACTCGATGTTAACAAATTTCTTTTCTTCAGAAACGCTTTCCTTGCCATTGCCAGTCCACATTTTATATCCTCTCTACTTCGACCATCATCAGTTATTTTGCTCCCCAAATAGCAAAATTCCTTTACTACTTTAAGTGTCTCATTTCCTAATCTAATACCCTCAACATCACCCGACTTAATTCGACTACATTCCATTATCCTCGTTTTGCTTTTGTTGATGTTCATCTTATACCCTCCTTTCAAGACACTGTCCATTCCGATCAACTGCTCTTCCAAGTCCTTTGCTGTCTCTGACAGAATTACAATGTCATCGGCGAACCTCAAAGGTTTTAGTTCTTCTCCATGGATTTTAATACCTACTCCGAACTTTTCTTTTGTTTCCTTTACTGCTTGCTCAATATACAGATTTAATAGCATCGGGGAGAGGCTACAACCCTGTCTCACTCCCTTTCCAACCACTGCTTCCCTTTCATGTCCCTCGACTCTTACAACTGCCATCTGCTTTCTGTACAAATTGTAAATAGCCTTTCGCTCCCTGTGTTTTACCCCTGCCACCGTCAGAATTTGAAAGAGAGTATTCCAGTCAACATTGTCAAAAGCTTTCTCTAAGTCTACAAATGCTAGAAACGTAGGTTTGCCTTTCCTTAATCTTGCTTCTAAGATAAGTCGTAGGGTCAGTATTGCCTAACGTGTTCCAGCATTTCTACGGAATCCAAACTGATCTTCCCCGAGGTCGGCTTCTACCAGTTTTTCCAATCGTCTGTAAAGAATTCGCGTTAGTATTTTGCAGTTGTGACTTATTAAACGGATAGTTGGGTAATTTTCACATCTGTCAACACCTGCTTTCTTTAGGATTAGAATTATTATATTCTTCTTGGAATCTGAGGGAATTTCGCCTGTCTCGTACATCTTGCTTACCAGATGGTAGAGTTTTGTCAGGACTGGCTCTCCCAAGGCTGTCAGTAGTTCTAACGGAATGTTGTCTACTCCCGGGGCCTTGATTCGACTTAGGTCTTTCAGTGCTCTGTCAAACTCTTCACGCAGTATCATAACCCCCATTTCATCTTCATCTACCTCCTCTTCCATTTCCATAATATTGTCCTCAAGAACATCGCCCCTGTATAGACCCTCTATATACTCCTTCCACCTTTCTACTGTTATGGCAGTGTTATTCCGACCAAGCAGTATCATGAAGAAATGAGTACCATAAATCATACGTTACACGGCTTACGTGTCAACAGTGCGCTGACTACACAGCTCATGATCAACAATGAAGTTTTTGCTGCTGCTTTCCTGCGGTCAATATGGTAGAATATCAAAGTTTGGTGAACGCGTGCTGAAGCAAAAATTTGGTTTTTGATCGAAAGCTTCCAGTTTTTGTCGATTTCGCCAACTGAGGGCTGGAGTGAAACTGTTCAAGCTAGAGTGCTTCGAAGCATTTGATACAATAGTAAGTGAACTAAGAAACCATTTCATCTCACTTTAAATTACGGCTGGAAACGTCTTAAATGAGACCTCTGTACCTCATTCTGAGAAATATGCAGCAGATTTTGGTGCCAAAAGCATCAGAAGTATCGATACAACCGAACTGGTTGATGAAATAGCGACTTTTAAATTGCCATAGAAAGAGCCGATGAAGTTGTGATGAAGAGCTCCTATTTTGAATAGAGATCTTCTTTTTTTTTAACTACTCAGTGTCGAGTACAACTGAAACCGAATTTCGAGTTCAGTTACCTTGCCAATTTAATAACACACAGCTGCTGAATTTGACTTCGACGACATTATCGATGAGCTTGCGTGGCTAAAAGGCAATGAAAAGCAAAATTACTTTAAATATTCAGTTCTTGGCAAGAAATATGTTCCTAGCACTTAATGACAGTCCTGTTCCTTTTATTTTGGATTAATAATTTACGCACATTAATAATTTATGAGGAGGAAATAGAATATGTTCTATATATGTATACATCGTATTAAAATCATTGTACCCCATGTTTACTGGAGAAATTTTTCTTTTTTTAATCCATATTACCACTTCTGATAAAATTGAAAACGAGTAGCTTGTAGTAGAAGAGACCCACTGTCCGACGTATCACAACGATTTACTCTTATAACTTTCAACTCGATCATTTCCTGACCAAGGTCCGTTACCACAAATTGATATGTTTACCCTTCTCAATCACCCCTGAAAGTTCGTAACATCATCACGAAATCACTCTGTAGGCCTGTATCCACTCGAAAGAATTTATTATGGGTTATCCATTGAGAGACGTGTGTATACTAATTATGATTCGCCTTACACGACTAGATAAATACACAAGTACATCGAATTAAAAATCGCGCGACTGACAAACGGCACGCCTATTAGTATACCATTGCGTGTTTATGCATCCTGCTATAAAAAGTTTACGAGGTAAAAATTGTTCTCCAACGATTCTGTTCGCGTGTGTAGTTTCACGACGTTCCGGGGTGTGTGCCGACATGTCTCTGCAGACGCAGCTCTCATATCAAGGCAAACTTTAATCTCTCCACGCATTTTTCCCACGTTATTTTAGGTATCAGTATTCGGCGGAGGGCTGTCTCTTTCACTTTCCATGACTGGACTGCAGCGAGGAATTTGGGAGAGCGGCAGCGTGTTCGCACTGCGTTCCAGCTCTGGGGGCGTTTCCAGGTTACAAGGAGACGCGGGCCGTATTTCTCACGCGCGCGTGCACCGTGTCTGCAAGCAGACGTAACGCACCACAATGGGCCGCCTGCAGGGAATTTCAAGTGGCCGGCTATGCGATACGGACCACCCGTGCCTGCCGCATGCGTAAGCAAGCACTGGCGCGCCACAGATCCACGAGATGGACCAGGCGCACTCTGGGCCCACCCCTGATCAGTGCGGCCTCTTGGCCCCCACATGACACTCCGCAACGTGATGCAGTGAGCATGCTGCCGTCAGAAAGGTGATGCGTGGAGGAGGGAAATGTCACCAAAAGTCAAAACAGTTTGGCCACTGTCCACCGCGACATCGAATGGCGCCTGGTGGCATTGTGTGGACGTGACACGGCAAGAGATGCATGTAGGGTGTGACGGGTGCAAGTGCAGATATCTCTACTGATGACTGACGACGATGTACTGAACAACGTTACATCAGTATGTACGTGATTTGCAGACTAATAATGTAGCCACTTCAAGTTGTATGTTTTTAGGTTGGGTAGTATCGCCAAGTACATGTGACACGAGCAAGCTTATACTCTCCGGGGCAGCAGAGCACGTGTTGAACTGTGGACTTACGTAAGCAAAACAGTTAGTCTATACCGACAGGCCTCTTCACCTCGCAGACTACGTACAATCACGCAGAAAACATCAGGTCATAAAGTTTGTGACGTGTTTGTGGGAAGACTGTTCTACCTAGAGAAACACCAAACAACATTCTGATGTGTACATATAAGCTAAAACAACAAAATGGTTCAAATGGCTCTGAGCACTATGGGACTTAACTTCTGAGGTCATCAGTCCTCTAGAACTTAGAACTACTTAAACCTAACTAACCTAAGGATATCACACACATCCATGCTCGAGGCAGGATTCGAAGCTGCGACAGTAGCGGTCGCGCGGTTCCAGACTGTAGCGCCTAGAACCTCTCAGCCACTTCGGCCGGCAAGCTACCACACATAAAGGTATCTGCCCTTATACTGGTTACAACATGTGTAAGCGGAGTAGAGACGAATGGGATTCATTTTAGTGGAGATAATGTCGGAGACTGAGGAAACACGCCGACATAAGTGGCTTTGACAAATGGCCGATTGCCGCAGTCCGTCGTCTGGGAGGAGCACCTCAGAAACAGCGAAGCTGGCAGGGTGTCCTCGAGTTGCTACCCGTGAGTATCAATGGACAGTGGTCGAAGGACTTGAAGCCACGTGTAGGAGACAAGGTGTTGGACGTCCACGCCTCATGACGGAACGTGAAGGTCAGAAGCTTACCTGTTCTGTAAAGTAGGATACGCGGTGATCTGTGTCACATATTACAAGTAAACCAACACGCTATTAAGCTCGTGGTTGTAATGTTTTCATTCAATATTGTATGTAAGATTTAGTGCACGTCTGTCTTCCTTTAACTCTCGCCCTCCATACGTGTGTGTGTTAGACAGAGCGTATAAAACGTGAAAAAAATAACAATTATAAACTAATGTCATCCACTATGCAACAACATATAATCCAATTCACGTTTTCCAGAATAAAAGAATCCCACAGACAATGGTGAATTTTCACGGAAACTGTCATCAGGTGGTGGTTTAGTGACTAGCGGTGCTGCCTCTGGATCATGGGGTCCCGGCTTCGATTCCCGACTGGGTCGGGGAATGGGTGTTTGTTTTGTCCTCATCATCTCATCACCATTTAGGAAGTTTCGAGACTGGAAATAGAAAGATTTGGAACTTATACGGGCGCTGATGACCACGATGTTGAGCACCCCACAAACCAACATCATCATCATCGTCTTATTCACATAAACTGCACAGTCCAGTCACATCAATGTGACCACCGTTTATATGGTGCAATGACCACACAAACACGACAGGTTCCAGCACTAACAATGCAGGACACATAACTCAGGTTGGAGGACGTGGAAAACAGTAAACTTGTTGTCGTAAAGCCGAAACGGAGCGATTTACCTTACGTCCGAAAGAGCATGATCATTTGCTTTCAAGCCAAGGGTAGAAGAGAGAGCGTTATGGTCTGGGGAATGTTTTCGTCGCATTCCCTGGGTGATCTCGTCGTTCCGGGAGGTGTAATGATCAACATAAGTATGCATCTGTCCTTCGGGACCATCTCCACCCCTACATGCAGTTTGGTTTTCCTCGTCACGCTGGCACCTACCAGGATGACAGTGCAACGTCTCACAGAGCTAACGGTATATGTGCGTGATTCTAAGAGCTCAAGGATGAGTTTACCGTAGTCCCCGCGCCACCAAACGTCTCGGGTATAAACCCAATCGAGACTTTGTGGGACTACCTTGATTGGGCTGTTCACGCTATGGACCCTCAACCGAGAAACGTAGCACAGCCGTCCACGTGACTGGAGTCGTCATGGCTCCACATCCTTGTTGATACCTTTCAGTACCTCAGTGACACTCTTCCAGCAAGTCTCGCAGGTGTCCGGGCTGGAAAAAGTACTGATTCATGTTTTCACACTAATGTGCCGTTTCAGGAGAGGAAACAAATTTTTTACACCAAGGCAGGACGACGAAACCGATATTGCGTGTTTGCAGAACATGGATCAATCAGCTTAATCATAAACTGATAGATGCCATCAGTGTTAGGAGACATGCGAAAAACTTCAAGATGGCATCACCAGCATCAAACGAGCAGTCCCCTCGATATGCCTACACGACATGCAATCATCATACTGTTTTGATTCGCCGTGCGAAAAGCAATCAAGGACAGTGAGAGCTGCTGAAACACTTTTTGACCAGCGTCTTCTGGCATGCAGAGTGTTGAATGCTTTTCTTCAGGCTAGGTAGGGCCAAAGCGCTTTCCTTGGCAACAAGATTCTTTAGAAGCTTCATCTTAAATTGCATGATACGCACCGTCGCAAGAATAAGTTCCTGCAGTCCTATAATGGTAGTGAAACTGTAGGGAAAATTATAATTTTGTGTATGAAGGTTTTCCGCACTCTCCCTATGGTCCCCACTTATGACTTGTCGCCCTCAAACTACCATATTTTGTGGAAGAATATCTGTGAGGCTAACAATACGTGAAGTCAGAGAACATGCAGAAAGCGGGTGCTGTATCGAACTTCTAACGCAACTGGGTTTTCGTACGTGTATCATGGTGGGAATTTTGTACGAAGGAAGAGGGACTTTATTAAAAGTATCAGTAAATTACATAGATTAAATATGGAGAGAAACCACAACAGTATAAATGTGTAGCGAACACAAGACCTGCAGAGGATCGATGCTTGGAGCAGGGTTTGTCAGTTGACCTCAACATAAACAAATGTAATATCTGCGTGTATAAATAAACGGAAAGACCTGTTACTAACATCCGGCAATGATCCTAATTATCCAACATATTACTATCTTAATAAACTATTGCCTGCAAGCCACTGGAAGCGAACACAGCTGGGAGGTTGCATAAGGAGTGATTTCAAGTGGAACGATCACAAGAAACTAATCGTAGGTAAGACAGGGGCCAGAATGAGATGCATTGTAAGAATCCTCAGAGGATGTAATTCACTCAGGAAGGACATAACGTATAAAACCCTCGTTCGTTCAATACTTGAATATTGCTTGTCAGTCTGCGACCTTTACGAGACTGGATCGACTGATGAACACGGAATATCCAAAGAGGAACAACAACTTTCGTCATAGCTTCGTTTACTAATTGCTAAAACATAAGAATGGTACTCATTCAAGTCTAGTGGCAGACGCTACAAAAGAGGCGTTGAACATCACGTTGTCGATTATTGTCAAGATTCCAAGATCATAAGTTGCTAGAGTCAATTAAGTATTGCTTTGTCTTACGTATATCTCGCGAAATTACAAAGAAGATAAAATGAGAGACATTCGAGTTTACATGGAGACTTAACAGATATTGTTTCTCCATCGCACCCTTCACGACTGAAAAAAGAAAAGAATGAGGGTTGGTGGGGGGTAATGTGACATCGGTAAAACAAGTACCCTCCGCCCCACACCACAACATGTTTTATCTATATAGAAGTAGATCTACACGGTTTATTTAAAAAGATTAATTTTAAAGTTCGTAAGTATGGGTAGGTCATAACCTATTGTTTGTCCACCATACGGAGAAATATAATTGTTTCTGTCATTGTTACTTGCAGCTACCTTTGACTCACACTGTAACTGTGCAAGGCTTAACAAGTACTTATTCCTCAATTTGTCAGTTGCAAACGACCTCAGGTATATATCTGAAGTGGCATTGTTGCTTTCCGGTCCTAAGCATTTAAATAGTTGTTCTGGTATGAGGGAGACTAGCTAGTTATTTGATTATACTGAATGACAAATACCGTACTTTTTCCGAACACGTAGTCCAGCAACACATCTTATGCTGCTTGACAGTTGCCGAGGAAATACATTGTTGCACAGGAATAATAACAGGCGGTGATGGACGAAATGAAACACAGTACATACGTATTAGAGGTGGAGTGGTATATTTACAACGAAAAACTGTACGGAATCCGTCAAATTAGAAAGCACGGTAACGGACGCAAATAACTTTCATGTTTGACACAGGTCAGACCGCAACTTAAAGGTCGATATCGGACTCTCAGTAAAGAATATGTCCTCCTCGGGAACTAATGCAAATTTTGCACCTGTTATTGATGCTGGCTATCAAACTGTTGAGGATTTCTTGGGGGATGTTTTCCGATTCCTCTCTCAACTCTCAAGCCGGTTTTCTGCCCTTGCACGTTTTAGGGCGGAGTGAAAAGGGGGGGGGGGGGGTCGGGGGTTGAGTAACATGTCTGCCAAGAGCATTCCAGGTATGTGCTTTAGCGCTTAGGTCCGGAGAGTACGCAGACCATTCTATACGTTTAATATCTTCACTTTTCAGTGCGTCCGAAGCCTCAGCGGTCCTGTGTGGGCGACCAGTAGCCCATAAACAGGTCCGCGCTCCTAAGCAGACGGGCATGATCTCCCTGTAATGCCGCTGTGCTATAATGGTAATTGGAGAGAAGATATGCAGCTGTGTTCAAATGGTTCAAATGGTTCTAAGCACTATGGGACTTTACATCTGAGGTCATCAGTCCCCTAGACTTAGAACTACTTAAACCTAACTAACCTAAGGTCATCACACACATCCATGTTCGAGGCAGGATTCGAACCTGTGACCGTAGCAGCAGCGCGGTTCCGGACTGAAGCGCCTAGAACCGTTCGGCCGCAACGGCTGGTCAGCTGTGTTCGGCCATTGTGCATAATAGCTGCCCACACTATAACGACTAAGACATACCGATGACGTTCATAAACGTTCTGTGGGATGTATCATGTTCCCCTCTCTCCCCACACAAACTGGTGGCCAGTATCTTGTCACAGTGGAGCGGGATTCTTCGGAAAACATCACTTGTAACACCCCACCCGTCACTTATCTGGTTCTGGCGTGTGTTCACCCCAGGTAATTGACTAACAGATCAACAGAGAGTGCCAAACTGCCGCAATGTCGGATAACGCAAAGAAAGTAATAAGGCCCTGTGACTCCTGATTGAACTGCGGTGGCAGTGTTGACATTAATTTATTCAGAATTGATCCCTTTTAATAAAAAAGGGGTGCACATTGATGTTATATTCAGCTATTGAACACCAGAAGCAAATGTCGAACATAAAATTAATTAAGAAAGTGAGTTGGGATTTCAACTACTTGATTGAAAACAGATGCAGTCGATTAGCACAGATTTATTTTAACTCACGACCTTCAATCATCACATTACATGACTCTCCTAACAGGCAGTGGTAATAAATTGCGTTTGCGTGGAGTAAAGCGCGATAAATCAAAAGTAATTCCTATCGACTGACCCAGGTGTAATGCGAGGTGCAAGAAGAATTCTACAATACACGGCCCATGAAAACCTCGTGGAAACTTTGCCGACGTGATCCAACAAATTAATCAGTGGCCGGAGCGGGCGCAATATCACCGAATACAGCGTGGCGGAGCGGCGTCGTTATGCAGACGTCGGCCGACCTCGTGATGCTGCAAGGCTGTGCTCGTCTATTCACTCCTAGCTATCTTGCTCAGTATATACCTGAACCAAAACTTCCTATCTCCAAGCTCAATCGTTCTACTTGCTAGGTCCTAAACTGCAGAGATGCTCACTCTTTCCCAGGCAAGCTGAGTAAAGAACGCCACGTCCACACTCTAGGCAAGCTGGGAACGGAAGACCTCTATGGAGACTTCTCACAGTCCGCTCTTCACCTCGGTTTCCCCTCCAGAAAAATCACTTCCGCCAATTGCAGCGTAAGTCGCGTTAATTATGCGTCGCTTCCCAGCGTCGACCAATGCCTGCTCTGGGAAGTGAAAAAATTCCCACAAAATTTCCCTTCCTCTCAACTCCTGCAATTTAGCTCCTCCCATGCCACCCATCAAGGTTAGCGTCTGCACAAACACCAATTTTTCCGGAATTCTGACTCCCAGGAGTGTACTTCAAATTCCTTGGTCCTACATTCCCATCGGAGGCTGGCGTATTTCATTGTGGCCCTCTTCACCTGATTTACTTCAGACTCTGTGGACCGTGAATTCAGCGTGAAGCTGCTGTAGTCACAAACACGCATATTTTGACCTCTGTTGACCGCTCCACCGCAGCTTTGCACGGCTTTCTCGCATGTTTAACTGAAAACGGGATGACGGACATTTATCAACAGGCGTACAAGTTCCCGGTACACCAGCATGGGGTCAACCACCCACTCACTGTCACTCATCTTAAGGCAGCTGGAGGCTGTGCCCCCGTTAACGCTTTCTCTGAGCTTGAGCCACCCTAAGCTGCCTATTGTCGCTTCCCTTCGCCGCTCCCAGCTGGCCTCAGTCAACTCTTGAACACTTCCCTGGAATAAACTAGCCTCCAGTAAATTGGCGCGTTTCCACAAAGTTTTCATGTCGTGTGAATTACTTTAAAACCATCACCCGACATTAATTATCCCAATACGTCCATACTATACCCCCTATCAGATGCATTGTGCCTTGTCAGTCATTTTTGTTCAGCCCTACTGTTCGCTGAATGTGAGTTAGATTACCTTTAATGAATTCATGTAAGGAGCATAGTTCTTGCCATCTTACACACTCTGGATCACTGGTGTTGACCCCAACGAACATATCTCCTACACCAAATGACTCTTTCTCGATGCTGGAGTGGTTGAAGTGGGATGCGTTTAACAGGCTTCTGAGTATACATAACAGCCAGATTCACCGGCCGTGAAATGGATCTCGCAGAGACATGTGTACTGGCAGCGGCTGCAAGATCTGCAGCGATCTGCCTAGGAGTGAGATGTCTGTTCCTTTCCACCACTAGTGCTATGTGTCGATCCTCTATCTTCTTGTGGTGTAGTGGTCCGGAATTCTTTTGCATAGTTTTTCCAACTTCAGCGGCCTTTTTTAATCGCGAGATGGCAGTTTTGTAGACATCCGTTATTGTGGCCATAGTGGTGACACTTTGAGCGTCTTCGAGCCGTGCAACTGCTCGTCGTAAGCTCTCAAATGACTTCTTTTTTTTTGACATGTTGCCATACCACACGGAATGTACCATTAATGGCTCCAAAACACTCTTCGTCAGACTAAGCACTGCATGACCTGTCGAATGCATATAGTGTGTTCGTGCACAAGCTTCGCTGCAGTTAATGTGTCCCACCCTCTACATTTCCTTTACCATCACTGATGGGGTGTCTCGCAGCAATGGTTGGTTGTTCCGTAGCAGTTGGCAACTGTTTCTTAGCAAGTGTCAATTTTTACTTAGCAGGTCTCAAGCAGTGTGTAATTCACAGTCGAAACTAAAAATAATAGTCAGGCACCATTTCTGTAGTTCGGAGTCTGCACAGGCTACGAACCACTTTCATAGAAATTGGCTTCAATGGCAAAAGCACCGGAAAAGCTATTGCAACTGGAACAACGTCATAAAGCAACAAAGAGAGAAATAATGGCAAATATGCGATATGCAGCGAATTTGTAAGTTGACGGTCTGCACTGGCTAAATGGAAGGCCTCACACCACATATACAGCAAGATAAAGCGCTGCAGGCTGCTCGGTCAGCACAACATACTGGCGAAGGTGAAATATTTAAGCATGTGCGGCAAGTATATACAACTTACGGACGTTTCTAGCCAGTCACTTACTTGCCGCCAGAAGAAATCAGTATCCTCATGGAGACAGTAAAAGATGCGGCTAATATGAAGTGCCAGGATGCACTCTAGGTGTGGTCGTCTATGTTGTCAGGGCATGCCCAATTAACAAGGCAAGTCACTTCGCTCGCCGTGGCCGAAATATCACTAAAATCAATAGGGACAAATATTGCAAGTCTCCGGTGCTACTAAGAAATGCGTAAAAAATCCTATGTCGTAGTCCCAGTTTCACCTATGAAGGCTATCTGATAAAAAATATCCGGACATTAAGGAGCATGTCCGCCCTTCGCCTTTATGGCTACTTGAATTCTGCTAGGGATACTTTCAGAGAGATGTCTGAGTATCTGTGGAGGAATGGCGGGCTATTGTTCTCAAGAACCGAAACCAGACAAGGTAGTGAGTTTGGACGTTGGGGTTTGGGGCAAAGTCGATTTAGAACTCATCCCAGAAGCGTTCCAGTGGATTCAGGTTGCTACGCTTGGCATGCCTGTCCATTTAAGGAGTGTTTCTGTCCAGGAACGATTGGCCCACAGATGGTGACAGAGAGCATTATCATATTCAAAGGAACAGTCATCGTCTCCGAAATGTTCCTCTTGTCAACGCAATACACAGTGCTTAATATGCGTTCATATCTTTTCTCATTTCCCGTTTTTAAGCCGAATAAAAAGACCACACCCTAACTAGAAAAGCCAGGAGATACTGTAACATCACCTCCTCTTCACTGTTGGCACATGTGATGGTAGATAAAGTTCTCCAGGCATTTGCCAGATCCAGATCCTTCCATCGGATTGCCACAGGGTATAGCGTGATTCACCATTCCAGATCACTCTTTACAAATAGCTCTTTACACCATCTCATTCGCTGCTTAGCATTGACTCCAGAAATAGATGGCTTATGGGTACCTACTCCACCATTCCATTTAACGTACTAAGCACAGTAGTTATGCTAGCTTGTCTCACGACAGCACTTTCGAACTCACGAGTCATTCCTTCCTCTGATTTCATTCCAGTTTTCCAACCATACTCCGCAAAGCTCTACAGCTTCTGCCTTTCAGTACATGAGGTCTGTGTGGTCTTGGTGGTTGTTCCTTCACATTTCCACTTCACAGTCACACCATTAACAGTTGACTTAGGTAGCCTTAGGCGGATTTAGATGTCCCTGATCGATATGCTACTCAGTTGACATCCAGTGAGTAGTCCACATTCAAAGATGCTAAGCTCCCTTGACAGACCTACTGTCTCTGCCGACAACACAATACTCCCCATCACTTTTATACTGTCGGTTCCGCCTCATGTGACATCTAGCGGTCATTCCAGCATTGCGTATGGCTACCTGGATGCTTTTATCAGTTAGTGTACATCTCCAACGACCAATAAAAATAAAAATCAACACTTGCAGAAATATCGTCGCTCTCCTGAGAATTACAGTGTCGTCCTGTTAACAATAGACGGTACACTCACAGCCGAGTTATCTGTCGACTTCCTTTAGTCTGCCAGTGATGGATATCAGTGTGCATTGTACTTGTGTAAATTACGCAAGGACTGTTTCGATCGGTCGAATGCGAAACATGGAAAACGGGGAAAGCAAATGAAAACACAGAACTCTTCTGAAATGTGGTCATACAGGAGATTAGATGAACTGATAAACAACAAGGGAACAAAGACATCTTACAAGGAGTCAGCGAGAGGTAATGTCTAATACAGAACACCTTTAACGGAGAGTCGGAATGGTTGGACACACACTAAGTCAGGAGCGCTTATACTGAGAAATAACCTCAGGGGCAGGCTTAGATGTGAGTACATAACGCAGATCGTCGATGGCGTGGTATGGAGCAGTCATGCTGAAACCAAGAAAGTAACAGGCAGGCGATAGGAAAAGGGACCTACATCAACCAACTCCATTGTGGATGACCCAACACGCAAATGTTGATTTAAAAAGGTTTGCTCTCCAATTCTACAACTGAGACAGCCGAAATGGTAGATAAATTACCCAGTAATAATTACAGGTGACAGGTCCATTCTGTACATCATATGAAGAACGGAGACCATACACATGGATATTTTGGAACTAAACGACAATATCTTTCGACGGCTTTGATACTTTACTTGCAATTGTTTAACCTCATATTACGTTTGAGAATGTCTTCCGTGACTGTAGTTCTGGTACTCCATCGCTTTCAGTTCCCTTAATGAAGGTACAAACATCAAATACAACACAATGTCCAAGAAAGCTACGTTTTACAGATTTCAAATTTCAGAATTATTCGACTGCGTAAGTCCGTTACTATCCTCTTGCATTGTTTCTACAAAGCGTTATTCAGTCGGCAGACTGAAATCAAGACATGCGGAGCCAGATATGCAGAATCATTGCATGCGTTATTATCTTTGATGGTAACTATAAACCGATAATTTTGTCCACTGTGGATGGTAGACTGACACTATGATTTAAATTGGCGTTTATAGTGGGTGTAACATGCAACTGGTAGTGACTGGTTTCAAATTGTGACCACACAAAGAGCCAATGATAATACTATGTCTTGCTACACATTTAAGAATTGGCCGATTTTTCGATAACAGATGTGCGTCTGTACACAAAATAAATAAATAAATAAATATTCTGTGAGATGCCAACTGAAAAATCGCTCATGCGCGACCAGCCTAAATTTGACATAACAAGACATCTCTGTAACCCACACAGTATGTTTATAAGGAGATGTTAAACTGTTTCACGTAATGTGTCCAAGACTGCTGTACTTCTATGTATTACTGTTGTATTTAATTCAGCTGCTATGACTTGAAAATGTGTGTATAGATCCGACAGTAGTTGTCAGCTTCGTTTATATTGCGGCTATGAGAGAAAATAAATTAAAAATGAGATACTTATGTGGCAGTAGGACCACTGTTACACACCCCGCTGTAAATGTACCACGAAAGTAATCATGGCATGGATACTGTGTGTAACAACAGTCGAAATATAATTTTTATAATGATATCGTCAAACACCCAACACAGTTGTACTGATACTTTCATATATTGTTTACAGGTATGAAGAATCAAGAAAAATAATAGAATAAATCTGTCGGAACTGAATGTAGGACTGGATTTCACTAAAAAATGTCGTGGCGTTTTAAAGAATGAAGTTTAGTAAATGGGGCAGTTATATCAGAGAAACATGGAAGTTCCGTAATAAGCCATGTGATTTTGAAGCAGGTACGTAGTACCAAGCTGGTTACTGTTCAGTACTGAATTGTAAGATAATCCGACCACTTCTGAACTTTGCGCAATTTACTACAAGAAATTTAATTTTGAATAAAACTTTTCAGTTTCGGAATAATTTCCTACACCACCACATTCACCGAGGACGTCTAAGACTCGCTTCATTTTGTAAATACGTATTTGAAACGTATGTTTTAGAAAATGCCGTCAGCATACTCATTGAGACAATTAATTTCCAATTTGTAGCTGTCACCTCGTAATATTTCTGGTATTTTCCGATCTGAATCAGCCTTTCTTCCGTCCACGTGTTCGAGTGCAGCCACTACAGGAAACGGATCTGAGGGAGAGGGCGGCCCGCAAGCGCGAGCCGTTGGTAGCTGCTGTGTGTTGGCACCCCTGCGCAGGCGGTCGGCTGACAAATGAGCCGCCCTAATGAGGCACCAACAGCGGCCAAGGCAGCGTACAGCCGCGTGCAGCGGTCGTGCAGCAGCGCCCCCAGACACAGGAGCGTGGGTGTGACTCCCGTGGTCCAGTCCCCTCCTACTCTCTCCTCCACCCTCCCCCAGAACACCAGGTGCGAAATTCGGTGTACATGACATTTCGTCAAGGGAATACTTCGGAAAGATGAGGGTATTAGTTTATTTCGTCTTTTAGCTAGGTTGCCAGGTGTCCGGTTTTAGCCGGGCAAGTCTGGTTTTTTACGGTCGTGTCAGGCCAAATACATACATGTCCAGCCTGTGCGGCTCTTATTTGGCTTTTTAGTGTTAGTTAGATAGTTAACTGACTCGCAAACCATACAGTTTGTTCATGGAAATAGACGATCGTAGAGTTCCTATGTTAGCTCTATTAAAATGCACATTTTTTCCTTGACGATACGCTAGTCGCGTCTGTGACATACACAAATAAAAACTTCAGTGTCTGTGAACGTGTAATAAGACAAAATGAAAGATACGAGTCCACTCAGTAAGGTCATCAGCTCACTGAATTCCACCAAATCGACTAAACTCACTCCTGACACCTAATCGAACAAACTCACGACTGACAGAGAGTATATTTACGTAACATCAACTATTGCAGAAATTATTTCTATTAATTTCGTACGAAAGTCCCACAACTTGTTAGAAAACGCGAAGGCTCTATATATATGCCTCGTATTGTATTTTAATTCTTCTAAAAGCTTCACTAGCTGAAATGTTATTAAGTGACACTTCATTACCGAAATGATACTTAATCATAGGAGATCTTAACAACAACGACCCGTTTTCAGAAATCTTCAATGGGTCGTTGCCTTAAAACGGCTTATTCTCATAACAGGCGAGTTATAATGCGAATGTAACTAAATACGAAAATTCTTTAACCACCAATATGATCATTCCCGTCATTTTATAACAACAAATCGTACCAAGAACGATACGTTCACGACAAATTCAATGTGATGGTGCTTAAAAATAGCATATATTCATAGGGTGCAGTACATAACCTAAAACCCACCAAATATGGGCTTCTAATCAACATAACAAATACAAAATGGTTTCTTGCTATCTGCTTGTGACGTACGGGGAGTTTTTTTGCGTCGTATCGGTTCTACTTTACGTCGCACGTTACCAAAATACAGCGTAACTTATTCTGTTTTTCACATGATGAAATGGCTCCTCAGCGTGAAATAGTGGGAAGTGACGCCACAAAACTCGTAGAGTCCCATTATTAATTGGAAACAAGAGACCCGATAAGTGGAAAGAGTACATCAGATGACTACGATTGGGGAAGAACTGTCTGATGGCGTGACTGCGCAAGAAGTGGAAGTCGATATGGAAGACATATGGGCTCCAGTACTACAGAGTATAACAGAAGTTTATAAGCCTTGTGATCTAATAAGGCAGAAGGGTTAGATAACTTTCCTTCGAATTTTATGTTATATCATTTGCGGAGGAGGCAACCAAAGGACTTTTCAGGTTGGTGTGTAGAGTCTATGAGTCTGCAGTCATACCACCAGGGTTTCAGAAAAACGTCATCCACACAAAACGAAAGACAGCAAAAGCAAATAAGTGCGAGAACCATCGCACCATCAGCATATAACGGCTCATGCATCTAGGTTGCTGAAAAGAATAATATACGCAAGAATGGAAAAGAAAATTGAGACCTTATTACACTCCTGGAAATGGAAAGAAGAACACATTGACACCGGTGTGTCAGACCCACCATACTTGCTCCGGACACTGCGAGAGGGCTGTACAAGCAATGATCACACGCACGGCACAGCGGACACACCAGGAACCGCGGTGTTGGCCGTCGAATGGCGCTAGCTGCGCAGCATTTGTGCACCGCCGCCGTCAGTGTCAGCCAGTTTGCCGTGGCATACGGAGCTCCATCGCAGTCTTTAACACTGGTAGCATGCCGCGACAGTGTGGGCGTGAACCGTATGTGCAGTTGACGGACTTTGAGCGAGGGCGTATAGTGGGCATGCGGGAGGCCGGGTGGACGTACCGCCGAATTGCTCAACACGTGGGGCGTGAGGTCTCCACAGTACATCGATGTTGTCGCCAGTGGTCGGCGGAAGGTGCACGTGCCCGTCGACCTGGGACCGGACCGCAGCGACGCACGGATGCACGCCAAGACCGTAGGATCCTACGCAGTGCCGTAGGGGACCGCACCGCCACTTCCCAGCAAATTAGGGACACTGTTGCTCCTGGGGTATCGGCGAGGACCATTCGCAACCGTCTCCATGAAGCTGCGCTACGGTCCCGCACACCGTTAGGCCGTCTTCCGCTCACGCCCCAACATCGTGCAGCCCGCCTCCAGTGGTGTCGCGACAGGCGTGAATGGAGGGACGAATGGAGACGTGTCGTCTTCAGCGATGAGAGTCGCTTCTGCCTTGGTGCCAATGATGGTCGTATGCGTGTTTGGCGCCGTGCAGGTGAGCGCCACAATCAGGACTGCATACGACCAAGGAACACAGGGCCAACCCCGGCATCATGGTGTGGGGAGCGATCTCCTACACTGGCCGTACACCACTGGTGATCGTCGAGGGGACACTGAATAGTGCACGGTACATCCAAACCGTCATCGAACCCATCGTTCTACCATTCCTAGACCGGCAAGGGAACTTGCTGTTCCAACAGGACAATGCACGTCCGCATGTATCCCGTGCCACCCAACGTGCTCTAGAAGGTGTAAGTCAACTACCCTGGCCAGCAAGATCTCCGGATCTGTCCCCCATTGAGCATGTTTGGGACTGGATGAAGCGTCGTCTCACGCGGTCTGCACGTCCAGCACGAACGCTGGTCCAACTGAGGCGCCAGGTGGAAATGGCATGGCAAGCCGTTCCACAGGACTACATCCAGCATCTGTACGATCGTCTCCATGGGAGAATAGCAGCCTGCATTGCTGCGAAAGGTGGATATACACTGTACTAGTGCCGACATTGTGCATGCTCTGTTGCCTGTGTCTATGTGCCTGTGGTTCTGTCAGTGTGATCATGTGATGTATCTGACCCCAGGAATGTGTCAATAAAGTTTCCCCTTCCTGGGACAATGAATTCACGGTGTTCTTATTTCAATTTCCAGGAGTGTATATGACGATCAGTATGTCTCTCTGAAAGCTAAAGGTACAAGATATTAAGAGAAACGAAGTCTTTGAGATGTAGCTGTAGAAGGATGTTGGAAATTAGGCGGAGTGATAAGAAAAGGAATGACGAGGTTCTCCGCAGGTTCGGCGAAGTAAGGAACAAGTAGTAGGGACAAGATGACAGGACATATTGTGTTAAGACATTACGGAATAACTTCCATAGAACTAGAGGAACTTGCAGGGGATAAAAACTTGAAGGGAATACACAGACTGGAATGCATCCAACAAATAATTGAGAACTTTGGGTGCAAGTGATACTTTGAGATGAAGAACTTGGCACAAGATAGAATCTGTTCTCATTAAAAATTCCAAATGATGAATAAATTCATTGCATAGTTTGGGAGGGTGGGGTTCAAATGTTCATTGAGACATATATATGAATGAATATAAATTCTAAATCACTTCTAGCTAATTCTGGGGTTCTTTCGTAAGCAATCCACCGGCTGGATATCGTCCGTATCATTTTCACATCCGAACCGGCTAGTGTTCACCCAAAACGATGTTTACGTCAACTGGTTATCAAACCCAATTCTTCCTTAGATCCATAAAATCCTTGTCTGCTCTAGATTATCTCTATCTTTTGCTAATTGCCCGAGACAAGTACTGGGATGAATTTATTAATGCGGGTAAATTCACTGTCCTTCTCCATTCTTATCCAATACGAACTTATGCTTCATCTCCAATGATCTTGCTGTATGCAATGTAAAAGTCAGCATTTCTTCTTCCTAAATAAAATTTCTCTGTCTTAAGGCACACCAAGAATGATCCATTGAGGGAAATTGCGATTTTCTCAGGCCCATCGTTACCTTTTGCGCTGAAGGCTTAGCAGTAGTCATTGGACTCGCGATTCTTACAGAATTCATGGCGTATGAAAAATTAACGTGTATCAGCAGACCCGCGAGGTACATTCCCCATAGTTGCTATACACTGCTCAGCCAGAACATTATGAACATCTACCTAATAGCCGGTACATCCACCTTTGGCACGAATAACAGCAGTGACGCGTCGTAGCATGGAAGCAATGAGGCCTTGGTAGGTCGCTAGATGAAGTTGGCACTACTTCTGCACTCCCCCCCCCCCCCATCCCCATTAATTCCGGGGAAGGGGCGGAGTGAAAGACCATGAGCTCTGACGCCACTTTCAATCACATTCCAGATGTGTTCGATCAGGTTCAGACCTGCCAAGTTGGGTGGCCAGCACATCAATTGGAACTCACCTCTGTGTTGCTCGAACCATTCCGTCATACTCCTGGCCTAGTGACAAGGCATGTTATATTTTCGTAAAATGCCGCTGCCTTCTGGAAACCATGTCGTCTCATGAAGAGGTGCACGTGGTCTGCATTCAGTGTACGATACTCATTGGCCGTCATGGTGCCTTGCAGCAGCTCCACTGGACCCATGGGTGCTCACGTGAACGTTCCCCAAAGCATAATAGAGTCGCCGCCAGCTTGTCTCTGTCCCGCAGCACAGGTGTCAAAGTGCTGTTCCCCTGGAAGATGACGGATTCACACTCTCCCATCGGCGTGATGAAGAAGGTATCGGGATTCTTCAGACCATGCAACGCTCTGACACTGCGCCAACGTCCAGTGCCGATGGTCATGTGCCCACTTAAATCGTAGTTGTCAATGTCGCGGTATTAACATTGCCATATGCATGGGTCATCGGCTGCGGAGGTACATCGTTAGGAGTGTTCGCTGCACTATGTGTTCAGACTCCCTTGTACTACGACCAGCATCAAAGTCTGATGTTAGTTCCGTCACAGTTTTCCGCGTGTCCTGTTTCACCAGCCTGCACAGTCTACGATGTCTGACATCTGTAATGAGGGTGGCCGACGTGTGGACTTGGGTTGACCTTGGTTTCACCACGTGTTCAAGACACTCGCCGTAGCAATTCTCAAGTCGTGCAGTTTCCGAGATTCTCGTTCCGAGTCTCGGGGCATCACAATGTACCCTCGGTCTAACTCAGATACCACGCGCGGCTTTCCCATTCCACAGACGGACAGCACGCTCACTCATCCTACATGCACCGTGCACGTGTCTAACAGTCATTCCTCGCCAGGCGACGTTGCTATCACCTGGACGGGTTTGTATCGCTACTAGGTAGGCAGTCACAATATTCTGACGGATTAGTGTAGATCGTTTCTCTACGAGACAAAATTATCTGCAGCATATCAATACTGGTTGCTCACAGTCTTCTTTTTAAGCAGAGTACGTTGCTTATTCCTACCCATGAGGTTGCCTGGCCTTTCTGAACCATCACATGTACAAGCAGGTTGGAAGAGGAACTTATTTTTATGGGCTCTTTGACTGAAGTGACATCTACCTTTAAGTAGTTAGGATGACCAAATGTTTAGTACGACTGCCGGCACCCTAACTTTACAAGTAATCAGTTCCAAGGTATAACCTTCATAAAAACTGGACTAAAATTGTGCTTTCGATGGAAGACAGTCGTGAACAATCACGCCTCTGGAGTAGTTCACGAATATCATGGTTTTCTGCGCAGTTCGAAATCTCTACAACACACCAAGATTCACGGAAGCTTTCACGCATTTTGACCGAATTGCACCTGCTGTTGCGTCAAGACTGATTGAACATTAATGTATCCTATATAAAGAAATTTCTACATTTCGCACCATCCTGAAAGCTGCTATTATGAACATTGATGTCACAAGATATTAGGGGGGGAATTGTTTACTCTTCTGTCTGGCGAGCTTAAGCGCCCTACAACATGCAACGGCACTGCGATCAGTCCTCTGTTAGCGGATATAATCGGCAGTTAATCGATGTTGTGTGTTCATTTAGTGAAGTGCTTGTTCAACGAACGACGTCATGTTAATCAACGGAAAACAGTTATGGGGCTTGCAATAGACTTAAACGACCGTTGTTCTGCTGTGCATTTCCGCGAGGCTAGCAAAGCGTAGTTGGTAAACGAAGACAGGAAGAGGAAATGATGCCTGCTGTAAACAAAATGTTCGAATTCCTCAATCTGCAGCAAGATTATAGTGATAATAGTGAAAGTAAGAGAAATATTAGGATACCTGGAGTAGTGCATCTGGAAAAGTTGTAGTCATAAACATAGCAACGAGGTAATGGTGTATTATGGAATACGTTCTTGCTGGATGTATGTCTGACCTAAGCACTTGATTGTTTCTAGAATATCTTTCCTAGCGCTCATAATAACAACACGTTTGGAAATAGCACGAGATATGCGCTTAGTGCCATGTCTTTTAATGCTCGATCAATGGTGAAGTGCGAAAATACCTCATAGGTCCAATATACCATTTTAAACATGGCAGTTCTTTGGCTTGTTGATTGTCAGAATAACATGAAAAAGAACGTATTGTCAGTTAGAAATATGGGATGGTCGATAAAATTACAAAACCGCCAAAGTTGGACAGAAGTTTGTTTTTATTTAAATGGTGCCCAGTTTCGGATATTCGTAGTCCGTTATCAGACCATCCTGCAGGACTCGATTGCTGATTTTTTCGTACGGAGGGCACAGATAGTTATGTTGGGTGTAGAACCATCGACAGATGTAGAAGTAACTTCAGCTGCGTCACAAGGAAGTGCCGTTCGTGGTTTATATTAATAACCTTGCGGAGAATATTGATAGTAACCTTAGACGTTCGCAGATGATCAGTCATCTTACAAAAAAGTACTATCTGAAAGAAACTTCAGAGATATTCAGGCAGAACGTCAAAAGATTTCAAAGAGGTGCAAAGATGGCAGTTGCTTTAAATGTTTCGAAGTGTAAATCGGTGCACTTAAAAAAAGTAAATAACTAAAAATAAAAAATAAAATAAAAATAAAAAGCCGTAATATCCTACGACTACAATATCAAAAATGGTTCAAATGGCTCTGAGCACTATGGGACTCAACTGCTGAGGTCATTAGTCCCCTAGAACTTAGAACTAGTTAAACCTAACTAACCTAAGGACATCACAAACATCCATGCCCGAGGCAGGATTCGAACCTGCGACCGTAATGGTCTTGCGGTTCCAGACTGCAGCGCCTTTAACCACACGGCCACTTCCGCCGGCGACTACAATATCAATGAGTCACAGTTGGAATCGGTCGACTTATACAGTCACTTCACGGTGGTTTGCAGAGTATAGACGTAGACATGTATAGTACAAGTAGGTAGTGAGCGTTTGACGTACAGTCGACATTAGAGACGGAGCACAATTTTGGGCTGGCGAAGGATAGTGAAGGAATTTGGGCGTACTCTTTCACACGTAAAGATGCCACAATTTGCTTTAAGTGACTTACGGGAATCGCGGAATACATCAATCTGTTTGCATGGAAAGGTAACATTGTACCTTACCACTGCGCCCAGTAAAAACACAGTGTAATAATAATAATGGTTCCTCTCCTCTTCCACCATCATTTCCTCTCTCCTCCTCCTTCCAAGAAGGCATGCCACTCTGGTGATCGTGCTTACACATTACACTTGTATGAAATGTACTAGTAATGCAGTGGTGACCTATTATTGCCTCTACTGTGCTCCTTTACGGAAAAGCACATTTAATTGTCTGATACAATACGAGTATTTGCTACAACTGGATCACACTCTTTGTTGAACGTTTGTTGATTAATCTGGAAATTTGGTTTGTGTGTCAAAGAACACAACGCCAGTGGAATTAGCCGAGTTAGCGAAGTTATCTCTTTACTGAAAGAGCGTTAAGATTATATTTACAATAGTGTTGAAGTCGTTTTAAGGGCACTGTGTACTTCTAAATGGTGGAACTTATATCGCAGTTTTCTTAAATTATGTAGCCTTTGCTTTCTAAATTCATATATACTTCACTTCGTTTAGAACTAAAAACGGCTGCTATATATAAAATCTTTGAAATAGGATCGTGTAAGCTACCCTTCATTTCAGTTATAGAAAACCATAAGTATTTGGTAAACAAATGGACAATTTTTGCCTCTGAGGACTGAAATATATGGTAGGCCGTATGTCGGTAGTACTGCTGCTTTCCATCATCTGTAAATCATCAGCTCTGATCCTCTTTATTTTGGCCCTGTTGAAGTGTTTTGTTTGTGTTTTACGGAAAGTTTGTATGTAAGTACTACAGATTTTTATGGCTGCAGAAATTCTTTAATGTGTAATACATACTAACTATTCCACACATCAAGAAATCCGTTAAAAGAAAACTCAGTGGCTATAAATTTACAAAAAAAGTAGTCCATGCTATTGAGAGGCTGATATATCACTTCCTCAGGGAAGAAGCGCCCATGGCTCGCCTCCTGATGATTCAAATTTTTAACATTGACACTCTTTGTACTGGATGCTAAACCCGTCCTACCACATTGATATTTAGGTACTTCTAAGTAATCTACACATCATATTGTTTACCTTTCGCCAAATCCTTTATCAAAAAAGATGCTCCGATAACCCATAGTGAAATTACGAGATCACAATACCCTCCCCAGAGTTTTATACATAATGATTATCTAAGTGTAGAAATATGTTTCCAGTCAGTTACATTTCGTGTGAAATTATTTATCTTCCCAATAACCTATCGGTACAAAAATAAATTTAGCATCTAGTTTTGTTGATCTATGTCGAAATCAACGTAATGAAGATGCGTTCACAAAAGAAATAAGAGGTGTTAAAAAAAAGATGCTAAGAGAAAGCTTGAAGATGACGAAATGAAGCAGGATGAAGGCCATGAATCATGGATCTTCTGAGGCACAATATAATATAACTCATATCTTCGTTGACTATTTCCCGCATTTTCTATTTTTCAGTGGTCAGCAGCGCATATCTCCATAAGTTTATAAGACATTGCGCTGATTTTTTTCTTGAATTTCCAGTCGTTAATAACTATCTAGTGGACTTCAATTATATTGCAATTTCAACTAATTATACCGAAATATAATATTTAATTAGAAAAACTGTTCCAAAAATTAAATTATAATCCATAGTAATATTTATTCTGATTAATAAACATTACGTGCGAAATTAAATACGTGTAGTATCTCAGCTATCGTATAATACATTTCTGGTAAAAATTTGGTCTTCTTCACAAGTGCATTAAATGGTACTTAATCCTGATAAAGCATTCTAGAACAACTTGTTCATCGGTCTTCCTGTTTATTTTCTATCTTTATTTTTTACAAACACTAGTGCGTGCCAAGTTGTCCAGAATATTTGCAAATTCTTTAGAAAGCATTCTGCATCAACTGTGGTAAACTAAAAAACTGTAAAACACCTACAAAAGAAACAGAGTATACAATTAATAGATTCTGATTTTCACGCAATATGGAGCCGGAAAAGTACGCAGTGCTCTAAGGCTATGTCGTGGAGAGTTTTTAAGGACAACGCGTATTATTGTAGCTCAGATACAGGTATTAATGTTTAAAATAAAAAATATTGCATACAACTTATTGAAATACATCTAAATCACTAATCGAATTGCAAAGTGTCTTTCGGAAAACCGATTCCCTCAGAACATTTAGAGCTCAACGCAATACAGCTCTAAATTTTAAATGCGCGGGAGAAGCAACCCACCTAGTAGATTACGTCCGTCAGTTTTTGTAATAGCGTGTTATGAACTGTACGTACGAGCAGATGGAAGTGCACGGCTGGTGTCTGTTCCGCCGCGTTGAGCGTCTGCAAACAACCTGCCCGAGGGCTGCCACTACTCGGCGGTGTTAGCGCAGTTTTTGCGCGGCCTTGCATGGGCAAGCACCTTATTAGCCGCTTGGCTGGCTGCACCTGCGTACCACCGAAACAAATGCATGCCCAGCTCGCCAGTGAATCTCAGGCGAGGAAAATAAACCGGGGAGAGGTGCTCGTGTTCTCTGTCTGTTACTGCCACTAATGCCTGGCGGAGTGCTTGTTTTACTGCAGCAGCTAGGAACGATGCATCCACTTCGCTTCATAATGAAAAACCAAGCTTCCTCAGGGAGATGCGAGCAGTTTAGATGTTCAGTGTAGCTTTACAATTTGTTCGTGACCTTGGGGCCAGGGTGATCATTTCGTATTCCGATTAAGCTCGAGAACGTTTATCAAGAAACTACAGATACTTTTGTCGTTTCTGCCAGGGTATAAGTTTTCCGAAGTAATCGTGTTTTCATAGACTCTGCATTAATGAGTTTCAGCTTTCAGTGATAATATTATGTATATTCCCTTTATTTTTATCATACACTACCGTTTGCTGAATACTTCAGCACCAAGAAGGAAACAAGTGCTCACAATGAAATTTATTCCAGAGTTTAGGGACATGACAATACAGAAAACACCTTGCATACGTACTTTCGTCGTGGGAATTCAGTTAGTGTCGCGGTCAGAGCATCCAGAAGTCGTGGCATGGAATCAACGAAAGCCTGGACGTGCTGTTGTGGAATACACTGCCATGCACTTTGTAGGCGCTTACAGAAAGCATCGACAGTGGTCCCAGGAGGACAACAACGAACAAGTAATCGAGAGACCATATTCCAGAAATGTTCGACGAGTGTAATATCAGGCAAATGTGCAACCCAGGAAAGCAGTGGTATCCGTCTTTCGCCGAAGAAGGCTTGCACATTCTTCATCACATATTATCGGGCGTTGTCGTGATGAAATATGGCATGTGGAGCCGCCCGCAGGGAGGACTGCTTCGGGTTCTGAAACATTCCTGACGTAGCGGTTTCTGATCAGATTGCTATCAATATGTATGAGGCGAGATCGTATGTTGTGGCCAATGGCGCACCAAACTATCACACTTGTCGTTTGTTCGCTTTGCCGCACAACCATTCAGTCTGTCCTATTGCGTTCACCACGGTATCATTCAACATGTACGCTACCACCATTGTAGGATCCGCCGAAGTAGAACGCGCCCAAGAACCCTACGTTTTGCACTCAGCAGGTCCGTGACGGACTACACGCACCCACAGCAGTTTGAGACGTCGGTGGTTTCTGGTCAGTGGAAGCGAAAGTAGTCATTGCAGATTCAACTATCTAATTACGTAAGATGTTAAAGCAACTAATTTTCATCACAGGGCTGTAAGGGGTGAGCCTTGGGCAATACATTAACAGAAGGAAAGGTGTTGAGCGGATCTGGAATGCAGCAATCTAGAAGAACGTTAAAAATACACTAGAGACACAAAGGACGACGCGAAAGGGCGGCTCATGGAAGCAAGGAGTGTGCAGAGGCATCCAATATTATAATGTTATTTTTCCCAGTCAAAATATTGTTACAACTGAATTACAATAAAATGGTTTGTTTTCGCAATTTAACTTAAAAAACAGGAATTGCGATCGTGCTGAGATTGAGCTGAGGATGAATGCGCCGCTTCTGGCAATTCCTCCTAGGAAATAGGGAATGCTGTGAAGGGAGAATAGAGGAATGGGTACAGTAGGGCAAAACAGAATTGTATCGCTTTGTCTGAGAGCGGAGTTGGTGACGATGTAGTGTTGGAAAGTGTGGTGTGTAAGTGATGGATGGAATCGGAAGCCGGCCGGAATGACCGAGCGGTTCTAGGCGCTACAGCCCGGAACCGCACGACTGCACCGGTCGCAGGTTCGAATCCTGCCTCGGGCATGGATGTGTGTGATGTCCTTAGGTTAGTTAGGTTTAAGTAGTTCTAAATTCTAGGCGACTGATGACCTCAGAAGTTAAGTGCTCAGAGTCATTTGAACCATTTTTGGAATCGGAAGGTGCAAGGTACTGTATTTCTACAATAACATTTTATACAATCTGACGCAGATATTATCTGTGTATGTAACAGAAAATGGGACTCTGAAAATTCTTTAATTTCGTGAAATATAGTCATTTAATATGAAATGAAACTGTTAGTGAACAGCACAAGAAATAATTTTTGTTACTTCAGTTCAGTCTCTTTTCACCACCGAAACATCGTTCTGTCAAACGTAAATTCAGTCTGAATAGCTTTATGTACATGAATATGATCTCATTTTTTCAGTGAAGCTGTGCTCCATTAGAGCTGAAATGCGCTACTCATAATGTATTAGCAGAAGCGTTCAATTCTGATTCAGACTTCTGCCTCACGATTATTATTAGCAGTGAGTCCGCATCCGTCTCATTGCAGCACTCTGTGTACATGGTGAACGGGCTGTAAATTAATTGTATCTATTAAATGTACGTAATTAAATGATTTTCAAGAAGCAAAGACCATGGTGTGGGTTCTCTTCAACCTGTCATCCTTCACACATCAGCACAAACATGTGCAGACATAAATCTTTAAACATTATAACAGGGGTTCAGAAACTGCAAGAAAAACGCTAGATACGTAACTGAAACTTAATACCGTATATTCTGAAAATTATTCGTTAACAATCCTTAATAATTTTAGTCACAATAATTGTTGAAGACTCGTTCACAATAGGACGCAGTTTTCTCAATTATAAAAATAAGATGGCTTCCAATGATAGTACATATCGCGATTGTGGTCCATATCCATTGACTCTACAAAAGCTCAGACCGTCGTCGTCTTAATTCATTACTGTTCTTTCCATGTTAATATTAAAATTACATGAATAAAAGTTCTTTATTTTCCAGAGAGCACAACACTCTTTTGCAGTAGTTTGTGATATGTTATCGTTGGTTGGGCGCTGATGCGTAGCGTATCATTATGTAAGGTTAAATTTTCTCACATTTTCAACCAAATCCATTGTTTCTTTACACACAGAATAAAACCTAAAATGGAGAATATTGGGAGAATGTGTCAGAGTAAAGGGGTCAGTACAGAGGATATATGTCAAGAAGCTTGTACTGGAGCCTTGATCTAAGAAAATGATGTGGTTGGGGTTATAGCTAGTAGGACTGATAAATGTCAGGGGGGATTTTGGCTCTAGACGAGGAAACCCGCTGAAGTTTCCTTGAGATACGGTGACAACGATGTAAAGGTTGGAGGGAGAGTGCGACTTGTTAGTTAAGGGTGGTAGCAATCCAAGATTTTAGAGAATTAAGGAGACAATGGCGTTTTGATATTCGAATTATGATATGTACAGGGTTTTGCGTTGAGGTTTCAGAAATTTGCAGAGAGGGGAGAATTTTGTCAAGTGGTAGAGGATGCGGCTAAGAGAACGATGGCAAATACGGAAGACGAGGTGGAGCATGAACCGTTCTAGAACTAGTAAAAAATGGTAAACTGCTGAGAGGTACTGTAGGGTTTGTTGAGCCAGCAACAGAGTGGGAGCGACTGTGAGAATCTCAGAAACTTGCAAGCCGACCGGTGTGGCCGAGCGGTTCTGTTCGCTTCAGTCTGGAACCGCGTGACCGCTACGGTCGCAGGTTCGAATCCTGCCTCGGGCATAGATGTGTGTGATGTCCTTAGGTTGGTTAGGTTTAAGTAGTTCTATGTTCTAGGGGACTGATGAACTCAGATGTTAAGTCCCATAGTGCTAAGAGCCATTTGAACCATTTTTAGAAACTTGCAAGAGTGACGAGTTCTGAAATAATTATTGGACTATACTATTAATAAATGTGAAGGTATGTAGTCATGAGCATAGATTATTCAGTAAGCATATCCGTTAAGGAGTGCGAAGTATTGACTTCTTCAGAAGTCGATGATCTTGCTGCCAGAACTTTTTCTAGTAGACGAGAGTCCACAGCTAACAGTCAAGTCGTGCAGCAAGCTTGTACGAGCCATTGTTCTCAATTTACAAAAAGTACTATCACCTCTAGTGACAGAGTCCAATATGATCATGCTGCTAATTGTTATTTTTTGCACTATTTCTGCGGTTACTAAGAGGGCCTGCTGAAAAGTAATGCCTCCAAATTTTTTATTCTCTTCTTATTTGAGCTGAGATATTGCATGTAATGCATACTACTCGGTCGACATTTCCTCTTCGCTGACGCAAGTTGCAACCTTTTGACGCTAGACAGTCCTGAAATGTAGCGTGTAACATGGCGGTGTGTAACATAACTACGTTGGTGTGGGAGAAGTAGCGTGCTGTAATCGTGGTACTAACAGCAAAAGAATGTACCTCCAACTTCAAATCCATAGAAGAATGAAGTTGTGTACGGTGATGACTGTATTGACATGAGCAATGTGCGACATCTGCAAAAATCCGACGTCTTGAGTTCACTGTGAACGATTATCCTCCTTTCAGTTCCGATTTAGCACCAGGCGATTTTCATCTGTTTCCAAAACTTAATATCTTCTAGGACTTCGCTTTGGTAGTGACGAAACGACACAAACAGACAGACATTGCCGCGCGGGGTAGCCGCGCGGTCTGGGCGCCTTGTCGAGGTCCGTGCGGTCCCCCCCCCCCCCCCCCCTCCCGCAGAGGTTCGAGTCCTCCCTCGGGCATGGGTGTGTGTGTTGTTAGTTTACGTTAGATTAAGTAGTGTGTAGGCTCAGGGACCGATAACCCCAGCTGTTTGGTCCCATAAGACCTTACCACAAATTTCCAATTTCACAAACACAGATGAGGTTGTACCTCCGCCATACAAGTCAACAAACTGGTCTCTCGTAGGAGAAATGTGTTCGTCATCAGCGTGACTATGTTGAGAAATGATGTGTAGACACGGAGAACAAAGATGTAGTATGTTAATAAAGTTGGCTTTACTTTAAAAGTTTTAAGAGTTTTCACTTACAAAGTGTCTCAAGTATTAAACTAGAAATTCCATGCAGACAAAGTTTATCTCACTCGTTTGTTGCGTTGTTATTGCCCTCATACCTGTCTACACTATGTCTTGTTTCATCAGTCAGAAACCTACTGCTTTGCGATTTCTCATTCGTCTTGCATTGAAAGATAGCGCTAATGGTGCGTCAGACTTGTAGTTTTACATTGAACAAAATTTTGTTGCTCACATCGAAACTACATCCAGTAGTTCTTTTTTTTTTGTTAGATTACATCATTCGAGAAACAGTTGCCTGCAGAGTAAAGGGAAGAAGATATTACCTTTGCCTTTAACCTGGTTTCTAAGCACGCAAATAAAAGGCGACGAATTCCTTATAGTTAATCTGGCTGCAGTCCCATTAGGGGAGCCCTCGTCGCTGCTAAACGACGAGAGACGGGGAGGAGAGGAGCACTTTGGCGCAGCAGTTGAGAGAGCGACAGCTGCTAATGGGCACATTTCCTCCCTCCCCGATAGGACCGAAGAGCCTCTTATAGCAGGGGGTGACCCACAGCGAACATCGGTATTTCTTACGGTGCAGGCTGTGATAGGCCCTCTGACACGGTTTGCCCTCCTCCCGTTTTTACCGATAGCTAACAAAATACTGTTCTAGAGATCACCATTTGTGGAAAATGGAAATTTTTAGCCTCTGTGTTATTGTATATTAGGAAGGAGCAGAGATACTTTGTAATAATTCTGACAAAATGTATTTCACTCACAAAGGAGGGAGCATTCCGCCTGAATGATAATCATGAAGTTTCAGTTTTCGTCTCGGAATTAGTTTCTGTTTTCTTGCAATTACAATATCTGATCAAAAGTATCCAGACATAATACGGGGCTTGTCAACGCTTCTCCCTTACGACGGATCGAACTCCGTTGAGAACAATTTAAATGAATTGTCTCAATGGCTTCGGACGAATGGCAGCCCATAATTCTTCAAGAGCCGAAACCAGAGAAGGTAGTGATGTAGGACGCAGGGATCTGGTGCAAAGTCGACGTTCTAATTCATCGTAAAGGCGTTCCACTGCGTTCAGGTCGAGTCCATTTCAGGTATGTTATTGTCCGCAGACCACTGCCTCATCTCTCTTTCTCTCCCTCCCTCTCTCTCTCTCTCTCTCTCTCTCTCCCTCTCCTTATACATTTAATCGGCTCCGGCTCTCCGTGATCGCATGAACTAAAGCACGCCGATTTCTTCTGTTCTGTACTTTCTCCCACAGACTTTCCTGTTTGAATCCACTACTTCTGCGATGCTAACCATCTATATCATCTCCTCTTTATGCCTTCGATCTTCCCCATCATCAACGACTTTTCCAGCGAATCGTGTCTTCCCACAATCTGCGCAAAGCACGTCAGTTTTTGTTCCAGTGTCAGACCACCCAATGGGCAATCTGGTTTTATTTGTTCTAATGCTGACTTACTAGGTCGCTTTGCAGTCCATGGAACTATAAGGCATTTCTCCCAACATTGCAACGCAAACGTGTCCATTCTATGCCGTATAGTCTCCATGTCTCACATCCGTACTACACAACTGGAAAGATCATAGTCCATACTATATGGATGTTTGTTCGTAAAGTTATATCTCAGTTCCTCAAAACTTTGTGAAGGTTGGACAACGCCTTTCTGCCAAGAAACAGGAGTCTCCTGATTTCATGCTGCAGTCACCAACTGCATAATTCTGAGAGCCGAGGTAACTGAACATAGAAACTACAATAAAGTGCCAAAAAAATTGGTATAGGCATGCAAATTCAAATACAGAGATATGTGTAAGTAGGCTTATTATGTTTTCTTATTGGCAACGTTACATAGCGCTCTGTATGAAAATCACTGGCTGTGCTGTGTGCAGTCTGTGGCTAGTTTGCATTGTTGTCTGCCATTGTAGTGTTGGGCAGCTGGATGTTAACAGCGCGTAGCGCTGTGCAGTTGGAGATGAGCCGCCAGCAGTGGTGGATGTGGGGAGAAGAATGGCGGAGTTTTGAAATTTGTAAGACTGGATGTCATGAACTGCTATGTATATTATGATTTTTCAACACTATTAACGTAAATACATTATTTGTTCTCTATCAAAATCTTTCATTTGCTAACTATGCCTATCAGTAGTTAGTGCCTTCAGTAGTTTGAATCTTTTATTTAGCTGGCAGTAGTGGTGCTCGCTGTATTGCAGTAGTTCGAATAACGAAGATTTTTGGTGAGGTAAGTGATTTGTGAAAGGTATAGGTTAATGTTAGTCAGGGCCATTCTTTTGTAGGGATTTTTGAAAGTCAGACTGCGTTGCGCTAAAAATATTGTGTGTCACTTTAGTGAATGTTTGAGTATGTTCAGTTTTGCTGAGCGGTTTGATATGCAACGTCCCCTTAAAAAAATTATGAATTACTGTGCTGATAAACCTCTTACATTATTTGCTTTTCACGTGTTACGGCACTTCTGCGTGCTCGGGGGGTGGGGGGGGCCTTCGTAATATTAGGCAGGAATACAAGTTTCTTTGGCTCTTAATTGTATATACCATGAAGTGACAGGTGTATCTGCTGTAATTTTCGTTTTCTTGACATTCAGCATTTTTCCTTCACTCCAGTAAGAGGATCTTTAACTTTTCTTCAGTTTCTGCCATCAGTATCGTACTATCTCATAGTTGCTGCTTTATGACAGGGTATATTGTCATGCTGATGCAAAAGATTATCTTCCCCGAAGTCTCGAATACGCAGTACACAATATTGTTGAATGTGGTCACATACTTCCGCAGTTTGTATTACGTTAGCCGTGATAAAAGACCACACGACAATCACGGAAAAAGACATCCATACTGTGACACGACGTCCTCCATACTTCACATGTAACTGGAGGTTACGTTCTCCAGTATCCGTCACACCAACGCTTCCATCGGATTGCCAGAGGTTGTTCCGTAATTAATCACTCCAGACCATTCGTTTCCAGTCATCCACTGTTCAGTGGCGTTGCCCTTTACGCCAGTTCGTGCGTCATTTAGTACTAACTACAGAAATGTGTAGCTTTTCAGGAGCTCCTCGGTCAATGTAGCCCATTCTTTTTAACTTCCTGCGCGTAGTTCTTGTGCCAGCTGGACTGAGACTCAAAAGATATTTCCTGTATTTTTTATAATGGAATCCTGTCCAGAGTCCGCCAAGTTAGTTCGATGAACATTTAGATTTTATTGAAAAATTAAAACAGGCACTGAAATTCAAGCCGAATGATGGGAACAGTAAACAGGGAAACGGATATTAGATCAGGAAACATAATGAAACTTCCTGGCAGATTAAAACTGTGCCGAACCGAGACTCGAACTCGGGACGTCTGCCTTTCGGGGACAAGTGTTCTACCACCGAGCCACCCAAGCACCACTCACAACCCCTCATCACAGCTTCAATTCCGCCAGTACCTTGTCTCATATCAGCGCACACTCCGCTGCACAGTGAAAATCTCATTCGGGAAACGTAATAACCATCAAAACAATTTTCACGATCGTAACCAAAATAATTATCATTATACCGGTAGCAATAATTTTCAAAGGGGAATTAGAACTGGGAATTTTCTCAATGGAAACGAAAACCGAGAACGAAGAGTGGAGGGTCAGGTGAAAAACGAAGCGCATCACTAGAATAAGAGCTCGGAAAACTAGAGGTCATCGCATGTAAGTTCCGAGTTGTAAAAATAAACCGGATTTGGAACGGACGAGCTATTTTAAAAATTCTGTGGTTAAAAATTGGGACTTAACTAGCTCCATCAATGTACGGGTACAAAATAAATGGCCAGTCTTTGGAAGCGGTCACATCCATCAAGTATCTGGGTGTGACTACACGAAATGATCTTACATGGAACGATCAGATTACATCTACATCTACATTTATACTCCGCAAGCCACCCAACGGTGTGTGGCGGAGGGCACTTTACGTGCCACTGTCATTATCTCCCTTTCCTGTTCCAGTCGCGTATGGTTCGCGGGAAGAACGACTGTCTGAAAGCCTCTGTGCGCGCTCTAATCTCTCTAATTTTACATTCGTGATCTCCTCGGGAGGTATAAGTAGGGGGAAGCAATATATTCGATACCTCATCCAGAAACGCACCCTCTCGAAACCTGGCGAGCAAGCTACACCGCGATGCAGAGCGCCTCTCTTGCAGAGTCTGCCACTTGAGTTTGTTAAACATCTCCGTAACGCTATCACGGTTACCAAATAACCCTGTGACGAAACGCGCCGCTCTTCTTTGGATCTTCTCTATCTCCTCCGTCAACCCGATCTGGTACGGATCCCACACTGATGAGCAATACTCAAGTATAGGTCGAACGAGTGTTTTGTAAGCCACCTCCTTTGTTGATGGACTACATTTTCTAAGGACTCTCCCAATGAATCTCAACCTGGTACCCGCCTTACCAACAATTAATTTTATATGATCATTCCACTTCAAATCGTTCCGCACGCATACTCCCAGATATTTTACAGAAGTAACTGCTACCAGTGTTTGTTCCGCTATCATATAATCATACAATAAAGGATCCTTCTTTCTATGTATTCGCAATACATTACATTTATCTATGTTAAGGGTCAGTTGCCACTCCCTGCACCAAGTGCCTATCCGCTGCAGATCTTCCTGCATTTCGCTACAATTTTCTAATGCTGCAACTTCTCTGTATACTACAGCATCATCCGCGAAAAGCCGCATGGAACTTCCGACACTATCTACTAGGTCATTTATATATATTGTGAAAAGCAATGGTCCCATAACACTCCCCTGTGGCACGCCAGAGGTTACTTTAACGTCTGTAGATGTCTCTCCATTGAGAACAACATGCTGTGTTCTGTTTGCTAAAAACTCTTCAATCCAGCCACACAGCTGGTCTGATATTCCGTAGGCTCTTACTTTGTTTATCAGGCGACAGTGCGGAACTGTATCGAACGCCTTCCGGAAGTCAAGGAAAATGGCATCTACCTGGGAGCCTGTATCTAATATTTTCTGGGTCTCATGAACAAATAAAGCGAGTTGGGTTTCACACGATCGCTGTTTCCGGAATCCATGTTGATTCCTACATAGTAGATTCTGAGTTTCCAAAAACGACAGGATACTCGAGCAAAAGACATGTTCTAAAATTCTACAACAGATCGACGTCAGAGAGATAGGTCTATAGTTTTGCGCATCTGCTCGACGACCCTTCTTGAAGACTGGGACTACCTGTGCTCTTTTCCAATCATTTGGAACCTTCTGTTCCTCTAGAGACTTGCGGTACACGGCTGTTAGAAGGGGGGCAAGTTCTTTCGCGTACTCTGTGTAGAATCGAATTGGTATCCCGTCAGGTCCAGTGGACTTTCCTCTGTTGAGTGATTCCAGTTGCTTTTCTATTCCTTGGACACTTATTTCAATGTCAGCCATTTTTTCGTTGGTGCGAGTATTTAGAGAAGGAACTGCAGTGCGGTCTTCCTCTGTGAAACAGCTTTGGAAAAAGGTGTTTAGTATTTCAGCTTTACGCTTGTCATCCTCTGTTTCAATGCCTTTACACAAGTAAAGGGTAAGGCGAACTCCATATTGCGGTTTATTGGTAGAATCCTGAGGCGATGCAGTCCTTCAACAAAGGAAATTGCTTATAATACGTTAGTTCATCCAGTCTTAGAGTATTTTTCGTCTGCATGGGACCTTCACCAGTTGGGTCTGATTCAAGAGATTGAGAAGGTGCAAAGAAGAGCGGCAAGATTCGTGACTGGTACTTTTAGCCATCGCGAGACCGTTACAAATCGTATAGAAAGTTTGAAGTGGGACACAATTGCAGATGGACGACGCGCTAAACGGAAGGGGCTGCTCACTAAATTCCAAAATCCGATCTTCGCCGAGGATTACCACCAACTTGCAAATCGCGCAATGATCACCATTCAGAGATAAGGGAAATTAGAGCTCGTATTGAGGCGTTTAGGCAGTAGTTTTTCCCTCGCGCGGTCCGCGAGTGGAACAGATTTAGGGGGGAGTATGACTTTCGGCGCGAATAGTGCCCTCCGCCACACACCGCTTGTTGGCTAGCAGAGTATATATGATGTAGATGTAGCGCAACCATAAACATCATTACTCGGATGACTTCCGATAGCTAACCCACTTCGAAGTCACAGAGCAATCCTGACTGACCCATTCTGCTGTTACTGCTTCTTTACAGATAACACTCTGTGTCTGGTTTTATTCTGGAGAGTCCACTGCTCGTAACGTCTACTGGTCAGTTCCACATTACACAGCGGTGTGCAAGTACTTTTTATGAGACAGTGTACACGTCTGCTATTATAGTGCACACGCTAATCCCCGCACCACAGTACTGTGGCTCACCGTTAGAAGGGCTACAGCGAAATGGCACAGCACGTTGATCAAGAGGAGTAACGCGCGGTGGTTCGTTTTACGCATTAAGAGTGGAACAATGATGGTGTCGATGCTTCCAGTTCGACCAAACAGATGTAAATCAAAGTTCTCAACAGTATGAATTGAAAAGTCAACCATGTTAGGAAAGCACTGGCAAAGACACACTGAAGAGCCAAAGAAACCGGTACACCTGCCTAGTATCGCGTAGGGCCCAGCGAGCACGCAGAAGTGCCGCAACACGACGTGGCATGGACTCGACTAACGTCTGAAGTAGTGCTGGAGGGAACTGACACCATGAATCCTGCAGGGCTGTCCATAAATCCGTACGAGTACGAGGCGGTGGAGATCTCTTCTGAACAGCTCGTTGCAAGGCATCCCAAATATACTCAATAATGTTCATGTCTGTGGAGTTTCTTGGCCAGCGGAAGTATTTAAACTCAGAAGAGTGTTCCTGGGGCCACTCTGTTGCAATTTGGACGTTTGGGGTATCGCATTGTCCTTCTGGAAATGCCCAAGTCCGTCTGACTGCACAACGGACATGAATGGATGCAGGTGATCAGACAATTGTTTCCAGTCATCAACAGCTCAACATCGGTGTTGATGGGACCAGGCGAGGCGTTACGCTTTGTGTCGTGCAGTCATCAAGGGTACACGATTGAGCGTTCGGTGCCGAAAGCCCATTTCGATGATGTTCCGTTGAATGATTCGCACGCTGACACTTGTTGATGGCCCAGCATCGAAAACAGCAGCAGTTTTCTGAACGGTTGCCCTTCTGTCACGTTGAACAATTCTCTTCTTTCGTCGTTGGTCCTGTTCTTGCAGGACCTTTCTCCGGCCGCAGCGATGTCGGAGCTTTGACGTTTTATCGGATTCGTGATGTACACAGTAGAGTACTGAAATGGTCGTACGGGAAAATCCTCACTTAATCGCTACCTCGGAGATGCTGTGTTCCATCGCTCGTGCGCCGACTGTAACACCACGTTCAGACACACTTAAATCTCGATAACCTGCCGTTGTAGCGGCAGTAATCGATCTAACAACTGCGCCAGACACTCTTTGTCTTGCGTTGCCGACAGCAGCATTGTATCCTGCCAGTTTACGTATCTCTGTATTTCATACGCGTTGCCTTCTGCGCTTCAGTATAACTCGGCGTTAGACGGTGTCTGTTCGAAACATAACCCAGGTCAGTAAGTAGATATCCCTTATAAAGCCGACTTATTACTTTCTTTCCATATGTGTGGTGTTTGTTCTTTCCGACATGTAAATACACTCCTGGAAATTGAAATAAGAACACCGTGAATTCATTGTCCCAGGAAGGGGAAACTTTATTGACACATTCCTGGGGTCAGATACATCACATGATCACACTGACAGAACCACAGGCACATAGACACAGGCAACAGAGCATGCACAATGTCGGCACTAGTACAGTGTATATCCACCTTTCGCAGCAATGCAGGCTGCTATTCTCCCATGGAGACGATCGTAGAGATGCTGGATGTAGTCCTGTGGAACGGCTTGCCATGCCATTTCCACCTGGCGCCTCAGTTGGACCAGCGTTCGTGCTGGACGTGCAGACCGCGTGAGACGACGCTTCATCCAGTCCCAAACATGCTCAATGGGGGACAGATCCGGAGATCTTGCTGGCCAGGGTAGTTGACTTACACCTTCTAGAGCACGTTGGGTGGCACGGGATACATGCGGACGTGCATTGTCCTGCTGGAACAGCAAATTCCCTTGCCGGTCTAGGAATGGTAGAACGATGGGTTCGATGACGGTTTGGATGTACCGTGCACTATTCAGTGTCCCCTCGACGATCACCAGTGGTGTACGGCCAGTGTAGGAGATCGCTCCCCACACCATGATGCCGGGTGTTGGCCCTGTGTGCCTCGGTCGTATGCAGTCCTGATTGTGGCGCTCACCTCCACGGCGCCAAACACGCATACGACCATCATTGGCACCAAGGCAGAAGCGACTCTCATCGCTGAAGACGACACGTCTCCATTCGTCCCTCCATTCACGCCTGTCGCGACACCACTGGAGGCGGGCTGCACGATGTTGGGGCGTGAGCGGAAGACGGCCTAACGGTGTGCGGGACCGTAGCCCAGCTTCATGGAGACGGTTGCGAATGGTCCTCGCCGATACCCCAGGAGCAACAGTGTCCCTAATTTGCTGGGAAGTGGCGGTGCGGTCCCCTACGGCACTGCGTAGGATCCTACGGTCTTGGCGTGCATCCGTGCGTCGCTGCGGTCCGGTCCCAGGTCGACGGGCACGTGCACCTTCCGCCGACCACTGGCGACAACATCGATGTACTGTGGAGACCTCACGCCCCACGTGTTGAGCAATTCGGTGGTACGTCCACCCGGCCTCCCGCATGCCTACTATACGCCCTCGCTCAAAGTCCGTCAACTGCACATACGGTTCACGTCCACGCTGTCGCGGCATGCTACCAGTGTTAAAGACTGCGATGGAGCTCCGTATGCGAGTAATGAGAATAATGGACAGGGTACACTATGTATGTACTGTGGACCATATGGGAATTTCTGTTGAATGGAAAGCGTGCTCTGAGCCGAAGTGATGCCTGCATAGTAGCTCAACGTGCTCGGTCAGGGACTCGTTACCGTCTGTAATAAAATAATGAGTATAGTAAGAGGTGTCATTCGACATCCCACAGAAATTATGACCGTATATGATGAAAGATCACATAGATCAAAAAAGAAGGTGGTTAAGAAGACCACTCGTGATTAGCGGGACATCCGGGTTCGGCACAAATTTTCTCATGTCGCCATTGGATTCATTTCAGTGCCCGATTGCATCTGGTCTCTGAATTTCTCATTCGTTATATTATTTTTTATTTAATTAAAAATTGAATCGTTCAGAAATCTTATTGTCAAATTATTACAAATTTCTAGAGCGTTGCGCAGTGTGAAAAAGCTTTGAGAATTATAGACTAAGCCCAATAGAAATACAGCAAATGTTTAAAAATGATATGTATGTATTTCCCACTTAATGGAAAAAAATGAAATGAGCATATGGCATCGTTGGCCGGGAGTACCCACTCTTATTTTAGTCGACGCCACATTGGGCGACTTGCGTGCCGGTGATGAGGATGAAATGATGATGAGGACAACAGAACGTCCAGTCCCGGAGCGGAGAAAATCTCTAACCCGGCCGGGAATCAAACATCGAACCCATGCCCGCTTGCATGGGAGGCGAGCACATTACCATGCAGCTAAGCAGGCGGACGCACTTAACGGAAACATGTACCCTTTTTTAAATATAAAATAAAAAATAATTATTGCCAGATCATTACAAATCTCAGGAATGTTACATAGTATCATTGAACTGTAAAAATTACCCAGATAATACGCAAACCAGAAGTGCTGCACCGTTCTAGGAATGATGCACACGTTGTCGTTTTCCACAATATAGGGTTAGATAACAAACAACTTGGGTTTGTCATATTTTTGTTCAGCTCAGCCTTTCTAGCACTTAGCAGTACATTTTCACAGCTAAGATTAACAGCTGAAAAGAAGACTTTTGCTATCAAACCGTACGCCTCATAGTAAAAGAATCAAGAAAATGTGACTAAATCGAGAAAGAGGTCATTCATTCCATATAAATAGCAGACAGTGTTCCGGAAGCGGCAGGGTCTTCACAAAAGTGTACGACGATACGACTGGGGAATAGAAAGTATCGATGGTAAGTAGTCCATCCGGTGTAAGTTGTGAAGCAGACGCGGAAACTCGACAGCGGAATAGCCCCAGAACGAGGGTAACGGTACTCGATTGCTGACCGTCTGTCGCCGAAGGACGTAACGCGTCATCGCCCACACAGTTAATCGCAATCTCCAAGTCATGCCTCCGCACTAAGCTCTGAACCGGTTGCCGGGTTGCATGAATCATCTAGGCCGACCCGCGATGTTTATCTGCCCATAACTGCGATCTACAAGGCAGATCTTCACGCTTCACTTGGCCATCCGATGCGTCGTTGAATGTGCCAGGTGTTCTATAGAGGTCCCGTTGGCACCAACATAATTGGGACTGAAGATGGAACGTTTTTGCTACATTTTATAATTGCAACATGATGTTCACGATCTGCGTTTTTTATTTTAATCTATCTGAATGAAGTGAGAAACACGACTAGTAGCACACTCAAAAAACTCATATGGTAGTGACTTAATTCCCAGCGTTTATACTGCCACAAGGGGTCTACTGTTCTCACGATTTGGCAAATTTGTTTATTGGTTTTATTTCAACTTTGCGCTCTTTTTGTTCCAGTCCAACGGACATAAATCCGGGTTGGCTCATCTCTCGCAAGTTAGCGCACTGCGCGTTAGGCTACGTTAATAAAACTCGAATAAATATTTAGTGCCAGCGAAAAATACGGAATTACTCACATGCACCTGTCAGGGACGCGCAGTAAGCTATGCAACACATTTTTTTTCTCAAAGCACGTTGGTTTTATTCAGTATACCAATACACCATATTGTTTACCACGCTTCTGGCTCCAAAACCCTATTTTTCAACAAAATCTCCGTTCAGTGCGACGATCTTACTCCGCCTTACTTGGAGGGCCGGTATTTCTGCATGGTACCACTCTATTAGTCAACGTCGCAGCCAGAGTCTTGATGCGTCAATAACCTCCCTCTCGTAAAGGTACTGATTCCCGCGGAATCTATCATTCATTGGGCCAAAGTACGCCCCCGGTAGCTGAGTGGTCAGTGGGACAGACTGTCAATCCTAAGGGCCCGGGTTCGATTCCCAGCTGGGTCGGGGATTTTCTCCGCTCAGGTACTGGGTGTTGAGTTGTCCTAATCATCATCATTTCATCCCCATCGACGCGAAAGTCCTCGAAGTGGCGTCAAATAGAAAGACCTGCACCAGGCGAGCGGTCTACCCGACGGGAGGCCCTCGTCACACGACATTTATTGTTATTGGGCCAAACAGATCGAAGGCGTAAGGTGTGAGATCCGGGATGTACGGTGGATAAAGAAGAACAGTCCAGTAAAATTTTGTGAGCACCCCTCCGGTGCGCAGACTTGTGTGTGGTCTCGCGTTGTCATTGAAAAGGTGAAGTTCGTTTGTTTTTTTGTGGCTAGGAGCACGATGAAGTCGTTCATTCAGTTTCCTGAAGGTATCGCAATACACTTAAGAGTTGGTCACAGCACCATGACGGAGTAGACTACATCAAACAGAATAACCACTACAGAGTCACCCCTCCTGAGTCACCGAAGACCGTAGCCATGACTTTATCGGCTGAGGGTGTGGTTTCCAAATTCTTCTTCGGAGGAGAGGTGGTATGGCGCCACTCCCTGGGTTGCCGTTTTGTTTACGGTCCGAGGGAATGCACACATGTTTCATCGCCTGTGTCGACGTTCGACAAAACATCATCACGATCAGCCTAGTAACGCCCAATGAATTCCGCACAGATGGCAAATGATTCAAATGGCTTTGGGCACTATGGGACTTAACATCTGAGGTCATCAGTCCTCTAGAACTTAGAACTACTTAAAGCTAACTAACCGAAGGACATCGCACACATCCATGCCCGAAGCAGGATTCGAACCTGCAACGTATCGGTTGCGCGGTTCCAGACTGAAGCGCCTAGAACCGCTCGGCCACAGCGGCCGGCCCACATATGGCCCTTCTTTGCTTTTTATGGTCTTCTCTTAGTCGACGAGGAAACCGGCGGGCACAAACCCTTTCAGTACCCCAACTGGTGGACGAATGCGTCTGCGCTACGAACAGAGACGTCCAGTTGTGCAGCGAGATGTTTGGCTGTGAACCACAGACCACCTCGAAGAGAATGTCCGCACGGTCCAGCATTGCAAGTCACAGATGAGTGCGGCCGGCCGGCACGCGGGAGATCGGACAGGTTTGCGCGACTTCGTTGGAGTGATGGCAGGCGCCTCGCCCAACGACTCACCGTGCTTTTGTCACTGTCCGGTCTCCGTAGGCATTGTGCAGGAGCCTATTGATATCTGCGATGCTCTGACTTTCCACCAAAAGGAACTCAATGACAGCTTTCTCCTTGGAACGAGTATTCGCTATAGACGCTATTTTGAAAGCTACGTATAGCGCCGCCACTTATTGGAATTTCATGAAACTATAGGACCTGAAGCGGGGATATTCCAAGACTTCTCACAGCAAATTCCGCAGTTTTCAACCTTGCATGGCAGAGGAAAAAAAATGTGTTGCACTACTCACTGGCATTTATGAACAGGTTATGAACCATCATCGCTAAAATAAAATAAAGTTTCCGTAAATTCAGTTCGAGTCGACTTTTCTCTGTGTAATGTCATTATTTGTATCCTTGTTTGCTTTAACTATGAAGATGTATTGAAAATTTTGTCTCGAGAAATCACATTTTCTTGTGTATTTTATTCACCCATAAATGTTTCTCTAGTGTTTCACCATCGTCAGCGGGTTTCTCATTATTTCACGTTTCAGTTTCCACATTACCACAACTCTATGAACTGTTTTGAGACTTGTAAGGTGGGAGAGAGATACTGACGGTAGTAAATCAATGAGGAGTGGTTGTGAGACGTCCCTGGACCATGTGGGGAAATCCACGTTTCCCTCTTATGTGACCGTATACGGTAATGCGGTGTATGTCATGTATGAAAACCAAACCTGCTCCTTACCTTATGCAATTCGACGGAACACGAGGCAAGACTGCGACCGTAGACGCTCTATATAATTACGCTTTGAAAAAAGTCAACCAGAAGCAATGACATACGCTTTCGCCAACTGCGACGTAGTCGCGTATACAAACAGTGATCCAATATTGTCACATGTTTTTTATTCCAGTCTTTGATCACAATATCAGTTCTTTAGACGATGACCGCTTCCAGTCCGTAATGACCATCCTCAGATCTACAATATACAAATATATACACCTAATGAGCAGTGTGTCTTTCAACATAATATAGCAGTAAGTATCACAATATACTATCATACAACCAGGGAAATGTACAGATAAAATACGGTAAAACGTACCTTTTTTACACCATGTCCTAAAGTGATAAGGCCATAATGGCATCGTCAAAACATATAATCAGCAACGCATCGTCATATAGATCTAAAATAAGGTGTAGAATAGGCCACATCGTCCACACAGTGATTATTGCAACTGGCTACTGAAGTAACAGTAGCTACCAGAAATCTGTTTGCCTACATCCCCCCTAGATGTCGCTACTGTGGGCTTAGGTGTAGTCATCATTTACGCAAAAAACATAATCTGATGAAAACTCATTAGGTAAAATACATGTAGCAGACCTTTAAAATTTATAACTATCATAGAAACCAATTGTGATACATTAAAAGACGAATACAGTTACCGATATAAAATTATTAAAAGGAAATATATGAATAAAATAGGTCCGACCCTTTTTATGGTGAATTTACGGTCAACAATTAATATACGTAATACATTGCCTGTAAGAACCTATAAATTGCTTATGAAAGATAAAATGTCTATATGACGGCTGAAAAAGACAGATCAATGATCAGCGCCCTCTGTTGTGTCGGCCGCCAGGATGTTATGCAGGCGCGCACCGATCGTAAATGATGACGTGTATGTATGCTTAGCACAGGCACTCCGTCTTCAGGCCGCAAGTGGTCCATCGGGCCCATCCGACCGCCATGTCATCCTCAGCTGAGGAATTGGATAGGAGGTTAGCACACCGCTCTCCTGGTCGTTACGATGGTTTCCTTTGACCGGAGCCGCTACTATTCGGTCGAGTAGCTCCTCAGTGTGCATCACGAGGCTGAGTGCACCCCGAAAAACGGCAACAGCGCATTGCGAGAAGGATGGACACCGAATCAAGTGCTGGCCACGCCGAACATCGCTTAACTTCGGTGATCTGACGGGAACCGGTGCATCCACTGCGGCAAGGCCATTGCGTACGTATGTTTAGGCTTTTGCGTTTTCTTAAGCGCAGTAAGGGGACCACACTTTAACCACGGAAAACATCCCCATACCGTAACGACACCACCTCTGTACTTCACTGCTGGCGATGCACAACATGGCACCAGGCATTCGCTAAACCAAACTTTTCCATGGGATTGCTACAGTGCATAACGTGATTCATCACCTCAAATCTCTTATTTCCAGTTGTCCAGCGACTTCGCTCTTTACACCACTTTATACGTCGCCTAGCACTGACAACAGAAATTTTGGCTCATGAGGAGCTGCTAGATTGTTGTATTCTAGTTTTTATAACTCCCTGGGCACCGTCTTTGCTCTATCTGGACTGTCGGTAGCAGTTAGGAAATCACGACCGATTTCTTCCGCTGATTTCACATTATCTTTTTTTTTTTTTTTTAGAATCACCTTCGGCAACGCTCGGCCGTCGCAGTCCGTCAGTACAAGATAATTCTACCTGGTCTCGGTTTAACCGTGGTTGTCCTTTCTGATTTTCACTTCATTGTCACGTGAGTAGTACATTCAGATATCCATGCGCTTATTCGCTGAAGCTACACTACTGGCCATCAAAATTTCTACACCAAGAAGAAATGAAGATTATAAACGGGTATTCATTGGACAAATATATTATACTAGAACTGGCATGTGATTACATTTTCACGCAATTTGGGTGCATAGATCCTGAGAAATCTGTACCCAGAACAACCGCCTCTGGCCGTAATAATGGCCTTGATACGCCTGGGCATTGAGTTAAACAGAGCTTGGATGGCGTGTACAGGTACAGCTGCTCATGCAGCCCCTACACGATACCATACTTCATCAAGAGTAGTGACTGGCGTATTGTGACGAGCCAGTTGCTCGGCCACCATTGACCAGACGTTTTCAATTGGTGAGGGATCTGGAGAATGTGCTGGCCAGGGCAGCAGTCGAACATTTTCTGTATCCAGAAAGCCCCGTACAGGACCTGCAACATGCAGTCGTGCATTATCCTGTTGAAATGTAGGGTTTCGCAGGGGTTGAATGAAGGGTAGAGCCAAGGGTCGTAACATATCTGAAATGTAACGTCCACTGTTCAAAGTGCCATCAATGCGAACAAGAAGTGACTGAGACGTGTAACCAATGGCATCCCATACCGTCACGCAGGGTGATATGCCAGTATGGCGATGACGAATACACGCTTCCAATGTGCGTTCACCGCGATGTCGCCAAACACGGATGCGACCATCATGATGCAGTAAACAGAACATGGATTATTCCGAAACAATGACGTTTTGCCATTCGTGCACCCAGGTTCGTAGTTGAGTACATCATCGCAGGCGCTCCTGTCTGTGATGCAGCGTCAAGGGTAACCGCAGCCATGGTCTCCGAGCTGATAGTCCATGATGCTGCAAACGTCGTCGAACTGTTCGTGCAGATGGTTGTTGTCTTGCAAACGTCCCCATCTGTTGACTCAGGGATCGCGACGTTGCTGCACGATCCGTTACAGTAATGCGGATAAGATGCTTGTCATCTCGACTGCTAGTGATACGAGGCCGTTGGGATCCAGCATGGCGTTCCGTATTACCCTCCTGAACCGACCGATTCCATATTCTGTTAACAGTCATTGGATCTCGACCAACGCGAGTAGCAATGTCGCGATACGATAAACCGCACTCGTGATAGGCTACAATCCGACCTTTATCAAAGTCAGAAACGTGATGGTACGCATTTCTCCTCCTTACACGAGGCATCACAACAACGTTTCACCAGGCACCGCCGGTCAACTGCTGTTTGTGTATGAGAAATCGGTTGGAAACTTTCCTCATGTTAGCACGGCGTAGGTGTCGCCACCGGCGCCAACCTTGTGTGAATGCTCTGAAAAACTAATCATTTGCATATCACAGCATCTTCTTCCTGTAGGTTAAATTTCGCGTCTGTAGCAAGTCATCTTCGTGATGTAGCAATTTTAATGGCCAGTTGTGTATATTGCGTATACCGAATGTACAGAAATTTACTGCTTTCAGATCCTTACGTGTATTCACTGCGACGTACACCAATTTCCTTGGACCCGTAAACGTATATCAAACATAGCTTTCCTCCATTGTAACACGTCCAAATGCAGTGGCCGATATAGGGGCAGCAACAGCAGAATTGATAAGTTCGCCTATTCAGAGCGCGCAGTACTGCGAATCGTGTTTCCGTCGGCTGAATGGCGAGGTAACGGGCTGCAGGTATCTGCTGAAATATTCAGCGGCCATACATGACGGATTAGGACAAATGGTTCGCGCACACGACCGCGACCGTGGCGCCACGGCGGTGCGCGCGCATTATTTACAATATCATTACCCAGGTCCTCGCGACCGCAACGGGGACACTCGCGTGTGGCCGCACACACACACACACACACACACACACACACACACACACACACACACACGACAACGGAAATTAATTCCACGCTCCGGAAAATACATGTACGTCCCGTCGAACACAAAATATCATTCAATATTTCACGTCTCCAATTTTGTATACGTGAAATAAAAATTTATTAAGACTGTAGTGCGTCCCTTTCTAAAAAATAAAAAACTTGAAGGCTGAATCCTGAGCTCTAAAAGTTGTACAATTTGATGTATTACGCTATGACTGAAGTGAATAACGGCAATAAGGGGCTATATTAAAAATCGACTAGAAGAAATCATAACTGAGGCTCTAGAATTCGCGTCTGACGCAGTTACGTAGTAGACCTTAATCTATTAGCATAAACATCCAATACATCCATGTGAGGTAAGTAAACAAATACATACATCCTCGTGAGGCACGTAAACAAATACATACATACACTTTACTTCCGAATGTACTACGCATTACAACCTTTACTCAAATGTTCAAATGTGTGTGAAATCTTACGGGACTTAACTACTAAGGTCATCAGTCCCTAAGCTTACACACTACGTAACCTAAATTATCCTAAGGACAAACACACACACCCATGCCCGAGGGAGGACTCGAACCTCCGCCGGGACCAGCGGCACAGTCCATGACTGCAGCGTCTGAGACCGCTCGGCTAATCCCGCGCGGCTACAACCTTTACTCATATCACAAATAAACTACATAGAATGCCTCAGTTCAGCGATACATGTCTCATCTCTGTGCTGTATCCAAGTCAGTGTAAAATACTTGACACTAGTCGCTGATTTTACAAAAATAAGTATTTCGTACCAAAAGTTTCTTTAAAGGTTAACAGATGACAACAATTTTTCAGAAGGAAAATAAACAAATAAACATATTCAAGATACATGTGCTTGAGGATGTCTGGATGAAAACAAAACGACAAAGGTGTTTGGCATCAGGCGGAATCCTTCTCCAATATTCTTATCAAATAAGGGAATAAGAACAGCAACATTCACAAGATAAGTAGTTGCTTTCCCTGCATGCGGTGTAAATCCTCGATACGGTGCTTCTAGAAAGACGAAACATTTCGGCTTCCTAGGTTACGGAAGCAAAAAAATGGTTCAAACGGCTCTTAGAGCAATGGGACTTAACATGTGAGGTCATCAGTCCTCTAGACTTAGAACTACTTCAACTTAACTAACCTAAGGACATCACACACATCCATGCCTGAGGTAGGATTCGAACCTGCGACAGTAGTAGCAGCGCGGTTCGAGACTGAAGCGCCTAGGACCGCTCGGCCACAGCGGCCAGCTTACTGAAGCACCCACCACACCGAGCACAAATAATTTGCTCATATTTGAATTTACGTAGCTCCGTTATAATAAACCCACAACTACACAGAACACTGTTGTGATCGCGTCTGACCCTTGCGACATTGCACACATGCAAATACAACAGCGCAACTTGCAGGCTTAGTTAGTATCTGCATTTACATTCAAGTATGTCTTTGTCGCCGTGTTTTTTGTTCAACTCCTGTAGCACGCAGCCGTTTCTCCCATTTATTCAAGAAGAATGTGTGGATAGTCACTTACGGTATTTGTGTACTCGTAACCATTTCAGTCGTAGATTCCAATTTCGAGAACTTTTGGATACAACTCGTAGTTATTCGTGATTAATTGTTTCAGACATTCGTGTAAGATCCTTTCGCGCCTTTCGCTGCAGCAGACCACCCAGCCATATTCGATACTGTGGCCCAACAAACTGTAACAGGATGCAGGGGAAGGAGCTCCTGCGGATAACAGGCAACGCAAATGGACGCTGCCCACGCTCCGTTACCACTGCCCACACGGTAAATATGGATGCAGCTGCGCCGTGTTTGCGAATATTCGTCCGCGTCAACAGAAGCGAAACTTCCGCTCCGCGGTGAGCTCATCACAGATTGTACTCTGTGTATTGTTTCTCCTTGTCAACAGATCATTGCCCTGTTCCAATGACGGGCAGGCACGTGCAGCTGTTTGCTCCGTCTCCGTTCTCAGGCGTGTACCGTAGGATCACTATGCCGGAGTACGTAAACATTTTCGTAGAACGGAGTAATGCTTGTATCTAAAACAGCTACAACGAGTGGAAAGTGTCTACGGTAAACAATCATTCCTTTGCTCACTGGGCGTCCGCGTAAAGCAGCTGAATCACGAATCAAAATCTCATAGACAATAATTCACTGACATGCGCGCGCGTGCACACACACACACACACACACACACACACACATGTACGATCGCCGAAAACCAGCTGATGTAACCACAAATGTGTCTTTGTAGGAAACAGTGGCAAGACTCGCACAGTAATGATCCACTTTATAGTCAAGGGTTTGCCTGCAACATATTTGCCTCGTTAAGTACCAATCCACTTCCCGACGTGCTACGTAGTGCTCTGAGCGATCAAGATTGCAATGGAGCACATGAGACTTCTCGATGGACGTTCTCACTTGGTTCTTTGTAGGCTATTCAGCAAATGCTCCCAGAAGATAGTACAGTTCAGATAGTCTACGATACTATCCACCCCCTGCACAGGCAGAACAGAAAGGTGGTCTTCAGCTGGGACTCTGGACACGTGGGAATCGATGGGAGTCTGGCAGAGTAACAAGGAGGGCATTGACTGAATGGGAAAGACAGTGGTTGGAAGTATCCAATAGCAAGCTGCGGTCGGCCAAACTAACTACTCGACGATGGTGCACTTCCGATCGAACTACAAGACTTGAAACCACAGAAACAGTCAAATCTTGTAGAAAAGCAACATTAAGTTTTAGAAGTCTTAGGGCGTGGGAACGAAATGTCACAGGGCAGCCAGAGGGCCAGCGACGATCCAGCATGAAGGGCATGTACAGCAATAGCGCTAAAAGCTACGAATACAGCGTGAGTCAAGGATGTTGCAGAGTACCCTTGATAGGCATAGCCACAGTGTACTCAATAGACATGTCGACAATAATTGTGGGGCCAGTATTCCCTGACTAAACAGAGAGTGTGGGACGATAGAGATAAGGACACCGATATGTCATGAAAAGCCAGTGCCAGTCTTAGAACGCAGTCGGTGACCATATCGGATCTCCCACCACCTGGCCTCTGGAAAACCACTGAAGGGCAGTCCCGGGTTCGATTCCCGGCGGGGTCAGGGATTTTCTCTGCCTCGTGATGACTGGGTGTTGTGTGATGTCCTTAGGTTAGTTAGGTTTAAGTAGTTCTAAGTTCTAGGGGCTGGTAACCATAGATGTTAAGTCCCATAGTGCTCAGAGCCATTTTTTGAAGGGCAGTGCGCAATTAGAGCCAATAAGGTGGCGAGAGGTCTTCGGCCTCACGTCATGTGAGGGACAGGTGTGAGAGAAGTGGAAAGACGAACAAAACTCGGAAGGAGGACGTTACGAGATGGGAAGTCAGGGGAATTCCGTGAAGTCAGCAGAGGCAGAACGAGAGAAATAGGAGAGTAGCCAAAAGAACTAGGCAGAAGTAGCTGCAGCGTATCAGCGCATTAAATGAAATCATAGGCGAATGGCTGGAAAACTTTGTGTGCCGTGAAGTAACTATGGGATGAGTTAAGACTGACGGTCTGATTCCATAGCAGACGGACCGGTGCTAGGTAGTCACCGTCTCTGCAGTAAGATTTGGCCTCTTCGTACGTACTCCTGAACTCGTGGTCAGGTGACTAGCGATGCTGCCTCTGGATCATGGCTTGCCGCTTTCGATTCTCGGCCAGGTCGGGAGTTTTCTTCTCTCCCGTGTTTGTGTTGTCTTCATCATTTCATCATATTTCGGGAAAGTGGCGAGACTGGACAGTTAAAAGATTATCGACTTTGTACGGGCGCTGATAATCGAGCTGTTGAGCATCCTGCAAACCGAATATAATTATGATCTTCGTGTGCACAACTACTTCAAGGCCAGTAGAGAAATAACTGAAACGTTTTTTGAATAAATTCAGAAGTCGCAAAACACTTTTAGCTGAGGTTACTTCAAGTCACTTTCCAATCCTTACCCTTTGTAATAAGGGATTTGACATTACAGCCTGGTCAAGACTCCTTCTCACGCAAGCCAACCGGGTAATTCCCTTCTCACGAACCATGACTCCCAATCTCAGGCAATACTCACGCTAGGGGCGCGACAGAGCGGACGAAATGGTTCTCACGCGACCTCGTATCGGACACTGCCCAATGACATGAGTATCTCTTGCGGCGTGACGGTCCACCGGAATGCAGTGCTTGCGGCGTCACATTCACGGTGTAAAATGTTTCAACTTCGTTTGTTTTGTACGCTGATAGAAGAGAAGCCTTTGATCTACAGATGGGACTACCCTCGATTTTAGGCGAAGAGGAAAGAATATGAAAAATTACTGACAGTTTGTGTGACGTCAGGACTATCGCCCAATTCAAATGGGCTCATCCTATTATTTCCGCGATCAACCAGCCTTCACAATACCATCCACTGGTTTGTTAATACTGTTAACGTATGAAGACGTTAAGAATCGCTGAATATTGTGTGTGAAATTCTCTATGACTTTGGCTGTAGTTAAACGGCCTCTGTTTTCCGTTTCAACAGGAGTAGCTACTCATACATCAGCACCACGAGCTTCAAGAAAGGGCACCAATAACCATCCTGTTTAGCGTCCAACAATTTTAAATCCATCCAGCCGCTGAAGTACACAAAATTACAGCAATCCATTAATACATAAGGAACTGATATTGACTGTGTATTTATTTACTGTTGCGTTTTTAACGGCGCTGCGAATCACTGCACAACTGGAGGTGGTCAACTCGATGAACAACATACAATATTAGTAAAACGCTCCTCGACAAAACTCTAACAGGAGTCGGAAAACGATAACAAGGGACGGAAGTATATACAGGCTGTTACAAACGGTACGGCCAAACTTTCAGGAAACATTCCTCACACACAAAGAAAGAAAATATGTTATGTGGACATGTGTCCGGAAACGCTTACTTTCCTTGTTAGAGCTCATTTTATTACTTCTCTTCAAATCACATTAATCATGGAATGGAAACACACAGCAACAGAATGAACCAGCGTGACTTCAAACACTTTGTTACAGGAAATGTTCAAAATGTCCTCCGTTAGCGAGGATACATGCATCCACCCTCCGTCGCATGGAATCCCTGATGCGCTGATGCAGCCCTGGAGAATGACGTATTGTATCACAGCCGTCCACAATACGAGCACGAAGAGTCTCTACATTTGATACCGGGGTTGCGTAGACAAGATCTTTCAAATGCCCCCATAAATGAAAGTCAAGAGAGTTGAGGTCAGGAGAGCGTGGAGGCCATGGAACTGGTCCGCCTCTACCAATCCATCGGTCACCGAATCTGTTGTTGAGAAGCGTACGAACACTTCGACTGAAATGTGCAGGAGCTCCATCGTGCATGAACCACATGTTGTGTCGTACTTGTAAAGGCACATGTTCTAGCAGCACATGTAGGGTATCCCGAATGAAATCATGATAACGTACTCCATTGAGCGTAGGTGGAAGAAACTAAAATGAGCTCTAACATGGAAATTAAGCGTTTCCGGACACATGTCCACATAACATCTTTTCTTTATTTGTGTGTGAGGAATGTTTCCTGAAAGTTTGGCCGTACCTTTTTGTAACACCCTGTATATAGGGTGTCCCATTTATCTTGACCACCTAAAATAACTGTTTCTCCAGATGAAAGTTACTGAATGTTTCAAGCAAATGTTCTCTAGCCGTCAGTGGTACATCAATCACCATGGTTGCCTTGGTTGTAGCTTTGTTTTTTACAAAGATATGAACAGCGGTATGACTTTTTTAAAAGGCACCCTGTATTTTATATTTGGTACTTCATTTCCTCTCCTAAAGATCTGTTCAGAAATGTATCACAGGGTACCATTCACTGAAACACAACGTTATTAATTACATAACACAAAACTGACATGGACGTTCCCAGCGCTTCGTGCAGGTACTCCGGGTAATGGAACACATCCACGTGCTGACGTTGACAGAGGACAAATGCAAACATAAGTAGAATGCACATCCGTCATTTTGTCAACTATCGTCAGTTGAAGAGTTGTGTGAGTAGAATGTACACCAACGAAGAAAAGGTAGAAATGCTACTCATCTATGGGGAATGTAAGTTAGCATAACAGTAATTGCAAAACTGTTTTCTTATGTACGGGTACATTCAGTACAGAAGTTTAGTCCTTTTAAATACTGTTGTGTAGAGTAGGCATACAGTATAGGCTGCCCTTCCTACAAACTGCATCGACATAACGTTTCTTTTATTGTTGTTGAAGGTAGGCGAAATGTTACGCAGGCAGCGGAGTTGTACAAAGAGCGATATCCTGACAAGAACCAACCTTCCCGACGGATGCTTTCTCGTCTTGTAGCGACGCTTCAGGAAACGGGAAGTTTCAACCCATGAAAACTCACTCTTCGTAGCACTCGCACAGACGAAGCTGCCGAAGTTACTGTTCCCGCTTCCATTGCTATGAATCCACATGTGCGCACACGACAACTTGAACACGAGATTGGCATTCCTAAAACCAGTGTACATCGTATTCTTGCACGTTACAGGTTCCATCCTTACAATGTACACCTATATCAAGAACTGCATGGGAATGTTTTCCAGAATCGTGAACAGTTCTGAAAGTTGGCACGGCAGCAAATCCCCGCCAACCCGAACTTCTCCTCCAGTGTTCTATTTGACAATGAATGTTCCTTCTCAAATGACAGGTAAATACATGGAACATGCATTATTGGGGCCGGGCGCGGTGGCCGAGCGGTTCTAGGCGCTACATTTTGGAACTGCACGACCTCTACGGTCGCAGGTTCGAATCCTGCCTCGGGCATGGATGTGTGTGATGTCCTTCGGTTAGTTAGGTTTAAGTAGTTCTAGGTTCTAGAGGACTGATGACCTCAGCAGTTAAGTCCCATAGTGCTCAGAGCCATCTGAACCATTTTGCATTATTGGTCCAGCGACAATCGGGGATGACTTAGACAGGTGGAACATCAGCGTCAATGAAGAGTTAACTTCTGGTGTGGGATGCCTGGTACTGCAATTATTGGCCCTTATTTCACCAAATGGCTCTGAGCACTATGGGACTTAACATCTGTGGTCATCAGTCCCCTAGAACTTAGAACGACTTAAACCTAACTAACCTAAGGACATCACACACATCCATGCCCGAGGCAGGATTCGAACCTGCGACCGTAGCAGTCGCGCGGTTCCGGACTGAGCGCCTAGAACCGCTAGACCACCGCGGCCGGCCTTATTTCACCAGTGGTGCTCCGAAACACTTGTGCCTGCAACAGCTTAAGCAACATATCACAGATCGCCTCCTGTCCTGCTTTACAGAGCGACCTCTGCGTTCGTAGACGACACATGGATGTCTAACACCTTGTGCCTACTCGTGGTTTCACCGTTCTTCCGATAAACTTCCGTTGATATTCACGATAGTGGCACGCGAACAGCCGAACAGCATCGGCATCTCCGAGATTATCGTCCTCAGGCGTTCAGTGAATTTTTCTGTTTGCTAGAATGATTCACCAATCGTCTCTGCTCCGCTTATATGCTTACCTTACCGAGGAAATTGCCCATAACGCCACCAGGTGAAAGTGACTCCACTGGTGAGCGGCGGGTATGATGTTTTGGCCCATCTGCGTACGGAATAAACTGTAGACTTGTGTATCCATTGCTTGAAATTGTATAACTTTCTGTATCGAAATAATAGCCAAAAGATGAGGTAGGCATACTTGTAAATTTCGTACTGCCCGATTTCCAAGCAGCAGTTTAGCATGTGCTGTTAGGTCCCATACTAACCAGTTGGGAAGCGCATGCCACAGAATTGCCGAAGCGCCTAAAATTATCTGTATTTGCAGTGAGAATGACGTCAAATGTAAGAGATATAAATATAAACAAAAAACGAGCACTTTGCGTACTTTCATTCTATTATGTCATAATGGACCATATTCTTGGGTAACTCGTTAAACCGAGCAAACGTTTTTAGAGTGCAAAAGCATGTAATAAGACTCATTTGTGGTGTAAATTCAAGAACATCGTATAGAAAACTGTTCAAGGAATTTTGTATTCTTATCACGCCTTCTCAGTACATTCATTCCTTAATGAAGTTTGTTGCAAGTAATATACCTCTGTTTCCAACCCACAGCTCAATACATAGTATCAATACTAGGATTAAGAACGATCTACATAAAGACTTAAAATCACTTACCTTGGTCCACAAAGGGTTCCAATATTCAGGAACATGCGTTTTCAATAAATTGTCAGCAACCATTGAAAAGTCTGAATGACTTTTTCATAGGCAACTCCTTCAACTCCATAGATCAATATCTTAACAGGAACAGTTAGACAAGCTTAAGTAAAAATGTCTTTTAGATTTCAATTTTGACAGCACTTGGCCACAATAGTCAAGATTAGGTATTTTGTGTACGATGAATTTAATGAAAGTGCATAACTATGGTTCATTCTGGCAGTGTAGTAGTTCTGTAAATATTAGCAGTTCCATTTGATTTTAATGTATTCGCCTATTTTGACAATCTCGTGACAAATGATCAGGGATGTGAGTATTACACTGAAGAGACGAAGAAAATAGTACACCCGCCTAATACCAAATGGCTCTGAGCACTATGGGACTTAACTGCTGAGGTCATCAGTCCCTTAGAACTCAGAACTACTTAAATCTAACTAACCTAAGGACATCACACACGTTCATGCGCGAGACAGGATTCGAACCTGCGACCGTAGCGGTCGCGCGGTTCCAGACTGTAGCGCCTAGAACCGCTCGGCCATTCAGGCCGGCCGCCTAATATCGTGTAGGGCCCCCTCGACCATGCAAAAAAAAGTGACATAACAACACGTGGCATGGACTCGAGTAATGTCTGAAGTAGTGCGGGGGGAGGGGGGGGGGAATTGGCACTATGAATCCTGCAGGGCTGTCCATAAATTCGTAAGGCTACAAGGGTGTCGAGATCTCTTCTGAACAGCACGTTGCAAGGCATCCCATATATACTCAATAATGTTTATGTCTGGGGAGTTTAGTGGCCAGCGGAAGTATTGAAACTGAGAAGAGTGTTCCTGGAGAAAAGCTGTTACAATTCTCCACGTGTGGAGTGTCGCTTTGCCCTGCTGGAATTTCCCAAGTTCGTCGGAATGCACAATGGACATGAACCGATGCAGGTGATCAGACAGGATGCTTACTTACGTGTCACATATCAGAGCCGTATCTAGATGTATCATGGTCCCATATCACTCCGACTGCACAGCATTACAGAGCCTCCACCAGCTTGAAAAGTGGGTTCATGAGATTGTCTCCGTACCCGTGCACGTCCATCCGCTCGACACAATTTGACGGGCCCTGGCGAGACGTAAAGCTTTGTGTCGTGCAATCACCAAAGGCACACGAGTGAGCTTTCAGCTTCGAAAGCCCATATCGATGACGTTTCGTGGAATGGTTCACACGTTGACACTTCTTGATGGCCCAGCATTGAAATCTGCAGCAGTTTGCGTAAGAGTTGCACTGCTGTCACGTTAAACGATTCGTTTCAGTTGTCGTTGGTCCCGGTGTTGCAGGTTCTTTTTCCGGCCGCAGTGATGTCGGAGATTTGATGTTTTACCGGATTCCTGATATTCACGCTATACTCGTGAAATGGTCGTACTGGAAAATCCCCAGTTCATCGCTACCTCGGAGATACTGTGTCCCATCGCCAGATACTTGTTGTCTTATATAGGCGTTGCCGGCCGCAGCGCCGTATTCAGCTGCTTACATATCTTTGTATTTGAATACGCATGCCTATACCAGTTTCTTTCTCGTAATTCAAATGGTCAGGGTGTTTCAAAAAGAATATACGTATGACAAAAAATTATTTTGTCCGAACTATCGATCGCTGCGCCTCGGCTCGACTGTGGAGAAACAAATACATAGTCTAGCTTATATTAACATCCGCTAAATGTCAGTTGCTTCTATTTTTCTCGGTAACCGTTAGAGTCTCAAAATGACTACTCTGCAGCAGAAAAGATTTTAAGCTGTCGAGTTTGCGAAGTGCAATTCTGTGATTACAGTGCAAAGACGTTTCAGGTTGAGGTACCAAATTGCTCCTCCGAATGGGTGGAACGTTCGCAGATGCTACCGACAGTTTCCCGATACAGGATGTGTATGTAAAGGAAAGAAGCCTGGCAGTCCTCATGTTCCTGAAGAAAAAGTTGCACGAATTCAAACTGCTTTCCAATGTAGTCCTTCTAAATCAACTCGTCGTGCAAGTCGGGAGTTACAAGTGCCTACATCAACAATTTGGCGTGTTTTGAGATGTCCGTTGGTTATGAATCCGTACAAATTACAGCTGTTAAAGCTCTGCATACTGATGACAAACACAAACGTGTGGCATTTTGTAACCAGATTCTTGATGTTATTGACAACGATAACACTTTCGCACGACGCATCGTGCTCAGTGATGAAGCGACTTTCCATGTTAGTGGTCAGGTAAACAAACACAATGTTCAAATTTTGGGCCTACAGATTCCGCACGTAGCCACAGAACGTGTACGAGATCCGCCCAAAGTCAATGTGGTTTGTGCGGTATCCCGATCATCCGTTTACGGCCCTTTCTTCTTTAATGAAATACGGTTAACGATCAGCAGTATCTCGCTATGTTACAAAACATTGTTTCCGTGGCTGCACGAAGACAACTTCATTTTTCAACAGGACGGGGCACTCCCTCATTGGAGTCGCCAAATGCGCGAATATCTGAATGAAACTCTACCGAACCGTTGGATTGGTTCTCAAGGAGCTGGCGACTTAGCATGTCTCAGCTGGGCTCCAAGGTCACCGGATTTGACACCCTCTGACTTCTTCCTGTGGGGTTTCGTTAAAGACAACGTTTATGTACCACCACTCCCACAGAATTTGGAAGAGCTGAAGAACCGGATCAGTACTGTCATAATATCAGTGACAAAGGACATACCTGCCCGAGTATGGATTATTCGTGTCGCTGATGGATGACATATTGAACATCTGTAACCTGAATTTGAGAGGTTCGTAAATATGTGTGTAAGGTTTCATTTTCGTATGTCTTAAAGTTTAATAAATATATCCATTCGAAATACGTATATTCTTTTTGAAACACCCTGTATTAGTTTTTATAGTATATTTTCTGACTTGTTCCACCCCCACAGGACTCATCTCATTTTTACGTCTATGGAATGAAAACTTAATCTAATCTAATCTAAACCGCAAAAGCCCCTACATATGCCGAAGAAACAGAACAAAACGTTACGGCATATACCATTGATCCTTGCGTGCGCTGATATCCATACCTTTGCTTATGGAACGTCTCTGAGTTCCAGTACCTAGCTATCGTTTCTGCGGCGTCTCTATAGGTGCGCCCTTGTGTCGTCTCGAGTGAAGTTTAAGCGATCATGCAGCTGAGACTTGAAATCTGTCTCCTGGGGGTTGACTGTCTGTCAAGGAGGAACTGCGCATTCCGATCTGTGCTCGCTAGCGGTGAAGATCTTCTCGGTGCATTTGGATGGTCGATTTTTAGTTTGAGGAGGGTGTCTGTCGCTACTGGATGTGACTATTTACACCGTCAGTAATTCCAAAAAGCCTGACTAAGCACCATTTCTTGGATGCGGTTAAGTGCCCGCCGCAGTTAGTGAAACCCTCTACTCATTATTACTGAATTACGTTTGGTGTTCTTGCTTAAGGTGACTTCGTATGCGCTGCTGGCCGCTGCTTTGGCCGAAGCCCTAAACATCGATCTTAATTCCAGTAATAAGGACACACCTGAGTTAAACATTTATTCGACACATTTTATCTTTTGTACGTTGGACAAAGACTTCCTTTTACCGGCACTAAGATATCTTAATGATTGTATTGTCTGACCTCTCGTGGAAATCGGGTGTTCCCTGATGAAGACGTCAAGTAATGACGTCGAAATATCGTGTTTGGAAGACGCTGATATCCGGCAGAAAACCCGATTTCCACGAGATGTCATCAAATCGCCGGGAAAGTCTAAGAAATTACATTGTATTGTCTGTTAGCCTTGATTTTGACTTACACTATTGGTGACATATGTTTCTAAATTTAAGTATTCTTAATGTTTTGTCTGATAATCTTGATATGACACTGAATTAATGGTGTGCACTCTCTTGAGGTTTAGCTGTCTTTTGTCTTTCTCATCGGTAGTTAAAGGTCCTTGTCTGTGTTGTAAATTATTTGGTTACATAAACTTCACTCTGTTAACTTGCATTTGTGAGTCAAACAGACTCAGTTGTTTGCCATCATCTCCGGTGTCATGGTCGAGGACCAGTGTGCTATTCTGCTTATGCAAATTTAACGTATTTTCTGTGTATATGTTTTAGGATCAGTACTGAATGGAGCAGCCATTTGGAGCATGAGCGGAGCTCGAGCTAGTTACCTTGCTTTGAGTAATCTATGTATTTGTGCCGACGTATTTTGGATTGTCCTCGATTAGTATTGTGAATTATTAGGCTTGTCGATTTACTAGTGCTCTCCTAGTTTTAAAGCCTCCACAGAACTATTGTATATTCTGTTATGATGAAAGTTTTTATAAACACATGGTGGTCCTTGTAGTATCAATATCATAGAGGCAAAACCACTGTGAGTTCCAGCATATGACCCTGAAGTGATTTTTTTAATGTTTTAATGTTCAAAGAATTTGGTTGATTTTAAAATTCACTGTATATTTATGACACAAATGTACAAGCAGTGAACTCAACCAAATAATTAGTGAAAACAATTACAAATAACTTAAATTGGAACGATCATGTACATAATGTTGTGAGGAAAGCGAGAAACACATAGAAAAGGCAACAGCTGCCTAAAAAGATTGCCTACATTACACTTGTGCGTCCTTGTCGCACGGAGTGGGATCCGAATCAGATACGATTAACGGAGGACATCGAAAAAGTTGAAGGAAGGGAAGCTCGTTTTGTAATATCGCAAAATAGAGGAGAGATTGTCACGCACATGATACGGCACCAACTTTTTCCTCCGAATGCGAAAATCGTTTGTTGGCACCCACTTACATAGGGAGAAATTATCGTCATAATAAAGAAAGAAAAATCAGAGCTTGCACAGTAGGGACTAAGAGTTTGTTTTTCCCGCGCGCTGTTCGAGAGTGGAATGGTAGAGAAATAGCTGGAAGGTGGTTCACTGATCGCTCTGCAAGGGACTTGATTTTGAATTGCAGACCAATCTTGTAGATGTGGAGATGTACATGTAGATGTCAATGTAATCTTAAATTTGGCCTCTGTAGCAAATACAAATGTTCAGAGTTCCTTTTTTTGTGTTTAGCATCCTATCATTCCTAGATTGTAGGTCCCTACCATTTCAACCACTTAATAACGTCACACTGCAAATAAACTAACGCCTATCATTACTAAAATATATTCCAAATTTCAAAACAAAGAAGAAGCTAATCCATTTCTATTCTCAAGAGGAATCACATCTGCAATCATTCGCATTTAGTTCGCAATTAGCATCATCCAGTAGAGGTGCTGTCTCAGGCCTTGTTGATCATTGCTAGTTTTCCTTCCTTTCGGTCTAACACCGAAGCTTCACCACCCTAATCTACTGCCACCTCATTGATGAACTCAAGTGTGTGTGAATACAGTCACACGTCATAATTAGATCTGCAGACTTTCCGAGTTTTTCATTGCACTCAGATAAGGCAGAGTTCAGAGGCTATGGTAAGGTGCCAGGTCAGTGTAAGACTCTGATGAAGTTGCGTGGGGAGCGTTTCTTTTTCCCTAGCGTTTTCTTTTTCTATTTTTTTCCCTCGCCGTTGCCAGGGAAACCCAATTAGAGTAATACGTCGTTACTATGTAACGCGCCAGGGGCGCAGGCAAACAGCAGCCTTTAAAGGCTGGGACGAGGGGACGAGGCGGCCGTAATGACACGCGTTCCTGGCCACGCCGCTACGCTGAAACACGTGACACCGTAATGGACGCGCTTGCGGCGGGCGGCTGTTTGTTCAGGTCGAATGCCTGCGCCACCATCCACGGGTCGTTACGGACTCGGGAACCGGTAGTGCCCACTGCAAATGTTAGCCGTCTGAGGATTGTTCACTAATCAGTTCGTTCCCTTCTCTTGAATTATTTAGTCGCTACCTGAACGACGATAAGGCAGGCACGTTAAAGGATCACACACAGAGTTGGACTCGCTGCATATCGACCACCATCTTCCGCGGTTTCTCTCTGACTCCTGATTCTCCACTCCTATCTCTTTCTCTTCCTAATTTATCATGTTCCTGTATTCCATTTATTTTTATTTTGCGTTCTTTCAATGCTATCAACAAAATACAGTGTTTATTTTTCTTTGTCTTACCTAATTTGTTATAGTCTCTTCCATTGGTTTTGCCACCTTAAAGTTTATGACTTTGTTTAATAGGCGTTATACGACGTAGGAAGGTGGTTTGACAAGTCTGGTAAATTTTCATGAAAGAATGGAACGTTTTGTTGCGCCTTCATGGTTGGTAATATTGATTATTCCAATCATCGTGTAAATAATTTCGGCAATGTACAGCGTACAGTTCATTGTTGACAGCCGTCTGAATTGGGCAGTGTGTCAACTGCGACAGAAAACGGTGAAAACCGAGCTCCTTGATGCTATTAACCCATGGCAGCGCCATCCAGCGGGCCAATCATAGTGCCATCTGATTTCCCCCTTCAAGCTAGACAAGTTTCGTTCCTTGTAGTTTTTTCGTTTGACGCTTATTTTGTGAGATATTTGTCCCAGTCACGATCAATTGATCACCCTGTATACACTGTCCAGTCACAATAATGCGACTGTCAGACAAAAACCAGAACACCCATCTTCCCTTAGCAGTGTAGACCGCTGCGAGACGAGCAGGTAGGCAGTCAGTGAGGTTGTGGACGGGGACGTAGAGCCATGTCAACACCATTGCCGTGGCCTTCTGCGCTAGGTTTCACTGTTGACGAATCATAGCTCAAACAGGTCCGTTAAGTTTTCTCACAGGTTAGCATGAAGCCTTAGAACAAGGTGATTGTTTACTGACTGGATGGACGGCACAGCAGATAAAGTAGACCCGGAGTGCGTTTTGGTAACCTAAGCATTTGATGTACCTGTGAGCTGCATAGTCAATGTGTATTTTCAGTTTTGACATATACTGTCGGACAAAAGGACTGAAGCTTCCAGGAGGACAGAGAATCGAAATGCTACGTCACGATTACACGGGGTATTACATGTTTCTGCAGTGATTACGAAATGGAATCGGATATCCAAACAAGTTGGGGGTGAAGGCCCACTTATCAGTGTGACCTCCTGGGCAGGACACATGCGATTCGATTTGGAAGGGTGTTGTAAAGCCGTTATATTCTCTCCTGTGGCAAGCTGGGCCACACCTGTTGTAGTTGGTTGTAGATATACTGGATACTGACACTGGGATGCATTTTACTTCTGAGGCTTGTGCTACACACATCGTACTGGGGACGGATCTGGGGATCTCTCGGGTCAAGGGAGTACTTCAGAATCGCACTAACGATCAGAGAAACATGCGCCAAGTCGACGAGCATGGTCCTGTTGAAAAATGGCACCACGATACTATCGCATGAGTAACAAAATATGAAGTCGACGGATTATCGTGACTTACTGTTGTGCCGTCAGTGTTCCCTGAATCACCAGTTGTCGCCTGATGTCGTACCCGATAGCTCCACACACCATGACGCCAGGAGTTCACCATGGTGCTTATGCATGGTACAGTAATTCTCTAACCCGGCTGTTTGCTAGTCTCCGATCAATAGAATGGCATCACAGAGAATCTTTCAGAGAGTCAGTAATTTGTTCTCGAGTGGCGGACGCAGAGGTGAGGGGGCTTAGTACACTAGGTGTACAGTACGGCGACACTTCCTTGTAGTGATCAGCCGCTACGTCCCCATGCAGTCCACCATCGGACCAAGTCAAATCCGAATAACCGACTGCTCTGGAAATCGAACGATTCTAAAAGATGTTAAAATGGAGACCTGTAATGAGGCACCTTTCAAAACATCTTCCAAAATCAGTCAAGTGCTGATAATGCTGTCTCATATGAATCTGCAACATCTGCATACCCTTCACAGTGAACAGTCAACACCTGGTGCTGTTCGCGCTCCCTCATACATCACAACCAGGGCTGGTAACGAAATTAGACGTGAACAACACTTACACACTCTGCTGCAGTCTCAACCTGTGAAAGACATTTTCCTTTCTAATAATTTACCTACCCTACTATGATTGGTACAACTATATCTTCGCGGTCTTATCTTTTTTGTCACGTTGCGTATGTTCTTCACACAAGAAGGATTTATGACTTCCTGTCAGAGAAGTCACAGTTCGTAGTAACTGACGGAAAGTCATCGAGTAAAACAGAAGTGATTTCTGACGTTCCCCACGGTAGTGTTATAGGCCCTTTGCTATTCCTTATCTATATAAACGATTTGGGAGACAGTCTGAGCAGCCGTCTTAGTTTGTTTGCAGATGACTCTGGCGTCTATCGACTAATAAAGTCATCAGAAGATCAAAACAAATCGCAAAACGATTATTGGAAAAGATATCTGAATGGTGCGAAAATTGGCAGTTGACACTAAATAACGAAAAGTGTGAGGTCATCCACATGAGCGCTAAAAGGAATCCGTTAAACTTCGGTTACACGATTAATCAGTCAAATATAAAGGCCGTAAATTCAACTAAATACCTAGGAATTACAATTACGAACAACTTAAATTGTAAGGAACACATAGAAAATATTGTGGGGAAGGCTAACCAAAGACTGCGTTTTATTGGCAGGAAACTTAGAAAATGTAACAGATCTACTAAGGAGGCTGCCTACACTACGCTTGTCCGTCCTCTTTTATAATACTGCTGCGCGGTGTGGGATCTTTACCAGATAGGACTGACGGAGTACATCGAAAAAATTCAAAGAAAGGCAGAGCGTTTTGTGTTATCGCGAAATATGGGAGAGAGTGTCACAGAAATTGTACAGGATTTGGGCTGGAAATCAGTAAAAGAAAGGCGTTTTTCGTTGCGACGGAATCTTCTCACGAAAGTCCAATCACAAACTTTCTCCCCGGAATGCGAAAATATTTTGTTGACACCGACGTAAATAGGGAGAAACGATCACCACGATAAAATAAGGGAAATCAGAGCTCGTACGGAAAGATATAGATGTTCGTTCTTTCCGCGCGCTATACGAGATTGGAATAATAAAGAATTGTGAAGGGGGTTCGATGAACCCTCTGCCGGGCACTTAAATGTGATTTGCACAGAATCCAAAACTGAAATGTGTGTGAAATCTTATGGGACTTAACTGCTAAAGTCATCAGTCCCTAAGCTTACACACTACTTAACCTAAATTATCCTAAGGACAAACACACACACTCATGCCTGAGGTAGGACTCGAACCTCCGCCGGGACCAGCCGCACAGTCCATGACTGCAGTGCCTGAGACCGCTTGGCTAATCCCGCGCGGCGCACAGTATCCATGTATATGTAGATGCAGATGTGTGAAGTGATATGATGACGACGAATGAAGGAGGACAGGCTTAGCGTAATCTGAGATAACAACGAATCATTTATATCTAGCATTAATTCCTAACCTCTCGGCTTCTTTTGCGGAGCGAAGGTACACACCGACTACCACGATATTTCCGTCCATTGGATAACCGGAACCAAGTGATTTTTCTAAGAAACAACGGAAAATCTCAAATTTGACAACAGAAATCCTCTAAGGATTGGATTGGATTGTTTGAGGGAAGAGACCAAACAGCGAGGTCATCGGTCTCATCAGATTAGGGAAGGACTGGGAAGGAAGTCGGCCGTGCCCTTTCAAAGGAACCATCTCGGCATTTGCCTGGAGTGATTTAGGGAAATCACGGAAAACCTAAATCAGGAGGGCCGGACGCGGGATTGAACCGTCGTCCTCCCGACTGCGGTTGGTTGTTTTGGGGAAGGAGACCAGGCAGCGAGGTCATCGGTCTCATCGAATTAGGGAAGGACGGGGAAGGAAGTCGGCCGTGCCCTTTGAAAGGAACCATCCCGACATTTGTCTGGAGCGATTTAGGGAAATCACGGAAAACCTAAATCAGGATGGCCGGACGCAGGATTGAACCGTCGTCCTCCCGAATGCGAGTCCAGTGTCTAACCACTGCGCCACCTCGCTCGGTTCCCGAATGCGAGTCCAGTGTGCTAACCACTGCGCCACCTCGCTCGGTAGAAATTTTCTAAGAATCTCGTTTTTAATTTGTTAATTTAGTACCGGTCTCTGCCGCACGCTTTTAGTTGTACGTTCCAATTCTCGTTACCTTTCGGTTCTGACCGTATACATCACTTAGCATTTACTCGGGAGGTGCTTTTCTCGCGACATACAACTGAGAGGGAAGAAAAGCAATTAACAGGCAGCCGTTAGCTGGCTGCAGATTACTAATGAGCGACGCCGTTGTGTGTAAGTGTGCGTGCCTGACGCAACCTGCATGCAGACAGCTGCTGCTGCTGATGAGTCTCTTGACGCTGATGAAGCTGTCAACGGAACCACTCACATCTCTGGAATGTACGTGGGGTTTCAGCAGAGATTTCGTGACAGATCGTAACTAAAGTTCGCTGAAGATCTGCACCGATCGGTACTAGTCAGTAATCATGTATGGAGGTTTTAAACTTGAGGTGAATCAAGTTTAGTGTAGTACTTAACCAAGGCCATAGTTAAATTTCTATCCGCCAGAATGCATTAGACCTTTTCCCCTCAGAAGTACAGGCAATTGCTTTATGTGTCAATCCACAATACTCTTGTTTTATGGTGATTACAGATGCATGATGCATCCTTTTGATTTGAACGTTTTCTAAATAAACAGAAATACTCGTATTTGAATTTTAATAGATTGTTGAAGCATGCGCGGAATTTCAAGAATATAGTTGTGGCTTTGGACTTGTCTGATGGACAAAATGGAAACATAAAAATGTCTCCATCAAAAATAGGTCATTATCTTGACCTGGAAATAGAAATGATAGATTTCAAGTTCCTAGAGCACGGAGATTCATTTTGTCGAGCTATAGTAACTTTAATGTAATCGAAAAACCTGGTAAAGAAGGAAAATGCGTTTACGTGTCACAGGATTGGAAGAAAGACAGCTAGGATGTTTCGGGCATATCAAAAAAATGGAAGAAGACAGAAGTACCAAGCCGACACTTTCATGGCCACCTCCTGGGAGGATAAGAAGAGAAAGACCGCTGAAAGCGGAAAGGGTAGCTAAAGGGTATCCAAGAAGTGATGCAGAGATGAGGAATAGAAAAGGATGAAGAAGGGTGGCGAGATCGATGCCTGTGGCGTCAGAGACGCAGGGAGAGGCCACAGCGGTGGACCCCTGCAGCAACAAGAAGGATTTGACCAAAATTATAAAATCATTAAAGAGAATGAGCCTAAATTGACAGTCTAGAAAATTAATTAATTGTACCAAAAATGTCGAAAACTTCGTAACTAGCAGTAAAGTGTACAAATAAAGATAGCCCGTCAGTTCCAATGAATATATGATGGGTTTAATTTGTTAGAAGTTCGTTCTCAGTAATTAAATTCAAAGAAACTTTCAACGAATTCTGTATTTCCTTTCGAGAGTTAATTTGAAGAGGAAGGACGAAGAGGACCTCTGCAGGCTCTACCAATTGTGCATCTAGATTTACTTTATCATTCCAAAGACAAGTGCTCAGAGTAAATCAATGTGAAATAGCTTTTGTCACACATGTCACTAATGCGTCGTACGTAATCAACAAATTTCAGTACATTTGAACACTCTCCAGGTAAACCAGTTTACTGAGTGACAATGACGATGAATCAATATTGTTTACGCCGGCCGCGGTGGTCTAGCGGTTCTGACGCTGCAGTCCGGAACTGCGGGACTGCTACGATCGCAGGTTCGAATTCTGCCTCGGGCATGGGTGTGTGTGATGTCCTTAGGTTAATTAGGTTTAAGTAGTTCTAAGTTCTAGGGGACTTATGACCTAAGATGTTGAGTCCCATAGTACTCAGAGCCATTTGTACCATTTTTGAACCGTCAATATTGTTTACGGCTAAAATGTTAAGGTGTGCCGTTACATATAGTAGTTGTATTTACTGGATGTAACATAGCACCACAGTCCATTTAAACATTCGTTAAACAAATCTAAACTATAAATATGATTTAAATTATACGGTTAATTTGAAGGACGTGCTGTAAAGTAACGACTCCGATTTTTTTTTGTGTGAAAATTCTTTCAAAAAATTTAAATCAGACAAACGTTATTAATATTCTATATATTTACTCTCAATTTCTACGTATTTATTCCTCAATGTAGTCACCCCTGCGACGAACATATTTCTCCCAACGAGACACCAGTGTGTTGATACAACAACTGAAGAATATTTTGCTTTCTTGACAGAGCCACAACCTCACCTCTGTTTGCATCGCTTCATCACTATTAAAGTGAAGTACTCGAATGTGTTCTTTAAGTTTTGAAAAATCGGATAGTGCCAAGCAGGGATTGGATGGAGGATGATCGATGACAGTGGCTCCAAAGCGTCGCATTCCTACAGATGTCGCAGCGCTTGTGTGTGGCTGGTATTGTCATACTGAAGGGAGGCCACTCAGTGTATGGATGAAGTCTTCAAATTCGAAATTCGGTTACAGCACGCTGTTCCCCAACCACCGACGCAGTTACATTACACACCGCCACGTTACACGTTACACTTCGGAGCTCTCTAGCGGTAGAGGGCTGAAAATATGTAGACATCGAGAATAAAGATATAGAATGTTGTTGACGGATTTTTTTATCTAAAAGTATTTAAGTCTTTTCACATTACAATCCGGAAGTACTCCTTTTCAGCACGCCCTCGTAATTCAAGTGGACTGTCCTTCAGTTCTTTCTCTCAAAATCGATATTAGTGGACATTTTTTACTTCAGTTCTGAAGTTTTCTTACATCGATAGTGGTATAGCGTTATATTAGGAACTCAAGGGCACTGCTGCTATGTGTTTGGTTAATAACGATGAATATGAGACGAACCTCTGTCTCCTTCGTACTGCTGTAATTAGCGTTGCTGATTAATGATGCTCCGTTCGACTGTTCGAAGTAAGTACTTGTTTCGTAGGTACGGAACATGGTCCAGTAATTAGGGCCTATTACTAGATCCAAAGAGCCTGTGCATTAGCAAATAACCAGTGACATAAAAAACCGTATATTGTTACCCACACAATATTTTGTTATTTACAACCAACTGATTTATTATTATGTCCTCATCGTGGCCTTTTAATAAATAATTATGAATGAGAGGAGGCTCCCACGGGGAAACAGGCATCCTTCTACCCATCTCTTTACGAAATAACCGCTTCTTCCTTTGAGAAGTTCCATCATTGCGTGTCTGTACGTCTCCAAATTCAAATGGCTCTGAGCACTGTGGGGCTTAACTTCTGAGGTCATCAGTCCCCTAGAACTTAGAACTACTTAAACCTAACTAACCTAAGGACATCACACACATCCATGCCCGAGGCAGGATTCGAACCTGCGACCGAAGCAGCAGCGCGGTTCCGGACTGAAGCACCTAGAACCGCTGGCCACTCCGGCCGGCTGTACGTGTCCTATAGGTTACATAGTTATCAGATACTGTTTGGTCCCAGTCACCACGTACTCCACTGCGAAGCTAAATTCTAAACGAATTTACTTCCATTTTAGAAGTGCAGTTACGTAAAATCGCAACTCTAAGAGAAATTGTGACGTAACAGGGTACTACTAGCTACGGCGCAATGTAGCAGGTTAAAGTATGCTCTGCTATGTTTACTTGTTCCATGGATTGTCCTCGAAAACAGGAAAGAGAAAGAATTGAGAGTAAATTCGAAGAAAGCTAGTGGTTCGCGTTATTTTTTGCAGGCCGACTTTATATTTTTCTTGCATTTTGTAGCTAACTGTTAATTGGCAGTGTCTCAATTACTCGTACAACTGCACTCACATATGACCAAGATGTTCAAGAGGATTCATACTATCACGGTGATTTGGTTCAATGCATTGCGATATAGTATTCGCCAGTTCAGCCGATACCCGTACGTAGCAGCTTGAGCCTTAGGTTCGTACGGAAATTTTATTGGGACTACACGTACTAACGTCTAAAGTAAACCTCATTTTTATATTGTTGTTTTTGTTCTGAGTGAACTGTAATTTTAGTAGATAACTTCGGGCCTCCTACAACGTAACAGTCCGGTAGCTTGATCTCTTGTTTTGCAGTTTGTTATTAGTTAGTCTCCAACTGTTGGATTTTATATTCTTTCGTGTCATCGTATGGTTTCGCACAATAGCAAACGGACTGTGTCTGTTGTGTCACTCAGGGCAGTTGATCGCTGTTCGGAAACATTCGTAAGCTTAATTGGACATGGCCGGCGGGCTTCAGACTGCTGCGTTTAAGGGGGAAGTTACGTACGGACTACCTGTGATGAAAGCTATGGTACATCTCGTACCTCTCGAATCTCTTGGTCAGCCCGATGTGACTCCCCCTTCATATGAGCAGTACCTGACAGGTACGTACTTGCTCATGGTGAATGGCGGCCAATGATGGATTCACATATACGGATAAGCCAAAACGCAGGACTGCTTCTGTGAAACTTGGAAAGTAGGAGACGAGGTACTGGCGGAATTAAAGCTGTGAGGACGGGGCGTGAGTCGTGCTTGGGTAGCTCAGATGGTGAGCACTTGCCCGCGAAAGGCAAAGGTCCCGAGTTCGAGTCTCGGTCCGGCACACACTTTTAATCTGCCAGGAAGTTTCAGTATAATCACTGCCAATCGCGACGTTGGATGCCACCTGATGGCGTCACGGGCACCTGACGCAGTCAAGGAAAGCGTGTAAGCGCAGTATACACGTTGGGGAGGTCGCCTTAGCGAAGATATGGGTTGGAAATGGGTAAATCCGTTGAAATAAGCGATTCTGACAAAAGGTAGCTCATTATTAAGCAGAGCCTGTGAACGAGTATCTCGCAACAGGCGAAACTGGTCGAATGTTCACGTGCTACTGTCGTGAGCATCTATGGAATGAGGTAGAAGGGCAGTGAAACTATCGCTAGGCGCTAAATGGTTGGCCGTCCACGACTCTTCACAGAACGTGAGTTTCGGAGGCTTGTCTGCTCTGTAAAGGAAGGCAGATGGTGATCTGCGTCATTCCTGCCGAAAGAGAACAATGCGGTGCATGCACAAGTGTTTCGGAGCACACCATTCGTCGCGCATTGTTAAACATGGAACTCCGCCGCAGCCCCCCCTTGCATTTTCACAAGATGACCCAACGACATCGGCATTTACAACTGCAATAGGAACGGGATCATAGGGATTCGCCAGTCGATCAATGGAAACGTGTCGGCTTTCGGGTGAATCACATTTTTGCTTCACTAGCTCGATGGTCGTCTCTACAAACGGCGACTCGAATAGTGCAGCGCACAATGGACACAGGCTGGTGGGAGCAGTATTATGCTATGGGAGACCTTCTCCTGCGCTTGCGTGGGACCTTTGGTGGTAATTCAAGACACACGGGCAACTGGGAGTCACCTGCATCCTTTCACGCTTGATGTTTTCCCCGACGGTGACGTCACCTTTCAGCAGTATAATTGTCTATGTCTTGGAGCCAGAGTCGGGCTACAGAGGTTTGAGGAGCATTATAGTAAACTCACGCTGATGTCTCGGGGACTAAATCTGTCTAATGTAAAACGTGTGAAACCCATCTGAATTGCTATGGGGCGCTATCAACGCGTACGCTGATCAGCGGCCAGTTATTTATGTGAATTACACTACTGGCCATTAAAATTGCTACACCACAAAAACGGTTGAAATGGCTCTGAGCACTATGGGACTCAACTGCTGAGGTCATTAGGCCCCTAGAACTTAGAACTAGTTAAACCTAACTAACCTAAGGACATCACAAACATCCATGCCCGAGGCAGGATTCGAACCTGCGACCGTAGCGGTCTTGCGGTTCCAGACTGCAGCGCCTTTAACCGCACGGTCACTTCGGCCGGCTACTACACCACGAAGATTACCTGCTACAGACGCGAAATTTAACCGACAGAAAGAAGTTGCTGTGATATGCAAATGATTAGCTTTCCAGAGAATTCACACAAGGTTGACGCCGGTGGCAACACCTACAACGTGCTGACATGAGGAAAGTTTCCAACCGATTTCTCATACACAAGCAGCAGTTGACCGGCGTTGCCTGGTGAAACGTTGTTGTGATGCCTCGTCTAAGGAGGATAAATGTGTACCATCACGTTTCCGACTTTGATAAAGGTCGGATTGTAGCCTATCGCAATTGCGGTTTATCGTATCGCGACATTGGTTCTCTCGTTCGTCGAGATCCAATGACTGTTAGCAGAATATGGAATCGGTGGATTGAGGAGGGTAATATGGAACGCTGTGCTGGATCCCAACGGCCTCGTATCACTAGCAGTCGAGATGACAGGCATCTTATCCGCATGACTGTAACGGATCGTGCAGCCACGTCTCGATCCCTGAGTCAACAGATGGGAACGTTTGCAAGACAACAACCATCTGCACGAACAGTTCGACAACGTTTGCAGCAGCTTGGACTATCAGCTCGGAGACCATGGCTGCGGATACCCTTGACGGTAGCAGTATCCTCATGGCGGTAATGGATCGTGCAGCCACGTCTCGATCCCTGAGTCAACAGATGGGGACGTTTGCAAGACAGCAACCATCTGCACGAACACTTCGACGACGTTTGCAGCATCATGGACTACCAGTTCGGAGACCATGGCTGCAATTACTCTTGACGCTGCATCACAGACAGGAGCGCCTGCGATTGTGTACTCAACGACGAACCTGGGTGCACGAATGGTAAAACGTAATTTTTTCGGATGAATCCAGCTTCTGTTTACAGCATCATGATGGTCGCATCCGTCTTCGGCGACATCGCGGTGAACGCACGTTGGAAGCGTGTATTCGTCATCGCCATGCTGGCGTATCATCCGGCGTGATGGTATGGGGTGCCATTGGTTACACGTCTCGGTCACCTCTTGTTCGCACTGACGGCACTTTGAACAGTGGACGTTACATTTCAGATGTGTTACGACCAGTGCGTGGCTCTACCCTTCATCCGATCCCTGCGAGACCCTACATTTCAGCAGGATAATGCACGACCGCATGTTGCAGGTCCTGTACAGGCCTTTCTGGATACAGAAAATGTTCGACTGCTACCCTGGCCCGCACATTCTCCAGATCTCTCACCAATTGTAAACGTCTGGTCAATGGTGGCCGAGCAACTGGCTAGTCACAATACGCCAGTCACTACTCTTGATGAACTGTGGTATTGTATTGAAGCTGCATGGGCAGCTGTACCTGTACACGCCTTCCAAGCTGTGTTTGACTCAATGCCCAAGCGTATCAAGGCCGTTATTACAGTCAGAGGTGTCTGTTCTGGGTACTGATTTCTCAGGATCTATGCACCCAAATTGCGTGAACATGTAATCAAATGTCAGTTGTAGTATAATGTATTTGAGCAATGAATACCAGTTTATCATCTGCATTTCTTGTTGGTGTAGCAATTTTAATGGCCAGTAGTGTACATGATCTGTGCGTCGACTTCTAATGCAACAAACTTCCACAAGCTGTCGGATCAGCGATACTCAGAATCAGTGCTGTATTTCGTTCCAAAGACGGAGAAGCTATTAAGGAAATGGTCATAATGTTTTGACTCATTAGGCGAGAAGCAGCTATGCTGTCCGCGTACGGCTCAGTGCCCTGTGCTTAGAACTCATCACACCCAGCAAATATGCTAAGTCTATTGGTCACCTGCCGATTTTCTTGTGTACGGGACGGCTATACACTTTGGGCATGTTCCACGGATGGAATGTATTTTGTAAGGCTAGGTTAAGCGTCAATTGGGGGTCGTCTTTATTTCTGTAAGAAACCTCAAAATGTCTAATGACGCGACTGCAGATTCGGAAAGAGAAATATTCAGAGTGAAGGTAAGCGTCAGTTCTGACAATCAGAAGCTTTTACAAATTACCTGCCTTAGGAGCTAAAATGGCAAAAACTTCGTAGAAAACATTGAGAACATAGTGTGTAATTTTCCCAACGGTAACACGAACAGGGATTCGCATGAGACTGTTCCGAATGCTTGTTTTAAAAATTGTTGCTAATGGTATATTACAGAAATAGTAGTTAGGGCTACGTATTAGATCTTCTAGCAACTAAAAGACGCGAACTTTTAGGAAATGTTCATGTAGAGGAGGCACTCTGTGGTCATAAGCATGTTATTGCATCGCTTACTACAGCAGTTACAAAAAATGTTTGTTAAAGTTAGAGTACTTTTGTTTAGTGTAGTCGACCGCAATCAAATTGCATAATGCCTGAACGTACAGCATCAAAATTCAGCTCTGAGGATGAAGATCTGGAGCAAAACTGGATATAATTCAGAACCATTGTACAGAACTGGCGTTCTACGGATCGGAGCGAGGAATGTCAGATCTCTTAATCGGGAAGATAGGTTAGAAAATTTAAAAACTCAAATGAACAGGTCAAAGTTAGATATAGTGAGAATTAATGACGTTCGATGGCAGGAGGAACAGAACTTCTGGTCAGGTGGATACAGGGCTATAAATACAAAATCCAATAGGGGTAATGCAGGAATAGGTTCAACAATTTAAAAAAAATAGGAACGCTGATAAACTACTTTGAGCAGCATAGTGAACGCATTATTGAAGCCAAGACAGACACGAAGCCCACATCCACCACAGTAGTACAAGTTTATATGTCAAATAGCTCCGCAGCTGAGGAGGAGATTGAGGAAATGCATGACGAGATAAAAGAAATTATTCACATAATTACGTGAGACGAAAATTTAATAGATATGGGGGACTGGAATTCGATAGCAGGAAAAGGAAGAGAAGGGAAGGTAGTAGTAGGGAGAAAGGAATGTAAGAGGAAGCCACATGGTAGAATTTTGCACTCAACATAATTTAATCATAGCTAACACTTTGTTTAAGAATCATGAAAGGAGGCTGTATACTTGGAAGAGATCTGGAAACACTAGAAGGTTTCAGATTGAATGCATTATGGTAAGACGGAGACTTCGGAACCAGATTTTAAATTGTAAAGAATTCCCAGGGGCAGATGTGGACTCTAGCCACTATTTACTGGTCATGAACTGCAGATTAAAACTGAAGAAACTGCTAAAAGGCAGGAGTTTATGGAGATGTGACTTGGATAAACAGAAAGAACCAGAGGTTCTAGAGAGTTTCAGATGTAGTATTAGAGAACGAATGACAAGGACAGGGGAAAGGAATACAGTAGAAAAAGATGAAATATTGAAGGCAGAAGGGGATCAAGTAGGTAAAAGACAAGGGCTGGTAGAAATCCTTGAGTAACGCAAGAGATATTGTATTTAATAGATGAAAGGAGAAAACATAAAAATGCAATAAATGAACCAGGCGAACTGGAAATACAAACGTCTAAAATATGGAATCGACAGGATGCGCAAAATGGCTAAGCAGGAATGGCTAGAGGTCTATTGTAACAGTGTAGAAGCATATATCACTACGAATAAGATTTTGCCTACAGGAAAATTAAACACATCTTTGGAGAAAAGAGAACCACTTGTATGAATGTCAACAGCTCGGATGGAAAACAAATCCTAAACAAAGAAGGGGAAGCAGAAAGGGTGAAGGAGTATATAGAGGGTCTATACAAGGGAGATGTATTAGAGGGCAATAGTATACAAGTGGAAGAGGACGTAGATACAGTTGAGAAGGAATGTATGATACTGCGTGAAGAATTTGACAAAGCACTGAAAAACCCAAGTCGAAACAAGTCAGCGGGATTAGACAACATTCCGTTGGAACTACTGATAGACTTGGGAGAGACAGCCATGACAAAACTTTTCCATCCGGTGAGCAAGACATATGAGACAGGCGAATTTCAGATTTCAAGAGTGATATAGTAATATCAATTCCAAAGAAAGCAAGTGCTGACAGGAGTGAAAACTATCGAACTATCAGAGTAACATGTCACGGAGACAAAATACTAACACGAGTCGTTTACAGAAGAATTGAAAAACAGATAGAAGCCGACCTCGTCGAAGATCAGTTTGGATTCCGGAGACATGTAGGAATACGCGAGGCAATACTGACCCTACGACTTCACGTATAAGACAGGTTAACGAAAGGTGTACCCACGTTTATAGCATTTGTAGACTTAGAGAAAGGTTTTGACAATGTTAAATGAAATACTCTCTTTCACACTCTAAAGGTGGCAGGCGTAAAATACGGGGAGCTTAAAACTATTTACAATTTGTACACAAACCAGGTGGCAGTTATAAGAGTCGAGGGGCACGAAAGCGAAGCAGTGGTTGAGAAGAGAGTGAAACAGGGTTGTAGCCCATCCCCGATGTTATTCAATCCGTATATTAAGCAAGCGCTAAAGGAAACAAAAGAAAAATCTGAAATAGGAATTAAAGTCCAAGGAGAAGAAATAAAAACTTTGAGGTTTTGCCGATGAAATTGTAATTCTGTCAAAGACACCAGAGGACTTGGAAGAGCAGTTGAACGGGATGGACAGTGTCTTGGAAGGAGGATACAATATGATCATGATCAAAATCAAAACGAGGATAATGGAATGCAGTTGAATTAAATTAGGTGATACTGACGGAATTATATTTGGAAATACGACACTTAAAGTAGAAGATTAGTTTTGCTATTTGGGAAGCAAAAAAACTGATAACGGTCGAATTAGGGAGCATATAAAATGTAGACTGGCAGTGGAAAGAAAAGCGTTTCTGAAGAAGGGAAATTTGTTAACATGGAGTATACGAGTAGACTTAAGTGTCCCTTCTGAAAGAATTTGTGTGCAGTATAGCCATGTATGGAAGAGAAACATGGACGATAAACAGTATAGACAAGAAAAGAATGTGGTGCTACAGAAGAATGGCGAAGATTAGATGGATTGATCACGTAATTAATGAGGAGGTACTGAATAGAAATGCGGAGAAGAGAAATGTGTGGCACAACCTGACTAGCAGAAGGGATCGGTTGGTAGGACACATTCTGAGGCATCAAGGGGTCATCAGTTTAGTACTGGAGGGACGCGTGGGGAAAAAATCGTGGAAGGAGACCAACACATGAATACATTAAGCAGATTCAGATGTTGATTGCAGTAGTTACTCGGAGGCGAAGAGGCTTACACAGGATAGAGTAACATGGAGAGCTGCATCAAACGAGTCTTTGGACTGAAGACCACAACAACACATAACTGAGACGATTCTATTGCAAAATTATGAAGCAAATTTTATGCTGACGTGTTGTGACTATTTTAGAGAAAACAACTTTGCTCTGTAGGTTTCAATATGGATTCCGCAAACTGAGATCTTGTAACTCTCAGGTCAGTTGGTTCATCCAAACAATGGTACTTCCTCCTTGATTTCGTGATAGCGTACGGTACAGTTCGCACCGTCAAACTGTATACGAAATGCGACATTCTCGAGTATCGTTTCACCTTTGTGAGTAAATTTGGGGCTTCCTACTAGCTAGAACTCAACACGTCCATCTTAACTGGGTGGAATCGTCTGATGTAAAATAATTTGGGCTGTACCCAGACGGAGTGTCACACAACCGCTCTTGTTCATGATATATGTGGATTACATCGTAATCTTCGTAAAACTGTTCGCAGACGTTGCTGTTGCACGTGGAAAAATTGTAACGACAAATTATAGTGAAATACGAAAAACCAATAGAGCATTCAGCGATTGGTGCAGGAAATGGCAACTGAGGAACAACGTAAATAACTGTAAAGACTTGTGCATAAAGAGGCAGAAAGGTTCATTGTTCGATTAAAACATTGACCAACTTCCGCAGTAAGAATTAACGAGTTCCAATAATATAAAAAATATTTCAAAATTTTTCACAAAATTGGCCTTTATCATCAGTAGCAACGAATACAAGAAGAAATTGGCAAAAAGTATGCAACGAATTATTTTAAGGAGGTGGCTTTACTTCGGAACATATTTTTAAATTTTTCACAAAATTAACTTTCATCATAACAGTAAGCAAAGAATACAGGAAGAAATTGGGAAAAAGCGGTCAGTTGTTTCAGTGTTATGGTTTCACTCTGGAAGCATTGGGACATTTAGTATTCATTCATCCACCATTCTTTTAGATATATTTGAAATCTACTTCGCTTTTTCCCTAGATGCAGTACCACACCTTGTAATTTTCGTGAACTCAAAATGTCTAAAGCAAATTATAGTCCTGAAAAACAAGCGAAAACTGGGCTAAAATTTAATGACAAATGTTGATGGTGTTGAAGCAGCAACCAGCTATCTCGACACCATCAACATTTGTCTTTAAATAACAACCACTGTCTCCAACCATGTCACCATATGACAAAATAACATAAAATTTAATGAATCTATTTCAAAAGTACATTATTTTCCCGTGCTATCATTTCGAAACCACTTATAAAAGGTGTAGTCCAGTGTCAAATGTACTATACAAAACTTTATATATGCTTACTGTTGCTGTCAATGATCTCCTCACTGTGACCACTATAAAAAACCACACCACAATTTGCTACAATTCCGTAACACAATCGCTGCGCCGAGTTTCGCTTTGAACGCTGCGACTGTAGCAATACAGTACATTTATACAAGCACCTTAAAGTACTCCTAGATGTCTCTGTTTTTTGCAGTAGCGTCGGTGGTCACATGCGAAAGGCACTGGTATTTGAAAAACAATTAATAAAACGAACGTTTCAGGCAGAAACCACTGGCAACTAAAAGCTTAATATTATCCGTCCAGAGCGGCCTGAAGTATGGCAGTAAATTAAACAAGTTGTAGAAAACGTTAGCTTGAGAGTCACTGAACGATTTCTACGTAAATGAAATTCACACACAAAGGAGGAAGGCTATATATAACGCCCTTGTTCGACCGATTTTTAAGTATTGCTCTTGAGTCGGAGATCATTAGCAAGTAGGATTGATACAGAGCATAGAGAAGGTCCAAAGAACAGATTGAGTCAAGGATTCGTTTAGAAAGAGCGAATAAGCTTCGGAAATGTTCATCATACAACAGTGGCAGACGCTGCGAAAGAACTTTACTTCTGTAATTCCATGAGCGCACTTTCCAGGAAGGGTCGTACTACAATTAATGTGTACGTTTAGCCTCTATGTGTGGGCAGGGATTTTAGTCGGCTGCCTCGTAATCCTTCCACAATGCCTCAAAGGCGAGATACATCTGCACTTCCTGCTGGCGAAGCTGCACCGCTGCTAAAAGACATGTTAGGTGGTAAGAAGAATTATGTGGCTTCAACATGATAGTACTCCAGCTAAATTCCGCATTACCATGAATAGGCATCTCGACAAGATCCATCCCGAACAAACACTGATACTTAACCGTTGATAATTTTTTGCTACCACCGTGCTACTAAAACACTAGTACTGACAGGACATTCCCACTTGCTTGGTGTGTTCTCATGTGTCCTTTCACCTTCACGTGTGTGTACCTGCCTTGGGACGCCTTTCCTGACATCTGCCCAAACGACCGGTTTTGTTCCCTATCCTCTCGGGGACCGTTTCCTGCAGTTTTTTCCAATTAAGCACAATCATCCAGGATAACTGATTATTGTCTTTCAGAGCCCCAATTTCCACAGTAAACAAAGACTTCTTTAACGCTTTGACTACCAATTTTATTTCAAAAACATCAAAGTATAGCTCTTTTAATTAATGCCTTAATCAGAACTAACAATACGAAAAGGATGTTTCCTGCCGTTTCGTTTTCCAAGGGAATAGGGAGGGGGAACGGGTGGACGACATACAGGATTATTCATAAATACCTCCAGCGTTTCAGAAAGCGACAGCGCAGAAATTACAAGAGATGATGGAAACAGACACACGTCAGCGGACAGAACATCTCTCCAAGTTTGTAACTCACGCCACAGGTGCTTAATATGGGCTTCGTTTATGATGTGCCAAGCATGACGTCGTGGCACGATGTGTCCGACAAGGCGCAAAGGCAGCCCGCTTTGCGAATCTGAGAACTCCGTTACCTGTCTGCGAATTACACTACTGGCCATTAAAATTGCTACACCACGAAGATTACGTGCTACAGACTCCAAATTTAACCGACAGGAAGAAGATGCTATGATATGTAAATGGTTAGCTTTTCAGACAATTCACACAAGGTTGGCGCCGGTGGCGACACCGACAACGTGCTGACATGAGGAAAGTTTCCAACCGATTTCTCATACACAAACAGCAGATGACCGGCGTTGCCTGGTGAAACGTTGTTGTGATGCCACGTGTAAGGAGCAAAAATGCGTGCCTTCACGTTTCCGACTTTAATAAAGGTCGGATTGTAGCCTATCCCGATTGCGGTTTATCGTATCGTGACATTGCTGCTCGCGTTGGTCGAGATCCAATGACTGTTAGCAGAATATGGAATCGGTCGGTTCAGGAGGGTAATACGGAACGCCATGCTGGATCCGAACGGCCTTGTATCACTAGCAGTCGAGATGACAGGCATCTTATCCGCATGACTGTAACGGATCGTGCAGCCACGTCTCGATCCCTGAGTCAACAGATGGGGACGTTTGACAAGACAACAACCATCTGCACAAACAGTTCGACGACGTTTGCACCAGCATGGACTATCAGCTCGGAGACCATGGCTGCGGATACCCTTGACGCTGCATCACAGACAGGAGCGCCTGCGATGGTGTACTCAACGACGAACCTGGGTGCACGAATGGCAAAACGTAATTTTTTCGGATGAATCCAGGTTCTGTTTACAGCATCGTGATGGTCGCATCCGTGTTTGGCGACATCGCGGTGAACGCACATTGTAAGCGTGTATTCGTCATCGCTATACTGGCGTATCACTCGGCGTGATTGTATGGGGTGCCATTGGTTACACGTCTCGGTCACCTCTTGTTCGCATTGTCGGCACTTTCAACAGTGGACGTTACATTTCAGATTTGTTACGACCCGTGGCTCTACCCTTCATTTGATCCCTGCAAAACCCTACATTTCAGCAGGATAATGCACGACCGCATGTTGCAGGTCCTGTACGTGCCTTTCTGGATACGGAAAATGTTCGACTTCTGTCCTGGCCAGCACATTCTCCACAACTCTCACGAAGTGAAAACGTCTGGTCAATGGTGGCCGAGCAACTGGCTCGTCACAATACGCCAGTCACTACTCTTGATGAACTGTGATATCGTGTTGAAGCTGCATGGGCAGCTGTACCTGTACACGCCATCCAAGCTCTGTTTGACTCAATGCCCAGGTGTATCAAGGCCGTTATTACGGCCAGAGGTGGTTGTTCTGGGTACAGATTTCGCAGTATCTACGCACTCAAATTGCGTGAAAATGTAATCACATTTCAGTTCTAGTACAATATATCTGTCCAATGAATACCCGTTTATCACCTGCATTTCTTCTTGGTGTAGCAATTTTAATGGCCAGTAGTGTAATACGATGTGGCAATACGGAGACGAAGGATGACGATGAAACTGGAGGACAGCACAACCTGTAGGGATAATCTCTAATTACAAGATTTCTGGTAACCACTAGGAGGATTCCCATTATAAATAGGACATTGGTTCATAGCAGTAACATGCAAAAATATGTTGTCTGATAACTTATTGTAGTACAGAAACGTTGATCCGCCAGAACATTATAAACACCTACCTAATAGCCGGTATGTCCACGTTCGACACGAATAACAGCGGTGGTATGGCAGTAATGAGGCCTTGGTAGGTCGCTAGAGGGAGGTGGCACCACATCTGCACGTAAAAGCCGCATAATATCCGTAAATTCCGGGGAGAGGGGCGATGAGATGTGTTCGATCGGGTTCAGATCTGGCGAAGTGGCGAGATAGCATGTCAATTGGAAATCGCCGCTGTGTTTTTTGAACCACTCCATCACATTCCTGGTCTTCTGACACGGCGCATTATCTTGTCGAATAATGCGACTGCCGCAGGGAAAAATGATCGTCTTGGAGGGGTATAAGTGGTTTGCAACCACAGCAAGATACTCTTTGGCCGTCATCGTACCTTGCACGAGCTCCACTGGATCCATGGATGCCCATGTGAACGTTCCCCAGAGCATAATGGAGCTGGCGTCAGCTTGTCTGTATCCTGCTGTGCATGTGTCAATGAGATGTTCTCCTGGATGACGACGGATTCGCAACCTCACATCGGCATGATGGATAACATCAGATCATCCAACGCTCTGACACTGCGCCAACGTCATATCCCCATTTCAGTCGTAGTTGCCAATGTTGTGGTGTTAGCATTGGCACATGCGTGGTTCATAGGCTGTGGAGGCCCATCGTTAAGAGTGTTCGGTGGGCTGTGTGTCCAGACTCACTTGTACTCTGCCCAGCATTGAAGTCTGATGTCTGTTATGCCACAGCTATCCGCCTATCCTGTTATAACAGTCTGTCCAGCCTACAACGTCCTACATCTGTAATGAGGGGTGACCGTCCAACTCCACGACGTTTGGACGTGGTTTCACCTTGGTTTTTCCACGTGTTCAAGACACTCTACATCTACATCTACATTTATACTCCGCAAGCCACCCAACGGTGTGTGGCGGAGGGCACTTTACGTGCCATTGTCATTACCTGTTCCAGTCGCGTATGGTTCGCGGGAAGAACGACTGTCTGAAAGCCTCCGTGCGCGCTCTAATCTCTCTAATTTTACATTTGTGATCTCCTCGGGAGGTATAAGTAGGGGGAAGCAATATATTCGATACCTCATCCAGAAACGCACCCTCTCGAAACCTGGCGAGCAAACTACACCGCGATGCAGAGCGCCTCTCTTGTAGAGTCTGCCACTTGAGTTTGTTAAACATCTCCGTAACGCTATCACGGTTACCAAATAACCCTGTGACGAAACGCGCCGCTCTTCTTTGGATCTTCTCTATCTCCTCCGTCAACCCGATCTGGTACGGATCCCACACTGATGCGCAATACTCAAGTATAGGTCGAACGAGTGTTTTGTAAGCCACCTCTTTTGTTGATGGACTACATTTTCTAAGGACTCTCCCAATGAATCTCAACCTGGTACCCGCCTTACCAACAATTAATTTTATATGATCATTCCACTTCAAATCGTTCCGCACGCATACTCCCAGACATTTTACAGAAGTAACTGCTACCAGTGTTTGTTCTGCTATCATATAATCATACAATAAATGATCCTTCTTTCTATGTATTCGCAATACATTACATTTGTCTATGTTAAGGGTCAGTTGCCACTCCCTGCACCAAGTGCCTATCCGCTTCAGATCTTCCTGCATTTCGCTACAATTTTCTAATGCTGCAACTTCTCTGTATATTACAGCATCATCCGCGAAAAGCCGCATGGAACTTCCGACACTATCTACTAGGTCATTTATATATATTGTGAAAAGCAATGGTCCCATAACACTCCCCTGTGGCACGCCAGAAGTTTCTCACCACAGCACTCCTCAAACACCCGACAAGTTGTGCAGTTTCCGAAATGCTCGTGCCGAGCCTCAGACCATCACAATCTGACCTGAGGCTCGACACGAGCATTTCGGAAACTGCACAACTTGTCGGGTGGTTGAGGAGTGCTGTGATGAGTGTCTTGAACAAGTGAGGATACCAATCTACCCTCGCTCAAAATCAGGTAAATCGCACTCATTCGCCATTATACACACGGACAGCACACTCACTGATACTATATGCACTGTGTGTGTGTGTCTGACTAGCAGTCATTCTTCACCAGGTGACGCTGGACGGGTTTATATCGATAGTAGGTTGATGGTCATAATCTTCTGGCTGACAAGTGTTATGTCCTAACGGTAGTCAAAGAGTTAGGGTGTAACATGGACGTGTTATGCCCAGTGGAACCACTTCCGGCGTAAAGAAAGAAGCCTTCAACGGAATTAGACTAGTACCGTACACATCCCGTTCCTGAGGAGAGCGGTAAACGGCTTCTTCAAGAACAGGGGGCCTGCTAGGAATCGGGGACAATTACGTGGAAGGTGTAGCCGAGTTTCGGGGCGCCGCCGGGTGAGTGACCGTGGAGAAAGGCGGAAAGACGGCCCGCTCTCCAATTAGCCCGGCTGCCGGTAGCGCACACAGCGGGCCTGTGGTGGGGGCCGCGGGTCGCGTCACGCGCCAGTGGTGCTCGCCAGGGCGCCACCACAGGTGAACGCTCTCACATACACATACGCGCATCACGGCGGTCTGAGCAGTGTGGCAAACATTACTTCGCTGTGAAAGGGCCGTGTCTCATAAAAATGCGGATATGCAGTTTGGTGTTACAAAACAAACGAAGAAAATCGCTGCGTCTTTGTAGACTTCAAATGGGCTTTGTGAATCGATGGACAGAGACACCCAGCACGTTGTCATCAGATAATTCGGAGTCAAATCTAAACAGGTGAACACGATTAAAGACACATCAACGGCCACAACCTCCAAGTTGAAGATCGTAGGAGAACTGTCACGGCTATTTGAAATCAAGACAGGCATGACATAAGGCGGCGGACTGCCACCGCTGTTATTCAACTGTTCTACAGAAGACTGTGGGAAGAAAAGAAAAGAAAGAAACCTCGAAAATAAAAGAATAACCCGATATTCTTAGGGAAATAAAGCACAAGGAGTTAAAGTACTCTGCCTGGTGGCCTTTGTGCATGAGTTCGTTATACTCTCGCGAAGCCAAAAGAAAGCTGTCATCCAGATGAACCTCTCAGGAGAGATCTCCAACAAAATGGCACTCTGGGTATCGATAGAAAAGACGAAATTCATGATGAATGACAAATACGGACCGAAGTCACTTGCAACACAGATAAGCCAGACTATGAGGGTAAAGAAATTCGAATCCCTCGGTGAGACCACTAAAGGAAATGGAATAGAAGAAGCTGCGACAGGCGATTGGAATTCAAAAATGAGCATTTCGTATGGGCTCAATAAGAACTTTACCAACAATAAGTGCACCTATTGAAATGCCTTTTTAATACTACGGTCAAAACACAACGCCACTACACCAGTGAATGCCTCTCGCTGGACTGCAGCCTGAAAAGAAAAAAATCTACGAAAAGTCTTAAGTGCAGTCCAGACTGAGGCCAACTGGAAACTTCAGGCCAACATAGACAACTACCAGAATCTGCAGAGAATCGAGGAGGTCATCAGGAAAAGGAGGTTCATGTTTATATACTTGCAAATTTTGGACAAAAACAGACTACCGAAACAAATACACTCCTGGAAATTGAAATAAGAACACCGTGAATTCATTGTCCCAGGAAGGGGAAACTTTATTGACACATCCCTGGGGTCAGATACATCACATGATCACACTGACAGAACCACAGGCACACAGACACAGGCAACAGAGCATCCACAATGTCGGCACTAGTACAGTGTATATCCACCTTTCGCAGCAATGCAGGCTGCTATTCTCCCATGGAGACGATCGTAGAGATGCTGGATGTAGTCCTGTGGAACGGCTTGCCATGCCATTTCCACCTGGCGCCTCAGTTGGACCAGCGTTCGTGCTGGACGTGCAGACCGCGTGAGACGACGCTTCATCCAGTCCCAAACATGCTCAATGGGGGACAGATCCGGAGATCTTGCTGGCCAGGGTAGTTGACTTACACCTTCTAGAGCACGTTGGGTGGCACGGGATACATGCGGACGTGCATTGTCCTGTTGGAACAGCAAGTTCCCTTGCCGGTCTAGGAATGGTAGAACGATGGGTTCGATGACGGTTTGGATGTACCGTGCACTATTCAGTGTCCCCTCGACGATCACCAGTGGTGTACGGCCAGTGTAGGAGATCGCTCCCCACACCATGATGCCGGGTGTTGGCCCTGTGTGCCTCGGTCGTATGCAGTCCTGATTGTGGCGCTCACCTGCACGGCGCCAAACACGCATACGGCCATCATTGGCACCAAGGCAGAAGCGACTCTCATCGCTGAAGACGACACGTCTCCATTCGTCCCTCCATTCACGCCTCTCGCGACACCACTGGAGGCGGGCTGCACGATGTTGGGGCGTGAGCAGAAGACGGCCTAACGGTGTGCGGGACCGTAGCCCAGCTTCATGGAGACGGTTGCGAATGGTCCTCGCCGATACCCCAGGAGCAACAGTGTCCCTAATTTGCTGGGAAGTGGCGGTGCGGTCCCCTACGGCACTGCGTAGGATCCTACGGTCTTGGCGTGCATCCGTGCGTCGCTGCGGTCCGGTCCCAGGTCGACGGGCACGTGCACCTTCCGCCGACCACTGGCGACAACATCGATGTACTGTGGAGACCTCACGCCCCACGTGGTGAGCAATTCGGCGGTACGTCCACCCGGCCTCCCGGCTCTGGCTCTGAGCACTATGGGACTTAACATCTATGGTCATCAGTCCCCTAGAACTTAGAACTACTTGAACCTAACTAACCTAAGGACAGCACACAACACCCAGCCATCACGAGGCAGAGAAAATCCCTGACCCCGCCGGGAATCGAACCCGGGAACCCGGGCGTAGGAAGCGAGAACGCTACCGCACGACCACGAGATGCGGGCCCCGGCCTCCCGCATGCCCACTATACGCCCTCGCTCAAAGTCCGTCAACTGCACATACGGTTCACGTCCACGCTGTCGCGGCATGCTACCAGTGTTAAAGACTGCGATGAAGCTCCGTATGCCACGGCAAACTGGCTGACACTGACGGCGGCGGTGCACAAATGCTGCGCAACTAGCGCCATTCGACGGCCAACACCGCGGTTCCTGGTGTGTCCGCTGTGCCGTGCGTGTGATCATTGCTTGTACAGCCCTCTCGCAGTGTCCGGAGCAAGTATGGTGGGTCTGACACACCGGCGTCAATGTGTTCTTTTTTCCATTTCCAGGAGTGTATTTCATTATCTCTGACACAAGAACACCATTTGACGTGGGTGAAAGAAGTTCAAAACGACTTTGGTAGATCTAAGAAGCTCTTGTTTACTAACAGAATACAAAGTCTGGGGCGGCTTCATGTCAAAAAAGGGCTACAAAAACCGGGAGAACATGGATGGGACAACAAAAGTAACAGTACAGAGATCGTATGAAAGGATACGGGAATCAGGAAAAACTCCGAACAAGGGGGAGAAAATGACGCTGTAGCATGATCGTAAAGGTTGATTCGCCAGTATAAAAATATAGAATATACCGGGCGGTTACAACTGAAGTGCAACTTCTCACGGAAGTCCAATGTGAGCTGCAATTATCGTATGCCAAAGAAACTTGGTAGACATGCTAATGCATTAAAGTGCTACCGATCTATGCTGGAAAAACATTAGTTCCAGTTGTTGCCAGCAGGTGCAAGTCTGGCGTTGTACACTGTTTGTATGACGGTATGATATCCACGCTGTCATTCGAAAAGATCATAACGAAATTCGAAAACACAAGTGAAGTTGTTGTCGCACCTGTAAGAGGAAGGCGTCCCATCCCGATGGATGATATTGACGACGTTGCTGTTGCTCTTGCTGTAACTGACCATGCAGCACGTGCCCTCAATAGCGCTACTACTCGTGCCATGTCGCCAGAAATTTTCCACCCTATGGTCACCAGTACGAAAAGTTTGCGGTCTATTTACACTGGTACCCGTACGAGATCCAGACAGCGAAGCACTGAAACGTCATGATTCGCAGCAGTGTTCTGAATTTTCTCTTCGGTTTCTGGGACGGATCGAAGTTAATGACATGTGGCTGGCAATATTCTATGGAGTAACGAGGCATATTTTACCCTACAGGGTGCAGTGAACACAAAAAAACCGTCGGGGTACTGTTAAACGGGGTGTTACGCACTCACCGCATCTGACTGTGTGGTGTGGGTTCAGAAGCTCGTTTATTCTCTGTCCGTTCTTCTTTGAAGAGAACACACCCAGAGGGCCTCAGGTATGCTGTGGAGTCTACTCGTAATCGAGACCTCCTGTTACAGCATGTGATTCCTGCTTTGGGAAAGCACAACATTGTGAGAACCACTGTTTTCGTGTAAGATCTGGCATATCTTACTATTAATTGGTAATCGGCATAAATAAGTATATTATGAGCCCGCAATTAACTATGGTAAGGGGGTGATAAGTTGGCTACCTGCATCCAAGTCCCGATGGTTAGAAGTCGGCATCATCAGGCAAAAGCTTCGTGTCAACTCTTCTCTGTTTCAAATTGCTACCACCCTAAGGCAACCACAGTTGTGACACAGTAATGGCGTGACGAAATGGTGTTGTGTTGGACGAATTAACAGTAATTGTACGTATCTTTAAATGCCTTATGCAGTATGACACATGATATCAAATGTTTACTAGATGTTGAGATAACAGCAGCCGGGTGATGTCGTCAACAACCGCCAACATTCCGACAGGGGCCCATCCCGCCATTTTCAAGGAAAAACTGTAGCAAGAAAGCGCTATACAAGGGAATTTAAAATCTCAATGTTTACAGAATGACCAGAAAGATAACGCTCACACACGCTGTAGCCATCATAAGTTATTGACAGTGAAATTGATAATCAACGGGTCATGTAACATGAACTCTGTCCCTCTGTTTTTTAACAATGGAGAGAGTAGGATTCCATGCAGAATTTAAACAAAAAACTCATATCTACTTATAAGGTCCCTTGCGAATTTAATGACGAAAATTGTAATACGTACACGTCTACTTTAAAATACTAGATAACAGCTCTTTAAATATGTAATAAAATAAAACTGAAGAAATGGCGTTGGACGCTTTTTTCCGTAGTCTGTCACCACATCCTGACGTTAATCTGTCTCATACTCTCTACGACTACATATATATTCCACCAGTCACTGGACAGTGCATGGCCTTGGGCACTTCTTACCATTGCTGTTGATTGTTGTTTCTGTTTCTTTCGCGTATTGAGACGAAAAAAAGTACATGCTCTAATCTCTCTCAACTTATTCTGGTGATATCTATGAGAGGTATACGGCGGCGGTAACATTATGATCGCGTAGTCTCCATCGAGTAAACTCTGTCCGAACAGGCCTTGGAAGGCTCATCGTACCGACCGGCCGCCATGACATCTTCAGCTCACAAGCGTCATGGAGGGGCATGTGGTCAGCACACCGCTCTCCCGGCAGTATGTCAGTTTACGAGACCGTAGCAGCTACTTCCCAATCAAGTAGCTTCTCAATTTGCCTCACAAGGGCTGAGTGCACCCCACTTGCCTACAGCACTAGGCAGACCGGATGGTCACCCATCCAAGTGCTAGCTCAGCCCGACAGCGCGTCACTTCGGTGATCTGACGGGAACCGGTGTTACCACTGAGGCAAGGCCGTTGGCACTTCATCGAGTAGGCGTTCCCTAAACTCCTTTACAGATCCACTGTGTTCTACCAGAACCCTACCAACACAAATCCAAGTCTCCCATTCCCTTTCCTTAATACTGATTTTACGTAATCGTCCCATTTCATATTGTTTATTGATTTTATGAGCTCGAGATATTCGCCACTAATCTTGTCATCAGATACTCTCTAATTTCGCCTATCCAAGGCAGACAAATTTGCTCCAGCAAAATATTCAGCATTGTGTTGCATTTAATGAAGTGTCTTCCCTCTCAAGAGTAAGTGAGCACTTTATACGCTCGTTACTTAGTCACTGAACCATTCTCAAAAGGTTTCAGACGAACCTCGTATATTTCTGTATTCACAATTCTAAAAGAACTATGGGGTTGTAGCTAATTATGCAGTACGAAATATTATAAGAGGAATATTCGTGACAGCGTATAATAAGTTACCGAATTGTTTAGCCTATTATACAATGTGCAACGTTGCAGACGAGTTCCACTGGAAAAGAAAGTTCTACGACTACAGAAAAAAATAAGATCAGTACGTACCGTCTGGTAGTTTGGTAGCGGGAAGGGCATCGCATCACAAAACTAAACACTCCAAAAGTCTATAAATTTATCAAATCACGAAAACAGTGACGTCCCCGCAAAGGGATAAACTCTAGGAATGAGAGACAGGTTCTTGTAATTTTTTACAAGATTCGTAAGAAAAATGCAACGGGAAGCTGTACGTTCCGAAAAACACTTTAGGTTTTTGTGTGGTATGTTGACAGTTAGCTTAGAATTATACTTTATTTATATATTTTGTCGCTTTTAATTTAAGTTTAAATTTCGTTACATATCATAAGAGTAAGGCGTCAAGCGATGCAGATTCTTTCTGAGATTAATATACAGGACAGAACAAGCAAGCGAACATTAACTGGAAGAATCACATTAAGCATTACGAACACTGTGTTCCCTGTCGGATGCAAAATGGGCGCCGGTTCTACTCACGGAAAGAATGGTTTGTGCATGGAGAAGAGAAAGGTGGGAATGAATAGCTGGAGGGGAACCGGTTTAACGACCAATTGTAAAACGTTACAAAATGCGTTAGGGAGAGAAATTGGATTCTGCTTGGCGTTGCGACGTTCTGTTTTTTAATCCACACATATTTCTCACACATCCAAGAAAAGAGAGACGAAGAAAAGATTTTTACAGTTCGTTCTCATGAAAGTAATTCGAAACTAAGCCCTGTTAGAATGTTTCATCTTTTACAAAACGACGATGCTTTTTATCAGTTTTCTATAAAACCCAGTAACCCAGAGCAGTACCGCAATGCTGAATACAATCTGTATTCAGCTGATAATTGCAAGAATATCGACTTATCGAGAGCGCGTGACACCTAATAATCAAATAAGAATTTTACAGACTGGACTCATTAGCTTTGTAACCATTTAAGTCTTGACAAATTTTCGGTAGGGACCGGTGGGTGGATGGGTCCTGCCTAATTTTTCTGGTAGGTATGAATCCGCCACATTTGCATTGGGTAAAAATAGCCGTATCGTTATGTTTGTCATTGACTCGGAGATTGACTCAGAGATGACAAAAATACGTGCTAAGTAGCTAAACCTAACTCTACAGACAAATATTTCTTTGTCCCGAGCACGAGATGAGTAATCCGGACCAGCCATAAAGGACAGACCGTGATACCGACCCAGCTGCAAAGTTGTGAGAGTGATTCATCGCTGCGTGTGACCTCGTGAGCAACGGTTTTCTGGCATACAGCAGTGACTAATACTGTTACATAATCAGCAAAGACAAATATTAGGTTCATCACGCTTCGAAATGAAGTGAGATTTAAAATTTAGAGACAGTCTTTTCCCAGCTGCAAAGGAATAGAGAAGACGAAGATTATACATGAAGAAGACTGGTAAAATTGAATCTGGTAACATTACAGTGTACGTGGATAAACAAGTCGGCGAAGCTGACACAATGGAAATTTTCGAGATACGTACAATGCGACATCGACAGAATATTATCATACAGCCCTAACAGTTTTCTGTGGGAGTCTCAGAGTCAGTTCAGACAAGACAATATTTAATTTCCTATTGACGTAGTAGCTCCTACTCAAGCAATTGAAGTAAGTAGAGGAGAGTCACATTATGTGAACATGCAAGATACCTTTCAAATGGGAGCAGCATTTGTGTGCATACGATATTCGTGAGAAAGTTAAGTCAGGCACGACAGTAACGCGAATGACAAGGAAAAATGTTCGAAAAGAAAGTAGAAAGACTTCATTGCATAGACGGAAACCTCTATAGAGCCTTCAGAACTGAAGCAAGAAAAGAAAAAGCCACTTCAGTTCTATAAAACGACGTCAGTACCAGCAGTGAAACATGGAAGCGGGTCGTGGACTGTGAATAGAAGGAAATGGACAAGAAATACAAACATTGGAGATGAGATTCCTAAGTAGAATAGAAGGGTATACATTGTCCACCAGGAGGAGGAATGCTGCCTTCAGGGAAGAAGTGGTAGTGAAAAGCTTAGATGAGCAGTTTAAGGAATACAGGCACTACTGGGAGGACCAAGTCACAAGAATGGGAGACAACAGAACGGAATTATTGTCCAATGGGAAGAAGATATTTAGGAAGACCGAGGAAAAGGTGGACGAATAAATAATTTCAACTACGAGGACGTAACAGGAATATGCTAAGATAAGCAAAAAGAAGAAGAAGAAAATTATTCGCCGTCCACATTGGGGACTTTGTAGAAAAACCACTGTCTGTTATACATGAGTGCATCACCAGCATGGTGAACAGTACTAATAGGAATGAATTTGAAATCTGTCCTTTGACAGTGTTGTCTAGCTTCTGATATCCTCAACGCATACCATTAGCGGATTAAAGCTACAAAGGGATGCAGCACATCATAGTCACTAATCATGTCTGACAAATATTGTAAGAATGTTCATTCAACTGCCACGTGCAATGTAACCTGTGTATATTCCAAAATACGATTCGCTTTCGCGTCGTAAGTGGTTGGTTCGTATTACAGCTGTGGAAGAAATTTAGATCAAGCACATCAGTGTCTGAAATAAAATCTCATATCTTTCCTCAATGTCTAGAATTGTGGGGAAAGTGATAGTGTTCATAAAGATACTCCTCCCTGAGTGGTATTAGAAAAGAAAGTATTTTAGTGCCATGCGGAGCACGTGGCTTTTGTCATGCAATCGAATGCTCCACACTAAATCGACTGTATGGTAAGTGTATTAAATGTGCCATATACTGCTTGGACTGGAATGATGAGACGTTTTTCGCCTGAAGATGACTGATCAACCTCAAAACCGGTATCTTTCATGCGAGAAATAAACAATATCGACCGCATTTCAATAAAAATGGTTTGATCATGTCACTTATTTCAAACAGATGGATGTACAAACGACATTCTGTGTTTGTGTAGAAATGTGTATGACACTTGAGTTGTTAGCGAGAGAAGAAATAGCAGCAAGGATGCATCCATGAACTGCAACTAAACTCAGGGAGAACTATAATATCACAATGAAGCACAGAAGCCCTGAAGTGCCTACCCGTTTCAGGTGGACGATACTACTAGCAACAAATCGACAGAACAGATACGTCAAGCGACAAGAGAGTTGTGGTCTGACCATGTTGGTCTTGTGTTGCCAAGGGAGGTACGGAATCCAGCTAACTTTCGGCCGCTGCACGAGATTCTGTTGGAAATGGAAAAGCCATGTGGCTAGGGCCTCCCGGCGGGTAGACCGTTCGCCGGGTGCAAGTCTTTCGATTTGACGCCACTCCGGCGACTTGTGCGTCGATGGGGATGAAATGGTAATGATAAGGACAACACAACACCCAGTCCCTGAGCGGAGAAAAACTCCGACCCAGCCGGGAATCGAACCCGGGCCGTTAGGTATGACATTCCGACGCGCTACCACTCAGCTACCGGGGGCGGACTGCGATTCTGTTCATTGCACATGAAAACGGCTGTGGATGGCAGGTTACGTTCGGGTCCTGAACATGAACCATGTGGTGTCGAAACTGGTAGCATGTGTTAAACAGAATAAACGACGTTAGATTCAAATACGGCGGCTGGTTATGTTGCCATTATGTAAGTACTACGTGACAGGGTGCAGTCCCACTTTCCTTTATGGATTATCAGAGACGCAGTACAATGTGTGTCAGACACAGAACTGTAAAATTGTGGTAGAAACTGTTTATTCATTTGCTCTTACTACAAGTATCGAATGCATTTTTGGTTACACAATTCATTTCAGCCCAGGAAAATGAAAATAACTTATTTCGTTACCAATGTGGCCAACAGCTCCCAATAACCAAAATGATCCTGTAGGCTGACTGACACAGAGACGTTTCCTGCAGCTTTTACCACCCACAAGCAAAAAATATGCGTCCCGTGTATGTTTTGTTCGTTCGTCAAAACCAACGAAAGAAAGTGGGAAAGCGTCTCGCAACAAGACACTTTTTCAGTGCGAGCAGTGCTGTGTGGCGTTGTGCATTGAACCCTGTTTTAAAATATTTCATACGAAAAGCAGTATAAATCCATGTAGAAAGTGCTATTGTACTTAAATACGATACTCAGCACTGATCATTATGTATTTACGAACTCATTTACTCTGCCTTTATGAATTTACGAATTTTTTAATTTTACGAAAACAGTGTCATTTATAAAAACACAATTGTCCATGTTATACCAGACAGAATTTTGTTGCTGCATATTAAAGAAAACAAAATGGGCTTAAAATAGTGTTAATTTTGTAAATATATGTTCGATATTTTCCAATATATAAATTTTTGAACACAACTAAAATTGCGTTGATTATGCAGAAACGACAAGTATTGACCCAGCACTGGGAGTGTTAAAAGCACAGTACTCAATCAGGCTTTGCGTTAAGCCGTGAGTCATCACTACGTGGCTTAAACGGTGAGAAATATGATGAAAATAAAATTATGAGCTCAATGCCTCGATAGGCAGACGGCCCATTGAAGCGGCTTTTTCCAAACCATCAGCGTTCCGTCTGACAAAGACATATTACAAGCGGACGAAATGTACTCGCAAATTGGAAAACGCTATCGCAACAGCTATATTTAGTGTAAACATATGAATATTCTGGGCCGGACCGCAACTCAGACCTGGATTCCCAGCCTGTCGCGAGCGGTCGATTTAACAACTTCGGCTTTCCGAGCTCACTTCCAGGATATACCCAAATCTCCGTATGTCCTAGTCTCTGCTTCCCACAGTGCTCGCACAATTGTGTGATTCTGCACAGGGAGGGACTTACTAATTTTTCTCGTAAGGTTACTATGGCTTTGGCGAGAAGTACGTTAGTGCAGTGTCTGTATCTGGTAGTTTCCGTACCGTTCCATGCTACGTTCCTTCGGATGTGCATGCATGTCTGAAGAAAAACTGCATCGAACTATGCGAACACTATCATATCGAGACACTGCACTACCGGTATATTTGAAACGGCAATAAAAGCTAAACGAGCAATAAAAGCTAAACGAGCAGCGATAGAAATACACCGTTTGTTGCAGTATGCTTGGGACAACAGTACATTTTCAGGCGGACAAACTTTCGAAATTACAGTAGTTACAATTTTCAACAACAGATGGCGCTGCAAGTGATGTGAAAGATATAGAAGACAACGCAGTCTGTGGGTGCGCAATTCTGTACGTCGCCTTTCTGCTGTAAGCGTGTGCTGTTCACAACGTGCAAGTGTGCTGTAGACAACATGGAGCAGAGGATTTTTCTGGTGTTGGAATTCCACCGCCTAGAACACAGTGTTGTTGCAACAAGACGAAGTTTTCAACGGAGGTTTAATGTAACCAAAGGACCGAAAAGCGATACAATAAAGGATCTGTTTGAAAAATTTCAACGGACTGGGAACGTGACGGATGAACGTGCTGGAAAGGTAGGGCGACCGCGTACGGCAACCACAGAGGGCAACGCGCAGCTAGTGCAGCAGGTGATCCAACAGCGGCCTTGGGTTTCCGTTCGCCGTGTTGCAGCTGCGGTCCAAATGACGCCAACGTCCACGTATCGTCTCATGCGCCAGAGTTTACACCTCTATCCATACAAAATTCAAACGCGGCAACCCCTCAGCGCCGCTACCATTGCTGCACGAGAGACATTCGCTAACGATATAGTGCACAGGATTGATGACGGCGATATGCATGTGGGCAGCATTTGGTTTACTGACGAAGCTTATTTTTACCTGGACGGCTTCGTCAATAAACAGAACTGGCGCATATGGGGAACCGAAAAGCCCCATGTTGCAGTCCCATCGTCCCTGCATCCTCAAAAAGTACTGGTCTGGGCCGCCATTTCTTCCAAAGGAATCATTGGCCCATTTTTCAGATCCGAAACGATTATTGCATCACGCTATCTGGACATTCTTCGTGAATTTGTGGCGGTACAAACTGCCTTAGACGAAACTGCGAACACCTCGTGGTTTATGCAAGATGGTGCCCGGCCACATCGCACGGCCGACGTCTTTAATTTCCTGAATGAATATTTCGATGATCGTGTGATTGCTTTGGGCTATCTGAAACATACAGGAGGCGGCGTGGATTGGCCTCCCTATTCGCCAGACATGAACCCCTGTGACTTCTTTCTGTGGGGACACTTGAAAGACCAGGTGTACCGCCAGAATCCAGAAACAATTGAACAGCTGAAGCAGTACATCTCATTTGCATGTGAAGCCATTCCGCCAGACACGTTGTCAAAGGTTTCGGGTAATTTCACTCAGAGACTACGCCATATTATTGCTACGCATGGTGGATATGTGGAAAATATCGTACTATAGAGTTTCCCATACCGCAGCGCCATCTGTTGTTGATAATTGTAACTACTGTAATTTCGAAAGTTTGTCTGCCTGAAAATGTACTGTTGTACCAAGCATATTGCAACAAACGGTGTATTTCTATCGCTGCTCGTTTAATTTTTATTGCCGTTTCAAATATACCGGTCATTTTTGAAACACCCTGTATATATGACAAGTAACTGAAAACATTTTCTTACTACTTCCCTGTTGGCTCAAGGCGTGTAACATGAAATACCGGCTATGCTCACAACGCAATCCTCAAAGGAATGTGGAGGTACGAGGTCACATAGATGTAAAACATCACAGAGACGTTGCAGCAAGTACTACGTGGAACATCACTTTACAAACATTGCAATGTTTTCTTTCTTCTACGATTTGTACGAGGTCACATCGATGTAAAACATCACAGAGACACTGCAGCAAGTATTACGTGGAACATCACATTACAAACATTGCAGTGTTTTCTTTCTTCTACGATCTATTAAAATACATGAGGTGCTCATATTGCTATGCCATACTTAAGGTAGAAAGTAAACTGAATTCACTGATACGACCAAAGTCTCTAACAAAGGAAGCAAAACGTATTTCGTTACCTTCGATGTATCTAATATGAAAGAAACGTCTTTGCACTTTCAAGGTTAGATGCTTTAAACCGACTTCTCCTCATACGTAAATGCCAAAACCAGGAGCTCGTTCTGTTTCATAAATACTGCCAGGGACATGCATAACATTTTGTTCGCAGATTCGAAACCACAATGCTTTTTGAAGACAGAAATGTTATCTAAGAAGTCTCCAATAATTTAATGTTAAATTTCTATTTTATTCTGCTCACAGGGTCCTTGGATGTCGCCGGTGAGGGCGGATATTAATCCACTGAAAGATCTCTTGAATAGTGGGTGAACAAGTTCCTACTAATAGCCAGCGTATACATGCAGAAATTTTTATCTGATTAGGAGAATCATTTTGGGACATATGTTTTTTCAGCTTTTTAAAATATTTGTTGTGTGGAGCAACACTGTCCATTACAGTTAAGCGACAACTTGCTTACGGTTTCTCTATGATTCGTGTGAGATGTGGGCACATAAATGTTCCACAGTTTTCCACTGGGTTCAGAGAAAAGCCAAACGGACGTCCTAGAAGTTTTGTACTTATAGTTCACAAAATGTTATAAGTGAATCACAACATTTAAATACTTGAAACATAATACATTTCAAAATTTGGTGACAGAAGGTACTTTACATTCTACTACATACAGCATGTTGTTCTTATTTTATTCAGGAGTGGACGGAATGGGAGAAGAAGCCACTGAATGAGATGTTATTCATTTAATACAGTTTCTCACGAATCGTAGTCGTACTGTGTAGATGTAGTTGTTGAGAACTGCTGTTTTGTATGTACACAGAGTTTCTTTAAATCTTCAAAGTATGTTTTCCCAAAATCGAAGTTTTTCCTCAACTGCTTATCGTCTAAAATTCTGCGTGGTGTCTGTCTGTTCTATATCCTGTCTCCCTACCACTTTCGCGCAACGACGCTCTGAGCGTGTTTTTTAGGGAATTGACTAGTTTGAACTTGGGACCTGTTCCTGGTAAGGAGACGCCAGACCACACATGACATGTAGAGTTCAGAAGAGTTCAGTGAGACTAGTGATGATATAGCCAAATACAGGGTTATTACAAATGATTGAAGCGATTTCACAGCTCTACAATAACTTTATTATTTGAGATATTTTCACAATGCTTTGCACACACATACAAAAACTGAAAAAGTTTTTTTAGGCATTCACAAATGTTCGATATGTGCCCCTTTAGTGATTCAGCAGACATCAAGCCGATAATCAAGTTCCTCCCACACTCGGAGCAGCATGTCCCCATCAATGAGTTCGAAAGCATTGTTGATGCGAGCTCGCAGTTCTGGCACGTTTCTTAGTAGAGGAGGTTTAAACACTGAATCTTTCACATAACCCCACAGAAAGAAATCACATGGGGTTAAGTCGGGAGAGCGTGGAGGCCATGACATGAATTGCTGATCATGATCTCCACCACGACCTGTTTAAGAAATGCCGAACATCATGATGGAAGTGCGGTGGAGCACCATCCTGTTGAAAGATGAAGTCGGCGCTGTCGGTCTCCAGTTGTGGCATGAGCCAATTTTCCAGCATGTCCATATACACGTGTACTGTAACGTTTTTTTCGCAGAAGAAAAAGGGGCCGTAAACTTTAAACCGTGAGATTGCACAAAACGCGTTAACTGTTGGTGAATTGCAAATTTGCTGCACGAATGCGTGAGGATTCTCTACCGCCCAGATTCACACATTGTGTCTGTTCACTTCACCATTAAGAAAAAATGTTGCTTCATCACTGAAAACAAGTTTCGCACTGAACGCATCCTCTTCCATGAGCTGTTGCAACCACGCCGAAAATTCAAAGCGTTTGACTTTGTCATCAGGTGTCAGGGCTTGTAGCAATTGTAAACGGCAAGGTTGCTGCTTTAGCCTTTTCCGTAAGATTTTCCAAACTGTCGGCTGCGGTACGTTTAGCTCCCTGCTTGCTTTATTCGTCGACTTCCGCGGGCTACGCGTGAAACTTGGCCGCACGCGATCAACCGTTTCTTCGCTCACTGCAGGCCGACCCGTTGATTTCCCCTTACAGAGGCATCCAGAAGCTTTAAACTGAGCATACCATCGCCGAATGAAGTTAACAGTTGGTGGATCTTTGTTGAACTTCGTCCTGAAGTGTCGTTGCACTGTTATGACTGATGTGAGTTCATTTCAAGCACGACATACGCTTTCTTGGCTCCTGTCGCCATTTTGTCTCACTGCGCTCTCGAGCGCTCTGGCGGCAGAAACCTGAAGTGCGGCTTCAGCCGAACAAAACTTTATGAGTTTTTCTACGTATCTGTAGTGTGTCGTGACCATATGTCAATGAATGGAGCTACAGTGAATTTATGAAATCGCTTCAATCATTTGTAATAGCCCTGTACTTAATGATTTCAGCGTCAGCTCCACTGCACTCCCTGTAAAAGAATCTTAATACTAACTAAATTTAGTGGAAGGGGTTCATGGCTTTCCTATTCTTAGTTACCTGGTAAAATAACGTCGAAAAAGCAGTTAAGTTTACCATTGGAAATTTTATTCTACTCACAAAACATTGTTTATAAATTGCACTATTGATAAAAGGAAATATTTTAATACATGATGGTAAAAACCAACTGCGTTCAACAAAAATGTGAACGAATATTCCCTGAGTGGGTGTCCAAGTTCTACAATGGATCGAAGGATGAACTATGCCATATCACATCTATAATCTAGGTTTAAATTAAGTTTCACAAAAGAGAAAACTATGAAAATGGTCTACAGTGACCCTCAATTATTACTTGTCTAACTTGTCGTTAATTACAGTGACTGATGTGGCTTCTCAATAACTATATAACAGAGAAATCATCGCGTTTCAGATTTTTACTTCAAGTGGCAAATGTGAACACCATTAGCTTTAATTGACGATCGACACTAGTATTACGCAAAAAGGGAGTGTAAGAGATGAGACTTCTGCAGTTCTGAGTGAAGCTTTATGCGCTGTTATGCGGCATCGCGTGCGTTCATTACCTTGTCGGTGTTCGTCAGGGGGCGGCGGGCAGCACAGCTCCCCTCACCTCGACGTCTCGGAAGCAACTCTCTCCTAACTTCTCATTACTAACATTTACTGAAGTTGGTTTAAAGAAATTATATGGTTGTGTTTTCATCCGAACAATCAGGGTCTCAATGTTAACCTTAAGCTCCGCCTACAAAAATTCTGTCCATCCAATGAGAAACGTTATACTTTTCGTGGTGGGGCAATGTTTTTAAAGTTTGCAACTTAACAGAGACGCGAAAAAGTCTCAAGCTAAAACTTGCAGCTTGTGTGGTCCTTTTAGCGTTATCGTAAGATTTATACTGTTTTTCTGGAGGGCTCTATCTTTTAACATGGGCTGGGGGGTGGTCCTGACGTAACAAAGACGCGAAAAAGTCTCACGCTAAAACTTGCGGCTGGGGTAGCCCTTTTTGTGTTATCGTAAGATCTATACTGTTCTTCTGGAGGGCTCTAGCTTTTAACATGGGCTGGGGGGTGGTCCTGTCGTAACAGAGACGCGAAAAAATCTCACGCTAAAACTTGCGGCTGGGGTGGTCCTAGCGGTTAGCTGGAGACGTGGGTGTTCGTCCCTTATCGTAGGGCCTTCCAGCTTAACACGGTTCTGCTCTCGGCTTCTGTTCTCGTTTCTCCCCTCGGAACTGCGTCTGTCTCACAGTGGGAAGGTATGACATGCATTTAGGCATTCTTGTGTTAGTCTATGATATTCCATTTGCTCACTCATTACTCGTATTACTTTGGTTAATTTAATGTCACGATTTATTCGGAGCTATGTGACATACTACTGGATTTGCTTATCATGTCAGGGTTTTCATGGAAGGTGTTGGATTTGCCTGACACCTTACAATCGGATCAGACTTTCAGTATTTTTATGATTCAACAAACACAAAACATTACGTGTTTTCTTCATTATGTACACTCAATATTTCTTGTGGATGCTGTCTGAAATCGATCAAACGATTTAGAAGAATGTTCGTCTATTTGATGGCAGTTAACGTAACAAATAGGGAAATACTGAACAGAATAGGGGAGGAAAGAAAATTGTGGCGCATCCCGACTAGAAGAAGAGATTGATTGTCTGGACACATTCTGAGATATCAAGGGATCATCAGTTTAGCACTATAGGGAAATATGGGGGGTTAAAATCGTAGAGGAAAACAAAAGAGATGCTACAGTAAGCGGATTCAGAAGGATATAAGTTGCAGTAATTATTTAGAGATGAAGAAGCTTGTACAAGACAGAAAACATGGAGAGCTGCATAAAAACAGTCTTCAGACTGAAGACCACAACGCAAACCTGTTTGGCCTCCCCTGCTCTTTCCAAAAGTAAACGTAAGGTTCCCCTACATACCAATGTGATCCAACGTTAGCTTTACTGGCGATTTAACTATACTAATATTACTTATTTTGCAGTAACTGTAGTAAAGTGTCTGTATTGTGCGTGATATTATGACATCCCATCTCAGGAAAGTACTATAAAATCATAACTGATATTTACACAACGCCACAGCCAGAGCAGTATATAAATTTGACTATGTATTGATATTTCGCTCTCTAGATGCAGTACAGTTCCAACATTTCGAAGTGTTAATAAATCAGAAAACTTCTGTTGAAAGCTCTCATGTCCTGTTGGTGATTAAGTGTTTCTAAAGCCAAAGAGGAAGTATGCGCCAAATTATAGGTTTGATGTTGCTGAATAATAGAACAGAAGAAGTCACAGATCGGAAACAATTTCAGAATAACCTCTTAAAATAAAATGTTAATAAATGACATACTAATATGTAGGTGGTAGGTGACTAACCATAGGTGTAATTCTAAGCCGATGTTTCGGCTACTGAAGCGAAATAACCAACTAATATAGGATAAGGATGATAGGTTCACTGTTGGTTACAGCCACATCTTTGCCATGAATTAGAATTACTGAAATAATGACTACCATGAATAGTGGTTATTATAAAGCTTAACACCTAAAATATCACTAGCCCAAGTAACAAATACTCATTTCCATTTTCTCACTCGTCAAAAAAGCAAGTTTTTATTTCCGCTCCCTGCCATAAGATAAATCGTTTGTTATTCGCTTCATACTCATGTACAACATATCCACAATAGACCACCGCATAATACGCTTTGCACATTAACCTTCTGAGGGCCTAAGATTTCGTAGCATTGAAATCAATATTGTTCCTTGAGATAAAAGTAGAATAGAAAGTTCAGTACCTGTAAACACAGCTTACTAGGCCGCTTATTGGAGATAACTGGACCGTTGAAAACAATAAGAAACAAATTATAAAGTTAATAAAGAAGTTATCGTTCTCTACTCCAAGGAGCAGGTCGGGCTATTTCTGATTCAGCCATTGAAGAGTCGCAGTTCGTTTCAGACCAGTAAGAAGTAGTTTATTAGTCAGGATTTTTTGGGCTGCCTTTCATTTCCTACCCAAATAGGCAAGATTGGCTATCGTAGAACTGATTCTTTTCAGCCAAATCTCAGCGAGCAGGGAGTAAAGTGGAGTTTCCAATTTGGGAAACCGTGTGATAACCGTTGTCTGATGCTAGAGATTGGAACTAGTGCGTATTTTTTACCAAGACCCGATGTTCAGACATAATTTAAAACAAATCTGAAGATGGTCATCGCTTACCGAAACCAGTAGAGTAACAAGGAAACATCACCAAATTTACCTCATGTTTTAAGGATAAAGAAGAACACTTGGAAGATACGAGCCCCAGAAAATTTGGGGCATACTTCTGACAGCACGATGTTACGACATTCTGAATGTACAGATTTTACTTTTCGTGCACGCCGGATGTTCGTCACTCGCTGTAGTGCTATATAATTGTGTAGTGCACAATTACAAACGAAAAAATGTGTGATCGATCAGTGGTGTATAGTGTAATATATCAGTAGCATGCAGTTCTGGATTGCGGATGATTAGACATATGTGTGTTAGATGAGCAAATGGTAGTATGCAGACTTTTATTAAGTTATTGTTATTTTTTCTTTTTATATAGATATTCTATGTAGATTTTTTCTTGTTAAACAGCATAATGGTTATCTCTTACTAACACATATGACATAAGGTTAAAATATTAAGCGCTGTATTCACGACAGTTCATATACAACATTCGGTCTGTTCTTTTATATAGATAACAAACGAAAAGGAAATATCAAATAAATTAAGGTCACTCGCTCCGTCCCACTGCAGCCATCTAATGTCCAAGCCCGAAATACTACCAGGTGACGTAAGAAGTTTATGTTCATAATGTCGCTGAACCAACATGTGACTGGCGGCACATGCAATACCGGTACGGAATGGAGGTCAAATTGCAACGTTTAAATGTCAAACAACGAGAGATCCTTAAAACCATGACTGTTAAGCAGGATCATAATATGCCACAATTCGACTAACTTTTATACAAGGCAAACGAAAGTATTTGGGGCTTTCTTTGTGCTAGGTCTTATATCTTTCAGTTTCCACAAATGAACACGTACTAGATGCAGAGCAAAATAATGGACTGAAATTTCATGCTTTTTTGCGTAAGGATAACGATGACGGTAATGAGGATGCCCTTTCACCAGAGCCGCATTCGTTGAACAGTTTCACTGGTACAACTGGGCATGGACGTAAACACTAGGAAGTAAGTTATGATGATACCTGCTGCGAAGATCTAATATCGTCGCATACCACTTTGGCTCTGTCTTTAACAGAAGAGTGCCTGAAATGAGCTGTAGCCTTTTTTGGAAAAGTGGAAAGAAGGGAAATTTGTCTTTTATTATTCGACAAGAGAATCTTTAAATTTTATTGAAACACAGAGCAGAAGACACTGAAGTTTCTGCATTGCCAATACCAACAGGTGGCAAAACTGTCAAACTCTGGAAGTCCTGGTTGGTTATAATTAAACTGACGGTATTCCGAGAGCTGCAGTGCAGACTGTACGAGGTCTGTTTAAAAAATTCCACAATATTCATAATTTCGCGCTAGTTGTGTCTTGGAGCGAAAGGCGGTTGGCATCCCTGCACGCGCCTGTATGTGATGTGTAATTTCCGGATGTTTCATTAATGTATGTCTGTTAATTATAGTTCAGTACGGTATTGCGTAGAACATTATGTCACACAGTTCGTGAATTTCGAATGGCAGAGACGAGGACCAACGCGTCTGCATTAAATGCGTGAAACTCAAGAAAACCATTGCAGAGACACACCAAATGATGAAGAAAGCCTATGGTGATAAGCGCTTAAGCCATACTCTGTATTACGAAACCTTGGCCGGGATGGCCGAGCGGTTCTAGGCGCTACAGTCTGGAACCGCGCGACCACTACGGTCGCAGGTTCGAATCCTGCCTCGGGCATGGATGTGTGTGATGTCCTTAGAACTACTTAAACCTAACTAACCTAAGTTCTAGGGGACTTATGACCTCAGAATGTAAGTCCCATAGTGCTCAGAGCCATTTGAACCATTTATTAAGAATCGTCACAGAGTTTAAAAATGGCTGGGCTTAAGTTAAAAATTCCCCTCGTTCGGGACGCCCTTCAACGTCTACCGACGACCCTCATGTGAAGAACGTTAACAAAATTGTGCGCGCCAATCGAAAACTGACTGTTAGAGAGACTGCAGAAGAATGTAACTTTCAGTTGAATCATGTCATGAAATCCTGACACTGCATTTTGGAATGGATCATGTTACCTCCAAGCTCGTTCCACAGCTCGTGAGTCAAGACGAGAAAGACTTCCACCTAGCAATCTCTGAACAGCTTTTGGATCGCGCAAATGAGAATGAGATGTTCGTTTGAGAGGTTCCATGCCCTATTTTGCATGTCGGCTCTCATTTTCATCAATTTTATTTATTTTTTATGTCATTGCACGGTGGTAACAGGCCGAATAAGGTTGTTCTAATGAGAGTATTTGTTCAAAACTGGTTCAAATGGCTCTAAGCACTATGGGACTTAACATCTGTGGTCATCAGTCCCCTAGAACTTAGAACTACTTAAACCTAACTAACCTAAGGACATCACACACATCCACGCCCTAGGCAGGATTCGGACCTGCGACCCTAGCAGCTACATGGTTCCAGACTGAAGCCCCTAGAACCGCTCGGCCATAGCGGCCGACTACAGTATTTGTACTGAGAGCTCCAAATATTTTTCACTTGATTGCTAGGCATGATGGGAACTGTATTTGGTCTTGCTTTTAGTTTCCTCTGTTACATCCCTGGGTGGCCTGCGCAAGGCAAGCACCAGAGAAAGCGGCACACATGCTTTTCCGGTGGATGGCTGAACTTCTGTGAATACTGAAACGGTCGTACATCAATGGGCTTGAGCGACTGACGGGACGATTGACGTCGGTTGAGTTTCGCCCATTGTATGCAGGGCCAAACGACCTGCGAGACGTCTAAGTGTCGCAGCAGTTTATGTGTTTACCATTCCAGCGCGTCTGGAACGAAGACTGCTGGCGCCGATTGACTGCATTGTCCTGATGATTCTGAGATCACTTGTGGACCGCGTCCTGCTGGGAGCGACTGTCTGGCGCCGGATGGCTGGTGGTCTAGGCAAGTTGTTTTCTTAGCCGGTCATTAGGCAAGTTAAGTACTCTGAGATACATAGCAGAGGCATGATTGGTCAACTTAAACTGAGGCCAGTTGACGTCATATAGCCCTGCTCGAAATTGGAGGGAACGGTCGCTATTGGCATGAATGATATTCTGAGATAGTGTGGGGGAATTTTGGAATCAGCACTGAATGCTGATTCGCAGTTTTCGAGGGTAGTGGGGAGTTGAGTAATGTTGGCTTTGCTCTTGTGTTGCTCGGCCCCAGGGCATTTGGGATCTGATCTTCGTTGGAGTCGGACAATCTTGTAACTTAGTTGTACTTTTTCACAGAACTTAGAATTCTCGGACAGCCTTCAAGGCCAGGGGTTGAAACAGAGTTGCTGCGCGGCAGAAGTCGGCAGCGGCATCATTAGAACGCTGCCTACCGACGACGTGCTGCAGATTTCAGGACTGCTAAAGTATTTTCCGGCTCCAGCATTGTAGGACCTATCATTTTTATACTGAAGTCCTCAGCAGCACGTGTGCTCGCTTTGAAATCTACCTTGCATGTTTCAATATGAGATCCAAAAATGGTTCCGAGCACTATGGGACTTAATGTCGGAGGTCATCAGTCCCCTACAACTTAGAACTCTGAGCACTATGGGACTTAACATCTGAGGTCATCAGTCCCCAAGAACTTAGAACTACTTAAACCTGACTAACCTAAGGACATCACACACATCCATGCCCGAGGCAGGATTCTAACCTGCGACCGTAGCAGTCACGCGGTTCCGGACTGAAGCGCCTAGTACCGCTCGGCCACCTCCGCCGGCAATACGTGATCCCATTTGAGCTCTCACTACTAATCGCAATACTTCATTATAGTCGGGGGATTAATATTTTATTCAGTAGGAACTCCAGCCATTATCGTCAATCTATTGCATCACAGAGGGTAGGAGCCCCTTGTTCTCGAGCCAATTCTTATTCTCATAATAGTTCAATATAATGTTCCCTTTAGCCTACCACTTGTATTTATAATCAAGTACCTTTGTGTTCTGATTTGTAATAAATCACAATGTAACATTTAATCCGCATATCATTGCATAGACAGATGCAGACTCCCGTTTCCTGTCGTTTATTATGATAAAATTTCCTTTTTCTTTACTGAGGAGATGATGATTGGTATTAAATTAATATGAATGTGCACTCCTTATTTTACCACCTAGCAGGGTCCACCATTAATTCCTTTCGTTACCATCGTGCACAAAATCAATTAGGTGGTAGATAAGGAGGGGTAAAGTGCATGTCTAGTTCTCATGCAGAATTCGTCATAATTAAAGAGGTACAAACTATGGTCCAAATGGCTCTGAGCACTATGGGACTTAACTTCTGAGGTCATCAGTCCCCTAGAGCTTAGAACTACGTAAACCTAACTAACCTAATGACATCACACACATCCATGCCCGAGGCAGGATTCGAACCTGCGACCCTAGAGGTACAAACTCTTCTCCACCCCAGCGCCTCGAAACTTAAGAGAATCGTAACTGGTGATGACACGTGAGTCTACGGCTATGATGTCGAGACCAAGGTTCACTCATCACAGTGGTTCGGGAAATGTTTTCCAACACCAAAAAATTCATCAGGACAGGTCAAATGTCAAAACCATGCTGATAGTTTTCCTTGACTTTGAAGGATTAGTGCGTCATGAATTCGTGTCACAGGGACAAAACGTTAATCGATGCTACTATCGGGACGTGTTTGCGAACCCTGCGTGAAAATGTACGAAAAAAAAACAGCCTGAAATGTGCCGAGACAATTCATGTGTCTTGCATCACGATAACGCAACCGTACATTCATCCTCGTTGCTGCGTGACTGTTGCACAAAAAACGAAATCACTGTGCTGCCTCATACTCTGTACTCTGCAGACGTAGCCCCTGTGGGCGTTTTCTTTTATTTCCAGAGTTGAAACTCCGTTGAATGGATGAAGATCAGCCACGATAGACGAAATAAAAGAAAACTTCGCAGTTGGCGGTCTTACAGAAGCTGAAACAGTGTTTGGAGCGGTGTGTCAATTGTGAGAGACAGCATGTCGAAGGAGACCATGCACGATAAGTAAAAGGTAAACGTAGAAAATTTTTGTGGAAAAAGTTTCGGAATTTTTGAAGAGACATTGTATACATCACAGTACGCTGAAACATCATAGGTATGTTCATTAATAGGTGCCCTCGTGGAGTATGCTGAAAAAATAATATTTCCAGTTTCTGCCATCAGGTGGCTGAGAATGCAGTGTGGGTGTAGGAAAAGGGTAGGAACGATCAGACACACAAAAACAATGGTCTGGCAGCCGGGGTGGCCGAGCGGATCTAGGCGCTACAGTCTGGGACCGCGAGACCGCTACGGTCGCAGGTTCGAATCCTGCCTCGGGCATGGATGTGTGTGACGTCCTCAGGTTAGTTAGATTTAAGTAGTTCTAAGTTCTAGAGGACTGACGACCTCAGAAGTTAAGTCCCATAGTGCTCAGAGCCATTTTTTTGAAAACGATGGTCTTGAAATATTTATTGCGATACAGTCATAAGTTAGAAAATGTATGTATATGGTCCCGACTCAGCAACATGCTGCATCTATAACACGGCATATTTCTCTGCCTCGTGATGACTGGGTGTTGTGCGATGTCCTTAGGTTAGTTAGGTTTAAGTAGTTCTAAGTTCTAGGGGACTGATGACCATAGCTGTTAAGTCCCATAGTGCTCAGAGCCATTTGAACCATTTGAACACGGCATAGTCGACAGTTGCTCAAGGCACATTCGGTGTTATCAAAGCGATATATCGTCGTATGCCGCCCTTCAGATCAGGAAGCGTCCGGATACATTCCTGTTTGACATGATCTTTCAGATATCCCCGTATCCAGATGAAACACATGGCTTTATGTCAGGGGAGTTGGAAGGTCATACTTCTTGAAATTGCCTACAGATGATGCGGTCTTTACCGAAGGTTTCTCGAAGAAAATCTTTCACCTGGCAAGCGACATGTGTGTCGCCCCATCATTCATGAAAGCAGTGATTTGGGACACAGTTGCGTTTTTTCAAAGCTGGAATCACGTGTTGCATAAGAAGTCCTTATAACTTGGTTGAAATTGTTCAAATGGCTCTAAGCTCTATGGGACTTAACATCTGAGGTCATCAGTCACCTAGAGCTATTTAAACCTAGCTTACCTAAGGACATCACACACATCCATGCCCGAGGCAGGATTCGAATCTGCGACCGTAGCGGTCACGCCTAGAACCGCTCTTCCACAGCGGCCGGCTCCTTATAACTTGCAGATGTCACTGTACTCTTAACAGGCCTGCCAGATGTCATCTCTTCGAAGAAAAACTGACTGAGAATGAAGGAGCAAACAGACAGACATCACAGAAGGAACAAATGAACAAGTAAGTAATTGTTCATCTTGTTTCTCCTGGGATGTCTCTCTGTTCGATATGACTGTCAGTATTCTAAGGCAAATTGTTTGTACAATTTCACTGCGTAATTTCGATATTATTCAGCTTCAAAGGAATATGTTGTACCCCACATCGGGATGATGGTTAATAACCGAAACCGTTGGATTACTAATGGGACCAATAAAAAGCTGATGGTTAAAATGCATTTTATAAAATACTTTACTACTGTTGGACTTCACGTAATGTGTTACGGCCTAGAGTCACGCGCCGGCACGCCAGTCGGGAACGATGGAGAAGAGATGACTGTGAGAAGACGGCAGCCAATCACACGCTGACCGACCCCTCTGCAGGACGGCAACGCAACTGCAGCGGCCCCTCTGTGAAAGGGACATGAGCGCCGCGACCGACTGGCGACATACCAGTTGAACAGCAACTGCCAGACTAGCGACTTCAATAGAAGCGTCAACTCTTTTTATTTCGCTTGTACGCTCTACACACCAAAGACTTGGAATTGTTTATACTGAAGAAGATTTAATGTTTCGTATGTCGCCCTTTGCTGGTGACACATCTGTGTCTGTAATAAAACCCATTAATAGCGTTTGTTCGAATTGATTGTCTAGCGAAACGAGTACGTAGAGTTCCTACACTCAAAGTATTTGACGACGAGCACGGAGACATAATATTATGAAGACATTACTTACCAACAATCGTTCTTCCCGCGAACAGTACCCGACTGGAACAGGAAAACGAGGAAGTGACATCGGTACAGAAAATACCCCCCTCCACACATCTTTGCATGGCTTTTGGAGTGTAGATGTATAAGCTTTCAGAACTATTTAGTACGCTACAACTCGAAGATGGTGCGGTATCTGTAATCTGCTTTCGTTAGACTCGATGTGTTTGTTAACTTCCAGTTTCGTCTTATAAAAGGCCTAAACATTACTGCGTCTACAAGCTGTAGTCTTTGTGCTTTATAAGACAGTAATCCATTCCTGGACAAGCTTCAAATCAAAGTTCCGTGTTTGTATGATTTGCATTGCGTGCGTGGCCGGATGAGTCTACCTGCCAATAAATGGGCGGCAGTGCAGAGAGCAAATTGTCGGTTAAGTGGAGCGTGGAACAGGTTCGGTGTGCCAGCCAGAGCTGCCCCAGTGACCACCGGGGCACCCCAGCAGGCCACGCTGTCCGCTCCTCCGGCTCTGCCCTGCTCCTGCTCCTGCTCCTGCTCCTGCTCCTACACCCCTCCCCTGACACGGCACCCTCGGCCGGTTTGATAGATGAGGCCGCGCTGAGTGCCTCCTCGCCGCCTTTGAGATATAAACAGATAGCGCCGACCACGCCAAAACTAACGCGTCCAAACAACCCTCCTCACGCTTTCTCTCTGCGTCAGCGCTCTTTCGAAGCAGGCGTGGAGACACCTTAAGCCAAATCCCGTATCCTAATTATTAGTTATCATCGCCTTCCTTTGACAGCTGGCGTATTATAATGATGTAAAGAACTATATTACTCACTTTCTCATTTTTAATCTGCCATACATGTCATTCAGTTTGACAGTATGAAGTCACCTTATATCCATAGTGATTTTAATCACTTGGGTAGGAAGAAATACTTCAACTGATCGACGATAGATCGAAGTAAAAACGTAAATAACTTGTGTTACTATATTGTATTTATTTCGAAGACTGATTTGATGCAGCTCTCCACTCTACTCTTTCCTGTGCAAGCCAAATGATCTCTGAATAACTGCTTTAACCAGCATCGTTTTGAACATGCTTACTGACCTCATCTCTCTCTGCCTCCCTCTAAAAATTTTACCCCAGAATTTCGCTCCAATATTAAATGACGACCTGTTGATGTCTCAGAATGTGTCCTGTCAGCCAACCTCTTCTTTTAGTCATGTTCTGCCACAAATTCCTGTTCTCCCCAGTTCTATTTAGTATGTCCTCATCCTTTACACGATGTAACCATCTAATTTTCTGCGTGTTTCTGTAGCTCCAAGGTTAAAAAGCTTGTGTTCTATTGTTTTCCGAACTGTTGTCCACGCTTCACTTCCTTACGAGACTACACTCCAGGCTAATACCCACAGAAAAAACTTCAGGACACTTAACTCTACATTCGAGGTTAACAAATTTCTGTTCTACAGGAAATCAAATGATTGCAATTTCAAAAAAATATGGGCGATTTATGCAAGAGAAAGATATTTAAGATCATTCTCATTTATTGTTCCGGCTCATTTGCACAATTTTTTGATTCGATTACATGTTTCGAACACACTGGATCATCTTCAGATCTAAGTAATTGCATCAGCAACCCGTCTTGTCTACTCAACATAACATATCAGAGTATTACGTAAATTTGAAAATGATCCAGTGTGATCGAAACATGTATTCCAATTTAAAAAAGAAGTGTGCAACTCAGACGGAACACTAAATGAGAATTATCTTCAGTATCTAGTCGTACCAGTTGCTGAATTCCCTCAACACGATTATGTCGACTACATTGCAAGAGAAAGAGTTTCATAAACTGAGCAAGTCAAGAACGCATTAGTCCACCTACGGCCGTTATGCAAGCTGTTATTCGGCTTGACATTGACTGATAGATTCGGTGGATGTTCTCCTAAGGGATATCATGCCAAATTCTGTCCAATTAACGCATTAGATCGTCAAAATTCCAAGCTGTTTGGAGGATCCTGCCCATAATGCTCCGAACGTTCCGAGTTGAGGAGAGGCAGGGTTTGGCAAGCGGAAGACAAGCAGTAGAGATTCTCGCCGTGTACGGGCGGGCGTTATCTTGCTGAAATGTAAGCCCAGGATGGCTTGCCATGAAGGGCAACAAAACGAGGGGCCGAATATAGTAGACGTACCACGGTGCCTTAAGGGTGCCGCGGATGACTACCAGAAGGGTTCTGCTGTCAAAAGAAATAAAATTACCATATATGCAGCACCCAGTCGCAAAATCAAGTTTTATTTATTCACTTTTGCAAATCGATTTCAAACTACTCAGGGCGCATATTGGTTGAAAGCATCGATGATGGCTGTTAATCAGTTGAAATCGATTTGCAAAAGTGAATAAATAAAACATGACTTTGCGACTGGTTGCTGCATATTTGGCAATTTTATGGTTTACGGTCGCTGCACGACTTGGGAACCACATGGAGCCCACCATTCATCAAGAGAAATGGTATCCCTCACCAACATTCCTGGTTGTCGGACCGTATGGCGAGTGACGCTCAGGTTGGTATCCTACCGCTGCCTGGGGCGTCTCCAGACACATCATCACATCTTCGGGCTGGAATCTCACTCCAGTACTCCAGTGGAGTCTACTTCAGTGGAATCTTCTCCAGTAGAACTGTCATTAGTGGTGAAGTCCGCCTCGAAATGAGCCTCGATGACCAGAATTTGGCACGATATCCCATAGGCGGACATTCAACTACTCTATAGATCAATGCCAAGACGAATAATTGATTGCATAAGGGCCAGAGGTAAACCATTGAGTTATTGACTTGCTCAGTGTCTGAAGCTCTTTCTCCTGAATAAATTATCCACTTTTTCTGAAATTGCAATCATTTGTTTGTCTGTACGTGTACATCACATCTACCGATTTCTGTCCCATTCGTATTATTCCTTCGTGATACGTGTTTTTTTGTGTTAGTGTTTATTAGGTAACATCAGGCATAGCTTATAACCTTGTGTCACTCCTTTCTCAACCCCTGTCTCCCTCCCTTCTCAACCACTGCTCCCCTTCTACGTACCTCGATTCTTATAACTGCCTTCTAGCTCTTCTACAAGTTGTATATGGTGTTGCGCTCCCTGTATTTTATCCCTGCAGCCTTGAGACCTACGAAGACTGTATCCCAGTCTACATTGTCAAAAGTATTCTCCAAATCTACCAAAGCTATAAAGGTAGGATTGTATTTCCTTAAGCTATCGTCTATGGGAAGTCGTAGGATCAGTATAGCCTCAAGTGTTCTTACATTTCTCCGGATTACAAATTGAAGAAGGTCGGGTTCTACCAGTTTTTTCGTTCTGTAAATAATTCGTGTCAGTAATTTGCAAAAACGACTTATGAAACTCGCAGTTCTGTAATATTGGCACCTGTCAGCAACCAGCGTTATTTGGAATTGCAATTCCCGAAGTCTGAATGTATTCCTCCTGCCTCATACATCAATCGCTTAGGACCAAAATAAAAAGGACGTGCGGGTAAGACAAGTCGAAACGGCTGTAGGCAAAATTCAAAGAAATCGAAAAGGAAATGGTTGTCGAAATGACTGATGCAACACATAAAAAGCCAAAACAACCTTCACTGAGATTGAAAGCAGAGGCATCAATCAACGTCAAAAGTGGACACAAGGCTGGGGGGGGGGGGGGGGGGAGTGTCTGTGATGGCGTATAGCGTGATAGAGGAAGAAGTGGGAGCCAGTATGGAAGACATAGGAAATACGTGCAGCACTGCAGCAATGAACACTGCTCTTGCGTATCTTGAAAGATGAGAGTGTCCGCAGCAACTTTATCATGAAGATGGAGAAGAAAGGGCAACATTTGATCACCGACAATCTAGAAATGAACGCCCTGGTTCATGCATGAGTGGCCTCAAGTCACTGTATGAGAAATACCCGAAAAGTGTGTCAAATCTACTCCCAGCCAGAGCTACACTTTGCAAACACTGCAACTTAAATGCAACATTTGCTGTCAGTGGATTCAACGCATGAAAGATACAAAAAGTCGGAACACGGTGGACCACATCACTCGCCTCCAGTCGGGTACCACACAGCTTCTGTTTTGTCTGGCCTTTTGAAGACGTGCAGTGATATGTACCACTGTGAGCAATGGCTTATTGCAAGACACGGGGCTCAAAATGTCATTTGCGTGCCAGTCCCGTAGTAATATTTGTACAGAAATTGGTTGAGATGGACGTGCTTTTACCAGCTGCAGCAGTTCCTGTAACGCTTGAAACCGACTTGCACTGACAAAGCGTTATTCTCGTCTACAGTCGGCGCGAGTAAGTGTCTTCTTACAGCGGCTGTTCTTAGGCCTTATTAAAAGACTATGCGTGGTACACCATTTCTTGCAGAGCCGTTGCGGAGTCCACGTTGATATACCATCAGATTGGGGAAGCTCATTCACTGTGTGGTCTTGAGTCCGTCCAAACACGATAGCCTGTTCTTATCATTCTGTCACATCATTGCATCGACCCATTTTACTGCGCTGATTCGGTACAAAAGACTAGCACAAAGACACCACTTCACTGGCATCACATCCGTGAGCAGTGGAGGATCACGTGATTGCATGGTATGCCTCTACGCCATATACAGCACCCCAAAGCGACCGTGTTTATCTTCAATATTTTTCCTGTGTGTTTAGTTCCTCATACTTCAAAATGGAGTATCTTGCAGGAAAAACAGCTCATGAAGATACGTCACCGATAGTGGAAACAGTCGGCAACTTCGAAGTCACCACTGTAATACAGCGTGCTCATTACTTTACCATACCCAGTAGGTAAGTATCACGGTCGATTATATGAGAATGGTCGTGACCAACGACCGCGATGTAATCCGCGACAGAAAGGTCAGCAGCGGTCCTAATGTCATCCGTCTTTTTCATTGTATTGTAGATCTAGGTTTCAACCGACACTACTTCTATCATCAGTGCTGTAAATACAAATAATACAAGAATCAGACATAGAACCGGCACACTGATGAAACGCCATCTGACAGTTGTACACAACCACAATTTCAAAATTACTTACCGGTATAAGCATTCGTGTAGACTGAACGTATTATAAAGACATATATCCCATCTAACTCAGACAGGTACGACCATTAGTCCAGCTGAGGGTGTTGGCTAATCAGTAGGATGTAAACTGATGTTAGCTATGTGGCAAACTACCTGTTTACCAATTTACATCTGCAACGCAATAAAAAAGACAAATGTCATTACGAGCTATGCTGATCTTCTTTCTAAAATAAAAAAACAAAAACAAATAAGCAGCAACCAGTCGCAAAATCATGTTTCCTTTATTTACTTTTGCAAATCGATTTCAACTGATTAACAGCCATCATCGGTGCTTTCAACGAATATGTGCCCTGAGTAGTAATATTGTCTTAAGCAGAGGCCAAACATCACATGTTTCAAAAATGGTTCAAATGGCTCTGAGCACTATGGGTCTTAACATCTGAGGTCATCAGTCCCCTAGAACTTAGAACTACTTAAACCTAACTAACCTAAGGACATCACACACATCCATGCCCGAGGCAGGATTCGAACCTAACGCAATATCCAGAGACAGTTCGTACGACAGCGAAATTTCAGATTCCGCAAGAAGAGAATGAAAAGAATTGTCCAAGGCTTCGATGAAGAAACGGCCTTCCGGCAGTGGTAACACCAGTTACCGTCGTATCACCAAAGTTAAGCGCTGCCGGGAGTAGCTAGCACTTGGATGGGTGACAGTCAGGGTCTGCCGAGCGCTTTTGGCAAGCGGAATGAACCCAGTTCTTGTGAGGTCAATTGAGGAGCTACTTGACTGAGAAGTAGCAGCCCTGGTCACGAAAACTGCCAAGGTTCGGGAGAGCAGCGTGGTGACCGCATGCCCCTGCGTATCCGCATCCGGCGACGCCTAAGAGCTGAGAATGACACGGCGGTCCGTCGCTACCGATAGTCCTTCAAGGCCTGTTCGGACCGAGTTTGTGCTAAGGAACCAACTCAAAGTGAGTAGACACAGCTGTGAAACCCATGAGGATCGTAAGTAATGGTTGACTCGGAAACTCAAACATCATCCTTGCAGAGTTCCAGTGCACTTTTTCTTGTTCACATAACTTGAACAATAAGAGCCAGTGTTTACTTACTGGTTCATCACTCAGGTAATTTGAGGAAACAGCAACGTAAAAGTGACGTGTGCGCTGAGTGGAACATTGACACCAGAAGGGCAGCTGGGGAGCTGGGAATTCCTGCCCCTGGCTCCTGCGCACAGTAGAAGCAGCGGGTCACGAGGAACCAGTCAGTGGAACAGCTGCCCACTGACCGGATCTAGTCACGTCGAGGCGCTACCAGCAGCGAAACAACGTGAACTGCTTGGAACCAGCGTGTTTAACTCGTTTTTGATGAAACACTACGTCATAATGAGAACGTACAGAAAGGCGTCCTAGGCCCAACAACACATGTTATTATGTGCGTGATGTACAGTAATTTAGAACCCGCTAACATTACACAAACAGATAAAAAGGTTACGCAAGCAATAGGAACACGTATTACATTACAAAAACTGATAAAAGGTGACGCAAGCAATAGGAACAAGTATTTAACTGTACGTTATTACCTGTAAATTATGCATCGAGGGGCTAGAAATTCTTAGGAACTGGTATTATTGTTTCGTCATAGTAAGTTTCCAGCTGGGATCCACCTTATAATTTGACCACACAGTATGTTGTTAAATCAATGTTCCTCGACTTTCCAAGCATTCTCAAGAAGTATGCTACGTAACATCCATTCGTGGTCTGGATGTAGCGTCCTTGACTAGTAATCAAAACGTTCTCCGCCAAGAGTTCGAGTCCAATCACCTTAAATATAAAATAAAACTCGTCACAAATGGCACTCAAAGACTTCTGGCATAAGACGTCACCCTCGTGCCACCAGCAGCCTATTCAAACAGGGCGGAGGAGCGGACAGAGATTCAGAGCATTCTCTTGCCATTAGGGTGGGAAACTGCCCCTAAAAGGCAGAAGACTCAGCAATGATCAGCGGCATAACGATGCAGAAAGCAATGTAAACCACTGCATAAGAGAAACATAATGTATATCCAGAGGACATGTGGCCTGTAACTGAAAAACTGTCATGATGATCTCTCCATTGGCAGATGATTCCACATTAGTCTCTCATTCGTATCTCCTCAAGAGGACTGCCAAAGGAGATGTTACGATGAGAAAAAGATGAAATAATCAACAACTGGATAACATTCTGCAAGTAGGAGCTTGGAATATCAGAAGTTTTAATGTAGTAAAAAAGCTAGAAAATCTGAAAATAGTAATGCAAAAGATGTAGTGTAGATCAGTGAAGTGAAATGTAAAGACGACAAAATCTTCTGCTCAGACGAATATAGGGTAATACCATCAGCAGCACCATAAGATAGTAAAACGGGAACAGGATCCATTATGAAGAAAAAGGTGGGACAAAGAGCGAGTTACTGTGAATTGTTCAGTGATAAGAATCTGCAGCAAACCAAGGCCGACAACAGCAGTTTGGTTATACATGCCAATGTTGCAAGCAGATGAAGACATAGAGAAAACATGTAAGGATACTGAATGGGTAATTCAGAACGTAAAGGGAGATGAAAATCTAATAGTCATGGTGGACTGGAATGGGGTTGTGGGGGGGGAATGAAAGGGAGTAATAGTTATGGATGAAATGGGCTTGGTAGTAGTAATCAGAGACGAGAAAGATTGAGTTTGCAACAAAATGCAACTATAATAGAGAATACTCTGCTCGAGATTCACAAGAGAAAAAGATCCGAGGACACGGAAAGATTCTATCTGGATTACGATATGGTCAGACAGAGATTCCGAAATCAGATACTGGATAATAAGGTGTACTTAGGTGCAGATTAGACTCAGGTCGAAATTTAGTAACGCTGAAAAGCAGACTGAAGTTTGAGAGAATCGTCCGAAATCGTGTGGAAGGAAGCTGTCGAGTGACGAGATGCGTATGAAGTTCGCTAAGATTGTGGCTACTGCGATAAGAAATACCACAGTAGGCAGTTCAGTTGAGGAGAAGTGAACATCTGTAAAAAAACGCAGTCATGGATATTGGAAACACAAACATAGGTACTAGGAAGATAAATGAAAAGAAACCTTGGGTAACAAGAAATATTTCAGTTGATCGAAGACGGAAGCAAGTAAAAAATATTCGGGGACAGACAGGAATACAGCAATGTAAATCACTCAGGAATGAAATAAATAGGACATGTAGGGAAGTCGAGGTGAAGAGGCTGCAAGGAAAATGTGAAAAAATCGAAAAAGAAACGGACTTCGGAGCGACTGTTTCAGCATACAAAGAAGTCAAAATAACCTTACGTTAAATTAAAAGCAAGGGCAACAACATTAAGAGTGTAATGGTAATTCCAGTCTTAAACGTAGGGTAGAGATCGTATGAATGGAAAGAGAACATGGAAGACCTCTGTGAACGGGAGGAATTGTCGGATGACGTGATAGAAGATGTTACGTGTCGAAATGGAAGATAGAGTGTATCCAGTACTATAACCAGAAATTAAAATATCTTTGGAAGACTTGAGAACAAATAATGCAGAAGGGATCGATAACATTCCATCGGAATTTCTAAAGTCATTGGGAAAGTGGAAACCAAATAATTATTCGACCTGGTGTTAGAATTCATAAGATTGGCGACATAGGATAAGACTTATGGTAAAATATCGTCTACAATTCCGAAGATATTAAGCGCGAGAATTATCGCACTATCCGCTTAAACAGCTCATGATGCAAGCTAATGACAAGAATAATGTACAAAAGCATGGGAAAAAAACTGGCGATCCATTAAGTTATGAGTTTGCCTTTACAAAAGGTAAAGTCTCTGGGAAGCCATTGCGCTTGATAATGGAAGCAAGACTGAAGGAAAATCATCACACTTTCGTAGCTTTTCTCGACCCGTAAAACCGTTCGACTATATAAAACGATGTAAGATGTTCGAAAATCTGAGGCGATGGGAGTACGCTATAGGTTACCGAGGGTAATACACAGTACATAGACGAGCCAAAACATTAGGACAACATGCTTAATAACTGGTGTGCCCGTCTTTGGAACGAAATACATCACTGATTCTGCGTTTCAAGAGTCCGATAGTTTCTTGGTAGGTTTGTGGGGGTATGTAAACAACGGGACGCTGATTTCCCTACGTATTGATGGCGGCCGATAGCGACTCAGATGCGTTCCACAATATTTACATTAAGTGGACTTGGTCCCCGAGACATCAACTATAATGCTGTAGCGCGGTTCAGACTGCGAGACACGGATAATTACATTGCTGAAAACATCGCCGTCGGGGAAAACATCAAGCATGAAGTGATACAGATGGTTCGTAGCTGTCAGCGTGTCTTCGATTACTGCCGCAGGTCCCATGCAAAGGCAGGAGAATGTCTCCCATATCTTAATGCTGCTCCCACCAGCCTGCGTCCGCGGAGCGCTGAACGTTTCTAGACGCCGTTCACCTCAATGACGGCGTTTGAGGAAACGACCATCGACGTATTTCAGCAAAAATGTGATCCACACGAAGAGCAGACTCGTTTATATAGGTCGACGGTTGATTCCCGATGGTCCCGTGCCCACTGCAGTCGTAACTGACGTTGTCGTTTGGTCAATATGTAAACGTATGGGGGTGGTCTACTGTGGAACTCCGTGTTCAGCAGTTATGATGAACGGTGTGCTCCGAATTACTTGTGCTTGCACCAGCATTTTGTCCTTTCAGCAGAGATGCCACAGATCACCTTTTATCCTACTTTACAGAGCACACAAGCCACCGAACCCCACTTTCATTTGAAGAGTCGTGGACGTCCGACCATTTAGCGCCTGATGGTAGTTTCATTGTCCTTCTACCTCTTTCCGTAGATGTTCACTACAATAGCACGTCAACATTGAACCAGCTTCGCTGTTTTCGAGATATTCGTTCATAGGCTCTGCGTAATAATAATCTGCCCTTTTGCCAAAGTCGCTTATCTCTACGGATTTCTCCATTCGCAGTCCACATCTTCTCTAGAGTGATCCCCCGCCCGTGTCTGCTCCACTTATATACTCGTACTTTTGTATGACGTTGTAGGGAAGCAGCCTACTCACGCCGTATAAAATTCTCATCAGTCTTTCCATTGTGTGCCAGCCTAGTCGGCTGTAATTAGCTCTGACGTCATAAATGTAGCGCAATACTTTTAAAATCAAGTAAATAACCTGAAACGTTTCTGGCACGTCAGGAGTAATACTAAATCATTATGTGTTGAATGTCAGTTCAATAACTAACCATTTTCAAAATCTGGACGTTTTTCTGTAAAAATCATTGGCGCAACATAAAAGAGCTAGAGACTTAAAAATTTATATTTAGATTCCTTTTTCATAATAATTTAATAGAAACAGTCATCTGGATCTCACAAATTATGATTTTAGTTGAAATTCAATATTTTCTGGTTTTTGTCTTAAAAATTAAGGAAGCAAGATAGATTAAGTAGGCTAATAAATAAGGCTAGGATGTTTAAATTTAAGTAGAAGGGAGATCCGCTATAATCATAAAGATGTGAAAAATTTCAATTGAATAACTATAAAACTATAGCGATAGCGTATCTCCAAAGGGCAAGTTCAGAGCTCGTCTACTGCGTGTAGTGTAATTAAATTAATTCTCTCGCCCAAAATAATTGACTTAGCCACGTTAGATTTTTATTATGATTACTTACCTGTGTGCTGATTGCGCATTTAAATTGAGAGTTTCTTCTGCCATCAGCAAAAGAAGCTATGATTTATTCGATAACTTATAGTGGTGCATTACTATCGCAGCTGATAGCCGGGAGAGCCGATTTGATCAGGCGTTCCCTTAGCCATCCGTACCGCGGCTTTATATGTAAGAACGTTTACTCCCCACTCTCAGTAAACTCTACGAGCGCCTCCTATTGGTTCACATAGAACGATACATACGCAGAGAAGAAATGCTCCCCCAATTCCAATTCGGATTTCGCAATAAACACTCAGCACCCCAACAACTTATGAGAGTAGTCGAAGCCGCCACAGACGCCTTCAACCGGAAAGGTTACTGCGGCCTAGTGCTACTCGATGTAGCCAAGGCATTCGACAGTGTGTGGCACACTGGACTACTCTACAAACTTTACACGTTAGGGTTCCCCGGCCAAGTCGTTAAACTACTGCGCAGCTACCTAGCAAATCGAAAATTCTGTGTCAAAGTAGACACTGCCAAATCGAGTACACGAAGCATACGGGCTGGAGTCCCACAGGGCTCGGTGCTAGGCCCAGTGTTGTACAACTTGTACACAGCCGATACACCGACTGCCCCACAGACCCACACAGCCCAGTATGCAGATGACACGGCCTTTTTTGCCACCAGCACAAACAGAACACTTGTCACACGAAGAATACAAAACCTCCTCAACAACACGGACACATGGGCCAAGAAATGGAGGATAACATTAAACAGTGACAAAACACAAGCAATCATGTTCACACAAAGAAAAGGCAAACGACCCATTGCACACCGCCAAAGACAAAACATAACACTTAGGCTCCACAGGCGTGAAATCCCGTGGAAAAAAACTGCAAAATACCTGGGGGTCACTTTAGACCAGCGCCTCACCTGGAGTACACACATTAACGACCTCAGAAATAAGGCAAGCGCCAGGCTGAATGACTTATACCCACTGCTAAACTACAGTAGCAGCCTCGCAGCAACAACTGGAGTCAGGCTCTACTGCAGTTTAGTGAGACCAATATTTGAATATGCCTGTCCGGTGTGGGGATATGCAGCCAAATCGCACATAGCGAGGCTGCAGAAAACTCAAAACCGGGCACTGCGACGGGCATTACACGTCCCTCCTCAATTCCCCACGGCAGACACACATGAAGCCGCGGGAATGAAAATGCTGACTGAAAGATTTCGAGAACTCGCGGCCGCATTTTATCAAAATGCACGAAAATCCGAAAACCCACTCATAAATACACTAGGGAATTACCCCAACGCCCCTACAAAATACAGGAGACCAAAATCAATCCTGCACTGAACCAAACACTATATCAAAGCAACAACGCATAAAAAAGTTAGGCCAGAACCAAAAGTTAGGGGCATAACCAACATGCCACAAAAATAGAACACTCAAATAGAAGGAAATGTCAACAGACAATACCCTTCACCTCACACATTCTCACATAGGTGAGAAACCATATATGCAAGGAGAGAGAGAGAGAGAGAGAGAAGCAAGGCCCCAGTTCTCTCCAGACGCTGATTAGCACACCATCTGTGCCGGAAGTCGCGTCGCGTCGGTATCATTGCTATAAACAGCCTCGGATGCCGTATTAAGTTACTCGGGATACGCGTAACCACGAAATCATTTTCGAGTGAAGTGTTAATTCTGGGATGACTTTAATAATCCATCTTCAGTTTGCGTATGTCGTATTTCGCGTGCCGTCGCAGGACAGACATTCTACCATTATTTAGTGTGGCGTTTGATGAACATTATCATCAAATTATGGCGAGCATTCACTTATACATTTAATTTGAACAGTTATAGTTATATCAGCACATTAGACTCTGAACTGCTCTGGTAGTTGGATTGTATGGATTTTTTTTTATCTGTGACTTTCAGAATATATCGAACGTTTTTTTTTCACAATCGTTTTTGATTATGAATCCCAGACAATCTCCTAATTCCTCAGAGCTATAAGCTGTAGCTATAAGTGTATTTCTCAGATGAAGTGGGCACTAGGAATTCTAATTACAGGCTTCACGTTTTGCTAATCACTTTCTGGTTGCCAATATTGTAGTTAGAGAGTCAGTGTTGAGAACGGCAAAAGACAGCATAAATAATAGGAACATATATAATAAACCAATTAATTCCACCTGCCGCCCCACAACGTCAAGCGTCCGCAACGCCACTAGGTGACATCCAACGTAGCGATGGACAGTGGTCGTAATGTGTTCGCTTATCAGTGTATGTACAAGAACTAAGAGGGCACAGGAACGTTGGACGACCAAGAACGAAGTACTCCGATTGAAAATGGGTGGAAGACAAGGACAGTCTTCCGCCCCTACTGTTCAGTTTATACATCTAAGAAGCAATGACGAAAATATAAGAAACGTTCAAGAACGGAGTTCAAATTCAGGGTGAAGGCCTGTCAATGATAAGATTCCTGTATGACATTCCTATCCTTGGTATCCTTGGTGTGAGCTAATGACTACAGAACATGGACTAACAAGGAGACGGCACGACCGTGGGGTCGAAGATTTGTCCGAAATTTTGTGTGGTGAAAGAGGACCCCTAACACCTCACGTGGTTAAAATATTAGGACGCACTACCCGGGAAAAATTGATCCAAAGTTTTTTAGGTGCCATATGAGTATAAAATGTTAGTGCATTGCGGAGCCGCCGTCTTAGATGTTTAGGTCTCGGACTCTTACGCTAGAGGTCTTGGGTTCGATCCCTTCTCTGTCACTTTTTTTTCTTCTGTTTCATTTTCTTTTGTTATTCCACCAATTATTCCGAAAGTTTCCCAAACCTACATCATATTTAACAAATTAGTTACATCATTGAATAAAACTTATTTTCTTTTTCTCCAACAACGCAATTCATGGCGGTGGGTTTTCCATTTCTCATTGTAAAGTACATGAGGAAAAAACATTGGGTTTTTAATTAGAATAACAAAGTCGATTGGGAAACATTCAATTTTTATACATATAATAATTATAAACAAGAACCGCAGTGGTAATTATCGTAAAAACAAACAAAGCAATAATTTTTGCGACACCTTGCGCAACATATAAAAGCGGATTTTTTACAGTCACAGGGCGTTTGCAATAAATCTGTACAAAAACATGCCCCAATAACATTTACGAAAATGTTTTGAGTTTCTGATAATTTTGAGGCAAACGAGGAATATTGAATCATGTCTCGGAATACTGGTGACGATAATGATGGTGAATTATAGAATGAAGTTTTATACAGACTTCCCGAGAATTAATTTCACGATTCTCCTGTAACAATGCGCTGCAATTTTGCAAGCAACGGAAGAAAAAAAGGTGCCGGACGAGGAATCGAACCCGAGACCTCTGGCGTAAGGGTCCGAGCGCTAACCATGTAGGCCAAAAGGCGATCCGGGAATGTACTAACATTTTATACTCATACGGCACCTAAGAAACTTTCGATCGATTTTTCTCGGGATTTTCCGAGTAGTGCGTCCTAATACTTTAACCACATGAGGTGTTAGGGGTCCTCTTCCACCACACAAAATTTCGGAAAAACCCCCGACCCCACGGTCGTGCCGTCTCCTTGTAAGAGTAAACGGAAGAAAGACTAAAGTAATGAGATGTAGGAGGAATGAGAATAGCGAGAAACCTAACATCGTAATAAGGTGATCACAAAGCAGATGAAGTAAAGGATTTCTGCTACACTGGAAGCAAAGTAACCCATGACGAACGAAGCATGGGAGACATAACAAGCGGACTAGCACAGGCAAGGAGGGCAGTCCTGGCTAAAAGAAGGCTACTGGTATCAAACATATTCCTTAGTTTGAAGATCATAGACTGTGGAAAAATTGGAAGAGAGAAGAGAGGTGTGGTGTTACAGAATGGGGTAGAAATTTAGTTGGACTGATAAAGTAAGACATGGGGAAGTTTTCCGCAGAATCGACAGAGAAAGATACAAATGAAAAATACTGACTAGAAGAAGGTACAGGATGATAGGACATGTGTTAAGATAGTCATACATATCGTGAGTCAGCGGTTGAGCGTTTAGTATACCCCTGAGATGCTACGAGATATGATCCCGTTGACCTATGCAGTGAAAAGTTCGCTTCTCATGAGATCATATGAAATGGAAAAGCAAAGACGCAGAATGGATAAGTAATTGAAGATTTGAATTAAAATGGGTGACCCAGGTAAACATGATATCTGAGTACCACAAATAACACATATATTTCCTTAAGGCTTTCCATCGAGCTACCAAATGAAACAAAAATCTATTTACTGCTTGTCTCATTAATATGATTCTAATCATTAGTAACTTAATGTGATTCCAATAACTAAAATAATTAGAAAAGGTGCAAGGATGCAAAAGCATGTACGAAAGACCTTGGCACAGGCGGGTAGATTTGAGATAGAAATGATACAAAAACAGTGTCCACGAAAATCGACACTGATTGCTGAATAAGTCGATAGCCTAAAAAAAAAGATCCAGAAAATTACCAACAAGCACCACCTCTCTCACATAAGTGCATACTGAGTGCAACTGTCTACCTATGGGGATTAATTCAGGGAAACGAAATTCTGACGTTTTACAAATAACTTCGCGGTCCCCTCCTCACGACGAATGCGAAGACGGCCTATGGATACCACTCTGCTGATAATCAGGTGCAGAGGATGGCTGTGGTAATGGCTGAGAACTCTAAGATCAGCGCTGGCGTCTGTGATCAGCTCCAAATTGAAGGCATCTCTCCCTGCAGTACTAAGGCTTAGTCATCTCTTCCTAAAGATCTAAGATGAAGTGGTTTACTGCATTATACCCTGTGACAAAGAGTCTTTCTCTTCTCCTCCACAAAATGTAACTCTTTCTTCCAGCTCCGGAATATCAGTAGGCAACAGTGGTATACTTTCCACGAGCAAACCAAGGAAACGTTTGTAACAATTGCTGCAATTCCCCTTTTAGGAAGGAAAATACCTTGATTAACCAATATTGCTAAGTTCTCTCGTAGAGTGGTAGAGTAGAGTAGTAGACGGAAATTCTCAGCCACTATATGTGTGTTTCCGCGTTTCTTCTAATAGGAATGGCCACACATCTGCTCTCGCAAGTCTCCCACGTAACTGTGGTATTGTAATGAGCCAGCCATGGGCCTCCTTATAAAATGTAAACTCCTATAACTGCAGCCCTATGTCCCATGCTGAGTGCGTCATTGTTTTCTTCCCCTCCGCAGCTCTTATCTTAAAGAAACTTTGTAATCTCATAGTACAATGACAACTTACAATTGCTGGGTACTTGTCTATCGACCCCATGGAGACTGCCTGAGGTCTTCTGTCGAAAAACACCGCTCGTTTCCTATCATGTGCCTGACTGCATCTTGGATTTCAGCAGAAACATTTTTAGGTCTGGATGCCCTGCTCCTCACACAGAGACCTTGTGCATTCTCGCTGCTGGTTTGCCATACCTAGTTGCCGAAAAGCACTACAAGGACCTGTACAGAGTTAAAGAAAGCAGAACTACTTGGATTTGCAGTCACTGGTGTTAGTTTTAATAGTGTGCATATTTTCATGTAGTATGAATTATTTAAATGGATTGGGTAGCCTTATCTGAATAATGGTTTATTAACAAGGTTGTGGAGCAGTTTAAAAAAAACTGTCCACACACACAGTAAGCTCACAGACTAAACATTAATCATCTCGTTGCGCAACCGCAGATGAATCTGTAACTCTACACAGATGGCGCAGTGATCGAAACACGTGCTTAACGGCACGCGCACTGCCTCTACGTGAGCATAAGGCACTGGAGATCAGTGATACATCTATGTTTCAAGCAGACATTGTGTGTAAACATGGGTAAATGTAAGGACGTGACAGAGTGGTAAAGGGGGCAACCGTATTTGGCAGTCAACATGGCCACATGATGCGTGAAGCTGCTGGATTTGTTGGTGTTACGCAGCGGACTGATCAACGTGTCTACCAGAGCAGTGGTGTAACCACGTCGCCACGCAACTCGACGTCAGAATTGTTGTCGGAAAAAGACTCTGACTGAGAGGGACGAGAGACGCGTTTCTCAACTTGTGCATAAAATCGTATCCAAACCCGACAGGAATTTCTGCAGACAGTGAATGAACATCCATTTCAAACTATTAGCGAGAGAACATTTCGATGGAAGCTGCATAAAATGATCGTTTAAAGTCGGTCACTTCGGAAGAGGCCATTGCTAACACAAGCACATAAAGACGACGACAGCAGAGTTCATGAGGTTGGAAGAATATGTTACTGGCTTCTTGAACAGTTCCCCACTCTTTTACATCCCGACTGAAATACAAAATCATCTGACTTAAACGTCACAGAAAATCTGTGGGACATGTTGGAACAGCTTGGAAAACGCCGACTTCAGCATTCCCGCAACTTGTTGTAAATGCGCAATCTAATCCCCAGAGAGTAGCTTCACCTAGATGTGACGTACCTGCACAGGCTTGAAGAGTCACTTCCTAACTGAACCCAAGCGGTTATCAAGTCCAGCGGCGGAATTACACGATATTAAATTATGCTTGTAATGATTTCTCTAGTGGTGACTACTTTCTTGTCCAGTGGGGTTATTATAAAAGTATATGTTTGTACGTATGTATGTATCTTACACATCTTCACCTAAACCACTGGATCGATTTAGCCAAATATGTTACGTATGTCACTGACTGTCTGTAAAGAGCAACTGTTGGTGTAAGAACTACCTGCCCCTCTAAGGGTGGGGGTAGAGTTGAATAAGAAGAGTATTTGGCGACGCACAAATATCCAGAATCTGCTCATCCAGTACTGGAGAATTAGAGAACTCTTACACATTACTTCAAGCCTTTACGCGATGTTATCTCTTGAAAACAGTGAAAGCTGCGTTCAGAGTGACACCGACAGCGGTCGGCGGACGTAATCGCCAAAGGCTACCCTATAACATAGGCTGACAACTTCGTAGGACTGTGTTCCATCTCTTTCTTCAGTTTTTTTCGGTATCAAGAAGGTTAGGTTAGCTTAGAATATTTTTATAAAGGAGATTAGAATCTATTTTAACCTCCTTGGGCACGTGGATGCCACAATCCCTCTGTGTTTGGAGACAAGTGCTGTATTTCTGCTTTTGCTGTTTTAAAAAGACGCCGAATGCTTGTGAATGAGGTTTATCTATCTCTAAATGATGGTGGCGAGTATTGTACACTCTTGGAACAACTAGACAAGTTTTACGAGTATATGAGACGAAGAGATAAACGTTCTATTACATATTCGAGATGATTCGTGGTGACAATGAAAAGCAAGATTTGTACAACCTCAAATAAGTTCAGTAAAACAGATACAAGTCTGTTAATCTTCACTGACCGTCATTCAGCATATGTGTGAAAGACAAACTTAAATTTTAGAAGTGAATACTCTCAACACCTAAAGCACTGAGAAGTGGTGACACGTACACCGCATCTGCAAACTTCTTCATATAATAGAATCAATATCCTACTGGCATAAAATTACCAGCAAGCAGTAATAGTACTTCGTAGACAGTTACAATAACTTTAAGCTAGTATATACCATCCTTCTCATTCCAACTTTTTTTTTTAGGGTTGATAATTTAGGCCTATAATATCCGATAGCACCGGTGCTAATTCGTAAACAGTTAAACTGACGACTTACTTCACCTTAGAAAGATCCACTACAGAACTTCAGGCATAAGATACGAGTATGTCACCCATCTCACATGAACACAGCATTTTTTGAGATGATACTTTTGGTTCAAAATTTCCGATAAAGTTTTTGTCTACCTGCGGTTTCCAATCAAGTTGCGGTTTCAGTCCATAGATTCAGAGCTATGTCCAGATAGTGACTTTTTCCATTCTCAGGGTGCCACAAACTCATCCCTCTCTTGGACTCAACAGATTACATGTTTTCTTGAATTTCACCGATAGGCTGCATTGTGACAATGTACGAACTGGCGTACTGATCTGAAAAAATCGGTCTTCTTCGAACGATGTCGGTCGACGGCGGAATCCACGAAGGTCAGTGCCACTGTGATAGCAGCATAAAAGAGTCAACACTTAACAAACGTCAGTTTTCTCCTCAGCTACCCTGTACGCGGAATACTCGATATGATATGAGTTTTCATGTTTGTAGTCGAAAAGAGAATTTAGCTCTAGTGACTGCTGCAAGACGGAGAGAGAAATGTCAGCGAGTTGATCGATCGATAATCCCGAGTGAAATGTCAGTTTGTTGTTGAACCAACATAGTTTTTCACCTACAGGAATGGACTGAGGGGGAAGGACTTCAGACTGAAACTTAACTCAGGTCAGGATGAAACACGACAAGCATTTTGAATGCTGGTTTCATATTTTTCATTCTGAGTCTGACAATAGGAAAAATCGCCATGGATTTTCCAATCTCTGTCTTCCTCTACAGTTTTTGCCCTCTACAGCTCCCTCTAGTACCATGGAAGTCATTCCCTCATGTCTTAGCAGATGTCCTATCATCCTGTCCCTTCTCCTTATCAGTGTTTTCCACATATTCCTTTCCTCTCCGATTCTGCGTAGAACCTCCTCATTCCTTACCTTATCAGTCCACCTAATTTTCAACATTCGTCTATAGCACCACATCTCAAATGCTTCGATTCTCTTCTGTTCCGGTTTTCCCACAGTCCATGTTTCACTACCATACAATGCTGTACTCCAGACGTACATCCTCAGAAATTTCTTCCTCAAATTAAGGCCGGTATTTGATATTAGTAGACTTCTCTTGGCCAGAAATGCCTTTTTTGCCATAGCGAGTCTGCTTTTGATGTCCTCCTTGCTCCGTCCGTCATTGGTTATTTTACTGCCTAGGTAGCAGAATTTCTTAACTTCATTGACTTCGTGACCATCAATCCTGATGTTAAGTTTCTCGCTGTTCTCATTTCTACTACTTCTCATTACCTTCGTCTTTCTCAGATTTACTCTCAAACCATACTGTGTACTCATTAGACTGTTCATTCCGTTCAGCAGATCATTTAATTCTTCTTCACTTTCACTCAGGATCGCAATGTCATCAGCGGATCGTGTCATTGATATCCTTTCACCTTGTATTTTAATTCCACTCCTGAACCTTTCTTTTATTTCCATAATTGCTTGCTCGAAGTACAGATTGAAGAGTAGGGGCGAAAGGCTATAGCCTTGTCTTACACCCTTCTTAATATGTTATTGATGTAATAAACCACGATGACTGACGGTAGGGTGCCCTGTGTAATTGATATGTCTCTCTTTATTAACTCGATGAGGGTCTTTAATGGATTATGAATGTTTCTGGGAACATCTTTAATGGATTATCAATGTTTCTGGGAACAAGCACTGCATTAGACTTGAGACAGAGCAACAGGGAACTCTTCGGCCAAACAAGTGGGTGATCGGTGGATGGGACCACTGCCTGGGTGACCTAAGATTCTTGGATGTGCAGTCGGCCCGTAATGCACAGGGAGCGGCAAGCGTTATGCTCCCATAAGACTGCTTGTGGCTAATATCTTGCTGGAGGGCAGTTCGGTGCCGCACGCTGGAGTCAGGGGCGCTTTTACATTTTTTTCCGACTTCCGCCGCTTGCGTGGTTAATGGTGTGGGTTCCTGTAGTCATGTCCTAGTTCATGAACCACGGGCAACGTATGAGTGGCCAAGTAAGTGGTCCCGACAGTCGGGATACCAGTTACTTTGGAATAAGGCTGGGCATCTCGGACATATTCTGAGTCGTGGTCACCTTTGTGCTCATACGGCAAAGACTACCAAATCCACCGGTTAGTCCCTCAGCCGTTAGGGGTAAAACCCAATGGGACTCGGGGCAAGTAAGGCTAGCAACCTGCTTCCCTGGTACTTTAAATATGATGCTGGCAACAATCAGAGCAAAATGCCTCGGACCTTTGGAGGTGACGGAGTCCCACCTCTAACTGACAAACCAGGGACTCCTAAGATACGACTTGGCAAACAAATGGTAATGAGATGGGGAGCTATTAATATCAATGGGGGCTACTCTGGGAAGAAGGTAGAGCTGGCAGAGGCTGCAAGTAAGATGGGGCTGGACGTTTTAGCTGTTAGTGACATTCGGGTAAGGGGTGAGAAAGAAGAGGAAGTGGGAGAATACAAGGTCTACCTGTCAGGAGTCAGAGCAGGAATAGCACAAGAGGGTGTAGGGCTTTACATCAGGAAAGAAATGGAACCCAGCGTAGTAGCAATAAGGTATGTAAACGAACGACTGATGTGGATAGATTTGTCAGTGTCTAGCAAGAAAATTAGGATTGTGTCAGTATATTCGCATTGTGAAGGGACAGATCAAGATAAGATGGATAGTTTTTATGAGGCACTCAGTGATGTAGTTGTTAGAGTAAAGGACAAGGACAGTGTTCTGCTCATGGGTGATTTTAACGCCAGGATTGGAAATCGAATAGAAGGGTATGAAAAGGTTATGGGTAAATTTGGAGAGGATATGGAGACCAACAGGAACGGGAAACAACTCTTGGATTTCTGTGCCAGTATGGGCTTAGTAATCACAAACTCCTTTTTTAAACATAAGAACATTCACCGGTATACTTGGGAAGGCAGGGGAACCAGATCTGTCATTCACTATATAATAACAAATCAGGAATTCAGGAAGGCTGTGAGGGACACACGTGTATTCAGGGGATTCTTTGATGACACTGATCATTATTTAATCTGCAGTGAAATTGGGATTGTGAGGCCGAAAGTGCAGGAGGTCAGGTCCATATGTAGGAGGATAAGAGTGGAGAAACTTCAGGATAAGGAAATCAGGCACAAGTACATAACAGCGATCTCAGAAAGGTACCAGTTAGTTGAATGTAGTCAATTACAGTCATTGGAAAAGGAATGGACAAGGTACAGGGACACAGTACTAGAAGTGGCTAAAGAATGTCTTGGAACAGTAGTGTGTAAAAGTAGGATGAAGCAAACAGCTTGGTGGAATGATACAGTCAAGGCAGCCTGTAAAAGGAAAAAGAAGGCGTATCAAAAATGGCTACATACCAGAACCCAGGTAGACAGAGACAGTTATGTTGAAGAAAGAAACAAAGCCAAACAGATAATTGCAGCATCCAAGAAGAAATCGTGGGAAGACTTTGGAAACAGGTTGGAGACTATGGGTCAAGCTGCTGGAAAACCATTCTGGAGTGTAATTAGCAGTCTTCGAAAGGGAAGTAAGAAGGAAATGACAAGTATTTTGGACAGGTCAGGAAAACTGCTGGTGAATCCTGTGGATGCCTTGGGCAGATGGAGGGAATATTTTGAAGAGTTGCTCAATGTAGGTGAAAATGCGATCAGTAATGTTTCAGATTTCGAGGTAGAATGGGATAGGAATGATGATGGAAATAGGATCACATTTGAGGAAGTGGAAAAAATAGTCAATAGATTGCAGTGCAATAAAGCGGCTGGGGTGGATGAAATTAAGTCGGAACTCATCAAATACAGTGGAATGTCAGGTATTAAATGGCTACACAGGATAATTGAAATGGCCTGGGAGTCGGGACAGGTTCCATCAGACTGGACAAAAGCAGTAATCACACCAATCTTTAAACATGGAAACAGAAAAGATTGTAACAACTACAGAGGTATCTCTTTAATCAGCGTTGTGGGTAAAATCTTCTCAGGTATTGTTGAAAGGAAAGTGCGAGTATTAGTTGAGGATCAATTGGATGAAAATCAGTGTGGGTTTAGGCCTCTTAGAGGTTGTCAGGACCAGATCTTTAGCTTACGGCAAATAATGGAGAAGTGTTATGAGTGGAACAGGGAATTGTATCTATGCTTTATAGATCTAGAAAAGGCATATGACCGGGTTCCTAGTAGCAAGTTATTGTCTGTTCTACAAGATTATGGAATAGGAGGCAAACTTTTGCAAGCAATTAAAGATCTTTACATGGATAGTCAGGCAGCAGTTAGAGTTGACGGTAAATTGAGTTCATGGTTCAGAGTAGTTTCAGGGGTAAGACAAGGCTGCAACCTGTCTCCACTGTTGTTCATATTATTTATGGATCATATGCCGAAAACAATAGACTGGCTGGGTGAGATTAAGATATGTGAACACAAAATAAGCAGTCTTGCATATGCGGATGACTTAGTTGTGATGGCAGATTCGATTGAAAGTTTGCAAAGTAATATTTCAGAGCTAGATCAGAAATGTAAGGACTGTGGTATGAAGATTAGCATCTCCAAAACGAAAGTAATGTCAGTGGGAAAGAAATATAAACGGATGGAGTGCCAAATAGGAGGAACAAAGTTAGAACAGGTGGACGGTTTCAAGTACTTAGGATGCATATTCTCACAGGATGGCAACATAGTGAAAGAACTGGAAGCGAGGTGTAGCAAAGCTAATGCAGTGAGCGCTCAGCTACGATCTACTCTCTTCTGCAAGAAGGAAGTCAGTACCAAGACTAAGTTATCTTTGCACCGTTCAATCTTTCGACCAACTTTGTTGTATCGGAGCGAAAGCTGGGTGGATTCAGGTTACCTTATCAGCAAGGTTGAGGGTACGGATATGAAAGTAGCTAGGATGATTGCAGGTACTATTAGATGGGAACAATGGCAGGAAGGTGTCCACAATGAGGAAATCAAAGAAAAACTGGGAATGAACTCTATAGATGTAGCAGTCAGGGCGAACAGGCTTAGATGGTGGGGTCATGTTACACGCATGGGAGAAGCAAGGTTACCCAAGAGACTCATGGATTCAGCAGTAGAGGGTAGGAGGAGTCGGGGCAGACCGAGGAGAAGGTACCTGGATTCGGTTAAGAATGATTTTGAAGTAATAGGTTTAACATCAGAAGAGGCACCAATGTTAACACTGAATAGGGGATCATGGAGGAACTGTATAAGGGGGGCTATGCTCCAGACTGAACGCTGAAAGGCATAATCAGTCTTAAATTATGATGATGATGATGATGATTCCGCCGCTTGCAGAAAGTGATCATCACAGGAAACAAACTCTAGCCTCGTAGTGGACGTCTCTGAATTCCTCGAACACAGTTGCGTGGTTATGGACATTGGAAGTAGAACGTGCGGTTGGCGTTAAGGTGTTGTACATCAGATGGCAGCGCTGAAATGAATGCTTTCTGGTAGTAGGATAGCGTTTCATATATTCCTTGGAGACTATTTTTGGAGGGTTTGTCTGTTGGAGGAAATCATCGTAACTAGACAGCAGTGATACATAATTTTGCGATTGGCGACTGGCGCCTTTTGGCTGCAATGACTAAGCAGGGTGTAAGTGAGCGCCGCGAGGGAACATATGGTGGTAGGACTCAGGAGTGTCCGCGTCGAATTCGGGTTAGGACTCTGTGGTGTCCTGATCGACTCGGGGTAGCAGCACGGTAGCGACTGCCACATCTTGGAGCCCCGCAAAGGTGCCGATTACTCTTGTCTTCGCGAAGTGGCTAGCATGTCTGTAGTGCACAGCTGGGTACCACAGTCATGCGTACGGTGATCATAAATCGGAGCACCGGCAGAGCATTTCAGTTTGATTACACACTTGTGGAATCCAGGACCATCGCCTGTCTCATCTCCGCCGGCCGAAGTGGCCGTGCGGTTCTAGGCGTTGTAGTCTGGAACCGCGAGACCGCTACGGTCGCAGGTTCGAATCCTGCCTCGGGCATGGATGTGTGTGATGTCCTTAGGTTAGTTAGGTTTAACTAGTTCTAAGTTCTAGGGGACTAATGACCTCAGAAGTTGAATCCCATAGTGCTCAGAACCATTGAACCATTGTCTCATCTCCTTCCGCACTCGTAGTACATGTGTAGACTGCTGCGTTCTTGTCACCACTTCTAGTCACTGTTCCGACTGAGAATTACAGTAATAAACAGTGGTCAGTTATCGTTCAACTTTGGGAGACAGTAAATTCTTAAGAGGGCAAGAAATATACTGATAAGGGAGTGATACTGCTTTCCCTTTAATATTCATGTAAATTTGGATTCGTATTATTGTCACAGATTTTTGATTATTCACTGTATATGTTGATCCCGTTAACTGTGAATAAATGACAGTTCTGAATTTAATCGTTTCTGCTCGACACCTTCGCTTACTTCATGTCATAGGCTTGTAAAGTGTGTCCAGGAAGATATTAGCAATGAGGCTAAAATCATAACTAACATAACACTCCAGTCAGATAGCGTTAGTCAGAGTGAATTTTGTGAATGTTCCACACTTTAAGAGTTTTGCCTAGAGGCGTAATTTTCGCATTATCCATTTAATCCTGCGCACAAAAATTTAGAAGGTAGTTCTTAAAGAGGAGGTCTGCCCACAGCTACTTTTATAACGTTAAGGGAAATTCTACTCCTCAGGGTTTCGCAGGGGTTATCTTTGTATATAAGAAATTTTCTATAGCTCAGGAACATGCGAGCGACTGAGCAATTTCCATGGAGTTGCTTGAATTTTTTTTTTTTTATGGAAATTTCCCTCTACAGCAGGATCACTTTTAACTGAACGGTGTTATTTTCATCCCTCCGACCTCTTTGTACCATTAAAAGATGGCGATGTATGAAAACCGTCGACAGCTCGGGAAAACTAACGTCAGGGTTCCGCGTAGCACGGCCCCCTGTGCTATGCGACGTGCAATTTCGCCGGGCTTTTCATGTGCCGCTGCAGTCGAACGTTAATCCGGCCATAAAGGGGAGCTTTATGCGAGCCGTTACAGATTTACGAGTGCGGCGTCGGTGCCCTGTGGAGGGCTGCGAGTATGGCGCGAGGCAGCATCTCTGTAACGGCGCTCCTAGACCTACGGCGCCAGCCGCCTACGTACGTATCGCCACTTCCCGTCCTACTCTGCGTCCGTAAACAGCCGACTGCACGGATGCGGGCGTACGGGCAATTCCTCGTTTCCGCGCAGTTTGTTTGCGCTCTGGTATTCTATTTGCTCAGCGTCTGGCAAGACGCGAGCAGATCTCATTTCAGCATACACTAGAGTTTCACTTCAGCTTCGTCCCCTACAGTTCTTTATCTGTGCATGTACTCTAGCACGCAGAATCGCTGAGTTATGTGAAGCAGAGCACCCAGTTCGTAGATGTAGCGCTTATTAACTAATATGGGAAAATTGTAAGGTTTTTATACAATCTTTGCCATTGTAAATATTTCATCTTTACTGTACTGGGTCAAAGATGCAAGAGCGCGCTGAACTAGTAGTGGATAAGATCCTTGACTCTGTGTTTAATGTTATCTGTGGTGCGCTTGGTGGCCAGTCAGTTGTTGTACAGTGCTAGGGCTTCCGTACCAGAGGAAAAGCAGCGAGAGTTGAGTTTTAGAAAAAGAGATCTGGTATTTGTCAATCTGGGAGAAATTATCTGAAATACTTTACTACGGAGACGAAAATTTGTAAAGATATTTTCTTAACTGTATGTATGGAGAATATTTTTGAGGAGTACCCAGCGCACGTGCAAGAGTGAAATATTTGTTTGTTAGGACTACTAATCGAAGGAAATCTTCGTCCCTTAGATAACTAATAATATTCATTATTATTGTTAATTTGATTTCTTTATTCTCATTGTGTCGCAAATAACGCAATTGGTGTAAATGTCTGTAATTTTTGTAATGAGTGAATTTCGTAACTGTGAAATTTCTTATGTCGTACGGTCGTTTTTGAGAAAAATCAGAGTTTAATTTTTCAGGAAAGCTTTTCTTTAAAGTAAAAACCTCCTCCATCATTCTTAGTAATGTTTTAAATCTATTGTCATGTGTGCGTTGCACCTTAACGCCACACGCAGCCACAGGTTGTGTTTCTGGCAAGCAAAGGTAGATTTAGTAGTGAACAGATTATTTTTCTTCGGCTTATGCATATGCTGATTTCAATTTGCTGTAGAAAACGACAGTACACCAGACCCAAAATGGCATGCTGAGCTAGAAGTAAGTTATTTTCCTTCGAGGGCAGATCTCACTTTGCGTTCTTTTGAGCAAACTTTACGTAGTTAGAATTTTCAGGTGTTGTGCTGAGTAAGCAGACTAATTTACAGTTTAACAATGAAGATAATCTTAAACAGTAATTTTCGTCCACATTGATCAGTGCTTTATTTTGCGGATATTTCAAGTCGGACATTGCACTTCATGTTACATAACTTTCATAACGTATTTAACTATTAATTATTTCTCACTGAGTACACTATTATGTTCTTTTGGGACTTAATTACGAGACGTATTCGGAAAGTAAGGTCCGATTAGGCGCGAAATGGAAACCACTAGGAAAATCAGAAGGAACTATGCACAGATGTGTTGGGCAGAATCTTTAGTGTGCCTGTCGATCACTTCAAGTCGCTCTTTTCATTTCAGAGCGCAAAGTGATCACGTAGAAAAGACTAAAACAGCAGTGTCTCCCGCCAAGTATGCGGATCTGATGAGAGATTTTGCCTGAAGCTATGCAGCCCACATAACGTAAATGTCATGCGTTTCTTTCTTCTAGAAAATTTTCAGTCGCATTCTGCAGGGGCAATGAAGACTCTCCTGCAGCATATTTGATGGAAAGTGTTTGATCATCCACAATACAGCCCTTAAATGGCTCCCTCCGTCGTACATCTCTGCTCATACCAACCGCTGGCTATGAAGGCAATATTTTGGCACAAGCAGCGAAAGGCAGACCAGTGTAGAGAATTGGCGGACAGCACAGGCGGCTGCTTTCTGTGACGAGGGTACTGGAAAGTTGGCACAATGCCACGACAAATGTCTGACTCGGAGCAGCAACTATTTAGAGAGGTAGCTGGAAGGTGTGACTAACTGATGCTAGTAAAACGTTTTTGATTTTCAGTGTGGTTTTCATTTCACGACCGATCGGATCTTACTTCCCAAACAGCCTTCGTACATTCATTTTCATTATCTCAAATTCAGCTTTTCGCTAACATTAAAGTTTTGTTTCACGAAACTATTCACAAGAGAAATACTGGGCCCACCAAAAGTCAATATTGCTCACCAGTTGAACATGACACACGTTACAAGAGGAGAAAGTTTTTGAAAAAGAATATTCAATACTTAACGTATACATAAATTACATACAAAGACTGCAAGATGACGCAAAGAAAGGACAGGCTACAGCCAATGGGTCAGAGGAATAAAAAAGAGAATGTACTTTAATCTCGGAATTTCTAAGAACATTCTCAGGTTCGCGTGAACAAAGCGAGTCGGAGAATATACTTCACCTGAGAAAATTCTCAGTGTAAGTAAAAGAGGGAGAGAGCGTGGGAAGGGGGAAGTTGTTCAATACGGAAGACATTCTCCGAGTTTGTATGAATATATGAATAAAACCAAAAAAGTTTCTCACAAGTGGAGAACATTACCCATTTTTTGAAGCGAATTCTGTAGCATACTTCGAGAGTCAGTCAGTCTTGTTGAGATTAAGTTTCGCGGAGAGTTTTCAGCGAAAATAGAGGAATTCACTTTGCCCGGAAGGCCAAAAATGATATAGATAGCCTGAAGAAATACTGAAGAGAGAAACTGTAGAAATTTATACAGGTTTAACAATAAAAACGTTATTTGGTTGACGAACTTCCTTCCCGGAAATCATGAAAGAAGTGGAGGTGACCTTTAAAAGGAAGCGAAAAATGAAAACATTTTTGTGCTATTTAGCAGAGCCAGATTTTCAGACTGTTGTAAGAGAAGACTTAGCTGTACACCAACAACAGTGTCACTGATATTTTAAGACATTCATCGTTATCCTTTCTCACAGCATAAATCTTACATTTTGTTATGTTGAAAAGAAGTAGTGGATCCCAAAAATTAATGACTGGTTTATTACAAACCCAGCGATCCGTTTCTCGTGACGAAACAGCACTGGCGATCCTAAGTACTTGACGCGATATCAGACCATTATGAGTCATATTTAACCAAAATTATCTCGTGTTAGAAATATCTGACGCAGTTCCAGTTTGGAGTAGATGAAAGTATGATGTTTTCTTAAAATTTCCTTCCGATAATGTGTTCACTTAAGCTCAATAACAAAAAAGTTGCCTGAATGTCGAAAATTCGGTAACATTGTCACAAAAAGCAATTTTCGTAAACTGTCCCTTATCGTTGAAATAATATGTTGCCGCACATGAAAGTAAAATCAAAACGTTGTGCAACTCTTCCAGAACACAGTGAGGCCAGTTCCATATTGTATATCGAATAGTTGCCTGTTTGAGAGAGATGAATGAAATGTAAGATTACTTTTGTTTTCTGTGGATGCGGCATATGACACACACCGAGAACCTTCTCAAGCCGGAGGGGAGGTAGTGAGAAGAGCTCCCTGGTCACAGAATATGCTCCGAATTTTTTATTCATACAAATTGAGAGCTTTCTCAGAGAAAGTTCTTTTGCTCCGAGAATTTTCCCCGGAGAATATTCTCTTTTATATTGATACGACCCACTATCTGGGACCGTCAGCAAGATGGTATGACTGACAAAAGCACCTTTCGCTCGACAGTGGGCAGTACACTTGTAAGTAGGCTGTTCAGGTTTTTATATTGGTAACGCCACGTAGACTGTATATGAAAATCACTGTCTGTGCTGTGTGCAGTCTGTGGCTATTTTGCATTGTTGTCTGCCATTGTAGTGTTGGGCGGCTGGATGTGAACAGCGCGTAGCGTTGCGCAGTTGGAGGTGAGCCACCAGCAGTGGTGGATGTGGAGAGAGAGATGGCGGAGGTTTGAAATTTGTAATACTGGATGGCATGAACTGCTACATATATTATGATTATTAAGGTAAATACATTGTTTGTTCTCTATTAAAATCTTTCATTTGCTAACTATGCCTATTAGTTAATGCCTTCAGTAGTTTGATTCTTTTATTTAGCTGGCAGTAGTGGCGCTCGCTGTATTGCAGTAGTTCGAGTAACGAAGATTTTTGTGAGGTAAGTGATTTGTGAAAGGTATAGGTTAATGTTAGTCAGGGCCATTCTTCTCTAGGGATTTTTGAAAGTCAGATTGCGTTGCGCTAAAAATATTGTGTGTCAGTTTAAGCATAGTCTTGTATAATTTTTCAAAGGGGACGTTTCATACACTATACTGTGATTATGTCACAGAACTATGACTGGAGTAACTGAGATTCGAACGCATCCTTATGCCCTAAGTTGCAAGTTTACATTTGCCGTTCTTCATCCAGAAAACTTACAAAATTCACAGACATTTTTCTAAATCCCTCCTGGGTGAAAAAGTGGGGCGAAGAATAGTTTGCGCTCCAAAGCAAAATGAAATGGGGACAACATTTAAGTTATGGTTCTTGTAACTTCTGTACTTCCCTTTCTCTCACGAATTTTAGTGCAGTAAAGTCTGCAGGAAAGTTACTGTAGAGTTTCAAGAGTTTCAAATTTTCTATTTCAACTACGAAGTTCGGAAACTCAACCCGTTAGCAGTCGACCCTAGAACCTCAAGACATACGGAAGTGACGGCCACTCGAGATCGGTATTCAATGGTGTCAGTTAAAAATGATATAACAAAGGCTAGGAGATGTACAAATCAGTATTAATAGAAGGAACCTGACAGAATACCATCAATTTCAGCGTGTAGTGTTATTTATCTGATAGTGGTAGAACGAAGCGTTATCACATGGAGTGTAACTGATAGTTGGTAACAGGGAACTCATAAGCAAGACAGAAACCCTCAGTCGACGCAGTTCTCGTGTAGCAATATTTGGTAAATTTAGAGAACGGGTACTGCATATTGTGCTGCAGTTCTGTTACCTTCATCATGTGTCTCGTACAATAATGAACATAACAACAAAAATCATTGGTCGGCGCACAGAGGAATTCAGAAAGGCACATTTTCCTCGCTACGAACAGCAAATAGAAAACAATCTGATTTTTCTAATATTGGCATCATGTATCATTCACCATGTCGCTTATGGATTACATATACAAAAGGTGTTGCAGTGAAACGAGCAATTTGGCAACGCTGGAACTAGTACGATACGTTAGGAATCTGAAAACGGGAGTGGTGCCATTTGGACACAGACCTTTGCTATTGACCCTGATATTAATATTCAGTCAAGAAGACGTCGTGGACGGGTGAACAACGACAGTGCGTATTTCGTGCTCATTACAATATTGCAAGTCACTCCCCCGTCTCGTCGGCACATGCTATTTAAGTTCGGATACGAAACTTTGAGGAAACTGGCGATACCGTGCGAAAGTAAGTGCAAAACGCTTGCGCACACCAGAGGATGTTGCAAGAGTGGAAGAAGCCTTCAGCCGAATTCCCAGGCGTTCTCTACGCCAGTGTGAGCTTTGACTTGACGTATCGAATCACAGTGTACAGCGAATGTTATATAAGGAACTGCAATACCGACCGTAGATAATTCAGACAGCGAAGAAACTGAATGAGGGCGAGCTGCCGGGAATTGTTGGAACTCATGAATGACAACCCAGATCTGTGTGACAGTCTGATCGTGAGGGACGAGTCCAATCTTTATATGTGAGACTTTGTTAACAAACAAAACTTTAGATACTGGCCACGTGAAAATCCTGAAATACTTCACGAAACGCCATTCCACAGTCAGAAGGTGGTAGTGTGATTGGGCTTATCATTGTTTGGAATCATTTGGGATCATAGAGCCTCATTTTTTTAAAGACGATCGCTGCAATGCTGTTACTGAATACAGAGCATTATGTTCATGCGCTGAACCCTTTCCTAGAGCGACACCTTGCTGATTTTCCTGTAACTGCAAGTACATTCTACCATCAAGGTGGGGCAACGTGCCACATCTCGTGGCCTTACATTAACGCGCTACAGAACGTCCTTCCTGACCATCTCATCTCCAAGAACGGGAATATTTCCTGACCTCCAAAAATCCTTGTCCTTTCAGAGTATGATTTCTCTCTTTGTGGTCGTTTGAAATCTCAGATCTTCCGTTGTGGCCTGTCCCACAACATCTAGGAAATGAAGGATCAATTTTGGGAGAAAGTTAATAGAATTCTAGTGCCAGTCCTGCAAGATGTAATGTCTAAGTACAGTAACGGACTTGAAAGATATGTGAAGGGAAATGGCGGACTTCTACGCGATATCAGTCGTGAAATATTGCAAGGTGTAACAATTAATTGCAAATACTCACCTTCCTTCCACGGCGGTCTCTGATGCGGCAGTGACTGATAAAGAATTTGAGAGTATCTACTCCACCATAATTTGCTACATCTTGCTGAGTTCTTCACAGTGTAGCTAATTATTTGGTAGTGCTGGCAAGATGTTCTCCTTCAAATTACATGTTTGTTGCATAATACGGTTACAATACTGTAACAAAACTGGTTCATATCAGTCGGGAAGCTGAGACTCTGATGGCTGATTCACCACTCCTTATACACTCCTGGAAATTGAAATAATAACACCGTGAATTCATTGTCCCAGGAAGGGGAAACTTTATTGACACATTCCTGGGGTCAGATACATCACGTGATCACACTGACAGAACCACAGGCACATAGACACAGGCAACAGAGCATGCACAATGTCGGCACTAGTACAGTGTATATCCACCTTTCGCAGCAATGCAGGCTGCTATTCTCCCATGGAGACGATCGTAGAGATGCTGGATGTAGTCCTGTGGAACGGCTTGCCATGCCATTTCCACCTGGCGCCTCAGTTGGACCAGCGTTCGTGCTGGACGTGCAGACCGCGTGAGACGACGCTTCATCCAGTCCCAAACATGCTCAATGGGGGACAGATCCGGAGATCTTGCTGGCCAGGGTAGTTGACTTACACCTTCTAGAGCACGTTGGGTGGCACGGGACACATGCGGACGTGCATTGTCCTGTTGGAACAGCAAGTTCCCTTGCCGGTCTAGGAATGGTAGAACGATGGGTTCGATGACGGTTTGGATGTACCGTGCACTATTCAGTATCCCCTCGACGATCACCAGTGGTGTACGGCCAGTGTAGGAGATCGCTCCCCACACCATGATGCCGGGTGTTGGCCCTGTGTGCCTCGGTCGTATGCAGTCCTGATTGTGGCGCTCACCTGCACGGCGCCAAACACGCATACGACCATCATTGGCACCAAGGCAGAAGCGACTCTCATCGCTGAAGACGACACGTCTCCATTCGTCCCTCCATTCACGCCTGTCGCGACACCACTGGAGGCGGGCTGCACGATGTTGGGGCGTGAGCGGAAGACGGCCTAACGGTGTGCGGGACCGTAGCCCAGCTTCATGGAGACGGTTGCGAATGGTCCTCGCCGATACCCCAGGAGCAACAGTGTCCCTAATTTGCTGGGAAGTGGCGGTGCGGTCCCCTACGGCACTGCGTAGGATCCTACGGTCTTGGCGTGCATCCGTGCGTCGCTGCGGTCCGGTCCCAGGTCGACGGGCTTGTGCACCTTCCGCCGACCACTGGCGACAACATCGACGTACTGTGGAGACCTCACGCCCCACGTGATGAGCAATTCGGCGGTACGTCCACCCGGCCTCCCGCATGCCCACTATACGCCCTCGCTCAAAGTCCGTCAACTGCACATACGGTTCACGTCCACGCTGTCGCGGCATGCTACCAGTGTTAAAGACTGTGATGGAGCTCCGTATGCCACGGCAAACTGGCTGACACTGACGGCGGCGGTGCACAAATGCTGCGCAGCTAGCGCCATTCGACGGCCAACACCGCGGTTCCTGGTGTGTCCACTGTGCCGTGCGTGTGATCATTGCTTGTACAGCCCTCTCGCAGTGTCCGGAGCAAGTATGGTGGGTCTGACACACCGGTGTCATGTGTTCTTTTTTCCATTTCCAGGAGTGTATTTTATTTTAATAATCACTGGTTACATCATTCCTTATTAGAAACATAAAATTTACGGATTAAAATCAAAAACATGCTGGTATATACAGGCTGACATCACGGAATTACGTATTTATTCGATACTCTCACATTGCAACATAAACGGGATTTGAATTTTAGTATTGAAATTCGTAAAATAACTTCGATGACAATGCTTTTTATAAAGTTTCTTGTATCATGAAGATATTAGTTGAAAAATTTTTCTAATATTTCCATGTGTTTATTCCATAAATACATTGAAGCGCCAAAGAAACTGGTATAGGTATTCATATTCAAATACAGATATACGTAAACAGGCAGAATACGGTGTGGTCGTCGGCAACGCCTTTATAAGACAACAGGTGTCTGGCTTTGTTGTTAGATCTGTTCCTGCTGTACAATGGCAGCTTATCAAGATATAAGTGAGTTTGAACTTGGAGTTACAGTCGGCGCACGAGGAATGGGGCACGGCATCTCCGAGGTAACGATGAAGTGGGGATTTTCTTGTACGACCATTTCACGAGTGTACCGTGAATACCAGGAATCGTGTAAAACATCAAATCCCCGACATCGCTGCGGCCGGAATAGAAAGCTGCAAGAATGGGACCAACGGCGACTGAAGAGAATCTTTCAACGTGACAGAAGTGCATCCCTTCCGCAAATTGTGCAGATTTCAATGGTGGGCCATCAACAAGTGTCAGCGTGCGAACCATTCAACGAAACGTTGTCGATGAGAGCTTTGAGAGCCGAATGCCTACTCTTGTACCCTGCACTACACAAAGCTTTACGCTGCGGCTAGGCTCGTCAACACCGACATTCGACTGTTGACGACTGGAAACATGTTGCCTGGACGGATGAGTCTCGTTTCAAATTGTATCGAGAAGATGGACGTGTGCGCGAATGGAGACAACGTCACGAGTCCATAGACCCTGCATGTCAGCATGGAACTGTTCGAGCTGGTGGAGGCTCTGTAATGGTGTGGAGCGCATGCAGTTGGAGTGATACGGGATCATTGAGACATCTAGATACGATTCTGACAGGTGACACGAACGTAAGCATCCTGTCTGATCACTTGCATCCATTCATGTCCATTGTGCATTCCGACGGACTTGGACGATTCTAGCAGTACAATGCGATACCCTACACGTCCAGAATAGCTATATAGTGGCTCCAAGAACACTATTTCTGGGTTTAAACACTTCTGCTGACCACCAAACTCCCCAGACATGAGCGTTATTGAACACATTTGGGATGCCTTGCAACGTGCTGTTTAGAAGAGATCTCCACCCCCTCGTACTCTTACCGATTTATGGACAGCGCTGCAGGATTCATGGTGTCAGTTCCCTCCAGCACTACTTCAAACACGCTACTTCAGACACCAGTCGATGCTATGCCACGTCGTGGTGCGACTCTTTTTGTTTGCTCGCGAGGGTCATACACGACATTAGGCAGGAGTACCAATTTCTTCAGCTCCTCGGTGTGTTAATGAAAGATAGTTTCACTTCCTCTGAAAGGTATTCTGGAATTATAAAATGAGAACTGTTTATGTTTTATACTCCGGTAACGATGCTAGAGGCGAACCAGTGCACGGGTATATGTATGATTGCTAAAGTCAGATCGAATTTAATGACAGTATTTGAATCAGTATAATAAACTGAGTTCTAAAATGATCAGATAAATGAAATAAGATGTTTACAAAATTTATATCAGGCTTTAAATATTGCAGCCTGAGACATGACGTCAGTAGTTCATGCCAGACGTATCCTGAAGATCACATATTGCTACGTTTTAAGTTTCAAGTGATCGGCATTTTAAATTGCAACTATTGTAAATTCATGTTGTATTTGATTTATATGGCTGGAGGAGGTTTCAAAATCTCCCGTTTCACTGCCGCACGTGTTGCCTAGAAATAGAGTGATAGTTTTTCGAAAGGCTCAGCTATAAGTAAAACAACAGTTTTCACGATCAGTCGGTATTTCCGGTCGTCAATATAATGTCGAGCGTATAAGTTCAGTTCTCGTAGTTCTACATCTACATCTACGTTTATACTCCGCAGGCCACCCAACGGTGTGTGGCGGAGGGCACTTTACGTGCCACTGCATTACCTCCCTTTCCTGTTCCAGCCGCATATGGTTCGCGGGGAGAACGACTGCCGGAAAGCCTCCGTGCGCGCTCGAATCTCTCTAATTTTACATTTGTGATCTCCTCGGGAAGTATAAGCAGGGGGAAGCAATATATTGGATACCTCATCCAGAAACGCATCCTCTCGAAATCTGGACAGCAAGCTACACCGCGATGCAGAGCGCCTCCCTTGCAGAGTCTGCCACCTGAGTTTGTTAAACATCTCCGTAACGCTATCACGCTTACCAAATAACCCTGTCACGAAACGCGCAGCTCTTCTTTGGATCTTCTCTATCTGCTCTGTCAACCTGACCTGGTACGGATCCCACACTGATGAGCAATACGCAAGTATAGGTCGAACGAGTGTTTTGTACGCCACCTCCTTTGTTGATGGACTACATTTTCTAAGGACTCTCCCAATGAATCTCAACCTGGCTCCCGCCTTGCCAACAACTAATTTTATATGAACATCCCACTTCAAATCGTTCCGTACGCATACTCCCAGATATTTTACAGAAGTAACTGCTACCAGTGTTTGTTCCGCTATCATATACTCATACAATAAAGGATCCTTTTTTCTATGTATTCGCAATACATTACATTTGTCTATGTAAAGGGTAAGTTGACACTCACTGCACCAAGTGCCTATCCGCTGCAGATCTTCCTGCATTTCGCTGCAATTTTCTAATGCTGCAACTTCTCTGTATACTACAGCATCATCCGCGAAAAGCCGCATGGAGCTTCCGACACTATCTACTAAATCATTTATATATATATATTGCCAAAAGCAATGGTCCTATAACACTCCCCTGTGGGACACCAGAGGTTACTTTAACGTCTGTAGACATCTCTCCATTGAGAACAACATGCTGTGTTCTGTTTGCTAAAAACTTTTCAATCCAGCCACACAGCTGGTCTGATATTCCGTAGGCTCTTACTTTGTTTATCAGGTGACAATGCGGAACTGTATCGAACGCCTTCCGGAAGTCAAGGAAAATGGCATCTACTTGGGAGGCTGTATCTAATAGTTTCTGGGTCTCATTAGCAAATAAAGCGAGTTGGGTCTCACACGATCGCTGTTTCCGGAATCCATGTTGATTCCTTCAGAGTAGTTTCTGGGTTTCCAGAAATGACATGATACGCGAGCAAAAAAGATGTTCTAAAATTCTACAACAGATCTATGTCAGAATTTAGGCCTATAGATTTGCGCATCTGCTGGACGACCCTTCTTGAAAACTGGAACTACCTGTGCCCTTTTCCAATCATTTGGAACCTTCCGTTCCTCTAGAGACTTGCGGTACACGGCTGTTAGAAGGGGGGCAAGTTCTTTCGCGTACTCTGTGTAGAATCGAATTGGTATCCCGTCAGGTCCAGTGGATTTTCCTCTGTTGAGTGATTTCAGTTGCTTTTCTATTCCTTGCACACTTATTTCGGTGTGAGCCATTTTTTCGTTCGTGCGAGGATTTAGAGAAGGAACTGCAGTGCGGTCTTCCTCTGTGAAACAGCTTTGGAAAAAGGTGTTTAGTATTTCAGCTTTACACGTGTCGCCCTCTGTTTCAATACCGTTATCATCCCAGAGTGTCTGGAGGTGAAGTTTCGATCCACTTACTGATTTAGCCGCGCGGGATTGGCCGAGCGGTCTCAGGCCCTGCAGTCATGGACTGTGCGGCTGGTCCCGGTGGAGGTTCAAGTCCTTCCTCGGGCATGGGTGTGTGTGTGTGTTTGTCCTTAGGATAATTTAAGTTAAGTAGTGTGTAAGCTTAGGGATTGATGACCTTAGCAGTTAAGTCCCATAAGATTTCACACACATTTGAACCAGAACTTCCTACGGTTTTCTGTCAAGTTGGCAGTTGTGGTGCTGTGGAGAGTCGCGGACAACGCCGCTGACCGCCACGCCAATCGGCGCCCGCAGTTCTCTCCCGGCTACCGGCGGTAGCTGCGGCAGCCGGCCTCGCGGCGATTCCCAGCGGCTGAGGATTCGCAGGAACCGGTTAGCCAGCGGCCAGCGGCTCCCGGTCTCTTGCAGCCGCTACTGCCAGCGCCTCCGCCTGGTACCGGTCTTACGCCCCGTCCCTCATTGTGATCACATGTTAACTAGGGCACTCACTGCGTAAGGGCGATTCCGCTGCAGTCACGCACACCGCATAACCGTTCTGGCCGCCTTCCGTCGTCCAAGCCATGTAATTAACTGCTCTCATTTCGTTATTTTGTCCACTTCGCTTTACCTAAGAAAAAAGGTAGTTTCCCGCTTACAGCAGTAGAAGTGATTCTGTGTGACCATACTCGGTTCATCATCAGAATAAACCTGATGTAAACATTACACCATGTTTTCAGTTTGGCGTGTGCGTGTGTGTGTGTGTGTGTGGTTTGAGGTTTTCGGGCGCTAAACAGCATGATCATCAGCGCCCAAACGCATAGAAACAGGAACGCATGCGGTGAAGGGACGAAGACGGACAGCAAACAAGGAGAACGGCTAAAAGACACAGACCTGACGCAGTTCCAAATCCTCACATACAGAGGCAAAACAAGAGGAGAAGAAAAGCACTAAAAATGGAAAGGAAACACAAGGAAAAGAGAACAGAAATCGAAATGAAACAAGTAGGTAATCGTGACTGGCGGACCTCTTACCTAAAATCTGGGTGATCCAGTCACCCAGCAGCACATTAAAATACTCTCCCTAAAATCCGAGTGTTGTGTACATAGTTCCACGTAGTCAGTGCGTACATAACTTTCCCACTAGAGCGCGCCCCACTTAGCACAACAGCGCAGGCGCAGCACTCATCTGTCTCCGCACTACAAGATGGCGCTGCCTTAGAGACAGACCAAATTCTGCTTCCGCCGATCCGCGTATTAATATGTAACGTAGCCAATGAGATTGCTGCTAATGTAGAACCTTTTCTCCTCGTGGATCACACTCGCGCAGTGATACCTGAACGCGTGACGTATTATAACGAGTGTACAGACCTCCGATTAGTCAGTCTGCATTTGTCTGCACCAGTCTGTACCAGTCTACATTAGTCTGTACCAGTCTATAGTCAAGTTTCAGTCTGCACCTAAGAAGATTATCATATTCCTGTGCATAGTCATGAAGATAAATGTATAGACACTTTTTCAAGTATCAGAGATATATGAGAATAAGATTAACGTACCAAGACCAAAGGAACTTCAGATTGTCAATTGTAAATAGCATCCAGAACCAAGTTAAGTTATTTTTATGCTTGTTGTTGTTTTAATAAATGTGTCTGAAAATTAATCAAGTTCTGTTTAAAGTTGGTCATCGTCACTCTGCTATTCTAAGCGTGCAAGTGACATTTCTATCCTCTGATCTAACGGCAGAAGATAAACACGCCACTATAAGACCACGAGACATTGCTGACACTCGCCTACTTCGTTAGAGCGACAAGTCAAATAATCTGATGGTGTGTGTACCGAAGGTCTTACAGTACGCACACCACACCGAGGCAACAAATTGGACAGGACATAAAACCGTAAGACCTTAACCACAGTCGTTGCGTCGTCTTGCCAAATAGAGGGAAAATCCGGTGGCAAGGAAACCACCGCCCTCTGGTCAGAGAATAAAGGACAGTCAAGTAAAATGTGGCGGACAATAATCTGGACGCCACAAGCACTGCAGATTGGGGGGTCCTCCCGCCGGAGTAAAAAACCATGCGTTAAGGGTCTGTGCCCGATGCGGAGGCGAGTGAGGAGAACCTCATCCCGCCTGCATGACTGGTAGGACGTACGGCATGGCCGCATGGTGGCCTTGACCAGACGCAGCTTATTTTCACCAACTGCCAGCCACTCCTCTTCCCATTGACGCATAACACGAAAACGCAAAAGGGAGGTAACAGCTTGGAGGGGGACGGCACATTCAACAACGTGAGGTTGGGGACATGCATCTTTGGCAGCCACATCCGCCAGTTCGTTTCCCCTAATACCCACGTGCTCCGACACCCAGCAGTAAGAAACCTCCTTCCCCTGCCGTTGCAGGTGGAGTAGGGCATCATGGATGTTCTGGACGACCGTATCCGCTGGGTACAAGTGTTGCATGGTCTGAAGGGCACTCAGGGAGTCAGTACAGTTGAGAAACTTAATATTGGGAACACATCTCATCTGCTCCAATGCCCGCAAGATCGCAAACAATTCGGCATCAAAGATGGTAAACGCCGCAGGAAGCCGTAACTTGACGATTGGATCAGGGAAAATAACAGCACAACCAACAGAGTCCCTATGTTTAGAGCCATCCGTAAATGGCCGCTTTTCATACGTCTTACGCATGATTCTAGTACGTTCTTGTTGCTTCTCTATTCATTTCGTTGACTGCATTAATCAGATAATGTGGATCATCCACTGTTAAGGAATTTTATCATTCTTTTCTTGCAGCGGAGTACCGCAGAGTAGGAGGGGCCCTCTGCCGGTCACGTTCCTCCAACCACTTCCCGCCTGTGCGGAATTCTGGCGTTAGCGCTAACAGAGGGCGCCGATTATGTGCAGCACTATGTTTTCTTTCATTTGTGGCTCCTTAAACGATTTGTTTTATGGTTGTTTAATATTACCCGGAGCACTATCAAACGTGTTTTATTTTTATGTCATTATCTAGAATATTGGCACTAGAGCACATGTCAACCACTGCTTTTTTAACTCCTCCTCTTCTTAACAGTATTACTTTTGTCGTGTTCTTCTTCTTATTGCTTTTTATTACTGCAATGTCTTTTATACGTTATAAGCTTATTACAGACTTCAACTATTGTATCCCCCTTTATTTTCGCTGTCCAGCTACCCTGCAATGGTGTGAGCAGATGCAGTTAACATGTAAAAAGATATGACTAAAGGAAGAATATAGCTACGAATGTCATTGATTTTTTAAAAAGAATGAAATAATATTCGGCAAAACTCCAGCACTACTGCGCGCTTCTTAGGTGACCAGACGGAAAGCATAAAACGCTCTCGTTCTCACGTAATACAGTATTCTAATTATAAAGAAGAGTGATGAAAATTCCTGACTTGCACACAGGGTAATTTTTCTGAGCGAGCTGTGTGTGATGCAAAAGTATACTGCAGGGATTTCACCGTATTGTTCAATACTGAAGCCACTGAAGGTATTAATTGTAGTCAATCGTCTGGTATAATATCTTAGCTCCTTCCTTATCCAAATCAGAGAAATACTGTTTGCCGGCCGGCGTGGCCGACCGGTTCTAGGCGCTACAGTCTGCAACCGCGCGACCGCTACTGTCGCAGGTTCGAATCCTGCCTCGGGCATGGATGTGTGTGATGTCCTTAGGTTAGTTATGTTTAACTAGTTCTAATTTCTAGTGAACTGATGACCACAGCGGTTAAGTCCCATAGTGCTCAGAACCATTTGAAACATTCTGAAATACAGTTTAGTTCTGAAACTCTAACGTGCTACGTTGAGAACGAGTCGGTAAACAACAGAATCCACGAAGCCACCCAGACGCCGCCGTTTCTCGTCTTCTTTTATGCTGTGCCGTTCTATAACACGCCAGCGTTCGGCAGTGACTGTGAAAAAGCTGCGTGCGTTAGTTGTAGTACGTCTGACAGCTCAACAGTCTTGTTATTCATCGGGCCAACTCCCCTAACTTGGCTCTACATCACTTCTGTTGGATTCGTATTGTAATGGTACAGTGACAAATATAAAAATGCAGCATTGGTACGGTGTTCTCGATGTTGTGAAAACGATTGTTTTCCATGTTTCTGCGACACTGATCTACACCCATGATACCTATCAATGGACGTACTCCACATAAGGAGTATCTAGTTTTTCATTTTTGCCTCAAAAAATTAAATTGTTATCTTTTCTTAATTTAAGCAACCTTTATTAATAGTCTCTCATAAAATATCGGTAGTTAAGAATTTATATGTGAAATAAAAACAGGAAGGTCGCATGCAATATGTAATTAAAAACAAAGAGACGAGCGTTGTTCATAAAAAATGAGGCGAATTTAGAAGTACGAGATGTAGATATTTCGGATTCAAATAGAACAAAATGATTCAGGTGAGATCTGAACCAGCGAACCATGAACTGTAAAGAATTATCAACCTACCACCTACCGATACCGGTTTACAGTCATTTTGAGTGTGTGTCACAGTTGTATCTAACACAGTCCCTTGGAAAATTCCAAAGCCGATTATCTCTCTAAATTTATGAAAAACATTAAGAACAACATATTTCTCGGCACTTTCTAACAGTGTTCCACACGCGTGTTCCACTATGGAACAGGAAGCAGCCTCAGCCATTTTCAGACTGCGTATTAACAGCGCCACAATCAGAGTGTACATGATTTCTGAAATAAAAACTACATAGCTAAAGCGTTATTAAGAAATACGTTGACGGCTGTTAATACACTCCTGGAAATTGAAATAAGAACACTGTGAATTCATTGTCCCAGGAAGGGGAAACTTTATTGACACATTCCTGGGGTCAGATACATCACATGATCACACTGACAGAACCACAGGCACATAGACACAGGCAACAGAGCATGCACAATGTCGGCACTAGTACAGTGTATATCCACCTTTCGCAGCAATGCAGGCTGCTATTCTCCCATGGAGACGATCGTAGAGATGCTGGATGTAGTCCTGTGGAACGGCTTGCCATGCCATTTCCACCTGGCGCCTCAGTTGGACCAGCGTTCGTGCTGGACGTGCAGACCGCGTGAGACGACGCTTCATCCAGTCCCAAACATGCTCAATGGGGGACAGATCCGAAGATCTTGCTGGCCAGGGTAGTTGACTTACACCTTCTAGAGCACGTTGGGTGGCACGGGATACATGCGGACGTGCATTGTCCTGTTGGAACAGCAAGTTCCCTTGCCGGTCTAGGAATGGTAGAACGATGGGTTCGATGACGGTTTGGATGTACCGTGCACTATTCAGTGTCCCCTCGACGATCACCAGTGGTGTACGGCCAGTGTAGGAGATCGCTCCCCACACCATGATGCCGGGTGTTGGCCCTGTGTGCCTCGGTCGTATGCAGTCCTGATTGTGGTGCTCACCTGCACGGCGCCAAACACGCATACGACCATCATTGGCACCAAGGCAGAAGCGACTCTCATCGCTGAAGACGACACGTCTCCATTCGTCCCTCCATTCACGCCTGTCGCGACACCACTGGAGGCGGGCTGCACGATGTTGGGGCGTGAGCGGAAGACGGCCTAACGGTGTGCGGGACCGTAGCCCAGCTTCATGGAGACGGTTGCGAATGGTCCTCGCCGATACCCCAGGAGCAACAGTGTCCCTAAGTTGCTGGGAAGTGGCGGTGCGGTCCCCTACGGCACTGCGTAGGATCCTACGGTCTTGGCGTGCATCCGTGCGTCGCTGCGGTCCGGTCCCAGGTCGACGGGCACGTGCACCTTCCGCCGACCACTGGCGACAACATCGATGTACTGTGGAGACCTCACGCCCCACGTGTTGAGCAATTCGGCGGTACGTCCACCCGGCCTCCCGCATGCCCACTATACGCCCTCGCTCAAAGTCCGTCAACTGCACATACGGTTCACGTCCACGCTGTCGCGGCATGCTACCAGTGTTAAAGACTGCGATGGAGCTCCGTATGCCACGGCAAACTGGCTGACACTGACGGCGGCGGTGCACAAATGCTGCGCAGCTAGCGCCATTCGACGGCCAACACCGCGGTTCCTGGTGTGTCCGCTGTGCCGTGCGTGTGATCATTGCTTGTACAGCCCTCTCGCAGTGTCCGGAGCAAGTATGGTGGGTCTGAGACACCGGTGTCAATGTGTTCTTTTTTCCATTTCCAGGAGTGTACATTTGAATATCTCAAACTTTCATTTAACATAACTTACTAATAACATTTCTAATACGTAAGTAGTACCTACTTCCAAGAGCGTAATAGCACCAGTGTACGTGCGCTACAGCTTCTGACCTATCATTGCGTTTGTGTTTGATTACATAAGGTTTATACTAATGATGAACGGAGTATAGCATTACTCTTTGCTTAGTACTTATTTTAAAAATCACTTTGTAGAGATAATTTATCGATACTGCTACGATGCATCGACTGCGACTTTACTCACCTGAAGATGGCTAAAAGACTCTGCTCCGACAAATCCTGGCAACAGCTTACTGACATCCGGCAGTCCTTGTATAATTCTGTGGAACAAAGTATACGATGAAGGCCTAAGCAGAAAAATTCAGACTGGAAATAGCAAGAAAATCATGTCTGAAAACGAGGAATTTGTCAACATCTGCGAAGGCGCACCGAAAAGCAATGTCGCCGGACTAAACCTTTTTATTCTTCGTGTCTACATATTTATTTCTCAGCATAGACACTGACGACGAACGCATTTCTCCCAACGAAAGAAAGACCAGTTTGTTGATCCCGTAACTGTACAATGTCTGACTTTTTTGACGGAGCCACAACCTTACACCTGCTTCCAACTATCAAAGTGAAATCCTCGAACGTGTTCTGTAAGCTTTGGAAACAGGTGACAACTTCATAAGTTTTCGCATAAAAACTTCGGAGGCATTGCTTTCCAGCACGCCCTTGTAATACCAACGTAAGTATTAGGAAGTCTTTTCTGTATTTGAGGCCCATAAAAGGAAATACTGAATCAAACTGCCGAAAAAAGAAATTAATGGCACAACTAGTCTACAAGAGGGGATCGGTTGACAGAACACATACTAAGGAATCGAGAAAATCTTAATTTGGTAATGGCGAGGTAATGACTGGGAGAGGGGGACAGATAAAAATTATAAATGTAGACCACGGCTTCCATACAGTAAGCAGGTTCAAATGGGTGTAACATAGGTTGCGGTAACTACGAAGAGGTCTGCACAGGATAGACTAGCATGGGAAGCTGCAACAAACAAGTCTTCGGACTGAGGACCACAACAACAAAAACAACCCTTTATGTTGTGTGTGTGTGTGTGTGTGTGTGTGTGTGTGTGTGTGTGTGTGTGTGTGTGTGTGTGCGCGCCGGCTGGAGTGGCCAAGGGGTTCTAGGCGCTACAGTCTGGAACCGCGCGACAGCTACGGTCGCAGGTTCGAATCCTGCCTCGGGCATGGATGTGTTTGATGTCCTTAAGTTAGTTAAGTGTAAGTAGTTCTAAGTTCTAGGGGACTGATTACCTCAGAAGTTAAGTCCCACAGTACTCAGGGCCATTTGAACCACTTTGTGTGTGTGTGTGTGTGTGTGTGTGTGTGTGTGGGAGAGAGAGAGAGAGAGAGAGAGACAGAGTGGGAAATAAATAAATAAAAATATTTTGACAATTGCAGAGCTGTGGATTGTTAAGCACGTTGTTCCAGATGGTTTCTTATTGCTTATTATGTCAATTTGTGTTCATAACAGATTCAGTTATGCTCTTTCGCACACTCACAGACAGTTACAACCTGACAACTGAAACACTTTGACAAATAAACGACTTATCTCTCGAACTGTCAAGAAGTTTTCTACGGGCAGAGTTCCTAGTGTAAAGCTGGTAGTCGCTGCTGCGTCCGCGCCAGTCGCGATAAGCCACGTGGCTCCACCCCCGCCTCCACAGTGCAGAGCGCGGCCTTCCAGATCGGGTTTCCGCTGCCGTCAGCGCCGACGCGGGTCCGAAGCCTTAGCGGGACCGCTGACGTCTGCTCAGCAAATACCTGTTCTCATTAAACGCTGCGCGCCGCTTAACCTTGGCGAGGGTTTCCCCGGCGCCCACTTGACGACGGCTCATCCCTTAGTGGAATTTTATCTGCTACATTTGCAGGAAATCGGAAATAGGGACGAGCATTTCGAACATTGTGATTCGTGTCTAGAAAAAAGAAATAAAAATTAAAATTCTACTCCGAGCAGAGTGCATTTGTGAAGCAATATCGAATATAGTCATAGTCTATTGTATTCTTTCGCACAAGAGGCGGTTCGACTTCAAATAATCAGTTATTGTAATCAAATATCTGCCTACAGTAGGTAAACTTCATACGACATAGCGTACAACCGGAATTTTTGAAGGGAGAAAACGATGTTGCAATTGCTTGTACATGTAAATAAATATCATTGGACAGTCAAGATCTTCCGTAGCGCAGTCGTCACGTCACAGTTCCAGGTGCAAAAAGCCGTGGGTTCAAATTTCGGAAGGAAGTAATGTTTTTATTTTTAAATCTTTATCAAAGTGGCTGATTAGTATTACAGTACTTTCAGTGGATTGGTTTCATATAACTATATAGTTTCTTACAGCTATAAGGCATTTTCTGTGCAAAATTCGGTTGCAGTTTACAGTGCAGTATAATGTTCCATAACGAATACTAACAACAGCCCTGCAGGAGAAACAAAGGTCCTAGATCTAAAAGACACCTGCAGGATTGCATAGAAGTGGAAACAATAGTAGAATGTAGGCAATTAACGGTGGGGTTTAGGGTCAACGTATATTCGAAGGCTATAACCAACGGCTGCAGCGATGGGGACTTACCTCTTTCAGTTTGATTTCTTCAGTTTTGCTGCACAGTTTATGTCTTTGAGATTAACTAGTAACAGGATGAGCAAGACACTAACAGAACTGTCATTTTTTCGGTCTTTATTGTACTATCAAACAACGGATTAGTCTGATCACAGTGTTTGTTGTTTTTCGAATTTTACACATTGTGGTAACAATTATTAACAATTATCACTAGAAATCAATGTTTTCCACGTGAATTGTTTCATATTATTGTATGTATCTTCTGGTCTTTGAATTTAACAAAACACACAAAATGAAGTAACTCAGAGGGTTCACGTTTGGCTGTAAACGAACACAATACAGTAGATGCATATAATTTCGTTACTGTGATTATGATTTTTAGTTGCATATTTAATGGAATATGAGGCTCATCATAGTACCTTGACGACGGAAATTCTGCAAATTTATGCAGCAGTGACTGTTATTCTTCCATGGAGTTTGTCCATTTTCTCATTTACATCTGTAGTTGAATTCCGAAGTCACAGCCTTAAAGCATTGTAAAGACCAGCTCAAAATCAAGGTCATACTAGTATCTTTCATTTTCTGTATGTCAGTGAGTCATGAGAAACATAACCAGTCTCAGTGGCTCCGTATGTTCCGTAACGTTCAAGATACCCAAGCCTCTAGTGATTCATATGCAGGAAAGACTGAAGGTTGATTCACACCGGACGTCACGGAACGTAACGTCAAATTGTTCCACGATGCATTTCAACTGGTGGCATTCACACCGATCGTCAACGGAATGGAACGTAACCGTAAACGTCTCTCAGGATGAAAGTCATGACGTCAATGATATCTGCTAGCATCGCAAGCCAAGCTATTCCCGGCCGGGACACGCTCTCTCACGCTGTACTACAGAACCGGATTTTATGCATTTATGACTTCTTAGTCCTTACATCATTGCTCGCCTTCTTTTTATGACACACTGCAAAGCCTGTATGACGATATTTTCTCTTCGAATCTTCTCCCACGAAAGAGATCCAGTAACTGGAATCGAAGAAAGAATTATTTGAGTATTACAACAACTGAACAAAGAAAAAGATTATATTGTAGATAAATATGAATATATACAGATATCAAAGTATTGTAATGAAAAGTTCCTTCAACAATGAAACAATCAGCTCCATTTAGGGAGATATTTCCGTTGTTTGGTCGTTATCATTGTTAGAAAGGAAACAAAGCGAAACGATAAAGTACAAAGGTAATATTTAGTAGCTTGTCTGTGTCTGTATTCACATATTTTCTAAAGAAAAAATTTGTGATACTTTTCCTGTTTCTCCAGTGTCCTACGACCTTGTCAAGAATATCTATTATGAATTTTGCTTTGGGAATTAATAAAGTTTGCTACCGGTGCTAGTTTCTTAATGCTACTATTATTCTGACGTTCTGGGAAACGGACATAACTCCAAAACATCAGAGTTAACATCGTTCAATATTTGTGACTTAATAGCGTTATGTTCTAGCCTGAACAATATGACATTTTACTGTGATCTTACCTTCCTTTTGTCACCCAGCGTGAATCAGCTAAAGTGTTTGTGGCATCTGTTTCTATCAATACCTCCTTCATTCCACCTGACGACGTTTAGAGGAACTGATGACAGTCCACAAGACGCTATGCGCATGTGTACCTAATCTTATTATCTAAAGCAATAAGATATTTCTTCTTCGAAGTTCGAGATATCCAAAGACAGCCCATTGCGGGGTAGTTGTGATCAGTGAAGTAAATACAGAATATGAAATGAACCGCATTAGTATACAACTAATTCTTGAGAATAGTGAAAGCCGTATTTATTACACGAAGGTGAGCCATAAGTAGCAAAATGGGATGCAGACACAAGAGACGCGTGTTGTTGCTGTTGTGGTCTTCAGTCCTGAGACTGGTTTGATGCAGTTCTCCATGCTACCGTATCCTGAGCAAGCTTCTTCATCTCCCAGTACTTACTGCAACCTACATCCTTCTGAATCTGCTTAGTATATTCATATCTTGGTCTCCCTCTACGATTTTTACCCGCCACGCTGCCCTTCAATGCTAAATTGGTGATCCCTTGATGCCTCAGAACATGTCCTACCAACCGGTCCTTTCTTCTTGTGAAGTTGTGCAACAAACTCCTCTTCTCCCCAATTATATTCAATACCTCCTCATTAGTTATGTGATCTATCCATCTAATCTTCAGCATTGTTCTGTAGCGCCACATTTCGAAAGCTTCTATTCTCTTCTTGTCCAAACTATTTATTGTCCATGTTTCACCTCCGTACATGGCTACACTCCATACAAATACTTTCAGAAACGACTTCCTGACACTTAAATCTATACTCGATGTTAACAAACTTCTCTTCTTCAGAAACGCTTTCCTTGCCATTGCCAGTCTACATTTTATATCTTCTCTACATCGACCATCATCAGTTATTTTGCTCCCCAAAGAGCAAAATTCCTTTACTACTTTAAGTGTCTTATTTCCTAATCTAATTCCCTCAGCATCACCCGATTTAATTCGACTGCATTCCATTGTCCTCGTTTTGCTTTTGGTGATGTTTGTCTTATATCCTCCTTTCAAGGCACTGTCCATTCCGTTCAACTGCTCTTTCAAGTCCTTTGCTGTCTCTGACAGAATTACAATGTCAGAGACGCGTGTACCAGCATGAAATTTATTTTCTTTTTCAACATACACCACTTGTAAACTTAAGCACTCATCCCATATATTAACAACGCGATTGAAGCCTTCAGTATAGAATTATCGTGACAGCGGTGGCATCTAACGAGCGACCTCTCGTTTATTTGGTTCCTTAGCTTGCTGCAACCCACAAGATCGATGTGTCCTTGGGGGCAGCAAAAACCCCCTGGGCCGGGTAACACTGGTTAACCAGCGCGGCCAGAACGCTTGTTGTTTGTGACTTTTTCTTGTCCTTTGCTGAATTTTTGTGTCCAATAGAACACAAATTTCCATGAAATAAGGTTCTAACCATGTATGGGGTGAATTTCGCGAACAGTCCGTCGGTTCACAAAAGTCACGTTGTTGTAGTTGAGTCCACACTTATAGAGCAGCTCTTATTTTGGTCTCATTGCAAATCATTAAGCATTGGCCGTGAAATACTGTGTATCGGTTACCTTCCACGTGATACGTGCTGCAGCGTTCTAGATATGTATAGGCGCGAGATTTAAAACGATATCCTGTATACTGGTGTTTGCGACTTGTTTATTGACTCAACTTCGTAGAAATTAACAACAGGACGAGTAGGTAAATGAACGCCTGGTTTCTGAAATAGTAAAGCGAAAGTTAAAAACCTGAGACATCAGTTATTGCTCTTAACAACTCTCGTAGATGGATTTTAGACGGAAAACAAAGACCACATGACGATAGCCACACCAGTAGAAAATGTCACTGTGTTCCAGTAGATCTAGCCATACCGTTGTCACTTGGCAAAAGAAGTAATAAAACAGTAGAAGTCAGTAAGAAGGTTTGTTAATAGCGGACCTACAAGGATGAGTCAGCTAATAAAACCTCAGTAGGATTAAGCTGGGCAGGAAACCTGACGGCACACAAAAGTCAAGAACTGTCAAATGAAAACGGTTCCAATGGCTCTGAGCACTATGGGACTTAACTGCTGAGGTCATCAGTCCCCTATAAGCTACAACTACTTAAACCTAACTAACCTAAGGACACCACACACATCCATGCCCGAGGCAGGAGTCGAACCTGCGACCGTAGCGATCGCGCGGTTCCAAACTGTAGCGCCTAGAACCGCTCGGCCACTCCGGCTGGCTAAGAACTGTCCTCCCATTGTTTTGTCATCGCTTACAATGGAGCTTAAGGCCCTCGGTAAACCGAAAGCTCCCCAACACACAGGGCGTTAAAACGTGGTGCACCGTGAAAGTGACACCACAGACAATGCATTCCAGTCGCAAGAGATACGGATGCATCATTGGGCAGTAGCCGATTCGCAGTGGCGCTTGAGAACCACTTCGTCTCTTCCTGGAGTTCGATAGTATTGGGGCTACGGGCGGATTGTCCCATTTCCAGCATCCGTTTCCACTCAGCCAACACTCGCTGTCACCCACTACACGACAGCCTGTAGGGATACGTGAAGTTGACGTATGATATTCTCCTGCCAGACTGCTCTGTCAGCTTCCTTCGATTCCCATGTATGCAGGGACCCAGTAGAATGCCAGCTCTTACTTTCGCATGTGCAGGAGGTGGATAGTGTTCTAGACCGTCTAAACTATCCTACCTGTCGGGAACAGCCTGCAGAGCACCAATAGAAGAAGGAAGAACACAGAATTCAGCAGGACCATGTCACCAAATACATCAGCATCAGTGACAAGCTTACGTTTGATGAATTACTGCAGACAGCAAGGCAGTTTCAACTTTTACTATAATTCTTGAATTCAACCTTGATTTCGTTATAAGAACGGATAAAACAGTGTCTATCGCATCTCTAGTAACAGGAGGCTAGGGGAGCCGGCACGGTAGCTCAGCGTGTTCGGTCAGAGCAAAACTGAGTAAAGGAATCAACGATCAACTTGAACGGATGTCTTGTGACGTTCGCCCAGACCAAACGCAATGAACAATACCGAAAAAAATGAAGGACGAAAGTGTAGAGTCCTCGGGTCCGGTTTAGAACCCTGCTACCGAATAAACTTTGAATAAAAATCATCATTGGCAGCCGTGGCCGAAGACTTCCGGAATAAGAAGTCACCCTCATTTCGCCAAAGGTCTTGTCAAAGAGGGCGGGGGAGTAGAAAGAGTTTCAGGGCACTCTCTTGCCCTTGTGGTGGGAAAATAACCGTAAAGGCGAAAGAATCAGCAATGGTCAACAGCGTGAGGATGCATAAGGCTACGGAAACAACTCCATTAAAGGCACATAATATGTATCTACAGGACATGTGGCCTGTAACTGAAAAGTATCATGATGAGCTTTCTATTGGCAAAAAATTCCGGAATAGTCCGCTAATCGGATCACCGGGAGTGGACTGACAAGGGGGAAGTGACAATGAGAAAAAGACTCAATAACCAACGAAAGAATAACGTTTTATGAGTCGGGGAGTGGAATGTCAGAGGCTTGAACGTGGTAGATTAACTAGTAAATGCTTCAAATGGCTCTGAGCACTATGGGACTTAACATCTGAGGTCATCAGTCCCCTAGACTCACAACTATGTAAACCTAACTAACCTAAGGACATCACACACACCCATGCCCGAGGCAGGATTCGAACCTGCGACCGTAGTGGTCGCACGGTTCCAGACTGAAGCGCCTAGAACTACTCGCCCACAGTGGCCGGCAGCTAGTAAATCTGAAAAGGGAAACATTAAGACTCAACCTAGATATAGTGGGGGTCAGTGAAGTGAAGTGGAAATCAAGGATTTCTGCTCAGATGCGTAAAGGGTAATATCAACAGTATCAGAAACTGGTGTAACGGGCGTAGGATTCATTATGAATGGGAAGGTAGAAAAGAGAGTTAGTTACTCTGAATAGTTTAGTGATAGGTTTGTTCTCATCAGAATCGACAGTAAACCAAACCAACAACGATAGTTCAGGAATACATGCCTAGGTTGCCAGCTGAAAATGAAGAGATGGAGAAAGTGTAGGAGGTTACTGAAGTGGTAATTCAGTACGTAAATGGAGATGAAAATCTAATAGTTATGGGGGACTGCAACGCAGTTGTAAAGAAAGGAGCAGAAGAAAGGTTTTCGGGAGAAACTGGAGAATGTGGGCTTGGTAGAAAGAATGAAAAAGGAGAGAAACTAAATTGAGTTCTGCAATAAATTTCAGTTAGTAATAGCGAATACTCTGTTCACGAAGCACAAAAAGAAGAGGTATTTTAGGAAAAGGTCAGGAAATACGGGGAGATTTCAGTTAGATTACTTCATGGTCAGACAGAGATTCTGAAATCATATACTCGACTTTACGCGTACCCTGGTGCGGATGTTTAATGAGGCCAGAATTTAGTAGTGATGAAGAGCAGGCTGAAGTTCTGGAGACGAGTCAGGCAGAATCAGTGCGCAGAGAAGTGGAATACGGAAGCTCTAAGGAAAGAAGAAATAAGCTTGAAGTTCTCTGAGGCAATAGATACTGCGATAATTAATGGTTTATTAGAAGACAGTTCGTTTCAAGAGGAATGGACATCTCTATAAATGGCAGTAACAGAAGATGGAAAGGAAAACATAGGTACAAAGAAGGTAACTGCGAAGAAACTCTGGGTAACAGAAAAAATACTTCTACTGACTGACGACAGAAAGAAGTCAAATATATTAGGGGAAATTCAGAAATACATAAATACAAGTCACTTAGGAATGAAATAAATGGGAATTGCAGGGAAGCTAACACGAAATATTTCCATGAAAAATGTAAAAGAAACCGTAAAGGAAGTGATTGTCAGAAGTACGGAACCAGTATACAAAAAAGTCAAAACAGCCTTCGGTGAAAGCGATTGTGGTAACATCAAGAGTGCAATGGGAATTCCACTGTGAAATGCGGAGGAGAGATCAGATAAATGGAAAGAGTACACTGAAGACGTCTATGAAAGTGAAGACTTGTCTGATGAGGTGAGAGCAGCGGAAAAAATGGTTCAAATGGCTCTGAGCACTATGGGACTCAACATCTTAGGTCATAAGTCCCCTAGAACTTAGAACTACTTAAACCTAACTAACCTAAGGACATCACACACACCCATGCCCGAGGCAGGATTCGAACCTGCGACCTTAGCAGTCCCGCGGTTCCGGACTGCAGCGCCAGAACCGCTAGACCACCGCGGCCGGCAGCAGCGGCAACATGAGTCAATATAGAAGAGCTAGGGGATCCAGTATTACAATCAAAATTTAGAAGAGCTTATGGAGACTTAAGATCAAATAAGGCAGAAGAGATGGACAACATTCCATCAGAATTTCTAAAAACATTGAGGAAGCTTGCAACAAACCGACTATTCACCTTAGTGTGTGGAATGTATGTGTCTGAAGACGTACCATTTGACTTTCGAAAAAACTTCATCCATACCATTCCGAACATTGCACGAGCCGACAGTGCAGATAGATCATACAGTCAGCTTAATAGCTTGTGCATGACAAGGTTAATATACGAAGAATGGGAAAGAAAACTGAAGATTTCTCAGATGACGATTAGTTTGGCTTTAGAAACGGGAAAAGTACCAGAGAGGCGATTCGGACGTTGTGGTTGATAATGGAACCAAGACTAAAGAAAAATTAAGGATTTGTCGGCCTGGAAAAAGCGTTCGACAGTGTAAAATGGTGCAAGATGATCGAAATTATGAGAAATATAGCGGTAGGCTACAAAGAAAGACGGTAAATACAAAAACCAACAGAGAACAATAAAAGTGGAAGACGAAGAACGAAGTCCTCGGATTAGGAAGGGTGTAAGACAGGGATGTAGTCCTCCGTCCCCTATTCTTCAGTCTGTACATCTAGATTCTCTGATGACGTTGCTATCCTGAGTGAAAGTGAAGAAGAATTACATGCTCTGCTGAATGGAATGAACAGTTTAGTGAGTAAAGATATGGACTGAGAATAAACTGAAAAGAGTCGGAAGTAACGAGAAGTAGCATAAATGAGAACAGTGAGAAACTTAACGTCAGGATTGATGGTCACGGAGTTGATGAAGTTAAGGAATTCTGCTACCTAGGGAGCAAAATAACCTATGACGGACGGAGCAAGGCGGACATCAAAAGCAGACTCGGACTGGCAAAAAGGGCATTTATGGCCAAGAGAAATCTACTAGTATCAAACATCGGCCTTAATTTGAAGAAAAAATTTCTGAAAATGTACGTTCAGAGCACAACGTTGTGTGATAGTGAAACTTTGGACTGTGGGATAACCGGAACAGAAGGCAATCGAAGCATTTGAGATGTGGTGCTACAGACGAAAGCTGAAATATAGTTGTACTGATAAGACAAGGAATGAGGAGGTTCTGCGCAGAATCGGAAAGGAAGGAATATCTGACTAGGAGAATGGACAGACATCTGTTAATACATCAGGGAATGACGTCCATGGTACTAGAGGAAGCTGTCCATACTCCTGGCCCCTCTATCTGTCCATACTACTTCCCCCATCTTTCTGCCCATATCCTCCTCTGCCTCTCTCTGTCCGTCTCCTCCTCTTTCCTTTCTATGTATGTCTATCTCCTCCACCTTCTCTCTCTCTGTGTCTATCTCCTGCTTCCCTCACATCTCCTGTAACATTTGTCGTACAGTGATATAATTGTGTAGGTACATTCAGTAGCACACGTGGATGTTGTATGCTGATTGTGTTGGGAATACAGTTAGTAGCAAAGACGCGACAAATGTAAACGTCATTGATGTCATGGCTGACGCGACCCCTTTACTGCTCGAACAGCGAGAATGAAGTAAGCGATAAAGTTTTTCCTTCCATCATTCTGAGTGGGTTGTCTCCGAAAGAAAGTTTTTTAAGGGTTGAAATTATGTGTAAAGTTTGTTGCAGGTCACTAAGGTCTCTCGTTCTCAAATGCTTGGTAGTGTATGTAAAAGGTAGGCTATACATTATGCAACCTGTACATTATGCAACATGTAGTGTGGAAGTGCGGAGTAGACCCATTGAAGATTGTACAAGCATTATATTCTTTACTTTGAATCGTACCACGTAGCACGTTTCAACTAAGAAAAGCATTTTCAAAAATATGGTAAAGTTCAAAAGTCAAATGCTAAGCAGCTTTTTCAGAGACTATGCATTTTTCTGTAATACACGCAATATTCGTCAAATCAACATATATTGTACTATATGTTTTCTAAAGTAACACTATGTTTTTCCTTACCGAATTTCATCGAAATCAGTTCAGTGGGTTAGTAATAATAAATTTAATTGTCTTGCATGACGTGGCAGTTTTTCATGTATTTCAATGTTTATGACGTCATACATTCTGAACTACGTGTGGTGCATAGAAATGATTTTCCAGGTACATTCAGTGGTGTATGTGAAAACCGTCTGCAAAATGTGTTGCGAATGCAGTCAGTAGTACAGAAGTAACTTATTTTGGTGAAATACAGCCTATATTGTGCCCCTAGCTACGCTGAAGCTACCCTCGCCCCCTCCCCCACCCTTAAAACATGTCTAATGATTACCATATTCATACAGACAAACATAACTGTTTAGTAAAATTTTAAATCAGGAAATTTTTTTTCCTTCATCCGATTTGGGTGAACTGATGCCCCAAACTATACTCAAGTCACCTGCGAAAACCCTGTGATAATTCGTCTGGTAACTTAGGAGATTTGCGTGCTCAAAGATAAACAGATAGATTTAGTGTTAGTGGTCCTATAGACATCACTCCGGGGAATACACTGGCCCTGTTGAAGTATGAAAGTGAAAATCAAAGCAAAAATGTGTATACTAGATTTTATATGTTTTCACTTTCAGTTATTGTTAGTTACTGTACATAAATTAATATAAGATTTGAGATAGTAAAATTTAATTTTAATAATATTTGTAATGCATATTTCTTTTCTAAGTAATTTCATTGTATTTTTCAATATTACATAAATACTGTGACAACAAAAGAAAAAAAAATGAACAATATAATATTGGATTTGAACACCAGCGAAGAAATTCGGAACTGTATTCTAGCTACTGCGCTACCAACTCGCTTCGGTAACACTGTGTGAACTGGTGCAAGAGCATCGAGATATTGACTCATTTTCTCGGAAAGTGTTGAGTATAGGCATCTAAAACAAAGTAAGTTTGCCTTTATTTTCGCCCTACTTCACCATGCGAAGTTTCGACTCTTATCAGAGATCGCCATATTGCGGGTTCCCAATGTTAGTGCTATTGTGCTATTTGTTCTTCGCTGTATCACGTCACGAAGGATATGTTAATTGCTAAAGCACGGGCATCATAAATGTCAAACCTCATTGTGGTAAAGATACATTTCAGTACTTCTCACTGAATCGTTACGGTTATCAAACGGCATCGCTTCGTAATTGATGACGTTATCTGCGTATTGTCAGCTTATTGTCTCTGCAGACAAAGAGGACATATTACGATAAATGAGGACAGTACATTTTAGTGTCTTGTCAGTGGCTGTAATGAGAAATTTTGTTATATGACTGCGCCTGGCAGATTACGGAGGACAGTTTTCAGTATTCCGGTAGCTAGCAAACGTAGAAGAAAAATATGCGCGCCGGAAAGACAACGACATATGTACGTACGTAAATGCTAACAAAATGTTCTCAGCATGAAGAAACATTTTGAATTTATACTGTACTGCAAAAGTCTTTACGCAAGGTGCGATGGTGGTGTAATGGTCAGCATAGTTGCCTTCCAAGCAGTTGATCCGGGTTCGATTCCCGGCCATCGCATTTATTTTAATTAATCAAGTTAGCGTTGTACGTTGTGGTAGTTCAGCAAGATTAAACAAAACATCACATTGTCCCATTGATATTTGCCTGATTGTGTTAAATAGCAACCTTATGTTTGACTTTTTTCTTACATTATTTTAAGTCGGTAGTAAACTCGTACATTTATTCAAATATATGAGTTTCGTCGAATGCGGCATACTCTTTAGGAAGAGAATGTCTTATTCGTAGTGTGTGTTACGTGCGAAAGTACACTAAGTTCTGAAATCAATGTAATGAAAGTTTATGCCATCCTTTTACAGGACAGAGATAACCGCTCCCGTTATGACCATACATACAGTGAACAATGACGCATTGTCGATTTCTCCCTCATATCCTGCCTAGGCAGCAGCGGTCCTACGAGACCATACTCGACGGCAGCATCTTTAAGAGGATGAGAAGCGTCTAGTAAGGACATACAGCATTTAATTCGGAAGCAATAAGGTTTAGCTTCTCCGATTCGCGGGTATCCGATTTTGACGAACGGTTATTTAGAAAATCGATTTCACTCCAGAAGATGTGTATGGATTACAGTTTTACTTTCTTCAGAATGTAGTTTTTGTTGAAATAAACTCAAAACTACACACAGTGCCAACGAATTATGGACAAGACTGAAGGATAGTCTTGGGTGAAATCATCAGAGTGTCACTCTCGATGGCTGTACTAGATTTATGCACCATCAGAACACATAATATTCCCTTGTAAATCTTAGATAACGAAATTCAATTGACAATGGCGGCTTATGGCAGGCTTTTCCAAATGAAGCAGGACTGCAGTGTTAGGCAACGAATATCCATTTACATGTCTTTAGCTGTGTTGAAGGGGCCTGCATTCTAATAACAATAATACAAAAAGTCCCATCTTACACAAATGTCTTGCATAAATGTAAAAGTTTTTCAGGCCCTGATCATGGACAACAGTTCAAAACTTGCGCCATGTGCGGGGCAAAGCTTGTCACTTACGCGTGCAGAACCCTTCAACACAAGCATAGACGGCAGACAAAAGGTTGTAACGGAAACAAGATACAGATATCCAAATTGGATAGAATTCAATATTGGTGAAATCGAATATATATCGGAGGCACACGAGTGGTCTTCTTGTTGAGGCAGGGGAACCACCACCGTTAGAAGCGTACTTTCGAGTAAATTCACGTTGAAACGAATCCCAGTAACGGGTCATCCTTTAATCAGCAGATTAATCAGACACCGAAAACTGTAACTATTATGCTGGAAATAGAATTTCTAGGCCTGTTCAGTCACCGAGATGAAAGAGTACTAATCTTCGGTAATATTGTGCAGTATTAAGATTAACCGTTACTCAATAAGATCTTATTAAATTCTACTTAGTGAAAACCATCGCAATTATGGAACCAGTAAAATATGACAGATCTTGCACACACTAGCAGTGTGGCGATATTAACTGATTTCCCTAAGAGCCTTAAAAATCCGTATGGGAAAGAGGAAGAGTTGCGTTTAACTATAGTCATTATTAAAGAAACCACTACAAATAAGCAAGCAGGAATAGTGAGAAACTTTTTATGGATTCTGGGGCACAAAGATATTTTTCATAAAGACACAGTAGGCAGCTTAACGAAACAAGCAATCAACTTAGGTGATATCATAAGTGATACTCTTCTTTAAGAAGAAATGCTGAGCTTAATCAATGAAAATCCAAATAACAACTGGCAGATCCAATGAGACTGGACCGAGATCTCGAAAGCAGTCCATTATGGCCAACTGCAACCTAAGACTGAATTTTTCAAAAACTCAAACGGTCCTGATAGTATAAAAAATGCTTATTAATTTATTTTGGTGGTCCGCAGCCTCAATATGTTTTATGGAAGAAAACATTGTCCAAACAGTGTGTAATGTATTTATTGACCGTGCATTGTTTTAGTCTGTTTTTAAGACTAAACATTGTCCAAACAGTGTGTAATGTATTTATTGACCGTGCGTTGTTTTAGTCTATTTTTAAGACTATCTTCAGACCATTCTCCAATGGTAGCAGGTGCAGGTGGTGAACGGAGCAGGTAGCGTCTGTTGAGACACGAACGTCAGCAACTCCGTTCACCACCTGCCACAATTGGAGAATGGTCTGAAGATGGTCTTCAAAATAGACTGCAACCGGTCACCATTTAAATAAATATTTTTATGCGATCAGGACTGTTTTAATTGTAGAAAAGTATTTCTCTGAGATCGAGGTGATGGTTAGTAAATGGAATGAAAGCGAGCGATTCATAACAATGATACATCCATTGGCTTAAATCCAGCAAAATTACAACCCACTTGTTCCGAAAAGGACTGGAGGAACATGCGATGTGTGGAATGAAGAAGGAAACGTGAATCGTCTACTACACTCATGCTCATAAATTAAGGATAATGCTGATACATGGTGAAGCAACGATCTGGTGGGCAGTTTGCGGATTTAAATCACCTCGGGGTATGACCATGAGGTGCATCTGACCTGCGGTCGTCGCACGGTGGCGCTGGCAGCAGTCCACATAGGCAGAGGCGTGTTGGTGCATGCCAGAGTACGGTGCAGCGAGTAAGTGTGCAGACGTTTTCAGACGTGCTAATGGTGACTGTGTGTTGAAAATGGCTCACAGAACACATTTTGATGACGTTATGAGGGGTAAAATACTAGGGTGACTGCAGGCTGGTCAAACACAGCAGGTCGTAGCACGGGCCGTGCGTGTGCCACAAAGTGTGATCTCAAGACTATGGCAACGACTCCAGCAGACAGGAAACGTGTCCAGGCGCTACAGTACGGGACGTCGACACTGTACAACACCACAAGAAGACCGATATCTCACCATCAGTGCCCTCAGATGGCCACGGAGTGCTGCAGGTAGCCTTCCTCGGCACCTTACCGTAGCCACTGGAACAGTTGTCTCCAGACACACAGTCTACAGACGACTGAGCAGACACGGTTTATTCGCCCGGAGACCTGCAAGGTGCATTCCACTGAGCCCTGGTCACAGGAGAACCCGTAAATCCTGGTGTCAAGAACACAATACATGGTCATTGGAACAGTGGTCCCAGGTTATGTGCACGGGCGAGTCCAGGTATAGCCCGAACAGTTATTCTCGCCAGATACCAACCGCTTAATGTCCTTCAACGGGACCTTTATGGAGGTCGTGGTTTGATTGTGTGGGGTGGGATTGGAGCACGTACACCCCTGCATGTCTTTGACAGAGGAACTGTAACAGGTCAGATGTTCTGGATGTCATTTTGCACCAGTATGTCCGCCTTTTCAGGGGTGCAGTGGGTCTCACCTTCCTCCTGATGGATGATAATGCACGGCCCCACCGAGCTGCCATCATGGAGGAGTACGTTGAAACAGAAGATATCAAATGGTTCAAATGGCTCTGAGCACTATGGGACTCAACTGCTGTGGTCATTAGTCCCCTAGAACTTAGAACTACTTAAACCTAACTAACCTAAGGACATCACACACACCCATGCCCGAGGCAGGATTCGAACCTGCGACCGTAGCAGCAGCGCGGCTCCGGACTGGAGCGCCTAGAACCGCACGGCCACCGCGGCCGGCTAAACAGATGATATCAGTCGAATGGAGTGGCCTGCCTGTTCTCCAGACCTAATCACCATCGAGCACGTCTGGGAACCTCTCGGTTGACGTATCGCTGCACGTCTTCAAACCCCTATGACACTTCAGGAGTTCCGAAAGGCACTGGTGCAAGAATGGGGGGCTATACCCCAGCAGCTGCTCGACAACCTGATCCAGAGTATTCCCACCCGTTGTGCGGCCTGTGTACGTGTGCATGGTGATCATATCACATATTGATGGCGGGGTACATTCGCAGGAAACAGTGGCGTTTCATAGTACATGTGTTTCGGGACGGTTTTCTCAACTTGTCAGCAATACCGTGGACTTACAGATGTGTCTCGTGTCTGTTTCCTATGTTCCTATGCTATTAGCGCCAGTTTTGTGCAGTGCGGCGTTGTGTGGCACCACATTCTGCAGTTATCCTTAATTTATGAGCACGAGTGCATTTTCATGTACCAAATACAACTCTTTCGCAGTTGCCGTCCTATAAACAACAGCTCGGTGGCAAGTCGAGAAATCGATTGAAAGATGAATATTTGCATTTTGTAGTATCTTACTTACCCACGTAGTCATTGCGGCATCCGAGGATTCTGAATTCAAACCAACCTACGGGTTTAGGGGAGTTTCATTTAATGAATTATTCAAAAACAGTCTTAATCGCATTTGTTATTATTATACCGCCAACCGGTTTCAACCCGACGTAGGGGTCATCTTCTGGGCGTTTACACCATTGGTCGACTGCTGGTGGTGTCACTCCTGTCTTCATAACAGTTTCCTGCCGTTGTGTAGACAGGAGTGACACCACCAGCAGTCGACCAATGGTGTAAACGCCCAGAAGATGACCCCTACGTCGGGTTGAAACCGGTTGGCGGTATAATAATAATAAATGCGATTAAGACTGTTTTTGAATAATTGATTAATCATACTAATCGCTGCTTCATCTCCACAACCATGTTGTCCAAAAAAAAGAGCTTCATTCAGACTGTGCCTTTAGAGTCTGCAATTACTTCCAAGTCACCACAGGCCATTTATTATGTTGACGTCGGCGTCTTTATTTTCCCTGTTCGTTCATCTGACGATTCTTCCATTCAGTTCAAACGGACACTGGAGGTTTAACACAGCGTTGTTACTGGATCTGTCTACATGGTCAAATTTTCTCGTTAGCTCTTGCCACTGTGACCAATAACATAACATAGGCATAAGCTCCCAGATGTATTCATTCGCAGAATTCTGGAAATTCAATTAAAAATTAACTTCAATGAGAATATTTTATTCACGGAAACGATTTTCAGCAAATCGCTAAGCTCTATGCGTTAAGAAGAACGTCGACAGTATTTGAAGTAGAAATCTTACTGCTTTCAACATTAAATATCCGTTCACGAAGAGTAGACATGAAGATTTAGTCATCAGCTCAAAAAAACAAAACTACGTAGTTAGTTGCTTGTTTGTTTACAGGTATGAGTCTGCAGTCCTGGGACACCCTGAAATTCTCGGCTCACAGTACCGTATCGCGCCACTATAGGAGCGGGAAGAAAAGCGGCGCAGTCTCATTGATATAATGGAGCAAAGTGCGATCATTCGTTTGTGTCAGCAGTGGAAAGCTGCTGTGTCAGGCCAATACAGATGATTTCATTACATATCTCTATTGGTCTGCAGAGTTTTGGCACCCCTGGTGGCGTGCTGCGGCAGTGAAGTCCGAGAATTTCTGAGTTCCCCAGGACTGCAAACACGTAACTGTCAACATGTACAAATTTCATTATTTACTTTTGTTTAATGTAATTCGTAATTAATACTTTAAGACTGCACCTCGGATCCTGATATTCAAGGCTTTCTACAGCAAGCCCTCTCTCATAACATACATTGGATACCTTTTTCTTTTTTTACCGAAATGAGTCGAGTGTTCGGAAGCGGCCATCGGGCAGCCATGCCAGCCGACCACGGCATGTCTGTCGGATATCGAGCGTACAGCGGGGATCGGACGCAGTATGCGGACCCCGGCCTCTGGCGCTCTCGGCCAGTGAACAGGAAATTGCATTCTGCTGGCTGCCCGCCTGTGTGGGCATAAAGGAAATGAAAAAGCGGACGCACGGCCGAGCAGAAAGACTTCCATGTGGAAAGGAAGGGAGGGCTGAGTGCTGACCGGGCGAGGTGAGATTTCTCCAGATAACAGTAATGGGAGCGTGAAGGCGGCGCCAGTACAGCGGGCCGGAAAGTAATTTCTCCTAGTACGACGATTACGGTATTACGGAGCAATTTTCATATCTAAATGTCTGCTGACATTTTAGGAAATGTGGAGAAGGAACACCTAAGCACAGCCATTTCGTACATATTACCTAGCCGGGTGAATGTAGAGTATTGAAAATTAATGGGGTAGTCCTCGCTAACAATAGAAACTTTTATACGGAAAAGTAAAATAGTTTTTCATTTTTTAACGATTCATATCGTTCTTCTCTTAATACCCCACGAAAATTTTAGAAACGAATATCGTTTACTCCTTAAAATACAAATCTATGTAAATGGGTTAAAGATACATTTAAAAAACTACTAGTAGTTATTATTCCACACGAATACCGATAGGGCAAATATTATCTCATAGATTTACTCCATTGTCTTCAGAAAAGTTCATGATGACGACGACGACGATGACGATGATGATGATGACGATAATGTGTTTTGGGTGCACGAGACCTGTGGCGCCAGTACAAGTATGAAATGAAATGTTTTTATAGGATTACTGGACGGGCGATCATGTTCAGCTACATCGGCTGCATAGCGCAAGTCCTTCTATTTGACGCAACTTCGATGTCTTGCGCATCGTTCACGATCAAATGGTAATGATGACAACACAACACCCAGTCCCCGAGCAGAAAAAATCTCCGACCCGAGCTGGAATCGAACTCGTAGCCCCAGGAACCGGAAGCAGCAAACATTCTATCAGAACAGTGTGCATAAGAGTGGCAGAATATTCTTCAACTACAATTTAAAATATAAGTATCTCCAAAACACACACTTATACCCGCGCACCACACACACACACACACATACACACACACATGTTGGCTTCACTCATATAATGTCGTACTGTTGACACGACAGTGGACTACACGGTAGCCGTGTGTTGTTAAGCGTACTGCATTCAAGATGGTGCAGTTCATGCCTAAATTTGCTTGACATACTTCAACCACCATCTTCTGTAGGCACAGCATATTCATAAAAAGTTAAAACAAAGGTCATTTCAGGGTTTCGCAAGCCATTTAATTTATAAGTTGTGTACATTTCTCTCACATTCTTGTAATTAATCAGTTTTCGTCTTCATTGTTGCTACGGAGGGACCTAAGTTACACATGTCGATCCTCGCTAAGACCACTGCGCAACAAGAGCCGTGCATTGTCAGAACTGAGTCCATGTTCGGGGTTTCCTGCAGGAACAGTACTACTGACAAGGGAACCTCCCCATCGCACCCCCCTCAGATTTAGTTATAAGCTGGCACAGTGGATGGGCCTTGTAAAACTGAAAACAGATCAATCGAGAAAACAAGAAGAAGTTGTGTGGAACTATGAAAAAAATAAGAAAAAATATACAAACTGAGTAGTCCATCCGCAAAATAAGCAACATCAAGGAAATTGTGAGCTAAAGAGCGCCGTGGTCTCGTGGTTAGCGTAAGCAGCTGCGGAGCAAGAGGTCCTTAGTTGAAGTCTTCCCTCGAACGAAAAGTTTAATTCTTTATTTTCAGACAATTATCAAAGTTCAGGCACTCACACATAATCATCTTCGCTCTCCAAAATTCCAGGACATGTTCAGATTTGCTTGGGCATATGCAGGATTTGACGGTCTACACACGGAAAAATTTGAAAACGTTAAAAACATATGTTTTGACAGAGCACAGGGAAAACTGTGCGACTGGGAAACTGTTGCATTCATTTGTTGCAGTTTATGTGACAAACTCTTATGTCTTCATCACTTTTTTGGGAGTGATTATCACATCCACAAGAAAATCTAAATCGGGCAAGGTAGAACAATCTTTTTACCCATTCGCCAAGTGTACAAGTTAGGTGGATCGACAACATATTCCTGTCATGTGACGCACATGCCGTCACCAGTGTCGTGTAGAATATATCAGACGTGTTTTCCTGTGGAGGAATCGGTTGACCTATGACCTAGCGATCAAATGTTTTCGGTTCCCATTGGAGAGGCACGACCTTTCGCCTACTAATCGCACGGTATTGCAGTGCGGTCGCAAAACACAACTAAACTTATTACAGTGAACAGAGACGTCAATGAACGAACGGACAGATCATAACTTTGCGAAAATAAAGCAAGTAAAATTTTCGTCGAGGGAAGACTCGAACCAAGGACTTCTCGTTTTTCAACTGCTCACGCTAACCACGAGACCACGGCGCTCATGAGCACGTATTATTCTTGATGTTGCTTATCTTGCGCATGGACTACTCAGTTTGTATATTTTGCTTATTTTTTCATAGTTCCACACAACTTCTTCCTGTTTTCTCGATTGATCTGTGTTCAGTTTTTCAAGACCTATCTACTGTGCCAGTTTATAACTAAATCTGAGGAGGGTGCGATGGGGAGGTTCCCTTGTGAGGTATGGATGGTGGCGCATCACAGTGTCTGAGAGAAATGGCGCGGCAACTGGAAAGGCACTCCAGAATTGAAGTTTGCAAGGCAGTATGAGTCTTGTGGGCAAAATGCCTAAATTGCACACAGTTTTACCGTGAAATACGAGCCTTATCTGGATGAAACGCAATGTCGGGTACGGCTGTACCGAAATGTGCCGACAATTCGACCAACGCAGCACAGACAAGTGCTGCTGATCGCGAAGCCCGCATCCTGTGCCATGCCGTTTCCATCTTTTCAGCAAGATGAAATAACATGTAGGGGAATGAGTTTTTCCAGCGAAGAGGACGTTCACACATCCGTTACCGAATGCCTTGATAATCAAAGAGCGGAAGTGAACGACTGGTAGACATTCTCGACCATTGTTTACATAGTCTTAGTCACTATGGTAAAAAACAGTGTCATCTATCTATGCAACTTTGAAGTATAGAATAAAATTCAGTAAAAATACTTGACCTGCAACAGTAATAAATTGGGAAAACCAAAGTTCCTTTTTCCATTCATGTTCCCTGTCAACTGTAGATCTACATCTACGTCAAGACACTTGCTCCGCAAGGCACCGTACTGTGAATGGCGTAGGAAATCCGTACACCTACTTGGCGTTCCTTTTCCCAATCCATCATGTCTCTATGCATCTGTACGAGCCCTAATATCACTTAATTTGTTCTTAGGTCCTTAACGTCTCCGCATATTTGCCATTCAGTACCGATCTGAGGACATCATCGGTTGCGGTATGGAGGGACGCTATCAGCCAACAGCTGCCCCGGGCGTTGTTTTCGAGTGTTCCCCTCTTTGGCGGTATAAACATATAAACATTAGGGGCGGTTCGCTCACTGAGCACTCGATAGCATTTTTGCTTCTCTGATCCTCCTCAGTGTGGTATTGCGAGAAGTTCGTCTCATTCCTTACAAGAATTTCCACGTAGACTCACGGAGCCTACCCGTCATTCTCTCGTGTTTCTCCAAGTATAAGGGAACAAATCGGTTAGCACGCCCCAGAATTGTTTCGATTTCTTCCTATAAACCAATACTCGAGCTGCACTGAAGAATGGATCGGTGTGCCCTGTCTGCTTTAGTCGCTACATTTTCACAGAAATCTCGCAATAAACCGAAGCCGGTCTTCACGTTCCCTGCAACTGAACTAATGAAACTTTCACGCTGCAGCCGAGTGTCCGCTGATATGATATTTCCTGGAAGATTACCAGGTGTAGAAATATGAAACCGGAATTTCCCTATAGATAGTGCTACCCGTCAGTGTAGTGCGACCATCTGCTTCCTGCAACGGCTGACGACGAACGTCAACACACAGTAACCCAAGTTCCAGACATTGGTATCTGTTTCTAACCCGTAAACATGACTTTTCTGCCTACGAACTACGATTTGCCGACAGTGTGGGATTTCTGCTGTTGCAGAATAGCATCGAATGCTTGTCGAAGCTTTCGATGAACATGCTCTTGGGAAAACAGAGTGTTTCGAGTGTTTCCAAAAATTCAAAGGTGGTGATTTTGACGTGAGAAACGACGAGCGCGAGAAATCATCGAAAAGTTCGAAGACAACGAACTGCAGGCCTTATTTGATGAAGATGATACTCAAACTCAACAGGAACTCGTGGAACAACGGAGAAAATGGTTTCTCTTCGGTTGAAAGCTATAGGAAAGGTGCAGAAAGCGGGAAAATGAATTTCGCATGAACTGAATGAAAGACAGCAAGCAAATCGAAAGACCACTTGAGAAATCCTACACGCCAGATACAAAGAAAGTCGCTTCTTCATCGAATAGTGACAGGTGATGAAAAATGGATGTATTTTAAGAATCCTAAGAGTCGTAAATCATAGGTGAATCGAGGTAAACCATCGACATCCACTACAAGACCAAATCGCTTTGGAAACAAGACAATGCTCTGCGTTTGGTGGGATCGGTAGGGTGTCATCTACACTATGTGATAGAAAGTATCAGGACACCCCCCAAAACATACGTTTTTCATATTAGGTGCATTGTGCTGCCGCCTACTGCCAGGTAGTCCATATCAGCGACTTCAGTATTCATTACTTTGTGAGAGAGCAGAATGCGGCGCTCCGCGAAAGCTCACGGACTTCGAACGCGGTCAGGTCATTGGGTGCCATTTGTGTCATACGTCTATAAGCAAGATTTCCACACTCCTAAACATCCCTAGTTCCACTGTTCCCGATGTGATAGTGAAGTGGAAGCGTGAAGGGACACGTACAGCATAAAAGCGTACCGGCCGTCCTTGTCTGTTGACTGACAGAGACCGCCGACAGTTGAAGGGGATCGTAATATGTAATGGGCAGACATCTACCCAGGACATCACACAAGAATTCCAAACGGCATCGGGATCTACTGCAAGTATTATGCAGGCGGGAGGTGAGAAAACTTGTATTTCATGAGCGAGCGGCTGCTCATAAGCCACATATCACGCCGGTAAATGCCAAACGGCGCCTCGCTTGGTGTAGGGAGCGCCAACACTGGACAGTGGAGAAACGTTGTGTGGAGTGACGAATCACGTTACACAACATGGCGATAAGATGGCAGGATGTGGGTATGGCGAATGTCTGGTGAACGTTACCTGCCAGCCTGTGTAGTGCCAACAGTAAAGTTCGGAGGCGGTAGTGTTATGGTGTGGTTGTGTTTTTCATGGAGGGGGCTTGCACCCGTTGTTGTTTTGCGTGGCACTATCACAGCACAGGTCTACATTGATGTTTTAAGCTTCTTCTTGTTTCCTACTGTTGAAGAGCAATTCGGGGATGGCGATTGCATCTTTCAACACGATCGTGCCCCTGTTCATAAAGCACGGCCTGTGGCGGAGTTGTTACACAGACAATAACATCCCTGTAATGGACTGGCCTGCATAGAGTTCTGACCTGAATCTTACAGAACACCTTTGGAATGTTTTGGAACGCCGACTTCATGCCAGGCCTCACTGGCCGACATCGATACCCTTTCTCAGTGCAGCACTACGTGAAGAATGGGCTGCCATTCCCCAAGGAACCTTCCAGCACCTGACTGAAGGTATGCCTGCGAGAGCGGAAGCTATCATCTAGGCTAAGGGTGGGCAAACACCATATTGAATTCCAGCATTGCCGATGGAGGGCGCCACGAACTTGTAAGTCATTTTCAGCCAGGTGTCCGGTTACTTTTGATCACGTAGTGTATTATGAGCTGCTAAAACCTAGTGAAACAGTTAACACTGATCGCTGCCAACATCAAATAGTCGATTTAAATCGAGCATTCATGAAAAACGACCGGAATGTGGAGGAAGGTAACACAAAGTCAAACTGCTCCATGATAACGCCCCATCACAAACAGCAAGGCGCGCAGGGTAGCCGAACGGTCTACGGGCGCCTTACAACGATTAGCGCGGCTCCCCTCGTCACAGGTTCGAGTCCTCCCTCGGATATAAGTGTGTGTGTGTTGTCCTTAGCGTAAGTTAGTTTAAGTTAAATTAAGTAGTGTAACCTCAGCAGTTTCGTCCCACGGGAACCTACCACTAATTTTTTTTAAAAAAATTTTAATCAGCACAACGGGTCAAGGAAACAATCGAGGCGTTCAGTAGGGAAATACTAGGGTATGCGGCTTATTCTACAGACATGGTTCCTTCTGACTATTATCTATTTGCATCACTGGAACACGCCCTCGCTGGACAACACTTCAGTTCGTATGAAAATGTACGAAAATGGCTCGCTGACTGGTTCGCTTCAAAAGAAGAACTCTTTTTTTCGCGTGTCATTCAAAGCATGCCGGAGACGTGGGAGAAATGTGTAACTATCAATGGAGATTATTCTGAATAAAATATTGTTTATCAGTTTCTATCAACAGACGCGTAATTATTGCGATCAAATTCCGGTTTCATACTTCTTTTTTTTAAGTCATCAGTCTTCTGGTTCGTCTGATTCGGCCCGCCACGAACTTCTGTCCTGTGCCAACGTTTTCATCTCAGAATAGCACTTGCAACCTACGTCCTCCATTATCTGCTGGATTTATTCCAATCTCTGTCTTCGTCTACAGTTTTTGCCCTCTACCGCTTCCTCTAGTACCATGGATGTCAGTCCCTGATGTCTTAACAGATGTCCGGTCATCCTGTCCCTTCTCCTTGTCAGTGTTTTCCGAATCTGCGCAGAGCCTCCTCATTCCTTACCCTATCAGTCCACCTAATTTTCGACATTCGACTGCAGCACCACATCTCAATTGCTTCGATTCTCTTCTGTTCCGGTTTACCCACAGTCCATGTTTCACTACCATACAATGCTGTGCTCCAAACGCACATTCTCAGATATTTCTTCCTCAAATTAAGGCCTATGTTTGATACTAGTAGACTTCCCTTGGCCAGGAATGCCGTTGTTGCCAGTGCTGGTCTGCTTTCGATATCCTCCTTGCTCCGTCCTTCATTCGTTATTTTGCTGCCTAGGTAACAGAATTCCTTAACTTCATCTACTGCGTGATCATCATTCCTGGTGTTAAGCTTCTCGCTATTCTCATTTATGCTACTTCTCATTACTTTCGTCTCTCTTCAGTTTATTCTCCATCCATATTCTGTACTCATTAGACTGTCCATACCATTCAGCAGATCATGTAATTCTTTTTCACTTTCACTCAGGACATCAATGTCATCAGCGAGTCGTATCATTGATATACTTTCACCTTGAAATTTAATTCCACTGCTGAATCTTTCTTTTATTTCTGTCATTGCTTCTTCGATCTACAGATCGAACACTAGGGGCAAAAGACCACACCCCTGTCTTACACCCTTTTTAATGTGAACATTTCGTTCTTGGTCGTCCACTCTTATTATTCCCTCTTGGTTCTTGCACATATTGTGTATTACCCGTCTCTCCCTGTAGCTTACTCCAATTTTTCTCAGAATTTCTAACACCTTGCACCATTTTACATTGTCGAACGCTTTTTACAGGTCGACAAACCCTATGAACGTGTCTTGATTTTTCGTTAGTCTTGCTTCCATTACGAAACGCGATGTAACAATTGCCTCTCTGGTGCCGTTACTTTTCTAAAGCCAAATTGATCTTCATCTAAGACATCCTCAATTTTCTTTTCCATTCTCCTGTATATTATTCTTGTCAGCAACGTAGATTCATGAGCTGTTAAGCTGATTGTGCTATAATTCTCGCACTTGTCAGCTCTTGTAGTCTTTTGAATTTTGTGGATGATGTTTCTTCGAAAGTCAGACGGTATACTGCCAGACTCATACATTCCAAACACAAAGATGAACAGTCGTTTTGTTGACACTTCCCCTAATGATTTTAGAAATTCTGATAGAATGTTATCGATTCCTTCTGCCTTATTTGATCTTATGTCCTCCAAAGCTCTCTTAATTTCTGATTCTAATACTGTATCTCCAGTCTCTTCTAATTCGACTCCTGTTTCTTCTTCTGTCACATTAGACAAATCTTCCGTCTCATAGATGCCTTGAATGTACTCACCGGCCGTGGTGGCCAAGCAGTTAACGGCGCTACAGTCTGGAACCGCGCGGCCGCTACGGTCGCAGGTTCGAATCCTGCCTCGGGCATGGATGTGTGTGATGTCCTTAGGTTACTTAGGTTTAAGTAGTTCTAAGTTCTAGGGGACTGATGGCTTTAGAAGTTAAGTCCCATAGTGCTCAGAGCCATTGAATGTACTCTTTCCACCTATCTGCGCTCTCCACTGCATTAAGCAGTGGAATTTCCATTGCACTCTTAATGTTACCACCCTTGCTTTTAATGTCACCGAACGTTGTTTTGACTTTTCTGTATGCTAAGTCTGCCCTGCCGATAATCATTTCTTTTTCGATTGCTTCAAATTTTTCATGGAACCATTTCTCCTTAGCTTCCCTGCATTTCCTATATATTTCATTCCTCAGCAACTTGTGTTTCTTTATTCCTGAATTTCCCTGAGCATTTTTGTACTTCCTTCTATCGTCGATCAGTTGAATTGTTTTTTCTCTTACCCATGGTTTCTTTGGAGTTACCTTCTTTGTACCTATATTTTTCTATCCAGCTTCTGTGATTGCACATTTTACAGATGTCCATTCCTCTACACCTGTACTTCCTACTGGATTATTCTTTATTGGTGTATCTACAGCCTTAGAGAACTACAAGTGTTTCTCGTCATTCCTTTGTACTTCAGTATCCCACTTCTTTGCGTATTGGTTCTTTCTGACTTACCTCTTATACTTCAGCCTACTCTTCATCACTACTACATTGTGATCTGAGTCCTACTCCCGTTATACCATTTTCTGCTGTTGTTGATATTACCCTATACTTATCTGACCAGAAATCGTGGTTTTCTTTCTACTTCACTTCACTGACCCCTACTATGTCTAGATTGAGCATTTCCCTTTTCAGACTTTCTAGCTTCCCTACCACATTCAAAATTCTGACAATTCACGCCCCTACTGGTAGTCGGTTATCCTTTCGTTGATTATTCAGACTTTTCCTCATGCTCACCTCCCACTTGGCAGCCCCCCCCCCCCCCCCCCCCGGAGATCCGAATGGGTGACTATTCCGGAATCATTTGCGAATGGAGAGATCATCATGACACTTTTTTATTACAGACCACATGTCCAGTGGATACACGTTACGTGCATTTAATGCAGTGGTTTTCATTGCCTTCTCCTTCCTCATGTCGTTGATCATTGCAGATTCTTCCGCCTTTAGGGGCAGTTTCCCACCCCAAGGGCAAGAGAGTGCCCTGAACCTCTGTCTGCTCCTCCGCCCTCTTTGATAAGGCTGTTGGCAGAATGAGGGTGACTTCTTATACCGGAAGTCTTCGCTTGACAATACTGATTATTGAATGATACTTAAGAGGTGGCGGGCTTCGAACCAGAGACCGAGGATGTTTTGATTATGAATCAAAGAAGCTACCCCTAGACCACGGATGATAACTTCTACACCTGATAAAATTGTGTGCCTGACGGAGTTTCGAATTTGGGACCCTTGCCTTTCTCGGGCAAGTGCCCCGTCGACTGAACTAACCAAGCACGACTCACGACTCGTCCCCACAGATTCACTTCCAGAAGGTAGGAGATGAGGCACCGACCATTTTTAGAAACAAACAGAAATTCTGTGTAAGTCCGTTTGAATCCTCTTATAGTCATCAACGACAGCACTTTCAGTTGTATAACAGCATTGTCGTGTCGTTTAAGTACATGGAGAATAGGGATGCTCCTACCCTACTTTCTTGGGGTACCGCTAAATTTACCTTTGAGTTAAACAAAGACTAGCTGTTTAGGAAAAGATACTACTTTATATGGTATGTATTGTATTTTATGGTAACCAGGAGCCTAGAAACGACTGAGAGGCTCCATCCCCGTCGCTGCCGCAGTGGTCCATAACCCCACAATGACTACCGCAGTCCACTCCTCCGCCGCCCCACACCGAACCGCTCTTTCAGGGTTATTGTGCGGTTTGGCCCCTGGTGCACTCCCTCCCCCCCCCCTTTCCCCCCTCCCCCCTTGGAACGTCTCACACCAGACAAGTGTAACTCCTATCGCCGACATAGTGTAGCTGAGGCGGAATAAGGGGAACCAGCCCGTATTCACCGAGGCAGATCGAAAACCGCCTAAAAACCATCCACAGACTGGCCGGCTCACCGGACCTCGACACAAGTCTGCCGGGCCGGGAACCAGGCGCTCCTTCCCACTCCGGAAAGCCGTGCGTTAGACCGCACGGCTAACATAGCAGGCTACTACTGCATTTTACACACATAATCTTCCGCGCAATCACATATTTGGGAACCTATTCTGTATGCTCATACCACGTTGTGATCTGAGTAAAGAGCGCCGCGCGGGATTAGCCGAGAGGTCTCAGGCGCGGCAGTCATGGACTGTGCAGCTGGTCCCGGCGGAGATTCGAATCCTCCCTCGGGCATGGGTGAGTGTGTTTGTCCTTAAGCTAATTTGGGTTAAATAGTGTGTAAGCTTAGGGACTGATGACGTTAGCAGTTAAGTCCCATAAGATTTCACACACATTGTTTTGAGTAAAGAGTTTTAGTTTTTCTAGCATACTTTTCTGTCTCTTGACTTAAATGAAAATGACAGAAATAATCTGCATCTACATATAGACCCTTAAAGCCATTTTACAGTGTGTGGTGGAGGGTACTTTGTGTGCCAATGTCATTTCCCCCTTTTCCTGTTCCAGTCGCCTATGGTTCGGTGGTAAGCCTCCGTGTAGGCCCGAATCTCTCTGAATTTATCTTGATGGTCTTTTCGCGAGATATACGTAGGAGGAAGTAATACACTGGTTAATTCTTCTAGGAACGTACGCTCTCGGAACTTTAACAGACATCCCTGGCACTCATCTGACAGCACCCTGAGTGGACCTCAGGCTGTGCTGGAGGTACTAGAACGAGAAAATAGGCACGCCACTATCTGAGATTGAACCCAGGAACTAAGGATCGGAATTCGTTAAACTTCGGTTACACGATAAAGCAGTCTAATCTAAAAGCCGTAAATTCAACTAAGTACCTAGGTATTACAGTTGCGAACAGCTTAAATTGGAAGGAACATATAGAAAATGTAGTGGGGAAGGCTAACCAAAGGCTGCGTTTTATTGGCAGGACACTTAGAAAATGTAACAGACCTACTAAGGAGACTGCCTACACTACGCTTGTCCGTCCTCTTTTAGAATATTGCTACACGGTGTGGGATCCTTACCAGATAGGAATGACGGAGTACATCGAAAAAATTCAAAGAAAGGCAGCGCGTTTTGTATTATCGCGAAATATGGGAGGGAATGTCACAGAAATTATACAGGATTTGGGCTGGAAATCATTAAAAGAAAGGCGTTTTTCGTTGCGACGGAATATTCTCACGAAAGTCCAATCACCGACTTTCTCCTCCGAATGCGAAAATATTTTGTTGACACCGACCTACATAGGGAGGAACGATCACAATGATAAAATAAGGGAAATCAGAGCTAGTAGGGAAAGATACAAGTGTTTGTTCTTTCCGCGCGCAATACTAGATTGGAATGATAGAGAATTATGAAGGTGGTTCGATGAACCCTCTGCCAGGCACTTAAATGTGATTTGCAGATATCCATGTAAATGGATATGTAGACTTACAAGAGAACAAGATGACACGAGGCTCATGAGTGAATAAAGTGCATCAGGATCTACGGAAATGTTGGATCGGTAAAGAAAATGTATGACACAGAATGAATAAAGTGCCAAAATGAGTTTTACTTTTTTTTAGAAACATCTGATATGCATTCCACTGAATAATGACCTTGGGGCCAAAACAGGTCGTAGATTTTAAAATAAAATTTCATACAAATTCAGAGAGAGTTTCAGTGCAAGAAAAATGAGTCTGTTTGATCCATCTAACCAGAAAGAAAGGCAAGCACGATGAGTATTCTCAAGAGAAAAGTGATCTAGACTGGACCAAAGAATGAAAGAACATTGTCATCAAGGAAAACAAGGTAGTGAAAATAGTGAAGGTGTTGTAATGGTAGCCCACCTGGAGCTCAGGCCATCAAATAAAATAAATAAACACAAGGAAACGGAAGACATATCAGACCCAGTTCTGAAAATGCTTCACATTTTAAGCTGAAGGCAAGTGGTAAGACAGTTTATATGTAGGTGCAGTACCACACTGCCAGAAAGAAAGCAACACTCTCAAGGACTGTACTCAGTGGCATGAGGGTGTAATACGGTACATGCATACTGAGGAACTGAGTGTTAATGATTCATTTCTTGTAGTCATCGCCGATCAAGATGACAATCAGGAGGGCTGTCTGTGCACCCGCTGCTTATACTACGCAGGCAGTAACAGTGCCGCATTTAAAGGTGAGCAGTGTTTGCAACATTCATCATCGGGTACGATCGTGCCCAGGTATTCCTGTTAAACAACTTTAGCCATTTCAACGGGGTCACGTTGACGGCCCTTGGGAAGCTATATGGAAGTATCGGCGGAATGCTGCGTACACCAAGCGACCCAGTTCCGTTAGGACTGTTTGTGTGAAATTCCAAACTGCGACGCTATATTAGCGCGAGTTGTAGCATTACTATTCTTAAAGTTTCAACAACAGCCGTGTAGAGGGTCAAAGAGCTGCAGCAGCAATTCCGGCCGCGAATCTAACAATAAGTGTTTGACACTCTTAGGAAAATGGCGATGGAGCAGCGAGGGAACGTCAAGTTTTGTGCTAAGTTTTGCGTTTATGGGAAAGAATTCGTCGAATTCGACCCAGATACCGAGAGGCAGGTTCGCGGTCGCTCCTCCGCGACAACATCCCCAACCCACAAAGAAAAGATAGTGGGCGAGTTCTTGGTCAGCAGACGGATCGTAATTCTGAATTACCCACGGCATGCGATGGATTTGGCCACAGCCAACTTCTGGTTGTTCGTTAAACTGAAGTTGGCAATGAAAGGATACCGTTTCAACACAATTAAGGACATCCACGAAAATTGTACTGCAGTATTAAATGCAGTTCCAAAAAAGGAGTATTTCAGAACACTTTTAAAATGGCTTCAGCTGCATACTGATTCAAGGGAAGACTACTTTGATTAAAAACAATAATTTTGTGAACATAATCCACGGCTTTCATTTTTCATAGCCACAGTTCTAAAGGAACTTAGACACGCTGTCTATGTTGGGCACAGTGTATCGCTAGTGTGTTGCTGCTTTCAAGAGTGATCAGTAGAACATTCCCCCACCTGTAGACTAATCTCTGGAGTCCGTGTAATACAGACGCACGTCAAGATCGACGCATCCCAGGGTCGAAACTCGGATACATTTTGCAACCGCTGAGCCATCAGGGACCACTGGAAACTGTTTGCTTGCAGAAGCATTAAGATCACGTATGCCTCTCAGCTGGCTACCACTGAAGATACCGCCAAGCATGGCTACGCTGGCGTCGTGAAAGAGTTGAAAAGAGAGTGGAACGATGCTTGTTGTCTTCAGTGATGAGAGTAGGTTCTGCCTGTGCTCGAGTGATGGACGTCCTTGTGTGCATACTTTGTATAAATGGCGATATCGGTCCTAAATACCGAAGGCTTTATTTCACATATCTATTTAGAGCACTGTATGACCATCTTCAGTGCTAATTATTCGAGCCTTGTATGCCCATATCATAATAGCTCAACATTCCCTGTGAGGTGTAACATGTACTTTGATGATTACTTGCAACAGATATCTTCAGTTTTTAATCTTACAGAAGAGCCTATGTTGTAACCTTAGCAACGTGCAGTACCTGTACGTTGGATTGGCAAGTGGAAAGGCTACAAGATGGGCTCTCCTGCAAATTTAAAAAATTATTGTATGCAGAAAAATGAAGAGATCTATTGTAAATTGTAATGACAGTCATGTTACACCTCGTAGACAATGGTATACTATTATGATATGGGCCTACAAGGTCGGAATAACTTGCACTGAGCCGGCCTTTGTGACCAAGCTGTTCTAGGCGCTCCAGTCCGGAACCGCGCTGTGCTACGGTCGCAGGTTCGAATCCTGCCTCGAGCATGGATGTGTGTGATGTCCTTAGGTTAGTTAGGTTTAAGTAGTTCTAAGTTCTAGGGGACTGATGACCTCAGGTGTTAAGTCCCACAGTGCTCAGAGCCATTTGAACCATTTGAGCCAATTTACACTGAAGATGGTCACACAATGACCGAAACCGACATTTAAAATAAAGGTTTTAATATTTACGATCGATGCTGTTATCTATCGAAAACCTATTGAAAATAATACTGTCGTTGTGTACACGGTTCGCAACAGAATTACATGTGTACGGCGTAGACTTGGTAAGCTGCCTATTCTGCAGTGCATTCACTCATGACACGCAAGTCCCAACTCAGGCTTCAAGATGTGGATGGCCGCCAGTTACAGATCGTGGTCAAATATGATGTTTTTGAAAGGTGAAATAACCAGTGCGTGCTACATTGCACAAGTTACTTTCCCAGTGCTACTATTTCTTCGATAGGAAGGTGATGCAGTTTTTCAGCAGAATAATGCATGTCCACATGCGGCTGCTGCTTTTTGGTGTACAACAACAGCCCTGGCCAGCTAGGTCACCAGATCTCTCGCCACTTGAAAGCATGTGGGACATGAGGAAGTGCGAACTTACTCGTTCTCCAGGACCTGTGGGAACCAGAACCGAATTGCAACAAAAGATACAAGGTGGTTGGGATAATCTATTGCAGGGTGCCATTCGGCACCTTTAGGATCGTTCGCATGGGAGGATGCAAGCCAGCGTTATCGTCAGAGGGACGTACACTATGAATTGATGCGACTGTTTGGGCACGCTTGCTTGTGTCATGTGTGTTTCAGTAGGACTGAACTTGTTATCGTATGCTCCTGTACTGATGAACTACCTGTCATCTCAGTTGTCGCCGGCCGGGGTGTCCGAGTGGTTCTAGGCGCTACAGTCTGGAACCGCGCGACCGCTACGGTCGCAGGTTCGAATCTTGCCTCCGGCATTGACGTGTCTGATGTCCTTAGGTTAGTAGTTCTAAGTTCTAGGGGAACCATTTTTGAACCTCAATTGTCAATAAAATGGCATTGCCCTTGAGAGTGTTGCATTTTTTATTTCTAGTAGTGCATATGCCAAGAGAAACTAGCAGCGAGAGACTGCCGCTGAGTTGCGCCCCCTACCGTCGTCCGCAGCGGAACAATGTGAAATATTTAGAGTGGTAGGAAGGCTTTTGAAGGGAGGAGACAAGGGATGGACGCGCCGGAGGAAGCGGCAGGGAGGGCAGAGCGGCGCCCGCCGGCCGTCCATTGTATGCAAAGCGCGCCGCTCCGCCCGTCTGGGCCGGCGCCATATTTTAATTAGGAGCCGCCGAGCCGGCTGCGTCTCAGGCGCGTCACGCGAGGAGCGCCGTCTCGCCGCTCACAGCTACACAAACCAGCCGAGTCACACCGCGACACCAGCGACACGACGAGTGAAATTGTCTGGCTGTGGGGGGGATACTACCAGAGTACGGCATACTGTCCCATGCGCTACCTGATGAGAAGTATCCCGACGCTCGTAAATTGTGCGGTGTTGACCAACTGATGTTACAACTCGCGGTCCGGCCAGTATACACTTGGGCGACAAGAGTCGTGTGATAGCTCCTAAACAGGACTGCCAACGTACTTGCCGCTGCCAACAGACCGCTTGGTGAAGAGATTCCGGGGCTGGACTGAAATTAAGTAGTTTTCATTCGACATGGTATCACGGTACTATAGGCTTTAATTTTAATGTTGACTCTGCCTTACTCAGGCACGTTAAAGTAATTTTATGCTTCTGAAGAAGGCTAGATTAATTTAGCCGAAACCTGGTAAAGGCCAGAAAATTTGTGCAACTAAGGCTGATTCTTCAAAATATTATTGTGTAGGAGTCGGTGTGGCATGGGCTCAACAAGTCGTTGGAAGCCCATGCAGAAAAATAATCCCTGCTGCCTCTAAATCCGCCCATAACTGCGAAAAGTGTTGCCGGCGCAGGATTTTATGTACGATTACGTCCCATAAACGTTCGATGTGATTTGTGCCAGGTGATCTGGTTGGCCAAATCATTCGCTCGAACTGACCAGATTGTTTTTCACACCAGTCGCGAACAACTGTGACCAGATGCCATGGGCGCAATATCAGCCACAAAACTTCCATCGGTGTTTGAGAACATGGAGTTTATGGATGGCTGCAAATGTTCTTCAAGTAGCTGGACATAATAATTTCCAGTCAATGGTCGGTTCAGTTGAACCGGAGAACCCAATCCATTCCATGTCAACACAGCCCACAACATTATGGAGCCACTACTGGCTTGCGCAGTGCCTTGTGGATAACTGGGCTCCCAGCCTTCGTGGGGTCTGCGCCATACTTTAGATCTACCATCAGCTCTTGTCAATTGAAATCGAGACTCATCTGACTAGACCACGAATTTCCAGTCAAATGATTCAAATGGCTCTAAGAACTATGGGACTTAACATCGGAGGTCATCAGTCCCCTAGAACTTAAAACTACTTAAACCTAACTATCATAAGGACATCACACACATCCATGCCCGAGGCAGGATTCGAACCTGTGACCGTAGGGGTCTCGCAGTTCCAGACTGACCACTCGTCCACAGCGGCCGGGGAAATTCCAGTCGTCTAGTCGCCAACCGACATGCACGCGGGCCCAGAAGAGGGCTGCATACGATGTCGTGCTCTTAGCAAAGGCAATCGCGTCGGTCGTCTGCCGTAAAAGCTCATTAACACCACATTACACCGTACTGTCCTAGCGGATACGTTCGTCGTATGTCGATTTCTGCGGTTGTTTCACACAGTCTGCTCGCACTGACAACTCCATGTAAATGCCGCCGCTCTCGGTCGATAAGTGAAGGCTTCTACGGCTGTGTTGTCCGTGGTGAGGTGTAACACCTGAAAAGTGATATTCTCGGCAAACTCTTCACATTTTGACTCTCGGAACACTGAACTCCATAATGATTTCCGGAATGGAATGTCCCATGCGTCTAGCTCCAACTACCATTCCGCGTTCAAAGTCTGTTAATTCCCGTCGTGTGGCCATAATCACGTCGGTAACCTTTTCACGTGAATCACCTGAGTACAAATTAGAGCTCCGCCAATTCACTGTCCATACGTGTCTTGTGTACGCGGTACTACAGTCATCTATATGTGTACATATCACTACCTCAGTGAAAAAGGAGCCGGGAAATACTGTGTTATTAGTAGACGTGCTGTAATAGCAGACTGTATCTGTCAGGAGAGCTTAGTGACTCCTAGCGTAGACTAGTCATTGGTTGTCGCCAAGGTAATAACCTAAACAAGGAATTGCGTCCCTCCTTAAGTTGCCCAAGTCGCTAGTTGGTGTTGTGGCTGCGAAGGGATAACGCCGAAGAACTACCACAGCTGAACCAAGACAAGATGGGTGCTGTGTACAGACAGATACAAACGTCAAGCATTGGGAAGAATTGTTGTAAAAAAAAATTGCCTGAAATCAACGGAAGGAATCACTCACGAGTTCCGAAGTGCTGCCTGTAGCCCAGCTAGCACAATGACTGTGCGCAGCGAGTTACAGTGTATGGGGTACAATGGGTCATAAGCCAAACATTTATGTAGTCCAAGGTAAGTGACGCCTGATGTAATGTAAAAAGCGACGGCAAGGGACTGTGACTGACTGGCAACGAGTAATTTGGAATAGTGACTCACACTACGGGCTATCCCATGACAATCCAATGGAATGTCTGGAGAACTTCGTCTGGCATCATGTGTACTGCCAGCCGTGAAGTAAGACGGAGGTGTTGTTATGCTAAGGAGGTGTTATTCATGGTTATGGTCTCGTGTCTTGATTGTACTTACTAAAACGCCATCTGCAGAAGGAAATGAAATCATTTTACAGCATTGCGCACCGCGTGCAGTAGAGGAACCGCGCAGAGACTGTGTCAGTTATGCCGGCCGGTGTGGCCGAGCGGTTCTAGGCGCTACAGTCTGGAACCGCGAGACCACTACGGTCGCAGGTTCGAATCCTGCCTCGGGCATGGATGTGTGTGATGTCCTTAGGTTAGTTAGGTTTAAGTAGTTCTAAGTTTTAGGGGACTGATGACCTCAGAAGTTAAGTCCCATAGTGCTCAGAGCCATTTGAACCATTTTTTGTATCAGTTATGACAATGCATCCTATCATAAAACTGCACCTATGAAGGCGCGTACATACTAGCCCAAACGAACGACAACCACGGATTCAGCCGAACGTTGGTCGCCAGCACACTGGCGTTCGACCTGATATCCTCACCAAAGCAAGCGGTGGGGGGCCAAGGGATTCGGCAATGTGGAATCGCACTTGGCTGTGTAGAGATTGGTCCCACTTTGTTATTCTTATAAAGTAGCGTTTTAATTACAATTTCACCGCCGATGTTATGAGAGATGAGGATTTAGCAGTCGTCGCATGCGCATCCTTACAGAAAGGCCTAGAAAAAGTGAACCAAAACAATCTGGGATCAAATCTCTGATTATTTTTCTTCTGAAGGCAGGGTAGAATGGCAGGATATGTATGATTGAAAAATCTAGGTGAAAAAGGATACAGTTTAACTGTATATTGAAACCGATTATTCAAAATTAAAGGCATAGGGTGTTTGACCTTGTTTCGAAATTTATGTCATTCTGTGTCATTGTAACAACGAAAAATAACGTAATTTCAGATTTTCTGTGTTTGTGTAGAGTTCAAAATGGAGTTTTCCGCTTAAGAACATGCTGTTTCATTACAATAACAGTAATGCGTGATATAAAATATGCAAAAGTGACGTAAGACGCCATTAGTGACCTCTGTGATCAATGATTTTTTGACTGCGAATTTATCCTGCAGGAAGCCCATACTACTAAAGGAAAGCCATGTCGATTTGTAGCCTTCATCATAACGTTGCTAGTATTGTTGGTTTTTCTTTGTCGTTCACAGCGAAAAGCTGTCAATAAAGACTCCGTTTTCTTGTTCACATACTGAACATAACTTTCTAACAACTCTCTTGTTTCTCTCCAAGCGTGTAATCTTTCCAATTTGTTTTCACAGTCACAGTTCGAAGGTTCCCTTAACATTCCCATTCAATACGAAATGCTACGACCTATTCTACTCCATACCCAGTTTTTTAAAGATTGTAAATACACACCCCTTCAACAGACACAGTAAATCGCTGCTGAACCAACGAATATTCGATCCGATGTCCACTCTAGAAGAGGCGTCCCAAGGACAGACCACCGCCAATGCTTTGACGTTACCGCCGGCAGTCCCAACCGCAACCGGGGCCAGCCGCTTCTTTGGCAGCATTTTGCCGTCCGCACGCACTAAGCAAATCTTGGCCTATCAAGAGGCTGATTGTCGTTTGTTGACCTGAGTTAGCTATGTGTGTGCGCAGCTAGCGGCAATGGTTTGTGTACAACAACGTTGCTGAAGTGGATTGACTAGAACACTATCTCGACCTGAACCCAAAGGAACACGTTTGCGATGAGTTACACTGTCAAAATGTTTCAAATGGCTCTGAGCAGTATCGGACTTAACATCTGAGGTCATCAGTCTCCTAGAACTTAGAACTACTTAAACCTAACTAACCTAAGGACATCACACACATCCATGCCCGAGGCAGGATTCGAACCTGCGACCCTCGTGGTCGCGCGGTTTCAGACTGAGGCGCCTAGAACCGCTCGGTCACACTGGCCGGCTAGTTAGACTGTCGATTTCAGTGTAGACTCAAAGAGCCCACCATTACTATCTTCTCTGGTTTTCGGCCCAGTGAGGAACAAGGTGCTGTCATTCCTACACATTCATGCATGCCATTGGAAATGTTACGAGCAGAGATCAGACTGTCATAAATGTCGAGGTTGGACACACTGAATATTGATTTCGACTAATATGTGTATGCAGACAGGTACACTGGCAGAAATGGAAAATGCTACACCACGAACACACTAACTGATCCCTGCTCAACAGACATTCCTATATATAGACATGTGGATTAAAATTTCGTTGTTATGTGAGCTTATTTTCTATACAGTCATTCTTACAGATAAGGAATGTTTCCGGTACATGGTGGATATGGGGTGAGTCTAAGGCTACTGGTACTTTTCTGGTGGAAATCGTAATACAGTTTGCCCATAGAAGTTGCACGTACTGCTTATCGCCCTGTTTCGCAGTTTGACAGAGGCTCAATCACTGGCATGAGGAACGTGACAGATTTAAACACACACACTGAGGGGTGCAGTTCATTCACTGCAGAAAGAGTGGGGGATTCACAACAGTGTGGCGAGAAGAGGATTCACGGTTCCCTCCTGTAGGACTACATCGCTCAGTCGGATGTACGAGCAGGTGACAGAGTTCGGTTCATCGGTAGAATACTAGGACATCTATAAAGGTAATTGCTTCCAAAGCATTCGTGCGACACATCATAGAGTACTACTCAAGTGTGAGGGACTCGTACGAAATAGGACTAACAGGGAACATCGAAAGTATACAAAGAATGCTAGCATGACGGGTCACAGGTTTATTTGGCCCATGGCAGACTGTCACGGAGAATGTGAAAAAACTGAGCTGCCAAACACTTGAAGATAGACGCCAAACATCCCCTGAAAACACACTTAGAATATTACAAGAACCAAGTTCAAGTGATGGATATACAGGATGGTCCATTGATCGTGACCGGACCAAATATCTCACGAAATAAGCATCAAAAGAAAAAACTACAAAGAACAAAACTTGTCTGGCTTGAAGGAGGAAACCAGATGGCGCTATGGTTGCCCCTCTAGATGGCGCGGCCATAGGTCAAACGGATATCATCTGCGTTTTTTTTTAAAATAGTAACCACCATTTTTATTACCTATTCGTGTAGTATGTAAAGTAATATGAATGTTTTAGTTGGACCACTTTTTTCGCTTTGTGACAGATGGCGCTGTAATAGTTACAAAAATATGGCTCACAATTTTAGACGAACAGTTGGTAACAGGTAGGTTTTTTAAATTAAAATGCAGAACATTTTATTTCGGTTGTTCCAATGTGATACATGTACCTTTGTGAACTTATTATTTCTGAGAACGCAAGGTGTTACAGCGTGATTACCTGTAAATAACACATTAATGCAATAAATGCCCAAAATTATGTCCGTCAACCTCAATGCATTTGGCAATACGTGTAACGACATTCCTATCAACACGCCCGGGTTCCCGGGTTCGATTCCCGTCGGGGTCAGGGATTTTCTCTGCCTCGTGATGACTGGGTGTTGTGTGATGTCCTTAGGTTAGTTAGGTTTAAGTAGTTCTAAGTTCTAGGGGACTGATGACCATTGATGTTAAGTCCCATAGTGCTCAGAGCCATTTGAACCATTCCTCTCAACAGCGAGTCATTCGCCTTCCGTAATGTCCGCACATCTATTGACAATGCGCTGACGCATGTTGTGAGGCGTTGTCGGTGGATCACGATTGCATATATCCTTCAACTTCCCCCACAGAAAGAAATCCGAGGACGTCAGATCCGATGAACGTGCGGGCCATGGTATAGTGCTTCGACGACCAATCGACCTGCCATGAAATATGCTATTCAAAACCGCTTCAACCGCACGCGAGCTATGTGCCGGACATCCATCATGCTGGAAGTACATCGCTATACTGTCATGCAGTGAAACATTTTCTAGTAACATCGGTAGAACATTACGTAGGAAATCAGCATACATTGCACCATTTAGATTGCCATCGATAAAATGGGGGCCAATTATCCTTCCTCCCATAATGCCGCATCATACATTAACCCGCCAAGGGTGCTGATGTTCCACTTGTCGCAGCCATCGTGGATTTTCCGTTGCCCAATAGTGCATAACATGCCCGTTTACGTTACCGCTATTTGTTAATGACGCTTCGTCGCTAAATAGAACGCGTGCAAGAAATCTATCATCGTCCCGTAATTTCTCTTGTGCCCAGAGGCAGAACTGTACACGACGTCCAAAGTCGTCGCCATGTAATTCCTGGTGCATAGAAATATGCTACGGGTGCCATCGATGTTAATGTAGCATTCTCAACACCGACGTTTTTGAGATTCCCGATTCTCGCGCAATTTGTCTGCTACTGATGTGCGAATTAACCGCCATAGCGGCTGAAACACCTACTTGGGCATCATAATTTGTTGCAGGTCGTGGTTGACGTTTCACATGTGGCTGAACACTTCCTGTTTCCTTAAATAACGTAGCTATCCGGCGAACGGTCCGGACACTTGGATTATGTCGTCCAGGATACCGAGCAGCATACATAGCAAATGCCCGTTATGCATTTTGGTCACAATAGCAATTGGTAAACGGTCCATTTTAACACGGGTAATGTATAACGTAGCAAATACGGTCCGCAGTGGCGGAATGTTACGTGATACCACGTACTTATACGTTTGTGACTATTACAGCGTCATCTATCACAAAGCGAAAAAAGTGGTCCAACTAAAACATTCATATTTATTTACGTACTGCACGAATATGTAATAAAAAAGGGGGGTTCCTATTTAAAAAACGCAGTTGATATCTGGTTGACCTATGGCAGCGCCATCTAGCGGGCTAACCATAGCGCCATCTGGTTTCCCCCTTCAATCGAGACGAGTTTCGTTCTTTGTAGTTTTTTCGTTTGATGCCTATTTCGTGAGATATTTGGCCCGGTCACTATCAATGGACCATCCTGTATATTGGAACATCCCATTGATCGGTTCTGTAGGGATCGCGAAGGGGTTTAAACAGTGATTCGCGTTTCATACACGAAAGAAAAAGGTAAAAGTCCTAAAAGAGTAAGGACACGATGGTTACAATTAAACTTTCGTAGCCTGAACCAGTGCGGACGGGAAACTACTTACAGTACGAACGCAGTGTCAAAGGAATGTTATTTAGATTGCGTGCTGCATGATTTGCGTTGTTAGTGGTGCTAGCGTCATGTCGTGGCGTTAAGCGCCGGTACTGCTTCGGTGTAGTAGGACAGAAACACAAGCATCAGTGTGCAATACAGTTGGAGACAGTCGACATGGGTCTGGACAAGTTGAGCAGGGCTGTACTCTCGAAGCTGTTCCACCAACACAACAGCAGTAGTGTTACCGCACTGCGTGAGTGTCGGCGCAGTAAAGGGAAAAGGAGGACCTCCGTTTCCTCACCGGTGTTAAAGAAGATGATTCGGGGGTTCGAATTAACTGGAGATTTGGGCAACACTTCCGACAGCGAACTACGCCACATATTGTTGAAGAAGTTACTGTTGCCATGGCTGAGAGTGCTCGACGCCATACGTGATCTTCAAGCAGGGCACGAACTATGTCACAACAGCTGAACTTTCGACGGTTCACCGTTCGAGTAGTGCAGTTAACAACTGTGAAATGGAAGTTTTTCTAATTCATGGTGGCATTATACGGCAACCGGTAATAAACATTTTAAAGAGGTTATCAGTTTTGGCTGCTAAACGCGTTTTATTATTTTATATCTTCTCAAGAGCGCGTTTCGCCTTGTTTAAGGCGTCCAATCTGAAGAAGCCTTAAACAACGCAAAGTGCGTTACTGGCAAAATATAAAATAATAAAGCCTGTTTTGCAGGAATCACTGTTAATCTCTTTAAAAAACTGTAATGGTGTACAAATTGTGGTTCCAGACTGTCGTGGAAGCAGACGGTCGTCAAATTGAGCAACGTTTGTACCCTGGAACGTAGGTGAACATGGTACGCAATTAATAAACGTTACCCTCTCACGTGGAAATTAAAATGTATCGCAGTACAACCAAAAACCAGTCTTGCAAATTTCCCTTTTTTATTCACTAGACGACTATTTTCGTGCTGGAATCCATTTTCAAATCATCGGGACATACTCAAGAAATTGTATTTCCGAAAACGTAAATAGCATGTCAGACATGTGCAAACGAAGTCACTGCACATACATTTCGTCCGCACATGTCTGACATGCTTTTTGCCTTTTTTTGCCTTTTCGGAAATACAATTTTTTGAGTATGTCCGAATGATTTGAAAATGGATTCCGTCACGAAACCAGTCTGCCTGGAGTGAATAAAAAAAGTGAAATTTGCAGCTTTGATCTGGTTTTCCGTTGTGCTGTTTAACAGAATTTGCTTACCCAAAGCTATTCCAGCATGCTGAAAGTTCGTAAAATGTATTTGATTCAATGCTTTATTCTTCCGTATATCTTTCCAAATGTTAGCACACAATTCCATTGCCCTACTGTCGTTTTTCATGGCGGCCCTCTCAAGTTGGGAATGGTTGATCATTTACATACGATCATAACCATACTGTAGCTCATAATGCTGTGCAGACTTTGGATGTAGATGCACAAAAAGTAGAGTGATTTTTCGAGTGGCTCTGACGAATAGACGGGTGATGCCAGCTGAAATCCGAGCAAAGGTCACAAGTGGGATATCACCACGAACCATAGAGAATTTCTGGGAGTTTGGTAGAGATCTAGAGACTATCATGTTTGGTTTATCGCTTATTCACACCACAGGTAAAGGCGAACTGCGTGGCGTAGAGCAGAGTGAAATGAGACATTGAGTTACGATCTGCTGTATGCATCGATGAATACTAAGCAGACAGGAAAACGAACAAAACAGACTGGGATGGAAGACGTAATTATGACTGTAGTGAAATTGAAATGCAGGTGAACGGGATACGTAGCCAGGGGAATGCAATGTAGATGGGCCAAGGAGCCAAGGAAATTGCACGCTGGATTCCTAGAGATAATAAACTGCAGAGACTGCGATACGATGGATGCGTAGATGCCGTCACCCAAAGCATGCAGGAGCAACATCGATGCGCATAATTCAACAACGTAATTTATGGAAAAGCACAGGGAAAGCGTTTATCACACATGGGATGTAAACGGCCGATGCTAAAGATCATTCGATTCATGACCTCGCGTCAAAAATCTCACAAGCTTTTAGAGAATAATGTATCGATACAATTTGAAGGACCTTGTTCAGGTAAGCAGCATTAAAGGGATGATAGTAAATATTTTATCCGGCGAGCTTAATTTTTAAGTATTTTGCAAAAAAATACAATATTCTTGACACCACAAAATTTTCGGTGTGTGTGTGTGTGTGTGTTTTCTTGTGTTACTACAGTACCGACACACACACTCACTCAAAATGGTTCAAATGGCACTGAGCACTATGGGACTTAACATCTGTGGTCATCAGTCCCCTAGAACTTAGAACTACTTAAACCTAACTAACCTAAGGACATCATACACATCCATGCCCGAGGCAGGATTCGAACCTGCGACCGTAGCGATCACGCGGTTCCAGACTGTAGCGCCTAGAACCGCACGGCCACACCGGCCGTTACTCACTCAAACAGCGCACACTTTCACCAACACGTTCCGCAGACAACCTTGTACAACATCAAGAATAATTGAACTGTATTAGAATAAACAGTGTAATGCAATCAACCCAGTAAACCTATTCTAACTTAAGTATAAACAGCAGGCATATCTGTCCCGCGGTCATTATACCGCTGTTGGGCTGTAACACTTGTACCTTAACACTTAGTATACAAGCAGAATAATACGTAAAATTCAAGACACATGAAATAGGAACTGAAGGTCAATTAATAACCCCAAAAATTACACACTTCACACTCACAAACCACTGCGCTTTCCACAATGTACGTAGTAGTTACAGTGTTTTTATAAATGGTGTTTAGAAATGTTAATCCGAAAAGTAAACTATAACGAACAGGTACTGCAAGGCTGGAAGTAGTTCCGAGGCTTTCAGAGCAGCCTGGCTTAGGCAGAGTAACATTTCGTTCTCTGTCTTTCTATCCAAGTCTTTCCTATTACCTATCATAATATCTTTTTAAAATCTGAATATTTTTGTGTCTTTTTTTCAATTTCTAAGGCATTTTTAATTTATTATTACATCCATTGTAATTGCTGAAAACAATAATTGATATTTGTAATATTGAATACGTTTTGTAGTCTACATGAAAAGCTGTAAAATGAACGACCTGTTATAAAATGTAGGGCAACAGGTTTCTAAATGAGCAATAAATCAAATCAAATCAATTACATTTCCGTACAAAACTCTTAAATGTGAACGTTTCCGTGTACTCCGTCCGAAAAGGCTTCGGAATGCCCAATGGTAACGACCGACCGCCGTATCACCCTCAACCGATAGGCGTCACAGGATACGGATATGAAGGGGCACGGAGTCAGCACACCATTCTCCCACCCGCTGTCAGTTTTCGTGACCATCCCGCTACTTCTCAGTCAGGTAGCTCTTCAATTGTCTCGCAAGAGCTGAGTGCTGAGCGCTCGGCAGGTCGGACGATCAGCCAAGCCTGTCTGCGCTGAACTTCACTGATTAGACGGGAACCGGTGTCCTGATCTGTAATATCTTTTGTACGGATATGGTCGATTTTATTTTAACACACCCTATGTTTGTTACTACGTGGAATCTACAGATATGTGGTCCTATCGAGCAAGAGATAATTCCCTCTGAACTGATGTTGATTACAAACAGCCTCATTCCAGCGGTTATTGCCTCTTATAAAAGAAAGAAACTGTAAGATCACGGGTGAAATGTGTTGACCTGGCAGTCGGAAATACACTGGCGGAAAAAAATCGCAGCGCCAAGGAAGAGTTGTGTGACATAAACGAAAGTTGTAGAGCGTGTTTCTACATCTGAAAGGCAAGGCAAGGCCGTTGGCGACTGTAAATATCTCATTATTTTCTGCACTGACTTCGCAGCGTATGTTCACTGTGCGCTATCGGATTTTAAACTTGTAATCGTTGTTTTATTCAGAGTTGTTAGCTACTGAGTTTCCTTCAGCGCAACTGGGTGCGTGTGGTGCTTAACGCCGTCGGCTGTGGGACAAGCCGGTGTCTCGACGTGACGCGGCGTGGCGCTGCAGCCCTTTGTGCGTGGACTACGGCAGCCGTGGGGCGTGGCCGGCGACGGTAAACACCGCCGTAAATCACCGCCGGGAAGAGACGAGAAGAGTAAAGAGGAGGGCAGGCACCGCTGCCGCCGCCACCGGCGAGGCCCTGCGAGCGGTCGCGGCAGCACAGTGGAGGACGCGCCAGCAACACAGCACACTCAAACAGTGAAAGTTACATCGCGGGTGTTGTTGCTAGGCTAGTGAGGTACACACACTGACTGAAAAAAAGTCGCAGCAGTAAAAAGTAGTTATTGTAGATAACGAGATTTTCGTAATACGTTTGTCAAGGTAACATATTTAAATGATCAACACTGCAAGTTCACAGGTTAATGAAAGCGCGAGATATTGCTTTACCAATGTGAAATGCTGGTACCTTAACAACCAGTGTAGCAGCCAGAATGTTGAATTTAAGCATGCAAACGTGTATGTACTGTGTTGTACAGGGTTCAAATGGCTCTGAGCACTATGGGACTCAACATCTTAGGTCATAAGTCCCCTAGAACTTAGAACTACTTAAACCTAACTAACCTAAGGACATCACACACACCCATGCCCGAGGCAGGATTCGAACCTGCGACCGTAGCAGTCCCGTTGTAGAGGGGCCAGAGGTCAGTTTGTGGGGTGGAGTTCCAAGAGTCAGTTGCACTTGGTCGGTCAGTACAGCGCCTGTCAATGCTGTTTTAGGTGAACTCTGGAACTGCCGTCCGATGATGTACCATATGTACACGATTGGAGACGGATATGGTGATTCAGCTGGTCAGTGCAGCATGTCAGCACTCTGTAAAAGACGATGGGTCACAACGGCGGTATGTGGGCGAGCATTATCCTGTTGGAAAACAGTCAGGGTGCGTGGGATAACCACGAGAGTGGTCCTGCTCTCATAGGAAGTCGCACCACGCACCATAACTCCAGGTGTAGGTCCAATGTGTCTAGAACGCAGGTGAGTTGATTACAGGCCCTCAAATGGTCTCCTAATCAAAACACGGCCGTCACTGGCACTGGGGCAGAACTGGCTTTCATCAGAAAACATGACCTCCAACCTGCCCTGCAATGAGCTCTCTGATAACACCACTGAAGTCGCAAATGGCGGTAGCTCGGAGCTGCCCTTGAATTAACCTACTTGTAACAGTTTGTTGTGTCACTGTGGTTCTGACTACTGTTCAAATTGCTGCCGAAGATGCAGTACGATGCGCCAGGGCTATACCGGTACACCGAACACAATGGTCTTCTCTCACCGTAGTGCCGCGTCGCCCTTCGGATATCGACTTCTTCACTAATATCAGCTCACCACGTCCAATCTCAAAGGTAACTAACACTCACGAGCGTTTCAGCGTGCCTTTAAAGCAAACCTAACTTGCATCCTCAGTCTTAACGCCACTCTTAAACGACTGGCGTGACAATTCAATAGACATCTTCTTTCAGATGTAGAAACACGCTTGCCAACTTTCGTTTGTGTCACACAACTCCTTCTTGGTGTTGCGATTTTTTTTTCCATCAGTGAATTTCTGACTGACTACATGAGCAGTGCATGGTCAATATATTTCACTCCTTGATCTTACAGTTCCTATTTTCATAAGAGGCAATTTGTAAACAATAATATTTAAGAGGGAATTACTCTTGCTTCATAGAGCCACACACTTGTAGGCGCCACTAGTAACTAACATAAGGAGTGTCGAAACAAAATACATCAGATTCGAGCAGGAAATAGTAGTGATCAGAACCAGAAAAGGAATACTCTACAAAATTGTAGAGTGGAAATAATTAATTGAAGTACTCTTTTTATAAGTTCACATGTATTTTTCTTTCTGCAGTCTATGTTATCTGCTCCAAATGCTTTTCGCCTTTCCATTAAGTAAAACATGCGTGTAAAACTTTTTTGTTTACTTTCGGGTGACCGAAAACCTGTGGGACGATAATAATTTAAACAATGCTGAACATATCCAGATACAGCAGCAGTTTTGGGAAAATAGGATTGTTGACAATTTTTCATAGTCAGAAAAAGAGGTAATCAGTTGTCGAACGTGATGTACGTCCATTTCCTCGGTTCAGTTTTCAGGTACTTGACAATCCGTTATAATTTTCTTTCTCATTTTTTTTTTTCCATATTACTGTGCGGAGCTTGAAAGTGTTCGTCGATTTGGCACTCCTCACGTTTCTCTCGTCATCCAATGAGAGATTTTATAATCCTGGGGAACCGGGATATCACCAATTTCCGTGTGTATTCGACAAGAAGCCGTTTAATGTAAGGCAGGAAAATTCGTGTATCATTGCGCCATAAACACAGCCTTGTTTACCTTTGCAGACATAGAGAAGAGCTTGCACGCACTTACTAGCCAATTTATCTACAAGCACTGTAAATGAATAAATAAAAATATGCACCACGAATGAATTATCTGAATAGGACTGAAATGAGTAGGTGCGATGTACATGTACCACAAACAAATTATTCACTGCCTGCGGTATGGCATAAATGTAAGCCCAGGATGGCTTGCTGTGAAAGAAAATAGAACGGGGATTAGACTATCGTTTGCTGTGCTGTAATGGTGCCGCGGATGACAAGCAAAGGGTTCCTGCAATGAAAGGAAATGGTAGACGAGGACATCACTCCTAGCAGTCGGACCGCAAGGTGGGCAAAACTCAGGTTGGTATCTCACCACGGTCCGGGAGGAGTCTCCACACACATCTTCGGCATGGAATCTCATTGACTGGAGCAGGATTCTCTTCACTGATGAGTCCGCTTCGAACTGAGCCCCGATATGCAAGAAGGCGTGTCTAGAGGCATCCCTGTCGTATAGAACGTCATATTTAGGTCGGTCAAAGCAATGAACAAAGTAGTCTTCTGCCTGCGGCACTTTTCCACAATTTGCCGAAGTGTGAAAATGATATCAACAATAGATCGATGAGATTTTCTGCTCACACATTAGGCAATCTTACCGATTACGTCGAACACCAACCGGGCAAAAGATTTACGGACGATGGTCAGCACTGAAATGTCCTCCTCCACAACTTCCACAACTGTGTGGTCAATGCATGCAAGGTGCCAGAGTTCGATTACCGACCGGTTCGGAGATTTTCTCCACTAGGGGACTGGGTGTTGTGTTGTCTTGATCATCATTTCATCCTCATCGGCAGTCAAGTCGCCGAAGTGGTGTCAACTAAACAGACTTGAACCAGGCAGCCGGACTCCCCACATACGGGGCTCCCGCTCTAGCCACACGCAGTCTAGCCTCACGTATTACATCATCATTATCAGCAGTGAAATTCCGCGGTGCAATTACAATCACAGCGACTGCCTCTACCTGTATATGTAGAGTTGATGATAGCGCTGTTTATCTTCTGTGGCCCAGTACCTTCGGTCCAACATTTCAATGAAAGATTTAAGAGCACTGGGAGGACATGTGTAAGTTTGACAACTTTTGTGCAGAAATAGGCTTCATCAGGGCAATTTACGCAATTGATTAACGCAACAACTCTTTCCGTGTCCCCCTTAATAGGCACGGCGTCTAAGTCGTGACAAGCTAACATTTGAGATATCAGGTAGCTTGCCTTTTGGCTGATGTTGGCCGGACATGAATAGAGGCTGGAGTAGCGTTCCACCGGGCAGTACAATTGTCGATTGCAATCGATAATGACTGTTGCACCGATCTGCTTGCCTGGAGAAATTTTCTTAGTGGAGAGCCTAATATCGCTTTTGATACCCGAGTACACTCCACGGATGTTTCCACCGCTGATATGTCCCTGTATGCTCGCCTAAAAATTCTCACAGTAAGTAGTAATGCAGCTATGAAAGATACGCTGAAGGACTGCCTGTACTTTTCTTAATCTCGTCAAGTAGCGTTGCAATGATCTGAGCACAAGTTGTCAGTTCCTGACGCTTAGAATCAAGAAGTGGTTTCAGAGTATCAATATATTCTCGTGGTACCACTCCTTATATTTCGCTTTCAAACTAACAAGTACCAAGGTAGTGCTAGAAAAGAGACTTGATCCTTTGCCACTCCTGAGAAATGAATGCATTTACGTCGTATGCATGAACTGCAGTCCGAAAACAAAGGAAGTAGGTTACAGTACACTTGTTCGCCCACTGCTTGAATACTGTTCACCGGTGTGGGATCCGTACCAGATAGGGTTGATAGAAGAGATAGAGAAGATCCAACGGAGAGCAGCGCGCTTCGTTACAGGATCATTTAGCAATCGCGAAAGCGTTGCGAAGATGATAGATAAACTCCATTGGAAGACTCTGCAAGAGAGACGCTCGGTGGCTCGGTACGGTCTTTTCTTGAAGTTTCGAGAGCACCGAGGAGTCAAGCAGTATACTGCTCCCTCCCTGGTATATCTCGCGAAGAGGATAAAATTAGAGAGATTAGAGCCCACACAGGGGCATACCGGCAATCTTTCTTTCCACGAACAATACGAGACTGGAATCAAAGGGAGAACCGACAGTGGTACTCAAGGTACCCTCCGCCACACACCGTCAGGTGGCTTGCGGAGTATGGATGTAAATGTAGATGTAGATGAACTTCTTTCCGGCAGAGTCACAACAGTCACGGGTACTGAAGAACGCAGGGACAGTCTCTGGGGTGTACGCATGTACCACTCCACTGAGATCTTCTTTAAACTGATCCTTTAAGCCCGCAATCGAGTCAGTAACAACTGTCAGTGATACTGTCCCGCTGGTTGCTGACAAACGCAGAGTCATAATGCGCTCTGAGATCCCGATCGCTACGAACGTCAAATCCAATACTGCTTTGTCTGGGACTGGAAGTTTCCTTGCCAGAAAAATATGTAACTATCCTCCTGAACGGAATCCTCATCTGGTAGCCTAGCTTCTTACAAGGCTGTTATAGCATATTATGTCTAGGTAATTCAGTATGAATGATTGATATTTTGTGTGGATCTTGAGGGCTTCCAAATGTCTCCAAGGGTTACCCCATGTTGAAAAGCTTCTTTTTTCTTGCAAAAAATATAGACAGTGTAGCGACAACATCTAGCGAAGTTTGTATTACGTGCACCCAAACCGAATGATCAGAGCAGGGACAGGTCAGTGCCTAATTCTCTTGGGGATAGCCAACTTGAAGTAGGCAGTGATTGGCCAGTGATCAACGACGAACTCTCGCAGTGCCAGTAGCGACCGCTGGATGGTTCAAATGGCTCTAAGCACTATGGGACTTAACATCTGAGGTCATCAGTCCATAGATTTAGAACTACTTAAACCTAACTAACGTAAGGACCTCACACACATCCATGCCCGAGGCAGGTTTCGAACCTCCGACCGTAGCAGCAGTGCGGTTCCGGCCTGAAGCGCCTAGAACCGCTCGCCCACAGAGGCTGGCCGACTGCTGGGGTTCGCATTATGTCAATTCGTGGGGACTTATAACTGCTGAACTGCCGTTACCATAGCTACTTCCATATTGGTGAAAGGAGAACGAGCGTCCACTTCATGGATGTACACTCCTGGAAATGGAAAAAAGAACACATTGACACCGGTGTGTCAGACCCACCATACTTGCTCCGGACACTGCGAGAGGGCTGTACAAGTAATGATCACACGCACGGCACAGCGGACACACCAGGAACCGCGGTGTTGGCCGTCGAATGGCGCTAGCTGCGCAGCATTTGTGCACCGCCGCCGTCAGTGTCAGCCAGTTTGCCGTGGCATACGGAGCTCCATCGCAGTCTTTAACACTGGTAGCATGCCGCGACAGCGTGGACGTGAACCGTATGTGCAGTTGACGGACTTTGAGCGAGGGCGTATAGTGGGCATGCGGGAGGCCGGGTGGACGTACCGCCGAATTGCTCAACACGTGGGGCGTGAGGTCTCCACAGTACATCGATGTTGTCGCCAGTGGTCGGCGGAAGGTGCACGTGCCCGTCGACCTGGGACCGGACCGCAGCGACTCACGGATGCACGCCAAGACCGTAGGATCCTACGCAGTGCCGTAGGGGACCGCACCGCCACTTCCCAGCAAATTAGGGACACTGTTGCTCCTGGGGTATCGGCGAGGACCATTCGCAACCGTCTCCATGAAGCTGGGCTACGGTCCCGCACACCGTTAGGCCGTCTTGCGCTCACGCCCCAACATCGTGCAGCCCGCCTCCTGTGGTGTCGCGACAGGCGTGAATGGAGGGACGAATGGAGACGTGTCGTCTTCAGCGATGAGAGTCGCTTCTGCCTTGGTGCCAATGATGGTCGTATGCGTGTTTGGCGCCGTGCAGGTGAGCGCCACAATCAGGACTGCATACGACCGAGGCACACAGGGCCAACACCCGGCATCATGGTGTGGGGAGCGATCTCCTACACTGGCCGTACACCACTGGTGATCGTCGAGGGGACACTGAATAGTGCACGGTACATCCAAACCGTCATCGAACCCATCGTTCTACCATTCCTTGACCGGCAAGGGAACTTGCTGTTCCAACAGGACAATGCACGTCCGCATGTATCCCGTGCCACCCAACGTGCTCTAGAAGGTGTAAGTCAACTACCCTGGCCAGCAAGATCTCCGGATCTGTCCCCCATTGAGCATGTTTGGGACTGGATGAAGCGTCGTCTCACGCGGTCTGCACGTCCAGCACGAACGCTGGTCCAACTGAGGCGCCAGGTGGAAATGGCATGGCAAGCCGTTCCACAGGACTACATCCAGCATCTCTACGATCGTCTCCATGGGAGAATAGCAGCCTGCATTGCTGCGAAAGGTGGATATACACTGTACTAGTGCCGACATTGTGCATGCTCTGTTGCCTGTGTCTATGTGCCTGTGGTTCTGTCAGTGTGATCATGTGATGTATCTGACCCCAGGAATGTGTCAATAAAGTTTCCCCTTCCTGGGGCAATGAATTCACGGTGTTCTTATTTCAATTTCCAGGAGTGTATCTGCGCCTGAGGCACGTTTTAGATGCCAGCGAGGTTGTCCACTACTCGTGCAACCCTCGCAGCCACGCTTTCTTACTTGGTAGGAGCGACAACACGCGACGTATCGAGGCATACATTTCCTGCCGTTTCCGGTTGCGCTATACTTGCGTCTAACGGAAATACCAAAAGCAGTATTTGGTTCGATGGTATCCCTCCCCTACACTGGTGATGTAACAGTAATGGCAATCCCCATCTCCGAAATAAAAGGAAGGGCCTTGTGAGAGATTCTTTGACTCCTCCACCAAATATCGTCCAGCTTGGACACCCTGCCGGTAGTTACACAACTCCCGGCATTGCTCTCTGTATCAATGGAGCATAAAAATCCTCTCGTCTGCGTGGACACTACTATGTTAAAGCGGTGTCTGTTGAGAAGGACATGCTCCTCTATTGCGCACACTTTGTAGAATACAATAATGACGTCAGATATCCCCATAGCCAGAAACCTTAGAGTAAAAACAAATAGAGAACTTAGTGGACGTCCTCCACCAACCTTTTGCTAAAAAAACGTTTGTGTTGGCACTATTTTACCAGATGTAGAAAATAGGGTGGTGCCCCATTGTGAATAAACCCCAGCCATTGCCCACAACTCCAAAGGTGAAAATGATAGTAGAGCGAAACTGGTGCCTTATATCGATTATTAACAGACGCGTTGTTATTGGAGCGTAGTAGGCACGTGCCTGATACGCATAGTGTTCTCTTGGCTGCAGAGTGTGTGAATAAGCTTTGCACATCCAGGCGAAAGTTGCCAGAGATGGCTGACACATGCGCACAGGCCACAGAGTTGTAGCGTGTGTACGCTTGATGTGCTTCCTTTGTAACTCGTGCTGCGTTGCGACACACTTAGCTGCAATATTTGCTTATCCGCATGGAAGGAGTCATGAAACTGTTGAGTCATACACTCATTTGACAGAACTGTAAATTATCGTGGTTTTCTTGTAACTTGAGAGCTCGCGTACTCTGTGACTGGTAGCGGTAAACTAACTGCTTGTTTATGACGTCAGCAGCTGTAATTCTTCGCACACTTGTTTCAGCATCATCCCGTATTCGTCGCAACACTTGCTGCTTCAAATTCAGAGTGGAATTTTTCTAATATCTGGCACAATCCCTCGTTCTTGTTGGAGTGATCCCATATATACAAGTCAGTGGAACAACTTCTGAACATCATTTTTTGTTTCAAGTGGAATGCGGCGTTGACTGGTAGTGGTACAGAGAATCCTGCTCCACACACTGCACTGTGCTTCGACAGAAAACGTGTAGAGGAGATGAAGATGTCAACCGCTGTACATGACACATACCCGATGATTCACACTGATGGCCAAAACATAGCAGAAAACGACGTTTGCCATTCACCCCCCGCCCCCTCCCTTGGATCAATAATACTATAGTACTACATTTCGTGTTTAACGTCGATGACACTCCACAGAATCTCTAATTTTGTTCTGGTGTCAACGCAAACTCAGAATGATACGTATTGAATGATTAATGTATGATGCTGTTCTGACTGCTGTGTCTGACAACATAGTCCATATCTCAATAAGTTTAACGTTTTTTGTACTCCCAGTATATGTGCATTGAAGACTGTGTCTGGAAAGGATTTGAAAGGTAGCTTGGAACTTTGGGGCTAAATGTCACCTTTATGACGAGTTGTGCACACTTTCTGTCTGTTTAGAGAATGGCATGACAGAAGCACAAAAAGCTGTTGTATTGAATATTTGTTCGCAGATAACTAGTTCCAGTCAAGCGACCATCTTCATATCCAGGGTAACTCTACAGCAAGCTTAAGGAAGATTCTTTGGCATTAAATACGTAACGGTTCTTAGTTGCAGCAACTGTCATATCCCCATGTATGTTATCTTAAACTCATTTCACCCTTCACAAAGTGCAAAAATTGACCTTCCATTACAATTTAATCATATTATCTGGCCAGAGTCATTCTGCGTTTTAATGTCACTCTCATATTCATGTTGTTATGGAACAGTTTTTCAGAACTGCCGTGCAACGTATGTAAAAACCCACCCTTGACCTAAATAATGAATTATTTTCAGAGTATGAAATTGATATTAGAGGCATGAACGATTGTCAGTTTCCAGAGTAATCTAAGACAGACGTTGGTTGGTTGGTTGTTTTGGGGAAGGAGACCAGACAGCGTGGTCATCGGCCTCATCGGATTAGAGAAGGATGGGGAAGGAAGTCGGCCGTTCCCTTTCAGAGGAACATCCCGGCATTTGCCTGGAGTGATTTAGGGAAATCACGGAAAACCTAAATCAGGATGGCCGGACGCGGGATTGAACCGTCGTCCTCCCGAATGCGAGTCCAGTGTCTAACCACTGCGCCACCTCGCTCGGTAAAGACAGATGTGCATGCTAGCTGCGAATAAGGGAACTTTTAGAATCACGCTGAATGACATGGGCTGAGCCAAGCATCGGAACAGTCAAGGACGCTGCTGAGCCCTTCCGAGAAAGGACAGCAAGGGGAAATGTCTACTGCGGCAGCTGTGCCCAGCAAGCACCTTTATGGCCTCCAACATCGCTGCCGTGCAGATGGATGACAGTCAGAACATCCTGTAGCGTTCGCTCACTCAAATGTTTTACGGTTGGAGTGAGAAGAAATATTAACAAAAGCGCTGTTATCCGCCTAACAGAAAAACCAACTTTGATATCGACGCTGGAGATTTTTGTCTTGCAGGTGAAAAGGAAGTTCCCAGCTAGGCCTTTGAAAACCGTGAGATGCCTCCGAATGCACAGCTCTTACAAAAACTTTGTTTGAGGATATAAGAGCTATGAACATTAGTTCGTCTAAACTTTTTCCAGAGGGACAGAGATCATGATAGAACTGAAGGAAAGCTGTCTCATTTGCTGAGCAGAGAGATAGGAATAGCGAGGAATAACTTTTTTCAAAGCACTACAGTACAAAGGAAAAAACTGATTAACCAAGTAAAATATAGCCCGGGGAAGAGAATCTGTGCACTCTGAGGAGTAGTTTTATTTTCGGAGCTCAGAAGTTTAGAGCCCAGCCAAAATGAGGTTCCCTTGTCAGATGCGCTCACTCTGGAAGAATAACCAGTCGAAAGAATTGAGATCGCTCGACACAGCTACTGCTCATAGACATACTTTGTTTTACAACTGTTCCTCTGGCGTTTGTTGGACTTCGAAAATATTCAGTCATCCAACACATAGCCGCAGGAGAGGGCCTCAGGTGCTGCCACTGACTGAAGTCAGAGTTCAGTCACCAACAGCTATATTGTGGTGAGACCTAGCCACTACAGTGTGTCATGTATAAAACTCCTTTCAGTTTATAATTACAGTCTCAGAGCCCATTTCTGGAGCTTTACTTGCAAAGTTATGAACAGTTAGCTTCCAAAGTTCACAACAGGTATGATGAATTACCTTCAGTAACCTATTACCTTAAGTAGTCCTGTACTATGTTAACCAATTTCATGACAACCTTTCAGTACTTGTACCATTTTGTTATCAGTTTTCCTCCAACCCTCATCCCATATTTATCAGATTTGCATTTACACAGGTTTCCGTGATTAAATGATGATTAAGAAGTTGCAACAGGTTGCCATTACTGTTTTCTGTGATGAGTTAACAATCAATGAGAATCTGAATATCATTTTACTTCAATTGTCAGTTAACTTTACTACGCAAATAAACCCACTTCACTGTAATACATGGTTCATAGAGACAGAACTTCTTTTTTCCTCCCAGACCCCCAGAAACCCACTTGCAGTGTTCAGATGGGTCTATCTAATACATAAAAACGCAGCTGTATGATACGAACTGAGAGCAAAATGCTAAGCACTATAAGACAATACTTGTTTGAAGCAAATTTCTGCAAAGATTATTTGCGTTTCATAAAATTTCGAGCGTACTGCACACACCACGATATCTGTGGGCCGGCCGGTGTGGCCGAGCGGTTCTAGGCGCTTCAGTCTGGAACCGCGCAACCGCTACGGTCGCAGGGTCGAATCCTGCCTCGGGCATGGATGTGTGTGATGTCCTTAGGTTTGTTAGGTTTAAGTAGTTCTAAGTTCTAGGGGACTGATGACCTCATATGTTAAGTCCCATAGTGCTCAGAGCCGTTTGAACCATTTTTTTGAAACGAAATCTGTGTACAACATACAGGATTAGTAGTTTTCTTAATTTCCTATTGCTTACCTTGCAGAACTATTCGTCTTGAATCCCCCCCCCCCCCTTGCCTGTTCCTCGATGCAAAAGGTAAAAAGTGTTGTGGAACAGGTAATCTGGCGAACAGCTCAACGGGCGGCTGTGAGGTAATAGATATAGGATCAGGCATTTCAGTGTTTGTACCTCTGATAAACTCTTACAGGTTTGTAAACCGAGTGATGGTTTCACATCCATAAATTGGTTCCAGCTTTTAATAAAGAAGAAGAGAAATGAATTTTTGAAGCATAAGTTACAGTATTACTGCAAATGTACTTACAGTCGATAACAAAGTCTAATTCACAAAGACTGTGGTAAAATTAATTCTGTAATTTAGCGACTTCACAAGTTATGATTCAAGCAGTCCCTACTCTAGTGCACGCAACCGAGAGAAGTGTTGCAGAAGTAAGTGCCTAGATTGCTTTCGGGGAGAAAAGCAGTTCAAATTCCCATCCAGCCAGTGATATGTAGGTTCCAAGTGGTTTCGCTACATCGTTAAAGGCGAATGCCGAGATGGTTCCTCTGCAAACGAGTGACTGAATTCCTCTCCCAATGTTTATGACAGTAATATTTGGTCTATTGCTTTTGCACCAACTGCCACATACAATGGAAATGGAAATGTCGTGTGGCTAGGGCGTCCCGTCGGGCAGACCTGTCGCCAGGTGCATGTCATTTGAGTTGACGCCACTCTTGAGACTTGCTGTCGATGGGGATGAGATGATTGCGATAAGAGACAACACAACGCCCAGTCTCTGAGCGGAGAAAATCTCCGACCTAGCCATGCGGGAATCGAACCGGGGCTCCTTGGCATGACAAACCGTCGCGCTGACCACTCACAGGGGGACCCTCCAAACCATAAAACACGAATTTTAAGGGCTTCAAATATGTTGTAGAGGCACTTGCCCTGAGTACCTGGCTATCCAGTTTTTTAGCGACGGTCCTTGGTTTTTGAGAAAATCAATTTTGAAATTTATTGCGTGCTTTGTATACCCGTAACATTACACATATTTCGAATAAGTCAGCGTAGAGCAGCGGTTAAAGTTTCCATGGTACCCATGGAGGTACCGTGTTCGAATCCTGCTCCGGAAGCTTCTTTTTTTTCCAAAAATCGACCGAATTTTTCAATTGTATTTCAAAGAATATCAACAAACAGTGTAAGGTGTGCGAAATTATAAAGATATATTCAGTTATTAATTTTTTTCTGTCAAACACTACTACAAAATCTTATTTTTCATCGTTCACATTGCTTGATGTGCCAGAACAATATTGTGGGTGATAATTGTCATAGAAACAACCGAAGCACAAATTTTCGCAGCACATTTTATGTAAGCAATCGCCTTTCAGGTGCACGGTTTCTTCATGAGATATACAGGAAACACAATTATTTTGCATTCAAAAAGATTTCTCTTTCATCCGCTAATTTCGATGCGAACCGTGCGTATCTAATCATGCTTTCAAAATTAGGTGCGCTGAATTGATGTAGGATTAGCGAATGTAATTTTATCGAATCTTCCGTAGAAGCGATCTCACTATTGTCTTTCATCAAGTCGGGAGCATTCTGAGTAGTTTTCGTGAAGATTTTCACCTGTCGGTAAAAATAAACATAGCAGGGCTGGCAATAAGGATGGATGGAACTACTTTCAAGGTGCAGGTGCTCGCTTTCCTTTCATCAGTGAATAGGTGATCGTATAAAGTTTAATCGGTTTGCCCTCCCCACTAATCGATAATGTACGGAAGAATTACAGAACGCAAAAATTCTTCGTACACCAGTTTCGTGAACTTCCAGGATTTCGTGCAGGACACGACTGCATTTCTGTATTTCCTAGTGAATTCGTGTACTCGTTTTTGAACGTTAGGACCAAATTTTCCGGACGGTTCTTGCAAGCATAAAATAGACATATTGGAGCAGGATTCTAACGCGGTACCTCTAGCGCGTTAGCCGTGAACCTTTACCGCTGGGATACGCTGACTTGCTCCGAATATAAGTAATGTTTGGGTATACAAAGCACGCGGTAAATTTCAAAATCGATTTTCTCAAAAACCAAGGCCCGTCGCTAAAAAACCGGATAGCCAGGTACTCAGGGCAAGTGCCTCTACAACATATTTGAAGTGCATCAAAATCCGTGATATACAGTATGGAGGGTCCCCTGGTCAGCTATCGAGGCGGGCGCCAAATACAATAATTCGTCACTCGTGCCGTTACAATGTACACACCAGTCACATCCATACCACATTAAGGAGCTATTAAAAAAAAAAAAAAAAAGCTCTAGTTTAAGAACTCCAGTCCAAAAAATTTTCAGTGTGTGATACATTTAGTTTAAAATTCATTAAAAAATAAACGTTCAAGTATTCATTGTATTTTCCAATAGCTTTCTTGACAAACTGTATTCTCCTCGACATTGAATGAATCCAACTTTCATCCAATGGTGGCACTATGCCGTGGTATCAGACACGAAATATCTTCAATACCAGCAGACCTGGACAGCAACAATGACGTAGCTCTTTTTCGACATTAGCAATGTCAACAGGATTAACGTCGGGAGCGTTTGCTGCCCACCACAGCATCTGGAAACCCAGACCTTTCAGACATTGCTGTTCAATCCTTTATCAGCTGCAGCTGGCATTATCATCTAGCAAAATGAATGGTCAAAAGTTTACACCACTGGAATGGTCCTTAGCTGTGACCATTACTTCCATTTCAGTAACGTTCCAGTGCACAGAACTGTTGACTGTACCCGTACAAGTTTTTATTCTTCCAAACTATATGGAACGAACTGCACCTCATATCAAAATACTTTACACAATTTTTTGGGTTTGAAATTGTTCAGTTTCCCTCCCGCCTCAGCCCAGAGTTTCAAGCCAGCGTCACTACCATACACATTACAGAGAAAATTAATCTGTTGCAGTCTTTTCGTCTCTAACGGGCTTGTCGTCGACAGGGCGCTGAACTCGTTAAACTCTATCTTCCCTCTCCACAGTCGAAGACTTGCGTACTTATTACGACTATATGTGTGTCGCAAGCTTGATATTCCACTGTCTCTCTGCTGTTTTTTTAACGTTTCCCACTGTTCTGTGTTCACTGAACTTTTTTCATGCAGTTTCCCTTTTTCAGTCTCCTTTATTTTGTATGGCTAACGCCATTCCTAGCTTCCTCAATGGAATATCCTTCTTTTTCCATAACTTAAAAAGAAAATTTTAGGTTGCACTATGTAGTGACTTTTTTAAAATTTAAAACCATGGTAACGGTTTCAGAATGCCGTTGAGTGACAATGAACATACAAAGCCTCAGGCTGAAACTTACTTGGACTTGTTTCATCTGTGAGCCGAAGGAAAAAGCCTTTCTAACCATTCAGCAACTGTTAGTAAGCATAAAATATCACAAGGTAACACTGCTATGCCATCTAGTGGCAGAATGATGAATTATTCTCCCGGGTGGTTTTTTTTTTTTCGAATTATTAAAAAATGATAAATCCAAACACCTTGTTAATAAGATTTTCCAGTTGTGTTGAGTTCACAGTAGGCCTACATCCTGTTTTTAAACCCGGCAAATAAAATTCTTTTCATAAAAATGTTCTCATATGATAAATCGTTCTCATTGATATAGAATTCTAAACACATCAAGGTTCAAGCACAACATGAAATTAAGTAAAGCGAAACAAGGAAACATTGCGATTCAAGTGGGAACATTTTCATTGCTAGCAAATTATTGTATGCAATCTGATGCTTGTAATGAAATCTGAGAGTTTCTCTACACGTAGTTTACATTCAACATTGATATGCAGAAGGATGCTGTATAAATTAACCGCAGTTCATGCTAAAGTAAGCAATAGCAGATACCATCAGACATGTGTTCGTAGCTGTAAGAAAAAAATACTTGGAAACGCCTGCCCTTGCAAACGCGCCTGTTTTGCGGTAATGTGGGGGAGAGGGGAGAGGATATGGTGGAACCTGGATGAAAAGTGGTCTTCCGGGAGATGTTTGCTTGTTGTGAAGTTATCCAACACGCAACCGCAATAAATATCACTTGTTATAATGGTTATAGTTCCATTGCCAGAATTTTAGAAAAATTTTATGCGTTACATTATGTCTGATTTTGTGGGGATTACGTGCAGAAGTTATTACAGCCGGCTGTTCTGTCGCTGTTAACTGTCATGGGTTTAACAAATGTGTCTATAAATATGTTTCTGTACCCACGTAAGTGCACATTAGGTGTCTGGACAGTGTTTTTACCGTTGACATTAACTACTGCAAGTGCCTTTTCAGTGGTGACCGAGCGGGGTGGCGCAGTGGTTAGACACTGGACTCGCATTCGGGAGGACGACGGTTCAATCCCGCGTCCGGCCATCCTGATTTAGGTTTTCCGTGATTTCCCTAAATCACTCCAGGCAAATGCCGGGATGGTTCCTCTGAAAGGCCACGGCCGACTTCCTTCCCTAATCCGATGAGACCGATGACCACGCTGTCTGGTCTCCTTCCCCAAACCAACCAACCAACCTTTTCAGTGGTACGTAATCTGAGGTTAGTCGCCTTCGTGACTGCAGTTTTTCAAGTCGAGTGTCTATAATGTTAATAGTTTATTCGTATAATGTTATCTGCTTTTATGGATTTACAATCTTTTATTCAGAATTCTGGAAGTTTTCCTTGGGTTTACAGCTAAGCTCTATTTTGAATGCTCTAAGTGTTACACTGGAATTGTCTTTTTTCACATTATTTATTGTGTATGTTTAATTTTTTAAAGTATGGTAAGAGCTTTTCAAATGTTTCAGTTTAATACCCTGGAAAAATTGTAAAATTGCATCGTCTTACCAGGTGGTGTGGATGCTAAGAATGTTGGTGATCGAGACAAGCTGCTTATTGTAAATTGGATGCATTATTGCAAAATTTTAGTGTATTTAGTGTTTGTGGACAACATGATTCTAATTTTTATGCTCTTGTTTTAAGCGTCACGGCAATAAACTTGTGTAAACGTTACTGTTTTCTGTAAAGAACAGCACCGATCGTGAGTCAAATAAGATAATTTCGGTCTTTGGGCAAATTGATTTTTGGTGTCAGTTTCCATTCCCAGTTCCGCATTCTCTAACTTCCCAAGCACCCGGGTGAAGAATCCCGATAAACAGTGATGCTGTTTATGTAATGACGCTGATCGGATGACGTCGCTGCTCTGAACTGTATCCATCAACGAACCACATCATATCGATTTGCCTGGTAGCTGTAAATGTTACGAAAGACAGCGGGGGAGTGCTTGGCGAAATAAGGCTAGTGCATTTCTTATTGAAGCAAAACTGGTAAATGAGAGCAAGGACCTTGAGGGCAACCAGTACTGTTGCAAATATGCAGGGTGTTACAAAAAGGTCCTGTGGTGTCACCGCCAGACACCACACTTGCTAGTTGGTAGCTTTAAATCGGCCGCGGTCCATTAGTACAAGTCGGACCCGCGTGTCGCCACTGTCAGCGATCGCAGACCGAGCGCCACCACACGGCAGGTCTAGAGAGACGTACTATCACTCGCCCCAGTTGTACGGACGACTTTGCTAGCGACTACATTGACGAAGCCTTTCTCTCATTTGCCGAGAGACAGTTAGAATACCTTCAGCTAAGTCCATGGCTACGACCTAGCAAGGCGCCATTAACCATTTCTAGAGAGAGTCTCACTTGTATCATCAAGAATGCTGTATACAAATGATGGATTAAAGTTAAGTATTCCCGCAGCTCAGTACTTTTCTTTATAGCATTCATTACGTATCCTGTTTCAGACCTAACGCCTGCCGGCGTGTGTAAACGCGTGCCTTTCGGTTACCCGTCACTGTGGACTGGCTGTCTTGTCAGTCCACTACAGGTCCGGCCAAACTTTCAGGAAACATTCCTCACACACAAAGAAAGAAAATATGTTATGTGGACATGTGTCCGGAAACGCTTACTTTCCATGTTAGAGCTCATTTTATTACTTCTCTTCAAATCATATTAATCATGGAATGGAAACATACAGCAACAGAACGTACCAGCGTGACTTCAAACACTTTGTTACAGGAAATATTCAAAATGTCCTCCGTTAGCGAGGATACATGCATCCACCCTCCGTCGCATGGAATCCCTGATGCGCTGATGGAGCCCTGGAGAATGGCGTATTGTATCACAGCCGTCCTCAATACGAGCACGAAGAGTCTCTACATTTGGTACCGGCGTAGACAAGAGCTTTCAAATGCACCCATAAATGAAAGTCAAGAGGGTTGAGGTCAGGAGAGCGTGGAGGCCATGGAATTGCTCCGCCTCTACCAATCCATCGGTCACCGAATCTGTTGTTGAGAAGCGTAGAACACTTCGACTGAAATGTGCAGGAGCTCCGTCGTGCATGAACCACATGTTGTGTCGTACTTGTAAAGGCACATGTTCTAGCAGCACAGGTACATACTGTCGAAACTAAAATGAGCTCTAACATGGAAATTAAGCGTTTCCGGACACATGTCCACATAACATATTTTCTTCATATGTGTGAGAGGAATGTTTCCTGAATGTTTGGCCGTACCTTTTTGTAACACCCTGTATAAAGCTAGGTTAGTTGTATGTTCGAGCAAAGGAAGCCTTTTAAAGCAACGAAATTTGGATAACCGCCTCTACTTAGGCACACTGTTCTCATCACTATCGTTTGAACAAATATGTAAGTCCAGAATTCACTTTGTATAAATACGACTCGAAAGCAATACAATGTGCATGTATTTCCAAGAATCAGCATGGTTTTAGAAAGCATCACTCTTGTGAAACGCAGCTTGCTCTTTTCTCACAAGATATACTGCGAACTGTTGCTCAAGAATGTTTGGCCGTACCTTTTTGTAACACTCTGTATAAAGCTAGGTTAGTTGTATGTTCGAGCAAAGGAAGCCTTTTAAAGCAACGAAATTTGGATAACCGCCTCTACTTAGGCACACTGTTCTTATCACTATCGTTTGAACAAATATGTAAGTCCAGAATTCACTTTGTATAAATACGACTCGAAAGCAATACAATGTGCATGTATTTCCACGAATCAGCATGGTTTTAGAAAGCATCACTCTTGTGAAACGCAGCTTGCTCTTTTCTCACAAGATATACTGCGAACTGTTGCTCAAGAGACCGAGAAGGTACTATATTTTTCAATTTACGAGAAGCCTTTTACATGGTAGCCCACTGCAGACTGTTAACGAAGGTACGAGAATACAAAATAACTACAGAGGTGTGAGTGGCTCGAAGACTTCTTAAGTGGAACCCACTATTATGTCCTCGACGGCGAGTGTTCATCAGAGACAAGGGAGTCATCAGGAGTGCTCCACGGAAGTATGATGAGACTTATTAATTTTGATATACATAAGTGATCTGGTATGGCTAATGATGCTGTGGTGTACGGGATGGTGTCGAATATGAATCACTGTAGGATGATACAAGATGACGTAGACGAAATTTCTAGTTGGTGTGATGAATGGTAGCTTGCTCTAAACGTAGAAAAATGTAAGTTAATTAGATAAGTAGGAAAAATCAACCGGTGATGTTCATATACAGCTTTAGCAGTGTCCTGCTTGCAACAGTCACATCATTTAAATATCTGGGGGTAACGTTGCAAAGTAACATGAAATAGAACGAGCATGCGAGGATTGTGGTAGGGAAATTGAATGGTCGACTTGTGGTTATTGGGAGAATTTTAGGGAAATGTGGATTATCTGTAAAGGAGACCGCATACAGGACGATGGTGCGACCTATTCTTGAGTACTGCTTGAGTGTTTGGGATCTTCACCAGGTCAGATAAAGGAAGACATCGACGCAACTTTGAGGAGTGCTGCTAGATTTGTTACCGGAAGGTTCGAACAACACGCAAATGTTACGAAAATGCTTCGGAACTCAAATGGGAATCTCCGGAGGGAAGGCGACTTTCTTTGCGAGGAACGCTACTGAAAAAATTTAGAGAACCGGCATTTGAAGCTGACTACCACATAACTACTGCCGCCGGTATACATTGCATCTACGGACCACGAAGATAAGATACGAGAAATTGGGCTCATTCGGAGGCAAGATGACAGTTGTCGCTCTGTCAGCGACTCACTCCGTCTGCGCGTGGAACAGAAAGGGAAACGACTAGTACTTGTACTAGTACGATGTCTCGCGGAGTATGTATGTAGATGTAAATGAAACGAAAGTGGTACATTCATGAAATGCACAGATTAGAACAAAACCATGCAGTGGACTCGCACAGGTATAAGAAGCAGCATGTTGAAACCACAGGCGTGCGCTCTCGTCAGTAAACTACGAAAACAAGCACCAGAGTGGATCCCTGTTGCAAAGACGTTGCCTCAGCCTGAAACTTTTTGACGATCACTCTTATTGGCTGCCACGACGAGTAGTACCGATGACACCTAGCTTTCAGCGGAGGATGTCTTTAAACTTAAATGTAACAATACACGTACATTGGAACACATGCATGGGATGCATCCAGAAAGTGAAGACCTCATCGCCATACCAAGATATTCTTCAGTAGTAATATAGAAATCGGATGTACACGTTTTGGTACATAATTTGTCTACTTTTTCTCATAGTCGCCTTTGACATTAAGGGACTTGTCGTACATTGGTACCTGTTTGTGAACACCGTCATCATACCACGCGGTCGCGTAGCTATTGAAACAGGTAACGATAACGTCATTCAGGTCTTCATTACTTGGGAAGCGTTAGCAGCAAGGTGCTCCTTCAGTTCTGGAAACAGCAAAAAGTCCAACGATGACAGGTCCGGAATGCTGCAAGATGTGCTACCGGAATTTCTCACACAAGGCTTGTGTCTGACGGACAGTATGCGGACGTGCATTGTTGTCCATAACAATAATTCCACGCGAGAGCTTACCTCGTCTACAGTTCTGGATATCCCGACGAAGACGTTCAAGGGTCACAGAGTGAGCACTACTACTGACTAATGAGTTGCGAGGCATGAAATCGACTGTCCAAGTATAGAGAAGCATTCGTTTAGGAGCTGATGCAGTTTGAAGCTGCATGGCTTCTTCAGCGACTGTGTATGAGGCCACTGTATGGGTTGTCGCTTCATTGTTGGGGACTTACGAGAATCCCATGTTTTAAATCCTCCAACAATATGGTCAATGAACTTTTTGTCATCCTTTTCGTAATGCTCCGAGAAGGCTAAAGCAGACCTATTCTCGCACTTTTCTGTTCATCCATGAGCACGTGTGTCAGCTACAGTGTACAGAGTTTGTGGCACCCTAAGTGATGAGCGACAATTTCGTGCAAAATTGAACGAGCCGCTTCTATAGAATGATACGACCTCTTGGTCTTGCAGTCTTATTGTTCCCTATCGGTTCTTGAACATAATGCACATTACCCGTCTTTCCCTATGGCTTCCCTATTTTTTTTTTTTATTCTCAGAAGTTCGAACATCTTGCACCATTTGACATTGACGACAGACGTTATGAACATATCTTGATTTTCCTTCAGCCACTCTTCCATTACATACCGCAACGTCAGAACTGCATCTCTGGTGCCTTTACTTTCCTAAAGCCAAAGTAATCGTCGTCTAACGGATACTCAATTTTCTTTCCCCTTCTTCCGTACATTACTCTTGGAAGCATGAGCTATTAAGCGGATGGTGCGATAATTCTCCCAACTGTCGCTTCTTGCTATCTTCGGAACCGTGTGAATGATGTTTACCCAAAGTCAGATGGTATATGGCCAGTCTCATACATTCTATACACCAGCGTGACTAGTCGTTTTGTTGCCACTTCCCCCTTGATTTTAGAAGGGCCTAAGCAGAATTGAGAAGACGGAGTATAAAGCAAGCGAAGGTAATGACGAGATGAACTCATCTCTTATGGAGAAGCTTTTCACATGATTGTGCGGCTCTTCACAAACTTCCAGCTGTGGTATCAGTCGATATGAGCTGAAAGCGACAGCGCAACTTATCTCTCAACAACGAGATGCTGGAGACTTTGTAGCTTCCCCATTCAGATTTGTCTACAGAGCTCCTGGTTCAAGATCTCAAGTGAGGGTGACCTGAAAGAACAACCTCAGAGTCTTGCGTAGCGCGGTTGGCAAAACGAGGCCACGTCCAGCCGACAGAAGCGGGCAACACGCTTGTGTACCGTACTTCAGCTGGCGGGCTGGCGGGAAACCTCCTATCCTTATGCGTAATTGCACGACTGGCGACATTTTTCTCACATTCTGAATTTCGCAGGAGCTTCTCTGAACATTTCATCATCATCATCATCATCATTTAAGACTGATTATGCCTTTCAGCGTTCAGTCTGGAGCATAGCCCCCCTTATACAGTTCCTCCATGATCCCCTATTCAGTGCTAACATTGGTGCCTCTTCTGATGTTAAACCTATTACTTCAAAATCATTCTTAACCGAATCCAGGTACCTTCTCCTCGGTGTGCCCCGACTCCTCCTACCCTCTACTGCTGAATCCATGAGACTCTTGGGTAACCTTCCTTCTCCCATGCGTGTAACATGACCCCACCATCTAAGCCTGTTCGCCCTGACTGCTACATCTATAAAGTTCATTCCCAGTTTTTCTTTGATTTCTTCATTGTGCACACCCTCCTGCCATTGTTCCCATCTACTAGTACCTGCAATCATCCTAGCTACTTTCATATCCGTAACCTCAACCTTGTTGATAAGGTAACCTGAATCCACCCAGCTTTCGCTCCCATACAACAAAGTTGGTCGAAAGATTGAACGGTGCACAGATAACTTAGTCTTGGTACTGACTTCCTTTTTGCAGAAGAGAGTAGATCGTAGCTGAGCGCTCACTGCATTAGCTTTGCTACACCTCGCTTCCAGTTCTTTCACTATGTTGCCATCCTGTGAGAATATGCGTCCTAAGTACTTGAAACCGTCCACCTGTTCATACTTTGTTCCTCCTATTTGGCACTCAATCCGTTAATATTTCTTTCCCACTGACATTACTTTCGTTTTGGAGATGCTAATCTTCATACCATAGTCCTTACATTTCTGATCTAGCTCTGAAATATTACTTTGCAAACTTTCAATCGAATCTGCCATCACAACTAAGTCATCCGCATATGCCGGCCGCGGTGGTCTAGCGGTTCTAGGCGCTTCAGTACGGAGCCGCGCGACTGCTACGGTCGCAGGTTCGAATGCTGCCTCGGGCATGGATGTGTGTGATGTCCTTAGGTTAGTTAGGTTTAAGTAGTTCTAAGTTCTAGGGGACTGATGACCACAGATGTTAAGTCCCATAGTGCTCAGAGCCATTTGAACCATTTGAACCATCCGCATATGCAAGACTGCTTATTTTGTGTTCACATATCTTAATCTCACCCAGCCAGTCTATTGTTTTCAACATATGATCCATAAATAATATGAACAGCAGTGGAGACAGGTTACAGCCTTGTCTTACCCCTGAAACTACTCTGAACTATGAACTCAATTTACCGTCAACTCTTAACTGCTGCCTGACTATCCATGTAAAGACCTTTAATTGCTTGCAAAAGTTTGCCTCCTATTCCATAATCTTGTAGAACAGACAATAACTTCCTCCTAGGAACCCGGTCATATGCCTTTTCTAGATCTATAAAGCATAGATACTATTCCCTGTTCCACTCATAACACTTCTCCATTATTTGCCGTAAGCTAAAGATCTGGTCCTGACAACCTCTAAGAGGCCTAAACCCACACTGATTTTCATCCAACTGGTCCTCAACTAATATTCGCACTTTCCTTTCAACAATACCTGAGAAGATTTTACCCACAACGCTGATTAAAGAGATACCTCTGTAGTTGTTACAATCTTTTCTATTTCCATGTTTAAAGATTGGTGTGATTACTGCTTTTGTCCAGTCTGATGGAACCTGTCCCGACTCCCAGGCCATTTCAATTATCCTGTGTAGCCATTTAAGACCTGACATTCCACTGTATTTGATGAGTTCCGACTTAATTTCATCCACCCCTGCCGCTTTATTGCACTGCAATTTATTGACCATTTTTTCCACTTCCTCAAATGTGATCCTATTTCCATCATCATTCCTATCCCATTCTACCTCGAAATCTGAAACATTACTGATCGCATTTTCACCTACATTGAGCAACTCTTCAAAATATTCCCTCCATCTGCCCAAGGCATCCACAGGATTCACCAGCAGTTTTCCTGACCTGTCCAAAATACTTGTCATTTCCTTCTTACCTCCCCTTCGAAGACTGCTAATTACACTCCAGAATGGTTTTCCAGCAGCTTGACCCATAGTCTCCAACCTGTTTCCAAAGTCTCCCCTCTGAACATTTTTACAACGTAAATTCTGATTTAAAACAAATGTGCCATCGATATCGCACTCAGTACGGCGAAAGTAAAAATGAAGAAGTGTTTGGTTAGGTGACCACCTGTTTTTACAATTTTTCCGTTTAACTGAACAACTGAATTCTGGTACTCCAAGGATGCCGTTTTAATTAACTATTTCACATGAATGGATTCGTTATATGCCACAAATTCATTACTGCAGCTGGCAGTGTCGTACTGATTTTCATATTTATATTGTAATTGTTGTGATCTTCAGTCTGAAGACTGGGTTGAGGCAGCTCTCCATGCTACTCCATTCTGTGCAAGGCTCTTCATCTCCGAATAATTACTGCAACTTACATCCTTCTGAATATGCTTACTGTTTCATCTCTTGGTCTCTCTGCAATTTTTACACCATACACTTGCCTCCAGTACTAAACTTCTGATGCCTTGATGTCTCTTATTGTGTCCCATCAACCGTCCTAGTCAGGTTGTGCCACGTATTTCTTTTATCCCCAATTTTATTCAGTGCTAGCTCACTAATTACGTGATCTACCCACATAATCTTCAGCATTTTTCTGTAGCACCACATTTCAAAAGCTTCTACTTTCGTCTTGTCAAAACTGTTTATCGTCTATGAATCCTTGCACACCTGGCTGCACTCCATAAAAATACTTTCAGAAAACACTTCCTAACACTTGAATCTATATTCGATGTCTGCTTCCCTAGAAACACTTTTCTTTTCATTGCCAGTATATTTTAAATCGTCTTTCTTTCAGCCATCATCAGTTATTCTGCAGCCCAAATAATAAAATTCGTCTAATACTTTAAGTCTCCCTTTTCCTAATCTAATTCCCTCAGCATCACCTGATTTAATTCGAGTAGTTCCATTACCTTTGTTTTGCTTTTGTTGATGTTCGTCTTATATGCCCCGTTTCAAGGCACTGTCCAATCCGTTCAACTTCCTTCCCAAGTCTTTTTCTGTCTCAGACATAATTACAATGCCATAGGCGAACCTCAAAGTTTTTATTTCTTCTCCATGTACTTTAATTCCTACTCCAAATTTGTCTTTGGTCACGACCCTCGACTCTAAAAACTGCCGTCTGGTTTCTGCACACGTTGTAAATAGCTTTTCGCTCCCTGTATTTTACCTGTGCTACCTTTAGAATTTCAAAAAGAGTATTCCAGTCAACATTGTCCAAAGTTTTCTCTAAGTCTACAAAAATAATAAACCTAAATTTATCTTTCCTTAACCTATCTTCTATGATAAGTAGTAGGATCAGTATCGCCTCGCGTGTTCCTATATTTTTCCGGAATCCAAGCTGGTCTTTCCCGAGGTCAGCTTCTACCAGTATTGCCATTCTTCTGCAACGAATTTGTGTAAATTTTCTGCAATCACTACTTATTATACTGATAGTTTGGTAATTTAACACCTGTTACACATGTTTTCTTTGGAACTGGAATGAAGCTATTATAATGATTTCGAAGTCTTAGGGTATTTCTCCTGTCTTCTACATCTTGCACACCACATGGAAGAGTTTCTGGTGGCTCTCCCAAGACGGTCAGTAGTTCTGACGGAATATCGTCTACTCCCAGGGCCTTCTTTCGACTCAGGGCTTTCAGTGATTTGTCAAGTTCTTCTTGCAGTATTATATCTCCCACCTCACATTCATCACCGCTTTCATTTCTAATATTGCTCTCAAATTTATCTTCCTTCTATAGACTCTGTATGTACTCTTTCCGCCTTTCAGCTTTCCGTTCCTTGTTTAGGACCGTTTCCCATATGAGATCTTTATATTCATACAGCTACCTCTCTTTTCCCCAAAGGCCTCTAATTTTCCTGAAGACGGTGTGTACTTTTCTCCTAGTGATACATGCTTCTAAAACCATTCCCGCTTAGCCGTTTTCAACTTCCTGTGAATCTCATTTTCTATTCCCTTTCGCCATCTTCATATGCGTCATTTTTATGTTTTCTTCTTTTATGAATCAAATTCACCATCTCCTGTGTCACCCAATATTATTTGCCCTACATCCTTTCAAAGAAAAGGCAGCTGCAGTCTGACACGTCGCTTTCAGACTGTCAGTTCCTGTCAGTTGTTGCTTGTGATATGTGTCGTCTGAATGCCACCGACGTATTTAATGTTTGTATTACTTTTGCGTGTAATTTATGTCCGTGACGCAGGTGTTAGGCTGTCGCTGCAGCCGCTGTTCCATCGGGTATGTAGTGTCGGGCAGGGCCCCGGCAGCCGATGACAGGTAGCGCGTGCCCGCTATCTGCCAATTTGGAGCGACATCCTCCCGCGACGCGGGTCCGCATTTCTCCTGTCATCTGGCGTGCCAGCTGCGTCCCATATAGCCGCCTGTCGATACATCGACAGCTGCATGTTCGAGCTTCGACCGCAGATCCACTGCCGCTTGCCATTCTGTAAAGCTGTCCTGCTTCTCGAATGTACGGACGTTTCAGTCCCTGCAGACGGCAAACTTACACACTGTATTTCGTTACGTACGTGTGGGGCACTGGTACTTAATTTACTTAACTTCGAGTACTGTCTCGGCCGTCTTATCCGAAGAGACACGCAGAGAGAAAATCCGTCAGTGAACACAGACCCCATACAAGTTAATGAAAAGGAGCAGTGATACAAGGAAGACAGATGGGCATGTAATTTCAAGACTTTAAACATATTTCTCAAATACTATTTCATGTAACTTCCCTAAACTTTTTTCTCTAAAAACACAGTAGCCACAACGTTAGATCATCAAATAGACGGTATTTACAGCGAGGTGCCAAAATTCCCGGTAGACCTTTCATGAGATCAGCAGAGGTGTCACTTACTTTTTTCTTCGAAAATGTAATAATCACTCTGCACTGGAATGCAGGCTGATACAACACTTCCTGGATGATTAAAATTGTGTGCTAGACAGGGACTCGAACGCGGGACTTTCGCATTTTACGGGCTAGTGCTCTACGAACTGAGCTACGCATGTACGAGCCACGACACGACCTCACAGCTTTACTTCCGACACTACTTCGTATTCTCGTCCAGGATTCGAGTTCCGGTACCTCACAGTTTTCATCTGCCAGGAAGTTTCGCTTCTTACCTGTCTGCACCTATTGTCAATATTCGTAAGACCCTGATCAATGATTGAGGGTTATGTAACATTTACAGGAAGATGGTTAAAAAAGCTTAACGAGGTTGCGATATGTACTTATCAATTGGATATTTCGTGCTATCACCATTATGCAACTTACACGTCCTCTATCAGTACTTCAAACGCACAAACGCAAACAAGATAACGTTGCGAAAGATCTATACAAATAAAAGAGATTTTTCTTCTACGTCGATTTAAAAAAAAAAAAAAATCCGCGTCTTCGGAAGCACAGGTATGTTACACCAAATTATTTTTATCAACGAACTCTACAGCGTTACTAATAGACACGCAAAATTCCATGCAGCAGACATTGCATGACCCATAGCAACATAAAGAGTCCTTTTATAATTTCACATAACGATTTTTTATGATAATGAACGTGTTCTTAATTTCTTGTAGATATTACAACTGACGCCCAGATGATGAGATCAACATTCCCCTTCGGTACATCAATAATACTTGTTTCTAAAGTAAACATTTCACTAGACTTCCTTCTCTTTCGACAAAAGAAACCAAATAGCACAAGCGAATTGCGGGTCACCTTTCATACACGTAGTCGACTCAGTCAATAGCGAATTTCAGAGGTTAAACAGTGCTGCTTGATGAATGTTCTGATCGAAGGAACTACTGCTTTACAGTGTCTCATTACAGCCCATACCATGAGACAATGGAAACCTGTTCTTTACAAATACGACTTATTTTCGTATTACACACGTTTCAAGTCGTATGGGAGTATTGGCAACGCTATACACGCTGAAAAGAAAATATTAGTAACAAGCTGAACGAATTATCTTGTAAAGAAACCACGCATTTCGCAATACACAGCATTCAATAGTTTTTATATTTAGGGGTCTCCCTGGGTTAACTAACAAGTAAGAGGCCATGTAGTGCTGTAACTTCCGAAGACCAGAAGCAACGTAACTTCACCATCATTGTCCTCACATGAGAATACTGTTACCTTAAGTACGGTTAAGGTTACAACACGAAGTCGACAGAGTACGGAAGGATCCTAGCAAGAAAATTAGTGGGAAATGGTAAAGCTTTATGTTGTAAAGAATGTCACCTACTGATGACTATTGAAATAATAAACAAACTTATGGTAATGGTTGATTTAGTATTGGATTACCACTTGACAAATTACTGCAATCTGTTATGGATTTAATTTGGACAATTTTAGTTTTGTTTCCAGTGAAAACTTGTGTAGGTTTGTACAAAATCTGTACGCAAATAGTGGAAAATATCACTGCAAATACCGGAATGGGTCATAAGAGATTGAAATATCAGTGTACTCGTCAAACACGTAAGAAGTATTGTATGATGCAGTTAGGCATCTAAAATGACAAAATAACGATTAGCCGTAAGTTGTCCTGGGAAAGCAACAATAAGGCAACGGACTGCTAAAAAATGTGGTCCACAAAATCACAAAATATGTATGATGTTAATGATAGGAAATGGGTATATAGTTCTTTGGCTTTCGCCATTAATTAATTTAAACTGTTGTTGGAAACATACAAACAGCCACGTATCGGTACGTATCTCTCTGCTATAGTCGTCAGTGATCCGTGTTGCGTTACCTCGGTAGCAGTTTTGCTGCAGTAATGCGTTCGTGGAGTTTCGGAAACTGCTTAACTTTGTGGATGTTTTGCTTGCACGTCGGACTTTAATTACTGAAAATGGTTCTTCGAAATGTTGATTTAGGTCTGATTTCATTTCTGTCGTGTAAGGCGATCGATAACTTATTTCAGCACTCTTCTTCAATACTGCTCCACTGATAAAATTTTTGCTATCGATTACACGTTCGCGAGACATGTGACGTCAAGAAAGACAGTTTAGGCATACATACATCTAGCACACTTGTAGCCTACGAAAATCTTGCTCCAATAAATCGCACAGAAATAATATACCCTCTTTTACGGATACCAGAGAAGTCTTAAATTTATCGTCACCTAGGACTCGCGTAACCCGCGAATGAATAACCACCTAGTCAACTGTGCATTGAATTGTTTTACAGCAGTAACAATCAGTAGTGACTGAGCACGGATATGTGCTCTTTCCGCTGGAAGAAGAAGATGCCCTCAGACATAACAGGTGTTAATTTTTTTTATTGTTATCTGTCGACATAAAGTACTTGACTGATCAAATGATGAAATGAAAACTAGCTGTTTATATATATGGCTACCATATCCGAAAATTATTTTTACTGGAATACATAATAGGAGGAAATTTCACTGTACGAGGAGAAAATGAGATGACATTTTCTTGTATAGGAACTGATGACAGAAAGTAGCCCTCTAGGTGTGAAGTTCGTTGTGTGACAAGATTTTTTAGCTACCACTGTTCACTCGTAGTTAGCTCAGCGTGGCCGATAGCATGTCCTGTGCGCCACCTTGTGGTCTGTACATAACGCCCTCTTAGGGTTAAGATAACCAAACATATGGTTGACTACTTTTCAAGCTACACTACTGGCCATTAAAATTGCTACACATCGAAGATGAAGTGATACAGACGCGAAATTTAACCAACAGGAAGAAGATAAGATGAAGTGATACAGACACGAAATTTAACCAACAGGAAGAAGATGCTGTGATATGCAAAAGATTAGGTTTTCAAAGCATTCACACAAGGTTGGCGCCGGTGGCGACACCTACAACGTGCTGACATGAGGAAAGTTTCCAACCGATTTCTCATACACAAACAGCAGTTGACCGGCGGTGCCTGGTGAAACGTTGTTGTGATGCCTCGTGTAAGGAGGAGAAATGCGTACCATCGCGTTTCCAACTTGGATAAAGGTCGGACTGTAGCCTATCGCGATTGCGGTTTATCGTATCGCGACATTGCTGCTCGCGTTGGTCGAGATCCAATGACTGTTAGCAGAATATGGAATCGGTGGGTTCACGAGGGTAATACGGAACGCCGTGCTGGATCCCATCGGCCTCGTATCACTAGCAGTCGAGATGACAGGCACCTTATCCGCATGGCTGCAACAGATCGTGCAGCCACGTCTCGATCCCTGAGTCAACAGATGGGGACGTTTGCAAGACAACAACCACCTGCACGAACAGTTCGATGACGTTTGCAGAAGCATGGACTATCAGCTCGGAGACCATGGCTGCAGTTACCCTTGACGCCTCATCACAGACAGGAGCGCCTGCGATGGTGTACTCAACAACGAACCTTGGTGCACGAATGGCAAAACGTCATTTTTTCGGGTGAATCCAGATTCCGTTTACAGCATCATGATGATCGCATCCGTGTTTGGCGGCATCGCGGTGAACGCACATTTGAAGCGTGTATTCGTCATCGCCATACTGGCATATCACCCGGCGAGATGATATGGGGTGCCATTGGTTACACGTCTCGGTCACCTTTTGCTCGCATTGACGACACTTTGATCAGTAGTCGTTACATTTCAGATGTGTTACGACCCGTCGCTCTACCCTTCATTCGATCCCTGCGAAACGCTACATTTCAGCAGGATAATGCACGACCGCATGTTGCAGGTCCTGTACGAGCCTTTGTGGATACAGAAAATGTTCGACTTCTGCCCTGGCCAACGCATTCTCCAGATCTCTCACCAATTGAAAACGTCTGTTCAGTGGTGGGCGAGCAACTGGCTCGTCACAATACGCCAATCACTACTCTTGATGAACTGTGGTGTCGTGTTGAAGCTGCATGGGCAGCTATACCTGTACACGCCATCCAAGCTCTGTTAGACTCAATGCCCAGGCGTATCAAAAGCATTATTAGGTCAGAGGTTGTTGTTTTGCGTACTGATTTCCCAGGATCTATGCACCCAAATTGCGTGAAAATATTATCACATGTCAGTTCTAGTATCATATATTTGTCCAATGAATACCCGTTTATCATCTGCATTTCTTCTTGGTGTAGCAATTTTAATGGCCGGTAGTGTACTACAGGTATTACCCGATGGTAACAGACGCTGTCTCCACTGAACAAGAACCTGTTAAGGAGACCCTCGCTGCCTGTGTCGGACGTTTGCCTGTGCGCGGCAAACAGCGTGGCCTGTTTTCGGAAACCGGGTCAGCTGTGGCTCCGCTGTGATTACACAGCGGAAAGTGGGGCGGCCGCACCAACTCTGTGGGTGAGTTTAACGCCTCACAGTGAGGGAGACGGCACCGGACGACGTCCACACAGTCTCTGCTGCAACACGACTTGTGTGAAACGCATACCGACATGCTTTGCTAGGCAGTAAAAGTACGCTACAGAGGAACCCAAGTAGAGTGCCGTACCTGTTGTTATCTTGTTTGTGATTCAGTAAAATTATGCCAAAAGAGTACTTTCCCGTAATCTTTTGTATTGCCGACCGGTGTGGCCGAGCGATTCTAGGCGCTACAGTCTGGAACCGCGCCACCGCTACGGTCGCAGGTTCGAATCTTGCCTCGGGCATCGATGTGTGTGATGTCCTTAGGTTAGTTAGGTTTAAGTAGTTCTAAGTTCTAGGGGACTGATGACCTCAGAAAATAAGTCGCATAGTGCTCAGAGCCATTTTTTCTTTTGTATTATGCTAGACTATCTGAATAACTTTTGGCATAATTTATGGTTATTCAGGCCTATGAAAAAAAAATATTTTTATGAATGCCAAAACATGTTTCGGCACATTCGTGCCATCATCAGTAGATATTCGTATTTTACTACATTTATAGAAAATGAAAACATGTTTTAAGTAATAATTATCGGAAATAAGATTGGAACTGAAAAGTTTTTATGTCTCTGTGTTTGTAAAAATAAAAACAAAGCTGGGCGCCCTATCTGTGGTAGGCCGATCGGGACGACCGACTGCCGTGTCACCCTCTACCAATGACATCATTGCATGCAGTATGGAAGGGCGTGGGGTCAGCTCTATGGCTGTCCTGGTCGTTGCTGGCTTTCTCGACCTCGGAGACGTTACTTTTCACTCAAGTAGCTTCTCAGTTTATTTATTTATTCATTTATTTATTTTTGTCCTTCGTCACCAAAGACCATACAGCTAACAGTTGGTACAAAAGTGCCATATTAATTTGCACAGTAGAGCAACGAAAAGAGTTCGACGTACAAACGAAAGCTAAAAATGTAAAATAAAAACATTAAGAGGGGAACACCAGACAGACAGCAGCAGCTACAACAATGTTAACTAAGCATTAATGCAATTTTGACAATACAGCAATGACAAGAGTGTAAAGTACAAAGAAACGTTCGTTATATAAATTAAAAAAACACAAAATTACGACCGACGATTCAAACTGGGTCCGGTTTGATAGAAGAATGACATCCACAGCAACTTATAATTGAAAGCTGGATAACAACGTCGCTTACAATGATAATTTCTTAATGAAAAGTAAAAATACAAACGGACGTCCCTGTTTTCGAACCGGACTGGTTCCTTGGAAGGACAAGATTCACTTGCTGGTCAGAGCTGGATACCGGCGTCTTTAAAATACAATGACTGATCATAAATGGTCACAAAGTGTAAAATAATAACCGTTCCCTTTCACAATAGAAGGTATCACTCGACCAGTATCCGGCTTCTGCCCATCTTCAGGTGCTTTACATTCATGCCCATGTTTCCATACTCAGTGTTGGACATAACTGTTTAAATAAAAAACAAATAATTTGATGATGACTAAATAGACACAAATGAAACTCTCGGAAATGCTAAGCGACATCTGATGCAAAATATTACGGTACTTGCGTACAACCATGTATCCATATTATTTTCACACTATATTTATCACATTTTTAATCACCATGCTAATTATCGATCATTCCATGTTACGTTTTTGATAAAGTGGTGGCGCTTTAGATGTTATGCACTCACAATATTCAACGTGCTTACATTGGAAAACAGAGCTTATGGTCAAAGAGCTTAGGTCAAAGAAGTATAAAGTTCTTACACATACGGATCTACAAAAATTTCACAAGAGAAAATACACATATTTGCTCGCAACCGTTTATAGGAAGAATTTCGTGCCAAGTAGCTTATCTTTTTCGTAATAGTGGTAGTCAGATATCTTGCAGCATTAACAATAAGCCATAACAGCACATCATTCACTTCAACCGAGAAATAGCCAATGTCACAGCATATCAGATATTTACAAGCTTTTATGTGACAACTGCCCACAATACTGTGTAGATCAAACGGGAAGGAATTTAGTTCTTCGGCTAAGTAATTTTGATAAATCCACTTTTGAAAGATATCTGAAAAAACATTACCACTCAGCCGCAGCCACTAAAGACAGCCTGCACTTGCTACACACTGTCAGCAAGGGAAAGACAATGAATCTTCTTGAAGAGCTCGAAATTTACATCCTTAGCTCCAGATCAACACATCTAATTGTCAGTGAACAAGTAGACCTCGTAAACAAGTCACTTCTACAGATCTTTAATAAAATATTTTGAACATAAAGAACAGTAATTCATGTGCCTGCCCGGCTAGCCGCGCGATCTAACGCGCTGCTTCCCGAGCGGGAAAGCGTGCCGGTCCCCGGCACGAATCCGCCGGCGGATTAGTGTCAAGGTCCGGTGCGGTGGCCAGTCTGTGGATGGTTTTTAAGGCGATCTTCCCTCTGCCTCGGCGAATGCGGGCTGGTTCCCCTTATTCCGCCTCGGTTGCACTACATCGGCTATCGCTGCGCAAACACGGTCTCCATGTAAGTGTACACCATAATTACTCTACCACGCAAACATTTGGCGTTACACTCGTCTGGTATGAGACCTTCCCGGCGGCGTCCACTGGGGGCCGAACCTCACAATAATCCTGGATTCGATGTGGGAGGGCGGTGGGGTGGGTGGACTGCTGCGGCCTGTTGTGGGGTTGTGAACCCCTGAGGGCTACGACGGGACGAAGCTTCTCCGTGGTTTCTAGGTCTCCGGTTTAATACATAGTACACAAATTGTAACTCATGGTCCCCTCACATATAGCATGTTTTTGAAGAAAGAGAAGGAAAATGTCTATTTAACCTCAAATAATTCTGTAAATTATAAGTGACGGTGTGGTTCCACAGTCATGTAACAATTTCATTTTCATACTTTGTAATATCTTTCATGTACCTGTATGTGTCATATCTCTGTACTACTCTGACCTTAGCTCTTTGACCATAACCTTTGTTTCCCAATGTATAAAGTTGGACATTGCAAGTGCATGGACTTCTGAACTTATTAACATCTAAAGCGCCACCACTTTATCAAAGACGTAATACTGAACCAGCGATAAATAGCAGATTGACTATTGTGAAAAATTAAATACTTTTGTAAAAAATGTGACAAATGTAATATGAAAACGACACGGACATGTTAGCTATGGAAGTACTACAACATTTTGCAACGTATGTCACTTAGCCACCTTCAAAAGAGTCATAGTGTCTATTTAGTCCTCATCACATTGTTTTTAATTTAAACAGTGATATCCAACACTGAGTGTGTAAACTTGTACATGAATGAAAACCAGCTGAAGACGGGCTCAAGGCCTAAATCGGCCGTGTGTAAATAAAATCACCTTTATTATTCTACACCCCATAAAGGAACAGTGACAGGATTCAACTGCATCCGTCATGGAAAAAAATATGCATTAAATACTCAAGGCAGACAAGCAAACGACATTATTCGCTTATTAGATAATTTTTTTCTCCTCAGAATGTCATTTGAGCATGCTTTAGCGCACTCCAGTCTTATATGAAAAAAGTTTTTCTGATGACGCACTATTTTGCAGTCCTGATCCGTAGACAGACTGACCGTAAATTATTTTTGTGACTACAAAATATGTTCTTTATTTTCTTCCACAAAATGTAATTTGGACATGCTGTATTCCACTTTATTTTATATGGCATAATAAAAAGTTAAGCTTATGTTAACTAAGTATGTAGCGTTGCATTAGGATAGATTACAAGACAAAAAAAATTCGGCACGTAGGTGTATCACTGCTGAGAAGTAATGGTTGTGGACTTGGTTCGTGACTGTTACATTTCTTGCCAGCATTTAATTGAGTACCGTACTTCACAAACACTTATTAACGAAATTACGTTCGTACGGGGCACCAAACTAAATTTATAGTTGGGCTGAGGATATCACGATAGGGAGAACGCAGTGTGTTCTCTTCGATGCAGGGTTATCGAAAAATGCAGAAGCGACCCAGGAAAGTGTGCGGGAACGTTTGCTGTTCCTTTTGCACAGGGTAAGTAAAGCTACGGCGTGCACACACTTCAGTCAACATGGAAATGTCATTGGAGATATTCGGATGTATGTTATGACATGTTCGATGTACCTGCCATTGTTGACGATTATGTGGCGCAGACGAATAGCGAAATTCTGCCTGGCTTGCTGAGTGTCCAAACATCGATGTTGTCGATGACCTCCTGAATTGCTGTTTTCAGCTCAGTAATGGTTTTGGGATTATCGCTGTACACCTTGTCTTTAATATCGCCCCACAAAAAGGGGTTGTAGATGTTCAGATCTGGAGTATATGGCGGCCAATCGAAGCCCATGCCAATGGCCTCTGGGTACCCCAGAGCCATAATGCGGCCCCCAAAGTGTTCATCCACGACATCAAACACTCGCTTGCTTCAATTAGATCCGTCTTGCATGAAACTCATCTTGTTGAAATCAGGACCACTTTGGATAATGGGGATGAAATAATCTTCCAAAATCTTCATTTACCGTTCGGTAGTCACCGTACCATCAAATAATATCGATTGTTCCGCGGCTGGACATTGCATACCACTCAGTCATCCGTTGAGGATGAAGAGGCTTCTCGATCACGAAATGCGGATTCTCAGTCCCTCAAATACGCCAAATTTGCTTATCGACGAACTCATCCTAATGAAAGTGAGTTTCGTCGCTAAACCAAACTATACAATTCCCATCATGCCCTGCGGCCAACCGTAGGAGCTTGAACGTCCTAACGCAAACCGTTCAGAAGTTACGACGATTTTGTGCCATACAGTTCAATAAATGTCACCCTGTAAGTTAATGCCCTGGTAGGCTATATTAAAAATTCAGAATTATCTCAGATGAAGTATTTATTTGATGAATGTGAAACACAAGAGACTGGCGTAATATTCTGTAAGGACGACCAAATAATTTCCGTTCGAAAACCGTACAGTCCAGAATCGGTAAGCCAATCAGGTAAAATCGCCTTGAGCACTGGGGCAATCATCTGACCGGTGCAACAGGTTGAAGATACCTGTTTGATAAAGCACCATGTTCGGCTACGTGACGAAATCTGTAACTGCCTCCTACTTCCTACAGGAATCGTCGATCTTTCAAAGCCCTTTTTAAGGCATCGACAACGTGATAATCGCATTAGGAGAGATCAGAACTACGGGGCGGGTGCTCGAGCATCTCCCACTTGAGTTGGCGTAACTTCTGCGTTACCATATTTGTGATGTCGTGTGTTATCATAAAACAGGAGCACTCCTTGTCGAGTCAGGTCCCTTCAATCTCACAAACCAACCAACCACTCCTTGTCGCGCACCTTTCCACAACGGTAGTTTTAGAGAGACGTGCTGCCTTCATTCTCCGATTAATGTGTACCGGTGTTTGACCTTCAGCAGCTAAAAACAGAATAACAATCCATTTGGCTTGTTTGGATGTACTCGGTAATTATGTCGCCACAGTTCACGTTTCCGCATTTACCGCATTCACGTCAGAATGACACGAATGCCTCATTAATTCTTTGTTAACATGACGATGCTTATATACCAGCATGGCAGTCGCGCTACGTTGCATATACGCTGCATCAGCACCCTCAAATAGAAATTTTTTATCGCCTCTTATAGTATACTTCGCACGACAAACTCCTTCGGACCACCAGTTTTGAAGAGCAGCTAGAACATCTCTAATACTAAATTATTCAGTTGTGTGGGCCTAGTCTTCGTAGTTGTCTTATAACTAATAAATATATTTTAAATCAGTCTGTGCAGCTTTATTGTACTTGAAGAGACGATTTTGTAATACATTCAGCACTGAAACCCTGTTTTTTTATTCTTGAACTTACGCTTCACGTTATTTAAAAAACATACTCTGGTTCTATATTTTTAGTGTACTTTGAAAATCACAGAATGCCGAAACGCTTAAGATTTTGTAACGTTAATAAAGAACTGCGGTCAAAAAGTGGTTCAAATTGTTATAAGCACTATGGTACTTAACATCTGAGGTCATCAGTCCCTTAGAACTTAGAACTACTTAAACCTAACTAACCTAAAGACACCACACACATCCATGCCCGAGGCAAGATTCGAACCTGCGACCGTAGCGGTCGCGCGGTTCCGGACTGAAGCGCCTAGAACCGCTCGGTCACCACGGCCGGCAACTGCGGACAAGACTAAAACGCTGTTATAATTCAGGTCCATTTATTACTATTAGATCCGTTGTAGTTCCGTCATGAGTGGTTTTCTCTAACAAGGGAACCTCCCCATCGCACCCCCTCAGATTTAGTTATAAGTTGGCACAGTGGATAGGCCGTGAAAAACTGAACACAGATCAATCGAGAAAACAGGAAGAAGTTGTGTGGAACTATGAAAAAAATAAGTAAAATATACAAACTGAGTTGTCTATGTGCAAGATAGGCAACATCAAGGATAGTGGTCCCGTGGTTAGCGTGAGCAGCTGAGGAACGAGAGGTCCTAGGTTCAAATCTTCCCTCGAGGGAAAAGTTTACTTTCTTTATTTTCGCAAAGTTATGATCTGTCCGTTCGTTCATTGACGTCTCTGTTCACTGCAATAAGTTTAGTGTCTGTGTTTTGCGACCGCACCGCAAAACCGTGCGATTAGTAGACGAAAGGACGTGCCTCTCCAATGGGAACCGAAAACATTTGATCGCAAGGTCATAGGTCAACCGATTCCTCCACAGGAAAACACGTCTGATATATTCTATACGACACTGGTTGACGGCATGTGCGTCACATGACAGGAATATGTTGTCGATCCACCTAACTTGTACACTTGGCGAATGGGTAAAAAGATTCTTCTACCTTGCCCGATTTAGGTTATCCTGTGCATGTGATAATCACTCCCAAAAGACGGACAGATAATAATTATATGAAAATTAAAAATTAAAATTTTCGCTCGAGGGAAGACTTGAACCAATGACCTCTTCTTCCCCATCTGCTCACGCTAACCACGGGATCACGGCGCTCCTGAGCTTATAATATCCTAGATGTTGCCTATCGCGCACATGGACTACTCAGTTTGTATATTTTGCTTATTTTTATCATAGTTCCACACAACTTCTTCCTGTTTCCTCGATTGATCTGTGTTCAGTTTTTCTAGGCCTATCCATTGTGCCAACTTATAACTAAATCTGAGGGGGGTGCGATGGGGAGGTTCCCTTGTAAGTAGTTTTCAGAAAAAGCGTTCGGTGTTGTTACGTCGGAAGCATATTCACGTGGACCGCTTAGAATGATAATCACATGGTATACTGCAGTGACCTGGGACTCTGCGGTCATGACGCTTCTAATAGGGAGCAGCATCTCCCTGATTTTCTTAAGCGGCCCAAAAACGACTTAATGCCTTGCCTGTTCTCTATGTGATTGGTTTTAGTCGATGTTCCTCCATGAAACGGGGGCATCGCCGACTGATGCAGTATGTAGACCGACCGAATGAGTGGTGACCTGACCTTGTTTGTGCCCGTGGTCATTATGCCTTAACATAGATGCAAGCTGGTTTATTTCAGTACCGACATGGTTCTAGTGAGATGTCATTTTAGTTCTTTGAATTATGGTAATCAGTACAGCTCTCTTTTTTGCAAGTAGATAGAAACTGTACCTGTTAAGGTAGTGAGCTGCATCGACAATTTACGATGAACCAAGTGGCCAAGCCAACGATATGACTTCTGCTGCACTAAACGTTTAAACAGGAATGCCTTCCTCCCTTCTCTATCCATTTTTTGTTAGTACATATGGTAGTCACCCGATCAATAAAACGTTCAACGTGCTCCTGCCATGGGGACGTATCAGAAAGTTATCATCAACATAACGACAAAATCAAGAAGAGAGTTGTTCAGATTTTCAATGAAAATATTGGCCATGGTGGGCAACAGAAGGAAATATAATTGTAATTTAATAATATTATTTAATTATATTACACTAATATTATTATTATTTTATCATTATATTATATTATTTTATGCTATTAATACATTATATGTATATTATTTTAAATATTATTTAAGTATATTATATATTTAATTATATATTATATATTATATATATATATATTATATATTATATATATCAGTAATATTATTTAATGATATTAACACAGAAAGAGGTACAAGTATGGAAAAGAGGTAGTAATATGAAATACTACGGTTTCTTGCCATGTGAGTGCTGTACTCTGGTGAGCTACTTGAAAACTACATACATCAAATATAAGCTGCTTTGAGATGCATTCATATTGCGTTGGCAGTCACTGCAAATGAGTGAAGCTGTTTTAATAAATTCAGTAGGAGAAACAACTGTTGTAGGTTGGTGGTTTTCAGTTTCATTCTTGCCATAATACGTAAATTATTAATGTGTTTCCTAAACAGAAGTTTAACTAATACATTAAGCTATGAAATGGTGTGTGTGTGTTGCCTATTTAAATTTAATTTTCGATTTTATCTGCGTTTGTGAATTTTAAGATGTCTGTGTCACTACTAAGTAATACTAATATTCCATATTTGTACCGTACTGTCACAAACAGTTTCATTTACAGGTATCGTTTCAGAAATGACTTCACGAGCAAGAAAACGATGAGATTAGTCTGCCATGCAAACAGCAATAAAAAGGTTAGAGAAAAGAAGACGGACTACTTGAAGGCGCAAAAACTTTCGAAGTTCCCAGGGTCACTCTATGCAGGCTGTTACAATCAGATTTACCGGCTGATTTAGTCACAAAGACCGAACTTGGGCGAAAAACTGTTCTGTCTAACGAACAGGAACAACAGCTGATTGAATACAGCACGTCAATGGAAACTAAATCTTTTGTACTTACCTGAAAGGATCTTCGACAGATGGCTTTTCAGTTTGTCGAAGCCATTAACATCCAGAATCCAGTTTTGGGGAACAGGCTGGAAGAGGGTGGTTACGCCTTTTCTTGAAGCGGCGGAAAAAGGATATTCGATTCCAAAATCCACAGCAACCTCATTCGTAGATCTCTAGGTTTCACACGAGAAAATGTGACCATATTTAAAAACTGAAAATGGTATATTTCGTGTTTTTCTATTGTGCTATTTTGTTTTGTATTGTTTAATTCGACAATGAATTATTAGATTCTCCTTTAGTTGCTTCAACTTTAACAAACTTGAAACGAATGGAGTATTCCATATTTGTACTCCAAAATCTGAAGAGTCAAAAATGTCAAACTTCGTGTTTAAAGTTGTTCCTCATGTAGTATCTATTCGAAAAAATAGGAAGCATTAGAGTACATCCCACAGTATGAGATACAGATATTTTGTTTGCTTGATGTGAAAAACTGCGACATTTGTGAACGAAGAACAAAAAGATATTCCATATTTGTACCACTTCCTCTAATAATATTTATTTTCCACCATATAAAAAGTAAGTGGACCAGAAAAAACTGGCGAGTTTTGAGATGCAGAATGTATGTATGCAAAATGAAACGTAATAATGGAGATACCACATCGAAACTGATCATAAAATCGCCGGTCCCCATTCGCACTTAATGAGATAACGACGCGTTGCAAGCGTACTTTAAGCAGGCCGTACAGAATGAGTAACGCTGAATTCTCTATTCGACTTTTTTCTCGTGGTTTTTTCAGAACATCAACGGCATATCAAGTACAGAAGTATAATATACGGGCGGGTGTCGCACCACGGTGTCTAACTCATAAGCACAAAACATGCCTAGTGGATATCTTCAGAACTACATGAGGCTGCTCGCAAACGATTCTGTCGCGTATAGAAAAGTGTAACGCCAAGAAATTATAACAAAGTTCAGGAAGACGCGTAGAGGATCTAGGGTAGGTGCAGGGACTGCAAGTTGACCATCAACATAATAAACATAACGTACTGCGCATAAAGAGGTGGAAATCCAACATGATCGACGAAAAACCACTGGAGGCAGTCCCATCCGTTAATTGTCTGGGGGTACGCGTGTGGACTGATTTAAAGTGGATTACTGTTAAAATTTCGATAGCGTATGTTACCAGAAAAGTAAGCCACTATCCTGCTTCCTCCCGCTTCTACAAAAGTTCGTGGAAGTGAAATTGAAGAGGTTTACCTCATACGTCGGCTTATCAGTAATACTTCGTGTGCCCCATCCGTGGCTGTAACAGGAAAGGGGTAAGTAACGTTGGTGCATAGAGCACCCTTCACCAAACGCCATAAGGTAGTTTGTGGGCTATAGATATAGAGAATCTAATTAGTGTAGGCACGTATTCTAGGACACGCTTCAAACTGCTGGGACTCAGTGTCAAAAGCTTCGCAGTATGTCAACAACCTCAATACTTATACGAGCGACGTTCGCTAAGTAACGCAACACACTTTTTTATCGGCCTTTTTTAGTTGAAAAATGCGGGATTTATTGTGGGACATCGTGGAATATTTCCGCTTCAGCTCCCATAGTTCCATGAAGTTCCAATAGGTCACTGCGCCACACGTAGCCTTCAAAATGGCGTCTGTAACGGAGGTGCTTTCCAAGCAGCGGGTGTCGTTGAGTTTATTTTGGCGGAAATCCAGAACTCGCAGGTATTCACAGGAACTTACAGAACGTCTACGGAGACCTGGCAGTGAACTAAAGCACAGAGTGTGGTTTGGCGAGGCGTCTGTCATCATCGCAACAAGATCGCGTAAGCCCGTCCAATCTCCCACGTGCCGGGAGGCCGCACCCAGCTGTGACTCCTGCACTGTTGGAACGTGCAGACACTCTCGTTCGAGGCGATCGATAGATCGCAATCAAACACCTCGCTACTCAACTGGACGTCTCTGTTGGTGGTGCTGACATACCAGTACACTAATTGGGATACGCAAAGGTGTACATTCCAAATCTCACACCTTCCGACTTCCATCTCCTTGGCCCAATGGAGGATGTACTTCGCGGGAAGCAGTACGTGGATGATGGGGAGATTGTTGACGCAGCAAAACGTTGACTCAGACATCGGCCGGTAGGATTCTACCATGCGGACAAACAAGCCTCACAGTAGCGTGGCGTAGGGCCATCACACTGAACCAACATTATGTTGACAAACAGGGTTGTATAGCCAGAAGTGCGCGGAATAATATGGTCTATTGGAATCCTGAACAAAACCTACCGCTTTCAGAAGAAAATGTGTTGCATCACCTATAGAACGCGCTTCGAACGAGCCACTTACTCAGCAACGAGTAGAAAATGCGGCCTGTTTACGAAGTGTCTCCCATGCTTTTCACTGTGATGGGAACAATGACGTTGCTGACGACAGACCACTTTTGGCGCCTACATAATCTCTTCTTATGAAGACATTTCGTCCTCATTCTTGGAACATACGTCAAATTTTTTAAAGCCAATTGCTTTACTGCCAGAGAAAGTCAAGAGCTCGGTATTTTATATATACCTGATGCAACAACTGCACTTAGAATAATTTGTACAATAAATCCATCGCGGAAAACATTTTGGTTACATTAGTGATATATTTTTAAATCTAGTGTGTGCTACAGGGCAACGGCCTTGCCGCAATGGTAACGTTGGTTACCGTCACGTCACCGAAGTTAAGCGCTGTCGGGCTTGGCTAGCACTTGGATGGGCTACCGTCCGGGTCTGCCGAGTACTGTTGGCAAACGGTATGCACTCAGCCCTTGTAAGGCCAATTGAGGAGCTACTTGACTGAGAAGTAGCGGCCCGAGAGAGCGACGTGCTGACCGCATGACCCTCCGTATACGCGTCCTGTGATGCCTAAGCACTGTGGATGACATAGCGGCCGGTCAGTATCTCTGGACCTTCAACACCTGTTCGGAGGGTGTTCGGTTTTGTTTTTTACCATGTGCTAAGGACCACTGCACCAAGTTGCTTGTAAAACTACTTTTCTTACGTCGCCAAGATAGATTTTGGTACTGCAATGGCCAAAGTTGAAAGAAGTGAAAGATAGGCGGTGCAGAACATAAAGAGGAATCAGGTTTCTAGAATGGCTTATTAGAAGCCACACATAACTTTGCACCAGTAAAACTTGGTGTAGAGGTCCCTGTTACTGCCCACGCAGAGAAATTCCCATGTGATACGAGGTGGGTGGCAACTGAGTGGAAGTTTACCAACTGATCCCAGTGACACAAGAAACGACATTAACAATTCGTCTTGCACATACGGTGCAGCGTACTACAAGGAGTCGCAACCCCTCACAGTTTCAGATTACAGTTGGCAGGCTACTATTACTTTACAATCGGATCCTACTTCTACAGGGGATAGGCAAAATGATGTGAACAGTGGCAGTAATGGGATGGTTGTATTTGACGGTCAACAACGCAGGTAACGCACGTGTCGCTCTGGACTGTACGTGTTCAGTACGGACTAGGCATCAGTGCAGGTTCTTTATGAGCAGTGCACACTTCGTATTTGCATTCAGAGTCCGAGGTCGATGTGCAATGGAAGACCTAACAGACTCCGAAAGAGGGCAGATTGTGGGGCCCCGATTGGCTGGAGCGTTGGTAACCAAGACAGCTAACTTATTATATGTTTCAAGAGCAATTGTTTCAACAGTCATGACACCCTACACAAAACATGGAAAGAATTCATCGTGTAAACGTAATAGTGGGCGCAAATCAAAACTTGAATCAAAACAACACAGAAATACGGCGGCAAAAGTGACTGCAGAGCTCAGTAGCCATCTCCGAGACCCCGTATCTATCGACACTGTCCGCCGAGAACTCCATAACGCTAATGTTCATAGACTAGCTGCTATACCGAAACCACTAGTGACAACAAACAATGCAAAGAAGCGTAAGACATAGTGTCAGGAGCATAAATCCTGGACAGTTGATCAGTGGAAACACCTCATATGGTCCGACGAGTCAGCGTTTCCGTTATTTCAACATCAGGCCAGGTTTACGTGTGGAGAACGCCAAAAGAAGCTGACAATCCTGATTGCTTGATTCGAACGATAAGCATGGAGGTGGAAGTGTGATGGTGTGGGCAGCCATATCATGGTATTCTGCTGCTGCCATCATTACTCTCAAAGGCCGTGTTAAAGCCATCGAGTACGTGAGCATTTTAGGTGACCAGGTGCACCCCATGATCCAAATGTTGTTCCCCAACGATGATGCCCTATTTCAGGACTATAATGCACCCATTCACACAGCCAGGACAGTACAGTAGTGGTATGAGGAGCATGGAAATGAACTGCAGCGTCTTCCCTGACCATCTCAGTGCCCGGAGTTGAACATTATCAAACCCTTGTGTGCGGTATTGGAGCGCAGACTCCGGAGCAGATTTCCGGCTCCCTCTTCGATACAGGAGTTAGAAGAGGTTCTGATCGAAGAGTGGCATAACATTTCACTGGAGGCAATACAATCATTATACGCCAGTATTCCAAGAAGAATCGCAGCTGCATTACGGGCAAATGGAGGTCTAACCCATTCCCAAGTAAGAGAAGGTGTTCACATTATTTGCCTATCCCCTGCACATCTGCATGGTTACTCTGCAATTCACACTTTAGTGCTTGGCAGAGGGTCTTCAGAACCGCCCTCAGACTCTACCGTTCCACTCTGTAACAACGCGCGGGGAAAATGAGCTGTACGAGCTCTGATTTCCCTTATTTTGTTATGATGATCATTTTTCTCCTTGTACATTGGTAACAATAAAGTATTTTCATGTTCAGAGGAGAAATTTCAGAAAATATCTCGCCTTAACGAAAAACACCTTCGTTTTAATCATTGCAGTCCCAACTCGCTTATCACACCCGTGACACTCTCTTCCCGACTTCGTGATAATACAAAACTAGCTGCTATTCTATGAACTTTTTCGATGTCCTCCATCAATCCTATCCTTCAAGGATCATATACAGTACAGCAGTACTCTAGCAGAGAACGAACGAGGGTAGTGTATAGAGTCTCTCTAGTAGACCTGTAGCATCTTCTAAATGTTCTAGAAATAAAAAATAGTCTTTGATTTGTCTTCCCCACAACATTATCTATGTGAACGTTCCAATTTAAGTTGTTTCTAATAGTAATTCTGTGAAACGAGTTGCAGTGTCGCCAGGCGTCTTTATGCATCTAAGTCGCTAAGGTGTCTGTAGTCAGGACGACATTAGGTCATTTCAAGAATAAGATGGTAAGATCAATAAGACAAGTTAGATTTAAATTTTGTACATCAGAAGTTTTTAGCACTTTGTTTCCCCTTTCCTGTTATCGTATTCAACCCAGCATTTATGATTGTTGAGTTATTAGTAAGAAGCGCTCTACAATTCTATCAAAAGTATAGGTTGTTACAAGCATTACGCAATTCTTCTAATCCGTCACCTCCGCTTGTGCATTTTGCAGCTTATTGCCGTCAGCCTCTACAGGTTTCAACATTCACCAAGATACTATTTGGGACCGTTAGACAAGCATTTACACGCTGTGAGACAGTACTTTCTGTAGTCTTAATTATCAGTGCGCATACAGAACCGTGGTTGGGCAAGTGACTCAATTTTGGATGTGACAGATCAGACTTATTCTCACGTCTTCGCATGAGAATCGTGCTGGTGGCGGTGTCCAGTGTTCATGTAGTCTGGCTGAAGTAGTAATCTCTCTGGGGATCAAAGATCACTGGTGTCTGTGAAGGTAAGCCACATGTGTAGATGAAGTGCTGGGAAGGTCAGCCTGTCCACTGTCGGCATTTCTTTGATGTGCATAAACCTTAGCGTGCGACCTTGTGCCTTGCGCGCACGCAGTCTGCAGGAGATGGCGATTATTGCAGTACTGTTACACCACCAATAAGAGGTTGTTCTAATAAATAGAGTTTGCATGTGATAGTGTAGCACGTTTCACGTACGTAAGCCCTGTGTACGCCATTGTTCGGGAACTCATCCCGGGGAAGCAGGCTCGTATAGCCACGTAAGTTGTGGGCCGTTCCTATGGATGTGATAAGCGACGTATCTGATTTAACTAGACAGTTTTTGAGGTGCCTAGTAAGCAATGTATCGGGTTTAACTAGACGGTTTTGGAGGGGACTTGGAAATAAAGCTTGAAAATTCCGTGACATTTAGCTACACTCCTGGAAAAAAGAACACATTGACACCGGTGTGTCACACCCACCATACTTGCTCCGGACACTGCGAGAGGGCTGTACAAGCAATGATCACACGCACGGCACAGCGGACACACCAGGAACCGCGGTGTTGGCCGTCGAATGGCGCTAGCTGCGCAGCATTTGTGCACCGCCGCCGTCAGTGTCAGCCAGTTTGCCGTGGCATACGGAGCTCCATCGCAGTCTTTAACACTGGTAGCATGCCGCGACAGCGTGGACGTGAACCGAATGTGCAGTTGACGGACTATGAGCGAGGGCGTATAGTGGGCATGCGGGAGGCCGGGTGGACGTACCGCCGAATTGCTCAACACGTGGGGCGTGAGGTCTCCACAGTACATCGATGTTGTCGCCAGTGGTCGGCGGAAGGTGCACGTGCCCGTCGACCTGGGACCGGACCGCAGCGACGCACGGATGCACGCCAAGACCGTAGGATCCTACGCAGTGCCGTAGGGGACCGCACCGCCACTTCCCAGCAAATTAGGGACACTGTTGCTCCTGGGGTATCGGCGAGGACCATTCGCAACCGTCTCCATGAAGCTGGGCTACGGTCCCGCACACCGTTAGGCCGTCTTCCGCTCACGCCCCAACATCGTGCAGCCCGCCTCCAGTGGTGTCGCGACAGGCGTGAATGGAGGGACGAATGGAGACGTGTCGTCTTCAGCGATGAGAGTCGCTTCTGCCTTGGTGCCAATGATGGTCGTATGCGTGTTTGGCGCCGTGCAGGTGAGCGCCACAATCAGGACTGCATACGACCGAGGCACACAGAGCCAACACCCGGCATCATGGTGTGGGGAGCGATCTCCTACACTGGCCGTACACCACTGGTGATCTACGAGAGGACACTGAATAGTGCACGGTACATCCAAACCGTCATCGAACCCATCGTTCTACCATTCCTAAACCGGCAAGGGAACTTGCTGTTCCAACAGGACAATGCACGTCCGCATGTATCCCGTGCCACCCAACGTGCTGTAGAAGGTGTAAGTCAACTACCCTGGCCAGCAAGATCTCCGGATCTGTCCCCCATTGAGCATGTTTGGGACTGGATGAAGCGTCGTCTCACGCGGTCTGCACGTCCAGCACGAACGCTGGTCCAACTGAGGCGCCAGGTGGAAATGGCATGGCAAGCCGTTCCACAGGACTACATCCAGCATCTCTACGATCGTCTCCATGGGAGAATAGCAGCCTGCATTGCTGCGAAAGATGGATATACACTGTAATAGTGCCGACATTGTGCATGCTCTGTTGCCTGTGTCTATGTGCCTGTGGTTCTGTCAGTGTGATCATGTGATGTATCTGACCTCAGGAATGTGTCAATAAAGTTTCCCCTTCCTGGGATAATGAATTCACGGTGTTCTTATTTCAATTTCCAGGAGTGTATGAATGACGTCAGCAGCATCAGCTCACAGATCTGTGCACTAACGCTAACTGGAACCTTAGGAAGTGTACAGGGTGTGCATATACATGGTAAAATGGGGAGAACCAGAAGCCGTTGGCAGTTGGCAGAATCTCTATATTAATTTGTTACAAGTTCAGGCCCTGATCTGTCGGCTGCTGGAAGGCAGACCTCGACCCACGGACAGGGTGGCAGCGAAGTGTTGCAGTACGACAACAGCCGCTGCTACGAGTATGCTCAATGTGGTCTAGCGCGGCACCACCTTGCGTTGGAGAGGGGCTGTGTCGGGGCTGCCGCATCGGGCAGACTTTGCCCGCTGACAGACTGGTGCAGAATCCCGTCCTCTCTTGACAAGTGACGGGCGCACATGTCCGGCGTGTGAAATATGGACCGGCAGCCGCCTGGCGACGATCAGCATTGGTGAACGCCCCATGCTCCAGTGGGTCGGTCAGTAGCAAGGCCTGAGTTCGACCCCGGTCCGTCTGACAGTGGCTGTACGCCCTCGGCAGGCAGTCCTGCCAGGATGATGCCAGAGCGCCGGTGATCTCACAGCGGAGGCCGACATGGCGATAGTGGATCATGTTGTATAGCTAGAGAAGGCCGAAATGCACGCGTTAAACTCAAGCAGGCGGGCGTGAGGTCTGAAACAGGATACGTAATGAATGCTATAAAGAAAAGTACGTAGCTTCTGGAATACTTAACTTTAATCCACATTTGTAGAACATTGCTCTTGATGATACAGAAGTATTATAGCAATTGAATACGGCGCCTTGCTAGGTCGTAGCAACTGTAGCTGAAGGCTATGTTAACTATCGTCTCGGCAAATGAGAGCGTAATTCTCAGTGAACCATGGCTAGCAACGTCGGCTGTACAACTGGGGCGAGTGCTAGTAAGCCTCTCTAGACCTGCCGTGTGGTGGCGCTCGGTCTGCAGTTACTGACAGTGGCGACACGCGGATCCGTCGTATACTAGCGGACCGCGGCCGATTTAAAAGCTACTACCTAGCAAGTGTGGTGTCTGTCGGTGACAACACAGATCACTTATTGACTCGCTACTTTGATACGTGCGCAGCCTGGTCGGATGACCAGTGTTTATTTTTGACAAAAATTGTCTCAAAAGTGTCCACGGTTTCAGTAATCATCCGGGTACTGACCAGTAGGTGCATGGCGACGCCTTGCGAACGCTATGCCGCTACGCTCAGTCATGGGATTGCTGTAAATGGCCTACTTTACTACATCCAGCCCATGTGCTTAGGCTCGTATTTTTACAGAAGTAAAGAATATCGTCTAACCCATTGGTCAGCAAACAGCAGCTCGCGAGACGCGTGCAGCCCTTTGCCCCTTTTAGTGTAGCCCTTCCACAAAACATCACGCGCGTGCTTACACGTACAGTGTTGTAGCTATTAATCGATACCTGTTCAAAGAACTTTTAGTTAAAATGCACAATGAGTAAATAGCTCTTCTCCTGCATAACAAGGTACGTTGGTATTCGAGAGGAAAAGTTTTGAAAGATTTCTCGTCTTTGTTAGCAGAAATGACAACATTTTTTCTTGAGAAAGGTATTCATTACGTAGAGTTAATTAACGATCAGTGGATCCAAAAAAATTATTTCATGGTAGATTTTACAGCACATCTGAATCAGGTTAATTGTAAACTACATGGGAAAGGAAACACATTTTTTTCGATGCCTCCATTAGAAAATATTTTACTGAGGGTTTTGGAGGAGAAACTTTGATTCACTTCGCAGGCCTGTTACATCATCGTGAAGAAAATAATTCTGACATTGACATTTACGAATTCCGAACAACTCTTCTAAATATGAGGGAAGCTTTTCTCAACAGGTTTCAGGAATTCAGAAACTGCAGAGCGGCGTTAGCCTTTGTTAAAAAATGTTAAATGCTCTTGCAACAGAATTAAATTCGAACTGTTTTGTGCTGATATAGGAAAGAAATGGTGTGTTTTGAAAAACCTGGAGAATGAAGGTATGATGATGTTTAATACCTGAAATAGTATTCCTGACTTATACAATCAGTTGAAAAAAACTAACATTTGCTGTTCTTCCCTAATTCTAGTCTACATATGCATGCGAAAAATCATTTTGGAATATGAACGTTATCAAGAGCACTAAGATATCGTCTCATTGATGCTGCGCGAGGTAGCCGTGCGGTCTAGGCGCCTTGTCACGATTGGCGTGGTTCCCCCCGTCGGAGGTTCGAGTCCTCCCTCGGGCACAGGTGTGTGTGTGTTGCCCTTAGCGTAAGTTAGTTTAAGTTAGGTTAAGTACTGTGAAAGCCTAGGGACCGATGACGTCAGCAGTTTTGCTCCCATAGTCCTTTTTACAAATTTCCAATTTCGTCTCATAGATGAGCCTAAACTTAAAAACATCAACAAACTGGACTTACACAAAGTTCCCAAAGAGAGCAAGGGCATTGTTCCCGTTACTGATTATCAGTTTGTCAGTGACTGTCATGATTTAATTTGATGGATATCTTACAACTTAATCAACAGAGAGTATCGGATTTAAGTATGGTATCATGTTTTATTCAACACACCTATAGTTTAACTAAAAGTTAAAATTTTAAGCAAAGTTTATCGAGTTAATTATAGGATGCGCTGTGGAGTGAAAAAAATGTACTGTCGAGCATTGAGAAAGCCAAAAATGATTACTGAGCACTGAGCACTATGGGGCTTAACATCTGAGGTAATCAGTCCCCTAGAACTTAGAACTACTTAAACCTAACTAACCTAAGGCCATCACACACATCCATGCCCGAGGCAGGATCGAACCTGCGACCGTGGCGGTCTCGCGGTTCCAGACTGAAACGCTTATAACCGCCGGCCTGAGAAAGCCGTGATAAGACGGTTTCGACATAGAGAACGAATGAAGGCATAGAAACGACACAAGTATACAAGCGCAGTGAAGCTGAGTGAGTTGGAAGTGATCGACCTCAGCAAACGTACATCAATCAGATAAAAGAGCGTCGTTAACGTGGGCCAGCTTAGGAGTGCCCTCATTAACTTAATAACAACGTACCTTGCTAGACACCTGAAGTTTAAAACATTTGGCTCTCAAAAGAACTGATATTTGGCTACGATGACTAATATGTTCGCCAATTCAGATACTATAGCTCGACCTCAGTGTAGTTGGTTTGGTTTGGTTAGTGTTTTTTAATGTCCCGTCGACAACGAGGTCATTAGAGACGGAGCGCAAGCTCGGGTTAGGGAAGGATGGGGAAAGAAATCGGCCGTGCCCTTTCAAAGGAACCATCCCGGCATTTGCCTGAAACGATTTAGGGAAATCACGGAAAACCTAAATCAGGATGGCTGGAGACGGGATTGAACCGTCGTCCTCCCGAATGGGAGTCCAGTGTGCTAACCACTGCGCCGCCTCGCTCGGTCCTCAGTGTAGTTACTGGTTGTTGCACTCACCTCTGATAGTACACTGAAGCGCCAAAGAAGCTGATTTAACCATGTGTATTCAGATACAGAGATACGTAAACAGGCAGAATACGGCGGTGCGGTCGCCAACGCCTCTATAAGACAGCAATTGTCTGTCGCAGTTGGCTGGTTCAAATGGCTCTGAGCACTATGGGACTTAACATCTGAGGTCATCAGTCCCCTAGAACTCAGAACTACTTAAACCTAATTAACCTAAGGACATCAACCACATCTATGCCCGAGGCAGGATTCGAACCTGCGACCGTAGCAGTCACGTGATTCCGGACTGAAGCGCCTAGAACCGCTCGGCCACCACGGCCAGCTCTGTCGCAGTTGTTAGATCGGTTACTGCTGCTACAACGGCAGGTTATCAAGATTTAAGTGAGTTTGAGCGTGGTGTTGTAGTCGGTGCACGAGCTATGGGGCACAGCATCTCCGAGGCAGCAATGAAGTGGGGATTTTCCCGTACGACCATTTCACGAGTGTACCGTGAATATCAGGAATCCGGTAAAACATCAAATCTCCGACATTGCTGCGGCCGGAAACAGGTCCTGCAAAGACGGAACCAACAACGGCTGAAGAGAAGCGTTCAACGCTACAGAAGCGCAACCCTTCAGCAATTTGCTGCTGATTCCGATGCTGGGCCACCAACAAGCGTCAGCGTGCCAACCATTCAACGAAACATCATCGATATGGGGTTCCGAAGCCGAAGGCCTACTCGAGTACCCTTGATGACTGCACGACACAAAGCTTTACGCGTCAGTACCGACATTGGACTGTTGATGACTGGAAACGTGTTGCCACGTGTGACGAGTCGTGTGCCGGCCAGAGTGGCCGAGCAGTTCTAGACGCTACAGTCTGGAACCGCGCGACCGCTACGGTCGCAGGTTCGAATTCTGCCTCGGGTATGGATGTGTGTGATTTCCTTAGGGTAGTTAGTTTTAAGTAGTTCTAAGTTCTAGGGGACTGATGACCTCAGCAGTTAAGTCCCATAGTGCTCAGAGCCATTTTAACCATTTTGACGAGTCGTGTTTCAAATTGTATCGAGCGGATGGACGTGTACGGGTGTGGGGACAACGCCATGAATTTGTGGAGCCTGCATGTCAGCAGGGGACTGTTCAAGCTTGTGGAGGCTGTGTAATGGTGCGGGGCGTGTTCAGTTGGAGTGACATGAGACCCCTGATACGAATAGATACGACTCTTACGGATTTATGGACAGCCCTGAAGGGATCATAGTGTAGTTCCCTCCAGCACTACTTCACACATTTGTCGAGTCCGTGCCATGCCGCGTTGCGGCACTTCTGCGTGCTCGCGGGGCCCATACACGATATTAGGCAGGTGTATCAGTGTCTTTGGCTGTTCAGTGTAGCTCGAATTGCAAATGGAGCCGGAGTAAAAGTACAAGCTGCGAGAATGGAGGTTGTTAACTAGCCATGAGAGTTCTAGATATTCGTCGCAAGGGGCTACATTTACCATAGTGCTTACCAGCTTAGCGACAGCACTAATGTGGTCCTCAGCTCGTAGCGTTTACCTCAGGTGTGAGTCATTTCTAGCGTTCATCCGTGCTATCATTTCTTGACACAACCAAATTAAGAACATGGCTGGAGTTTGCCAGTCAGGCTTCAAAGTTGTGGATGTCAGAGGGTGCTATTATCTACGTAGGGACTTTAGAATGAAAGTTACAAACGGCGTCACACACTAAGACTTTTGCGCAACAAGAGTGGTGCATTCTGAGAAGAGAGTACACGTTCCGGGTTTCCTGCCAACACAGTTGTGCTGTGGTAGGGAATAACAGGCGTATCCACAATGTGCGATTCAAATATTGCGTCAATTTGAAACGCAGCAGCGTTGTATGCGGCACACTACGCTTCTTATGGCAGAAAAGTCACAACTGCACAAAGACTCATAGTGAAATTCTGCCGGTATGTGCACCAAATGCGTCCAGCCGTACTGAAATATTGCCAATAACTTAACCGAGGCCGCAAGGTCATGCGTGATGGGGAAGTCCAACATGCAGTTTTCATTTTTTCGGTCAGCTGAAAGAACGAGCGGGAGGGGGCAGGGGTCGAGGAAAGAGATCTTCCAACTATGGTAACATTCATACAGCGGATTTTCGTTGTCGATTTCCATTAGTAGAATGTTCCGACCATTGTTTACACAGACTTGGTGACAACGTTGAAAGTCGTGTCATTTATCTGTGTCACTCTCAAGCGTACTTTAACCAGACGGACGGCGTCGCGATGGGAAGCCAGTTAGCTCCAATTATAGCCAACCTCTTCATGGAGTAAACTAAATCAACAGCATCCATGATAACATCAGATTCACGATGGAAGTAGAGACACACGGTGCCTTGCCTTTTCTAGACGTAGTCGTCCGCCGGAAAGCGGACACCCACCCACACAGACCGATATTTGCTTGCTACCAGCTATCACCATTCTTCGCAGAAAAGTTCTGAGTTCAGGACATTGGTGCATCGAGCGGAAGCCGTTTCAGACGCTGAAAGCCTTCCAAAGGAACTGGGCCATTTACGGAAAGAAAGCGGCTACAACAACCACCAGATTTCGCAAGCCATCTTGCCGAAAAACATAAGCAGAAGACCTGCGAGGAGGGCACGAAGAAGCTTGCGTTCTTGCCGTTCTGTGGCTCACTAACAGGAAAGATTAGTCGGCTTCTAAAGAAGCATAAAATCGAGTCGATTTTTAGGGCACCGGCTAAAATTCGACAGATAATGTGGCCTGTGAAAGACGATGTTGGACTCAGAACGCCACGAGTGTATAAAATATCGTGTGGGTGTGGACAGTTCTTTTATCGAACAGCCTGTACGTGCTATTGAACAGCCCCGTGTGGAACATTAGAGATGTATTCGCCTACGGTATCCTGAGAAATGAGCGGTAGCGCAACACGCTTTAGAAAACGGACACCGTATTGCATTTGCCGAGGTATCTGTTATTACGCGGACTACTAGTTTTAGGGACAGTGTTATAAAGGAAGCGGTCGAGTAGCCCTTAATAAAGACGGCGGCCTGCAGCTAAGCACAGCTTGGAACCCAGCCATCGGAAAGTTGAAGCGGTCGTGGCAAGCGCGCAATGAAAACATTACCATATATGGCGCTGGAGCGAGCACCAGTGACGTCACTGAAGACAGCGTGGCTATGTAAGGACCGCAGCAGCAATCATTCGATAGTCACCACTTGACAATGGTCGAGGAGAACTCGACGGAAAAATCGTGGATTTTAAACCACCGGAGACTACTGGAAGCACGAGAAAACTTTATCAGTTTATATCGCCGCGAAACTATGCATTCGTATAATACGTATTGCATAATTCAGTAAAAATTACTTCGGCTCCATAATAACATGTAAGTTGCTTTTCGACTTTCCCTAGCAGCACGACGGAAGATCTCTGCGCCAATATTCACGTCGACGAAGAAGTGTGGCAAAACAAGCGCTGTATCGTTTGAGAGATAGGCCTATAGGGGCGAGCCAGTGTGCTGGGACGCACCCCAGTTCACTGCTACTAGCGCCTCGTCATCGTAATGCGCCTGTGAGCAGCATACAAAGTATTGCGCCGTAGTCTAAGGATAAAATTAAAAATTAAAGTAGCTTTTCCAAACTTGGATCAGAACTATATTTTGGTGAAAATGGACGTTTTTACGAAAAGCTGACGCCGCTAAATATTAGACTTAGAAAGATGAAAATTGATATGAAGCTTCAGTTTGATATAGAAACATTAACTATGTGAATCCATTCAGCTACCTCTAATACTTTTCAAGTAATTGTCTAAAGACTAAATATGGAACAAAAACGTCTTTATTTTTAATAGATTAAGGTACCGGTACCATTTATATTATTGTTAGAAAGTTCTGATTACAGCACTTGATTACATCCATTAGATAATGAATGTATAACAAGTTCCAAAACTTTGACGTAAGTATCAATCAATACAAGGTCTCTTAAAGTTGTAGTTTAGCGGTAATTTTCTAAAGTCATTTCCGTTATAAAAATTCTAGCCGGTGGAGTTTAAATGCAGTTGAGCTAGAAATTTTTCTGTAATTAAATCCAACTTAAATCCATTTATATAAAAATTACGAAGATTGTAAATGGATTCATGACCGAGTTGTTAAATAATAGATGTCCAAGAAAGCGGCCATTTAGATGCTGCTACTTTCGCATAGAGCAGATGACGGCAGGTGTTCCTTTCGGCCGTCCGCTGCCCCCATATACAGGGTGTTACAAAAAGGTAAGGCCAAACTTTCAGGAAACATTCCTCACACACAAAGAAAGAAAATATGTTATGTGGGCATGTGTCCGGAAACGCTTAATTTCCATGTTAGAGCTCATTTTAGTTTCGTCAGTATGTACTGTACTTCATCGATTCACCGCCAGTTGGCCCAATTGAAGGAAGGTAATGCTGACTTCGGTGCTTGTGTTGACATGCGACTCATTGCTCTACAGTACTAGCAACAAGCACATCAGTACGTAGCATCAACAGGTTAGTGTTCATCACGAACGTGGTTTTGCAGTCAGTGTAATGTTTACAAACGCGGAGTTGGCAGACGCCCATTTGATGTATGGATTAGCACCGGGCAATAGCCGTTTGTATCGAGACAGATTTCCAGAACGAAGGTGTCCCGACAGGAAGACGTTCGAAGCAATTGATCGGCGTCTTAGGGAGCACGGAACATTCCAGCCTATGACTCGCGATTGGGGAAGACCTAGAACGACGAGAACACCTGCAATGGACGAGGCAATTCTTCGTGCAGTTGACGATAACCCTAATGTCAGCGTCAGAGAAGTTGCTGCTGTACAAGGTAACGTTGACCACGTCACTGTATGGAGATTGCTACGGGAGAACCAGTTGTTTCCGTACCATGTACAGCGTGTGCAGGCACTATCAGCAGCTGATTGGCCTCCACGGGTACACTTCTGCGAATGGTTCATCCAACAATGTGTCAATCCTCATTTCAGTGCAAATGTTCTCTTTACGGATGAGGCTTCATTCCAACGTGATCAAATTGTAAATTTTCACAATCAACATGTGTGGGCTGACGGGAATCCGCACGCAATTGTGCAATCACGTCATCAACACAGATTTTCTGCGAACGTTTGGGCAGGCATCGTTGGTGATGTCTTGATTGGGCCCCATGTTCTTCCACCTACGCTCAATGGAGCACGTTATCATGATTTCATATGGGATACTCTACCTGTGCTGCTAGAACATGTGCCTTTACAAGTACGACACAACGTGTGGTTCATGCACGATGGAGCTCCTGCACATTTCAGTCGAAGTGTTCGTACTCTTCTCAACAACAGATTCGGTGACCGATGGATTGGTAGAGGCGGACCAATTCCATGGTCTCCACGTTCTCCTGACCTCAACCCTCTTGACTTTCATTTATGGGGGCATTTGAAAGCTCTTGTCTATGCAACCCCGGTACCAAATGTACAGAATGTTCGTGCTGGTATTGTGGACGGCTGTGATAAAATACGCCATTCTCCATGGCTCCATTAGCGCATCAGGGATTCCATGCGACGGAGGGTGGATGCATGTATCCTCGCTAACGGAGGACATTTTGAACATTTCCTGTAACAAAGTGTTTGAAGTCACGCTGGTACGTTCTGTTGCTGTGTGTTTCCATTCCATGATTAATGTGAGTTAAAGAGAAGTAATAAAATGAGCTCTAACATGGAAAGTAAGCGTTTCCGGACACATGTCCACATAACATATTTTCTTTCTTTGTGTGTGAGGAATGTTTCCTGAAAGTTTGGCCATACCTTTTTGTAACACCCTGTATAAATAAGGCGTGAGAGGCAGTACCATACACTTCACGCCGAGCTGTTACTCTGTTCGCGTCAGCCAAATTCGGGCTTCCGCGCCGCCTCGGACGGTGACACAACGAGGCTGCAACCAAGCCCATGTTGTCGGCACAAGTAGGAAGTGAACTAGCGAGGACTGTACGCCTTCCTGGATCGCTTAGATTTCAAAAAAATGGTTCAAATGGCTCTGAGCACTATGGGACTCAACTTCTGAGGTCATCAGCCCCTAGAACTTAGAACTACTTAAACCTAACTAACCTAAGGACATCACACACTTCCATGCCCGAGGCAGCATTCGAACCTGCGACCGTAGCGGTCGCGCGGTTCCAGATTGTAGCGCCTAGAACCGCTCGGCCTCCCCGGCCGGCGCTTAGGTTTCAGTGAATTAACTATGTGCCACCCGTAATGTTAACAAAACCGCTTGGCGAGTGGTGAGATTATTTTCCATTTTTGTGGCGAGCAATTAACATTGACGATTAGAAGTCAGGACAAAAGATTATTTAATTATAACCTACAGTAGAAGTCGCCTCTGAAGTACTTATAATGCTGTTTATGATAGGGACATTGTTATTGTTATTATTATCAGGGGTATAACTGTCTTTGTGCGTGTGAACTTTTATTGAATATAAGAATCACTTGGAATTCAAAATTTTTAATCCTGATCTCGATGAGTAAATAGAAACATTTCTTTCAGTGAGCACAAGAATAATGTGGACTTTCAGCTTGGAAACTGTGGTCAGTATGTTCTCCATCGCTTACCGGCTGAACACAAAAATAGTTTTCAGGTTCTTGTAAAAGATGGAAACGAACAAATAAATAGAATATTTCTTATTAAAAATAAACCAGCCGCCCGACAGAACGAATAATCCACAGGATACGAACGAGGAATGAATGGGACATGCCTGAGAGTGCGGTGTATCTGGCTGTTTTGTAAGCTGGGCAGAGTGGCGTCAGGGCTAAAAACACATTTCGCTTGCTAACCATCCAGGGATGCTGCGCTGACATAACCTTGTTACGCGTTTACGGCGTGGGCGAGGCCTTTGTCAGCTCTAGGGCTGCCGTCTCCAGATGGCGAAGATTCGAAGAGACGGTGGTAAACACCTTGAAACTTCCCCTTGGAAAAATTAAGAATGACAGTGCTGATAAACCTCTTACGTTATTTGATTTTCAAACAGCTGAGCAAAACTGAACGTACTCAGACATTTCTCTCTTTACTTATTTCGATCATCACTAAACTGACACACAATATTTTTAGCGCAACGCATTCTGACTTTTAATAATCCCTACAAAAGAATGGCCCTGACTAACAACAACCTATATCTTTCATGAATCACTTACCTCACAAAAACCGAGCGAGGTGGCGCAGTCGTTAGCACACTGGACTCGCATTCGGGAGGACGACGGTTCAATCCCGTCTCCGGCCATCCTAATTTAGGTTTTCCGTGATTTCCCTAACTCGCTTCAGGCAAATGCCGGATGGTTCCTTTGAAAGGGCACGGCCGATTTCCTTCCCCATCCTTCCCTCACCCGAGCTTGCGCTCCGTCTCTAATGACCTCGTTGTTGACGGGACGTTAAACACTAATCTCCTCCTCCTCCTCCTTACCTCACAAAAATCTTCGTTATTCGAACTACTGCAATACAGCGAGCGCCAATACTGCCAGCTAAATAAAATATTCTAACTACTGAAGGCACTAACTACTGATAGGCATAGTTAGCAAATAAAAGATTTTGATGGAGAACAAACACTGTATTTACCTTAATAGTGTTAAAAAATCATAATATATATCAGTTCATGACAGCCAGTCTTACAAATTTCCTTTTTTTGACGGACACACGTCCAGATAGTCCTCTCTCAAAACTCTGCCATCTCTCTCCCCACATCCACCACTGCTGGCGGCTCACCTCCAACTGCGTAACGCTACGCGCTGTTCAAATCCAACTGCCCAATTAATATTCCAACAATGCAAAGGTGCCACAGACTGCACACAGCACAGCCAATGATTTTCATACAGAGCACTACGTGGCGTTACCAACATAGAAACCAAAATAGCCTACTTACATAGCCCCCATGCTCCCCACAAAAAATTTTACAAATTGTTTTGGGCAATGGCCACTACATAGTTGATACAAAAAACTTTTATATTAACGCTAATAAATATATCAAATGCACACACCTATCGACACAATGCTGGTGAAAAGCAAAAATTGTACTCATAAAGACAATCCTGATCATTCATCACAGTAGTAATTACATTGCACAAAATCTGATCAGTAAAAGAAAATGCACACTGAAGTAGTGGATTTCCATGCAGTCTTCAAGAAGTAGTATTATCCTTCCAACGGAAAGACAATGCTGACTCCTGACATGCAGACAGGTAATGGGCCACAACAGAGCAAAATCACAGCAGAGTCAGTCGAAGTTTTGAAGAATATTGGTAGGTAGGTCATCACAGAGCAGACCCACTGTAGTCCAGGTAGGGACTATGGTATTGGTGGGCCACCAGAGGTGCAGACCCACTGCAGTCCTTGTAGAGAGAATGGTATTGGTGGGCCATCAAAGGTGCAGACCCACTGTAGTCCTTGTAGAGATGGCCAGCAGTCGTCTGTTACGTCTGTACGGCTGCACAATGACCAGCGATGATTATGAAACGTCTGAGTACGTTCAGTTCTGCTCAGCTGTTTGAAAATCAAATAACGTAAGAGGTTTACCAGCACTGTCATTCTTAATTTTTCAAAGGGGATGTTTCAATCTGCTTCCACGAGTACGTGGGCGAACAAGAAAACTTTGAGGGAGTAGCCTTACTTAACGGCGAACACCTTATTGGGATTTTTCATAAAACGGATTTGTAGTAAGCACATAATTATTCCGCCATGGGTGTCTGATAGTCCTGTCCTTCCACAACACATTGGTAATTTCAGAAAATAGTGTAGAATTAATTTACTGGCAGATGTCTATGTATTAAGTTCCCGTGCTTGCTTAATAAACGTGTAATCGACCATTGATTGCTTTCTTTGGATTGGTGATTTCGGCAGCTGTAACGATAACTGATTGGAATTAAGTTGTACTGATTTATATCACGCTGTTTCTATGTGTTGACTTGGCCTCACTAACATGACCATAAATCGCTCGGGAAAATACAATCCACGCGGGTCTAGCAAGTGAGACGCGTCATCCCCTCTAACGTGCCGACAGGTCTCGTAACTCTAGCCACACTAAACATATCCCAGATTCTAAACACCGGAAGAAGCCCATGCAGCTGGATAAATGACTAACGTTCAGTGGAGTTCAAGGCATGTTCTCTATTCATTTTGTAATAACAGTATAGTAATTGTGGCTTTATTCTCTTAGTAACAAGTAGAGGCCCTCTCAACTTCCTAACGGAACTGTTCTGGGTATCTTTGATTCTCTGGTTGTACACAAGTATTCGACGACTCAAGTTTCCTAATTTATAGAAGCCTTTTCCGCTGAAGATGGTAGTAACAAGTTAAAGGAAAAATCAGGTGATGTGGGAACCGCTAGGGAGCGAGCTCCCTCGCCGATAATCAAAGGACGCTATCACTTAGACGGCACTCGATAGGGAACGCAGGCTGAGCTGGTCTGCAAGGTAAACTTTCGTCTTACATGAGAAGCTGGCGCCGTCTCCTCTAAATAGATTTGTGAATGCTACGTAACTGTTCAGGGCAACGGCCTTATCGCAGTGGATGCACCGGTTCAAGTGCGATCAGCGATGTTAAGCGCTGGTGGGCGTGGTCGGCACTTGGATGGGTGACCGTCCAGGCCGCCATGCGCTGTTGCAATTTTTCGGGGCGCCTCGTCATGCCAATTGAGGAGCTACTCGACCGAATATAGCGGCTTCGGTCAAGAATACCATCATAACGACCGGGAGAGCGGTGTGCTCCACTGAGGATGACACGGCGGACGGATGGTCCCGGTAGGCCACTCGTGACCTGAAGACGAAGTACTTTTACGTAACTGTTTAAAGTACCGCAGAAGTGTCTGATTATCGATTTCAAATAGATTCCGATTTAATTACGTAACTTGGTTTCGTTTTCTTTGTGCATTTAACCTCGTGGCTGTGGTTCAGCCTGTTTGTATTGTAAGACCTGTAAGTGTTTCCGAACTGTTTTTATTTTGCTATTTAAAGCATCACTTGAATGTTTTGCTTAGTGATTAATTGTAGACTCCAATGTCATTATAATGTTACTTAAAATCCGTCTTGATTGCATTTTTTTTTTTTTATTCATGTGACCGGTTTCGGTTCATTCAGAACCATCTTCAGATCTGATATTTCAGTTACAGGAGTAACCCGTCCAAATCCAGCAACTTTCACATGGTACGTCACATGATGTGAGAGTTGCTGGATTTGGACGGGTTACGCCTGTAACTGAAATATCAGATCTGAAGATAGTTCTGAATGAACCGAAACCGGTCATATGAATAAAAAAAAAAATTGCAATCGAGACGGATTTTATGTAACATTATAAAATCACTGATTGCTATTATCCCATAAGACATTATGTCTGTTTTTGCAAAATTGAATGTCATTGATTGAGTTTGTGCCACTTTCTTTGTACGTGGGTCGTTCGATAAGTATGCAAACATGGTTTTTTCTCGGCCATTTTAGGTTGAAAAAATGTGAAATTTGTTGGGGGACATCGAGCAGTCTTTCCGCTTTAACTTCTACAGTTTCATGAAGTCCCGAAAGGTGGCGGAATCTACACACTGTCTTTAAAATGGCGTCTGTAACGGAGGTGCGTTCCAAGCAGAGAGCTGTCATTTGAGTTCCTTTTGGCGGAAAACCGGAGCATCTTAGAGATTCATTCGAGGATGCAGAATGTCTACGGAGACCCGGCGGTGAGGAAAAGCACGTGAGTGGTTGTGCGAGGCGTCTGTCACCATCGCAACAAAGTCGCGCTAACCCGTCCGATCCCCCGAGTGCCGGCAGGCCGCACACAGCTGCGACTCCTGCATGTTGGAACGAACGTGCGGACACTGTCTTCCGACTGCACAATTAAAAAACTCGCTACTCAACTGAGTGAGTTACCGAAGATATATGCCCGCTGGGTTCTACGCCGCGTAACGGAAGACCCAACAACCATCTATGCGGAACTGCATGCGCGTTACGGCACTGATCGTGACAGTTCTTTGTCGAACTTCGTCACAGGCTATGAAACATGGATTCATCACGTGTAACCGGAAACGAAACGGCAATCCATGGAGCGCCGTTATACCACCTCTACTCCGAAGAAAAACTTCAGCCGGTATTCTGGAACTCCGAAGAGGTTATTCTCTTTTATGTCCTCTCTGATGGTGCAGCGGTCAACTATGACGAGTATTGCGCTACCGTCAGGAAATTGAACAAACGACAGCGACGTGTTCGTCGGCACAAGAATTCAATCGAACATCTCCTTCTCCATAACAACGCAAGGATCCAGCCAAGTCTGCGCACGCAGGGGGACCTCGCAAAACTTCATGGAGTGTTCTTCGTCTAGGCGCTCAGTCCGGAACCGCGCGACCGCTACGATCGCGGGTTCGAATCCTGCCTCGGGCATGGATGTGTGTGATGTCCTTAGGTTAGTTAGGTTTAAGTAGTTCTAAGTTCTAGGGGACTTATGAGCACAGATGTTGAGTCCCATAGTGCTCAGAGCCATTTGAGCCATTTTTTTGTTCTTCGTCATCCGCCCTACATCCCGGACCTCGCAACTTCTGACTTCCATCTGTTTGGCGCAATAAAGGATGCACTCGCAGGAAGCAGTACGTGGATGATGGAGAGGTTATACATCCAGCAAGGCGCTAGCTCTGACATCGCCCGTAGAATGGTACCATGCGAGCATGCAGGCTCTCCCAGTAAGATGGTGTAAGGCCATAGCATTGAACGGAGATTATGTTTAAAAATAGGATTTTATACCCGAAAGAGTGGGGAATTGTAAAGTGTATCGGACTCCTGAATAAAAGCAACCTGTTTTCAGGAAAAAAATTTGTTGCATTAGTCATCGAACACGCCGGCCGTTGTGACCGAGCGTTTCTAGGCGCTTCAGTCCGGAACCGCGCTGCTACTACGGTCGCAGGTTCGAATCCTGCCTCGGACATGGATGTGTGTGCTGTTCTTAGGTTAGTTAGGTTTAAGTAGTTCTAAGTCTAGGGAACTGATGACCTCAGGTGTTGAGTCCCATAGTGCTCAAAGCCATTTGAACCATTTTTTTGAAGTTATCCGGCACTCCTCGTACTTTGAACCGCTTAGCTGCAAGTTAGACTATTCAAACTGCAATACCAGTGAATGTTTCTGAGCTGCTTTCAGTCACTGAATGAAACCACCAATCTGCTTAGTTATTTCAGGTTTATTACAATTTAATGAAGCGGATTTATGCCATTTTAAAGTATTGAGCAATGTGGCTACAGTTCCATTGGTCTGTGCTATGATACGCTCATGTGCGCAATACAGTCTGTTTCACATGCCTCCATACTATGCAGCAGCAAAGAAACAGTCGTTTTTCTAAGCTATTCCTGTTGGTTAAGACGTACAAATGACTATCACAAACCATTCTTTTGCCCATTTCTTACATGAGCGTTCTGTTATTGTGGGAAGTGTGATGTGCTCTCGACCTATCCTTTTATTACTGTTGGTCTGGATTTAAGGCAATTTTCCACGTTCATCTAGATAAATTCAAAAATGTCTCTGAGCACTATGGGACTTAAGATCTGATGTCTTCAGTCCCTTAGACCTAGTTATACTTAAACCTAACTAACCTAAGGACATCACACACATCCATGCCCGAGGCAGGATTCGAACCTGCGACCGCAGCAGCAGCGCAGTTCCGGACTGGAGCTCCTAGAACCGCTAGTCCACAGCGGCCGGCGCTAGATAAATACGAGGGTTGTATCTTCACGTCTCAGATACATGCTACGCAAACATTTGGTAAACGTTCTCGCACCTGAAATACACTGAGGTGACTAAAGCCATAGGCTAGTGATATGCACACATGCAGATGGCAGTACTGTCTCGTAACAAGGTGCAGAAGGGCAGTGCTCTGGCGAAGCTGTCATTTGTGCTCAGGTGAGCAATCCATGTGAAAAGATTTCCACCTTATTATGGACACACGATGGGAATTCACTCTGAACGCGGAATGGTAGTTGGAGCTACACGTATGTGACATTCCATTTCGCAAATAATTAGGAAATTCTATATTCCAAGATCCGTTGTGTTGAGAGTGTGTCTAGAAAACCAAATTTCATGCTTATACCTCTCACCACGGACAATGACGTGGCCGTTAGCCTTCACTTAACAATCGAGAGCAGCGGCGTTTGCGTAGAGTGGTCAGTGCTAACAGGTAAACACCACTGCATGTAAGAACTACAGAAATCAATGTCGGACGTACGACAAACGTATTGGTTAGGACAACGCGGCGAAATTTAGCGTTGATGTGCTATGGCGGCAGACGACCGGCGCGAGTACCTTTGCAAACAGCAGAGCAGCGTCCTGGGCTCGTTACCATGGTGGCTGGATCCTAGACCACTGGAAAACAGTGGCGTGGTCAGATGAGTACCGATTTCAGTCGGTAAGAACTGATAATAGTGGTCGACTGTGGCGCTAACCCCACGAAGCCATGGACCCAAGTTGTCAACAAGGTACTGTACAAGCTGGTAATGGTTCCGTAATGATGTGGGCTGTGGTCCAAATGAACCAATTATTGATTTTAAATGGTTATGTTACACTACCTGGGGACCACTTGCAGCCATTCATGCACTTCATGCTCCCAAACAACGCTGGAATTTTTGTGGATGATAATGTGCAGTGTCACCGGGCCTTAATTGTCCGTGATCGGTCTGATGAATATTCTGGACAAATGAGAGAATGATTAGGCCACCCAGATCGCCCGACATGAATCTCGTCGAACATTTATAGGACATAATCAGTTCGTGCACAAAATCCTGCACCGGCAACAATTTCGCAGTTATGGACGGCCATAAAGGTAGGATGGCTCAATATTTCTGTAGGGGACTTCCAACGACATGTTGGAACCACACTACGTCGAGTTGCTGCACTATGCCGGCATAAGGAGGTCCGACACGATATTAGGAGGTCACCCCTGTGTATAAATGTGGTACACCACTTTAGTACCGAGAGGATTTCCCTACGTTAAATGTATGTTGGTGGCAGCGTAACAGTCAATTTAAGATGCCGGTTCTCTAAAATTTCTCAGCAGTACTCCCTCCGGAGATTCCCATGTCAGATGCGGAAGCATCTCTGCAACGCTTATGTGTTGTTCAAACCGACCGTTAATACGAGGGTCACTCCAAAAGAAATGCACACAATTTTTTTTTTAAATCCATCTTTTATTCTACGTGTTTGAAAGTTTTACATTGTGCAGATACATCCTTTAGGAACAATATTTTCATTTCTCCACATAATTTCCATCCCTCTCAACTGCCTTACGCCATCTTGGAACCAGCGCCTGTATACCCGCACGGAAAATTCTGGACCAACCTGTTGGAGCCACTGTTTGGCAGCGTGCACAAGGGAGTCATCATCTTCAAAACTTGTTCCACGAAGAGAGTCTTTCAGGTACCCAAAGAGATGATAGTCACATAGAGCCAGGTCAGGACTGTAAGGCGGGTGTTCCAGTGTTGTCCATCCGAGTTTTGTGATCGTTTCCATGGTTTTTTGACTGACATGTGGCCGTGCATTGTCGTGCAACAGCAATACATCGTGCTTTTGCTGATGTGGTCGAACAAGACTCAGTAGAGCTTGAAGTTTCTTCAGTGTCGTCACGTATGCATCAGAATTTATGGTGGTTCCACTTGGCATTATGTCCACAAGCAAGAGTCCTTCGGAATCGAAAAACACCGTAACCGTTTCTTCAGTGTCGTCACATATGTATCAGAATTTATGATGGTTCCACTTGGCATGATGTACACAAGCAAGAGTCCTACGGAATCGAAAAACACCGTAGCCATATCTTTTCCTGCAGAGGGTGTGGTTTTGAATTATTTTTTCTTGGGTGAATTTGCATGATGCCACTCCATTGATTGCCTCTTCGTCTCTGGTGAAAAATGATGGAGCCATGTTTCATCACCTGTCACAATTCTTCCAAGAAATTCATCTCCACCATTCTCGTACTGTTCCAAAAGTTCGCTGCATACCGTTTTTCTTGTTTCTGTGTGAGCCACTGTCAACATCCTGGGAACCCACCTGGCACAAACCTTTTTTAACGCCAACACTTTCAGTATTCTGCAAACCCTTCCTTCCCCTACCCCAACGTAGCGTGACAATTTGTTCACTCTAATGTGTCTGTCAGCGGTCAACAATTCGTTAACTCTCTGCACATTGTCTGGTGTGAGTGCAGTACGAGGCCTGCCGCTACGAGGACAATCCTCAATATTGCCGTGCCCGCTTTCATCACGTAACCTGCTTGCCCACTGTACTGTGATCGACAGCAGCATCTCCATACACCTTTTCCAACCTCTTGTGGATGTTTCCCACTGTCTCGTTTTCACAACACAGGAATTCTATGACAGCACGTTGCTTTTGACGAGCGTCAAGTATAGCAGCCATCTTGAAGACATGCTGTGATGGCGCCACTCATGGGAACAGGTTGGACTAAGTTTGAAAACAAGCGGGAAGGATGTATCTACACACTGTAAAACTTTCACACATGCAGAATGAAAACTGTATTTTTACAAAAATAGTGTGCATTTCTTTTGGAGTGACCCTCGTAAATCTAGCAGTTCGTCTGTGAATTGCTTCGATGTGTACCTTCAATCCGGTCTGGTATGGATCTCAGACACTCGAGCCGTACTCAAGAGTACCATGTCTCACTAGAGTCTTCTATGCAGTCTGCTTTACAAATGAACCATACTTCCCCAAAATTCTGCCAATAAACCGAAGTCGATCATTCACCTACCTTACCACAATCCTCACATGCTCGTTCGGTTTCATATCGCTTTTGAGCGTTACACCCTGATATTTAAATGACGTGACTTTGTCAAGCAGGGCAATACTAATGCTGTGCCCGAAAATTTCGCGATTATTTTTCGCTGCTCATCCACATTAACTTACACGTTTCTACATTTAGATTTCGCTGCCATTCCAACTAGAAATTTCGTATATATTGTATCCTCCTGCAGTTACTCCGACACCTTTGTCTACACTGCAGCATCAAGAACAAACAATCACAGAGACTGCTGCCCACCCTCTGCAGAACATCGGTTATGTATGTAGAAGATTAGATTAGATTAGATTAATTATTCATTCCACAGACCCATAAAAGAGGGAATTCTCCTGGGTGTGGAACATGTCAGATAACCACATTACAAAAATGTAATTAGAAAAACTTGAGTTTCATTAATTTCAATGATCCTCAGTCAATAAACAGTAAAATTATGTACATGAATTAAATTTAAACTTCTAATATCTACAGGTTTAATACTTACATCTGCTTTCGTTAAATCCATCATTCAGACACTTGCTAGTTTCTTGGCTATTACAACCAAGTATTGTCAAAAATTAAAGTAAATTATTCATTTCAGTGATTCTCAGTTAAGAACAGTCAGATTATGTACAAGATTTAAAATTAAACTTCCACTATTTACAGACTTAAGACTTACATCTGCTTTCCATACATCCATCATTCACACAGTAGGTAGTTACTTGGCTGTTACAGCCAAGTATCGTCAAAAATTAAAGTGTAATAAATTTTCATTAAAATGGTCTACTGCACTTGTTGAGAAACTCATGGATGGAATAGAAGGAGTTGGCCACCAAAAGTTCTTTTAAAATACGTTTAAATTGTGCCTTGTCTGAAACTAAACTCTTAATGGTCGCTGGTAACTTATTGAAAATATACGTTGCTGAATACTGGACTCCTTTCTGGGCAAGAGTAAGTGATTTTAAATCTTTATGTGTATTGTTCTTATTCCTAGTATTGATACTGTGTACTAAGCAGTTAGTTGGAAAAAGAGATATATTATTTACAACAAACTTCATTAAGGAATAAATATACTGAGAAGCTGTGGTTAATATGCCCAATTCTTTGAATAGGTTTCGACATGATGTTCTTGGATTTACACTACTCATTACTCTTATTATACGCTTCTGACTCTAAAAAATTTTTATCTGTTTGTGGAGTTACCCCAAAATATGAAAACAGTAGCGGTCTTGTCACACTTCCCTGGGGCACTTCTTTTCTGTGATGAACCCTTGCCGTCGAGCCCAACATATTGGGTTCTACTACCTAATAAGTCTTCGAGCCACTCGACTGCTTTCGCCAAGGTGTGTTCCACATGCTGCGGGAGGAATTCACTGGGCTGCACAGTAGCGATGGTAGAGGCGGCATGCTGTGCGTTATCGCCTCGGGTGGGTGAGGGGGCGGTGGCGGGGGCGGCAGACGCTAGCCACGGTGCGTGCCTCCGCGACAAGTTGCGTAAGACGCGGCGGCGGCGGCGGATCGACCGGCGCGTGACGAATCGGGGTCACGGGGCTTCGGGGCCGGCGGTGGCCTCGCGTGGCGCACTTTTAGCGCCGCCGCCCGTCTTGCGCTACTTCGCACGCGTGGCGTGGCACGCTAACCGGAGCGGCGTTGCGCCCAATTACTTGCGCCATGCGCCTTCCCCGCATGTCAGCCGCACTCGCTGCAGCCCACATCCGGTAGCCGACCCAGACGGTGGCCGCTGCGCCACCAGCAGCTGTGCCTCTCGGCTTCACACTTCTTTCAGATGAATTAGGTGTACATGTTTGTTGTTATTACGAGATGAATCTAGAAAGTGAGTTCCGATCGCGTTCAGAGACGCCGGTATGAATGAGCATGCGCTGGAGTAGAGAGGAGGTATGTAGGAAAAATGCAATGCACTTTCGGTCTTCTGACAGCATGGTTACCGCACTGTGCTATGATAAAATGGCTGCTCTGATATTGTCTCCCGCCAACTGTGAGATTCGTGTTCTTATCTGATATTTGCACGATCAGAAGTAATCTCCAGCAGCCCATCCGTTCTAACGCAATGTAGAAGTTGCGAAAGAAAGAATGTGTGGGAACGTTAAAATTGCCGCCCCATTCCTTCCTATACGTTTTTCTACTTTCACCCTTTTGTTTTTGTCGAAAAGACTTCTTTTTAATTATTTTAATTGATTGCCATCAATAAGTGTTTTGGAAAAAACGAGAATATTTTCGTTTTTTGAAGGAATACACTGCAAAAAAAAAAAAAGCACGGCTTTCAGGGCGGGAAGGAGCGCCTGGTCCCCGGCACGAATCCGCCCGGCGGATTTGTGTCGAGGTCCGGTGAACCGGTCAGTCTGTGGATGGTTTTTAGGCGGTTTTCCATCTGCCTCGGCGAATGCGATCTGGTTCCCCTTATTCCGCCTCATTACACTATGTCGGCGATTGCTGCGCAAACAAGTTCTCTGGCCGGCCGGAGTGGCCGTGCGGTTCTAGACGCTACAGTCTGGAGCCGGGCGACCGCTACGGCCGCAGGTTCGAATCCTGCCTCGGTCATGGATATGTGTGATGTCCTTAGGTTAGTTAGGTTTAATTAGTTCTAAGTTCTAGGGGACTGATGACCACAGATGTTAAGTCCCATAGTGCTCAGAGCCATTTGAACCATTTGATTGCTGCGCAAACAAGTTCTCCACGTACCCGTACACCACCACTATTCTACAATGCAAACATAGTGGTTACACTCGTCTGGTGTGAGACGTTCCCTGAGGGGTCCACCGGCGGCCGAACCGCGCAATAACGCTGGGTTCGATGTGGGGCGGTGGAGGGGTGAAGTGGACTGCGGTAGTCGTCGTGGGGTTGTGGATCACTGCGGCTGCGGCGGGGACGGAGCCTCTCCGTCGTTTCTAGGTCTCCGGTTAACATACAATACAATCTCCAGCACAGATCCGTTGCCAAGTGTGCCACGTTTATGTACAACACATACGACCCACAGTATGGTTAGATAATAGTGCAGGCAATTCGCTAAAAGACGAACCAGTATCCACGGCGAAGACCGTAGTTGTCGACCGTTCCGATCCGACCTCATATTACTTGGCTGTCACTAGCAGACGAGTATGACGCCAGTATACCGTTTGTTCTTCTGCTTTTTTCGTAAGGTACATTCTTGTCTGAGACAGAAAGATTTGGGGATCTAGAAAAAGTGGAAAAGGTTGAAAGAAGTATTCTAAGTAAAATACAATGACCTAGAACCTAGAAGTAACACTAATGTTGGATAAAATAAAGACCAAACAGAGAGCTCTATATGAAAATGGAAAAGCTAACTGGTGTAATGAGGACAAGAAGGCTACAGTTTTATGGCCACTTATACCGCAGTGACCGAGCGCCTCTAGGAGCTTCAGTCTGGCACCACGCGACCGCTACGGCAGGTTCAAATGCTGCCTCGGGTATGGATGTGTTAGTTAGGTTTAAGTAGTTCTAATTTCTAGGGGACTGATGACCTCAGATGTTAAGTCCCATAGTGCTCAGAGTCATTGGAATCATTTGAACTTATACCGAATGGATAGTAACAGACTAACAAGCAGATCTTCAATTTCCTAAGCAGCTTCAAATCCAAACCCTCATAGTTCACCGTAATTGACAAAGATATGGAAAACACAGCAATCAGAATGGACATAATACTAGATCTACAAATTTGCTTCCCCCGTGTTTTCTCGAAGTTCGGGGCTTTATTGTGAAAAAATTACAAAAAAAGTTATGACTCAAAGTATTGCCCATCGCAGGCCACTACATTCTCCCATCTTTCGGATAGCATACGAATCTTATGGCCGAAGAACTGGGCGTCTATTGTGGGAACCCATGAATCGATTCAATTTTGCACTTCTTCATATGATCGGAAGTACTGGTCAGCCAGACTGTATGCCACTGATCTAAAAAGGTGCTAGTCAGAGAGAGCAACGTATGGAGAATACGGCAGGAGGGATAGGACTTCTCATTTCAACGTTTCCATGTATATTTTGACGGTTTTTGCGACATGGGGTCGAGCACTGACTTGCTGCAAATTTACCTTTACGTGCCTATCGCTATATTGTGGCCGTTTCTGTTTCAGTGCCGGGCTCGAACGCTTTAATTGCTTTCAATAATGACGTCCTCTGACTGTCTTCGTCTGTTTCAGTAGCTACGAAAACGTCCTGTCTTCCACCGCCATGCCGGTCTTCCACATCCCAATCACCGTTCTAAAGGTGTTGAATCCTCTGCACGTTCTTCCACTAATAGTTCCCTCATCATTGGTCTTACCCAGCATTTTAGGAGCCACAGCCGCTGATTTCTTCATGTTAAGGCAGAAAATAGTTCCCGAAAATGGCGAGAAATGCGTACGTAAGTTGACGTACTTAATCGAGAATAACCTTATGATGCAATCACAAATCGACTAATTTTTATGGCATTGTGTTCACAGATGCCTAAGCTTATTGTATTACAACTATGACCAATCACCTGAACCCCACTTGCTGCTACTGCCGCCTATTGCAAAACGGCGGAAGCAAAATTGTAGACCTAATAGATAACAGAATATTTTTTAGAGAAGCAACACAAAATGCTGGATTTCAGGAAAGAAATTCGCCGGAAAAGGGAAGAAACTGGGCTCAGGAAGAAAAGGAACAGCACTCTCAGAAGATGAAGGAAGGCTGGGGGCAACGAAAATTAAATACAAAGAATCAAAACCGTGGTTGATTTACCGTACGCTCCAAAAGGATTCAAAAATGGTTCAAATGGCTCTGAGCACTATGGGACTTAACATCTACGGTCATCAGTCCCCTAGAACTTAGAACTACTTAAACCTAACTAACCTAAGGACATCACACAACGCCCAGTCATCAAGAGGCAGAGAAAATCCCTGACCCCACCGGGAATCGAACCCGGGAACCCGGGCGCGGGAAGCGAGAACGCTACCGCACGACCACCCAAAAGCATTATTCGAATAAATAAACAAAGTGCAGCAACTCACGGAGATCCAGAGCGGACTGTAAGTATCGTAAACAACGACAATTGGTAAATATGCTAATACGCAACCGATTTACGCTGGAAAAAATTTGCTTCAATTTTGGCCTCCAGATGAAAGTCTAGCGCTATCTGGCGTCTCGTCAACGTCTCAGGTGCTCATACTGAACAACCTGTGTAAGCGTCAGCTAATAATAAAATCAGTATCCTGTATTTCTCACTTATTTGAGCATTCCTGCTCACGTCCAGCTCCTAACGCACTACGTATGGAAACATTTATTTTCTCCTTTCTTGCATTCACGGAGCCACATTGACAGCTGGTGGCCAAAACTGGAATTAATTTTTGTCTACGTAAATCGGTTCCGCATTGACGCATCAGACTGTCTACCAAATTTCGCTGCCACACGATAGTTACAGATCACCACTGGACCTCTGTGAGTAGCTGCACTTTCATTATAACTACCTGGTATATGAGTAGCTCGAAGACTTCATAAATAACAGAACCAAGTACTCTGTGCTACTACAGGGAATATATAGAGACGCGGCATTTGCAGCTGACTGCAGAAAATTTCTACTGCCACCAACGTACATTTCGAACAAGGACCACGAACATAAAATGAAATAGGACTCGTATGGAAGTAAATAGAAAGCAGATTTTCCCTCCCTCCATTTGCGAGTGGAACAGGAAAGGAAATGACTAGCAGTGGTTCAACGTATCCTGTGTCATACATCGAGTAGTGACTTGCGGAGTATGCCATTTCCACTCCACGTTTCCCTTAAGTTCCGCCTTGTAAATTTTTCCACTGCAACACAACTTCTCTTTTCCTCGAACAGTGATATTCCTCGATAATTAGCTGTTCACCAGTTGGGCAGTCAGTGGCAAATGTTTCTTCTCCTTCCTTCTTTCAAGTAGTTGGAGATTCGCTTGTCCTGGTCTCAGAGGAACTTGAAGCCAACGTTACCTCGGTTTCTCTTATACAGGCCCGTTTATATGATAAAACCTCTTTTGGAATTCTCCCTTGTTGCATTCAGTTCAACTGTAGGAACCATCCGTGTTTACGGCAGGAGGGATAGGACTCCTGGATATACACTCCTGGAAATGGAAAAAAGAACACATTGACACCGGTGTGTCAGACCCACCATACTTGCTCCGGACACTGCGAGAGGGCTGTACAAGCAATGATCACACGCACGGCACAGCGGACACACCAGGAACCGCGGTGTTGGCCGTCGAATGGCGCTAGCTGCGCAGCATTTGTGCACCGCCGCCGTCAGTGTCAGCCAATTTGCCGTGGCATACGGAGCTCCATCACAGTCTTTAACACTGGTAGCATGCCGCGACAGCGTGGACGTGAACCGTATGTGCAGCTGACGGACTTTGAGCGAGGGCGTATAGTGGGCATGCGGGAGGCCGGGTGGACGTACCGCCGAATTGCTCAACACGTGGAGCGTGAGGCCTCCACAGTACACCGATGTTGTCGCCAGTGGTCGGCGGAAGGTGCACGTGCCCGTCGACCTGGGACCGGACCGCAGCGACGCACGGATGCACGCCAAGACCGTAGGATCCTACGCAGTGCCGTAGGGGACCGCACCGCCACTTCCCAGCAAATTAGGGACACTGTTGCTCCTGGGGTATCGGCGAGGACCATTCTCAACCGTCTCCATGAAGCTGGGCAACGGTCCCGCACACCGTTAGGCCGTCTTCCGCTCACGCCCCAACATCGTGCAGCCCGCCTCCAGTGGTGTCGCGACAGGCGTGAATGGAGGGACGAATGGAGACGTGTCGTCTTCAGCGATGAGAGTCGCTTCTGCCTTGGTGCCAATGATGGTCGTATGCGTGTTTGACGCCGTGCAGGTGAGCGCCACAATCAGGACTGCATACGACCGAGGCACACAGGGCCAACACCCGGCATCATGGTGTGGGGAGCGATCTCCTACACTGGCCGTACACCACTGGTGATCGTCGAGGGGACACTGAATAGTGCACGGTACATCCAAACCGTCATCGAACCCATCGTTCTACCATTCCTAGACCGGCAAGGGAACTTGCTGTTCAAACAGGACAATGCACGTCCGCATGTATCCCGTGCCACCCAACGTGCTCTAGAAGGTGTAAGTCAACTACCCTGGCCAGCAAGATCTCCGGATCTGTCCCCCATTGAGCATGTTTGGGACTGGATGAAGCGTCGTCTCACGCGGTCTGCACGTCCAGCACGAACGCTGGTCCAACTGAGGCGCTAGGTGGGAATGGCATGGCAAGCCGTTCCACAGGACTACATCCAGCATCTCTACGATCGTCTCCATGGGAGAATAGCAGCCTGCATTGCTGCGAAAGGTGGATATACACTGTACTAGTGCCGACATGGTGCATTCTCTGTTGCCTGTGTCTATGTGCTTGTGGTTCTGTCAGTGTGATCATGTGATGTATCTGACCCCAGGAATGTGTCAATAAAGTTTCTCCTTCCTGGGACAATGAATTCACGGTGTTCTTATTTCAATTTCCAGGAGTGCAACTTAAATTTTGTGTCCGTATTTGCAGTCAAATATGTTTCGAAAAATGATTCTACAATGAGCAAACATAAATTTATTTTCTTTTTACATTTGCAACTACGGGGAAATCTGATACAAGGCTTTTCCCACCAGCAATTAATTTGATTGTGGTTATAGAATCAGTGAGCTATTGATGTCTCTGTGTTATCACAGATAGCACGTTACTGTCTCCATTTCTCCTGGAGTAACAGAACTTATAAGGGGTCTAATTACATCTTGCCACATAATAATCAGATACTGAAGTTTTGAGAGTTGGTCAACGTGGCGGCTTGATGCGATGTCCTTGTTTCAGCGCAAAGGGAGCACAAAGATTTCGAGTTTGTTGCTTTAGATGAGGGGCTGTACAAAAATGCAGTCAACTGGCCCCAGCTCTTATCTCATCGGGTAGCTTGTTCAGGTTTGCCAACTATCTTTATTATAAATATATTCCATAGAAATATAGCAAAATGAGTTCTATATTGTTGCACAATGATTCGTACGCCTGGCAAGTTCATACGATAAATCATCTTTCAGTCTCACGAGCGAAAATTCAATCCTTCATCATTTTCTAACTGAAGAACATATATTACTAAGAAATCAAAAACTTAGACATCCGGAAGCTCATAATACAATCTGCTTTGCCCATAGACTACCGAGCTTAATCGCGGACCTCCTATATCTTCCTTCCAACTTCATGTGTGTCAGAGCGCTGATAACCTCGGCCATGAGCGCCCGTAAGCCCCAAAACACACACACACACACACACACACACACACACATACACACACAACTTCATGCCATTAGTCCTAGCACTGCCTCGTTTGGCGCGAATCACTTCGTTGGGCGGTCGTTCGTTACACTGACGACAATTCAAGAAGTGCTTCATCTCTCAATAATACTTTAATTATTGACCTAAAATTAATTGTAAAATGATGTTCTAATTATATCATAATAGTACAGTATTGTATTGTATTGTATGTTAACCGGGGGCCTATAAGTAAGCGACGGAGAGGCTCCGTCCCCGCCGCAGCCGCAGTGGTCCACAACCCCACGACGACTACCGCAGTCCACTTCACCCCTCTGCCGCACCACACCCAACCACTCTTTCAGAGTTACTGTGCGGTTTGGCCCCCGCTGGACCCCCCCCCCCTCCCCCAAGGGAACGTCTCACACCACACGAGTGTAACCCCTGTTTGAGTGGTAGAGTAATGGTTGTGAACGCGTACATGGAGAACTTGTTTGCGCAGCAATCGCCGACATAGTGAATCTGAGGTGGAATAAGGGAATCAGCCCGCATTCGCCGAGGCAGATGGAAAACTGGTTAAAAACCATCCACAGACTGGGCGGCTCACCTAACCTCGACACAAATCCGCCGGCCGGATTCGTGCCGGGGACCAGGCGCTCCTTCCCAATCCGGGAAGCCGTGCTTTAGACCGCACGGCTAACCGAGTGACCATAATAGTACAGTACTGAGAGTATCTCCTGTGCTGTTTTGGACTGTATCTGAAGTTCTCCTATTCATTGTTTTCCACGTATTCCTTTCGTCTCCGACTTTGTGCAGAACCTCCTCATTCCTCACCTTATGAGCCCCCCTAATTTGCAACATTTGTCTGTAGTACCATATCTCAAATGCTTCGATTCTCTTCTGTTCCGGTATTCCCACAGCCCACTAACATACAATGCTGTGCTCCAAACGCACATTCTCAGAAATTTCTTCCACAAATTAAAATCTATGTTTGATACTAGTAGAGTTCTCCAGGCCAGGAATGCCCTATTTTTCAGTGATAGTCTGCTTTTCATGTCCTCCTTCCTCCGCCCGTCACTGATAATTTTACTGCCTTGGTAGCAGAATTCCTTAACTTCGTCTACTTCGTGACCGTCAGTCCTGATGATTAGGTTCTCCCTCTTTTAATTTCTCCTATTTCTCATTACTTTCGTCTGGGTCGTGAGATAGCTTCAGTTGTTCACATTTTAAGGTGCTTTTGCACATGTGCAACTCACATGACACAATTGCTTTACGGGTAAAATACACACGGATTTTATAAAAAACGTGCACGATTCACGATGCGCACAGCTAGCCCCTTCCAGTCAACTAGAAGTTTACGTCAGTGCCACCAGATGGTAGCACACTGCGGCAGACTTTTATCCCTGTTCGCTCGGCATAAATCCTACTAGATGATAGCACACTCCTCAGATAAGCTGATTCACTCACTATATACTGTAGTAGAACTAGATCGGGTGTCAGTATACGTTAAAGTTGTACTGACAGTAAACCTTTTTTCCCCCTACATTTAAACGGTAAGATGTCCCAGTGGACAGCTCGTCAAAAACAGAGCACAGGTGAAGCGTGAAAACAGGAAGAAGGCGTACTGAACTGTGAAAAAAAAAAAAAAAAAAGCGGAGTAGAAACAGTGAACAGTGGAAGCTTAACGAGTAGGAAACACGGAGCAAACTCAAACAGTGATGGTGTCGTGGTTAAGTGGTCAGGATTTGGAACTGCATCATGGACAATGTGGGTTCAAATCTCCCTGTGCACTTCCTTGTTAAATGTTCGCTTGTAGTGACTCTAATTTGATTTCGACACTCTCTCAATTAAAGGATATGTTGTCAGACGTCCTAGTTACTTTGGGACTAACTTTTCCCTGTAATTTAATTTTCTCTTCCCAGAATGAGATTAATACTCTGCAGCAGAGTTTGTGCTGATATGAAACTTCCTGGCAGATTAAAGCTGTGTGCCGGACCGAGACTCGAACTCGGGACCTTTGCCTTACGCGGGCAAGTGCTCTATCGATTGAGCTACTCAAGCACGACGTCCGGTCAGTCCTCACGCTTTACTTTTCTGTTAGGATTTAAAATAGTTTCAACATAGTTCATGTTTATATTGCAGATGAAAGCTGATTCTCGCACAGTGAAAACCAAATCCAAACACAAAAGCGCTGTTTGTGGAAATGATTAAACTCAAGCAGTAAAGTCTACCAACACGGTCACTTGACTAGTATGCAAATGAGGCGCTGAGATCCATAAGGACCTAAAGCGTACCACTGGCGATCCCACATTTAAGTGAATATAATAGGAACCAGTGATGCAGCTTTCGTGAATGTTCATATATATAGTGTGAGCCTACAGAACAGATAAACTTGACTCACCGTAAGATCAACAGATTTCAGAAGCATCAATAAATACTAGAATCTCAGAATCGATAGTGAAGTGCTTTAGGCCGTTACGATTCTCACAAGGAAAACTCCCCATCGCGTCCCTCTTAGCTTTAGTGGTAAGAGGGCCCAGTGGACAGCCAATCAAACACGGAACACAGATCAAGCACGAAAAGAAGAAAACAAGCAAAATAGAAATTGGGAACGGTCCAAGTTTTACAAATGCAACATCGACCCACATAGAAGAGCCACGGTATCGTAATTAACTGTCCACGGTTTTGGACTGCAAAGTGAGCGAGCTATGTATGTGATATGACGGGTAGGGTGATCAGCAATCTGTGACTGTTTGGCAACGATGTTGTAGTGCAGGGAAAGATGTCGTCGTTGACAGACAGTGGAAGCGTACAAAATGACTTAGACAAAATTTCTAGTTGTCGTGATGAATGACAACTAGCTCTAAATGCAGAAAAATGCTTGTTAATGCAAATGAGTGGGAAATACAAACCCTTGATGTTCGAATTTAACATTAGTAGTGTTCAGCTCGAAACATCGTTTGAATACCGGGGTGTAATGTTGCAAAGCGATGTGAAATGGAACGGGCATGTAATGATGTAGTAGGGAAGACGAACAGTCGCCTTTTGTTTACTGGGTGATCGAGTGTTTAGGATCCCCACTAGGTCAGCTTAAAGGAAGATATCGAAGCAGTTCGGAGGTTGGCTGCTAGATGTCTTCCGGTGGGTCGAAGAAACACGCAGGCATTACGGAAACGCTTCGGGAACTCAAATTGAAATCCTTGGAGATAAGGCGACGTTCTTTCCGAGGAGCACTGCTGAGAAAATTTAGAGAACCGGCATTTGAAGGTGACTGCAGAACGATTCTACACAAAGATAAGAAAAGAGAAATTACTGCTGATACGGAGGCATATAGACAGTCGTTTCTCCTCGCTCTATTTGCGAATGGAACAGGAAAGAAAATGGTTAGAAGGGGAACAAGGTACCTTCGCCACGTAGCATACATTGGCATGCTGAGTATGTCCGTAAATAAAGATGCAGAAGTAGCAGATGTTTCTGCAGCACCAACAAGTTAATGTATTTCAATGTCGTGTTTAAGAATTAGTTCAAGGACTTAAACGTATAGTGTGGTCAGAAATAGTCATTAAAGCTTGTAAGGGTTTCACAGGGTAGGCTGTGCTAAAAAAAAATAACTGTTACGAAAACAATTCGATACGTTGTGCCATTCCTGAGTTAATTAGCATTGAAGCTAGACAATCAGGCCATTGCGCGCGCAGATTCAACAGACCTGTAGATACAATATTAGTGCCAGTTGCTCTCATAGCGTAGATGCTAGCGTACGAGATTGCTCAGCTTTTGGCTCGGGTTCGATCCTTACCACCGTCCAATACCCAATTTTTGTACCGCTCTGTTGTCCTGTTTTAGACAGTCAAACGAAGAACACGTTTGACGATACCTGTTTTGGTGGACCACTTGAATCAGCGTGCCCAAAGGCCTCATTGGCGAACTTCAATGTTAATTAATTCGAAAACGGCGCAACGTATTGATTTTTTTCTTATCAATTATTTCTCAGCACAAATTACGCTGCAACAATAGCCTTACAAGTTTTTCATTTCATACTGTTTTTGATCATCAAATGGTTCAAATGGCTCTGAGCACTATGGGACTTAACATCTATGGTCATCAGTCCCCTAGAACTTAGAACTACTTAAACCTAACTAACCTAAGGACAGCACACAACACCCAGCCATCACGAGGCAGAGAAAATCCCGGACCCCGCCGGGAATCGAACCCGGGAACCCGGGCGTGGGAAGCGAGAACGCTACCGCACGACCACGAGAGGCGGGCTCTGATCATCCTATGTAGGTTAAGTCAGTAGGGTTTGTGATGTTTAAGCCGTGTACCACCCCCCCCCCCCTCCCCCGCCTTACCGCCCTATGGGAGTGAACCGTCTAGCAGAGGCTGATCGCTGAAGCTGCAAATGAAAGCTGCACTTCGCTGCAAGGAATAACGAAGAGCGCCTAGCATACTCCCACGTGGTTCGAGACGAAACTTTCCACAGACGACGGCTTTACAAGATTGTAAACCGGGTGGTGACAAAACGCGGTACAGTTCGTCCCACATCCCATTTAGAGCCACTGACATGCAGACGTGTTCTTGTATTAGCCAGATATCGTGTGTGTGTGTTTTTCCTTTATCAGTTATGCATCAGGGAGACCGGAAAATGATTTTCTACTGGCACAAAATTACCAGATCTCTACTGAGCTGGGAGTATGATAGGATAATAGTGGATACATAAATTACTTTGTGGTAGTGTCAGAACAGGAACTCATTGACTTTATTGTAAGAATGGGAAATAGTAATTGACAGCAGTGGCAAAAAGGGCAACGAGACGTTTATTTTACATGTATTTCTGCTTTGTATTACGAAACAGCTAAATCTAGGGCATGATGTTCGTCATTTTCAACGAATAAGACAAATAGTCAGTAGCAAATCTTTATGTCTCATACAACTGCGACTAATATTTAAACATGAATTAAATTTTCGGAGAGAAAGGTAAATGTTTTTCGTGATCCATATTAGAAAGGCTTTTGCTCTCTAGCAGGCATTCAAAAATGGTTCAAATGGCTATGAGCACTATGGGACTCAACTGCTGAGGTCATCAGTCCCCTAGAAGTAAGAACTACTTAAACCTAACTAACCTAAGGACATCACGCACATCCATGCCCGAGGCAGGATTCGAACCTGCGACCGTAGCGGTCGCGCGGTTCCAGACTGTAGCGCCTAGAACCGCTCGGCCACTCCGGCCGGCTAGCAGGCATTAAACGTTAAATTAGTATACTGAAAGTCATGATATACACCTCTCAGTTGTTCAATAAAAATACTCAACTCTTCAACACCGTAGAGCAGAAAGTTTTTTCTGGTCAACAACAATGCGTAAGCAACACCTGCAGCCCTGTTCACTCTCTTGATAAAAGGAGAGTGATAAAATAAAATTCAGTGTACACTTCCATTCCTTGGAATTTCGAATGAAATAATATAGTTCACGAGTTACTAAAATCAATATTTCAAAAGTTAACGAAATTAACTGATCGAAATAAAGGCTTTAAAGTAATTTTCCCCGGAAATCAGGAACCATCATGGTCTTGCCGAAACGTACTATTATCGTCTCGTGGGGACATAGAAATTTTCCGGACCTCGGTTTAACTATTGCAAATAATTGACAAGATGGCGAATTTCTGTAAATGCTTAAGGGCTGTTAGTTTGAAATTCGTGCCACGGCTTCTTCTCGGTGGAGGGACTCTAGACCGCCCCGCCCTTCTCATAATTGGCGCCACTCCAGTACCGCCAACCTCTGAGCTGTGTGGCCTGTCTTCGCTGGCCGAAACAGATCGTAACCGACAGCCGGTTTATGTTGGCCACGGAGTCTTCTTTCTGCTGGCGGACGCATTCAGTGGTTTGGCGTCCGAATAAACAAAACTCAGGGAGACGCACTCACAAATCCAGAGCCCAGTCGGTAGCAGTTCTTGGACGGAACACTTCATGATCAGCGCTAGCATATTTTCGAGGTTTGGCACGAGAATCCGGTGTTTGGTAGCCTCCTGAACTGTGGAGCACTCGGGTTTTGCCTTTGAACAGTAATAAGATTCAGGTTTCCGCGCGTGATTTCTTAGTGATACTCCCGCGAGCGAACGGATCGTCGGCGTGATGAAGCTTTCTATGCTTCCACAATAGGTAAAATTATGCCGTCATTGCCTGGGCTTCAGTCAAAGTACTCGTAAATCTCCTAGCTATTAGTTATTTACACCGTAATTCACATTTAGCGTCCACTTTCTCAAGAAAGGGGCCAGAGAAATTGTTCATTTTCCTCTTTCAAGTAATCTGCTGTCAATTAATTTGCCTTGACCTACAGCAAGACGTTTTCTGTGCCACATTTGTGGCATTTCTATGCGTGCAGTAATTGCTACTCCAATTGTTACAGGCTACCTTGCATTTGTAAGTAGGCTGTTTAGGTTTTTATGTTGGAAACGCCATGTAGCGCTCTATATGAAAATCACTGACTGTGCTGTGTGCAGTCTGTGGCTGGTTTGCATTGTTGGAATTTGCTATTGTAATGTTGGGCAGTCGGCTGTTAAGAGTGCGTAGTGTTGCGCAGTTGGAGGTGAGCCGCCAGCAGTGGTGGATGTGGGGAGAGAAATGGCGGAGTTTTGAGAGCGGATGATCTGTACGTGTGTCTATCAGAGACAATAAATTTGTAAGACTGGATGTCATGAACTGATATATATATTATGACTTTTGAACACTATTAAGGTAAATACATTGTTTGTTCTCTATCAAAATCTTTCATTTGCTAATGATGCCTATCAGTAGTTAGTGCCTTCAGTAGTTTGAATCTTTTATTTAGCTGGCATTAGTGGCGCTCGCTGTATTGCAGTAGTTCGAGTAACGAAGATTTTTGTGAGGTAAGTGATTTGTGAAAGGTATAGGTTAATATTAGTTAGGGCCATTCTTTTGTAGTGATTTTCGAAAGTCAGATTGCGTTGCGCTGAAAATATTGTGTGTCAGTTTAGTGTTGATCAGAATAAGTAAAGAGCGAAATGTCTGAGTACGTTCAGTTCTGCTCAGCTGTTTGAAAATCAAATAACGTAAGGGGTTTACCAGCACAGTAATTCAATAATTTTTGTAAGGGGACGTTTCACATTTCATGTGCTAGTGAAACTACAATGACGAAGAAAATTCGCAACACCAAAAAATAATTAATATAGGGTAATGACCTTTCGAGAATACATTTGTCTAGGTACTTTATTTAAGTGGTTCAAATGGCTCTGAGCACTATGGGACTCAACTGCTGTGGTCATCAGTCCCCTAGAACTTAGAACTACTTAAACCTAAGGACATCACACACACCCATGCCCGAGGCAGGATTCGAACCTGCGACCGTAGCAGCAGCGCGGCTCCGGACTGGAGCGCCTAGAACCGCACGGCAACCACGGCCGGCCTTTATTTAAGTCATTTACATTGCTGTATCATACGTTAAGCTAAGTGCGAGATAAACCATTTGCAAGTGTGAAACGCCAGTACTTTGATAACCGGTTTATCCATCAGAATGTTGAATGCAAGCATGCAAACATCCACGCATTGCGCTTTGCAGGTGCCGGATGTCAGATTTTGAGATGGCGTTCCATGACTATTACACTTAGTCCGTTAGTACAGCGACGGTTAATGCTGCTTGTGGACGATGCCCGAAATGTCGTCTAATGACGTCCCATATGTGCTCGACTAGAGAAAGATCTCATGATAGACCAGGTCAAGGGAACATGGTGACACTCTGTAGAGCATGTTAGGTTACAGCAGTGCCATTGGGGCGATTGTTATCCTGTTGAAAAACACTCTTTGGAATGCTGTTCATCAATGGCAGTACAACAGGTCGAATTACCAGACTGACGTACAGTTTTGCTGTCAGGGCCGGCCAGTGTGGCCGAGCGGTTCTAGGCACTTCAGTCTGGAACCGCGCGACCGCTACGATTGCAGGTTCGAATGCTGCCTCGGGCATGGATGTGTGTGATGTCCTTAGGTTAGTTAGGTTTAACTAGTTCTAAGTTCTAGGGGACTGATGAGTCCCATAGTGCTCAGAGCCATTTGAACCTTTCTTTTTTCTTTTTTTCTTTTTTTTCTGTCAGGGTGCATGGGATAACCACAACAGTGCACCTGCACTCATACAAAATCACACCCCAGACCATAACTCCAGATTCCAGGTGCAGGCCCAGTGCGTCTAGTTCACAGACAGGATGATTTTACGCCCTTTGCTAGCCTTCTTATAATCAATACACGCCCACACTGGCACGTACGCAGAGCCACCTTTCATCAGAAAACACAGCACAATTCCACTCTTGCCTCCAACGAATTCTCGATTTACACCATTAAAGTCGCAAATGGTGACGGTTTGGGGACAGTGGAATGCACGCTACAGGACGTCTGGCTCGAAGCTGTCCTTGAAGTAACCATCTTGTAACAGTTCGTTGTGTCATTGCCATGCCAACTGCTGATCAGATTGCTGCTGCAAATGCAGTACGACGTGGCAGAGCAATACCGCGAACACGGTGGTCGTCCGTCTCAGAAGTACTATGCGGCAGTCCGAAGGACGCTCTTCTTGCGACCGCACATTCTCCTGACCACCGGTGCTGGCAATCATGTACTGTGTCTACATTTCCGCCTAGTTTTGTGCTGTATCGCAGAAGGAACATCCAGCGTCTCGTAGCACCATTACACGATCGCGTTCAAACGCGGCAAGGTGCTGATAATGGTGTCTTTGTCGCCTTAAAGGCATTCTTGACTAACATCATCAACTCACCACGTCAGATCCCAAAGGTAACTAACGCTGAAGACCTTTACAGAGTGTGTTTAAACCACACATGACTTACATCCTCATGGCAGCGCTACTAGCGCCACTCTTATGCGACTGACACGATATCTGAATAGAGATCATCTTTCAGATGTAGAAACTCGCCTAGCAACTTTCGTTTATGTTGTACAACTCGTTTTTGGTGTTGCGATTGTTTTTCTTTCAGTGTTTGTATTCAAGTTTTTACTTGATTTGTCTGACTCCGGGTCTCTAGTATCCCCATCTTACTTCAAAAAATGGTTGAAATGGCTCTGAGCACTATGGGACTTAACATCTGAGGTCATCAGTCCCATAGAACTTAGAACTACTTAAACCTAACTAACCTAACGACATCACACACATCCATGCCCGAGGCATGATTCGAACCTGCGACCGTAGCGGTCGCGCGGTTCCGGACTGACGCGCCTAGAACCGCATGGCCACACAGGCCGGCCATGTTACTTCATATAAAGTTCAATTTAGCTACCCAAAACACTTGCTAGAAGGGATGAAGTCCGGTGCCATGACGGTAGAGAGGGTGAGGCTTTTATTCCAAGCAATAGGGAATTGGAGCAAACAACAGCCACAAATCAGGGAAATCTACAACGTCTTGCTCAACTGTTCTGGCTTCAGCAATTTCACGGAACCTAAGTGAATAGTACTCTCCCAAGCACGACGACACAATAACCAGCGGAGCTATTTGTGTCTTAACTCTTTGATTTTAATAGTTATCGCAGTCAGATTGCTGTTTCCTAATTAATTGTCTTCGTAGAGAGCAGAGAAAAACATTAATTTGATTTGACACTGGCCCAGGTAATTACCTCAAAGATATAGCTGCGAAATTTAATTAGCTCAAACTGTAAAAGAATTATGTCATAGAATCAGTGGCTGAAATGCGCGGTTATCAGCGCCTGTGCAAAGTCCCAATTTTGACACAGTCCAGCTTTTGCACAATCCAATCTAGCCACTGTCACGAATGATGAGGATGATGATGAAATGGTGAGGACGACACAAACACTCAGTCCCAGGGGAGAGAAAAATTCCCAGCCCGGCCGGAAATACGACACAGGATCCCGTGATCCATGGGCAGCAACGTAGCCACTACACCACGAGCTGTGAACGAAATCGGAAATGAAAGTGATGTTCATGCGGTGGGCGTGCAGGTTCGTCAGCTCTGTTGTGAAACAAATAAATTAAATTTCCTTTGAGTGGTACGCACGTACCAACCGCAAAGAGATAGAGAAATATTTTATGTACATTTGTGTTCGTTTTACTTTTCCGTGTGCACGCAGCTTAATGGTATTATCTCCAGGTTCAGGCAGAGACAGATACACGATAATTTATTCACACTGACAAGTTATTTATATGTGAGTGTAGCTCCATCGCGATCACGCACAATAAAACCACACGACAAGCGTCATAACACTTAGATGCGTTTTGTATTTACATGCTTAATCTATGTGTAAGTTCACAGGAAACCGATACAGTCACAGGATATCAGGATATAATGTTGCTTTCGTAGCTTCTAAAATTTGATTAATTAATTACGCATACTTCCCTCAGCAGCAAATATTAGTTTCGTTTTCTGACAAGGGTTGTTCCGTTAGAGAACACGTCCGCTTTCCCCCTAGTTGCCAAACGAACAGTCATAGAACCTCGAAAGTTACTATTTTTCATAAATTTCAAAAGCTACTTTGTAGTGAGAACTCGAAGCCACAACTTTTTCGTGGACACTAGATTTTTCAATCATAAAACTACCAGCGGGAAAATGCTCCTATCGCAAACCGAAAAACGCGATTATGTTCATCTTCAATTGAAAAACTTGAGCTGGAAAGGGGGTTCATAGTCGCCTTGTTCTACGTTCCTCAGCATGTTTGAAATTTTTCCCAAAAATGTTGGCATGAGAACACATTCGCGCATTTTTTAAAATGCAACTCACCTGCCGCGCGGGATTAGCCGAGCTCTCTCAGGCGCTGCAGTCATGGACTGTGCGGCTGATCCCGGCAGAGGTTCGAGTCCTCCCTCGGGCATGGGTGTGTGTGTTTGTCCTTAGGATAATTTAGGTTAAGTAGTGTGTAAGCTTAGGGACTAATGACCTTAGCAGTTAAGTCCCATAAGATTTCACACACATTTGAACATTTTTTTTGCAACTCACCTATTATTCCCACCAGCTCCCCTAACCGTCACTCGCTCACGCCCACTAGTCTTTCACTGTAAGTTACCCATAGCCTTCCACTTCCACCTGCCCATTCTCTCTCATTAAGTCCAATCCATCCTCATTATTCTCTCTATGTTTTTTCTGAATCTGTCACTGTGTCCTATCACTAAGCCACATCGCTGTAATGCGATATAGCAGTACCAATATTATTACGAATTACGATGCCATGTTCCTTCGGAGTGGATGCACGTAGCCAAATGATAAGGGGACCGCTCGCGATAAGAGTGAAATGTGGGTTCGAGTGCCGCTCCGGCACAAATTTCCGTTGTCGTAATTTAATTATACAGCCAATGGTAGACTGTATTCACAAATGCGAACACATTTCATGTACATCATTGTAAGTCGCTCATCCCAATCACATCCACTTCACCATTCTCACTCAATCATCCAGTTCATTTCATTATCATTATTCTCTCTTTGTGTCTTTCTAACTGTCACGGTCTCCTGTCTCAAAGCCGTGGTTTCCTTCGTTCTGTCCTGCTACTACTGTCACCCCTCATTGTAACTTTCTCCCTCTTACTCTCCCTTACTGCTACTATCCCATTCATCCCTTCTCGTTACTGCTGTTTCTTCTCACTGTCCATTTCTCTCTCTTACTCGTTGTTCAAATGGTTCAAATGGCTCTGAGCACTATGGGACTCAACATCTGAGGTCATCAGTCCCCTAGAACTTAGAACTACTTAAACCTAACCAACCTAACGACATCACACACATCCATGCCCGAGGCAGGATTCGAACCTGCGACCGTAGCGGTCGCGCGGTTCCAGACTGAAGCACCTAGAACCGCACTGCCACACTGGCCGGCTTACTCTTTGTCATTGTCATAGACCAGTGGTAGTTAACCTGGTTCCTAGTGGGCGTTCCACCTTTCTTGGTAGGTGGTAGGTGGTAAGGGTTTTGAAAACATTTTCATTGGGTATTCATAGAATTTTGACTTCAAATATTTGGCAAATAAATGCTTTAATTTGTTATAACTCTGATTTATAAATTTTATAAAGTGAAGTTCTTCCTTACTTTATAGGTCACTATTACAGTGGAAGCGGTAGGCAGTTAGAAAATTTTATTACTAACAGAGATACAGAAGTGGGTGGTATTTAAGAAAAAGGTTGCCTAACACTGTCTTAGACTGTCTCTCACTGTCGCTGGCTCTCACCCACTTCCACTTTCTCCTTCTCTTTATTCCTCTTCCATCGGCACTGTCTCCTTCACTCTTTTCATTGCACTGTTCTGTCACTGTCAACTATGTTCCACTGCCACTGTCTCCCTCTTTTTCTCTCACACTGCCATTGTCTCCTACGCTCTTTCTGTACCACAACCACTGCCTTCTGCCTTCCAGTATTTCTTTTCCGTCTCTTTCCCGATGCCAGTGCCTACTTTCCTCTAAGCATAAAAAAGCTCAGCTATGTTCATATGTTAACAGCTCTTCGAAAAATTTTGAAGATGCTGAGGAAGGTAGAATGAGACAGCTGGTACCCCACTTCTTAGTCAGACGCTCTTCTCTAAACAGGCAGGCCGCTGTGGCCGAGCGGTTCTAGGCGCTTCAGTCTAGAACCGAGCAACCGCTACAGTCGCAGGTTCGAATCCTGCCTCGAGCGTGGATGTGTGTGATGTCCTTAGGTTAGTTAGATTTAAGTGGTTCTAAGATCTAGGGGACTGATGACCTCAGATGTCAAGTCCCATAGTGCTCAGAGCCATTTGAACCATCTTAACTAAACAGAAACATATTCTCCTCTTCGTGTTCCGATAGGACCATTTTCCCGCTTGTTCCCTTCTTTCCCTACCACAACTTGGAATTTCACTCATTTGAAAAGAACTTTAAGAGTCAATGAGTTTGAACCTCTGTATTTCGGAAATGGATGAAGAGAATAAAAAAATTGGCAAGGCTGTCCGAGATCAGGATCTTAGATATATATCGTAATAACTACAGCTACTCATTCTCTATCAAAAAAACAAAGTATTTGGAGTGTTACACATTGGTAGCTAAATATATCGATAAATTTGCAATAATTGCGAAATTAATATTAATTTTACGGAAACAATAGAAGCCACACATTTACTCAACAAGGCGATGCGTAAAACTGGGGAACTTACACGTTGCTACAAATGCTTCAGTTTAAGTAACAATGCTAAGAGAGTATTAAAGCTGCAGCAGGATTTATTTTTTAAAAAACTGGAAATTTGTGGTAAGGTCTTATGGGACCAAACCGCTGAGGTCATTGGTCCCTAAGCCTACATAATATTTAATCTAACTTAAACTAACATACGCCATAGACAACACACACACACCCATGCCCGAGGGAGGACTCGAAGCTCCGACGTGGGGAGCCGCACGGACCGTGACAAGACGCCCTAGACCGCACGGCTACCCCGCGGGCCGGATTTATTATAACCCAAGCTTGTGCTAACGAGTTAAAGATTCATTCTGATTAGGATTTAAAATGGGAAAATTAAAAAAATAAGGTGGACAGGCTCCATGGAAGCAGCTGGTTGTTTTTTTTCGTGTTAAGGTAGTAAGTACTGGAACAAAAATGCGTTAGCCTTGATCTTTTCTTATTTTTTGGGACATATTAAGAAGCAGATTAAACTGTATATTATCATTGACTTGAAAGGCACAGAGTCATGTCATCAATGCAAACTTACAGAAATAAACAACTTGAAGTAGGTCGTTTTTAAACGGTTTCCTGTATTTTTAATTTTACATTAAAATTTCACTCATTATTTTATGGACGCCTAAATAATATCAGTTATTTAAACTTCTAGCAGATAAAGATTTTGAAAGAAAAATTACTCTTCATTAAAAAATATCAAATTTGTACTCAGTTTTATATAGATCAAGTATGATATTCCAACATCTTCAACGAGTAACATATGACAGATATCAGAACTACTCTGCTAGAACATAAATCACTATTCACGTCACTTTCTGTTTGATAATATATCGATGTCCCATAATTTATCGCAGTAGCAACAGCAAGAAACTGTTTATTTTGTCTCTTTTGTGAATATCAAGTTGAATCGGTATTTTATGTCCGATTTACAACTATAGCAAGTCTTCCCCAGTCACCTAGACAATAGGTACGTGGTAATTTTTGTGGATCAGACCATCTGACATTACACTTGTCCAACATGTGTGGTCGTATTTACTCAGCTTTTGACTGATGATCTTAGCATTTAAGTCCCATAAGATTTCACACTCAGCTTTCCTAGATCAGGGATAATCAAAGGTTTGTATCCGTATCAGGATACGAAACCATACTGCGAGGGCTTCCCAGAAAGTAATGCACCGCTTTTTTTTCTCAGCCTAAAACAATGCTACGAATTCAAAACGTTACGTATTTATTATTTGAAGTCTCCTCAGTGAGCGCATCAAGTTTCCGTCACTTCCGACAGATAGCGTAGCTGCAGGACAATTTCAAAATGATGTCTGTAGGTGATGTATGTTACAAGTAACATGCTGCCATCGAAGTTCTCACTGCAGAAAAAGATACTGTGGGGAATTTTCGCAAACGCTTGTGTGAAGTCTTTAAACCATCTGCTGTCGACAGAAATATAGTTAGTCTCTGGGCACGGAGGTTGAGGGCATCAGAAGGCGGTTCGGCGGAGCTCCACGATTTGCAGCAGTCGGAGAGACATCCACGGCTGTTACACCTGACATGTTGCAGCGACGGTGAGAAGGTGATTCACACAGTGATGCACTGGCTCCGCCACCAGGACAAGTGTTGCTACCGACAGGGCATACATGCCCTTGTTTCGTGCTTTAGGTAGGCCATAGAATTGGATGGGGATTACGTAGAAAAATAGGGTGTGTAGATGAAACACCATTCTTTCGTGTGTGTAATTCTCATTATGTTCAATAGAGAATTGTTGAAGAAAAAAATGCGGTGCTTTAAATTCTGGGCAACCATTATACAAATGGGCATGCATGTGAGAGACAAGGCGTGTCTTGCACTGTATACAGGATGTTACAAAAAGGTACGGCCAAACTTTCAGGAAACATTCCTCACACGCAAAGAAAGAAAATATGTTATGTGGACATGTGTCCGGAAACGCTTACTTTCCATGTTAGAGCTCATTTTATTACTTCTCTTCAAATCACATTAATCATGGAATGGAAACACACGGCAACAGAATGTACCAGCGTGACTTCAAACACTTTGTTACAGGAAATGTTCAAAATGTCCTCCGCTAGCGAGGATACATGCATCCACCCTCCGTCGCATGGAATCCCTGATGCGCTGATGGAGCCCTGGAGAATGTCGTATTGTATCACAGCCGTCCACAATACGAGCACGAAGAGTCTCTACATTTGGTACCGGGTTTGCGTAGACAAGAGCTTTCAAATGCCCCCATAAATGAAAGTCAAGAGAGTTGAGGTCAGGAGAGCGTGGAGACCATGGAATTGGTCCGCCTCTACCAATCCATCGGTCACCGAATCTGTTGTTGAGAAGCGTACGAACACTTCGACTGAAATGTGCAGGAGCTCCATCGTGCATGAACCACATGTTGTGTCGTACTTGTAAAGGCACATGTTCTAGCAGCACAGGTAGAGTATCCCGTATGAAATCATGATAACGTGCTCTATTGGGCGTAGGTGGAAGAAACTAAAATGAGCTCTAACAAGGAAATTAAGCGTTTCCGGACACATGTCCACATAACATATTTTCTTTATTTGTGTGTGAGGAATGTTTCCTGAAAGTTTGGCCGTACCTTTTTGTAACACCCTGTATAAAGAGGAGGAGTGTGCTAAATGCTAAGCCACTGGTGTATGAAAATGTTCTCAAACCGGCCCTGACTGCTGTAGGGACGCAAATACGTCTTCTGGTACAGGTCACTAAGACAAGTGTATCTGGTACGGTTTAAAACTAATATTTGTTGTTCGAACTTCAACATGAAGATCACAATGAGCTAGAACACGTTAAGGTCGACCAGCTGTCCTGTTGGCAACGCATCCTGTCATTACATGTTGCAGTCGTTAACGCCACCTGCGTGCTTGGAGTCAAACAGCGTATCCAGATCATACTGCGATGCCAGATGCTGCTTAGCTGTAGCTTTTATAGATGGTTCTCCACAGGTACAGCAGTTAGGCCAAGGCGAAGAAGGATCTCTCCATCCACAGAGCAGATCGAACATACCCATACATGGTATCAAGAAAACAGAACTGTTATCTAGTTAGAATCTTAGACAAAACAAAAGACTGTAATATATAAATGCTGTTCAGTGTAACCTGAACAACTTTCATACAAAAGCTTGTAATAATAGTATCTGAAACAAATGTCTCTAAATGCTATCGAAAAACTAATTATGCATATAGGGCCAATACGTCCAAAATGTATATTTCCTTGTTTTAATGTTCATGTTCATTGTTATATGTGTCATTTTGGAAAAATCTGATTCAAACGAAGCAATATGCTACGCAAAAAAAGGAAAAGAATATAACAGTGTATGCAGTGACACATATAGTGAAACATTATCATTCGTGTATAACAAATTTTCTTAAGAAAATTATGAAATACTGACAAGTTCATGTACTGCAACGCTGTAACAAAGTAGTGCTATCCTTCAACGTAAATATTGTCTTCTATGGTCTTTCCTTTCTTTCACAGGTATAAATGCATCTTTCTTGTACATGAGTAAAGTAATGTTTCTGAACCTCATGATCTCCAATCAAAATATTGAATAACAGCCGTCATTGACAGATAAGTTTGAAACTGTAGCTGCAGATCAAGAAATAAAAGGCCATAGGAAACCCCATTTTGTGTGCCACGTGTATAAATTCCTGCCGATATACTTTGTCCGATTCAATAATTTCTGCCTATGTTGGGTGCAGTGTAATATCTTCGTTTTATTTCGCGCTTCCAGTGCGGTAAGTTTCTTATCCTTATGTTCTACTTTGTACAGATATTGTCATCTACGATGTTGAGAGGAGAAATTTAATTATCTGTCTGGGTATTCAATTTCACCCCTTTATGAAGACGGAGATGACCCCAAACAAAATCATTCAAATTCAGTAGCAGAAAGAAACAGCCGCTAGTGCAACGAGCTCTACCACTTAACAATTTCCGCCGTAATATGTTTTATAAATATTGTTGTGTAAGGCAAAAGGATTTGAAAAAACCCTACGTATCTTGTTTGGCGTATTATAAAACTTTATACTCACAGCAAAGAATAAATAACCGAAGGTACATAAGATTCTGGTTCCGCGTCGTGTATGTTTTTTGCGAACCAGATAGATTTTTATGTTCTCTAAATATTATTTACAGAGGAAGAAAAGGAATATAAATCATTTTATACCATACCGTCGCCCATACGTAAATATACGTCAATTTTTAATAGGTTTGTTGTGGGACTCTTAAGACCAAAGAAGAAATAATGTAATTCAAAATAGCTGAAATCTGGAAATACCGCCAAAAGATGAGGGGAAGCTACCATGGAGGTCAGTAAGTGCAGTTTTCATGATGTCTAAAACTTGAAGACGTTGTCCGACATGTTAGCTGCCTCTGTCATTAGCTTCTGGTGGAAGGGTTTCGATCAAAAATAACAGCTTGCATGACTTACAGCTGTATTAATCATTGTGATTGTACTCTAAAGTGTCAAGGAATCCTATTTTATTCATAAGTGGATCGTTCGAGCGATGTTCTCCTTTATATACATGAACTAGCCACCAGCTCCGGCTTCGCAGGGATAACACTAAGTACCTTGTAAGTAGGCTGTTCATGTTTCTGTTTGTTGGTAGCGCTATGTAGCGCTCTGTATTAAATCTCTGACAGCGCTGTGCGCTCTCTGTAAGAGACTCTCTGTGGCTGGTCGGTCTTCCAGTTGGAGGTGAACAGCCAGCAGTGATGGAAGTTGGGTGTGAGCAGTAAGCAGTGATGGACGTCAGAGGTTAATAATTAGCAGTGTTGGAGATATGCAGTATTAGCGCGAGCAGACGATCTGGGCGTCTCTGACGGAGATTCAATATTATTCATGATTATATAATTTTTGAAACTGGATGTCATGCACAATTATATAATTTTTGAACTGGTTGCCACATTATTTCCTCAGCAACAAAATCTTTCCTTTGCTAACCAGACGCCTGTTAGTAGTTAGAGCCTACAGTAGTTAGAATATTTTATTTAGCGGGCAGTATTGGTACTTGCGGCGTTGCAGCAGTTCGAGTAATGAAGATTTTTGTGAGGTAAGTGACTTATGTAATGTATAGGTTATTGTCAGGATTTCTTCATATTCAGGGTCATTCTTATGTATTAATTATTTGAAGTCAGGTTATCATTTTTGTGCAGTCAGATTGCGTTGCGCTAGGATATTGAGGGTCAGTGTTGAGATGATAAGAATAAGTAAAGAGAAAGTAGGCTCAGTACGTTCAGTTTCACTCAGCAGTTTAAGCAGGTTCACTTCCATTCAATTTCACTCAGCAGTTTCAGAATTAAATAACGTAGAAGTTTCATCTTCTCAATTACAGCAATATAAGCAGAAAACTTTTAATTGAAGAAGTTTCAACCTAATACCTAAGACCAGACGACATATCTGGCGTAGCGTTAACTTTGTTTAAGGTACATTGCATAGAGTTATGATTAGAAATCAGAGAACAACTTTAAGTAACTGAGTAGCGTCAATTTCATTTAAATTAAACGATGTAAGCCGCACAATCGACTTACTGGCATACAATAGCGCCCAAAGTGGGGAATGGACTGCCCGACTCAACCCGCTAAAAACAAGCGAGCTTTGTATTTTTTTGCTCCGTGATCGCTCGCATTTCGACGGCCGTCGCGCCAGCTTTCTGCGAGCTATTAGAATCAGTACCGCCAAATTAGCCTTCACAAGCAAACAGAAAAACGCCGTGGGGTATTGTGATTCATCATAGTCCAGCCAATTTGCACCAAATATTTATGAATTATATACACGAATCCTCCTTGTAAATCACTATGTGTATTAGTGAAAATCGTATCAACATCTCTACAGTAGTTCCTTGAATTAACCTTCATACGAGGAGTGTGAGAAAAGTAATGAGACCGATTTTTTATCTAACAAAGATTTAATTTTTTTCAAACAGCAGTATTGTCTCCTTAAAAGACAGCTATAGACCGACAGAGTCGTTGTTCACAGACTTCGTAGCAGCGCTGGAAAGCTTCATCTAGTAGGGTCTTAGCATGATGGTCACTTTTTTTAGAGTTTACCAGACTCCCTAAATGACGCCTTATAAGACATCTTCCGATTTTGGGGAAAATAAAACAGTCAAAAGACTGAGATCAGGTGAATAGGTGAGCTGCGGAACAACAGACATGCCTTTTGAGGTCATCAGTCCCTAAGCTTACACACTACTTAACCTAAATTATCCTAAGGACAAACGCACACACCCATGGACGTAGCCATGTGACACGGGACGTTATCATGATGCAGCATCCACTTGTCTGCAATGTCCGGCATCACTCCATTCACATTTTTTCCTAGTCTTTCAAGGTTATCTCTCCAAAACACTTGGTTGACAGCTTGCCGTGGAGGAACAATCTCATAAGAACACGCACGCGTTCGACGTTTTTTGTTGGTTTTTGGAACTGAAGGTCTACCTGAGCCACGTTCACCTTCAGCGTGCTCTCTGCTTTCCAGATGTGATTTGTGCCAGCGAAAAGTTGTGCTCTTGATAAGGAATGATGCAGGGCGCCATACTGGGACACAATACTCAGTGGAATGAATAATGCAGTGGCACACACAGGGGACAATCTCTCTGCCACAGACATCATGTACGGTTCACCTGCAAATACTTTAATTTTTTTTAGGCAAGCACTTTCTTCCAGTGTGTGCATACAGATTCTGTTTGCTTGACTCAGGGGTAATGAGTGCATAATGAAATTCAGTACTGGTAATGTATTATGATAGCTGATAGATCACTGCCAACCTGTGGACAGAAAATGAGCTTGGTCATAAAGACTTGTGGTACTTGTAGTCCAGCCAGTAAAGTTACAGACATATAGGTAACAGATAGATCATATCTATTACAATCCCACCAAGTGACGGTTCAAATATTCAAATGTGTGTTAAATCTTATGGGACTTAACTGCTAAGGTCATCAGTCTCTAAGCTTACACACTACTTAACGTAAGTTATCCTAAGGACAAACGCACACACCCATGCCTTAGGGAGGACTCGAACCTCCGCCTGACCAGCCACACAGTCCATGACTGCAGTGCCCTAGACCGCTCGGCTAATCCCGTGCGGCCAAGTGACGATAACTGAATCAAATTTGTTCATACTAAAAACAGATTACCATTTCTCTAAGTAAATGGGCTGTAATGACTGAATATATGTTGTCTCTTCTAATAATGAAATGTTAAGTCCAACAACAGCAAGTGAAAATGTATGGACTCTTAAATTCCTCTAACATATTAACCACAGCTGATATGTATGATCTACTATGTATCACTGCATATATATGTGCTATGTCACTTTGACATAGTGTCAACATGAACTGTAATGTTCTCTCTCTCTCTCTCTCTCTCTCTATCTATCTATCTATCTATCTATCTATCTATCTGTCTCCCTTTGTCCTTACTCTCTCTAGATAAAATATTATGCTCTTACACCTATTGTGTGATAGTCACTGTTTGTTTTGAAGTTTTTTTTTTTTTTACAGTGGCTGTATACCATGGGAGTCCCTTCTATCGTGAGTTACAGTTCTTCTACATACTGCTGCCCATAGGTAAATTTTTTCAGTGCTTCCTTGACATACAACACTACAGTCTCTTTCACTAATTTATCAGGTGCTGCATCAGGGAGTCCATTTGGAAACAGTTCAGCACACTGCTCCAACATATCTGGCACTGCATCAGTGTGACTGTCTACATATTGAGTTGATTTCTGCCCCAGCAAATCACAGACTGTTTGTGATTATGGAGAAGTAAACAAAAACTGTGAACACACACATAGATAACGCAATGAGTAACAATGCTAAAAACGAAATTGGTTCATACATTCATCTGTGCAAGTCCTGGTTTTACTCAGACTGAGGACTGCAGATATAGATGATACATGATCAATCAGAATCTATGGTGTAGAGCATACATCTGTTGAGTATACTAATTGACTGAAAACTGCAGGAGGTATGGTGGGGGTAGGCAGCTGCAGTACAACGTAAATTGGAACAACTATTTTGTCCTGATAACGTTGTATAGGGAAAACTGGTCAGTTATAGATTCATTCCATAACTGTTACATTGCATGATATCAGGGAAAACCCAGTTTTTAGGATGTGGAAGTAGGACTGACAACTGTGTTGTTATGGAAAGCCTTATAGGACATAGGAAATCAGACAACTGCGAAAGCTGTGCTGGCTATGGAATCTTGTGAGCTCCAAAGAAAGATGTCATTACGTTGCTGAAAGAGTGCATTTCCATACTGGTACATTCCTGAGCATGGAAACAGCCATGACAGGATATAATAAAGAGTTAGGCAGCCTGTGAAAATTCCATATGAGACATAAAGATATATAACAGTATTCTGACAGTTTATATTTTTGTGTCCACGCTATCAGGCCACAACATTCTCTATGTTAAATTGAGATGAGTGCTTTCTAGAATTATATTCCACTGCTAAGTTACATTTATGAATCCGGATTTCATAAATTGCACGATACATCACTGTGTTACAGCAAGAAGTGTAACAAATTGTCCAACATATCATCACATCACAGCAAAATTGTAACAAATTGCCCCTCCCTGCATTGGCATGTTACATAAAATAAAGTGGGCTAAAACAATTTGTTATGGGTGTAAAACTGGCGACAGAGTCCAGTAGCATCAAGTGGTCCAGACATCTTGTTTTGGTAGGCAGAGCTGCCAACTCATGCAGGTACGCATTTGATAAAATACATAAAACTGCTTCTGTCATAGCCCAGCATTGGTGGCAACTGTTAAACAGCCCAAGAGGGCTAGCAATTGGGCTGGAGGGGAAAATGTTTATGGTACAAGTGGATTTAAACTTAGAACAAATTGATTTTTTAATTTCCCTCCATTTTAAACTCTGAAATGGGGGAAATGGTTTAAAAGCCATTTTAAACATAAGGAAACTTGGCTATTTTGAAGTCGCACAATGTTAAAGTGGTCTGGTGAGTTCTAAATTTAGCACAACTGACCTGGCAATCATGGAAACTGGATATCTGCCATCTTGGATTCTATAGTTAAAGTAAGTGACTTGGTATCCAAGAAGTCTTGGCCCACATCCATAGGTATGCTGTCTTGGATTTTTTTTAATAACTTGGCAACAGGTCAATGGCCAACCTAGGATATTTTGATTACCTACTGCTTTACACTTAGAGCAGCTGGTTTCTGAGGAGAAGTGTCCTGTGACATGATGGAAAAGAAATAATTTTTATTTCACAGCAATTAGTAAATTTTCAACCATTTGATAATAGGACAATTTACCCAGGTCCATCAACATTCACCATCCTAGGTGACATCAGAGGATATCGGAGGAGTGCGTGGAATCAAGCAATATGCATGATCTCATTGAAGACTTCGACGAAAATCTTGCAACAATGCAGAGTGGGACTGGATCCACTTAGTCCTACTACTGACGCTTAGTCCTGCAAAAGGTGTAATGTGGGGGGTTGTATTGAAAAGTTCCTGTACTTTTCTTAATGACGATTCACGTCTATGTGAAGTATGCCGCAAGCCTACAACCACAAATGAAAACATCATAAACGTCCACAATATGGTATTTAGTAATATCCTATTAAAGGCGATGAAATAGGTGACACCACTGGAGTAACAAAAGAAAGTTTACTATTAGTGAAGTATGGAAGATATGTTACGCATTTGTTTAATGCTGACTGAATGGAATACAGCAAAGCTTTTGCTCGAAATATTTTGAATGTTCTAATGAATAAGTCCCACGGTTTTTGTGCTCTGATGTTACGGTGAATGAAAAATGGCCCAACCACTTCATGCCATAAATCAGGGAGTCTTACACCAAATAATGTCGAATTTCATCTGCCAGAAACATTCTGGCATGTTATCTGAAATGCTATAACTTATTACTGGGAACACGGATAATATCATCTGTACAACCTAGATGCCTAAATTCGTGATAGGAACTATGGGTTCCAAGAAATCATCTCTCAGGGAGAGCATGACGATGGCTACAATGGTTTTTTTGAAAACAGGAAGTGAGATAGATTTGAAGCACAAATTGTTACAACATTCAACCCATTCACCAGACTTGGCACGCACTGACTTCCCGTTATTTGCATACCTAAATAAATTTGTGGCTTGTACGTGTTTTGATCCAATGAAAAGGTTATGGTAGCTGTAGGTGGGTGGGTATTTTGCTCAGCCTCCCCATTCTCTAATCAGAGGTGAGAACCAAGTCACAACAGAAACAATGAACGAACTGGGTAGACCTATGACGGGTCTGCGTCGGAAAATGAGTGCATTTTAGAATTAGAAACTGATTTTTTCACTACCTGCGGAACAAGTTTCCCGCTTACTGTCGCAGTCTGCAGTGCCATTGTTCACATCAGAATGTTAACTAAGGGATACATGCAGGGTGATTCCATAATAATGTTACAAACTTTTGGGTATGGTGGAGAAGGATAAATTTATCAATCGGAGGTGACACACCCTGGTCCAGAAAAAACCAAGTCGAAAGCGAAAATAGTTTTGATACCTCTGACAGCCGATCTTTCCTAATGCAAGCGTTTTGCTGTCCATATTTTGGGAGGAGATAGTATGGACCAAAAAGAAATAAAATGTCCTCTACACACGGGCTCTAAAGGGCCTACGTTAGTTGGTATGAAGGCGATCTTTGATACTGTGAAACACATCTCTTCTACTGAGCAAGTGCTCATAGTTCTTTAGGTGTGCATTTTAGAGCCCTAGTTTACTAGACATTTTTTTCTTGTTTTAGTCCATACCACCCCTCCCCAAAATAAGGCAAGCAAAGAGTTTTCAGTAAAAGAGGTTCACTCAGAGGTATCAGAACGAATTTAGCCTATTAATTTTGGACTAGGTAGTTTCTGGACCAGGGTCCCTTACCTTAAACTGATACATTTACCCTTCTCCACTATATAAGTTTGTAACATCATCATGGAATCATTCTGTATATATTAAGTTTATCTGAACCATTTCTCATGTATGAGCAAAAATCAACAGATACGAGGGTCGTCCAGAAAGTAAATTCCGATCGGTCGCGAAATGGACACCACAGTGAAAATCCAATGAAACTTTGCACAGATGTGTTGGGTAGTGTCTCTAGTAACACCGTCGATCGCATCAAGACGCTCTTTTCAGTTGCGAGCGCGCTGTGAGCGAGTAAATGTGCCTAGAACAACGATGTCTCCAGCCAAGTGCGAGGGCCTGCTGAGAGGCTTCGCCTTAATGAATGCAGCCCACCTAACACAACTGCCACGCACTTCCTTCTTCATGGCAATTCTCAGCCGCACTCTGCAGGGGTGGTGAAGACGCTCCTGCAGCCTCTTCGATGGGAAGTGTTCGATCACCCACAACACAGCCCCATTTGTGTCGTCCTGAGTATCATCTCTGTTCACATGAAATGCTGGATACAATGAAAACACTTGGGCACAGGCTACGTGCTACAGACCAGCGTAGAGAATTACCGGAAAGCACAGGTGGTGGCGCTCTATGACGATGATGTTGGAAATTTGCTGAAACGCTCCGACAAATGTCTAAGTCGGAGCGGCGACTATGTAGAGAAGTATCTGGAAAGTATAGCTAATTCTTGCAAATAAAATATTTCTGATTTTCACTATGGTTTCCATTTAAAGACCGATAGGATCTTACATTCTGGACAACCCTCATATCACAAATTTAAAAATGCTAGGTCTCAGTAATCAATAAGGCTATGGAAACAGATTTGTGCCTATATTTCTTGTAGCAACCCGTCCTACGCACTCAGTATCGTGTAGAAACGGACACTTCATAGAGGAAAACTACAGAAGAGTGTCCTTGACAATTTCCATGGTGACGTGTACAATGACGTTGCGAGTGTCGTTTCATTATTGGTGCTTCTACAGTTCTTAGCTGCCGGGTGGACTGTTAAAGCATAGAATATCTTAGTAACAGTTGGTTGCTTTTCCTGGAGAAAGGAAACGAGGAAATTACTGAAAGTTTGAAACGTAAACGTAGTTTTCTCAGTAGAATAACTGAGAAAACGTTACCCAACTGAAAGGCAGATAATTACCAGTTAATGTTGGCAAATATGAAAGACAACAGTTCGTGTCACAGTAAAAATTCTTAGTCCTCTGTAGCCAATATATTTAAATACGAATACCTCAGTGTAGGAAGACTAGGTTTAACGTTCCGTCGGCATCGATGTCGTTAGAGATGGAACACAAACTGGGATTGTGTCAAGGATGGGGAAAGAAATCGGTTGTGCTCCTTCAAACGAACCATCACCACATTTGCCTGGAGTGATTTAGGGAAGTCACAGAAAATCTAAATCTGGATTGCGGGACGTGGGTCTGAACCATCGTTCTTCCGAATGCGAGACCAGTGTGCTGACTACCCCGCCATCTCACTCGATAGTACATTAGTGGATTTGAAATGTAATTGTTACGTAGAATTACTGTTTTGTATACGCAATGTATATATTGTTACGACCCGTGTATTGTTTTTGTTATGCTATGCTGGATAGCCAACCCAGCTTTGCCCAAAACAGCGGCCGTAAGCGCGATACAGTACTTGTTCGTTATGCCAATATTAGGACGTCAGAGAGAATGTGAACAGTTCAGTTTACTGTGATAAATGACATACGTTATCGACATGTTTTCCACGAACGTTTAGTCATCTGCTATGAATAAACGAGGATGTTTGCTAAAACTTTCAGCATAAAGGTCATGACACGGTATACATTTTACGGTTACGCACATGTTACGTGTCAAAGGAAAGAGACCAGAAGGGATAGTATTCAGGACTGGTTTAATACCCAGGCGGAACAAGTGGCCATTTGGGAAGACGAACTGAGAGGGACGCCAGAGATGAGCAAGTGCGGAATCTCTTTACACTGTGCATCGTAGTTAGTAGCGAAAACTGATACTTGTGAGAATATACGATAGCAGAAGCAAAAACGTCTACATGCAATTCGAAACGAGGAATGAAAATTTGCGCCAGTGATGGGATTCGAACTCAGATTTTCCACTCACTAGGCAGGGTGACCGCTCAGCTCACTTGGTACTTCCCCTAAACCGTTACAGCATTGCTGAGGCTCTCCAACTGTATTGGAATAGCAGTTCAGCATCGAATGAAACGAGGGATCATGCTAGAAACCCAGCACAGATGCTTTTAATCAATTGAAAGTATATGGTTCCATAGATTTACATACACAAATGCAGACTGAAGTGATGAATGAAAATTTGTAACAAGGCTGCGCTTTAAACCCATGTCTCTTACTCACTAGGCAGATAACGCTAGCCGCTACACCACCGTGTCTCACTGGCTTTGTACCACTTCACGGAATAGCATAGTGTGCCTCCCTCGTTAATCCAAATTCCCGTACACGCTTCAGCCCGCTTGGTATTCCCCCCTACAGTTGGTGAGCCTCTACAATGCTGTTACAGTTTAGGGGGAATATCAAGTGCGCTGGCTCGTGAATGGGAAACTGGATTGAGGAGGAGGCATACAAAGATAGCCCGTGCAGTCGTACAAAGGCACTGAGACAAAGTGGGGTAGCGGTTAGCTCATCTACCTACTGAGCAGGGGACCTGGGTTTGAATACCGGCCTTAGACCAAATTTTCACTTGCAGCTGGTGTCTGGATATAGATTGGTCGTAGATGTTTGAGCCTTGAAAAGATCTCTGGAACCACATAGCAAAAACGTTTCAGTAAGCATAGGTCCACAGCCGTGCCGTCTTCAAGATAATGGCAAACGTGTCTTTATGAGCCGTCCCTCGCTTCAGTTTCAAATGTGGTCCTAGTTAGTATAAATATATTTGAAACTTAAACTTTTCTATAGAGTTCTCACCTACATGGGCTCAGATTTCAACCGTCGAGCTTGTCCAGCACATTTATGAAGTTATTCTGTATTTTTACTGTCTTCATAACGGCGAACCAGCTGACGAAAATATGTATGAGAAAAGAAATTACATTAACAAAAAAAAAAAAAAAAAAAGGCACAAGAAAGTAAGGGAAATGAAAATCGTCTAAGGCTATGAACTGAAATACTGTGACCTCAATTGGTGACCACCCTACAGCTACAAATCACGTTAAGTGTTGAAACATGGCTGGTGCAGGTAAGAGCTCATTTTGTTTACAGGTGGCCAAATTTAGTTTCTTGTAACTAAACGATTGCACGTATTGTATGAAAAATTAAATTTTATTTTGTAGTTCCTTATTATTACAATCAGAATTTAGGCTTGTAAACAAAGATGTAAAAATAACAATTTAAAAAATGATGAGTACAATGCAGTCCCGAATATTTGGCTCGCGACTGTCCATCCCTTGATGTTATACGTCGTTCATAAAGACGTAGGTATGCAATGAAAGCGGGGGTCTGCTTCGGCCCCTCGAATTACCGTGTGCACATCTCCACTGCTTCATGAGAAGTGCGGATTTCTTGTACTGAGTCACGAGAAGTGTGGATTTCCTTCTGTATCATGCCCTTAATTTCAATTTCCGTCTAATTAAGTTAAACAACACCAAACTGTGTGTTGCTTGTGTGAAAACACGTTCTCGAACCGACCCTAATAACATTTGTGCTTCATTTCAAAACGGCCTTCGAGCAACGTCTGATAATTTAAGTACGTGTGAAGCATATAATTAGAAGTCTGTTTCATACGAAGTCTATGAGTTCAGTTGCCGTTTTACTGCCAGTAAGCTCCTTCCGTATCGCTGAAGTCGAATTTCGATGTTACCTAACGTTTCATCGAGCACTCTAATGTTGAAAGCGGCCGTGTGCACGCAACGACTGTTCAATATAAATGAAGTGGCACAGGTTGTAAAGTGACAGCTGGCCGTGTTGGAAACCGTTGTTCGCCGATTCCTTTCGCACCCAGCTAGGATCGATTGTTGATGTTTTATGTATCGGCAGCGCAGGTGTTTCTGTTCCTGCCTGTCCGTGTCTCCAATTGGTCAATAGCGGGGTCGCGCCCGTTCCTCATATTTTATTCGGGAGCTTTTGTGCCAGAGATCATGGTCGGGTCGAAAGCTGCATAAATGGCACGAGAAAAAGTCGGCTCCTCAGGCCGCAGGCGCCGTATTTCTAGCCCTCCTGTAAATTTCACGTGGTACGTGTAAAATATTTAATCGCGGAGCAGCGTTCTCTCTGGGAACATGCTTTGTCGACGGCTCTGCATACATGTTTCATTCATGAAAACTTGGCTTTCCTCCGTAATTCTGAAGCTAAACAAGCGTATTATAGAAAGGAAGTTTTTTCTTACTTGTTTCGTATCAATTTTTTGGCAGAGAGCTCCCCATTCTTAGACATTTCTCATCAGTGTAACAATTATGATACCGGGAGACGTAATTATCATTACGTCTACAATGTTTATTGCAAGTTTTCCTGTTTTTTTATTTTTTTTATTTTTAAATCTTATGGGACTTTACTGCTAAGGTCATCAGTCCATGAGCTTACACACTACATAACCTAAATTATTCTAAAGACACACACACCCATGCCCGAGGGAGGACTCGAACCTCCGCCGGGGCCAGCCGCACACTCCATGACTGCAGCGCCTGAGACCGCTCGGCTAATCCCGCGCGGCGAAGCTTTCCTGTGTACGTACCATCTATATCTGTCACAAGATTTTTGTACTAAGACACAATGCAAGAGTTTGAAATTGAGTCTGTGAAAGACTGATTCAGTCGAGAACTTACTGGGTATATTTTTGATTCGCAGTCGATGATATTTTTTTACTGCTCGTTAGCATGACGTTGTAGATTAAGAAATTGTTGAGGAAATACTACTGAGACTAATGTATGATTTTGAATTATCTTGGATTATGTTAATTATGGTTTTAAGTGACAAATATTAAATGAGACATACGGGGCGTGTTTTTTAAAGTAAGTACCATTTTGAAATTAAAAAAATTCGTGCTAAGGTATCTCAATAATTTTATTTTTACATGAAAGCCTGTACCTTAATCTTTGCACTGACGCCATTACAGTCTGATTCTTCCTTGTTAACGTTGCGTACTGAGTGTTTAAGATGCCTCCGATAATCATGAGTTCCGCGGACTGTGAAGTACGTGCTGTTATATCTTAGTGCTAAAGGCCTAAAAGCGATTGATATTCATCGTAAGATCTATGCAGTTTACGGAGAAAACATTATGATTGATGGAATGGTAAGAATGTCAGTGAGAGCATTTAAAGATGGCCGCGCAAATGTGGTTCAAAATGGCTCTGAGCACTATGGGACTCAACATCTTAGGTCATAAGTCCCCTAGAACTTAGAACTACTTAAACCTAACTAACCTAAGGACATCACACACACCCATGCCCGAGGCAGGAGTCGGACCTGCGACCGTAGCAGTCACGCGGTTCCGGACTGCAGCGCCAGAACCGCTAGACCACCGCGGCCGGCGCCGCGCAAATGTGCATGATGAACAACGGAGTGGGTGTCCTTCGGTCGTTAATGAAAGTTTGGTGCAGGAAGTGGACAATAAGGTGAGAGAAAACAGACGCTTTACGATTTCCTCCTTGCAGGATGACTTTCCTAATGTTTCTCGTGGTGTTTTGTATGGAATTGTGACCGAGCACTTGAATTACCGAAAATTGTGCGCACGTTGGTACCGAAAATGTTGACGGATGTGCACAAAACCAAACGTTTAGACAGTGCACTGACTTTCCTTGAGCTGTACCACAACGACGGTGATGATTCCTTAAGCCAAATTGTTACAGGCGATGAAACATGGGTGGCCTACGTCACACCAGAATCAAAGCAACAGTCCATGGAAGTTGAGCAAGGGCATCGTTTTGCTGCAAGGCAATGCCCGTCCACATTTGGCGAATCAGACCAATTATCTCATCACATCTTTTCGATGGCAAACTCTAGATCATCCTCCGTACAGCCCCGATCTTGCGCCCAGTGACTACCATCTGTTCCTGCACTTGAAGAAACACCTAGGCAATCAGTGTCTTCAAGACGATGACGAAGTCAAAACAGTGGTGATGCAGTGGTTAAAGAGTCATGCGGCAGACTTTATGAGGAGGGTATTCAAAAACTGGTACAAAGCTATGACGAGTGCCTCAATATTGACGAAAATTATGTAGAAAAGTAGATTAAGGTACAGGCTTTCATCATCATCATCATCATCATTTAAGACTGATTATGCCTTTCAGCGTTCAGTCTGGAGCATAGCCCCCCTTATACAGTTCCTCCATGACCCCCTATTCAGTGCTAACATTGGTGCCTCTTCTGATGTTAAACCAATTACTTCAAAATCATTCTTAACCTAATCCAGGTACCTTCTCCTCGGTCTGCCCCGACTCCTCCTACCCTCTACTGCTGAATCCATGAGTCTCTTGGGTAACCTTGCTTCTCCCATGCGTGTAACATAACCCCACCATCTAAGCCTGTTCGCCCTGACTGCTACATCTATAGAGTTCATTCCCAGTTTTTCTTTGATTTCCTCATTGTGCACACCCTCCTGCCATTGTTCCCATCTACTAGTACCTGCAATCATCCTAGCTACTTTCATATCCGTAACCTCAACCTTGTTGATAAGGTAACCTGAATCCATCCGTGGTTCATGGTGTGGGTTCCTGTAGTCATGTCCTAGTTCATGAACCACAGGCAACGTATGAGTGGCCAAGTAAGTGGTCCTGACAGTCTGGATACCAGTTACTTTGGAATAAGGCTGGGCATCTCGGACATATTCTGAATCGTGGTCACCTTTGTGCTCATACGGCAAAGACTACCAAATCCACTGGTTAGTCCCTCAGCCGTTAGGGGTAAAACCCAATGGAACTCGGGGTAAGTAAGGCTAGCGACCTGCTTCCCTGGTACTTTAAATATGATGCTGGCAACAATCAGAGCAAAATGCCTCGGACAGGCTTTCATATAAAAATAAAATATTGAACATATGTTAGCACGTCTTTTTTTAATTTCAAAACGTTACTTCCTTAAAAAACACGCCTCGTAGTTCATAAAAGAAATACGATACCGATGTATGTCTTGTCTGTCAAATATGTACTCTCTCGAATTCAACCAGTTATTGGCTGAAAAAATAGAATATTTTTGTCACTAAAGACGATAGTCTTACTCATTCCAATAGAAGGAGGAGGAAAGATTTTCACATCGTTTGCTGGTGGCAACGCGCTTGTCAGAACCTATTGAACCCAGATGTAGAATCAGCATCCACAAGGCTTCTATAACATCGTTTGTCATTGGTATCGGACGGAAAGTTAAAAAATACAGAAACGTAATTCTGCTTAACCGATGCTAGCAAATAATTAAAATCTATCTACGCAGCCAACAGGAAACATTTAGGACTGGACAGGAGAATGAGGAAGATCTCTGGCAGAAATTGACGAACTGTAGGCCATATTATACACTCCTGGAAATGGAAAAAAGAACACATTGACACCGGTGTGTCAGACCCACCATACTTGCTCCGGACACTGCGAGAGGGCTGTACAAGCAATGGTCACACGCACGGCACAGCGGACACACCAGGAACCGCGGTGTTGGCCGTCGAATGGCGCTAGCTGCGCAGCATTTCTGCACCGCCGCCGTCAGTGTCAGCCAGTTTGCCGTGGCATACGGAGCTCCATCGCAGTCTTTAACACTGGTAGCATGCCGCGACAGCGTGGACGTGAACCGTATGTGCAGTTGACGGACTTTGAGCGAGGGCGTATAGTGGGCATGCGGGAGGCCGGGTGGACGTACCGCCGAATTGCTCAACACGTGGGGCGTGAGGTCTCCACAGTACATCGGTGTTGTCGCCAGTGGTCGGCGGAAGGTGCACGTGCCCGTCGACCTGGGACCGGACCGCAGCGACGCACGGATGCACGCCAAGACCGTAGGATCCTACGCAGTGCCGTAGGGGACCGCACCGCCACTTCCCAGCAAATTAGGGACACTGTTGCTCCTGGGGTATCGGCGAGGACCATTCGCAACCGTCTCCATGATGCTGGGCTACGGTCCCGCACACCGTTAGGCCGTCTTCCGCTCACGCCCCAACATCGTGCAGCCCGCCTCCAGTGGTGTCGCGACAGGCGTGAATGGAGGGACGAATGGAGACGTGTCGTCTTCAGCGATGAGAGTCGCTTCTGCCTTGGTGCCAAGGATGGTCGTATGCGTGTTTGGCGCCGTGCAGGTGAGCGCCACAATCAGGACTGCATACGACCGAGGCACACAGAGCCAACACCCGGCATCATGGTGTGGGGAGCGATCTCCTACACTGGCCGTACACCACTGGTGATCGTCGAGGGGACACTGAATAGTGCACGGTACATCCAAACCGTCATCGAACCCATCGTTCTACCATTCCTAGACCGGCAAGGGAACTTGCTGTTCCAACAGGACAATGCACGTCCGCATGTATCCCGTGCCACCCAACGTGCTCTAGAAGGTGTAAGTCAACTACCCTGGCCAGCAAGATCTCCGGATCTGTCCCCCATTGAGCATGTTTGGGACTGGATGAAGCGTCGTCTCACGCGGTCTGCACGTCCAGCACGAACGCTGGTCCAACTGAGGCGCCAGGTGGAAATGGCATGGCAAGCCGTTCCACAGGACTACATCCAGCATCTCTACGATCGTCTCCATGGGAGAATAGCAGCCTGCATTGCTGCGAAAGGTGGATATACACTGTACTAGTACCGACATTGTGCATGCTCTGTTGCCTGTGTCTATGTGCCTGTGGTTCTGTCAGTGTGATCATGTGATGTATCTGACCCCAGGAATGTGTCAATAAAGTTTCCCCTTCCTGGGACAATGAGTTCACGGTGTTCTTATTTCAATTTCCAGGAGTGTAGATACGTTTGTGCCATGGAAGATAGTAAGGGATGGGAGGGACCCACGATAGATGAACAACTTTAGAAAGTTGCTAGGAAAGCTGAGAGAGCTATATAGCAGATTTATACTAAGTCGAACCCTAGTTAACAAACAGACCTAGGACGCGACTACGCGATAGGGGTTCAGTGAATCTAAAAGCATGATCCTACCTGCTGAACTGTCAAAAAATTCTCAACTGTTGTGATCTCACTCAAAATCCGTCAATGGAACACATTCATTTATTAAAGTGCCTGTTGACTGTTACGGTACCGACGAAAATAGCGGTACAATGGAGATCGAAATATTAATTTTATCTTTAGAAATTGCTTCAAGGAAGAATATTAGAAACTGCATTTTAGGGTTGACCATCTCATCGATACTAAAATGACAGACGCAGAAGTAGGTGAGGGCAGAAAGAAAAACAACTTACATATACTTACGAGGCAGGATAGGCCACAGATCTATATACAATGAGCGTTATGTTGTACGTTAGCTGTGTCCGACTTCTACAGTCAGTTTACCATATGTCACCGAAACAACGATGTGTGACATGTAACTGAAAAAAGGCGTAGATCATTCAAGTCTTTAAGATGATACAGATTTCTTGTACGACGAAGGAACACATATTGCGTTCGGATACGTGCACACTAAGTATCCGCACAGATGTGACATTGTACTGGAGAATTCCAAGCAAACTCACTTCGTCGTTCTTAATGCAAAAGCGCCACCAGAGTGAGAGGCCCCTTCCAGCGTAGCTCCAAGAAGCGTGAGAGGTCCTCAGCTCTTCACGATATGTATACGTAAATAACGTAACGGATAATGTCTTTAGCTCTATTAGACTGTTCACAGCCCATTCAACAGGATGCACGATAGTTTTCTGAAAATCGTCTTAAGCAGTTAACCACGTCATTTTATGCTCGCAACATGCTTTTTGCCCTCATGAATTTTAGTATTAAAAAAAAATTCGAATAATATGAAAGCCCGCTAAAAGGCTCCACTTCTGTCACGTGGTACCAGTGACGTGACTGCTTATCATGTTTCTTCTATTGTCGTGTAGCACATTCACAGTGTATCGTATATTGGAATCTACGTTTCGGAAAATGGGTCATAAATAGTTCGTAGAACCGCATTAAAAAACTACAAAAGTTGCTGAAACATGGTGAAAATTCGTAAAATGTAAATGAAGCAGGTAAAAAGGAATACAAACGTCTCAAAAATGAGATCGTCAGGAAGTGCAAAATGGCTAAGCAGGGATGGCTACAAGACAAATGTAAGAATGTAGAGGCAAATCTCACTAGGGGTAAGATAGATACTGCCTACAGGAAAATTAAAGAGACCTTTGGAGGAAGGAGAACCATTTGTATGAATATCAAGGACTCAGACTGAAACCCAGTTCTAAGCAAACAAGGGAAAGCAGAAAGGTGGAAGGAGTAGATGAAATGCGAGATACGATACTGCGTGAAGAGCTTGACAGAGCACTGAAAGACCTAAGTCGAAGCAAAGCCCCGGGAGTAGACAACATTCCATTAGAACTACTGACTGCCTTGGGAGAGACAGCCCTGACAAAACTCTACCTTCTGGTGAGCAAGATCCTCAAACTTCAAGAAGAATGTAATAATTAAAATCCCACAGAAATCAGGTGTTGACATATGTGAAAAGTACCGAACTATCAGTTTAATAAGTCACGGCTGCAAAATACTAACGCGAATTCTTTACAGACGAATGGAAATCCTGGTAGAAGCCGACCTCGGGGAAGATCAGTTTGGATTCCGTAGAAACGTTTTAACACGTGAGGCAATACTGACCATATGACTTAACTTAGAAGGTAGATTAAGGAAAGGAAAACCTATGTTTCTAGCACTTGTAGACTTAGAGAAAGCTTCAAATTCTGAAGGTAGCAGGGGTAAAATAGAGGGAGTGAAAGGCTATTTACAATTTTTACGGAAACCAGATGGCAGTTATAAGAGTCGAGGGGCATGAAAGGGAAGCAGTGGTTGGGAAGGAAGTGAGATGGGGCTGTAGCCTATCCCCGATGTTATTCAATCTGTATATTGAGCAAGCAGTAAAGGAAACAAAAGAAAAATTCGGAGTAGGAATTAAAATCCATTGAGAATAAATAAAAACTTTGAGGTTCACCGATGACATTGTAATTCTGTCAGAGACAGCAAAGGACCCGGAAGAGCAGTTGAACGGAAAGAACAGTGTCTTGAAAGAAGGATATAAGATCAACAAAAGCAAAACGAGGATAATGGAATGTAGTGGAATTATGTTGGGCGTTACTGAGGAATTAGTTTAGGTGATGAGACACTTAAAGTAGTAAATGAGTTTTGCTATTTGGGGAGATGCTCGAAGTAGAGAGGATATAAAATGTAGACTGGCAATGGCAAGGAAAGCGTTTCTGAAGAAGAGAAATTTGTTAACACTGAGTATAGATTTAAGTTTCAGTAAGTCGTTTCTGAAAGTATTTGTATGGAGTGTAGCCATGTATGGAGGTGAAACATGGACGATAAATGCTTTGGACAGGAAGAGAATAGAATCTTTCGAAATATGGTGCAACAAAAGAATGCTGAAGATTAGATGGGTAGATCACATAACTAATGAGGAGGTACTGAATAGAATTGGGGAGAAGAGAAATTTGTGGCACAGCTTGACGAGAAGAAGGGATCGGTTGGTAGGGCATGTTCCGAGGTATCAAAGGATCACCAATTTAGTATTGGAGGGCAGCGTGGAGGGTAAAAATCGTAGAGGGAGACCAAGAGATGAATACACTAAGCAGATTCAGAAGGATGTAGGTTGCAGTAGATACTGAGAGATGGAGAAGCTTGCACAGGATAGAGTAGCATGGAGAGCTGCATCAAACCAGTCTCTGGATCAAAGACCACAACAACAACAACAACAATCTGTAAATCGCTCATAGAGATCCATATCAGAAATATGTCCCATATGTGGTCAATTGGAGGCAGATCTCGTGATTGAGCAGGCCAACGCAGCATGTCGAAATTCTGTAGAGCATGGTCGGTTACAACAGCGGTACGTGGGTGATCGTTACCCTGTTAGACAACACCCACTGGAGTGCTGTTCACGGATGGCAGCACGAAAGGTCGACTCATCAGACTAACGTACAGATTTGCTGTCAGGCATGCGTGGGATAACCACGAGAGTGCTCCTCACGTCATACGAAATCGCGTCCCAGAACAAAACTGCTGATATGGCCTCTTTCTAACCAACCCAGGGCCATCACTGGCGCCGAGGCAGAACTAACTTTCATCAGAAAACACAATAGACCTCCATTTCTGCCCTCCAGTGAGCTTCGGCTTGACACCATTGAAGTCGCAAATGGTGGTGCTTTGGGATCAGTGGAATGCACTCTACAGGGCTCCTTCTTCAGGGCTGTCCTTGAAGTTACCGATTTGTAACAGTTCGTTGTGTCACTGTGATGCCAACTGCTGCATAAACTGCTGCTGCAGATACGGTGCGATGCGCCAGAGCCATGCGCTAAACATAATGGTCTTCCTTCCAGGTAGTGACACGTCGCCATCCGGAGCCAGGTCTTCTCGCGACCTTACATTCTCGTGACCACTGTTGCCAGCAGTCATGTGCAGTGGATACATTCCTGCCAAGTCTTTTCGCTATATCGCAGAAGGATCAACCAGCGGTTTTCCACATCCCGCTGGGTAAATTCCGAGCTGGTTCCCACGTTCCGCCTCAGTTACACGACTCGCAGACATTTGGAAACGTTCGCGCTATTTCATGGCTCACACTAGACGCAGACAGCTGGGGTGCACCAATTCCGTCACAGGGGGTTTGGGGTGGTGACATGAAGGGCATCCGGCCACCCTCTGTATCTAACACTGCTAAATCCATAGTAACAAGGCCGACCCCGCATTGAAGCGGGACAAAGGCCCAAAGGAATAGAATAGACAGAGCAGAAGGATCAACCAGCTTCTCATAGCCCGATTACACGACCTCGTTCAAACTCAGTGCGGTGGCGATAATGGCGTCTTTGTACCCTCTAAAGCATTCTTGTCTAACATGAACTGACCACACCCAATCTCAAAGGCAACTAACAACGCTCACGACCGTTACAGCGTCTTCTAATGGCGCTACTAGTGCCACTTATGTGACTGGCGCGAAACATGAACAGACATCATCTTACAGATGTAGAAACGTACCTGCCAACTTATGCTTATGTTGCAGAAATGCTTCTTGCTGCTGCAGTTTTCTTCCCCTCAGTGTATAATATACAGGGTGTTACAAAAAGGAACGGCCAAACTTTCAGGAAACATTCCTCACACACAAATAAAGAAAAGATGTTATGTGGACATGTGTCCGGAAACGCTTCATTTCCATGTTAGAGCTCATTTTAGTTTCTTCCACCCACGCTCAATGGATCACGTTATCATGATTTCATACGGGATACTCTACCTGTGCTGCTAGAACATGTGCCTTTACAAGTACGACACAACATGTGGTTCATGCACGATGGAGCTCCTGCACATTTCAGTCGAAGTGTTCGTACGCTTCTCAACAACAGATTCGGTGACCGATGGATTGGTAGACGCGGACCAATTCCATGGCCTCCACGCTCTCCTGACCTCAACCCTCTTGACTTTCATTTATGGGGGCATTTGAAAGCTCTTGTCTACGCACACCCGGTAGCAAATGTAGAGACTCTTCGTGCTCGTATTGTGGACGGCTATGATACAATACGCCATTCTCCAGAGCTGCATCAGCGCATCAGGGGTCCGCCGCTCGTGGTCTCGCGGTAGCGTTCTCGCTTCCCGAGCACGGGGTCCCGGGTTCGATTCCCGGCGGGGTCAGGGATTTTCACCTGCCTCGAGATGACTGGGAGTTTGTGTTGTCCTCATCATTTCATCATCATCCAGGAAAGTGGCGAAATTGGACTGAGCGAAGATTGGGTAATTGTACAGGCGCTGATAACCACGCAGTTGAGCGCCCCACAAACCAAACATCATCATCATCAGCGCATCAGGGATTCCATGCGACGGTGGGTCGATGCATGTATCCTCGCTAACGGAGGACATTTTGAACATTTCCTGTAACAAAGTGTTTGAAGTCACGCTGGTACGTTCTGTTGCTGTGTGTTTCCATTCCATGATTAATGTGATTTGAAGAGAAGTAATAAAATGAGCTCTAACATGGAAAGTAAGCGTTTCCGGACACATGTCCACATAACACATTTTCTTTCTTTGTGTGTGAGGAATGTTTCCTGAAAGTTTGGCCGTACCTTTTTGTAACACCCTGTATAGAGTGGTCAGAAACTGCCTGAAAAACTTGTGATGTTTCGCGAGGTAGGTTGTGTTGCAGGATCAACTGCGATACGTTGCTCCTTTTCGAGTTAATTAACACAGACATTACTCAGTGAGGCAGTTGTGCACGCTAATTCAAGTGGCCTGCTAATGATGTTATCGCCAAACATGTTCTTCGTTTGAGTTCCTAAAATAGAGTGATGCAAAAATGGGACGTTGGACGGTAGTAACCGAAGGCTGAGCAGTCTCGTGCGGAATCATCTACGCTATGAGAACAACTGATACTAATTGTATGTCGAGTCCGCTTTAATCTGCGTGCTAAACGGACTGATTTGGCTAACTTCAATACTAATTAACTCACGAACGGCGCAACATAACGAATCTTTTTTCTTAACAGTAATATCCTGGCACAACCTACCCTGAAACCCGTTTACAAGCTTTTCAGACTGTTTCTGACCATCCTGTATGAAGAGATGAGTGATATGTAAATGGGCAACATTGTTACCAAAAGTCTCACATAGTACCTTTTTTGTAAACAATAATGTACAGGTTATCTGTCAGAAGCGAATCGACAAAAAAAAAGTGCTCTGCTGTTTGAATATGCTGTTTCGTTTACTTTGTCGCAGCCAATTTTAATTACGATAGTGGGGCATGTATACTGTTATACAAATTTCTTCTGCCGTATATATTAGAGCTTAAAAATTATTAAATTTCAAGATTTGATCACGTTATCGAAAAAGCTCTTATTGCTTGAAGCTGTGATGACGTTACGTGTTGGGAATAAGACGATGCTGTACGTGTAATATATATATATTGAGTAAACAATAATGTGTAATTTCTTAATTTTTCTTTGTCTCGCGGATGGGTGTCACAGAAAAAAAGGAAAGTTGTATTTCCAGGTTATCGGCTTTTGATTAGAATACTACTACAACGACTACTGCATAATCTGAATTTGCAATAACAATCAACAAGATATAATGTAAAAGGAGGGGGGGGGGAGGTGAGTAACAGAGGAGTGGGAGTAGGAGGAGATCGAAAGAGAGAGGGATGGGAGGAGAAGGTTATGCTAAGAGAGAGGGGGAAGAAGGAGCAGGTGGTCAAACATATGTGGAACAGGAGACAGGCAGAGACAGGGGGAAGAAGACTGTGACGTGCAACCAATTTCCATACATATTATAAATGTGTGCTTTCTCTTTTCTTTCTTTTCCGTTTCAGACTCAGATACAGTAACTCGCGGCCGGGTAAAAATAGTTTCCAATGCAATGTTCGCAAGATCAATCTTCCTTCGGAGCATGTCTTTTTTTCGCTCTATATTACTGTCTACTTAAGTTTATTTTTAATGCACTTATGCAAAAGCTTTAAACTCTGGATTATCATATCTATTTTCATATTTTTATGTTCATTAGACACCTGATAAATTTGAGATGAATCATAAGGATGGTGGCAAGAAACTGTATTTCAAGCCTGAAAAATCTAGAATACATTCAATAGTTTCCGACCACATTATTCTTCCCAAGAAATCGTTGAAGACAATAATTTGGCACTTCCGGCTGTTTCCATTGATTCCGTTGCCAAGCTATATGATTTTGACGGGGAGATATATTTAACATTGCTTGGAACCAACGAGGAAATGTAGTAAGAACAGGGCATTACGATTAAGTGAAAGTTATTGCTGTTTTACCATTTTTAAGTTATAGTCTTTCAACAGCAGTTAAGTATGGAGTAGAACAATACGTAGTTTAAGATTTTTCTATGTCAGCAGTATGTTCCACAGTCATAATTTTACTATGGTTTGGATAAATGACCCGGAGGAACAGAAAAACGACAATGCGTAAAGCCATTGAAAGTAAACACGACGATGTCCTGCAGTTTCCCATGAGCCTTATTACGCTGTCTGAAAACATGAAAATTGAGAAGAGAGGTACCAGGAAAAAGTAATATTTCTAGCAACAACCACAGGAATTAAGAGTCAGAGTTATCTTCTCAATAAAAAGGTTTCCACTGTGTTTTGTTGTGTAGGCTTTCACAAGCTTCCCTGGAAAACTTTTCCAGCATGGTCCGAGCAAGTTCCAGATTCCCTCAATCCTAAGACGATTCTGCGACTTACTGCTGTGTCGCAATGGCCTTGCCATGCAGTTTTCGCCTTTCCGATTTCCGAAACATAAAAATCTGTTTGTTTTGCATTTTCTCAAGGACAAAGAGATCATAAACGCATCAATTTTCAGAGGGTTTCCGCCACCAGACTCCACAAAATTCCTTTCCATTTGATACTTAAATGTTGTAAATGCGTTTTCTTCCACTAAATAACTAAACTGTTTGCACAAAAGTCTGCAGAAACTAGTAATTTCAGCTAACACTCCTATAACGCACGTGTAGCATCGTCTTATTCCTAGTATGTAACAGCATCAGAGAGCTTTAGGCAATAAGAACTTTTTTGATAACGTGATCAAATACTGAAATTTAAGGATTTTTTAGTTCTACTTCTACAAAGATAGCACATATTTTGTAAGAATATTGACCGAAAACGCTATTTGAATGCTGTAATCGCTCAGAATAGCAACAATCTAAATGATATTTTTAACACAAAAAATACCTTATTGAGTGCAGCGAGGTGACATCAGGCGTCGTTGAATACTCGTAGCGAAAATGAGAGGGACTTGCAAATGACGAGCAACTGGCACAAATATTTACAACTGACTCAAAACATAAATAAACGTACTGTATTGGAAATAAATAGACGACAAGGTGCAGTGCCGCTTGACTAGACGATCAGTAACGTGAATGAGTCACAGCTTTCTATTATCTACGAGTTCCTGTCCACTGCAGTTTAAGGTGGACCATGCGGTAGGCAGTTGGACAAATCCCAAGGAAGTCCAATTGGAGCACGAAAGAGATCACTTACGAAATCCTCATTCAAGCAGTTTTTGCAAACTGTTTGTTGGTCTGGGATCCTTAATAAGCTGCGTTTACATAAGAGAACAAAGCGATTTAGAAAAAAAATGCACCATTACTTTGCATAGAGGACGTTTTGCAATGCGGCGGGCCTTGCTCACAAAACTGCCAGACGGATCAACAAACATGCTACTCACTCCGATCATATATCTCGCACAATGAAAACTATAACAGATGTAGTGAAGTTAGCATCCTTGAAGAGACAGGGGTACCGAAAATATTGTTCCAATGTGCCATCCGTAATGAAATATAAAGGGCGTAAAATGAGAATGCTATATCATTTATCCGCACTATACATTGCAGGCTGATCATGGACTACAGATGATTTAGATTCTGAAAATACTCCAGTTCTTGTTTTGGAACATAAGCTTTAGTTCGCTTACCATAGGTTCTGCTCTCATACACTGGACGTCTCATCTATATCACCTCACTGAATGACAACATCTACACTATTCCTTAAATACCGCTGAAAGAAAAAACCCAAAAAAGGAAGTATGTGACTGGTGAAAGGAAGACAATATACAAATATTTTTCTGTATATTTTTCCCTCAAATAATCAGTGCATCAAAAAACTATGACTTTTTGTGATGCAGTTAAGTTCCGTTTACCGTAAAATTTGAGTGAGCGGACTGGTTGAGTAGTTTAAGTGCAGCGCTTTTAGAGGTAAGAGAGCAAATTTAAGTGCAGCACAAGCCTCACATACAACCAAAAACTTAACTCATCCAAAATTAATGCAAGGAGAGGCATATATCAAGAGGACATGAAGCGTGCATGTAGCGCAGATGACGACAGGTAAAGATTAGTAGAGATTCGTGCGTCTGCGAAAAGGTCTCCGCGCGATGCTACCACCGTCATACCTTGGCTAAAGATCTACTGGAGAACCCAAAAGAATTCTGGTCTTACGTAATATCGCTAAGCGGGTCTAAGGCTTACATCCAATCACTCCATAGTCAGTCTGGTTTGGCAATAGAAGATAGCAAAAGGAAGGTCGAAGTTTTAAATTCCACGGTCAGAAATCGTTCATGAAGGAGAATCATACAAAAGTACCCTCATTTGACCATCGCACAATGTCCCATATAGATGACGTAGTAGTAAGCATCCCTGGCGTAGATAAACAACTTAAAGAATTGAAAATAAATCCGTCCCCTGGTCCGGATGGAATCCCATTTCGGTATTACGAAGAGTACTCTACGTCATTGGCTACTATTTAGCTTGCATTTATTGCGAAACTCGACACCAGAGCAAAGGGACAGGCGATTGGAATAAAAAACAGGTGACTTCTGTGTATATGAGGGGTAAGAGAACAGACGCACAAAATTACAGACCAATGTCCTTAGTATTCGTTTGCTGAAGAATTCTAGAGCACATTCCGAGTTAGAATATAATAAATTCCCTAGAGACCGAAAAGCTCATGTCCACGAATCGGCACGGCTTTAGAAAATATCGCTCGTGCGAAACCCAGCTTTTTCTTTTCTCACATTATATACTGCAAACTGAAGAGCAACAGTCACATTCCACATTTCTAGGTTCCGAAAAGTATTCGACACGGTACCCCACTGTAGCCTGTTAACGAAGGTACGAGCATACGGAATAGGCTCCCCGATGTGTAACTGGCTCGAAGACTTCTTAAGTAATAGAGCACAGTATGTTGTCCCAGACGGCGAGTGGTCGTCGGAGACAGGGGTAACATCAGGGGAGCCCCAGGCAAATGTGATAGGACTGTTGCTATTTTCTACATACATAAATAATCCGGGGTATTGGTGGGCAGCAGTATACGGTTGTTCGTTGATAATGCTGTGGTGTATAGGAAGGTGTCGAAGATCAGTGACTGTAGGATGATACAAGATGACCTAGACAAAATTTCTAGTTGGTATGATGAATGGCAGGTGGCTCTGAATGTAGAAAAATGTAAGTTAATGCGGATGGGTAGGAAAAGCAAACCCATAATGTTAGGAGACAGTATTAGTACTGTACTGCTTGACACACTCACGATAATGATGGAAGCTGAAGAAATTAATTAAAATGAGACTCAAATGTCTCAAGGAAAATTTAATCTTATCAGGTCTATAGATCACCTACGCCTGAGGTATAGGCAGGTTTCCTCATTGCGTCCAACGCTGGGGTGTTATTCCAATACAGGAAAGCTTCGGCAATAGTGACGAACTGCGAAGTGGAAAATAAGCTGAAGATACGAACTGAAATTCGTGTTAGAGACGGCACTGGACACAAGGAACCGGCGCAACTATGTTAAGCACGATGCTGCTGTGGTATGACGACTAGCATACCTGTAAACATGGAGACCCATGTTCAAGTCTCGGCCAGCGCACAAATTTTAATTCATTTCTTCAGCTTCCATCATTATCGTAGATAAGGATGAGACTCAAGTGTCGTTAGGAAAATTTAATTACGTCAGAACTATAGATGTTATTTACATTAGTTATGGGCTGTTTTTAAACAACTAGTGTAAACAATAACAAATGTAATATAAATGTGAACAGCAGTCTGAAAATGAACCTCTCTGTTCGTAACAGGTAAAGACGTTATTTGTGCAAATAAACAACATTATTAACAGTGGCTGGCTGCTGTTTTCTTCTTTGCAAGAATCAACGTAAATTTTGTACACAGCCATGGTCTCTAAAATGTCACGTTTCGACAAAACAGCAGTAAGAAAGCTTTGTTCCAAGTGCCATTAACACTGAAGATTACGTTTTATTTGTGAAAATACAGGCAGAGATATATAGCAGCAGGTTTTCCAGCTAATACAACTGTATTCAGCTAAAGCCGCTTCTCATATCTTTTAAATTTCGGAACTCCAGAGGGAAGCACAGTTTGACGCAAAGACCGTGCGCCATCAACTGTCGCATGTCTGGAAGACTTTCTCCATAGTTTGGTCACTCGCCCAAGTCTAGGGAAATGCAACAAAATACCGAGAACACAGTAGTGTTGGAAACGTGTTTTACGAGAAAACGGCGCTTACAATGTTTCCCATTTCCACTCTTCATTTATTGCAGTCTCTTCCGTAAGATATTTAGGACTGTGCGCTCGGAACGATTTAAAGTGCAGCGACCACTAAAAACTAATCGCAGTTAGGGGAAATGCATGACATATTCGTTGGAATCACCCTCAGGAAGTGCAGCCCATCCACGAAAGAGGTGCCTTATAAAACACTCATCAGACAAATACAGGGTGTTTCAAAAATGACCGGTATATTTGAAACGGCAATAAAAACTAAACGAGCAGCGATAGAAATACACCGTTTGTTGCAATATGCTTGGGACAACAGTACATTTTCAGGCGGACAAACTTTCGAAATTACAGTAGTTACAATTTTCAACAACAGATGGCGCTGCAAGTGATGTGAAAGATATAGAAGACAACGCAGTCTGTGGGTGCGCCATTCTGTACGTCGTCTTTCTGCTGTAAGCATGTGCTGTTCACAACGTGCAAGTGTGCTGTAGACAACATGGTTTATTCCTTAGAACAGAGGATTTTTCTGGTGTTGGAATTCCACCGCCTAGAACAAAGTGTTGTTGCAACAAGACGAAGTTTTCAACGGAGGTTTAATGTAACCAAAGGACCGAAAAGCGATACAATAAAGGATCTGTTTGATAAATTTCAACGGACTGGGAACGTGACGGATGAACGTGCGCGACCGCGTACGGCAACCATAGAGGGCAACGCGCAGCTAGTGCAGCAGGTGATCCAACAGTGGCCTCGCGTTTCCGTTCGCCGTGTTGCAGCTGCGGTCCAAATGACGCCAACGTCCACGTATCGTCTCATGCGCCAGAGTTTACACCTCCATCCATACAAAATTCAAACGCGGCAACCCCCTTTTTTTTTTTTTTTGTAATCTCATTTTGTTCCCTTTTGTTCGTTGCATCTGGTCGGTGCGGACGTCGTAAGACATCCATTTATGTTCGTTGTTGATCGATTGACTCAGTTTTTTTATTACAGAGGGCATGTAACCCTCTGACCGAACACGCTGAGCTACCTCCCCTCAGCGCCGCTACCATTGCTGCACGAGAGACATTCGCTAACGATATAGCGCACAGGATTGATGACGGCGATATGCATGTGGGCAGCATTTGGTTTACTGACGAAGCTTATTTTTACCTGGACGGCTTCGTCAATAAACAGAACTGGCGCATATGGGGAACCGAAAAGCCCCATGTTGCAGTCCCATCGTCCCTGCATCCTCAAAAAGTACTGGTCTGGGCCGCCATTTCTTCCAAAGGAATCATTGGCCCATTTTTCAGATCCGAAACGATTACTGCATCACGCTATCTGGACATTCTTCGTGAATTTGTGGCGGTACAAACTGCCTTAGACGACACTGCGAACACCTCGTGGTTTATGCAAGATGGTGCCCGGCCACATCGCACGGCCGACGTCTTTAATTTCCTGAATGAATATTTCGATGATCGTGTGATTGCTTTGGGCTATCCGAAACATACAGGAGGTGGCGTGGATTGGCCTCGCTATTCGCCAGACATGAACCCCTGTGACTTCTTTCTGTGGGGACACTTGAAAGACCAGGTGTACCGCCAGAATCCAGAAACAATTGAACAGCTGAAGCAGTACATCTCATCTGCATGTGAAGCCATTCCGCCAAACACGTTGTCAAAGGTTTCGGGTAATTTCATTCAAAGACTACGCCATATTATTGCTACGCATGGTGGATATGTGGAAAATATCGTACTATAGAGTTTCCCAGACCGCAGCGCCATCTGTTGTTGAAAATTGTAACTACTGTAATTTCGAAAGTTTGTCTGCCTGAAAATGTACTGTTGTCCCAAGCATACTGCAACAAACGGTGTATTTCTATCGCTGCTCGTTTAGTTTTTATTGCCGTTTCAAATATACCGGTCATTTTTGAAACACCCTGTACTTGAATATTGATTATCAGTCCAGGGTTCGTACTGGACCGGATTAATAGAAGAAATGCAGCTCCTAATAGGAGCAGCACGTTTCGTTGTAGGTTCATTTAGGAAGCGCATGTGCGTCCCGGAGACGCTCAGCCAGCTCCGGCTGCAGGTGTTATAAGAGAGGGGTTCTGCTTCTCGGTGTGGTTACTGTAATCATTCCGGTAAGGCATAGTCCTAGACGAATCAGCCAATATATTGCTTCGTCCTACTTATCTCTCTCGATAATACCATGAAGAGAAAATGAGAGAGATTCGGGTCCACACGGAGGCTTACCAGCAACCGTTCCTACCATGCACCATTCACATCCCCAACATGAAAAGTCAGGAATTGTCACTGGTACACAAAGTATCCTCCATCACACAACATAACGTTGCTTTTGTAGTCTACATGTACATCTGTGTGTGTGTGTGTGTGTGTGTGTGTGTGTGTGTGTGTGTGTGTGCAGTGAAAGATCTGCTCAAATGTGGTAATAAAATGTACGAATTATTTTAATGGTCAACATAAGTTTGTGAGCTTTCAAATCGACTACGCACCCTCCGACTTAACGTTACAGCATTACAAGTTTAGGCTGGTTTCGTTGTCTAGGGGCTGAGATACGTAGTTGCCGAATTACAGGCCGAATACTGCTGAGTCTACAGTATACGAAAAGAATACACACATGAATCGAATGGTCAAAGGTTTCTATCACTCGGCATTTGCGAATTATGAATGTAATACATAAATTTATAAATGAATGATTACAATTAAATAAGATCTGCAGGTACTATCTTAACGACTTTAAATGATGAGTACGATTGTAGAATTACTTTTGAGAATGCGGTATATTTCTGCAAAACACTTATTGGTGTCTATGGTCCGGCAATTAAATAAAATATAAGTTGAATAACAGGGAAATAATAGTTTCCTACTGCACGTAATAAGTTATGAACAACAACATAGCTCGCGAGACTTTCACTTCTAAACCTACACTACGTCTTCACTGCAGAAGCCACAGAAATCACACAAGAACACAGGCCGACACTCCGAAATATTTCTATCCTCCGCACCACGCGCCAACTGCTCCACTGCCCAAGTCTTTCCGCCGACTGTCGCACCGTTCAGCACCTCCCGTTTCCCGTGCCGTCCTCCTGTGTCCTCTCCGGAAACGATTCTCCCATCCAGTCTCCCCATTCAAGAGCACTGTGATTGGCTAGATCGCTCGCGCCGTGTCTTCTAACCAACGCGCCCACGCACATATTTAAGCACATACGAAATACTGGATTCACATGTAAATACTTGAAATGAAATAAATATTCCTACGGCTTGACCATAAAAACGCTCTAATACACATTATCAAGTGCATAAACAATTAAATAAACATTTATCAAAAGAAATAGATCAACAGGTAGGCCAGTAGCCAAATGTCTCTGTGCTTTCTAAAGCACAGTAAATATTTAACCAATTTCTTCATGAATGGTATATGTCGGATATAAACAAAGACATGGACGAATAAATATATTTATGAGCATGCTGCATGAAGTCGAATTAAATCGGATGATGCTGCCGGAATTAGATTAGGAAATGAGACACTTAAAGTTGTAAAGAAGCTTTGCTATTTGGGGAGCAAAATAACTGATGATGGTCGAAGTAGAGAAGATATAAAATATAGACTGGCAATGGCAAGGAAAGCGTTTCTGAAGAAGAGAAATTTGTTAACATCGAGTTTAGATTTAATTGTCAGGAAGTCGTTTCTGAAAGTATTTGTATGGAGTGTAGCCACGTATGGAAGTGAAACGTGGACGATAAATAGTTTAGACAAGAAGAAAATAGAAGCTTTCGAAATGTGGTGCTACAGACGAATGCTGAATGGGTAGATAACATAACTAATGAGGAGGTATTGAACAGAATTGGGGAGAAGAGGAGTTTGTGGCACAACTTGACTAGAAGAAGGGATCGGTTGGTAGGGCATATTCTGAGGCATCAAGGGATCACCAATTTAGTATTGGAGGGCAGCGTGGGGGGTAAAAATCGTAGACGGAGACCAAGGGATGAGTACAGTAAACAGATTCAGAAGGATGTAGGTTGGAGTAGGTAATGGGAGATGAAGAAACTTGCACAGGATAGAGCAAAATGGAGAGCTGCATCAAACCAGTCTCTGGACTGAAGACCACAACAACACAAGCATGCTGCTACGTTTGTTCGTGTCACTGTGGAGTACTTATGGCCTGACGCGATCGATAGTAATAGGCCACTTTGACCTCCCGTAACTCATGTTCTATTCAAGTTACATGCCTGTAATTCATAACAATTTAGGTTTACACTAATAGCTTTCTACAGACACGGCGATCGACAAAATCGGATGAAGCGTTTATATTTTGGAAATTCGTTGCTGGGTATTACTTGTATAATTTATCGTCAGATACTAAAGTTAAAACTAATAAATGTATGGAAAATCTGTTTACACCATTAGAATCGTCGTGCAAATAATGGCAATGAACATGTTTCTTTTTGAGGTATCATGATTCATGTGGCTACTATTAATTTCTATACGAACTGTGAAGTGTCTGCCATTATGGTTTCACGAAGTCCGCCATCTTTGGCACTATCGGCATACAGCGTCACCAAGGAATTCCCGGCCACGCGGCTGGACCGGCCGTTGTGAGGCATCACGCGGTTGCTAAGCTAACGTCCGGGACCACGTGGTTGCTGCCGAGCGGCCCGCGGCCCGTACGGCCACTGCTTCCTCACAACTTAGAATATTTTCAGGGCGCGATGACTCAGCCGTTACCTCACAAGTTCTACATCTACATACTCATATTTCAGTGTTAAACATGTATTACCCGAGTTCGACCGTTTTCTGAAGCTCTGGTTTCCCCCTCCACAGCGCCAATAGGACGTGAACAAAAATTTTAGCGTAAACTCAGGAATCCAGTTCATAATAACCATCTATACGCTGATTCTGTGTGTATGGTACGGTGTCAGCGATAAGGAAAATAGCTGTAGATGACTTACAGGGTGACCGTACGAACTTCCCCTCACCAATTTGATTTATTTTAACAGGATACACAAGACACGACTAGGACTTCAACAGTCGCGCAAACAGGAAAACGCAACTCCCAAGCTTCTTGAGAAAATCGAGTTTTAAATTTCAGGCATACTTATATACCGGGTGATCGAAAAGTCAGTATAAATTTGAAAAGTGAATAAATCACGGAATAATGTAGATATAGAGGTATACATTGACACAAATGCTTGGAATGACACGGGGTTTTATTAGAACCAAAAAAAAAAAAAATACAAAAATACAAAAATTCAAAAATGTCCGACAGATGGCGCTTCATCTGATCAGAATAGCAATAATTAGCATAACAAAGTAAGACAAATCAAGGATGATGTTCTTCACAGGAAATGCTCAATATGTCCACCACCATTCCTCAACAATAGCTGTAGTCGAGGGATAATGTTGTGAACAGCACAGTAAAGCATGACCGGAGTTGTGGTGAGGCATTGGCGTCGGATGTTGTCTTTCAGCATCCCTAGAGATATCGGTCGATCACGATACACTTGCCACTTCAGGTAACCCCAAAGCCAACAATCGCACGGACTGAGGTCTGGGCACCTGGGAGGCCAAGCATGACGAAACTGGCGGCTGAGACACGATCACCACCAAACGACGCGCATAAGAGATCTTTCACGCGTCTAGCAATATGGCGTGGAGCGCCATTCTGCATAAACATCGTACGTTCCAGCAGGTGTTTATCAGCCAGGCAGGGGATGATGCGATTCTGTAACATACCGGCGTACCTCTCACCCGTCACGGTAGCAGTTACTGACATTTTGCTGTGCAGCGCCATCTGTCGGACATTTTGTGAACTTTGTTTTTTTTTTGTTCTAATAATACCCCATCTCATTCCAAGCACTTGTGTCAAGTTTTACCTCTCTGTCTACATTATTCCGTGGTTTATTAAGTTTTCAAATTTATACTGACTTTTGGATACCCTGTACTTTGAACGATCGTTAGTATTCAGGGATTCGGCAGCCGAGCCGGTAAGTGCTGAATTTCATTAACGTAAAATTTCTTGATCGATTCTCGGTGTTGGTCGCACAGCAAATTGCATATTTTTTTATACCGAAATTGGCTAATACAAACAAAATGTGTTGCATTTATTACTGAACATCCTTCGTATTTATTCACGTTTAGCGGGACGCGTTTCGAGAATAATTCAGTTCCTTCATGATTCATGGACGACTGTTCTATCTGCTATTCCCGACGAGAGCGTACACAGAGATTTCGGCGTAGCAGTGACGTTCACTGGCCTGAAACCGTACGTAAAACCAATTGGGAGCGCTTCTGCAATTTCTACGGTCCCTCCCTTTCTCCCGGTTGATACAACAGTGAGTTCGCGAATTCAGGACGAGCTCTGAACTTTCGCCGTCCAATTAAGAGGTCCATAATTGTAGAAGAGATAAGGCTTCGCCCTCCTTTCCCAACGGCGCCTTAATTAACGAACACAGCCACTAACACGCAAGGGCGCATCTCCGATGTCTGCCGGGTGGCGGAGGATGCGAAATGTTGACGATTCCTACGCGTCAGCAAGTTCTCTTAACGAGGTTTGAGTTGCACAAAGCTGCCTGCCGGGGACGTGTGCTTTAAATGAGTCTCACGTAAATTGCAAGCACTCTGAATACACTGAAGGCTCATACCGAATTATGTCTACGGCACAGAGTTTTCAAGAAACTAATTTAAGTATTCTCTGTTACTAGACCTTGTTATGTTTTCAGTCACATTCTATGACACTATCAAGGAAATTTTTTAACCTTTCTTCAGGGAAGACCATAAAGAATTATCATAAAACTAAATTTTAACAAAAAGCAGGAGCGTCATAAAAAATAATAATGGACGTAACAGCTCAGTGGAAAACAGAACGGAAATTTATACGTCGAGAGAACTGGATTTTATCGGTGTTTAAAATCACGTTCAGTGCCCTAGAAAAAGAAGTAGGTACAATAGATGACTGTATGTGAAAATACATTCTAAGACACACGTTTCCAGACAGTTTTCGGTCATAAATTTCATTCACTGAAGCAGAACTGTCTTCTGTATTGAGTCCCGCTTCGAGCTTAGTCCCGATGGCCAGTGATGACGTGTCTGGAAACAACCAGGACAGCAGTGAGATATCAACATGACTGCCGCCCGCCGTACGCTTGACAGCCAGAAGTAGTGGTCTGGGGTGATATTTCGTTTCATAGCATGTTACCCGCAGCCCTCTTACAGCCCAGCGATAGGTCCATGATATTCTACGCTCCGTTTGGTTCCGTTTCCTGACAAGCGATTCTGAGCTTACATTTCAACAAAATAATGCCCATCCGCACACAGAGAGACTTTCTACTGCTTGTCTTAGTGTTCGCCAAACCCCGCCTTGGCCAGCAAGGACGCAGAATGTTGCCCTAATTGAGAACATTTGAAGCGTTATGGACAGGGCCCTACAACCATCTCGAGATTTTGATGGTCTACCGTGTCATGTAGGCAGAATTAGGTACAGTATCCCTCAGGAGGGTATCCAACAAGTCAATCAATGCTATGGCCGAATAACTTGTTGCATAACTCTCTCTCTTCTCTTTTATTGTTCAGTCCTGGGATTGGCTTGCAGCAATACACCTTTCCTCTCCTCTGTCTCTCATCCTCTTCATTTTCGCACATGTAACACATCCCACACTATTCGTGATCTGAATCATGCATGACATCTTTGTCCGTTCCCGACGATTGATTTCCTGAACAAAAAAAAAAAAATGGCTCTGAGCACTATGGGACTTAACTACTGAGGTCATCAGTCCCCTAGAACTTAGAACTACTTAAACCTAACTAACCTAAGAACATCACACACATCCATGACCGAGGCAGGATTCGAAACTGCGACCGTAGCGGTCACGCGGTTCCAAACTGACGCGCTTAGAACCGCACGGCCACACCGGCCGGCGATTTCTTGAACAGCTCCTTCTGCTACTATTCCAGTGATGCAGCTGTGTCTTAAAATGCGTCCTGCGAGTTTGTTTCTTCTTTGGATGCGTCACCACATAGATCTGGTTTCCTGTACTCTTCTCAGCGCCTCTTCATTGTTAATTGTATCTCTCCAGTCGATCTTCATTATTCTTCTGTAGCATCAAAGCCGGCCGGAGTGGCCGTGCGATTCTACGCGCTACAGTCTGGAACCGGGCGACCGCTACGGTCGCAGGTTCGAATCCTGCCTCAGGCATGGGAGTGTGTGATGTCAGTAGGTTAGTTAGATTTAATTAGTTCTAAGTTCTAGCCGACTAATGACCTCAGAAGTTAAGTCGCATAGTGCTCAGAGCCATTTGAACCATTTTGTAGCACCAAATCTCCAGGAGTTCTAGCCGTTTTCTCTCTTGTTTTCCTGTTGTCGAACTTCCAAGCACATGTAGCTCTACACTCCAGACAAATGCTCTCGTGATCCGTTTCCTTACTTCCAGTCTCATATTCTTCCTGGTAATAATAATGTCGTGTGACGAGGGCCTCCCAGCGGGTACACCGTTCGCCTGGGGCAAGTCTTTCGATTTGGCGCCACTTCGGCGACTTGCGCGTCGATGGGGATGAAACGATGATGATTAGGACAACACAATACCCAGTCCCCGAGCGGAGAAAATCTCCGACCCAGCCGGGAATCGGAACCGGGCCCTTAGGATTGACATTCCGTCGCGCTGACCACTCAGCTATCGGAGGCGGACTTCTTCCTGGTGAGTACCTATGTCGTTTCTGAAACTAAAATCAGTTTCTGCCTGTTGAATTCCGCCCACAATTACAGTTCTTATTGGAAGTCTTTCTTCTCCCATTCTTTTAATATGGCCAAACCACGGAAGTAAACCTCTCTCTATATTTTATTTTAGGGTATTGATCTGAACGGTGTTTCGTATTGTGTCATTCCTTATCCTGTCCGCCCCAGTAGCTGAGCGGTCAGCGTGACGGATTGCCGTCCTCCGGGCCCGGGTTCGATTCCCGGCTGGGTCGGAGATTTTCTCCGCTCAGGGACTGGGTGTTGTGTTGTGTTCATCATCATTTCATCCCCATCCGGCGTGCAGGTCGCCCAATGTGGCGCCGAATGTAATAAGACCTGCGCCAAGGCGGCCGGACCTGCCCCGCGAGGGGCCTCCCGGCCAATGACGCCAAACGCTCATTTCCATTTCCATTCCTTATCCTGTCCCTTCTCGTCTTACCCAGCATACTTCATAGAAAACGCATCTCTGTCGCTTTTGTTCTGCTCAGTTCTTTCTTTGTCCGACCTTCTGATCCGTAGGTCAAAACTGGCAGATTATTTAACTTGTCTATCATGATCGTTCCTTTAGCAGGTGTCTTCCAATTTCTAATTTGTGTCCTACACACAATAATGATATACTGGACAACTTTCTATCCTCTCCGAACTTTCGTCCTTGATGTTTCCTTTACTGGTTAACTTACTTCCAAGATATTTGAAAGCATCTATGTCTATAATAATTTTCCCATTACAACATACATTTTTAATTTTTTTCCGTTTTTCCTGACGTTTTTAATTTCTTCGCATTTTTAACTGCATAACATTAACATTCATATCATCTGCTGGTGACTGATGAATATTCCCTATATGTTGTCAATGACTATATTATAGAGCACTTGCTGAACCTTTCTGTCTACTCTAAACCATTCTGATTTTTAGCCATCTATTATAATGCAATTCAGGAATTTGTTATACATGTTTCTGATTGTGAGTTGCATTCCTTTTAACAGTTTCAGTCTATTCAGATCAGAGAAAGGTAAATGTTTTTCGTGATCCATATTAGAAAGGCTTTTGTTCTCTAGCAGGCATTCAAAAATGGTTCAAATGGCTATGAGCACTATGGGACTCAACATCTGAGGTCATCAGTCCCCAAGATTTAGAACTACTTAAACCTAACTAACTAACCTAAGGACATCACACACATCCATGCCCGAGGCAGGATTCGAACCTGCGACTGTAGCTGCAGCGTGGTTCCGGACTGAAGCGCCTAGAACCGTTCGGCCACAGCGGCCGGCATGAGGGAATGGAGCAATTGAATTTCGAGCTTCTTAGAGCAACATATTGTCATATGCATTCCAGTAGGTTCCTGTATTTTTTGTATCGCAAAATTTTGTAGTAGCTTGCCTCTTTAATTTTTTGAATGGAGGCGGCTATTTGATACAGCTGAAACTGACAGTAAAAATATAACTATATGTGATTCAGGAATTAAAAATCGTTTTAACAATCATTTCTCGAGCACCCAAACTCAGATCGTAAGAACGAATAGCGTAATGATCTGTCGGGATTCCTGCAGTTACACATTCGGTATGCTGCTCTAAACAGCGACAAGCATATTAGCTTGCCGTTATGCCCATGTTGAATATTTTCCTAGAGTCGAAGATGTGACCTGTCAGGTACAGATCAAGCGAATTTAAGAGCAAAGACGATAAAAATTGCACGGTGAACATATCTAATGCTGCTCACTTTTCTTCTTCCTGAAACGTTTCTGTTGGTCCACAGATGTAAAGTGCCTTAGTTACCACCACAGGTATCATAAAACACCGGGTGAATGTGTCCCACACCACAAAAATGCCCCCAAAAGTCTGCACCGTGGCACTATGCAGACTGAACCCGACCGCCAATCTAATGAAAAACATGATTCATCCGACCAGGTAACATATTTATATTGATCCGCTGTTCAAACCCGATGAGCCACTGCAGTCGTAATTGTCGATATCTTTAGCTCAATATGGGAAGCACGAAAGAGTTTCCTGCTGTGGAAACTTATGTTCAACGATGTGCAGTGAAGGGGGCGCTCCGAAATACCTGTACCGGCAACAGTATTGTTTCTCTCGTCAGATCTGCCACACTTCCCCATCTACCCTGCTTTACAGAGCAACCAGGCCAGCCTCTTCAACGTTCTTGTCTCTCACTTGAGGATTCACCATCTCTCAAGCACTGACCATAGATGTTCCCGACAACAGTATACGAACAGCCAACCAGCTTCGCCGTTTCCGATATGCTTGCTCCCAGGTACCCGGTCGTAATAATCTGCAATTTGTAAAAGTCGCTTACGTCTGTAATATTCCATATTTGAGGCCCCTATCATCGCCAAAATGACTGCCTACTCGTCTCTGCTCCGCTTATAGACTCTGTCACTCTGACAGTGTGCTCCCTGCCGCCGTTGGATAAGCAGCTGCAGCAGCAAGTCGTATAGTCTTAGCTCACTTATTTGTTACATAGTTAATTCTTAATTTCTTTGCGTGTTCTTGGTATTTGCATTGTTTAATTCATAAAGTTCGGGCGTATTATAGTATTTGACAGTTGTAGCATCGCGTTTTAGTACCTGAATAGTGTAAAATCGCGTAGTCTCCTTCCGCCGCCGAGCAGTGTGTCAGCAGTGCGCAAGTAGCAACAATACTGCATTTACTAGGCAATCTTGTATTTTAACAACCATTTAAATTTTGTGTCGGATCGTGCTCTCTGTAGATTAGTTCTTTGCACAACAGTTTTTAGCATGGATAGGGACTGCAACTGCTGTGCTCGATGCAGGCTGAGTTGGTATCCCTTCGCTCCCAGCTTCAGGCAGCTTGAGGCTGTTGCCAATGGGCATCACTGTGGGGGTCCGGATGGGGTTTGTCGGGGACGGCCAGCTCGTCCCACACATCCCCCGATCGGACTACGACTGTGGCTGCCCGGGATACTGCCCACATTGAGGCTGATCCCTCAACTGTGGTAGAGTGGGAAGTCGTCTCAAGGTGTGGTAGGGGGCGAAAGACATTCCGGAGGGCTGAACGGAAGGCCTCTCCAGTTTGTCTGACGAACCGGTTTCAGGCTCTGTCTCAGGCTGATAGTGATCTTCGGCCGGACGCCCCTCAGTCTGCAAGATCCGGGTGGTCGCAGAGGGTGGGCTTACTGGTAGTTGGGAGCTCCAACGTCAGGCGCATAATGGGGCCCCTTAGGGATATGGCAGCAAGAGAGGGGAAGAAAACCAATGTACACTCCGTGTGCATACCGGGGGGAGTCATTCCAGATGTGGAAAGGGTCCTTCCGGATGCCATGAAGGGTACAGGGGGCACCCATCTGCAGGTGGTCGCTCATGTTGGCACCAATGATGTGTGTCGCTATGGATCAGAGGAAATCCTCTCTGGCTTCCGGCGACTATCTGATTTGGTGAAGACTGCCAGTCTCGCTAGCGGGATGAAAGCAGAGCTCACCATCTGCAGCATCGTCGACAGTACTGACTGCGGACCTTTGGTACAGAGCCGAGTGGAGGGTCTGAATCAGAGGCTGAGACGGTTCTGCGACCGTGTTGGCTGCAGATTCCTCGACTTGCGCCATAGGGTGGTGAGGTTTCGGGTTCCGCTGGATAGGTCAGGAGTCCACTACACGCAGCAAGCGGCTACACGGGTAGCAGGGATTGTGTGGCGTGGACTGGGCGGTTTTTTTAGGTTAGATGGCCTCGGGGAAGTACAGAAAGGGCAGCAGCCTCAAAGGGTGCGGGGAAAAGTCAGGACATGCGGGGGCCAAGCAGCAATCGGTATTGTAATTGTAAACTGTCGAAGCTGCATTGGTAAAGTACCGGAACTTCAAGCGCTGATAGAAAGCACCGAAGCTGAAATCGTTATTGGCAGAGAAAGCTGGCTGAAGCCAGAGATAAATTCTGCCGAAATTTTTACAAAGGCACAGACGGTGTTTAGAAAGGATAGATTGCATGCAACCGGTGGTGGTGTGTTTGTCGCTGTTAGTAGTAGTTTATCCTGTAGTGAAGTAGAAGTGGATAGTTCCTGTGAATTATTATGGGTGGAGGTTACACTCAACAACCGAGCTAGGTTAATAGTTGGCTCCTTTTACCGACCTCCCAACTCAGCAGCATTAGTGGCAGAACAACTGAGAGAAAATTTGGAGTACATTTCACATAAATTTTTTCAGCATGTTATAGTCTTCGGTGGAGATTTCAATTTACCAGATATAGACTGGGACACTCAGATGTTTAAGACGGGTGGTAGGGACAGAGCATCGAGTGACATTATACTGAGTGCACTATCCGAAAATTACCTCGAGCAATTAAACAGAGAACCGACTCGTGGAGATAACATCTTGGACCTACTATTAACAAACAGACCCGAACTTTTCGACTCTGTAAGCGCAGAACAGGGAATCAGTGATCATAAGGCCGTTGCAGCATCCCTGAATATGGAAGTAAATAGGAATATAAAAAAAAGGGAGGAAGGTTTATCTGTTTAGCAAGAGTAATAGAACGCAGATTTCAGACTACCTAACAGATCAAAACGAAAATTTCTGTTCCGACACTGACAATGTTGAGTGTTTATGGAAAAAGTTCAAGGCAATCGTAAAATGCGCTTTAGACAGGTACGTGCCGAGTAAAACTGTGAGGGACGGGAAAAACCCACCGTGGTTCAACAACAAAGTTAGGAAACTACTGCGAAAGCAAAGAGAGCTTCACTCCAAGTGTAAACGCAGCCAATACCTCTCAGACATACAGAAGCTAAACGATGTCAAAGTTAGCGTAAGGAGGGCTATGCGTGAAGCGTTCAGTGAATTCGAAAGTAAAATTCTATGTACCGACTTGACAGAAAATCCTAGGAAGTTCTGGTCTTATGTTAAATCAGTAAGTGGATCGAAACAGCATACCCAGACGCTCCGGGATGATGATGGCATTGAAACAGAGGATGACACGCGAAAAGCTGAAATACTAAACACATTTTTCCAAAGCTGTTTCACAGAGGAAGACTGCACTTGCAGTTCCTTCTATAAATCCTCGCACAAACGAAAAAATGGCTGACATCGAAATAAGTGTCCAGGGAATAGAAAAGCAACTGGAATCACTCAACAGAGGAAAGTCCACTGGACTTGACGGGATACCAATTCGATTCTACACAGAGTACGCGAAAGAACTTGCCCGCCTTCTAACAGCCGTGTACCGCAAGTCTCTAGAGGAACGGAAGGTTCCAAATGATTGGAAAAGAGCACAGGTAGTCCCAGTCTTCAAGAAGGGTCGTCGAGCAAATGCGCAAAACTATAGACCTATATCTCTGACGTCGATCTGTTGTAGAATTTTAGAACATGTTTTTTGCTCGCGTATCATGTCGTTTTTGGAAACCCAGAATCTACTCTGTAGGAATCAACATGGATTCCGGAAACAGCGATCGTGTGGGACCCAACTCGCTTTATTTGTTCATGAGACCCAGAAAATATTAGATACAGGCTCCCAGGTAGATGCTATTTTCCTTGACTTCCGGAAGGAGTTCGATACAGTTCCGCACTGTCGCCTGATAAAGTAAGAGCCTACGGAATATCAGACCAGCTGTGTGGCTGGATTGAAAAGTTTTTAGCAAACAGAACACAGCATGTTGTTATCAATGGAGAGACGTCTACAGACGTTAAAGTAACCTCTGGCGTGCCACAGGGGAGTGTTATGGGACCATTGCTTTTCACAATATATATAAATGATCTAGTAGATAGTGTCGGAAGTTCCATGCGGCTTTTCGCGGATGATGCTGTAGTATACAGAGAAGTTGCAGCATTAGAAAATTGTAGCGAAGTGCAGGAAGTTCTGCAGGGGATAGGCACTTGGTGCAGGGAGTGTCAACTGACCCTTAACATAGACAAATGTAATGTATTGCGAATACATAGAAAGAAGGATCCTTCATTGTATGATTATATGATAGCAGAACAAACACTGGTAGCAGTTACTTCTGTAAAATATCTGGGAGTATGCGTACGGAACGATTTGAAGAGGAATGATCATATAAAATTAATTGTTGGTAAGGCGGGTACCAGGTTGAGATTCATTGGGAGAGTCCTTAGAAAATGTAGTCCATCAACAAAGCAGGTGGCTTACAAAACACTCGTTCGACCTATACTTGAGTATTGCTCATCAGTGTGGGATCCGTACCAGATCGGGTTGACGGAGGAGATAGAGAAGATCCAAAGAAGAGCGGCGCGTTTCGTCATAGGGTTATTTGGTAACCGTGATAGCGTTACGGAGATGTTTATCAAACTCAAGTGGCCGACTCTGCAAGAGAGGCGTTCTGCATCGCGGTGTAGCTTGCTGTCCAGGTTTCGAGAGGGTGCGTTTCTGGATGAAGTATCGAATATATTGCTTCCGCCTACTTATACCTCCCGAGGAGATCACTAATGTAAAATTAGAGAGATTCAAGCGCGCACGGAGGCTTTCCGGCAGTCGTTCTTCCCGCGAACCATACGCGACTGGAACAGAAAAGGGAGGTAATGACAGTGGCACGTAAAGTGCCCTCCGCCACACACCGTTTGGTGGCTTGCGGAGTATAAATGTAGATGTAGATGTATCTTCTTACCGTGTCACGAGCCCACGGGGCTGCCAGACGGCATTGAAATACGCGGTGTGCAGTTGTCTCTTAAACCTAATAACGAAATAATCAGGTTAAATTAATGCACTATTCCTTATGTACAACAACACCTTCAAATTAATAACATGTATGTTTTCGGTATTTACCTAGATCTCTCGGCTCGGTTGATGTGGTGTACCAACGCGATTGATCTACGGGACTCAAATTGTTATATGCGGAAGAGTGGATATCTATTTCAGGATTCTCTCCTTGGTTGTGAAAATGTAGTAGCCTGAAGCCTTGTCATTCTCTGAGAGCTGTAAGCACTCTCTGAGGAAAGATTACCACTTTGGCAGCTGAAGTTGGTGTTCCCCCAGCGCTGACGCAAAATTATTTGCCGCACTTAAAATATTTATTCTCCACATGGCACATACATTGGTACTGGGTGTGGATTTCTAAGAACTTGATCGGAGTTGCATGCAGGAACGAATTGGTTCTAAGATAAATACGAAAAATCATGCAGTGTATCTTTGTTTAGTCTATACGGACATTGTGTGGCAGACAGAGTGGTGTCTGTAATTATTTTTCTGTTTTTATCGAACCGTCTCCTCCACTTGTAGCAGCATTTTTCTTGCAACAGACTGCGTTGGGTGCCAAAGCTATTTTGGTCTCCACAGTGAGAACGTCTGACGAATTTAGTAACCCAGCCACAGTGTAGAGAGTGACTCAGTAAACACTTGTCACCATCGCCAAGACTACTGTCTTGTGTGCGTTTTTAGAGAAAGACTTGCGCTCCGTGGCTATATAGTCCATTCAAATAGCAGATATTCCTTGCAAAAGGTGGGGTAGAAGAGTTTATTTTTTCAACTTGTTCATATGGTTGGAAAGATTAGAAAACCGAGTTTTGCCAACAAAATTTATCTTGGAAAAACTTTCTGCAGTCAAAAAACTTGGAAAATTTCGGCCTTTTTTAGTTTTTTCAAAATATCTCAGTTTCATTTGCCCCTATCGCTTTAACGTCTATTTTCTTTTTTTAAAGAGCACAAAATTCTCTACAAATTTGATTCTTGCCATTTTTTTTCTACTCCCAATATCTAAGGCGCCACAGCGCCTCAAAAAATACAAATTTTTCAAATTTTGAGCATAGTGGCAAGATACCTTATTTTTGAACACTATTTTTTCAGTTTCTGTTTGTGTGGTATAAATACATTATACATCATGTTATATGTTGGAATTTACCACCTCACTTTCAGGTATTCAATTTCTCTGTATGCAACATGAGGATTGCTGGGCACCCAACTATTGTGATTCTTACATCACTACCTGAAGTTCACTATGGGCCACCTCAGCTCTGGTATTTGTAAAACTATAAATACAAAAATACGTCATTAAGACACACACACACACACACACACACACACACACACATATATATATATATATATATATATATATATATATATATATATACGCACACAAAATAAATTGTCTCAGGAAACTGAACTATTATTAGCTGCAATAGGCAACCCAATTAGGTAGGTAATTATTCTTGTGTGTAAAAGCCACACAGTTGACATTAAAAATAAGTAGCTTTATTACAACTAAAATGCATTTTCAGTTACTAAAAAATGTTGACAGTTCTGAGTGTGTAATACTTGTAATATCGCACTTTAGCTCACTTGAGACAGATATGAGCATCACTTCCAACGTTTTGATAGGCCAGGTTCCTCAGTGTCACCAGAAATACGTTGAGTTACGGATTCAGGGTCTGTACATAGAGTTGATCCCAGATTGACCTCTTCTTTAAACAGCGAGTCAGCTTCAGCAAGTTCGTTGTGATGATGATGTTTGGTTTGTGGGGCGCTCAACTGCGCGGTTATCAGCGCCCGTACAATTACCCAATCTTTGCTCGGTCCAATTTCGCCACTTTCCTGGATGATGATGAAATGATGAGGACAACACAAACACCCAGTCATCTCGAGGCAGGGAAAAATCCCTGACCCCGCCGGGAATCGAACCCGGGACCCCGTGCTCGGGAAGCGAGAACGCTACCGCGAGACCACGAGCGGCGGACAGCAAGTTCGTTGATTTCGTCAGCGGTTTCCTCAACATCCTCCATAACATCATCTTCACCGACTTCATATTAAAATTTTGGCATGTTTTCACAGTTGACCCCAATACATTTCTTGCAAATTGAAGAACATTTCAAACCCGCTTTTCTGCAGGAGCACACTCCGCCACAGTTCAGCTTGCATGAGCATGAAATAATGTGAAGAAGTGCTTCAGGTGATGGATATTGGCTCATTATAACGGGTATTGGACCGTGGTCACTGTGATTCCAGCCGCATTTCTCAGGAGGTTTCCAGTTTCCCATCCAACTTTGGACTTATTGGTAAGTCCGCAACGAATGATGTTGTGCAGCATCTTGTGCAGATGGCAACCGTGCAAGATTCAGCTTGCATTTTGTGGCAGACTTGGCGAATAGCTGGTACCGCAAATGGTCTAGCGTGTGGGAACTGCTGACCCCTTCACTATACAATGCGATAGTAACCTGTTCTCCTGCTGTTATTATTTCTTCACGGGTAGCAAGTGGTTTATTGAACGTGCAAAGCACTGAGGTTAGGTGTTCATTTTTCGCAACAATATTGCAGCACTTAATTTTTCCTTGACCAAAAAAAGCGGATTTTGTATCACATCCACTAAAGGCGTGAGTGAACAGAAAATATTCACTGCCAAACTTGTGAGATGCAGTGGAAAACCACTTGTCTTCTGCATTTCCTCTTCCTGGCTTTAAGAAAAATAAGTTTTCAATGCCTTGCTTCAAACCGGTCATGAGCACAAGCAGGTCAACATCTCCTCCTACAATGACAACACTTCAAAAAACTTTGGTTCTTGAAATGGCAGATGTTACAATGATAACGTCAGCATCTGCTTGTGGCTGGTGCACTTCAATGCTACACTCCAGAAATTCCTTTTTAAGAAGTGTGATCAAACGCATCTTGTTTCGTTCGTTGTACAAGAACTTGTCCAGAGGGACTTGGTTCACCATCTCTGATTCAACCACAACATCAACCGAAGAATGTTTTTTGCACCTACGAATCCTCTCAGCACTCTTTGTGCTATATTTGTCTCACTCACATGGATACCCATAGAATACAATAGCAAATTGAGGTCCAAAATGACGTGTGAACAATCACCAGGCATAATCGCGTTCTGCCCGCCAAAGAATAAATACGCTTTTGTCCGCTAAAGAACAATTCCTACATACTTTTTCTTATAACTGATCATTAACGTCAATCAACTGTACAAAATTTACGGCACCTGCATGCAATCGTATTACATATTGTAACGCAAATAAACTTCACGCAATCCGACGTGAATGTGTTCGTAGTTACTGAATATGATGCTGTTTGATCTGGCCCTGCAGCAGAGTGAGATGGTAAATTTAAATGAATAACGTGATGAGTAATATGTTTATACTACACAAATAGAAACGGAAATAACAGTGTTCAAAAATTAGGTAATTTGCCACTTTTCTCGAAATTTGAAAAATTGGTATTTTTTGACGCGCTGCAGCGCCTTAGATACTGGGAGTAGAAAAAAATGGTAAGAATCAAATTTGTAGAGAATTTTGTGCTCTTTAAAAAGGAAAATAGACGTCAAAGCGATAGGAGCAAATGAAACGGAGATATTTTGAAAAAGCTGAGAAAAGGCCGAATTTTTCGAAGTTTTTTGACTGCGGAAAGTTTTCCCACGAGAAATTTTGTTGGCAAAACTTGGTTTTCTAACCTTTCCAACAATATGAACGAGTTAAAAAAATAAAATCTTCTACCCCACCTTTTGCAAGGTACAGGCTTTTTTTCTGACAGTTTCACTGGACTAATAATAGATCGAGGTGGCAAAACAGCCGAGACGCGTGAATCGTATTCAGCCAGAGAGGAGTTCACATCGGGCCAGGCCGTCCCAATTTGAGTTTTCTTCAGCATCAGTGATCACTGTAGATGAATGTGTCGTGTATTTTCTACCCATATTATTTTACTGGTGTACTGTAACAATGGCGTTAACGAGAATCATAACGTTAACTTCTCTTCAAATCTTTCCTTCTTCTCGGAATGCGCGACGAAGTGATTTTCCCCTTACTGCTATCTCTTACCTGCCTTGTTACGTTAACATAATGTAGTTTCGTTCTTATCCGTTATCGCTATCCTTGTCATTGCATTATATCTGCATCTACATCTACGTAGCTACTCTGAAATTCACATTTAAGCACTTGGCAGAGGTTCACAGAAACAATTTCAGCAAAATTCACATAAAAATCACATAAAAAGCAAATCGCGTCATACAAAAATGGAAACTATATTAAACCTCTATTACATTCCTTGCCAGAGGCAAAAGTCTGGAAAATGTACCAGGATACAACAGTTTCTCCTATTTCGTTACAAAGGGCAACGTCAGAACTGCTTCTCTTGTGCCTTTATAATTCCTAAATCTAAACTTATAATCATCTAACAGACCCTCAATTTTCTCTTACATTCTTCTGTATATTATTATTGTCAGCAGTTTGGATGCATAAGCTGCTAAGCGGATTGTAGGATAGATTTAACAGACGGCCGCTGTGGCCGAGCGGTTCCAGGCGCTTCAGTCCGGAAACGCGCGACTGCTACGGTCGCAGGTTCGAATCCTGCCTCGGGCATGGCACTGTGTGAGGTCCTTAGGTTAGTTAGGTTTAAGTAGTTCCAAGTCTAGGGAACGGATGACCTCAGATGTTAAGTCCCATAGTGCTCCGAGCCATTAGATCCATCTTGGTGACTGCATAGATGGTATTTATTAGGGAGTCGGATGGTATGTCTCCAGTCTCATACATGCACTACACCAACATGAATAGTCACTTCTGTGCCACCTCCCCCAGTTATTTTGGGAATTATGAAGGAATGTTATCTATGCCTTCCTTCTTATTTGGTCGCAAGTCTTCTAAAGCTCTGTTAAACTGTTTGTAATAACGGATTACCTATGTCACTTATATCGAATTCCAAATCTTCTTCTGTCACACCATCAGACAGTTCCTGCTTCATGTAGGGTTTTTAGTGTTCGCTTTCAACCTATCTGCTTTCTCCTCAGCGTTTCACAGTGGAATGCCTCTTGCACACTTAACCTTATGTCCTTTGCTTTTAATTCCACCACAAGTAATTTTCACTTTTCTATAATATCTAACATTGGCCTTGAATTGAGAAAGAAATATCTGAGAATGGGCATCTGTAGCACTGCATTGCATGGATGTGTCTCATGAGACGTGAGGGAAACTTAGATGGAGAAAATCAGGTCATTTGAGACGTGGCTCTATAGAAGGAGCCTGAAATTTAAGTGGACTGATAATGTTGTTGTTGTGGTCTTCAGTCCTGAGACTGGTTTGATGCACCTTTCCATGCTACTCTATCCTGTGCAAGCTTCTTCATCTCCCAGTACCTACTGCAACCTACATCCTTCTGAATTTGTTTAGCGTATTCATCTCTTGGTCTCCCTCTACGATTTTTACCCTCCACGCTGCCCTCAAATACTAAATTGGTGATACCTTGATGCCTCAGAATATGCCCCACCAAACGATCCCTTCTCCTAGTCAAATTGTGCTACAAATTTCTCTTCTCTCCAATTGTATTCGAAATCTCCTCATTATTTATGTGATCTACTCATCTAATCTTCAGCATTCTTCTGTAGCACTACATTTCGAAAGCTTCTATTCTCTTCTTGTCTAAACTATTTATAGTTTCTCTTCCATACATAACTACACTCCATGCAAATACTGTCTTAAACGACTTCCTGACACTTAAATCTATACTCGATGGTGACAGATTTCTCTTCTTCAGAAACGCTTTCCTTGCCATTGCCAGTCTACATTTTATATCCTCTCTACTTCGACCATCATCAGTTATTTTTCTCCCCAAATAGCAAAACTCCTTTACTACTTTAAGTTCCTCATTTCCTAATCCGATTTAATTCGACTACATTCCATTGTCGTCGTTTTGCTTTCGTTGATGTTCATCTTATATCCTGCTTTAGAGGCACTGCCCATTCCGTTCAGCTCCTCTTCCAGGTCCTTTCCTGTCTCTGACAGAATTACAATCTCATCGGCGAACCTCAGAATTTTTATTTCTTCTCCATGGATTTTAATTCCTACTTCGAATTTTTCTTTTGTAATAAATGAGGAAATTCTATGCAGAATCGACGTTACAAATACTTCGGTAACGTTGTTGAGAAAAAAGAACAGGAGGATAGTGTTGTATACGACTTCGTAAACAACGGTAAGGAGAGGTGGGCTACAGAGTGGTGCAGCAGCTGTCGTCATAGGGAAGCTGGACAGGAACGGAAATGATTAGCGAACACGTAAATACAGTGAACAGAAGTTTTCATTGACTTATAGCTCTCTCCGAGCATTGTGAAGAAACTTTACAAAAGAACAAACAGCAATAAGTTTCAGATACTACAAGAAGCACACTAACGACCGTTGTGCACTGAGAACACGCGAGCAGTCTGTCGAAGGCTAACTAAGACTGGAGACTGTCAAAGACTGCGGCTGAGACTGGGCCGTGTAGCTGCCACCGGCCATTCGATGTCGCAGTTGCGGAGTTCACCTGTAGTCGGAGCCACTGAAGGCGTGGCTGAGCGTGCGTGTATCATTGGATCTGTCCCCGTGCGACCGTTATCGGTGTCCGATGGAAATGTGCGTTTCCGTTGCCAACTGTGAGAGGCCATTCGGGGTGGTATCGATTTATGATGCCACAGGTAGGACATGTGTTGAAACATCAGGGAGTAACTTCTGTGGTAGAGTGGTACTAGAGGAAACCGTAGAGGACGAAAACGATAGGACATGAGCCGCAGCTGGTGGTCGCTTCAAGTCCGTCTGATGACTGATGAGCCAAAAGACTTCGTTACAGATGAATGAATCATCAGCAAAACGCTGAGTCTGCTATCAGTATTGTCTGCGATGTCTTAACGTACAATACTAGCGACTGGGCCCAGTTTCACACGGGTACCATTAAATATATACGACCAAACTGCTTGATTGGCGTAGCGCAATTTTTTTTTGTTGGGGTGCGGGGGGTGGGGGGGGGGGTTGCAGGTGTGAATATCATGACTTTCATATAACTTACGTGAGGTAAGCAGCGCACGGCACGGAAGTTGTCTGGAGGCATGAATGGTAGGTGTTCAGTGCTGAGTGGAGTGACATCTGATGGCAGTGAGGGCAGCGCATTGTGATGTAAGTAATATGTTAACAACCAATGCAAAAACTATAAGCGAATCATTGGTGTATGCGTTTGTGAGTGAATCAACATGTATCGGAGGCTGGCTGAGGTGGCACAAATAAAAGAAAACATAAGAACAACCACTCGTACTATACATTATCTTTAGCTCGTGTTACAGCACTCTTCGTGTGAAGCTTATTACGAACTGTGACGCATTGTCGAGATTCATTTCCGCAATTTTTTGTCTTGGACTTTTTATGCCAGACTTCTTCGCCGTGCCATCTAGATTTGATTTAGGGAAAGCAGAGAGCTGAAAGCTGAGTCATCTGCTGCATTGCTGCAAAACTTTTCTTCATATAGATTAACTAAAAGTGCATCCCTTACTGCTTTTTACTATACGCAGAAATAATTGGACACCACAGGTATTGAAGTCATATGTTTTTTTTTTTTCGCTACGCAGTTGTTCTGAAACTACTGCAATCAGCTGCATGTTAGTCAGGTGCTTGTATGTCTCCAACAGTTATCAATTCAAGGGAAAAGGGAGCTACAGTGTATCGTTGTATCCGAGCCAAGTCCCGCCTTTGGCTAAGCGTCACATCATTGACAGGCGAATGCTATGTTGAGAGGCAGAGTAAAAAAAGTGACGCAGCCGGGCAAAAACGTTCTAGCAACACAACATATGCATAATACATTACTTTTAGTTCGCCATAATTCAGACTATTTATGCAAAATATTAATAAATTGCATGAAATACCCTCTCTCGTGTTTATTAGTGAAAATCGGATCAAAATCGTTACATCAGTTCGTGAGATTAGCCTACACATTTAGATCGATGCAAGGAGGCCACTTGAATACCTGTATACCTAAAGAAGATTGTCCGTTTGTTTGTAATTCATACCAATCTACAGTTTTATTTCTATCTTGACGAAATTTTGCTTACTTTATCTTCAAGACAAGAGGAAGATTTCGCATTCTAACGTGAAACATTATGTAATATATAATTGGGAAAGAATGTTACCAAAAAGTATGTATAAGTCCTTTGGTGATTTACTTCAAATTTCTACGCAATGCCCTAATGAACATTTTTAATACACACTATAATATATCTGTGTGTGGAGGAGAAATGTTGCTGCTGACCTCATTGCCATGAGATTTCACACCAATTATACAACCTTGCCCATATATATGAAGGAGAAACTTTGAAACTTTGTTACCAAAAGTCTCGAAAAGTACTTGATCGATTTACTTCAAAGTTTTTGGTAGATTTGCTTCAAACATTTTATACGTGATTTGCCTATGAGTCGGCACGCCGGATGGTTTCTTTTTTTACACTCCAGACTTGTATACAATCAAACTTTGCGATAAGAGTCTTATTTTACAGTATTCTGTGTCTTGGTAAAATTTTACCTTTTCTGACTGTAAGTACACTTTTATTATGTTTTCGTGTAAGGGAATTTTCGCAGCGTGCAACATAGAAACTGCTAAATCGGTATGATTTTTTAAGGAAGTAATTCTTTTTTCACCCTGTAAACATGTATTTAAATTGGACAAAAATTAATAAACATGTGAAAATATATGTGCCTTATGCATGCGCATTTTTTTAACTCAAAATGTTTCTGGAGAAAGTAAATTGTCTTGAAATGATAAAAGTATGTACCTTACAGTTAGATTTTAGGCACATTATGCACTGCCGATATTTTACTTTAATTTGTAACTTAAAAAGGAATCAAAGCATAATCTATGATGTAATTGTCACTACTAAATTTTTGGTTTGAAATTAGCGTATATTTGCAAAAATCAGAACTGGAAGACTAAAACCTGATTTTTATGAATGCCGCAAGTGAAAAAGTATTCGTTCGTGGCATCTCGTTGGCACCCAGTCATTCAAATATGCCCTTTCGCTTTAAAGTGATTGCGGTTTCACAGGCAGATTCCATTCTCTGTCAGAATCAACAAGGGCCCAACCATTTTCCTTGGTAGATATTAAACACCGTGGCAGAGCCGGGCACTGCAGCTGGTGCATATATATTTGGGGATGAACATCTCGGGTCCTAGCACACTGTACTTGCCTGGGCACACCTGAAGTTATTTCTTCTTCCGCCAGTGTCTCTCCAACAAAAATAATAATGAAATTCCTGACAGATTAAAACTGTGTTCCGGACTAAGTTTCGAACCAGGGACTTTCGCCTTTCGTAGACAAGTACTCTACTCCAGTCTGACGATTAAGGCGTCCTCACAGTTTTTACTTCAGTCGGCACCTCATCTCCTACCTTCCAAAGTAATAGCTGTGAGAACAGATAGTGAACGTTGTCGTGTAGCTCAGTTGGTAGAGCACTTGCCCGCGATAGGTTAAGTTCCTGGCTCGAGTCCCGGTCCAGCACACAGTTTTAATTTGTCAGGAAGTTTCGTATTAGCACTGTAGTGTGAATATTCCTTCTGGAAACATAATAATCTTGCAGAAATCCTCAGTCACATATCTTGTTTGACGCACCAAGTAAAACATTTTCGTTTAAGGAAATGGTGTGGTAGCAAGTGATATTCCTGTTCCAAGGCAAGAAATACTGTATTCAGCTGGCTTCCTCGTTCCTTGGCTTGATAATGCAGAGACGTATGTCTACTAGCAAGTAACTTCTGGAGGCACTTGCTGAGGTGTTTACATTGCTAGGACAAAAACTTATGCAAGTTTATTTCTGAAAGTCTCTTGGGCAAGTTAATTTCAGCAACTTGCTGCAAGTGCTTGGAAAAGTGTTTCCCTTACAGACGCGTCATGAGATCGGCACGTGGATGAAAACAGAAGAGGCACCACCATTGTTGCACTATTAATAGTGAAGAGAAAAAGTGACGAAGATAAAAAAAGTTAAGAAAAAAGAGAGGTCGGGTGAAGAAACGGATACAAAAATGTATATATTTATCAAGAAACGCTACTGAATGAATTAAAATCCGAGAAATTTGCCCAGATTACAAAACTTGATCAAAGCGTCGTATATAATTTTCGAAAATCTCCTTTATATTGTATAATAAAATATTCGAAACAGGATACAAAAATGCTGCAAGTTGTATCACCCCGGAGATCACCTTTTAATTACTCTTCGACTTTTGCAAACTATTTATTACTTTTATTACAAATGTAATGAACTCGAAAATAGGACGAAAAAATGCTCCAAGCTGTATGATCTAGATATCACTTTTTAAATACTCTTCGATTTTTACAAGCGTTATATATTATGAATGTAATCCATTTACGTTTACCCTAAGATAAAAAACCAACTAAAGTGGAAAAAATCTCTACTATCATTCTGTTTCCCAAGATACATTTGTTTCGGTTCATCTGATTTTGTGCCAGTCGTATTGGGACTGAACAAAAAAAAAAAACCATCTGCAAGTTCGAGAAAAACTTTCAGAAACTGGCAAGTTCGGGAAGTACTTGCACGAAATTGTAAGAAACTGTTTCCACTAACTCGCGGAAGCTACTTCTGCAAGCAGGAATTTGCGGAAGTTGACCCCCCCCCACCAACACCACCCCTCCCAGTGGCTGGCTAAAGTTGCCTCTGAAAGAGACTTTCGGAAATTCACTTGACAGCTGACACGCGCCATAAAGTTGGGCATGGCATGGTCGAGAGACATCCTTTACAAGTTATTAATCTTTTGGATCTTCCCGTATTTGCAATTAAATTATACGATATAGGTTTCTGCCTTTTTCAAACACGCTGTGTTTTCTTTTTATCCAAAAATGTTTCAGCACTTCTGTGCAATCACCAGTGGCTTTTTGTTTATTGAAAATTCTAAAAAGTGAACATATTTTAGGTTGTAACTGATCTAACAAAGTGAGGGCTAAAGAAAGTTTTTCTTACGTTTTGTTTCTTACCGTGATTTTACATTATATGGTTTTGCAGGACCAACTGTACGGTGTCGTGCACTGACAGTTTCTCATCTAAAAACCAAACGATATAAATTAACACATCCGGTTTTTAAAAATCAAGGGTAAGAACCTATGTAGTATAATCACTTACGAGAACAAAGAGTCCGCCATCTTGTGTTGTGTGTATAACATCGAAGTAATCTGTGTAGTGAATTACGTTGGCAATCAGTGACAATATATTAATGTGCAATAGTGTAGTGTCAATCAACAGCTCCACCATTACACCAGTGATGTAAGTGAAGTAGCAAGAAGATGAAATTGCTGTGATACACATTATCAACTATAAGGAAGAAAACCAGCAGAAGACATCACTGAATTCAATTTATAGCCGTACACTGCCCCCTTCCTTCCCCACAAATGCCACACCAGCAGCTACATTAAAAAACAATGGACAAAAAGTTCTAGATTAATCTAGTTTAAGACTGTTTATTCCTAAGTAACATTGCTCTATATGTATGTTGTTGTTTTTGTTGTTGTTGTTTTTGTGGTCTTCAGTCCTGAGTCTGGTTGGATGCAGCTCTCCATGCTACTCTATCCTGTGCAAGGTTTTTTATCTCCCAGTACCTACTGCAACCTACATCCTTCTGAATCTGCTTAGTGTATTCATCTCTTGGTCTCCCTCTACGATTTTTACCCTCCACGCTGCCCTCCAGCACTAAATCGGTGATCCCTTGATGCCTCAGAACATGTCCTACCAACCGATCCCTACTTCTAGTGAAGTTGTGCCACGAACTCCTCTACTCCCCAATTCTATTCAATACCTCCTCATTACTTATGTGATCTACCCATCTAATCTCCAGCATTCTTCTGTAGCACTACATTTCGAAAGCTTCTATTCTCTTCTTGTCTAAACTATTTATCGTCGACGTTTCACTTTCATACATGGCTACACTCCATACAAATACTTTCAAAAACGACTTCCTGACATTTAAATCTATACTCGATGTTAACAAATTTTTCTTCTTCAGAAACGCTTTCCTTGCCATTGCCAGTCTACATTTTATATCCTCTCTACTTCGACCATCATCAGTTATTTTGCTCCCCAAATAGCAAAACTCCTTTATTACTTTACGTGTCTCATTTCCTAATCTAATCCCCTCAGCATCACCCGACGTAATTCGACTACATTCCATTATCCTCGTTTTGCTTTTGTTGATGTTCATCTTATACCCTCCTTTCAAGACACTGTCCATTCCGTTCAACTGCTCTTCCAAGTCCATTGCTGTTTCTGACAGAATTACAATGTCATCGGCGAACCGCAAAGTTTTTATTTCTTCTCCATGGATTTTAATGCCTACTCCGAACTTTTCTTTTGTTTCCTTTACTGCTTGCTCAATATACAGATTGAATAACATCGGGGAGAGGCTAGAGCCCTGTCTCACTCCCTTCCCAACCACTGCTTCCCTTTCATGCCCCTCGACTCTTATAACTGCCATCTGGTTTTTGTACAAATTGTAAATAGCCTTTCGCTCCCTGTATTTTACCCCTGCCACCTTTAGAATTTGAAAGAGAGTATTCCAGTCAACATTGTCAAAAGCTTTCTCTAAGTCTACAAATGCTAGAAACGTAGGTTTGCCTTTCCTTAATCTTTCTTCTAAGATGAGTCGTAAGTTCAGTATTGCCTCACGTGTTCCAACATTTCTACGGAATCCAAACTGGTCTTCCCCGAGGTAGACTTCTACCAGTTTTTTCATTCGTCTGTAAAGAATTCGCGTTAGTATTTTGCAGCTGTGACTTATTAAACTGATAGTTCGGTAATTTTCACATCTGTCAACACCTGCTTTCCTTGAGATTGGAATAATTCTATTCTTCTTGAAGTCGGAGGGTATTTCGCCTGTCTCATACATCTTGCTTACTAGATGGTAGAGTTTTGTCATGACTGGCTCTCCCAAGGCTGTCAGTAGCTCTAATGGAATGTTGTCTACTCCCGGGGGCTTGTTTCGACTTAGGTCTTTCAGTGCTCTGTGAAACTCTTCACGCAGTATCATATCTCCCATTCCATCTTCATCTACATACTCTTCCATTTCGATAATATTGTCCTGAAGAACATGGCCCTTGTATAGACCCTCTATATACTCCTTCCACCTTTCTGCTTTCCCTTCTTTGCTTAGAACTGGGTTTCCATCTGAGCTCTTGATATTCATACAAGTGGTTCACTTTTCACCAAAGCTCTCTTTAATTTTCCTGTAGGCAGTATCTATCTTACCCCTAGTGAGATAAACCTCTAAATCCTTACATTTGTCCTCTAGCCATCCCTGCTTAGCAGTTTTAATCTTCCTGTCGATCTCATTTTTGAGACGTTTGTATTCCTTTTTGCCTGTTTCATTTACTGCATTTTTATATTTTCTCTTTTCATCATTTAAATTCAATATTTCTTCTGTTACCGAAGGATTTCTACCAGCTCTCGTCTTTTTACCTACTTGATCGCCTGCTGCCTTCACTACTTCATCCCTCAGAGCTACCCATTCTTCTTTTACTGTATTTATTTCCGCCATTCCTGTCAATTGTTCCCTTATGCTCTCCCTGTATGTATGTATAAACGTCTAAAGATGAACAGAACATGTTCGAAACGCGTTGCATTATGTTAGATTAAACATGAAATAGAAAGTGAGTAGCAGAAACTTGAAATAAATAATTATCCCACACAGTCACGGTGCACAAACATAGCCATTATGGCTGAAAATAATAACAAAATATCATAGCGCCCCGTCAATGGCGTCTCTGTTTCGACGTGCCCTTCAGCCGGAAAAAAGCCGGTACACACGTGCGGGTGACAGGCAGAATGCTGCAGGGTGTGTACGGCCTGAAATAAGCCCGGTGACGTGCGCCGAGGCTTCTTTGTGCCCCTGGGCGCCGTACAACAAAGCCGGGCGCGCCCGTGTGGGCGGCAGGTGCTGCACGGTGGCCGGGGAAAGCGGCGGTCGGCCCTGGCCTCGGACCGCCCCTGGCGCGCAGGGAGTCGAGTTTCTCCCAGGCAAACAATTACAGCCGCTCCAGGGACAGGCCGAGGAAAGCGGGCGGCCGCCTCTGCCCATTGTTCCCGCCGCGCCTCACCACCTAATTGACCGATGCTGCCTCCTGATTGATGCGGTGTCACGAATTCCGTCCCCCGTGTTTCTGCTCCAGAAAAGGCCAGCGCCCACATTCGATGCGAACCTCTGGAGGTTTCGGGCTTTCTTCTCTACTTGCCATTTTTGCCTTCAAGTTACCCAAACCCTCGCAGGAGCGGATACAGGATTCGGTTCTGGGCCGGAAGTATCACGGTCTTTTACAGTCTACATCTTTCACTCCGAAAGCCACCTGATGGCGTGTGGCGGAGGGTACTTTGAGTACCTCTATCGGTTCTCCCTTCTATTCCAGTCTCGTATTGTTCGTGGAAAGAAAGATTGTCTGTATGCCTCAGTGTGGGCTCTAATCTCTATCATCCTCATGGTCACTTCTCGAGATATATGTAGGGGAAGCAATATACTGTCTGAGTCCTCAGTGCAGGTATGTTCTCGAAACTTCAACAAAAGCCCGTACCGAGCTACTGAGCGTCTCTCCTGCAGAGTCTTCCACTGGAGGTTATCTATCATCTCCGTAACGCTTTCGCGATTACTAAATGATCCTGTAACGAAGCGCGCTGCTCCCCGTTGGATCTTCTCTATCTCTTCTATCAACCATACCTGGTACGGACCCCACACTGCTGAGCAGTATTCAAGCAGCGGGCGAACTGTAAGCTACTTCCTTTTTTTTCGGATTGCATTTCCTTAGGATTCTTCCAATGAATCTCAGTCTGGCATCTGCTTTACCGACGATCAATTTTATATGATCATTCCATTTTAAATCTCTCCTAATATCTACCCCCAGATAATTTATGGAATTAACTGCTTCCAGTTGCTGACCTTCTATATTGTAGCTAAATGATAAAATATCTTTCTCTCTATGTACCCGCAGCACATTACACTTGTCTACATTGAGATTCAATTGCCATTCCCTGCATCATGCATCAATTCGTTGCAGATCCTCCTGCATTTCAGTACAATTTTCCATTGTTACAACCTCTCGATATACCACAGCATCATCCGCAAAAAGCCTCAGTGAGCTTGTGATGTTATTGACAAGGTCATTTATGTATATTGTGAATAGCAACGGTCCTACGACACTCCCCTGTGGCACAACTGAAATCACTCTTACTGCGGAAGACTTCTCTCCATCGAGAATGACATGCTGCGTTCTGTCTCCTCAAACAGAAAATTTACGGCTGTTTTCCGGTGACGCTGTGGTGTATGAGAAGCTGTCGTTCTTGACTCACTGTAGACAAAAAATTACTTAGACAAAATTTCTAGTTGGTGTGGTGAGTGCCAGCGTGATCTACATGTTAAGAAACGTAAGTTAATGCGGATGAGTAGCAAAAATAATTCTATAACGCTGAAATTCAGCATTAGTTGGGTGCAGCTCCAACAGCCACAACAATCAAATACGTATAAGTTTGCAGATCGTTATAAAATGGAATGTGCACGTCAGTTTGGTAGTAAAGAAGACGAATAATTGACTTCGTTATAGTGGGAGAACGTTTGGAAAATATAGCTCATCCATAAACGAAGCGGCACATAGAACGCTAGTGCGACCCATTCTTGAGTACTGTTCGAATATGTGGGATCTCCACCAGATCCCATTAATAGAAGACATCAAAGCAATTGAGGGAGGAGGGGCGCTGCTATACTCTAGACGTTGTAAGTCGATCCCTGACAGTTGCCAACCCTATTGCCATCTTTTAACTACGAATTGCAAGCACGTAAAACAATACCCGTTCATAGAGCTCCGGCAACACAGGCGTTTGCTATAGAAGGGTTTACAAATCGCATAGCGTGACTGGCTGGAGTAGGCACGCGGAACTGCTGCGCCGAAGCCAGATCAACTATCAGGGATCTTCTTACAGCGACTCGAGTATAGGTTTGCTACCGGTAATTTCGATCAACAAGCAAGTGATACGGAGATGCTTCGAGAAATCAATTGGGAATCCCTGGAAGAGATTACACGCTTTTTTAGCGAGGCATTATTGCGGAAATTCAGAGAACCAACATATGAAGCCGACTGCAGAAAGATTCTACTGCCCCCAACGTACATTTCGCCTAAGGACCATGAACATAAGACAAGAGAAATTAGGGGTCCTACGGAGCCTCTTAGGTAGTCGTTTTTTCTCTCTCCATTTGCGAGTGGAGCAGGAAAGGAAATGACCATACGGTGATTTGTGGAGCATATAGATTACTTCTGGTCACTATACTTCCCACGAGAGAAAAGTCTGGATGATATTCATGCTAACAGCAATAAAATATACATGCTTTATTAACAGGGCAATGTGTTGTAACATAGAGGATAGTGTGCGTAGAAACCCACAATATTTTTGCTTGGTACTTAGAATAACAATCTAACAGAAAGACTGTTCAATACAGCACTAACCACAATTTCAATCGGATATTTGTCCCTAGGTATATGACCATATTGTACCTTGGAACATATTTTCAGACAATCTTAATTTTCCAGAGTAATGTTCGTAGTTTCAGAAAAGACTGTAGTAAATAAAAAGGGAATGGCATCATTTAAAAGCGTAATAAGGAAATATCTTAAATTTGTAGTACAGGGTGGCGAAAGTCTGAAAACTTTACGAAGCTGCAACTGCACAACATCGCTGTAGCGTAACATCAAAATATTGTAATTTAGAGACATATTGCAATTAATTTAAAAACTACAATATTAATAAACAAAAATAATAAGGTAGTAGCCGGCCGGAGTGGCCGAGCGGCTCTAGGTGCTACAGTCTAGAACCGTGCGACCGCTACGGTCGCCGGTTCGAATCCTGCCTCGGGCATGGAGGTGTGTGATGTCCATAGGTTAGTTAGGTTTAAGTAGTTCTAAGTTCTCGGGGACTGATGACCACAGATGTTTAGTCCCATAGCGCTCAGAGTCATTTGAACCAATAATGTGGTAGCAAATATCAACAAACAAAGTAGTATGAAAATAGTGTGAATATTAACGATCTATGAGTCTAGTAAGTCCCGGTTACAAAATATTAACGTTATTTGGTTACAGAGGAATGTAAAAACTAATAGAAGCTCATGTCAGGAAAGGTCGGTCTGGATTCCGAGAAATGTAGAAACACACGAACAATACTGACCCTACATCTTATTTTAGAAGATATGTTAAGGAAAGGTGAACTTACGTTTACAACTTTAACAGATTTGGAAAAAGTTTTTGGCAATGTCGGCTTGAATATGCTCAATGAAATTCTGAAGGGAATAGGGGTAAAATATAAAGAGCGAAAAGTTGTATAAAACTTGTACAGAAACCTAACGGCAGTTAAGCAGGTCGAGGGGCATGGAAAGGAAGTTGTGGTTGAGAAGGGAGTGACAAAGGATTGAAGCCTACGTACAGTATTATTTACTCTGCACGTTGAACAAGCAGTAAAGGAAACCAAAAAATAATTTGGAGAAGAAATTAAAGTTCCGGGAGAAGAAATAAAAAGTCTGAGATTTGCCGATGACATAGTAATTCTGTCACAGACAGCAAAGGATTTGGAAGAGAATTGGAATGGAGTGGACGATGTCCCGAAAGGAGGATATAAGATCAATATCAATGAAAGCAAAACATGATTAACGGAATGTGGCAGAATTAAATCAGTTGATGCTGAAAGAAATAGATGAGTTGCTATCTGGATGGCAAAATAACTTACGATGGCCGAAGCAGGGAGGATATAAAATGTAGATTGACAAGGCAAGAAATGTTTGGCTGGAGTATAGCTTCGTATGGGGGCGAACGGTGGACGATAAAGAGTTCGTACAAGAAGAGAATAAAAACATTTGAACTGCGGTGCTACGGAAAAATGATGAATATTAGATGTATGGGCCGTGTAGCCAATGAGGAGGTACTCCGTAGAAGTTGAGAAAAAAGAAATTTGTGGCCTAACTGGACAAAGAGAGGTGATCGGTTGATAATACACATTTTGAGTCATGTCCGCCACCGTAGCTGAGTGGACAGCGTGCCGACTTGTCATCCTGGGAGACCGGTTTTCGATTCCCGACTGGATTGGAGATCTCTCCGCTTAGGGACTGCGTGTTTGTGTCATCTTCATCATCATTTCATCCTCATCGACACACAATTCGCCGAAGTGGCGTCACCTCAAAAGACTTGCACCAGGCGATCGGGTCTGCCCGCCGGGAGGCCCTCGCCACAAGGTAATTCATTTCATTTCATTTTGAGACATCAAGAAATCAGCAATTTAGTACTGGTGGGAAGTATGGGAGTAAAATTAGTAGTGGGAGACCAAAATATGAATTCAGTAAGCACGTTCAATCTTTTCCTCATGCTCACCTCGCCCCTGGCAATCCCATCCCGGAGATCCGAATGGGGGACTATTCCGGAATCCTTTACCAATGGAGAGATTATCAAGACATTTTTTCTTTTACAGGCCCCATGCCCTGTGGCACTTTATGTGACTTTTAGGCAGTGGTTTCCATTACCTTCTGCATCCTCATGCCGTTGATCATTGCTGATTCTTCCGCCTTTAGGGGCCCAGGGACAAGAGAGTACCCTGAACTTCCGTCTGCTCCTCCGCCCTCTTCGACAAAGGTGTTGGTTGAATAAGGGTGACTTCTTTTGCCGCAAGTCTTCAGCCGCCAAAGCCGATAATTAATCAAAATTTAAGCGGTAGCAAGTTTAGAACCTGGGACCGATGACATTTTGATTACTAATCAGAGACCCTACCTCCAGAAATACAAAGGCTCACTCTAGATATAGTAGGGGTCAGTCAAGTGAAATGCAAAGAAGAGTACAGGGTAATATGAACAGCAGCAGAAAATGGTATAACGGGAGTAGGATTCGGTATGAATAGGAAGGTAGGGCGGAGAGTGTGTTACTGTGAACATTTCATTGATAGGGTAGTTCCTATCAGAATCGAGAGGAGACCAACACCGATAACGATAGTTCACATATACACTCCTGGAAATGGAAAAAAGAACGCATTGACACCGGTGTGTCAGACCCACCATACTTGCTCCGGACACTGCGAGAGGGCTGTACAAGCAATGATCACACGCACGGCACAGCGGACACACCAGGAACCGCGGTGTTGGCCGTCGAATGGCGCTAGCTGCGCAGCATTTGTGCACCGCCGCCGTCAGTGTCAGCCAGTTTGCCGTGGCATACGGAGCTCCATCGCAGTCTTTAACACTGGTAGCATGCCGCGACAGCGTGGACGTGAACCGTATGTGCAGTTGACGGACTTTGAGCGAGGGCGTATAGTGGGCATGCGGGAGGCCGGGTGGATGTACCGTCGAATTGCTCAACACGTGGGGCGTGAGGTCTCCACAGTACATCGATGTTGTCGCCAGTGGTCGGCGGAAAGTGCACGTGCCCGTCGACCTGGGACCGGACCGCAGCGACGCACGGATGCACGCCAAGACCGTAGGATCCTACGCAGTGCCGTAGGGGACCGCACCGCCACTTCCCAGCAAATTAGGGACACTGTTGCTCCTGGGGTATCGGCGAGGACCATTCGCAACCGTCTCCATGAAGCTGGGCTACGGTCCCGCACACCGTTAGGCCGTCTTCCGCTCGCGCCCCAACATCGTGCAGCCCGCCTCCAGTGGCGTCGCGACAGGCGTGAATGGAGGGACGAATGGAGACGTGTCGTCTTCAGCGATGAGAGTCGCTTCTGCCTTGGTGCCAATGATGGTCGTATGCGTGTTTGGCACCGTGCAGGTGAGCGCCTCAATCAGGACTGCATACGACCGAGGCATACAGGGCCAACACCCGGCATCATGGTGTGGGGAGCGATCTCCTACACTGGCCGTACACCACTGGTGATCGTCGAGGGGACACTGAATAGTGCACGGTACATCCAAACCGTCATCGAACCCATCGTTCTACCATTCCTAGACCGGCAAGGGAACTTGCTGTTCCAACAGGACAATGCACGTCCGCCTGTATCCCGTGCCACCCAACGTGCTCTAGAAGGTGTAAGTCAACTACCCTGGCCAGCAAGATCTCCGGATCTGTCCCCCATTGAGCATGTTTGGGACTGGATGAAGCGTCGTCTCACGCGGTCTGCACGTCCAACACGAACGCTGGTCCAACTGAGGCGCCAGGTGGAAATGGCATGGCAAGCCGTTCCACAGGACTACATCCAGCATCTCTACGATCGTCTCCATGGGAGAATAGCAGCCTGCATTGCTGCGAAAGGTGGATATACACTGTACTAGTGCCGACATTGTGCATGTTCTGTTGCCTGTGTCTATGTGCCTGTGGTTCTGTCAGTGTGATCATGTGATGTATCTGACCCCAGGAATGTGTCAATAAAGTTTCCCCTTCCTGGGACAATGAATTCACGGTGTTCTTATTTCAATTTCCAGGAGTGTACATGTCGACGTCGCAAGCTGAAGATGAAGTATGTGAGTATATTGAAAGAGTACAGTACGTAAGGGGAGATGAAAATCTATTATTCACGGTGGACTGGAATGCAGTTGTACTTGAAGGAGTAGAAAAGATTACAGGACAACATGGGCTTGGAAAAAGGAATGAAGGAGGAGAACGGCTAATGGGTTCAGTAATAAAATTCAGCAAATAGCAGCGAATACTCTATTCAAGAATCATAAGAGGAGGAGGTATACATGGAAAATACTGGGTGATACGGGAAGATTTCAGTTAAACTTCGTTATGGTCAGACAGGAACTCCGAAATCAGATACTAGATTGTACCCAGGAGCAGATATAGGTAAATGCGAAGAAACCATGGGTAATAGAAGAAATACGTCAGCTAATCGATGAAAGAAAGAAGAACACAAAAATCAAGGGAATTTAAGAATACAGAAATACAAGTCACTGAGGAATGAAATAAATAGGAAGCCCAGCGAAGCTAAGAAAAAACGGCTGCAAGAAAAATGTGAAGCAATTGAAAAACAAATGATTGTCGGTAGGAATGACTCAGAATATAGGAAATTCAAAACAACCTTCGGTGAAATTAAATGCAAGGCTGGCAACATTTAGAGAGCAACGGGAATTCCACTGTTTTTTGCAGCAGAGAGAGTAGATAGGTAGAAAGAATACATTGAAGGCCTCTATGAGGGGGAAGATATGTTTGATGTGATAGAAGAAGAAACAGGAATCATTTAAAAGATATAGGGGATCCTGTAATAGAACCGAAATTTGAGATAGCTTTGGAGGCCTGAAGATCAAATAAGGCAGAAGGGATAGATAACATTCCATCAGCATTTCTAAAATCACTGGGGGAAGTGGCAACAATACGATTATTTACACTCTTGTGAAGAATATATGAGTCTGGCTACATACCGTCTGACTTTCAGAAAAGTGTCATCTACACAACTCCGGAGACTGCAAGACTTGACACATGCGAGAATCATCGCACAATAGGCTTAACATCTCATGCCTCCAAGTTGCTGACAAGAATAATATACAGAAGAAGGGAAAAGAAAATTTAGGCTATGTTAGATAACATCAGTTTGGCTTTAGGAAAGGTAATGGCTCAGAACCCCCATGAACCATGGACCTTGCCGTTGGTGGGGAGGCTTGCGTGCCTCAGCGATAGAGATGGCCGTACCGTAGGTGCAACCACAACGGAGGGATATCTGTTGAGAGGCCAGACAAACGTATGGTTCCTGAAGAGGGGCAGCAGCTTTTTCAGTAGTTGCAGGGGCAACAGTCTGGATGATTGACTGATCTGACCTTGTAACACTAACCAAAATGGCCTTGCTGTGCTGGTACTGCGAACGGCTGAAAGCAAGGGGAAACTACAGCCGTAATTTCTCCCGAGGGCATGCAGCTTTACTGTATGGTTAAATGATGATGGTGTCCTCTTGGGTAAAATATTCCGGAGGTAAAATAGTCCTCCATTCGGATCTCCGGGAGGGGACTACTCAAGAGGACGTCGTTATCAGGAGAAAGAAAACTGACGTTCTACGGACTGGGGCGTGGAATTTCAGATCCCTTAATCGGGCAGGTAGGTTAGAAAATTTAAAAAGGGAAATGGATAGGTTAAAGTTATATATAGTGGGAATTAGTGAAGTTCGGTGGCAGGAGGAACAAGACTTTAGGTCAGGTGAATACAGGGTCATAAATACAAAATCAAATAGGGGTAATGCTGGAGTAGGTTTAATAATGAATAAAAAAATAGGAGTGCAGGTAAGCTACTACAAACAGCATAGTGAATGCATTATTGTGGCCAAGATAGACACAAAGCCCATGCCTACTACAGTAGTACAAGTTTATATGCCAACTAGCTATGCAGATGATGCAGAAATTGATGAAATGTATAATGAGATAAAAGAAATTATTCAGGTAGTGAAGGGAGACGAAAATTTAATAGTCATGGGTGACTGGAATCCGAGAGTAGGAAAAGGGACAGAAGGAAACATAGTAGGTGAATATGGATTGGGGCTAAGAAATGAAAGAGGAAGCCGCCTGGTAGAATTTTGCACAGAGCATAACTTAATCATAGCTAACACTTGGTTCAAGAATCGTAAAAGAAGGTTGTATACATGAAAGAATCCTGGAGATACTAAAAGGTATCAGATAGATTATATAATGGTAAGACAGAGATTTAGGAACCAGGTTTTAAATTGTAAGACATTTCCTGTGGCAGATGTGGACTCTGACCACAATCTATTGGTTATGAACTGTAGATTAAAACTGAAGAAACTACAAAAAGGTGGGAATTTAAGGAGATGGGACCTGAATAAACTGACTAAACCAGAGGTTGCACAGAGTGTCAGGGAGAACATAAGGGAACAATAGACAGGAATGGGGGAAGGCAGTAGTGAAGGCAGCAGACGATCAAGTAGGTAAAAAGACGATGGCCAATAGAAATCTTTGGGTAACAGAAAAATATTGAATTTAATTGATGAGAGCAGAAAATAAAAACTGCAGTAAATGAAGCACGCAAAAAGGAATACAAACGTCTCAAAAATAAGATCGGCAGGAAGTGCAAACTGGCTAAGCAGGGATGGCTAGAGGACAAATGTAAGGATGTAGAGGCTTATCTCACTAGGGGTTAGACAGATACTGCCTGCAGGAAAATTAAAGAGACCTTTGCAGAAAACAGAACCACTTGTATGAATATCAAGATCTCAGATGGAAACCCATTTCTAAGCAAAGAAGGGAAGGCAGAAAGATGGACGGAGTATATAGAGGATTTATACAAGGGCGATGTACTTGAGGACAATATTATGGAAATGGAAGAGGATGTAGATGAAGATGAAATGGGAGATAAGATGCTGCGTGAAGAGTTTGACAGAGCACTGAAAGACCTGAGTCGAAACAAGGCAAGGGAGTAGACAGCATTCCATTAGAACTACTGACGGCCTTGGGTGAGCCAGTCCTGACAAAACTCTACCATCTGGTGAGCAAGATATATGAGACAGGCGAAATACCCTCAGACTTCAAGAAGAATATAATAATTCCAATCCCAAAGATAGCAGGCGTTGACAGATGTGAAAATTACCGAACTATCAGTTTAATAAGTCACGGCTGCAAAATACTAACGAGAATTCTTTACAGACGAATGGAAAAACTGGTAGAAGCCGACCTTGGGGAAGATCGGTTTGGATTCCGTGGAAATGTTGGAACACGTGAGGCAATACTGACCTTACGACATATCTTAGAAGAAAGATTAAGAAAAGGCAAACCTACGTTTCTAGCATTTGTAGACTTAGAGAAAGCTTTTGAAAATGTTGATTGGAATACTCTCTTTCAAATTCTAAAGGTGGCAGGGGTAAAACACAGGGAGCGAAAGGCTATTTACAATTTGTGCAGAAACCAGATGTCAGTCATAAGAGTCGAGGGGCATGAAAGGGAAGCGGTGGTTGGGAAGGGAGTGAGACAGGGTTGTAGCCTCTCCCCGATGTTATTCAATCTGTATATTGAGCAAGCAGTAAAGGAAACAAAATAAAAATTCTGAGTAGGTATTAAAATCCATGGAGAAGGAGGTTCGCCGATGACATAGTAATTCTGTCAGAGACAGCAAAGGACTTGGAAGAGCAGTTGAACGGAATGGACAGTGTCTTGAAAGGAGGATATAAGATGAACATCAATAAAAGCAAAACGAAGATAATAGAATGTAGTCGAATTAAATCGGGTGATGCTGAGGGAATTAGATTAGGGAATGAGACACTTATAGTAGTAAAGGAGTTTTGCTATTTAGGGAGTAAAATAACTGATGATGGTCGAAGTAGAGAGGATATAAAATGTAGACTGGCAATGGGAAGGAAAGCGTTTCTGAACAAGAAAAATTTGTTAACACTGGGTACAGATTTAAGTGTCAGGAAGTCGTTTCTGAAAGTATTTGTATGGAGTGTAGCCATGTATGGAAGTGATACACGGACGATAAATAGTTTGGACAAGGAGAGAATAGAAGCTTTCGAAATGTGGTGCTACAGAAGAATGCTGAAGATTAGATGGGTAGATCACATAACTAATGAGGAGGTATTGAATAGAATTGGGGAGAAGAGGAGTTTGTGGCACAACTTGACAAAAAGAAGGGACCGGTTGGTAGGACATGTTTTGAGGCATCAAGGGATCACAAATTTAGCATTGGAGGGCAGCGTGGAGGGTAAAAATCGTAGAGGGAGACCAAGAGATGAATATACTAAGCAGATTCAGAAGAATGTAGGTTTCAGTAAGTACTGGGAGATTAAGCGTGCACAGAATAGAGTAGCATGGAGAGCTGCATCAAACCATTCTCAGGACTGAAGACCACAACAACAATGGCTCAGAGGGACAATTCTGACCCTGCGATTGATACTGGAAGCAAGAATAAAGAAAAATCAAGACACATTCATATGGTTCGTCTACCTGGAAAAAGCGTTCGACAATTTAAAATGGTGCAAGATGTTCTAAATTCTGAGAAAAATAGGAACAACCCATAGGGAGAGACGGATAATATACAATATGAACAAGAGCCAAGAAGGACTAATAGGAGTGGACGACCAAGAACGAAGTGCTAGGATTAAAAAGGGCGAGAGACAGGGGTGCAGTCTTTCGCCTCTACTGTTCAATCTGTACATTTAAAAGTAGTTATGGAAATAAGGGAAAGATTCAGGAGTGGAATTGAAATTCAAGGTGAAAGGATATAACTGATGCGATTCTCGATGACATTGCTATTCTGAGGAAAAGTGAAGAACAAATACAGGGTCTGCTGAATGAAAGAAACAGTCGAATGAGTGCAAAATATGGATTGTGACTAAATGGAAGAAAAACGAAAGTATTGAGAAGTAGCAGAAATGAGAACAGCGAGAAACTTAACATCGGGATAGATGGTCAAGAAGTAGATGAACTTAAGGAATTCTGCTACCTAGGCAGCAAAATAAGAAATGACGGACAAAACAAGGAGGGCATCAAAAATATATTAGCACTGGTGAAAAGGGCGTTTCTGGCCAAGAGAAGTCCACTAGCATCAAACATCGGGCTTAATTTGAAGAGGAAATTTCTGAGAGTTTACGTTTGGAGCACACCATTGTATGGTAGTGAAACATGGACTGTGGAATAACAGGAACAGAAGAGAATCGAAGTATTGGAGATGTGGTGCTACAGACGAATGTTGAAAATTAGGTGGACTGATAGGGTAAGGAATGAGGAGGTTCTGCGCAGAAACAGAAAGGAAAGGAATACGCGGAAAACACTGACAAGGAGAACAGAGAGCATGATAGGAAATCTGTTAAGGCATCAGGTTCAAATGGCTCTGAGCACTATGGGACTTAACTTCCGAGGTAATCAGTCCCCTAGAACTTAGAACTAGTTAAACCTAACTAACCTAAGGACATCACACACATCCATGCCCGAGGAAGACATCAGGGAATGACTTCCATGGTACTAGAGGCAGCCGTAGAGGGCAAGAACTGTAAAGGAAGACTGTGATTGGAATACACCCAGCAAACAGTTGAGGACGTAGGTGGCAAGCGTTACTCTGAGATGAAGAGGTTGCCACACAAGAGAAGTCCGTGGCGGACCGCATCAAACCAGTCAGAAGACTGATGACTCGAAAAAAAAAGAAAAAAAACGCATGTTCAAAAGAATGTGGGCTGCAATTATTCAGAGATGAAGAGGCTTGCACGTGATGGAGTGGTATGTAGATCTGCATCAAACCAGTATTCAAACAAAAAAACACAAAAACGACAGTGAAATCGTAACCCACTTCCACACTGAAAAGTATTCTGTGTTAGGTGTAGCTTGTAATTTAGCGAACTCATTTCTTGTTTAGAGAGTCTTGGGTTGCATGTTACTTTATTCACCGAACTTTAGCTGTGAAATTTGGAAATTGGAAGATGAAAAACTATATAAGTACGATAAAAATACTTACTTAAAAAGTTAATGTACGAGTAAGTTCAAATGAAGTTTGAGAAAGTTCACCATGAATGTTATAAATTTTGTAATGTATAACCGTGATAATACATCTGACTCGTAAAACCTATATAAAGACACGATATAACCTTCATAAATGCAATGGGTTTGTTTTCTACAAAGCATCTTCAGTTAGCACCTACAGAAAATTATGCACACTTGGTGCCCAAGCAAAGAGTAAAGTCAAAAGTTTGCTAAACGGTGCCTTATAGAGCACGATTCGTGATGGAAAAACATGCTTGCCGTTTGCTGCAGATATTTCTTCAGAATCACTTAGCAATAAAGCCGCTCGGATAGCTGTGCGTGTTAAAGCGCCGCTTCCGGGTCGGGGGAATGCACCGGCCCTGGATCACTTCCGTGGGCTGTTTGAAAACGAAATAGCATCGATGTGCTTTTTAAGTGGTTCCCCGTATTCCACTAAGTGAATATCGGACTGATATCCAAGTTATACGTTTCGCAAACATTTAGAGAAAAGAAAAAAAAAAAGAAATTTCGCTCACTTTCACGCGAATGGCACTGCACGCAGAGTGTTGGAGCACGCACCTTCCGTCGCATTGGTAAGGGGGAGGGGGACGAGGGGGAAAGAGGGTGCTGAAGAGGCGGCAGAAACGGCTTCCGGCTGCAACTTAAATTAACCTTGCGGAGTAAGTTCTTACCATGCCGACTGTACCCTAATGTGGGTCAAAGGCACAACAATTACCGCCCCAAGCGTAATGTTTCGTTCGAAGAGCGAGGTGCCAAAGCGAGGTTGATTTCTCGCAACACAACCCTAAGTTACCACAGCTGCTCCCAGCCGCAGCGACGAGGGACGGACGCCGGCGTAGACACGCACAAAGGAGTTTCGATACGCCGTCGCTTCCGCTCTCTCACCTGCAACCGAGCGCAGGAATGCTCAGCCACAGTGCGCGACCATCGACGAAAGTGACAGCATCGTCTCTACACTAGGTCAGCAGTGCAACACTGAGTGAATCAGAACTCTAAAAGTTACTGGGTTATATTTCGAATGAAGAGATTGTACCTTGACAGTGATATGTTAATGTTCAATGATAGCTATAAGTACATGTAACATTTCTGTATAAATGGACTGTATAATGTTAAGTAATCTTCTTGTCTAAGTTACAATAAAGTACTGTAATATTTTATGCGTCATAGTATCCAGTGAAACTCCTCCCGGATTAAAGTAAAGAACCCACAACGAATGTACACTCCTGGAAATGGAAAAAAGAACACATTGACACCGGTGTGTCAGACCCACCATACTTGCTCCGGACACTGCGAGAGGGCTGTACAAGCAATGATCACACGCACGGCACAGCGGACACACCAGGAACCACGGTGTTGGCCGTCGAATGGCGCTAGCTGCGCAGCATTTGTGCACCGCCGCCGTCAGTGTCAGCCAGTTTGCCGTGGCATACGGAGCTCCATCGCAGTCTTTAACACTGGTAGCATGCCGCGACAGCGTGGACGTGAACCGTATGTGAAGTTGACGGACTTTGAGCAAGGGCGTATAGTGGGCATGCGGGAGGCCGGGTGGATGTACCGCCGAATTGCTCAACACGTGGGGCGTGAGGTCTCCACAGTACATCGATGTTGTCGCCAGTGGTCGGCGGAAGGTGCACGTGCCCGTCGACCTGGGACCGGACCGCAGCGACGCACGGATGCACGCCAAGACCGTAGGATCCTACGCAGTGCCGTAGGGGACCGCACCGCCACTTCCCAGAAAATTAGGGACACTGTTGCTCCTGGGGTATCGGCGAGGACCATTCGCAACTGTCTCCATGAAGCTGGGCTACGGTCCCGCACACCGTTAGGCCGTCTTCCGCTCACGCCCCAACATCGTGCAGCCCGCCTCCAGTGGTGTCGCGACAGGCGTGAATGGAGGGACGAATGGAGACGTGTCGTCTTCAGCGATGAGAGTCGCTTCTGCCTCGGTGCCAATGATGGTCGTATGCGTGTTTGGCGCCGTGCAGGTGAGCGCCACAATCAGGACTGCATACGACCGAGGCACACAGGGCCAACACCCGGCATCATGGTGTGGGGAGCGATCTCCTACACTGGCCGTACACCACTGGTGATCGTCGAGGGGACACTGAATAGTGCACGGTACATCCAAACCGTCATCGAACCCATCGTTCTACCATTCCTAGACCGGCAAGGGAACGTGCTGTTCCAAGAGGACAATGCACGTCCGCATGTATCCCGTGCCACCCAACCTGCTCTAGAAGGTGTAAGTCAACTACCCTGGCCAGCAAGATCTCCGGATCTGTCCCCCATTGAGCATGTTTGGGACTGGATGAAGCGTCGTCTCACGCGGTCTGCACGTCCAGCACGAACGCTGGTCCAACTGAGGCGCCAGGTGGAAATGGCATGGCAAGCCGTTCCATAGGACTACATCCAGCATCTCTACGATCGTCTGCATGGGAGAATAGCAGCCTGCATTGCTGCGAAAGGTGGATATACATTGTACTAGTGCCGACATTGTGTATGCTCTGTTGCCTGTGTCTATGTGCCTGTGGTTCTGTCAGTGTGATCATGTGATGTATCTGACCCCAGGAATGTGTCAATAAAGTTTCCCTTTCATGGTACAATGAATTCACGGTGTTCTTATTTCAATTTCCAGGAGTGTATTTTCGTCCGGCACAACACCTAGGCTTGCGTTAACACCATAACTTAACGGCAGCATTACGAGTCGTTCCGTGACAGAGAGGAATAGACTTTTGATGAATGACGTCGTATTGTGTTCACCGATGAGTCGCACTTCTGCACAACTACGGATGGCCATCATCGACGAGAATGGCGGCCACCTAAGAAAAGGTCTCATTCTTCCATTGTTTTGGAGAAGCACAGCGGTGTTACTCCCTGTGTTATCACATGGCACGCCATTGAACATGGCTTCAGGTCATGGTTTGTAGTGACTGATGGAATTCTGATCTCACGACGGTACGTCATGGACATCCTTATGTGCTGCCTCCCAAGCAACGGCATCGTGGTGTCATTTTCCAACAAGACAGTGTGTGTGCTTACGTGGCAAGTGTCTCTAATATATGTCTGAGTGACACTGATGTACACCTATTGCTAGCAAGACCACAGATATGTCCCCGATAGAACATGGATGCGATCAGCAAGGACATCACCTCTGTCCCAGTGCCTGTATGCGGAATATGGAAGACCAGTTACCACAGGTGTGGGCCAGCTTTACTCAGGAGAGGTACAATAGCTGTGACACCCTTCACATCGAATCAGTGGCTGTATTCAGGGGAAAGTTGATCCAAAGTCATTCTTAAAATTAGGCTTATACTGCCTAGGCTTTTGTAAATTTGACTCGATTTTGTAGTCACACTCAGTCAATCCATGGAGTTTCGTTTCGTCAACGACTCCCTTCTTGGGTGCTTCACGTTTTTCATCCGTCAGTATAATAAAAAATTTTTGGTGCCACAGGGCAGTATAATTCTCTAACATAGTTCATGTACAAATTCATAAATCACTTAATTACTCGATAATTTTAATGAAACCTAAAAAATATTTCCAGAGGGTTTTAGGAGAAAGAGAAGATGAGGGAAAGTTGTCTAAATACAGTTCTATTGACAGATAAAAGGACCGTAGTGGTCGCTCGGTTCCGGACTGTAGCGCCTAGAACCGCTCGGCCACCGCGGCCGGCAAGTGACAACAGACAGGCTCTGCCCGGACTACCGTGACAGTAATACTTCTGACTTTTTCAGTCACCTTCACTCTGGCTACAACAAGTGAAGGACTTTAACGTTCTCTCTGGCGGTCCAGAACTGAAATAAGAGCGATTTCTCCACATCGAAAGATTAGCGCCTTGTTCTCACCGTGCAGGAAAATCTCCAGTAGTTGGAGGGCACAGAAACAGCTACCAATCGTATTCCTACATTCTCCCGCTCCTTTCGCCTCCAAACCATTACAACAAATTTCTATCTTATCGCGGGTCGTCCCGCAGAATTTGGAGCGCACTCTTTTGCGTCAACAAACGTCTTCAGACTGAGACTTTCACTCTGCAGCAGAGTGAAAATCTCATTCTGGAAACATCCCCCAGGCTGTGGCTAAGAGCCGGCCGAAGTGGCCGTGCGGTTAAAGGCGCTGCAGCCTGGAACCGCAAGACCGCTACGGTCGCAGGTTCGAATCCTGCCTCGGGCATGGATGTTTGTGATGTCCTTAGGTTAGTTAGGTTTAACTAGTTCTAAGTTCTAGGGGACTAATGACCTCAGCAGTTGAGTCCCATAGTGCTCAGAGCCATTTGAACCATTTTTTTGTGGCTAAGCCATGTCTCTGCAATATCCTTTCTTCCAGGAGTGCTAGTTCTGCAGAGTTGGCGGGTGAGCTTCTGTGAAGTTTGGAAGGTAGGATACGAGATAGTGGCAGAAGTAAAACTGTGAGGACGAAGCGTGAGTCGTGCTTGGGTAGCTCAGATGGTGCCGGCACGGTAGCTCAGCGTGTTCGGTCAGAGAGCTGGTTGGCCTCTGTAATAAAAAACTGAGTGAAAGGATCAACAACGAATTTGAACGGATGTCATGTGACGTCCGCAACGACCAAACACAACGATCAAAAAATAAATAAATAAATAAATAAAGAATTTGCCCACGAAAGGCAAAGGTCCCGAGTTCGAGCCTCTACATCTACATCCATACTCCGCAAGCCACCTGACTGTGTGTGGCGGAGGGTACCTTCAGTATCTCTATCGGTTCTCCCTTCTATTCCAGTCTCGTATTGTTCGTGGAAAGAAGGATTATCGGTATGCCTCTGTGTTGTGGGATCTAATCTCTCTGATTTTATCCTGATGGTCTCTTCGCGAGATATATGTAGGAGGGAGCAATATACTGCTTGACTCTTCGGTGAAGGTATGTTCTCGAAACTTCAACAAAAGCCCGTACCGAGCTACTGAGCGTCTCTCCTGCAGAGTCTTCCACTGGAGTTTATGTACCATCTCCGTAACGCTTTCGCGATTACTAAATAATCCTGTAACGAAGCGCGCTGCTCTCCGTTGGATCTTCTCTATCTCTTCTATCAACCCTACCTGGTACGGATCCCACACTGCTGAGCAGTATTCAAGCAGCGGGCGAACTGTAAGCTACTTCCTTTGTTTTCGGATTGCACTTCCTTAGGATTCTTCCAATGAATCTCATCTGTTTTACCGAAGATCAACTTTATATGATCATTCCATTTTAAATCACTCCTAATGCGTACTCCCAGATAATTTATGGCATTAACTGCTTCCAGTTGCTGACCTGCTATACTGTAGCTAAATGATAAGGAATCTTTCTTTCTATGTATTCGCAGCACATTACACTTGTCTACATTGAGATTCAATTGCCATTCCCTGCACGATGCGTTAATTCGCTACAGATCCTCCTGCATTTCAATACAATTTTCCATTGTTACAACCTCTCGATATACCACAGAATCATCCGCAAAAAGCCTCAGTGAACTTCCGATGTCATCCACAAGGTCATTTATGTATATTGTGAATAGCAACGTCCCTACGACACTCCCCTGCGGCACACCTGAAATCACTCTTACTTCGGAAGACTTCTCTCCATTGAGAATGACATGCTGCGTTCTGTTATCTAGGAACTCTTCAATCCAATCACACAATTGGTCTGATAGTCCATATGCTCTTACTTTGTTCATTAAACGACTGTGGGGATCTGTATCGAACGCCTTGCGGAAGTCAAGAAACACGGCATCTACCTGTGAACCCGTGTCTATGGCCCTCTGAGTCTCGTGGACGAATAGCGCGAGCTGGGTTTCACACGACCGTCTTTTTCGAAACCCATGCTGGTTCCAACTGAGTAGATTTCTAGTCTCCAGAAAAGTCATTATACCTGAACATAATACGTGTTCCCAAATTCTATAACTGATAGACGTTAGAGATATAGGTCTATAGTTCTGCACATCTGTTCGACGGCCCTTCTTGAAAACGGGGATGACCTGTGCCCTTTTCTAATCCTTTGGAACTCTACGCTCTTCTAGAGACCTACGGTACACCGCTTCAAGAAGGGGCGCAAGTTCCTTCGCGTACTCTGTGTAAAAGAGTAAACGGCACACAGTATTAATCTGGCAGGAAGTTTCAACAAACATCTTATTTGTCCACAAATCAGATGGCGTTTTTTGGTCTATGCGCGGAAAAGCATAAGCCTGAAACTACTTCTGGCCGTTGGACGGCAGTTGTCCACGAGAAAGGCGTACTGTCGTCCCCCGTCGATGCTGACATTAAAATTCTTCAAACAGACGCAGACAATGCAGCCGTCCGCGACATCTGGTAGGCGAACGGTGGGCCCCACAGCACTAAGAGGATTTTCGAGACGCAGGCCCCAATGCCTCGCTACGAAAGGTGAAAACGTCGAGCAGTCGCTGTGGTGCCACGAACGAGCCATTTTCTGCTCTTGTCACTCAGGCAGCGGTGCCGCCACACATCGTCCCAAGCCTAATAAAGTGCGCAGCCTCTGACCTAATTGCTGCATAAAGAAAATCCAAGCTCTCATTCCAGATTTCATTACTCCAATGACCTTAACTGGCCGTCACCACTCGGGAACTTAACGAGAAAAAGTTGAATCATGGAAAAAAAAAAGATAGGAAGGGAACAAGAGCTTGGCGTCTTTCAATGTTGAGTATGGTACTTTAGTTTCTCACTCATGTAATTTTACTCCCATATATTTACATATTGGTCCTTTCTCTTTGGCCAACAATGAAACAAATTGCCATTTTCTAACACCGTGTTATTATTTTTCAGTTTGTCACCTTGTCTCTCTTATTCTCCTGTTTCAGTTACATACAAGGTGTCCCAGAGAAGTAAGAAACTAGGAGGAGTAGCAGAGGGTGTCTTGAGGAGCAAATCAAGGATAGGAATCCGTGTCTATAAACGTTATCCAACAACGCTACGGAGTGTCAAAGTTACAGGCGCCGGCGCCTGCCTTTGGACAACTCCTCCAGCAGCAACGTGACTTTGTTCGCCGATGTACAGTACTCGGAAAGTCTCGTATCGTTGCCTTGGTGTAGGACAGTTCTGGACACGGGGTCCTATACGGAGAAAAATAAACTGCAGATGGGAACCTGTGTCCGAAACCGTCTCCCGCCAGGGCAACACAGCATCATACTCAAAGGAGGCAAGACCTGTCTATGTAACAACTAGCTCCATCTTCTCCACAGGCGATCGCGGCAATTAGTGGTGATCACTGAATAACAATCAACATTGCAAGACGTTGTGCCTATGGTCCGTCAGCGTACGAAGCCACGTATTCTGCTAAAGGAGTGGCCTAGAAGCAGGCGCTAGCGCTTATATTTTCGACATTCGGTGGTGTCCTCGGATGCTGTTTCCGGACACTGCTTCCTGTCGTCGATTTGTTCCTCAAGACACCCTCTGCAACCCCCCGACGGCTGTCAGAACATACGTGGGACACACTGTCTATTCCACCGCTTCTGCATTTTACTCTATCTATACTTCTGCCATCTCTCTCTTCCTGTACACTGCTGCTACAGAAAGCACACTCAAGTTGTATAAATATTTATATCATAAAAATGTACTGTAAGTTTGTTGGAGCTAACGACAGATAGACAAAACTTTGAAACACAGTTTTGATTTTTAAAAAAATCAATTTGTGCAGCGAACGATGTGGAGCTTGACGGCGCTAATTGCAGGACATAGTGTATAGCTGATCTTCCCAAATTTTTTGCGTGCTCTATATTTCGTGTTTAGTGGTTCTCCATTCAATTAAATACCTAAGGATTACAAAAAAAAATGGCTCTGAGCACTATGAGAGTTAACATCTGAGGTCATCAGTCTCCTAGAACTTAGAACTGCTTAAACCTATCTAACCTAAGGACATCACACACACATCCATGCCCGAGGCAGGATTCGAACCTGCGACCGTAGCGGTCACGCGGTTCCATACTGAAGCGCCTAGAACCGCTCGACCACACCGGCCGGCCCTAAAGCTTACATATTCAAAAAACGTAAATTGGAATCATCACACAGAAAATATTGTGGCGAAGGGGAACCGAAGACGGCGTTTTTTGAAGAACACTTAGAGGGTGTAACAAAAACCCTGAAGAGACTGTCTACATTATTCTTGACCATCATCTTCCGGAGTACTTCTGCACGATAAGGGGTCCTGGCCACATATGAGTGATGGAGGATACCGAAAATGTCCGAAAATTATCTCAAGGCAGGGAAGAGAGCGTCACGAAGGTGATAAGCGAGATGAGGTAGTTATCATTGAAACAAAGGCATTCTTCGACGCAACTATATCTTTTCACGAAATTGCAATCATCATCTTCCTCCCCTAGAGGCTCGAAAATTTTATTGACTCCCATCTACTGAGAGAGAAATGACCTTCCTGATGAAATAAGAAAAATCAGATATCGCACGGAAAGATATAGGTGTTCATTTTTCGCACGTGCCGTTTGAGGATGTAACGGCAGAAAAATAGTGTGAAGGTGGTTCTACGAACCCTCTACCAACCTCTTAAGTGGGAATTGTAAAATGATCGTGCTGCTATGGACGTAGCTGTAGATTTAGTCCTAATAATATTCGTCCTTTTTTTTCATAATGCAAACACCTTGTTAACTGGCCTGTGAACTCCACAGTTAATTTCAGTCGCCTATGTACATCCAGACTTGCTATTATATGAACGAGCTGCACCATTTAACATGTGTCTTCTTTCACGCCTTTAGCCTCTGAGAAATCTTGCCTGTATCTGATCGGGAATGAAACCAGTCGCTGCTGATCGTGGTAGAATGGTACGGTAACTTCTCGTTGTCAGTCGAACCTGGACGTAGTTGCAGGATTATGTATGAGAGCAAAGAACTGGCTACATTATAAGCTACCTCCGCTCTTGTGTTCTGTCATGTTATACAAAACAAACAGTCTTGTGGAAGATTGTGCAGCGGCCGTCGTGAATCCCGGCTCTGCCGCGGTTGGCATACCTTTCACGTATTCTCGCCACTTACATTCTGCAGCTGGCAGAAACAGATGGCTCTCCACTAGCTGTATCGAGGAACGCCGGTTGTAGTACCTCGCCACAAACGTGCAGACTATTCGCAGAATGCAACGGAGCGCTTTGCGGAATGCAGAAGTCTGAAGATCAGATGAGGAAATCGTTTCCGCTTGACTGCATATTCGTCTTTCCTCTACATAGGCCCTAGTAACAACCTGTAATTCATCAGCTTCCGGATCGGTAATGGCAGTTGTTTTTCAGAGACAAGATTTGGACATATGAAAAATAGTATATGTTGACTCAGTCTACTGAGGTATTCGACACAATAAGTGTTGGTCAGACAAGGCAGCAACAAGAAATTACGTCAGTTATTATTAGACTCGAGTGTGGCACGAAATTAAATGCAATATGCGTTTAGAAGCGCCAGCTTCAAGGAATACACGCTATATACGAATTTTCAACCTTGAATACCATACAAAAAAAAAAAAAAAAAAAAAACGGAATTGCAATTAAAATGACTTAACCTTCCTTTGTTATTTATTTTTTACACGAAGAGTTTCGGCAAACAATGCTCTTCATCTGCGTTTATGTGCCGTTATGGCTTTTCCTTTGGCGTGAAAACAGGCACTACTTAAGCAACTACCTAAAATGGGCGTTGCCACAGCGACCTCTGATTACCGACGCATACTTGCTGCGTTGTTCAAGGCCTTAGAATATATAGTCCGCTACCAGCTACAGAACTACGTAAATACCAACAACGTGTTGGACGACTACCAATCAAGTTTCCATAAATATCGCAGCACAACGTCTGTCTTAATGACGGTAGCAGATGACCTGACACTTCTCATGGATGCACAAGAAGCAACTACCATCTCCTTCTTCGACTTCAGCAAAGCCTTTGACACTGTCGACTTCGACATTTCACTTGCTGAACTTAGCAGCCTAAATTTATTGCCAAGTGCAGTGCAACGGTTTCACTCGTACCTGACGTGTCGCCGGCAATGCACAATATTCTGCACCATAAAGTCAGTTTGGTATGTAGTATCTGGCATCCCACAGGGTTAAGTATAAGGTCCTATAAATGATGTGTCATCAGTTTTTTCCTATTGCAAATATCACATGTCACCTTGCCAGTCAAACCTGGACGTAGTTGCAAGATTATGTATGAGAGCAAAGAACTGGCTACATTATGTGCGCCGATGACCTCCAGTGCAGAACCAATACGGACCTCAGTACCGATATGCGTTGCAGTATCAAAATGGGCGGATGACATGGAGTAAAAGTCAATCCAACCAGAGGCCAAGCGGTACTGGTTGGTCATTCTAGGTTTCATTAGCCCCAAATATAAGGAATCCCTAGCATCTTTAACCCTAAATGGGACAAATACCAACTTCTCTCCCTTAACAAAGAGTCTAGGAGTAATGATAGATGAAAATGTAAATTAGGCTGACAATTTAACTGCGATGTGCAAGAAGGCATCGGCATCTCTCCATGCTCTACAAAAGCATAAAAAGCTCTTCCCTCTTGACCTGAAAAACTACTTCCAATTACTGATTGCAGCTACTTTATCTTGCAAGGTCTTCCTCAGGAATGCTCACCGTGCCAAGCTCACGGTGCCTGGAACTGGTTATGAATGCATGTCTTTCTTATATCTGTAATGTTCGAATCGTTGGTCATATTTCACCTTCATATGGACAGTTATCCTATATGCGTGCAGACAAGCGCGGAAATTCCATACCCTGGCTTCTCAACTATCTTGTTAACGTACACTGTCTCTCGTATCTCTCCTCGTCCTTAACGCTGTTGTCCAAAGAACAAGGGAGAAACAGCTGTTCCCATCAGAGAAAAATCCGTTCTGTTCGAGTCCATAGTTCAGCTAATTTCTAGAAGTCATTCTTAGTACCGGAGCCCGCCTCCGGAGTTATCTCCCGCATTATATTAGGGAACGAATACCTCCAGCTTCAGAAGACAGTTAATGACGCATCCACCAAGAAGCACTGCCAGTGCTGTAAATAGCCTTCTCGGGTTTGCCGATGGAAAGGTTGAACCACCTGAAGATTACGGACAGTTTCTCCGAGGAAATATTGTGTAATTTGCACAACGTGATCCGGCAGCAAACCGGTGAAGACTATTTACAACACATCCGCCGCTAAAGCTTGAAGAGTCACAATAAGCACTGCCAGTATTAACTTTATTAATTCACCTTTAGTAACTTTTCATTTCTGCGTAACTGAAACTGGTTGGCCAATATCTGTCCTCAGTTACACCTTCACTAAATTTTATTACAAACTGCGTCTGGCGGCCTGCACTTTTTACTTTAAAACTGATATTTACCATGTGCCCCTAATGCGTCTTTCGGTGACGTAGTATTTATTACTTCTCACTTCACTCACTCCTTTGCCACTCTGGGTCCCAAGCTCGTATAACTGTTTTATGGAAAAAATCCGTTTTCCTACTTCGTCGGCCTCATACCACTCTAAACCGAGAAATTATCTCTAGTCTGGAAGGTTTGGTATTGGCAGGCTCCACAACTTTTTCCACTTTATCGGATGCTTGAGGCTCGTTAGGATGCTTCTGACGGTTTGTACGTCTTTCGTGGCCTGCACTAAGTTCCGAGACATTACCACATTTTCTATTCAGCTCTCGTTCTTCACCCGACCTTCCTCATTCTTGAATATGGCCACTTATTTTCCAACACTTTGCGTATCCCTTTGAGTGAACTCCTCGGTTATGCCATTACAGGGTTTCCTAGTCAATGTGATTTAAGAATTTGATAGGAGTTTTGATTTTAGACCGAGGTGACAAAGGTCATGGGATAGCGGTATGCACATATACAGATGGTGATAGTATGGCGTATTCAAGGTATAAAAGGGCAGCGCATTGGCGGAGCTGTCGTTAGTACTCAAGTGATGCATGTGAGAAGGGTTCCGACGTGATTACGGCCGCACTGTGGGAATTAAGGGGCTCCGGAACGCCCTATACTTGCAATGTTAAAATAACGCTTATAAATTACATCTTTCCTCACAAAGTATTTGAGGTAGGAAGTTGAACTTTTTACAGATTATTTATTGGAATATGGGCTACAACTTAACAGAGGGATTTTAAAAAATTTTAGTTCAGTTATTAAAGATGATTTTTTTTCAATTGTAATGAAAATTCACATTTTTTTAAATTTTTTATTTATATATTAAAAAATACACAGTTTTTTGGAAAAAGGCTGTGTTAAATTATGCAGAAGGTACTGTGTAACATTTACTGAAAGTTTGAAACAAATATGTTTGGAAGATCCTTAGAAAACATGTAATTAGTATGAGAAAATAAAAGTTTTGGGAATCGAGCGACAAAGATTGGATTAACTTTTTATTGCATTCCAGGTCCATAGGATGGATTATCTTCATCCTCTGCAAACTCCTCCTCCAGCTTCCTCTTGTTCCTCCTCCTGTTTACTCTTGCTTGTATTTCTAGACTCTTTACAGCCCTGTCTGCAGCCCGAAGGCGTTCCTTGTCTAAAGCAAGCATCGCTCATACCATATTAGAACCTATCTTCATTCCCATAATAACACATACCTTTGGCTTTCCAACATTTCTCCTTTTCTTAAAAGCCTTCAGAGGATTTCTAATAACTTTACTTTTACTCATTAATATACTTCAACAAAACAGAGACTCAAGAAACAGAATTAATTACGAATATTTTCGAGATAACGACAGAGTAAATAAACATGAAACAATCGACAATCACACCAGCGATATATATTGAACCATCACAGGTTAGCCACAACACATACTTTATCTCACATCACTAAAATGTACCTGATGAACACGGACGTTAATAATAACACCATTTGACAGCAGTTTAACAGCGCCACAGTGGGTCACGCCCATGTAGAACACATTTCAAAAAAAATTTAAAAATAGTTGTAGCCTTCGGAATTGAATAAATTATATATCTATTAAAAGGTAATTGTCTGCAGATTCAGAAAACGCAAAAAAGTAAAAATTGAACTTTTCATGATTTTGAGCCTTTCCGGAGCCCCTTAACAGACTTTGAACGCGGAATGGTAGTTGGAGCCAGACGCATGGTCATTCCATTTCGGAAATTGTTAGGGGCATAATGTCCGAGACGCACAGTGTCAAGTGTTTGACGAGAATACCAGGCAGTTACCTCTCACCATGGACAACGCAGTAGTCGATGTGCTTCACTTAAGAACCGAGAGCAGCGGCGTTTGCGTAGAGTTATCGGTGCTAACAGACAAGCACACCGCGTGAAACAATCGCAGAAATCAATGTGGAACGTACTACGAACGTATCCGCTAGAACAGTGCGGTGAAATCTGGCGTTAATGGGCTATGGCGGCAGACAACCGATGCGAGTACCTTTGCTAACAGCCCGGGCTTGCCTGCAGCACCACACCTGGTCTCGTGACCATATCGGCAGGACCCTAGACCACTGGAAAACCGTGGCCTGGTCAGATAACTCTCCGCTTCAGTTGCTGAGAGCTGATGGCAGGGTTCGAACGCGGCGCAGACCCTTCGAAACCGTGGACCCAAGTTTTCAACAAGTCACTATGCAAGTTGGTTGTGACTCTGTAATGGTGTGGGCTGTGATTACATGGAATGGACTGGGTCCTCAGGCGCAACTGAACCTCTGGTTCAACTGAACTAATCATTGATTAGAAGCTGTTATGGTCGGGTAATCTGATGCCATTTGTAGCCATTCACGGTCTTTACGTTTCCAAACAACGATGGAATTGTCATAGATGATAGTCCACCATGTCAGCACCATGTCGAGTTGTTGCAATACTCAGGGCAAAGGGGTATCCGACAGTATATTAGGAGGTACCATATCTGGGTAAAAACGAAAGATCTTATTGTTGTAGTGGTCTTCAGTCCGAAACTAGATTGATGCAGACCTACGTGCTGAAACTTCCCCTTTGAAAATTCAGAATGAGTGCTGGAAAAACTCTTACGTTATTTGATACAAAAATAGGTGAGTAAGCCTCACCGTACTCAGACAATTTTCTCTTTACTTATTCTGATCATCACTAAACTGACACACATTATTTTAGCGCAACGCAATCTGACATTCAATAATCCCTACCAAAGAATGGCCCTGACTAACAATAACCTATACTTTTCATGAATCACTTACATCTCAAAAATCTTCGTTACTCGAACTACTGCAATACATCGAGCGCCAATACTACCAGCTAAAAAAAGAATTTAACTACTGAAGGCACTAACTACTGATAGGCATAGTTAGCAAATGAAAGATTTTGATCGTGACCGGACTCAATATCTCACATAATAAGCGTCAAACGAAAATACTACAAAGTACGAAACTTGTCTAGCTAGAAGGTGGAAACCAGATGGCGCTATGGTTGGCCCGCTAGATGGCACTGCCATAGGTCAAACGGATAGCAACTGCGTTTATTTAAAAATAGGAACCCCAATTTTTTATTACATATTATTGTAGTACGTAAAGAAATATGAATGTTTTAGGTGGACCATTTTCTTCGCTTTGTGATAGATGGCGCTGTAATAGTCACAAATATATGGCTCACAATTTTAGACGAACAGTTGGTAACAGGTTGTTGTTGTTGTTGTTGTGGTCTTCAGTCCTGAGACAGGTTTGATGCAGCTGTCCATGCTACTCTATCCCTTGCAAGCTTCTTCATCTCCCAGTACCTACTGCAGCCTACATACTTCTGAATCTGCTTAGTTTATTCATCTCTTGGTCTCCCTCTACGATTTTTACCCGCCACTCTGCCCTCCAATACTAAATTGGTGATCCCTTGAAGCCTCAGAACATGTCCTACCAATCTATCCCTTCTTCTAGTCAAGTTGTGCCACAAATTCCTCTTCTCCCCAATTCTATTCAGTACCTCCTCATTAGTTATGTGATCTACCCATCTAATCTTCAGCATTCTTCTGTAGCACCACATTTCGAAAGCTTCTATTTTCTTCTTGTCCAAACTATTTATTGTCCATGTTTCACTTCCATAAATGGCTACACTCCATACAAATACTTTCAGAAACGACTTCCTGACACTTAAATCTATACTTGATGTTAACAAATTTCTCTTCTTCAGAAACGCTTTCCTTGCCATTGCCAGTCTAGATTTTATATCCTCCCTACTTCGACCATAATCAGTTATTTTGCTCCCCAAATAGCAAAACTCCTTGACTACTTGAAGTGTCTCATTTCCTAATCTAATTCCCTCAGCATCACCCGACTTAATTCGACTACATTCCATTATCCACGTTTTGCTTTTGTTGATGTTCATCTTATATCCTCCTTTCAAGACAATATCCATTCCGTTCAACTGCTCTTCCAAGTCCTTTGCTGTTTCTGACAGAATTACAATGTCATCGGTGAACCTCAAAGTTTTTACTTCTTCTCCATGGATTTTAATACCTACTCCGAATTTTTCTTTTGTTTCTTTTACTGCTAGCTCAATATACAGATTGAACAACATCGTGGAGAGGCTACAACCCTGTCTCACTCCCTTCCCAACCACTGCTTCCCTTTCATGTCCCTCGACTCTTGTAACAGGTATGTTTTTTAAATTAAAATACAGAACGTAGGTACGTTTGAACATTTTATTTCGGTTATTCCAATGTGATACATGTACCTTTGTGAACTTATCATTTCTGAGAACGAATGCTGTTACAGCGTGATTACCTGTAAATACCACATTAATCCAATAAATGCTCAATATGATGTCCGTCAACCTAAATGCATTTGGCAATACGTGTAACGACATTCCTGTCAACAGCGAGTAGTTCGCCTTCCGCAATGTTCTCACATGCATTGACAATGCGCTGACGCATGTTGTGTGGCGTTGTCGGTGGATCACGATAGCAAATTGTGGTGTCACCGCCATACACCACACTTGCTAGGTGGTAGCCTTTAAATCGGCCGCGATCCGTTAGTATACGTCGGACCCGAGTGTCGCCACTGTCAGTGATTGCAGACCGAGCGCCGCCACACGGCAGGTCTAGAGAGACTTCCTAGCACTCGCCCTAGTTGTACAGCCGACTTTGCTAGAGATGGTTCACTGACAAATTACGCTCTCATTTGCCGAGACGATAGTTAACATAGCCTTCAGCTACGTCATTAGCTACGACCTAGCAAGGTGCCATTATGATTTGCTATTTATCTTGTGATGCATGTACCGTCAGACCGATGTTCACCAATTATGGATTAAAGTTAAGTATTCCAGAAGCTACGTACTTTTCTTCCTACTATAAACTCCTATAACTATTCCAGACCTCACGCCAGCCTGCGTGAGCTTAAACGCGTGCCTTTCGGCTTCCTCATAGTGGCTTGGCTGTCTTGCCAAGTCGCAACACAAATATCCTTCAACGTTCCCCAAGAAAAAAATCCGGGGACGTCTGATCCGGTGAACGTACTTCGACGAGCAATCAACCTGTCATGAAATATGCTATTCAATACCGCTTCAACCGCACGCGAGCTATGTGCCGGACATCCATCATGTTGGAAGTACATCGCCCTTCTGTCATGAAGTGAAACATCTTGTAGTAACATCGGTAGAACATTACTTAGGAAATGAGTATACATTGCAAAATTTAGATTGCCATCGATAAAATGGTGGCCAATTATCCTTTCTCCCGTAATACCGCACCATCCATTAACCCGCTAAGGTCGCTGATGTTCCACTTGTCGTAGCTACCGTTGATTTTCCGTTGCCCAATAGCGCATATTATGCCAGTTTACGTTACCGCTGTTGGTGAATGCCACTTCGTCGCTAAACATAACGCGTGCAGAAAATCTGTCATCGCCCCGTTATTTCTCTTGTGCCCAGTGGCTGAGCTGTACACGAAGCTCAAAGCCGTCGCCATGCAATTCCTGGTGCATAGAAATATGGTACGGGTGCAATCGATGTTGATGTAGCATTCTCAACACCGACGTTTTTGAGATTCCCGATTCTCGCGCAATTTTTATGCTACTGATGTGCGGATTAGCCGCGAAAGCAGCTAAAACACCTACTTGGGCATCATCATTTGTTGCAGGTCGTGGCTGACGTTTCACATGTGGCTAAACACTTCCTGTTTCCTTAAATAACGTAAGTAGCCGGCGAATGGTCCGGACACTTGGATGATGTCGTCCAGGATACCGACCAGTATACATAGGACACGCCAGTTGGGCATTTTGATCACAATAGCTATACATCAACACGATATCGACCTTTTCCGCAATTGGTAAACGGTCCATTTTAACACGGGTAATGTATGATGAAGCAAATACCGTCCGCACTGGCGGAATGTTACGTGATACCACGTACTTAACACGTTTGTGACTATTACAGCGGCATCTATCACAAAGCGAAAAAGTGGTCCAACTAAAACATTCATATTTCTTTACGTACTATACGAATATGTAACAAAAAATGGGGATTCCTATTTTAAAAAAACGCAGCTGATATCCGTTTGACCTATTGCAGCGCCATTTAGCGCGCCAACCATAGCGCCATGTGGTTTCTCCTTCAAACTAGACTAGTTTCGTTCTTTGTAGTTTTTTCGCTTGATGCTTATTTCCTGAGATATTCTGCCCGGTCACTATCAGTTCATGACATCAAGTCTTACAAATTTCCTTTTTCTGGCGGAAACACGTCCAGATCGTCCGCTCTCAAAACTCTGGCATCTCTCTCCCCACAGCCACGACTTCGGGGGGCTCACCTCCAACTGCCCAACGCTACGCGCTGTTCTCGTCCAACTGCCCATCACTACACTAGCGAATATTCCAACAATGAGTCCAACCAGCCACAGACTGCACACAGCACAGTCAGTGATTTTCATACACTGCACTGCGTGGCATTACCAACATAAAAACCTAAAAAGCCTACTTACAGCGCTAGTATATCCTGTGCAGCCTCTTGATCTGCGAATAACTATTGAAATCCACGTCCATTTGAACCTGCTTACTGTACTCTGTATATTGATCTCCTGTGCAATTTTATCACTACCCCTCCCCAAACACTCACACATTTCCCTCCTACTAAAGTGATGCCTACCTGATGCTTCAGAATGCGTCCTATCAACCGATACCTTCTTTCAGTCGACATATGCCACAATTTTTTTCTTCTCCCCGGTTCTATTCAGTATCTCCTCATTAGTTTATAACCTCCCCCTCACTTACCGACCTTAATGACAGTGAAAAATGAAACCGCGTGTACCTAATGGGAGTTTTGGAAAAGCAATCGTCACCGAAGTTAACCTGTCGGTAAAGAGGGAGGAAAGGGTTACATCTAAATGAAAGGAAATGTGCTAATGAAACTGGTGGAAATTAATTTTGAAAAGGGGTAAAGTTAATAAAGAAAGTAAATGTGCAGCCGTTACGTTAACAATTAACTAGCGGTAATTAGGTATTTGAGATTTGGGGGAAATCACGGTCGCCAGTCCTAAGGACAATTACTATAGTAACTGAAAAAGAAAGGTTATTACACATATAACTAGCACTAGAAGCGTGGCAACTGAAGGTTGACACGTGTAGTGTGAAAACTGAAAGTTTGTCAGAAGTAATAAATTTCGCTACACCCTGACTTAATTTAGCAAAAGAATTAATAAAACCGGAAAATCGAAAGTTAATTTAGTGGCTGAAGTTAATAGTGAGCTTTCTTTCTGAAGCACATCGAAATTCAGTAAAATACGGTTAGTCTTGGACTACCTCAACAATCATTTCAAAAGCTACTTGAATCTACGCAATTTAGAAATAAGAGATTTAACTTTGAACTTGAATTAAATGATTCTGAACAATTAACAATAGTAAAATTTAGTACGTACCAAGCTGAGCTGCAGTCACAGGTAAGCTAAAATATGGTAACAAAACTCGCACTCTTAATTTGTGCTTGTGTAATCTGAATATTGTAGCCAGCTAACTGAATACCTTTGAGATTAAAGCAGTGAAATGATGTTACTTTAATGCTGGCGTCTGAATTTCAACGACACTCGAGTTCATTCCGGAAAAGGAAGGGACCCTGCTTGGTAATGCAATTGGGACAATGAGCAACAAAGGTTCATGCTAAGTTGCTGTAATTTTGCGAGGCAAATGGAACAAGATTAAAAGCTGAGGTCTGCCATACAGTTCTAAAACTTTACTTGCTTCCAGTCTTCCTTGTTGGTGGATTGAAGGTTTGAAGCCGTCGATCGAGGAGGTGGCGACAGTCACTCATTGTCGGCCGTCGCTGTTGCAGAAGCTGGATGTTGGCGCGCCTTCTTCTCGACACGGTCACCAGGCGAAACGGGCTCTTGATGTGCGCTAGTTAATGTTTCCCATCCGCGACACCATGTCAGAAACTATCATCGCAAGTCGAGCGCAATTACATGCTGCCAAACCCCGAAAGCGCGGCAACTCGCGGGAGCGTCACACAACACACCTGCTCCACTCGCTACTCCAGCCAGACTCCTCCCCTCAGCCCGCGCTCCACGCGGCAGAGTTAACACTACCAAAGATCCTACACACTTTGATTCTTCACACGACCTATCGACGTAATCGTTCGATAGCAGTTTTCCCTAGCAAGACCCAGCGTAAAAATACAAATAATATTTACGAAACAAACCAATTATACATCGACATAAATGCATAAATATACAAATAGTAAAACAATTACAATATACAAAGAGACAGAAATGTCATATCTTGAGGTAACAAAGCAAGGAAAAAAAATAGTACAATAGATGTAAATAGGAGGATATGCATTTCCGGCGTTACATGTGCCCCACATTGTCTGAGGATGTTCGTGTAACGTAAACAGACTCAGAAAATGTCCCAAAAAAGAAACAGAGGAAATGCATATGCTCAAAACATCAAAAAAATTTAGCATTCGTCTAATTAATCATAACCCAATTTTTTAGACAATAATAATTGAGTGGAGACACTCCTAATCTTATTCCACTCTGTCATCTTGCACAAAATAAAACAGGTTGACAACATATCAAAATTCATAGAAAACATAGATAATGGTTTACCTATTCCAAAATCATTAAAATTCGTAACACTATAAGAAATGGAATACCATTTGCAAAATTGATCAGAGTACATGGTCATAAAAAACAGGTATATCAAAATACGCAAACTAATGATTAATTACATAGAATACACATTTTTATGTAACCTTTTCATAATTAATTTTCTCGTCATGTCCAATTGACGCTAAACAAGAAAATAATATACAGCAGATCGAAAAAAACATAAATATTGACAGCAGAATTCTTTCACATCAGCTGTCCGGGAAGAAAAACAGTTCCGCCTTCCGTACCCACAAGTACAAAGAATGCCGACAGCGGCACAAGAGCCGTCAGCGGCACAAGAGCCGACAGCGGCTTCGCCTCGCAAGTATTGTTGCGCCCGCCTGTGCGGCACGCTTGATCTCACTCGCCCTTGTAACGGCGTTTCCAGAACGTCCGTTTCACTAGATTCTTTAGGAAAAACTCACTCCCGAGTAATCTCAAGGAGTCCCTTAATACTATCACAGTGGATAACTCAACACTGTCCATCATCACACGCATGTACTAGCCTGAAACTTAAAACAGCGTCTAAGTACATCGGCAATGACTAATAAAAACACACATTCATGAAATATTACAGAAAGTTACAAAATCATATTTACATTGCTTAATCTACTGTGACTCAGCTGAAAACTTAAACTAGCAGCTTGGATTTTTCAGATGATTACTAATCAGTTACTCTTAAATCATTTAGTCAAAATTAATTACTTATTAATTACAACTTCTTTAATGACCTCTAGGTCAGGCAAAAGCATCGTAACATGGCACATCCTTAAATCTTACACTCTATATTTACATACTGTACAAATTACCCATTGTGTGGTATTAATCGATCCTAGGTTGGTACAACTTCAAGTCTACAATATTTCGTATACCTAATCGTTTTCCAGAGCTTGGATACTCTAAGCAATAAGCATTTGTGTGAGGTATACCAATGACTTTATATGGTCCATTATAAACAAACTTAAATTTAGAGATTTCATTGTCTATCTCGCTCGATTTCTCATGAGCTTTTACAAGTACTAAGTCTCCGATTGCAAACTTAGCAAAACGCGCTTTTGCGTCATGACGACGTATGTGAGCATCGGCTTTTAGCTTCATTACTTCTCGCAAACGATCTTTTTTCACACCAATACTAATGTCAATCCGTGGAGGGAATTTGATTATCTCTTCCAATTCACTTTCTACACTTTTGTCACTGCCGAAATTCCTCACGTTACGGCAGTTCAAATTCATTCCTACGTAAATGTCATCCGGCCAGTTAACAATGTGTATAGGCTGGTATCGCTTATGCACACCGTCTCCTGCCTCGTCAAAACTAACTACTATTGTTTTATTTTGTGACGTACATGTCAAAGTTTTACTTTCGCAATTAATCACTGCACGGTACTTTAATAGCCAATCTAACCCGATAATTACTTCCGTAGTCAAGTCTGGCACGACGACAAACTCTTGTTCAAATCGTGCCCCACATATTTCGAAGTTGACAAAAATCTGTTTTGTGACCGGTTTACTGGCCTTCCCAGTAGCACCGATAATTTTCACTCCTGCTACTGGCATAACTACGATGACCGGGTCTGTCTTTCAGTAACTCAAATATTTTCCCAGATACAGCACTCAATTCTGCACCGGTGTCAATCAACACGTTCAGTTGTAGGTCGTGCATATTAACAGACACTACTATCTGTCTACACTTGTCCTCGACTGTTTCTTTATTTTCCCACAGTAAATCCTCGTCTATATCCAGGTCATTCCAGAAAAAACCATCCGGCTTTGATCCTAAATCCGGCTTATCTGGCGGCTTTTTCAGCCTCTGTTCACATACAGTTTTAATTTCAACACGTTTGTCCTGAGGCTTAGCCTGTAGCTTCGCCTCCAATACCGAAACCTTTTCCTGTAACTCGTCAACTAGTGAGTGTTGCTTTGCTATCAATTCATTAATCGTCACCTTCGTTGATTCCACTTTGGTCAGATTAATCTCATCCGCCAATCTACCTGGAGGAATGTGTCCAGTAGTTTCTGCAATTACTTCCGCTAGATCTGCGCAACCCACACTGCTATCGTCTGACCGTATAATGTCAGCTCTAACCTCATACACGTTGTAATCTATGTGCTTTTCTAGCAATCGTGTCCGGCTATCACTAAAATTTTCGCAATCTTTCTCCTTAATACTCTCGCAATGTTTAAACTGGAGGTTTGCGTCGGGTGGGTCGGTTACTTCTACCACTGAAACTTTCGGTAAGGTCTGCCGGTTAGGGCCAGAACTTTCCGTTACTACTTCAACATCTAACTCCTGCGGGACGAAACACGACGAATCTTGCTCGTGCTCCCCCTTAACATCAACTATTTCTAGTAAAGTCTGCCGATTAGGGCCAGAACTTTCTATCATTTCACAAACACTATCTTCCTGCGGGACGAGACGCGGAAAATCCTGCACGCGCTCCCCATAAACACTTCTCCCATACAGACCCCTATAATCTCTTAGTTCGTCGTATAAGCGACCGAACTGCCTTAACCAGACCTCATCCCTCTCTGCATCCCCTCGCTCGATGACGGACGTGTTATCCGACATCTGATCTTCTCTCAACAATTGCGAATCATTCTTAAACTCAATCTCCAGTTCCGCTGTGGGTATTACAGCTGCCACTTTATGATCGATTTCCGGAACACAACTTAAATTGTTCTCACTGACAGCGAATGTATTTTCTACTGCCGTGTATACAGCTGATGTACTACTTGTGGGCGCACTCTTTTCTCTTAACACTGGCACACTCTCCCGCCGTTGATTATTCCATACGGAATTTTCATAACGGCGACACCTGGGTTTTCTCTTGTTATTGGGCCGCCAAAATTTCTCCACGCCCGCTCGGCCCCTCACCGGCGCGGCTAATGGTTTCCCTGTCTCGTCCCAGCAGATACGCTCCTCGGATGCTGCTGAGGCGGCTGATCACACCCTCTGACGTTATTACTATTCTGTGAAGCCCGTATCACGTTAGTGTGATACTGGTTTCCGTCATTCCTGTTATTATTTGCATTGTACCGATTGTTATTACGGTCCGAACCATTATTGTTATTGCTGCCATGGTTGCGGTATGCATTATTCCCATGGTTATCGTTGTTGTGGTTGCTGTGGTACCCGTTGTTGTTACCACGGCCCCTACCACTGTCACGATTATTGCGCCAATTGTCCTCGTCCTCAACTCTGTCCAGGAAATCATTGATTGTCCTGTGATTGCTTCCTACGTAGCGTTTTGTGTCATCTGGTAGCTTCCTGTAGAGTTCCCAGACTATTTCGGATTCCGTGCGGCGATCACGCAAATATTCCAACTTGCGGATCCAGCCCTCACAAAACTCCTTCATCGAGCCGCGCGAATTCGCATCGAAAGGCCTCGATACGACAAATTCGCGCCAGACACTTTGCTGTTTTTGCTCTGACCAGTATTCAGCCAGAAACAAATTTTTAAACTCGTCAAAAGTCAGGTTCGTAATGTTGAGGTTTAAGCCCCAACGCTTGGCATCACCAGCCAGCACATCAATAACCGCATTAATTTTTCTCTCATTTGTCCATGATCTGGGTAAAACTCTTTCACAATTTTTAATGAAATCCGTCGCGTGTATACCGCCCTTTTTCAAGGGGTCGAACCGCTCCTCTTTCGTCAACAATTCCGAACTATGTGCACAGATTGGCACATAGCTCTGTTTTTCGTCAAGTTTCTTTTCTAATTCCGACACTCTCGTAATTACTTGGCAAGTGGTTGTCGCAAGCGTTTCCACATCCCTCTTCTTCTCTTCGCAGGTATTAGCCTGCTCCCTCACTTTAGTGTCTACTTCGGACACTAAAGCCTTTAAAGTTTCCACCTTCTGTTGATCCTCTTTTTTCACTAATTGAATTTGTTCCGTCACCTTATTCTCGATGATCGGAGCAACTGCTTCTCCTACACTTTTCTCGATTCTGCTAATTTCGGAATCAAAACGAGTATTTATGCTCGGAATTTCCGCCTGAACGCCTATCATTTCCTGTTTAAGATTACCGATTTCGGTATTAATTACAACAATATCTTCTTTGATTTTATCAACTTTTGTATTAACAACTCCAACATTGTTGTTAACAACGTTAATAGCTTTGTTCTGATTGTCTAGCATCCGTTCAATTTTTTCAGACTGAGCTTCTTGCTTGGCAGCCTGAGCTTCTTGCTTGGCAGACAGATCTTCTTGCTTGGCAGACAGAGCTTTAATTTCTGCCGATTGACTCTTGATTTCGTTAATCAAAACATTCACTAAATCAGTTAAATTCCCGGAAACTACCGGTTTTACTTCCGTAGCGGCTTCATCTTTAATTGTCCCCCCGTATTCGTCATCAAGGGATTCACATTTGATTTTCACTTTCGATTCCGAAACATTTTCTAAAGTGTGGAATTCCATTTCTGCTCTTTGTTGCGTTTCGGCGGCCGCGTCTTTCATGCTAGCCGCCTGCCCCTGGACAATGGGTACCGCGGTGCGCGTTTCCCACTGTTCGACCGATTGTTCCGTATCCAAGTCTACCAAATTTTGGCAATTGTTGCCTTCACTCATTTTAATAATTTTCAATATAAATGCCAAACCTCAAATATAATTAGGATTACTCCCACTACTTATTCTCGCTGACGTAACAGCCTGTACGTAACCAATACTTTGTTACGAGATTTGCACAATGCAAAATTCGTGTCCAGAACAACCTCAAATCCGAAGATTGTCCTGTCACCAGGTCGCCACGTATAACCTCCCCCTCACTCACCGACCTTAATGACAGTGAAAAATGAAACCGCGTGTACCTAATGGGAGTTTTGGAAAAGCAATCGTCACCGAAGTTAACCTGTCGGTAAAGAGGGAGGAAAGGGTTACATCTAAATGAAAGGAAATGTGCTAATGAAACTGGTGGAAATTAATTTTGAAAAGGGGTAAAGTTAATAAAGAAAGTAAATGTGCAGCCGTTACGTTAACAATTAACTAGCGGTAATTAGGTATTTGAGATTTGGGGGAAATCACGGTCGCCAGTCCTAAGGACAATTACTATAGTAACTGAAAAAGAAAGGTTATTACACATATAATTAGCACTAGAAGCGTGGCAACTGAAGGTTGACACGTGTAGTGTGAAAACTGAAAGTTTGTCAGAAGTAATAAATTTCGCTACACCCTGACTTAATTTAGCAAAAGAATTAATAAAACCGGAAAATCGAAAGTTAATTTAGTGGCTGAAGTTAATAGTGAGCTTTCTTTCTGAAGCACATCGAAATTCAGTAAAATACGGTTAGTCTTGGACTACCTCAACAATCATTTCAAAAGCTACTTGAATCTACGCAATTTAGAAATAAGAGATTTAACTTTGAACTTGAATTAAATGATTCTGAACAATTAACAATAGTAAAATTTAGTACGTACCAAGCTGAGCTGCAGTCACAGGTAAGCTAAAATATGGTAACAAAACTCGCACTCTTAATTTGTGCTTGTGTAATCTGAATATTGTAGCCAGCTAACTGAATACCTTTGAGATTAAAGCAGTGAAATGATGTTACTTTAATGCTGGCGTCTGAATTTCAACGACACTCGGGTTCATTCCGGAAAAGGAAGGGACCCTGCTTGGTAATGCAATTGGGACAATGAGCAACAAAGGTTCATGCTAAGTTGCTGTAATTTTGCGAGGCAAATGGAACAAGATTAAAAGCTGAGGTCTGCCATACAGTTCTAAAACTTTACTTGCTTCCAGTCTTCCTTGTTGGTGGATTGAAGGTTTGAAGCCGTCGATCGAGGAGGTGGCGACAGTCACTCATTGTCGGCCGTCGCTGTTGCAGAAGCTGGATGTTGGCGCGCCTTCTTCTCGACACGGTCACCAGGCGAAACGGGCTCTTGATGTGCGCTAGTTAATGTTTCCCATCCGCGACACCATGTCAGAAACTATCATCGCAAGTCGAGCGCAATTACATGCTGCCAAACCCCGAAAGCGCGGCAACTCGCGGGAGCGTCACACAACACACCTGCTCCACTCGCTACTCCAGCCAGACTCCTCCCCTCAGCCCGCGCTCCACGCGGCAGAGTTAACACTACCAAAGATCCTACACACTTTGATTCTTCACACGACCTATCGACGTAATCGTTCGATAGCAGTTTTCCCTAGCAAGACCCAGCGTAAAAATACAAATAATATTTACGAAACAAACCAATTATACATCGACATAAATGCATAAATATACAAATAGTAAAACAATTACAATATACAAAGAGACAGAAATGTCATATCTTGAGGTAACAAAGCAAGGAAAAAAAATAGTACAATAGATGTAAATAGGAGGATATGCATTTCCGGCGTTACAAGTTTCACGATCTACCCACCTAATCTTCAGTATTCTTCTGTAGCATCACATTTCATAAATTTCTATTCTTCTTGTCTGACCTGCTCATAGTCCACGTTTCACTTTCGGACTAGACTACGCTCCGAATACCTTTCAAAAAGCCTCCTCAAAACTTCAATTTATGAGATGCATGCCCTTGGGAAAAGTAACGGATGTAGTTTCCCTTTGCAATGAGCCGTTCGCAGTTCCAGCCGAGCAAGACCATCTTGGTTCATGTTACAAGGCCATATCAGTCAGTCATCCAGACTGTTACCCTTGCAGCTATGAGACGCGAAATATCGCAAGAGGAAGTGTTGGCATTTCAGACGCACTCTCTAAAGTTGCGCTTCCTTTTGCACGATTCTCCTCGCGCACTAGGCGCTAGTGGCCGTTGGACGAAGAGACAAAGACGTGCATGCATCGGTGCAAAGTCACACATGTCTCTGAGTTGTGGGCACGGGCTACCGTGCGCAGACACAGGTGTCTCCTCATACCAGATGGGGAGACACGTGCCGCTACTCGCGGGTGGGGCAAGCATAGCCGTACGTCGTCGAGCCACAAGGCGCCCAGCAGTGAACGCACCTTACGAATGGCACAGTAGTGTATCTGCCAGGAGGGCTTCAACAATCACAGCCAACTTTTTCGCAACATCTTAACAAGACTGTTTAAGGGCATTAATTTTTTCTGAGAGATTCGGTGCTACTCCTTAAAAGTGCTGCTCCATGAACTGTGCTCTACTCTTGCAATGATTGTCGCCCCTCATAACTTAATGGTGACTATTATCACAAATGTTGCCAGAACAACGTGTTTTAGGTTTCAACCGTACAGTTTTTCAGTCGCTAAATAACAGTTTCGGATGACGCTGACATTCTCACACCTCCCGATGTTAATTCTTCAAATCACAATCGAAGTGCGTCGTAAAATTAAAAGGTTCTGTGAATGATGTTATGTCTATTCACATTCCTCTCTTTCTCAAAACTGGATGCTACCAGTCCGATGGTCTACAATAAACTGCAGCTCTTGAACGACAGCCATCTCAGTTCGGTGAGCCTACGACGTCGACGTTCTTCCGACTAATTCGTTAGAGCAATACTGTACAGAAAGAGACAATGGAACTGTGTGTGGTACGACGGCAGCTGGTGTAAAATTACGCTGATTCTCGGCCTCGTGACACCATTCTGCAAGGCACGCTCCAATTGCATTCTACTGTCTATTTCATCATTCTGCTGATCATGAGGTATCAATTATCTTTGGCTATAGTGTCGTATGTGCAATCTTGCAGCGTTCTTCGAATACCACTCATTCTCTGTAAGTCCATGCTACGACACTAAGCTCAAGAATATTCCATGACTTTTTCTGCTACTTGAACTTTCATGGTGCTAATTATGACTCGAAAGTTTAAAGATTGTGTTATACGCTGTTGCAGAGACTTTGCATCATACTACATAAGTGCCATGACACTTGAGGCTACAACCTCTTAAGTAAGAACGTGGTCGGCGTTACACGCAGATGGTAAAAGATATCGCTTTAGTTGTTTCACAACACAGCAGAGGGAATCTGTTTCCTTCGTGCAATGTCCATAAAGCGTTAGCCTACTGTGAATTCTTGACTGAGGTGCACAAGGAGTGACATGAGTGCAGTTAAGCGTCGCGTTTATCAAAGATGTTAGATGCCGGCTGCCAAACGTTAGTTTATCGACAAAAATGAAGATAGGATACTGCAAGAGGACAATGATCCGAAGCAGCGCAGTAGGCTTTGCAGCGACTGGAAAAAGGAAGAAGCTGTGTAGGTACTGGATTGGCCCTCACAGTCACTTGACGCTAATCTTACATTAAAAAGAAGTTGCAGGGAAAAACGATATTCACTTTGAACTCAACGAGTTTGGAGATGTCTTCCACATGAAAACGCAGAAAACTTGGTTTCAAGTATGCCTCGCAGATCTCAAGCAGTTATCGACGATGCGAATCAATGGACGTACTGTATTTTTCTTTTCTTCATATGTGATGTATGTATATCTTTTATTTTATTGTCATCTAATTAATCCAGCCACTATTTTACTTAACAGGCATTACCTTAAGCGATCTCACAATTAGTCAGAGCTACAACAAGACAGCCAAAATAAAACTGACACATGAAGCACTTTTCGCATTTTGTGACAAAGTAATCCAAACAGCAATAGATCAAATAGCCCAAATATGAGAATCAAGGTAAACATGCATGTAACGCCTGTTAGCTGACTAAATGGGTAATAAAACATAGTCAAGTCACAATAACGTAAAAAATGTGGCTTTATCCTTGTAAGTTCCCCATTGTATATGAGCTACCTACAAATGTTCAGTTTAGCAGATGGTTTCTAAACGAAGTGGTACTGGAAATTTGGTTCCTCAGTTTTTCATTTCGTCAAATGAAACTGCTTTACCCCCACTACGCATCAGAAACCCTCTTCATTACGTTAAACAGCCGTTTGGAATTTCCTGTAAATTTTGTGGATTAGTTTCATAGTGACCACCATGTACATGACTATCAGTGAATGATAACGACGAGGACTCTTTGTTTTTTTTCAACTTCCGATTGGTGGCTAAATTAACTTTGTTTACATATACGTAGCACTATCAGAACTGACGGCAGTAAAAAGTTCCAGAAAGAAAGATATAAAGAGAAACGGTATTCGTAAAACGATTAAGGACTTCTCGTGCCTGTAATCTTAAACTTATCCATGGCGCCCTCCGTCCACACTTATTATCTTTGAATTCTAGTTTGCGAACTGGCTAGTTATTGTTTTATCGTGATCGGTGTAACCCCTTTACGCTACATCAAGTTACTGTTACACGCTGTATCGTTCCATCTTTCGATGTTTCTGAATTATTGGCATGGTCTGTTCACTTGTACACTGCAACTCAGGAGATTCTCGTGTCCACATTTACACTCCTGGAAATGGAAAAAAGAACACATTGACACCGGTGTGTCAGACCCACCATACTTGCTCCGGACACTGCAAGAGGGCTGTACAAGCAATGATCACACGCACGGCACAGCGGACACACCAGGAACCGCGGTGTTGGCCGTCGAATGGCGCTAGCTGCGCAGCATTTGTGCACCGCCGCCGTCAGTGTCAGCCAGTTTGCCGTGGCATACGGAGCTCCATCGCAGTCTTTAACACTGGTAGCATGCCGCGACAGCGTGGACGTGAACCGTATGTGCAGTTGACGGACTTTGAGCGAGGGCGTATAGTGGGCATGCGGGAGGCCGGGTGGACGTACCGCCGAATTGCTCAACACGTGGGGCGTGAGGTCTCCACAGTACATCGATGTTGTCGCCAGTGGTCGGCGGAAGGTGCACGTGCCCGTCGACCTGGGACCGGACCGCAGCGACGCACGGATGCACGCCAAGACCGTAGGATCCTACACAGTGCCGTAGGGGACCGCACCGCCACTTCCCAGCAAATTAGGGACACTGTTGCTCCTGGGGTATCGGCGAGGACCATTCGCAACCGTCTCCATGAAGCTGGGCTACGGTCCCGCACACCGTTAGGCCGTCTTCCGCTCACGCCCCAACATCGTGCAGCCCGCCTCCAGTGGTGTCGCGACAGGCGTGAATGGAGGGACGAATGGAGACGTGTCGTCTTCAGCGATGAGAGTCGCTTCTGCCTTGGTGCCAAAGATGGTCGTATGCGTGTTTGGCGCCGTGCAGGTGAGCGCCACAATCAGCACTGCATACGACCGAGGCACACAGGGCCAACACCCGGCATCATGGTGTGGGGAGCGATCTCCTACACTGGCCGTACACCACTGGTGATCGTCGAGGGGACACTGAAAAGTGCACGGTACATCCAAACCGTCATCGAACCCATCGTTCTACCATTCCTAGACCGGCAAGGGAATTTGCTGTTCCAACAGGACAATGCACGTCCGCATGTATCCCGTGCCACCCAACGTGCTCTAGAAGGTGTAAGTCAACTACCCTGGCCAGCAAGATCTCCAGATCTGTCCCCCATTGAGCATGTTTGGGACTGGATGAAGCGTCGTCTCACGCGGTCTGCACGTCCAGCACGAACGCTGGTCCAACTGAGGCGCCAGGTGGAAATGGCATGGCAAGCCGTTCCACAGGACTACATCCAGCATCTCTACGATCGTCTCCATGGGAGAATAGCAGCCTGCATTGCTGCGAAAGGTGGATATACACTGTACTAGTGCCGACATTGTGCATGCTCTGTTGCCTGTGTCTATGTGCCTGTGGTTCTGTCAGTGTGATCATGTGATGTATCTGACCCCAGGAATGTGTCAATAAAGTTTCCCCTTCCTGGGACAATGAATTCACGGTGTTCTTATTTCAATTTCCAGGAGTGTATGTACGTGTGACAGGTACGAGGATGACACCATACATGTAGTGGACAATAATTTGTCATCAGGTTCGCGTCGCTGATGTTCAAGCATAATAACTGTGATTAATAGCCTGTGTACGGTTTCTTCCCACGGGACCAACACAGCGCGTTATACACACAGTAGTTTGACAGTCACATCATGTGTCGCTATCCTATCGTAGCTTCCATTAAAACAGTCCTCTTATAGTTTAAATATATTTCCTCCTTTCTTGATCGGCTGTTCCACATAGTCCTTCTGATAAAGGGAATTTCCTGTGCGTAATTCATAAAACGTATAGGCTGAAGGAAAAACGTATTCACACTTCGTATAATTTCAGAGCTAAAGATTGTTACCCTTCAAGAGTATTTCGCAGCATCAAAGTAACATTATAATATTAATAAGATAATTCACATGCATATGCCATCCATTTGAGCTACATTCATGCTCATAAATTAAGGATAATTGCAGAATGTGGTGCCACACAACGTGGCACTACACAAAATTGGCGCTAATAGCATAGGCACATAGGGAACACACACGACACAGATATGTAAGTCCACGGTATTGGTGATAAGTTGAGAAAACCGTCTCAAAACACATGTGTTACAAAACGCCAATGTTTCCTGCGCATATAACCCGACATCAGTATGGGATATGATCACCACGCACAGATACACAGGCCGCACAACGGGCTGGCATACTCTGGATCCGGTGGTCGAGCAACTGCTGGGGTATAGCCTCCCATTCTTGCACCACTGCCTGTCGGAGCTCCTGAAGTGTCGTAGGGGTTTGAAGACGTGCAGCGATACGTCGACCGAGAGCATACCAGACGTGCTCTATGGGGCTTAGGTCTGGAGAACAGGCAGGCCACTCCATTCGCCTGATATCTTCTGTTTTAAGGTACTCCTCCACGATGGTAGCTCGGTGGGGCCGTGCGTTATCATCCATCAGGAGGAAGGTGGGACCCACTGCACCCCTGAAAAGACGGACATACTGGTGCAAAATGACGTCCCGATACACCTGACCTGTTACAGATGTAAACCCGGCGAGAATCACTGTTCAGACTATACCTGGACTCGTTTGTGAACATAACCTGGGACCACTGTTCCAATGACCATGTACTGCGCTCTTGACACCAGGTTTTAGGGCTCTCCTTTGACCAAGGGACAGTGGAATGCACCTTGCAGGTCTCCGGGCGAATAAACCATGTCTGTTCAGTCGTCTGTAGTGTGTGTCCTGGAGACAACTGTTCCAGTGGCTGCGGTAAGGTCCCGAGCAAGGCTACCTCCAGTACTCCGTGGCAGTCTGCGGGCACTGATGGTGAGATATCGGTCTTCTTGTGGTGTTGTACAATGTGGACGTGCGTACTGTAGCGCTTTGACACGTTTCCTGTCTGCTGGAATCGTTGCCATAATTTTTAGATCACACTTTGAGGCCCACGGAGGGCCCGTGCTACGACCTGCTGTGTTTGACCAACCTCCAGTCGCCCTAGTATTGTAGCCCACATAACGTCATCAATATGTGTTCTTCGAGCCATTTTCAACATGGAGTCACCATTAGCACGTCTGAAAACGTCTGCACACTTACTCGCTGCACCGTACTCTGACATGCACCCACATACCTCTGCGTATGTGGACTGCTGCCAGCGACACCGTGCGACTACCGCAATTCAAATACAGCGCATGGTCATACCCCGAGGTGACTTAAACCCGCAAACCGCCCACCAGAGCATTTTTTCACCTTGTATCAGAATTATCCTTAATTTATGAGCATGAGTGTAGTACCTTGTCCATACCAACACTCACTACAAAAATTTTAGGGTTCAGTTCCTGTTTGAATGGTTGTTCGCTATAAGACAACAAAGGGAACACCAGACGATGAAATTGGAAACTGGAGGTAGTGATGATACTAGAAAGAGTTTTTCTGTAAATAGACCGACTGGTAAAAAAGTGTAGCTTTCAGAAAGGGAGGAGGAAACGAATTGAAACTTCAGTGGTTGATAGGGTACGTGATGTTATTTCAGTTATTACGAGTACAAAGTCGAGTCAGATGTACGAAGTACATGGCAGTGTGATCCCACTTATCAATATGAAATTTCTCACATTCTGGTCAGGATGTATGCACCGATTCGGTTGGTAAGGGACTCATAAATGCATTGCATCCTCTCCTGAGGGAAACTGACCAACAACTGTGACAACAAGTCCTTGATATGTTTCCTACTGGCACCAGGACGAAGTTGACGTTCAAGTTCACACATGTTCTATCGGAGACAGATCTAGAGTTCTTGCTCACCACTGGAACACCTCAGCATCAGCTAGATAGTTCATACAGATACACTACGTGATCAAAAGCATCCGAACCCCTCCCCCCCTTCTCCCACCCAAATAAACACACGTTTTTCATATTAGGTGCAATGTGCTGCCACCTACTGCCAGGTACTCCATACCAGCGACTTCAGTAGTCATTAGACGTCGTGAGAGAGCAGAATCGGGTGCTCCGAGGAACTCACGGACTTCGAAAGTGGTCTGGTAATTGGGCGTCACTTGTGTCATACATCTGTACGCGAGATTTCCCAGTCCTAAACATCCCTAGGTCTACTGTTTCCGATGTGATAGTGAAGTGGAAACGCGAAGCGACACGTACAGCACAAAAGAGTACAGGTCGACCTCGTCTGTTGACTGACAGATACCGCCGAGAGTTGATGAGGGTCGTAATGTGTAATAGGCAGACATCTATACAGACCACTACACAGGAATTATAAACTGCATCAGGATCCACTGCAAATACTATGATAGTTAGGCGGGAGGTAAGAAAACCTGAATTTCATGGTCAAGCGGCTGCTCGTAAGCCACACATCACGCCGGTAAATGCCAAACGACGCCTCGCTTGGTGTAAGGAGCGTAAACATAGGACGATTGGACAGTGGAAAAACATTGCGTGGAGTGACTACTCACAGTACACAATGTGGCGATCCGATAGGTGTAGGTATGACGAATGCCCGGTGAACGTCATCTGCCAGCATGTGTAGTGCCAACAGTAAAATTCGGAAACGGTGGTGTTATGGTGAGGTTGTGTTTTACATGGAGGAGACATGCACCCCTTGCTGTTTCGCGTGGCACTATCACAACATGGGCCTACATTGATGTCTTAAGCACCTCTTGGCTTCCCATTGTTGAAGAGAAATTGGGAAATGGTAATTGCATCTTTCAACACTGTCGAGCACCTGTTCATAATTCACGATCTGTGGCGGATTGACCTCTGCCAATCGAACTCTCCCGACGCCTTGATGAAGTCAAGGACTCCTATTCTCCCCTAGTCTAACTATTGGCGTGGTACTCCGATCAGATAACCAGTCCACCACGATGCCACTCAAAAATTCGCTCGCAGGCGTTTAACTATAACTCTGTCCGTTCACACCGCACATTAAGTGTGGCGGCCAACACAGTGAAAAACGCTTAATCGCAAGGACTCAATATAGAGTCGCACTCCAATTCGCTCTCAACAGAGGTGCTCTCCAGTGAAGTAATGAGGAGAGACTTCTTCCTCGCTCTTTGAGTACACATACGAGCGCACACACTCTCGTTACGTGTTCTCGCTGCAAGAGCGACAGCAGAACGGCCCCTCTCCATGCCAGACGTGAAGGGGTATATCTTTCGGTCTCTTCCATCACTCCTTCAGCTCAAGGCGTCAGGAATATCGTCTGCCAATCAACATTGCTCTTCTAAAACGGGAGAATGACGTTTCGTTTAAGGCGACCAGTCTGGAAATCTGTAGCATTGGCGTTTGGCATTTGCTGTCTCCCTGTTGAAACCTCTGAAACAGCGTGCTATGTTTGCAAAGAATGCGTAGGCTGGGCGCTCCCACACAATGTAGCGGAATTTGCTTTTAAGCCGGACACGGGGTCATTCTCCCCTTTCACTCGGGCAAACACTGTCCGCTCCACAGGTGGTCGCCGTCTGACGTAGATAGGCTGAATCGTCCTCTGAAGGGACCGGCCTCTTGGCGTGCGTTCCACTTGTCCCAAACTAAAAGCTCTTGTGACCGTCGTGTCTTGAATGTGTGTGTGTACGCCAGCCTCGAGTATTGTTATTTGCGTATCGTTTACATCAATTCATACAACATTGACTTTATCTTATCGAGTTTGGGTTCGAATGAAGCGTCTTGATGTGCCGAATATGATTGTGAGGGCAGAATATGTAAGCAATGAAGGTCAGGAGACCACGACGTCTTACAACGGTACTGTTCGCTGAGAGATAACACATGAGGATGCAGAATGTCCGTGATGTGCCACTGTACTGTAAGTGTTCAATCACTACCAGGCTGCAGTGAAGTAATACCCCATGGCTCCCCACATCATGACACCAGGTGTAACATCGCTGTGTCTCTCCAAAACTATGGAACAATGGGACCTCTCCCCATGTGACCACAATACTGGCAGACGACGGCCATACGAGACGACTCAGAACCGCGACTAATCGCTGAAAATTATTGTTTACAGTGATTCGTGGCGCACAGTGTATTCGAACTGTAGCAGATTTGGTCTTACGTTCACGTGCAATACGTTACATTTGTTTACCTTCAGCGTTAACTACCAGTCCATGTACTCTGCACTAGTCGTCCATCTGCAGAAATCTTCTCGCAATTCGCTACAGCCGTGGTTACCTTTCAACAGAAACTGCATTGTGTACGAGCAGCGTCATGAAGTTTCGCACGTTATTCACTAGATCATTTGTACAGTGTATGCTGTAAACACTAACGAAAAGAAAACAAACACCATCCGAAAAGGCTTTCGATGCCAAACGGTGCCGACCTGCCGCCGTGTCATCCACAAACCGTAGGCATCAACGGATGAGAATACAGTGGGTCATATGGTCAGCTCCCTGCTCTCCAGGCCGTTGTCAGTTTTCGTGACTGGTGCCGCTATTTCTCAATCAAATAGCTCCTCAGTTTGCCTCACACGGGCTGAGTCCACCCAGCTTGCCAACAGCAATCGGCAGACCTGGACGGTGACCCATCCAAGCGGTAGCCAAGCCCGACAGCGCTTAACTTCGGTGAGCTGACCGGAACCGGTGTTACCACTGCGGCAAGGCTGTTGGCAAACAGTAACGAAACTCTCATATAACCGGTCTGGTTTGAGTTCCATATCCACCTTAGTATTTCCAAGATTTTCTGTTTATAACTATTTTAAGACTCTTTATAACTATCATTACCAGCGTGCAGGCTACCTCGTCAGTAAGCGGCCAAAGGCCACCGTCACAGAGATGCTCAGCCAACTACAGTGGTAGGCTCTGCATCACGTGTTAGTTTATTGTGAACATTCCGACAGCTTAGGTTCCTGGATGAGTCAACCAATGTATTACATCCTCCTGCCTATATTTCGAGAAATTGCATTGAGGTCGATGGGCATCATTTTGAGCATTTATTGCATTAATGTGGTATTTACAGGTAATCACGCTGTAACATCATGCGTTCTCAGAAATGATAAGTTCGCAAAGGTACATGTATCACATTGGAACAACCGAAATAAAATGTTCAAACGTACCTAAGTTCTGTGTTTTAATTTAAAAAACCTACCTGTTAACAACTGTTCGTCTAAAATTGTGAGCCATATATTTGTGACTATTACAGCGCCATCTATCACAAAGTGAAAAAAGTGGTCCAACTAAAACATTCATATTTCTTTACGTACTACACGGCCACGGCGGCAGCGAATTGCAGGAAGATTTCCGCAGATGGACGACTAGTTTAGAGTACAAGGACTGGTAGTTAACGCTGAAGGTAAATAAATGTAACGTATTGCGCATAAACATAAGACCAAATCCGCCACAGTTCGAATACACTATGTGCGATGAATCACTGTAAACAATAAATACCGTAAAACACCTAATCACCAGGACGGACCATAACTGGAATGACCACGTAAAACAAATTGTAGGAAAACAGAGGCCACTCTCAGATTCATCCCGAGACTCTTGTGAAAATATAACCACATTAAGATAGACGCAGTTCCGAGACAGGGCATGTTTCAAATAAATCACCTTCCGCTATGACTGTTAGTGTTGAAACAAAATGCACATTACCCTTTAAATTCTACCTAATGAGTACGATGTATGACACAAGCGAAAAGCCCTCTGATTTCCCGAAGAATGTGATAATTGGATTTCCAAGAAGACGGATATTATCCGGTGTGAACATTATCAAACAGTCAGTTAAATATGTCATCATTGGGTACTACTGACACGAATTAATTACAGAAGAATGGAAAAACCAGCAGAAGCCGACCTCAGGGTAGGTCTGTTTGGATTCTGGAGTAATGTAGGAACACGTGAAGCAATACTGACCCTACGACGTTTCTCACAAGGCTAATTAAGGAAAGATAAATCTTGTAGAGTTAGAAAAGGCTTTTGGTAATGTTGACTGGAATGATTGGCTGGGATACTCTCGTTGAAAGTCTGAAGCAGGGGTATAATACAGGGAGTGAAACTCTATCTAAAACATGTACAGAAATCAGACGGCAGTTATACTAGCCGAATGGCCCAAAAGTGAAGCAGTTTCGAGAAGGGAATGAGACAGGGTTGAAGTCTATCCCTGTTGCTATTCAACCTGCACACTGAGAAAGCAGTGAAGCAGACCAGAAAAAATATGAAGGAAGTAAAGTTCTGGGAGAAGGAATTTAAAACTTTGACGTTTGGTGATCACACACAAGGACTTGGAAGAATAGTTCATTGGAATGAAGGGTGTCTTGAAAGAAGGATATAAGATGAATATCAAAGAAAGTGAAACAAGATAATGGAATGTAGCTGTACTAATTCAGGCGACGCTGACGGAATTAGATTATAAAACGACGCACTAAAAGTGTTAGAAGAGTTTGACTATTTGGACAGTAAAGTAACCGATGATGAGCGCAGTAGAGTTGTTATAAAACGAAGATAGGCAGTGGCAAGAAAGACATTTCTGGAGAAGAGAAACTCACTAACGTCTAATATAGATTTAAGTGTTAGGAAATATTTTGTGCATGTTTTGTTGGTTTGCCATGACTAGAAGTGAAAAGTGGACGATTAATAGTTCGGACAGAAAGAGAACAGCAGTTATTGAGATGTGATGCTACAGAAGAATGCTGAAGATTAGATAGGTAAATCATGTAACTAATGCGGAGGTACTGAATGGAATTAGGGTCAGAAGAAATCTGTGGTACAACTTTTTAAAAGAAGGGATCTGTTGATGGGACATATTCTTCTGAGACATGGTCACCTATTTAACACTGGAGGTAAGTTTGGGTGACAAAAATTGTAGAGGGAAAGCAAGAGACGAATACAGTATGCAGATTCAGAAAGATGTAAATTGGAGTAGGTACTTGGAGATGAAGGGGCTTTCACGGGGTGGGGTAGCACGGAGAGCTGTATCAGATCAGTGTTGGAATTCAACAACAACAACGAAGGCCCTTTAAATACAAATAGCAACTAAAAAAGGCGTTTCAATCTACAAAATGAATATTTATTTACTTGCTAGGGAAAAAGGTCATACTAAAGAAACTTGTCAAGTAAAAAGCCGACCACGGGAAAGAACAGATCAGATTTCGGAGGTATGTGGACAGATGCGAGGCAATACTGATGCTATTGCAATATCTTAGAAGACAGGTTAAGGAACGGCAAACCTACATTTACAGCTTTGGTAGCGTTAGAGAAAGCTTTTGACAATGTTGAAATTATGAAGGTAGCAGGGGTAAAATATGGAGAGAAAAAGGCTATACAGGGTGTTACAAAAAGGTATGGCCAAACTTTCAGGAAACATTCCTCACACGCAAAGAAAGAAAATATGTTATGTGGACATGTGTCCGGAAACGCTTACTTTCCATGTTAGAGCTCATTTTATTACTTCTCTTCAAATCACTTTAATCATGGAATGGAAACACACAGCAACAGAACGTAAAAGCGTCACTTCAAACACTTTGTTACAGGAAATGTTCAAAATGTCCTCCGTTAGCGAGGATACATGCATCCACTCTCCGTCGCATGGAATCCCTGATGCGCTGATGGAGCCCTGGAGAATGGCGTATTGTATCACAGCCGTCCACAACACGAGCTCGAAGAGTCTCTACATTTGGTACCGGGGTTGTGTAGCAACGAGCTTTCAAATGCCCCCATAAATGAAAGTCAAGAGGGTTGAGGCCAGGAGAACGTGGAGGCCACGGAATTGGTCCGCCTCCACCAATCCATTGGTCACCGAATCTGTTGTTGAGAAGCGTACGAACACTTCGACTGAAATGTGCAGGAGCTCCATCGTGCATGAACCACATGTTGTGTTGTACTTGTAAAGGCACATGTTCTAGCAGCACAGGTGGAGTATCCCGTATGAAATCATGATAACGTGCTCCATTGAGCGTAGGTGGAAGAACATGGGGCCCAATCAAGACATCACCAACAATGCCTGCCCAAACGTTCACAGGAAATCTGTGTTGATGACGTGATTGCACAATTGCGCGCGGATTCTCGTCAGCCCACACATGTTGATTGTGAAAATTTACAATTTGATCACATTGGAATGAAGCCTCATCCGTAAAGAGAACATTTGCAGTGAAATGAGGATTGACACATTGTTGGATGAACCATTCGCAGAAGTGTACCCTTGGAGGCCAATCAGCTGCTGATAGTGCCTGGACACGCTGTACGTGGTACGGAAACAACTGGTTCTCCCTAGCACTCTCCATACAGTGACGTGGTCAACGTTACCTTTTACAGCAGCAACTTCTCTGACGCTGACATTAGGGTTATCGTCAACTGCACGAAGAATTGCCTCGTCCATTCCAGGTGTCTTCATCGTTCTCGGTCTTCCCCAGTCGCGAGTCGTAGGCTGGAATGTTCCGTGCTCCTTAAGACGTCGATCAATTGCTTCGAACGCCTTCCTGTCGGGACACCTTCGTTCTGGAAATCTGTCTCGATACAAACCTACCGCTCCATGGCTACTGCCCAGTGCTAATCCATACATCAAATGGGCATCTGCCAACTCCGCATTTGTAAACATTGCACTGACTGCAAAACCACGTTCGTGATTAACACTAACCTGTTGATGCTACGTACTGATGTGCTTGATACTAGTACTGAAGAGCAATGAGTCGCAAGTCAACACAAGCACCGAAGTCAACATTACCTTCCTTCAATTGGGACAACTGGCGGTGAGTCGAGGAAGTACAGTACATACTGACGAAAGTGAAATGAGCGCTAACGTGGAAATTAAGCGTTTCCGGACACATGTCCACATATCATCTTTTCTTTATTTGTGTGTGAGGAATGTTTCCTGAAAGTTTGGCCGTATCTTTTTGTAACACCCTGTATACAAGTTGTACAGATACCAAATGGTTCAAATGGCGCGAAGCACTATGGGACTTAACATCTGACGTCATCAGTCCCCTAGACTTAGAACTACTTAAACTTAACTAACCTAAGGACATCACACACATCCATGCTCGAGGCAGGATTCGAACCTGTGACCGTAGCAGCAGCGCGGTACCGGACTGAAGCGCCTAGAAGCGCTCGGCCACAACGGCCGGCGTACAGAAACCAGACAGCAGTTACAAGAGTCGAGGGGCATGAAAGGCAAGCAGTGGTTGATAAGGGTGTGAGACCACGTTGTTGCCTGTTCCCAAAGTTATTCAATCTGTACATTGAGCAAGCAGTAAAGGAAACAGGAGAAATTTTGAGAAGGAATTAATGCACAGGGGTAGGAAATAAAAAGTTTGAGGTATGCTGAGGACAGTGCAATTCTCTCAGACAGAAAACGACTTGGAAGAGCAGTTAAATGGAATGGAGAGTATTTTGAAAGAAGGGTATGAACTGAAAACGGGCAAAAGCAAAATAAGAATAATTGGATGCAGCCGAATTAAATGAGGTGACGCTGAATTAATTAGATTATGATGCGACACACTAAAAGTACTAAATGTGTGTTGTCATTTGGTCAGTAATTTAACGGACGATGCCCGAAGTAAGATCATATAAGATGTAAAGATGCAATGGTCAGAAAACATTTCTGACGAAGGGAAATTTGCGAACGTCGAATATAAATTTAAGTTTTAGAAAGCCTTTCCCAAAGTTATTTGGAGCGTAATCTGGTGTGGGAGTGAAACGGTGGGCGAGACACAGTTCGGACAAGAAGAGAATAGTAGCTTTCGGAACGTGTCGCAACACCAGAGTGCTGAAGGTTAGATCATGTAACTAATGAAGGGGTTCTGAATATAATAAGGGAGAAAATACTTCATTACTGCCCTACGTTTTTTTGTGACTTTTGAGTCGCCACGTTACGATCCCCGGACGAACTGAGCTGTGGTTCCAAGAACACGGTGGGCACGTCAGTCTCACGGGGGAACCGCACCCGTCGATCCCTGACGGACGTCCCACGGGCCAGGAGTGACCTTGGCGGACACCGTGTGCGGATTAAGCTCCCGCTTTTTGTGCCTTATCGGCTTTCAGCGGCGCGACTGGGAAGAGGAGAGGACCGGCGTGGTGAGGGGAAGCGAGGAGCGGGAGCGGAGGAAACACGCCGGGCGGGGTCGCGTGAGAACCTGAGCGCCGCTTCGCGCGGCCACCGGGCGCGAACAAAGGCACCGCGCGGCCGTACCCACGCTACTGGGCGGCTGCCCTGGTCGCCCTGTCTCCAGGCGCGCACCCGCTGCCAGCACGCCGCCCAAAATCTGCACGCAGACGTCTCCTCTCCAGGCCGTCTAGGTATAATCCACATCTACATCTACATTTATACTCCGCAAGCCATCCAGCGGTGTGTGGCGGAGGGCACTTTACGTGCCACTGTCATTACCTCCCTTTCCTGTTCCACTCGCGTATGGTTCGCGGGAAGAACGACTGCCGGAAAGCCTCCGTGCGCGCTCGAATCTCTCTAATTTTACATTCGTGATCTCCTCGGGAGGTATAAGTAGGGGGAAGCAATATATTCGATACCTCATCCAAAAACGCACCCTCTCGAAACCTGGCGAGCAAGCTACACCGCGATGCAGAGCGCCTCTCTTGCTAAACGTCTCCGTAACGCTATCACGCTTACCAAATAACCCTGTGACGAAACGCGCCGTTCTTCTTTGGATCTTCCCTATCTCCTCTGTCAACCCAACCTGGTACGGATACCACACGGATGAGCAGTACTCAAGTATAGGTCGAACGAGTGTTTTGTAAGCCACCTCCTTTGCTGATGGACTATATTTTCTAAGGACTCTCCCAATGAATCTCAACCTGGTACCCGCCTTACCAACAATAAATTTTACATGAGCATTCCACTTCAAATCGTACCGCACGCATACTCCCAGATATTTTACAGAAGTAACTGCTACCAGTGTTTGCTCTGCTAATCATATAATCATACAATAAAGGATCCTTCTTTCTATTATTCGCAATACATTACATTTGTCTATGTTAAGGGTCAGTTGCCACTCCCTGCACCAAGTGCCTATCCGCTGCAGATCTTCCTGCATTTCGCTGCAATTTTCTAATGCTGCAACTTCTCTTTATACTACAGCATCATCCGCGAAAAGCCACATGGAACTTCCGACATTATCTACTATGTCATTTATGTATATTGTGAAAAGCAATGGTCCCATAACACTCCCCTGTGGGACACCAGAGGTTACTTTAACGTCTGTAGACGTCTCTCCATTGAGAACAACATGCTGTGTTCTGTTTGCTAAAAACTCTTCAATTCAGGCACACAGCTGGTCTGATATACCGTAGACTCTTGCTTTGTTTATCAGGCGACAGTGCGGAACTGTATCGAACGCCTTCCGGAAGTCAAGGAAAATGGCATCTACCTGGGAGCCTGTATCTAATATTTTCTGGGTCTCATGAACAAATAAAGCGAGTTGCGTCTCACCGATCGCTGTTTCCGGAATCCATGTTGATTCCTACTAAGTAGATTCTGGTTCAAATAGTTCAAATGGCTCTGAGCACTATGGGACTTAACTGCGGAGGTCATCAGTCCCCTAGAACTTAGAACTACTTAAACCTAACTAACCTAAGGACATCACACACATCCATGCCCGAGGCAGGATTCGAACCTGCGACCGTAGTAGTCGCCCGGTTCCGGAATGAGCGCCTAGAACCGCTCGGCTATCGAGGCCAGCGTAGATTCTGGGTTTCCAGAAATGATATGATGCGCGAGCGAAAACCATGTTCTAAAATTCTACAACAAATCGATGGCAGAGATACAGGCCTATAGTTTTGCGCATCTGCTCCACGACCCTTCTTGGAAACTGGAACTGCCTGTGCTCTTTTCCAATCATTTGGAACCTTCCGTTCCTCTAGAAACTTGCCGTACACGGCTGTTAGAAGGGGAGCAAGTTCGTTCGTGTACTCTGTGTAGAATCGAATTGGTATCCCGTCATGTCCAGTGGACTTTCCTCTGTTGAGTGATTTCAGTTGCTTTTCTATTCCTAGGACACTTATTTCGATGTCAGCCATTTTTTCGTTCGTGCGAGGATTTAGAGAAGGAACTGCAGTGGGGTCTTCCTTTGTGAAATAGCTCTGGAAAAAGGTAAGAGTAACTCTCATGACGTCACAGTCCTGAAGCCCACGTCCGTCGTCTGCATCTACATCTGAGAGCTAATCGTTTATTTAGATCCGATAGGCTGCGAAACGAAAACCGCAGTGAAAATCCGAAGAAGCTTTGCATAGATGTGTTCGGCAGTGTCTTTAGGATGCCTGCCGATCGCGCCACGTCGCTCTTTCCAGTCTCATCGGCACTGTACAGACGCCCCGAAAATACTGTTTCCCCCCAAGTATGAGCGTCTGCTAAGAGATTTCGCCTGATTTTATGCAGCCTACATGACGTAACTGTCATGCATTTCCTTCTCCACGACAAAAATAGTTCCCGAATGTACACTGCAGGGGAATGAAAACTTTCCTGTAGTGTGCTCGGTGGAATGTGTGAACACCCACCATACAGCCCAGATTTGGCTCCCTCTGTGTTTTGTATATGCTTACATGAAACACTGACTATGAAGACAACACTCTGGCACAGACAGTGAGCTACAGACCAACGTTGAGATTTGGCAGAAAACACAGGTGGCTGTCTTCTACAGAAAATTTGGTAACCCACTACGACAATGGTGTACGTTTGAGTGGCGACTATGTAGGGTAGCTAGAAAGTGTAGCTAAATGATGCAAATTAAATATTTTTGATTTTCACTGTAGTTTCCATTTCGTGACCGATCAGACCTTAATAGACGAATAGCCCTCGTACACACTCCGTAAGTCAGTGTATGGTGCGTGGTGGAGAGTACCTAATGCCAACACTGTTCTTTCAGTTCCGTGTTGAACTTTCAAATAGAGCGAGGGAAATATTTCTATTTGTATGCCTCCCTATGAGCCCCGATCTCTCTTATTTTCGTGGTTTTTACGCGAAATGAAGTATTGTCCCAAAGTCTGCTTCAAACGCTGGCTCTCTAAATCCTAAATTTCCTCTGTAGCGTTCCTCAAACAAAAAACAAAAATGGCCTTGCTTCCAGAGATTCCCACTGTGTTCACGAAACGTGCATCTCCACAACACTTCCATGTTGTCCGAACCCTCCGGTAACACATCTAGCAACCCGCCTCTGAATTGCATTGATGTCTTCCTTCAATCTGAGCTCGTGTGGATCCCTAACACGTGAGCAGTACTCAAGAATAGGTCCTATATGGGGTCGCCTTTACAGATGAACCACAGTTTCTTTAAATTCTCTCAATAAATAGAAGTCGACCTTTCGCCCTACCTACTATCGTCCATACGTGCTCGTTCTATTTCATATCGGTTTGAAACGTTACGCATACATGTTTAATCGATGTTAATCTGTCAAGCAGTACACTAGTAATCCTGTATTCAACCTTATGGGATTGTTTTTCCTACTCGTCAGCATTAACTTACATTTTTCTACATTAGGAGCAAGCTGCTATCACACCAATTGGAAATTTTGTCTAACAAGAAAGTCATCTTGTATCCTCCTACAGTCGCTCAACAACACTTTCCTGTACACCACAGGCCGGCCGGAGTGGCCGTGCGGTTCTAGGCGCTACAGTCTGGAACCGTGTGACCGCTACAGTCGCAGGTTCGAATCCTGCCTCGGGCATGGACGTGTGTGATGTCCTTAGGTTAGTTAGGTTTAAGCAGTTCTAAGTTCTAGGGGACTGCTGACCACAGCAGTTAAGTCCCATAGTGCTCAGAGCCATTTGAACCTTTTTGTACACCACAACGTCATAAAAAAAAAGCCTCGGACTGCTGCTCATCTCGTCCGTCAGACCTTTTCCGTATGTACAGAATAAGACCGGTCCCATCATACTTTCCTGGGGCACTCCTGACGATACCCTTGTTTCTGACGAACAATCTCCATCGAGGACAACATACTGCGTTCTGTTTCTTAAGAACGAGCCACTCACATATCTGGGAATCTATTCTGTATGCTCGGACGTTCATTAAGTCTGCAATGAGCCACTATGTCAAACGCTTTCCGGAAAGCTAGGAATATGTAAAGTTCCTGTTGCCCTTCATCCATGCTTTGCAGGATATCATGTGATAAAAGGGCAAGCTTAGTTTCGTACGAACATTGCTTTCTAAATCCGTGCTGATTTGTGGAAAATATTTTCCGTTTCAGGAAAATTTATTATATTCTGACTGAGAATATGTTCAAGAATTTTGCAACTAACCAATGTTAAGAATATTGGTGTGTAATTTTGTAGTACCATTCTGCTACCGGTTTTATGTACAGGAGTCGCGAGAGCTTTTTTCAGTCACTTAGGATTTTCCGCTGGCAGAAGATTTGCGATAAATGCAAGCTAAGTAAGAGGCCCATGTCGTAGAGAAGTCTCTGTAAAACAGAATTAGGGTCCAATCCGGACCTGGCGACCTATTTTTTGTCCACTCTTTCAATCGCTTCTCTACGACAATGAAGCCTATTGCTACCTCCTCCATACGAGAGTCTGTACAATGCTTAAACGATCGTATGCAAGGTACAGTCCTGCATTCTGGCAGCAATGTCAGTTGTCCCAAAACCTTAGCTTCTGTTGCTCTGACTTTGTAGTGTCGCGGAAGTGCTTTAATCAACAATACGATCTTCCGACGTTTACGGCTGTAGTAACCATTCTCATCATTTCTCATCATTCGTGAAGTGGACTCATTTAAGCGATTTACCAGCATGAATTTTGGTTACGCTGTTTACTTTTACTTCACCGGTTATGTTTCTGTCATAATACTTGTTCTCAGTATTTTTGGGAAACGGACATATACTATGTGATCAAAAGTATCCGGACACCTGGCTGAAAATGACTTACAGGTTCGTGGCGACCGTCATCGGTAATGCTGGAATTAAGTATGGTGTTGGCCCACCCCTTAGTCTTGACGACAGCTTCCATTCTCGCAGGCATACGTTCAGTCAGGTGCTGGAAGGTTCCTTGGGGAATGGCAGCCCATTCTTCACAGAATGCTGCACTGACCAGAGGTATCGATGTCGGTCGGTGACGCCAGGCACGAAGTCGGCGTTCCAAAACATCCCAAAGGTGTTCGATAGGATTCAGGTCAGGACTCTGTGTAGGCCAGTCCATTACAGGGATGTTATTTTCATGTATTCACTCCGCCACAGGCCGTGCATTATGAACAGGTGCTCGATCGTGTTGAAAGATGCAATCGCCATCCCCGAATTGCTCTTCAACAGTGGGAAGCACTTAAAACAACAACGTAGGCCTGTGCTGTGATAGTGCCACGCGAAACAACAAGGGACGCACGTCCCCTACATGAAAAACACGACCACACTATAACACCACAGCCTTCGAATTTTACTGTTGGCACTACACGCGCTGGCAGATGACGTTCACCGGGCATTCCCATACCCACGCTCTGCCATCGGATTGACACACTGTGTACCATGATTCTCCACTCCACAAAACGTTTTTCCACTGTTCGATCGTCCAATTTTTACGATCCTTACATCAAGTGAGGCGCCGTTTGGCATTTACCGGCGTGATGTGTGGCTTATGAGCAGCCGCTCGACCATGAACTCCAAGTTTTCTCACCTCCCACCCAACTGTCATAGTACTTGCAGTGGATCCTGATGCAGTTTGGAATTCCTTTGTGATGGTCTGAATTGCTGTTTGCCTATTACACATCAAGACCCTCTTCAACTGTCGGCGGTCTGTCAGTCACCAGCCGAGGTCGGCCTGTACGCTTTTGTGCTGTAGGTGTCCCTCCACGTTTCCACTTTACTATCACATCGGAAACAGTGGATCTACGGATTAGGAATGCGGAAATTTCGCGTACAGACGTATGACACAAGTGAGACAGAATAAACTGACCACGTTTGAAGTTCGTGAGTTCCACAGAGCGCCCCATTCTGCTCCGTCAGGGTGTCTAATGACTACTGAGGACGCTGATATGGAGTACCTGGCAGTAGGTGGCAGCACAATGCACCTAATATTAAAAACTTTTTGTGGGTGTCCGGATACTTTTAATCACATAGTGTAGACCTGACGTAAGTCTCGTCAGTCTATTAGGGCTAACATTTTGTTATCAATTTTTGCTGTTTTTCCTCCTCACAAAAATACGTGTGATATGGAATATTAATTGCAAATTTAGCTGCTACAAAACCACGATATAAAAGCTTAAAATCAGAAACTGTGGAGATATCAAATGTCAATCTCCATGGTTACGCACATCACAGGCGTGTGCAGATTGTGGCACAGTTAAGGCTATGTACTAAATAATATTTTCACAATTTTCTGACATGTAGGGCGCTTTGGGGTTATTCTTTTCCGTTTCTTAATATTTCTTTAGATATTTGGCGGATATTTTTATTTATATTAGTAGTAATCTACACTCCTGGAAATTGAAATAAGAACACCGTGAATTCATTGTCCCAGGAAGGGGAAACTTTATTGACACATTCCTGGGGTCAGATACATCACATGATCACACTGACAGAACCACAGGCACATAGACACAGGCAACAGAGCATGCACAATGTCGGCACTAGTACAGTGTATATCCACCTTTCGCAGCAATGCAGGCTGCTATTCTCCCATGGAGACGATCGTAGAGATGCTGGATGTAGTCCTGTGGAACGGCTTGCCATGCCATTTCCACCTGGCGCCTCAGTTGGACCAGCGTTCGTGCTGGACGTGCAGACCGCGTGAGACGACGCTTCATCCAGTCCCAAACATGCTCAATGGGGGACAGATCCGAAGATCTTGCTGGCCAGGGTAGTTGACTTACACCTTCTAGAGCACGTTGGGTGGCACGGGATACATGCGGACGTGCATTGTCCTGTTGGGACAGCAAGTTCCCTTGACGGTCTAGGAATGGTAGAACGATGGGTTCAATGACGGTTTGGATGTACCGTGCACTATTCAGTGTCCCCTCGACGATCACCAGTGGTGTACGGCCAGTGTAGGAGATCGCTCCCCACACCATGATGCCGGGTGTTGGCCCTGTGTGCCTCGGTCGTATGCAGTCCTGATTGTGGCGCTCACCTGCACGGCGCCAAACACGCATACGACCATCATTGGCAACAAGGCAGAAGCGACTCTCATCGCTGAAGACGACACGTCTCCATTCGTCCCTCCATTCACGCCTGTCGCGACACCACTGGAGGCGGGCTGCACGATGTTGGGGCGTGAGCGGAAGACGGCCTAACGGTGTGCGGGACCGTAGCCCAGCTTCATGGAGACGGTTGCGAATGGTCCTCGCCGATGCGCCAGGAGCAACAGTGTCCCTAATTTGCTGGGAAGTGGCGGTGCGGTCCCCTACGGCACTGCGTAGGATCCTACGGTCTTGGCGTGCATCCGTGCGTCGCTGCAGTCCGGTCCCAGGTCGACGGGCACGTGCACCTTCCGCCGACCACTGGCGACAACATCGATGTACTGTGGAGACCTCACGCCCCACGTGTTGAGCAATTCGGCGGTACGTCCACCCGGCCTCCCGCATGCCCACTATACGCCCTCGCTCAAAGTCCGTCAACTGCGCATACGGTTCACGTCCACGCTGTCGCGGCATGCTACCAGTGTTAAAGACTGCGATGGAGCTCCCTATGCCACGGCAAACTGGCTGACACTGACGGCGGCGGTGCACAAATGCTGCGCAGCTAGCGCCATTCGACGGCCAACACCGCGGTTCCTGGTGTGTCCGCTGTGCCGTGCGTGTGATCATTGCTTGTACAGCCCTCTCGCAGTGTCCGGAGCAAGTATGGTGGGTCTGACACACCGGTGTCAATGTGTTCTTTTTTCCATTTCCAGGAGTGTATTTAGTAATGTCTTAGCGCATAGAAATGTTATACGTGTAGAGAGAGTATATTTGTGACTTATTACAGCAGAACCTCACTAATCAGTCCCCTATGCCACTGGGAGCTCGCTTGGAAAGCAAAATTGGTCAGGTTAGCAGAGGAACACTTTTATTGACTCGTATCTTCAGAGTACAGTACAGTGTAACTTTTATTTTCAGCTGAATACTGCCTGAAAAATCGTTTCATGTTGAAACAGTAACAAAACTACACTGGAAAAATATTACATGAAAGTGTAATGTAGTAGCGCCTGTACTGTAAAATACGTGTGTACCTTACGGTACGATATTGTTACTGTGAGTGGAAGTTCAACATCTGTACATACGTTATTTTACAGTGCTGCATTCACACACAACTGATTTACTCTTAACTGTCTAAAATATTAGAAATCACACGGTAAAAACAGTTGTGTTCTTAAGCGACAACCTTGATTCTGCAGCGATGTTCTGCAGTTTCATAATTCTCAAACTTTCTATCGGGATACATGTAGAGCTTCGTTCGTTGTATTGAAGGACCCTCATGAAGTGTAGTTTTAGCATTTGTATGTGATACTCGAGCGATAGGCTCATTGTCTTCTTTGTCATTATCGTTTTACTCGTTCTCGTTGGTTGTGCGAATTAAAGTCGACAGTTAATTATGCTTCTGTAGTGCAGAAAACATCACCTCTAGTGGTCTACTCAATTATCTAACTGGGCTCGACGTCTGGTTGCAAGATTTGGAGATACCTCAAAATCGCTGCAGTGTCTATGTCTTGACTCCTATCACTTGTTGCATAGACTGTTTCATCTCGATTCTTTTCATTCGCTTCCTTTAATGTTTCATGTTTTTCATTCATTCATTCTTGGCAACAGTTTGCACCAAGATTTTCAAGCGCCGATCCCGTATTTCGTTCCAAGCTTCGGCAGTTGTATAGATAACATCTTTTAAAGTTATTTACTTCATCGCTTGAAACAGGCTGCTGCATTCTAGTGTTCTCTCTCAAACTGACCCAATGTATTTTTGACGATATCGCATCTTCAACCCCTCAATGACCCTTTGGTCCATGTGTTGGATTTGACAAGTTACGTCGGGAGACACCTTTTTCAATTTCATCTTCAGATGGACGAGATGTCGCCTTGCCGTGTATCAACAGGGTACGTTTAGTGAGGATTTTATTTTTATTTTTATTTTATTTTATTAGGTGTTTTGCTGCAGGGCCGAAGTAGTCATGAAACCATTGCTTAGGGAGGCTGGCTACCATCCATGTGACTTTCGCTTACGATAATATACAGATAGTGAAGTCATATTAATGTTTCCGATTGCCAAGAACCTTCAACATCGTAGCGCGTCAGCAATCGTTGGTTAATATATTAAAAAACTAAAAACCCGCCTCGATTGCGAAAAAAGCACCTAGTGTTAAGTGTTAACCCAGGTTTCGGCGTAGATAACTACACCTTCTTCAGAACAACAATAAAACCCACAAGTGCCTAAGAAGACCTTTGTGAATGACTAAAAGAACACCATAGATTTAAAACTTCCTCGCAGATTAAAACTGTGTGCCGGGCCGAGACTGGAATTCGGGACCTTTGCCTTTCGCGGGCAAGTGCTCTACCAACTGAGCTACCCAAGCACGACTCACGCCCCGTCCTCACAACTTTACTTCTACCAGTACCTCGTCTCCTACCTTCCAAACTTTACAGAAGCTCTCCTACAGGTTCGCAGGAGAGCTTCTGTAAAGTTTGGAAGGTAGGAGACGAGGTACTAGCAGAAGTAAAGCTGTGAGGACGGGGCGTGAGTCGTGCTTGGGTAGCTCAGTTGGTAGAGCACTTGCCCGCGAAAGGCAAAGGTCCCGAGTTCGAGTCTCGGCCCGGCACACAGTTTTAATCTGTCAGGAAGTTTCATATCAACGCACACTTCTCTGCAGAGTGAAAATCTCACCATAGATATACATTTATAAACGAAAAAGAAAAGGAAACCACAAACAGTACATATGTACAAAGACAAAACCACTACTTAACTTAATGGTGTACGCTCCACCTCACACCGGCCTATGTTCGATGGGCCGTGACCCGCCATAAACTGCAGCTACAAACGGTAGCTCAGTTTCAAGCCTGACCCGCTATCTATTGACAAGCACTTTCAGTATGTCCGCTAAAGACAGCATCACACGTTTACATCAATGAAATGCTATTATTTAATTTTACACACTTTCACATGTAGGAAGGACACTGTCACTAATTTATAGAACAAATGCGTGTACAAGAACACTTAGGGGTGAGTTGGAAATAAGCTATTTGATACTAAAACTGATCTAATTACCTAACCTATCAACAACTGCCTACCGATCCATACCGCAGACGACGAGTCACTGAATGACTGTAGCGGAGACTCGTACACGCAAACATACACTGGCAATGGGGTAGTCGGACTGAGTTGGGATGAGGACCGTCTGGGATTGAATTAGCAAGGTTCTACCGTATTTCTGTATTATAAGGTAGACATTTGATTGTTTTAATTACAAGTTTTTAAGCAAGTTATAAACATTAAGCTTAGCTATTCCTCATATCTGATTTTGTCCATTATAAAAGGTTTCTTTGAGAGCATGCGAGTGCGAAAACAATGGTTCTATTTATAAATAACTCTCTGTTACCAGCTGTTCCCAATTTCGCCACTAAATACTTACCAAATCGATAACTAACCAAAAATTGCGCGTTTTTCGTATATATTGCAGTACAGTCAAGAAAACAAAGCAGAACCTCACGCATCGAAAACATTACGAAAAAATGACATAGTACACAGAAATACACACTCGAAGATGGGAATCATTTCTCGAAACGCGTCGTGTAAAACATAAGGAAAAGAAAATCGCGACTGGTAGTAGAAAGTTATTTAGAATCAAATCCATTGTTCCTCGTATTCCTATTTCATTGTTTGACTGCTTTCGGTCAACGTTACAGGCATTATTAGTACAGAATTTATATTCAATTACATACTACTCATTTGTGAAAGGCTACATAAAATTCTACTGTTCTCTGATACAAGAGTTTCAAACTTTCATGCACTTGTGGAAATTTAGCCCGACAGGTAATGTCCTAGTGAAAATATGTCAGGATACACAAGTAATTTTAAACTGTATCAACCGAGTAATTTCACAGTGCAGTCACTTCCTTGACCTTTTTCTCCACTTATCTAAATGGAGTTTTTTCCATAAACAGTTTTCTCCTCCTTATGCTCACATGTGTTTCTCATGTATTATTGAAAAGGAATGCAATGTAAAGGCATCTTAAAGTTTACAAATGGTGTAAATATATGACTTCCAATGAAAGACTGTGAATAATGAAAAGTAGAGTGTGACTTTTTGTTCAGTTCATTTCAAAGCAATCCAGCCGGATTGTTTTGAGTAATATTCTGTTTTAACTTTCTTCAGAAACAAAGGAAGAGCCCACTATCAGTGCAAAGGCAGAAGGCTACGAAAAGCACAGTGTGTCTGAAACTTACTATGAAGGGTTTTCTCCTGCTGCTGACCCCATCTCACAATACGTGTGACTACAGAAAAACCTGATGAAAGTGTTGTGAAAACCCTCAACAGGGATGTGAGTTTTCAGTTTACAAAAAATAAATGTTACAAGATAAAAGAAAAGTTCTCAACAGTCAAAGTGACACCTACGAAAGTCACATTTCCGAACACAGTGACTGATCCTGGATTTTCAAGTGTTTCATTTTGCTTGAAATAGCGTTATTTAGTTAAAGGAAGTTAATAAAGTGCTCTTGCCTTAGTTGTCATATATGCAGAGTATTGGACTAGGTGGACTAACAGAGGACACAGCGGTTACGAAACAGTGCGAATAAAGCATCACACATTTCTTTGACGAATGAGAGAGAGAAACACAAATTGAACTAAATATTAACTGATAGATGCTTAAACTGCGTGAATATCTTATGCCATGTCGTTAACATACAACATGAAACACAATGGGTGCTGCGGAAGTTACTTGGTGTGTCGATGAAAGGCGAACGCTGCCTAGTGCGACATAAGTGTCATGAACTAAACCGTCATAGGACCAGCAATCGTAAAACAGGTAATAAAGTCAGCAATCTGTTGATCGGTGAGGTATTCGTCTCGTTCGTGTTTACACAAAGACAGTTGCACTAGAAGGCGGAAAACTGTGTCATTTCAGAAAATTTGTTTCACTATGTTTCATCTCCAGACAAAAGTAACTTAACTGAAAGCGGTTTGGAAACACATTTCGCTAGTGCATCTCTTAAAATTAAATTAAATTACAGTCTGTTCGCAATCCATGGAACAATTCAAAATTACTGTGGACTTTGAATGAAATTACTCAACGGTAAGTCGGCGAAATGCGTGCGAATTGCAGCGGAGAGTGGACTCATTAACAGCGCTTCTCGCATTCGAGAAGACCTACCTTCAAATCCTCGTTCGACCGTTAGTGTTTAGATCTGCTGTGCGTTTCTTACATTAAGGTGAACTCTGCAATGAGTCCCTTGAAAATACACAACCGCTTTCCTTCCTTAACCTTGTACGATCTTATGCTCCATCTCTAACGATCTCGTCGTGGAGGTCCGTTAAACCTCAGTCTCTGTTCCTTTCGTTTGTAATTGAACTTTCTCAACATGCGAAACCTTAGTTCCTTTGTCATTGTTTCTAGTTGCATTCAGTTGTCGTTTATTGCATTGTTTAGCAAATTTTACACAAAAAGTCGTGGAAAAGGCAGTAAATTATCGGTTTTTTTAGAACTTTTCCATTAGGCTCCCGTTAGCGTGAGCGAGCTTGTAAATCGAATTAGCATTAGATTATAAACAAAAGCTGTCTTGATTCTTGAAGTTCCCCAGGGTGCACAGGGCACGATACGAATCCGCCGCGCGAATTAAGGGCGAGAGCAGCTGTGCCAGCGAGCCTGGTTGTGGTTTTTAGGCGGTTTCCCACATGCGACTAAGTAGATACTGGGCTGGTACCCATGTCACGCCTCAGTTACACGAGTTGCAAACAGTATGAAAATGTTCGCCCACCTTCCCACGGGGTAACGGACGCAGACAGATGGGGTGGAAGTGGGTGGGGAAGGAGGAAAGGGGAAGAGACAAGAAGGGCATCGGCCACCCTCCGCCACTGACATTGCCAAATACAACCATAATATACAAGGTGGTCCATTGATCGTGACCGGGCCAAATATCTGACGAAATAAGCGTCAAACGAAAAAACTACAAAGAACGAAACTTGTCTAGCATGACGGGAGAAACCAGATGGCGCTATGGTTGGCCCGCTAGATGGCACTGCCATAGGTCAAACGGATATCAACTGCGTTTTTTTTTAAAAAATACGAACCCTTATTTTTTATTACATATTCTTGTAGTACGTAGAGACATATGAATGTTTTAGTTGTACCACTTTTTTCGCTTTGTGATAGATGGCGCTGTATTAGTCACAAACATATGGCTCACAATTTTAGACTAACAGTTGGTAACAGGTAGGTTTTTTTAATTAAAATACAGAACGTAGGTACGTTTGAACATTTTATTTCGGTTGTTCGAATGTGATACATGTACCTTTGTGAACTTATCATTTCTGAGAACACATGCTGTTACAGCGTGATTACCTGTAAATATCACATTAATGCAACAAATGCTCCAAATGATGTCCGTCAACCTCAATACATTTGGCAATACGTGTAACGACATTCCTCTCAACAGCGAGTAGTTCACCTTCCGTAATATTTGCACATGCATTGATAATGCGCTGACGCATGTTGTCAGGCGTTGTCGGTGGATCACGATACCAAATATCCTTCAACTTTCCCCACAGAAAGAAATCCGGGGACGTCAGATCCGGTGAACGTGCGGGCCATGGTATGGTGCTTCGACGACCAATCCACCTGTCATGAAATATGCTATTCAATACCGCTTCAACCGCACGCGAGCTATGTGCCGGTCATCCATCAAGTTGGAAGTACATCGCTTTTCTGTCATGCAGTGAAACATCTTGTAGTAACACCGGTAGAACATTACGTAGGAAATGAGAATACATTGCACCATTTAGATTGCCATCAATAGAATGGGGGCCAATTATCCTTCCTCCCATAATGCCACATCATACATTAACCCGCCAAGATCGCTGATGTTACACTTGTCGCAGCCACCGTGGATTTTCCCTTGCCCAGTAGTGCATATTACGCCGGTTTACGTTACCGCTGTTGGTGAATGCCGCTTCGCCGCTAAATAGAACGCGTGCAAAAAATCTGTCATTCTCTCGTAATTTCTCTTGTGCCCAGTGGCAGAACTGCACACGACGTCCAAAGTCGTCGCCATGCAATTCCTGGTGCATACAAATATGCTACGGTTGCAATCGATGTTGATGTAGCATTCTCAACACCGACATTTTTGAGATTCCCGATTCTCGCGCAATTTCTCTGCTACTGATGTGCGGATTAGCCGCGACAGCAGCTAAAACACCTACTTGGGCAGGTCGTGGTTGACGTTTCACATGTGGCTGAACACTTCCTGTTTCCTTAAATAACGTAACTATCCGTCGAACGGACCGGACACTTGGATGATGTCGTCCAGGAACCAAGCGGCATACATAGCACACGCCCGTTGGGCATTTTGAACACAATAGCCATACATCAACACGATATCGACCTTTTCCGCAATTGGTAAATAGTTCATTTTAACACAGGTAATGTATCAGGAAGCTAATACCGTCCGCACTGGCGGAATGTTGCGTGATACAACGTACTTACACGTTTGTGACTATTACAGCGCCATCTATCACAAAGCGAAAAAAGTGGTCCAATTAAAACATTCATATTTCTTTACGTACTACCGAATATGTAATAAAAATGGGGTTCCTATTTAAAAAAAACGCAGTTGATATCCGTTTAACCTATGGCAGGGCCATCCAGCAGGCCAACCAAAGAGCCATCTGGTTTCCCCCTTCAAACTATACAAGTTCCGTTCTCTGTGGTTTTGTCGTTTGACGCTTATTTCGTGAGATATTTGGCCCGGTCACGATCAGTGGACCACCCCGTACATGCCGTTCCTCTGAAGGTGCCGGATAAAAGTTAGGAAAAAGAAGGAGCAGGAGAAGGAGAAGAAAGAATTTGAGTGTAGAATTTAAATACAGATGAAAACAACGCCACAAGATAGGAAAACACGGTGGACAACGTCAAACCAGTCGAAAGACTGATGATTTTTAAAAAGTGTTCGATAATTACTTGATGACTTACAGACAATTTTTCACACGTATATCGTGAATAACAGTACAGCATCATATACTTATTCATAGGCTTTGGAACCTGAAGACGGCTAATGCAAATGATTACATTTCGAAAATTGCTATAAATTTGCTCCAAACAAAAATCATAAACAGTTTATTAAGACGTAACGTCGAAATTGGTTTCCGGAGTTCAGTCCTTTTTTGCACCTTTTACGTGGATCTCTTGTTTTCAAGCCATGTTGAGTAAGTAGTACAAGCAGTTGATACAGAGGTATGTATACAAACATGTGAAACACACTATTCTCTTATTAAAATACTAACACTAATTCAGACTTAGCGCTCCCTTCTGACAGGTACTTGAACAACCTGATTACAACGGTTCATAGAATTTGCCCTTTTAAGTGTCAATTAATAGTCATTATAAAACCTAATTTCGAAAATATTCATGAGATATTGTCATTTAACAGAATATTAAAACCGTTTGGCTATGTCACGTTACATCTGGAACTTTTAAGTTGTACTGGACTTCTGCGTAAAGCCAAGATATGCACTTGTTCCATTAAAATGAGATTTCCGCAGTCAGTAGCAAATAAACCCTCCAGTCCAGCAAAAACAGTGAAGTCGGAGGGGTGGCACAGTTGAAGGGGATTCCTTTGTTCCGCTCGGACGCCGCGGCATATTGCAGAGTCCAGCGGCCACCCCAATATGACGGGGAGTGTTTTTATCGGAATCGGGGCTGCGGAGGGCAGTTGGGGTTGTCATAGCAACGGCTCCGTCCACTGGCGGACGGAGGTTTACAAACACACATCCGTGCTGGCCTTCCCAGGTGCCTCTTAGCGAAGTCGTCCAGAGCGGCAGCAGCATAGCTGTTGTTTATATTCGAGATCTCATTTGTATTGTTCTTTTCAAAAATATTATCCTAGTAAGAAATTATTTTGTTAGTGATATTGTTTAACCTGTGTCCTTAACAAAAAAGGGACCAGATTCATTTGGACGGTATAGATTAAGTGTGGCAGGTTAGGATCAGAATTCGCCTGCAGTTTTCAGCTATCAAGAGCTGGTAATGTTACTCGTTTACAGAACCATTCAAGGACAAGGAAAACACACCTGAAACGAGAATACCATGCCGTAGCAATTCATATCTCAAGTAAGGACAGCGCTAAAGTATCGTTACTCATCGTTGGGGATGACAATCTGAGTAGAAATCTCCACCCACAATGCTCGCAAAGTGTGAGCGAATGAAGATACTACTTTGTCCATCAAATACAGCAACGATTCTGTATGACAGAAAACAATTATAGGTTTTAGGAAGTGAATAACGCCAACTACACACATCAAAAAAGATTTCCATCACCTAGGTTCCGAGAGTTCTGGAACCTGTCTAGAAAACTGGAACAGACATCAACATAAACATTATTTCCGCCCTTTCTATTGCTCATGAAAACTACACATTGCATGTTGTAGCACCATACAGTGAGACCTTCAGAGATGGTGGTCCAGACTGCAGTACACACCGGTACCTCTAATACCCAGTAGAAAGTCCTCTTGAATTGATGTATGCCTGTATTCGTTGTGGCATACTATCCACAAGGCATTGTTGGTCCAGGTTGTCACACTCCTTAGTGGCGATTCGGCGTAGATCCCTCAGAGTGGTTTTTTGGTCTCGGCGTCCATAAGTAGCCCTTTTCAATTTATCTCAAGCATGTTCGATAGTGTTCATGTCTGGAGAAAATGCTGGTCGCTCTAGTCTAGCAATGTCGTTATCCTGAAGGAAGTCATTCACAAGATCTGCACGAAGGGGGAGCAAATTGTAGTCTATGAAGACGAATGCCTGCCAGTATGCTGTCGATATGGTTACACTATCGGTCGGAGGATGGTATTCACGTACCGTAGAGCCGTTACGGTGCCTTCCGTGACCACCAGCAGCAGCAGCTTACGGCGGCCCCACATACTGCCACCCTCAAAACAATAGGGAACCTCCACCTTGCTGCACTCGCTGGAAAGTGTGTCTAAGGCGTTCAGCCTGACCGGGTTGCCTCCAAACACGGCTACAACGATTGTCTCGTTGAGGGCATATGTGATACTCGCGGTGAAAAGAACGTAATGCTAATCCTGAGCGGTCCATTCGGCATGCTATTGGGCACATCTGTACCGCGTTGCATGGTGTCGTGGTTGCAAAGATGGACCTCGCCATGGATGTCGGGAGTGTAGTTGCGCATCATGCGGCCTACTGCGTACAGTTTGTGTCGTAACACGACGTCCTGTGGCTGCACGAAAAGCATTATTCGACATGGTGGCGTTGCTGTCAGGGTTTCTCAGAGCCACAAACCGTAGGTAGTGGCCATCCACTGCAGTAGTAGTCCTTGGGCACCCTGAGCGAGGCATGTCACAGACAGATCCACTCTCTCTGTATCTCCTCCATGTCCGAACAACATCGCTTTAGTTCACTCCGAGACGCCTGGACACTTCCCTTATTGAGAGCCCTTCCTGGCACAAAGTAACAATGCGCACGTGATCGGACCGCGGTACTGACCGTCTAGGCATGTTTGAATTACCGACAACACAAGCCGTGCACCTCCTTCCTGGTGGAATGACTGGAACTGATCGGCTGTCGGACCCCCTCAGTCTAATAGGCGCTGATCATACATGGTTGCTTACATCTTTGGGCGGGCTTAGTGACATCTCTGAACAGTCCAAGGGTCTGTATCTGTGATACAATATCCACCGTCAACGTTTATCTTCAGGGGTTCTGGGAACCAGGGTGATGCAAAATAAAAATTGCTCTGAGCACTATGGGACTTAACTTCTGAGGTCATCAGTCCCCTTGAACTTAGAACTACTTAAACCTAATTAACCTAAGGACATTACACACATCAATGCCTGAGGCAGGATTCGAACCTGCGACCGTCGCGGTCGCACGGTTCCATACTGAAGCGCCTAGAACCGCTCGGTCACTCCGGCCGGCGATGCAAAATATTTTTTGATGTTTGTATTAACGAAATCATGACATCATTTATGGGTTTCCAGCACACATTTCAAGCAACCGAAACTAGTAGGCGCTACAGTCAAGACGCTGCAATCACGAAAGCCAAGACTGTGTTGGCAGGAAATATCAAAATCCTAGACAGTGTAAAATTCAGGTCGATCTAGGTGGTTTCGAACATGGCACCAGTTTACGCAATTTAGGTGAAGTTCGCCTGTTTTCATCAATAACACAAGTCTTTTGAATACGTTTGAATATGCTACCATTATGACAACTAGCACAAGTGAGATAGTTATCCCATATTGGAGTTATTACAAATGTCTTCTGCTTCGTTTAATTTCTCCCTAACATAACTGACCTTGATTTTTTTAATTTCCTCTAGTCGCCATTCGATTTTTGAATTTCCTCCCAGCCAGTCTGCAGTGTTGCGACTGCAGCTCTGACTAGTGGCCTCTGCTTGAACTGTGGGTTGGAGCCCCCATTGTCATGCTACATGTATACATGGAAGAAGCCTGGAGATACTAAAAGGTATCAGATAGGTTATATAATGGTAAGACAGAGATTTAGGAACCAGGTTTTAAATTGTAAGACATTTCCAGGGGCAGATGTCGACTCTGACCACAATCTATTGGTTATGAACTGTAGATTAAAACTGAAGAAACTGCAAAAAGGTGGGAATTTAAGGAGATGGGACCTGGATAAACTGACTAAACCAGAGGTTGTACAGAGTTTCAGGGAGAGCGTAAGGGAACAATTGACAGGAATGAGGGAAATAAATACAGTAGAAGAAGAATTGGTAGCTTTGAGGGATGAAGTAGTGAAGGCAGCAGAGGATCAAGTAGGTAAAAAGACGAGGGCTAGTAGAAATCCTTGGGTAACAGAAGAAATGTTGATTTTAACTGATGAAAGGAGAAAATATAAAAATGCAGTAAATGAAGCAGGCGAAAAGGAATACAAACGTCTGAAAAATGAGATTGACAGGAAGTGCAAAATGGCTAAGCAGGGATGGCTAGAGGATAAATATAAGGATGTAGAGGCTTATCTCACTAGGGAGAAGATAGATACTGCCTACAGGAAAATTAAAGAGACCTTTGGAGAAAAGAGAACCACTTGTATGAATATCAAGAGCTCAGATGGAAACCCAGTTCTAAGCAAAGAAGGGAAAGCAGAAAGGTGGAAGGAGTATATAGAGGGTCTATACAAGGGTGATGTACTTGAGGACAATATTATGGAGATGGAAGAGGATGTAGGTGAAGATGAAATGGGAGATACGATACTGCGTGAAGAGTTTGACAGAGCACTGAAAGACCTGAGTCGAAACAAGGCCCCGGGATTAGACAACATTACATTAGAACTACTGACGGCCTTGGGAGAGCCAGTCCTGACAAAACTCTACGTGATAATGGAATGTAGTCGAATTAAGTCGGGTGATGTTGAGGGTATTGGATTAGGAAATGAGACACTTAAAGTTGTAAAGGAGTTTTGCTATTTGGGAAGCAAAATAACTGATGATGGTCGAAGTAGAGAGGATATCAAATGTAGACTGGCAATGGAAAGGAAAGCGTTTCTGAAGAAGAGAAATTTGTTAACATCGAGTATAGATTTGGAAGTCGTTTCTGAAAGTATTTGTATGGAGTGTAGCCATGTATGGAAGTGAAACATGGACGATAAATAGTTTAGATAAGAAGAGAATAGAAGCTTTCGAAATGTGGTGCTACAGAAAAATGCCGAAGATTAGATGGGCAGATCACGTAACTAATGAGGAGGTACTGAACAGGATTGGAGAGAAGAAGAATTTGTGGCACAACGTGACCAAAAAAGGGATCGGTTGGTAGGACATGTTCTGAGGCATCAAGGGATCACCAATTTAATACTGGAGGGCAGCGTGGAGGGTAAAAATCGTAGAGGGAGACCAAGAGATTAATACACCAAGCAGATTCAGAAGGATGTAGGTTGCAGTAGGTACTGGGAGATGAAGAAGCTTGCACAGGATACAGTAGCATGGAGAGCTGCATCAAACCAGTCTCAGGACTGAAGATCACAACAACAACAACAAGAATTATTGTATTAATTCCATTTCTTATAACAGGTCAGGGAATATCTGTATTACATTTACCCCTTTACTCTAATTACAGCACATGAGGACATATTTTATTTTACATTGCAACAGCTATGCAGCAAATACAAAAATCAGAAGGAAAAATCAATAAATGGAAAGCAGGAAGAAAACAGAAGAGACTGTAGCAAAATATGTTTTTGCTTTTGTACAGAAATTGTGTCGTGCTAATGGACTCAGCGCTAAGTACAGTACTAGCTACTGTCCTCTTAAAGAAAAAGACATTATTTGAAGTTTGGAAGTAGTAAACCGGTATCATCTCTGGACGCTAAGTGGCAGGTAATTGCAAAATCAAATGAAACATCCTGTTAGATTAAAGTAACGTACGGAATGAGGACTCCATCCTGGACCCTTCTCAGCCGTGTCTGAACCGCAAACGATAAGGACCCTCTGCTGCACGGCAAGACCTGTAGCTACATTTCAAAGAGACCATCAAGAAGAGAGAAAATAAGGTCTGATTTTAACATTCCATCAACATTTGCGTCATTATAGAAAGATTACTAGCACATGCAGAAAGAAATAATATAAGAAATTGTACATCATCAGTCGTAAGAACAATCTAGGTAGGTATGTGAAGACATTGGGCGGAGCCACAGAAACTTGAGTCACGACAACAGAACTGTCTTCTAAACGAGCTACATTCAAATACGTACGTCCTTCAAATAAATGAATGGCCAAGTGCTAGTAGGACTCGCGCTCTAAAGGTTGCGTACAAACAAAATTATGTACATAGATAGATATCCATCCTATGAATCGAGAATCTCAGCGATTATTGCCTGTTATCGATATCGCTATTGGCAAGATATCAGTCCCAGGAACTCCAGGACTTTCCAGAATGATTCACTTTTCAGTTCTGAGTTTAAATTTTTGTGTAATATCATTTGTGCGTGTGCTTGGTGATACTTCCTTTGTGAACACCAGTGACAACAGCAACATTCCGATGAATGAAATGGGAAAACAGTCTCATATTTGTAATGCTATTTGCCTCAGAATGCGCTGTACTCATGACGAAGGACAGTCACATCAGCACTGCATACTGTATCAGCTCATAAAGTTTTCAGGCGTTCTGAAACACACAGATTTCCTTTTTCGCGTTCCAGAGCTCCTGCATGCTCCAAATCATCATTGCGAGCCCTATTTTTTTGTCATGCCTACATACACACATTCTTCCTTCGTTGAGCATGTAAACAATCCACATTTTTCCCACTGTAATCTCAATAATCTCCTTACTGCAGATGATTACAGGGCTATTACAAATGATTGAAGCGATTTCATAAATTCACTGTAGCCCCATTCATTGACATATGGTCACGACACATTACAGATACGTAGAAAAACTCATAAAGTTTTGTTCGGCTGAAGCCGCACTTCAGGTTTCTGCCGCCAGAGCGCTCGAGAGCGCAGTGAGACAAAATGGCGACAGGAGCCGAGAAAGCGTTATGTCGTGCTTGAAATGCACTCACATCAGTCAGTCATAACAGTGCAACGACACTTCAGGACGAAGTTCAACAAAGATCCACCAGCTGCTAACTCCATTCGGCGATGGTATGCGCAGTTTAAAGCTTCTGGATGCCTCTGTAAGGGGAAATCAACGGGTCGGCCTGCAGTGAGCGAAGAAACGGTTGAACGCGTGCGGGCAAGTTTCACGCGTAGCCCGAGGAAGTCGACGAATAAAGCAAGCAGGGATCTAAACGTACCACAGCCGACGGTTTGGAAAATCTTACGGAAAAGGCTAAAGCAGAAGCCTTACCGTTTACAATTGCTACAAGCCCTGACACCCGATGACAAAGTCAAACGCTTTGAATTTTCGGCGCGGTTGCAACAGCTCATGGAAGAGGATGCGTTCAGTGCGAAACTTGTTTTCAGTGATGAAACAACATTTTTTCTTAATGGTGAAGTGAACAGACACAACGTGCGAATCTGGGCGGTAGAGAATCCTCACGCATTCGTGCAGCAAATTCGCAATTCACCAAAAGTTAACGTGTTTTGTGCAATCTCACGGTTTAAAGTTTGCGGCCCCTTTTTCTTCTGCGAAAAAAACGTTACAGGACACGTGTATCTGGACATGCTGGAAAATTGGCTCATGCCACAACTGGAGACCGACAGCTCCGACTTCACCTTTCAACAGGATGGTACTCCACCGCACTTCCATCATGATGTTTGGCATTTCCTAAACAGGAGATTGGAAAACAGATGGATCGGTCGTGGTGGAGATCATGATCAGCAATTCATGTCATGGCTTCCACGCTCTCCCGACTTAACCCCATGCGATTTATTTCTGTGGGGTTATGTGAAAGATTTAGTGTTTAAACCTCCTCTACCAAGAAACGTGCCAGAACTGCGAGCTCGCATCAACGATACTTTCGATCTCATTGATGGGGACATGCTGCGCCGAGTGTGGGAGGAACTTGATTATCGGCTTGATGTCTGCCGAATCACTGAAGGGGCACATATCGAACATTTGTGAATGCCTAAAAAAACTTTTTGAGTTTTAGTATGTGTGTGCAAAGCATTGTGAAAATATCTCAAATAATAAAGTTATTGTAGAGCTGTGAAATCGCTTCAATCATTTGTTATAACCCTGTATATCATCCCTCTGATCAACCCATCATATCAAATCTAATCAGCTAATCCACTCTATTTCAAGTGAAGACTAATATCCCCCATTTCCTGTCTAGTTTTTGACAGTCCAAAAATATCCCAGAGCGCATCGCAGGTTTGAATCATTATGTTATAATATTTATTGCTAATTATCATCACCATGTACTACGTTGTTCCATCTTATTCAGTGGGTTGGCGAATGAGACTTCCCCACCGATTCCAGTCCCTATTCTCCCTTCCCTTTTCGATGCTGTCTTCAGTATGTCCTCTCTACTCGATGTCACATTTCATCATACCCTTGTATGCGAGTCTTGGTCTTCAAAAAATTGTTCAAATGGCTCTGAGCACTATGAGACTTAACATCTGAGGTCATCAGTCCCCTACAATGTAGAACTACTTAAACCTATTTAACCTAAGGACGTCGCACACATCCATGTCCGAGGCAGGATTCGAACCTGCGACCGTAGCTGTCGTGCGGTTCCAGACTGAAGCGCCTGGAACCGCTCGGCCACTCTGGCCGGCTCTTCGTTCTTGTCTTTGAGTTTCAAATCATACCTTAGTCCTCGTAGATCTTTAATGTCAATCGTTGCATATGCCTATACTGTCTCAACCACTGTCAGACTACTTCATCATGTAACTTACAACTCGAGCCGGTTTTCGGATTTCTCCAATCCGGATTCTATTCCTTTGTGTCTTTCCGATCATACCACGAAGAAACCTCATCCCAGTTCCCTGCATTCTACTAATGCCTTTACTTCTCATCAGCCACGTTTCACAGTCATTTTCAAACTGGGAGTGTAATAGATTTCATTTTAGTGGTACTTAGTTATTCATATTAAGTCTTTAACTGTTTGATAGCAGTTAGTAAAATCTTGAATTCTGTCTTTTCTTTGTCTGAAGAATCAGTACCGGTAAAACAATGCCAATCTGTCTGTAATGACGGGGCATACGTGGCTGTTTCCCTTGCATTTCAGCATATCCTCCTGGTCGCACACAATAGCCGCAAATCTTATCTACTATCCGCACCTGCATCATGTTCATCAACAAATTCTCGCACATACATTCCGCGTCATTTTTTATTTATAATATTCTTCAGTTGCTTGTCCTTTCCTACGAAGTTTTCCCAGGAACCTCCACCAGAAAACTGAGCCCAGGAAAGAAAATAACACATATTACTTCTCTTTCTTTTTTGTGTGTCTTAAACCAAAGCCGCAATGTTGGCTGCAAAATCAATCCAAACAAAGACCCAAATATGAATGAAACTCCACGACAGACGCTACAAACATTAACATGGGATCCCGGCTAATGTCGTTTGGTAGAAAATTGGTTATGTTCCAGTTCCAAATGTTCGTCTGTGACGAGTAGCTGAGGAAAACGCACTTGCTTACCTTCCATCCATGTCTACCTCTCCCGTGCTAATCACATGACCTCAGTCTCTGTCTGCCACTACAGTTTTTACCCTCTGCAGTTCCCTTAAGTTCCATGGAAGTTATTCCTTGATGACCATGTGTCTTAACATCCTGCCCCTTCCGCCTGTCAAAATTTTCCGAAAGCTCAACTCCTCAACGATTCTTCAAAAATCGATCTTGTTCCCTATCTTATCAGACCACCTAATTTCTAACTTTATGCTGTAGCACGACACCTCAAATGTTTCGATTCTCTTTATCTCCTTCCATACAATGGCTTTTACAAATGTAGACTCTCAGATATTTCTTCGTGGAATCAAGGTCAATATTTGATACTAGTTGACCTCTTTGGGCAAGAATTGATCTTTCTGCTTTGCTACTCTGCTTTTTATATACTCCTTAAATCACCCGTCATGTGAACTTTTGCTTGAAAGGCAGCCGAATTCCTTAACTTCGTATACTTTGTGCTCACCGGTTTTGATGGTAAGTTTATCGCTGTTCTAATATCTGCTACCACTCGTTAGTGTCGTCTTAATCCATATTCTGTTCTCACTAAACGTGTTCATTCTACCCGCCAGGTCCTGTAATTATTCCTCACTTTCGCTGAGGATAGCAATGTTGTAACGTTGTTATTTTAATTTGGTATGCTGAAATCGGTGCTAATAGACAATGAAAGTGGGTTAAACAGCCGTGATCTGTCTGGGGACGTTAACCGTGGATTACTGGGCAACTGTTTCATCAGATATTTAGTCTAGGTTTACCAAGCAGACTAACATTAATGATAATCTTTTAATAGTCATACAAAGCCGGTAATATATATATATATATATATATATATATATATATATATATATATATATATATATATATATATATATATATAAAGGAGAATTTAAATAAAAAGAAAGAAATCAGTTTATATTTGGAAATTTATTTTAAGGTTGTTCCTTGAAATTTCAGCATATTATACGTGAGTTATAACTGAGCTGGTGCCTTATTTACGATTAAAAAAATGTGAGATTGTAATCTTATGGAACACATAAAATATGGAGCCAAGATTGGGAGACTGCACACAACACTGCATTCATAAAATAACACACGAAGAACATTGAAACATAAACAAGAAGAAATTAACCACAACCAACTGATTCAGTTTTTACCCAAAGAAATTACGTTCATACCACAACCCTGTCCGTCATGTAATTACCACACACTGGTATACTAAATTCATATTAACTCTTTGTGAAATCTTCGCAAAAAGAATAGCTGAGGGCTACTTTGATGATTACACCACATGCTTCATGTGGTCAACTTGGTTTACACTAAGCGTACAACTCCACAATAATTTTGATAATTAAAATACATTAGATCGAAAAGCAATTGACAAAAGAAAAACCTTGAACTGGTTACTAACGTCTTACTATTAACCTGATGGGTCAAACAGTTATATAAGCACGTGGTAGTGGTCTCGCAAAGTACACTCCATGTGGGCTGAACATAAAGAAAAGTTGCTATATTGAAAATATAGTCAAGACGAGACGTTATAATCACACAAGCATTCGCATTTAAGATTGATCTTAGTTAGAGTTACTGATCAACACGTAGTTCCACTTTACTCACAAAGTAGTAACAAAGCAACTACCGGAAACTAATCTGAACTTCACACGAGAATTATACTGCGCTGCAATTTAAGATAACATCGGATATTTTAGACCTAAACCCGAAATAAAGGTGATTAAATTTTCAGTTAGGCTGAACTTAAGAAATCCATTGTCCTACGGACTTAACAGACACGCGCTTAGCCAGAGATCTTACCACTTCAGACGCTCGCCACGGCCACACTGCAACTGCCTTACTGCCGAGCGTGCTTCCTGAGGGTGGCTCACAAAGACCAACGGAAGTGGCCAGATGGGCAGCTTCCTATACCAACATGACAACGAACGGACAGGACCATACTAAGGATAGAAACCTCTATGCTTTTAGGAAGCGTAGCTACCTGTTCCGACGTTGGTCCTACTGTTCTCTAGCAGACAGCCTTGTCTGCTACCCTCAAGCATGCAACTAGAAATACATATGCTCCTTCATCCTCTCACACAAAAGGGAAGGGGGATGACAGTATCTTATCATATACAGTATATAAAAGAAAGCGGATGTAGGTTCCGTATGAAACTGTGTGACATGAATTACATATAAGAATTACATATAAACTGTGCTTTAAAGTGTAGTAGTGTGACAGATCGTTCTTGTTTATGTGTAAAAGTAACACGTTCCACTGCTCAGTCTCCTCCCAGATAGTCAGAAACGCCACAGTACATTTAGAAGAGGAATTTATTCCATAAATGGCAACAGATTTAAGAAATTAAACATGAAAGGAATCCAACAGAGACCTTTCATAACCCCAACGCTCCGGGAAAAGACTGTGCAGGGAATTTTCTGGCCATGCTAGGACATTCCCAAGCAGGCTTCTCACACCCTACTTAAACCAAAAGTGTAAAAGAAAAGGCAAAAGGACACCAGCTACTTGCTAAAACACAATAATTTCAACACATCTTTAGAATCTACCAATTTCAAACAGAAAAAAAACACAAACTGTGACACCTATTTAAAAGGTAGTGTAGACCTAATTCGGTCAGCAAGTAAAAACAATGGTTCCTGTGTCATTAATATGAAAACAATTTCTGGTTGTTACCCTTATGGAGTTCACCAGTATTTGCTCATTGCAAGAGCCAACTGATCACAGGAAAATTTATGACTGTTTATTAACAAGCAAAATTTATGAAAGTAGCAAAGGTGCCACAGCAATAAAAAAAAGAACATCAAATAACATCGGTAATAAAAAGCAGAACATAACAATGCACAATCTGCAAAAGCAACAAAATGATAAGAGAAAAAACATGTTTTACAAAGTGGTTATCGCAAAAAAATTCTATATCGTATAAAACTAATAATTTGTAGAATTAAAATAACTATGTGGCACTCATTTAATCACTCTACTATATTTCAATTAGCTAGCAAACAATGAGCACTGTGTCATTATACTGAAACTACAATAATTATGTGATTATTACCCTTAAGGGGATCCTCACAGTAAATATGCCCCATGCAAAGGCTAATCGATCACAGTTCAATGAGAATAAAAAGCTATCTGACTGATAAATGAAGCAAGGCCACAGCAATGTATTTACGAAACAAAATATCACAAATCTAATACATCACACAAAAACAAACATTGATAAATAAAACAGTACCATAGTCAACATCTAAAACAAAAAAAAACCTATAAATAAAACACCTGCTAAATACAAGAGTCAAAGTCTAAAAAAGATAAATAGAACTCCTGCAAAATACAAGAGTCAGAGTTTCTCTGACAGAAACACACATATATGCACTGGACTAAGAACCGTATAATCACTGTTCACTGACACACTCAGTACTTCCACTGTTCCGAGGCACAATATAGGGGAAAGAGGGGGGGTTCGTCACCGCAGCTGTCAGTAGGGATTTTTTTGTCCATCTGTTGTGTGCGATCCCGCCGTCTCTGCCCTCTCATGAAGTTTCTCCCGTGTCACGTCATCTCGATTTGGTTCCATGTTTGTGTTGTCAAATTCGTGCGGTATCCTCGTTTGACACGCCAGGTTGATATTCCTGGGCAAGGATGACACTTAATGGCTCTTCTTTTGTGCCACCCTTAGCGACCAGAGAACATCGAACCATGATTTACTGTCGCTTGACAGTGGGCATCCATCAGGAGATGTTGATAGGCGTCATTGAAGTCTGCCAGTTACTCTGGACAGTATGTGTCAAAAGGCTCCACGCCCTTTGTGTTGTTACATTCTTGGGTTATCCTCAATTGGCTCGCCGGTTTGATATTCCTGGGCAAGGATGACACTTAATGGCTCTTCTTTTGTGCCACCCTTAGCGACCAGAGAACATGGAACCATGATTTACTGTCTCTTGACAGTAGGCATCCATCAGGAAATGTCGATAGGCGTCGTTGACGTCTGCAAGTTTCTGTGGGCAGTACCTGTCAAAAGGCTCCACGCCCCTTGTGTTGTTTCACCGCGGCCGTCTCGTCACGGTCACGAGAGTGTGGTGCGTTGCCAGCAGATGGATTTCCGCGCGGTGGACCGCTCGCCCATCTCAGGTCATCGCCTCGAGGAAGGGTCGCCCGGAGCGGCCGCCCATTAGCTCCAGGTACAAGGGAAAGTGTTTGCCGCGTACCTTCTTTTGTTGTCGGCCGCGCTCCCAAAGTGGCCTGGCTGACAGCGTGTCCTGCTGGGAAACCCGCCAGTTTACAACTAGTCCGGTTGCTCCCGCTGTCTCTTAAGAGTTTTGCCGGTTCGCTTTCACGTTCTCAACTGCATTCACAGAAATTTTTCATCATCCTTATGTGATTACACAATGTCATACATAATACCACTTAGTATTGTCTTACACAATTTTGAAGAACAAAGTGAGACTTAATATTTCTTTTTAAATAAAAAAATTAGATGAATCGACAATATAAAATAAAATTTAAATGACTTGACAATGTAAAAAAAAAAGTGAAATGACTTGACAGTATAAAAATAAAAATTTAAGTGAACTGACAATATAATATTTAAATCCACATCACTAATGTGGTTCACTTACGTTTTAATAAATCAAATGCTATTTATTAATTCACTAAAATGAATAGGATTATGCCTTGTGCAAGTATAGGTCAGGACAGCATAGGGTTCACATGTTATTTACACACACATACATGCACACCTGTTGTCTATTCTACAAACTAACTACCCATAAACATGCATTACTCAATATTCTACTTCTATCCACTACTAGCTAAGCCAATAAGCTACTTCAATGCTATTTCAACACCGTGTATATACCACTACAACATTGTTCTAATTCGTCCTCTTCTTGCCGCTCGTGCAATACGTCTTGTCACATGATAAATATGGAGAACTTTCCTTAAACATACACATTAAAAAGAACAATGGTTATTTACACGCCAAAACATTTATACCAGTTCGCACACCTGAAAAGAGACTCGCAATTATACATTTATCATACTCATATATTCACACATAAAACAGTAAGAAAATTTCACCTAAAATTACGTTATCACAATAATTAATCACGCAGATGACTCTGAGAAGGTTAAAAATATTTGCATTATACAGGTTATATTACATTTTCTTACCCATTTTGCTGCGATTTCGTTCCTTCTTTACGTTACCTTTCGCTTCCAAATCAGTTATTTCGTCTGTGGTGGTTATTCTGGATTCATTTCTCATGAATGGCAAAATTGTGGTCACCTCTATTCTGTGAAACAGTATCATCTTAACATATTGAACTTACAACAGACACAAAAGATCCGAATCCTCCTGTAGTTTAAATGACAAATGTTTTGCTTTATCCTTATTACCTTAAACCAAGCTTTCCTTCGTTCCCATAACCAAAATTATTTAATCATACTCTACCTTCAAGAGGGAAATTTCCTCAGTACAAATCATATAGGCTGCAGTGCGACCCGCACCAGCGAAAACAGTAAGCTGTAATGCTCACAGCATCAGCAAAACACATAAACGTCGCTTTTCTAGGACAAGTATTAATGCAGAATAATTTTTTTAGGCTTTGGCTCAACATCAATCAAGACTACAAAAAGGATCCATATTTCCGGTCCATTCTCCATTTGCTGAAAAGCTGCTTGTATTTGACTACCACAATAATGTTTCAGAGCCACGTAAATTACACAAACCACAATTCTTCTTTCACCTTGAAGGGAATCAATATACTTACGAAATCCACAGACAGCACTTTACGTACTCAGCTATAAAGAACAAAAAAAAAGACATATATCGTCAATATTAACATATCATCGCATATTGGAAGCCAATGGTTCAACAATCGTATTATCGCATCCTGTTTTCAAGATTCCAAACTTACTCATTCCTTTCTCAGAGTTCTCCTATCTTAAAATATTCATACAGCACGCATACTATAGTAAGAGATCCTCATTTATACTGACAGATATAGAATAGTAATAGATACATAGTAGCACTGAAAGCAGAAAATCGGAAACAAGGCTACTAACAGCTGGGGACCTGGGTTTGCCAGACCCATAATACCCCCAGATCGGATATTCCCCTGAGTTTTGCATTAATTCAGCAACGATCTTGCTTTCCTCAGGAGCGACTCTTTTCAATTTACACACAAAAAAAACATAAACAGCATTTTACTCGTTCACAAAGAAACCTTTTATCTTCACGTTTGAATCAAACTAAATCCTAATTGCACAAGGAAAGAAAAAAATTAAAACATCACTTCAATCCATCACATAGAAACATCTTTATCATTAATTTTTTACCAACATATTATTCAAAATGCATACGTCACAAATTTAAACTAATCAATTCTTTCTCCTCACCGTCCTCTCTACTTCTCACTGTCCTTTCTAGTCATTTGCCATGTCGCTCATTTGTTCCGATTGGGCGCCTTCTGCGCTGATCGTTTTTCATTGCCGGTTTCGTTCATTTCCATTTGCTGGATTATGTCTAGGGTTAGCCGGCCGAATTTCAACATCATGAGGTGCTCCGCCTACAGTCCTATTCCCACTGTATTCATCATAGTGTCGATTCTGGTTGCCGTACCTGTAGCGTTCACGATCCTGTCTACGTCCTCGATCATTTCTGTTGTTCCACCTGTGTTCGCGACTGTTACCCCTGTTTCTATACGGCCTGTCCCGATTATTGTTCCGTTCGCGTCGCGACGACCAGTCACTCCGTTGATTAGTAATACGGCCACGACTGCGGTCGCGCTGCTGTGCCCCGTAATAACTTTGTGCCTGATTAGGCGGGCATTCTGCTGTATTATATTCCAAATCTTGGAGAAGTGTTTTAAACGTTTCCACGTCCTCTTTGCATCGTCCCGCAAGAATGACGTGCCGCAAGTTCATCGGCAATTTGGTGATGCATATCCTAATTAGTTCCGCAGGCCCGTATGGGTCGTATAGGAATTGATTTGCCTGCAGCATGTGGTCGAATAGGCGTGCAGGGCTGCCGAAACCAGACTGGTTCAAATTTGGCAGCATAATTATGCCATGTTTGACCCTATCCTGTGCCGCTTCCGACCAATAGGCGGACAGAAAGGCTTGTCGAAACTCCCGAGTAGAGTTGCAGTGACGCGCTGCCGACCTCATGCAAATCGCCGGTTCGCCTTCCAAATAGCCACACATATATTCTATCTTATGTGAACTTGCCCAGTCGGGAGGAAGACAGAACTCAAATTGCTCGAGCCATGCTCGTGGATGTATTCCTTTTTGCGAATTTCGGAATATCTCAAACTTTCTCACCGTAAGGAAATGTTTGAAATCAAATCCCCGCATTTCCTCCTGGCGAGGCCCTTGAATGTTTCTATTATTTTCATGTCTGCCCCTCAAATTACATTCTACCCTGTCGTCAAAATCTCCCTCGTGGCCGGAGTCCCTCTCTGCACTGTTAGTACGGCTATTTTTAATGCTATTGACGAGTTCGGAATCACACGCCATGCGGTTTTCCAAATGCGCCACGCGTTCTTGTAATTCGCCTGTTACAGCTCTGTTTTGCCTGTTCACTTCGAACTGTCCCTTCTGAAATCTCAGAAGCGAACGCACTTCTGAGGTCTCTGCGGCCGCTAGCGGTGTAGTATTGTTCTCGCTTTCCGTCATCTTCATCGTGCCTACAATGTCCGCTAATGCCGCAATCTTATCATCAATTTGTCTCTTGTCCTCCGCCCCAGTCTGCTTCAATTGTTCTACTTGCTGTTCCAACGCGTGGATCGCTAAACTGTTGTCCGCTATTGTGTTGCTAACGGACGTGGGACAATGCATTTCCGCCTCTTGGACCCTCGACAGTACCTGCTGGTGCTCCCTTTGGCATTCTTCCCTCAGCTCTTGGAAATTCCTAAGTAGCCGTTCTTCGCTTTCTTTAGATTGGGCATCGCCCCTCCGCTTGCTCTGTTCTAAGGCTTGCAGACGATCATCGATTTGTTCAAATGTACGGCCTAATTCTTTCATAATATCACTTTTTATCTCACTTGCCAGATTGTTTATTCTTTGTGAGATATCATCGGACACTCTCTGCATCGACTTGTCGACTTTATTTGTCTGCTGGATTAGTTTTTCGTCTATTTGTTCGCCTAGCTCTCAGATCGTTTTTTCAGATTTCTGCGTCATTTGTTCCCCTAGCTCGCGGATCGATTTCTCTGTGTTTTCCTTGTTTTGTTGCAATAAGGCTTTCATGAGTTCTGCTAAATCAATTTGGTTAGTTGGAGGAAAATTAATTTCTGGCTCTGCTGTGAGTCCGTTCGTGCTGTTTTGCATTTCGTCTGAAGTATTCCCCATTGCATTTTCGGAACTGCCCGTCGCGTTAATATTGGAAATCAAATTATCCCCTTGGTCCATGTTGCTTAAGTTGTTGGACCGCTTACTTTTAGCTTGGTTACGTGTTTGCATTAGTGCAATTTATACTCAGTACGCAACACACTAATCACAATAATTGTGTCCCCCAAAAATTACGACAGTCACACGAAAGATACCCAACCTAGTACACACTTTTTCACACGCAAAACAAATTTTTATCTTTGATCGAAACAGTGGAATTTACAAGCGAGAATAAAAAAACACACAGACATATAAAACACACAAATATAAAAAACACAACAAGACAAACAACGCAACGCCGATTAACAACGCCGTTAATCTTTTGAAAGTCTGCTCGGAAACAACGCAGAAGTTGTTTGAGCGCTGTAGGGAAAAAAAATTAAGATTATAACACGCTCGCAATCTAACATTTCAGAGATTCCAGAGTCGAGCGGAATCACAGAACAGGGTCGCCATGTGTAACGTTGTTACTTTAATTTGGTATGCTGAAATCGGTGCTAATAGACAATGAAAGTGGGTTAAAAGCCGTGATCTGTCTGGGGACGTTAACCGTGGACTACTGGGCAACTGTTTCATCAGATATTTAGTCTAGGTTTACCAAGCAGACTAACATTAATGATAATCTTTTAATAGTCATACAAAGCCGGTAATATATATATATATATATATATATATATATATATATATATATATATATATATATATATATATAAAGGAGAATTTAAATAAAAAGAAAGAAATCAGTTTATATTTGGAAATTTATTTTAAGGTTGTTCCTTGAAATTTCAGCATATTATACGTGAGTTATAACTGAGCTGGTGCCTTATTTACGATTAAAAAAATGTGAGATTGTAATCTTACAGAACACATAAAATATGGAGCCAAGATTGGGAGACTGCACACAACACTGCATTCATAAAATAACACACGAAGAACATTGAAACATAAACAAGAAGAAATTAACCACAACCAACTGATTCAGTTTTTACCCAAAAAAATTACGTTCATACCACAATCCTGTCCGTCATGTAATTACCACACACTGGTATACTAAATTCATATTAACTCTTTGTGAAATCTTCGCAAAAAGAATAGCTTAGGGCTACTTTGATGATTACACCACATGCTTCACGTGGTCAACTTGGTTTACACAAAGCGTACAACTCCACAATAATTTTGATAATTAAAATACATTAGATCGAAAAGCAATTGACAAAAGAAAAACCTTGAACTGGTTACTAACGTCTTACTATTAACCTGATGGGTCAAACAGTTATATAAGCACGTGGTAGTGGTCTCGTAAAGTACACCCCACGTGGGCTGAACATAAAGAAAAGTTGCTATATTGAAAATATAGTCAAGACGAGACGTTATAATCACACAAGCATTCGCATTTAAGATTGATCTTAGTTAGAGTTACTGATCAACACGTAGTTCCACTTTACTCACAAAGTAGTAACAAAGCAACTACCGGAAACTAATCTGAACTTCACACGAGAATTATACTGCGCTGCAATTTAAGATAACATCGGATATTTTAGACCTAAACCCGAAATAAAGGTGATTAAATTTTCAGTTAGGCTGAACTTAAGAAATCCATTGTCCTACGGACTTAACAGACACGCGCTTAGCCGGAGATCTTACCACTTCAGACGCTCGCCACGGCCACACTGCAACTGCCTTACTGCCGAGCGTGCTTCCTGAAGGTGGCTCACAAAGACCAACGGAAGTGGCCAGAGGGGCAGCTTCCTATACCAACATGACAACGGACGGACAGGACCATACTAAGGATAGAAACCTCTTTGCTTTTAGGAAGCGTAGCTACCTGTTCCGACGTTGGTCCTACTGTTCTCTAGCAGACAGCCTTGTCTGCTACCCTCAAGCATGCAACTAGAAATACATATGCTCATTCATCCTCTCACACAAGAGGGAAGGGGGATGACAGTATCTTATCATATACAGTATATAAAAGAAAGCGGATGTAGGTTCCGTATGAGACTGTGTGACATGAATTACATATAAGAATTACATATAAACTGTGCTTTAAAGTGTAGTAGTGTGACAGATCGTTCTTGTTTATGTGTAAAAGTAACACGTTCCACTGCTCAGTCTCCTCCCAGATAGTCAGAAACGCCACAGTACATTTAGAAGAGGAATTTATTCCATAAATGGCAACAGATTTAAGAAATTAAACATGAAAGGAATACAACAGAGACCTTTCAATGTCATCAACGAATCGTATCATTAATATTCTTTCATCCTGACTTTTAATTTCACCCGTGAATGTTCCTTTTATTTCCATCGTGACTTCTCGGTCGAAAGACTGCATCACTGACTTAGCCCTTTTTAATCTGAATGCTTAGTTTTTGGTCTTGTATTCTTTTTGTTCTCTTTCGACTCTTGTATATATAATGTATGTTAACCGTCTTTCCCAATACTTTACTTTTCTAGAAATTTGAATATCTCGGCACCATTTTACATTCTCAACCGCTTTTTCTATGTCGACAAATCCTTGAGATATATACTGCTTGTCTCACAATTCCTATCTCAGGATTCTAGGGTTTGTGCAGGAGACCTAGTTGATTAAGCTTTGATAAGAAACGCATGTCCATAAATGTACGGTTTTGACACAAATAAGTTTGAGGATGATATCATATTCAGGATGCGCACTAAACCTGAGAGGAGGGCAACGTCATCGTCCTTGTTACAGTGATGATGTCACATAGCATTTTTGTCCGACTGTATCAACGGATGTGAGAAAACGATACGTCTAGAACTAAGACGATTGTCTGTAGCGCTTCTAACACACTCCTTTTTTTTACCTGGTTCTAGTTAAAAATGCTGGATTAACATATTCGTAGAATACGAGTCTGTGTTAAGTTCAACGAAATGCTTGGATTGCGCACTTATCTCGTTGGTTTCGACGACTTTTCTCCATCAACTCAATGTTAACCGAGGTGCATAATCTTAACTGCTTCACTACAGGAATTCAATGAGTCAGGGCGAAAAGCTGACGATATAAAATAATTAACACCAACACACAGTTTGTATTTTGTATTAATGTCTACGTTGTTCCAAAACATTCGTACAATGCACAGCTCAAAGAAACTGACTTTACAGATCATGCACTCGAACTAGCTGAAACCTCTGCTGCCATCCAGAGCTATAAGTCTCACTGATTTTATATTTTCTTAACAATACAAGTTCTTTGAAAATATTGTTCATCAAAGTCCCATTAATAGAGTTGCGATTAAAATCAGTTATTTCATAAGAAATTACAGTTAAAATTTTGAAGATAATTAATGATTGGTTACAAAAAAGGTATTTCAAATTTAGTATCGAAATTCTGATTGAGAAATATAACTAACAGTACTTGATACAAAATAATTAATAACTCGTTAATTACAAGAGGAATTTTGATGCTAACATATTTTGTAGCACTTTACATAATGCGGAAAAAAGTGTGAGGTTCGAATTTTACGTAGTAATCTCATTTTGACCAAATTATCGAAATAACAGTTTGATAATGACAAAAAGTACTAGAACTCGTAATTTCAGAATTAATTACAATGAATCTGATTTGAATTTTCGTAGAAACCTAATCTCTTGAAGGTGAACGTGACTTTCAGTGCAGCAGTTAACCAGGTATCTACCCAATACATTAATTTTCACATTTTATGAAATAATCGGATTTTGACAATTACCTTCCCATTTAATGACTGAACCGATTTTAACGCTAAAATTTCTACGTGATTTTGTCTGATAGTTACACAAATGAAAAAATTAGATTTTTTCTGTAAATTTTGTAGAATTGTATCGTATAATACGTAAAACCGTGGTACCGAATACTTCCTATAACGGTCCTCATAGTATGTCGCATCACAACCTCCATGAATGCGTCGTAATCTCGACTCTGAACATAACGTCCTTCATCAGGCAGAAGATAACGCAACGACTCCTACTCAGTACTGCATGTAATGTGGACTGCGACAGGGCTCCCGCGTCAGAGCCCATTGTCTCACTTGTGTTCCTATCGTGAAGCGGAAATATTTGAAAATAATCGTGTCTTCAAATTAATTTTACATTCAGACGAACTGGGGTGGACATCGATTCCTCATCAAAAATTCACCTGCTGTGCTCCCGCTAGAGCTCCTAGAAACCTAGAATAATAATTGCGGAACGCCAGGTATATCAAACAAAGCCTTTGTTGCTGGCAAGCAGCTGGTGTTAACACATGCAGGCCCTCACATTAAGGACTGACGGGTCGGACAGTGCTGCGAGCCACGTGGCAGTCCACGGCGGAATGCGCTGTGAGCTGCCTCTGCAAAAAGCACGCCCTCGTCAAGGACGCGCGGCCGTTAGCAGTACAATCACTGGTCGCTCGGCTCCATTGGCGGACTCTGACATCAAGAAAAAGACACAGCGTCACGCTAGGGTGGACTTCCTCGCGCTTTCTGACGCATCAAGGCGGCAAATGACTGTTCATCTTTCCGAAAGCTTCTGAAATGCGTTTGTCAGTGGTTGGCGCGCTTTATAAGCTATGGAAGGCCTTTATTAATATCGACTCATACGTTACAAGTCACTTCGTGCCTGATTACGAAGCTTGTCCAAGTTATGAACTGATAGGGTGAGTATGTAAAATCTGTGATGACTAGAGACCGCCAAATTTTTCTCGGTCTTCGAATGACTATTTAGAAAAAAAAAAAAAAATTGCGATATGAAAGCAGGTTTTTCTGCATGACGACAAATCATGGCGAAATGTTCCAGTTGGCATTTTACGAAATATGATTCGCGAGGAATGTCCTGTAGAAAATAGTACACTACTGGCCGTTAAAATTGCTACACCACGAAGATGAAGTGCTACAGACGCGAAATTTAACCGACTGGAAGAAGATGCTGTGATATGCAAATGATTAGCTTTTCAGAGCATTCACACAAGGTTGGCGCTGGTGGCGACACCTACAACGTGCTCACATGAGGGAAGTTTCCAACCGATTTCTCATACACGAACAGCAGTTGCCGGCGTTGCCTGGTGAAACGTTGTTGTGATGCCTCGTGTAAGGAGGAGAAATGCGTACCATCACGTTTCCGACTTTGATAAAGGTCGGGTTGTAGCCTATCGCGATTGCAGTCTATCGTATCGCGACACTTCTGCTCGCGTTGGTCGAGATCCAATGACTGTTAGCAGAATATGGAATCAGTGGGTTCAGGAGGGTAATACGGAACGCCGTGCTGCATCCCAACGGCCTTGTATCACTAGCAGTCGAGATGACAGGCATCTTATCCACATGGCTGTAACGGATCTTGCAGCCACGTCTCGATCCCTGATTCAACAGATGGGGACGTTTGCAAGACAACAGCCATCTGCACGAACAGTTCGACGACGTTTGCAGCAGCATGGACTATCAGCTCGGAGACCATGGCTGCGGTTACCCTTGACGCTGCATCACAGATAGGAGCGCCTGCGATGGTGTACTCAACGACGAACCTGGGTGCTCGAATGGCAAAACGTCACTTTTTCGGATGAATCCAGGTTCTGTTTACAGCATCATGATGGTCGCATCCATGTTTGGCGACATCGCGGTGAACGCACATTGGAATCGTGTATTCGTCATCGCCATATGGGCGTATCACCCGGCGTGATGGTATGGGGTGCCAATGGTTACACGTCTCGGTCACCTCTTGTTCGCATTCACGGCACTTTGAACAGTGGACGTTACAGTTCACATGTGTTACCACCCGTGGCTCTACCCTTCATTCGATCCCTGCGAAACCCTACATTTCAGCAGGATAATGCACGACCGCATGTTTCAGGTCCTGTACGGGACTTTCTGGATACAGAAAATATTCGACTGCTGCTCTGGCCAGCACATTCTCCAGATCTCTCACCAAGTGAAAACGTCTGGTCAATGGTGGCCGAGCAACTGGCTCATGACAATACGCCAGTCACTACTCTTGATGAACTGTGGTACCGTGTTGAAGCTGCATGAACAGCTGTACCTGTACACGCCATCCAAGCTATGTTTGACTCAATGCCCAGGTGTATCAAGGCCGTTATTACGGCACAGGTGGTTGTTCTGGGTACTCATTTCTCAGGATCTATGCAGCCAAATTGCGTGAAAATGTAATCAGATGTTAGTTCTAGTATAATATATTTGTCCAAGGAATTCCCGTTTATCATCTGCATTTCTTCCTGGTGTAGCAAATTTAATGGCCAGTAGTGTATTTTCCGGAAGCTTCGGTGCAGGGTTATCGTATCAGGACGTCCTTTGACGTCCGCACAGGCTTCGGCCCGCTACTGTGTCTCAAAGTTTCAAGGAAGACACCAAGAAATAATAATTTTTTTGGTGGTTGTAAGCGATCACTGATCAGGATGGTACCACACTGCTTTTCTGTCGCGTCGTGTCTACCTCGCGACGACGGCATCAGGGCAAATTACGATATCACACTCTGGTAGGTGAGTGTTTCGGTTTCAGTTGATCAGAAGTGTAAATTGCATACCATTGGAAACATCTATAGGTATAGCAGATATCCTAAACTAACTTAGCGCCCACTGCTTCACTCGAATAGGCAGCTTGGTCTGCACAGACTTTTTTTGTTTTTTGTTCTCCTTTAATCAAATTTGTACGTTGTTCATAAATTGCAACAGGTTCTAAGCTTTTCGCTAATCAAGCTATAGAAGCACGGTTTTCTCGAAATGTACTTCAGACTAGAAAGTCATGCCTTTTGCATTCTTGTGCTGATATATCTATAGAAATTTTCATCCTTTAACAAATATTTGTTTATATCTAACCGGGAAGTGAACTACGAATTTTCATAGACTTAGCTTTCTAAGTTCTTAATAGAACAAAATATTTTCTTAAAAATTTTCACCCCCATATTTCACCTCCTAAGGCAATGAATTTCCAAAAGCAGTGAAACTAGTTCTTTTTATTTCCAATACAGAAGCCAAATACACTACACTACATATTTTTATAGCTTTAGCTTTGAAAATCCTTTAATAATGAAATAATTGTATAAATTTCCAAAAACACTGAAACAAGTATTTGTTTTATTTCCAACCGAGATGTCAAACACTAATTTTTATAGATGAAGTCTTAAAAATACTTGAGTAGTTCTTTAATAATGATTTATTTTCAGATATTTCACTCACTGTTTCATCCCCCTTAGGGGTTAAATCTCCAAAAAATGCTGAAACAAGCATTTCTTTATTTCTGATCGAGAAATCAAATATCAATATTCGTACTTCCAGCTTCAAAATAGCCTTAATAGCGACATATTTTCAAAAAAGCCTTTCATCCCGTAATTAACCTCCTTAGGGATGGAATACGGAAAAATCCCTTCTTCAATGATTCCTACAGTATAAGATCAACATCCTCTACAAATTTCAAGTTTCTATACTAAGTGGTTTGGGCTGTGCGATGAGTCAGTGACTCAGTCAATCGGGACATTGCCTTTTATGTACAGAGAGACTGATGAACGGAGATAGGATCCCTCCGTAACAGTTTACTGGCCCACGCTTGAATCACAACACAGCTGCGAACCTTTGTGGCATAGTTTCCACAACCTCTTGGTAGGACTCAGATCGAGTAAATCTGGTGGCAAAGACATCAGCATGAGCTCACTATCACGCTGTTCAAAACACTGTAGCATGATACTCGCCTTGTGAATTGAGCAGTTATTCTCCTGCAACATGCCATCACTATCGGTGAAGTCATCAAGTATGAAGATATGCATGTGGTCTGCAGGAAAGTTCAAATAACCCACAGCAGTCATGATGCCTTCGATTGCTACCCCAGGTCCCATGGAAGCTCACGTGAATGTCTCCCATATCACAGAACTAACCCCAAGGGCCTGCGTCGTTGGTAAGATGCAAGATGTTTAATTACGGTTTATCTAGGCACTACCATCGACGTTGCGTCGTTGGTAAGATGCAAGATGTTTAATTACGGCTTATATAGGCACTTCCATCGACCTGACGTAACAAGAAACGTGATTCATCCGAACAGGTAACACATTCCGCTTATCTACTGTCCAATATCGACTATCTCATGGGCCATGTAACCGTAACAGAGGATGCTGATAAGTTGGCATAGGAATACCTAGGAACGAGGCTATTTTAACACATTGCCCTACTTGATATAGGTCATCTGCTCCTTCACGGTTGCGTCACTCGATGGGCTAATCGTTTGCTGTGTCTTGTTTACTACTCATTAATCACAAAGCCCAACATACAATGGATTAGATACAAAGCATTATTCAGTACGAGAAAATAAATGATTGTGGCAATGATGAAAATGAAGCAAGAAAGTAGAGGAAGTAGCAGAGTCAGAAACAGTAATATCTACGAAAACGCAGGGAACGCAGAAAAAAATAATTTATTTATGAGACTGAGGTAAAAAATAAATTCGTAATAATTGAGGATGCGGCAATGGTGTAGAAATGCCGAAAGTTGAGAAGCATTACGGATGATACTGTTTCAGACATACTTAGAATATTACATCCATATTAGCTGAACTACATAACTGTTATCCACCGAAAGAAAAATTTAATTTCAATATTGTAAACCCAACACCACCAGACTCCTAGCCTCCAACCACAGAAGAAATAAAAGAAATCATAAAAGAGCTTAAAAATAATAAAGCCCCTGGAGAGGATAATATAGTTGCTGAACTATGGAAGTACTCTAGTGACAACATGATACAGTGTCTATCAGAAATACTAAAAGAAATCTGGACAACACACAGATTACCACCAGACTGGACATCTGTATTAATACATCCACTGCATAAAAAAGGGAAGAAAACGGATCCTAGCAATTATAGGGGAATTTCCCTCTTACCAGTGACCTATAAGATCTTGTCTAAGGCGCTTTTAAAAAGAGCAGAAGAGATACTTGACAAACAGCTAGGAGAGTATCAGGCTGGATTTAGGAAGGGAAGGTCATGTGCAGAACAAATACTAAATTTAAAGAACATAATAGAAATGAGGAAAATCAGGAACTTAAAATATGTAATTACTTTTGTGGATTTTAAAAAAGCCAATGATTCAACTGACAGAAATACACTGCTTGATATCTTAAAAGAATTGGGACTCGTTGCTAAAACAACTGCAATAATTAAAGGTACTTTGACAAATACAAAATCGAAAGTAAAATTTAGGGGAGAGCTCTCAAAATCGTTTGAAATAAAGTCAGGTGTTCGACAGGGAGATGGTCTGTCACCTCTGCTTTTCAATTGTGTCTTGGAGAAGGTAGTTCGAGAATGGAGGAAGGCCATCAATACTAAAGGGATTCAACTAGGGAGAAATCCAAACAAGATCACTGTCGACTGTTTAGCCTTCGCAGATGACATGGCATTGATTAAAGATTCACTAGACAATGCCCAAGAACAAATAAGAGAACTACAAAAACAAGCAGCCAAAGTAGGACTACAAATATCCTATGAAAAAACAAAGTTTATGACAAACATCTGTGATGCTCCTCAAAATATTGCAGTTGACAACAACAAAATACACAAAACAGATTCCTTTAAATACCTAGGAGAGTGGATTACATACAATGCCAAAGAAAAGATAGCTATAGAAACTAGAGTGCACAAAATGGAAAGAGTGTTTCATATGGCCAAAAACGTTTATAATAAAAAATCCTTGTCCTGGAACACGAAATTAAGACACTACCAAACAGTGGCCAGACCTGAAGCTCTCTATGCGGCAGAAACACTTAAACTAACAAGAAATGGAGATCTTGAGAAACTAGAGAAGGTCGAAAGAAGAATTTTAAGGAAAATACTGGGAGCTAAAAGAAACGATAATGCTGAACACAGGTTAAGAACCAACAGAGAGCTGTATCTGAAAACGGAGAAACTAACTGATGTAATAAGGAAGAGGAAACTACAGTTTTTAGGACACATATTCAGAATGGATAACAACAGACTAACCAAGCGGATATTCACATTACTCAATAGCTACAAATCCAAGCCAGCATGGTTCATAGAGACTGAAAAGGACATTGAAAATGCTGGAGTTACAATAGACACAATAGAAAATAGAACACATTTCAGAAAGGCAGTTCAAAAGGCAGAATTCTGGGAGAGAAAGAAAATAACTAGACGGAAGTGGACTCAAGAAGAAAGGGAACAACACTCTAAAAGGATGAAGGAAATTTGGAAACTGAAGAAATCTAATACAATGAAGAGTAGCCAAAGTTGATTCATCGTACCCTCCAAATGGGTTATTCGAAAGAAAAACAAAAAAAAAATTAGCTGAACACACATTTGCTTTTCGCTACATTGAGTTTGAAAGATGCCTAGTGATAAGGAGACAATCCCAAAAGTAATCACCATAAATATATAAAAAAACGTATCTTCAGATTAATAACAGATAGTTCCTTATTCCACCCAAATTATCAATTAATAATCAAAATATACTGACGGAAAAGAATTGCAACACCAAAAAACAATTAATGTAGAGTAATGAAATTTCGGAAATACATTTGGGTAGATAACATATTTAACTGGTTAACATCGCAAGCCCATGTTAATGCAACGGTGTGACAGGCCATTGTGAATGTGAACTGTTGGCACATTAATAATCTATGTAACCGCCATAATGTTGAATCAAACATGCAAAAGTGCTTGAATTGTACTGTACAGCTGCCGCATGTCAGTTTGTGGGATGGAGTTCCACCCATATTGCACTTGGGCGGTCAATACAGGAACGGTAAATATTGTTTCTGGATGACACTGGAGATGGCGTCCGATGATGGCCCATTTGTGCTCACTGAAGACAGACTTGGTGATCGAGTAGGCCAAGGTCTCTTTAGAGCACGTTGTGTTCCATCAGCAGTACGTGAGCGAGCGTTATGCTGTTGGAAAACACCACCTCGAATGCTATTCGTGAATGGCAGCACAACAGACAGAATCACTGACTGACGTACAAATTTGCAATCAGGGTGCGTGAGAAAACGACGAGAAAGCTGCTGCTGTCATACGAAATCGCACGCACACCATGACTCCAGGAGTAAGTCCAGTGTGTCATGCAGACACGTTGGCTGCAAGCCGTCAACTGGCCTCCTAACCAACACACGGCCATCAGTGGCACCGACGCAGAATCAGCTTCCATCAGAAAACAGAACAGAGTTTCACCCTGCCCTCCAATGAGTTCTCGCTTGACAAAACTGAAGCCCCAAGTGGTGGTGGTTTGGCGTGAGTTGGTTGCGTCACAGAGGTGCCAGCTGCTCCTCCAGTATTTGCTGCAGAACCATACGCCGAGCACGGTGATTTTCTCTCTCGGCAGTGCCACTTGGCTGTCCGGAGCACGGTCTCCTTATGACCATCCGTTCTCGTGACCACCGCTGCCAGCAATCATGTGCATTGCTGCTAAACCTTTTTGCAGTATCTCTGGCAGATCATCCAGCTTCGCACAGCCCTGTTAAACGACCACGTTCAATCTTAGTGAGGTGTTGGTAATGGCGTCTTTGTCGCCTTAAAGACATTCGTGACTAACATCAACTCATCACGTCCAATTTCAAAAGTAACTAACGCTCACGACCATTACAGCGTGTATTTACAGCAAACCTGATATGTATCGTCAAAGTGGTGCTACTAGCTCCCTGTTACGTGACTGACGCGAAATTTGAGTAGGAATCGTCTTTCACATGTAGGAACACGGCTACCAACTTTCGTTGAAGCCGCACAACTCCTTCTTGGTCTTGCGATTTTTTTCCGTCAGAGTACAATGGACAAAAATTGATTCACTCGTTATTTAAGAAAGTCGAATCGATTTCCCAGAAGAGTATTTACGAAAACCCCGCTGGAGCAGTGTATTTTGCTAAATATTCATTGCATGTACAAAGACTTAGCTTGGCATATTTACTGGAGAAATACAGGCTAACAGCTTGCATCAAATATGGAGCTATCTAAAGAAATGTTATGCCTTTTTTCTGTGGTCATCGTTCTTCTGACTGGTTGGCTGCGGCCCACAATGACTTTCTATCGCCAGCCGCAGTGGCCGACCGGTTCTAGGCGCTTCAGTCTGGAACGATAGTGCTCAGAGCCATTTGAACCATTTGACTTTCTATCCTGCGCCAACCTGTTCATCTCATATTAACGCTTACATCCTACGTCTTCAATTATTTGGTGGATATATTCCAGTCCCTGTCTCTCCATGTCGGTTTTACCCTCTAAAGTTCCCCTAGTACCACTGATGTTATCCCCTGATCTAAAAGACTCTTGCCGGCTGCTGTGGCCGAGTGGTTCTAGGCGCTTCAGTCCGGAACCGCAGTGCTGCTACGGTCGCAGGTTCGAATCCTGCCTCGGGCATGGATGTGTGTGATGTGCATAGGTTAGTTAAGTTTAAGTAGTTCTAAGTCTAGGGGACTGATGACCTCAGATGTTAAGTCCCATAGTGCTTAGAGCCGTTTAAAAGACTCTTCTTCTTGTCCGTGTTCTCCATATGTTGCTTTCCTCCCTGATTCTGTGGAAAAGCTCCTCGTTTTTCATCTTATCGGTCCACCTAATTTTCAACAAATTTATGGCACCGAATTTCAAGTGCTTCGATTTTCTTTTCTAGTTTACCATGAGTCCGTGTCCCACTACCATACAATGCTGTGCTCGAAACGTACATTCTCAGAAACTTCATCCTCAAATTAACGCCAATATTTGATACCAATAAACTGGGTTTCGTCAGAAATGCCCTCTACGCCTGTGCTAGTCTGCTTTTTTATGTTCTCCTTCAGACGTCTGCTTTGTTACGCTATGACCACAGTTTTGGGACGCGTAACTTTGTAATGAATTAAAATTGCAACTTTTTTGAGCTCTTGTTTTGTAGTACAAGAATTGTCTGTTTATGACCATGCAAATGTCATATACACTTTTTATTTGCACGATGGATTTATTTTTGTATGCTCTAATCTGGTTGTAAAAGGAAATGTTCGTGGAGAACCTGTGACGCAAAGTATCTATTCTTGGAGTACTGAATCCCATAGTCTCTATTAAAGTATTGTTTTTGGAGCATGCGAAGAACATGCTCTGATTTATCTTCATCATGACTGCGAACCCTTGTCGACCCTCTTTTCGTGATGATGTCGCTGCAAATTTTAGTTCCACTAATTGAGGGAAGATGATTAAAGTAAAGAAGAACTCATAATTATTTTTTCTTTGAGTTTTTATTTATTATTGCTCATTTGCCAATTGTTAATGCACAAAACCAGTACCGACTGCACAACTTTGATCAGTGTTAGACACTTTGTCGAACACTGAAATAACTTTAGAACTTGTTTCAATATTTTACTTGTAATACTCGCGTCTTTCTTACACCATCGATATCCAAATGTTAAAATTATCAATTCTTCCCACGTTCTCCCGTGAGATTATGTCCGACTCTGTGCTGTCACTCCTGCCGTCCGACTCACACTGACGTGTTATCCCTTCAGCAGGGGACCCCTACCTGACATCCACCCAGTGATCACGTGAACAGTGAACAGCTCGCAGGGGTTATAGCAACAAAATTTATACCTTTCGTGTGATCGTCAGAGTAGAAACGCAATCTTCTGAACAATTACTTTTCTTTACGGTACTATGACATTCAAAGAGCTATATCAGAAGAGTGCTGAGTTCAGGGACGAATTCAGAATGTCATTAACATGTAATAAATTTTAATTGTCTACACATCAACGAAAACATGTGGTAACATGAGAGGTGTCTGAGCATGTGGTCACCTTACAGTGTGCTAGTTTGCTTCCATGACAGTAGAATTCCTTCTCTTCATCTTAATGTTCAAGTCTTCGCTACTCATTACATTCTTCTTTTCTCAGTTTACACTTAATCCATATTCTGTAGTAATGATACTATTCATTCCATTCAAAACGTCCTTTAATTCTTCTTACTTTTCATTGAGGATAGCGAATATTAACGTTGACGTCCTTTCACCCTGAATTTTAATTCCGCTCTGGAAATTTTCATTTATTTCTGTCACTGATTCTTCAGTGTATAGATTGGACAGTAGGTGCGGGAGAGTGCATTCCTGTCTTACACCCATTTTAACCAGAGCACTTCGTTCTTGGTCTTCCATTCTTACTGTTCCCTCTTGACCGCTATCAATGCCACACATGACGAATTTCTCCCTGTAATTCCTTTTTTTTCTCTGAATTTCAAACATCATCATCATTTTACAATGTAAAACGCTATTTCTAGGCCTATGAACCCTGCGAAAGTATCTTGATTTTTCTTAGTCTTGCGTCCAGTATCACTTGCAACATCAGAACTGCCTCTTTGGTAATTTGATCTTTCCTGAAGCTAAACTGATCATCATCTGACAGATTTTCAGTTTTCTTTCCAATTCTTCGATATATTATTGTTGCCAAGAACTTGGATGTATGAGCTCTCAGCAGACAGTAAGGTAGCTTTTGTGTTAACCTACCATTGCTGTTTAAAATAGTTCAAATGGCTCTGAGCACTATGGGACTTAACATCTGAGGTCATCAGTCCCTTAGAACTTAGAACTACTTAAACCTAACTAACCTAAGGAGATCACACACATCCATGCCCTAGGCAGGATTCGAATCTGCGACCGTATCGGTCGCGCGGTTCCAAACTGAAGCGCCTAGAACCGCTCGGCCACTCCGGCCGGCGCCATTGCTGTCTTCAGGGTTGTGTGTATGATGTTCTTCAGAACACGTCCAGTCTCATATGTTCTACAAACCAAGATAAACAGTCATTTGATTTCCACTTCCCCCATTAATTTAGGACCTCCAAAGAAATCTCATCTGTTCTTTCCGCCTAATTTGATCTCAATTCTTTCACAGCTCTGTTTGACGCTAGTACTGGATCTCCTAAATCTTTCATAACGAATCATTCTTCCATCAAGTCGCTAGACAGTTCTTTCCCTTCGAAGAGGCTTTCAGTGTATTCTTTCCAGTATCCGTTCGTTCCCCTACATTTAACAGTGCATTACTCTTGCACTCTTAACGTTGACACCTTTCCTTTTAATTGCACCGAAGAATGTTCTGACTTTCCTGTATGCTGAATTTGTCCTATCGATACCATTTCTTTTTTTGCTTTACTTTCCCTGCAACCATTTTGTCACGCACCTCCCAAGCGAATTACCTAGCTGTATATGTGTCTTATATCGTGCAGTTTTGTACCTCCTTCTTTCGCTGATCGACCAAAGTATTTCTTCCGTTATCCAAGTTTCTTTGCAATTACTTTCCTTGTACCCATATTTGTCTGTACGGCTTCTGTGATCGCCCTTTGCTCTTCAACTAAACGACCTGCTGTAATACTCGTTACAGAAGTATCTACGACCTTCGCGGACACCGAATGCACGCCACCATTCCTCAGTGTTTCAATATTCCAGTTTTCCCACGGTGATTCTTTATGGGCGAATTTCTCAAACTTCAGTCTAGTTTTCCACGTTACTTGAGATTGATCTGAGTCTATATCTACCCCTGGCTATGTCTTACAATTCACTATGTGATTTCGGAATTCCTGCCTCACCATTATGTAATTCATCTGGAGCCTTCCCGCGTCTCTGGGCCATTTCCAAGTATACCATCTCTCTGCTGACTTATGAACAATGTGTTTGCTACTACTAGCTGAACTTTTTTGCGGAACTGGATAAGTCTTTTTTCCCCTCATTCCTGCTGCCGATCCCATTTTTTCCCGTCACTCTCTGGGTCAAATGGCTCTAAGCACCATGGGATTTAACATCTGAGGTCATCAGCCCCCTAGACTTAGAACTACTTAAACCTAACTAACTTAAGGACATCACACACATCCATGCCAGAAGCAGGATTCGAGCCTGCGACCGTAGCAACAGCGCGGTTCCGGACTGAAGCGCCTAGAACCGCTCGGCCACAACGGCCGCCCAGTAACTCTTTATTCTATTCTCTCATACTACAGCGTTCCAATTCCCCGTTGTTACTAGACTTTTATTTCGTGTTTAGTGTCCTCACATACGTTCTCTATCTATTTACCTTTTGTTTGTGACATAGGTATGTATTTAGGGCCTATGTATTGTTGTTATCCTTGGTTTTCTGTCCATTTTGATGAGAATAACCATGTTACTGTACTGTTTACAGTATGTCAATTCCTCCCACACCTTCCTCTTCATGACGAATCCTACTCCCGTTATATCATTTTCAGCTCTTGTTCGTGTGACTCTGCTCATCTGACCAGAAATTTTCATCTTCCTTCCATCCACCTCACTGAAACCAGTTTTATCCAGAATGAGCCTTTACATTTTTATTTTCAGATTTTCTATCTTTTCTAGTACATTCAGACCGACAAATTCTCTGTCTCGGGCAACCGATGTTTGTTAGACGGTTTTCCTGACTTTTCGCCAGCACGAGTGGCTGGCGTTGTCAAAGCTTCACTATCCATTGCTGGTGGTGGACTGAAGTCGAGCTTTCTGTCGCAGGTTACATGTACCCCTCGCGCCAACGTCCGAAGGCCTTTCTGTGGTCATTACCGCTGTAGTTTTCTCCTTGCTACCAGCAAAGGTCGTTCACTGCATTACGGGAATGTAGGATCCGTTTACATCAATACTTTCCTCTTTTTTTGTTTATGCTGATGTCATTTTTTGACTCTATGGCTTCCGTGAACAAGTAGGCCTGATAGTTCTTCTCCACAGCAAGAACTTTCATGCCAGCGAATACTATTGTTAGTGGTGGGTCTGACACAGCGCATGGTCCTTCACAGTCGATTTCCCCTTTTGTACCAACCACGCCGTTTATGTTCCGTGATCCTGGTGTTATTGGTGGCCTAGTCATCCCAATAGAACTTTTTCATATGTAAAGGGTATGCGGTATATTCCCGACGATGCAAATAGGTCCATTTTGTCTTCTGACGATCTGAGACAGTCTTTCATCTTCTTTGTCGGTTTGTGAACAGTCTTTATGCCGTGTTTCAACAGTATATAGCCGTTCTGTCCATCACCTTGCTGATATATGGCAGAAAGGTCGTACTCGATATTTATTCTTCTGATGTGTCACTTCGTCGAGTGTTAAATTTCATGACACTGCTTACGTAACTGGCGGAGTACGCACTGCTCCTCTGAAAGCTTTGTAGATGTTGCACATCAGGTCTGAGGTGCTCTGACTGAAATATTCGTCTTGCACGCGTTGCGAGTGTACTAAGCACCCTCTTTGTGGCTCAGGTGGTGATTTGGCAGTTTGTGCTGGTATCGATCCGTATGTGTCGGTTTTCGATTTTCGATCTGTCCCAGTTTCTCATCAAATTTCGTCACAAGCACATCTGCAGGCAGAACCAGTATGCTCTCGTCGATGTTAGGGCTCTTGAGAGCCTGTAACTCTTCTTTCCTAAGCTGACGGTTATGCTCGACGTAGTATCCTGACAGTTTCAATAGGTATTTCCTCAAATCTTTCACCATGAACGGTCCGAACGGCCGCTTCGGTGATAACAGTAGTATCCTCCATAGGTATAGTTCAGGGCATGATATTGAAATTCTCTCCTTTTCGAACGACACATGGAAAAGATTGCAGGATGCGAGAAGCATATCGACAAGTCGATTTACGACGTGGACACACTGTGGTCAACCTCAGTGAACTACCACTGTACTCAGAGTAGTAGTTTGCAAAGAATGCAATAGCTTCGACGAGAAAGAGGAAAGCCTCAAGATGAACCCATGCTTGATTCTTTGCTGCAGTGGACGACTGTTGCAGGTAGCAAGGGCAGAATTAGAACGGTAATGGCCAGCGAAGAACCCTTGGACGTTGGCGCTCCAAGGTACATATAATGTACGGCCGCGAGCTGGGCTCCAGTCCGCGACCAGCAATGGAGAGTGAAGATTCGACAATGCCAGCCTCTCGGGTCGAAGAGCCCGAGACAGAAGCCAACAAGCAGCTTGTCAACAAGTGCCCACGAAAGCCTTAATAGTTTCTGTCATTCAACGCTCCTATTCGTAGAATATTACCCTTTCTTCGCGTAATCACTCTTTTTGTCGTGACCACCTGCCCCTTAGCAGTCCTCTTATGGTGTATCAAATGGGGAACAAATTCGGAATCTTCTATCAGTGAGAAGGTCTACGTAACACTTCCGTTTTTAATTACAGACAACATGTCCTGTGGATAAACATTATGTGTCTTTATATGGTGGTTTCCACTGCCTTCTGCACCCTCGCGCCGCCGATCATTACAGATTATTTCGCCATTTAGAGGCTGTTCCCCAACACAAGGCAAGCGGGTGCCCCGAAACTCTCGTCCTCCTCCCACTTTCTCAAGACTGTTGACAGAACTACGGTAACTCCTTATATCGGTAGTCTTCATCAGCATTGCTGATGGTGTCTATTTAAATTTTTAGCAATGGCTGGGTTCGGACACGGAAACCACGGGGTTTTGACTACTAACCGCAGACTCTCCCTCTAAACCATGTGATTCTTTGAGTTTTATATTTATTCATTTTTTCGGGCAAATGCACTACCGACTGATAGCGGAACTGCTTTGTTAATGATGGATAGTAAAGGCGAGCGCTTGTAGTGTAAGTCTGAATGTAACTTTCGTAGGCGTCTCTGTATGTACAGCTGACAAAATAGTTGTGGAAAGAAGCTACGGCAGCGTGAGTCGTGCTTCGGTAGCTCAGATGGTAGAGCACTTGCCCGCGAAAGGCAAAGGTCCCGATTTCGAGTCTCGGTCGGGCACACAGTTTTAATCTGCCAGGAAGTTTCATATCAGTGCACACTCCGCTGCAGAGAGAAAATCTCATTCTGGAAACATCCCCCGGGCTGTGGCTAAGCCATGTCTCCGCAATATCCTTTCTTTCAGGAGTGCTAGTTCTGCAAGGTTCGCAGGAGAGCTTCTGTAAAGTTTGGAAGGTAGGAGACGAGATACTGGCAGAAGTAAAGCTGTGAGTACAGGGCGTGAGTCGTGCTTCGGTAGCTCAGATGGTAGAGCACTTGCCCGCGAACGGCAAAGGTCCCGAGTTCGGGTCTCGGTCGGGCACACAGTTTTAATCTGCCAGGAAGTTTCATATCAGCGAACACTCCGCTGCAGAGTGAAAATCTCATTCTGGATACCCTTAAGTCCGTTGACATAAGCAATGTGACGTTATGTTATTTGTTGTTAGCTGAGAGGAAAATTACAAGAATGTTAACTACAGAACACTGTGTATTTGTTTTGCAAGCAGGGTGGAAAAATGGCTGTAAGTGCAGTGATGTTTGTGATTAGTTTGTGGAACGATTTCCAAAGATTCAGCTTTCATCTTGACAAGATATTTGTAAATTAAATTTGAGATATGAAGAGGCTGGGTCCGTAGTGACATTTTCTCGTTCAGCTAGATCAAAGTTTGTTAGTAAAGAAGAGAATCTTAATATTGTCTTGCAATCTTTTGTCTAGTCCCCGACTAAATTTCAAAGAATAGCGTCCAAGGAGTATACAGCTGCAAAAACAAACCTACGGAGGATTCAGAAAAAGCTGAAATGGAGACTAAATATGCCTAATTGAATGTTATCGGGACATGGGTATGGATTTCTTTGAGTTGAACACAGTCCAATAGGAGGCTGATTCCAAGTCTTTCAAAAGCATTCTTTGGCGCGACGAAGCGACTTTTAAGGTGGATGGCGAAATGAACAGCCACAGCTGTACCTACCGTAATTCTACTATTTCCCATGTGGCGACGGAGTCAGAGTTAAACCCTGCTGGCGTGAGTGTGTGGGCACGGATTTTCAGCAGTGGGATAATAGACCATTTTTTTAACAATACTGCAATTTCTGCAAATTACCAAGATATGCTTCAACAAGTGTTGTTAGAACAGGAAAGTAGTTCTCTTTTTGAACATCTACAGCCGCTTAAGGAAAAGTTGATACGGCAACTGGATGAGACATTCTTGCATTGTAGATTTATTATGGGAGACTACCTAAGTGAAAACTTCAGTGAATTGATTGGCAGGCAGGATACGGTACTGGCGAATGGCCTCCATAATCTCCAGATATAAAACCATGATGTTTTTTCAGTCTGAGGTACACTAAAAATGATTTATTCCGTCAATATTTATGATTTTGGGCATCAGAAGCGAATCAGAATGTGAGAACCTACGGTCCTGGATGACAGGCGACCAAATTTGTAAATCACTGTTGGAAAGCTGCAATGTTTTCTTGAAACAACACACAAAGCACTGAGCATCTTTTGCGGTTTCATTGAACTCTACATGAATTTCTGCGTTGATAATACATTTGTATTTTCATTTGCTTACTATTATTGCACCAAACGCGTTTTTGACAACTCACCTATGGCCCACTTTGTACTTTAATGTTTGTAAAACTTACAAGAAGCCGGCCTCTGTGGCCGAGCGGTTCCAGGCGCTTTAGTCTGGAACCGCGCGACCGCTGCGGTCGCAGGTTCGAACCCTGTGATGTCCTTAGGTTAGTTAGGTTTAAGTAGTTATAAATTCTAAGGAACTCATGACCCCAGATGTTAAGTTCCATTTGCTGGCTGTGTGTGTGTGGATATTAACCCAGGATACGGTACTCGACATGTTGTGAACAATGAACGCAGCTGCAGCAAAACTCAAAACATCACATACGCAGAAATTATATTACAGATTGCATTGATTTCACAACACCTGAAAGTGGGAACCTTATCACAGAAAATGTAACTGCTGATGTAACATTGCTCCTTTGTTTCAGTTTTCAGTATACATTACATTACGAGAAAGAGCAATGATAATAATAACAACAGTAACAGCAGCAGCAGTAGTAGTAGTAGTAGTAGTAGTAGTAGTAGTAGTAGCAGCAACAGGGAAAACAGAGTTCTAGGAATTAAGGTGCAATTGTAGAGATTTTGCCTATTTTTTTCTTTTCCTCTTTTTCAGAGCATCACTACAGCTGCTACTGTCGTAGAAGTAATTTTATGCTGTTTTCGTACAATAGACACGCAAAAACCTATGTTTTCATAATCAGATGACACAGTCCAGGTGGAAATCAATAACAGTCGCTCTCTGATGGATTTCGGTGTAGTAATTATAAGTACACATGCGTCACGTACGCGCACTGAATTCCTATCAGTGCTGCTGTTAACTCTGACAGCGCCCCTCACCTTGTTAGAGACAGTCAAGGCGAGCGACAGGCCCAGGAGAGAATCCGATATTGAGTTAGCGAACGCGGGGGCGCAGCGAAACACGCTCGGGAAAACCAGCTGAGTCCACAGCGCTTCAGCAGTTCGCTTCTGCCGGAGGTGTGCGAGCCACCGCACGGTGGGTGCGCTCCCGCTAGGGGCGGGAATTCTACGCACTGCTAGCAATAACTGCGACGACTCACCTTCAGGAAAGCAAGGAATTTTATATTACATCTCTGTCTCTATGTCTCTCTCTCCCTCCCTCTCTCTCTCTCTCTCTCTCTCTCTCTCCATGTGTGTGAGTGTGTGTGTGTGTGTGTGTGTGTGTGTGTGTGTGTGCGCACGGTCGCGCGTGTTTGTGCGAGCGAGGAATTCTACCGCATGGCTGAGCCACTTTGGCTGCCCCCGTTTCAGTCGATTCTTTCTAAACAAATTTATTTGAGCTACGCGAACTCAGTTACTGCAACTCTTAATTGAATTGATTAATAAGACTGATTAATAAGAAACCGTTGGAAAGATTTAGAGCCGGCCGTGGTGGCCAAGCGGTTAAAGGCGCTACAGTCTGGAACCGCGCGACCGCTACGGTCGCAGGTTCGAATCCTGCCTCGGGCATGGATGTGTGTGATGTCCTTAGGTTAGTTAGGTTTAATTAGTTCTAAGTTCTAGGCGACTGATGACCTTAGAAGTTAAGTCGAATAGTGCTCAGAGCCATTTTTGAAAGATTTAGAAACTGGCATTGTACACTCCTGGAAATTGAAATAAGAACACCGTGAATTCATTGTCCCAGGAAGGGTAAACTTTATTGACACATTCCTGGGGTCAGATACATCACATGATCACACTGACAGAACCACAGGCACATAGACACAGGCAACAGAGCATGCACAATGTCGGCACTTGTACAGTGTATATCCACCTTTCGCAGCAATGCAGGCTGCTATTCTCCCATGGAGACGATCGTAGAGATGCTGGATGTAGTCCTGTGGAACGGCTTGCCATGCCATTTCCACCTGGCGCCTCAGTTGGACCAGCGTTCGTGCTGGACGTGCAGACCGCGTGAGACGACGCTTCATCCAGTCCCAAACATGCTCAATGGGGGACAGATCCGGAGATCTTGCTGGCCAGGGTAGTTGACTTACACCTTCTAGAGCACGTTGGGTGGCACGGGATACATGCGGACGTGCATTGTCCCGTTGGAACAGCAAGTTCCCTTGCCGGTCTAGGAATGGTAGAACGATGGGTTCGATGACGGTTTGGATGTACCGTGCACTATCCAGTGTCCCCTCGACGATCACCAGTGGTGTACGGCCAGTGTAGGAGATCGCTCCCCACACCATGATGCCTGGTGTTGGCCCTGTGTGCCTCGGTCGTATGCAGTCCTGATTGTGGCGCTCACCTGCACGGCGCCAAACACGCATACGACCATCATTGGCACCAAGGCAGAAGCGACTCTCATCGCTGAAGACGACACGTCTCCATTCGTCCCTCCATTCACGCCTGTCGCGACACCACTGGAGGCGGGCTGCACGATGTTGGGGCGTGAGCGGAAGACGGCCTAACGGTGTGCGGGAACGTAGCCCAGCTTCATGGAGACGGTTGCGAATGGTCCTCGCCGATACCCCAGGAGCAACAGTGTCCCTAATTTGCTGGGAAGTGGCGGTGCGGTCCCCTACGGCACTGTGTAGGATCCTACGGTCTTGGCGTGCATCCGTGCGTCGCTGCGGTCCGGTCCCAGGTCGACGGGCACGTGCACCTTCCGCCGACCACTGGCGACAACATCGATGTACTGTGGAGACCTCACGCCCCACGTGTTGAGCAATTCGGCGGTACGTCCACCCGGCCTCCCGCATGCCCACTATACGCCCTCGCTCGAAGTCCGTCAACTGCACATACGGTTCACGTCCCCGCTGTCGCGGCATGCTACCAGTGTTAAAGACTGCGATGGAGCTCCGTATGCCACGGCAAACTGGCTGACACTGACGGCGGCGGTGCACAAATGCTGCGCAGCTAGCACCATTCAACGGCCAACACCGCGGTTCCTGGTGTGTCCGCTGTGCCGTGCGTGTGATCATTGCTTGTACAGCCCTCTCGCAGTGTCCGGAGCAAGTATGGTGGGTCTGACACACCGGTGTCAATGTGTTCTTTTTTCCATTTCCAGGAGTGTAGATGCAACCAAACATACTACGTAATGTAACAAAAAAAAAACATAAAACTTTTTCGTTTCAGAAAGTCTATATTTTTGTTACGTACGAGTGGACTTCAAAAAGTTAGTAGGACGATATTATGGCAGGTCAGGTAACTTATATTGAATGTTGCACTACATTTCATAGTAGCACAGACACGTGACACTACTTTTCAACGAAGTCACCAAGCACCTGGAAACCAAGGTCGGAACGCTCTATCAACCGTTCGTTTCCTCGGAGATAGAAATTTGGCCCTTGGTCACGGAGCCATTCGAGCGTCTGTTGCTGTAATTGATTTTCGGGCATACGTTCAATCTCGTTGTATTAAATTCTTCATCCGTTGATGAAATTTATGTGCGCTGCAAGAAAACAGTACAGTTTCATCAGTGAAATGAAGCTGATTCAAATGTCTCCATTCTTCGTTTTCCAAATATAAGGATCTGGCAAACTGAAGACTGCTGAGATTAATTATGATGATACGGAATATATTCGCCTGATTTGTTTTTCAGTTTTGGAATCCTCGCTACTTCAATTAATCTTATGGAAACTGTAACACTGATGTATAAACACTAGTATTCAGAAAAGAACTACATGGAACGACTAGAGACTGGACGTTCATATTCACAGGACATATCACATAACTAATGAGGAAGTATTGAATAGGATTGGGGAGAAGAGAAATTTGTGGCACAACTTGCCCAGAAGAAGGGATCGGTTGGTAGGACATGTTCTGAGGCATCAAGGGATCACCAATTTAGTATTGGAGTGCAGCGTGGAGGGTAAAAATCGTAGAGGGAGACCAAGATATGAATACACTAAGCAGATTCAGAAGGATGTAGGTTGCAGTAGGTACTGGGAGATGAAGAAGCTTGCACAAGATAGAGTAGCATGGAGAGCTGCATCAAACCAGTCTCAGGACTGAAGACCACAACAAGAACAACATACATTATTATGGTTCAAATGGCTCTGAGCACTATGGGACTCAACTGCTGTGGTCATTAGTCCCCTAGAACTTAGAACTACTTAAACCTAACTAACCTAAGGACATCACACACACCCATGCCCGAGGCAGGATTCGAACCTGCGACCGTAGCAGCAGCGCGGCTCCGGACTGGAGCGCCCAGAACCGCACGGCCACCGCGGCCGGCTACATTATTATGTTCTACAGAAATAATTAGCATCTGAACTGAATTGATTAGCATTGGAACCATGTCGGCCCGCAGGTTTAAGGTCAACATCGATATCGAGGCGCAACACCACCCACCGGTAGAACGTGCCTGCCGCTGTCCTCGTCGATATAAACCGAATGTAACAGATGAGTGTGACTTGAGCACACGTGCAGGATGCTTCTTAGATGTATGCGCGAACCGTACCGCCAATTCAGTGAGTCTGAAAGAGGGCGCACTATTGGCATGGGAGAATGTGATGCATCCATTCGGTAAACTGCTGCTCGTGCGGGTCGGAGTGTTTCGGCAATGCAACGGATGTGTGCAGACTGGTTCACAGAAGGCCGTAGATCACAATGAGAGGGGTCAGGCCGCACCATCCAGTCCACCCCCTGAGACACCTCATCCCAATGGCATTGCAGGACAGATTTGCGTCCTTCTCGGATCTGGCGTAACAATGGGACTGTAACACATCGTACAGGACCATGCTAGATGGCAGTTGTGTAAGGAACGACGTCACCGGGGACAGGAATCAGATAGTCTTTTCGGACGAATGCAGGTTCTGTTTGATTGAAAAAGACAGCCGCATTTTGGTTTGCCGTAGACGTAGATAGGGGGAGCGGCATCAGAGTGGCTGCATTCGCGTAAGTCATACAGCAGCAAATCAAGGCGTTATGGCGTGGAGTGCTATTGGGTACAACTACAAATCACAGTTGGTGAATGTCCAAGACACTGTGACGAATGTGACCAACGCGAAAGACACCCAGCAACCCGTAGCCATACCCTTTCTGCACGACACCCCAGGCGCCATTTCTCTGCAAGGCAATGCACAACCATACGTTGCTGTACGAACACGTGCCATCTTGGTGACACAGGATGTAAGTCTTTTGTCCTGGCACGCCATCACCAGACTTGTGACCAATCTAAAATGTGTGGGATGTGGTGAAACGACGGGTGCAGTGCTATGACCCAATGCCAAGCATCACAGATGAGCTTCGGAACCAGATGAATGCAGCGTGGATGGCTATACCACAGGACGCCATTCACGCCTTATTCAAGTCGATGCCATTATGGATGGAACAGGATATCAGGGCCAATCGTAGACCCTGTGCCTACTAGGCAACGAGACAATTACTGAACCTAGGTGACATACTAATCATTTCTGCAGAACATACTAATGTATATGTCCTGTGAACATGAACGTCCTACTTGTAATTATTGAGGATGTCCTGTTTCTTTTCTGAACATTAGTGTATTTCTCTCTATATTAACATCATTTGTTTCCCAGGAGCTTTCAGTATATTGCTGGAACTAGATCAAGAGCTTTCTCAGAAACTACGAATCCACAACAAACAAGTGAATCATACTCCTTACTTCCATCTACTGTTTCAATCGAATGGTGTGGTGCAGTGGTTAGCACACTGCACTCGCTTTGTGGAGGATAACTGTTCAGATCCGCTTCTGTCATCCAAATCTACGTTTCCTGTGATTTCCCTAAATTGCTCCACACAAAAGTCGGGATGGTTCCTTTGAAGAGGAGCGATCGATTTTCTTCCTTATCCTTCAAGCTTTTCAGGTTTGTGCTCTGTCTCTGATGACATCAATGTCGACGGGACAAAAAACCCTGATCTTCCTCCTCCTCTCGATCTATAATTTCGTTCGTGAGTTCTTAGTTGATGCTATAACCCCTTATAAACTGATCTTGTTCCGTTGCTTGATTAGAATTCAATGTTTGAATTCACAGTTGGCGATAGTTTTAATGAGTATGTGGCACAGTTCGGATAAGATACAGATGTGTCTAATTTTTTTGTTTGATCTGTCTTGCGAAGCAGCAAAATTGCAGCAATAATTTCAGCTCTAAGAAAATTCCTTGTTTTTGTAGGTTCATTTTGTGTAACATTCTCTCTAGCTTTAAACACTGTAACTGAAACACCGTCATATCTTGCCAGCTTCTCGTACATCATATGTCGAACGCCTTAACAAACCTCTCCAGGCATTACTTCCGGGATATTATTAGTTTCTGATGAACTATTTGTGTTTCTGAGTTATTTCCTGAATCACAAATTTGAATAATGTTGGTTTGCTTGTACATTTATATTTGTCTTGTTGGTTTCTCTGTACCATCTGCCACCTGAAGTGATGAAATCATCAGGAAGTGTAGTCCATCCGCATTCAAAACCCTCGTTCGACCGATACCTGAATATTGCTCCTCTGCCTGCGGTCCCCACCCAGAACAGCCAATCAGTATATTTATTCATCCTATGAATGTTCCGCGGAAGGTCATGAAAGCAAGATTTGAGAGATTCGAGCTACGCGGAGGCTTACCAGCAACGGTTCTCCCCAAATCACTATTTGCGACTATAACAGAGAAAAGGGGAGTAGGATGACAGTGATACACAAAGTATCCTCCACCACTTACCATAACGTGTCTAGTAGAATCAGATATAGATATAAATGTCTGCCGGCCGCTGTGGCCGAGCGGTTCTGGGCGCTTCAGTCCAGAACCGCGCTGCTTCTGCGCTCGCAGTTTCGAATCCTGCCTCGGTCATGGATGTGTCAGATGTCCTTAGGTTAGTTAGGTTTAAGTAGTTCTAAGTCTAGGGGACTGATGACCTCAGATGTGAAGTCGCGTAGTGCTTCGAGCTATTTGAACCATTTTGCAGGTGTCTAGCCAATACGTTCTATTTTTTTTCTTGACATTCTTTCTTACTTTCCATTGTTTCTTTTACGACACTTTCGTTCTAGTCTACAATCTAACATCTTCCCGAAGACATTTCCATTAATCTTTGTTTAATTCATATTATCGTATGATGTCTGTACAACATTTGCTCCAAAAATTCACCTCTAATTTAATATCTACCATTTTAATTGTTACTTTCTTTTACCCTTCTCATAGACACAACAAAACTACCGTCTGTGTAACCACCTTTATTAAATGATAGCCACTTTCTCTTACGTCTGTATAACCTTGATATTACAAGATGCTAAACTTAAATTTAGTATTATATAACTTACTAGTTACAAAAAAAATGCTCATTATTTACAATTCTGACTTCCTGATTTACGTGTCTGTTTCCATGTACGAGTATTTGTTAATCCCCTGCATCGTTCCAGCATATAATCATCTGCACCTGGAAAGATATGTTTTTTTTATATTTCATTTTATCTGTTTCTAATATCGTGTTATAATTTCATGTATTGACTCGTTCCATGACCATGGAGACTTCTCCTTAATTTGGTTCCACGGAACAATAAATAAATAAATAAAAAATAAAAATAAATAAAGTGGTTTAGGCCTGTCGAATACTATACAACTGCTTTATTATTTGGTAAAATGTAATCAACTTCATTTTTATTTCCACTTGAACTTTACCGAGCCAGTTTCCTATTTCTTTTCTTCTGGAAAAATGTATTAAGGACAAATGTGATGTGATCCTTGGTAAAACTGCTAACGTATGATCCATGTCACTTATGATTTCAGTACAACGTTTCAATGAAGAAGTGTTCTGTTGGTTTTATCCTACTTTCGCTTTACAATATTCCATTCACATCTTGTAGTGGGATTTGTTAGAATTTATCAGTTTCTGTAAAAATTCACGTGAAGTCTTCTAGCTTTACATCACAGCTTAAGACTGTGATGTTTACTGTCGAATATTTTTTGTATATTTTTTATATGAAAGTTGGTATTCTGTCTGAGGTTTCTTGAATATTTCGTATCTATCTTCATGCTTACAATAAAGCCTGTAAGATATCGCATGTGGATCATGTGTCACATGACTCCCGAATTCTCCAATCAACGCGGGGTAGAAAATCGTTAGCTTGTACAGTGCTTGGGCAATAGCAACCGACTAGTAACTATGCATTCCAGTAGCAGGTCCCCACTATGTGCTATAGAGGCCACTCCCTCTGCCGAAGACGTCACAGGCCACAGGACTTAAAATGGGGGCAGGAACGCCACTATCTGACGCTAGATAAAAGTTGCTGAGAGGCTGAGTCCCCGTTCACATTTTTACATACCGATGACAGGCTATATGTACTTCGACTACTACATCAGACCAGGCATCCAGCTTACGAGCGTAGCACTGCTCACCCCGATGGTGAAAGTACTGCATATCTGGGATATTTGGAGTGACCTCATCGGTCTCGAAATATTTTGAGAAAGACTCTATGAAGGTGGAGATGCTTCCCTACTTCCTATTCCTCCTTCCTAGGTCACTTGAGTAAAATGCTATTGAGATCATTTGGAATCTTTGTTCTTTCTTTCTTTTGCTACTGCCTTTATCCCGCAGTGTGCGCAGGGTCGGCGGGGTTAAGTACGGATTTGGCATGGTTAAGTTTAAGGGCGGCCGGATGCCCTTCCTGCCACCACCCCATACCCCCTGGGACGGAATTAGTGTACCCCAGCTGTCTGTGTCTAGTGTAAATTGGGAGATTGTGTGAATGTGTTTCAAATGTCCGCGAGTCGTGTAACTGAGACGGAACGTAGGGACCAGCCCCATATTCACCTAGTAGGATGTGGAAAACCGCCTAAAAACCACATCCAGGCTGGCCGTCGTCGTTAATCCGCCGGGCGGATTCGATCAGGGACCGGCGCGTTAACTTTCTCGGCTGTCCTGGGGGGTCTATTGAGATCATTTGGAATACTAGCGAGTAATATAAGCTCTTCTTGGTAGAGCTCCTACCACTGCCGTCTACTGTCGGCGGCAGGAAAGCCGACGTGGATTTCGCAATGATTTCATTATCTCTTGCGATGCACGCCAGGACAAGTTGTCATCATCATCATGGAGATAGGCCGGCCGGTGTGGCCGAGCGGTTCTAGGTGCTTTAGTCTGGAACCGCGCGACCGCTACGGTCGCAGGTTCGAATCCTGCCTCGGGCATGAGTGTGTGTGATGCCCTTTGGTTAGTTTGTTTTAAGTAGTTGTAAGTCTAGGGAACTGATGACCTCAGCAGTCAAGTCCCATAGTGCTCAGAGCCATTTGAACCATTTTTGAACCATGGAGATAAAGTGTTCTGCGAGTACACATGTACTGTGAAAAAAAGAAGCTATCTCCAGAGTATAGAAAGAGTGGAAATTTTTACTCCGGTATAAGCTAGGAACTGTATCTAGTTTCAAGCAAGAGTTTCTGGCTTTGTTACGCAATATATGCTCGCAAGCAAGGTATTGGAGAACGTCTCCCATAGTTATGCCGATGTTCCCTCTGTCTGTATGTCTCTCAGTAGGATGTAGTATACGTCCATTGGGTATTGAGACAAACACTAGTAGGAAACACCTAAAACAGACACGACACGAATAAATACAGTGATGAAAGGAATAGGTGTTAACGCGAATCTCACCGTTTTTTTAATATTAGTTTCACTTTACTAAGAGACTTAATTTCGAACAGTGGTGCACCACGGATGAAAGTCTTGTAGGGATAATTACTGGAAACTGAGAATTGTAATACGGACCTAGGACACTCTGGATGGACGGATGGGCTTAAGTACCGGATGCTTTAATTCCGGCAACGGCCGTTGTAAGCGAGTGACCTCTACCCCGTCGGCGATGCTCGTATTGATCTGCAGACAGCTGTGGCAGCTCATTAGCCAACACTTGTTCTCTAATTAATGGGCGCGAGAGGCGCCGCAAGGGGGAGCCGCGGCGTTCTGCCCCCGCAGCACGGCGACCACAAAAGGCGTAAGATGCAGATCTCCCTTGTACGTATGAGGATAACTTCACTAGAAATGCACATAGATTTTTTCAGTACCCAATTTGTTTTCCGTACTTTCGATATTTTTACTGGTTGTTGATACATTCTTGGGAAACAAAATGTCATTTTAGGGTTCCGTACCTCAATTGGTAAAAATGGAACCCTTACGGGATCACTTTGTTGTCTGTCTGTCTGTCTGCCTGTCTGTCCCACTGTAAAAACCATTTTTCTCAGGAACGGGTATTGGATCGTATTGTATTGTATGAACAGGTGACCTAGAAACGACGGAGAGGCTTCATCCCCGCCGTAGCCCACAGTGGTACACAACCCAACAACAGGTTACAGCAGTCCACTCACCCCACTGCCACCCCACACCGAACCCAGGGTTATTATGCGGTTCGGCCCCCATTGGACACCCCTCTCCCCCCTCCCTGGGAACGTCTCACACCAGACGAGTGTAACCCCCAATATTTGCGTGGTAGAGTAATTACGCGTAAGTAGAATAAGTGTTTCCGCAGCAATCGCCGACATAGTGTAAGTGAGGAGGAATAAGGGGAACAAGCCCTCATTCGATGAGGAAGATGAAAAACCGCCTTAAAAACCATTCACAGACTGGCCGGCACAACGGACCTCCGGCGGATTCGTGCCGGGGACTGGCACGCCTTCCCGCCCGGAAAGTAATGTGTTAGACCACACGGCTTACCGGGCGGCCAACCTGTAGGGTAATTCCCGTTGGCATAGAATCTTGAAATTTGACAAGAAGCAAGATTTATCGGTACAACTAGGGAAAAAATCCGAAAACTGTAAATTTGCAGCTATATCACAAGAACAAAGATTTTTTGTCGTTCGTTATCTCACTATATGTCTGTCCGTCCATCAGTAAGACACCTCTTTCTCAGGAACGCAGATCGTCTGCGAACGTTTGTTTTCCATTAAACTTGAAACGCCGTATCTACCTGCAGTAATCGCTCCTGGATATCTGATGATGGATTAATTTGTCCCGAAACGCGTCATATGGGCAACAAAGTCATTATTTGCCTGATGTTCAAAAAATGGTTCAAATGGCTCTGAGCGCTATGGGACTTAACTTCTGAGGTCATCAGTCCCCTAGAACTTAGAACTACTTAAACCTAACTAACCTAGGGACATCACACACTTCCATGCCCGAGGCAGGATTCGAACCTGCGACCGTAGCAGATGCGTAGCTCCAGACTGTAGTGCCTAGAACCGCTCGGCCACTCCTGCCGGCCCTGATGTTTGACTTGTACCATTGCGACCCAGTCAGCCTGAGTGGAGAACTACTGGTTATTATAATAATGGTCGCCACTCCCCTGCATGATGAACTGTCAATAGAGTCAACTTTGTACGGAAGCCCAATTGCGCGATTCCTACTCGCATCTGACCAATTTATTTCAACATCATAACCGTCCCTTTCAACTGCTTTAAAAACTACAATATTAATAAACAAAAATAATAATGTAGTAGCCGGCCGGAGTGACCGAGCGGTTCTAGGTGCTACAGTCTAGAACCGCGCGACCGCTACGGTCGCCGGTTCGAATCCTGCCTCGGGCATGGATGTGTGTGATGTCCTTAGGTTAGTTAGGTTTAAGTAGTTCTAAGTTCTAGGGGACTTATGACCTCAGCAGTTGAGTCCCACAGTGCTCAGAGCCATCATTTGAACCACTCCGGCCGGCAGCGTTGTTGCCCATTCAAGTTTTGTGATCTAAGTGATGATTTCCTCACTGACTGTGATTGGACGTTATCACGCGACAACAAAACATTGCGTTTTTGCCTGTGTGCCGTGCATGAAGTTTTTTGCGTTGCCAGAAAGGCGTCCGATTTGATGATGGTACCGTGTGACATTATACTCTCAAATACCTGCGCTTCTGAGTCAAAGAACACAGTAGCCATCACTCTCGGCGAGCTAGCCTGATGGCATTCCATCTATTCATTCCCTTTCCGTCTCCAGTTCAAAGTGATGCAACGAGGTGTCATTCACCGTTACAATTCTTGCAAGACAGTCCGAAAATCTCGTACTGGCTCAGAAGTTCGTTGCGACATTGTCTTCCGCGTTTTTTTGTGGCCATCCTTCAACATTTTCGGAACCTACCTGGCGCAAACCTTTTTCAGCTTCTAATGTCTCACACTCGCTTCTCCTACTCACACACTTCTTTCACTCACGAGTTTGACAGCCAAAATCAAATTGTGATTACGCTGCACATTGTGTGGAGTCTGTGCAGTGCTGTGTCTGCCGCTGCGCGGGGGGCCTGAAGAACTGTTGAGCCCACTTTCGACAGATAATCTCCCTGCTTAGCGACTGTACTTCGATCAACAGCGCCATCCTCATATACCTTCTTCAGTCTCTTGTGAATGTTCGTCATTGTGTAGTTCTCACAACATACGAACTCTATAAACAGCACGTTGCTTCAGACGAATATCAAGTACAGCTGCCGTCTTGATGGAATGCTAGACAGCGTGACTTGCGGAAACAAGTTGAATTAAATTTCATTATAAGTGGGAAGAATGTTTCTGCGACCTCTGTGAATAGCAAAATAAAGAACAAAAGCCTTATTTTTGGAAAAAAGTTGCGAATTTCTTTTGGAGTGATCCTCGTAGCTTCTCTGGTGACCTTGCTTAACAACTGGGCTTTATGGAGGGCTATGGTCTCTTCAATTTTCTTCGTCGTTGTAGGATATGAAAGTCAGTGCTGGAATCTCAGTTTTCTGAGGCAGAACGATGCAGTTCCCAAAAAACCTTGGAAAAATCGGCCTTTGAAGATAAGAAAATATTCGAGCGCTGTTAAATACAGAACATTTCGATGTTGCCAAGAGCATTGCTGTAAGACTAGCTGTCGTAAAGTAGCTTTCTTACTTTTTTTATTCCTTATTTGTCAACAATTTAAAATGTTAGTGAAGAAATATTGAATCATTATTTTCTTAACAAAAATAACATGTTCTTATTTTTTACTAACTGCATGAAAACGCGAGTATTCAGAGTCTAATTTTTTTATTTTTTTATTTTTTTTAAATTTTTTTACTACAATATTTGGCCAATTATAGACCATTTAGAGTCTAAGACTACGGCACAATCTTTTTCTTTTTATCTTCCCAGAACTTCTTCATGCTTCGGCTTATGGCTGACATTACTCTCCCAGGATGTGTGTCTTGTTGTTGGGCAGGAAGTTTTGCACTATTGATCAGTAGTCTGAAATTTACCCCTGTCCTGTATGTTGTCCCTTCTTGTCTCTTCCAGCCATCCCACTGTGTTTTTTTATAAATTTGGAAATGAAATTAAAAATTTTAGTCGTCAGCCAGTTGTCACTGATTTTATAAATATGACGACTTTAATCTCCAGTTTCTTATAGTGTGTGTGATTATTTATATTTCTGTATAGATCTCCAGTTCTTCTCTTCGTCCAGTTGTTATCTTTTTTCTTTTGTGGTTCTAAAATTTTTCTTGTTGTTTTCCTTTCTTTAATTTCCAGTTCTTCTTGTTCGCCTCTTTTATTCAGCGTTAGGCATTCCGATTCGTAAAGTGCTTTCCGTTTCATTACTGTTGCGTAGTGTTTAATTTATACCTGTAATGATACAGATCTTTTATTGTAAGCATATTCACAATCTACATTAATAATACAGCCGTAAAACCGTCATGTCTATCTGTTTGCTTGAATACGCTGATCTCCAAAACTACCAGACGAATTTTCATGTAGTTTTCGTTGGAAACGTGAGAGTAGCTTGGGACTTCGGAAACCCTGTACTTCATCTAAATGCGATCCCCGAAAGAAAAAGATACCGTGATTTTAAGTTTTATCTCAAATCTTCTTGTCTGTATGTCTGTTTGAACACGTTAAGCTGCAAAACTTCTAAAAGAAATCTCAAGGAGTTTTTACAGGTAACTTTAGTAACTTGAGCATACAGGTAGCTTGGGGCAACGTATTGACTTATTTCATCAACATCAGATCACGAAAAAGAATACATAAACATACGTGTGAAGTTTCACCTAAAATCGTCTGCTCTCCTTAGCAGTTTTAACGTTTAATTATCAAGGCGTACTACAACAAAGGACCAATAGAAGGCGCTAATAGTTTCGTAGTATACGAAAGAACAATGTAACGTTGTTACTTTAATTTTGTTCTGCAAGCGGTACTGCTATTCACGACCATAAAAGTGTGTTAAAAAGCTGTGAGCTGTCTGGGGAAGTTAACCTTGCATTACTGCGCAACTGTTTCACCAGGTATCCTGTCTAGCTTACCAAATTCCCGACCAGACTAACATTAATTATAATCTTTTAATAGTCATACGACAACCGGTGATATATATATATATATATTTATATATATATTTATACATATATATAAGAGAATTTAAATAAAAAGAAATAAATCAGTTTATATTTGGAAATTTATTTTAACATTGATCATTGAAATTTCAGCATATTAAACTTGAGTCGTAATTAAGCTGGTGCCTTATTTAGAATTGCGAAAATGTGAGACTGTAATCTTACGGAAGACATCAAATATGGAGCCAAGATTGGGAGACTGCATACAACACTGCATTCATAAAACAACACACAAAGAACGTTGAAACATATGCAAGAGAAAATTAACCACTACCAACCGATTCAATTTTCACCCAAAGAAGCTACGTTCGTAGCACAATCCTGTCCGTCATGTAATTACCACACACTGGTATACTAAATTCATATTAACTCTTTGTGAAATCTTCCCGAAAAGAATAGCTGAGGGCTACTTTGATGATTACACCACATGCTTCACGTGGTCAACTTGGTTTACACAAAGCGTGTAACTCCACAATAATTTTGATAGTTAAAATAAATTAGATCGAAAAGCAATTTACAAAAGAAAAACCTCGAACTGGTTACTAACGTCTTACTATTAACCTGATGGGTCAAACAATCATATAAGCACGTGGTAGTGGTCTCACAAAGTACACCCCACGTGGGTTTAACATAAAGAAAAGTTGCTATATTGAAAAATACTGTCAAGACGAGACATTAGAATCTCACGCACATTCACATTTAAGATTGATGATCTTAGTTAGAGTTACTGATCAACACGTGGTTCCACTTTACTCACAAAGTAATGACAAAGCAACTGCCGTAAAATAATCTGAACTTCACACGCGAATTACACTGCGTTGCAATTTAAGATAACATTAGATATTTTATAGCTAAACCTGAAATAAAGGTGATTAATTTTTCAGTTAGGCTGAACTTAAGAAATCCATTGTCCTACGGACTTAGCAGACACGCGCTTAGCCGGAGATCTTACCACTTCAGACGCTCGCCACGGACAGACTGACCTGGTCCCTTTCTGAGGATGGCTCACAAATACAAACGGAAGTGACCAGAGGGGCAGCTTCCTATACCAACATGACAAAAGACGGACAGGACCATACTAAGGATAGAAACCTCTTTGCTTTTAGAAAGCGTAGCTACCTGTTCCGACGTTGGTCCTACTGTTCTCTAGCAGACAGGCTTGTCTGCTACCCTCAAGCATGCAACTAGAAATACATTTGCTCATTCATCCTCTCACACAGAAGGGAAGGGGGATGACAGTATCTTATCATATACAGTATATAAAAGAAAGCGGATGTAGGCTCCGTATGAGACTGTGTGACATGAATTACATATAAACTGTGTTTTAAAGTGTAGTAGTGTGACAGATCGTTCTTGTTTATGTGTAAAAGTAACACGTTCCACTACTCAGTCTCCTCCCAGATAGTCAGCAACACCACAGTAAATTTAGAAGAGGAGTTTATGCCGTAAATGACAACAGATGTAAGAAATTAACATGAAAGGAATCCAGCAGAGACCTTTCAACAGTAGATGACATTGGTAGGTTTCTTAACCTAAGTGATAGATGTATTTTGCGTATTTTACTTCAGTGACAAAATTAAGGACCTCTATCTTATCTTTAAGAATACAAACCAAAGGTAAATATACTTAGCTGGGATATATGGATATACTGATTTCGTTTCCTGTGTTAAAAACTTGAACATTGCTCTCCTTCTTTCGGTAGGTTTCATTAATATTCTTTGCAAGGAAAAATGAATATATTAAATTTGGTTTGTGATTCGAGTGCCTACGCATTTTAGTTACATTCTGTTTACGAATGAAAGTACCCAGAAAACGGTCGAGTCTTTCTGAATGCACCAGAACGACTAAAAGACTGAGGACTATGCGTTATCAAGACTCTTACGAAGGTCGTTAGGCGAGACTTGCTGCGATTCGGGAACTTCAGGCTTTCACTAACTCCTAACTCTTTGGAAACTCCTTCCGAAAGCGAGGTGCAACGTAATTCTGATCGAGAGAGCCTCACATTAACCCACTCCTCAGAACCCTTCACTCACAGAAACTTCAAGTTGCTTTTCTCCAACATGACATCAGAGAAACAGAAATTTTGACGGGAAGGGGGCGCAGGTGAGCGAGTTTTCATACCCGGAATCACGCTTATTCCTAGCAGTTTACCACTTTGCTTTAAATATTTACGATTCCCGGTGAGCTTGTGTTATGCAATGACAATAACAAAGCACAAGACAGGTTTCTGCGTATTGCGGTCGTGTACCTTAATTCAGCTGTTTTTCGCACCGCCGGCTGTACGTGGCTGTCTCCCGCGTTAGCGAAGCAAACAAGCTCTTTGTTCATGTTCCCAATCACAGTACACAGAAGCATTATAAGTCAAAAACGAATTCCACCCATATAAAATCTGACGCATAACTATAAACATTAAATAGAATTTATTTTTAAAATCTTGTGTGAACAGTATTATTGATATATATACGTTTATTTAACTATAAAGCATTTCACATGTCTCTATCCGAATTTTCATTTATTTTCATATGATGATCAATTTAAAAGTAACATTAAAAATAACAATTAATGATTGACATTTGACAATGAAGACAGTAAAAGACAAGGAAGTTAAAAAGGATAAGTTATTGTCAGGGAAATTTGAAGCAGTGACTTTACAATTGCAGTACTTTTATCCCGCATACTAACCTAAAGCCTGTTATAACGAAAATACCTGAAACTTCCAGTGACCCATAAGTGCAAGAAACTGAAACGTGGTTGAGGCAGTAGTATTTGGTGCCTTTTCAGTTTTGCTTAAATGAATCGTAAAGCGCTACAGCATTAATGAATTAGTTTTGCTGTTATAGGAATAACTTGCAACCTTCTGGTTGTATGATTGATCGTCAAATATGATCCGCATACTCTTCCTCTTTCACTGTGCAATGGACCTAAGGAATGAACGAGACAGGTGGTAACAAATGTTGAAAATTCTGCCTACAGCCGCCCAAAGATGATGGGAAAATCGTTTTACACAGCGTAGAAAATTCATTTCAATGCAATCTTAATTTGCTCTTTTTACACAACACAACGTTCTGTACTTCCTGTATAATCCGGAAATGTCATAACACGGAAACTTTGATTCCGCCGAAATATTTGCAAAATTCTTCTTCCATCCCATGGTGGTGTTTACCGCAATATTTAAAAAGAGCCACCAGGTTTCTCCCTTGTTTTCGCGCGACACGTACGTGCGCGCTGCCCCAGGGATAGAAACGACCCCTCACGGCCGCCCCAGCGCTTTCCTCACACACTTTCATTTCCCTGCCTGCCTGCCCGCCTGGGGCACCACGCATTTCCGTATTCCATTATCGCAGCAGGTGGCCGAAAGACGTGTGCGTCCGCCTATGTAAACCAAGGGAGAAAAAGCGGCGGAGAGAAGCTTTTTTGATGAGACTGAGGTGTATAATGTACATTATACCTCTTGCTTTAAAGTGAGGGGAGATCATCGCCGCAGAAGCGAGGCGTTTCACGTGAGTCATATTCGCGCGTGCAATATGAGAGCCATGTTGAAAGCTTGCTGGCGTCATTAATCATATTTAGGCAACTTCTCTCAAAGGCATGAATCATTTTACTTGTTTCATTTTCTCAAAAATGTTGTTACGGCTGACACAAAAACGTCGGGAGAAGTGCAATAATTCTTTGTTTTTTTTTTTAAGAAAAAAAAAAGAGTGAAGTGTTGGCAATTGTGAATATGTGTGAATATTAAGGGGAGCCATAAGTTTAAAAATTTATGATTATGAAATACTAACATCAGTTTTCTACAGTACCTGACCTGGGGAAAGACCATCTACATTTACATGTATATCCATACTCCGCAAGCCACCTGACGGTTTGCGACGGAGGGTACCTTGAGTACCTCTATCGGTTCTCCCTTCTATTCCAGTCTCGTATTGTGATGTTTAAAGCTTTCCCGGCGTACTGATTGTTCCATAAATGGAACAACCAGTCTCGTATTGTTCGTTGAAAGAAAGATTGTCGGTATGCCTTTGTGTGGGATCTAATCTCTCTGATTTTATACTCATGGTCTGTTCGCGAGATATACGTAGGAGAGAGCAATATATTGCTTGACTCCTCGGTGAAGGGATGTTCTCGAAACTTCAGCAAAAGTCCGTACCGAGCTACTGAGCGTCTCTCTTGCAGAGTCTTCCATTGAAGTTTATCTTTCATCTCCGTAATGCTTTCGCGATTACTAAATGATCCTGTAACGAAGCGCGCTGCTCTCCGTTGGATCTTCTCTGTCTCTTCTATCAACCCTATCTGGTACGGATCCCACACCGGTGAGCAGTATTCAAGCAGTGGGCGAACAAGTGTACTGTAACCTACTTCCTTTGTTTTCGGATTGCTTATCCTTAGTATTCTTCCATTTTGTATTCCAGGAAATCGCAGGAACAAGCGAGGAAATACTATGACGTATCTTAGTAGACAGCTTGAAGAAATGGAAACGTAGATTTGTAGCATATGTCCATCAAGAAAAAGGATTTGACCATGATGTCCGACTCCTGTTAGTCGAAAGACACGGACACAGTATAGCCTACTGGACAGTGAAGCAGAAGTACCCTTACACGCCGGGTCAGTGCTTCTGGCCGACACTACTGTCCCTGTGCGCTGGAGACTTTTCTGCTTGCCATAAATACGAGTACAGATTGAATAACATGGCGGCTAGGCTGTAAACCACTCCCTTCGCCTTTCTCAGTTACTGCCCGGCGTCGAACAAACTCAAACGTGTTTGAGTTTAGTGGACGCTAAAGGGTCAGTAACACGGTCATGTGATCTAGTGGGAGCTACTACTTAAAGTGTCTTGAAAGGTACTGGCCGCCAGTAGAGCGCTAGACGCTTGTTTCGAAGGATCTACTGTTGAGCGTATTATAATTTCGTTGCGAAATATTTTCACTATCTGAAGAAGCGCAGTCAAATGGCTCTGAGCACTATGGGATTTAACAGCTGAGGTCATCAGTCCCCTAGAACTTAGAACTACTTAAACCTAACTAACCTAAGAACATCACACACATCCATGCCTGAGGTAGGATTCGAAACTGTGACCGTCACAGTCGCACGGTTCCGAACTGAAGCGCCTAGAACCGCTCGGCCACCACGGCCAGCAGAAGCCCAATCAAAACCAACTAATTTAAAATGGACTGCGGACAATATAGGTACAATTGTAGAAACTTACGTGAACTCTGAACTATTATGGAACATACGTCATTGCGATTACGCCAACAAGGCGAAGAGCCGAGACTTCTGTGATGAAGTTACAAAGTGATTTAATGGGACGAGGGGTCGCAGTTCCCGAAATGTACTTTTCACATACAGAGGTGAACTCCTGAAAGGCAAGCGGAGCGTCAATGACGACGAATACGTACCCAGGCTACCATGGTTCACTGCAACTGACAGTTTCTTGAGAGATGGAATCACCACGAGGAGGTCAACATCGAATTTGGTAAGCTTGGTTTATAATCTTTGTTTGTCAAATCAAAACCGTGAGCTCAGGTAAATCGATAAATAGGTGTTCAATTAGCTGTCACTTTCCTTGACTTTAGGTCATATAATTTCTATTACTTACTAAAACAGAAATAAAGGCAACAAACATATTTTTAAACATAAGGAGGAAAGGATAATGACAATAATTACTTTAAAAAAACGCTCTGCAGAGTTTGTGATTTTGTAAGATATGAGGCTACATCAAACGAGTACGACTACGAACCCACTTAGTTTTAAAACTTTTTGCATTGGTGTTAATGTTATTAACTGTCAACATTTAAGCAAACTTTGTGACTCACTGAACAATGAGACTCACTCATAAGATGTTCAGAACGATTTATTTTAAAGAGTTCGTCAATAACTAAGTAGGATGTAAGAACATTTGTTGTGCCATTTCTTATATGCCAGCAAACCTCATCTGCCAAGATACTCCTCCTTCGCCACTAAAGAACTCAGCCAGATTTTTCTTTGTGTCCGAAGCAGTTTTCGAATATATGTGTGTCGAGCGAGCCCCTCTCAATGACGGCAGTTCTCTCCCAGTGGAACGCCACTTGCCGATGTCAAAAACGCTTCATTGTCAATCCATCCTCTTTCAAAATACATTGCTGGGGAAGTTGTTCACACCCGTTTGTAGACAACACATGCTCATCGCACAACCAAATCTAAAGTCTCTAAATCAAGTTCGATTTCTTTTCGAAAGATTGTAAATCTTGCTGCCATTATGCCAAACAAATTTTCCACCACCACTCTGCCTGCATGCTATAAACGATAATTAATTAAACGTTCCCGTAAAGTCAGATTTCACTGGGAAAAGGGCTTTACAAATGTCGGTGACAAAGGGACTGCGTTATCACCCAAAATAAAGCGGTCATTAGGAATTTAGTGTACGATTGTCTAAGGTTGACTTAAGCGACGAAACCCGGAATACACTTGCTTCGTTGGCTCTTTATTGGTTCCCATATCTGTGCATAGAAACTTAAAATCAGCAACTACTGGAGCCGAAAGTATAACGCTCTAGCCAGCCGAGCATACATCCATGCCCGAGGCAGGATTCGAACTTGCGACCGTAGCAGGATTTATGGGCATGGTGTCAGTTCCCTCCAGCACTACTTCAGACATTATTCGAGTCCATGCCACGTCGTGTTGCGGTATATCTGCGTGCTCGCGGGGACCGTACTCGATATTAGCCAGATGTAGCAATTGCTTTGACTCTTCAGTGTATATTTACATCTAGTTAATAGAAGTGTGCTGCACTAGCACTCCTGGAGAATCTTACGGAGACAGTATTATGGTTGTATCGAATCGGCATTACCACTACAATCTTGTCTGAATCTGAATAGCAATTTATGAATTCTTAATAGCCTCTTAGTGGGTTTCCAGCATTAGTAGGCGAAACGCAGGACACAGAAATATGCTGTAAACCACGGCGTAATACCTATGCAACTGAATGCACTAATAAATACAGTTGGTTGGAAATAGAAATACAAATGCACTAAACAGAATTCATTTTCCACTGTGATAGTTTCCCGTAGTACCTGAAGCAGACAATCTGCCATAAAATGCAGAGAACTTTATCAAGTTGCGTATATCACAGACGAAAGTAAATTGCCGAAGCAAAAACTTTTCCACGCAACACTGTATCTGATTTCAAAAAAAAGAGAGAGAGAGGGACAAAGACACGGAAGAAAACTCCCTGTGTTACCAGGGGGGAATTGTAGAGTGAGAAACGAAGGCCCGAACGGGGAAATCAGGAACGTCGATTGATGGATGTGAGGAGTGGCTCATCGTTCGTCTCACGTGGAAGAGAGTCAGGATTTAAGATTTAAATTGAGGGCATCGGAGGGGAGTGAGATGGGATCATAAATTACTCTAAATCTTTTCATTATTTACCGAGGTAAGAAAAATGGGGTGCCACGGAAAACGTGAATGGATTTCCGGCAGAGGATTCCTCCTAACAGTTTTATATATTCGACGGAAACGGAAGGAATGGCAATGTCTCGTGACTCGACGCCGTGGGCGCGTTTGCCTAAGTTCTCAGCGAGTTTTTCGCACAGAATTTTCGACTGTCACGTTGTCTGAAAGTTGATCATAAATTATATCTATCCAGCGTAGCAACTAACCATATGGAAAATTGAACAGAATTTGCAAACTAAATACCCAGAGTTGCTTTAGAAATTGGTGTGCAGCAATGCAAACATATCCATATTTAATCGTCAGTAGACCGACGTTTATACTTTAACCCGAGTGCCCAACCAGAAGAAAAAATCGAAGATGTATATACGATTAAATTTAATTAGCTTTTTGTTTTACCTAACAACTATAAAATGAAGTAAATGTTTTATTGAGTCTGTTTCTTTATATCTTAAAAAAAGACAGCGAGAAGAGAATATTATCTACCAGATGTCTGTCACCTTTAGTGAAAGCGTTTGTAGCTGAAAATTCATAGCATTCTTGTAACAGTTCTGAGTATAGTGTACTTTGAAATAAGGCATACTGGATTACTCTGTCTAGTATTACGTAGGTGAGGTATATATGTTGAGACCTTGGCAACTGACTCTAGTGCCTATTCAGACGTATTCTGTACCAGCAGCATTGTTTCTTTTTCTTGCAACCATTGCACTAGTATCACGAGATATATTTCAACAAAATAACAAGCTGTCAGCGTACGTTAAGCTATTACACGATGGATGTTTTGAGTTGCAGCTGGCATAAATGATCAACTTATGAAGATGATTAAAGCTGAGGCCGGTGATACCTACTCCGAGATTGCTATTTGGACGGCAGTTTCAGCAGAATGCGTAGGAATATTTATTGTCAGGGCAACCAAAGCCAATGATCTACCACATGCTTATTACACATAGCCGCAAAATGTAGATGTAGAACATGGTACTGTTTGTACCACCATGATTCGTAACAAGTGGTCCTTTCCTTATTAGAAACATTAAGTTAAATTGTAGATTCGTCTGAGTAGTAAGTTTTTCCCCTATTGCATCCCTAGTTTCCAGGACAATATAATTTGAATTACAAGTCATTTTTCGTATTGATTGGTGTTACTTAAGTTACGACTTATTATTTCCATAATGTTATCGTTATAGATCTCACAGTGTCTGTGGCTTACAGAGATCAGAAACTTCTCATTATAACATAAAATGAGCCCACATTACATCGACTCTTTAATTTACTGCAAGTATGTTTCTAAATAAACGAGTTCCTTGTTCAGGACTGTTTAATTAAATAGCTCCTCGATAGGCATCACTAGGCTGGGTGTACCCCGTTCCCGTCCTTCCACCAAGGAAAAAGTCTTGACAGTTCCGGGAATCGAGCCCGTGCTCTCCTCACAGCAGCTATCTACGCTGATCACTCAGCTGTGGTATTGTCCTACTCCTTAGTTCTTCCTCGTGAAAAGACCATGAATTAAAAATTAGGGGTGACACGGCCGGTCAGCATAACGTAGTCTTGAACGCGCGATACTCAAGTCATATTTATCATCATTAGCAGAACTTTGCTTTTTAGACCAAGGACTGCACCAATGTGCAAAGATATTGTTTCTGACAGTTAGCGAAGAGACAAGAACATCAGGCAATGTCCATATTATGATTTATATCCTACCAGCATGGTTGTGGTCCAACCACCAACATAATATTGGGAATTTATATTCTTTTAATGGTCACATGCACATTATACTATGCATTTAGGACTTTCGTTCGCTGTCGGGCACCTTATTATGCTTAACTCACCACAAATTACATCTATGCCTTCCGAGGTAAATTGAGATCAATTCTAATGGTACCAATAACTGAAGAATACTGTTCTCTGTTGGCTGGCTTTTGCACGCCAATAAGTACGATGTAATTAAATTTTCGTAATATTCTGCGGCAGTATCTTAATGTCGTTAGTGCAGTTCAACACAGGCAGACATCAGCAAACAGGTCGCTACAACAGGTTAAGTGGGACAGTTTTATTGTCACACCGTGTAGATGTGTTTTATGCTAGAGTTAAACATAATAAGGCATCACTTGTAGGGTGAAAACCAATAACACGCAGTGTAGCGCACAAACGGTCATAAATAAATACGAGCTACTGATAGTCTGTAATTTTCAACCACAGACATAATGCTACATTTTCGTCACAGTCACGGACAACAAATGGTCAACAGCGTAACAGCGGTACGAAATTCACCAAATGATGATAGCATTGCTTAAACGCGTGAAAGGCGTAAATAATGAGTGGCTTAAGAGGAAAACCGATAGTAATTACTTCATTAAGTAACTAATCGACACGCTGTCCATTGTTGACAAAGCGTTTTATTTTAGAATGGAGTCAGCCTGGTGAGGCTTTTGTGCTCAACACATTCCCACGTTTGCAGGAATGTCTTCGTAGAATCTAGGCTCAATACACCACTTTATAGTTGTCACGTTCTTACTTGAGTATGGGTTCTTGAACAGATACATATGTTCGTAACCATATGAGTTCTTGCCAGCTGCCTGGAACAAAAACTAAAGCCATTTTTACAGTATATACAGGATGTATAAAATATAATAATCCGATATGGCAAGTCCGTATTCCTGAAACTAATAAACATATACAATGAACTTTGTTTTTTGATGAACGGAAAACTCAAGAAGTTTGTTCCTGCCTATCCATAGGTGTTCAGTGTGCCCCCTTTAGATGCATGGCATATGTTAAGGCGATATTCAAATTGTTCCCACATTGCAGCGAGCATGTCTTCCACAGCTGTTGTTATGCGATGTCTCAGTTCATTCACTGTTGTTGATAACAGCAGCACATAAACAGAGTCTTTCATAAATCCCCACAAGAAAGAATCACATACAGTTACGTCCAGTGTCCTTAGAGGCCAGTAATGTATGAGTGAGTCATTTGGTCGAGTGCGACCGATCCATCGTTCAGTAATCCTTCGATTTAAAAATTCCCGCACTTCCTGATGCCAGGGCGGTGGAGCCCCATGTAAAACTCGGGGGTTTGCTCTTTCCAGCAGGTGCATGACTCCAATAACATAGTAATTATGATTTTTTTTAAATCAGATGATTCTTCTTGATACACCCTCGATACAAACACAACATAAAAAAGATGGAATTGATAATTACGTGAGCGGGAAGCTCCAATAGCGTTTACCTTGTATTACTTAGGTCTATATACTGTGTTAAAGTATCTCTTCTTCGCACAAGTACACCAGTTAACAGTCTGATTTTGTAACAATGTATTAATGAATGCGAAGTCGAAGCCATATGTTAGCTTACACAAAAAATTACATCTAAGAAAATAAAAGCAAATTGCAACCTCATTTAGTTTAGTATACTCACTTACAACACAAAAATTAGTAAAGTTTTAAATATTCCTGCTATATAGAATTTGTAATACAACAAAGTGCATGTAGTCTCTTGAATCCCTAAGTATTCTTCATCACGACAGAGTTTACCTAGCAAGTTCTCAAAGTGCTTCTACATTGCTGCCGTTTTCACAGGCACCGAAATCTGAAAGAGAATTGTGCTGGAACATTGCAGTTCTGTATTGCTCCGCGCCATTGATGCCGCTAGATGTCAGTAGTAGAGCAACAAGGTCGTCGCCCTACTCTCCACTGTTGCCAAATTCAAGATGGCAGATCCAAGATCGCGGTGATAGATATGGTAAAGTCACAATGACATCATGGTGCGAAGTTCAAATTCTGGTGGGAAGATAGGTAAATTGTGCTACCTCCACTAACCTAACCCCTTCCCCCCTCCCTCCCACCGTAACTCTTCTCACCTATCCCTTCCCACAGAAAATGGTAGGAAGTTCAAAAATTCCAGTAGAACAATGCAACACACCACGGCTACCTCCAGTAACCTAAGAAAATGGCGGGAAAATAGGTGACTTGGGCTACCTCAACTAACTTAAGACATCTGACCGCCACCTCTTTCTAGGAATTGGTGGGAAAAGGATTCAGCCTGTGCTGGGCTGCTGGATGGGATGGATGCAGGTCATTATTTTCAGTCTTTATTTAAACAATTTGAGGCAGCAGCTCCATCCAGTGTGTCCACCATGAGGTCCAGAGTCCAACTGACCTAGTACACAGTACTGCCACCAGAGTGCACTTTCATCCCATGGCGGTCTTAGGGAAAAGTGGTGCGAAAATGACTCAGCCTGAGCTGAGCTGCCGGAGAGATGAAGGACTGTACTTAATTTGTTTTGGAACAATTTATTTAGGGACGGATTTCACCTACTTTATTTATTACACTGATACAAAACACTCACCCTGGCATGCTTAAGATCGCAGTAAATAGTCTACAGACCTGCAAACTACTCGTAAATCAACGAAAAAATGCAGTACAGTGATGTGCAGGGACGCAAAAAACTCGTATATTGTCAAAATAATGCATCTAAAAGGCTCTGCAAACACGGTTGCTAATCGTCAACTGTCGAATTCATGCATTGCACAGCTTACAGACCTGTTCACAAAACAATACTACAGACACGAAAACAACCCGTAAATCACCGAAATAATGCATATATAATGCGTTGCGCTATCAGCCTTCTGTGCTATGGGTGAATGACGATAGCAACGAAGTGGCACCCAAGTCTACGGCCTTTTTGGCTTACGCAGGAAGCATTTCCTACAGGATTGGCCGTATTTTGCGGAAATATGATGTGAAATGTGTTTTTCGACCACCTTCCAAGATTAAGTCCCTGTTGGCGTCTGTAAAAGATGATCATGGTTTGCTTAAGGCTGGTGTCTATCGTATTCCTTGCAGTTGTGGCATATCATATATTGATCAGACAGTCAAGAGTGTGCAAGACCGGTGTATTGAACAAAGGATCACACACACTTACAACAGCCGAGTAAATCCGCTATTGTAGAACATTGCCTTGACACCGGTCATCCTATGGAATACAACAACATGGAGATTCTGCCTTGCACGTCCAGCTATTGGTATAGTGTTATTAAGGAAGCTGCTGAAATCAAACAATCAAGCAACCTTATAAACAGAGATGGTGGATTATGTTTAAATGCTGCTTGGAATCCGGCTCTGTCTCTCATCAAAAAACAGAGGGACAGAATTTGTGCTACCTCACCTGTTGATTAATAGTCATTATCGACATTTCTGATGTTGGTTACCTTTGGTTGTGTGTTGACTCTGCTGTTACTTGTTCTGTGTGTGGTATCTTCCTTGTTCCTCATCTGTGAACCGAGGTATTAAATTCCCTTGCACATTGCTTCCTCCTTGCAGTTGCGCCTTGAGAATGTCAGGGTGTGCTGCTGTCGAAATATCGGCGGTGGTCGACGACGTCACCCAGCAGAAAACCCGTGAGTTATTTGAATATTAAAGCTTGGTGATCATAATACAGAGTTGTAAGTGATCCGTAGAGATAATAGTTTAAATTAGAGGAAACCCCAAATCACCGCCTGTGTTTCTTGCTCTGTAGTCGTATAAGATCGCTCACATGGAGGCAAGGTCCTACTGGCGAATGCTGTGGAGCAAACTGTTTGTCTTCCATCAATTATCCTTGTTAGAAATAGACAGGCACCCCAGTCCGACCGAGGATGCGTCCGTCATCAGATCAAACTCGAATGACATATCCGGATGATATAATAATTTCGACTCTACTAATGCTCTCTTCATATTATTGAACGCTTCTTGATACATTTGTCCACTGCCACGGTACGTTTATGCGCAATTGGTTCAACAGTGCTTCCGCATTCAACGACTGATCCTGAACTAACAGAAGGAAAAACGAAGCGAGACCGAGAAATCCTTCGTCTCTTAACCCTTGACGATGGAAAGTTCTTAATTGCTGCATCTTTTCTGAATCCGGTAAAATTGCTTTGGAATCAGTTAAGTGACCTAGGAACTTCATTCACCTTCTTCGACGTGAAATACGATTTTTGCACGTTAACTGTTACTCTGGGTTCCTTAAAAGCTTCTTTGTGTCTATGAACAAACCATCCACAAATAGTCAGCCGACTTCGCAAGGCAGATCCTAATACAGGGTGGGACAAATAAAAGCGGCCCGGACGGGTGGATACGACTGGACGTGAATACATACATTTAACCACACCCTATGACATTACAGTTACTTCCAACAGGATGGAACAACTGCCCATGCAGCCGGCCGAACCCTGGAGCAGAGTTACACGATCTTTACGTCTGACAGAGATGTCAGCAGAGGTCACTCCGGTCGCGGCCCTAGCTGGCCACCCAGGTCACCAGATCTGTCAGTGTGTGATTACTTTGTGTGGGGAGCCCTCAAGTCTAAGGTGTATCGCAACAACCCTCATGGTCTTCAAGGACAGCTGCAGAAAATTTCCAATGAGACGGCAGCAATTCCAGAAGTCCAGCTCCGACACGCCTTCAGCAACTTGCTGACCAGGGCCCAGATGTGTCAAGAGATGAATGGTAGTCACTTCCAACATCTTCTATAGTCAGGTTAGTACCGTGTTTCCTTTGCTCTGCCGTGTTTCTTTGTAGCCTGGAGCTCTGTTCCACAGGCCACTTTTATTTGCCACACCCTGCAAATAGTCCAGGGCTTGTACAAATAGTCCAGTGCTCACATTAGGGCCAAACAGAAGAACTTTGAACTGACAGCTTCTCCCTGCATAAAGGAATGCCGTATACTTTCCCTGGCTTTGTCCAAGGCTTGTTTGCCAGTATGAAGAACATATGTCGATGCTGATTAGGTGCTGCACTCCCTGAAATTTTTGAATCAACTCGCCTATATTCTCTGTACGTGGGCCTACTAGAAAAATAATCGTGTTCACTACTTGGACATCGAGCACTAGGCGAACTTTGCCATCCTGCTTTGGCACCACCAGGAAATCATACGATTAATCTCCTCTTCTACTGCCGATTTAAGCTTCCATTCAGAATATTCAAATGCGTGTGAATTCCTAAGGGACCAAACTGCTTACGTCATCGGTCCCTAGACTTACACACCACTTAAGCTAACTTATGCTAAGAACAACACACACATCCATGCTCGAGAGAGGACTCGAACCTCCGGCGGGAGGTTTAAGCTTCCATGGTATGAGACAAAAGCTATGGCCGTAGGTTTCATGTGGGAAGACGTCGAGGTAGCAAGTGTATCCTTTTACCACAAAGACCTTATAATAATTATTAATTACAGTTACTAACTGGCCCTTCTGATCCTGTGTAAGAGACTCGGGCTCTTCTAATTTCTTCCGGACTTGAGTATTCAAACTGCCCATTTTTTCTTTTCGTTCAAGTCCCTTGGAACACCTTCGGTTACTGTCAATAATCAATTTTTGGCATGCTCCTTTTCTTACTCTCCTAGCTCAACAGGTCTAGTTGAACTTCGGCACAATCAAACTCAATTATAAACTTTCCAGCACAGAAATCGATTCTTCCTCCCTTCTTGCATGTAATTTCCCACCCTACCATACAATCGACCCTGAATTTATTAACTACTAAAATCGTTAATTGCTATATTTTGTAGTTTTAGGGTAAGCACCGTTTGTATGTTCACTGCCTGCAAGCGGTTTCCGACAGCTCCAACTATCCTGCAATTGTTTTTGAGACAATCTTTCAAAGACTGTGCGGGAGACCGCATTTACCGAAGCACCAGTGTCCGGAACATCAGTAATAGGAAGTCCTTAAATATATGCATCTACCTGTGAGAGCGGAACCGTTGGATAAACTCCGCCACATTTGTTTGTATCAACACAGAGTGGATCTTTTAGTTCTTCACCATCATTATACCCGAAGAAATCCACCTTCTGCATACAGCTAATGAAAGACTCTTTGACCACTCCGCTGGAGCACGATTAAGTCTGTCTTGGTTTAACGGCTGAGGCCCTGGTTGGGGAGCACGTCCGTCATTTAATTTCCTAATAATCGGTTTCTGCCTCCTACAGTCCTGATTTGTTTGTTGTTGTTGCGGAACCGTGTGGTTTGTCCGATGTCACTGTTGGTTCTGATCTTGGCTGAGATGGTAACTATACACAGGATTAAACCTCCGATTCAGTCTAGTTTCTTTGATCCTATTATGCCTAAAACTTGAACCATTGTGGTTCTGATCGTAATGACCTAGATTTGCATTATTCCTACGTTGTGGGTTATGTGTCTGATTCGTACTGTTAGCCATGTGATCCGGCATTTGGTTGTGACTGCATGCATGTCCATTATATTGATTTCGATTTGGCATACACCCGTTTCCTTGTCCCTGCATAAACTCTGTATCCTGTTGGATTAAATCTGTGTAATCCAAGACCTACATAAATTCTTCCACATTATCATCGTTAGCCTGAATCAGTTGATCACGTATTTCCACTGGCACCTTTGCCTCCAGTATGCGTAACAAGTCTCTGTGTGAAATGTGTTAATTCCAATAACGGGCTTTCTTCATATACTTCTTAGAGTATCACCGCAAATTACCGTTATTATACGAAAACGCTTCAGGATTAAAAACTTGTTTTTTCAGCGGTTCGTGTATCTCAGGAAACCAGTATTTTGTGAGAAAGGAACCTTCAGATTTTTAGTGTGCCCATAATCTACCATATATGTAGCCCATGGCGCTGAGTCCCCTCGAAAGTATGCTGCAACTCAGCCGATCTTTTGCGTCTCTGTGCCCACTCGGGGTAAAACCCCCAGAAATCCTCTAACAAATACAACAGGATTAACCTTCTTCTTCTCTGCTGAGAAAGCCTGAGACTGTCTATGCATTCAAAGCTTCTCTTTCATAGGAATTATTGTGTATAAATTAGTAGGTAAAAGCACAGCGCAGAACTGTTAGCATAAAATGCCTGATACGCGTGCAGGTTGCTTCGGTCTGGGGCGGGGCTCGACGCCTGTGATGCATGGTCACCTCGCACTTCTGGTTTCGGATTATGTGCTGGCCCTCGGGCCTCTACCATTTCTTTTTTTTTAGAAAGCTTGTTGAGATTCGCATTTATTTGTTTCTTCCACTGATCGAACTCTGCACCAGTCTGCTCCTTAACTTGCTATAACACAGTCTTCCATTCTTCAGCGGAAGGCAAGTTCTCGGTCGACTGGTTAGAAAGTGTTTCCCGTGTGCTTTGTTGTACATAAGCGGAAACTTGCCCTTCTTTCACTCGGGTCCACTCTTCGAGTTTATTCGCAAAATATCCTGATGACGTATAATTAACAGTCGTATTTAACTAATGTACTGCAGATTACACAGTGTTCTGACGCTTGCTCCCGTTCTTAATCTGATGTAAAATCTTTGTCAGTTTCGTTCGGAAAATGTTCCTGCGGTTGACTCAATTGCATTATTTCATTCGACCATCGTTCTTGTCTTGAAGGTATTTCTAAAACACGTGCACTAATCGACAATCTTACATAGTTACAATGTTCTCTACCCTGGTGTTCATTTCAGATTGGTTAGTTTGTACATTAGCTACTTTTGCAGAAATATCGGTAGCAGTCGTAGCTAAAAGTTTTAACTTTCTTAAAATATCCGCTAACTGACCCATGACTGCCTGTAGCGAAGTTATTGCCTCTGATCGCAAAGGACATTCACAAATGGACAGAATATTTGCTCCCTGTTCACGCAGCATTTTACTGTACTGTGAACGCTTCCTGACCACAGCAAAAATTCACTATTGGATGTTAATGTTCCGTTCTATGATTACCCAAACTTAACAGTACACATTGTAGTCCAAGCACTTCAAATATGTGTCATTACAATGCACTGTTTCACTAGTTACTGCATTAGCTACTGTGAAACAAACAGTATTCTGCTTTTTAGTATGAGGAGATCTCATGCATAAAACTGGCACCGGTCAACTACAGTAGAAGATCACAAACATTTCTTGCCTTTATATATTGTCGTCTCATGAAAATCGTATGTGATGGACCACTCCACTCAGCTCTCGCGTGACACCCAGCTCCGACAGCAAAGCATGCAACAAACATACACAACGTAGATTAAACAATACATACACTTAACATTACAGACAAAATTCCCCCAAAATTAGAGTCCTTTATACGGTTGACACTTTTATATGTTGTAAGTAGGCTGTTTATGTTTTCTTTATGTAAGTAGGCTGTTTATGTTTTCTTTATGTAAGTAGGCTGTTTATGTTTTCTTATTGGCAACGTTACGTAGCGCTCTGTATGAAAATCACTGTCTGTGCTGTGTGCAGTATGTGGCTAGTTTGCATTGTAGTCTGCCATTGTAGTGTTGGGCAGGGGCAGCTGGATGTGAACAGCGCGTAGCGTTGCGCAGTTGGAGGTGAGCCGCCAGCAGTGGTGGATGTGGGGAGAGAGATGGCGGAAGTTTTGAAATTGAACTGCTATATATATTATGATTATTAAGGTAAATACAGTGTTTGTCCTCTATTAATATCTTTCATTTGCTAACTATCCCTATCAGTAGTTAGTGCCTTCCGTAGTTTGAATCTTTTATTTAGCTGGCAGTAGTGGCGCTCGCTGTATTGCAGTAGTTCGAGTAATGAAGATTTTTGTGAGGTAAGTGATTTCTGAAAGGTATAGTTTAATGTTACTCAGGGCCATTCTTTTGCAGGGATCTTTGATAGTCAGATTGCGTTGCGCTAAATAATATTGTGTGTCAGGTTAAGCACAGTCGTGTATAAATTGTTCTAAGGGGACGTTTCATGTTCAAATGTTCAAAGGGGACGTTTCATATGTCGACAATTAGCCTAGGATACCTCACTGGAATCTTCTGATTTTTTCTTGTAGTTTGTCTATTTAGTGTAGATTTTGTTTATTGCTAGCGCGTAATTGTAGAGAGAATCTCCTTTGTAGTTGCAGCCATTCATTGTTGTACAGTAAAACAGTTGTGGCATGCATGTAGATTTGCACCAAGTATTTCGCAGCTGCAATTAACTACATATTATTTTCAGTTCTATGTTAATGTGTTCTCTTATTTTTGCTCTTCAAATTGTGTCTTTTTGTGTTATTGTGTGAAATATTGTGACAATAATGGCGTGTGAAAAACGTAATACTAGGCTCCAAAGTAAACTGAGAAATGACAGTGAAGACGAAAGTAGTGTGTTAGCGCCACCGTGTGATGAAGTAACTAATGAAACGACAGTGAAGACGAAAGTAGTGTGTTAGCGCCACCGTGTAATGAAGTAACTAATGTTCAAAGTAGTAATTTGGTAATTGTTCATAGGGAAATGGAGCGGGTGGCAAATAATGGCGCAGACAGTGAAACAATTAGTGGACAGGGAAGCATTATCGATCGATCGTTCGGCAACAGCTTGCCTCAGGAATCCGAAATGACAGAACACAATATTGCAAATACTGTAGACTTAGGTTTTGGGTCCTCACCGTTTTCTCAAATAAGTCAAGACACATTTTCAGCTTGTCAAAATGTGAATGTTGCCGGTGCAAATGCACTGCCGAAAAGAGTAGAGGAACAGATTCCAGACACTAATGCATTGTTATTACAACTAATGCAACAAATGGAACAAAATCAGAAACAAACACAGCAACAGTTAGACACAATGGGACAAAATCTTCAAAAGTTAGACACAATGGAACAACACCAGAGACAAACACAGCAACAGTTAGACGCAATGGAACAAAATCTTCACACCACACTTGAACAAACACGTGAGGATTTAACTACTGAGTTACATAACATTGAATCGAAATGTCAAAAAGTCTGTAATGACGTAAAAACACAAATTTGTGAGCATTTTAACCTATTTTTTCGCGGCATGAAAATGCATTACAGAATCACGAAGCAACCATAAAAGAACTGCAAACCATTGTTCATGAAAATCATGAGACCTTGCAAGCTAAAATGGACTCAGTTGCATCTACCGATTCGGTTACGCAACTTGCAAAAACTCAGGAAAACTTAAAGGACACAGTAGAAAGACACACTGAGGAAATGTGTTCACTATCGGAGAAAGTAGCCGAACTTTCGGATCAGGTCACTAACTTATCTACAAAGGTAGATGATGATCTGAATGACACAAAACCGGTAGTCTTTAATGACACAGAAGAGAGCGAACAAATTAGGAAATTCAAACAAAATCAGAATCAAATACGAAACACCAAAGAGAAATCCGGGAAGTACAAGATCAGCTGACACAGGTAATACAAGAATTACGTATTTCAGAGGATACTCATGCTCCAATACGGGAAGAGGGACATAGAAATACGGAACAGCCACAAAATAATAACACAGGGCATTTCGGAAATTATGAAAGAAATTGGCAAGGTACACCGAATTTTGAGATGGAACCGCCGAAACGACGTAACAATGACCGACATGCGACTCGCCGACATGATGATTTTGACTATAAGCTGTTCATTACTACACGTAAATTCAAAACGTTTAAGAATTCTGCCAACGACATTCATCCACAAGCGTGGCTCCATCAATTCTCTCATTGTTTTCCTCCCAACTGGTCATTAGAACACAGATTAGAATTCATGTGTGGCTACTTGGAGAATGAACCAGCTGTAAGAATGCGATCGGTCATTCACGATTGTCACAGTGAAGGAGAATTTTATCATGCCTTCCTCTCAGCATATTGGTCACAAGCTACACAAGACCGAGTAAAACATAGCATCATGATGATGAAACACTTTGAACAATCTGAATTTTCCAGTCTTTTGAAATATTTTGAAGACATGTTGCACAAGAATCAGTACCTGTCAAACCCATACAGCCCCTCAGAACTCATCCGCATTTGCTTAATCAAATTACCTGAACATTTACGACATATTATTTTTGCAGGACGTTGCAAAGACGACATTGAAGCTTTTCAGGGACTCTTACAAGCATTAGAAATTGACACAGACAGTCGCAGAACGCAGAAACAGGAGTACAACAATTACAGGTCACATCTGTCACAATTCCGCGATGACAGAAATAATACACGACAAGGCTATTCTTATAACGTAAATCGTGACCAAAACAGACACCACCCGTATGACAACCGTTGGCAGAGTAGTAATAATTACACGGAAAGATCACCTCTCCGCGGTAATGACTATCACAGAGACAATCAGAGAAACAGACAATATGGGAACCAAAACAATTATTATCAAGGGAGACAGAATAACTTTAGACGCAACGGTCCAGCACGCAGTTACGACTCAGGGAGAAATTCTCCACCACGTGACAGACATGAAATAAACTATGTAAACTACCAACAAAACGACAGACGTGAATTTCATCAGAACTGGCGGGTTTCTAACGGAGCTGGGCCCTCTGGGCAACGTGAATTTGTAGAAGTTAGGTCTCCAAATCCCAATAACGACGCGCGCCTACAAAGAGACAATAGGCAATGACTCACACCGCTGGCAGCCACAAAACGTACTTATGAAACTGACGACGCAATTGCCGTAGCTAGTAATTACGTAAAAATGGAAGACATTAGGGACATCTTACTCCAGGAACACGACGTAACACGTAACAACATTGCATATCCTGTGATTCACATTACTGTAAATGACGTAAAATTTACGGCAGTACTTGACTCTGGCAGTCCCATTTCAGTAATTAGTGAAACAGCTTTTAGCAAATGCAACAAATCGAACGATTGCCCCACACTTCCGTTACGTAAGATTAAATTATAAGGTGCAATCTTTGGAAAAAGTGTAGATGTACGCCAACAAACCAATTTAGAATTCTTTTGCCAAAGCCACAGCTTCTCTATGAACTTTCTTATTGTTCCATTATTGTCGACGGAAATTATACTGGGAGTAGACTTTTTGAATGAATACAAAGCAATCTTAAGCTTTCACGATGCTGAAATAAGTTTAGAGAAAGAAGGTAAGTCAATAGCTTTGAAATTTGAAGATTGGCTCTCAAACCATGACGAGGAAATTAATCGGCTTTACGTTCTGTTAGACAACAGTTCGGAATTTTCTACGGAACTAGACACTATCAATCACTCTCCAAGTACTGACAGGGATGATATCGACGGCATGTTTGAAATCAATGAGTTAATTCAGAATAAAATTGAAACAATTGAGAATTGTAATGACACTGATAGGCAGGACCTTTTTGAGATTTTACAAGCACATTCCACAGTTTTTACTCACAAAACAGAAACAATCCAGGTATTTCAATACCAATTTCGTGTTCGTGAGCATACTAAATTTTGTGTTAGACCATACGTAATTCCAGCACATTGGCTCATATTAGTTGTAATGTTGCATTGCTTGGTAATTTAGATTTATTGTAGCTTACTTTGCAATTTTCCATTTTTTTTGCATTGCTGTTTGAGTTAATTTGTTATGTGCTGCTGCATTGCCTCGTCCCCTTAGTTTAATATCTGAGCTCAGTAGATTTAAGTTAGCTTAAGAGGGTAGACTATATCAGAAACTAACTATGATGACTTGGAAAAAATGTATTGAGAAGCTATATGAAAATGGTTTGGGCGAAAAAAAAAGGATACTGTACAGTGGAGAAAAACTATTTTTGACAGAGGATGTGAACAGAATACAGAAAGCAAGCTTAAATAGGACTTTTGGGAATAATGATGAATGAAGGGAGATCTCCAAGAAGCAAAGAAAGTTTTGTTTGCAAAATACTGCAATGAAACAATCCCTGTCCTTTCCTTTTGTGTTATCCCACTATGTGTTTGGGTACCCGTGTGTAATTATGTTCTTCCTGTCTTTATATGTTTATCTGATAAGACTTATGTTGTAGAATTTTTCTAATACTCAGCTACATTCACTATGATGAGGAATACTGTTATCCTCAAATATACTTTGCATTAATAATATGGTATTTTCTTTGTAAAGATGTTTAGACATTATGTATTCTGTTCTGTTTTAATGCTCATGTGTGAAGTTGATGTTTCGCAAGTTATTCTGATTTTTTATGTATGTACTCATGTCATAATTCCTGTAACACTGATGTACACTCCTGGAAATGGAAAAAAGAACACATTGACACCGGTGTGTCAGACCCACCATACTTGCTCCGGACACTGCGAGAGGGCTGTACAAGCAATGATCACACGCACGGCACAGCGGACACACCAGGAACCGCGGTGTTGGCCGTCGAATGGCGCTAGCTGCGCAGCATTTGTGCACCGCCGCCGTCAGTGTCAGCCAGTTTGCCGTGGCATACGGAGCTCCATCGCAGTCTTTAACACTGGTAGCATGCCGCGACAGCGTGGACGTGAACCGTATGTGCAGTTGACGGACTTTGAGCGAGGGCGTATAGAGGGCATGCGGGAGGCCGGGTGGACGTACCGCCGAATTGCTCAACACGTGGGGCGTGAGGTCTCCACAGTACATCGATGTTGTCGCCAGTGGTCGGCGGAAGGTGCACGTGCCCGTCGACCTGGGACCGGACCGCAGCGACGCACGGATGCACGCCAAGACCGTAGGATCCTACGCAGTGCCGTAGGGGACCGCACCGCCACTTCCCAGCAAATTAGGGACATTGTTGCTCCTGGGGTATCGGCGAGGACCATTCGCAACCGTCTCCATGAAGCTGGGCTACGGTCCCGCACACCGTTAGGCCGTCTTCCGCTCACGCCCCAGCCCGCCTCCAGTGGTGTCGCGACAGGCGTGAATGGAGGGACGAATGGAGACGTGTCGTCTTCAGCGATGAGAGTCGCTTCTGCCTTGGTGCCAATGATGGTCGTATGCGTGTTTGGCGCCGTGCAGGTGAGCGCCACAATCAGGACTGCATACGACCGAGGCACACAGGGCCAACACCCGGCATCATGGTGTGGGGAGCGATCTCCTACACTGGCCGTACACCACTGGTGATCGTCGAGGGAACACTGAATAGTGCACGGTACATCCAAACCGTCAACGAACCCATCGTTCTACCATTCCTAGACCGGCAAGGGAACTTGCTGTTCCAACAGGACAATGCACGTCCGCATGTATCCCGTGCCACCCAACGTGCTCTAGAAGGTGTAAGTCAACTATCCTGGCCAGCAAGATCTCCGGATCTGTCCCCCATTGAGCATGTTTGGGACTGGATGAAGCGTCGTCTCACGCGGTCTGCACGTCCAGCACGAACGCTGGTCCAACTGAGGCGCCAGGTGGAAATGGCATGGCAAGCCGTTCCACAGGACTACATCCAGCATCTCTACGATCGTCTCCATGGGAGAATAGCAGCCTGCATTGCTGCGAAAGGTGGATATACACTGTACTAGTGCCGACATTGTGCATGCTCTGTTGCCTGTGGTTCTGTCAGTGTGATCATGTGATGTATCTGACCCCAGGAATGTGTCAATAAAGTTTCCCCTTCCTGGGACAATGAATTCACGGTGTTCTTATTTCAATTTCCAGGAGTGTATATGTTTATTTCTATTCTGTTGTAAAGCCTGTACTACAAATGTTATCTGTATTGGTATGTTCTTTAATGATGTATTTTTTACCTTTGTAATTGTATTCTCATGTTATAATATTGTAATTGACACCAGTTAATCAAATTAAGTAACTTGTAAGTTCCATTTCACTGCACACGTTTCTGTTGGTCATAGTATATGGTCAATATGTGAGAAGTAGGGACTGTTAGTGTTTGCACGTGTGTTGATAATTCAGCAAGGGACTGGATAACAGCATTGCTGGTTCTAAGGGCAATTCCAAAAACTTTGTGAGTGCACAAGTGGTGGCTTATGGACTTGATATTTTCTCTGCAAGACTCTTCGATGGTGATTGTTCACCTGCACAGTCGCAACAGATGGCTGCTGGCCATCTCTACAAGGACTCCAGTGGGTCTGCATCTTTGATGGCCCACCAATACCATTATTTCTACAAGGACTACAGTGGGTCTACACCTTTGATGACTCACCAATACCATTATTTCTACAAGGACTGCAGTGGGTCTACACCTCTGGTGGCCCACCAATACCGTAACCTCTACCAGGTCTACAGTGGGTCTGCTCTGTGATGACCTACCTACCAATATTCATCAACGTCGACTGACTCTGCTGTGGGTTTGCTCTGTTGTGGCCCATTACCTGTCAGCATGTCAAGTGTCAGCACTGTCTTTCCGTTGGAAGGACAACACTACTTCTTCAAGACTCCATGGAAATCCACTACTTCCGTGTGCATTTTCTTTTACTGCTCAGACTTTGAGTAAAACACTGGAATTTTACAGTGATGAACAATCTGGACTGTCTTTATGGACTGTGAGAAAATTTTAGCTTTTGACCAATATGGTATAAATAAGTCTGTGCATTTCATATCTTTGTTATTGTAATTTTGAAAAATTTTTTCAAATCATTGTTGGCCACTGCCCAAAAATATTTTGTAAAATTTTTTGTGGGGAGTATGGGGGCTATGTAAGTAGGCTGTTTATGTTTTCTTTATGTAAGTAGGCTGTTTATGTTTTCTTATTGGCAACGTTACGTAGCGCTCTGTATGAAAATCACTGTCTGTGCTGTGTGCAGTATGTGGCTAGTTTGCATTGTTGTCTGCCATTGTAGTGTTGGGCAGGGGCAGCTGGATGTGAACAGCGCGTAGCGTTGCGCAGTTGGAGGTGAGCCGCCAGCAGTGGTGGATGTGGGGAGAGAGATGGCGGAAGTTGTGAAATTGAACTGCTATATATATTATGATTATTAAGGTAAATACAGCGCTTGTCCTCTATTAATATCTTTCATTTGCTAACTATCCCTATCAGTAGTTAGTGCCTTCCGTAGTTTGAATCTTTTATTTAGCTGGCAGTAGTGGCTCTCGCTGTATTGCAGTAGTTCGAGTAATGAAGATTTTTGTGAGGTAAGTGATTTCTGAAAGGTATAGTTTAATGTTACTCAGGGCCATTCTTTTGCAGGGATCTTTGATAGTCAGATTGCGTTGCGCTAAATAATATTGTGTGTCAGGTTAAGCACAGTCGTGTATAAATTGTTTTAAGGGGACGTTTCATGTACAAATGTTCTAAGGGGACGTTTCAATGTACTTGCTACTCATAAATTACTGAAGTTTTTAATATTTCTGCTGTATGCAATGTGACAGTTTACTAGCAAGTTCTTAAAGTGTTTCTACATTCTTAGAATTTTCACAGTGGCCGTAATCTGAAAGAGAATTCTGCTGGGACACTGGAGCTCTCTTCTGCTCTGCGCCGCTGATGATGCTAGACTTCGCCGTTCTCTGGAATTCTCTGTATTTGTAACACTTCATTATTTATAAAGCTTCACTAGAGACAGACGTGACTACCGGGTAGGTTCAATAGTACATTTCCATGATTCATGAATGCTTGCTTCACATTGGCGGAACTTACTAATAAAATTGAAACAGTGTCGATGGTAGGAGATCTATTCTGATGGAACTAGGTCGCGCGCAGACTCGAACCGGCACTTTTTCATCAAGGGAGACGACTGTCTATGTGTGTACATGTGAATACTTACACATTCTTTTATTGTTTGTTGTGAATGAAAAATACCTCGCCTTTTCACAAACTTTTATTTATTTAATCTTCTTGTAGCCTGTATTAAAATTTAATTACATTTAAACTGACTTTTGTATTCTTTACCACTGAAAAAAACTTTTATCTTAAAAAATATCGCAGTGGTGACCCTTCACTAACAGGAAAATTTCTGCCTTACTACTCGATGTCCGTTCTCGCCATTAGCTAAAAACAAAAGTTACAGTCCCCAGTCCCCATAAACCTATTCTCCTCGTCCCCTTAACTTCTCAGAATACTCCACATTACAAAGAGCTTCTTTCTTGCAGTTGCTAATGTTTCTCTGACCGTTGTTCACGTTCTCAGGGCTTAATTCCGTGGCCTACAGCTCTTACAAGAAATATTTAGTATAACTGACAATAATATTTCAAGACAGCTGCACTTCTCATTGTCAACATACGTACGTGTTATTACACTAATTTTTATATCAACCGTTGAGCCATGGCATCAAAAATTCGCGGTAGATGTTAAGTCCAGCCTCTTGGGCGGATGTAATTAGACTATATTCAGCCTCAGGACAGAAGTGTTGCTTCGTAAAGAGGAGGTCCACTAGACTTATACCTATTAAAACCTAACTAACCTAAGGACATCACACACATCCATGCCCGAGGCAGGATTCGAACCCGCGATCTTAGCAGCAGCGCGGTTCCGGACTGAGGCACCTAGAACCGCTCGGCCACCCGGAAACAAGCTAAGTATTCAAAACCGGTGATAATGCAAACGTACGTCAGGAACATGTGTAGCGACAAGATAAAGAAATCTGGGAGTCGGACGTATAAAGCCCGCGGAACTAAAAAAGTCCTGTTACTTTTAGATCACATCTCGTATTTGTTTATTTTTTAAATAGTTCATTAACTTTGGATATTTGTGATTTGTCTGTCTACTATAAGGCAACTCAAAAGATAAGATTCATCTTACACCGAAAATAAAATATTTATTACAATATCTGACAATTTTATTGAGTTTGGATATTTGCGATTTGTGTGTCTACTATGGCAACGGCCTTGCCGCAGTGGATACACCGGTTAACGTGAGATCACCGAAGTTAAGCATTGTCGAGCGTGGTCGACGCTTGGATGGGTGACCATCCAGGCCACCATTCGCTGTTGCCATTTTTCGGGGTGCACTCAGCCTCGTGATGCCAACTGAAGAGCTACTCGACCGAATAGTAGTGGCTTCGGCCAAGAATACCATCATAACGGCCGGGAGAGCGGTGTGCTAACCCCACGCCCCTCCTTTCCACATCCTCCACTGAGGATGACACGGCGGTCGAATGGTCCCGGTAGGCCACTCGTGGCCTGACGACGGAGTGCTTTTTGTGTTTACTATAGTGCAACTCAAAAGATAAGATTCAACTTACACTGAGAATAAAATATTTATTACAATATCTGAGAAATTTATTAGACTATTCTTTAGGTGGTCCTGCGACAGAACCCTTCCCCTACAGATTCTTAGTATCTCCTGCGAGAACAGAAACGTTAAGCGAGAAATGTGAGACAATGTCTCGTTTACAAGTGTTGATTACCGAAGTACGAGAGGTGAGTACATGAAGCCAGGAACTGTCATGTCACTCCTTTGCTCGCGCGTTGGCTGCCGTGTCGGCGGCGTGCGCCGGCGGCGCCTGCTGTAGTTATCGCCGCCATCAGATTACTGCCGTCGTCGGCTGCGCCACTTGTTTGTGTTTTCCCATCCATCCAGACGTTCGCCTGACGACAGTCGCATCGAACACACACAAACACTTCTCTCCAGCTGTCGGCGAGCAAATTTTTTTCCCCGGCTTCTTTCAGCTGAAAGTACGGCGCTGTCCAGGAAATAACGTCAGCAACTAGCCAAGTCTTCCTGTTTACCTCCTGCCGTGTTTTACGATGTCGTAATGCCTTCAGTCCACGGAAACTCCAAGGAACCTACAAATACAGTGGTTTCACATGTTCTCATATGCCGAACAGCAATACTATATGCGCACGCTACCTTCAGTGTAGACAACAGAAATGATTTTTTTAGCAGAGGGTCCGCCTTGAGCAAAAACAGTTTTCATCTTTACGTTTATTTCCCAGACACGTTCCACCTAGGTTTCCACATAATCAGTGGGCCTTTATTATCTTTCCATAAAGCATGAACACAGCTCTTTACTACTTGTACACTTATAAATTTCAGTATTCAAGATAGTATTTACAAATTTGAGCAACAGACAAAGTTTTGTATATAGGGTCGTCCACTGATAGTGGCCGGCCACATATCTCACGAAATAAACATCAAACGAAAAAACTACAAAGAAGGAAACTTGTTTAGCTTGAAGGAGGAAACCAGATGGCGCTATGGTTGGCCCGCTAGGTGACGCTGCCATAGGTCACACGGATATCAGCTGCGTTTTTTTTTTTTTTTACAGGAACCCCCATTTTCTATTACATATTCGTGTAGTACGTAAAGAAATATGAATGTTTTAGTTAGACCAGTTTCTTCGCTCTGTAATAGATGGCACTGTAATAACCACAAACGTATAAGTATGTGGTTTCACGCAACATTCCGCCATTGCGGACGGTATTTGCTTCGTGATACACTACCCGTGTTAAAATGGACCGTTTACCAATTGCGGAAAAGTTCGATGTCGTGTTGATGTATGACAATTGTGATCAAAATGCCCAACAGGCGTGTGCTATATACAGTATATTGCTCGGCATCCTTGACGAAATCATCCAAGTGTCCGGACCGTTCGCCGGATAGTTACGTTATTTAAGGAAACAGGAAGTGTTCAGCCAAATGTGAAACGTCAACCACGACCTGCAACAAATGATGATGCCCAAGTAGATGTTTTAGCTGCTGTCGCGGCTAATCCGCACATCAATAGCATACAAATTGCGCGAGAATCGGGAATCTCAAAAACATCGGTTTTGAGAATGGTGCATTAACATCGATTGCACCCGTACCATATTTCTATGCACCAGGAATTGCATGGCGACGACTTTGAACGTCGTGTACAGTTCTGCCACTGGGCACAAGAGAAATTACGGGACGATGACAGATTTTTTTTTTTTTGCATGCGTTCTATTTAGCGACGAAGCTTCATTGACCAACAGCGGTAACGTAAACCGGCATAATATGCGCTATTGGGCAACGGAAAATCCACGATGGCTGCGGCAAGTGGAACATCAGCGTCCTTGGCGGCTTTATGTATGGTGCGGCATTATGAGAGGAAGGATAATTGGCCCCCATTTTATCGATGGCAATCTAAAAAATGGTTCAAATGGCTCTGATCACTATGGGACTTAACATCTGTGGTCATCAGTCCCCTAGAACTTAGAACTACTTAAACCTAACTAACCTAAGCACATCACACACATCCATGCCCGAGGCAGGATTCGAACCTGCGACCGTAGCAGTCGAGCGGTTCCGGACTGAGCGCCTAGAACCGCTAGACCACTGCGGCCGGCGATGGCAATCTAAATGGTGCAATGTATGCCGATTTCCTAAGTAATATTCTACCGATGTTATTACAAGGTGTTTCACTGCATGAGAGAATGGCGACGTAATTCCAACATGATGGATATCCGGCACATAGCTCGTGTGCGGTTGAAGTGGTATTGAATAACATATATCATGACAGGTAGTTGGGTTGGGTCGTCGAAGCACCATACCACGACCCGCACGTTCACCGGATCTGACGTACCCGGGTTTCTTTCTGTCGGGAAAGTTGAAGGATATTTGCTATCGTGATCCACCGACAACGCCTGACAACATGCGTCAGCGCATTATCAATGCATGTGCAAACATTACGGAAGGTGAACTACTCGCTGTTGAGAGGAATGCCGTTATACCTATTGCCAAATGCACTGAGGCTGACGGTCATCATTTTGAGCATTTATTGCATTAATGTGGTATTTACAGGTAATCACGCTGTAACAGCATGCGTTCTCAGAAATGATAAGTTCACAAAGGTACATGTATCACATTCGAACAGCCGAAATAAAATGTTCAAACGTACCTAAGTTCTGTATTTTAATTTAAACAACCTACCTGTTACCAAGTGCTCGTGAGCCATACGTTTGTGACTGTTACAGCGCCATCTATGACAAAGTGAAGAAAGTGGTCCAACTAAAACATTCATATTTCTTTACGTACTACGCGAATATGTAATAAAAAATGGGGGTTCTTGTTTAAAAAAAACGGCTAATATCCGTTTGACCTATGGCAGCGTCATGTAGCAGGCCAACGACAGCGCTATTTGGTTTCCCTCTTCAAGCTAGACAAGTTTCGTTCTTTGTAGTTTTTTCGCTTGGCGCTTATTTCGTGAGATATTTGTCCCGGTCACGATGAATGGACCACCCTGTATATACCTTGGAACCACATGCCGTGGTTTTCCTGGATTTTTATGTTTTTTATTACAGTTTCTTTCTTTCACAGTTCGCCATCTACAACCATAGAGAACTTAATGTAGTGAAGGTATTTACTTCGAAATTTTCGCCTGGGAATTTTATTGTTATGCCTGACATTAACTAATTCTATGTGAAAGATTTTGTGTTTTGTATTTGCAATGTGTTTCATTTACTGCTCCCTGTTTCCTCATTATCTTCACTCTGAAGACCTGCACTAACTAACTTCCACTGTTGTTGTTTTGGTCTCCAGTCTGAAGACTGGTTTGATCCGGCTCTACCTACTACTCTATACTGTACAAGCATCTTGATCCCCGAAAAACTGCTACAGCCCACATTCTTTTGAATGTGTTTACTGTATTCACACCTTGGTCTACCTCTATGATTTTTACTCCCCACACTTCGCTCCAGCACTAAGCTGCCGATCTCTTGATGTTTCAGAATGTGTCCTATCAGCAGATCTCTTCACCTGTCCACGTCATGCCACATATTTCTTTTCTCCCCAGTTCCATTCATTACCTCCTCACGTGAAGTGGAATTATCATATAACATTAATTGTTGGTAAGGCGGGTGCCAGGTTGAGATTCATTGGGAGAGTCCTTAGAAAATGTAGTCCATCAACAAAGGAGGTGGCTTACAAAACACTCGTTCGACCTATACTTGAGTATTGCTCATCAGTGTGGGATCCATACCAGATCGGGTTGACAGAGGAGATAGAGAAGATCCAAAGAAGAGCGGCGCGTTTTGTCACATGGCTATTTGCTAAGAGTGATAGCGTTACGGAGATGTTTAGCAGACTCAAGTGGCAGGCTATGCAAGAGAGGCGCTCTGCATCGCGGTGTAGCTTGCTGTCCAGGTTTCGAGAGGGTGCATTTCTGGATGGGGTACCGAATATATTGCTTCCCCCTACTTATACCTCCCGAGGAGATCACGAATGCAAAATTAGAAAGAATTGAGCGCGCACGGAGGCTTTCGGGCAGTCGTTCTTCTCGTGAACGATACGCGACTTGAACAGGAAAGGGAGGTAATGACAGTGGCACGTAAAGTGCTCTTCGCCACGCATCGTTGGGTGGCTTGCGGAGTATAAATGTAGATGTAGATGTAGATTAGTTAAGTGAGCTACCCATCTAAGCTTCGGCAATCTTCTCTGGCACCACATTTAAAAACTTTCTATTCTCTTCTTTTCTAAACTGCTTATCGTCTTTGTTTCACTTCCATACATGGTACACTCAATAAAAATACTTTCACAAAAGGTTTTCTAACACTTAAACCTATATTCGATGTTAACAGATTTCTCTTCTTCAGAAACGCTTTTCTTGCCATTTCTACCCCACATTTTATATCCTCCCTATTTTGACCATCGTCTGCTAATTTACTGCCCAAATAGCAAAATGCATCTACTACTTTAAGCGTCTAGTTTTCTAATCCAGTTCCCTCGGAATCGCCTGACTTAATTCGACTACATCCCATGATCCTTGTTTTACTTTTATTAGTGTTCATCTTATATCCACCTTTCAAGACGCTATCCATTCCGTTTAACTGCCATTTCAAGTCTTTTTCTGTCTCTGGCAGAATTACAATGTCTTCGGCAAACCTTAAAGTTTTTATTTTTTCTCCCTCAACATTAATTCCTTCTCCAAATTTTTGTTTGATTTCTCTTACTGCTTGCTCAACGTAAAGATTGTATAACGTCGGGGATAGGCTACAACCTTGTCTTACTCCCTTCTCAATCTTTGTTACTTGTCGACGCTTGTAAGTGACGTGGGGTTTTTGTACATGTTGTAAACAGCCTATCGCTCCCTGTATTTTACGCCTGCTATCTTCACAACTGCAAAGAGTATTCCAGTCAACATTGTCAAAAGCTTTATCTAAGCCAGCATATACCACAAACGTAGGTTTGCTTTTTCTTATCTTCTAAGATAAGTCGCAGTGTCACTATTGCCTCGCGTGTCCCCACATTTCTCTGGAATCCAAACTGATATTCCTCGAGGTCGGTTTTTATCCGTTTATCCATTCTTCCATGAAGAATTGGTGTTAGTATTTTGCAAGCATGAATTACGAAACTGATAGCTCGGCAATATTCAACCTGTCAGCAGCAGCTTTCTTTGCAGTTATTTAGTTCTTCTTGAAATCTGAGGGTACTTCGCCTGTCTCATACGTCTTGCACACCAGATGGAAGAGTTTTGTCATGGCTCGGTCTCCCAAGGCTATCAGTAAGTCTGAGGGAATGTCATACACTCCTGGGGTCTTGTTTTGACTTAGGCCTGTCAGTGCTCTGCCAAATTCTTCTCGCAGTATAATGTCTCCCATCTCATTTTCACCTACGTCCTCTTCTATTTCTACAGCATTGCCTGCAAGTTCGTCTCAATTGTACAGACCGTCTATATACTTTTTCCACTTTTCATCTTTCCCTTCGTTCTCTGGACTGGTTTTCCACCTGTGTTCTTTATCCTCTTGCAGCTGCTCCTCTTTTCCCAAAAGGCCTGTAATTTTCATGAAGGCGTATCTGTCTTTCCCCTAGGGAAATACGCTTCTAAATCCTTACATACGTGGGTCACTCCAAAAGAAATGCACACTATTTTTGTAAAAATACTGTTTTCAGTCTGTAAGTGTCAAAGTTTCACAGTGTGTAGATGCATCCTTCCCGCTTGTTTTCCAACTTAGTTCAACCTGTTCCCGTGAGCGGCGCCGTCATATCATGTCTTCAAGATGGCTGCTACACTTGACGTTCGTCGGAAGCAACGTGCTGTCATAGAATTCCTGTACTGTGGAAACGAGACAGCAGGAAACATCCACTAGAGGTTAAAAAAGGTGTATGGAGATGCTGCTGTCGATCGCAGTACAGTTAGACGGTGGGAAAGCAGGTTACGTGATGAAAGCGAGCACGGCAATATTGAGGATTGTCCTCGTGGCGGCAGGCTTCGTACTGCACACACTCCAGACAATGTGCACAGAGTTAACGCATTGGTGACTGCTGACAGACGCATCACAGTGAACGAGTTGTTACGCTATGTTGGGATAGGGTAAGAAAGTGTTTGCAGCACACTGAAACTGTTGGCGTTAAAAATGGTTTTGCCAGGTGGGTTCCCAGGATGTTGACAGTGGCTAACAAAGAAACAAGAAAAACGGTACGCAGCGAACTTTTGGAACAGTACGAGAATGGTGGACATGAATTTCTTGGAAGAATTGTGATAGGTGATGAAACATGGCTCCATCATTTTTCACCGGAGACGAAGAGACGATCAATGGAGTGGCATCATGCAAATTCATCCAAGGAAAAAAAAAATCAAAACCACACCTTCTGCTGGAAAAGTTATGGCTACTGTGTTTTTCCATTCCGAAGGACTCTTGCTTGTGGACATCATGCCAAGTGGAACCACCATAAATTCTGATACATATGTGACGACACTGAAGAAACTTCAAGGTCGACTGAGTCGTGTTCGACCACATCGGCAAAAGCAGGATGTTTTGCTGTTGCACGACAATGGACTGTCACATGTCAGACAAGAAACCATGGAAGCGATCACAAAACTCGGATGGACGACATTGAAACACCCGCCTTACAGTCCTGACCTGGCTTTATGTGACTATCATCTCTTTGGGAAACTGAAAGACTCTCTTCGTGGAACAAGGTTTGAAGACGATGACTCCCTTGTGCACGCTGTCAAACAGTGGCGACAACAGGTTGCTCAAGAATTTTACCATGCACTGGTTCCAAGATGGCGTCAGACAGTTGAGGGGGATGGAAATTATCTGGAGAAATGAAAATATTGTTCCTAAAGGATGTATCTACACACTGTAAAACTTTCAAACACGTAGAATAAAAGATGGATTTTAAAAAAAAATAGTGTGCATTTCTTTTTGAGTGACCCTCGTATGTTCTATAGGCTTTCTTTCTTAGCCGTCTTGCTCTTCCTGCCAGTCTTATTTCTTAAACGTTTGTATCCTTTTCTCCTGCTTTATTTCCTGCATTTTTATATTTTCTCCTTTCCTGAATTAATTTCAATATCTCTTGTGTCACCCAAGGATTTCTATTGGTCTTGTCTTTTTACCTATTCGATCGTCAGTTGCCTTCACTATTTCATCTTACGAAACTAGCTTTACATTTTCTACTGTATTCCTTCCTCCTGTTCTAGTCAATTGTTCCCTAAAGTTCCCTCTGAACCTCTTCACAACCAGTCATTCTTTCAACTTATCCAGGCCCCCATCTCTTCAACTTCGTGTCTTTTGCAGTTTCTTTAAATATAATCTACAGTTCATAGACAATAAATTGTGTTCACAGTTCACATCTGCCGCTGGAAATGTCTTACCATTACATAAACAGTATGTAACCCTCTGGTGTCTCCAGGTCTCTTCCATCTATACAGTCCTCCTTCGTGATTCCTAAACCAAGTGTCAGCGATGATTAAATTATGCTCTGTGCTAAATTCTGCCTGGTGGATTCCTCTTTTTAATTCCTTCCCCCCAGTTCATATTTACCGACTATTTTTCCTTCTCTGTCATTTCCTACTATCGAATTCCAGTCCCCCACCACAATTAAATTTGTTGGCATATGAACCTGTACTACTGTTATGGGTCTGAGCTTCATGTCTCTCTTGCCTACGATAATGCATTCACTGTGCTGTTCGTGGTAGCTTACCCGCATTCTTATTTTCTTATTCATTATCAAACCCACTCCAGCATTACGCGCACTTTATTTTTTATTTATAACCCTGTATTAATCTGATTAGAAGTCCTGATTCTGCTGCCACCAACCTCACTAATTTCTAGTGTATCTAACTTCAAGTTGTCCATTTCCCTTACCAAGTTTTTTAAACCACCTACACGATTAAGGAATGTAACACTCCACGCTCCAATCTGTAGACTGCCAATTTTGTTTCTCTTAATGATGGCAACCTCCTGAGATGTCTCTGCCTTAAGATCCGATGGTGGAATGTTTTACCTACGAATATTTTACTCAAGAGGATGCTATCATCAGTTTAGCAAACAGCAGAGCTGCACGCCCTCGGGCAAAATTAAGGCTGTAGTTCCCCCTTGCTTTCAGCCGTTCACAATGCCAGCACAGTAACACCATTTTTCTTAAATGTTATAAGGCCGGATCACTCAATCAACCAGACTGTTGCCACTCAACTACTTAAAAGGCTGCTGTCTCTCTTCAGGAACAATACGTTAGACTGGCCTCTCAACAGATTTCCTCTTGGATTTGTTTGCAGCTACGGTACAGTTATCTATATAGCTGAGACACGAAAGCCGCCACCCCCCATCCCTTTTCACCAATGGCAACGCCCACGGGGCATGGTTCGTTGTTACTCGTTGACAGCTACAGAAACAAGACGGCGAACAGCTGATCAGTTGAATGTTACCTGGGAGGGAGTTTTTAATCTCTGTGAACAGAGATAGTTCCGTTGCAGGGAACTGTGTACTCAGTTATTGCTTTCCTTCAACTATGGCTTTCTTTAATTGATAGTTTTCTTCAATTATTACTTTTTGTGGGGGGCTGTTGCTACATTTGAGAATTTGAAGTCAGTGTTGATGTTTGTTGTAGTTTGTTTCATGTCCAAAACGTGATCAGCAGACGTAGAATGACAGCTGTTATTTTTTAATGCTCTTCTGCATTCTGTGTATCTGGTATAAAATATTCTGCTTGTCTGTCCTTTACGAATTGATATACAGTCCTGACATTGTAGTTGGTAAATACCAGATGTTCTGTGTTTGTACCTATATTGGTTGCCTGTAGTTTTCTCTGTACTGAGATGTATGTCCTGTAGAGAATCAATTTTTTGACATAGAAGTTATAGAGAAACTGAACCACAAGATTAAAACGAAAATGTAGGGGCACCTAGAACATGAAATCAAACAACCCGTCACAGACTTACAAACACAGGCACATAGAAAACAACCACTTAGAATGAGCAACACACTAAAAGAACAAATACTAAAAATAACTTACAGGACAGACCTGTCGATACAGAGAAAACTAGGAGCAATGAATACAGGCACACGCACAACACATCTGGTATTTGCCAACTAAAATGCTAGGACTGGTTATCTGTTTGTATAGAACAGAAACTTTAATATCAGATGTACAGAACACAAAAGAGCTGTCATTCTATATTTGCTGCACAAGTATTGAACATGAAACACAGCCACACAAGCATCAACACTGACTTAAAAATTCTCAAATGCAACAACAGCTCCCCACAAAAACTATTAACTGAAGAAGGCTATCAAATAGAAGAAACCATAATTGAAGGAAAACAAATAATAAGAGAACACACAGTTCTCTGCAAAGGAACTGAGTTCTCTGCCCTCACAGAACTATGAGACAACGCCAACCCGTAAACATCCCTAACCCTCCCCCCCCCCTCCCCACTCCCCTCTCTCTCTCCACACACACACACACACACACACACACACACACACACACGCGTAACTGTACTACATTAAGCTCTATATGGTTGCAGATGACACACTGTGAAAGAAAATAACTTAAGTAAAAAACAGAAAAATTCAGCAAAACTATGGCATGTGATAACAAGGTATTCATAAAAACCCTTGTCTGGTTTTCAGTTTTGTAAATACCATCTTAAAAACTCAAATTAATACATATACAAGTAGTAAAGATCACTTTTCCTGTGTTACAGAAAGATGATAAAAGCGTACTGATTATGCATAACCTATAAATTACGACTTCCTTTGAATAAAATATGGTGCAGTAAGATTTACGACGGTTTACTAGTAAAGTAACATATTTCCTCCCCAACCGCCCCGCTGCCCGCCGCGTTAGTGCTCTAATTTTAAAACACACTTACAAAAATGAAAAGTATTTTAAAAAAATGGCTCTGAGCACTATGGGACTTAACTTCTGAGGTTATCAGTCTCCTAGAACTTAGAACTACTTAAACCTAACTAACGTAAGGACATCACACACATCCATGCCGGAGGTAGGATTCGAACCCGCGACCGTAGCGGTCACGCGGTTCCAGACTGTAGCGCCTAGAACCGCTCGGCCACTCGGGCCGGCAAAAGTATTCACACCATCAACATATTGACTCAACGGCTCCGCACTGATTCTCCACTGTTTTCTTGCCTGTGGGATATTTTCAGTACAGAAGAAATCAATTGTTACGGATGAACAACGGTGTGAGTACGTAGTGGCTGCTGGGAGAGTCTAACGTTACTGGAAAATTTCCTATGGAGATCACAACACAACACGCTCAGAGAATGTCCACTTTTGCACCTCCGCCTACATGATAACCCTGCAATTCACACTTAAGTGCCTGGCAGAGAGTTCATCGAATCGCTATCACGCAATTTCTCCACCGTTCCACTAACAGGACGCAGGAAACGAGCATTATTTTTTAGAACGATCATTTCACCTGATATAGGTGGGTGTCAACAAGATATTTTCTCATTCGGAGGAGAACATTAAAGCCTGAAATCGCCTGAAACGATCTCGCTGCAAAGAAAATCACCTTTGTTTTAATCACTGACACCCGATCTCGAGTGTCGTATCTGTGACACTCTCTCCCCCATTTCGGGACGGTGAAAAACTAGCCGTGTTTTCTGAACGTTCCTGATGTCTTCCGCCAATACTATTTGGTTCGTTTCCCATACTGCTCAGAAGTACTCTTGTCAAAACGAGCAAGCGTAGTGTAGGCAGTACATACCTCTTGTATCTTGTAAGTATTTTGCCAGTAAAACGCAGTCTTCGGTTTGCCTTCCCCATAACATTATCTATATGATCGTTCCAATTCAAATTGTTCGTAATTGTAATTCCTAGCGGTTTAGTTGAATTGGCAGCCTTCACGTATTTCTAATTTATCGTCCAACCGAAATTTAACAGATTTCTTTTCGTACTCTGATGGATTACCCTACACTTTTTATTATTTGTTGCTAATTGCCACTTTTCGCACACTACAAATGTTTTGTCTAAATAATTTTGCAATTGATTTTGACCTTCTACTGAGTTTGCTAGGCGGTAAGCGGCAGTCTCATTTGCAAACAATCTAAGATGGCTGCTCAGATTTACTCGTAAATAGTTGTACAGATTACGAACAGCAGAGAGCCTACAACAGTTCGTTGAGGAACGCTAGACATCAAGTCTGTGTTACTCGAAGACTTCGCGTCAGTTACTACGTACCGTGATCTTTCCGACGGAAGTTCCATGCGGTTTTTCGCCGGTGATGCTGTAGTATACAGAGAAGTTGCAGCATTAGACAATAGCAGCGAAATGCAGGAAGATCTGCAACGGATAGGCACTTAGTGCAGGGAGTGGCAACTGACCCTTAACACAGACAAATGTAATGTATTCCGAATACATAGAAAGAAGGATCCTTTATTGTATGATCATATGATAGAGGAACAAACACTGGTAGCAGTTACTTCTGTGAAATATCTGGGAGTATGCGTACGGAACGATTTGAAGTGGAATGATCACATAAAATTAATTGTTGGTAAGGCGGGTGCCAGGTTGAGATTCATTGGGAGAGTCGTTAGAAAATGTAGTCCATCAACAAAGGAGGTGGCTTACAAAACACTCGTTCGACCAATATTTGAGTATTGCTCATCAGTGTGGGATCCGTACCAGATCGGGTTGACGGAGGAGATAGAGAAGATCCAAAGAAAAGCGGCGCGTTTCGTCTCAGGGTTATTTGGTAAGAGTGATAGCGTTACAGAGATGTTTAGAAAACTCAAGTGGTAGACTCTGCAAGAGAGGCGCTCTACATCGCGGTGTAGCTTGCTCTCCGGGTTTCGAGAGGGAGCGCTTCTGGATGAGGTATCGAATATATTGCTTCCCCCTACTTATACCTCCCGAGGAGATCACAAATGTAAAATTAGAGAGATTCGAGCGCGCACGGAGGCTTTCCGGCAGTCGTTATTTCCGTGACCAATAGGCGATTGGAACATGAAAGGGAGGTAATGACAGTGGCACGTTAAGTGCCCTCCGTCACACACCGTTGGGTGGCTTGCAGAGTATGAATGTAGATGTAAATCGTGAATTCAGTCACTCAACTGACACGACACTCTGTAGGCACGCGCGGAAGTCGCTTGTGAGAAACGGTTTTGAAAAACGTTCTGGAAATATATAAATATGGAATAAACTCACTACTTTATGAGAATAAACAGCTAGCTGTGTTTCAGAAGAACGATATTTTCTAAATTCTTGCTGACTGTGTGTGTTAACTGATCATTTTCCTAAAGGTAATTCACAATGTTCGAGCACAGTATATTTTCCAATATCCCACTGCAACGACGTCAGCCATATGGGTCTATAATTCATCAAATTACTTTTACTTCTTTTCTTGTAATGGAAATGAGCGTTTGGCGTCATTAGTCGGGAGGCCCCTTGTGGGGCAGGTCCGGCCGCCGTGGTGCAGGTCTTATTACATTCGAAGCCACTTTGGGCAACCTGCGCGCCGGATGGTGATGAAATGATGATGAAGACAACACATCACCCAGTCCCTGAGCGGAAAAAAAATTCCGACGCAACCGGGAATCGAACCCGGGCCCGTAGGACGACAATCCGTCACGCTATCGGGGCGGACTTCCTTTCTTCTGTTTTGTCGTGGCCTGTGCATCTTCGTAGTCTTTAAGTAAGGATTCTACGTCGAGCGACAGGTTGTATATGATTGTTAAGTACGGAGCTATTGTATCAGCATACTCTGACAATAATCTAACTGGCCTACAGGTTGGACCGGAGGACTTGCCTTTAACCTGCTTTACTACACCGAGGGTTTACTTCTGATCTACGTTGCAGCTTATCAGTATCCTTAGGAAATTGAGAAAATTAAATCATTGGGCTCACGGAGGTGGGATCATCATACAACACAACGCACAGACGGTATAGAGCAACGACTGCAGAACCAGCGGTAATGAAATGGACTCAGGACAACAGGATGGTAAATATTCTAGGCACGGGTCCTTCCAGAAGGACTGCACAACGAGAAGATCGTAGGACTGAAAGACTGGGCCAGACAAATAAACAGAGGACAACAGCTGAAATCCGGGCAGCGGCTACAGATAGAATGCCAACACATACTTTCGGGATCAGATTACTAGAAGGTTGGATGTCGAGATCACATGTGTCGTTTACCGTTGACACCATACCGCAAACAGCAGAGACTGACGTAGTGTAAAGTCACAGACACTTGGGACAGTGAATAGTACTTCGCAATATTCAGATATGGCTCTCTCTTGTGTCAGGTCGCCTGTATACGACTTGGTGGAAAGTCACAGAAAGCAGCGATTCGTTTATCGAGATCGGCACTTCTTCAAATCTTGCAATCATCGATTGGGGAGCTGGGAGGTATGACAATAGAAATGAATTGGATATTGATCAACGGATGTTGAATGTTCACCAGCAAGTGACAAGAACGCTAGACCCTGTTATCATATCATTCATAACCGGGTTACAAAATAATGTATTTTAATAGGGTAACGCAGCATCTCACATTGCTGTTCATACTACAAACGCCTTAAGGATCCCTGACAAGTAATCCCAGTTCCATGATACCACCCATAAAGCACATATGGAATGCGCTGGGAGGACTTACACGGCACATATCAAAAATATATGTGTTAAGAGAGCATATATTTATTCAACTGTAACACATACAACTATGAAACATGGAGCACATATTTACCAATCTCTGAAGTTTGGATTAACATGTCCTTCTCCAATCTACGAACAGTATCGCATCGATACTCTAATTTCTCCCATTCTCGATGGCTGTCTCTGCCATCGTCATCAGGAGTTGAAACCACTGACTATCAGGACTGGCACGGCGCTCTGCTTATATAGGTGAAATGGCAGCGTCTGGAATATTCCAGAGAGGACCGGAGCAGCGCACGCGCGTGAGGCAAGTTGGGCAGCTCCTAGCGGCTCCGTCCAGTCGCGGGATCCAGTGAAATCAAAGGAAGCGAGCGGCCAGCGCCTGTTTGAAACTGCCGCTCCTGCGACCCTACTTCTCTGTTTTCGCTCAATGTCCAAAACCCGCCCCCATGTCCTACTAAGTGTGTACTCATGGTCCCTGTTAAAATTGTTGTTTATTCTAATCTAGGCCACTTCTCTGATAACAGAATCCCATTATCTTGTTGTCTGATCCGAAACTCTCGTTTATTCAAACTGTATTTTATACTCGTTTTCTAGGCAATGTACGAGGTGCATTCAAGTTCTAAGGCCTCCGATTTTTTTTCTCCGGACTGGAAAGAGATAGAAACATGCGCATTGTTTTAAAATGAGGCCGCGTTCATTGTCAATACGTCCCAGAGATGGCAGCACCGTACGGCAGATGGAATTTTACCGCCAGTGGCGAGAATGAGAACTGTTTTAAATACTTAAAAAGGCGACGTTTTCCTTACTTGAACAGCGTGCAATCATTCGTATTCTGAATTTTCGTGGTGTGAAACCAATTGAAATTCATCGACAGTTGAAGGAGACATGTGATGATGGAGTTATGGATGTGTCTAAAGTGCGTTCGTGGGTGCGACAGTTTAATGAAGGCAGAACATCGTGTGACAACATACTGAAACAACCTCGGGCTCGCACAAGCCGGTCTGACGACATCATCGAGAAAGTGGAGAGAATTGTTTTGGGGGATCGCCGAATGACTGTTGAACAGATCGCCTCCAGAGTTGGCATTTCTGTGGGTTCTGTGCACACAATCCCGCATGACGACCTGAAAATGCGAAAAGTGTCATCCAGGTGGGTGCCACGAATGCTGACGGACGGCCACACGGCTACCCGTGTGGCATGTTGCCGAGCAATGTTGACGCGCAACGACAGCATGAATGGGACATTCTTTTCGTTGGTTGTGACAATAGATGAGACGTGGATGCCATTTTTCAATCCAGAAACAAAGAGCCAGTCAGCACAATGGAAGCACACAGATTCACCGCCACCAAAAAAACTTCGGGTAACCGGCAGCGCTGAAAAAATGACGATGTCCATGTTCTGGGACAGCGAGGGCGTAATCCTTACCCATTGCGTTCCAAAGGGCACTACGGTAACAGGTGCATCCTACGAAAATGTTTTGAAGAACAAATTCCTTCCTGCACTGCAACAAAAACGTCCGGGAAGAGCTGCGCGTGTGCTGTTTCACCAAGACAACGCACCCGCACATTGAGCTAACGTTACGCAACAGTTTCTTCGTGATAAGAACTTTGAAGTGATTCCTCAGGCTCCCTACTCACCGGACCTGGCTCCTAGTGACTTTTGGCTTTTTCCAACAATGAAAGACACTCTCTGTGGCCGCACATTCACCAGCCGTGCTGCTATTGCCTCGGCGATTTCCCAGTGGTCAAAACAGACTCCTAAAGAAGCCTTCGCCGCAGCCATGAAATCATGGCGTCAGCGTTGTGAAAAATGTGTACGTCTGCAGGGCGATTACGTCGAGGAGTAACGCCAGTTTCATCGATTTCGGGTGAGTAGTTAATTAGAAAAAAAATCGGAGGCCTTAGAACTTGAATGCACCTCGTACGACCACTGTCGACTTCTCAAGTTCCCCTTGTCTGCTATGCTGTGAACGCTGTGCATAACGCTCGGCAGCAGTGCGAATTGTTTGACCTACGTAAATACTACCACATTTACAGGGGTCACCATACACGCCACGAACTCGTAGATCTACGTTGTCTTTTCTTGGAGGCGGGCCGGAACTCTGGTCTCAGTTCATGTGTCTTCAGCACGCACCCGACCTTGCCAATAGATGCTGCACAGCACTGAAGGAATGCAGCTGGCTTGGCCTCTTCCACCGATTCACGAGGCGTCTTTTCGTTGGTGGCACTTGAAAACTTTAGCAATTTCTCTCTTGCTATAACCATTTTCTCCGAACACGTGCTCCAAATGCTGAAATTCGTACTCTAGATGGTCTTTGTCAGAAATAGCCTTTGCCCTGTGCAGCAACGTATGCAGTACCGATTTCTTGTGTACGCGGTGGTGAAAACTGTTGGCAGTTAAGTACGGGTCAGTGTACGTAGATTTCCAATATCCTGTAAACTAATTGGTTGTAAGTGTTGTTATTCCATAAGGTCTGAATGAGTAAAATGCCGAATGTGAATCAGTGAGGATCGACATGGTTTCTTCCAACATATTTTTCACATGTATCTGTACTAAGCTAGCAATGCGATCAGAAGCTATTATAGATGCCTCGAAGTGGAGAATAATATATCGACAGTATTGAGTTCGTCAGGTAATGTACATCTGTATAAATACGTTTTATGTTGAACTATTCAGTTACAATAACAGCCAACAATTTTCCATCTATCTCCACTGATAGCCCCGTCCAAGGTGTTCTCACCTCAAGAGCAGCGATTGTATTTGGATAAATTGTCTGTAGTTCCGGTATGTTGATTAAACATATCTACAACAAAGTACGTATCTGCTAACGCATGAAATTTGTCAACCAGCCAGTATCGACCTCACTGCAAAATCGCCAGTCTTTTGCTATGTGCTGTCGTTCGCAAATTGCAAGCTTTCCGTTAAGAACTTTGGAGCCATGTAATTACTTTAAATATCTAGTGGCATCTCAGGGCATTCGACGAGAAGTACATTGATCGTGGGGGACCTCATGGCGAATATAAGTGTTCCAAGCGTCGTAAGCTGAACCGAAGAACATTGAGCGGTAATCCAAATGTTAACTACCAGAATATGACACAGAGTAGTCCGAAGTCCAGAATTAAAGCACAGTGTTATGCCAGGAACAGAAAGTTGCAACGTTCCTGCTAGGTTGGGAAGATGAATTACTAATGATAGTAAATACGAATATTCCCCTCTTTTAGAAAAAAATGCTCTCTCACATACAAATTTTCTACCCTTGAATAACATTTTTAAGGCGATCTGATTGCAAATAGTTCGTAGAAAATTACCTACGCAGTGAACATTTATCGTTTTTGGAACAACTGTTTAAATGGGCATTGCAAAAGGAAAACTGAATCTAAGCGAACATGAGAATTCGTACCAAATACTTATCACGTATAAAAGCATTCGAGCAACATGGCTTGTAGCCATTTGCAGTGTAAATACGCATGCAGACCCAATCTATTTCAATGACACACACACATATAATACACTGAAAAAACACACTTTCCATAGAACAATGCACTGCATCTCTGCCACCTGCGTCAGCACCCAGAACTACCCTTCTTGTTGAAAAGCACGCAAAGAAATATTCGTAGTCAGTACTGTTGTTGTTTAATTAAATTTCAGTATGGAATCATGAGCCTCCGTCAAATTGCGGCAGGTGAATAGTACGTTTCGCATCATGTATCGCATTCCAGCTATTGAATGTAAGTTGGCCTGATTCATTTAAACAGAAAATTCGTGGCAAGAAAAATTGGAATGAATATTTCATGAGTAAAGCACAATGACACATGTATCAAAAAATGGTTCAAATGGCTCTAAACACTGCGTGACTTAACATCTGAGGTCATCAGTCCTCTAGGCTTAAAACTACTTAAAGCTAACTAACGTCAGGACATCACACACAGCCATGCCCGAGGCAGGATTCGAACCTGCGACCGTAGCAGCAGCGCGGTTCCGGACTGAAGCGCCTAGAATCGCTCGGCCACAGCGGCCGGCACATGTATCACTGGGGCCCAAAACACACGCGGCACACAGAGTTCGGATGTAACAGAAGCAAACCGAGTATAATCCATACAGGTCGCAAAGCTTTTAGAAAGTTTCTTTAACAGGGAGTGTAACTAAACTGGCTGTACTATAATTCGGATGAGCTGATACCAAACAGATTGCGTCACGAGCCTCGAAACATATTCGCCACACAAAGGCCCGACGGCAACAAGTCGGACGCATGTACAACGTACGGAAGTTGCAGCAACTTCGCGATTCGAATCGAGAAAATAGCTAAGTAGGAACCACACCTCGCAGAGAATGATTAGCAAAATTGTATTCAAGTGTGCACTCCCTGCGCTCTCCAAAGATACAGCTCACCATCTCGCCGTCCACTAACCAGCAAGTTGCACCATTCGACGTCAAACACTAGCTCCCTCAATACAGCAGAACACAAGAGCGCTTGCTTTAAACTTACGCCCAGGATTCTCACCTCAGTGTGCAGTTGATGTGACTGATCGGCTCATCCTAAATTTTAAAAAAATATTCCTGGATACCCCACCTAAACTGCCGGCCGCGGTGGTCTCGCGGTTCTAGGCGCGCAGTCCGGAACCGCGCGACTGCTACGTCGCAGGTTCGAATCCTGCCTCGGGCATGGGTGTGTGTGATGTCCTTAGGTTAGTTAGGTTTAAGTAGTTCTAAGTTCTAGGGGACTGATGACCACATCTGTTAAGTCCCATAGTGCTCAGAGCCATTTGAACCATTTGAACCTCACCAAGTGCGCCAATTATAAACAAGTTCTTCATAACCGATACTGGGCAAAGAACTGCATTTTTGTAGGAAGCTTGCTGCAACTAGTGCACGGAAGTGACCGAACTGTAAAATATGAAATGAAATGTTTAAAACTGTATTGTGGCAGCAAACTTTCAAGGTACCATGTCAATCGCTTATTCACGTCCCTGTACAGCCTTATAAAGTCTTGTAAGTGGTGACCAAGAACTTCTGATCAGCAACAAGCCCGAAGTAATTTGCCACTCTCTTGGGGTGAGGGAAGCCGCATATACAGCGTGTCTCTACTGAGAGTCGTGAGGCGCGGTTTCTCTGGTGGTTCGGCAGATATTTGCAATTTCTTTTTTGCAACATGTAGCTGGGGTGAGCCCAAAAACATATTGCTCATCACGTCTTTCAAGCTACGCCCTGCGTCAACGGGTAAGCGTCGCTTTGTTTCCCGTTACAAACAAAATGATTTTGAAAGTGCCTATTCGACACATCTGTCACAAATTAGTCTAGTGCAATTTCTCGTTTAGTCGTTGCTGGAGCGCTCTTTATTCGCTGTGTTTTACTGTCCCTGTTAAATACTTGCTGATAAAACCAATATTGGAATAGACTAATGTGGGAGCGCTCTATCGAATGGGCACGTAAAATTCAAATTTAAAACCGGAAACGAAACGATGCTTTCAGTGGACTGGACGACAAATGAAAGAAATGACGAGCTGGATTTGTTTGGGTTATCTCCAGTTAGGATTTGAAAAATGAAAATTGCAAATATGTGTCGAAACACCAGAGAAAATGCGCCTGGCGGTCTATAGGAGAGACAACCGGTTTTGAAAACTCGAACTACATTTCCAATGGAGTGAAGGTGTACTTCTTATTGCTGGTATAAAATTTTTTCACTCCTAAATACTTGCTTTTGAAGATGTAAGGAAGATTCCAGTTTTAGGTAAGGGAACAGTACAGGCCATTCCCTGCGCAACGTTTTGCAATCATCTGAACTAAATCGAAACAACTGTTCACTCTAGATTAGAATAAATTATAGTACCTTAAGTACAGGATGGAGCACATAAAAGTGGCCAGGACGACCGGACACGATTTGTGGCTGCGTTAACGGAGGAGGACAATACCTACAGTTACTTCCAACAGAAACCTCGGAGTACTTTTACACAATCTTCACACTAGGCAGAGTTGTCAGCAAAGGGTAGTCTGGTTGCGGCCCTAGCCGGTTACCCATGTCGCTTGATCTGTCACTGTGTGATTACTTTGTATAGGGAGCCCTGAAGTCTAAGGTGTATTGCAACAAGCCTTACAGTCTTCAAGAACTGCAGCAGAACATTTCGGATGAGAATACAGCAATTCCAGCAGTTCAGCTTCGATCTGCCATCAGTAAATTATTGACCTGGGCCTAGAAGTGCCAAGAGATGAATGTTGGTCACTTTCAACATTTGCTATAGTAAGATTAGTACTGTATTTCCTTTCGTCTGCCGTGTTTCTTTGTAGCCTGGAACTTTGTTCTCTGGGTCATTCTTATTTGCCCCAACTAACAATACCACCACTTGCAAAGTAGGTTAGAAATCAGATTAATAATGTTGCTCACGCAGCATATGTTCGCTTTATCGGGCAACAACAAAGTTATTGACAGTGGATGGTATCGTCAGAATCGAAATAATTAAGTCACTGTAAAAGTGTCATTAATTCTGGCACTTATCTTGAATGGATTTCCACCTAGATTTCGTCGAAGTTGTTATGGCTCATCTTGTTGATTCTAGGGTGATTACACTTTGACTGCTAGATGGTCCTGACCTGTATTTTAGCAACATTTGAAGACCTAATAAATGCGTTTTTCAGGAAATTCTTAATCATCAAACAATCCCAGATCAGAACAATGGTATGGTAGAAATAATTTTTGACTTGGTGTTCACCATCCACATTTTTTATTAAAGTTCTTATAAATTTACATATACTTCTTCTTAATTGCCACATCATCAAGAAAACAGTTTTGTATCAATCTTAATATATTTAATTTCCACTTTAACCAAACACAAGACTTGACTGTTCTTTTACAAAGCGAAATAACAACTTCTTCAAAGTGAAACAAAGACTGCTCTGTGCGCATTCGCGCCAAAATGGTTACAAGTCAGTCAAAGATTATGACAGTCTCACAGAAATGAATACACACAAGAAGCATATCACTGTAATATATCGCCGGTCGGGGTGGCAGAGCGGTTCTAGGCGCTACAGTCAGGAACCGCGCGACCGCTACGGTCGCAGGTTCAAATCCTGCCTCGGGCATGGATGTGTGTGATGTCCTTAGGTTTAAGTAGTTCTGAGTTCTAGGGGACTGATGACCTCACAAGTTAAGTCCCATTGTGCTCAGAGCCATTTGAACCATTTTGTAATATACCGATACATCGGAGTACCTATACATTAATAAAACCAAATGTGAATATTGTCATAAAAATATGTCTGTTACTTCGCAGAAAAGTAGTACGATATTACTGGTATCGAGAACTGGGGTTGGAGGGCCGTAATGGTCACGTAAATAAAGAACCATTACACCCACCCTGTACAAAAATATGACAGAGGCAAAAGTAATTGGAAATTGGAAATTCGTGGTAAGATCTTAAGGGACCAAACTGCTGAACTGCTGAGTTCATCGGTCCCTAAGCTTACACACTACTTATTCTAACATAAACTAACTTACGGCAAGGAGAACACACACACTTATGCCCGAGGGAAGATTCGAACCTCCGACGGAGGGAGCCGCGCGGACCGTGCGAAAGTAATGCAGCAGCCTTTATTTATTTGGACCGTATTAGAGCGCGGCTGCGCCTCGTGGCGTGGTATTTCTGCTGAGCTGGGCAGTTACAATCAGTGCGGGTCCTCGCGTGTCGGCCCGGCAGACACGCAACGCACGCGGGCACTTTGCGCCAGGGCCGACGCAATATTCCATTCTGTTTGTGCGCCAGGGGACATATTTAGCAGGCAGCGCTGTCGCCACACGTAGGTACACAAATAACGCAAAAGGGGGCGAAGGAAGGAGAGGGGGAAGCAAAGGGGGAGAGGCATCATACGCGGGGTCTCCATTTCGCAATCGATTATTTGCTCATCTGTCGGGTCGAGCGTCCTTCATAACGAGAACTGCACGTGACTACAGCGCATGCGCGTGTTGATTCTGGTCAGAGATTATTGTGAGGAACTGTATAGCGACATGTATGCTAGTGACATGTTGGGCTGTAAATGATTACTAGGTAATGTCTGCAAATGCTTGTTTCCAATTCGTATTGTACGCTATTGAGTAGACAACTTATTTTTATACAGCAAATTTTAAGTTTGTACGGCCTATGGTTTTGAAATCCACGCCATTTATCATTAACAGTGTCATTTTGCTCCTGGACAGTCATGTGTGATCTCAGAGTACGTTCCATAATTGTGTTGTTTGTGTACATAGATATACCATGTGCTTCTTTACTGTTTGCAAAATACACTACTGGCCATTAAAATTGCTACACCAAGAAGAAATGCAGATGATAAACGGGTATCCATTGGACAAATATATTATACTAGAACTGACATGTGATTACATTTTCACGCAATTTGGGTGCATAGATCCTGAGAAATCAGTACCCAGAACAACCGCCTCTGGCCGTAGTAACAGCCTTTATACGCCTGGGCATTGAGTCAGACAGAGCTTTGATGGCGTGTACAGGTACAGCTGCCCATGCACCTTCAACACGATACCACAGTTCATCAAGAGTAGTGACTGGCGTATTGTGACGAGCCAGTTTCTCGGCCACCATTGACCAGACGTTTTCAATTGGTGCGAGATATGGAGAATGTGCTGGCCAGGGCAGCAGTCGAACATTTTCTGTATCCAGAAAGGCCCTTACAGGACCTTCAACATGCGGTCGTGCATTATCCTACTGAAATGTAGGGTTTCGCAGGGACCGAATGAAGGGTAGAGCCACGGGTGGTAACACATGTGAACTGTAACGTCCACTGTTCAAAGTGCCGTGAATGCGAACAAGAGGTGACCGAGACGTGTAACCAATGGCATCCCATACCATCACGCCGGGTGATACGCCAGTATGGCGGTGACGAATATATACTTCCAATATGCGTTCACCGCGATGTCGCTAAACACGGATGCGACCATCATGATGCTGTAAACAAAACCTGGATTCATTCGAAAAAAATGACGTTTTGTCATTTGTGCACCCAGGTTCGTCGTTGAGTACACCATCGCAGGCGCTCCTGTCTGTGATGCAGTGTCAAGGGTAACCGCAGCCACGGTCTCCGAGCTGATAGTCCATGCTGTTGCAAATGTCGTCGAACTGTTCGTGCATATGGTTGTTGTCTTGCAAACGTCCCCATCTGTTGACTCAGGGATCGAGACGTGGCTGCACGATCAGTTACAGCCATGCGGATAAGATGCCTGTCATCTCGACTGCTAGTGATACGAGGCCGTTGGGATCCAGCACGGCGTTTCGTATTACCCTCCTGAATCCACAGATTCCATATTCTGGTAACAGTCATTGGATCTCGACCAACGCGAGAAGCAATGTCGCGATACGACAAACCGCAATCGCGATAGGCTACAATCCGACCTTTATGAAAGTCGGAAACGTGATGGTACGCATTTCTCCTCCTTACACGAGGCATCACAACAACTTTTCACCAGTCAACGCCGGTCAACTTCTGTTTGTGTATGAGAAATCGGTTGGAAACTTTTCTGATGTCAACACGTTGTAGGTGTCACCACCGGCACCAACCTTGCGTGAATGCTCTGAAAAGCTAATCGTTTGCATATCACAGCATCTTCTTCCTGTCGGTTAAATTTCGCGTCTGTAGCACGTCATCTTCGTGGTGTAGCAATTTTAATGGCCAGTTGTGTATTAATCATCAATGGCCTTTGCTTCCTAACGGAAAATTAACGTAATATCACGCAGACACTTCCTCTGGTGATTCAAGAGTCCAGTGCGAGAAACCTCTTTGCGCATACAGGTGGGGGAAGTGAATACCACACCAAAAGAGGGGTTCGTCGGAGGCGCTTGTCTACACACTCTTTTCGGAGCTAAGATGTTGAGCCACCCGTCGTCCTGGAAACTGCTGCCACTCTTGATGAGTTTCGTGTATCTACTGCGGACTTGGGCGAGCTCCTATTGATCGCAATCAATATTAAATGCATTCATATCTCGCTTGACTCAGTCTTTAAAGCGCGAAGCAGTCCCTAGACGGGGTATCTTGGCATGTCCTATCTCACAAATTTATGTGCGTCGAGGCAGACAGGAGCGGACTATACCATTTAAGTGTTCTAGACAGTGCAGGCAGTTTTCCTTGAGAGTGACGATGATATTCGAGCTTCTCAGCATTCACGACCATCTCATTTATCAAACGGTCACTCCATCTTATGCCTGTAACGTTTCTGAAGACTCGGAAGTAGAAGGTGTTGAGCTTACGTTCTTGTTTGGCGTAAGACGTCCAGGTCTGAGCACCAAACAAGAAGGTGCTCAGCACACACGCTTTATAGGCGAGCATTTTCATGGCCACCGTAAAGTGTTTGTTGCCCCGCGGTCATGTGCAGAACCTCCTGAACGTGTTCGCCAGTTAGGCAGTTCTAGCGTTTATTTAGTCGTCTGGAGAAAGGTCTTCTAACACAAGCGAACCGAGGTAGCAGAATTTGTCGGCGACATTCAACAGGAAGCCACCAAATTTTAAGGCAGGTGTATACGAGGGTTGGAACTTTAATAGTGGCAACTATTTACTTACAAGTCGTACAAAATAGATACGTGTTTCAAAGTTGTACTGACCTTTAAAGTAGTCACCAGCGTTGTGTATAACCTGTTGCCAGCAATGTGGAAGTCGTAGGATACTCTTAGCAGTGCCAGTTGTGATGACAGTTCGAGTGGCGCGGTCTATTGCCCGACGAATTTGTAGCAGTTCTGAAACGAATGCCGTGAAGTGTTTCTTTCAGCTTAGGAATAGAGTTTTCAATAAAATCCCGTGTCATTTCAAGCACTTGTGTCAGTTTTACCTCTCTACCTACATTATTCCGTGAAATTTTGAATTTTCAATTGTTAACGGACTTTTGGGACGCCCTGTACATTCCCTCTAATTCTACTCATTTACTGGCAGGTAGGCATCAAGTGACATCGTGGATCCTGGATGATGCGAATGGCTTAGTCACTGCGGATTCTGGTTTACTAGAACATTACTCCACGAAGAATGACATGAAAAAAGTCTCCATGATCTGTTAAAGGTCCTGGAAAGTATAGGTCACCAATCCCATCCCCTCCTGTGTTATCAGCTGGTCGATTATGTGACTACATAAGAAACTGCCACATCTTAATTCGCCACGCTGCCTCATTACTAGCCGTAATAGCTCCTCAAGCACAGACGCTCTCTGTAACCGGTCTTCGATAATCCAGCACTTCTGTGAACTGACACAATCCAGAGTCATAATTGGTGAACATTACGCCACTAATTTAAGACATGATTTTAAGGGCTTTGGATCTGTTGATATCGATCTACAACATACGCCAAATTTGTTGTCGGATCTAACAAGATACTTGGCAGCTATTCGTTGTGGAAAGAAGTAGTGCTGGAAGAGATGTTGAGGCGATGCGGGAAGCATGTTATGTCTGGATGGGTAAACTGGAAGAACACTGCCTGTAATTGGGAACGTTCAGCGTTAAACCGTAGCTTAGAGTAGAGTTTTATTGCGTTATGAATGTTCAAAATAATGATTTCGCCGCTATGTGCAGTGCATTTCTTTGCTTTAACGACTCAGAAGTTTTTAGAAGAAATTTACCTCCGCTGTAATCTGTAACGTAAGGTGATTAAAGTGATATGTTGACTGGAAAGCGCAGTTGAGGCGGGATGAAGGTGAAGGTAACCGGTAGGACATTGTAGATTCTGACCGGATATTGAGGCTTGTTTGTATGACTTAACTGAAAGAGACCTTTGCGAAAAATCCGATCCGACAAGCATCTAATCTCTCATGGGTTTGGAGAGATTAGTACTATCGAAATTCTGTGTCTCCATATTTGGCGCAGGCAAATAATAAGTATTCAAGGGGACACCGTATTTTCAAACCAACTGAAACTCATACGATCAGCTTTACTTACTTTACGACTGTTGGTTCAGAACACTGAAGCAGAATTGGTCTTATGCCCTGCGCCACAAACGCTCTATCCAAGCGAGGTGGGTAAGACCATGGTTAGGCTCTGGACATGCAGTCGGGAGGACCAGCATTCACATCCCAGTGTGGTTATCCAGATTTCGGTTTTATCGAGGCAAATGGTCCTATGAAATCGATACGGCTGGCTTCCTTTCCTGCCCTTCCTGGACTCGAACTTCCGCTACATTTCCAGTGCCTTCTTTCATTCCAAGATAGTAATTCTACATGGGGGCGAGCTTTCACACGAATCAGAACAATGAGCCATCAATGATCTTCGGACTTGAACTTTTAAGTTATTTACAAATGTAGCTTTTGTATTTAAGAGCTTGACCAATACAACTGTAATACTGAACACGTCAAAGGACAGACTTCTGAGACGACTGAATATTGCAAATATTTTTTATTTGCATTAAATTATTGTAGATGAAGACTAACAGTTCAGAGAAAAACCAGGTAAATCTTCAAATTAATACCAGAAGTTCAGTATTGCAAAATGAAAAATGAATTCTTGTTGAAATGTGACGTAGCAGTACTGTAATCTTGTGGGACACTAACAGAGGGCATTAATAATAGTGACTGAAATTGGTTCTCTGAACGGCTTGTACAATTCACACAGTGAACAGTATTTTCCTAACGGCATTTGAAGTAGTGGTGCGAGAAGCTGAGTGTACGTTTCAGTCCAATAAGTTGGAAACAGTGTGAGCTGTGTATGTACCAGCGTTGATGAAGATGTACAAAGGAATCTGCAGACGCTCGTCTGGATCAGGATGGCAGCGACATGCAGATTAGAACCTGCACTGTAGCATCAGTAGAGAGGCGATCACACAGTGACAGCAGCACAAGTCAGGTCAAATACAGAGTCATAATTGTCAGCTGGGATATAGAGAAACCTTTTGTGCCATATGGATACGTTTCAGAGCATTTGTGGCACTTGCCAGGAGTCCTCTCACATTTATTATGCTGCCCGTTTCTGTTGATGTAGTGAAAGACATAAATGCAGGGAAAGAATGGGGGAGACTTGTGTTTGGTGATGAGAGTTAATTTGCCTCCACGTCAGTGGTGGTCGTTTACGACTGATACGCCGACAAGCGCGTCACGAAGCGAAGTGGAGATCCAGTTCTTGGCATCACGGCGTTGAATGCTATACCTACAATGGTTGGACGTCTCTCGCGTTGGGGTTATGACAATACTGAAGAACGTAGGTTATTTCCAGAACAATCCGACACTTTTTTCTTTTTGTCTGTTTCAAAAGTATTATGCAGACGTGTTCTTCAAGCAGGTCCGTACCAGGATACAATCATATCTTGTTACTCACGACTATTTCGGATATAAGCTGGGTATTATCTGAAAACCTCTATTACCATTTGCATGTGCTGTGGCTGTAGGAAGCTGCTCAAGATATTGTGACTGGTGTGCAAAACAATCTTGGGTGTAGCCTGAGAAGTCCATGAGGTGAGGGATGTTGGTGACAGGCTGGAGGGAACCTCAACGGAAGCACTGTTGACAGTAAAGAATGACTTCATGTAACTCCAGTACCTGATGAATCGTGGCTCAGCGAGGTAAACACTCCTCTTTCTGATATCCCTGACCAGTGTTGGAATCGGTAATTGGCTTCCACACTGGAAGCTGAGACGGCATACTGCAATGCTGATGGAAGGCCTGTTATAGGTTGGCAGCTTATAGAACTCACAGCTGTGGATGACTGCAGTGTGTTACTTCCCACGGCAGTGTGGAGCCCTCATGGCCCTCCGTTCCGCACCATGGTAGCATGCGGAGACGGGTATGTATGGGTTATGACCCGCTGCCCTCTGGCAGGAGTCAGGCAGTGGCTGATGCTGAGACTTCAGGTCCCACTAAGAACTCAGCAGTAGCAGGCATGGAAAGCAGGTTGGTGGAGCTGTAGCATTCACTCCAATGAAAGAATTAGTGCTGATGGCAGGTACAATCCAGTCTCGAACCAATGGCTGCTCCTGGTGGTGCGCGGTCATCTCACTTTCCAGCATAGCTGTGGTTTCGTGGTGGCACTGCTGGTGTCCAGTGACGAGAAGTGATTCCTGCCTCAAAAATCAGACTTTTTTATATGCCTCTGACACACACACGTTTCGCTAAAGCTCGGTACCTAGTTACATTACCCATAAGAAGAGATTTTTCCCTGATGTGATGGAATTTCCCCATCTGCAATGTAGTTACCACTGTGTGGAGCAGTTTACTGCAGCACTTAGCTATCCTCACCGCACAATCCACTTACGTGTCTGCTATTGTCACCCACTGGTGGCTACAGGTCATGGCTGCTAACACTATGCTCTGCAGTGGCTTTCTCACTACTTCTTATTACTTTTGATAAAGGCTTGTAACTTTCGCTCAAAGATTGGGATGGTGGCATCACATACAACGTACAAAGATTTTTTCCATGTGTTTTGTCAAGTATGATGTGACCCACCAAAGCTGTTCAACTGGTTCTGATTAGTAGATGGACGACAGCAGCAGAAGTTTCAGGTAGAATGTCATCACAAACCATCACGAACGGATTACTGGAAGCTGGATTGACATGTAGAGTTGTCAGGTGTCGTTTAACACTGATGCCGTGCCATAGACAACACAGACTTGGACGGTGTACAACCAGAGTCAAACGGTTCACTGGGTGAGAATGTGTGGTGTTTAGCGGTAAGTCTCGTTTCTGTTCGTCGTGGTTAGCCACACTAACATGTCCATAGGCGACTTGATGAAAGGTGACACAAAGAAGCAATCCCCAAGGCCCATAACTTTCCAACTCCTGGAATCTGTCAGCTGGACTGATTTCATGATGAATATTGCCAGTAAATGGCAAAGGAAAAACAACCCTGTAGTCATACCCATGATGACAAAAGCACCAAATGGTATACTTCAGCAGAATAATGCAACACCCCACACAGTAGTTCACACCATAAAGTCCTTGAAGAATGCATGGATTCTAGATACCTTGATTTTTCACGCACTCGTACCACCCTGCAGCCAGCTTTTTACCTGTACTAGCGTGGCGTGAAAAAATTTTTCTCGATGACATTCAGAGGAGGATGTCTTCTATGCTACAAATAATTCAAGAGAGTATTCATGCTCATGGGCATCACAAAAAATGGCTCTGAGCACCATGGGTCTCAACTGCTGTGGTCATAAGTCCCGTAGAACTTAGAACTACTGAAACCTAACTAACCTAAGGACATCACACACATCCATGCCCGAGGCAGGATTCGAACCTGCGACCGTAGCGGTCGTGCGGTTCCAGACTGTAGCGCCTTTAACCGCTCGGCCACTCCGGCCGGCTGGGCATCACAGCTCACCCTGTTGTTGATATGGGAAAGCAGCTTTTAATGAATTTTCATTATGTTATAATTTTCACAGTGTGTGAGAGGTATCGAACTGGTGCCTTTCGTTTGCAGCAGAGGTGTATACTCCCCCCCCCCCCCTCCAAAAAAAAAGTACACCCTTTTAGAGGCTTTCATTTCATTCAAGATTTATTGTCGCAATAGTGCCTATGGAGTGCATGAAATGATTACATGTTGACACCAACAGCGCAAGGAGTTCTGAGGTACCCATGCTAAAACACTAATATTACTACGCGGTGTAGGCTCCGTGGGCGGCAGTGTAGATGCTGACTGTGGCATCCAGTCGATCGTAAAGATGGCGCATACTGTCCTGAGATACGTTATGCCTGCTCAATCTGTTGCATTGTTCTGTAACAGTTGCTGGTTGACGAGTCACCCAAGTAACTGTTCGTCCCGTCATATCCCACACATGCTCGATTGCAGAGAATTCTAGAGCTCGCACTGGCCAGTTAAGTTGCTGCACATCTTGCAGAGAACCTAGAGGTTCATGGACAGTGTGTGGGTGAGCATCATATGGTTGGAACAACATATCGCCTTCCTGTTGCAAAAACTGCAAAAGATGGGTCTAACAAGATTCTGCACATACCGAGCACTGATTAGCGTCCATCCAGAACTACCATCACTTTGTTGCAAGCAGGATCTGCTTTCGTCGCTGAAGACCACGGGGCGCCATTGCATAATCCAAGTGATCCTCTGACGGTACATGTCGAGCCGTGCACGTAGATGATGTGGCGCAAGTGGAAGACGGGCTGGAATTGTGTGTGCCTATAGTTCCAATGCTAATAATTAGTTCGCAACAGTTCTCGATGAAATGTTTGGGCTAACAAGACCTCCAATCTGTACAGTGGTAGCTATACAATCTGCCAATGCTATCCATGATACTAAAATGTAGACTTCCATGGCCGGAAATGTCATGTCCATTATAATTATCCGGGCTGTTATGCCGTGGTCAGGTGATGAATTCTGTATCAATTCCCAACGTTTCGTCCCCGTCTGCGGAGGACATCTTCAAGATGGTCTGTAGCTCGATGGAAGGTCCAACACACCCACTGGTTCGCTACTGATTGTAGTAGTGAGTGCGTGTTGGACCTTCCATCGAGCTGCAGACCCTCTTGAAGAAGTCCTCCGCAGACGGGGACGAAACATTGGGAATTGACACAGAATTCATCAACCGACCACGGCATAACAACCCGGATAATTATAATGGAAATGCTACCCATACAATACTACTATCTTGGTGGTGCGTTGAAGTGCAGAACCTCGCTTCGGGTGTGACAGTGTTCACGTGACCATTGGTACTAGCATTGTTGCACAACTGACTTGTGAGACAGTTCTGCGAAGGGACCATCCTGCCACTCGGAAGGCAACGATTTCGTTCCTTTCAAGGTCGCTCAGTTGGCTCTAGGAAGCACAAGTGCGTGTCTGTAGCATGCTTGACTGCTTGTTTCACACGTTTCCAAAACACTGAGCCTTTTAGCTGCGAGCATTACCTATTTAAGGGTAGACACGGATCGCACTCTGCTAGCTATGCCACAGCGCTTGAATTTAATTTTTTTTTTAGCTGTGTAATTCAAGAGTATATTCGTGCCTATGGAGGTCGCAGCTCAGATTGATGTTCATAAAGGAAACCAGTTTGGAATGGATCCCCATTACGAGTGTAAGGTTCCCACGAGGTGCGATGCTGCTTTCCATATGTGTCAGAGAAATATTTTAAATCTTGACTTCTTTTTACTCATGCTGACAGTTTGTGATTTTACGTATTTTCAAGTGTTTGCCGTAAATACCACGAAAGTCAGTAGACTCCCGACGTTAACTCACACTAATGAGTAGGCTGCGAAAGGCGTTTCTTCTGGCCAGCGAGGCAGTCTCGAGGGCCTTCGATCAGCGGTGCGTGGGCGTCAGGCCTGCGGCGAGCCACCAATGGGCTGGGCGGAAGCGGCCGCTTTCATTAGGGCTGGGGAGCGTGCGCGCGCACCCCAGCGCGTGTTTGCTTATTAAAAGTTATGCCCGCCGCTGCGGTGCAGGGGTGCGGCGCTGCGTCAAGTGCACCCACGCCGCGCCGCGCAACGCCGCTCCCTCACGCCCAGGGGTTCGCGGGGGTGCTACTAGCTCGCCTGCAAACGTTGGTCCCTGCTGGCTGGCGAGCAGGTTGTCGGCTCCAGAACTGCGCGTTTGCCGACGCACAGTGATTTGAACCTACTGTGCGCTCTTCATCCTTTATTCTTTAACTAACTTTGAACAAATATGTCACTACTCGACGTCTGCGCCTTGTAATCATGCTGTCCATAATGCCAAGACACCATTCACTACAAGCACAATTGACAGTCGCGTTGATGTGTATATTGGCTTGCAAATTTATTCACATATAGATAAATTCGATACTAAAATTGACAAAACAGCACCACTTGACAGAACAGGATCAAACCGGTATTTTCTGCGATCTATCGATCTATCATAGCTAACACTTGGTTCAAGAATCATGAAAGAAGGTTGTATACATGGAAGAACCCTAGAGATACTAAAAGGTATCAGATAGATTATATAATGGTAAGACAGAGATTTAGGAACCAGCTTTTAAATTGTAAGGCATTTCCAGGGGCGGATATCGACTCTGACCACAATGTATTGGTTATGAACCGTAGATTAAAACTGATGACACTGCGAAAAGGTGGGAATTTAAGGAGATGGGACCTGGATAAACTGAAAGAACCAGAGGTTGTACAGAGTTTCAGGGAGACCATAAGGGAACAATTGACAGGAATGGGGGAAAGAAATACAGTAGAACAAGAACGGGTAGCTTTGAGGGATGAAATAGTGAAGGCAGCAGAGGATCAAATAGGCAAAAAGACGAGGGCTAGTAGAAACCATTGGGTAACAGAAGAAATATTGAATTTAATTGATGAAAGGAGAAAACATAAAAATGCAGTAAATGAAGCATGCGAAAAGGAATACAAACGTCTCAAAAATGATATCGACAGGAAGTGCAAAATGGTTAAGCTGGCATGGCTAGAGGACAAATGTAAGGATGTAGAGGCTTATCTCACTAGGGGGTAAGATAGATACTGCCTACAGGAAAATTAAAGAGACCTTAGGAGAAAGGAGAACCACTTGCATGAATATCAAGAGCTTTGATGGAAACCCAGTTCTAAGCAAAGAGGGAAAGCATAAAGGTGGAAGGAGTATATAGAGGGTCTATACAAGGGCGATGTACTTGAGGACAATATAATGGAAACGGAAGAGGATGTAGATGAAGATGAAATGGGAGATACGATACTGCGTGAATGACGAAGCTCCGAAAGACCTGAGTCGAAACAAGGCCCCGGGAGTAGACAACATTCCATTAGAACTACTGACAGCCTTGGATGAGCCAGTCCTGACAAAACTCTACCATCTGGTGAGCAAAATGTATGAGACAGGTGAAATATCCTCAGACGTCAAGAAGAATATAATAATTCCAATCCCAAAGAAAGCAGGCGTTGACAGATGTGAAAATTACCGAACTATCAGTTTAATACGTCACGGCTGCAAAATACTAACGCGAATTCTTTAGTGATGAATGGAAAAACTGGTAGAAGCCGACCTCGGGGAACATCAGTTTGGATTCCGTAGAAATGTCGGAACACGTGAGGTAATACTGGTCCTACGACTTATCTTAGAAGAAAGATTAAGGAAAGGCAAACCTACGTTTCTAGCATTTGTAGACAGAGAAAGCTTTTGAAAATGTTGATTGGAATACTCTCTTTCAAATTCTGAAGGTGGCAGGGGTAAAATACAGGGAGTGAAGGCTATTTACAATTTGTACAGAAACCAGATGGCAGTTATAAGAGTCGAGGGGCATGAAAGGGAAGCAGTGGTTGGGAAGGGAGTGAAACAAGGTTGTAGCCTATTCCCGATATTATTCAATCTGTATACTGAGCAAGCAATAAAAGAAAAAAAAAGTTCGGAGTAGGTATTGAAATCCATGGAGAATAAATAAAAACTTTGAGGTTCGCCGATGACTTGTAATTCTGTCAGAGACAGCAGAGGACTTGGAAGAGCAATTGAACGGAATGGACAGTGTCTTGAAAGGAGGGTATAAGATGAACATCAAAAAAAGCAAAACGAGGATAATGGAATGTAGTCAAATTAAGTCGGGTGATGCTGAGGGTATTAGATTAGGAAATGAGACACTTAAAGTAGTAAATGAGTTTTGCTATTTGGGGGGCAAAATAATTGATGATGGTCGAAGTAGAGAGGGTATAAAATGTAGACTGGCAATGCCAAGGAAAGCTTTTCTGAAGAAGAAAAATTTGTTAACATCGAGTATAGATTTAAATGTCAGGAAGTCGTTTCTGAAAGTATTTGTAGGGAGTATAGCCATGTATGGAAGTGAAACGTCGACGATAAATAGTTTAGACAAGAATAGAGTAGAAGCTTTCGAAATGTTGTGCTACAAAAGAATGCTGAAGATTAGAAGGGTAGAACACGTAACTAATTAGGAGGTATTGAATAGAATTGAGGAGAAGAGGAGCTTGTGGCACAACTTGACTAGAAGAAGGGATCGGTTGGTAGGACATGTTCTGAGACTTCGAAGGATCACCAATTTAGTATTGGAGGGCAGCGTGGAGGGTAAAAATCGTAGAGGGAGACCAAGACTAAGCAGATTCAGAAGCATGTAGGCTGCAGTAGGTACTGGGTGATGAAGAAGCTTGCACAGGATAGAGTAGGATGGAGAGCTGCATCAAACCAGTCTCAGGACTGAAGACCACAACAGCAACAACAACAACATCGAAGCAACCTGACATTGTAAATCACAACATCAGCCAATATAGACAGATGTTATAAGGAATTGATGGTATAGCCAACCAGTAAATAATGTCAAATCTATGGAAAACGATGCTGAAAGTTGTATTCAGTAATTTAACATACGTAAGCAGGAGAGATTTTTCTGACTGGGCAGAAATCACAAATGGGCGTTTCACAAGGTTCAATCTTAGGTCTACTGCTATTTCTGAAACGTGTAAACTGTCTTCTATCTAATACACAACGAGCAGAATTGGTTATTTTTCCACATATATGACGCTGGTGTACCCAATCTAATCATATATAAGGCAACAGAAGAAATGGTAAATAATGTTTTCGAAGTGTTAGTGAGTGATTTTCTGCAAATGATCTCACCCTCAGTTTCAAATAGACTCTGCATATCAAAAATATTAAATTGAATATTAACAGTAAAAATAGCGCTTTCAAGTAATGCATATAGTAACTGCAAACGAAAATCAATCTACTTCCTTTTCCTGTCACAGCCTCTGATCTGAGAATACGTATTTTTAGCCATATAATCATGGACTTACTACTCACCTTGGACTAGAAAGGAGACGGGAGAAGCTAGTAGTTTAATGATTTCTTGAGTACCACACTCGTTTGCCGTGCGTGCAATGTCATCTGTTCCTGGCAGCACACATTCTTTACTATGCCCCTAATTTAGAATGTGCAACTTTCACGAAACTTCAGTCAGCAACTATCTCCTCCGAATACGAAAATATCTTATTATCACCCACCTACATATGAATATATTAGCATAGTAATCCAATAATAGAAATCAGAGGAAAGATTTAAGAGCTCATTTTTCCCGCCTTTGTTCTGTAGTGGAACAGATGAAAAATAGAGGGAAAGTGGTTCGATGAACCCTTTGGCACGCACTTAAGTATGAATTGCAGAGAATTCATGTATGTAGGTGTAGAGGTAGATGCTATGGCAACAGTATCAGCACACGGAGGTGGAATACACATCAACCAATTTCTTTTACTCGTTTGGGGAAATTTTGAAAATCCATTACGTTAGCTCCTGAAACCATGAATTGTTGACGATTCGGGGGATTTTATAAGACATGGAAGTGTGTGTGATGGGTTCGAGGATTTGTAGGTCAGTCTCGAATAAACAGGAGATATATATAATTTTAGTATCCAGACAAACCATGCCACACATTAACGAATCGATATTACAAGTCCATTAACATTGCACTCTGCCAAGACCCAGTAGGAGCACTGGCATACATGACTTGTGGGGCACTGGATACTGAAACTACGAAAACTTCATAAAGGGAGAGTAATTCAGTTTTTCAGACACAAATACCCCTAGCGGTTCTAAGAACCTTAGGACGTTCTCCAAATACCATGAAACCACACAGGCCAAATACAAAGGCGGTTACGTACGGTGGGGTAACATTGGACACCACACCTCCCACACAAAATGTAATAAATCCAGTAACTTCATTTAAACTGGGTTCCCACTACAGAAATAGGGGTTCATTCTGTATAGTATGCTTTGGTCTATTCATTGGTGTTAGCTATGGTCACAAACTTATGACTATAACTGCATGTGGTGGTCACGTCACATGAAGGCTGATGACACAATTACAAAATCTGCGATACAATTAACGGAAACATAAATCAGAACCATGGGTCGATCGATGAAGACAGTTACCCAACTAAACACTTGCCGATTTCACCTGATATTGGTATAACACTGAAATTCCTCACTCGAGATCAGCAACTATCTTACATTCCGAAAATTCAATTTAAAATATTTGATCTAACAAAATCTGATGTTTGCGAGTTGAAAAACATTAATTCTTAGAGGCACGCTAAAAGATTCAAGTTAACAGACACAAGTGCTGAGGGCACCTGGGTGTGCCTACTTCAACAAGGTATTATCTATGTAAGTAGGTTCACACAACCAGTGTAAATGTGAAACATCCCCTTAGAAAAAAGGCTTAAACTGACACAACGTTTTTTTAGCGCAACGCAATCTGACTTTCAAAAATCCCTACAAAAGAATGGCCTTGACTAACATTAACCTATACCTTTCAGAAATCACTTACTTCACAAAAATCTTCATTACTCGAACTACTGCAATACAGCGAGCGCCACTACTGCCAGCTAAATAAAAGATTCAAACTACGGAAGGCACTAACTACTGATAGGCATAGCTAGCAAATGAAATATTTTAATAGAGAACAAACAATGTATTTACCTTAATAGTCATCAAAAGTCATAATATATATAGCAGTTCATGACATCCAGTCTTACAAATTTCAAAATTCCGCCATTTCTCTCCCCACATCCACCACTGCTGGTGGCTCACCTCCAACTGCGCAACGTTACGCGCTGTTCACATCCAGCTGCCCAACACTACAATGGCAGACAACAATGCAAACTAGCCACAGACTGCACACACCACAGCCAGTGATTTTCATACAGAGCGCTACGTAACGCTGCCAATAAGAAAACATAAACAGCCTACTTACAAATGGAGTAAATTCATTTTTTGCATTATACTTCAGTTCAAAGGATCTCGTGTGTTCACCAGACAGCAGCTAATCAAAACCCTAGTGCAACAGGAAACGTAAGGGGCCACCAGAGAACTACTATATGGCACAGATGTTTTCCTGGACATTAACAGCCCATAAATAATAGTCTCCTACACAACCATCACATTCCAAGCCTAAAAGAACTGCTACTGCTTACGAGATACATAAACAACCAAAAGACTTTTTTAGGCTCTGAGACTACTCGTAGATGACTGAGTTGTATAAAGGAGCAATTTTTTTTTCAGAAACTGTAGACGGAGTTGAAGATTATTGTTTTGTTCAAAGAACGTTTATTTATTCATTTATGAATATTAGTTTTATTTCTCACTAACGTCCACGGGCCGATAGTTATAAAATTTTCATTCGTGTAATATCATTATAGCAACCTCTTTAATGTTCTTTCTTCTAAACTTAATAAAAGCCTACACTATTTATTGTAATCTTTTTCCTTATTTCTGTTTATCCCTCCAGAAAGACAACACGTAAACTGTCATGTAGGTACTCACTGAAAGGTTAATAAATGAGTAAAGAGAAATAAGGAGAAATGAATATGACAAACGCTGTAGACTCGGATTAAGTGTAGAAACAAGCACACTAAAATTATTGCTACAATGATTTTACATGAATGTAAATTTTATAACTATCGGCTTGTAGATGTACTGAGAAATTCAACTGATTTTGATAAATGAATAAATGAACTGTCTTTGAACCAAGCACTGATCACTTCCAACTTTTCCACATTTTGTAAAGGAATTTTTATCTCCCTTTATACAACTCAGTCATATATGAATAGTCTCAGAAGGCTAAAGACATTTCTATGGCATATTTCTCCATCCTGTGTTCGATGTCCCTTTCATGCTGAAGAAAAGTGCCATAGGTATTCGTTATGGTAAACTTCATTTAACTGATCTCACTATTATCATTGTCCAATGCTAGTATTAATTCTTTGGTTCAGATATGACTACAACTACGAGTATTACTACTGTGATGGATCAACTCCGTTGCGCCTGCGATCAGATCTGAACGCCCGTCCAACCGCGCGCTGCCAGAGTTTTCCAAGTCTGCCAACCTTGTTGAGATGGGCGCTCCGTCGTCACCTGTGTGCTGCTGCTGCTGCCTTCTGGGATCGGCCTCAATTCCTGTGTGATCACCAACAAGCAAACACCGCAGAGGCAACTTGGACTGCATGGGCACGTCTTGCTGGATATGCCGAACTGACGCGAATTGGGAATAGTTTACGGATCCTTCAGCCAGGATATCATCTCGCGACATTTGTCTCCTCTGTTTCTCTTGTCCGTATGCAATGTTTAGCTTTCTGGAAAGGTGTACAGTGACAAAGGCGCACTAGCTTACTGACGCTGTCGTTTAATTATACAAAACGACGGTTTACGCCACAGACTGTGGCCATTACCATTAGCTGAAATGTGGGAGACTCGTGTTATATTGTGCTTCATGTTGGATAGGTAACACTGTGCATTAGTTCAAGAAAATTCAGCAGTATCTGCTACTTCTAAGTTTCATTTTGACTATTGTAGATTGTGCTGGGCCCTTTTATTTAAACCGAGATTATGTTACTTTTAATTTAAGGCCGACATGCAGTTATCTGTGTAACTGTTAACTTGATATTTAAACTATATGAGAGTCTCATGTACTATTATTATTTTGAGGTACTGTGGACGTCAGGTAACTGTTTCTTTAATTTTGGTTGTTACCTTGACCACAGTTAATAAATTTTAAAGGGGTTATGCAACTTCCCAAGTAATACTATTTGTCTTTTTGGAATTATTGTACATTTTGGTGGCCATTATGTATGGTTATTGTGAAATTCCTTAGGTATGCAGTTCTGTATTGTTTTAAATGAGTGTACATTTTGGGGGCTGTTGTATATAGTCGTTGTAAAAATGCAATTTTGTGGCTCACCTCATGATTGGGTACTCACCTTAATGCACGGATTTTTGTGTTTGTAAATAAAATTTGGTTATTTGTGGAATGCTGTTACGCACACCTCTCGAAACCAGCACCACTAACCCTCTACCATCATTATTACTGTTGGTACTATTAGTACTATTGCAAGTAGTAATACTACTACAAATATTAGTAGCTCCTGTTATTAGCACAACCATCTTCATTATATTGCAACATATGCAGTACTGAAACTTGTGCTATTTACAAATCTGACAACTAATATCAAAAGTAAATAAATGTTAAGTAATATACGTGGATAGACGAAAGATCGAATATCGTTTACCTGCTGAACTGCCATCACTTTCTCGAATGTTACAATAGCCAAATATTTACAAGTCTTTGTCCAGAGTTCGTTAAAATCGAACACATCATACGTCAAACTCCCTCTTGCCTTCAATCTGGGTAACCCGTAGGATTGTGCGAGAATAATACCTGGCGACACAACGAAGGAACACACACTTATTTCAACTTCACAGGGATTTTGATAGCTGATAAAATGGCGTGAAATTAATTCCAGTTGGGATCATTTTGATGATGCCTAACCATCAAAGGGCAGTACACGATCTTAATCCTGTATATATGGCTCATCTGCAAATTAGGGATTAGGTCACAAACTGTTGTAGAAGCATTGATTTTTTATAAGATAAATATACGGTGGCTGGAACTTTAATAGTGGCAACTATTTATTTACAGCTCGTACAAAATAGATACGTGTTTCAAAGTTTTAGTGACTTTCAAAGAAGTCACCAGCGTTGTGTATAACCCGTTGCCAGCGATGTGGAAGTCGTAGGATACTCTTAGCAGTGGCAGTTGTGTTGACAATTTGCCCCACTAATTTGTAGCAGTTCTGAACCGAATGCCGTGAAGTGTTTCTTTCAGTTTAGAAATCGAGTTGAAGTTACGAGGGCTTAAGTCAGGGGATCAGGGGAGTGCAATGGGTGGTATAGCACTGCAGCCCCATCAATCAAACAAATCAGTAACAGCTTGGACTGTGCGTGCTTGAGCATTGTCCTGCAAAATGATGCTCAGGTCCTGCAGAAAGTCTCATCACTTCTGTCTCTAAGCTGGTCGTAGGTTGTGTTCCAAAAATGAACAACATAGAGACTGAAGTGATGAGACTTTCTGCAGGACCTGAGCATAACTTTGCAGGACAATGCTCAAGCACGTACACTGCAAGCTGTTACTGATTTGTTTGATGGGGCTGCAAAGTGGTATACCACCCACTGCACTCCAATGACTTAAGAAATTCGTAAGTTCAACTCGATTTCTAAACTGAAGGAAACACCTCACGGCATTCCCTTCTGCTACAAATTCGTTGGGCAATAGACCGCGCCGCCCGAACTGTCAGTACAGCCGGCACTGCTAAGAATATCCTACGACTTCCACATAGCAGGCAACGGGTTATACACAATGCTGGTGACTACTTTAAAGGTCAGTAAAACTTTAAAACACGTATCTATTTTGTACGAGCTGTGAATAAATAGTAGCCATTCCTAAAGTTCCAGTATAGCTGATAAAATCAGTGAAAATATTGTTTGACAACATAACAAAGTGGACTGATTATTGAAATAAAGGGGATATTAATGATCCCTGTGGAACCACAGGATTAACACGTTCCCCGAGTTGCCACGCTTGGGAGGGCCCAGGCACCGAACGTGCTAAAATGCAATACCAGTTTCTTCGCATCACTCACAATGTTGCCTTATAATGGTGACCATTCAGAGGCTAATGCTGAAACACAGCAAAGCAATAGGATATCAACTGACTGACTTATCAGAGCAAGCAGAGCGCGTCGTAGGCAGTGATGAAAGTGCACCAAAGGCCTTGTGCCTTTTCATTCAAACTGAATTAAACTCCTGCAGACCAATAAGTGGATTCAAGATTACGGCCAAAGTTCAGACAATGATAGCTTTCACTGGTATTCACTGTTCAAAGACCTCCCAACTCCTAAACCTTTACGCTGAAATATTCTTAAGCACCAAACAGGTCCACATCAAAATAATTCTACAGGTTGGTCCGAGGCAGGCTGAAAAGGTTGAAATAGCGTTGCAGCGTAGGTTGTGCTGAGAAAAACCTGTTCAGAATTAAATGCTGTATGTTGCGACGTTTCTGAGTTAGCATTGAAGTTAGTCAATCAGGCCGTTGCGAGCGCAAGTTCAAGCAGAACGCCACGTATAATGTTCTCACATCGTATAACAGTAGATGATAGCGCACGAGCATCCTCAGTCCCTGGTTCGGGTTGGATCCTTATTACCGTCCGGTGTTCACTTCTTGTATCGCTCTCTTGTTCAGTCTTAGGAAACCAAACGAAAACCACGTCCGGCGACATCGTCTCTGGCGAGCCGCTTGAATTTGCGCGGGCAACAGCCTGACTGGCTAATTTCAATACTAATTTATTCGGAAACAGCGCAACGTGTCGAATTTTTGTCTTCACACTTACTTCTCAGCACAACCTACCCTGAAACATCATTGCAAGTTTTACGGACTGTTTCTGACAACATTCTATATTCTGCTAATGTTTGATGCGTATTGTATGCGTATTTAGATTATTGCAATAAACTCTTGTTTTAATCGAAACTAACTTGCAAATCGCCAGGTCGATCGCACACATTTCCATGTCCCGACCAACACTTAAACTCACGTGGCTCACCAGCCACGCAAACCTTACGAAACAATGTTACACAACACAATAGAGACACAGAAGACCACGAAACGTGTCCTGCTAGCCTACTTAAAAATTTTCTCATGTGACCAGCCACTGAAGTCAACTGACCAACTTGTAACTAGACCACACTTCTTACGATTAAAAATTTTACAATCTATACGTATTCGAAGGACAAATTATATGCACTTTTATATAATTTGCAGGCAGACACAACATTCTTACACACTAAACATCCCAGAATGATCAATTTTGATTTAAATTTTATATTTCAATAGTAAACCTGGCAACGTTTCAAGATTTATAAATATCCAATGGAATTGGATATACATTTTAATCTGTGGTATCCCTGGGAATTGGGTGAAGACGAAAGTTTCTGCTCCTCGTTGCGACGTCGCCCATTTTGTAGGTGTGGAGCTCAAAATTATAATAAATCGTGAAGAATCTAAATGAAAAATACTTCTTTGTGTTCGTTTTGGTGTTTATTGTTTTTGAGGTTCCTTTTACAATTTTTGTTCGCATTGTAATTACAAAATGTGCAGCAAGTACACCAGATTTCATACTAGTTGGTTTTCTAAGCTACCAATTCATGAAAGGGGAACAAACAATTGGCCATGTGAAAAATATTCTGATTGTAAGTCAGTTCCAAGTGTTTAAATGTCTGACCTTGAGTCTTGTTTATTGTTACTGCAAACGAAACTTTGATTGGGAATTCAAGTCGCTAAAAAGGAATTGGTAAATATAATGATATAATTGATGTGCGGGGTACCAGAGCGATCTCTCCAACTGCTAAATCTGAGAAGATGGTAGCATCAGTGACAATGCGTAGCAGACGTTGTTTAACGGATTTTACTGTTATCATTGTCCACTGCTATTGTTAATTCTACAGGCACAGTTAGGACTACAAAAACGTATACCATTTCTACTAATACTACTGGTACTACCGCTATTAATTATACAGGCACTAATACTGCTGCTGTGCAACCTGGTACCATTTCAAACTTTTGGAGGAGTGAGGTAGCGTAATAGATTTATAGAAATGCCGACTCTGAGCCTCAAACTGGCTGACAGAAAACCGTTTGGGTTTAGCGAATTTAAAATTTCTTGTGAATATTGGACAATATCGTCAGTGGTGATAACAGTCTCGATTGACTGGTACACAAAAATTATGTTGTTGATTTGGAATGCAGAAGTGTTTTGGTGTGTAATCATTGCTTCCACATTAAACTAATGGTCAGGAAATTAAAATATCATTGAGTTAGGAGAAACGTTGGAAATTAGAGAGAATCAGTAACTGGAATAATGTTTGCAAGTTTGTAAAAGACAAGTATACAGCCAAGCTCATGTGGTATTTTTCCATTTTCAGCACCGAGTGATTGGAATGGGAATTCAATTCTAGGTGTAAGCTCAGAAAATTGGTTGGGATTATTGGTACAGGAGTATTACAGAGACATCTCCAACTCAGGGATCTGTGGGGATAGCAGCTTCGAAGACAATGTCACGTAGTTTTAGTAGGTGATTGGGTAGCATTACAAAGTTTCGGACGACTGGGATCGTATAGTAGAATTCTACAGTAATTATATGTCGACAAGCTACAAACACCAATTACCTGATATATAGGGTTTCTGTTAAAACCGACTACGAGGGAGAAAACAAAATTGTACATTGGTGTACACAGTTTTTGTTGGAAAACATGTATATGGAGAAAAGGAATATGTGATTGGCTTATTTCTATAGTGGTACAAGCCCATTTTTATTTATTTTCAGAAACAGAGTCGTAAAGTTAAATGAGCGCTGAAAAATTTGCAGTTAAGATACCAGAAATATTTAAGCATATGGCTTCTTGCTAGAGATGAACCTTCCTTTCTGTCTGTCTGGATCATTAATTTCAGAAGCATTATAGACATAAAACTGGAAGTAATGTACCACTATTGAAATAAGCCCTTCATATGGAAGAAACAATTTCCTTTATGACATACAAGTTCTGCTGTTACAGCTAAAACCGATTGCGGGAAAGAAAATGAAACCACACATTTTCACAGCACAGCGTAGAATTTTCTTTCGCGTAGTTGGTTTTGCTTATGCAATACTTGACATTGATTGATAAATTTTTTGTATGTCTCCTGATGGATATCGTGCTATATTGTATCCATCTGGCACGTTAGATAGTCAAAATACTGAAATGGTTGGAACGGCCTGGCGATAAAGTTGAGGAGAGATACGGTGAGATTGCTGGCCAAAGTAGGGTTTGGCAAGAGCATGGAGAAGCGGTAGAAACTCTCACCATGCGCGGGGGGCATCACCTTGCTGAAATGCAGGCCTGGGATCACTTGCCAAGAAGCACAACAAAACGAACGGTGTTAATACCGTCGACGTACAGCTCTGCTGTAAGAGTGTCGCTGACGACAACCAAGGAGTCCTGCTATGAAAACAAATGGACATCCTGACCATTACTCGTGGTTGTCGGGCCGTATAACGGGCGGCAGTCTGGTTGGTGTCGCAACGCTGTCTGAGGGGGTCTCAGAACACGCCTTCGGTCTGGAATCTCGAAGCAGATGTGTCTTAGTGATGAGTCCCGCTTCGAAATGAGCCCCGATGATCAGCGAAAATGTTTGCAGAGACGTTCCCGACAGCGGTGGGATACCAACATGACTGACGGCCGCCATACGGCCTGACAACCAGGAGTAAAGGTCTGGCATGTCGTTTCATTTCATACCAGGGTCCTCTGGTTGCCATCCGCGGCACCCTTACAGTACAGCGGTACATCGACCATATTCTGAGCCCCGTTTTGTTGCCCTTCATGGAAAGCCGTCCTGAGTGTACATTTCAGCAAGATAACGGTCGTCCTTACACACCGAGAGTTTCTACAGCTTGTCCTCGTGCTAGCCATGGACTACCTTGGCCAGCAAGGTCGCTGGATCTCTCGCGATTTTGACGATCTAAGGCGCCAATTGGAAATTTGGTACGATATTCCTCAGGAAGACATCCAACAAATTTATCAATCAATGCCAAGCGTTGCATAAGAAGTGCAAGCAACTGCATAAAAACTAGAGGTGGACCGAGGCGTTATTGACTTGCTCAGTTTGTAAAGCTCTTTCTCTTGAATAAATCATCCAATTTTTCTGTAACTGTAATCATTTGCTTGCTTGTACGTGTACAACACATCTACCGATTTCCGTCCCGTCCGGTTAATTCTTTCGTGGTATGTCTTTTTTCGTAACGTTTTCAGTTAATCTTCCGTCAATTTGATGTGTTCTAAGGTATTCTGAGTAAGAGTTATAATTATTCGTTTGATTAATATACTAATTCAGGATTTATTTGTTTGTTTTAATGTATGTTGTTTCTTACCAGCCGATTTCCTTTCAAATAGCTTGTTCCCATCGCTATCAAAATCGTCTTCACTGGTTTATCTCCATCAGTGTGGCATTAAGCATTAATTAAAAATTCCAGATAGAACAGGGGGTCTCAACAGATTTTTCCAAGCTGTAAGCTAACAGTAATAGCTACTCAGTAATTGGCTCGAAGCGTGGGGTTCAAAATACCATACACAGTAGTAATTGGTTAGTCTAGTTATTGATACCAAGTCGTATTAATGAACGTGTCCCGCGGTTCGTAGTAAGTCCACCTAACAAAGAATCAGTCACTTCACGCACGGGTGAATGCCTGTATAGATGGTGTTCCGATCGAGTGACGCGTTCACCCACGCGCGCAGTGGCTCTACGTCAACATAAGGCAGTAGTGATCAGAGAAACATTAAGGTTTCAAATGGATAATCTGCGTAAACAGGAGCAAATGTAAGGATGCGACAGAGCGCCAAAAAGGGACAATCATCTGTGACTGAGTAAAAAGCCATGTGGTGCGTGAAGTTGCTGGATTTCTTCGAGTTTCGCCCCGGAACATGTGTGCAAACAATGGTGTAACACATGTGATCACGAAACACAATAGACTTGTGGTTGAAAAAAAAAACCTTGACAGTGAGGGACCGAAGACGCGTTTCACGGCCTGTGGATCAAAATCGTTTCCAAACCCGACAGGAATTGCTACAGGCAGCGAATGAAGCTGTTCGTGGGACAACTTTGCGAAGGGAACTACATGCAATGAACATTTGGAGTCGGTCAACGCGGAAGAGGCCATTGCTTAAACACCCACGTAAAGGCGACAACAGCAAAGCTCATCAGGCAGGAAGAATATATGACTCTTTAAAAATTGAACCGCCATTTGACTGTGCACTATCGAATATGTCTTTTGTACTGTCCAGATTTCGGGTTTTATGTCGTCATCAATTACATTGCTGGAAATGTTAGGCCATTATTAATAATAATCTAACAACTTTTAGCATTGTACTTGATAATGGCACAAAAGCCGAAATTGATAGTATAAAAGGCAAATATAATAACAATCTGGATTGACCTGTAAAATCGCCTGACTTGAGCCCCGCAGTAAATCTGTGGGACGTGTTGGAACGTCGCGATCATATACTCAGCGATGTACCTGCACAGGCTTCTGGACTGACGTCCTAACCGATTCCAGGCGGTTATCATGTCCAGGGGAGAAATTATCAGTATTAAATGATGCTTGTAATGGTTTACTTAGGGGTAGCTAATTTTTTGTCCAGTGAGCTTGTTTTACATAGAGTAAGAATGGTCATGGAAATACACAACAAAATTCATTGGTAGACGCAATAACAAAGGAATTGTGAATCACAAACAAATTTACTCTAGAAAGTGCAACAGTATATGTTCCAATAATGATTTTACGAAAGGACCACGAGATAAAAATCAGAGAAATTAAGGTTATTTTTGAAGAGGTATCTACGTGTTTCCCATTTAGCATCCGTAAGTAGAACAAGTAGGTGAGAAAAACATTTTCACACACATTCTACGGTGTCTTCCTGACTATTATTGTAGATGATTATGACATAGTTCGTGGTAACGAATTACCGTACGAACTGTTGTAGTCATTGTTGTTTTTGTGATCTCGCACGTACCAAAGTTATCATGTCCTTAGATCTCTTGGCGTCCGTTGTTGACAGCATCTTCAGTAACACGTACAAGACTGACTTCTGTCATCGTATCAATCTCCTTACCTTCTAAATACAGGTGAGAAGACATTATTTGTTGTGTCAGGGAACATTAATATTACTTTTCGTGGGCCTAGGTGCCTGTTGTTTCAACACACGATTTATATTTCTTCAACTTGCGCAGTTATTTCAGGAAAACGTCGAGGATTTCTTGACATTCTCACTGCCATTTACTTGTCTCCTATTTCCACCAATGTGTATATTATGTCCAATATATACGCTGCATCTGAAGCAAATCCTTGTTAGTACGTACACCGTTTCTTCATTTGCAGCTATTGATCACCGCAACGTGAAATGATGACTTACCTTTACATAGAATATCGTGGCCAAAATCTTATATTCGGATTTATATTATATTTCGATTTTCCACAGTATACTAGATGGATGTGAATTCGATTACTCACACCGTAGTCAAGATTACGCACAAGGTCTCCTGTAGCGGGTCTGCAGTGCCCACAGTGTTCATACACTTGCGAAAGATGCGTCACTGCAACGAAACCCGTTGGATGTATAGGCATCTCCTATAACATTTTAGACTCCTAACCTCTCCCAGTTGCAAAACGGAATTATTTTATTTTATGAAGCAAATAGATGAACACATGCGGTTCATTAGGAAATAACTTTCGAGTATGAATAAAGTTTCATAAAAAGTCACGGACAAGAAAACCTTTTTTGACATTCATTTATGTGACTTAGAGCTTGTTTCTAGTTGACATCGCTAGTATCTTTATATCTGAGGCAGACACCGTTGCAGGTGAATTGAGCCTATTTGTGGAGAGAATGCACAATACGATGGTGGAAATGTCGAGAGAAACGTTATATTACGAAGTCCTCAGTCGCAGTTGGCAAGAGTGAAGGTTCGCGCACGAGACCCGGTAGCGTAGCGTGTGACGTGTCGCGGAAGTTTACCGAGGGGTGGGAGGAGGCTGTCGATAAAACGTGTCGTTCTCGCTCAGGTGACGTTGCACGTGCGGTGAAATCACTGGCTGTCAATACCAACCTGCCGATATCCTCTCTACGGTGCTAGATGGAGTAGGGGTAAAAGGCTGGAGTCGCATTCGAGAGGTCTGTAGTTCATTCAGAGTTTCCTGTGATTTACCTAAATTACTAAAGGCAAATGTCGGGATGGTACTGTTAAAATGTACATGTCCTCATTTTTTATCCTACCTTACCCAATCAAAGTTTTTTGCTCCCTCTCTCTAATGACGTCGTCCTCGGCGAAATATTAAATCCTAATCTTCCTTCCGTCTTCCTTTTCGTTACAATCTTTAGACAACAATTCCTATTGTGCATATTTATTTCAGTGGTCTAAGGCCACTCTGACTGCGAAAACGTAGTGCAAGTTACATGAATATTTATACCACAGGAATAGGAACAAAATTTCGCATATTTGACGACCATACAACAGCATAATATCAGAATAAATAATTATCTTCGGCGGCTCTGGGAGAGGGGAGGGGGGTGAGGTCGAAGGCGAAGCATGACACTGCCCAGAGCGGCAGGTTCTTGGGGGGGTGGCAAAACGTTGAATTTTAATATGGGTGCAAAAGGATGAATTACACAAGAAAATGAAAGTTTTGCATGAAAGAAGAAATCTGTGAATAAACTGGAAATACAAATCAGTCATACAATCTAGTGTCTTACTGGAAGGCATGGTTGCCAACTCAGTTTGTACCATGCAGCTACACTACACTTTAAATGTGCCTACGTCAGCTCTAAAGCCCTATGGAGGCGAAAAATTTCATTACGAGTATATAAGCACTATACAAGGAGAAGTCATTGTTTAAGGTTGTTACGCAAATATCTCGAAAATTTCGTGACCCTCACTTATCGACCTTAGAGAGTGAAAAATTAAACCGCGTGTACCTAATGGAAATTTGCGGAAAGCAATCGTCACCGAAGTTAATTTGTCGGTAAAGAGGGAGGAAAGGGTTACATCTAAATGAAAGGAAAAATGCTAATGAAATTCGTGGAAATTAATTTTGAAAAGGGGTAAAGTTAATAAAGAAAGTAAATGTGCGGCTGTTACGTTAACAATTAACTAGCGTTAATCAGATATTTGAGATTTGGGGAAAATTACGGTCGCCAGTCCTAAGGACATTTACTATAGTAACTGAAAAAGAAAGGTTATTACACATATAATTAGCACTAGAAGCGTGGCAACTGAAGGTTAACACGTGTAGTGTGAAAACTGAAAGTTTGTCAGAAGTAATAAATTTCGCTACACCCTGACTTAATTTAGCAAAAGAATTAATAAAACCGGAAAATCGAAAGTTAATTTAGTGACTGAAGTTAATAGTGAGCTTTCTTTCTGAAGCACATCGAAATTCAGTAAAACACGGTTAGTCTTGGACTATCTCAACAATCATTTCAAAAGCTACTTGAATCTACGCAATTTAGAAATAAGAGATTTAACTTTGAACTTGAATTAAATGATTCTGAACAATAGTAAAAATTAGTACGTACCAAGCTGAGCTGCAGTCACAGGTAAGCTAAAATACGGTAACAAAACTCGCACTCTTAATTTGTGCTTGTGTAATCTAAATATTGTGGCCAGCTATGAATACTTTAACTGAACTTTGAAATTAAAGCATTGAAATCGAATTATAGTACTTTAATGCTGGCGTTTGAATTTCAACGACACTCGGGTTCATTTCGGAAAAGGAACGGACCCTGCTTGGCAATGCAATTGGGACAATGAGCAACAAAGATTCATGCTAAGTTGCTGTAATTATAGTTACGAAAATGGTACAGTTTGAAAAGCTGAGGTCTGCCATACAGTCCTAAAACTTTACGTGCTTCCAGTCTTCCTTGTTGGTTGATTGAAGGTTTGAAGCCGTCGATCGAGGAGGTGGCGACAGTCACTCATTGTCGGCCGTCGCTGTTGCAGAAGCTGGATGTTGGCGCGCCTTCTTCTCGACACGGTCACCAGGCGAAACGGGCTCTTGATGTGCGCCAGATAATGCTTCCCGTCCGCGACACCGTGTCAGAAACTATCATCGCAAGTCGAGCGCAATTACATGCTGCCAAACCCCGAAAGCGCGGCAACTCGCGGGAGCTTTACACAACACACCTGCTCCACTGCACCACCCCAGCCAGACTCTCCCTCTGCTCAGCCCGCGCCCCACGCGACAGAGTTAACACTACCAAAGATCCTACACACTTTGATTCTTCACACGACCTATCGATGTAATCGTTCGATAGCAGTTTTCCCTAGGCAAGACCCAGCGTAAAAACACAAATAATATTTACGAAACAAACCAATTATACATCGACATAAATGCATATATATATATATATATATATACAAATAGTAAAACAATTACAATATACGAAGACACAGAAATGTTATATATTCAGGTAACAAAAATAAGGAAAACGAGTTTATAGTACAATAAATTGAAATAGGAGGATATGCATTTCCGGCGTTACACCGATTTACTTCCAGTGTTTGCACGTCACTCTAATAAACGATATCATATGTAAAGACAAGTCATCGTTAGACGTTGCTACCAATAACCTCGAAGCATTTGCGCATTTACAATAAATTGAAATAGGAGGATATGCATTTCCGGCGTTACACCGATTTACTTCCAGTGTTTGCACGTCACTCTAATAAACGATATCATATGTAAAGACAAGTCATCGTTAGACGTTGCTACCAATAACCTCGAAGCATTTGCGCATTTACTTCATATTTTAACACAGTACTCCAATTAACATTTGCTTTTAAAGAGTAATGTAATGATTTTCTTTTAAAATCAACTGCGAGAAAGAAAATGCTTTGCCGTTAATATGTGGGGTTTTGTTGTCTTTCTCAGTCAGTTCTGACTGCAATAGAAAGGCATTTAAAACATTAGATAATTTGGAACGGGGGGCAAAATCCTTTGAGTCGACGGTGTTAATTATTTCAGTCAAGATGTTTTGACATATCTCTTAGGTAGAACAGCAAACTTTCAGATCATCAACGTTGCTAGAGAAGAAGAATGATTAACGCACTCGTAACGTCGCAACATCTAGGATGCTGGAGGCATCACCTGGATGCGTTCTGAGGAGCAATGGGTACTCCACCAGTTACAATAGAAGTGTCGCGAAGTTAAACACTGGGTGGTGTAACGTGTCGGAAGAAGAAATGTCTTGTACGACATTTCTGCCTTACATCCGCAGAGTGACGGGCAGAACCGGCCGTGTATCCATGCAAGCACGGCGTGAAAGCCGTTTAGAAACCGTTCAAGAAGATCGTATTGTGTTCCAGATTAGCAATGAGCAGGATTATCTTTAAGTTCTTCCGTCCGTTTTTGCTTACAAATTGAGTTATTTTTGGAGCGGTTCGGCCTTGAGTAAAACAAAGTTTTATCTTTTCTTCTATTTCCCAAACATGTTTTTCTTAACTTAAGCATCATTAGTGTGCTTTTGTCCTCTTTCCATCAAAATTTCTACCAACAGAATAAAATAAAAGCCTACTGAAGACGCTCAAACTTCAGCGAAACATGTCTGGGAAGTAGAAGAAAAGATAAAATTGTACTTTTCTCAAGACAGATTCCTTCCAAGTACAAATATTATGAACAAGATCCTCAAACGCAAACGGCACCGTTGCAGGTTGTAAGGTCAGAACCACCGTAGCAGTGACCAGGTAATTGGCCTCAGACGTTGGCATAAAAGTGCAGTTTCCGACCCTATTGTAGATACCACAGGTACGGTGGCACAGACTAAGCAGTTCTGTAACGCAACGTTTCCGACCACAGCCTTCCCATCGCTTATTTACACCAGTCGTCTAGCAGCAGCGGGTGTGACGTCAGGCAGTGCCCTCGCCGAGAGCCTTCCTTTCCGTGCAGTTTCGTACTCTCCTTGAGTTCTGTACATTGTCTATGATTTAAAATAATGACGACAAGGAAGGGGGAAGCCGTGTCTACTCAAGGATGGTCATCGCTACCGGGTGTACAGAAAATGTGATGAATATACACTACTGGTCATTAAAATTGCTACCCCAAGAAGAAATGCAGATGATAAAAATGTATTCATTGGACAAATATATTATACTAGAACTGACATGTGATTACATTTTCAAGCAATTTGGGTGCATAGATCCTCAGAAATAAGTACCCAAAACAACCATATCTGGTGGTAATAACGGCCTTGATACGCCTGGGCATTGAGTCAAATAGAGCTTGGATGGAGCGTACAGGTACAGCTGCCCTTGCAGCTTCAACACGATACCACAGTTCATCGAGAGTAGTGACTGGCGTATTGTGACGAGCCAGTTGCTCGGCCACCATTGGCCAGACGTTTTCAATCGGTGAGAGATCTGGAGAATGTGCTGGCCAGGGCAGCAGTCGAACATTTTCTGTATCCAGAAAGGCCCGTACAGGACCTGAAGCATGTGGTCGTGCATTATACTGCTGAAATGTAGTGTTTCGCAGGGATCGAATGAAGGGTAGAGCCACGCGTCGTAGCACATCTGAAATGTAACGTCCACTGTTCAAAGTGCCGTCAATGCGAACAAGAGGTGACCGAGACGTGTAACCAATGGCACCCCATACCATCACGCCGGGTGATGCGCCAGTATGGCGATGAGGAATGCACGCTTCCGATGTGCGTTCACCGCCATGTCGCCAAACACGGATGAGACCACCATGACACTGTAAACAGAACCTGGATTCATCCGAAAAAGTGACGTTTGGCCATTCGTGCACCCAGCTTCGTCGTTGAGTACACCATCGCAGGCGCTCTTGTCTGTGGTGCAGCGTCAAGGGTAACCGCAGCCATGGTCTCCGAGCTGATAGTCCTTGATGCTGCAAACGTTGTGGAACTGTTGGTGCAGATGGTTGTTGTCTTGCAAACGTCCCCATCTGTTGACTCAGGGATCGAGACGTGGCTGCACGGTCCGTTACAGCCATGCGGATAAGATGCCTGCCATCTCGACTGCTAGTGATACGAGACCGTTGGGATCCAGCGCGGCGTTCCGTATTACCCTCCTGAACCCATCGATTCCATATTCTGCTATCAGTCATTGGATGTCGACCAACGCGAGCAGCAATGTCGCGATACGATAAACCGCAATCGCGATAGGCTACAATCCGACCTTCATCAAAGTCGGAAACGTGATGGTACGCATTTTTCCTCCTTACACTAGGCATCACAACAACGTTTCACCAGGCAATGCCGGTCAACTGCTGTTTGTGTATGAGAAATCTGTTGGAAACTTTCCTCATGTCAGGACGTTATAGGTGTCGCCAACGGCGCCAACCTTGTGTGAATGCTCTGAAAAGCTAATCATTTGCATATCACAGCATCTTCTTCCTGTCGGTTAAATTTCGCGTCTGTAGCACGTCATCTTCGTGGTGTAGCAATTTTAATGGCCAGTAATGTACGAACGAAAGCAGTAAGTACCGTAGACGTTTGACTATCGCAAATGGCAGGATCATGGCTGAAGAGCAAAATTTTTGCCCGCCTGACACAAAACTGGTTGTGATCTGATGTCAAAAAGATTAAATACAGTTGAAGTGGCTTCTTAATCCCCCAGCTGATTAATCACAGCTGTGGTTATCCTGTCTACAAGGTTTTCAGCCAAAATTTATAAAATTTTCTTTCCTTTGGTGTCCTTCCCAATGAAAGTACATGGTCTCTGGTCTTCTTCACATAATGTTTTTAAATTTATGGTCACATTGTACAGGTTAATGGTGAAGTCCATGAATCATTTTAAAAGATCGTTACAGGACAACAAATGCCAAGAAAAATGTAGCAAATTATACAGCATGCAAAAGACAAAATCTTAATGTTTTTCACATTGTTTATAAATGTTCTATGTGGTCATCCTTCGTCACAGGAACATTTGTAACCGGTAGTGCAGTTCTCCCATACCGACCCTGCAAATCAGGAGTGATAGTAGGCATAGCTGCTAAGAAGCGGTGTTTGTAGTCTTCGAGGTTCTTTGGCAGAGGTGGAGCATTTCCTTGATGTAAAACCACGAGAAAAACCGCGAGGTGAGACGTCTGGTAACCAGTAGACCATTCGAATAGCGCCAAGTTAGAGGATGAACGTAGTCTATATAGCGAGGTGTCAACGTCTCATTCAGGTAACCTCGTGCAGTATTGAGGAAACGTGTAGGGCGCCATCTAGTTGAAAGATGAAATCCCTGTTTTCAGTTTCAAGCTATGGCATGAGTCACAATTGGACCATGTCGAATAGGTGATACTATTTACAGTTCTCTCAGTGATGAATAGGAGTCCATAGACTGTTTTGTAGGACACGACACCCAACGGCACGGAATCCCGGATGCATCCGATAGTTGCATGTCGACAGTGTGTCCCCCAAATGTGTGTGTTTTATCGGACAAATTCTAGTACACAAAATGCTTTTTCTGGCTGGTTCGACATCATTTCCAGCAACTACGGTCAATGGCGCCCCTGACGGTGGTTTTCATTACGGGTACCTCGTTCAGAAAACTTCCAAAAGGTGTATAATTATTGGGTTATGTTAAGTGGTTTATTTATATCGATTTTTGAAGTGTTTCATAGATACTGTAATTATCCTGTATATTCCCTGTTTAAGCTTGGATAAATTTCTACCTACCGTGTGATATAACATGGGTGAAAAAAAGATTGGTTATTGCCATTAATGTATCAATATATATCATGTTAAAATTAATTTCTCATTTCCGAATGACTCAAGTTTCTGTTCTGGTAAACCTTCCGGGATGTAAGGTCGTGGTCCATGAAACTCTTCAGCTCCTAACGTTTCGTCCAGAGCTGCGCTGGACATCTTCAGAGGGGGGTTTCTCTCCCGGTGAGTCTTGCCGGCTGACGGGGCGGACGTCTGAGAGCGACTTATATATCGTAGAAAGTGGGCGTGGCCGCGCCCACTTCCTACGATATATATTGGTTGAGTTGTTGATTTCTTGCTGCCAGTAGTTTTAGATCATCCATGTATAGTTATTTTATTATTATTATTATTATTATTATTATTATTATTATTATTGTTATTGTTGTTGTTGTTATCATTATTAGTGGCAGCAGCAGCAGCAGTAGAAGTACTGCCAATATTAGCTTCATCAGTTCATAGTCAGCATTGTTTACTCACATTGTCACTATAGACACTCAAAACATTGTAATACTATTCTGCATACTAAAATTCTCATTTTATTAGAAACTATGACATAAAAAAGTGCTACATGTTCGTAATATTGGTTCAATGTAAGAGAGGGCCTGATGTCCTAAACAGAAATAAATACATAAATAAAATAATAAACTGAATGTAGACCTCAGATTGGGTCGTTCTTTAGTATCTCCCCTCGTCACCCACTAAGAAATGAGACGAAAATAGTGTATTATGTTTACTATCATATACTTCCAGCCAAATTGCCGTGGAGATAGATGGTAATCGTAATCCCATTTATCGGTCATCAAGCACAGCTGACGGAAATATGAGATAAAAATGTGAAAGTAGTGAATTTATAGGTGAACTGTAACAAATTCTGCCGGTACCTTCGCCGAAAGAAAGAGAGAGGATAAGTTACACGGCTCTGCTACGCAGTGCACTGAAAGGTGAAAGTCATAAGCGCAAGCTAGGCAAGCCTGTTTAAATTAACGATAAGTGTACGTAACTGTTATGTTGATGTGCTTTCACAGTTCTCTGTTGCTGTTCCTCAGGAGCAGACTGGATTAGTAGGGTAGATTTGCATGGTTCTTTCATTCCATTCCTGAAACACTGCAAGAAACGGAAGTATTCAGCAATGATATAAATATGGCTTTTGGAACAGAAAAATGTAGGAAAAATAGCATAGTCAACGGAAAACACACTAAACAAGAAGATTACATATTGGATAACCACAGCGACTGCATAGAAGCGATGGAAAAAACAGATGCCTATAAATATCTAGGATGCAGACATGAACCATAGACCTTGCCGTTGGTGGGGAGGCTTGCGTGCCTCAGCGATACAGTACAGCTTGGGTTTTGGGTGGGTTGAGCTTTAACCATTTACCTAGCGCCAATTTTCATAGTGGACACAGGTCGGTACTGAGATTCTCGACAGCTGTCTGCAGGTTTATTTGTTTTACACTTAGATACAGCCATAGGTTATCTGGGTAGATGTGATATTTGCAGTACGGCAAAATTGATGATACAATACCGATATACAAGATCAGAGGACCTAATACAGAAACCTGGCGGTCGCCTAATACTATCTGCCTCGATTGTGACTATGATGCCAGACGGGAGGAATCGCTGGCGAAACGTCAGGTATGCGTATAACTATTGCACTGCACTTGGCGAGAAATTTAGGCAGCTTAGTTTGGCAAGCAAAATGTTGAAGTAGCCAGCGCCAAAGGCTTAGCTGTACTCTAAGAAGCACATGATAGTCGCCTCTTGTGCATCCATGGCAAACTTCAGGTCTTATGTTACATTTATTAAGGCAGATGCTGTGCTGCGATGTTTGCGGAAACCTGATTAGTATTCGTCTAGTAGACTGTTTGCAATTAGGGAGTTTTTTACTTGGTTGTGGACAGCATATTCTAAGGTTCTGGACAGTGCAGAAAGAATGCAAATGAGCCGTATAGAGAGGGTGCTGTGGAAACATCTCCAGGCCTCAGGGATAACACGGGTGTTGAGTAGTTGAAGATATGTATTACAGTCGTTAATAGTGGGTCACTAATAAACTTTAACATTTGAACTGTGATGCTCGTGTCTAGCACATACTTATCTCAGACGCATGATGGCTTTTTTGACGGTATTGTAAGTTCCCTGTTCCACATGCAAGTAACATGCTTTAGATAAAAGTTTTCGCGCCTACAATCACTTACCACCACGAGATAATCAATGAGTCTCTATTTCGTGTATGGTTATTAGGTTTGTTATGTTCAAAGCAACAATACAGAAGAAGGTAAAGTATTAAGAGGAATACGTGCCAATTTCAGTTCTTCGTATGTTATTGTTTTCTCTTCCTTTCCATGCAGTATGGCTTCATTGTTTCACTAGTTTACTTTTTCCTTCCTCATCTCGTTATCTCGCCCTTCCTACGTATGAATCCCTCCATTTCTGAAATCGTCGTTCGAAAAATGTCCTGAATCGTTGATTCTTCTTCTCTTATGTTGTTCTCTGTAAACCTTTATTGGCCTCTTGAATCAAGCGTGTAGTTGACTTCTTTATTTTTGTGATTTTTAAGTTTCAGCCATTATTAACGAAAAATGAGTTTCTTGTGTCGGTGACGTCTCCGTTGTCTCTAGTCATTCGACGCTGGATGTACTTTCTCTGTTGGTGCATCAGTGGCCCTACAGAACACTATTTACAAGGGCCATCTTGTTAACGGTGGTCAGGACATCCGCAGATCGTAACATTAGACTCCGAATCACAGACGGTTGAGACACTTAAGATCTCACCACTAATCAAAAGATACATTATGTGACCGGAAATCTACGTACACCCATCACTGGCGATTTAAAGCTGCAAGCTCTGGGATTAACAGCCCGTTTGACACTGTTTGGTTGTTAAAGCAATCAGTCTTTGCCGAAGGCTATACACTAACTGTTGATCCACTGAAAGCGAAACTTGCTGCCATTCTTCCTAAACCAAGATGAATGGCTTTTGACGGATATTCCCAGTAGTCTGTTCTATGGTTCGGCTCACACATACCCTACGGAGTTCAGATTGAGGTTTCAAACAGAACAGTCGGTCACATAGCCCTCTTATTGTTTGAGAAACTTATGCAATGGTCCTGTCTTTTTTTCGATGTAAGAGCTACCAAGCTCGGAAATGTTGGATTGCTGACGCAACAGTACGAGAAGCTTGCAATTATCCATAACGCTTTTATGTACGTGTACATACTTTCATCGTTCGAGTCTAAGTCAGGAAAAACAGCGCCAGATCACGTACATCTAATTTCATTGTAACGATAACAGGTTCAAGTAAACATTGTCTGCTAATTATCCACCTGTTAGCGCAATGTCATCTAAATACGATAACTTCACTCTACAGGGAGAAGGACCCCATCAACGAAATTTCCGAAGGTGTTCAAGGATGTTTTATGACTACTGTGGTGTAAGTGACCTGTGGTCTTGAGAGGCACCCACATGCCTTGCTCATACTGTGGCATCAAGCAGTCAGGCCTGCAAGATGAGTGGTCTGCCAAGCGAGTGGATTCATTCTTATTTATCGAGTAACATGAACTCTCGTACTCACAATTAAGTTACAAATTATCCTCCTGTATGAATAATACGCAACGGAAACACGCATCTGGCTATCAGTAATTTATAGTACTCTGACTGTACACTACGCACTGGCAATACCACATTTTCTTTCCTTTTTTATTTAACGGCTTTTGTTTACACGTGGCCACCGCACTGAATATGAATGGCACACACATCATAAATTCGGGACATTATGGCAACATACAATTCAATGGAAAAGTCAGCCAATCTTTTTCTTTTCACTATCTTATTTATTCCGATAAATTCTCTAACCTAAACACACAAATTCTATAACCTACAACAATAACACATGATAAATTCCGCCTCGTGGGCATGACTTTACATTGGTGAATCTCTATATTATGGCCTCGTAATTATTTTAACGCTACAGTGCACTTTCTGGATAGGATGGTGGATCCTTTATTATTTCTCACCCTTCGACTCTCACAATCATCATCTCGAAACTTTCCTCCAGACCGAGCGGTACAGAAGGAACAAGCATAACCCACTAATCTTTTGAAACTACCTCGCTACACTCCAATGCAAACCACACATACCCAAATTACATGACATACACCACACTACAATATGAAATACAAGATAGTGAATAGTCACAACATTATCACTTTCAGCTTTCCCACTTCAATTAATATTTATCCCAGTTTCACACGACACTGCCCCACTTTGTAATTCTACTTTCCTACTATGAACTCTGAAGATACATGCACGTCTTCCTGTGCAATGCAAGCCATGTGGCGTTGCTGGATAGACGGCCGACTCACCTTGCTTCTCTCTCAGAGTTTGAGTATAGCGTCACACGGAATTATATCACGCAAGGTAATATTAAGAACATATTCATCACACACGCAAGTCCTCAACTGATACCATGGACGAGTACTTCTCTTTATCCTTTGTCTCATACACAGATTGAGACTCACACAGTACTCACCACGTGGAAGTACTCGTCTCTAATTTCAAGTCCTGCACACGCCATTTCTTAAATATTTCAGCTTATGGTACACACGATATTTCTTAAATATTTCAACTTATTGTACACACGCTAGTAATTCAGCTTAACTTAAGCACACAGAAGTATTTCAACTTATTGCTACACGTGGTTTCATTGTGACCATTGGTCACTTCCGAAGATTACTACAATCCCATTAATATTACCTGCCTGACATTTAATTCTCCCCACAAAAGTTCCTGAAATAGAGAAATTATTATTTCAAACTACTCTTAAATATTCCACATGCATACCATGACTCCACTCTTTCGTCATTACGGAGCAAAACTAAAACAGGTGTTAACAGCACAGGATCCAGCGGCAGAGTGCTGAAACATGGCCGTTCTCCAGGTCCTCTCACACCTCTGTCGAAGTGGGGGAGCACCTTACTACCCTATTGGTCAGCCACATTTCAGGCGCTCAAAGCTCAGGTAAATTTCATCTCTTTGGTCCCACCAAAGGTGGCCAAAGGATCGACCCAAAGATGATCATATATTCACATTGACTATCTGCGGTTAGCAGACGACCATACATTCATTCATTTCAAAAGATCTCACCAAACTGGATGTAGGGATTTATTTTGTGGGAGTGCACATATGTTAAATTAAATAAATAAATTGTCATTCTTTCCTACACTGGTATCCGGCTTTGCTGTATTAATTGAAATTGAGTTATTTTACAAAAAAAATGTGTTGTTCTGACAAAAATAATGAAGTATGTTGTACATATTTTCAATGTCGGGCGGTACTGTACCCTTTCAGTCTCTCCAGTGAATAGTTATAGAGTAATAATTATTTATTCACTTTGTTGCCCAAGTACTTTTGTTAACTACATTTACAGCAATTAAAAAAACTATGATATGGAATCACCGAAGTGTACAATGCAAAACAAAGTAGACGCCTATGTACAGATGTAAAACTATTTTGATGTAGTTGCGAAAATAACTAACTACAGGGTCGCAGCGCCGCTCTCCTTTACATTCGGTAAATCCATACACGAGGTTCACCTCGTCCAACTCCGCATTCCTCATCCGTAAACCTAGTCATGCTTTTGTGTATCACTGTTAACGTACAAACAAATCTGCTGCAAAATAAAAAAAAATAAAAAAAAAAGAGAGAGAGAGAGAGAGAGAGAGCCCAGGTAGACCCAAGTAGTACTGAATGCAACGTGAGCAGTGGAGTAATAAAGGAAACGATATGCAATTTACCTATTCCGTAATGACCAGGAGCTCTTTCAACTTAAACGCTTGGAAACTGTTCTAGAACAACTACCGAAATTTTGTCGGTGCACTTCGGGGTCACCTTGCATAAGGCGTTCATTCCCTGTTCCACATACTAGCAGGCTTACAAAACGGTAAGTGAGGTTGCACATTCGTTTACTCATCTGCATTTGTGCACTGAAATTACGTTGTTTTCGAACTCACTAAGTTGTCTCCATTTTCTAATTAGAGAATACCTCTAAAATCGTTGATGTCAACTATTTACTCCGCCGCTCGTAGTTAATGAAGTAACAACTCCAACAACAGTTTTTGCTTTTGTTTCTCTTTGTACGGTTCCCTTTCTTCCTTTACGTATTCGTTTCCCAAGACTTTTACGGAGCTCGGCGGTTTTTTTTTTTTTTTTTTTTTTTGATACAGTAATCTTCTTGTGAGAGGCACAGTCGAGTTTAATGCCCTCCTGTGTCTGTTACTGAGTTCGGTGTTTACTCACCCCCTCCCCCCCCTCATTTCTTTCTACCGAAAGCGTAGAACTAGAGATCTGAAAAGTTAGTGTACATTTGTACGACCTCAATCAGCACACCATCTACTACTGTCTGTGGTCCTTTTCAATCAACCATCGCCCATAAGCCAGTCTAGCCTCTGACATGGCATTGAGACAGAATGCGTAACAAATACTGGAGAAATATCTAGCAGTGGTGGCGTGAGGGAGTTGTAAATACTGGTTTCATACCACGCTCCTTATCCAAATCACATTCAAAATTCGGTAATTTTATTACGAGGTTCCACCATCGGCAATGTGTAACCACACTGTTAGTCTGACACTATACACTCTGGCGATCACCGTCTATATTCAGTTTCACAGTATTTGTCTGGAAAAAACCACTTCATTCACAGGTAATGTCATACATACATTTACAAAGCCAGTATAGCTTTTAACGTGAATACATGTAGAACCAAGACGGCTTATGAAGATAAGATGGTTGTGTTTTTCAACATCTTTTGGTTTGTAGGACGATTACGCCTCTCTAAGACACAATGGTAACACTCGCAAGAAAACTTATGAGACATCTCCATCCGTCGTTGACTTTCGGTCAATATTATTTCGTATCGCCAGCAATCAGTTATCGATGAAGTACTATACTTAGTAGTAGGGGATGTATGATAGGTTCGCCTTGAGCATCGGGCTTATAAAGTATGTGTTTGTGTTCCGACATGTGCAAAGAAAATGACTACGTCCAGTCATAAGGAACGTATGGATCTGCAGTGGAATGCTGTGATAGCAAAGGGGAGAGTATGTTAAAGTCATAAGAATGGTATAGATATTTCTATTTCGAGAGCCACAGCAATCAGTAGGCTGTATATCCGATACTTCACTCATTGTCAAATGTCGTTCAACTGAGACCACAATCTTAATCATTTAATTGTAAGTGTAGCAATCAAATATACAGTTGATTGATTTCCTAGGATGATGATTCTGCCTATGCGTGCTTGGTGTGCAACACCGGTGGCCTGTGGCGGGAATGATTCACGTTTCCCAGTAACGCCAGGAACCGTCCAAATGGAAAGGCCTGTTGGGAAGAAGGAAAGTAGTTGACTCAACTGTGCGCCCTCTAGACAGCCGAATAGCGAACTAATACTTAGTATGTGTTGGGCAGCTTTTGTGATAGCATGGAAATTGGAGAATACTCAATATGTATGTGTGTTTGCACTGAACCATTATTCCATCCCATGTAAAATGTCCAGTTGACGACTTCTGCACATTTTGCACCTTTGTTTGGTTCAGGAACATCGATTGTGGTGTGTGCATCTAGCAGGTGAAAGATATGTGGAAGAGATGTTTGCTGGTTCTCTGGACATGAGAAACGGCTTAGTTGACTTTGTAAATTATAGGGATGATTTGGATTCAGTTGCATCACCGATATCGGTATTCACGAGTGGAAATATCAGTTTCCTCTTTTTTTTTTCGAGTTTTCATGTAAAGGTCTTCGCAGACGGGATAAGTTTCTAGTTACTCAGTGACTTACAGCACACTCCACCTCGCTAAGGTTTCAGATTTCTAGAGAAATAATTTCCAATCTGTATCTTATAGCATGAGCTATACTGCAATGCAAGCGATATTGCTATGTGCCTGATACCGAGAAGTATTGGTACAATATTCTGGCGAACCATGCGAAATTACATATGTTCCTGTAATCCCGGGGTCTGGATATGGGTGCAGAAAAGCAATCAAGCAAGCTTGCAGGTCGGGGCTGTGAGCAGTAACACTTTTGTGCTGAGGGGGGCCGACACCTAATGTGTAGAACAGTTCTGAGAGAAACTTCCGTCCACCGCGGGTGCTCTGACCACACGTCGGGAGTGGATCACTGCCCGACCTCGCAGGAAATATCTAGTGTAGCGAGGGGTATACCTACGGTGCATTTGCTTATGCTGTCTGTCTTTGTGGTATATGTACAAGTGTCTGGCGGTCGATAGCTTTACGAATGATGTAAAAGGTGCGATTTTGTATGGCACATGATACGAACTGTATGTTTGCTATATCGACACGGTACTGTTTAACAGACCTCTTCCTAAGATTTCCACAGTTTATAAGTTGTCCTACTCCTTTGTCCATATGGTGACTTCAGGCACTACAGGACATTCAAATTTATAGTCCGAGGTCGTTAACAAGTATGAACAGTTTGGTACTTAACTCATATCGATGGCTGCGTTGTTGTCTTCGTGAAGTCTAGAGGTGATTCCACTGCGAAGTTCCCGCGGTTTTCGTTGTGTTTGGATGAGACTAACTGATTTGTAGGGCGACGTGGTATTTAGATTTTTAGAGCGCAAACGTTACATTAGTTTTGCACATCACTATTTAATTCATTTATTCACATTTAACACTTCTACAGTAATATGAAGAAAGACATTGTTTTACACCACATCTGTATCACCACCTCCTCCAACCCACGCTCCAGATACAAAGACCGCCAACCACCTCCCCCAAAGATCCACCTCCTTCGCGCATGACCAAAGATAACCGCCTCTTAGCTGCTAAACTCGCAGTCAAAGGCTATATTTACATAAAACGTTACACGTAAAGAAATTACTGACATACATGATTTTACGTTCTGTTATAATGACCCCCCCCACACACACACACATAAAGTCCATGTATGCCATGCATGGGATTGTGTGTCACTACGGAATAAAATATATCTAATAAACACATCATAATAAAATTTCCAGTTCCGAAAGTTAGTAATAAAATTGGTTATATATATATATATATATATATATATATATATATACTTTCCATGATATACAATTTGAAGGTTACATTGGCTGTATTGAGTAATAAGTGTAACGAAGTTATAGCTAACAATAAAATATGGCACCTTATATTTAATTGATCATGGTAGCTGCAGAGCTGTGTTAAGATGAATACATAATTATATAGTATATGTATAAACTCAAGTTTACTTCAATACTGACTTAATGCATCTTACTCAAACTCACTCTTCTGATAGCAGGAAACATTGTCAGTGGTTTCTTTAGAATATATTAAGTGAACTGTGGAATGAAGGCATCTCTCACAATCTTTTAATATAAGTGTTTCAATAAAAAACCTTATGGCATGGCTTGTGCCCAAAACAACCATTAAATCTAAAGAAATCATTATTCTAAAATAAATAGTTTCTTTTCACCACCTACATAAAGTAGACATAGTTCAAAATATTGTAATACTTATACACAATGTTAAATGGTTGTCTCTTACGGAAAAGTCATGTATTCGTGATGAATGTAATCACATGGTGGATCCAGTGCAAATTCAATTATGTGTGATCAGCACTGTATTTTCAGAGTCAGATTCGTTTACATATTTATGATTTAATGTTTTCTTTATACACTCCTGGAAATTGAAATAAGAACACCGTGAATTCATTGTCCCAGGAAGGGGAAACTTTATTGACACATTCCTGGGGTCAGATACATCACATGATCACACTAACAGAACCACAGGCACATAGACACAGGCAACAGAGCATGCACAATGTCGGCACTAGTACAGTGTATATCCACCTTTCGCAGCAATGCAGGCTGCTATTCTCCCATGGAGACGATCGTAGAGATGCTGGATGTAGTCCTGTGGAACGGCTTGCCATAACATTTCCACCTGGCGCCTCAGTTGGACCAGCGTTCGTGCTGGACGTGCAGACCGCGTGAGACGACGCTTTCCAGTCCCAAACATGCTCAATGGGGGACAGATCCGGAGATCTTGCTGGCCAGGGTAGTTGACTTACACCTTCTAGAGCACGTTGGGTGGCACGGGATACATGCGGACGTGCATTGTCCTGTTGGAACAGCAAGTTCCCTTGCCGGTCTAGGAATGGTAGAACGATGGGTTCGATGACGGTTTGGATGTACCGTGCACTATTCAGTGTCCCCTCGACGATCACCAGTGGTGTACGGCCAGTGTAGGAGATCGCTCCCCACACCATGATGCCGGGTGTTGGCCCTGTGTGCCTCGGTCGTATGCAGTCCTGATTGTGGCGCTCACCTGCACGGCGCCAAACACGCATACGACCATCATTGGCACCAAGGCAGAAGCGACTCTCATCGCTGAAGACGACACGTCTCCATTCGTCCCTCCATTCACGCCTGTCGCGACACCACTGGAGGCGGGCTGCACGATGTTGGGGCGTGAGCGGAAGACGGCCTAACGGTGTGTGGGACCGTAGCCCAGCTTCATGGAGACGGTTGCGAATGGTCCTTGCCGATACCCCAGGAGCAACAGTGTCCCTAATTTGCTGGGAAGTGGCGGTGCGATCCCCTACGGCACTGCGTAGGATCCTGCGGTCTTGGCGTGCATCCGTGCGTCGCTGCGGTCCGGTCCCAGGTCGATGGGCACGTGCACCTTCCGCCGACCACTGGCGACAACATCGATGTACTGTGGAGACCTCACGCCCCACGTGTTGAGCAATTCGGCGGTACGTCCACCCGGCCTCCCGCATGCCCACTATACGCCCTCGCTCAAAGTCCGTCAACTGCACATACGGTTCACGTCCACGCTGTCGCGGCATGCTACCAGTGTTAAAGACTGCGATGGAGCTCCGTATGCCACGGCAAACTGGCTGACACTGACGGCGGCGGTGCACAAATGCTGCGCAGCTAGCGCCATTCGACGGCCAACACCGCGGTTCCTGGTGTGTCCACTGTGCCGTGCGTGTGATCATTGCTTGTACAGCCCTCTCGCAGTGTCCGGAGCAAGTATGGTGGGTCTGACACACCGGTGTCAATGTGTTCTTTTTTCCATTTCCAGGAGTGTAGTAAGGTAGCCGAGACGTTCCTTATATGATTGTGACTATCATTGCAGTATCCTCACATTGTCCATCCATGTCAGATTTATAGGTAAAATTATGACAAATTCTACACTTAAATTGTGTAAGATTGTTAGTATTTATTCCTTAACTTTACATCATTATTAAACAGTGTTTCATTTTGATTTACTCTCCTGTGCTCAAATAGCATACTGCCATGAATAGAAATTATTTCAAATTGTGTAACGGAGTATGGGATAAATTCCTAACAGCTCTTCATTCAATTTAACATTAAATTATCTAAACTATTACAAAATATTCTCCCACAATATAAACTTCAAAATTAGTATCACATAACCTTCAATCCATCACAAGGGTTTCAAATGTAACACATCAACCACTGTCTCCATAATGCTCTAAATCTCAATACATTCTTAATTCGCATAATTAAATTTCATGACTATCCACTATATTTTTAACACACTACAACATACCTGGTCTTTCAAAGCACACTCTCATAATCTGACAAGTACCTCCAGTTTGCATTATCCATTAAATAATGTTCCATCTGACATAGCTTACAAATGACAAGGTTTTGTCTTCTTACACACAATCATTATTCATATCCTATTACTTTAAAAGTGTCCACATCATTAACTTTGGTTCCTGTTAAGAGACATTACTACGACACTGTGGAATGGTTTGTAGTCTGACACACTGATCTCATACCAAATTTAATGAATGGATACATTAGAGAACAAACAGAAATTAGTACAAACATAATTCACACTAACACAAAATCTATTTCATACTTTTAGCTGACAGTACCACACTCTGACATGAAGTTTTCCTTGAATAATAAAAGAATAAAGTGATATAGTTGCGCCAGTCAACTAGTTCTTTCTGAGCAGCATTTTACTTATTAATGACTATTTTATGGGTCATGTTTGTGGAGTTTTAACTCTGTAACATTGTGCAGTCCAAATAACTTCTTGGATTTTGGGTAGATTAGCCTATAGGCATTAGGGTGCAGGTTTTCCTTGATTTGAAAGGGGCCTATATAGATGTCAAAAAATTTCTTTATTTCTGAACTCATCAATTTAGATTTATCCTGTGTTTTTACTAAAACCAGATATCCTGTCCTGAACTGTACTCCTTTACTTCTTGCATCATGTCTCCATTTTCTTACCTCTCCTTGTCTTTTCATAGTGTTCCTAACAGCTGCCTCCCTTTCCTGGAGTGTCATAGTTTGACAAGTTGAGAAATCAACCTTCTCAGACATGAAATTTACAGGTCGTCAATTAAACATTACTTCAGGAGGTGAAAAACCAGTGGACGAATGCTGTAGGCTGTTCATTATATCCTCAAAGTTATGGCCCTGAGCACTATGGGACTTAACATCTATGGTTATTAGTCCCCTAGAACTTAGAACTACTTAAACCTAACTAACCTAAGGACATCACACAACACCCAGTCCTCGAAGTCAGTAACATTTTCAATCCAATTAACATGGGTTTTACTACAATATGTTCTGCAGAGCCTTCCAATTTCCCTCGTGTACCTTTCTGCTGGGTTACTTGACAGGTGACAAACCGAAATCAAAATATGTTTTATTCCTGTATCTTCAATAAAAATTTTCCATAATTTAGATGTAAACTGAGACCCATTATCAGACATGATGGCCTGGGGTATACCTACATTTGTGAAATAATGATTTGACAGCTTGATGATAATTTGTTTACTGGTTGCTCTCTTTAATGGATACAATTTTATAAATTTAGAGAAAACATCAACTATAACGAAGATGTAACTGTACGCTCCTCTTGATTTTGGTAGTGGTCCATATAAATCGATAGCTGTCAATTCAAGCATTTTATTTGGTAAAACGTTTTGCATCAGTCCTTTAGATGTTTGGTTACTCACTTTTACTCTGACAACGATCACAGGTTTCAAGTTTTTTCTTCACTCTCCTACTGATATTATAGAAGTATACATTTTCCTGTATCTTCTGTATACATTTTGTTGTTCCGCAGTGTCCAAAGCTTACATGTATGTAACTGATTAATGTGTCAATACATTGCTCAGGTCAGCATAGTTTCCAATTGTCTAAGTCAGGTCTAGGTCTCCTAAACAAAATCCCTTTTTGTACTTTATAATACTGATCTACCTTTTCTCCTCCCTTTTCCCCTATATAACTTTTAACCAACTTCCAATTTTGATCATGATTTTGGTTTCTACGAATATCATTACAGATTTTTAGTACTTCAGCTTCATCTTTTACACCCTTTAAGTACATAAGTTTGAACTCTTTCTCCTCTTTTCCATAAGTATTTTCAACATCTGCACCTACTGGTAGTCTGGAAACGGCATCTGCAATGACATTATGTTTACCCTGAATAAATTTGATCTCATAGTCAAACTGTTGAAGGAATAAAACCCACCTTGTTACACGGTCATGATAGAGTCTGCACTCCTGAATGTAAGCTACAGCTTTATGGTCAGAGAAGACAATTACCTTAACAGATAACTTTAAAATTTATTGAGTGTCCAATGGATGGCAAGTAGTTTCTTCTTTGTGACTGTATATGATTTTTCATACTTTTGTAAGACACGGCTAGCAAAAGCAATAGAATGGTGTTCTAATTTTCCTTCTACTTCTATGTTTTGAAACAAGTGTGCCCGTAAACCTGTCTCACTACTACTTATACAGAATGGTAACGACATAACAGGTCTATACAACATCTGACTTTGGGACAGTTGTTTTATTTCCATGAATGCATCCTGACATTCTTGTGTCCAATCCGAAACAGTATTCTTTTTATTAAGTTACATAAGCAGTTTGCATTTAAAGCTTGGGTACTAAGAAATTTTCTATAGAATCCAGTGAGACCAAAAAAGGATTTGAGTTGTTTTTTGTTCTTGGGAGTAGGGAAGTTTACAATGGGCTCAAGTTTATCCTTATCAGGTAATATTCCCTTTTCTGAAATATTATACCCCAAAAATTTCAGTTCATTAGCTCCAAAACAACATTTTTCCAATTTTACAGTCATTCCCCCCTCCCTCAATTTTGAACAGACTTGTCTCAGAAGGTTTAGATGATATTCCCAGGTTTTTCCAGTTACAAGAATGTCATCTACATATACTATTAATTTTGAAGACAATTCATCACCTAATACAAAATCCAATGCTCTGATAAATTCAGCCATAGATACATTCAATCCAAAAGGGACAACACAATATTGGTAACTTTTGCCACCATACAAAAAGGCAGTATACTTCCTAGAATCAAGTTCAAGTGGTATTTGATGAAAACCAAATGTCAACTCTATTCTACTCATAAATTTTACATTGTCAAATTTGTGCAGAAGTCCATCAATATTGTCAGAATGGTCATTTTCTCTAATCAAAAACTTATTAAGGTGCCTAGAATCAAGTACAAGTCTAACCCCACCATTTCTCTTAGACACAACTACTAATGGGTTGTTGTAAGCACTCCTACTTCTTTCTATAATCCTCCAAGTTTCCATTTTTTGGATTTCCCTTACTACATCTTTTTTCCTGGAGAATGGAATGCCAAATGTTTTTAGGAAGAAAGGATGATGATCTCTGAGTTGAAGTCTGCACTGATAGTCTTTTACCTTCCCTGGTCTCTCACTAAATGTATCCTGAAATTCCCCGTAACACTTCTTGTAACTGATTTTTCTGACTTTTGCTTAGACTTACAGCTTCCTTCAATTTGCCTTTGACTTTATAAATGAACAAAATTTCGAAATTAGTCAAAGGATATGTTATCACTTATGGCTTGATTATCTACCTCGCTTACAACAGCTTTGATAGGGTTACAAGAATTACTATAGTTAAGGATGAACATTTCTGTTTTCAGAATACTATTTTTCTCAGGTTCAGTAATTATAACACTCTTACCTTCCCAAGAGAAGCTTACACCCAATTTTAAGACCCAACCCATGCCAAAAATGATATTTTCTTCTAACCTTGGGACCACAAGGCAACCCTGCAAAAATTCCACATTTTCAATTTCAAATGTTAACGATACTTTACTCTTAACTACCTTACTTTGCCTACCAGTGGCACCTCTGATTTTTACCCCTACAACCGGCATTTCTACAAAGTTCTTACCATCCCTAATTTTATCTCAAAATTTTTCTGATATTGCACATATGGGGCTTCCTGTATCAATAAGACAGTGTCCTTCCCACTGATTTACTCTTATTTTAATGTATGGACAACCTAATTCCTTTTCATCTGCCTTCCCCACGGGGACTTCATATAATAAATCTTTTTCAACTTCTTTATAATTTCCATCTACTTTCAGTCTTCATCAATTTCAGATTCTAAGTTACTAGTATCAAGTTTACACTTTGGCTGCACACAATATATCTCCCTACTGTTTATGTACCTTTCACCCAGACTCTTTCCTTTACTCTCCCACGAGCATGGGCATAAAACTCTAGGAATGATACTTAGACGATACCAAAACACTTTGGTACTACAACTCTCATTATAATGGTTCCACTGGATTTCGAAAAATAGGCTTCCTTTACTTTCAATAATATCATGCAAATCTAATTCTTGCACAATATTTTCACTTTTGTTATCACCACTTTGATTAACCATGAAATGATCAGGACAGACATGTAACAATTGATTTTCAGCTGTCACTTCACTATGCTTATCATATTCCTTTGCTTCATCACCACAACTATCATCAAGTTTCAACACTTCATTATTTATTTCAATAAAAACATTCTACTCACCTTCTGGATTGCTTACCATACTTTTCACATCAATTATACTAACCTCATCACTACTATGGTATACTTTACTGCCAGTTTCATCTTTTTCTCTCTGTTTCTCACTTTCTATGATTGATTCTTTTTCCTGTTGGTTAGGTTTATCATCAGCTGACTCACTATTACCTTCTTGTGTGAACAACCCCCCAAATTCTGAGCTAAAACATTTATTACTCTCTTCATTATTAGCTTGCTCTCCCCTTTTTGCCCAGCTGTAAAAATCACTTAACATCTCCTCATCTAGAATTTAATCAGAAGTTTGATCTCTCCTATTTTTATTTTGTGATGGTCTACTCTGCCACATAGCATCCCAAATTTTTTATCAAAACTTATATAATTCACTTTGTTTTCTTGGTTTTTAACCTGTTTGTTAGTGGTACAGTTATTTACACAATTTGTGTTTTCTGTGAACGTTAGTGGTCCTATTATGTTTAAATCTGTTCACCCCAAAGCTGTGGACCCTCATTGAGGTGGTCCGGAGTTTTCTGGATGGCTAACTCTATTGTCACTCCTCCAGTTTGTATTCATTCTGTTGTTACCTTCTCATCTGTTGTTCCTAGTTACACCATTGTTTTCCCAGTTTCTCCCTCTCCCATTAGGATTGTAGTCTCTTGTTCTATCATATTGGTGTTCATTCCGAAAATCTCTATTGTCCCTTCTAGGGTTATCCCCACAGTAATCAGAATTCCACCTCCCACTGTAATGGTTTCCACTACTAAATTGTTGCACATTTCTCTCCATTGCCCTGTCTAATTTGTCTATATATTTTAGAAACTGGTCTAAACAGTCGTCAGGTCCATGCACTAATTCCCACTGTATTCTTTCAGGTAACCTTCTTTTAAGGGCATCAATTAGCGTCATTTCGTCGAAGGGTTTATCTAGATGCGCCAATTTCCTAAGTTGACCCCTGCAAAAGTCTTTCATTGAGTGGTTTCTGCCCCTGAAACTAGGCCCATTTAAAAATTCACTTTTTATTCTACCCTGTTCAGTCTCAGGCCAAAACTTATTTAAGAAACTCTTCTTAAAATCATCAAACGTTTTCCAGTCATCATATTGTTGGTTTGCCCAAGACAAAGCTTCTCCCACAAGAAAGTTTTTGGCAAATTTAATCTTTAGATTATCAGACATACAAGGAACAAGATTGTCAGAGCTGTGTTGTAAAAAGTCTACAGGGAGTAAATTATCACAAGGAAAACGTTTTACAGGTGAATTACTCCACACACTTCCACCATTCATACATAAATTTCTAGACACAAAATTATCTTGCATTTCAGTGAATCTCTTGTCTATTACACTTAAATTACATGTTACAGACTCTTGTATCGTATTTAATTCAGCATTTAAGGAATTAACTTTTGATTCTGTATCTAGACTTAATTTGTCTACCCTCTCCTCCACAGTTCTTTGAGCTGCGGTTAACCTTTCAATCTCTTTCCCTTGACTTGAGCTAACTGTGGCCAATTTATTTTCTAAGGTCACAAACTTATTTTCTATAGCCTCAATTTTGGAGTTCACACACTTCAAAATTTCTCCTAATTGAAGTTTTAAATTTGAGATCCCTTCTTTCGGTACATCACCGTTGCTTTTCATTTTTGCTTTCAGCGATTCACTAGTTAAGTTTAATTTCGGGTCTATCGATTCACTGGATGCATTTATTTTCGATTCTACGAATTCACTATTTGAATTCATTGCCATTGTTAATTCGGACAGCATTTGTCCCATTCTGGTAAAGAGTAACCTTACCCAGTCCTGTAGATCCGGTTTTCTTTTGGTTTGTGAGTCATCTGGATCGTCACTTACACCACACACGTTCGAGTCCAACATTTCTCCTACTTCCTTTTTAATTTCTTCTGATAGCGTCATTATGACACCACTTGTTTGGACACAGTTTTGACGAAAAGCTTAAAACTTTGTTGGTTCTCACACTACTTTTTCTGGTCCAGGAAATGTGTAAAATGTTATTCATGTTTTACGAATTTTAAAGTTTATACTGTTCTGCAAACAAAGGACAATTAGTCTCATTGCACTTAACTGTAATATCCCGAAGAAGCGCCTAAGTTTAACAGACCTCTTCCTAAGATTTCCACAATCTATAAGTTGTCCTACTCCTTTGTTCACATGGCGACTTCAGGCACTACAGGAGATTCAAATTTATAGTCCGAGGTCGTTAAAAAGCACAAACAGTTTGGTACTTAACTCATATCGATGGCTGCGTTGTTGTCTTCGTGAAGTCTAGAGTTGATTCCACTGCAAAGTTCCCGTGGTTTCCGTTGTGTTTGGATGAGACTAACTGGTTTGTATGGCGACGTGGTATTTAGATTTTTAGAGAGCAAACATTACATCACTATTTAATTCATTTATTCACATTTAACACTTCTATAATAATAAGAAAAAAGATATTGTTTTGCACCACATCTGTATCACCACCTTCTCCAACCCACGCTCCAGATCCAAAGACCGCCAACCACCTCCTCCAAAGATCCACCTCCTTCCTGCATGATCAAAGATAACCGTCTCTTTGTTGTTAAACTCACAGGCAAAGGCTACATTTACATGAAACATTACATGTAAAGAAATTACTGACATACATGATTTTACGTTCTGTTATAACTGGTTGATATATTGCTGGGTTAGAGATCGGTTTCACACTCTAATATTCAAGATCCCATCCTCAGTGGAAGAGCAGTGTAACTGAGTAAGAGTCTTTCCGTGTTTGACGATCTGTAGGCCAGTTTGAAGGATTTAATTGTCAGTGCAATATGGTGATCTGTGCAAAATAGTCTTTTGCCACTCGAAGTCTCATCTGCAGAAAAAGAAAAGTTTGGGCCAAGCTTCCACACTAGCAGCATCAGTGATTTGATGGGTAAATTCAGTAAGCGTCAATCATAATGCTACATTCATTCACAAGACATCCTTTGTGCCAGGGTGTAGAAGCGTCTACAGAATTATTTGAACAAGATGGAGGCAATGTATGTATGGGAAGTAGTGAGAAAGCAAGCGTTCAAAGACAAGTTGAAGCAGACCATTCATCTCTGGTGGGTATGCCATCACTCATCCACTATTAGGGCATTAGGACATCTCCAGACCAGTAGCTGTAGGATACCGAAAATTCCCGCCATTTTTCTTTTCTGTAGGACAGTGCTTCGAATTCTGTTGGCATAATTGTTCTAACCCGCCCCCCCCCCTCCCCCAGGGTGTGCTTAGACAGTGCTCTCTTTCCAAACATTAAGAATGCTTTTATGATTAACGGTGTTTTCGTGAGTGTGCACAAACATGATGACGGATTTTCGCTGTGACGATGTTTAACGTTTCTTGGGATGTATGTTGACAGCAGGAAGAGTATTTCACAGTGATGCATCAGCCATGCTGGATAGGTAAGCATGTGTGCATGGCTAGACGCAGTTCACATGTTCCCTTTTGGACTGCTAGGAACAAAGCATCCTGTGCTATTCTGGGAAGCATTGGTACAAGTTTCTATAGCGTGACCTGTGACATCAGTATCTACAGGTTGCGCGCCAGCGGCCCAGAGGGTGATCTGGCGCTTATTTAGGTAGACATGTGACGTTAGTATAACAGTGCGAGCCTTGTAGCTGCTATGCAAACACCTCTCACATTGCTAGACCAGAACAGCCGGTATGCATCATTGCATCAGCAACAGTACCTAGGTGATCACGTGTTTCTTTTTTTGTGGGGTTTTAGGATGCTCAACTACTTACGTCATTAGCGCCCAGTCACAAATGTAAGTGCACATATAATCTGGTAAAAGTCAAGAGGGGGGGGGGGACACCAGAAAGTTCTTATAAAGACGCAGATAAAATAATGAAAAGAGTTAGATGTCTTTGAACAAGTCTGTCAAACTAATAAAACGAAGAACACGAGCAGCTGCTCGAGCGCCATCAGCTAAAATTTCCTGTCAGGTAGATGGCAGAGACAGGACTACACGAGATTTATTAAAACGGGGACATGACAATAAAACATGGGCCACTGTCAATGCATTATCACAAGGGCACTGCGGGGCGGGGTCACTGGATAGCAGGTAGCGGTGGCTAAACCGGCAATGCCCAATCCGCAACCTGGCCAAAATGACCTCCTCTCGCCGAGATGGTCGGGAGGAGGTTGTCCAAGCTGTTGGGAACGGTTTTATGGCCTGGAGCTTATTTTCTTGAAATTACGACCAAGTATCCCACCATAATGACACAAACCTCTTACAAACAACCCCACTAATGTCCGACAATGGGACACAAAGGGAGGTTGGCTGAGACAGGAGGACTGCAGCCTTGGCCGCAGCATCAGCAGCCTCATTTCCAAGCACTCCTACATGGCCTGGAACCCACATAAAGCTAACAGGAGAGCCATCATCAGCAAAAGAATGGAGGGATTGCTGGATCCGTTTCACCAAGGGTGGACTGGATATGGAGCTCCAAGGCTCTGAAGAGCACTGAGTGAATCAGAGCAGAGTACATATGGAGAATGGCGGTGGCTGCGGACATACTGAACAGCCTGATAGAGAGCAAAAAGCTCGGCCGTAAAGCTGGAACACTGGTCGAGGAGCCGGTATTTAAAGGTGACGTCCCCGATGACAAAGGCACAGCCGACACCATTGTCAGTTTTGGAGCCATCAGTGTAAATAAAGGTGTTACTGGCGAGTCGCGCACGAAGTTCGACAAACCGTGAGCAATACTCTGCATCCGGAGTACCCTCCATCAGGAGCGAGCTGAGGTCAAGATGAATGTGAACAGGAGCCTGGAGCCACGGTGGTGTCAGACTCTCACCCTCTCTGAAGGTGGTAGGGAGGGCAAAATCCAATTGTCGAATCAGGCGACGAAAGCGGACACCAGGGGGCAGCAGGGAGACACACACAATCCATACTGACAGTCGAGAGAATCGTCGAAGAAGGACTGATAAGAGGGGTGGTCGGGCATTGACAACAGCCAGCAGGCATACTGACAAAGCAGTACGTGGCGCCGGTAAGTCAATGGTAATTCGGCAGCTTCAGCATAAAGACTCTCTACGGGACTAGTATAGAATGCTCCGGTCACAAGACATAACCCCCAATGATGGATGGAGTTGAGATGGCGTAAGAGGGATGGCCGAACAGACGAGGCTCCCATAATCCAGCTTTGATCGGACTATGGACCGATATAAGCGATCCGCTCTCCAAGATGAACCACTAAGAACACAGAGGACATTAAGGGAATATGTACCACGGGCAGCCAAATAAGAGATATGCGGAGACCAACAAAGTTTCCTGTCCAGTGTGAGCCCTAAAAACTTCGTTGTCTCCACGAATGGGAGAACAACGGGCCTGAGATGTAAGGGTGGTGGAAGGAATGCTTTATATCGTCAAAAGTTGATGCAAACCGTCTTCTCTTCAGACAACCGGAGGCCATTAGCCACACTCCGTGAGTATAGGCTGTCAAGACAACACAGAAGGCAGCGCTCCACGAGGCATGTTCTCTGGGTAGTGGAGTAGATCGCGAAGTCATCGACGAAAAGAGAGCTGGAGACGTTAGGTGGAATGCAATCCATAATTGGATTGACCGCTATGGCAAAAACGGCTACACTCAAAACAGAGCCCTGAGGCACTCCGTTCTCCTGGAGTAAGACGTCGGACAATACAGAACCCACATGTAGCCTAAACATTTGATCTGTTAAAAATGAATGAATAAAAAGGGGCAGGCGACCACGTAGGCCCCACCTGTGCATAGTGTGGAGGATACCTACTCTCCAACAGGTATCGTAAGCCTTCTCCAAATCGAAGAACACAGCTACCGTTTGGCACTTTCGCAAAAAGTTGTTCATGATGAACGTCGACAACGTCACAAGGTGGTCAACAGTGGAGCGGCGTCGACGAAAGCCGCATTGAACATTGGTAAGTAAGAATCCTAGCCAACCGAGCGTTAACCATGTGCTCCATCACCTTACAGAAAACTTGTAAGAGAAATAGGGCGGTAACTAGAAGGAAGGTGTCTATCCTTCCCGGGTTTGGGTATGGGAACAATGACGGTCTCATGCCAACGCATGGGGACCTGACCTTCGGTCCAGACGCTATTATAGGTACGAAGAAGAAAGCATTTGCCTGCCAGAGAAAGGTGTGTGAGCACCTGAACGTGAATAGCATCTGGCCCCAGAGCAGAGGACTGGGACAGTGCAAGTGCACATTCGAGTTCCCGCATGGTAAAGGGGGCATTATAATCTTCCAGATTCAGCGAGTGGAAGGAAGGTCACCGAGCCTCTTCTTCCTCTTTTCTGGGAAGGAAGGCAGGGTGGTAATGGGCGGAGCTTGAAACCTCCACGAAAAAGCGGCCGAAGGCGTTGGAGACATCCACAGGGACCACAAGTACCTCATTACCTGAAGTCAGGCCAGGTATCGAGGAGTGGGTCTAAATGCCCGACAGCCGGCACAGGCCACCCCAGACGACAGAAGAGGGAGTAAAACTGTTAAACGACCTTATGAAAGAGGTCCAACAAGCTTTTTTGCTGTCTTTGAGGACTCGACGACATTGCGCTCGGAGTCGTTTGTAATTAATACAATTCTCCAGCATAGGATGGCGGCGAAAGGTACGTAAAGCACGTCGTCGAGCACGGATAGCGTCCCTGCAAGCCTCATTCCACCAGGGGACTGAAACGCGACGTGATGAAGAGGTAGTACGAGGAATGGAACATTTGGCAGCATTGATGATGTCACAGCTGAGAAAATCTTGGTCTGGAAAGGTCGCCAGGGAGGGGTAAAGTCCCCTGTGAGGGCAAGAGTGGTAGAACAGATCGAGAGGTCCAAGTGGGAGTAGGTATGAGTAGAGTCCGAGAGGAAAGTCAGGGTGCCAGTATTGACATGACAAGATTGAGATGGTTGTAAACATCCACAAGGATGGATCCTTTGTGACTGAATGCAGGAGAACCCCAAAGGGGATGATGGGGATTGAAGTCGCCACACAATAAAAACGGTGGAGGAAGCTGAGCAATTAGGTGCATCATGTCAGCCCGACTAACTGTGGATGACGATGGAGTGTAGACAGTACAAACAGAAAAAGTAAAGGCAGAAAAGATAATACGGACCACTATTGCTTGGAGTGGGGTGGTCAATGGGATGGGATGGTAATAGACATCATCCTGAACGAGCAACATGACCCCACCATTAGCTGGAATACTGTCCACAGGGGTTAGGTCAGATCGCTTGGAGGTATAGTGGGTAAAAGCAATACAGTCAGTTGGGTGTAACTTCGTTTCCTGGAGACCGATGTCGATCGGACAGTGCAGGTGGAGGAGCAATTGTAATTCCTCCCAATTAGATTGAATACCTCTTATGTTGCAATGTAACAGAGCCATCACGAATCGGAGAAAGGGGGAATGAAATGGGTGAACAGCTGGTCACTTCGATGGCCGCGGAGGGCCAGGATTCTAGGGATCAATGCTACAACCATTGGGAGGTGGATCCTGTTCCATCGAGTCGTCGCCAGCTGCAGCCACATTCCTGGGTTGCGCAGGAGGGGCAGCATCGTTTGCCGATGACAGGCCAGCTGAGCACCTGGCAGCAGAGCGTCCCGGCAAAACTGAGGACGGCCTGGAGCAGCGACTGTCAGACAAAACACGCCAGGGTTGAGAGGGGGATAAAGACTTCTTCTTTGAGGCCTTCGGAAGACCGATGAGTCACAGGGATGGTGGGCTGTGGGGGCTGGACCTGAAGAAAGTCCTCTCACTCGGGGTCTTTTTTGAACACCAGACCTTGGAAGACAGGGTCCGTAACGTTTCCCCAATGGATGCCTGAGAAGAGGATTGCTTCTCAGGTGGGGGAGGGGATGATGAGGTGGAGGGTGGACAGGATAGGGGTGAGGATACTGCGGAAGGAGTGGACCCGACCAAAGCAAACAACATTGTCAACATCACGGGATGGAGGTGGTCATATTTCTTCCTGGCCTCAGAATAAGACAGACAGTCCAAGGTTTTCAATTCTTGTATCTTCTTCTCCTTCTGCTTCTGATATGCGGGGCAGTCTAAAGATCTAGGCGAGTGGAGGCCAGGACAATTGATGCATTGAGGTGGTGGGGTGCATGTATGTCCCTCACGAATGGGACGTCCACAATCGCCACAAAGGGGCTCAGCTTCACACCATGACGACATGTGCCCAAAGCGCAAACATCGAAAGAATCTCATAGGAGGCAGGACATAAGGTCGCACGTCGCACCGGTAGCACATCACCTTTACCTTCTTCAGGAGAACATCCCCCTCGAAGGTGAGGATAAAGGCCCCAGTGTCAACGCAACAATCTTTGGGGCCGCACTGGACTTGCCAGACGAAATGCACGCCACGGAGCTCCAGGTTGGCCCTGAGCTCCTCATCAGATTTCAGCAGGAGGTCCCAATGGAAAATAATCCCCTGCATCCTATTGAGCGCCAGATGTGGGACAATCGACACTGGGATGTCCCCTAGTCGGTCGCATGCCTGGAGCGCCGCCGACTGTGTAGCTGAGGTGGTCTTTATGAGAGTGGACCCCAAACGCATTTTACTAAGAGCCTCGATTTCTCCAAAGATATCATCGATATGCTGTACAATGAACATGAGCTTGGAGGTGGCGAACAACCCCCATCGGTCCGAGAACAGTGGGGGAAGTATTTCGCCCCAAGCCAGCGGGCCTGTCCTTCCTCCCAGGGAGTGGCCAAGGGGGGAAAGGCAGAAGTACCAGAACCAGAGACAGAGACAGAACCTTTCCTCTTAGAAGACGCAGCCGCAGAGCAACCTGATGCATGTTGACGTTTCGTCTGCGAAACGTCCGCCCGATACCACCCACTCCAACCAGTGGCTCTCCCCACAGGCGCCACTTAGCCTCAGCAAGGGCCACCTGGCAGGATGACTGTTGCCAGGAGTCATGATGCCCCAGGTAGACGGGCATTTATTCCTTGGCTTACATGGGGAGGGTGCAGCTCAAGTATCAGCAGTATGATCCCTGTGTTGTCAGGGGCCTACAACCTAGAGGGTACATGACGACCCCACCACAACGAGCTGGCTACCGTGCTGGATTTCGGGTGCCATGGGAAGTCCATCATGATCGTAGGTGCAGATGGGGACGCACTATGGGCGTAATTTGTGCAACCCATCAGTCGTTTAGGCCCAAATTGATGTACAGTGGGTGCAGTTACGACGCCGTTACGATGATGACTGCCAAGGTCTTAGTGCACTGAGGACCAGTGATACACCAAGTAAGGTGTCCTTCCCAAAAAGGCTCGTACTTCTGTAGAATTTTGAAAAATGGAGGTCAAACCCCAATGTGGACCATCACATGGAAGGCTGAAACAGTTGAAAGTCCTTTTCGTCGCCTCTTACGACAGGCAGGAATACCTCGGGCCTATTCTTACCCCAGACCCACAGGGGGAGGATCACGTGTTTTGACAAGAGTTTTTCAGATATCTAGTATGAAGGGATGCCACAGCCTCATGCTTGTAGGACCCAAACGGACACCTCTGTTTGGCTTGGCAAATGATGCCGCATTGTCACTTCATGGGCCCACGTGAGGAGTGGCGTCAGCTAATGTGTGCATTGGAACAGTTTGCTGACAGTTCAAAAGTTTTTTTTTATGTGCAATGAGTGTTTGTGCACTGCATTATTTTCGGCTGTTTAAGCGTTGTGAGCGTGTCTGTAGGCGGTTCAATGCGTTATTTCGACAGTTTACGGGTAGTTTGTAGGCCTGTATGTTGTGTATTGCTTTATTTCAGTAATTTACGAGTTATTTGGGTGTCTGTACAACTGTGTACTGCATTATTTTCGAGTAGTTTGCAGGTCAGCACACTATTTACTGTGACCCCAAGCACGGCGATTTGAGTGTTTTGTGTCAGTGTAATAAATGTACTATGTCGAATCCATCCCTAAATAAATTGTCCCAAAATAAACTACACTCCTTCCTCTCTCCAGCAGCCCAGATCAGGCTGAGTCCTTTTCCCACCATCGTCCCCTCCAAACCACCATGCTGGATTACATCACAGGAGGCGCGATGGTGGCCTCTGGTGGTGGTACTGTGTACTAGGTCAGTTGGACTCCGAACTTGTGGTGAACACACTTGATGGCAGTACTGCCTCAGATTGTTTAAATGAAAACTGTGTGAATAAAGACTTTTTTCCATCCTATCCAGCACAGATAGAGTCCTTTTCCCACCAATTCCTAGGAAGAGGTGGCGGTCATATGACAGGTTAATGGAGGTAGCCCAAGTGACCTAGCTTCCCGCCAAAATTTGAACTTCCCACCAAAATTTGAACTTCGCGCCATGACATCATTGTGACATTGCCGTATCTATTGCCGCCATGTTTGATCAGCCATCTTGAATAAATTTGGCAAAAATTGTGAGTGGGGCAGAACTACTTTGTCCCACTACTCCTGTACTCAGTGACAGTTTCCGTCGGATACGTAACCTACTTTCACCAACAAGGCGTGACTTTCGCTCCAATCTCACTGTTCCCATACCTTGTCATTCGCCATGAATGGTACACCAGCACCTGAAGACGCTCTTGGACAGTCAGCATTGATGCACCAACAATTCGGCTAACTTCGTTCATGGTGTGGTCATGGGCACGTACCTTCCACAACTCCATATCGACTCATCTCACTGGACCCATTCTGTACTCCGATCAAGCACATCCACACCATTTTACCCAAGTTGGCGACGGAGTGTGGCACTATACCGCCGCATACCAGTTACTAGCCGTCGGCAGTGCTCGGAAGTGAGCAATTTACTCTTGAGAAGTAGGTATGATGTGTTGCTAGATCAACAAATATCCCTGACGATCAATGACGCACAGTTGACTTACAACACACTTAGAGACTTCAGAATGTGTGTTACACATGTCGTCCCACCCCAAGACCATTGGGCAACATGAGTGATTCATTGTCAGAACAGATTATGTGTTCTGGGTTTGCTGCAGACAAACTTCCACTGTGGTATGAATAATAGGAGTGGCACAATGTGCAATTAAATTTGCGCTGAAGCACTCGGGTCTACACCATGTTTGTCGGCAAAACTTCTACACTGCAGACAGATTCACCGTGAAACTCTGGCGATATACGGATCAAATGAAATGTCGCCTCCAGCGTTCGTGAAATGGTGGTAGTAATTTGAGCTGGACTGCACTGAGATAGGTGATGCTGATGGGGACGAAAGGAATGCTAACGGCAAGATGAAAAGGCTTGGTTGGGGGGATTTTACAGTGGAAACTACTTTCACACAGCGGTTCTCGAATGGTTCCGTGACCATGGAGCGGATTTCTATTGTCGAGGAACTGAACAACTGACAGAATATTACGACCATTTTTTACACGACTCGGTAACAATGTTGAAAAATAGTGTCATGTATCTGTGTTACCCTGAAGTATAACGCAGCATTCAATAAAACTTATATCGTCTGCCAAAATAAAACGTAGCTTTAACGTAGAATTTAACTCCTTTTTCGAATACGTCATTCAGGGACAGTAATATTATTTTATTAGTTTGAATCTGGATTGTATCACTCACTCTCATTCTCTGCCAACGGTGAGATGACACCTTTCTTCCTAGAGGATGATTTCTCTTGAAACTACTTCTATCTTAGAACACCCCTGATCAATATTCATTCTTCTGTGTCAGCACTTATTGCGTACTACTCTGTCTCCAGTCACCTATGTGACGCACGGTGTTTCGATCTCTCTTGTTTTCCAGTCAGTGAGAAACTATTTGGTTAGTATGTTAGGCTTAATCCTTGAGATATACAAACCAAAGGCCAGAAGTCTTTTCATCTCGTGTGTTAATTTTATACTACAGTTCATCACGTATATTTTACCTGCAGTTTGTTTCAAGGTCTTCCTGAGTATCTTTACAGAAATATAATTAGTCTGTCAGCTCTTTTCTGACTGAGTATACCACAGTATCTTACTTTAGCACCTAGGGCAAGACACGTCTTCTCGTAAATATTTATCGTCAGGAGGCGCAACATTTCTAACCTACTTATCCTATTTACTAATGCAACCTTTCGTGAAAGATTTGTTTTCGCTAAATGTTGTTAGTTCTTAGCTGCTTTCGTATGTAGATCAGTGGGAGCTTAATTTTATGTTGGTGATTTATCTTTCCTTTTCTTCCGCTTCAACGACACTTCTAGCGGCACTACAACTGCCTTGTGACCAAGACTGATGAACTTACACAACTGGACATTAAAATTGCTACACCAGGAAGATGACGTGCTACAGACGCGAAATTTAACCGACAGGAAGAAGATGCTGTGATATGCAAATGAGTATCTTTTCAGAGCATTCACACAAGGTCGGCGCCGGTGGCGACACCTACAACGTGCTGACATGAGGAAAGATTCCAACCAATTTCTCATACACAAACAGCAGTTGCCTGGTGAAACGTTGTTGTGAAGCGCGGTATAAGGAGGAGAAATGCTTACCGGCACATTTCCGACTGTGATAAAGGTCGGACTGTAGCCTATCGCGATTGCGGTTTATAGTATCGCGACATTGCTGCTCGCGTTGGTCGAGATCCAATGACTGTCAGCAGAATATGGAATCGGTGGGTTCAGGAGCGTAGTACGGAACGCCATGCTGGATCCCAACGGCCTCTTATCACTAGCAGTCGAGATGAAAGGCGTCTTGTACGCATGGCTGTAACGGATCGTGCAGCCACGTCCCGATCCCTGAGTCAACAGATGGGGACGTTTGCAAGACAACAGCCATCTGCACGAACAGTTCGACGACGTTTGCGGCAGCATGGACTATCAGCTCGGAGACCATGGCTGCAGTTACCCTTGACGCTGCATCACAGACATGAGCGCCTGCGATGGTGTACTCAACGACGAACCTGGGTGGACGAATGGCAAAACGTCACTTTTTCGGATGAATCCTGGTTCTGTTTACAGTATCATGATGGTCGCATCCGTGTTTGTCGACATCGTAGTGAACGCAGACTGGAAGCGTGTGTTCGTCATCGCCATACTGGCGTATCACCCGGCGTGATGGTATGGGGTGCCATTGGTTACATGTCTCGGTCACCTCTTGTTCGCATTGACAGCACTTTGAACTGTGGACGTTACATTTCAGATGTCTTACGACCAGTGCGTGGCTCTACCCTTCATTCGATCCCTGCGAAACCCTACATTTCAGCAGGACAATGCACGACCGCATGTTTCATGTCCTGTACGGACCTTTCTGGATATAGAAAATGTTCGACTGCTGCCCTGACCAGCACGTTCTCCCGATCTCTCACCAACTGAAAACATCTGGTCAATGGTGGCCGAGCAACTGGCTCGTCACAATACGCCAGTCACTACTCTTGATGAACTGTGGTATCGTGTTGAAGCTGGATGGTCAGCTGTACCTGTACACGCTATCCAAGCTCTGACTCAATGCCCAGGCGTATCAAGGCCGTTATTACAGCCAGAGGTGGTTGTTCTGGGTCTTGATTTCTCAGGATCTATGCACCCTAATTGCGTGAACGTGTAATCACATGTCAGTTCTAGTATAATATATTTGTCCAATGAATACCCGTTTATGATCTGCATTTATTCTTGGTGTAGCAATTTTGATGGCCAGTAGTGTAATATAAGCCTGCTATTGGCCTGCTACATTAGAAAAGGTATCTAGGAGAGCTGAATCATGAGGAAGTGATTGATGGTTATCGCTGAGGTCCTGTCACTTACGTCGCAGCTACTAGGAGGTTATAATTAAAGATCAGCTCCTCACAGACGTCCAGCGTAGGCTACAATTATCATATGGCAGTGAAACTTGGTGGATATTCTAACGCGGAACCGATTTACAACGGCAAAAAGTAGTTCCAATTTTGGTCACCAGGTGCAAGTCTGGTGCTGCGAATGCAAGAAAGACATATAGAAATATTTACATATCTAATGGATTAGGAACGGGAAGTGGGCAGGAAAGATCAATCCATTGAGGAAGGCATAATGTTGATATCATTATTATCCCTGCTTACACGATTGTTCAACGTGAGCACCAGAGGACGTCTAAGAGATGCTGTACAGTAGCAGATATGCATCCGGTGGCCAAAATTGGAACTATTTTTTTTTTCAGCGTAAATCGGTTCCGCATTAACGCATTAGCATATCTACTAAGTTTTGCTACCATACGATTCTTAGAGCCCACACTGGATCACTACGAGTAGCTGCGCTTTAATTATAACCACACGATCCACTCCTCTGGTACCCTGCACGGGTAACTTCCCCGATGTTTAATTGGCAATTGGAGGAATAGTGCCAGTGATTTTACAACTGTAGCTGTAGTAGGGCACGAAGAAAACGAAAGGCAACATCTCGTTACAGATATGTTTGAAAGCAAGCCCTCAGCATGAGATGTTTCTTCCTTGTTTCACCGAACCTCAGTGTGCTGCACGGCGGAGTGATTCTTGCAGCCCCCACGTACGGCCAGCAACCTGGCTCGCGCACGGAACGCCGTCTCCCCCCTTTTTAAGTGGACTGTCGTGCATAAAACATTTTTTGGGAGGTGGTGCTGTCCCCGGACTGCCACGGGGAGGGGTGTTCTTCCCCTGCTTGGAGGGGCGAGCGGCGTATGGAGGGAGAACGCAGGAGGGGGGACTGCGAAAATATATTACGGCAAGCACCCCGTGCTGCGCCTGGGCGCGCACGCTTCTTGCAACGTTTTCATTAGGCGCTATTCTGCCGACGGGCATGTGGAGCGCCAACGCACGTATGAAAAACTCCCGGGATTAGACGGTGCGTCCTCCACAAAGTTAATACGCGCATGAATTTCATTTCCGTGAAAAATTAGGGTTAGCCATCCGTTATGAGAAATGCTGCGCGATTTAATTTCGCCGCAGGGGCGGAGAGCTGAACAGACTCTGCAAAAATTTTCGTAACAATTAAAACGAGCACCGACTAGCTGCGGGGCTCAGTTGTGCCCGCGAAAGGAAATGACTAAATTAGTGTTTGTTTCTGGGCGTGGGCGCTGGTTAGTCCAATTTTACGCTTCGGGGAGAAGTTGTAGCAGCGTGTGTTGGTCCTTTAATGCCATGTGGTTTTGTCGTCTTTTGCGTCCATCTCTGCAGCAACACTGATGTTGGTAACGGAAGAAGGACCCAGCAGAGCGACCTGCGAATTCCCTGTTGCTACAAGCACTGTAGTGGTGTTGAGATTTACAACGACTCTGTACTACGAGTCGTAATGAAGTAAAGAACGATAACACGCATCACTGCTTGAAAGTGCGTGGGAGCAGCGGGGGTGTTTTGTTCGAGAGGCGTTCAATATAAAATGCAACATTTCTTAGCCGCCACTTTCGGTTAAGAAATGCAGAATTTGTTGTGGGAGATCGTGCATTATTCCCGCCTCAGCCCGTTTAGTTTCATGGAAGTTCCAATAGGTACCGGCGCTATGCATAGGCTTCAAAGTGACATCTGTAACGGAGGTCGGTTCCAAGCAGAGAGCTGTCATTGAGTTTCATTTGGTGGGAAACCAGAGCATCATAGATATTCGTAAGCGCTTGCAGAATGTCCACGGAGACTTGCCTGTGAACAAAACGACGGTGAGTCGTTGGCCGAAGCGTCTGTCGTCATAGCAACAATGTCGCCCAAACCTGTCCCAGCCCCCGCATGACGGCTGGCTGCTCACAGCTGTGACTCCTGCAGTCGTGGAACGTGCGAACACTCTCATTCGAGGTGATCGACGGATCACATTCAAACAACTCGCTGCACAAGTGTATGTCTCTGTCGGTAGCGCTGACATACTCGTGCTTCAGTTGGGATACTCTAAGGTGTGTGCCCGCTGGAATCCACCTTACAGCCCAGATTTCGCACCTTCCGACTTCCATCCGTCTGGCCCAAGGAAAGATACGCTCCGCGTTGTTGGTGCGGAGGTTATTGATGCAGTAAGGCGATAGCTCCGACGTCGAACCAGTTGAGTGGTACCATGCGGGCATATAGGCCCTCCCAGTAAGGTGGCGATGAACGGAGATTATGTTGAAAAATAGGGTTTTGTATCCAAAAGGATGGGGACTAAGATGGTGTACCAGAATCCTAAATAAAGCCAACTTTCTTTCAGAAAAAGCAGTGTGTTTATTGATTATTCAACGATCCTCGTAAATGACCTCAACTATTACAGGGACAAGCGAGATCGAGTAATACGTTGAAGCGAGTCAAGAAAGATGCTATGTATAATCACAAGATGAGGGAGAGAGGTGTGTAATATTTCTCTTACGTGAACCAACATTTAAATCGATTATTTAGGAAGAAATTGGATGGAAGATGACGCTCCTTCGAGAATAAAAACTGGATAACAGAGGTTTCTAGGTCATCTATGCTGATAATTAAGTAATAATTCAAGTAGATTAACTGCGAATGGAAACGCACAAACTACATCTGCTAAGTCCCAACTGCATTGAAAAATTTTAGTCACTAAAGCTAAAGTAATGGGTTTCTAGGAAAACGATCACATTATATCAAAAAACATCGTTGAAAGCGTAACTTTGGAGAAAATGTTACATTTCCACTGTCTTAGCAGTGAAATGAAGAAAATTTATTACAATAGGATAAATAGATCTTGAGGATTCTTAGCACTGTGGCTCAAGGCAGTATCTTCGAAATACATTAATTCTCCTAGCAAACAGTGTACAAGAACTGAGCTTTTCTACAGGAAAAATCACACAAAGATGAGTATCTGTCAGAGAATATATTGCATGGGGGCTTAATTAAAATAATGATATAAGAATGCAATGCAAATACTTTTTAATTTTCCGTCGCTGTATGTCCGATTACGCTGTTTCGTAAACGGCTGGCCCTGACTAGTTTTAGTACGCAATCTGACTGCTTAGAATGACAACAAAGAATGTAAGGAAATTTCTGTTAGCACAATTAATTAATTAAGTCCCCAGCAACTATAAAACCTCCGAAACCAACAAAGCACAATTGTAGCTGTTCTGTATGTGGTAGTATGACTCAACGCACATCTGGCACGGTTCTTCTTCAACAAGACAAGAATTTTTAAATACCAATTATACTGACGTGATAAAGCAAAATTACAAATACTATAATTGTGCAAGAAAACCAAAATTACACTCTAATACAAGAACACACGCCAGATGCTTTGTTGACTGAACCTGTAATGACACATTATTCAGGTCACTGAAAGAATAAAAGAATAAAAGAAAATACCTCCATATATATTGACGAAATGCACTCTGACCATTACAATATCTCCATTAGAACATCATCATCTCTCCCATCAAACCACTGCATAAAACATGGAACAACACTCTCCACTACCGCATCTCACTCTGACTTCAGCTACAAGCAGTGTCCACCACAACTTATCGGCAAGAACTGCCTGCCGCTACGTCTCAATAAGCACTGCCAGTGGAGGCGGCGGAACAATACTCTCTGGCGCGATTTCTGGCGCTGTGGCTCAGTGTAGCCACCTTTCAATATTGCAGTACTGAACGAATTCTTAAGAGTAAAGCAAGAAAAGAGAACAAAAGTTTACAATGTGATGACAGTTCCTACGTCGACATATGGGTCAAAGTGGTGGCTTCTAAGCAAAAACCACATCAAAAGAAGATTGATAAAGTGGGTTTTTATTTAAAAAAAGGAGTAATAGTACGCGTCATAAGGGTGCCGCAGAACTGTTCGTTGAACAGCTTAGAAGCTATGTGGCAGACGACGTTTGTCCCTCGTCTGCGGTGAAATACATAAGTAGTAATGTTTCCAGAACAAATTTTCTCTTTACATTGGTGTGTGCGCGGATATGAAACTTCCTGTACCACACCGGCACTCTAAAGCCTTTGCCTGTCCTGGTTAAGTGCTCTACCAACTGAGCTACTTGAACGGAACACACGATCCTCCGTCACAGCTTTACTTCCCGCAGCACCTCATTTCCTACCTTCCGAATTTCACAGGAGTTCTGCCGAGTTACTTGCGGGATTAGGAAAGGAAGATTACAGACGATTCATAGTTCAGCCACAACCTGGGGATTGCTTCCAAGGGGAATTTTTCACTCTGTAGCCGAGAATGGGCTGATTTGCACTAGCTGACGGATTAAATATATGTAACGAACCAGGACTCGAAGGCAAGATTTTGCCCTCTCGCGTGCAAGTGCTCTACGAACATGACTCGCGACACGTCGTCACAGCTTTACTTCCACCAATACCACACCCTTATCTTCAGAATGACAATTCATTCCGGAAATAATCCCCAGGCCATGGCTAAGCCACGTCTCCGCTTATCATTTCTTCCAGGAGTGCTAGTCCTGCAAGTTACGGAGGAGAACTTCTTTGAAGTCTGGAATGTAGAAAACATGGTATTGGTGGAAGGAGAACTCTGAAGACGGCTTGTTAGTCATACTCGGGTTACTCAGTTGATAGAGCACTCGCTCGTGGAAGTCAGAATGTCTTGGGTTCGACATCTGGTCGGAGACACAGTTGTAATCTGCCAGGAAGCTTCAAGTAATAATGTTATTCCAAGCTTCGTGATAGGCCTGAATCAGTGCATAATCAGTTGCTTTCAATCTGGCGCTCGGAATAATCATGGAAGTGGTTGACAAGTAAAACTTTCTTAGCATCACTTTCGGGCAAAAATCATTGCAAATTTATCCTATGCTTACGGTATTGTCTTGATTTCATAGAGACAAACTGAATATTATATTACGGAAAATCCATAAACAGTAACAGCAAAATTTGGGCTACAAATTAATACTTAAGAAACATAGTAAACAATTATTATGAATATCAGCCAGCTACACTGCTCTTTAAATGGTTTTTATTTTACAAATCACTTACGATGTGCCCACTTCGGCATAGTGCCATCGTCAGGTGCTCTGTAAACACATAAGTAAGTGATGGTCTTAATATAATGGTCTGTACCTATGATCAGAAAAGTTATAATACATTCGTTTGGTGTTTTTACCTCAGCCGGCCGTGGTGGCCGAGCGGTTCTAGGCGCTACAGTCTGAAACCGAGCGACCGCTACGATCGCAGGTTCTACTCCTGCCTCGGGTATGGATGAGTGTTATGTCCTTAGTTTAGTTAGGTTTAAGTAGTTCTAAGTTCTAGGGGACTGATGACCTCAGTAGTTAAGTCCCATAGAGCTCAGAGCCATTTTTTTTTGTTTTTACCTCACATGTATTATGTTTACTGCCACATCTGGTCTTTTTTTAGAATTATTAGTTTCTCCTTATATGTACGTTGGAGATGTATATCTGACTTTTGGCGGTTTATATGTACGTGGGAGACGTACATCTGACTGTTGTCGGTTTTTATGTACACTATTTTTTTTTTCTTGACAGCTTAGATGACAGTGTCTAAGTGATTTTACATGTTTAAATAGTTACCATTAGTTAAATAGTGTCAAAGAAAATTAACAAATTATTCAAACGAACTGAAATCTCCTTTGCATATCAAAACACATACAGCCTCAAACACGAAATCCACAAAGGCAGCTCGAAAATTCCCATACTCAAACCAACCGTCTATAAAATTTCGTGTAACACATGCCATAAATTCTGGACAGGACAAACCGATAGAAACTTCAACATTAGATATAAAGAGCTCATCAGAGAAAATGAAAACAACCCATCCACATTTTTGAGCATCTACAAACAGAAAAACACGACGTAAAACACAGAAACGAAGCACTATAAATCCTCCATATTACGTAGAAGAGATGCATTTTGAACATCCTTGAGTAAATGGAGATATATTCACATGCATGCATACAGAAACCCCATAAATTTAATGAATGAACGAACTGACCCAAAGTACATAGAAAACTTTATTCACATTATAAACCAAGAATACTGATAAAATAAAAGATCAGAGACACCAAAATATACATATCCATAGTAACAGCGATAAGAACATGAAGAGTATACAACAAAGACGTAACACCAGGAAAACATCACACATCATAGACAGTAACAAACCACACTCCGCTGCAGAGTGAAAATCTCATTCTGGAAGTAACAAACGTATTACAAAAAACGGAAATATAACATAAAAAGGTGAACTATAACTAAAAAAATTCCAGGCAAAAACATGATGTGAACCAAACCTAAAAAATAACAAAAAACCGAATTTCTACGTATCACTTATTTATAATGGTAACTAAGTAAATATGTAAAATCGTTTATCCACTGTCATCCAAGCTGTCAAGAGAAAACCAGAACACACAAAAACCGACGAGAGAGAGAGAGAGAGAGAGAGAGAGAGAGAGAGAGAGGGGGGGGGGAATACATGATACGGCAACAAAGATATTACACGTAAGGCAAAAACACCAAACGAATGTATCATAACTTTTATGATCATAGATACAAACCATTACAGTAAGACCATCACTTGTCTATTTACAAAGCACTTGATGACTGCAATTATGCCAAAATCGGCTCATCGTGAGTGATTTACAACATAAAAATCATTTAAACAGCAGTGTAACTGGCTGATGTTCATAATAATTATGTCATTACATATTTTGCACCGTGGGCTCCAAAGAGCGAAAGTTGTTGTAAATAATGGTGGGCTAGTGAAGACTAGGATGGTAGAGTAAAGTGGAGAGCTGATTAAGATAAATCGACACGTTACCATGTAGAAGAAGTCCATCAGGAAGACCGAGGATGAGATGACTGGACTAAAAGAATATTCTCAGATACATTTATCTGTGCAGGGAGGCAAAACAGCTCTGTTTTCACTCCATTACTGACCGCACGAAACAGTTTATTGTATGTTTTGTCTACCTGCGAATTTTGTAAAGCCAACCGGTACCCGTTAAGTGTGACCCTTTACTGGTCGTGTATTAAATACCACCTCTTCAGGAATTAATGACCCAAATATTCTGTGTGTTCCGACGACCACCACTTCGCGTTGGAGGACTAAGTGTGATGCTGCTTCGTAACCCTCAGCAAATGGTGTACACTTAGGTGCTTCTTTCCCTATACCCAGGACGGCCGAAGTGGCCGAGCGGTTCCTGGCGCTACTGTCTGTAACCGCGCAACCGCTACGGTCGCAGGTTCGAATCCTGCCTCGGGCATGGATGTGTGTGTGATGTCCTTAGGTTAGTTAGGTTTAAGTAGTTCTACGTTCTAGGGTACGGATGACCTCAGAAGTTAAGTACCATAGTGTTCAGAACCATTTGAACCCTATACCCATCGGCGATAGGTATGTCTTAAAATTCCCATGGCTGGTAGATAACCGAACCATGAGTTGAGCCCAGCCCGCATCTCGTGGTCGTGCGGTAGCGTTCTCGCTTCCCACGCCCGGGTTCCCGGGTTCGATTCCCGGCGGGGTCAGGGATTTTCTCTGCCTCGTGATGGCTGGGTGTTGTGTGATGTCCTTAGGTTAGTTAGGTTTAAGTAGTTCTACGTTCTAGGGGACTGATGACCATAGATGTTGAGTCCCATAGTGCTCAGAGCCATCCCATTATTTTCACGAGTTGAGCCTACGTCCTGTTCAAGCCCACGATTACACAACTGCTCTTGAAACATAGTTTCAGCGTCATTAGCTTGCTATGATTTTGTTTTGGCATATTATTCTAATATTATGTATGGTGACGCCTAATGGAGCTACATAGTTTTGCTTTAGGACAGGTTCCGGTCCAACAAATGGAATCGTCGCACGTGTTCTGGCCAGTCTGTCAGTTTGTACATTGCCACTGATTCCTGAGTGGCCAGCGTCACACAGAAGACTTACCCTGTCGTTTTCCGCTACCGCCAAAAGAGCTTCATTGCATTCTGCAACGATGTTTGTCTCGTTGCAGTGGCATACAGAGATTCCACAGCTGGTTCGCTGTCTGAACGAATGAACGAGAGTTGTTCGGTAAGTAATGCAACACATTTTTTTTCTGAAAGCCGGTTGTTTTTATTCAGGTTTCTAGTACACCATATTATTCCCCACTCATCTGGATCCAAAACTCAGTTTTTCAGCATAACATCCGTTCAGTGAGACGGTCTTACGCCACCTTACTAGGAGAGCCTGCATGACGGCTTGATACTACTCCACTGGTCGACAAAGGAGCCAACTTCTTGTAGCATCAGTAACATCTCCATCATCCACGTACTGCTTCTCACGAAGTGGAGCATTCATTGGGCCAAACAGGTAGACATCGGAAGGTGCGAGATCTGGAGTGTACGGTGGATGACGAAGAACAGTCCAGTGAAGTATTGTGGGCTCCTCTCGGGTGCGCAGACTTGCGTGAGGCCACGCGCCGTCATACAGAACGAGATATTCAATTACAATTTTGCGACGACGAACACGCTGAAGTAGTTTCTCCAATTTCCAACATTGCACGTGTCACAGCTGTGCACTGCCGGCCAGCATGCGGGAGATTGGACAGTTTGTGCGACCTTATTCCAATGATGACAGACACCTCGCTCAATGACTCACCATACTTTTATTCACTGCCAGATCTCTAGAAATTCAGCAAGCGCCAGTGAAAATCTGCGATGCTCTCGTTTTCCTCAACAAAAAAATCTCAATGACAGCTCTCTGCTTGTAATGCACTTCCATTCCAGACGCGATTGCGAAGGCAAAATATAGGTCCGCAACCTATGTAACCTCCCAAGAAAAATTTTTAATGTCAATAATATAGAAAGTGTAACTTCGTTGCAAAATTAAGAAAGTCAATGTTAAGTATAATGCAAATGACCCAGAATATTAGCTCCCCACAGTAATAAAAGTCAATGATAATAAAAATGTGCAAAATTGTTAAGTCCTCCCAAAATTAACGCTAAAATGAACCTGGTAATTTTTATAAGAGCAGCAGCGCTGACCTTAGGCCCTGTGCAATATTTAATCTGATAAATTGATTCAGCGAGGAAAAGCATAGGAAAGCATAGGAAATGTCAATTGTAATTATTCTTTTCTTAAAAACGATTGCTTTGAAAACGAAATTATTATTGGGGCATTTCTTGAACAAATTAATTACAATTACCATACATTATTAGCTGAGCGCAATGCTACTTCATTACCTTCGACAACAATATACCTCGTCCAGAACCGTGACCAGAGATGGAGGGAGAGCACGCCGCTGACCCATGTCGACGTCCGCTCAGTACAACCGTCCACTCGCAACAACTACTGCTCTCGAACTGAACTTGCCGACTCGCAACACACTACTAGCACTTTACTCGACTACTACTGTCGTCTTGCGCGGTCAAGCGCAGACTAGCCACGATAAATAACTCTCTGGTCAGACATTCTCTCATGGCTCGCCATCGCTGGTACTGAATACATATGAAACGTACGCGTTTCACCTATCGGAGCTTCATGAAACTACAAGCGCCGAAGCAGTAATACAGCACGAAATCTCTTAACAAGTTTCGCATTTTCTTAACAGAAACTGGGCGAGAAAAAAAAGTGTTCCATTACTTACTGAGCTCCGCTCGTAGATCCACGATCCTTGTAGCAGCTACACAGATTCTCCTCCGCACGCACTCTGATAGATATTTCCACCAAAGACGACACACAAACGATGTGACTGCAGGTTAACTGTAGGGAGACGGCAAGAAAACAACCGAAAGGGAGATTTACTCATCACCTCCCGGGCCCCTTCAATGTGACTACCAGAAGCAGAACAATAATGTTATGAGTGCAAATAGACGAAAAGACCTGACACCGATCGACAGACTATTTGCGATTACCCACTGGAATCAGCGCCAACAGTTAATTACTTAGATGTATCATTCCAGAGAAATCTAATATGGAACGACTATATACATGTTATCGTCGGGAAGAGAGATGGTTAGTCAGATTGACCGGAAGAGTACGTTCAACTTACCTACTAAAAAAACTGCTTACAAAAGACATCGTTCGAGCCATTAATGATAGTCGTTAGTCATATTGTAGCCTCTAACCAGGTCGATTTTTTCCAAGAGATCGACGGTGACTTGAAAGGTCTGAGGTAACGTCGAGTTTGATGGTAACACACATCGCTGTACCAGTATTTTTTCCGACATAATACCTAAAGGTTACCAATCTAGAAATGAAAGAAGGCTGTCAGAAGTTCATCGTATTCTGCTAGGATGTTCCTTAATTTATTAGGATAAGGTACTATATTTTGTGACCAAGTTCCTGATGGCATTCTCTGTGAGTGGAGTCATTTGACGTTTCATAAATCCCATGTGTACTTTGGCTCATTAATCCTGTTAGACAACAGGTTCCTTCCTACACAATTCCGTGTGAAAACTTGGTGTCTTTTTTTTAATTTTGCACTTCTATAATCAACTTCCTTGCCCGGTGTGGGAATGGAGCGGAGACCGGCAAAGAGCTGTCTGCAATTGAAGCCACTAGTCGTTAACCATGGAGTGGCTTTCCCCCGTGGTTGAAACTGGGCTAGTTGCCGCACGCGGGCTCTCCCACTGAGTCACCGCTGGCCGCTATCTTATCTGGGCAGACGCTCCTCACTCCCGTAACACCACAGCTACAACACTTCGCACCAAACTTCGGTACTGACACACTGTTGTTTACCGAACAAGCTTACGAACTGTAGAGTAACATTCCTGTAACCCTTGATGTGGTAGCCCACTAGAGGCATTGTCTACCTAGTGCGAGTATTTTCGGTCGATCCATTGTTGGAATCTATTCACAAATTCAATATTGGTGGAATACTTGTAATACAGACACGACGTTCGATTTCGGTACAGCATCCACAGTTATAACATAATCTAACACATGCAGTCACGACACTACTGCTCGTTTCTATTACACGCTGTGACAGCAGAGCTCGAAGCGGATTGAAAGCTACACTTCTATAACGATATCGCATGTGCGATAATGGTATCATTTTGATCTGTTATATAATTTTTACAATACAGCGCATATGTAGCGCCATAAAATCATACTAAAGAAAACATGATACCACAGTTGTCTTTCCCTAGCTTCCTAAGGACTCTGGTGGTGGATATCGCTTTCTCCGACTTCTACTCGCTTCTGACTTACATTGGAACGATAACATGCGCAAAGCTGCAGGGATGCTATCGCAGAGTCTGAAGGTCAGTTGCAAGATACATAGGGGCTACCTAAAACCAAATTGGAACTTTACTGTAACAGATATTTTCAAGCGATTTTCTGATAGATTTTAAAGAATTGCACAGTTAATATTCGATTACAATGAGGCAGGTTGAATGCCTATTTAGACTTACGACCATTATTTGTACCCCAGTAGTTTGATTTAACAACTGGCCACTAGAGAACTTCCCCTATAATAGTATATCGATGTACTACAGAACACACTTTTAAGTGTATGTTAATGAACCAGTAAGTGTACAGGGTGAGCCACTAACTACTGCCACTTAGAATGACTCCGAATGTATGACAGTAGCTGAAAAATCTGTGAGACAAATGTTGCATGGGAAAGGGGAGCCATAACATGACACTGTTTTTTTGTTGCTAGGTGGGGTCGCGTCAGAGATATGAAGGTCAAAAATGTGATTCACTAGTGCCTGTAATCATTAGAGGACTTCTCATTAGGATCCAATGCAGGTACGTAGTTGAATGGGAACACTTGATCCCAAATCCCAAACAGCATTTCTACCAAATGATCCGAGATCTGAAAAGTTAGTGTACATTTCTTACGATCTCAATCAGCACACCATCTACTACTGCTCGTGATCCTTCTGAATCAACCATCGCCCATAACCCAGTCGAACTTCTGACAGAATGCGTTACAAATACTGGAGAAATATCCAGCGGCATCGGCTTGAGGGAGTTGCAGATACTTGTTTCACACCACGCTCCTTAGCCGAATCACTTTCAAAATTGGGTAATTTTATTACGAGGTTGCTCCGTCGGTGACTGTAACTGCACTGTTGGTCTGACTCTATACACTCAGGCGATCATCGTCTATATTCATTGTCATGGTATTCGTATGGAAAAAATCACTTCATTCAGAGGTAATGCCATACGTAGATTTATAAAGCCAGTATAGCTTTTAACATGGATACTTGTATGCACCTGTAGAACCAAGACCGCTTGTGATGGTAATACGGTTTTGTTTTTCAACATCTGGAGGTTTGTAAGACGATTACGCCTCTCTAAGACACAGTGGTCCCACTCGCAAGAAAACTTATGAGACATGACGACCCACTGTTGACTTTCGGTAAGTATTATTTCGCATCGCTAGCAATCAGTTACTGACGAAGTATTATACTTCGTAGTAGGGGATGTGTGATAGGTTTTCCTTGAGCATCAGGCTTATAAAGTGTGTGTTTGTGTTCCGACATGTGCAAAGCCGTAAATAAACTGTTGTGTAATGCCACTCTCTCGTAAGCTACACATATTTAAGGAAGAACATTTTCTTTTAATAACAGCAGAAGGCTACTTAACGGCCTGATCTTCTGCAGAAAGACGTCGGTTATCTACTCAAGAACGTGAAGTTCTGTTCACTAAACTTCTAGTCAAATCAGTGAATGTGGAAAGTAGGAATCTTATGCGAAATGCAGTACCTGCACTGTTTAACGTACCGCATAAGCCATCACAACTTTTGCTGAAGGGAAAAAGGGAAAAATAATAAAATATCGAAACCAATAAAACTGTTTCGCAGCACAGAAGAAGTAGATTCCACAATTGTTGCTACATCTAACCCACAAACAGAAGATTGGTTGGATTGGGGAAGGAGACCAGACAGCGTGGTCATCGGTCTCATCGGATTAGGGAAGGATGGGGAAAGAAGTCGGCCGTGCCCTTTCAGGGGAACCATCCCGGCATTTGCCTGGAGTGATTTAGGGAAATCACGGAAAACCTAAATCAGAACGGCCGGACGCGGGATTGAACCGTAGTCCTTCCGAATGCGAGTCCAGTGTCTAACCACTGCGCCACCTCACTCGGTACAAACAGAAGAATCTTCAATATATTCGCTTTTGAAGCAGAAGTAATTACATTTACAAAAATATTCGTGCATTAGATACTCTAGTGGAAAATAAGAAAGTGCGTATCATTAGACCTCACACATAAAAGGGATGTACGTATCATAATATGAATGGTCAACAACAGAAACATGTGCTTTTCATTCATCAAATACAGTCCGTGTTATGCTCTCCTACTTTCAGTGGAGCAAGCTGCAATTATACACATTTTTGAAATTGATTCTTCATGAACAAGTTTTAGCTTATTACTAAGTACTAACAATACTTTATAGTAAACGAACTATCAAATACATGTCGAAAATTATTCCATACGTATCATTACCAATTAGTGACAGTTTTCTATAGGTAAATACAGACGTCAACCCAAACTAGACGTTACTTGAGAAGGACAATAAAGCCAAAACAACTGTCGTAAAGAATATTAAAGTTATTGCAGCTTGTCTGGATATTTCATCTCCATTATGTCACTGAATTAGAGAGATTCGACTAGTTTTACATTTATTTTACGAAGGTTCGTGTCTCTTTATCATTTACTAGTGCTTGGAACGCAAAAATATAATAAATGTGTCGATAACTAAGTAGAAAAGTAATTAAAGTAAATAACAATATTGAGGCTGGCTTTCTCGCCAACAGGGGCGCTAGTGTCGTTCCAACTGTCAGACGATAACAATTTATTTTCACAGTAGAAAGTGTCGCATCATGTAGGTTAGACTGTGGTTATAAGCAGCAATATTTCTGAATGGCGGTGTGAGCTACCGAGCACTTGCGCTCTGCACAGTAGACGTTCACTATAGAAGAGTGGCACGCAACAGAAACTCACCTTCATGGCCCAGTACAGGAACACAAGGCTTTGCGATAGCGATGGGCTTCGAAATAGCGGATTCTGATCCTGGTCGTGGAAGAAATTTTCACACGTAGTGTTTCTCCGCAAGAGTGTGGGTAGGCGGTGGCGTAAAATTCCTTCTGCAGGAGATAGAGAAGAGCGGCGCGTTTCGTCACAGGGTTATTTGGTAAGCGTGACAGCGTTACGGAGATGTTTAGCAAACTCAAGTGGCAGACTCTGCAAGAGAGGCGCTCTGCATCGCGGTGTAGCTTGCTGTCCAGGTTTCGAGAGGGTGCGTTTCTGGATGTAGTATAGAATATATTGCTTCCCCCTACTTATATCTCCCTAGATCACGAATGTAAAATTAGAGAGATCCGAGTGCGCACGGAGGCTTTCCGGCAGTCGTTCTTCCCGCGAACCATACTGGAACAGGAAAGGGAGGTAATGACAGTCACACAACGTAGGGTGGCTTGCGGAGTATAAATGTAGATGTAGATCAGCAGACTTTGCACCATTATTCTGGTTTAAATTCCAAATCTCCTTGTAGCGTCTCATGAGATGGCGGTGCAATGTCGAAACTTTTTATCCATTATTATTTAGTGTACTGATTTAGAGCTGCATTACTGCTACCTGTCTCAGGCTGTGTAGCCATGTATAATTAGTGAATATATTTGGAAAGCGTAGGAGAAATACGGCAAAAACGAGCTGGCAAGATATGTTAGGAAAAGCTGTTTGCAGCCGTAGGCAGCTTAATAATAGTGGTGTGTGATAGAGTAGCATGGAGCCGAGCCTTCAGGTCCCGTGTACTAGAAGACCATCCGCACACCCTCTATCCGTTAATACGTGCCTGGTCTTACCTGGTCTGCAGCGGTTCTTAGTCTGCAGTCGAAAGGTGTGGCGTAGTTAATCATTGCATTAGCCCAACACGACTCGGGAAGAAGGTCGTGCACCATCAAATAACAAGCTGCTCAGCTAAAACCGCACTATATTGTTGTGTTCTATGTACTGCGATTAGTATGGTGTATAGCAGTAACAGGACAAACACAAAGATACAATGGCGATGAATCAGAATTGCCGGTGCTAATATGAAACCCGCTAATTCTGATTGTGAAAAAACACTTTTAAATTTAACTCATTATCGACACCCATATGAAATCACAATAATAAGGCTGCCAAGCAAGAGTTTGAAAACAAAACGACAGGATAGTTGTGAATGTGCTTAGCAACTTCGCTCACTTCTCTCCAAGGCGATAAAATTGACACACCCAGACAAGACCGCAAGGTCATCAGTGACTATTTAAAACAACACTGAGTACAATCACAACAAGATAATGAGCATTATATTGCTCGCCATCAGCAAGATGAGAGATGACATAACAACGCAAGATGAACTCTTTTCATCTAAGTGACCAATATCTAAGGCTGTGGAAATGGTCACAGTCAAAAATTTAACTAAAGAGAAAACTCATAGGAGTCACTGCGTAGGTGATTGTTCATATTTTGCCTTTTCCAACGTAAGATGATCGATCAAAAAGCTTATTGCACCATTGAAGTGGAACTGTCATCAGTTACAGGGCCTGAGAGCTCTAGTTATTTTTATCAGCTTATTATGTCAGACACGTCACTTCCTCTAATATGTAGAGTTCAGATATGATTATGCTGCGCACGAGTTCCTACAGTCCAAGTCTCTAGTATTACTGCTTGGAATAATTTTACGCTCCTACTATCTCTTCAAAATCGTATTTTTCTGGATGCCCTTAAGGGCTTCAGACGAGTCTAACAGCCTCTTGGTAAGGGGTTGTCTGCCCTCATAAATTGCGTTTTATTTTTAGCCTTTTTTTATCCCTGTACCAATGCTACAGAACGCTACCCTCCTAATGCTTCACTTCGGACTGCCATTGCTAACTTGTTCATGTTTTCCGGGAACTCAGCGTCCCTCACTCATTCAATGGGCAGACGCGCTGTCGCCCACACCAGAGAATTTTGAAGCGCTTGCTGAAATTAAATTTAAGTATTTAATACATATCCAAAGGTGCTATTAAGAAACCAATCAGTACTACACTAGGCAGTGCACACGTTCAGATAGCGTCCACTGTCATTTCTTCTTTTACACTGCTGGTTCGCTTACGTAACTTTGGTGTTATGAAACGAGGTTGACCAGTGAGATAGCAGATCACTGCCACATCTCAAGGGCATGTGACACGCTTGGTGACCCATCTATCGCGACAAACGTCAAAAGATCGACAGCTCTTTCGGTGCTGGTGGAGAGCACTAGTGTGTGGGTTGGCACCAGGTTTCACTCTCTTCCTACCGTCGTCACTGTATCACACAAAACGTGACACCACGTCATCCACACAATCATTAAATTTATTTGCAGCCACCAGACACACTTCCCTAATGGAAACTGAAGAGGCCGAGGTTGTGTTATCAATAGGCTGACAGACAATCCCGACTGACACAGGTGGCAGAGGACTAAGTGCACCTGATGTATGTAAAGGCTGCACTCGATGTAAGGCAGTCATCAGGAACGCCAGACGACGGCAAGAAACTGACTTTAAAAACCTCGTGCCTTCTGGACTGGCCCACCTTGCAGAACACCCGAGAAATAATGAGTATCTTCCAACACCGCGAAAAACTAAGATTATTTTCGTAGTAGAAATCAACTTCTATGGGCCATAGGAAAAAGGGTCCACTTTCAGCTCGATACCTTTCATTGTATCGCGATGGACATTGTGAGTAGCCACTCTTCGGAATGACAGTAAGCATGCGAACACCCGATGGCGTCTCGAATACAGCTGTTGTCGGGGATACAATAAATTACCCTAGATTACCTTCATCTACGTAGCAGCCGCCACTTTATTTACACTGTAATTGAACCCAAGTGAACAAAACGATTTATGACAAATACAGACATTATTATGTGTACTAATGAACCCAATTTAGACAGAACTGTCTTTCAATACGGTATGTTGATAATTTTTACTTTTGAACCGTCTAATTACAACTGAATGAAACACAGTTTTCGTGCCATACGCGTTTCGCCTTTATTCTTCTCAAGGCATGTTCAGGGGTTGGAATATATACGTATCTTTGTTTATATTATTTAGTTTACATTTTTGGACTATCTTTATACCGGTTACAGACAGGTCTGGTTGTTAGCTTTTCTATGATATAGTAACAATTTGAAGTTCTACTTGTACGTTTCGTGAATGTTGTACTACTTGTTGCGCTTTTGTTCCATTTTGGACGTCGTTCTTCTTCTTATAACTGTCATTTGAAATTTTGTTTTTCGGACGTCACAGAACTATGACCTCAACACTTGTTTCGATATTATGTTTTGGATGGCGTTGCCAGCTGTCGAATGTTATTGCCGGCTCTTGGTGCACTCGTATTTTTGTGATATCTGTTATGTGTTTGTGTCTCTGTGAAATGGTGTTTGTTTTTGGTATGATTAAGTAATGACGTATATGCCTTTATTTTTTTCTTAAATTGTGTGTGTGTGTGTGTGTGTGTGTGTGTGTGTGTCTCCTTAGGATAATTTAGGTTAAGCAGTGTGCAAGCTTAGGGACTGATGACCTTAGCAGTTAAGTCCCGTAAGATTTCACACACATCTGAACATCAAGAACAGAAAAAAATCGGTAAGCTTAATTTGCTTATAGATTACTTACTTAAATATTAAGAAGGAAATGTGAATACGGTTTGTCTCCACATCTCACTTTCGCTAATGTCTAGTGAACTATTTACAGGTAACTACATACTTTGGGGTAATATCGGACAATGCTACGTACTTACAAAAGGGGGCTTGGTGCTATTACGAGGCGCAATTATGATCCTGAAAATATCGAAAAGGCGTTTGGTGCTGTAAGATCGGGAAAACTATCCTACAGGAAGGCGTGAAGCAAATAATACAAACCCTCTAGTGATTGGATGGCCTTCTGTCTTAAGTACCATTGAAGAGAACATACTCGTCCGTGGTATTTTAAGGGCTGCACATTGGGGGCTTCCTTTTACCTCTGATGTTAGGTACATAGTCAAAGGATATCTTGATAAATGAGGACGAAGGGAAAATAGCTTTCCTTGTAACATTCCAGGGATTGAGTGGTCGCTTTCAGTCTTGCAGCGTCACTGTCATATTAAGCGTCCAACGATCTGAGAACATTAAAAAGCAACGTGCTGAAGTGAGTTATGAGACATTAAAGTCATATTTCCCCAATAATGGTGAAAAAATTGAAAATATTGAACCCAAAAATGTAATCAGTTATGACGTGACCAATCTGTGTGACGACTCTGGGAGGAAGCATGTGATGGATAGAAGGCGAACAAAACATCCTGAAAGGATCCCAGGTTCTTCTAAGAGTAATATTTCAGTAATGATGGCTGCCACTGGGGGGCGAAATACTATTACCTCCCTACGTGGCTTACAAATCGGAGCATTTATGGGACACCTGGCAACGAGGAGGTCGCAAAGGAACCCGCTATAACCTCAATAAACATGGATGGATTGATCTGTCTACATTTGAAGACTGGTGTATTACTATTGCGCTGCCTTACCTGACGTCAGTGGAGGGGGAGAAAGTTATTATAGGAAACAACCTTTTAAGACACATTTCGCTGCGAGTAATTAATGAATGTGAGGAGGATAAAATCTCTTATTTTGTTGCCACCAAGCAGTACTCATATTTGAAGGAAACGCTTAAGTAAGTGTCAGCCACTGAGGAAGACAATATAAGAAGTGCATTCCGTGCAGTGGGATTAATTCCATTTGACCCTGAAAGAGTCCTCAAAAATTGCCTGATGGAGATAATTCTCAAAACAATTCTTCAGAAGCCTCGTCTTCGAGCTCTGAATATGCTTCAGAATGTTCGCTATAAAATGAAAAAGAACAAGTGTCCAACGAAAGCGAAAACTTGATGTTGCCCCATGAAAATCCACTTTAGGCATCGATATGAGAAAGAGATATAATACTGACTCTGAATTGCTTGTGAATAATGATGCCATACCTGCTGGTGACGAAAGCAGCAGAGCAGAGGCAGCTGTTTTGGATGTGGAGGTTTTGTTCGTTTGGATTATCCACACATGATGTGGAGGAAACAGCGAAATTGGCAATTTGTAGGAATCGCAACAGAAGTGGACGCAAAAGAAGTGGTAGTCAGATTTCTTCGTCCACATCAAGGCAGAAAATCTGTGTTTATTTTTCCTGCCATTCCAGACGATGATACTGCAGACAAAGGCCAAATTGTAAGAGTGTTGCCGAGCTGAAGAGAAGAAAAGGGGAAGTTTTCTTTCACTGAGAACATATTGTAGATTATTACTGATTTGTTGTATGAGTAGATTGTCTTTATTAATAAAATGTTCTGTAAAAACGTCTGTCAAAGTTTTATAAATATGTGTCAAATGTTTACTGAAGGTGTGTAGAATATTTTGTAACCATCTGTAAAAAATGTTTTCTCAAAAACGTGTAAAATGTTTATAAGTATGTGTACTTTTTAAAAAGATAGTCACTGTCCGAAATTACCCGATTCGTGCGTAATATGGACCGAAATTACCCCATCAAAGGGATAACATCAGACAGTTTTATTTATTAGATTCTAATTAAAAAATATTTTTGACTAAAGTTCCTTGATCATACTATTCTCCAATGTCATGCGAAACGTCTCGCACTTTTTGTCGCGAGAATTTAATGTTTTTTATCAAGTTGCCTTAAAGAATGTGAAAACTCCGTCTGATATCATCCCACATGACGGTATAGAAAACCGGTAACAGAGATTTTGAGACACAGGAACTCTTGTTATCCGAACTTCCAAAAATGAACTGCATTTTGATGTCCGACAGATAAAGTATTTGATGGCCAGAAATACCGGTTAACACGAAAACTGTGTGAACACTCAAGAAACAGCGCACGGAGGTGAAGGAGACTGTCGTGCTGAATTCTAAGATTGTCACAATTCCGTGCTTCACTAATCTTTCTCAGAACGGGGTTAATATTTTTCTTTTAAAGTAGATATTACCAATAATGCGATTTAAGCTAAGGAACAATTTACAACTTGAAGAATATGAGAGAGCTGGTGTCTATAAAATTCGAAGTAACATCTAAAATGTTAATTATTTAGGAGAAACCTTCAGTTCCTTTAAGTTAGGGTACAACGGGTACGCTTCCGGATTAATGATTTCTGGAAGTCAGCTGCAGCCATGCATATTCATACATCTGGCCACTCCACATGGAACTAACGAAGATCTAGTAAGTTATCATTATGCAACGTAAATGCGACAAACTCGATCTACTAGAACAACTGAAGATTGCCATACATATCGTGGGAAATCATAGTACATTAAATGAACAGTTAAGTTAACAGAAATAACGTTTTCAGAAACTTTGCAGATCTTTATTCATATCGGTAATTATTTAGCGATTTTATAGTATAGCTCTTAGTCATGACGGGATTTAAATTTCCGTGCTAGCCAGCATGGTTATATATCATCTTTGTTTCGTCGGTATCTCTTTGACTTCATGTTTACATGTACGCTTAAGAAGGCATCGCTGCAAGGGAAGTACCAAATTATTTTACTTTTACTGTTATCGTTTGTATTTTATAGTGGTCGCTTTTAGAGCTTCTTGTACTGCAGTTTTGATGATGTAGACTTTACCTTCGAAGCGCATAGTTTCTAGTGTTTGTAAACCTAAACAAACAGATGACCGAAATTTTAACACCGGTTGTTACAACCAGGACCTCATACCCATTATTGATGAAGTAATCAATCGTAAAAAAAAACAAGTATATGTTTGTGGCGTGATTCCAGTGGCAAAGCCTTAAAACTAATTGCAGTAAAACCAGATGCATGGCTGAGAATCACTGGTAGAATCCAAAGCAAATGCAATCCTACCACGAAAGAAGTAGTTTACGAAAATGTCGTTCGACCAACAGGTTGTCAGTAGCTTCTTCTCGTGCACTTTTTCCAAATCGAAAATAAAAAGATCCAAGTTACATTGGTCACTAAAGAGACCTGCACGATACAATGTATAGTGAATTTCTCAGTACAAGTGAAGATGGAAGTGATAGTTAACCCATCTTTAATGACATATCAGTTTTCAACGTCCACAGTGTATTACTGAATATCTTTTTCGTAATTACTTTCTTGCAATTTTCTGTTACTGTACACAAAAGTTTAAGCTGTAGAGCTGTTTTAATGTAGCGTTAATATAACACCGAGTTATCAAGGCTGCAATTCATTTTACAACGTAATCCTCTCTTTTCATTAGTGCTGGGTAAATATTGCCTCATAACAGAATGTTGGCGCTTAGCAACAGTGCTTGTAAAGCCGCTTCATAAACATTTTACACGCTGTTGTAAATCCAGGATAATCCCTAGCACAATGGGTGTAAGTATGTAGATTTAATCCTCTTAAGGAACAATGTATATAGATGTGACGTAACAGTCGATTTGTTAACAATAAAGCAACCGCACATCATTGTTGTTGTTGTTGTGGTCTTCAGTCCTGAGACTGGTTTGATGCAGCTCTCCATGCTACTCTATCCTGTGCAAGCTTCTTCATCTCCCAGTATCTACTGCAACCTACATCCTTCTGAATCTGCTTAGTGTATTCATCCCTTGGTCCCCCTCTACGATTTTTACCCTCCACACTGCCCTCCAATGCTAAATTTGTGATCCCTTGATGCCTCAAAACATGTCCTACCAACCGATCCCTTCTTCTAGTCAAGTTGTGCCACAAACTTCTCTTCTCCCCAATCCTATTCAATACCTCCTCATTAGTTACGTGATCTACCCACCTTATCTTCAGCATTCTTCTGTAGCACCACATTTCAAAAGCTTCTATTCTCTTCTTGTCCAAACTATTTACCGTCCATGTTTCACTTCCATACATGGCTACACTCCATACAAATACTTTCAGAAATGACTTCCTGACACTTAAATCTATACTCGATGTTAACAAATTCCTCTTCTTGAGAAACGCTTTCCTTGCCATTGCCAGTCTACATTTTATATCCTCTCTACTTCGACCATCATCGGTTATTTTACTCCCTAAATAGCAAAACTCCTTTACTACTTTAAGTGTCTCATTTCCTAATCTAATTCCCTCAGCATCACCCGACTTAATTTGACTACATTCCATTATCCTCGTTTTGCTTTTGTTGATGTTCATCTTATATCCTCCTTTCAAGACACTGTCCATTCCGTTCAACTGCTCTTCCAAGTCCTTTGCTGTCTCTGACAGAATTACAATGTCATCGGCGAACCTCAAAGTTTTTACTTCTTCTCCATGAATTTTAATACCTACTCCGAATTTTTCTTTTGTTTCCTTTACTGCTTGCTCAATATACAGATTGAATAACATCGGGGAGAGGCTACAACCCTGTCTTACTCCTTTCCCAACCACTGCTTCCCTTTCATGCCCCTCGACTCTTATAACTGCCATCTGGTTTCTGTACAAACTGTAAATAGCCTTTCGTTCCCTGTATTTTACCCCTGCCACCTTCAGAATTTGAAAGAGAGTATTCCAGTTAACATTGTCCAAAGCTTTCTCTAAGTCTACAAATGCTAGAAACGTAGGTTTGCCTTTTCTTAATCTTTCTTCTAAGATAAGTCGTAAGGTCAGTATTGCCTCACGTGTTCCAACATTTCTACGGAATCCAAACTGATCTTCCCCGAGGTCGGCTTCTACCAGTTTTTCCATTCGTCTGTAAAGAATTCGCGTTAGTATTTTGCAGCTGTGACTTATTAAACTGATAGTTCGGTAATTTTCACATCTGTCAACACCTGCTTTCTTTGGGATTGGAATTATTATATTCTTCTTGAAGTCTGAGGGTATTTCGCCTGTCTCATACATCGTGCTCACCAGATGGTAGAGTTTCGTCATGACTGGCTCTCCCGAGGCCATCAGTAGTTCAAATGGAATGTTGTCTACTCCCGGGGCCTTGTTTCGACTCAGGTCTTTCAGTGCTCTATCAAACTCTTCACGCAGTATCTTATCTCCCATTTCGTCTTCATCTACATCCTCTTCCATTTCCATAATATTGTCCTCAAGTACATCGCCCTTGTATAAACCCTCTATATACTCCTTCCACCTTTCTGCCTTCCCTTCTTTGCTTAGAACTGGGTTGCCATCTGAGCTCTTGATATTCATACAAGTGGTTCTCTTCTCTCCAAAGGTCTCTTTAATTTTCCTGTAGGCAGTATCTATCTTACCCCTAGTGAGACAAGCCTCTACATCCTTACATTTGTCCTCTAGCCATTACGGAACCAATAATAAACAACGCCGTAATGTCCCCAGAGAATTTAAAGTTGTAAGCATTTCACATTTTAATTAATTCACTGTGAAAATAGATATTGAAAGGCAGAGACGTTAGAGTAGTGGTTTTCATTTAACAAGTCCATATTTGCGAGTGTTGTCGGGAGTACAGCAACTTTCTTCTGAACCTATATCACTTACACTTTTACGTGCAGCATGAATTCTTCATATTACCATTTCTGTTTCTCCACTTCTTAACACTTTCAGTTGTATTCCTTGTGTTTTCCAATTTTCATCTGATTAACGTCGCACGCCACTTGGTGCTTGAAGTACAATAATTTCCATTGACTTGTTTCATCGGTGAATCCACGAATTTTAAGTTCTTTCAGTAAATTCTTTGTCACAATCATAATCATATCCTTCTTTCTGTAAGACGTTCAGTTTCAGTTTTAGTAGGATATCAAGATACGCTTAGTCCCTAACTTCTCTCTGCCTAGCGATAGCTCAAGCCTAATAATATGGTATATATTCCAGGTGCAACCTTCCTCTGACTATGGATACCTGCCACGTCACTTCTCTTGTGAACGTGAACAGCACTGTCCACTACTATTAACTTGTTTTTAATCAATTTGTGAAACTTTCACTACTACTTCATTCTTTGCCGCTGAGCTACGTTTTCCAGTAATTGCCCTTTACTTCTTTATTTTCGCAGCATCCCATTGCCAGTTTTGTGGTTTTTTCCTTCCATCACAGAGAGGCGAATGTAAATAGTTAAATCGATCGTAGGCAATGTGTCAGCTTTATTTGTGAAAATTCGTTTATGAACCGAATAAAATTGCAACCACATTGCGTGAAATAGTGTTTTCGGTATGTATTTTTATAGTTTTTTTTTTTTTTTTTTTTTTTTTTTTGTAGAACGCAGGTCACTAACGCTAGCCTGAACAAAAACTTTTCTTCTCTCTATATTTTACACAACTGAGAAAAATATCGACCTTCCGTTCAGAAGACAACGTTGTCGCTTTGTATATTTACTTAAAATGATAAATTAATAGCACAGTTTTCCGAAAGTGAAATAATACGAGTATTGGGGCAACCTGCATTCTGAGCTACTCTGTGTTGTTGCTAGATGTATCCAAGATGGCGGCGATGACCTCATCCAAAATGGCGGCTGTGATGTCATTCAATACGACGGATTTTGGCTGGAAGTTTGAATTTTGGTAGGAAGGAGGTCAATTGAGCTACCTCCACTAACCTAACCCCTGTACCCTATCCCCAGATATATGGCTGGAAGTTCAAATTCCAACAGGATAATGCTTTGCACCACAGTTATCTCTACTAATCTAAGAAAATAGTGGGAAAGGAAGGGCATTTGGACTACCTCCACTAACCTAAGACACTGTCCGCAACCTCTTCCTGGGGATTGGTGGGAAAATGACTCAGACTGCGCTGGATAGATGAAGAGAGGAAGAAGTGTACTTTATTTATTTTGGAACAATTTATTTAGGATGGATTTTGAAAGATAGTATATTTATCACAGTGATACAGAACACTTGCTCTGACATGCCACACAGCCTACAGACCTTCAAACCACTCGTAAATAATGCAATACATTTATGTCCAGAGAGCCAACAACTCGTAAATCGTCAAAATAATTATCCATCTAAAAGATTCTGCAAACATGCTTGCTAATCGTCAACTGTCAAAATCATGCACTAGTCTTTATTTAGATAATTTGAGACACTACCACCATCCAGTGTGTTAGCCACGAGGTCCAGTCCAACTGACCTAGTACGCAGTACCACCACCAGAGGACACTGTCGTCCATTCCGTGACGTAATCCAAGATGGCTGCCATGACGTCAGCTGGTGACACAAATACTGCAATCCAAGATTGTGGGAAACAGTGCGTCCAATACGAGGTCTGTATCTAGTACACAGTACTGCCATCAGAGAACACTGTCGTCAACTCAGTGGCGGAACCCTAGATGATTGTCTGGAGGGGAAATGACACAGCATATGCTGGGCCATTGGAGAGAGGAAAGAGGGTACTTTATATATTTTGAAAGAATTTATTTATGGACTGATTTGAGATAGTATATTTATCACACTGATACAAAACACACGCTCTGACATTCTTGGGGTCACGCCACACATCCCACAGACCTGTAAACTACTCGTATATAACGCTCTGCAGACACGCAAACAGGTCCTACATTACTGAAATAATTTCAGTACATACATGCAAACTCCTCCTAAATAATGCAGTACACAGATGTGCAGACATAAAATCAACTCAGACTGTCCAAATAACGCATAACGCAAATAATGCAACAGTCAAACTACTTACACAGACACCCCATGCCACCCCCTGTCCACTGGACCATACAGGAGACTAGTGGCAGCCCCTGCGAAGTGACGTGGCCATCAACTGCAAAGCTATGAACAGGCAGACGTTTGGGTCCCTCAGGCACAAGGTGGTGGCATCTCCTTCGTACTTGACACCTGAAAAACTCAAAATACGTGATTAAGGAGGCTCCATTGATGAGGCGACCAGATCGGAGCCATCCATGACACATGCATATACAGAAAACAGAGGAAATGCTCTCAAATGTGGAGGTGACTGGATACAGTCGAGTATGCTATACTGCCCATTTGGGCTAGGTGTTGACAGCTGTGCTACATTTACAAGCAGTCTTAGAACACAGAACGAGAGGTTATGTCATGATTGCCTGGATAGAACTGGTATAAATAAAAACCGATAGAATTGCGAAAACTGACAGAATACGTATAAACTGACTGAATATTGAGGAAGTACTTGCATATCTTCTGGTTTGCGCAAAACAATTTGTACATGAGGATAAGTATGCTGCAGCAATAGGAATCTAAGAAAATGTTGACATGGACATGGACATGAAGGGAATCAGGGAAGCAGTCAACTTTTTCTCCATCAAGGTAGCATTGTACTGTATGTATATTGAGGTGCCAGTGATACACGTGAGATGACTACTGTATTTGATGCTTCTCTGAAAGACAGATCCATCTGCCTGTAAACTTACTTGCATCTGTGTTGAAAGATTAAAAAAAAAAAAGAGTGGACTGGGTGACTGAGATGTAGCTGTAACGAGGTACGATTTAATGGTAGACTGATGATTCATTCTAGAGAGGGAGAAGTTGCTACAGGTCAATTTTTCCACTATTCTGTCATGAAGCTTCCTAACTAAGTTTGCGATACGTACTTGTGAGATACTGCAATCCCTATGTATACATTTGCCCGACAGATGTCGTGTTTACAGAGTTTGTGGCTGAATGACTAGTAATTTTCACTTGTCAGACACTGCTGATATGCATTTAGTTGTTTCCTTGTAAGAGGTATCCCCTGTTACTATCATTTTATATAGGGCTGATGCAGGCATCGTATAATTTCTGAACCGCAATCGGATGTGAACAGTGGATGCTATACATATCCAAAAAGTTATTGTGCTCATATAATGCAGAGCAAATGTTTGAAACGTCCCCTTAGAACAATTTATACACACGACTGTGCTTAAACTGACACACAATATTTTTAGCGCAACGCAATCTGACTTTCAAAAATCCCTACAAAAGAATGGCCCTGACTAACATTAAACTATACCTTTCACAAATAACTTACCTCACAAAAATCTTCATTACTCAAACTACTGCAATACAGCGAGCACCACTATTGCCAGCTAAATAAAAGATTCAAACTACAGAAGGCACTAACTACTGATAGGGATAGTTAGCAAATGAAAGACATTAATAGAGAACAAACAATGTATTTACCTTAATAGTCATAATATATATAGCAGTTCATGACAAATTACAAAACTCCGCCATCTCTCTCCCCACATCCACCACTGCTGGCGGCTCACCTCCAACTGCGCAACGCTACGCGCTGTTCACAGCCAGCTGCCGCTGCCCAACACTACAATGGCAGACAACAATGCAAACTAGCCACAGACTGCACACAGCACAGCCAGTGATTTTCGTACAGAGCGCTACGTAACGTTGCCAATAAGAAAACATAAACAGCCTACTTACATGTTTTACGGAAGTAGTTTTTTCATCTGACGGTTCGATAACACAGTTTATCATAGAGAAACCGGGAAGAAGGATGTATGTCATGCGCTTTAAATATATTTCTCACATTTGAACATTAACAGCTCTACATTCCATATGACTGATAGGTCACAAACGCAAGTGACTGAGCATTACAGACCATTTCAAGTGCCGAATGTTCTAGCCTCTTACTAGTACCCTCCAGGTCCTGATCCTAGAGTCTGGAATAATACTTTACAATTTGTAGCTTGGCTGATATATGTAAAAATGTTTCAAACTCTGTCCATCTGGACCAGATGGTACACATGTTTCTGTTTCCAGTGACTGCCATCAGCAGGGTATATTCCCAATACTTTGACCATTGTTGAATGTCATTCAACTGAGACCCTAAATCTAACATTTAGTTGTAAATATGAGGATGGTTTCTTAGATCCTGTCTATACGTGCAGTGTAGATGACCTGTGCTCTAGTGATTCATTAACAGTTAACAGTAGGAGCCATGCGACTGTAGATAACTGCGTTATCCTCTAGATGATCGAATAGCAAGCTAATACTATGCACTGGATAGCTTTCATGATCATGTGGAAAACTGAGAAGATCGAAAACGGAGGTGTGTTTGCACTGGACCATTATTCCCTCCCATGTAAATTATTCAGTTCACTGCTTCTGCTCATTTCGTGCCTTTATTTCGTTGAGGAAATGGATTGTGGTGTGTGTGCATCTAGCAAGTGAAAGACACGTTTGCTGGTCCTCTCGGCATGAGAAACACGTTAGTTGACTTTTTAAATTATAGGGATTACTTGAAATCTGTTACATCACAGACATCAGTATTCATGAATGAATATATCAATTTCCTCTATTTGTTTCGAGTTTTCACGAAAAAGGTCTTCACAGGCGGTATAAGCGCTAAAGTTTTGGGTTTGTGGAGAAATTATTTCCAGTCTATATCTTCAGAATTATGTTGTGCAAGCCATCGGTAGAATACTGTTGTATGCTGGATATCTGGAAGTACTACGAAAGTAGTGTAATATAATGGCAAACCATGGAAAACTACACATGTTTTTGTAATCCCTGAGTCTGGAGATGGGTGTAGAAAAGCGAGCATGCTAGCAGATCCGGACCAGGAACCGTAACGCTTTTGTGTCAAGGGAAGTGAGCCCGAATTTGTAGAACAGTTCTGAGAGTGACTTCGGCCCACTGAGGGTGCTCTGGTCAGCTGTCGGAAGTGGACGGCATGTCACAGGAATGTATCTAGTGCAATGAGTATATCTACTGTGCTATCTGTCTTTGCAGTAGATGTACGAATGGTGTAAAAGGGATGATTTTGTATGGCGCCAGATAGGAATTGTATGTTTGTTACATTGAGATGGTACGCAGTGATATATTGCTGTCTTGGAGATCGGTTTTTCGCTCTAATATTCAAGCTTCTGTCCTTAGTGGGAGAGTAGTGTAAGTGAGAGAGTCTTCCCGTATTTGACTATATTTAGGGGCACTTTTCATTGTCGGTGCAGTATGGTGATCTGTGTAAAATACCTTTTCTCCCACTGAGAGTCTCCTCTGTAGAAAGAAAGAAAGAAAGAAAGAAAAGATGGCTGGTGCTTCAATATGGCAGCATCAGTAATTCGGCGAGTAAATTCAATGAGAGCCAATCATAATGCTCAATTCATTTTGTGCTGGGATACAGGAGTCTCTACCTAGTGATGGGAATATTTGTGTGTGTTGAAAACAGGAAGGATAACATGTGATGGACAGGGTATCCCATTAGGACCACTAGGAAGACTGCATTCGATGTCATTCTGCGCTATTTTCGTAAACAGGTTCTCTTAGGGTAGGCATTTCCGTCCATACATGGTGAGACATCATGAAAACTCTTACAAAAGCGCACATTAAGTATTTCTGGGACACTCTGCAATTTCCTATTGTTCGAGTTGGTTATTATTTTAGATAGCAATGTGGCTTCAGTATAACATTGAGAACGTTGCCACATATGCCTGTGATGGTATGTTGTTATGCGCAGTGATGTGTCAGCCACACGTCACGCTAGGGAGAAAACAGCTTGTGCTCTTCTGTAACGGATTCCTGCAGCATTGCTCGGCAATCAACTCTTAATCGGACCGCAGGTAGAGGGAGGTTTCACACCAGCAGTGGCAGCAGCAGACGTGCATGCATGGCCCATCCTAAAGCATCTGTGCTGTGCAAATTGGTCTTAGTTCAATTCTGGTCGCGTCATCAATGCCACATAGGTGATCATGTATTTCGAGAGTAATTTCTCAGGTGTCAAGTATGAAGGGGATGCTGCCATCTCATGCTTGAGGGACCTGAACAGGCACGTGTGTGTGGCTTGGCAGTTGATGGCTGCATCACTTCGTGGGGCCTGCCACTAGCCTCCTGCTCAGTCCAGTGGACAGGGGGCAGCAGGCAGTGCCCTCCCACATCGCTTGTGCATCTGTTGCATTATGTTGCATGGAGGTCTATAGGCTGTGTTTTGAGTTATTTGGACAGCTTAAAAGTTGATATCGTGTCTGCACATCTGTGTACTGCATTATTTAGGAGTAGTCTGCATGTCTGTACTGAAATTATTTCAGTAATTTAGGAGTTGTTTGCATGTCTGCAGAGCATTATTTAGGAGTAGTTTACAGGTCTTTGTGCTATGTGGCATGCCCCCACGCTTGTCGGAGCGTGTGGTTTCCCATCAGTGTGATAAATATACTATGTCAAATTGAGCCCTAAATAAATTCTTCCAAAATAAATAAAGCGCACTCCCTCCTCTTTCCGAAGGCTAAGTGCATGCTGTGTCAATTCCCCCTCCAGACAGTCATGTTGGGTTATATCACAGAATGCATGAGAGCACCCTCTGGTGACAGTACTGTGTACTAGGCCCAGACCTTGTAGCGACGACACTGTTTCCTGCCATTTTCCCATCATCTTGTGTAACGTCACGAAATGGACGACAGTGCTCTCTGCTGGCAGTACTGCGTACTAGATCCAGACCTCATGGTGGAAACAATGTTTCCTGCCATCTTTGATTACAGTACTTGCGTCATCAGCTGACGTAATGGAAGCCATCTCTGATTACGTCATGGAATGGATGACAGCATCCTCTGGCGGTGGTACTGTGTACTAGGTCAATTGGTCTCTGGATCTCATGGTGAACACACTGGATGGTGGTAGTGCCTCTAATTACTTAAATATAGACTAGTGTATGATTTACATAGTTGATGATTAGCGTGTTTGCGGAGTCTTTTTGATGGATTATTATTTTGATGCTTTACGAGTTGTTTGGCTCTCTGGATGTACATGTACTGCATTATTTACGAGTGGTTTGAACGACTGTAGGCTGTGTGGCATGTCAGTGCATGTATTCTGTATCACTGTGATAAATATACTATCTTTCAAAATCCATCCCTACATGAATTGTTCCAAAATAAATGAAGTACACTCCTTCCTCTCTCCATCTGTCCAGTGCAGGCTGAGTCATTTTTCCACCAATCCCTAGGAAGAGGTAGCGGGTGGGTGACTCAGTTTAGTGGAGGTAGTCCAAGTACCCTTTCTTTCACGCCATTTTCTTAGATTAGTAGAAATAACCGTGGTGTGATGCATTATCCTCTTGGAATTTGAACTTCCTGCCTGGGGGGAGGGGAGGCTAGGTTAGTGAAGGTAGCCCACTTGACCTTCCCGCCAAATTTACAACTTCGCTCCAAAATGCGCCATCTTGGATCACGTCATGCGGTGCTGCCATGTCTACACCCCGTCGTCCTTGATGATGTCATCGCTGAGATCTTTGATAAATTTGACAATGCAGTGTGGCTCAGAATGTACGCTGCCCCAATACTAACAAGTTGTAACCTAATACTATGTTTACGACATTTCTCATCGAGCTATATACGTTATCTTGCATTTCTAGCTGCTTCTCACACAAATAATGATAAAAATTCAGAAATTCAGGGTCGCCACCAGCCCAAGCCCTTCCTAACCATTTAGAAAAAAAACGGAGCTGGAAAATTATTAGTTTAATTACTTTAATAATTTAATTAAAAGTACGCAAATTTCTTTAAGCAGCCAGATAAATAGCACTCCATGTGCATGAAGCAACTTAATTCAGGATTGGAAATCGGAGTAAGGGGATAAGATCGACACCAAAGAATGTATCTTTAACATAGATTATTTATTGTAACTAAATATTTGGTTGCACCTCCTAACTACACATAACAACAGCAAGAAGAAACAGAAGACGGGGATGGGAGACAATTATACTATCATCTCCTTCGCATTAATACCATAAAAATATCTCAGTGAGATTTGCATTACGATTCTACGCATGCTCCATTCTGGACAGAGGTTTAACCAATACACAAGGGTGTGCGATAATTATTTAACATACCAACTGCGTCTGCTGCTTGCAAACGGCCGAACTAGAGCACCTGGTGCATTCTAACTCAAACTGTTGTGCTGCTTTGTAGAAAGCGCACGAAAGAACAGATATTCTTGCAGAAATTGTAGCTCAAACAAGTAAACTGTTAAAATAAAGCCTATTGCGGTGCCATGGTGGACCAGAAGGGTAACTGATTACCAAACACGTGGCACAAAATCGACACACAAAGACAAAAGCAATTTCCACAAAATATAAGATTAAAAATCATAAAAAAATAACTCTTCACACACTTCAGTTAAGCTTAAGTTCTTAAGTATTTCACCAGTTAAACACAACTAAGTCCTAACTCAACCTTATTCCTGTCACCTGAAACCCCTCTTGAGAGCTACGATCCGTACTCACCAAGTGTTCACCGAAGAGTGCCCCTTTCTCTTTCCAGATTACCTAGCTCCTCGTGCAGCGGAAGCTACCAGAGTGGTAGCCCTCTGTCACCAACCTCGCACACAAAAACAGCCTTCGACAGAGCCCTCGACTAAGATGAGTAAACGTCTCTGTTCTGGTATTGGAAACCTAAGTTGGTCATCCTGTGGTCTCCTTTGAACGAGAAGCAACATCGTCTGCTCCCAGCAGACGATGGCCAATTCAGCAATTCCCACAAAACAAAACCGAAGCCCACATTAAAACACACATATATAATAATCAATAGGCCTTATTTGAGTGCTCAGTCTTTATGGAAGAGTTCATGAATTGAGCTAAAATCAGATAGTAAAATGAATAGGTTGTACCGAATTCGACAAGCGTCTTATGAAACGACTTCACAGAAACGTTTCAACGTAATAAGAGACTATTATTACTTCTTACCACGAAGGGTTACTCGGTTTCAGGAAATATATGAAATAATACATGGAAAGTATTTTGACGATTGCAGTGTTTCCTTGCATCTTTCGAGCGGTTCTAGGCGCTACAGTCTGGAACTGCGTGACCGCTACGGTCGCAGGTTCGAATTCTGCCTCGGGCATGGATGTGTGTGATGTCCTTAGGTTAGTTAGGTTTAAGTAGTTCTACGTTCTAGGGGACTGATGACCTCAGAATTTAAGTCCCATAGTGCTCAGAGCCATTTGAACCATTTGAACCTTGCATCTTTCGCAACTGTTCAAAACTGCTGCCAAAATGTTGAATCACTAACAATGATTCTTAATTACTTGCTAGTTGCTAGTCTTGGCAAACTGATTCAGTATGCGGTAGTTGCTTCGTTGTGATGTCGTCTTATACAAAACTTTAAAAAATCATAGATACGCGTTTCTGGTGTGTTGAAATTGCGTTGAAGGTCTTTATATAACCCAAAACGAAAAAATTGACAGCTAGGTATTTGTTTCATTAAAGTAGCTGTGGTGCACAAGCTGACATGATTTAGGAAAAATGGAAATATAAATTTTAAGAAAGAATCCGAGTGTCGATGATATGAGGCCGATAAAGGCAACAGTGCACAGGACCTTTATGGTAACAATCTGAAAAATTCAGCTCTGTGTCAGTAACTATAAGCTAATAAGTCTTCAGTATGCAAGACAGGATATTTTTTTTCTTATGGAGAAGACTTGTCTTTGCTCAGTTGTATGTGTATTATCTAGTTCTTGTGCTTCATGAAGTGTCTACCGTCGTAGAACTCTGTAATCAAGCTGTTTCTTTGGAATTATGTCACGGAAGAAGTTATTACTACACGAACTACGTTTTGGGTTGTAAGGCCATTTTATATACACAACTGATTCCAAAGATGGGAAACAGGTATAGATAAACACAGCTTCTCCATCTATTATGGACTTAAACTATGAAAGTTCTCTCTATTGACACTTTTGACATAGTTACATATACAGGAGGACGTGCTGAAAATCAATACCACCGAATTTTTATGTGAAAACTCAAAGCCATTTACATAAAACAAACGTTAACAACATTCTACGTCTTTATTTTTCATGTCGGCATATTTACAGCCCTCGGCCGCCAGAGGGTTCCCAATTATAGCGTAAAGCGTGGCGATGTATTATGTAACTTTGGTGCTTGAGAAAGAGCTCACTGTAACTGAAGTTCAAATTCGAAGAGTTTGTTCACACATACAGCACACTCCTTAAGCGTGACATCGCCAGACCGCACATGAGCACTGTGACATATGCAACAATCGTGCATCTTGGGTTCACTGTCATCGATCATCCCCCATACTGCCTCTGTTTGGATCTATCCGATTTTCATCTGTTTCTAAAACTTAAAGAACACTTTAGAGGATTCCAGTTTGATAGTGATGAAGCAGTGCAGGCAGGATTTCTCCGTTAAGAAAGTGAAACATTCTACAGTGACCGTATCAAAAAAATGATCGCTCGTTGGCCGAAGTTTTTCGTCACCAGGGTGAGTATGTTGAGAAATTAATGTGTCCTTTCCTTCCCCAACTAACCACAACAAAACAAATACGCAGAAATGAAAAATGTACTTGTAGAATGTTAACAATGTTTTATTAGAAAACTTTAGGTTAGTTCACATAAAAGAGGCATTTCTTTTCAGCACGTCACAGTATTTTCCAAAAATCATTGGGATAGCATTTAAAATAGATGTGTATGAATATACACTGGCGTAGAGCTATATGCACAGGAATGGAAATTTGTGTCGCTATTTATTTATGAATGTGGAGTACAATGTTGTTCTATGCAGAAGCTGTAAAGTTGAGAAAGGAATGAGTCAATGAATCGATTTTGATCATTCAGTAATAAACGCGACTGATACAGATGGTCCTCCCAGTCTGTCCAGTATAGCAGGATACACGATGTTATTAAATCTAACTTTTGACAATGACTTGTTCCTTATCTTTTATATTGAATGAACATTTACCTAATGTCTGTGGGACTAAGAGACACAGGAAATCCCTTTGTCTTTAAAATGTTGCTTATCCTATTCGAAATTTTACCTATGAAACGTAAATCACACCATTTTCTTATCTGTCTGTCTATATTCTTCACTGGGTACGATGGATCTTGTGGTGGAATGCTGCATGTTTGTAGGCTTTTGCGTGTTGACAGGGAATTGGGATGAATGTGTCAGTAACTTAACTTTCAGATGGATTTCAAATTTATGGTTGCTTTTTCCTGGCTGTAGGTTGAAGTCCAGGAAATTAATTGTGCAACCTCCTAACTCCATACTGACCTTTATGTCAGTATCCCATTGATTTATGTTTCCCAAGAACTTATGAAGTTATCTAATGGAACCTTTCAACCTAAATATTTAAATTTATGAAACTCCGATTTAAGTAAGGAATCGTTAGCTCCTAAACGCCTAAAGCGATTTTAAAGAACCAATTATCCACAGATAACGCTTGAACTGCACTATCGAAACAGTTTCAGAACTTTTATGAATGTAATACGTTTTCTATTATGACCCTGAACGATAATTCTGAGAATTAAAAATGTATTTTAACCCGAAGTGAGTTATGTATCAGCAAACGTACGATACTGTAGACCATAGCTATATGTGAAAATGTAAATTTCGTTATGCTTAATAATAAGTAATAGCTAGTAAGGTTCACTTACCTCTATCACTCACTGAAAAACAGCATATTGCTAATGGCACTACGGAAAGCATTAATTTATGTGTAAATGAATGCGTATGCCGATTTCCGTGCAACCAAAAACCATTTCTTTTTTTTTTTTTAATTTTGAGACGGTATTCGAAAGCTTGTGCAACGATAAACTAAGTACATTGAAAAGCAGGGTGACTACGTTGAAAAATGGTATCAGCAGAAATGGTCTACTCTTGTCGCAACAAATTATAAAAATTGATTGCAAATACATTCTGACTTAAACTCGTATTTTGAAAGCAGCCATGGTGTCAAAAATTACAGTTTTCGACAAAATAGCAGGAAGAACATTTTTGTTCTAACTACCACTAGTACTGAGGCACTCCGTTTTATTTGTGATAATGCAAGAGAAGCAATACAGAAGTAAGTTTTTAGTAGGTAGAACTGCAGTCAACAAAACTCACATCTCATACCTTCTAACTTTTGGAACTCTAGAGAAAAGAACAGCATGCTACAAAACCCATGTTCCTCCTACTAAGGTATGTTTTCAAGGTTTTCTTCAATTTTTGTCGAGATTGTGAAAGTGCAATGGAGTACCGAGAACACAGTAGCACCGGAAAACGAAAAAAAAAATGATCGTATGGCATTGATGGCTGGGAGACTCCACCTGGGAAAATTCTTTTCAACTAATGCCACACTGGGCGACTTGCCTGACGATGACGAAATGATGAGACCACCACCACCACATTGTCCAAGAGCGAAGAAAATCTCCGACCCTACCGGGAATCGAACCCGTGCTCATTGCATTGCAGTCAAACGTGCTGCACACTCAGCTAAGGGGGCGGACCAATAGCACTGAAACATATGTTATGAAGAAATTGCACTTGAAATTTTTTCCATTTACGTTCTTCACTTGACGAGGGGAAAATTTAAAAATGCAGCAAATGAAGCAAGTACAATGGAAAAGAGAAGTCTAAAAACTGAGACAGAGAGAAAGTGAAAAGTGGAAAAGTACGAATGATTACAGGAGAAATGTGTAGGCTACGGGTACCTCATATAGTAAAATTAAAGGAGAAGTTTAGAGACAAGAGAACCATCTGTATGAACCTTAAGAATTCAAATCGCATGAAAAACTTAATTACTTCGGGGATAAAACTGGTTTCAGTGATCTTTTATGACTACAAATAAAATAAAGAGGAAGGTACCCTAGAGTTGACTTCTGCCCCTTAAGCACACCCTCAGGTCTCTTGGCTCTTTATTCTTCTGACATCTAGAGGAATCAAACGAAAATAGTAATTTAGTCTTCTATAACTCTGTAACCGGGTGCACAAGTCGCTCGCTTTGCGTTTTACTTATCACTTCGCCATTACATGCTTTGACAACGGAAATGATTTTTTTAATTGTTCTACGTTTCCCATCTTTTCTCTTAGATGTTGGATGGTGAGTCTTCCAATCTATATGTTTTAGGCTTAAGGTTGATATTTATTATAAAACCGTTTCATTTAGAAGTCTGGGTTATAAAGATGTAGGCTATACTCGCCTAACTGGACTCCAGTTAGACACTTAATCCGGACCCCTCACTTTTCATGCTCAAAATCTGCTTCACGCTCCTGTTCTCTTGCAAACTCCAAGAGGATTATGGGGAAGATTGATCAAAGTAAGTGGAGCCCCACTTAAAATGTGTAAAGCTATTGATGCTGTTCAGATGGGACAGAAAAAGTCCAGTGAACAGTTTACATGTCCCAAAAACAACATTTACAAGGTTGTCCAAAATGAAACCTGGTACACGTGAGAAAGCAGCCAAAAAAGAAGCAAACCAATCTTGGGTAAAGATCTTGAACTAAAGTTGATTCTATTGGTATGGAAATTTCTTTCTTTGGGCTTACTCATAACGACTTTTGAAGAATGAGTATAAAACTGGCAGAGAGGAATAACACAGGACACCAATATAAAGACGAAATTACTGGGAAGAATTGGGGTAGTTCCTTCCGTAACCGCTGAAAAACCAAACTACCGGAAGGAAAGCCTCCAGGAACATCCAAAAAGAAGGGCTGTTGGGTTCAGAAAAGAAATCAAAGAGAAATGATATAGCCTTCTGGAAGACGTTACGTTGTACATACTTTGAAACTTTGTTACCATTCCTCTGATTTAACACTTTTTCCCACTTTTGTGAAGCGTTATTTCGATTATTTTTGAAGGGGTCCAATTTCAGCAACTACTTTTACAACTCGCTGAGAGAATGACTTCTCTTAATATTTTCTTTTTCGTAATAGCTTAATTCTTTCTAAGAGTAAACTATGGCTAACACTATTATGTAAAAGTTACATGTTTCTTTGAAACGTAATGTTCAGCATTTTTGTTTGTTTGTAAATAATGGAAAACAAAATGCAAGTCCGGTTTTAGGTACTTTCCCCTAATAATCTTTGCATTTACGAGATTCATTTAGAGATTCGCTTCAAATACCACCAGTCTCTGTAAGTTAATAATTTCAAATTTAATTCAGGATTAAGTGCTTTATACTCGTTTTCAAGAAAATAGTTTAGTTCCAGGTATAGCTAAAACAAATACTCCTAAAATACGAACAAGGTGATTTCAGGACCTCGACTTGACTAAGGGAGGGGGAGTCCCAGAGTGGTCGTCCCATGGCGACGAAAAGTTTTCGTGATATATTTTATACCGGCGAGCAGGGACTAGGCAAGCACTCTCGCCTGGAGACTGCGAACCGTAATGGACCACCTACGGGGAGGCCGCTTTAAATTTAGGCCCATTAGGCGGTCTATGTAGGGCGGCGCGACCGTTCCGGCGGCAGTTGCGACATAAAACCGCTATCTCGGGCGGCGCAGATTATTCTTGCTCACGGCTGTCGACGCGATTTATGGCCAGCGGTCTCGTAAAATCTACACTAAGTGCGCACTTCTTTCTTGGCAAGTGTCGACCCGTTTCTGGGATCAGCTACTAGACGGCCGAAGGGCCTTTTTCCCAAAGTAAAGCGTAGAAGAAGACACACGACTCTGCAAGGCTGAAGGATGGGCTACATAAAGTAACAATGTATTAACTTGGTGGAAACGAATGCAAGTGTGGCAGGGCATGTTGCTAGAGGTCTCCACAGAAATCTTGGCGCCGCATGGCGTGAGATTAGCGTGTCTTGCAGCAACGTTGCTGGCCCTCCAACACAAGGCAGTCAGAGGAACTGGAAAAGACAGCATGTGTCAGTTCGGGAGCAGTTAGGATGTACTGTGGTGGCGTTCTTCTTTAGAAGACAACAGTTATATGACTCCACACTGACAACAATCATAGACAAAGTGAAAGAAGAGCGACATGTGAAGAGTGTAGCTCCGGAGTTCGGTATTACTCGTAGTGTTGTTTCATGTGCATGGAGACCGTTCCGAACCTGAGGCACTGTAGTCTGAAGGGGAGGGAGAGAGAGAGAGAGAGAGAGAGAGAGAGAGCGAGAGAGAGCGAGAGAGAGCGAGAGAGAGAGGGGGGGGGTCGACCACGGTAGCAAATGACCGCTACATTGTGCATCAGGCAAGAAGGGACCCACGTGAAAATGCTGATGCAATTGCAACCACATTTAGCAGGACTGCAAGGAACGCAGTGTCACGCCTCACAGTACTCGGCGACTGCATGTGGGTGGTCTCTGCATGCGACGACCAGTGCTTTTTTTTCCGTTGACACCAGCACACTGGCGACAACGTTTGCGATGGTGCCAAGAGTGTAATGACTGGAGTAACGAGGAGTAGGGTTGCATACTCTTCCAGGATGAGACGAGAATAATTGGGAGCAGTGGTTGTCGACGTGCCTTCAAATGGCAAGAGGTGGATAAACGTAGTGCACCCAGGCTCATTGTCGAACAAGATCGTTTTGGTGGTGTATGTATTATGATGTGGGGAGGCACAATGTTGTATAGCGGTACTGACCACATCATTGAACATGTTACACTCGGCAGTCAATGTTATTGTGATACTCTAATTCTTTCCTATGTGTTTCTTTTCAGATATGCGCCAGTCATTAAAAGCTGAACGTTTATAGGGTCGCTCTGGTGTCTGTCCTTCTGTCCTACTTGTAGAAACTCTTTCTCACGAACGGGTAAACGTATTAAGGTGAAATGTATGTCACTTGTAGAGGTATATCGTCCCTTGGCAGTGTAAAAAATTGAATTTTCTCAAGCAATGCAACCAAAAGTTGCGGCTATTTAGGTCATACATTTTGATATTACAAAACTCATCAAAACCTATAGAGTACCTCTCGTTTATCTGCTATGATGAAATTTGGAAAGTAGGCATCACAGTACAAGCACAGGAAAAAATTAGAAAATTTTTACTTTGTAAAAATATCACACGAAAAAAATATTTGTCATTTGTTATCCGGTGTCAAACTTGAAATTAAAACGATCAGTAGTTCTGCATTCAGGCTGACTGCGTCGCACTGGTAAAAATCGATCATCAGGCAAGAAATGACTTCATCGCTAATATGATGCGTTTCGTAATTTATTCATCATTAGGTATCTAAAAGCGATTACTGCATGTAGATAAGGCGTTTTAAGTGCAGTAATCGCTCCTGGATGTCTGATGATGCATAAATTCCGAAACGCGTCATATGAGCAATAGTCATTTCTTACCTGATGGTTGACTTTTACCTTTTCGATTTAGTCAGCCTGAATGGAATATTATTGAGTATTATAATAAAGGTCTCCTGCATCCTGCATGACACTGTGTCACGTATAGATCAATGAAATTAAACATTTTCGAAAATCTTTCAATACTTCGGCCTGACATCTTGTCAGAAAAAATGTCGACAAGAGGCAGAAATAGTCAAGAGTCTATTCCCGGAAGGATGAAGTATCTGTCTACATAAATGATTTTGTACGGCACTCTTAATGCGCGTGTCCTACTCGCATGTGGACAATTTTTGAGGATGAGAATGCGTGACTGCATAGAATAGCAATGGTGGACGAACTCTTGGAACGAGAGGATATTCGGCGAATGGACTGGACTGGCCTGCCCGTACCTCCGATTTAAATCCCATCGAGTACATGTGAGATGCGTTGTGGAGGCGTATTGCAGGACGTCCAAATGCGTCCACGACTGTCCAGCAGTTGTAAACCGGTCTGGTGGAGGAATAGAACACCCTGCAACAAGAAGTCCTAATTAACCTTGAGGCCAACATGGGAGTGCGTTTCCAAGCTTGCTTTCCTGTTCGTTCTAATCACACACCCTATTAAGAAGCATGTTCCACCTTTTGTAATGGTCTGGGGCAACATCATGAATCGCGGTGGCTCTGGTGGTGTTATTATCTTTGAGCCCCGCGCACTGGCTTCGCGACCAGAGAAGTGACACTGCTTATCGGTGGTCGTCCGTGGTTCAGCCTTCCTGTCAGACACGCTGATCTGAGAGTGACTGAAAGACTATTTAAGCGAGCGCGGCGTGTCTGTTGCTCTTGAGTCCAACTTTGGTTCCGCCGTAGTACGAGGAGTCCCGGCGCGGTGGCGTATCACGCGGCTGCAGCAAGAGAGAGAGCGGTCGGACGGTGGAGTGAGGGCCCTGCTGTCCGCTGTGATCGTGCGGAGCCGGCGTGATCACCGAGTAAGAGACCGACGAGAGTACCGTACTCGAGTCTGAGGGGCCAATTTGCACTGATGTGCACATACGACGGTGACCGTTTGTTGGTTTGGCGACTAAACGGTTGTTTAAAGTATTAGTGTGTCCCACAGCCTGGTTACAGTGGAAGTAGAAGTACAGTTACGATCTTATATACTATTCTGTAATCGCATTACACTATAGAGCGTATATGTTATGGAACGGCTGGTTGGTCTGATTTGATATTAATAACTTGCCCACGTTGTGTTGTTGAAGTTTCTTTCGGCTCTTTAGAAATGTCTTAAGTTGGCTGTAATGTAATGCGGTGTGCATATTTAAAGAACTATCATGTGGTGTGTTGTTGCTGTACCGTACTTCAGACATTTTGTGCTTTAATGCGAGTTAGTTTTACTCAGCCATTACGTAAAGATTAGCTGGGTGGATGTTTATAATTCTAGTACCACTAAGTGGTTGATCCTGTTGCTTCTCGTGAACTGAAGAGGTGCTTGTGAAATTAGAATTGTCTTGCTGAGTGCATGTGGAAGTCATTTATATTGTTTATTTTTTAAGCTGGTATGAGAGAAATCAATCACCTATTAGCTTAATTCGCAGAAGGCTAATTTAGAAGATTAAAATGAAATGGGTATGCAACGTTTAATGCCAAGGGGTAATTGTAATAGTTGTAATTACTTTTCAAATTTGTGTGTGTTTGTCGTCGGGGAGGGGGGGGGGGGAGAGGAAGGGAGGGGGGCTAAATATATTTGTTGCAGTCATTAAACATCTTAATTAAGCGCTGTGACTTCTTGTCTATACCTGGTGCTAATAGGTTTATGTTACAGATATCTTAAGTTACTCTGAAGGTTCATGAGGCGGAGTATCGTAAGGAGAAAGGCCACCAAATGCTTTGAATGACCAGTCATTTGTGAAACTAATACGGACGTTGCGACACAAACCCTCCTCCCACGACAAATTAAAGCCTTGGTTCTCCATGGATTCGCAAGGATCGAAGAATTGTGTCTTGTTTAATCGATTATCTTGAGTGATATCTCGAGCCAGCTGTTTGTTGAACTGTTAGTTTTAATCATTCCTTCTTAGGAAAAAAAATCATACCTGTAGATCGTAGAATTCTTTGTACGTATTGTTTATTGTCCATATTATTTTACTGTCAGAAATCAGTTATAAGGTTAATTATGTTCTTTAATGATGGTACCAAAGATTTTTTTAAAAGTTTTCAGAACTGACTATCTGTTCAGATGGTTCAAATGTCTCTGAGCACTATTGGACTCAACATCTGACGTCATCAGTACCCTAGACACAGAACTACTTAAACCTAACTAACCTAAGGGCGTCACACATATCTATGCCCGAGGTAGGATTCGAACCTGCGATCGTAGCGGTCGCGCGGTCCCAGAATGAAGCGCTTAGAACCGCTCGCCCACAGCGGCCGGCTTACTGTGTTCAACTGTTTTGAACCTTCGTACAGGTTAGCTTCGTATATTGTAGCTGTTATGTATGTGTGTCGTCCACGTTTCATCGAGTTACGTTATTTGATAGTGACACGGAATGCCATTGTTAGTTTCCTCCACAACTTTTGCGCAACAGTGTATTATGTACTGAGTGTATCGTGGTTTAAATTGTAAAAATATACGATAATAGACAAAATTGTTCCAATAAACATTTGTCGACAAACGAAATAATCACGAATGCGTGATTAATAATCGCTAATGACTTCAGTGCAGTAAATTTTGTCCTAGTTAGTGCAACTGTACTTGAAATTTAAGCTTTTAAACTAAGTTCCATATCCTACTGCACTCAAATTTCCCCTTTGGCACATGGCTGAAGAATGTCGCAAATGCATCTTGGGGCACCAGTACCTTCTGCTTCTGTTATCACATCAGTACTGTCCAAGATGGATTGATCCAGCAGAGCCTGAAAATTGGCGTCGAACCCCACCTTACTTTAATACTACGAATTTTTCTTTCCTGGGTCATCTTCAGCAGTGAAAGTGTATTGTGTCAGCCCAAGGAGATTCTCAGTCCGCTGCCCAGATACAATGGCTGTCTGACACTAAGGCCAGCAAACACCTGTGCAGTTTGGAATCGGTGAGGGACGCCACAGGGTGTAAAAACAGGTACCGTAGTGGTTGTGAACACAAACATGTATTGTAGATCTGGAACAAAAGCCGATATTTGCAGAAGGCAGAGCTCATAAATAGAAGCATTCACAGGAAACGCTCGTCAACACTTAAAGGACAGCATGCAACGTGCCAACAGAGGGAATTACTTTTAGGAATAACTTTATTGGCTGTTGTGTGTGATCTTTCTGCCACGAGGATTATGAGCAGTACAGAATAGGTAACAAGGGTGTTGCAAAATAGTTTGATTGACCAGGAGGAGGCCATGAGCTGGCGAATCGGGTGCACAGCCACGGCCAGGGTGAGTTCAACAGAAAGCTGAGCGATCGTCCTAAGGTGAAGAGGATTGACTTGCAGACTGCAGAGGGGCACATCCTGGCGCGACTAGGGAAGGGCTTTCTGTTGAGGACATCGGAATAGGCATTCTGTTGCGAAACTTGACTTCTGAACCTTGTCTTCGGAGCGCCACCGCCGCTAACCGCGGGCATCCAGCTCTGGCTGCAGCCGTAAGACACCGGCCGCCCGCCGCACTCACGCCACTGCCGTGAACTGTCAGCTGCGTAGCCAACAGTCCGGCCATTGCCCAGTAAATGACTCCGATCGAAGTCCGCTAGCCAGTTCCTGTTTGAGTCTTAAGAACCACTATTAAAACCATGGTAACAATACTGAAAGCTTGTTTTTGTTGATAATGGGTATACTATTTATCTACTTCACTATTCATAATTACGTGTCTGGCAGAGGGTTCTTCGAATCACCTTCGGACTATTCCTCTAGCGTTCCACTCTAAAACAGCGCGTGAGGTAAGTGAAAACTAAAATCTTTCTGTACGAGCTATGTTTTTTATTATTTTATTACGATGGTGATTTCTCCCTAGGAGGACTAGCGAAAATAAATTTTTTTTCGCCTTCAGAGCAGAATGTTGGTGACTGAAATTTCGTGAAATTATCTCGCCAGAACTCAAGACAGCTTTGTTGTAAGGACTGCCATCCCAACTTCCGTATCGTATCCGTAACACTTCCGCCCTATTCAGCGACAATACAACACGAGCTGCCCTTCTTCCTACTTTTTCCATGTCCCCTCCAATTCTATCTCGTAAGGTTCCCATATCGCACAGAAATGCTGTAGCAGAGAACGAACAGTCTTAGTGTAGGCAGTCTTTGTAGATTTGTTGCATTTTCTAAGTGTTCTGCTAATAGAACGCAGTGTTTGATTTGCCTCCCCCACAGCATTATTGTGTGATGGTTTCAATTTAAATTGTCCATGACTAATTCCAAGGTATTTCGTTGAATTGACAGCCTTTAAAATTGTGTGGTTCATCGCCTAACAGAAATTTAACGGATTTGTTCTCGTAGTCATGTGAATACTCTCAGTTTTCCTTATTCAGAGACAATTGCCTCTTTCAGAAGCATTCAAATGTGTGTAAGTAGTTTTGCAATTGGATTTGATCTTCTGATGACTTTACTAGACAGTAAATGATAGCATCATCTGAAATCAGTATCAGAGTGCTGCTCAGATTGTCTACTAAATCGTTTATGTAGCTCAGGAACAGCAGAGTGACTATAGCACTTCCTTGGGGAACGCCGGGTATCACACGGCGTTGCTCTGATTGCCCGTCGATTACTACGCACTGCTACATTTCTGATAGGAAATCACGAATCCAGCCCAACTGAAGCGATATTACATTGGCACGCAATATTATTAGACGTTCTAGTAAGAGATGGTATCAAAAGTCTCCTGAACATCTAGAAATGTGGAATCAATTCAAGGTCCTCTGTCAATAGCACTCTTTACTTCGTGCAAATGAAGAGAGAGCTGTATTTCACAAGAGCGATATTTTCTGGATCCGTGCTGACTATTGGTCAATAGACTTAACAGCGTTCGGAAACACTATGTTCAAAAATTCTGCTGTAGATCTACATAAGTGGTATGGATCTGTAATTCAGCACATAACACCTATTTCCTTTCCTGGGTATTGCGGTGACCTGTGCAACTTTCCAGTCTAGTGGTGAGGATCTTCCGTCGAACGAGCGGTTATATATGATTACTAAGCATGGATCTGTTTTATCAGTGTATTCTAAAAGAAACCTAACATACAATCTGCACCGGAGGCCTTGCTTTTATTAAGTGATTTTAACTGCTTCGCTACACCGAGGATGTCTACTTCTATGTTGTTCGCGTCTGCAGTTGTTATTGATTCGAAGTCCTGAATATTTTCTCCGTCTTCTAATATTATTGTTTGTCAGAATAAATTTTGATGACAAACCTAATTACATTCCTGCGGCTGGCTCTCCCAACCCATTTATTTAGCATGCAAATGGCGCACTCTTATGCAGATTTTATGTTGTAATTAGATAAACCCCTCTCGAGGAGACAACCGTAATATAGCACAATGCAGGTAGGATGTCAACTCCATAATGGAAGCTTGTTGACGACGGGGCTTTGAATAAATATGAGTACGTCAGAATATCTAGCAGTACGAGGAGATGGAACTTAGTGCTACTGGAAGAAATTATTAAAGTAGTAAAGCAGTTAGAAGCTGTGAAGCAGATGTGGAAGGCATTATATACTGGCAAGAGGAGCAGCTGCGAAGCTAAATGGAATTCTGTAGAATAGAGCAGTATCGAAAGAAACGAAGAGGATTCTGCAGACTAATTGAAAGTGTACTAATATATGGTGCAAAAGGATGGACTGTGGGGGAGTGGCAGAGAAGTAGAGCATGGGCAGTAAAAACGTATGAAATAAAGAAGGCAGCTATGATATCCAGTGCAGAGTGGAAGAGACAAAAGAAAGAAATTCTTCGGTCCCCTACGTTTCGTCCAGCGCTACGCTGGATGTCTTCGGACGTTCTCCTGGCGACACGGAGTGTTATCTGAGTCGGTAATGTTTGACGTCGCCAGGAGCGCCTGCAAAGACGTCCAGCGTAGCACTGGACGAAACGTTAGAAACCGAAAAGATTCTTGGACCACCCCCACATAACCGAAAGACTTGCCGGCGGCTAAGACATCAGTTATAAAAACCTTCACTGTATTATTAGAAATGAGAAAAGTAGAAAGATAACGGACATGGAAGCAATGAATCGTGCAACATATTGAGTGAAGGGCTTTTCAGTGATTTGGCCAGATACTTCGAATGGAAGAACGACGATGGCTAAAAGCCATCATGGAACGGTGTCCGCCGAGAAGGAGGAAGCGCGGACGGCCGAGAATAAAATGAAGAGCGGGAGTAATTGAAATGGTAAGGGACAGAGATCTGAAAGAGGAAGACTGCAATGATAGTGAACGCTGGAGAATGGGGAAACAAGGCAACAACTAACGAGCGAACAGACCCCAAAAAGTAAAAATTTTCATAAATACCACTATAAAGTGTATGACACTACCATGGATAACGGTGGAAGACTGGTGCAGAGAATAGCGTCAAGATTTAGGAGGTGACTGACAGGATACATAAATCACCACAGAGACAAATGAAGTCCTGTATGCAAATGCGATGACGACACAGCTTTATTGACAGGTATCAAAGTAAATTTTAACGTGTTACATGCTGAAGTAGTCCTGCACTTTTTATTAAGATAGTGACATGCGGTATATTTTATGCCCAATTAAATAGGTAATAAATAGGAAAAATACAATGAGGTGAAAAAAATTCTTGGGATACCTCCTAATATTGGGTCGTACCCCCTACATCCTAGCGTGGTGGAGAAACTCGAAGTGCCATGGACTCAACAAGGCGTTGGAAGTCTCGTGCAGAAATACTGAGCTATCCTGCCTCTACAGCCGTCCACAATTGCGAAAGGTTCGCCGGTGCATGAAGTGACCTCTCGATTATGTTCCATAGATGTGCAATAGTATTGACGTCGGGCTATGTGGGTGGCCAAATCATTCACTCGAGTAGTCCAGAATTTTCTTCAAACCAGTTGCGAACTATTGTGGCCAGGCGACATGGCACACTGTCATCGATAAAAAATTCTACCTTTGTTTGGGAACATGAAGTTCATGACTGACTGCAGATGGTCCCCAAGTAGCTGAACGAAGCCATTTTCAGTCGATTATCGTTTCAACTAGGCCAGAGAACCCATTCCATTCGATGTAAACACCACTGTGGAGCCACCACCAGTTTTGACATCTTGGGTCCATGGCTTCACGGGGTCAGCCCACACACTAATCCTACCATCGACTCTTACGAACTGAAATCCGCCTTCATCTAACCAGGCCACGATTTTCCAGTCGTCTAGGGCCCAACAGATATGGTCACGAGCCCTGGAGAGACTTAGCAGGCTGTGTTATGCTTTTAGGAAAGTCACTCGCGTCGGTCGTTTGCTGCCATAGCCCATTAATGCCAGTTTCGCAGCACAGTCCTAATGGATACGTTCGTCGTACGCCCTACATTGATTTCTGCGGTTATTTCACCGAGTGCTGCTTGTCTGTTAGCACCGACAACTCTACGCAAACGCTGCTGTTCTCAGTTGTTAAGTGAAGGCCGTCGGCCGCTGCGTTGTCTGTCATTTGGGATTATCGTCACACTGTTTACACTGTGCATCTCGAAACATTAAGCCTCTATTTCCCATATGGAATGTACCATGCATGTAGATCTAACCACAATTCCGCGTTCAGAGTCTGCTAATTCCTGTCGGTGACCATAATCACGTCGGAAGCCTTTTCACATGAATCACCTGACTACAAATGACAGCTCTGCCAATGCACAGTCCTTTTATACCTTGTGTACGCGGTACTGCTACCATCTGTATACATGCATATCCAATGACTTTCGTCCCCTCTGTATAGTAGAGAGTGAATTCAGTGGCGGTTTGTCACCACACATTCGCAGTTGTCTCGCAAATCGCTCCTTTGTGCACTTGTGTTTTCTGGAATGTTTTTGCTTGTATCACCGCAGTCTTACATCAGCTTTCGTTATCAATTATGGCAAGCACTGAAGAGACCCAAAAAGTTTCGTCTGTGGTGTTCGGACATTCATTAAATAAGTCCTTAATGACCTGTTTAGTGATACATGCTAATTCAGCAGAGAAAATACGTTTCTAAAGGACCTGTTAGTTCGTTCCGCTGCAAGCATGCGTGACCTGAGTTCGAACCTCGATGCCATCAGTAATTTTCAACCTTTCAAAGTACTGGAACGAGGAGTAGCAGATCCATGTGCACTATCTATCAGGTACGTGAGGGAGAAATAGCTGCTCTGGTTTTAGAATTTGACATTAAAAGCCGGGATGACAATGTGGGTACTGCAATTCTCTCTCTGATAAGTTATGCTGATGGTTATATGAGTGCAAATCAGAGACTTTGCTGTCTGACTCAACATTCGTTTGCGAAACGTCCCTCAAGACAGGCAAAGACTTTCACACTCCAATGAGTTGCTTGTTGAATAGCAAAATTTGGGCGACAGTAAAGTGAGAATCAGTAAATAATTGAACACCCGTATACGCTGGGTACTCACAAAAAAACAGAATAATTTCGTGCCTTAGGTTGCGACGAAGTGCGTGAACACTAACCGAAAAACAATGGTTGATGCAGACTCTCAATCGTCGAGTAAAATTTTTAACTATGTTGTTTTGAACACTGCTGCAGTGCGGGGAGGTCAGTAGGGAAACTAAAGAGAAGCTGGTTAGCGTGAGCCTTTTTTGTTCACCGTTTAAGAAGAAATAGCAGGAGCGAAGACATGTTTCCTTCGTAAAGGAGTTCCTTTCGTTCCATCATTTAAGCTGCCCTGGACATACTTTTCTGGCACTCAACAAAGAACCCATCATTTTAATCATCTACTGGTGCTGAAAACAGGCGCAGTTTTTAAACATTCATGGGTAAGGAGCTGAAATCGAACGACAACACAATAATTGTTCTAGGGAAGGCAGATTTAAACTGTGCTTCAGCGGAAGAATACTCCGAGAAATGTAATCATCTCACGAAAGAGGTGAATTACAAAATTTTCATTTCACGTGATTTAGCATACTGCGACGTTTCCCAGCTGACATTGATAGAAGTGGTAGTTAGGCCGAAAAAGCAGGAGCGTGTACTGTCGCTGGCTCATTTACTTTTTTAGATACCGTTTACTTCGTCTAGCAAGAGTAGGAACTTAGGTTCTCTCTTACATCGAAATAGACCCTTTAGTGGGTCAACATTGCAATATGTATAGTACACGAGCAATAATTAGTGTAACAACGAAAGCAGTAATAATAGTAATAGTGGATATGGAAAGAATAAATAAATTGTCAGAAATATTATCATAAACACTGCGTTAAGGAATATAGTCAATACGTTCTTGCCGAAGCGAATAATGACACCTAGCAAATATTTGTGGCTGCAGTACAAATGCAATCAAGGTGCACAAGAGATTGATTGTTTAAAATTCTTATTTTTATTTTCTCTATTATTTAATGAGCGTTTTATTAATGTGAATGCGAATTATTAATTTATTTTTATTTATTGTTTGGTTTAGAGATTCCTTTTTAGCTTTTGCTCCTTTTATTTGAGTAATTTTAATTATGTTTGTTGTAGTTATTAAGTCTATATTCCTTACCATTCTCCGTAAGTTAAGGAATACAGTAATACTGTATGTGTTTCGTAGCAGCAGATCTCGTTGAGTCTCCTTGCTGGAACTTCTCCACCTGAAATCGCTAAAGATAATTTATCGCTCTACGGAAATCGATCGGTACAGCCATGAGCTATGCTGTATCATTTGTATGCAATGTGGCGTCCAACTTTATTTCGTGAAATTATTCAGGTCTTCGGAGAAATATTCAACGAATCACAAAACCGTGTATAACTGCAGGTTCGCATAATGAAACCACACACTTCAGAACTACTTGCGTCTTTACAACCACTGAAAATTTCTTTTGAAATGATTAACGGTTATGAACTCTACACACCTGATACTCCTGTTGTGCTTTTGTAAATATTTTTTTGAATACCATATAACAGAGCACACTGGACACGCATTCGGGAGGACGACGGTTCAATCCCGCGTCCGGCCATCCTGGTTTATGTTTTCCGTGATTTCTCTAAATCGATCCAGGCAAATTCGGGGATGGTTCCTTCGAAAGGGCACGGCCGACTTCCTTCCCCGTCCTTCCCTAATCCGATGAGACTGATCACCTCGCTGTTTGGTCTCTTCCCCCAAACAACCGAACCGCCTTAATGGCGGCTTCCAACAATCTCCTCTCAATCCGACATAGATCACCTCTCTTGCAATGTCCGACATGGAATAATTCTCTCTTTGCCGTAGCTTACTACAGTCTGTATATCTTTGTTATCGAGTTCGCACGGAGATGCTTAAATTCCAGAGAGTATTTATCTCTCGCGCAGGTATTTTACATTTATCGTCTTATTAGAAGTCAATCGCACTTACTTGCTCGCCACGGTACGGGACTACAAGTCCCACCGTCACACCTTCACCTGCCCATGTTAAGCAAAATTTCTGCCAAGTCCCACCGTCACAACTTCACCTGCCCATGTTAGGCAAAATTTCTGCCTGACTCATGTAATACTATCACTGTCAGAGGGTGGTCCGGGACTTTACTGCCTCACCAACACAGTTAGACCGGTGATGCTGTATTGTAACATATCACCCCGGACTACAGCACTTGACACCACAATTGGCAGAACAAGGGCGACAAATTACAATCTACATCTAGCAAATGACATGGAAGAAAATACATTAGACGGAGATAAGCATGGATAGCGGGACTACAAGTCCCACCGTCACACCTTCACCTGCCCATGTTAGGCAAAATTTCTGCCTGACTCATGTAGTACTATCACTGTCAGAGGGTGGTACGGGACTTTACTGCCTCACCAACACAGTTAGACCGGTGATGCTGTATTGTAACATATCACCCCGGACTACAGCACTTGACACCACAATTGGCAGAACAAGGGCGACAAATTACAATCTACATCTAGCAAATGACATGGAAGAAAATACATTAGACGGAGATAAGCATGGATAGTGAGACAGATACTGGTTCATTGGTGTACGAAAGGATAACGACAGTGGTATGCCGAGAGGGAATCTACGGTGATGACTACAGATAAAGCATTGATCACCTACTCAGTGCAGAGTGATTTTGGATAAGGCTCTGGTTACTAAGTGATTTGTTCCGGAGTCATATCACTGAACTGGAGAAGGAGTGGAGGCAAAATTAGCATTCTGCACATATAAAACCAAGATGCTGGACGTATACATACTGGTATTGTGGTAATGAAGTGCTGGTCGCTATTTGAAATGTGAGGGAAGGTGATGAGGACACCATTGACAACGAAGGAGACGAACAGAGCACATGAAAATCACGTAGACTATCTGGAGGCATCCATTATAACTGAGAACGGGAAAGACTGGAGTGATCAAACAATCGAATGTTACACATATAACTTACAGAAGCATTCATGGCTGGCACGAGTAGTCTGGAGTTTAAGCTACTTGTGTCGAGTTAATCTACATCTACATAGTAAATATTAGGCGGGACTAAAGGCTGGAATATTTTTAGTTTTATTTGAGGTATCAATACTTATTGTATTTTTGAATTGCCTGTAGGTGTTCAGTACATGGTAGAGCGTTGCAGAGATGTTCATTCATCTCAAGTGGCAGACTACTGGTATTGCATTTTCCGTCTTTGAATGCATTACTGTTAAAACTGCGAAATTGTACGTCCCAAGAAGAGTTAATAACGTATTACTTCTTTCCATATAACTTTCAGATAATGACTGAAGCCAAAATCAGAGAAATTCGAGAGCGTACGGAGACTTTAGGACAGCAATTCCCGAGCATCACACGCTGGAGATAAAAAAAAAGGAGAAGGGTTGAAACGTCCCCTTAGAACAATTTATACACGACTGTGCTTAAACTGACACACAATAATTTTAGCGCAACGCAATCTATCAAAAATCCCTGCAAAAGAATGGCCCTGAGTAACATTAAACTATACCTTTCACAAATCACTTACCTCACAAAAATCTTCGTTACTCGAACTACTGCAATACAGCGAGCGCCACTATTGCCAGCTAAATAAAAGATTCAAACTACAGAAGGCACTAACTACTGATAGGGATAGTTAGCAAATGAAAGATTTTAATAGAGAACAAACACTGTATTTACCTTAATATCATCAAAAGTCATAATATATATATCAGTTCATGTCAAATTACAAAACTCCGCCATCTCTCTCCCCACGTCCACCACTGCTGGCGGCTCACCTCCAACTGCCCAACGCTATGCGCTGTTAACATCCAGCTGCCCAACAATACAATGGCAGACAACAATGCAAACTAGCCACAGACTGCACACAGCACAGCCAGTGATTTTCGTACAGAGCGCTACGTAACGTTACCAATATAAAAATCTAAACAGCCTACTTACATAGCCCCCATGCTCCCCACAAAAAATTTTACAAATGGTGTTGGGCACTGGCCAATACAGATTTGAAAAAATTTTTTATAATTACAATCACAAAGATATCAAATGCACACACTTATTAATACAATGTTGGTCAACAGCTAAAATTTTCTCACAGTCCATAAAGACAGTCCTGATCATTCATCAGAGTAAAACTACCATTTCTTTTCTCAAAGTCTGAGCAGTAAAAGACAATGCACACGGAAGTAGTGGATTTCCATGCAGTCTTGAAGAATTAGTGGTGTCCTTCCAACGGAAAGACAGTGCTGACTCTTGACATGCTGACAGGTAATGGGCCACAATGGAGCAAACCCACAGCAGAGTCATTCGATGTTCTGACGAATATTGGTAGGTAGGTCATCACAGAGCAGACCCACTGCAGTCCTGGTAGAGAGTATTGGTGGGCCACCAGAGATGCAGACCCACTGTAGTCCTTGTAGAAATTGTGGACAGGCCCACTGTAGTCCTGGTAGAGAGTATGGTATTGGTGGGCCACCAGAGATGCAGACCCACTGTAGTCCTTGTAGAGACGGCCAGCAGCCATCTGTTGCGACTGCGCAGGTGCACAATCACCATCGGAGAGTCTTGCAGAGAAGATAGCAAGTCCATAAACCAACACTTGTACACTCACGTAGTTTTTGGAATTGTCCTTTGAACCAGCAATGCTGTTATCCAGTCCCTTGCTGAATTATCAACACCCGTGCAAACACTAACAGTCCCTACTTCTCACATATTGTCCATATAGTATGACCAACAGAAACGTGTGCAGTGAAATGTAACATACAAGTTACTTAATTAGATGAACTGGTGTCAATTACAATTTTATAGCAGAAGAATACAATAACAAAGGTACAAAATACATCATTAAAAACATAACAATACAGATAACATTTGTAGTAATATAGGCTCTACAAAACAATAGAAATAAACATATACATCAGTGTTACAGGAATTATGACATAAGTAAATACATAAAAGATCAGAATAACTTTTGAAACATGAACTTTACACATTAGCATTAAAACAAAACAGAATAAATAATGTCTAAGCATCTTTACAAAGAAAATAACAGAGTATTAGAAAAATTCTACAACATAGCTCACATCAGCTAAACACATAAAGACAGGAAAAACACAAATACACAAGGGCACACAAACATATAGCAGAATAATAGAAGGAAAGGACAGGGTTTGTTTTACTGCAGTATTTTGCAAACAAAACTTTCTTTACTTCTCGGAGATCTCCCTTCATTCATCATTATTCCCAAAAAGTCCTATCTATACCTCCTTCCTATATTCTATTTATATTTCTTTCAAAATAAGTATTTCTGATTGTACAATACTCATTGGGGCCCAAATCTTTTTCATATAACTTCGCAATGCATTCTTTACCTATTCTCCATAGTCAGTTTCTTATATAGTCTACCCTTCTTAAGCTAACTTAAATCTACTGAGCTCAGAGATATATATACCAAGGGACGAGGCAATGCAGCATCACATAACAAATTATCACAAACAGCAAAGACAAAAAAATGTAAATTGGCAAAGCTAGCAGCATAAATTAGCAAAAGTCAAATTCAATAACACTATGCCTGGCAAACAGCAGCAGCAACTTATATATAAACATGACATAGCTCAAGCAAAAAAAATATTACACTAAAATGGCCATGTCTAATACCTATGTCACATCTTAACATTAGAGTGATGCATCACAAAAACTTATGCTAGTAGATAAGTTACCAAATCGTAAAAAATTATTTATGCAATTCCTGTGAAGGGAAATGTCTTTTTGTGCTCCCTCATTTTTTTGGATAGATCATAAAATTATTTACTGGATCTGTAGGCATAAAATATTTATATTAGTACATATATTAAATTTTATTTTAACCAATGCTGCAATGCAGCTAGAAACTTGATATTAAACAAAATGTGTAAATAAATACATAAAGCAAGCCATATGGCATTTTTCTTAACTAGCAAGACAATAGCTGTGAAATGTTTCTCATCGTTTCATTAGGCATTTCAGTAAATATAAATTACGAGCTCCACAGTATGCTTTCAACAAGGAGATGTCAGTAGCGCGGACAATGGCCTTCCCTTTCTTTTTTTTCTACCTGTGCTTCTGACAAGGCACTCACACTAATGGCTTGTTCTCCAGGCGTCTGACACACCTGGGTGCCCACGACGCATTATGTGCAGGTGGTCACTTAACTTTCTTACGGAAATATTTACGACAGCAGTTTCCGCTACAGTGACAGTCTCATATAAAAATATTTCACAGGTCAAGAATTTGCGTTGCTAATGTGTAGAAACAAAATCCTATGAATATAACAGTGTCCAAAAAATTTTCGTCGGCATTGTGATACATTCACACATTTACACACATCTCATAACTCTTAAAGTACGATTCTCGGTTTCCAACATCCTTTTTCACAAGTCAAGAGTCCTTAACTTCTTTCATTACTCCTTACCTTATTCGTCGACACTTCTTCAATATTGCATCATAACAGATAAGTAGCATAATCAAATAACTCATATAGCATCAGCCTATTAATCATAAACATACCTCAGCAGCATAATACACATCGTCATCGTAATAATAACATCAGAACACCTCAGTCAAATCTCAAAAAGGTCGTAGCTTTCTGCAATAATTTCAAAACCTAAAGAAAATTCTCTGCTCATTTCAGTAGTGTCATCTACCTCAAACGTACTTTAAAAATCATGGTCTCATACCAAATACATCATTCAAAGCTCTCATAGTATCACAATGGTTCCGAAAAAATTAAACAGTTCACAAAGTACAGACAAAATACAATTTCATAAGTGTGAAGTTACCCAACTGTGTAATTACGTAAACATGTGTCACTGACGTAGTATAAAGGTTTGTCTCTCTCAGTTAAATGATCAGATAGCTGTGTAATTTATGTGTTAAAGAAATATGGTACCGATGTGTAAAGTTGTATAACCAAATACCATATTAGCTAGGGCTCCTTGTGCTTGCCAAACACATGGTACACAAAGTAGGCGTGTACCCCCCTGAGGTTTATTGTAATTAAACCCTCAGGTGTTACAGATTACAGCAATGGAATGAAATGTATCACGAAAAACTTTCTTTGTAATTCAAAAATCTTTAAAAATAAATGTTTTAAGTACAAAATTAATCACTCAAATACGTGTCCTGTAGCGCTAAATATGCGTCTTGCTGTAAGATAATGTCTGGGAAGTGTCGTAGTTATTGTCCTCCGAAAGCTAAGTTCTGCAGAAGTCAATGTACTTACCTCATGATACACAAAAGTGAAATGCTTTGCGTATAGATAACTTAGTTATTACGCTTATTGCCGTGATGAGGAAAGTACTGTGCTGTAACGTATTGTTGTCCTACGGAAAAGGCTGTCTCCTTGTAGCAATAGCACAAAAGTCACCACTAAAACATGTCTCACTTTGTAGTAGAATTCAGAAAAAACTGTGCAGATATAAAACAGATACAACGCAAAAGCAACATTGTAAATTGTCACGCATTAGCAGCGTCGTGATAAAATCGTGTAGCTGTCACATAAACTAACCACTGTGTCATCTGGCATTTCACAGAAAGCACCTCAATCCAGAATCCACTCTCAAGCAAACCAAAATGTTGCATGAAAATTTCATTAGCAGTGCTGGTATATGTTCTAAGTATGTAAGCCGTATATTCGTTACGTAATCGTGCAACTAACAAGGAGGAATGTATAAATAACAACACTGTGTCGTCTATTCGCAATAACAATGCATTCGTAATTACTTGTCTAAGTTACCTATGTTTTTGACTGGATGGTTAGTTAGCTTTAAAACATAGTTGCATGTTAACAGTTTCTCAGTGTGACAAATTGTACAAGTAGCGTGAAGTGAAAATTGCAAAGACTAAGTTAAAAAGCAGATTATCTGTCAATAAATGGTTTTACATCAGAAATGTGGTGTAAACCTTTACTCTTCCTAGTACGCAGAGTTTCAACTTCAACGCAATTATCATGTGGTATACGTCGGATTCTGCAAGGTCCACTGTAAACTAGAAAGAATTTGTGACTCAAGTGTTTCTTCTTATGTGACAATGAATGAGCTTTAATGAGAACTTTCTGACCAATACATAATTTCTTTGCATTTGCTTTACCGTTTAGTTTTCTCCTTTTGTCTGCTGCAGATTTTATATTTTTAAGAGCCAAATCAATTATGTCTTTGTGTCGAAGTTTACGTGTATTCGGGAAAGATACAGGCTCTCTGATTCTGTTCGGAGGTTCTACATTCTTCAGTACAAGAGTAGGTGGTAAAGCAGTGGAATCATGAGGCATTTCATTCAGCACATTTTGAAATAAGTGTAAATATCTGTCCCAATTCTGATGCTTTCTGTGACAATAAAGTCTGCAAAGCTTATTGATTTCTTTCATAATCCGTTCAGACGGGTTACAATGTGGTGAATACAATGAAATAAAAACAGGTTTGATTTTATGATTCCGAAGCATGCGTGACCAAACAGCAGATCTGAATTGCGGTCCGTTATCTGAAATGACTTTACTAACGTGTCCAACTTCACGTAAGAAATTTTTAACAAAGGCGTTGGATACAGACCGTCCAGTGGCTTTACGTAACGGAGTGAAAGAAACAAATTTTGAAGTAAGTTCAACAGCGACTAGAACGTACGCAAATCCATTAGATGTTCTGACAAGCGGTCCCAAGAGATCAACAGCAGCAAATTCTTTTAATTTAGAAGGAATAATAGGAAACAGCGGAGCACGATGGGAGACAGTAGATGGTTTCGCCTTTTGACAAAGTTTACAAATAGACAAGACTCTTCGAATTCTCTTTTCCATATTGTTAAAATAACAAGTCGTTCGAAGAATATGATAACATTTTCGTGGACCAAAATGTGCGTAGCTGAAATGAATGTACCAAATGAGCTTATTAACAAAATCGTCTGGAATGCAAAGTACCCATAGCTTGTCATCAACAGTGCAGCGTTTGAAGAGTGTGTTGTTTCTAACCAGGTAATAATGCCGAATCTGAGTGTGTGTGTCTTTTCATGCCATTTACTTTTGATGTCTTTCCAAATCGGATCTTTATCTTGTTCATGAGCAATGTCCTTTAAAGATGTGGTGATGAAGTTTTCAAAGGCGACTTTCTGAATGAATGTAAAGAATACTGAAATTTTTCTCGAGGTTGCCTTCTGTGTTACTTTTCTCAAGCCCAGCCGGTGCGCGTGACAGCGCGTCCGCAACAATGTTCTCCTTGCCGGGAATGTAGACTATTGTGAAGCGGAATTCTTGCAGAAACAATGCCCAACGTTTTAGCCTGACATGATTTAATTTTGAAGACATAAGAAATTGTAATGCACGATGATCACTGTATACTTTTACGTGCTTACCAGAAAGAAAGAAACTGAATTTGTTAAATGCCCAAACGATAGCTAAAGCTTCTAATTCAGTAACGGAATAATTTTTTTCAGATTTTGTTAGCACTCGGCTAGCAAAAGCAATGGTTTTCTGAATGGTAGTGTCATTTTCTATGGCTTCTTGAAATAAATGGGCACCAAGACCGACTTTAGAAGAATCCGTGCTAAGGCAGAAATCTTGTGACAGATCTGGATGAGCTAGTATTGGCGCGGGAAGTAACGCTTCTTTGAAAGAATTGAATTCCAACTGTGCTTGTTCGTCCCAGTTCCAAATAGTATTTTTTCCAGTGAGAGAACAAAGTTTTGGTGTAACAAGAATTTGCATATTCAGAAAACGACGGTAAAAATTTACGAGACCTAGAAAACTGCGGACTTTTTGTGGATGGAACTGGAATGGCTCTGATTGCTTCTAACTTTTCAGGATCCGGCTGAATGCCTTCAGAAGAAATAAAATGTCCCAAAAACTTCACCTTTGACCTACCGAATTCAGACTTTTCCAAGTTAACTGTAATTCCAGATTCTGCAAAAATACGTAACAAACTGTCGAGGATGCGGTTATGTTGTTCCCATGAAGCTTCTGCTATTAGAATATCATCCACATATAAGGTGATGTGACGTTTTAAGAACTCAGGTAATATGGAATTTAACCCGCGAATGAACGCTGCCGAAGAAATGTTCAAACCAAAAGGAAGTTTCCGAAACTGATAACAAACGCCGAAACAAAGGAAAGCTGTGTATTTTCTACATTCTGGATGAAGTTCGATCTGATAAAAGCTGGATCTGAGATTAATGGAAGACAACACTTTTACACCATTAAAATTTTGAAGAAGTTCTTCCATCGTCTACGGCCTGTCTGTTTCAGGAATGATGATAGTATTGAATTGTCTCGAATCTAAAACAAGCCTGATCGATCCATTTTTCTTCTCAACAATATGTAATGGGTTGTTGTATGAGCTTATTGCAGGCTCAATAATGCCCTCATTAAGCATAGATTGTATTTCTGTTCTAACACGGTCCCTATAATGCGCCGGAATTACGTATGGTCTAACACAAAATTTAGTAAGCTCACGAACACGAAATTGGTATTGAAATCCCTTGATTGTTCCTGTTTTGTGAGTAAAAACTGTGGAATGTGCTTGTAAAATCTCAAAAAGGTCCTGCCTATCAGTGTCATTACAATTCTCAATTGTTTGAATTTTATTCTGAATTAACTCATTAATTTCAAACATGCCGTCGATATCATCCCTGTCAGTACTTGCAGAGTGATTGTTAGTGTCTAGTTCCGTAGAAAATTCCGAACTGTTGTCTAACAGAAGGTAAAGCCGATTAATTTCCTCGTCATGGTTTGAGAGCCAATCTTCAAATTTCAAAGCTATTGAAATACCTTCTTTCTCTAAACTTATTTCAGCATCGTGAAAGCTTAAGATTGCTTTGTATTCATTCAAAAAGTCTACTCCCAGAATAATTTCCGTCGACAATAATGGAACAATACGAAAGTTCATAGAGAAGCTGTGGCTTTGACAAAAGAATTCTAAGTTGGTTTGTTGGCGTACATCTACACTTTTTCCAAAGATTGCACCTTGTAATTTAATCTTACGTAACGGAAGTGTGGGGCAATCGTTCGATTTGTTGCATTTGCTAAAAGCTGTTTCACTAATTACTGAAATGGGACTGCCAGAGTCAAGTACTGCCGTAAATTTTACGTCATTTACAGTAATGTGAATCACAGGATATGCAATGTTGTTATGTTTTACGTCGTGTTCCTGGAGTAAGATGTCCCTAATGTCTTCCATTTTTACGTAATTACTAGCTACGGCAGCTGCGTCGTCAGTTTCGTAAGTACGTATTGTGGCTGCCAGCGGAGTGAGTCATTGCCTATTGTCTCTTTGTTGGCGCGCGTCGTTATTGGGATTTGGAGACCTAACTTCTACAAATTCATCGTGACAAGAGTGCTCTGCTCTGTTTAAATCTCGCCAGTTCTGATGCAATTCAGGTCTGTCGTTACGATCATATCGTCTGTCGTCATGTCGGTAGATTCGATAGTTTCTTTCTTGTCGGTCATGTGGTGGAGAATTTTCTCCCTGAATCGTAACTGCGCGCTGGACCGTTGCGTCTAAAGTTATTCTGTCTCCCTTGATAATAATTATTTTGGTTCCCATATTGTCTGTTTCTCTGATTGTCTCTGTGATAGTCATTATTGCGGAGAGGTGATCTTTCCCTGTAATTATTACTACTCTGCCAACAGTTGTCATACGGGTGGTGTCTATTTTGGTCACGATTTATGTGGTGAGAATAGCCTTGTCGCGTCCAGTTATCGTTTCTGTCATCACGGAATTGTGACGGATGTGACCTGTAGTGATTGTTTTCCTGTTTTCGCATCCCGCGACTGTCTGTGTCAATTTCTAATTCTTGTAACAGTCCCTGAAAAGCTTCAATGTCGTCTTTGCAACGTCCTGCTAAAATAATATGTCTCAAATGTTCGGGCAGTTTGATTAAGCAAATGCGGATGAGTTCTGAGGGGCTGTATGGGTTTGACAGGTATTGATTCTTGTGCAACATGTCTTCAAAATATTTCACAAGACTGGAAAATTCAGATTGTTCGAAGTGTTTCATCATTATGATGCTATGTTTTACACGGTCTTGTGTAGCTTGAGACCAATACGCTGAGAGGAAGGCCTGATAAAATTCTCCTTCACTGTGACAATCGTGAATGACCGATCGCATTCATACAGCTGGTTCATTCTCCAAGTAGCCACACATAAATTCTAATCTGTGCTCCAATGACCAGTTAGGAGGAAAACAATGAGAGAATTGATGGAGCCATGCTTGTGGATGAATGTCGTTGCCAGAATTCTTAAATGTTTTGAATTTACGTGTAGTAATGAACAGCTTATAGTCAAAATCATCATGTCGGCGAGTCACATATCGGTCATTGTTACGTCGTGTCGGCGGTTCCATCTCAAAATTCGGTGTACCTTGCCAATTCCTTTCATAATTACCGAAATGCTCTGTGTTATTATATTGTGGCTTTTCCGTATTTCTATGTCCCTCTTCCAGTATTGGGGCGCGAGTGTCCTCTGAAATACGTAATTCTTGTATTACCTGTGTCAACTGATGTTGTACTTCCCGGATTTCTCTTTTGTACTGTGTATTGATTTGATTTTGATTTTGTTTGAATTTTCTAATTTGTTCATACTCTTCTGTGTCAGTGAAGGCTACGGGTCTTGTGTCATTCAGATCATCATCTACCTTTGTAGATAAGTTAGTGACCTGATCCGAAAGTTCGGCTACTTTCTCCGATAGTGAACACATTTCCTCAGTGTGTTTTTCTGAACCAAGTTTCAGAGTGTCCATTTGTGTTGAAATCGAATCTACTGTGTTCTTTAAGTTTTCCTGAGTTTTTGCCAGTTGCGTAACCGAATCGGTAGATGCAACTGAGTCAATTTTAGCCCACATGGTCTCATGATTTTCATGAACAATGGTTTGCAGCTCTTTTATGGCTACTTCGTGATTCTGTAATGCATTTTCATGCCGCGAAAAAATAGGCTGAAAATGCTCACAAATTTGTGTTTTTACGTCATTACAGACCATTTGACATTTCGATTCAATGTTATGTAACTCAGTAGTTGAATCTTCACGTGTTTGTTCAAGTGTGGTGTCTAACTTCCGAAGATTTTGTTCCATTGTGTAACTTTTGCAGCTTTTGCTGTGTTTGTCTCTGATTCTGTTCCATTGTGTCTAACTTTTGAAGATTTTGTCCCATTTGTTGCATTAATTGTAATAACAATGCATTAGTGTCTGTAATCTGTCCCTATACGCTTTTCGGCAGTGCATTTGCACCAGCAACATTCACATTTTGACAAGCAGAAAATGTGTCTTGACTTATTTGAGAAAACGGTGAGGACGCATAACCTGAATCTACAGTATTTGCAAAATTGTGTCCTATCATTTCGGATTCCTGAGGCGAGCTGTTGCCGACCGATCGATCGATAATGCTTCCCTGTTCACTACCTGTTTGACAGTCTACGCCATTGTTTGACGCCCGCTCCATTTCCCTATGCACAGTTACCAAATTACTACTTTGAATATTAGTTAATTCATTACATGGTGGGGCCAACACACTGCTTTCGTCTTCACTGTCATTTCTCAATTTACTTTGGAGCCGAGTGTTACGTTTTTCACACGCCATTATTGTCACAATATTTCACACGATAACACAGAAAAGCACAATTTGAATAGCAAAAATAAGAGAACACATTAACATAGCACTGAAAATAATATCTAGTTAATTGCAGCTGCGAAATACTTGGTGCAAATCTACATGCATGCCACAACTGTTTTACTGTGCAACAATGAAAAGCTGCAACTACAAAGGAGATTCTCTCTACAATTACGCGCTAGCAATAAACAAAATCTACACTAATTACACAAACTACAAGAAAAAATCAGATGATTCCAGTGAGGTATCCTAGGCTAAGGGTCGACATATGAAACGTCCCCTTAGAACAATTTATACAAGACTGTGCTTAAACTGACAATATTTTTAGCGCAACGCAATCTGACTATCAAAAATCCCTGCAAAAGAATGGCCCTGAGTAACAAACTACACCTTTCAGAAATCACTTACCTCACAAAAATCTCCGTTACTCGAACTACTGCAATACGGCGAGCGCCACTACTGCCAGCTAAATAAAAGATTCAAACTACTGAAGGCACTAACTACTGATAGGGATAGTTAGCAAATGAAAGATTTTAATAGAGAACAAACACTGTATTTACCTTAATATTCATAATTGACATCCAGTTTTACAAATTATCAAAACTCCGCCATCTCTCTCCCCACATCCACCACTGCTGTCGGCTCACCTCTAACTGCGCAACGCTATGCGCTGTTCACATTCAGCTATAGCAGTTCATGACAACAATGGCAGGCAACAATGCGAACTAGCCACATACTGCACACAGCACAGCCAGTGATTTTCATACAGAGAGCTATGTAACGTTGCCAATAAGAAAACAAACAGCAAACTTACATAAAGAAAACAAACAGCCTACTTACAGGGTGTATGGTGATAGTACCCTTCACCCCTTTTCCTTATGAACTAGTTTTTGAAATACTAATGTAGACGTGCAATAGTTAACAGATGTGTACTATGAATGACTGCGTTAGTTGCGTCTGTTCGAAGGAGGAACCTCACCACTGGAAATATAGGAGCTGCTAACATTTGCACGTGTATCAGAAAAATATGTTAATTATAGGGACATGGAGATACTGTGCACTGAATTGCTGGTACCTCATCTTGCGTCACGAGTTTTGTTTGACTCAATAGAGTCAATCTACTATTTACTCGTGTACTTCGTCAACATAGTGTTCAGCTCTTCGATAAAACGAGAAGCACGCTCAAGTATGGATGGTACATGATAATAATGTAAGAAAGATAGGACTATTAGTGTTCAACATTTTTCGACGATGTGATCGGTAGAGATGGAGCACAGGCGCGGATTGGAAAATATGGGGAAAGAAATCGCCTGTCATCCCGACATTCAGGGTAACTGAACTACAACGGATAGCTTTCAATGTGGATGGTCGGACGGCCATATGAATCCCAACTTTCTTGACTCCGAGTTTGGTGCCTTCACCATCTTTTCTGACGATTGTACGTGAGTGCTTCGTTTCCACAGTTTAACTTCTGCTCAGGGTCACTACTACATTTCGGCCTGCGCTGTCAACCAAGGAACATTCTGGTCTGAAAACGGCAAAACAAAGTGGCTACCAGAAAAAAAAAATAACCGACTAGGAGTGTCTCAAAATCAGTTATGTAAGCTAAATCTCTGTAGGGGAATCCACAGCTCAGAGACGTATTGGGACGGAGTGAAATAGACATTTTTTCGGTGTCTAGGAGGTGCTGGCATCTAGTCGTCACTAGACCATCCTCCTGTTACTTAAGTACGGCAGACATGTTTGTCTAGTTTTACTGAGAATTAGGGCGTGGAGTTTTCATTGTGTTGCTTTTTGCTCCTGTCTTACAACTTCGAATGATTTTTGTAACCAAGGTATGGTATAAATACTTGTTTGCATTACAACTGTTGTTAGTACATGTTCAACGTACATTCGTCAGTAGCTGGTGTAGTTAATTGTCTGTTAAGTTTCTTTCTAGAGTGGGTTTACCTCCATCACCTGAATCGTGTGCCTGGGATGGAACTAGTGCGGTGGATACATAGCAAACCTGCACGGTATTACCAAATTAATCACTTGCAACCAGTCTTAAGCCCTGAAGATATGGTATATGAAAAGGCGCAAGAACCTGAATATTTGCAACAACACCAAAGAAAGCAATTATATGATCTTCTACAAGAATATCATGAAGTCTTTCAAGAAAGACCTGGTGTAATCAAGGGATACACATGCCATTTAGATGTGATACCACACTAAGTTTTCTGCCGTATTTTTTATCCAGTACCGTGGCACCAACGAAAGGCAGTTGCTGCGGAAATCCAACAGATGCTTGAATGGGATCTGATCGAACCTTCGACGAGTCCATACTGTAGTCCGTTTCATGTTGTCTCGAAAAAGGGAGGAAAAGTTCGTCTCGTGCTAGACGCACGGCAGATAAATAAGATTATCGTGCCCGTGCGAACTCATCCGGAAAACATCGATGAGCTAATTCAAAAGTTCGAGGGGATAAAATACTTATATATTGAGCTGAGAAGTTCATTTTGGCAGGTGGCTCTAGACGAACCATCAAAAAAGTACACAGCGTTCGTACATGCAGGTAGAAGCTATCAATTTAAGGTTTTACCTTTCGGGCTAAACGTGAGCTCAGGAGTTTTTATAAATGCTCTAGATTACGCCTTGGGACCTGCACTTCGAAGCAATTTAACTTTGTTTGTGGACGACATGCTCATAGCTACGACCACATGGAAGGAACACGTTGATTTATTGAGAAGAGTGTTAGAACGTTTCAAGGAAGCAGGCATAACCGCAAATCTGCAAAAGTCCCATTTTGCTCGAGATAAAATCAAATTTTTGGGTCATCTTATAAATGGAAAAGACATCTTACCGGACTCCGAGAAACTAAAGGCAATCAAAAACTTTGCAGTTCCAACAACAAAAGGGCAATTAAAGGGCTTCCTCGGAGTTATCTTTTTTCTTGCGTTTCATTCACGACCACTCTATTAATGCAGAACCGTTGTACACCTTGTTGCGCGAAAGTACTCCGTGGGTGTGGAGGCAACAATGTCAGAATGCATTTGAAGCAATAAAACATGCCTTAGTCAATTCACAAATATTATATCATCCAGATATGAGCCAAGAATTCGGTTTAATGGTGGATGCTTCGGAGATTGGAATAGGTTCATGCCTCTTCCAAGTAAAGATAATAGATAGAAAATCAACTTTCTGTCCAATAGCTTTTGCTAGCCGACTCTTAACTGGTTGTGAAAGAACATATACGACTACCGAAAGGGAAGCATTGGCCGTAGTCTGGTCATTTAAGAAATTTTACTATTACTTATACGGAGCGAAGACAACAGTATACTGTGACCACAAAGCGTTAAGTTTTTGCAAACATGTAAATTATTACATCCAAGATTAGCAAGATGGACGCTTTCACTCCAAGAGTTTCAATTTGAAATTAAATACATAAGTGGACAGGATAATTTCATCGCCGATGCACTGTCTAGAATGCCAGATGGAGATTTGTCAACTATCAACATCACGGACAATCCGTCCGAATTTAGTGTTCTTATAGTGACTAATAGAATATATAGGAAACATTTTCTTGACATGTGTAAGAACATGGAAAAACTACAGAATGAAGATCCTCGTTGGCATTCAATAAAGGAAACTTTAGCAAAGCCTGGAAACGATGATCTGAAGAGACTGTACAAAGTTGAGGACGTCTTATTTTTCAAAGGGCATCTTGATTCAGATAATTGGAAGGTGTGTATTCCCGAGAAGAATGAGAATGACTTAATTTTGCACACGCACATCACTTGGGGACATTTTGGAGTATTAAAGTGTGCTCGGAAGATTCAAGCATATTGCTAATTCCCAAATATTCGCAGGAAAGTACACAGACAGTTAAGGAAATGTAAAATTTGTCAGCTAGCCAAACCAGGATATTTTTGTGTGAAAGATTTCCTACATCCTATTATACCCACTAAACCGCTGTCAATCATTTCGGTCGACGTCAGTTGTCCTCTATCATCATCAAGGGGAGGATGCAAATATATTGTAGCTTTTCTACTCACTAAGTATGTCAAACTTTATCCATTAAAATCAGCCACTGCTGCATCCATAGCCAAAAAGCTGGTCAAGGATTATGTAGTCAAGGTAGGCAAATCAGAGGCTGTTCTTTCTGACAATGGGCCAATGTTCACTGGATTTCGTTGGAGGCAAACATTAACCAGTTGTGGTATAAAACAAATTCTAACATCAGTGTACCATCCTTCGGCGAATCCCGTGGAATGAATTTTTCGTTAATTAAACCGGTTCATGAAAACCAGCACCCCAAATGGACCGATTATCTTCACGATTTTGAGGAAATTGTAATCAATATGCCACATAGTACGACAGAATACACCCCATACGAACTGATGTTTGGAGAACAGAAACATAATGACTGGACTGAGGTAGTCATATACGGAGCTGTATTGGCACCACCCCCGTTTAGCACATCATTTACAAAAGACATCCTCCCAGTTTGGATGACATAGCTGGCGATAATTCGGCCAACAGGAACGATGACCCACCGGCTAAGAAGGTCTGATGTAACGGAGCTAATTGTTCCATCCTGAGTACTCTTGTATGACAACTGACAATTTCGCAAGAAATTCTAATGCCTTTGCCAAAAGTTCGTGAAAACAAGAAAGGGATGCATCGAAAAGGTGGAAGAGACTGTTCAAATGACTCGCCCTACATAAAGAGTTAGATGCCACTACTAAGCGCATAAAGGAAAGGAAACTTAGCAAAGGGTAAAGAGCAAGGATAAATTAGAAGTGAATAAAATTAATAACGAAAAAAAGTTCGAAAGTGCCTGAAGATTATTCTGAAGAACATTCAGCCTGTTAATGTTTACACTACACCGAATTTTACTCGGTCAGTTGAAAGTTGGGTAGGCTATTCCATGGGCACACGATTCGTCTGTGGAAATAGACAGTGAAAATGATGAGGATGAGGTCGAGGTTGTGTGTGAATTTTGCGAATAGGCTTAAGAAAACGACACAGCCGATGAAAGATTAGATGGGTAGATCACATAACTAATGAGGAGGTACTGAATAGGATTGGGGAGGAGTTTGTGGCACAACTTGGCCAGAAGAAGGGATCGTTTGGTAGGACATGTTCTGAGGCATCAAGGGATCACCAATTTAGTATTGGAGGGCAGCGTGGAAGGTAAAAATCGTAGGGGGAGACCAAGAGATGAATACACTAAGCAGATTCAGAAGGATGTTGCATGTTGGCTTAATAAAATGAAAAATTATAATGCAAATATTTTTAGTAGCTGTAAGTCCGATTACGCAAGTCTCGTAAACGGCTGGCCCTGGCTAGTAATTGTTACGCTATCTGACTGCATAGAATGACAACAAAGAATGTAAGAAAATTTCTGTTAACACAATTAACTAATTAAGTCCCCAGCAACTATAAAACCTACGAAACCAACAAGCACAAGTGTAGCTGTTCTGTATGTGGTAGTATGACTCAACGCACATCTGGCACGGTTCTTCTTCAACAAGACAAGAATTTTTTAATACCAATTATACTGACGTGATAAAGGAAAATTAGAAATACTACAATTGCGCAAGAAATCAGAATTACACTCTAATACAAGGACACACGCCAGATGCTTTGTTGACTGAACCTGTAATGAAGCGTTATTCAGGACACACAAATAATAAGAAAATAAAGAACAGTAGTTAGTTACCTTAATTTATATTGACGAAAAGCACTCAGATCATTTCAATATCTCCATTAGAATAACATCTGCTATCTCTCCCATCACATAGCTGCATAACATGGAACAACACTCACTACTACCTCATCTCATTCCCACTTCAGATACCAGCAGTGTCCACCACGACTGCTCGGCAAGAACTGCTTGCCACTACCTCTCAATGAGCACTGCCAGTGGAGGCGGCGGAACAATACTCTCTCTGGCGCGATTTTTGGCGCTGTGGCTCAGTGTAGCCACCTTTCATATGCCCTTCCTCCACGGGCTAGAATTTGATGGTATTTTTGCCAGCATTGGTGGTGAAAATACCACCAAATTCGTCAAAAAAAATACAGACAAAAATAAAAGATAATATTAATACGTAAATATCATATAACTAGATAAAATTTTGGCTTTGCACTGACCTTTCAATAGCCTAATATATAAAATACACTAAGCAATACAAATTCTTTCATACATGTGACTTTACATAATAGTTTACAGAAATATCATGTGGTTAAACAATTCAATCGATAACGTCAGCAATGACGAATATGAGCAGGTAAGAGTCTTATAACTTTTCACAAACAGTAATACACAAAAAATCAGTTAATACAAATATTCACAACAAGTAGTTCACAGTTCCAGCAGTAGCACCCAGCACTGTTGAATAGGTGCTGACAGCAACAAGTGACATCATCTCAGTAGAAGCAGTCCATCAGTGGCACCCAGCATTGTTGAGCAGGTGCAGACACCAAGAAGTGACTTCATTTCAGTAGAAGCAGTCCATCAGTGGCACCCAGGAATGTTGAGTAGGTGCAGACACCATCAAGTGACATTATGTCAGTAGAAGCAGTTCCATCAGTGGCACCCAGGAATGTTGAGCAGGTGCAGACACCAAGAAGTGACTTCATTTCAGTAGAAGCAGTTCCATCAGTGGCACCTAGCATTGTTGAATAGGTGCAGACACCGACAAATGACATTAAACAACTATCACTGATCACACTGTTCCTCATCACAAATTAAACATGTCCTAGTGGCACCAATCATGTAGAAAAAGTACAAGTAACAGTCCATAATCAGTCACTATTTAGACAGTTCAAGCATGAACAATAGTTTGAATGCACATACAAATGCTTTTACAATGCTCTTACACTAAACATACAAATCATAACAAACACACAAATGGCATCAGATAATTGTCATATTACTATTACAAGTACACAAACATCAGTAAACCTATAATATTTATGGGTGTCAGTGCAAGCCACTACAAACAAATAAAATAATATTTAGGAGATAGGTGGGTAGGATTAGGAAAGGAAAACACACAAAACACACACACTCATCTTTCATCCACATCAAGTACTACTGTGTAATTGTATAGTGTTAACTGTCTGAATCCACAAATTTCATGTTCATCATGTGTATCAAGTAGTAGTGACAGCAATGTATAACAGTCAATAATTGTTAAGTCAACGTCATAGTCATCATGTCAAGACCAATGTTTGCCAAGCCAGATCAAAATGTATGGTTGTTGAACAACTGTCAGTGTGCCAAGATATGCAATGCTTCCTCTCTCCAAAAAAAAGTACATACTGCTTAGTGATTTAACAAAGTGTGTGTAGACAATCTTCCTTCCATTTTAGTGTTCTAGTCTGCTATCTTCATCCTCCTTGTTCCATATAGACCAACAACAAAAAAAAATATGCACCTCACTTACTTTACTTCTTATCCACCAAAGCTCCAATCAACTTCATATAATCTCAATACCTCCATAATACCTCTTCAATACGTCGACATATAAACCTTAGCACCAATATCATTTCACTTCCATAACAACTCTTTCCTCAAGTCAGTCTCCTCGAATAAGTACAAATAAAATCCTAATGCAAACCACCTCATCCCATACAATCCGAAGACACACTGTCAACACACAACCTCTGTGTAATCCATCTGACCAAAATCTTCTACTCATTATGAATTAAAAACAAAGAATGCATACATGACCTCTAACAGACTTAGTGCGAATAACTCTCAGTAAGTAAGTACGATTACGGAGTGTGAATGATCATAATATTTCACAGTGTGTACACCACTTCAAGAATTATGGCAAACAGAAGCAAACATGTGGAGTACTTCTTGTGTCAAGTGTCACTTCCTATTTCAATTGCTCACGAAAATTGCAGTGTAATAACTGTGTTGGTATGTCATGTCGTTAGCTTCCTTCCTATTGGCATACATTTATACAGCTTTCATAAAACCTCTAGCTCATGTGACTTCTATGACGTTTCTTGTACTAAAGTCGCTCGTCGAATTACTGCAGTTCATTTTCTTATGTTAAAATATAAAGAACTTAGCGTAAGCAAAACAAGCAACAGCGAGTAAATATACCAGTAGTGAACAGAATGTCAACAAGTGGATGCAGCACAATTCTTACAACGAGGCTCTGCCAAGCGAACAATCTGTAACTAGTACCATAGTGTAACCTAAACTATATGTTCATACACAGTATAATAGCATTTCTATATACAAAATTAAAGAGTAGTTGTGACAACAAACAGAAATGTATAAATATGCAATCCATACGCATAGCAGCAAACATATCTTACGTAATAAACAGGTCATTAGCATCGTATAACCGTAAGCAAATAAATGTTCATATGTAATCTAATAAATAAACATGAAGGCGCTAGCAAATAAGTAAACATGAAGGCGCAAGCAGATAAATCACAAAGTATAACTTACATACCTAACCACATCAGCACAATTAATCAGGTGACAATTATAATTTAAATAAATAGGCACAGCACGCACATAATTAAAAATATGACATCAGTGAAAAAGTAGTGCAGCCAAGCGATGCATAGTATACACAAGTTACAATCCAGTACATTAATAAAAATTGTCAAAATCAGTTAACGTACGCAAGCACGTCGCTTCACAAGTAATTTCATAGAACATGTAATTAGCACAAAGTATGAATCACGTAATCGCGAGCAGCAAATTACGTCTAAGGTACGTACCTAAGTGGAAATATGTTACCTGAAAAATAAACTCAATTAATAGTTACCTTTTTAGTTTATTACTTTCTTCGTCGAAATGACATTTTTCCTGAAATTTTCTCGATAGCAAGTCGTCTCAACGTTGGACACGCACAGAATTTACCTGAAGTTCTTAAATATTTTATAGAACCGTATCCTGAAAAATACTGAATGTTAATAACAGAATTCAACAAGTCACTATAGCTTTATACTGAATTTAGTCGGAGAAATTAGACTGTATTTATTTACGGCTGTCAGTGCATTCGCACTGAGCGCTCGATCAGCTGTAGTCGCGTGACGTAGGAAGTGATTGTTTGCGGTCAACGACTGCCTTTAGCGGCGCGCAGACTTGACTGTTGCTTTGAGTATGTGCCGCCGCCAAAACACAGCGCGGTATCCTTGTACTCTCCGTGTGTTTACATACAACTGTTAGTTTCTCCAAAGTATGTCATTCTACAAAATTTTTTCATAAGTATTTCATTCCACAAAAATTTTAACGTTAGATATATGATGTATTCCCTTAGAGCGTCGTGATTTAAGAGTTTCTACTTCGACAGTGTTATCATGTATAATTTTGCGAATCCTATATGGACCGTTATAAAGCAGAAAAAATTTCCGACACAAGCCTTTTCCTTTGTGAGACAATCGATGAGACTTAACACTTTTTGACCAACTGACAAAATTTTTAAACGACCAGGACGCTTTGCTGATTTCACTCTTCTAGCAGCCGCAGATGCAATATTTTGTAGAGCCAGTTTCACAACTTCAGAATGCCGCAGTTTCCGTGAAGGCGGAAAAGGAACGATTTCAGAAATGCGATTTGTCGGTGCTTTGTTTTTTAATATCAGTATAGGCGGTAAAGGCGTTGAATCATTAGGAAGTTCATTCAGAATGTTTTGAAAAATATGAAGATACTGATCCCAAGTTCTGTGATTCTGATGACAATAAAGACGACACAATTTATTGATTTCCTTCATCCACCTCTCTGAAGCGTTAGATTGAGGGTGAAAAAGTGAAATGAAGATTGGTTTAATTTTACGACGCCGTAGAGTACGAAGCCAAATTTTAGAACGAAACTGTGATCCATTATCTGATATAACCTTATCAACATGACCCACTTCTTTAAGAAAATGGTTAATGAAAGCATTAGATTCTGAACGAGCTGTTGCTTTGCGTAACGGTGTAAAACACACATATTTTGATGTCAACTCCACTGCTACGAAAATGTACGCAAAACCATTAGTAGATCGAACCACTGGACCGAACAAATCAACTGCAGCCATGTCCTTTAATTTTGCTGGAATGATAGGAAACAACGGTGCTCTGTGAGAAACTGTCGGCGGTTTAGCCTTTTGACATAATTTGCATTTGGCAAGAACAAATCGAATACGTTTTTCCATATTATTGAAGTAGCAATTTTCTCGTAATTTATGAAAGCATTTTCTGGGACCAAAGTGTGCATAACTGAAATGCGTATACCAAATCAGCTTATTAACCCACTCATCAGGAATACAAACTAACCAAACAGAGTTGTCGACCGATTTTCGTTTAAAAAGAATGTCATTGCGAACTAAATAATGCTGTCTAATCGCTACGCTTTCCTTTCTCCTCCACTTATCCTTAATGTCCTTCCAGATTGGATCCTTATTTTGCTCCTTAGCGATGTCCTGGAGCGAAGACGAAATAACGTTCTCAAACGCAACACCTTGAATATACATCAAACAATAATTGTTTTCCTTGCAGTCCTCTTCAGCACTTTGTTTCAAACCCATAGGTGCACGTGATAAAGCATCAGCAACAATATTTGAAGAACCCTGTATGTAAACAATACTAAAGTCAAATTCCTGTAGGTACAACGCCCATCGTGACAATCTGCCGTGAGTTAATTTTGTTGACATAAGAAATTCCAGAGCTCGGTGATCGGTGTAAACCTTAGTATGTCTGCCAAACAAAAACGTGCGAAATTTTGTAAAAGCCCAAACAACAGCCAAAGCTTCAAGTTCCGTTATCGAATAATTCTTTTCTGATTTAGAAAGAACACGACTTCCAAATGCAATAGTTTTCTGGACTACAACGCCGTCTTCTTCTATCTCTTGAAATAAATGTGCACCTAGGCCTTTGTATGATGAATCCGTCGCCAAACAAAAATCTTTAGATAAATCCGGGTGTGAAAGAAGTGGAGCAGCAACTAAAGCATCACGAAGTTGTTCAAATTCTGACTGAGCTTCCTCATCCCAACACCAATTAGATTTCTTTCCGGATAGTTCACATAAACGAGGTGTGGCCAAATTGTCCAATCTAACAAAGCGTCTAAGAAAATTACAGACACCAAGAAAACTACGAACATCACGTTTTGTGGTAGGAACAGCATAATTACGAATAGCGTCAAGTTTTTCTGGATCAGGAAGAATACCTTCTGTAGAAATAATATGACCGAGAAATTTCACCTGAGAACGACCAAATTCGGATTTTTCTAAGTTCACTGTAATGCCAACTCTTGCAAAAATACGTAACAATGAATCCAAAATTTTGTTGTGCTCACTCCAAGAATGTTTAGCAATAAGAATGTCGTCAACATATGAAGTAATATTGTCACGAAGATAAACAGGTAAAATTTCGTTTAAACTACGAATGAATGCTGCTGAAGATACAGTAAGTCCAAACGGTAATTTCCGAAACTGGTAACAGTTACCAAAGGCTAAAAAGGCCGTATATTTTCTACAATCAGGGTGGAGTTCTATTTGCCAAAAGCTTGCGCGCATATCAATCGTGGATAAAACTTTAATTCCATGAAAATGTTGAAGTTCATCTAAATTTTGTGGACGGTCAGTTTCAGGAATGATGATGATATTTATCTGTCTGGAATCCAGAACCAAACGAATCGACCCATCTTTTTTAAGAACAACGTGTAATGGGCTGGTATAAGGACTGACTGCAGGCTCAATAATGCCCTGATCTAACATGTACTGAAGTTCATTCTTAACCTTGTCTCTGTAAGCCAAAGGAATAGCGTACGTTTTCCCGCGAAATGGTGTGTGTTCTTTTACCCTAAATAAATATTGTAAGCCTTGTATAGTTCCCGTGTGATGACTAAACACTGTAGCATGTGAAGTCAAAATTTGGTGCAGCTCTTCTCTTGCAACGTCATCTGGCACTTCAGCTTTCTTAACCTTTTCATTAATTAGTTCTTCGCTATTAATTATATCATCCATCGCGTCTCTGTATCTATTGTCATTGTCATGAATAAACACATTGTCGTCATAATGCTCAACGAAAACATCAGAAGTAAGAAACCTTAAACATTTTGTATCTGACTCAGATCTTGTTAAACACTCGAAAAATTTCAAACATTTCGGCATTCCGGCAACAGTCAAATTCACACTCCCTTCTTTAAAGTTCAAAATTGCCTTATGTGCGTTAAGAAACTCCATACCTAATATAATTTGTGTACTGAGTAATGGAACAATAATAAAATTAGCAGAAAATTCGTATCCTTGACAATTGAAATTTAGGTTGGTCTGTTGTTTAACTTCTACACCCTTTCCAGAAATCGCTCCTCGAATTGTAGTTTTAGAAATAGGTAACACAGGACAGGCAATAGTTCTTTCACATATACGAAAAACTGATTCACTAATGACATTCAATGGGCTCCCAGAATCTAAAACTGCAGTGAACTTATTCTTACCCACACATACTTCAATAACAGGATGTAAAAATGCGTCTACATTATTTTCCTTTTCTTCTAACAAAATGTCTCATGTCTTCCAGGCGTACGTAGTGTAAAGTCGCCGTGTCATTACTTTCTGAACCGTCTATATTGCTGCCAGAAGCCGAAGCTACAAGTCATTGTCGATTGTTTGCGTCACGTCTTTGAGTATTCGCGTCATTCCGCGGATCCATTTCTACGATTTGCACTTGTCTCTCTGAAGTTCTGTCACGTGGAGGATGCCAATTAGGTCCCTCCTGTCTGTTAGATACAAATTCTTGGTTGTGTCTGTTATTAAAATTTCTGTTTTCCTGTCTGTCTGCATAACTACTTCTTGTGTAATTTCGACTGTCACTTCTGAAATTATTGTTGTATCTATTACCCTGGTTATTTCTGTGGTAAGAATTTCTATTACTGTATGAATAATTTCTGTCTTGATGATACCGATTACTGTTTCCGTATGATTGATCATTCCGGTACGAATTACCGTTATTATAATTGTCTGTGTAATTTCTGTTAAAACGTCTGTTATTGTCATAGGGCTGGTATCTATTGTCCTGTCTGTTACGTCTGTCATTCTCAACATTACCCATATAACGCCCGTTCCGATCGCTATCCCTTTTCTCTGAAAATCTACTGTAATTACTGTTACTGAAAAAATTACAGGAAGTCCCATCGTCGTTGTCATACTCAAGTTCTTGCAACAAAGTCTTATAAGTCTCAATGTCGTCTTTACATCTTCCGGCTAAGGCAATTTGTCTTATGGATTGTGGCAGCTTAGTTAAACAAATGCGAATTAATTCAGTCGGGCTGTAAGGGTTGGAAAGGAACTGATTCTTTCGAATCATGTCTTCAAAGTATTCTGCCGGCGTGCGGAACTCAGACTGTTTAAAATTACGCTGCATAATCAGACTATGTTTGACTCTGTCTTGTGTGTTTTCGGACCAATATGCCGATAAAAATGCATGATAAAAATCTTTCAGATTATTACAATCTCTAATGAGTGCGCGCATCCGCGTCGCCGGTTCGTTTTCTAAATATCCACACATAAATTCCAGTTTGTGACTTAGTGGCCAATTTGGTGGAAGTGCGTACATAAATTGATCTAACCATGAACATGGATGTATGTCATTCTTAGAATTACGGAAGATCTTAAATTTCCGAACCGTCAAAAAGTGTTTATAGTCAAAGTTTTCGCCTCGTGGCGACAAAGACCTACCGCGTCTGTCCCAGTCCAAATGTCGATTATTGTCAACTTCGCGCGCCTGGCGATCTCTTGTTGCATCCCGTAAATGAAACAAATTATTTTCTTCAAACCCCTCTGCTATCTGTGATTCTAAATTTCTTCTACCGTCCTTTCCTACGATTTTGCTTTCAATTTGTTTGACTTGCTTTTCTAATGCCTCCACTTCCCTTTTAACGCGTTCATTAAATTTTCCCTGATTTTCAACATGCTTATTTATGTTCTGGTACTCTTCGGTTTCTGCAAATGGCAATGGTGCTGTATCATCTGAATCTCTGTCCCCATTTAAACTAAGATTTGTCAATTTATCCGAAATCTCCTCCACTCTTTCCGATAAATCACCTATTTGTTCTTTCTGTTTATTTACGTCTTCCGTAAGTGTCGCGACTCGGGTTTCAGTATTAACACATTTGGTAGTTAACTGTTCACATTGTTGTGTTAGGTTATTTATTCTGTCATTTGGTACGGATTTCTCGATTCTTTCAAGTATTTCTTCCTTATCGTGGGCACATTGTAAATTTAATTCTGAAAATTTCTGTCCTATCATGCGATCTCTTTCCTCCTGTTCTCTATCCTGTTCCCTTTGTCTAATCTCTACTGCAATTAATCTATTATTGTGAGAATTCAAAATCGGTTGTACTTCTCTGATTTCTTTCTTTAATTCATCTTTCATATTTTTGAAACATGTCCCTATTCGTGAATCTAACCGTGTTTCCAAAGTTCCCATCTCTGTTTTTAATTCAGATCCAAACCGCGTTTCCATTGTTCCCATCTGTGATCCAAGTGAGTCTAAGCGTATTTTCATTGTTTCCCTATCTGTTTTAAATTCAGATCGAAAATTTAATATTACACTCATCAACTGCTCCATATTAACTTGTTCGAAATTCTTTTCGCCCCTAACATTTCCCACAAAACTAACTTCCTTTTGCATAGCCATAAAGCTATCTGTGTTCGATACTATTTCAGAATCTTCTATCGTTGATCTCGTATTCTGTGAAATTTCTGATTGAGAAAAATTTTGAAATGGTTCCGGACTATTTTCCCGACTTATTAAATTGTTCTCCACTTCATTATTCATCACACTGTTCTCCTGTGTTGGCGAGTTCGCCATGTCAACAATTTCGTTATTCTCACTATTCATTATTTTTGCCTTTTTCATCGATCGCGTAATCATTTACAAAATATACAAAACTCGTCACTATATGAAAATTGCACACAATGACACTTTATCTCCAACACTACCATTCACACGAAATGTTTCCTTCAAACACGATTAACGAACAATAGAAGAATGACAATCACCAAATCTACACATGCAATACAGACTACAACTATTAAGCTACAAATTACTACAACAATACTACTGTCTACTATTTTTACAATCAGAAGAATTCCAAGGGACGATCCGAAGCAGCGGTCGCCATGTGCATGTTGGCTTAATAAAATGAAAAATTATAATGCAAATATTTTTAGTAGCTGTAAGTCCGATTACGCAAGTCTCGTAAACGGCTGGCCCTGACTAGTAATTGTTACGCTATCTGACTGCATAGAATGACAACAAAGAATGTAAGAAAATTTCTGTTAACACAATTAACTAATTAAGTCCCCAGCAACTATAAAACCTACGAAACCAACAAGCACAAGTGTAGCTGTTCTGTATGTGGTAGTATGACTCAACGCACATCTGGCACGGTTCTTCTTCAACAAGACAAGAATTTTTTAATACCAATTATACTGACGTGATAAAGGAAAATTAGAAATACTACAATTGCGCAAGAAATCAGAATTACACTCTAATACAAGGACACACGCCAGATGCTTTGTTGACTGAACCTGTAATGAAGCGTTATTCAGGACACACAAATAATAAGAAAATAAAGAACAGTAGTTAGTTACCTTAATTTATATTGACGAAAAGCACTCAGATCATTTCAATATCTCCATTAGAATAACATCTGCTATCTCTCCCATCACATAGCTGCATAACATGGAACAACACTCACTACTACCTCATCTCATTCCCACTTCAGATACCAGCAGTGTCCACCACGACTGCTCGGCAAGAACTGCTTGCCACTACCTCTCAATGAGCACTGCCAGTGGAGGCGGCGGAACAATACTCTCTCTGGCGCGATTTTTGGCGCTGTGGCTCAGTGTAGCCACCTTTCAATGTAGGTTGCAGTAGGTACTGGGAGATGAAGAAGCTTGCACAGGATAGAGTAGCATGGAGAGCTGCATCAAACCAGTCTCAGGACTGAAGACCACAACAACAACAACCATCCCATTCTGTCCCAAACCTGGGGCAGAATGGGGAAACTGACATACATCTGTCGTTTTATATTACTCTTGTTTTCTTACGATTTTAGTGTGTTTCTGTGATTATTACATTGTAATTGGTTCACACAAAAAATTTGCAGCTTTCGCAGTTAACCCTTTTGTGCTTTAAAAATGTTTTCAATATCGTACCCAGTGCTTCCCCGGCTTCTCCTACGGTCAAACCGTGCGGAAGACGAGCGTAATGACTGGCAAAGCTCAGGAGGAGGATTTATCGATAAGCAGTGGTACACTTGCCATTAAAGACTGCGAATGACTTCCAAAATATCGGTGAGCGTTGAAGTAGGATAAGGATGATGATCGTTCTAGATGCCGAAAGGCGACTATATCGGGTGCAACACAATTCCTCCTACAAAATTTCGTTGGCGGCTCTGGGGTATTTTCTGAATATTTGATTTATGGGACCAGTGGTCTCCGGTGGTTCCGTTGCGTATTGTCTAAGTGTTCCGATATGTGAGAATAATAGTTTGTTCAGAACTCAGAATAGTGACCAACGAAGAATACTAATACTTGGAAACGCAGACACACATGTTCTACCGTTTGCTTACTCTCAACACAGTCGTCAGTGGCTCTCGGTACACTTAATGTACTGAAAACAAGTACGCAGAAACTTTGGTTGCCCCCTATTTTACAATATGATTACATTGAAAAATTGCTACAGTGGAACCTCGCTTAAGAAGCACCTGCCACAAAGCGCAATTCGCGTAACGAGAAAACTTGTAAAGAACGACTTAAAGAACGATATTTCGCATAGTGAGTGACGACGATTTAATGTGAAGTCACCATCCGTACGCGAGCGACGGTGAAACGTTCAACAATATGAACACCTTTCAGTGTCGACAGCGGACTATGAACAATGTCTTTACTGCTTACTGCAGTCTGGGTTTAACGCTCTTTCTGCTACCGTATTAATGCAGCTTGTAATCACACATATTTCTAAACTTATCTTCACGTAATGTTTTTTATGTGTGTGTGCAAAATTTAATAACCTTCGTAGAAATATCCCCGAAGATAAAAGTCACAGGAAGACGACCATAAGGGAAAGTAATGACCTTATAAATGAATCGTAAAAATTGAAAAACGTGAACGTGGTGTGAGCGTTGCCGATTTAGCAAGCACATACAATCGGTCTCAATCGACTATCTGCGCTATCCTAAACAACAAAGACGAGTTTAAGGGAGATATAAGCTTCAAAGGGAGTGACAATAGCATCTAAACAACGGTTTCGTAATGTGGACGATGTCGAAAGGTTGCTCCTTATATCGATAAACGAAAAGCAATTGCAAAGCGACACTATTAACGAGATCATCATTTGTGAGAAGGCGAGAATGATTTTCGCCAACCTCGTTAAGAAGATGCCAGGATCATCTGCGGCCGAAGAAGTGTTTAAGGAAGCCGTGGGTGGTTCGAGAAGTTAAACAGGAAAAAGTGGTATCTTCAGCGTTGTGAGGCATGGCGAAGTAGCCAGCTGCGACACAAAGACAGCAGAGAACATCAGCTTCAAGCTGCTCGTAGATTCTGAGGGTTATCTTCTGCAACAGGTTTTTAATTGTGACGAAACGGATCTGTTCTGGAAAAAGATGCCGAAGCGTACCTTTGTAACAGCCGAGGAGAATGCATTGCCCGGTCACAAGCCAATGAATGACCGTCTCACACTGTTATTCTGTGAAAATGCAATCGGTAATTTGAAAATTAAACTACTGCTTGTTTACCACTCGAACTCTACGAGCCTTCAGTAAGGGTGAAGTCTAGAAGAGCGGATTAAATGTGACGTGGAGGCCCAACAACAAGGCTTAGGTAACATGTGATCTTTTTATGATTGGGTCAATGAAGTGTTTGGTCCTTCGGTGAAACAATATTTGCTTGTGATGAATCTGACACTGCATGTCTTGCTTGTTATGTACAACGCTCCTGCCCATTCTCGAGGGCTACAAGAACACCTCCATGAAGAATTTCAGTACATCAAGATCCAATTTATGCCTCCCAAAACACCACTTCGTTACTCCAGCAGATTATCTCCCTACACTAAAGTACTCTTCGAGAATTGTTTTGAGCTGACTCAGGCTACCAATCTCTCTCAGAGTTTCGGAAATTTCGTTTCAACACCGCTGCCAGAGTCAAGATGATCGGAAAGTCGTGGGAAGGGGCTACAAAGAGACCTCTCATCTGCTTGCAAGAAGCCGTAGCCAAAGAGTGTTGTCACATGTGACTCTGAAGCATTTGAGTCAGTACGTGTGGAGCCTGTAGTCAATGAGACTGTATCTTTGGCCAAAGGCGTGGGACTAGAAGTGAATAACAATGATATCTGTGAGTTTGTGGAAGATCACAGCCCTGAAACGATCACCAAAGAGCTTATGGAGTTGCAGTGTGTTTCACAGCAGGAATCTCTGGAGAGCAGTTCTTCAGGAGGAGGAGGAGGAGGAGGAGGAGGAGGAGGTGGAAACAGCAAAGCAGCAATCTTCTGGCGCAATAATAGAAATGCTGAAAGCATGGGAATCTTTTGCATCGTACACTGAAAATCATCACCCCAATAAAGCACTGGCTACTCGCACTACAAATATATCTGACACAGCGTTAGTGTCGCATTTTCGCGACGTATTTTTGAAGCTTCGGGAGAAACAAACTACTATAGAAAGCCTCCTAGTAAAAACGAATTACTTGTGTATCGTGAATAATAAAGTACATAAACTCCATGTACAATTTTCTTTAAAAATGGCGTGAATAAAATGAAACTTTAGTACTTTTTCTGTATGGAACGTATTATCGTACTTTACATAAATTTATATGGGATAAATTGTTTCGCTTAACGAGTGTTCGCACTACGTTTAAGATTCTGGAACGAATTATGCTCGCTATGCGAGGTTCCACTATAGTTATCTGTGTCTGACACTAACATTGCGCAATTGATCTAGCTAATGTATGTATGTATGTATGTATCTGTAAATATATCCACACCGAGCGAAGTGCTGCACTAGGCTCGCTTTCGAGAGGACAGCTTTTCAGATAGTGTGACTACACAGCCTTAGGATTTCCGTGAGTTCTGTTAAAAGTTTAATGCAAATGCCAGGATTGTTCCTCCGATGAAAACACGGCCGACGTTATTCTCCATAGTTGTCCTACTGAACATTCAACACTGTTACTGACGACGATGTGACACTCCCTAATCTTACTATTATTTCTACATCCATAAAGTCAAAGGAGTCGGTATAAAAATTAATGGCAGCGGTGGGATTCGAACCCACGCCTCCGAAGAGACTGGTGCCTTAAACCAGCGCCTTAGACCGCTCGGCCACGCTACCGCGAGGCGACGGAGGCTGAATTTGTAATACTAGTGCGCTCTCGTTTGTTATGTCTTGTGTCATCTTTAATAGTTGTTGGCATGTACTGATCACAGTACGTGAATTAGCTATCATCACGTTTGCAGGCAACTGCATAGTAGTTCAATGGCAGTGTCATGCGCTGCAACCGAAAGAGCGTCCCTGAAGCGCTCTGTGCGCTGTCGATATCTATCCGTCTTATCTTCGACATCTCATTTTATATTCCTTTCCACTTCTACACTACACTCCAGTTTATGTCGTCCGATAAAAAACAAATTGGCTCTAGGAAAGCAAGAAACTTTTCCGTTCTGTTGTTCACACAATTTTATTGTCGCATTAAAAAATTTAATAAGACAAGTTGCACCAATATTTATTTTATATTCACTAACAGTAATTAATATACTTAATTTTACCAAACAACTCATGCAACTCTCAATCTTACTATAACCTCGATAACGTTCCACCTAAACTGCAGTTTTGTCATTTCTGAAAGTACCCAATTTGTAAGTAGCATAACTATATTAAAGAAATGTGTACAACTGAATAAGAGTAACAACTTCTTGCATTCCGAAACCAATTAATATGACTTTTCCATGATCTAGTATAAAAAGAATCAGAAGAGAAATACCAAATATAGCTTCAGACTCAAGACCCAAGTTAAATACAAAAATTGGGTTCCATTCCCGGCCGGGTTGGAGATTTTCTCCGCTCGTGGATTCGGTGTTATAATTTCATCATCACCGGCGCGCAAGTCGCCCAATGTGGTGTCGAATGAAGTAAGACTTCCACTTGTCAGACGAACTTCCCCGAAAGGGGCCTCCCGGCTAACGATGCCATACGCTCATTTCCTTTTTTGTACTTGCACTCTGAATATCTCCGAAGTTAAGTTACATTCTCAGCCAAGCGTTTATCGATTATTTTATTTTTCAAGACTTCTGTGATCTGCATAAAATGATTTGGTTTCTGATACGGTATACTACGTACATATTTCTCTCATTCTGATTAACAGTCTTAGTCCTCGCCACATTGCTCGTAATTGATGTTATTGTTTTTTTATCAAGCAGTTGTCAGTGGTTCCCAACCTTTCTAAAATCATTACCCCTGAATGCAATCAGAACAAACCAAATATTTGTTATTTTCTTTGAACACTTCAATTTTAAAAATAATAACTTATCAAAACATTTAGTTCTAAGGTGTCTTATTAAACCACACACTAGTAAGTCAGTGAGACAACTGGTACTGTTTGTTTCTAATAACCTTTATACAATGACGAACCAATTTTCAGTTCATCGTGAATCCTACCTACAACTTCTTTTCAGGCAAGTAAGTTAACTGTTCGCATTGAAGGCAGACATTATGCGTCATGCTGCTTTTGCACCAGTCTCCTTAACGGTACTTGCTTCACAAATTCCCTGCACTCTATCTGAAGTCAACCAAATTAAAACGTGTGCTCTGCGCTTAGGCCTCTATGCGTAAATCAGCTTACTCCTGGACTACTTTTTTCTGACCTGAAAGAAATCATCACTGCCAATAATAATAATAATAATAATAATAATAATAATAATAATACGTAGGCCCTACAGCAATGTAGTTGCTATCACATAGTTACTGTTTTGGTGTGCTGTCAATTACTTCGTTTATTGCTGAAAAGTCAATAATGGAGCAATTTCAAGACTATTGTTGGAAATAACTCGGGGTAGGCATTTTCATGAGATATTTAAGCATATGTGATGCACTTGTCTCATTTTTGCCGTGATAGATGCATGTTGCAACGTAGAAAGTGTGTGTAGTGTGTGTAGTGTGTGGACTATGTGGAAAATAGTGGTATAGCAAAAACATTCTAAAATTATTTCTTTGAGCGAAACACAAATGAATCTTATTGTTTTTACCCTTCTAAAAATTGAATTTTATCCCTCAGGTTGTGAAACACTACTGTATGTCCCAATAACCTTCATTTTCTAAGATTTGTTGCTTAACTTAGTTCCACAAGGTACGTCTGTTCCTTTCTAGATTTGAATGTTTAACCCTGTATCTAACTAGTCAAGAATGATTTTAAATTCTAAAGTGATTTTGGTGCATAACACGCTGCAACATTTCTTTACTGTTTGATTATACTTCGTCATTTTCACCTGTAATTCCTTTTGGTATTTGTATTGAAATTATCCTTTTGGGCTGGCCGGGGTGGCCAAGCGGTTCTAGGCGCTACAGTCTGGAACCGCGCGACGCTACAGTCGCAGGTTCGAATCCTGCCTCGGGCATGAATGTGTGTGTGATGTCCTTAGGTTAGTTAGGTTTTAGTAGTTCTAAGTTCTAGGGGACTGATGACCTGAGCAGTTAAGCCCCATAGTGTTCAGACCCACTTGAACCATATCCTTTTGGTTTCTTCTGGAAATTTTTATTACTGTCAAATATACAGGGTGTTTATAAATGAATATTGGGGTTTTAACGCTTTATAATCTTTATTACATTAAACTTACAGTTATAAATGATAAGTCAAAGGAAAGCAACTCAATCAGTTTTACCAAGAACCTTATCCTTATAAATGTTCCACGTGAGCACCATTTGTCACACGGCACACAAGTCTATAGCCAAGTTCTTCCCAAACGTTGGTAAGTGTGTCTTCAGTGATTGTACAACAGCTGCTTCAATCCGGTTTCTGAATTCAGGGAGGTCTGCTGATAGCGGAAGCACGTACACACGATTCTTCATGAAGCCCCAATGGAAAAAAATTGCATGGCGTTAGGTCAGGTGAACGTCGAGGCCATGCAAAGCAAGCCCTGTCATTGGGCCCCTTGCGGCCTATCCAGCGCTTGGGCTATAGACTTGATGTATGCCGTGTAACAAATGGTGCCCACATTGAACATTTATAAGGTTCTTGGTAAAACTGTTTGAGTTGCTCTTTCATTTGACATATCATTTATAACTAAGTTTAATGCAATAAATATTATAAAGCGTTAAAACTCCGATATTCATTTATAAATACCCTGTATTGTGCTGCTCAGCAAATTCTACTAAAATTTGACGTCTATTATTTCTTCTATCGTATCCGAAGTTTCACTGTCCCAGAACGTTCTTCACACTTTCTCCTTCTACCCTAGCGTAAAAATTTCTTATTAATAAAAACCCCCCACAAAAAATGAAAATACAGCAGTAAATTATATTTTAAGAGCATGTTAAATTTACTTTATAATGTTACGCACTATTTACATATTACTCTTAAGATTATAGTTAAAAGTTATAATGCAAGGAAATTTTCAGAAACCTTACATTGAGCGAGTTTAAAATGTATCGGACCCCTTCTGAACATATTCAGAATAACACTTAAGAAAATTGTAATAAATGATGTTAAAACAGAGAAAATATAATAAAGTTTCAAGGTTGGAATAATGTAGTACTATTTTCCCGAAATGTATAGAATTTCTCTATTTTCTTTTCTGAATCCAAAAGCCTTGGTATAGGATGTTCCTATAGGCTTCCTTTCTGGCAGTTATGTTTTGTGGAGCATAAGGAGAGGACCATCCCACTTTTTCCTATAAATTTCGACTCTGGAACAGTGGCCAGTGTTATCACTGCCAATTGAGCTGCCGTTCTTTGCAAGGTATTATGGATAAGAGCAAAGAAAGAAGCTTACCTTGTTCCTGTTTTTATTTGAGTCAGCAGTTTTCTAACTGGTTTAATGCTGCCTGCCATGAATTCCTCTCCTGCCCCAACCTCTCTATCTCAGAGTAGCACTTGCAACCTACATCCTCAAGTATTTGCGCTCTGTCTTCATCTACAGTTTTTACCCTCTACATCTCCTTCTAGCACCATGAAAGTTATTCCCTGATATCTTAACAGATGTTCTATTTTCCTGTCCCTTCTTGTCAATGTTTCCCAGATATTTCTTTCCTTTCCGATTCTGCACAGAATTTTTGCCGTGCTAGTCTGCTTTTGGTGTCGTCCTTACTCCGTCCGTCATTGGTTATTTTACTACCAAGGTAGCAGAATTCCTGAGTATAATCTATTTCGCATCCGTTAATCCTGATAAGTTTCTCGCTCTCCTCATTTCTGCTACTTCTCATTACTTTCATCTTTCTTCAATTTACTCTCAGTCCATATTCTGTACTCGTTAGACTGTTCATTCCATTCACCAGATCCAGTAATTTTCTTCACCTTGATGATACCAATGTCATCAGCGAATCTTGTCACTGAAATGGTTTCACCTTGAACTTTAATTCTACTCTTGAACTTTTCTTTTGTGCCCATCATTGCTTCTTCGATCCATAGATTGAACAGTAACGGAGGAAGAGTATGTATACCCGTCTTACTCTCTTTTTAATCCGAGTGCTTCGTTCTTGGCCCTCCACTGGCATTACTCCGTCTTGGCTTTTGTACATGTTATATATTACCCGTCTCTTCCTGTAACTTATGCCTATTTCCCTCAGAAATTCGAACATCTTGCACCATTTGACATTGTCGAACACTTTTTCCAGGTTAACAAATCCTATGAACGTGTCTTGTTTTTCTAGTCTTGCTTCCATTATCAACTGCAACGTCTAAACTGTCTCTCTGGTGCCTTTTCACACACTCCGTTATCTTTTCAATCCTTCTGTAGATCATACTTGTCAGCAATTTGGATGCATGAGTTAAGCTGATTGTATGTTAATTCTCGCACATGTCAGCTCTTGCAATCTTGGGAATTGTGTGGATTATGTTCTTCCGAAAGTCAGCTGGTATACTGCCAGGATCATACATTTTGCACACCAACTTCAACAGTTTTTTTTTTTTTTTTTGCTTCCTCCCCCTATGATTTCAGAAATTCTGATGTAATTTTATCTATCCCTTCTGCTTTATTTGATCTTAAGCGTTCCAAAGTTCTCAAATTCTCATTCTAATACTGGATCCCCTACCTCTTCTAAATCGACCGCGTTTTCTTCTATCACGACAAATGTTTCCCTTTATAGAGGCTTTCTATGTATTCTTTCCACCTATCCGCTCTCCCCTCTTCATTTAAGGAATTCCAGTTGCACTCAGTGTTATCACTCTTGCTTTTAATTTCACCTAAGGTTGTTATGACTTTCCTCTACGCTGAGTCAGTCTTTCTGACAACCATTTTAGTTTTACGATTTATTCACACTTTTCATGCAGCCATTTCCTCTTAGCTTCCCTGCATTTCCTACTAATCTCATTCTTGAGCGACTTTTGTTTCTGTATTCCTGAACTTCCCTGGACATTTTTGTACTTCCTTCTTTCGTTGATCAACAAATATTTCTTTGCCCGTGGTTTCTCTGTACAATGGCTTTCTTTCCAAACTCTATGACTGCTCTTTTTAGAGATGTCCATTCCTCTTCAACTGACTGCGTATTGAGCTATTCCTTATCGCAGTTTCTATCGTCTTAGAGAACTTCAAGCGTTTCTTTTCATTCCTTACCGTATCGCACTTTGCTTATCGATTCTTCCCGGCTAATCTATTAAACTTCATTGTAATATAAGCCTATTGTAATATAAGCCTATACCTGCTCCTGGGTACGCCTTATAATTCATTGTCTGATTTCGGAATCCCTTCCTGACCGTGATGTAACCTAACTAGAATCTTCCTGTATCCTCCGGTATTTTCAAACTACAGCTCCTCCACTTATGATTCTTGAACAGAGAATTCTCTATTGCTAGCTGAAATTTATTGCAGAACTCAAATAGTTATTCTTCTCTCTAGTTTTTAGTAGCAAGCCCATATTCTCCCGCAACCTTTCTTCTATTCCTTGCCCTGCGACAACATTCCAGCCCCCCATGACTATTAGATTTTCATATCTCTTTAAGCAATGAATTACCCGCTCAGTATCCTCATATGCTCCCTCCGTCTCCACATTCAGTTTGCGACATGGGTACGTATAGCTGAACCACCGTTGTCGGTGTTTGTTTGCTGTCGATTCTAATGAGAACAACCCTATCACTGAACTGTTCACAGTAACCCACTTTCTGCCCTACCTTCCTGTTTATAATTAATCCTCCTTTTATACCATTTTCTGTTGCTGCTCACATTACCCTATACTCATCTGACCAGAAATCTTGGTCTTCTTTCTATTTCACTTCATTGACGCCAACGTATCTACATCGAGCCTTCTATTTCTCTTATCAGATTTTCTAGCCTCCCTACCCGTTCAAACTTCTGACATTCCACACCCTGATTCGTGGAAAATTATCACTCCGTTGGTTATTCAATATTTTTCTCGTGCTGACCTCCCCTTAGCAGTTCCCTCCCGGAGATTCGAAAGGGGGACTATTCTGGATCTTTTGTCAATAGAGAATCATCATGACACTTTCAGTTACAGGCCTCATGTACTGACGGTACACGTTATGCGTCTTAAATGCAGTGAATTCCACTACCTTTTGCATCAAGTCGCACACGAAGTTCGACAAACCGTGAGCAATACACTGCAGCCAGAGTTCCCTCCTTCGAGAGCGAGCTGAGGTCGAGATAAATATGAACCGGAGCCTGGAGCCAAGGTGGTCTCGGGCTCTCACCCTCTCTGAAGGTGGTAGGGAGGGCAAAATCCAATTGTCGAAGCAGGCGACGAAAGCGGACTCCAGGGGGCAGCAGGGCTGACACATACAACCCATACTGACTGTCTAGAGAATCGGCGAAGAAGGACTGATAAGAGGGGTGGTCGGGCATTGACAACAGCCGGCAGGCATACCGACAAAGCAGTATGTCGCGCCGGTAGGTCAATGGTAATTCGGCAGCTTCAGCATAAAGACTCTCGACAGGACTAGTGTAGAATAGTCCGGTCGCAAGACGTAACCCCCTATGGTGGATGGAGTTGAGACGGCGTAAGAGGGATGGCCGAGCAGACGAGTAGACGAGGCTCCCATAATCCAGCTTTGATAGGACTATGGACCGATACAAGCGAAGCAGGACAGTGCGATCCGCTCCCCAAGATAAACCACTCAGAACTCTGAGGACATTAAGGGAACGTGTACAACAGGCAGCCAAATAAGAGATGTGCAGAGACCAACAAAGTTTCCTGTCCAGTGTGAGCCCTAGAAACTTAGTTGTTTCCACGAATGGGAGAACAATGGGACCGAGATGTAAGGATGGCGGAAGGAACGCTTTATATCGCCAAAAGTTGATGCAAACCGTCTTCTCTTCAGAGAACCGGAAGCCATTTGCCACACTCCATGAGTATAGGCTGTCTAGACAACGCTGAAGGCAGCGCTCCAGGGGGCATGTTCTCTGGGCACTGCAGTAGATCGCAAAGTCATCGACAAAAAGAGAGCCTGAGACATTAGGTGGAATGCAATCCATAATTGGATTGATCGCTATGGCAAAAAGGGCTACGCTCAAGATGGAGCCCTGAGGCACTCCGTTCTCCTGGAGGAAGACGTCGGACAATACGGAACCCACACGTACCCTAAACTTTCGATCTGTTCAAGATGGACAACATAGACCACTTGCATGCAGAACACTCAATTGCCAACTGTACTCGAAAACCGGCGGAAAATTCCACTCTATTGCCGAAGCACTACTAATCCACTAATGGAGATACTTGGCGCCAATTTCTGCGCCGATTTTGCCACGTCACGGAGCTATCCCCTGAGCAAGCCAATCACAGTTATGATTTTGCAGAAAACGCGGGCATTTACCCGCCAAGACTGCCTGGGAACACAAGTCATTCCCACGCTTCGCTGGTAGCCCATCAGAAACTGTTTTCACTAAGTTTCAGAGAATTAACGGAATCTCTAGCGTTCTAGCCCCAGCCGCTCCTTCAGGCCCCTGTGGGCGTATCGACCCCGCTCTTATGACAATGTTGGCGTCTGGACAGCATACACTCGACTCCCTCACACCTGTCGGCATTACCCTTTCAAGATCAGCAGAACCCGCCTGTCACCGGACCACCTGGGTGACAAGAGACGCTGCGTGGGAAATCCGTGTGTGAAGCAATAGCAACTTTTCACCACATGCAATTAGAGAGGAAAATATTCATATCTTATGAGTTCTCAATACTAGCCTTGTAATGACAATACCTGGCCATACTTCCCCAAATCGAATTACTCAGAGTAAGATACAAATATAAGAGGGGGCAAGTCACCTCTCATATGTGTATGATGCTGTAAGACCTCCCATCTTCAGTCAATACTTCGTCATCTCACTGGCCATAGGCATACACAAGAAGCGGCTCACCTGTCAGCCTGAGGCACGTTATGGTAGAGCAATGCCTCTACTGGCTGACGGCTCAGGGTCGACGCCCAGCCTAGCTGAGCTCGTCTCTGCTTCTCTCTCCCCCTCTCCCTCCCTCCCACGTGCTGCTGGGCTAGGCCAGCCCGGCATCCGCTGCCGCTCCGCATAATGCACGGCTTCCGCCTCAGTCCGCTGCCGCCGGTCAGTGAACTGCAAGCCGCTCGGCGAAATCTGCTTCTTCCTCGATGAAACGGAAACGATTACATAGCGGCGCTCCGGCCTACCGTTCACCTGTTCCTATTCACTTGCTATATGCGCCGTGAACATAATGAGGAACGCACACCAGGTGAAACACTGGACCATTGTAGAACCCAAAATCTATGAACTATCACCTCAGATTTCTTTTCCTAGACGAGCCCCCTGTACCGGGAACGATATGTAGTTACAGTGTCTGTTACAAAAAAACGCCGCGCGGGGTAGCCGTTCGGCCTAACGTGCTTTGCCACGGTTCTCGCGGCTTCTCCGGTCCGAGGTTCGTCCTCCCTTGATCATGGGTGTGTGTTGTCCTTAGTGTAAGTTAGTTCAAGTTACGTTAAGTAGTGTTTAAGCCTAGGTACCAATGACGTCCGCAGTTTGGTCCCATATAACTTACTACAAATTTCCAATTTTTACAAATAAACACCTTTACAGGTGCGCCCAAAAAGTTTTGCTTTTACTTTTAAAAAGATCAATGACTTGGAAAACCTTAGTTTTCAACGATTAAACAGAATATTAAATTTTAATCTTACAACATCGGTCGGACCTCCTTTTGCTGGGCCTATTGCAGCAACTCGACGTGGCATTAAACTCAACAAGTCGTTGAAAGGCCTCTACAGGAATACTGAGCCATGTTTCCTCTATAGCCGTTCATGACTGCAGAAGTGTAGCCGGTTCAGGATTTTGTGCACAAACTGACCTCTCGATTACATCCAATAAATGTTTGATGGGATACGTGTTAGGCGATCTGGGTAGCCAGTTCATTAGTTCGAACTGTCCAAAATATTCTTCAAAACAATCGCAAACCGTAGTTGCCTGGCAACGTATTGTCATCCATAAAAATTCCATCGTTATTTATAAAACATTGAGCCCTTAAATGGCTCGAAAGGGTTTCCAAGTAGCCGAACATAACCATTTCCAGTCAATGACCGGTTCAGTTGGACCAGAGGACCCAGTCCATTCCACGTAAACACAACCCACACCATTATGAAGTCTGCATAGTGCCTTGTCGACAACTTGGGTGCTTGGCTTCGTAGGGGCTGCGCCACATACGAATCCTACCATCAGCTCTTACCAACTGAAATCAGGACTCTTCTCACCAGACCGCAGTTTTCCAGTGGTCTAGTGTCCGACCTATATGGTCACGAATTCAGGCAAGGCGCTGAAGGCGATATCGTGCTGTTAGCTAAACACTCGCGTCGGTTATTTGCTGCCATAGTCCACTAAAGCCAAACCCCGCCGCACTGCCCTAACAGATATGTTCGTCGCAAGCTCCACATTGATTTTTGTGGTTTACCCTGAGTGTTGCTTGTCTGTTAGCACTGACAGCTCTTTGCGAACGCCGCAGCTCTCGAAGCAAAGGCCGTCGGCCACTGCGTTGTCCGTGGTTTGAGGTAATGCCTGAAGTCTGGTATTCTCGGCATACTCTTGACATTGTGGATCTCAGAAGACAGTTCCCTAACGATTTCCGGTATGGAATCTCACATGTGTCTAGCCCCCGACTGTTCCGCGTTCAGTCTTAATTTCCGTCGTACGACCAAAATCACTTCTAAAATCTTTTCACATGAATCACCTGAGTACAAATGAGAACCCTGCCACTGCACTGCCCTCTTGTATCTTGTGTACGCCATACGCCGCCATCTGGCTATGTATATATCACTTTCCCGTAACTCCTATCAGCTCACTGTATGTTAATGCGCGCATGGAAACGGTTACACAGATTAACCTAAAACTTGCATCCCTTTTATATCGCGAACCGTTCAGTATACTGAAACGAAGTTTATGACATATGATAGTACTCAGTGGGGCGAGTCATTTGGCCGCATAATTGATCCATTCCACTGTTGTATCAACTGAGATGCATAATGTTCATGTTCCGAATTTACTGCACACAGTTCTGCTACGGTCCAGATAACTGCTTCGCAGTATGGGAGTAAAGCAGAGCTTCAGCTCCAAAGCTGAAGTGTGCGGAACAGAGGTTCTTGCCGTCAAAACGTACACAGCTTCATCGTCACGTTTTGGCGTGACATGAACCACATGCAACACTGCGTCCAGCCGTAATGAAATGGTGCCGAAACGTTAAAGTAGGAACGATGTGGGTGATGCCGATCATGAAGTTCAGATCTTGCACAACGAGATTTTAAGTTTTTTGGTCGTTACTCAGCAGGATATGGAACGCTCAGGACTGTAAATGTACCTCACTATGCACCTTCTGTGTCTGAATACTGGTGCATTTATACGTATGGCTGTTTACCCAGCTAGAGTTCTTGCATAGTGTTCTCATGCTCTGTCTATATGGTGCTAACAGACCTACACAAACAAATCTCTACATGCAGAATTTGTACAGTTCTGACACGATATACGTAGCAATAGTTTGTTAACTGAAATGGGAATATCCTGTGGTGTCACCGCCAGACACCACACTTGCTAGGTGGTAGCCTTTAAATCGGCCGCGGTCCGTTAGTATACGTCGGACTCGCGTGTCGCCACTATCAGTGATTGCAGACCGAGCGCCGCCACACGGCTGGTCCAGAGAGACTTCCTAGCACTCGCCCCAGCTGTACAACCGACTTTGCTAGCGATGGTTCACTGACAAAATACGCTCTCATTTGCCGAGACGATAGTTAGCATAGCCTTCAGCTACGTCATTTGCTACGACCTAGCAAGGCGCCATTACTAGTTACTATTGATACTGGAGTCATGTACAGTCAAGAGCGACGCTCATCATTTATGGATTAAAGTTAAGTATTCCACCAGCTACGTCCATTTTTCTAAAGTCTAATTTCCTTGTCCTGTTCCAGACCTCACGCCAGCCTGCGTGAGCTAAAACGCGTGCCTTTCGGCTTAGAAGTATACCGGTGTTGGCTCTCCTGCCAACCCACAAAATATCCCAGATGTGTATCTTTGGCGATTTATCATTTCACGTCGTGTTACCAGCAGGGTTTTTATAGCATAGTACCCCTCTGTATACTGTGGTACATTTACATCTCGTTGACTTGTTCCCATATACTGTCAAGGTAAACTTGCTTTACATCGGAATCTGTCCTTTTTTTTAAGCCTATGCGACTTTGTGCCGGGGTACGACTTAAACTAATGTACACACTGAATTGTCAAATACTTTTATAACATTTCCAGTGTTGAGATGGCTGCTTAGGCGTGTTCTGAAAGCCAACAGAATTTAAAAAAATTGGAAATCTGAAAAAAAAACATTTGGGCGGAAAGATTTTCTAACGATGAGGAGGTTGACGGCGATTTTCGAATGACTCCGTGATCAAGGAACAGATTTCTGTCGCCGAGGAATTGAATGACTCCTAGAGCATTCCGACTGCTGTATACAGAGACTTGCTGACTATAGTGAAAAATAGTTTGACATGTGTCACTCCGAAATGTACTGCAGAGTTCAATAAAAGCTAATTGGCCTACCACAATAATGTGTAACTTACTTTTTAAGACCCCTTTCTGTTAAAAAAATTTTTTTTCTTCCTTTTATGTAAGGGGATGGTATATTTTCTTAACGGCATTCGAATGTTCCTGAAAATTCGAGTACAGGCAATTAAGGCTTGTTGGTACTTAGAAACGTTTCTTAAAGTATCCAAGAAATGACTTAAAACTTATCGGCAAGGAGTGCGAAATCAGCGATCGCGTTGTAAACGCTGCCAACATTAACAAGCGTTACATCAATGTACTCGTCTTCTCGAGAGCTTTAGAATGCTTTTAAAAGAAAACGTACCGAGTTCAGTACCTCCGTTGATAGAACAGTTTAGTGGACTCCATTTGTATCAGAATTACGTGCCCCTCTGCCTTCTGTCTTAAGTTGAAAATCTAGTTTAGATTTCTTGAGCGGCTAACTTAACAAAGAGAGAACATGTTTTAGTTGGTTCAAAATGTACACAGGGTTCTTATGCTGGACTTTAGATATACTATATGTCATAATTAAGCAAACTATATCCCCTGCTTAAATGTTCTAGGTCTTTTCACCACTATTAATTGTTCCCAAAAAAAAATCACACTTTTATGCAGTTAACGTACCTGTTTGTTGCACAGGATGAAGCCCACATATTGTAAAAAGTATATAATTTAGGGTAGAATTTCACAAATCCACAATGCAACGAATCATAGTTTTAGGTATCGGTGGGGCATTTAAAACTACTGAAAATAGACGAAGTAATCTATTTAAAGCATAACCCGAACAGCAAACTAAATGCTCCCTTATAGAATGTATTTGTTAAATCATCCTTTAAACAACTTCAAGCTTTTTGTCACATTTATTAATGCGCAAATTTTTTGTGGTAAGCCTCTGTAGCTACTCGTGCCATCTTATAGCCTCCACTGCACATACCTTCGCACGCAGAGATCAGAATTACATACAGAGTCGGATGCAAAGGAAACTGGCATATACTACTAGACTAGCAGTTGAATACATTACAGTACAATGTGTATCGACCCCTGATTGGTCATTCTGCCGGATGAAGGTGTTTCGCGCCCATTTTTTCCCAAAACCGTCCTGTAACAGATAAAACGTGAATGAAAAAGTCAAATACGAACAATTAATCCCCACTGATAAGTAGGAGATTTATCAGTGCTGTTGATTCCCAGTACATAACCTAGATTTATCATACTAAATTGTGTGATTGATGTACGTAAGACGCCAATAAGAAAGGGCAAGGGCGGCGGCAAACGAGCAGGCACACAGCACGTCACGTTATCCATTAGGGGAGGCAAACCCCAGGAGAATTCCAGCGGATGTCTACAGCTGCGGATGTCAAAGCCAGTTGATCGGACCGGTCTTTGCTTTGAAATCGGCCCCTGGATACCGCACACCAAGAGTCACAATGCAGATATGATATCCGTAGAACAGGTCCGCTGGCAGCGTCTGCTTTTAACAGCATGCAAGTGGAAGGAAGAGATTTGCCATTTCTGTCAGAGCCGAAAGACCACTTTAGTGAATAGAACGTAGAAAGGAGAGCTAATTTGGAATACATCCGTGACTGAAATAACACTGGGAAGTGATGAGAGAACCAGGAAGTTAGGACACCTTTGAAAGTTTGCGATGCTGCCGAGCACTGACACTGCAAAAACAAATTTTTAACACGATTAATTTAAACGTTAGAGAAACTCTTGTGGGAGAGAGGTCCAACCTCATTGACTAGGGACAGAGAGGAATTAGGACAGCTTTTCAGTATCACATGTTGGGAAGTGTGTTGCCTATTACCTACATGAAACTAGAGTCAAAGAATGGGACCAGCTTCTTTTAGGGCATCCTTTCACTGGGCGTGTTGGGAATATCCATAGTTTACCCCACTAAATTGATGTGACAAACGAAAACCGCAGAAACTTAAGTCTTTCCTTTATGAACAAGTGGAAGAAAATAATTGTTTCTCAATTAGCTCTCTGCTCTGCGACCGGGAGCCATCACAAGTCGATCTCATCAGCCGAGTGTATGCAGCCAGGTGCGTCTTGGAGCAGATGAGATGAGGATTCAGAAATTTTTGTGGCTCATTTGATCTCAGTTACTATGCAAGTTGTTGGTACGAAACCAATGACTGATTTTCAGCCACTTTAGCCTCAGTCAGCAGATTATAACACTATGGAATCCAGCAGACAGTCGTATCTGTTTTGCTCTGTTTAATTTCAAGCTTCATTTTGAAGACTTGATTGCAGATTTTACGATTAATATGATTTCAGATCACGTCACAGATGGAAACACACAACCTTCCAAAGCTCTATTTGTCTTTTAACGTCCTAATATTGTACACTTATTAAGGTGTACACATGGAGTTTTTTGGCTGGAAGGAGGCCGAGTGAACACATTTCCAATGCCCCCACCATTTAAATATCCTTCAAAATCCTTGGTAGTACTTCATATTGGAGTCCTTCGCAGGGCAGTCAGTCAACACTGACGACTCACCACTCTCGACAACCCTGTATAGTTGCCAGATTTATCCAAAATGGAAGCAAGTTAGTATAAATGACCTCCCACGTCTCTGAATAAATTATTACCCTTTTACTAGTTATATGTCACATCCCCTCTATGATTGAGGACCCAAAAATGGCACCGACGCTGGTCCCGCCTGCATGGTTGACAGTTTTCACCATTTATTATGTGTCACTCAGCCATGCCCCTCTAAATTGTATTACGCAAAACTTATGGGATAGAATATTTCGTCGAACAATAACTGTTCTAAGTAGTAGAACGTATTGCTATAATTTATTACAATTATTTCACTATAATGCAAAAGCCAGCTTATTATGCTTATCGCTATAATTTATTACCGAAATAGTATAGTTGATGACCCAATAATGACTGCCAGGGATATTTCTTCAGGATAGTTTTTCATTGGGTTATTCAAAAATGGTGAGAATATACATCCTGGTAGCTCTAACGGAAAATTAAAATAGCTCACTGAAGTTTACGGATTACACATTCGAAATGATAGGAAATTAAAAAGTATGTGATAGTTTTATTGTTGGAACAGCTACTGTTGCATTATCACCACAGTTGACGTAACCCAGTGTAAAAATACAGTTGTAGATCCATTGCCACACTGCCTACACAGAAAACCTACGTCATGTATCAACATACCTGGACACAAAACGTCTACGCTGTGGAATGTATAACAGACGGCACTGATGGTAACTATCTCATGTTTAAAAATTGCAGGCGTTTTCTCATATGGTTACGTCTCATCGTCAATCACCGTATGAAGAAAAATAATTGATGGAATTCCTGAAATTCTGAACATTTTGATTGGCTGTAATCCAGAAACCTTGCGCTGTTTAATTAAAGGATTTATATCCAGCCAATTCGGTTGTACAGAATTTTTTTCACTTTACCATGGTTTCGATTGCACTAGGGCAATTTTCATCAAAGTAAAAAGTTACTTGAAACACCTAAAAATATGGCAGGCTGGAGATAAATTACGAACAGGCATAATGTACTTACATGTAATCACACCAGGGTTAAAAACGTCTCAGCAAAATTGCTCCTGTCTAACAGAAATGTCTTAGGAATAAAAACTAAAATGTAGAAGTATAACATGACAACCAGATAAAATACTCCATGGAATATAATGACAGCCGCAAGGTCGCTTAGGGCCAAGTGCGGCGTAATCCACTGCCGTCAGACCGAACAGCTGACAGGCCGAGTCAGCCACGAGGTGGACACGAAAACAGATTCGCGCCGTCTAGCAGGAAGTAGTAGAATTACCGACAACTTTACAGCAAATGAGGCATTACAAGGACAACTTTAAACATTATTTGTAACAAACAGGAAACTGTGTATGAAAGTTAGAACTTAATGTAGCGGTCTTTTGTAAAAAAGAAACGTTTCAGGTGATACACAGAGAAACCATAAAATTAGAAGGAAAAACGATATTCAGAAGACTATATTGTGGAGAGTATCGCCATTCAGATAATTTTAAGTAGCGGCTCTATACCTTGAAAAATGTTTTTGTTGCGTAATTGCAGCTGTTCGTTAAGAAAAAGACCGTCCTTCAGAGATGGTTGTTTAAAAATTTCTAGCTCTTAAGATGTTAAAGCTGAAGCCTTCTTTCCCTGAGTGCTCGATCTGGACGCCTTTTACATCGTCAGGATTATGCCCTTTGATTTACAAAGGGGAAAGCGTAGGCTTCAAGTTATTTATGATATTTTCTAAAGAATTATTAGTCGCAAAGACTACTCTATAATTACACTTACTTTGAAGCAGACGCTGTATTTTGTAAGAAACTGGACCCAGAAATGGTCTAGAAAAAATTGTTTTGTTTTCATTAGGTTCAATATTAGAAATGCCTAACGTGGTGATTCTCTTATTGGTTTTACTACTACACATATTATCTACTATGGAAGGGTCATAGCCATTTTTGACTGCAGTAGTTTAAACAGACTAATTTCCGATCTGAGATTTTCACTAGAAAGGGGGGATGGAGGTGGCTCTATGGATAGCTGAATGACAATAGGCTTTCTTATGAGAATGTGGGTGTACTGAAGTGAAATGTGTATTTTGATGAGTATTTGTTTCTTTACGAAACATACTGAAGCTAATATTGTCGTCAACTATCTTAAGAGAGATCTAGAAAGTTTAACTGCTGAAACGCATTTTCAAGTTTACACGTGACATTTTCGTGAAAATCGTTAAATACAGAAAAGTCTATCAATACCGTCGTTGGGTCCTTAGTAAATGATCAAGATGTCGAGGTATCTAGCGTATGAAAGAATGCCTACAGCTGATGCTGAGACATTACTGAAAAATTTTACTTCTAAGGAATTAATGAACTCATCTGCAAAAATTCCTGCTAAGAGGTTCCCCGTAGCAAGACCATCTAGTTGATATAGTTTTCCATTGAACTCAAAATAATTTTATTTCACTACGATACGAAGTAAATTCGCAAGATCGGTGATCTGCTCATAAGATACGTGTTTCTGAATGGACGTAAATTTTTTCTACCGTGTCCGAAGTTGCAAATACTGGCACATTTGTGTAATGGATTTTAATTTCGCAAGAAAGTAATTTCGTATCTCTGTCGCAGTGACTGTCTAATTATATGAACTAAATATTGACTATTGGAAACAATAATTATGGAAAACGCACCATTTTTTCCAATATGTCTTGCAGAAATTGGTCTAAGTCGTGATAGACACTGTTCATGCTGTTGGAAATTGGGCGGATCGAATGGTCCTTTTATGGATTTTAAACTGAGCTCATAACTTAGGCGGTTGAGGATTCATGTTTATTAGCTGCTTTTTTTGAAAAGGTTTAAGAAGTGATTTGGCGTCCTTAATTGCGGTTCTCACTTTCTGAGAAGTTTGAGTGGGTTCCTCATGTAGCTCGGAAATACCGTTTTCCTCAACGAACTGTAGATTTTTTGTAACGTACTCTTGTTTACTAGCAATGACAATGGTATTACCCTTAACAGCCTTCGTTAAGAAAGCATCCTTTTCTGCAACCTTGGTATTCATGGTTTTAAGCAGTTTTTTGTCGGAGTTAACAAAATTATGAGAATTAGTTAGGTTTTTGCTGACAGTATTACAAACGTCATGTGGTACTCTAGTTTAACGGGAACTGTCCATTTTTACACTGTCTAGGCCTGATTATAAATAAACAAGAAAATTTTCTATTACGTTTTGGTTAGGTAACTGTGGCAAGACATTATACTTTAAGCTTTTCTCCAGTTGTGACATCTCAGCTTCCGTAAAATTAATGTTAGTCTTATTTAAAACCCTGTCAGGATTTACGATCAATTTAAAAAAAAAAAAACAAGCCGGATTACATGATTTTACAGGTAGAAGGTATTGCAGTTTGCTTAATATCTTTCCATGTCTAATGAGAATGTCTAGAATTGTCTGAACTTTCGTTAATGTGGAACCAAAAATCATAATTCCGTAGACTTCCGCGGCCAGAGTCATTAGACACAGATGTTTTCTGGTTATAGTACCGCGTCATATTGTATAAAACTACTGCTGGAGAAAACCAGCGTTCGGCCGTCATTGGTGTAGACCCAGAATACGGCCGCTGCAACCGTAGCGGAAACGCTGGTTTTCTCCAGCAGTAGTTGTATACAAAATGACGCGGTACCATACCCAGAAAACATTTACGTCAAAACTGTTTTAATATTATAATGAACCTTAAAAATTTGTTAATTCGAAGTACAAATAAAATTTTTCATTTAAAGCGTCCTTAGTACACAGGGCACTTATTTTTTGAGACATGAATTTTTTGCACTAAACGTTTGAAAGTATTTGGTTCTTTTTTGTACTGTTTATAGTTCAGATAACACTTCACATAATTAGGTGTAAGTCCCCTCTCTTCGCATTGTTTATTGAAATTAATTTCCATACCTGAACTCAGAAGTTTCATTTTCGAGTCTATTTCGTAACGGCCTTAGATATCTCGGCAGGTCAATTTGAAACTTTAAACTTGTTGATTGGCTGTGTTCCAGCAACCGTACGTTATTTAGTTACAGATGTATATACAGCCACTTCGGTTGCACAAACGTTTTGGCAATTGACCATTGGTGCGATGGCACTAGGGCAATCATCATCAGAATACAAAGTTCCATGGAATATCTAAAAACGTAATGACATGGCTTGAAATAAATACACGTAATAGGATTACTTCCATAAATTACGTAATTTTTCTGAGTTCGGGAAGACCTATGGAAGAGGATTTCAATGACATACTTTGTGGACTTTGATCAAATAATCTCAGTTTAACAACGCCGTCAAAATTTCTGCCCTGCTGTGCCAAATGTAAGCGAACACTTAGCGCAGGTACAAAGCAAACGAATATTACAGTTGAACGTCCTGTCGACATAGAGGTCAATGGGGACTGAATCGGCCGTACCCTTTCAAAGGAAACTTTTCGGTATTTGCTTGGAGTGATTCAAGGAAATTACGTAAAACCTACATCTGTATGGCCGGATGCGGACTTTAACCTTTGTCCCATCGAATGCGGGTTAACTGTGCTAACCACTGCACCATCTCTCTCGACACTTGGCCCACTTATTGTCCGAGTGTTTTTATTTTTGTGCTGGTCTTAACTACGACTCGTCTGATGCACGTCTCCGCGCTATTCTATCCTGTGCAAGCCTCTATTTCCGAATAACTGCTGCAATCTATATCAATTTGAAACCCATTACTGTATTCATCTTTTCTTTCGTCTCCCCCTGTAATTTTGCCCCCACATTCCCTCAGTCACCAAACTGACGAACACTTCATGCCTCAGGTTGTGTCCTATCAGTCGATCCCTCTAAGTTACGTCATAAGTTTTTCTCCATAATTCGATTCAGCACCTCCACATCAGTTACGCGATCTATCCATCTGATCTTCAGCACTCTTGTACAGCATCGCATTTCGAAAGCTTCTGATCTCTTCTTGTCTGAACTGCTTATCATCCACGTTTCACTTCCGTACAAGGCTATACTCCAGAGAAATAGCTCCAGAAAAAGACTTTTTAACACTTAAATTTGTATCAGATGCTAACAGTCCCCCATCTAGAAATACTGTTTTTCCTACTGACAGTCTGCGCATTATCTCATCTCCAAGTCATCAATTATTTTTCCACCCAAATAACTGAACTCTACAAATGTTAATTTTTCTTTTCCTAATCTAATTCCCACAGCATCACCCGATTTCTCTCAACTACATTCCATTATATTTACTTTAGATATTCGTCTTACATTCCCTTTGTAAGACACTGTTCATTCCTTTCAATTGTTTTTCCAAGCCCTTCGCCGTTGCTGTCAGTTACAACCTCATTAGCAAGCGTCAGAGTTTATTTGCTTCTTCCAGAACTTTAATTTCTGTTCCATGTTTGTCGCTGGTTTCGTTTATTGCTTCCTCAATGTACAGAATGAATAGCAAGGATACAATCCTCTCATTCCCTTCTAAACTACTACTTCCCTTTCATGTCCTTCGACTCCTATAACCGCAGTCTGATTTTGATACGAGTTGTAAAGAGCCGCTCGCTTCAGTATTATATCCCTATTACCTTCAAAATTTTAAAGTGTGTAGTCCTCAAAAGCTTTCTCTATACCTACAAATGCTATAAATGGAAGTTCGCTTTTCTTGCCCCATTTTCAAGGTAAGTCATAGGGCCAGTATTAACTCTCATGTCAAAATTTCTCTGGAACCGAAAATGACATACCCCAATGTCGATTCTATCAGTTTTCAGTTTCTCTGTAAATAATTCATGCAGATATTTTGCAACCTAGACTTATTAAACAGTACCAGCACAGCAAGGCCATACCGGATTCTGTTAAAAGGCTAGATCAGTTAATCATCTAAGCTGTTGCCCCTGCAACTACTGAAACCGGAGATAATCTCCCAAAAGTTGTAATACAATTTCTCCATTGTTGCTAGGAAATATGAATTCAAGATCTCCACTAGAAGAAAAAGATAAGTAATGATATTCCAAGTTGAAGACGTAGTTCCGTGGAAAACTTAGTTCGTGACATATCCAACATTTGTAAAAGAGACGAAGAGAAGTGCTTGAGGGTGTCAAATGAATGGTACAATAATTAGAAAATTAAGAAAATATACCAAGCAGTGGTACCATAATGAAAGTCTGCAAAACAACGTCCGTACTATCATGGATATGTTTAAGTGAGACTTGTACATCTATGTAAAAGGAACATCATGTTCAAATATTTGACTTTAGATTCCTAAAGAGAGCTACAGTGTAAGAAGACTTAACGACAGAGACGAATTAACCCCATGCAACTGTGGTTAATGACTTTAAACTGCTCAGAAAAATGTCATGTGAGATGCATTAAAAATTACCTATCTTTACTGTTAATGCACTAGAGGCCTCATGAGAATCGTAAAGTAGGAAGACGGAGACTGCGTCATTTGGAACTGGCCTAAGACTTTATCCATGACTGATTGCGATAGTGATGATGAAGGTACCGTTCATCATCAACAGTCAACTACACCTCGTCATTGTTGAGAAGATGGATATTTGACTCCGTCAACCAGACGTGCGAGTCGTTAACAGTGAGGATTTGTTTAAATTAGCAGTGCCAGGAGCTTTGAATTTTTCTACCCTCGTTGGACACTGGTAATCTATTATTGTTATTACCTGACACTGATGTTTAACCTTACTGGCAGTGCTAAGGTTCCACGTGGTTCTGTTGGCCATGTTGTAACAATGATAGCTGGTCGATACCTACACCCTGCTGTTTATGTCTTCAGTCTTACAATAGACTATTGTTACTGTACTTCAAGTAATGCTAAAGGTTGCACTGCTGTGTGTGTTCGTGTAGATGAATATGGAATTGGAGAATGTGAGAAGTGATAGATACTGAGTCACCGTGGATACCAAGTTCGTCAAATATATTAAGGAAACCACTAAGCTCTGTGTACCCGCCAACAGATTGCCAACGTTAATCCTTTCAGATCGATACTGGAAGAAGTCGCAGCAATTTTAGGAAGTTAATAGCATAATCACTAATGGTTACGGGGTGTCAGAACAATTTCCGGGACACTTAAGCACTTATCAGCACAAAATTTCAGAACTAAAACCACAGGAAGTTCTGGGTGCCTCCTCCTGAGCTAAATAGACTTTTGTGAATACAGAGAACAGTCAAATGCAAAGATTGTCTAGAAGAGGGGTTCACATTTGGCTTCATCAGCCAGGACACAGACTACCCTTGCTGAACCACATTAAAAGTCACTCACATATCATACTAGTGGCATAGTAACGGACTAACTTCGTGGGAAGAAAGCGTTAAGTGTTCTGCGCTGCCGGCCACTGCGGAAGTCCGCGTTTCGAATCCCGAATGGCATGTCTGTCGTCCTCGCCCCACTTTCCACAGTAATTGCCGCCTCGGTTGTTGACCCGATGTGGCTCCTGTCTTGCTCCGTTACGTCTCTGGCCCATTCTTTGCTTGTACCTGACGATGGTGAAAGATCGGAATGCTCCATTTAAAGTAGTTTCGTAATAAAACTTCCATCAAAGGTGGATGGGAGTTGGTGCATGTGGCAAAGGTTGTGTAGTAGGGCCTACCGTAAAAGTAGCATAAATGGAAAAAGTATGTTTTCCAGCGTTATATGTACACCAGAATTAAATATATGGATGTTAGTAACTCCACACAACGACCGCCACTATGCTACAACCAGTTACGGAATGTATGTGCCATCTGACGATTCACTTTACTGCATTCAACTGGTCATGGTATAATGAAAAACGAACCAGCAGAAAGACGACTGGTTGCATCTGTTTCCGGAAACCTTTTTATTGTAATTGATAAAATGTCTATTTTCTTACTGCATCAGATTTGTTTGTAAGCCTGAGTTTTCAGCAACTTCCCCGTCAACACAACGTGTGGTACTTTCTTGTTATTGTTATTTTTATCTCATCACAGATGAGGTCTGTGATTCGATCAGAGGCAACAAAGTAAATGCGATTTAAAAAAGATCATTTGGTAGAGAATAGATAATAACAGACTTCAAGAACCCAGCAGAGGATGTGGCGAATGAAAAATGTTCCGAGTTATTCGAACTGGACAATACATGATTCCTGAAAGTCTTAAAACTGTAGTAATTTACAAGTAAGAAAAAAGTCGTTAACAACTCGAGGCAAGTTAAGCGTTGTGACATAATATTTTTGACAAAACTTTCACTAATAGTCTACGGCATAAAAATTTAGCGAGTACACCACTTCTTTCCTGTATACTTTCTCTTTCTCTGGTGAGAGCAGGCAGTTTTATATATGACCCATTGCAGGGCCAGGGACTTTGTAGCCGGATACCAGGCCAACTTTTAGTGAGGCATAGGGATCCTTTTGGGAACTTGCAAGGGGTCTTCTAGTTCTTGCACTTTTCTATCAGCGTAAACCAACCGTAAAAACTGGTGATATAGCGAGTATAGCTCACCGACATATAACTTATCACGTAACGTATACTTCGCACAGTTAATGTATGACCGAGTTTATTTAACGCTAACTTATCTCCAAATTAAAGACTGACAATTACTTCCACTACTTAGGTCTGTCGACAATTGCTATTCTTGCAGTGCACCGACAAACTTTTGTTTCTTTTCCTCTCCAATATGGATCGATCATTGAATGTAACTAAGTTATGATACGCATGAACTCTTCGTTGACCTGACCTTTACTGTCTCTAAACCACAGAAAGAGATACAAGAATATACTTACAAGATAATTCGCACAAACATGTAAAAATAGTGAAACAAAAATTGTCAAACACCTCGATACCTGCTTTTACTTTACGTAAGCGCCACTGTCAGCAAGGGCAGTATAAAACGCTATTTCATAGCGTATATTAAGTCACAGTTCAGCCACCTCTCGGCACTTTAAATACAATAACCAAACAAAAAAAACTTTCAAATTCGCACCCATGTCAGCTCGAACACAAGTCATTCAGATGTCTGCAGTCACACTATATTTATAGCAGATATTCCATGCCGTCTAGGCAAGTGAAATATAGCAGCTAACTTTACTATAAGCTCAAGTGCAATGCAATATAATTATTGGTATTTGATTTTCAATAAGTAATTAAGAGGAAAACCTTTAGACTCATTCTTTAAACTATTAATTATAACGACAATAGCTAGTCATGACTTAAATTCAGGCCAGCAGAAAATCTTTCAGTTTGCATTCAGTGTTCTACACCAACTGAAAGCACAGCTAAACGCCAATTGAAAACAGTGTATCGTTCGTAAAGGATAAGAAGGTACTGAGTAGATTTACGTGACGTAAAATAGTTTAACACATTACCGTAGCAACTGGTAGTAAAATGTTGTTACCGTTTACAGCTTCATGAATGTTCCAATCCACCTTTGGTTAAACGCACTGTACCTCAACGAATATTGCTCATTCCGCAATACGTGTGTAGTACACGTCATGAACATCCATTAGCTAGCCAAGCTCGTCACGTTCGTCCTGTGCTGCCATTGTCTCAGACGTCGTAAACAGCTAATACCAAAGAAGTTACTATGTCCTGCCAACCACTCACAAAGTTTTGTGTTGTTTGAAAAGGATTTCAACATAAACACTTGTACCACGTTACAATATTTCTATTACAAATTATTTGAAATAGATAATATAAACCACAAACATAAAATTAAACTTGACAGTTTACAAAACTTCAAAAGGTTAAAATAATGGCCAACAGATGTCACCATGTATGGTCAACTCGCATTTCTAGATAGCTCCTATATGAAAGAGCTAAAATTAATTAGACAGCCAACAGATGGCACCTTCGACCGGTGAAGTTTAATACATTCACAGCCGAACCAACGACCAGACAACGAAACAGAAGAAACAAAAATAATTTTTACGGGTGTTGCTTAATTTCACAGACTGAACAGAGAGAGGGGAACTAATCTGCATTTAAGTGTGGAGAAACATGCCGTAGACAAAAGATTGAAAACCTGATGTAGGTGTAAGTGAATTTGTTCTTGCGTATACAGAATAAGGTAGATTACTTGCCCGGCATGTGCTTTGTATCTATATTCATTGTTCTGTAACGCCAGACTTAATTTAGAGAATTGTCAGAACTCAGCAGCCTCTTTAGGTATCACATCGTACAGGATCTTTTTTGTTGATCTGAAAATTTTATATTTCTAAAAGTTTGCAAATCTGGGCACGGTCTACTGCATATTATTATTGCTTCCATGTTATCAAAACCTGTAATTCGTGATTTATGATTTCAGAGCCTATCACGTACTTGTTTAAACCGTTGAATCCTATGGAATTCTATAAAATTCTCATCAACAATTTCCATTACAATCATACTGATATGACTGCGAATTTTGAAATGAACTGGTATTCGGCGTAGGGCATATCCTGTGATACTGAGTGTGCATCTGTCCATTTCTTTTAAATTTGACGGTACACTGAGGAGAGAGTAGCGGCTCTCTGTACACCAGACAACTGTGGGACGTTATCTGAATCGGCAGTCCACATTGAAGCCCCATAATTACACTAATGATGTAACGTTTCAAATGTAAAACACTGCGAACAGCCATTTTCTTCTAAGTAACAGTTATCAGTGTTTTATTGAGTAATCAGTGTTAATACTAGGGCGCAACGTCCATTATAACTTCACTGCTGCTGTGAGCCAACATACAAACACTCACAGAAGGTAACACTGAAGGCATTAAACCATTTTTTATTTCTTTATTAATAAACGTGGTCATTATACGGAAAAATGCGGAATACTCGAACCTTTGCTGTTACGTAGTTCATTTTCGTAGATGTGAGCTAATAGCCTACTCCTAACATCGCTTCATCCCGTTTCATAAATCATAATCTTGATGAAAGGTGGTTTCATTTTATTTTCCGCTAGTGAATAGTAAAAGATGTCTCTTTCAGTATGCAACAGAGTTCATAAATATGAACTGGTGTGTTCCTAGTTCTCTGTTTCTGTAGTTCTTTAGAGATCTGTAGTTGTCGTTTAAGGCTGATTTACAAGCTACGTATGCCTCCCTATTACTTTAGGTAGCAAGTGCGAGTTAAAACGAACTAAGAAGGCACTTAGCAGCCGAGCAAAGATTGTACGCCCACGTCTTATTAGGCAGACAAGTTGTATTTAACGAAAAGCTGACTTACAGGTAAGTGTACATGACTAATTACTTAAGGACAGTTGGAGTTTAGCGTCCCATTGGCGTCAGTGACCCAGCATACGGTTGATTCAGCCAGTGGTGCGGAAGGAAACTGATCGTTGTCCCGTTTTCACACAATCGTGCTGGCATTCGGTCCATATGGTTTCGAATACGAGGACAGCTCCGTCAACAGTGTGTCTCCTCGCTCAGCAAATGTTTTGGGAACTTAACCAAGAATTATTTCATATTCGTTGTCATCTTTACGGTACTTTGGATTCACATGAACCAAAACGAACATTCGACCAGCAACGGAACTGTGGAAGAGTCATTCAAAACCATTATTTGCCTGACGATAGCCAAGACGATTCTCTTTCTGCTCGGTCTCGCCTCAGTCCTGCACCGACAAGATGATGTATGAGGTCATAAAACCATGTCGTCCCAGTGCATCAAGATGAATAATGAGCATGTTGAAAACACTAATTACGACGTGAATGTCATCTGGCAAAGCCCAATTTACGCAGACGTTGATCGAGCGAGTTAGCTGTGCCGGAGGAAAATTGTAGTTGAATATTAATGTCAGCATGCGCTAACGCACGATTATCTTCTTCCTCGATGTATATGAATGGAGTTCATAAGCGTCTTCGTACGTTCGTCTTTGTTCTTACGCTCATGACTTCCACTGCTCTGTATTCAAATTGTTACAGTGTCTTTGAGGTTTCATTCTGTCTCAGATGAATTGCCCTTTTCTGTTCTCTTAATGTTCCATTCTTCACTTACTGTAAGCACAATTTTCAGGCACCGCAGGAACGAAAGTAATCTCTGATAATTTTAAGTATGACAATTTAAGACTACAATTTAATGTTCTCTTGAAGGATTTGCCCGACGCATAATTTTTCATAGCGTAGATGAATTTGAAATTTCCATTTTTACATATTGCTGTCAACTCGGCTCGGCTTCGCACTGTAGCGTTAACTATCTACGGCCAGATGACTTGGGTGGCGTGGAGCTATGAATACATATCAGAGAACGACGTTAAGTAACTTAAGATCATCACTTTCATATAAATCACGCGAGGTAAGCAGTGCATGTCAGGAAAGATGTCCAGAGGCAAGAAAATTATGTCTTCCGTATTGAATTTGCATATGGAGTGACATCTCATGGCAATGATGGAAGCACGTCGTGGTGTGTGTAACATGTTCACAACCAACATAAATACTGTATGCGAACCATGGGTGAATGGCTTTGTGTGTCTGAGTGATTGAGCTATGTATCGGAGCATGGCCGGCTCTGTGCCCTCGGTGACTCAGATGGATGGCAAGGACAGGCGACGAAGTACGTACGGCGTTGGCATGGATACAGCGATACGGGATGGCGGCGGGAAGCGTGCTTAATCTACAAAAGTCACGCTGGATGATGTCGGTCGACGATTGCAACCGGGGTAGGAAGGCTCGCTCATGTTAGTTAACACCATAAAATGTCTAGGTGTTACGTTCCACACGGATCTGCAGCGGACAGCAGCGGATAACTACTGATGCGTATTGAAGCTGATGCGGACAATGGTGCTGTTACAGAAATTAAGAGCGTTGGATATGATTCAGAAGGTGACCTATGTTAACGTGTACCTAGCACAGAGACTCACTCACGTAGCGCATGTCCTGCCATTAATGCGCACAATGGCATCACGGATACAAGCAACTTTCGGATCTAACGTGAGTGTGGGACACCTGTTTAAGATCGAATACACAACGCTTACGCTACCACCTGGAGAGGGTGGACTTGCTCTGGTGAACGTATATGAAAAGGCACGGACGTTATTCGTCAGTACCATTTTACGACAGTGGCGCGGTCAGTTTCGCAATATCCCGGGTGCGTTGGCCGATGTACTAGCGCCCAGTTCAATGCTGCCCGCAGTCAATGTGGGCCATATTCCACCGAAGATGTCACATTTCAAGTCTCTCTCTCTCTCTCTCTCTCTCGGAGCTTAGCTGTGTCAGAGACTCCTTCCCAACAACACGACTACTGACGACGCGAGATTTATACCAACTCTTACTGCGCCGGTGCCCCAGGAATACCCTGGAAAAGAAGTACCCAGACAAGATCTGGCGCGTTATGCGGAACGTTTACCTCCCAACGTCGGTATGCTCAACATGGTCTGTGGTGATAAATAAGAAGTTCGCAACGAATCAACGGCGACACGCGATTCATTTTGCAGCCACTCCACAATGTTTAGTCTGCGCAACAGTGGACACCGATGAACATCGTTTAGCATGTGGTGGGGCGGCTCCGGTGTGGCACTTGGCACGACAGATATTGGCGCTCCTGTTACGCTCCGCCCCTCACACAGTTTCATCAGACACACATTTTTCCCCCAAGAATCTTATTTTACGGTCCAAAAAACCAATGTAGTGACATGGGTACGGGGAATGGTTGTGGGCTACGTCTATAACGTATCGGAAAAGGACAAAATGGATTTTTAGCATTTTTTCCTGGATGGACACACGAAGCTGCAACAGCATAAGAAATATAGGCAAGACTTCGCTAATTACCTGCGACTTACATTTACCGACCCGCCGGCCAGATGGGGTGTGACGGGTGAGAGATGAGATAGACGAAGAAGCCGAGATAGACATCGATAACACTTACGGACTCTTAGTCAATTTCGAGAAGACGACCCAGTCTGGACAACGAGTCGATAGATGGCTCCCTTGCTCTATCGAACGTCGGGTCGTGAGCAGGTGTCGCCCCCGACACGAATTTCATTTCATTGCTAGAGGAGCATGTTTCTTATGTATTTGTACTATCCCCGATGTCTTCATGTCTTTTTCATTTAGACATTTTCAATTTTATTCATTTCCATACTTAATTAATTTACTAATTAGCCACTATTTGTCAACATTTGGACATTGTAGACACTATTTAGGTGGTGGTATAACAAAATGTATGTCAGCAAAGGTTGTAACTCTGACATTAAAAAAAAAAAAAAGAGTAGCGTTGAAGTCTCAGTCTGAGCTTCAAACCACCTTTACCCCATTTCTCCTTACTTTAATAAAAGAACAAAAAAGTAAAAAAAAAAAGTTGGTAGAGAAGAAAAAACAAAAAATAAAAAAGGAAGATGGATAGAGCGTCTGCCATGTAAGCAGCAGATCCCGTGTTCGAGTCCCGGTCGGGGTACACATTTTCAGCTGTCCCCACTGAGATATATCAACAACACCTGTTAGCAGCTGAGGGTTTCGATTAATTATCATTTCTTTGTAACAGGATGCTAGAGCTGGCCGTTTATGAGATATCTTATTTTCAAAAGTTACCACAACGACACTTGTTTGTGTCGGTCTGTGTTTCATCAATGGAACACTTAACGTGCACAGGTGTCGCAGCCTCCTAACAGACCATCTTCCACGGATGCTGCAGAACATTCATCTGCAGACTAAGAGGAGCCTGTGGTACCAGCAAGATGGTAGTCCAGCCCATAGTGCTTGGTACTACAGCATGTCTTCTTGAACTGTTCCAGAGCGTTGAATTTGACGCATTGCCAATATACCTTGGCCGGTCCGTTCTCAGTATTTGACGCCTGTAAATGTTTTCCTATAGGGAAAGCTGAAAGACGGCATCTGCAAGGACACACCAACGACACTCACTGATATGCAAAGACGTATTACTGCAGCCTGCTGGGATATCTCCGCTGAAATGCTAGCACATGTGCAGCAGTTGTTCCATACCAGACGAGAAGCGTGTGTGGCCGCTGCCGATTGTCATTTGAACACAACCTGTGATGGCCACTTCTCTCGTTATTGGTCAAAATTCACATAACTAGTGTACGCACTTGTTTTGTCCTTTAGTGTGTGCTCTCACAGGTATTGTACAAGTGTCGGTGTGGGAACTTTTTAAAAACCAATATCTCAGAAACGTCTCGCATTAGAATAGTGAAACAAACACCACTGACATTCTAATTTACACTACTTTACTTGTTAACATCAGTAGGCATTTTTAGATTTACAATGTGTATGTCTGCATAAAAAATAAAGTTTCCAAGTGTTATTACATTCTGTTGACTGACTAAAAATACGAGCCCCGACTACCAAAGCATTCTATGAAAATCGCACATCAATCAAATTCAATTTATATTATAGTACCTCCGTGTATTTGAAAGTTGCTTTCCTAAAATTTTATCCAGAAGATCCATTAAAAAGACAAGTAAACCTTGGATAACTAATAAAATGAAGTCTCATGGAAGAGGAAGAGAGAAGTTTATACAACGGCCAGAGTAAGCCTAAATCGGTCATTGATTGCATACTACAAAAATATTGCAGTATTTTAATAAAAGTCATTAAAATGTCCAGAGATATGCACATCCTAAAAAATTATTCAAATGGCTCTGAGCACTATGGGACTTAACATCTGAGGTCATCAGTCCCCTAGAACTTAGAACTACTTAATCCTAACTAACCTAAGGACATCACACACATCCATGCCCGAGGCAGGATTCGAACCTGCGACCATAGGGGTAGCGCGCTTCCAGACTGAAGCGCCTGTAACCTCTCGGCCACACCGGCCGGCTGCACATTCTAACTGGAATAAATAGTGGATATAACAATATTAAAACTATGTGGGGTAATTTCAAATGGGAGACAGGACAGACAGTGAGTGTACTAGATTTCATGACAATTAAACTAAATGACAATGCTATTACAGACAATTCACAAGTAGGGAACACTTTTAACACTCACTTTCTATACAAAGCAACAAAAAACGGATTAAATAGTTCAGTTGAAGAAGTAAGACAATGTATTAAAAATGTCATACCACAAAACATTAAGCAGATAGAAATAGCAACAGCCTCCACTGAAATTAATAGAATTATAGAAATTCTAAAAACAAAAACTTACGAAGTGTCGATGAAATCTCAAACAAAATCCTAAAACCTTATTCCAACTTCAAAAGTAACGTCCTTAGCGTTATATGTAATGCAGGGAAGTTTTCCAGACAGGCTGTAATAGGCAATTGTTAAATCTCTTCATAAGAAAGGTGACAAGATAGACTTAAACCATTACCGTCTGGTTTCCTTACAGACATTTTTTTCCAAAACGTGTACTCAGTAGTAGTTTCACACTTAGGCAGAACAGTTTACCTAGCGTATGACAGTTTACATTCCAAAAGGATTGCGCAACTGAGAATGCTGTTTATACTCATCAAATAGCGCAAGCCTTAAATAATAAAATATGGCTAGTGGGTATTTTTGTGATCTTTCCAAGATGGCCGGCCGGTGTGGCCGTGCGGTTCTAGGCGCTTCAGTCTGGAACCGCGAGACCGCTACGGTCGCAGGTTCGAATCCTGCCTCGGCCAAGGATGTGTGTGATGTCCTTAGGTTAGTTAGGTTTAAGTAGTTCTAAGTTCTAGGGGACTAATGACCACAGATGTTCAGTCCCATAGTGCTCAGAGCCATTTTTCAAGATGTTTGATTGTGTATATCAGCCGGCCACTGTGACCGAATGGTTTTAGGCGCTTCAGTCCGGAGCCGCGCTGCTGCTACGGTCGCAGGTTCCAATCCCGCTTCGGGCATGGATGTGTGTGATGTCCTTAGGTTAGTGAGGTTTAAGTAGTTCTAAGTTCTAGGGGACTAATGACCACAGATGTTCAGTCCCATAGTGCTCAGAGCCATTTTTCAAGATGTTTGATTGTGTATATCAGCCGGCCACTGTGACCGAATGGTTTTAGGCGCTTCAGTCCGGAGCCGCGCTGCTGCTACGGTCGCAGGTTCCAACCCCGCTTCGGGCATGGATGTGTGTGATGTCCTTAGGTTAGTGAGGTTTAATTAGTTCTCAGTCTAGGGGACTGATGACCTCAGATGTTAAGTCCCATAGTGCTTAGAGCCATTTGAACCTTTTTGTGCATATCATATTACTCTCTCAGAAAAGCTCAAATTTTGTGGAATAGATGGTTTTAATCATACTTAACAAACAGAATGCAGAAAGTTGTACTGAATAATCCAAGCGATGTTGAAAATGTCGAAAGCTGTAGTGACAGGTGAGAAATCACAAATGCAGTCCCACTGGGTTCAGTTGCAGGTCCATTCCTATTCCTTATACATGTGAAATACAATGAAGTGAGAAAAATCACGGGATACCTCCTAACATCGTGTCGGACCCCTTTTTGCCTAGTGTAGGGCACCAACTCGACGTCGCATGGATTCAACAAATCATTGAAAGTCCCCTGCAGAAATATTGAGCAATGCTGCTACTATAGCCATCCATAATTGCGAAAGTGTTGCCAGCGCAGGATTTTGTGCACGAAATTACCTCTCGATTATGTCCCATAAATGTAAGATGGGATTCATGTCGGGCGATCTGGGTGGCTAAACCATTCACTCGAACGGTCCAGAGTGTTCTTCAAACGAGTCGCTAACAATTTGTGGTCTGGTGAGAATTCCATTCGTTGTTTGGGAACATGAAGTCCATGAATGGTTGCAAATGGTCTCCAAGTAGCCGAACATAAACAGCCAATGATTGGTTCATTTGGACGGGAGGACCAAGTCCGTTAAACGCAAACGCAGGCCACACGATTATGCAGCCACCGCCAACGTAAACAGTGCCTTGCTGATAACTTTGGTCCATGGTTTCGTGCGGTTTGCGCCACACTCTAACTCTGCATAGCTCTTATCAGCTGAAATCGGCACTAGTCTGACCAGTCCGTGGCTTTCCAGTCGTCTAGAGTACAATCGATATGGTCACGAGCCCAGGAGGAGCGCTGCTGATAATGCCGTGCTGTCAGCAACGGTGCTGGCGTTGGTTGTCTGCTGCCATAGCCCATTAACGCCAAGTTTCGGTGCACTATCCTGATTGATACAGTTCGTCGTAAGTCTCACATTGATTTCTGCGGATATTTTACACCGTGTTGCTTGTCTGTTAGCACTGACAACTGTACGCAAATGCCGCTGCTCTTGGTTGTTACTTGAAGGCCGTCGGCCATTGCGTTGTCCGCGGTGAGAGATAATACCTGAAGTTTGATATTCTCGGCACACTCTTGACGCCGTGGGTCTCAGAATGTTGAATTCTCTAACGATTTCCGAAATGGAATGTCACGTGAGGTCTAGCTGCAACTGCCTTTACACGTTCAAAGTCTGTTAAATCCCGTCATGCGGCCATAATCACGTCGGAAGACGTTCCACATGAGTCACGTGAGCACAAATGACAGCTCCACCAATGTGCTGCTCTTTTATACGTTGGCTTCATGCTACTTCCGCCATCTGGACATGTGCATATTGCTACCCATGACTTTTGTTACCTCAGTGTACCTTCCATTTAACATTCAAGAGGCAGAATTTGTCCTTTTTGCAGACCATGCTAGTATTATAATACATTCCAAGGGACTGTAAACGATATTTTAGAAAAAAATTATAAAGTAATTATCAGAAAATGGACTCTCCCTAAATTTTGAAACCACATATTTTTAATTCTGCAAAGCAAATAGTCATACTGTAACATGTCTGGTTGTAGCCAGCCTCGTGCCTCATCATTTTCTATTCATCTCACTTAATTCCTCGATATGATAGGTCTCACTGACTGACAAATTTAGATGTATATGCAGAGAGCAGTACTGTCCACAGGAGTGTATGATGGCTGTAGGTGATTTCCTTTGATTCTAAAATGCATGTCGAATTCTCTTTTTTGGTAGTGCAGTTTCCACTCCCTTGGCCTTGCCCTCAACGAGAGAGGCGAGTAACCGTGCACGTGCTCTAAACGATAAAACACTGGCTACTCGAGCCTCTGTAAGCAGCCGCCCTCATTCAAATAATCGGAACTGCATCAGTTACTTATGTTCTCATGCTTAGCACAATGCGTTTCGAGAACTCATTCTCATTATCACGTGCATTTGTTTACACGAATATGTTTGGTGCTGTTTGCATATGTTACTGTCTGCCTCTGTAGCATATTTTTACGGTTAGACTGCAATCGGAAAATCGGATAAAATGAATCTTTGAGTGGTTTTAATTGTTAACGTTAGAAATTGTTTTCTTTTTGTCTACTTACAGCTACTCTCAATGACGAAATACATACATCAGAAAAAGGTTTGCTTCACCCCGGTTTCCACAACTAATGAAAACAGACTTTGACTATGGATATTGTTTCACAGACACAGTCCCTGTGACTGTTCAGAGATGTCACTAAACCCACCGGAAGATGAAAACAACCATGGATGAGCATCGCCTATTAGGGGGTCCGGCAGCCGATCAGTTCCAGCCATTCCACCAAGAAGGAGGTACACGGCTTGTGTTGTCTGTAGTTCAACAATGCCTAGACGGTAATTACCGCGGTTCGATCGAGTCCACATTGTTACTTTGTGCCAGGAAGGGCTTCCAAAAAGGGGAGTATCCAGGCGTCCCGGAGTGAACCGAAGCGGTGTTGTTCGGACATGGAGGAGATACAGAGAGACAGGAATTGTCGATGACATGCCCAACTCAGGCCGCCCAAGGGCCACTACTGCAGTGGATGACCGCTACCTACGGATTATGGCTCTGAGGAACCCTGACAGCAACGAAACCATGTTGAATAATGCTTTTCGTGCAGCCACAGGACGTCGTGTTACGACTCAAACTGTGCGCAATAGGCTGCATGATGCGCAACTTCACTCCCGACGTCTATGGCGAGGTCCATCTTTGCAACCACGACACCGTGCAGTGTGGTACAGATGGGCCCAACCACATGCCGAATGGACCGTTCAGGATTGGCATCACGTTCTCTTCACTGAAGAGTGTTGCATATGCCTTTAACCACACAATCGTCGGAGACGTGTCTGGAGGAAACCAGGCTCGTCGGAGACTTGTTTGGAGTAAAACCGGTCAGAATGAACGCCTTAGACACTCTGTCTAGTGAGTGCAGCAAGCTGGAGGTTTCCTGCTGTTTTTTTTTGGGGGGGGGGGGGGGAGGTGGGGGCATTATGTAGGGCCGACGTACGCCGCTGGTGGTCATGGAGGCACCGTAACGGCTGCACAATACGTGAATGTTATCCTCCGACCGATACTGCAGTCTTACTGGCAGCATATTGGCAAGGCATTCGTCTTCATGAACGACAATTCACGCACCCATCGTGCACACCATGTGAATGACTTCCTTTAGGATAACGATATCGCTCGACTAGAGTGGCCAGCATGTTCTCCAGACATGACCCCTATCTAAAATGCCTGAGATACATTTAAAAGGGCTGTTTATGGACGAAATGACCCACCAATCACTTTGAGGAGTCTACGCCGAATCGCCATTGAGGAGTGGGACAATCTGGACTAACAGTGCCTTGATGAGCTTGTGGATAGTATGCCACGACGAATACAGGAACGCATCAATGCAAGAGGACTTGCTACTGGGTACTAGAGATACCGGTGTGTACAGCAATCTGGACCACCACCTCTGAAGGTCTCGCTGTATGTTGGTACAACATGCATTCTGTGGTTTTCATGAGCAATAAAAAGGGCGCAAATGATGTTTATGTTGATCAGTATTCGAATTTTCCGTCAGGTTCCGGTAATGCAAAATGTTTTATGATTTATGTTGATTCATGTAAACAAATGCTCAAATGCACTTGAAAATGAGAATAAACTCTCGAAACGCATTGCGCTAAGCATCAGAACATAAGTAAATGGTGTAGTTTTCAATACATAAATCATGGTTCAAATGGTTCAAATGGCTCTGAGCACTATGGGACTCAACTGCTGTGGTCATTAGTCCCCTAGAATTTAGAACTAATTAAACCTAATTAACCTAAGGACATCACACACATCCATGCCCGAGGCAGGATTCGAACCTGCGACCGTAGCAGCAGCGCGGCTCCGGAATAGAGCGCCTAGAACCGCACGACCACCGCAGCCGGCTATAAATCATGAATGACACAGTTGCGGCCTGTAATGAAACATCTAATAAGATGAATGAAATTAAGTAAATTAGGCAGCCCCCCGCTATCGTATTCGCTGTGGCAGAGGACGGTGTACGTGTTTAACAGGGTTAGCAACTCAGGAGGAAGAAAGCGGTTGCATGCTGAGTTCAGTGAGCTGACACAGCCCTTGTACGAATACCACCCACTGTCGTGAAGCAGTCACGGGGTGCCTCCACAGTCAAGTCTTTAGTTTCGTGTCAAAGAGTCCCCTGGAGCCTAGAGTGTAAACACAGAGAAGGCACAGTTACACCAAGCTTTGGCGGGGCTCCTTTTGACAAGTCAGGGCACACAATCCTTGGGGGTGGCGATTTGCCATACGGCGGCACTCACAAGTTTTTAGAACGAAGAGTTGTGATAATTCAGTGTTTGCAGTCTTCCGAAAAGTGACGCCGAACCTACCAGAACAAAACTGCCAGAGTTTTCGGATTGGAAAAATAAAGTATGCGATATTGGATTGGCCAAAATGGCAGTTTTGGCTGGGTCGTACCGCAAAGGAAAGGGAGAGCAAACTATCAGTAACAGTTTTTAGTGGTGTGGCCCTGATAGATCACGCTTCTTCGCGTTATGACGCAGACAGAGGACACTTCTTCAATGGGAGGCATAGGCATGGTCGAAGTCTGGACTTGGAGAGGAGCAGTCGGTTCACAAGCAGATAAGCTGCGCCACGCCAGCGTTCGTATCTGCCTGCGACCTTGACGTACGTCGCCTCCCACAACTGATGTAAGTTTCGCAGCCAAACAGCGCATGAAATTCGCAAAGGATGATAAGCGTGTTGTTTTAGTTTAATCAACCAGTCACTGTACAGTGACCTCGTGGCCGTGATTTCACTCTTTGGGATTCTATTTCTCTTTACTCCCTAATCTTCCAAGGCAATCTACTCGCTAATCTTACAGTGCAATCATCATCACTAATTTGATTTCGTGAACTGTAGTCAATTAATACGATGCCATATCCATTTAGCCTGTTCTACGAGATCTTTCTGGGGCTTTTCTTTTCAAAGAACCGTAATTATCACACGTTCATATGTGTATATGCGTTCATTCTCGCATGACAAGTGGCACTTGATTCATTACAGTAGCTGATAGTGTCCATCACTACCTAGTATTTATTAACGTTTATTCAGGGCACACTTATATGATCCAAGTGTTAGAGTCAACTTTTCCCTTCCATTTTCTTTTGCACAGTTACATTACCTACACCTTGACAATGGTGAGAGACTTGTACCTTGAGTGGAGATACTCAATGCATTTTGTGCCAAATCAGATCTACTGTAGCCTTAACCCCAGGAGGACCTTTCAATTACAGCAATTGATGTAGGACGTGAGCAGGAGTTAGTAAATAGCGTAGAATGCACATTTTTAGGTAAAAATTCTGATGAGAACTTGAACTGGAAGAAGCACATCACTGCACTTCTCAAACTATTAGGTTCAGCCACTTTTGCTCTTCGTATAATTGGTAATCTTGGAAACAAACGTACTAAGCTCCTTACATACTTTGCATATTTCGGCGCACAATGTTTTATGGAATAATTTTCTAGGATAAAGTACTGATTGCAAAAAAGCGAACAGAAATAATTATATACCGTGTTGACTCGTGGTCGACATGTTGTACCTCTTCAAGGAGCTTGGAATTTTAAAGCCCCATCTCAGTACGTATAGTTGCTAACGACATTTATTACAAATAATCCATCACAGTTTGATAGGAACAGTGATGTGGGTATCTACAACAGTGGAGGGAAAAATTATCTTTACTACCATTACTGAAGCTGTCAGTGGCTCAAAAAGAAGCTTAGTATGCAGCAACAAAAATTTTTGATCATTTGCTCAATACTGTAAGTATGCTGTTTAGGTTTTCTTATTGGTAACGACACATAGCGCTTTGTATGAAAATCACTGGCTGTGCTGTGTGCAGTCTGTGGCTAGCTTGCATTGTTGTCTGCCATTGTAGTGTTGGGCAGTTGGCTGTTAACAGCGCGTTGTGTTGTGCAGTTGGAGGTGAGCCGCCAGCAGTGGTGGATGTGGGGAGAGAAATGGCGGAGTTTTGAAATTTGTAAAAATGGATGTCATGAGCTGCTGTATATATTTTGACTTTTGATGACTATTAAGCTGGCAGTAGTGGCGCTCGCCGTATTGCAGTAGTTCGAGTAACGAAGATTTTTGTGAGGTAAGTGATTTGTGAAAGGTATAGGTTAATGTTAGTCAGGGCCATTCTTTTGTAGGGATTTTTGAAAGTCAGATTGCGTTGCGCTAAAAAATATTGTGTGTCAGTTTAAGCACAGTCGTGTATAATTGTTCTAAGGGGACGTTTCAATACCATAAAATGTCTGACAGGTAGCAAAGCAAGTTTTAAATCTAACTTACAGTCATTTATCCTGGCCAATGCCTTCTATTATATTAACGAATTTCTATGTAAAAAGTTGCAACCGGTTAAAAAACTTGTTTTTAAGTGTAGTTGGGTAAGTAGGAATAAAAAGTATTGAGTTTATTAATGTTAACACTAATCATGTATACATATCCTAAAATGTTACTCTCTCGACATGGTTTCGGTAAAAGAATCGTTCAAATTATCTATGGAACTACCTAACTAATTTCAGACGGAATGTCGTCAAAGAGATGAAGAGGTCATTTAGTACAGCAAATTCAATTCCATGTACACGAGGCTCGTTTCTATTCCTTCCTTTCTAGAAGAACGGTAGTCGTGGCCAGTTATCCTGAGCTGACCTTTGTCACCCCGTTAAGTTTCATTCAAGGCAGTGATGTCTATGATTGGTTGTCTCAGCAAAGGAGCTGTAATTGCTGTTCGGCTTTCTGGTATGTGTATGTCAATATTATCGTTCAGGATACGTATGTTGTAGGTTAGAAAATTTAAATTTATCTGTTTATTTCGCCCGCATGTGATTGATGTATTCTGTACACGCAGCGTTCCAGTCTTATGAGCTTTAGTCTGACTCTGTTTAAGGCATGTTTTGCACCTTTTACAGCTCTTTCCCCATCCAGGGTGAACGGACTGGATCCTAAATTTGTCCTGCCAGACGCGACTGTAGCACACGGATTGTTCTACAGAGTCACAGAGCAAAAACGGCAATCACTATGAGCTCCCAAGACTATACTATCCCGCTATCGCAGAAACTCCCTAACCACCGCAGGTCTTGCTTTCGTACATTTGGACAACGGCCTGACGTGAGTTCTTTTCACGTGCGAATGCTGCTGGACGTCAACAACCACACATCCTAAGCAGCCACTGAATCTGTCTCCAACAGCATAGAAACTACAAAAACTGGAGACTCCATAACTGGTTGAGGCTTCTTCCGTCTTCATGGCTGCTCAAGCAATGCATTGAGCCATCCAATCAGAGAAAACACAGATCCTCAACGAGATAGAGTTGAAACTTCTTTGCAGATTAAAATTGTGTGCCGGACCGAGACTCGAACTCGGGACCTTTGCCGTTCGAGGGCAAGTGCTCTACCATCTGAGCTACCCAAGCGCGACTCATGACCCATCTTCACAGCTTCAATTCTGCCAGTACCTCGAATCCTAGGATTGCCTATACCGTCAACTTCGCCATCCTAGAGTCCATCTCTTCCGCCTTTCGTATGCTACCCAGTGGTCAGCTCCGCATTACATAGGGATGTGCGGGTAATTTTTCCTTGGTAATCAAACTATCTCTGATTCTTGACGTAAACTGTTCCATCTGGATATCCTCAAATATTTCGTACAGCCACTCACTACCACCATCACTTGCCAATGTATTGGTAAAATGCAAATTATTTCTCTTTCAGTTCCGAAAAGTGAAAATGATACATGTCTAAGAATAATACAGCTTCCTCAATAAACCTGCAAACGTAATCTTTCTCTGCTTCAGGACAATTGGCATACCACCTATACAGTACTTTGAACTAAGTGATCAGAAGTTGTTTCGCGACTGCCTTATAATTATACCCGTACTTGCCAGTCCACTTTATTTCTCCTACCATTTACGAACCGAAATTCCTATGTTTTGAGTGACACAGAAAACTGAACGTGCCACCTGAGTGATAGTTTCTTTAAAATGTAATTTCCTTTTTTTCATGGTGTTAACTAAACCTTTATACGTCATACTTGAAGTGTCACAAACCCAGGCATTATAGTTCCTCGTTTACTTGTATTGCGTTCCAAAAATGTGAGTAATACTAACTGCGAACGGTAGTTCATCATGTTTCAGTTTTTATTTCGTCACAGGACAGGAGCAACCCCATTTTAAGTCCTCTGAATCAAATCACGGCACATTGTTCTCCTGGGCCGTGTTCGTTAACACGGAACGACGTTCTGCCATGCAAAACATTGAACACTGAATTCTAGCACCACGCGTTCTTCTCCTAATATTGTGCCTGGAGGGTCTGAGCCTCCATCCAAAGGAGATGATGACGTGTCCTCAGACAGCGAGATCCCAGCTAGAGTCCCGCAAGGTTTGATATCACCTACTCCACTGTAGGAGCTGTATCTACCAATGCGTCGGCGTTTCAACCTTTGCTGTACATGGACGATATGGTGTGACACAGGAGTAGCATGATCACTCAAGTCAAATAGCTCAACCTTGGGGTGACGAAACAAGGAGTTCACCGGTGCATGATGGCGCTGTGCAGTGACAAATCACGGCAAAGTAAACGAGTGTCACTATCGTAGCTTGGTGCCAGAATGTGGATGAAGTCAAGGGCAATACGCTACACAGGTTACGTCAGTCTGGTTCAAATGGCTCTGAGCACTATGGACTTAACATCTGTGGTCATCAGTCCTCTAGAACTTAGAACTACTTAAACCTAACTAACCTAAGGACATCACACACATCCATGCCCGAGGCAGGATTCGAACCTGCGACCGTAGCAGTCCCCCGGTTCCGGACTGAGCGCCTAGAACCACTAGACCACCGCGGCTGGTTACGCCAGTCTGTCCTGTTTTAAATTCGATTCCTTTCCTTTAACAGGACCTTGCAGTTTTTCTGTGTAGGACGCTATTCTGGTACTGAGTAATTGTACCCAGCTGGTACTCATATTAACTATACTGAGCAGTTATAAAACGGAGTCCTCAAACTAGCTTTGCACCTATCACGACATTTTCCGACGAGGAAACGTCGTTTGACAACGAAAGTACCTTATCTCCGAGGAACGTTCACGTGATCAGCACGTACTGCTGTAACACATGTCGAACGTCACAGGACTCACACATCCGCAGCGTGGGAAACAAGTTGCAACTCAATAACGTCACTGGGTGGTCACGCATGCAGGAGACCAAAGCTCGTTATGCCCAGCATACTACGTATACCTTGTTTTTATGTGTTTCAGAACGGCATCAGAAACGACAGTTAAAGGTGATCACTTTTATCAAATATTCAGCTTGTATGCATTCGGCATCAGCCTTCGCGGATATTAACCTTTCTTGAAGAAAAGATTCCGAACCCTCTCGACTACTCATAGCCTTCGACCGGTTTACACTGAATTTCTGTTGAGGTTGTCTGTTACACTATTATCGTGAAATTACTTAACGCAGTATCTCTGTACTGTAACGACACAACAGCGAGCGGTGCATAATAACAATAAGAGTAATATTTAACGGCCACAAACTACAGTCCCTATTGGGAAATAACATACAGCATCAAACTGTTTTGAGCAGCGACAGATTTGTTCTTTAACAGCCACCTTCATAGCTGTTTGGTGCCTACTCGGATTTTATCCGTCAGCAACCTTAATATGTGTCGCAGTGTAATTCTGTGATGGCGACCCAAATCTTAAACGAGGGAGTGAGTGCTTGTTCTAAACACGGCAGCACAGTGAGCGATGCTGACTAAAACGTAGACGTAAAATGACAAGTTACATTGTAAGTTCAGCTGGTTCAAGAGCCACTTGTCCTTAACTGTGTTAGATGCCCAACTTCTGTAAACGTAAAATAGTCTTCTTATGAGTGCGTTTGGCATTTGAAGGACATGAAAATGGAGAGCTGTGAGTAAACATGTAGCGAGTGGATTCTCTGTTAAAGTGTAGTGCGCAATGGCGATGTACGGCCGGGTTCAGCGTGACTGCAGGCGGTCGCACGTGCTTCTGCCGTGAGTCAGCGGCTCTCGGGCTGCAGGACACGTCCCTAACGCCCTATCGGAGAACGCCAAGGCTGCCCGACCTGTGACGAACGCCCCTCGACCGCCATCTAACTCTGATTCAGAGCCGCTGTGCACCACACCGGCATTTGTCATCGTGTAAGTATTTAGAATGTCCTAAACGGACAAGCTAAACTACATTGGAGATAGAATATAAGAAAAGAAACTTATTCACACAAATTATTTGCAAATAACTCACAACCGATGAGCCGCTTAAATGACAGAATTTGTCCAGTTTTAATGCGATATTTCGAGAATATCAACAAAAAATTGGGCAGGTGCGTGTAGGATTCGGATAGTGAGGCAGCGGTACAAACTTAATCATGTATACAGACAGTCCGTCCATTCAGGGAATCGAGGACCTCGTCCAATTTTTGCCTGTTATCGACATTGGTACCGGCAATATATCAGACCCAGGGATTCCAAGATTTCTGAGAATGATTTAATTTCAAGTCTGGAGCCGCATAACAAATACCAAAAGACATATTATTTTCATATGAAATAATTAACTGATTTTTCCCTTTACCTGTACTGACAAACCTTTCTTCCTCTCAAATTTCATGATTGTAGATCAAAGGGACGTACCCATAAGGGTTAATGAGTTAGTCTGCGACTACCAAAATATGTGACGTAAAGGGCCGTATCTTTTGATTTCATTAACTTAGAGGCTTAACGTTTCGACACCACCAAGGGACTATAGACCTCATTATGTTATATAAATTTCAACGTGATACGTCTACTTGTTTCTGAGATACGAAGGTCTTAACAGACAAACGATCAGACAGTCTAATTTTTTAAAAAAAGTCATGTGTTGTTGTTGTTGTGGGCTTCAGTCCAGAAACTGGTGTGATGCTACTCTATCCTGTGCAAGCTTCTTCTTCTCCCAGTACCTACTGCAGCCTACATCCTTCAGAATCTGCTTAGTGTATTCATCTCTTGGTCTCCCTCTACGGTTTTTTCCCTCCACGCTGCCCTCCAATACTAAATTGGTGATCCCTAGATGCCTCAGAACATGACCTACCAACCGATCCCTTCTTATACTCAAGTTGTGCCACAAACTCCCCTCCTCCCCAATTCTGTTCAGTACCTCCTCATTAGTTATATGACCTACCCATCTAATCTTCAACATTCTTCTGTAGCACCACATTTCGAAAGCTTCAATTCTCTTCTTTTCCTAACTGTTTATCGTCCATGTGTCACTTCCATACATGGCTACACTCCATACAAATAATTTCAGAAACTACTTCCTGACACTTAAATCTATACTCGATGTTAACAAATTTCTCTTCTTCACAAACACTTTCCTTGCCATTGCCAGTCTACATTTTATATCCTCTCTACTTCGACCATTATCAGTTATTTTGCTCCCCAAACAGCAAAACTCATTTACTACTTTAAGTGTCTCATTTCCTAGTCTAATTCCCTCAGCATCACCTGATTTAATTCTACTGCATTCCATTATCCTCGTTTTGCTTTTGTTGATGTTCATCTTATATCTTCCTTTCAAGACACTGTCCATTCCGTTCAACTGCTCTTCCAAGTCCTTTGCTGTCTCTACCAGAATTACAATGTCATCGGCAAAACTTAAAGTTTTTATTTCTTCTCCATGGATTTTAATACCTACTCCGAATTTTTCTTTTGTTTCCTTTACTGCTTGCTCAATATACAGATTGAATAACATCGGGGAGAGGCTACACCCCTGTCTCACTCCCTTCCCAATCACTGCTTCCCTTTCATACCCATCGACTCTTATAACTGCCATCTGATTTCTGTACAAATTGTAAATAGCCTTTCGCTCCCCATATTTTACCCCTGCCACCTTCAGAATTTGAAAGAGAGTATTCCAGTCAACATTGTCGAAAGCTTTCTCTAAGTCTAGAAATGCTAGAAATGTAGGTTTGCCTTTTCTTAATCTAGCTTCCAAGATAAGTTGTAGGGTCAGTATTGCCTCACGTATTCCACTATTACTACAGAATCCAAACTGATCTTCCCCGATGTCGGCTTCTACCAGTTTTCCATTCCTATGTAAAGAATTCGCGTGTTCTAATTACAAATTAACAATTTTCGCAATTTTTCTTTGGCTAATGTGATCATGCTAGGTCAATGGGAAGTACATGTGGGTTTTGATGACTAATACTTTGCGAATATCAAACTATGTGACATACATGTGCGTATCTTTTGACTTCATTGACTTAGTTACTTCACTTTTTTACGTTGTCGTGGGTCCGTAGACCTTAATATGGGACACGAATTTCAATTTGATGCGTCTACCCGCTCCTCAGAAGAAGGGTTTTGAACTGTCGCACAGACAGACAGACAGACAGACAGAGAAGCAGACGGAAAAGTGGTACGGACAAAGTGGTACTGCGTCCTAAAAAAGCTGAAGTTACGTGAACAGAAAAAGCGTGGCTCGTAGAGATGACAGATATACTTTGCACAGTTCGTATTGTCATATATAACTATTTCTCATCTAAAATGTTTTGTGAGCAATCTCTCCCACAGGCAGACTATCGTTTTCCAGTATTGCACCAAGCAATCGAAGTCCGCCATTCGGTTAACGTGCAGCTGAATGTATGTTCCAGTTCACCTCCCTGCTCATCATTATTTCACGATAACTGCATGACTTCAAGTACCGAACGTTATCTACACCCACATGTATAATCCACAAACAACCTATGTTGTACGACAAAGGGTACTTTGTCTACCACTGTAAATTCCACTCACTTCTATTCCAGTCGCGAAAGGTGGAGGATGATTGCTAGTAGGCCTCGGTGTGAGCTCAGATATCTCTAGCTTTATATTCACCGTTTTTCACGATATATACGTAGGAGAAACAAATATATTAGTTGACTCTTCTAGGGATATTTGTTCTCAGAATTTCAACGGTGCTCAACGGCGCGATGCACTACACCTCTCCTGTAGCCGCCGAGGTTGGATGAATACCTCTCTGACGATATATTTTCAGGAGGTGGTGCCCCACATCTCTTATGTACCTGAAAAATATCATATTACTGCCATGCGCTGCTGATAAAATACGTTATTTATGCCACCAGTTTCAATCGTCCGACCATCATCAGGTCAATAAAAGTATTCACAGCATCACGTTAGGTGAAATATAAAATCGTCATCGTCACATGATACAACAGGGAATAATATACTGTTACGATATCGTAATATAAATTACGTCGCAAATTTATAAAAACTGTGCTAGGGAGTTAAAACTGTGCTAGGGAGTTAAAACTGTGAACGTCGATTACAGCTTTAACATGAATAATTAGACTCCCTATCACAGGTTTTATAGACTGAAGTCGTAATTAATATGCCCATATTATTTAACGATAACAATTTTATATTTCGCTTAACGTGATGATGTGAATACTTTTATGGTCAGATGACTGAAACCGGGTCTATAAATAAAGTATTTTACCAGCAGGTCAAGGCGTTAATATGATATTTTTCACATCTCCGTGATAGTTTTGCTCTTTCTAAATGAACCTGTGATACAGCGTGCTGGTCTTCCGTGGACCATCTCTCTTCACTCTTCAGTCCCGTCTGGTAAGGGTCCGACACTGAGGACCAGTACTCAAGTGTAGATCAAACTAGGGTTTTGCAAGTAAATTTCTTTGTGAGGGGAATTACACTTTCAGTGAGTCTCTACAGCATTTACCCTTCATACGATGTGATGGCTCCATGAGATATTTAATGGATTTGATTGCTTCTAATTATTCTGCGGTAGATGCGTAATCATACCATAACACATTTTTTCACCTGTTTATGAGCAATACGTTAGTTTTGTTAATGTTGAGGGTGGATTGGCTATCCCTGAACCAAGTGTTGATCATCTACAAAATGGCTCTGAGCACTATGCGACTTACCTTCTGAGTTCATCAGTCGCCTAGAACTTAGAACTAATTAAACCTAACTAACTTAAGGACATCACACACATCCATGCCCGAGGCAGGATTCGAACCTGCTACCGGAGCGGTCGCTCGGCTCCAGACTGTAGCGCCTAGAACCGCACGCCCACTCCGGCCGGCGATCATCTACAGGTCTTCCTGCATTTCGCTAAGTTTTCTAGCTTCGCGACTTCTCTCTTATGTTTGTCTTGATTAGGAGCTCTACACCAGTCTTCGTATTATAGCGATATTTTGTCAACATCTGACTGGAAACAGACGACCATTCCTGCATGTCAGCAGCACACATCTGTGTGGTGCAACTTTAAGATGCGTATCGTAATTTTTAACCTGTTATTACGTATTTTCTGTGGTTCTTCTAGCTTCTCTGGAAATATTTTGAAAAGATACTTCCCAGACGGAACGTATCTCGACGGCTACGGTTGCTCGCAATATTGAAGGGCGCCACGCAGCTGCTTGTGCTTCTCCCTTTTATTTTCGTCTTTTATTTTTCTTCTTTTCTCGCCTCGCCTCGCTCCGACGTGATTGCCAATCGCTGACATTGCGTCGATTCCCGGAACACCACGTGCGACAATCTGCGACCGGGACGTTACGTGAGAGATACTGCGGCCGCGATAACCCCTAAGGGGAAGGCGGGGCCCTCGCGGTTCTGTACACAGCCCGCTGGCGCAACCACCCGCCGATAAGCTGCCCTCTACGAGCTCTGCACGCTAATTTCCCAAGATCACCGGCTGTGTTTCTTTTTTAGGTTAGGCGTCGAAGCAGCGCTATCTGGCCTTCGTGCAGACAGCAGCTCGCAGCACGCATTGCCTGGTCTACGGGGAGGACGCGGAGAACGTGGTAAACTGAACTTAGTGACAAGCAATGGAGAGGAGTTGGGGGGAGGGGGGGGGATCGGAAAGTAACGCACAATAATTTTTTTCTCCCTTAGTATTGCAGATGGAAAGTTGAAATTTCAGGACGATATAGTTCAAAGTTTGCTCTGCAGAGGGTATTTTGATTTCATGTGCAGCTCTAGCGAGCGATGCCTGAACTACGAAACAAACATGGCGCGCATTTTACTTTCGTCAACTTGTGAACAGAAGCGAAGTGTAGTTCAACACTGGCGGACTAAAGGGCATCAACCGACTGAAACTCATAGAGACTTGGAGGCAGGCTGTATGGACAGTATTAATGTCTCCATGTAGTCTTCCATGAGGGCAATGTCAACTCTAACGATTCGCCACGCTGCGGGCGGTCGATAACATCTGCAATCCCGCAGGATGTCGGAGCCATTGAGGCAGTAATTTTGAATGACAAGGGCGAGCAATTGCTAACCTTACCGCATCAGTTCAGCACTTCCTATGATGTGCGATATTATTTATGATACGCTGAAATTTTTTAAAGTTAGTGCTCGCTGGGTCCCTATTACATTTTGACGATGTTGACTGGAATACTCTCTTTCAAATTCTAAAGGTGACAGGGGTAAAATACAGGGAGCGAAAGGCTATTTACAATTTGTACAGAAACCAGATGGCAGTTATAAGAGTCGAGGGGCATGAAAGGGACTTGGAAGAGCAGTTGAACGGAATGGACAGTGTCTTGAAAGGAGGATATAAGATGAACATCAACAAAAGCAAAACGAGGATAATGGAATGTAGTCGAATTAAGCTGGGTAATGCAGAGGGAATTAGATTAGGAAATGAGACACTTAAAGTAGTAAAGGAGTTTTGCTATTTGAGGAGCAAAATAACCGATGATGGTCGAAGTAGAGAGGATATAAAATGTAGACTGTCAATGGCAAGGAAAGCGTTTCTGAAGAAGAGAAATTTGTTAACATCGAGTATAGATTTAAGTGTCAGGAAGTCGTTTCTGAAACTATTTGTATGGATTTGTATGGAAGTGAAACATGGACGATAAATAGTTTGGACAAAAAGAGAATAGAAGCTTTCGAAATGTGGTGCTACAGAAGAATGCTGAAGATTAGGTGGGTAGACCACATAACTAATCAGGAGGTATTGAATAGAATTGGGGAGAAGAGAAGTTTGTGGCACAACTTGGCAAGAAGAAGGGACCGGTTGGTAGGACATCTTCTGAGGCATCAAGGGATCACAAATTTACCGTTGGAGGGCAGCGTGGAGAGTAAAAATCGTAGAGGGAGACCAAGAGATGAATACACTAAGCAGATTCAGAAGGATGTAGGTTTCAGTAAGTACTGGGAGATGAAGAAGCTTGCACAGGATAGAGTAGCATGGAGAGCTGCATCAAAACAGTCTCAGGACTGAAGACAACAATAACAACAACGAGTCCCTAAGAATCCGTCAGACAAACACAAGGGTCAGCGAATGACGACAAGCTTGGATCACTTAACACACACCGCAGAAAAACATGACTTTCTGAAAGGAGTAGTCACTGGTGACGAGTCATGGGCGTACAACTACACGCCCAAAACCACAGAGGCCTCTATAGGGTGGAAAAGTGTTTGTTCCCCACCATGAAAAAAGTTTAGAGTGACTCAATATGTTAGGAAAGTGCTTGTGAGACTGTTCTGGGATATGCGTTGTGTGTTATTGGTGGACTTTGCCGAACATTAGACAACTGTGAATACTGCAGCCTACATTAAATCTTCGGCCAAGTTGGGTCGTTCCCTTTGTGTCAAATTTCTTCATGTCAATGCTCGCCCCCAAGTTACTGCTGCTCTTCGTGAGAAAATAGTCAAATTTCGGTCGAAGGGCCTCCAAGTTCTTGCTCCGTGTGAAAATCGCCAAATTTGGGTGGGAGGGACTCCAGCATCCAGTACGGACCTTTCGCCGTCTACCTTTTATCTTTTTGCTTCCATGAAGAAATTCCTGGCAGGCCAAAGCTTTGTAACAGACGAGGAAACGAAATAAACAGTCCACAGATGGCTATATTCCTACCAAATGGTCTTCTACGAAAAGGGCATATTGAAACTGGTACCACGATGTGAGGAATGTGTTGAGAACGTTGGTGCCCGTATAGAAAAGTAGGGGAAAGATGTAGGTTCATTTGTGTTTTTTGTATTGTTATCTATTAAACATTTTGGTAATAAAATTGTTTTGCTTTACCAGAATGATATTCTGATGATGAGGTTCGCAGGAGAGCTTCTGCAAAGTTTGGAAGCAAGGAGACGAGGTACTGGCCGAAGCAAAACTGTGAGGACTGGGCGTGAGTCGTGCTTGGGTAGCTCAGATGGTGCCGGCACAGTAGCTCAGCGTGTTCGGTCAGAGAGCTCGTTGGCGTCTGTAATAAAAAACTGAGTGGAAGGATCAACAAACGAACTTTAACGGTTATCATGTGACGTTCGCAACGCCCAAACAGAAAAAAAGATGGTAGAGCACTTGCCCGCGAAAGGCAATGATCCCGAGTTCGAGTCTCGGTCCGGCACACAGTTTTAATCTGCCAGGAAGTTTTATTTTGCATTACTTTCCGATCTTCCCTCGTGGACGGGAATAGAAGCAGGGAAATAAGAAAAGCAGTAACAAGTTATTATGAAGTGTGAGAAAAGAAGTGATAACGTAGAGCACAGATGCTTTGCGCAATACAGAGATCAAACGTGATTTGTAGCGAAACAATGATGGAAACCTGAGTTATTTTAGTCCGTAATTGTGAAGTGCGATAGGTACGTTACCACGACACACATCATACTGAACAAAGCTGAAAAAAAAGAGACAGATTGATTCAAGGAACACGGACAGTGCACCGTGAGACGGCGAAAGCATGCATTGAAGTACTGTGTTAAGTAAAGTCTTTAAAACACAAAATTAAGCGACGAACTCGCGTCCCCCCGCCTGCCAAATACTGGCCGTTAAAATTTTTCATGACAAAGATTCGACCTACTTACCTCCGAGTCGAGTGCCAGGGCACCGGTGTGCATTAGTCACCTCGGCTACGCAAGTGGGTTCCTGACTTAGAGACGTCATTAAATTCTTGGTGAGAATGAGATGATATTATGGGTGGTTCAAATGGCTCTGAGCAGTATGGGACTTAACTTCTGAGGTCATCAGTCCCCTAGAACTTAGAACTACTTAAACCTAACCAACCTAAGGACACCACACACATCCATGCCCGAGGCAGGATTCGAACCTGCGACCGTAGCGATCGCGCAATTCCAGACTGTAGAGCCTAGAACCGCTCTGCCAAACCGGCCGGCGATGATATTATGCCTTACTACAAAACATGAGTAGTCCGAGTGAGTACGCTGTACACTGCACACTGCACTAAATTCCAGAACTGAGGTTCAGACACCGTCTGGCCATCCAGTGTTAGGTTTTGAGTGGTTTTTCACGGTGGTTCTTTTGAAAACACAATAGACTGCCTTCAAAAAGCTGTCCAGTCCGAGAAATTGATCCATCTGCATTCACGTAGACGATGTAAGGACGTTCAAAGCATCTTTTCTCAATTGTACTCCTTCAAATATGATTGTTTTATTGAATTCTGTACAACGTAAATTGAGTTTCAACACAGAGTAAACAAACTCCTCAGACTTCCTCTCATTGTGTAATTGTACATATAACAAACCAACTAGTGTTTGGTAGCAGGATCCGCTTATATTTCACCGCCATGAAAGTATGTCAGTACCATTCTGCGCCGCATGACAATACCCAGTGCAAGCAATTTTGAGTGTAATTGCATTTGCGGTGTTTGGAAGATATATACACGATCGGGGGAATCCAATGCCTTCCTACGTGGAGTCTCGTAAAGTTCCCTGGTGCTCACAGCAGTGAATTAAGGAACTAGGTGTATTACCCATTAACGATGGAGCAGATTTGTAGTTAATCCCAGTGTGAACACTGAACTTCCACTTAGTAACCACTGAGTATTTTTTTCGTAGTCGGCGACTCAGACAGCAAAATCATTCACTCGCTCCCACTGCCTGTGCCGCCACATACGCACAACTGGAGAAGCTCGCTCCTGCGCCATGTCACGTCACGCCACATGGCGTGATCTGGGCCAGCAAGATATGCGGGCTCAGTGGCGTACTTCACAGCATGTGACACTACAGGTCTGAGTTGCAGCAGTAGTGTTCAGCAGGAGCGAGTTCTTATTTGAAACCAATTTAATACTGGCGCTTTTATGTAGGTTGACGCTTCCGATAACATATGACAAGTTATGGACTTTATTGGGTACATCTTCATTGACAAACGGTACTGATTTACCCCCTTGCGCCGGACATAGCCAAGCGTTTGCGATGTGTGTCTGGCAAGACATCTAGTGTGACGTAGATGGGCCACTATTTTCCCGTGGGCAAGGGCGTGATCCCGTGTGTTCCGGAGTGGGGTAAAGCTGTCTGCACAGCGACAACAGCCCAGTGCAGTCATTCTACATGCTTACAAAATACGCTAAAAGCCGTCTACTAATTTTGATTTCAAGTAATCCTGATAGACACTGGCAAGTAAAAACCTTCTACTCTCTTCTCCGATTATATCTTCTATTGGATTTAACTAAATAATTTGCCACTTCTTTAGCAGACCCTCTTTTCGTCTTGTCGCCATGTAGTCATCGACTTTCTGTTCTCCTTACTCTCGAAAGGACGAGGGGGGGGGGGAAGAAGAGGGGAAGGGGTAGCGAGTAATTTACTTATTTTTTGCATATCACATTCGTCTACCATGTATACAATGTCGTCCCTTTCTCGTAGCATACATTCTTTATTAAGTCCTGAATTTAGATTTCACAACAGAGGGATGCTACGGTTGTGATACGAACATAGGAAGACCGAATTCACATTAAATAATCGGTTTTATTCATGGTGAGGAAGAGAATCTATTACCTTATCTCTTGAAAAACACGGGTTGTTGACTATTTAGAGGATTTCGTAGTATATGGAAATGACGACGAAAATGGGAGACTATTACAATAATGTAAATGTCCATGCAAAGCACAACAAACATTATCAAATCGAAATGGAAAGAAAAATACTCCCTTAGCGTATGTCATAATTACACTCTGGCAAGATTCAACGGGAACGGTGGCTTAAGTGTCTTGTGTAGGAGTGCATATGAAAACTATGAAAATTCACAAAAAGGAGAATAACTCAATTTTTCATGCTCGCAATGAAGCATCCATAGATGTTCTAAGAACTTTAGAACTTCATCTCAATTCCATGAAAGTATACTACCGAAAGACAAAAGGGCGGATTACAGTGGGACAGAATTAGACAGGAGAGCTTTTCCACGTAAGTCAGTAACTTCAGTTACTTCATTTAAATTAGGTTCCAGTGACACAAACAGGGGTTCGTCCTGTTACCTAGGACTGCGAAACAGTTACTTTCATCACATGTGACGACCGCTCGCCACGAAAGTTGAAACATCAACGCACGGGAGACGTTGACAGATTCCGCGATAAAATTAACGGTAGTGCATATGAAAACCGTGGGTACATCGCTGAAGGTGTTTACCCAACTAAACCGTTACAGTCTTTCCACAGCACGGGTATGACAATGAAATTCATCTCTCGAGATCACTAACTTGCTTATGTCCTGAAAACTCAATTTAAAATACTTGAGCCAACGAAATATGATGCTCGTTTTTGAAAAATATTAACCCTTAGAGACGTATAAACTCAAGTTAACAGGGACAGGTGATGAAGGCACATGACAGTGTCCGATCAGAATCAAAGGAAACGCTACGTTTGTTCATTTCACAGTAAGTGCATGGGAATTACGGTATGAATAAAATTAAAAGGTATCCGAATGCGTAAATGAAACAGCCGAATGGTTCCCTAACAAGAAATATTCGTTATATCTAGCTAACAAACGAAATCTTTCAAAGCCATGTTCCGTAGAACAAAGACATACTCACAGCTCGATCACCAATCCCGGAGTAACTTACAAAACCTCTGCCCAACGGTTGTTGTAGCGAACATCAGATTTTTTTTAGCAGTGTGGGGGCGGTGTTCTATCCAATGCTACGGACAAAAAAAGCGAGAGATCTCAGGATCGAGAGGTAACAACTTTGCCAAACATCATTGGAGGAACTCTAAAAAATTGCCACTACTCTTCACGAGAGGAAAAAAAAACTTTCTGTCCAACTACCGGCATATTCCACAACTCACTTACTCACATTCATACTTACTTTACCCTTTATTCGCATGAAGTGTTGAGAGCTCTTGACAAGGGATTCCAGATCGATTCCGTATTTCTGGATTTCCGGAAGGCTTTTGACACTGTGCCGCATAAGCGGCTTGTAGTGAAATTGTGTGCTTATGGAATATCGTCTCAGGTATGTGACTGGATTTATGATTTCCTGTGAGAGAGGATACTTAGAAACTGTAACAGATCTACTAAGGAGACTGCCTACACTAGGCTTTTCCGTCCTTTTTAGAATGCTGATGCGCGGTGTGGGATTCTTACCAGATATGACTGACGGGGTACATCGAAAAAGTACAAAGAAGGACAGCACGTTTTGTATTATTGCGAAATATGAGAGAGAGTGCGACTGAATTGATACTGGATTTGGACTGGACGTCATTAAAAGAAAGGCGTTTTTCGTTGCGACGGAATCTTCTCACGAAATTCCAATCACCAACTTTCTCCTCCGAATGCGAAAATACTTTGTTGACACCGACCTATATAGGGAGAAACTATCACCACGATAAAATAAGGGAATCAGAGCTCTTACGGAAAGATATAGGTGTTTGTTTTCTCCGCGCTCTATACGAGATTGGAACAATACAGAATTGTGAAGATGGTTCGATGAACCCTCTGCCAGGCACTTAAATGTGATATTCAGAGTACCCATGTAGATGTAGACCATTTTGGGACAAGCTGAGAATAAAAACAGGTTGCTCTTTATCAAAATGAATTACATGTAATCGCGCCATGCGTATTCCCTTCCGAAGATAAATGGGTGAAAATGGAAGAGCGCTAGAACAGACATCTGTTAAGAAGCCGGGTAATCTCTATTTGAGGCTCACGCTGACTGCTTGGACTGTTTTGTGTTTGATTTTGGCTGGATTCCTCCTAACATTACGGACCTGAGCTTCATTCATGGACTAATCTAATATCGCAGTGTTCATTCCTTATATAACCACAGGCTACAAGAAGCATACCATCTGCTCAAAAGACTCATACTACTGGACATTAATAAGGGATGTGTCCATCCTTTGGCAACATGACGGCTTGGACTCCGTTGGGAACACTTAGGTGAAGGCTAAATATGTGAGGCGGAATGGAAGCCCATTTCTCCTCAAGAGCCGAAACAAGAGAAGAATGACGTTGACGCTAGGGTTTGTAGCGAAGTCAGCGTTCTAACTCGTCCCATAGGTGTTTCGTTACGCTCAGGTCAGGACGCTTCGCAGGTCAGTTTCGTTTCAGGGTGCACCGCCTATTAACTGTTCCTCTACGGTACGCAGTGAACAACGCTGTAAAAGTGATCATATTTGTCCGCATCTTAAGCGCTATAAAGGGACCACACTCCAACCACGAAAAACCCTATTACACCATGATACCATCTCCTCCAAACTTCACTGTAGGTACTACACAAGACGGTAAGCAACGTTCTAGGGGCACTAGCCAAACCCAAACAGACCGATGACCTCGCTGTCTGGTCTCCTTCCCCAAACAGCCCAACCCCCAAACTCAAACACTCCCACTTAGCATCGACTACAGAAACGTGTTGCTTACGAAGAGCTACTTCACGACTGCACCCCATTCTTTTAAAGTCCCTGTGCAAAGTTATTGTCAACAAAATAAAAAAAATCAGTCGTCAGCTGCTCAAGGAGATCGTTATTTGTTTCAATTTACCGGTTTCGATGGTTTAAACTGTCATCATCAGAAGTGAAATAGGCTCATATCATTGGACAATTTCTCCTATATGTTTTCTGCAGAGACTGAACATTGCTTCCCAGTGTTTGCCTTCATTTATTTTCAATCAACCGAAAATTTTATTTATCTTTGCCCGATGTTTCTAATTTACCTAATTTGTCATCCCACCCGAAGCAAAGCAGTAAATGGATAGTTACACTATTTTCTCCATAGTAATTACGCTCATCTAGCCCCCTTCAAGTGAGTCAGTCGTTTTGGAAGCAGAGTTACGAGCTGTTGCCCCTAAACGAAGGCCAGACAAAGGCAATGCGTGACTGGCTGGGTGTCAGTGCCCGCGCGTCCGTCACGCATGTTGCCATGGACACGGCAGGGCCACGTGGTGGCGCAGCACAAATAGCCGCCGGACGCCCGACGTCCCAGGCCACCGACCTGCGTCATGATCTGCACACGCCGCCGACTTGAGGCCAAGTTCGCACGTCGGGTTCGTTATTAGAAGTAGTCTTTCCGAATATTGCAATGCCGTACTTAGATATGGTGTTAATAACTAAGGTCGTATTTGTGGTTTTTGTGTGTATACCATGTCGAGATAAACCTGAGAGATGTGGCTGAGTCTCGTTTCGTGACGAGAGTAAACCAGTGTACACGAACTAGCAAAAATCAGATTCACAGACGAAGACAGTATGAGACTGTAAAATGGACGAATAGTAAATGGGACTAGCATGACAAAGTGAGAAGAGTTTGTAGCGTAATTCTCACTATCATGGAAAAAAGAACTGGAAATATGTCTCTTCTCAAAAAATTATGGAAGATGCCGGGCGGATTCAACTTCATGTTAATCTGCAGCAGGTTGTAAGGACCCATAAAATTGGCCCTTTGTGGACTAAACTGCGCAGTGAATGTAGAGCTACCTAGCTTCCTTTCGCGAGCTTTATGGGTCTTACACCTCCAATAAACGTCATTAATAGAGACTGGATTATATGCATCATAAAAACCTTAAAGTATGCATGCAAATATGCATGAAAATACTTTAAAATGCATGAAAAGTATCGGAATATGCAAGATCCAATAACAGAAACACGATAGATACTGCGTGCATTATACGAGGGTTGGAACTTAAATAGTGGAAATTATTTATCCACAAGCGATACAAAAGAGTTACGTGTTTGCGCCTGTTACTGTCCTTCAAAGTAGTCACCAGCATTGTGTAGAATCCGTTGCCAACGATGTGGAAGGCCTAGTATACCGTTTAGCAGAGCCTATTCTGTTGATGATGCAAATGGAGCGAACTGTCTACTGCCTGTTGAATCTCTGGAACAGTTCTGAAGCGAATGCCTCCATCAGTGCACAGTATTACTGCTTGTTTTTGGAGCATCACCTGCGACCAGCTTTGCGAAAGAAGCGGTGACACTTTCTGCGTAACCCACCCATCATTTTGCACGACAATCCGCGGGGGCATACAGCGCAAGCTGTGGCTGCTCTGTTCGGTCGATGGGACACTGAAGTAATGAACCATCCACCATACTCCCCGGACTTAGGTCCTTGTGAATTTGATTTGATTCCGAAGACGAAGGAGCCACTTCGTGGCATTCGCCTCAGATCTGTTCCAGAGATTCGACAGGCTGTAGACCGCTCCATTTGCACCATCAACAGAATAGGCTGTGCTAACGGTATACTACGCCTTCCACATCGCTGGCAACGCCTTCTACACAACGCTGGTGTCTACTTTGAAGGACAGTAACAGGCGGAAACTTGTCATTCTTTTCTATCGGTTGTGAATAAATAGTTGCCCCTATTTAAGTTCCAACCCTCGTATCTCAAAGTCGAACCTGTGCATATCAGTTACGAGGAAGAGCGCCGGCCACGCGAAAAATCGGTGGTTTAGAACGCTAATATAATTTTCTGAATACTTCCTGGTAGAGCTAAGGAAGGCGACCTTTTGGGATTATGTGCTAAAAATTTGCAAAATGGGACGCATACCGTATTTCAAGATTTGTTCCTTCTTTGCTATTGCTGTCGGTAACAAGCGAATGCGATGCGAGTGAGTCGCAGCGAATCAATCGACACGTACAGGACCAACTTTGAGATATATCGCACGCAGAGGGGACGCTCAAAAACTCCGTAATATTTTATTCAAAAAATAACATACAATCGTGAATTTTTGAGCACTATTAGCTTTTAACTAACACTATTAGACGAAAGCATCATTTAAATATATTTTACATTTTTCTGCTATTGTAAACATAAACGACCAAGTACTGTTCCTAATTTTCAGTAGTGAGATTGTGTCTTCCATCACTCAAAGCATTTTTATAAGCAGAAAAGGACCGTTCTACATCAACTGGGGTAACTGGGCAGTACTTGAATTTTGCTGCTATGTTGGCACTTATTGTTTCTGTTATACGTTTACCCGTCCCGTTACTAAAACTATAAATTTGGAAGAAGGGATCGAAGCATGGGCTACTGTTTAAAATGTTTTCCAACATTTATGTAAGTTTTCGTGTGAATACCTCCGGCAATGAGGAGTTCAATAGTATAATTTTAATCATTAACTGAATAGATACATTCAACGCAAAATCCTGAGTTTTAAGCTTCTAATAGTTGTAGGTATATGGGAAAAATTAGTGCTAATCATAGAAATTTATTTTTTAATACCGGAATCAATAAAAGCTTCCTTGCACTGGCAAACTGCCTCTGCACTATCGAAGTCGTTTACTACCCCTCTAATGTCCTCGAAATGTTCTCTGTAAAACAAAACAGCTTCGACCCACGTACCCCAACGAGTTATCACTGGTTTGGGGGCTAAAGGCGCATTTAGTAGTTTTTCTTTGTAGTCTCGATGCGAACAGGAGCCTTAAGAAACACTTGCTTTGTAGATGAAATCAGTTTATTTACATTCTCAAACGTGGAACGTACATCTTCAGTAAGGCGATGTACTCCATGAGCAAAGCACGTCACATGAATCAAATTGGGATAAAACACTCGGAGGCCTTTTCCTGCTTTGATCGTAGAGGGAGCAGCATCTGAAATAAACTCAAACACCCTTTCATCTGCAGAAGATTCTAGAAATATTTTTCTAATACCCTTATCCACAAATCTGGCGATCGTAGAATGATTTACTTTTTCAAGTTCTTTGCAGGTCGCTAAATAGCAAGAAGAAGCCTCTTCTTTTGAAGCACCAACAATTAAATTTGCAATGTAACGGCCACAAGTGTCTGTAATTTCGTCAACTGGAATCCAGATAATGCTGTCCTTAAGTTCATTGCGTGTTTCTTCTAAGACATTTACGCACATTGTCAGTAAGTAATTTTTACACAACATTGATTCATCTACTATATTTTGATATAAGCTATATTTGCGCAGGAAGCCTTTGAGGGTTTGTAAGCTTGTGAAGACGAATATTGCTTGCAATGAATGATTCACATGGATCCATGTTCAGCCGACTTTTTTGGTTACCTTCGGACAAATCCCTGCTACTGCTACTTGCTGTTGTCAGAAGTTGTTGTCGTGGTCCTTTCGTCTGCATTCCTGCGATATGAAGACTTGTCTTGACATATTGATTTATTCGATTTTTTTTTTGCACGAAACGTTTTTCTCGCAAATTCGGCAATATGAAACAATTCCGTCATATGTAAATGTTCCAGGATTGTCAGCTATCCAAGAAACGACGTTTCTTTATTCAGGCGGTATTGCGCACAACACGTTAAGCACTACAAGTCGTAAACATGTTCAACTGTGTACAAGTAAATAGAAAGCTAAACAGAAACGTGCGACTAAAAGCTTGTGAAGTTTAATTATTTGCTTCCGACGCGTATGGTATGACAGCGGAGGGGATTAACCGGGGGCGCGGGCGCAAGAGGATTGCTTCTGTCTGCCTGTTCCTGTTCCTCTTCATCTCCTGTATTGTTTTCGCTAGGTAGTGGCCTCTCGCTTAGCGACTGCAAGCAGTTGTAGGTCGCGGTAAATCTGTGTCTCATCAAAACTAGATCGAGCCAGAGACTGCCCGTCCAGATTTTTACAGTATTGTGAACATAGAGCGAAAATATGCATCGTCACTAGTTTTTAGCTAAAATATGCAATAACCAGTGAAAAGGAGCCAAATATGCAAAAGCATACGCAACATGCAAATGCATATAATCCCGTCTCTAACCATTAAATGTGAAATGGTTTAACTTATTCTGAAGTATGTAAGTGCGTTATATCTGAAGTGCTTTCTAAATGTGGTGCTACAGAAGAATGCTGAAGATTAGATGGGTAGATCACATAACTAATGAGGAGGTATTGAATAGAATTGGGGGGGAAGAGGAGTTTGTGGCACAGCTTGACAAGAAGAAGGGACCGGTTGGTAGGACATGTTCTGAGGCATCAAGGGATCACAAATTTAGCATTGGAGGGCGGCGTGGAGGGTAAAATTCATAGAGGGAGACCAAGAGATGAATACACTAAGCAGATTCGGAAGGATGTAGGTTGCAGTAGGTACTGGGAGATGAAGAAGCTTGCTCAGGATAGAGTAGCATGGAGAGCTGCATCAAACCAGTCTCAGGACTGAAGACCACAACAACATATCTCAAGTGAGAAGAAATATAATAGTTGACACGAAATCCAGCACTCCATGCACAACATTATTATTACAACACCGGAGAACTCGGTGAAGGAAAGGGCCTGGCAAGGGTCAAAGTTTTACTGAGGCACCTTTTGTTTCCTTGCAAGAAAAGCATTTCAAAATACAGCTACCGGTTTCTACTAACTAGTGGTAATTATCAGATTGTGTGTAGGCGTGCGTTGTGTGGTCTTTCGGAGCCCAAAATACTAATATTTAGGCGAATTACCTGTTCAGAAATGCGAAACGTTGCTTCATCTGAAAAAAGTCTCTTTCTTAGTTAGTCATTATCAGCGTCTATAGGAACCAGCATGGAACACAGGAATGCAATGCTTGTACGCAAAAAGTCGTAACCACTTACGAAACACTTTATCGACAGTTGATCTTGCTGTCTGCAATTCTAGCGATGAAGACGAATCGACTTCTGGAGGTTCGATGAAATGCAGCTTGCACTCTGTTAACACGTACTTGAAATGCACCTTGCACTCTGTTAACACGTGCTTAACACACAGGGGACGTTCACTTCGAGGAATATCTCTGACATTATCTGTCTCTTTAAAGTTTTTTTAACCATCTCATTATGCTTGCTTTGCCGTTGGTGTCATTCCACAAAAATGGTTCAAATGGCTCAGAGCACTATGGGACTCAACTGCTGTGGTCATAAGTCCCCTAGAACTTAGAACTACTTAAACCTAACTAACCTAAGGACAGCACACAACACCCAGCCATCACGAGGCAGAGAAAATCCCTGACCCCGCCGGGAATCGAACCCGGGAACCCGGGGATGGGAAGCGAGAACGCTACCGCACGACCACGAGATGCGGGCTGTCATTCCACAATCGCATTGATAATTCCTCAGTACCGCTGTACATATCTGTATTCTGCATACCAGATGACATATTGCTCTTCTTCGGATCTGCCGCCATTTTGGTACAGTTCAAGTCAAATCTGCAACAAAGGAAAAAGGAAAGAAAACTTAGAGAGCTACTGAATGTTTTACAATAAACTAAGATCCTCTATGTCTTGTAGTTTTTGAAATGACAGCGTGACTTTAGGGTCACCTAGTACCCCCATGAACCATAGACCTTGCCGCTGGTGGGGAGGCTTGGGTGTCTCAGCGATACATATGGCCGTACCGTAGGTGCAACCACAACGGAGGGGTATCTGTTGAGAGGCCAGACAAACGTGTGGTTCCTGAAGAGCGGCAGCAGCCTTTTCAGTAGTTGCAGGGGCAACAGTCTGGATGATTGACTGATCTGGCCTTACAACACTAACCAAAACGGCCTTGCTGTGCTGGTACTGCGAACGGCTGAAAGAAAGGGGAAACTACAACCGTAATTTTTCCCGACGGCATGCAGCTTTACTGTATGATTAAATGATGATGGCATCCTCTTGGGTAAAATATTCCGGAGGTAAAATAGTCCCCCATTCGGATCTCCGGGCGGGGACTACTCAAGAGGACGTCGTTATTAGGAGAAAGAAAACTGGCGTTCTACGGATCGGAGCGTGGAATGTCAGATCCCTTAATCGGGCAGGTAGGTTAGAAAATTTGAAAAGGGAAATGGATAGGTTGAAGTTAGATGTAGTGGGAATTAGTGAAGTTAGTGGCAGGAGGAACAAGACTTTTGGTCAGATGAATACAGGGCTATAAATACAAAATCAAATAGGGGTAATGCAGGAATAGGTTTAATAATGAATAAAAAAATAGGAGTGCGGGTAAGCTACTACCAACAGCATAGTGAACGCATTATTGTGGCCAAGATAGAGACGAAGCCCATGCCTACTACTGTAGTACAAGTTTATATGCCAACTAGCTCTGCAGATGATGAAGAAATTGATGAAATGTATGATGAGATAAAAGAAATTATTCAGGTAGTGAAGGGAGACGAAAATTTAACAGCCATGAGTGATTGGACTTCGAGAGTAGGAAAAGGGAGGGAAGGAAACATAGTGGGTGAATATGGATTCGGGGAGAGAAGTGAAAGAGGAAGGCGTCTAGTAGAATTTTGCACAGAGCATAACTTAATCATAGCTAACACTTGGTTCAATAATCGTAAAAGAAGGTTGTATACATGGAAGAAGCCTGGAGATACTGACAGGTTTCACATACACTCCTGGAAATGGAAAAAAGAACACATTGACACCGGTGTGTCAGACCCACCATACTTGCTCCGGACACTGCGAGAGGGCTGTACAAGCAATGATCACACGCACGGCACAGTGGACACACCAGGAACCGCGGTGTTGGCCGTCGAATGGCGCTAGCTGCGCAGCATTTGTGCACCGCCGCCGTCAGTGTCAGCCAGTTTGCCGTGGCATACGGAGCTCCATCGCAGTCTTTAACACTGGTAGCATGCCGCGACAGCGTGGACGTGAACCGTATGTGCAGTTGACGGACTTTGAGCGAGGGCGTATAGTGGGCATGCGGGAGGCCGGGTGGACGTACCGCCGAATTGCTCAACACGTGGGGCGTGAGGTCTCCACAGTACATCGATGTTGTCGCCAGTGGTCGGCGGAAGGTGCACGTGCCCGTCGACCTGGGACCGGACCGCAGCGACGCACGGATGCACGCCAAGACCGTAGGATCCTACGCAGTGCCGTAGGGGACCGCACCGCCACTTCCCAGCAAATTAGGGACACTGTTGCTCCTGGGGTATCGGCGAGGACCATTCGCAACCGTCTCCATGAAGCTGGGCTACGGTCCCGCACACCGTTAGGCCGTCTTCCGCTCACGCCCCAACATCGTGCAGCCCGCCTCCAGTGGTGTCGCGACAGGCGTGAATGGAGGGACGAATGGAGACGTGTCGTCTTCAGCGATGAGAGTCGCTTCTGCCTTGGTGCCAATGATGGTCGTATGCGTGTTTGGCGCCGTGCAGGTGAGCGCCACAATCAGGACTGCATACGACCGAGGCACACAGGGCCAACACCCGGCTTCATGGTGTGGGGAGCGATCTCCTACACTGGCCGTACACCACTGGTGATCGTCGAGGGGACACTGAATAGTGCACGGTACATCCAAACCGTCATCGAAGCCATCGTTCTACCATTCCTAGACCGGCAAGGGAACTTGCTGTTCCAACAGGACAATGCACGTCCGCATGTATCCCGTGCCACCCAACGTGCTCTAGAAGGTGTAAGTCAACTACCCTGGCCAGCAAGATCTCCGGATCTGTCCCCCATTGAGCATGTTTGGGACTGGATGAAGCGTCGTCTCACACGGTCTGCACGTCCAGCACGAACGCTGGTCCAACTGAGGCGCCAGGTGGAAATGGCATGGCAAGCCGTTCCACAGGACTACATCCAGCATCTCTACGATCGTCTCCATGGGAGAATAGCAGCCTGCATTGCTGCGAAAGGTGGATATACACTGTACTAGTGCCGACATTGTGCATGCTCTGTTGCCTGTGTCTATGTGCCTGTGGTTCTGTCAGTGTGATCATGTGATGTATCTGACCCCAGGAATGTGTCAATAAAGTTTCCCCTTCCTGGGACAATGAATTCACGGTGTTCTTATTTCACTTTCCAGGAGTGTATATTATATAATGGTAAGACAGAGATTTAGGAACCAGGTTTTAAATTATAAGACATTTCGAAGGGCAGATGTGGTCCGTGACCACAATCTATTGGTTATAAACTGAAGTTTGAAACTGAAGAAACTGCAAAAAGGTGGGAATTTAACGAGATGGGACCTGGATAAACTGACTAAGCCAGAGGTTGTACACAATTTCAGGGAGAGCATAAGGGAATAACTGCCAAGAATGGGGGAAAGAAATACAGTAGAAGAAGAATGGGTAGCTTTGAGAGATGAAGTAGTGAAGGCAGCAGAGGATCAAGTAGGTAAAAAGACGAGGGCAAGTAGAAATCTGTGGGTAACAGAAGAAATATTGAATTTGATTGATGAAAGGAGAAAATATAAAAACGCAGTAAATGAAGCAGGCAAAAAGCGAATACAAACGTCTCAAAAATGAGATCGACAGCAAGTGCAAAATGGGTAAGCAGGGATGGATAGAGGACAAATGTAAGAATGTAGAGGCTTATCTCACTAGTGGTAAGATAGATACTGCCTACAGGAAAATTCAAGAGACTTTTGGAGAAAAGAGAATCACTTGTATGAATATCAAGAGCTCAGATGGAAACCCAGTTCTAAGCAAAAAAGGGAAAGGAGAAAGGTGCATGGAGTATATAGAGGGTCTATACAAGGGCGATGTACTTGAGGACAATATTATGGAAAAGGAAGAGGATGTAGGTGAAGATGAAATGGGAGATACGATACTGCGTGAAGAGTTTGACAGAGCACTGAAAGACCTGAGTCGAAACAAGGCCCCGGGAGTAGACAACATTCCATTTGAACTACTGACGGCCTTGGGAGAGCCAGTCCTGACAAAACTCTACCATCTGGTGAGCAAGATGTATGAGACAGGCGAAATACCCTCAGACTTCAACAAGAATATAATAATTCCAATCCCAAAGAAAGTAGGTGTTGACAGATGTGAAAATTATCAAACAATCAGTTTAACATCGAATATAGATTTAGGTGTCAGGAAGTCGTTTCTGAAAGTATTTGTATGAAGTGTAGCCATGTATGGAAGTGAGACATGGACGATAACTAGTTTGGACAAGAAGAGAATAGAAGCTTTCGAAATGTGGTGCTACAGAAGAATGCTGAAGATAAGGTGGGTAGATCACGTAACTAATGAGGAGGTATTGAATAGGATTGGGGAGAAGAGAAGTTTGTGGCACAACTTGACTAGAAGAAGGGATCGGTTGGTAGGACATGTTCTGAGGCATCGAGGGATCACAAATTTAGCATTGGAGGGCAGCGTGGAGGGTAAAAATCGTAGAGGGAGACCAAGAGATGAATACACTAAGCAGATTCAGAAGGATGTAGGTTGCAGTAGGTACTGGGAGATGAAGAAGCTTGCACAGGATAGAGTAGCATGGAGAGCTGCATCAAACCAGTCTCAGAACTGAAGACCACAACAACAACAAGTGACAGGTGCAAAATACTAACGCGAATTCTTTACAGACGAATGGAAAAACTGGTAGAAGCCGACCTCGGCGAAGATCAGTTTGGATTCCGCAGAAATGTTCGAACACGTGAGGCAATACTGACCCTACGACTTACCTTAGATAATAGATTAAGGAAAGGCAAACCTACGTTTCTAGCATTTGTAGACTTACAGACAGCTTTTGACAATGTTGACTGGAATACTCTCATTCAAATTCTAAAGGTGGCAGGGGTAAAATACAGGGAGCGAAAGGCTATTTACAGAAACCAGATGGCAGTTATAAGAGTCGAGGGGCCTGAAAGGAAAGCAGCGGTTGGGAAGGGAGTGAGACAGGGTTGTAGCCTATCCTCGATGTTATTCAATCTGTATATTGAGCAAGCAGTAATGGAAACAAAAGAAAAATTCGGAGTAGGTATTAAAGTCCATGGAGAAGAAATAAAAACGTTGAGGTTCGCCGATGGCATTGTAATTCTGTCAGAGACAGCAAAGGACTTGGAAGAGCAGTTGAAGGGAATGGACAGTGTCTTGAAAGGAGGGTATAAGATGAACATCAACAAAAGCAAAACGAGGATAATGGAATGTAGTCGAATTAAGTCGGGTGATGCTGAGGGAATTAGATGAGGATATGAGACACTTAAAGTAGCAAAGGAGTTTTGCTATTTGAGGAGCAAAATAACTGATGATGGTCGAAGTAGAGAGGATATAAAACTTAGAGTGGCAATGGCAAGGAAAGCGTTTCTGAAGAAGAGAAATTTGCTAACATCGAGTATAGATTTAAGCGTCAGGAAGTCGTTTCTGAAAGTATTTGTATGGAAGTGAAACATGGACGATAAATAGTTTAGACAAGAAGAGAATAGAAGCTTTCGAAATGTGGTGCTACAGAAGAATGCTGAAGATTAGATGGGTAGATCACATTACTAATGAGGAGGTATCGAATAGAATTGGGGAGAAGAGGAGTTTCTGGCACAGCTTGACAAGACGAAGGGACCGGTTGGTACGACATGTTCTGAGGCATCAAGGGATCACAAATTTAGCATTGGAGGGCGGCTTGGAGGGTAAAAATCATAGAGGGAGACCAAGAGATGAATACACTAAGCAGATTCAGAAGGATGTAGGTTGCATTAAGTACTGGGAGATAAAGAAGCTTGCACAGGATAGGGTAGCATGGAGAGCTGCACGAAACGAGTCTCAGGACTGAAGACAACAACAACAGTTCACTTCTGATGACAAGGCAGCAGAGACATTACGTCACGTCTTCCAGTACGAGCATTGAAGCAGTACGAAGATAACTGTTTTGTTTGATACTGTATTTGCATTTTCAAATGCTTTTTTGTGACTGTCGGTTCAACGTTCTTTAATTTTAAAAAAATGGCTCTGAGCACCATGGGACTTAACCGCTGAGGTCATCAGTCCCCTAGAACTTAGAACTACTTAAACCTAACTAACCTAAGGACATCACACATATCCAAGCCCGAGGCAGGATTCGAACCTGCGACCGTAGCGGTCGCGCGGTTCCAGACTGTAGCGCCTAGAACCGCTCGGCCACCCCGCCGGCGATCTTTAATTGATGATACGCTAATTATCTTAGTTTCTCCGAATAATCTTAAGGCTATAAATAAAAAAAAAAACAATCCTTCCGAGTACGTTATTACTTCTAAATGAAATGACCAGCTGATCCCATGGACGATTTTGTAGTCGAAGTAACATCAGCAAATAAATAAATAACTAAAAACAGTCAGCAAAACAATAGAAACGTCTTACGCTAAAGCACAAACAAAGACATTCGCTGTTCACAGACGAGACATAACTCATTTGTTATCAGCATGTCATGTTGTAGAACTCTCATCCTTCGCTCCTCGAAGGTCGATGATAGCATGATTCCACCGGATCAGAGAAACTCCTAAGAATAGTAACGGAAGAAAGCATGTTGTCAAGTCGTCAAATATCATCTGTGACCAAATTGCGCAATTCATTATGAACAATAAACAAAACTTCTGGTTTGAAACGAAAAACCAAGATGTGGTTGAGCTACGTCACAGAAATGGTGTTAAGGAAACAAAATTTCGAAGATGGAAGGGTACATAAAATATATTATCGAGATCTTGATACTACCTAAACTGATCAAACAGAAAGAGCACTTCGTTACGCAGATTAAGAAACACATATACCGTGTAGCACCACGAAGTTCAAATGACTCTGAGCACTATGGGACGTAAACATCTGAGGTCATCAGTCCCCTAGAACTTAGAACTACTTAAACCTAACTAACCTAAGGAGATCACACACATTCATGCCCGAGGCAGGATTCAAACCTGCGACAGTAGCGGTCGCGCGGTTCCAGACTGTAGCGCCTAGAACCGCTCGGCCACTCCAGCCGGCACCACGAAATGTCCGCCGTCAGAGTGGTGAGATGTACGGTAAGAGTAAACTGCACAATGCGCATGAGTAGCATCTTTAGCGAAGTCCCAGCGTAAACTTCGGCCAACTCATTGTTAATGAGACAAAAGAATCAATACTCGCAGTCCTGGATTTACTGTCGGTGGCAGCTTACCTGCCTACAACCCTCTGCGATTTTTTATGGCGGGAACACCAAAGTTTTCGGTGTACATTTGGCCACAGAGCAGTATGCTGCAGGAGACACAGAAACAGACACAAAAATTTTGCACAGAGAGTCAAGGCGATACTAGTTACGAGTAGAGCCATCACAATGCCGAGAGGACTGCACTCCAGCCTTCCCGCGAAGGAAAAGTCTGAGGCAGTAGCGAGAATTGACGCTGAGCCTCCACATGTCAGTATACCGGGTGTCTCTCCTAAGAGTGGTCAAGCATATTTTTTCTGGTGTTTCGGTAGAGATTTGCGATTTTATTTTTGCATTGTACGGCTCAGTCAGCCCAAACAATTACTACCTGTCACGTCTTCCATGTGACTCTCAGTGTCAACAGAAAGCGTTTTCGTTACAAACCAAATCACTTTTAAATTGGAATTCTACATACTCATTCGACAGGACGCTCCAAAACTAGTCTAGTGCTATAGCTGGTTTAGCTACGCGTAGTACCAGGAACAGTAAAACATGAAGAATGAATAGCAATCCAGCAGCGCCTCAGTAGTGCTCTATGCTTGGGGCTAGCAGTCAGCGCAGCCAGTGCTATGCTGTGGAAACTGGCGTACTGGTTATTCTTCTTGTTTTACTGCCTCTGTTAACACATATCAGTAAAACAAAAATCACATTAAACTAATCTTGGACCGCTCTATGGAACGTAAATGTAAAATTCAACTTTATTTATTTATTTATTTATTGTAACGGGAAACAAACCGACGCTTTCCGTCGACAATGGACGTCACATGAAAGACGTGACGAGCATTTTTTGTTTGGGTTGACTCCGGCCGCCCAGTGCAAAACCTTTATTGCAAATATCTCTTGAAGAACGAGAGAAAATGCTCCTGATAACACTTAGGAGAGACATCACTTGAGAGACATCTGTCAGATCCCTCATACCTTTTAGTTTTTCTAAACTGTTCATCGTCTTTTGCCAATCGCTAAATGTCTGCGTGTGTAACCAACATCTCGGAATGAAGTGTTGCATCATGTTCTTTAAGTTGGCATGTGTGATAAATAATCATCTGTGTTCGCTCTCCTCACTCCTTTCCCAATTCAGCTAATATGAAAATCCAATCCGGCAACGGAAGACAAAGAGGTACATTAATAAAAGGAACATAGGAAGATGCTGGCGTATGTCTCCCTAATTGCGCTTCAAGCGAGATTTCCGCCTGTTGTAATTAAGGGTAGGTTTACTATCTTTTGGTTCGGTTCAAAAAATCGGTTTTTTAAAATTGCACTTTTGGATCCATAAAAGTGTTTAGAATCCACCCCTGAAACGGTTTTTCCGAATACGGAACGGAAATGTTTGTTATTCGCGGTTGAACAAAAAAAATGCACCTGCCTGCAATCGGCCTTTTTCACGCACCAGTTTTTTTCTTTCGGAGGACGAGTTATTGTACCGGTGCTTGGGAGGAAAGACACAAGATTCAAATGAAATTTTGAACGCGTGTGTTTGGAAGTTGGCCCCCAGGCATTTGCATTCTGGTGCGAAGACTGGAGATTGCTAATTTTCTGGCAGTGAGCATCTTCAACGAAGAGTATTCAGCAATTCTGAAGACCATGACAACGAAGGACGTCATCCTGGGACTCTATTCGACGCAGTTCGCCAAACATTCGGACGACCACTGGATTCAAGCGGCCGAAAACCGCTTGTCACCGGCCGTACGAGCGGCTCTGGAGCAGCGCAGGATGACCCAGATCGAGCAGAGCGCCCTCTATGAGAGAGCGCCCTCTGTGAGGAAGTGGAAGGACTTGTTCATGGACCCGGAATAGCAGATTGAACGTAAGTTGCATAATATTGCATTTATATGTAGTCAAAACTTAAAACGCTTTTTTCTCGAAATGACTTTTTTTTTAGCGCGGTATGGTAACATCAAATCTACTGAACCGATTGGCATGATTCTTAGTTTCCGACGAAGCTAAATTGTCTAGGAGTTGTACCACTTTTATTGCGATCCATCAACTATAAATATTTTTACTTGGCCGACAAAGTCGAAAAATCGATGAAAAAAACCCTATTTTCTTCAAATGGCCGCCATTTTGTGTCCTATGGTCCAAATAACTTAAGCGAGGTACAACTCCTAAATAATCTTATATACAGGGCTATTACAAATGATTGAAGCAATTTCATAAATTCACTGTAGCTCCATTCATTGACATATGGTCACGAGACACTACAGATACGTAGAAAAACTTATAAAGTTTTGATCGACTGAAGCCGCACTTCAGGTTTCTGCCGCCAGAGCGCTCGAGAGCACAGTGAGACAAAATGGCGACAGGAGCCGAGAAAGCGTATGTCGTGCTTGAAATGCACTCACATCAGTCAGTCATAACAGTGCAACGACACTTCAGGACGAAGTTCAACAAAGATCCACCAACTCCTAACTCCATTCGGCGATGGTATGCGCAGTTTAAAGCTTCTGGATGCCTCTGTAAGGGGAAATCAACGGGTCGGCCTGCAGTGAGCGAAGAATCGGTTGAACGCGTGGGGGGAAGTTTCACGCATAGTGATGTGAAAGATTCAGTGTTTAAACCTCCTCTACCAAGAAACGTGCTAGAACTGCGAGCTCGCATCAACAATGCTTTCGAACTCATTGATGGTGACATGCTGCGCCGAGTGTGAGAGGAACTTGATTATCGGCTTGATGTCTGCCGAATCACTAAAGGGGCACATATCGAACATTTGTGAATGCCTAAAAAAACTTTTTGAGTTTTTGTATGTGTGTGCAAAGCATTGTGAAAATATCTCAAATAATAAAGTTATTGTAGAGCTGTGAAATCGCTTCAATCATTTGTAATAACCCTGTACTTCGCTAACGTCAACTCACTTTTGATTTCAGACGAGCCGGCTAACCTGTGACATACTGCGCGTGGAGGTCTACATCGAAATTTTGTTTCGTTCTGACGGCACTTCCACCTTTGCTCTTCGACATTTCCGGCAGAACAAATTCCAGTTTGTAGAAGAAATATCAATAAACATTTTGACCAAATTTGACATTGATGTCTATAAGACGTCCAGAGAAAAAATTCTCAAAGAACATGCTTTTTTCGGGCCAAAGATAGATAGTAAACTTCCCCTTAAAAATTAGTACAGAAGCGTTTCTACCAGTAATTTCAGTATGGGCGTAAGGGGGCAGAAGCAACTGCAGTCACCTAGTAATGAGCTCCTTTTAATAAAATCTTGATAGATAATTATATACTTCTCTTAACAGGGCAAGGAACAAGCAAGTCAGGTTGTACTGAAACAACATTTTTCGTCTGAAGTAAAGTTTTTACCTAACAGAGTTCTTAGTGCAGTTTTTATTCCGCGAAAGGCAAAGCGGCCTTTTCGTTCCCCTCAGACAATACCAAAGCTCATGTAACATATACAGAGGAGTCTCTGCCGTGGATGGTCGCTTTTCACACTCACGTCAGGACTTCAGTGAAATGTGCCTTCTGAATAGCGGTGGAGTTACGTCTCCCACAAACAAGATGCCTCCAGCCGCAAGGAGACAGCCCGGAAATTGACGTTTGTTTACGTCCACAAGCGACATGCCAGCGCCAGCCGAGGGTTGACAGTCTGCTGATGAAGTAGGCAGTTACTCGGTCGCCAGACTCAGCAACGCTAAAGTTGTTTACACGAACAGTGAGAACTTCCGTGGTTAAGTTGTTTTTTTTAACTATTCTGAATGATAGTCGAAAATGTGAGCATGGGTTCAAGTCGCATAGGCTCACGCCGATACAAATGCTCTCACTGGACGCTAATATGTGGCACGGATCTTTCTGAGATACATAAGTCTAGAGGAGGGGAGTTATGTGGACAATTTTCCCTCTTCCAATAGGTCAAGAAATAAGGAAGAGCCTTGGTTTACTTCAAAAATGGTTCAAATGGCTCTGAGCACTATGGGACTCAACATCTTAGGTCATAAGTCCCCTAGAACTTAGAACTACTTAAACCTAACTAACCTAAAGACATCACACACATCCATTCCCGAGGCAGGATTCGAACCTGCGACCGTAGCAGTCCCGCCGTTCCGGAATGCAGCGCCTAGAACCGCAAGACCACCGCGGCCGGCTTGGTTTACTCATGCGGGGTTTCTCGGACTAATTTTTGGCGAGACGCCAGAGTTTTGGAAACGAAAATAATGTACATTATTCGATTTCGAAGAGCGGTAGAGAGAACATTCAGCGTCGGAGATCGGTAGGGAGAACACTCTGGTCACTAGGACGGTAAAGAACAGCAGCCTTCTGATTCTGAGTCCCTCAGAGAGCAGTTGGTGTTTGTTCAAGACCCGAAGCGAAAGAAGGAATGGTAAGGGTTCTCACTGCACTGTTTGAATGCAACTGAGATTGGCATCGTTTGAAGTTTAGGAGCCTTGCGATCCAGTTAGTCGTTTCACAGTCGTAGTCATGATTCTTAATTTTATAATTTAAGTTCTTCCACTATTCGGGACTCAGTGTTTGCTACACTGAATATTGAGTTACCATGACTTGCCAGTGAACTTGGCCGGTGCTCTGATTAATTCTAGCGCGTGTCCAACCTCTCCTTGATAGCGTGGGTAACGCATTTATTTCCGCCAAGTCGATTTAGTCGCGATCTCTGGAAGTAACGCCTCTTTTAGACCGTTTTTCTCAATACCTTGCAGCCATGCCGGACGTGTATTATTTGTAACTGAGACAGTTTATATTTCATGTGTTTCTTGTCATTTTGAACGAAGGCGTTCGTCATGTTTTGTTTTTTAAATCTTTGTGAAATAAATGTGCAGTAATCGAACTCCTCTTCATATCATTTTGGTAGTTAGTTAACCCCATGTCACTTGAATATACACTGACGGATAAAAATCCCAGTACTAAGAAGGAGTTGCGTGAGATAAACCAACGTTGGTAGGCGTCTTTGTATTTATGATAGATGAAATCTGCTCAGATTTAGTGCCAGTCGCTTACGAGTGGCACTCGTAGCATCACTATGAGGATACGCGCTGTAACGGTTGTGAGCGTTGGTTACCTTTGAGATTGGACGTGGTGAGTTGATATTAGTCAAGAATGCCTTTAAGATGACGAAGACTCAATTATCAACGGCTAATTCAGTTTGAACGAGGTCATGTAATAGGGGTACGAGAAGCTAGATGTTCCTTGCGCGATACTGCAGACACAGTTGGCAGGAATGTAGCCACTTTACGGATTGCTGCCAGCGATGGTACGGGAATGCCGGTCGTAAGAAGACCGGGCTCAAGATGGTCAGGTGGCACTACTGAGAGGGAAGATCGCCATGTTCGACGTATGGCTGTAGCGCATCGTACCGCAGCTGCAGGAGCTATTCGAGTGGCAGTTTGCACCACAGTGTCACAAAGAGTTGCTATTATCAACTATTTCAGGGATACCTCCGAGCCAGACGCCCTGTAGTGTGCATTGCGCAGACCCAAAACCATCGCTGCTTCTGATTTCCATTGTGTCTAGCGAGAGTTCATTGGACGGCGGTGTAGAGATCTGTTGTGTTTTCTGATGATCAAAATTGATTCTGCCTTGGTGCCAATTATAGCCGTGAGTTGATGAGAAGGAGACCAGGTGAATGCCTGCAACCAACCTGTCTCTCCTAGACACACCGGTCGCACACCTGGAGTCATAGTCTGGAGTGCGATTTCATATCAGAACAGGAACACTCTAGTGGTTATCCCACGAACTGGCTGAAAATATGTATTTCAGTCTGGTGACTCGACCTGTTGTGCTGCCATTCATGAACAGCATTCCAGAGGGTGTTTCCCAAGATGATAATGCTCGCTACATACCGCTGTCGTAAGCAGAAACACTCTACAGAGTGTCGGCGTGTTGCCTTGGCCTACTCGATTGCAACATATGTCTCCAATCGATTACGTATTCGCCATCATTTTGCGCAATTCCAGCCTCATCCAAAACAGCATTAAACGTCCATGTATTGGCTGACAAAGTGCAACAAGCACGGAACTCAATCCCATAAACTGACATCCGCCACCTGTACGGCACAATGCATGCACGTTTGCATGCTTGCATTCAACACATTGGCCGTTATTACCGTTACTAATGTACTAGCACTTCACATTTGCAATCGTTTCTCTCGCGCTCATATTAACCTGTGATATTGCAACGTTCAGTACTTAAATGTGTTACCTAAACAAATGTATTTCTGATATTTCATTACTCTGAATTAATTATTTCTTGTTGATTAGATTTTTTCCCGTCGGTGTACAGTAACCAAGCCCTGCACCCATAATTACATGCTAGCGACATTTTTTCTCATGATATTTCCATGGTGCAAATCTTCTTTTAAATAAAAGATCGCTTCCGATCACTCTACTTATCATAGGATATGTTCCTTTCCTTTGTGTTAAAATCATTGATGCTGAGGCATCTGGCAACAATTGTTCTGAAACAGTAGGATAATCATACAGCAACAGCTTACTGAGTGCCTCCCCACAAAGTCATAGATTAATTTCAATAGATAAGACACATTTTATGACCACTCACACTAGCAGCGATGCAAAGACTGCTGGAACGAACAGGCTGTTCCCGTAGCCGATAACGGCGGAGTTCACAAAGCAAACAGCTAGCCAGGAGCAAGGCTTCTAGCGTGGTGAAAGTCGTAAGCATGTACAAACATTCCACGGAGCAATCTGAATCGAAAACGTAGCACAGCAAGGTCAGTCACTACTATTATTGGTGCTTACAGAAGGCTTCGCTTACAAGCATTCTACACTCATGCTCATAAATTAAGGATAATGCTGATACATGGTGAAACAACGCTCTGGTGGGCGGTTTGCGGGTTTAAATCACCTCGGGGTATGAGCATGCGATGCATTTGACTTGCGGTCGTCGCACGGTGGCGCTGGCAGAAGTCCACATACGCAGAGGTGTGTTGGTGTATGTCAGAGTACGATGCAGCGAGTAAGTGTGCAGACGTTTTCAGACGTGCTAATGGTGACTGCGTGTTGAAAATGGCTCAAAGAACACATATTGATGACGTTATGAGGAGCAGAATACTAGGGCGACTGGAGGCTGGTCAAACACAGCAGGTCGTAGCACGGGCCCTCCGTGTGCCACAAAGTGTGATCTAAAGATTATGGCAACGATTCCAGCAGACAGGAAACGTGTCAAGGCGCTACAGTACGGACGTCCACATTTTACAACACCACAAGAAGATCAATATCTCACCATCAGTGCCCGCAGACTGCCACGGAGTACTGCAGGTAGCCTTGCTCGGGACCTTACCGCAGCCACTGGAACAGTTGCCTCCAGACACACACTCTACAGACGACTGACCAGACATGGTTTATTCGCCCGGAGACCTGCAAGGTGCATTCCACTGACCCTTGGTCAAAGGAGAGCCCGTAAAACCTGGTGTCAAGAGCACAGTACATGGTCATTGGAACAGTGGTCCCAGGTTATGTTCACGAATGACTCTTGGTATAGTGTGAACAGTGATTCTCGCCGGGTTTTCATCTAGTGTGAACCAGGAACCAGATACCAACCCCTTAATGTCCTTTAAAGAGACCTGTATTGAGGTTGTGGTTTGATGGTGTGGGTGGGGTTATGATTGGTGCACGTACACCCCTGCATATCTTTGACAGACGAACTGTAACAGGTCAGGTGTATCGGGACGTCATTTTTTCAAGGGTGCAGTGGGTCCCACCTTCCTCCTGATGAAAACGTACGGCCCCACCGAGCTGCCATCGTGGAGAAGTACCTTGAATCAGAAGATATCAGGTGAATGGAGTGGCCTGCCTGTTCTCCAGACCTAAACCCCATCGAGCACGTCTGGGATGCTCTCGGTCGACGTATCGCTGCACGTCTTCAAACCCGTACGACACTTCAGGAGCTCCGACAGGCACTGGCGCAAGAATGGCAGCTGCTCGACCACCTGATCCAGAGTATGCCAACCAGTTGTGCGGCCTGTGTACGTTTGCATGGTGATCATATCCCATATTGATATCAGGGTATGTGTTCAGGAAACAGTGGCGTTTTGTAGCACATGTGTTTCGGGACGGTTTTCTCAACTTATCACCAATACCGTGGACTTACAGATCTGTGTCGTGTGTGTTCCCTATGTGCCTATGCTATTAGAGCCAGTTTTGTGTAGTGCCACGTTGTGTCGCAACATTCTGCAATTATCCTTAATTTATGAGCATGAGTGTAGTATCAGTGAGTTGACGGGCACACGTGACATAGCTGCAGCTGAGTTTGACATCCTCTGTGGGAGCAAGCTGGAGCCGTGGCATGAATCCCCACTATCACTACCTGTGGCCAGGTGGACCAGAATGATGGCTGCGAAATTCCGCTGACAGGGCAGAAATAATGCTGAGGAGGCATGGCGCAAGGCACAGGCCCATCGCTGTGAGGAGCATAGTTACCTGAGGCAGCGCTCTGATGCTGTGTCGCTTCGGCCTCATATGTGGCCAGAGACCTGGGCCGGTCATAACAACGCTGGGCAAATCTGTGATAAATACTCGCCACCCGACCAAGCTGTATCTAATTGGAACAGTACTGAACAAATGCAGAAAAGTTCACTTAGTAAAAGCGTAATCAGTTGACGAATGAATGGCTTTCTTATTAGGCGTAGGATAACCCATCATCATATATCAGATACATCGTGTTACGCAGATGAACTGATGTCATACGTTACTTGCATAACTGTTAGAGGCAGACGTAGGTAGGTAACAGATAATTTCAGTCCTTCTGTACCTCTTGATTGTCTGCTATCTGATGATGGGATATCCTGAAACGCGTAATACTAAAGTCATTCATTTACCAACTGATGATGTTTTGCTAAGTGACCTACTCCGCATTTGCACAGTACTGTCCCAGTTATATAATTTGGTTGCATGGTTCCTGTACGACTTCTTGTCGCATCTCTAATCAAGCGGTATCTTTCTTTGACTGTTGCCTATGCTAGAACTGTTCCAGCCAACCTCGTCTACATCCAGCTGCCGCCTCCTCTGGCTGTTGGTCTATGGCCTGCCTCCAAACCTGACATTGCCATTGCCTGAACAGGCGTCCCACAGCTGGAGTCTGGCCCAGAAGAAGGCCAGTGTAGCCGTGCCTGAAGCTTTGGATTCACCAGTAACAGTTATATACCTGATCTACAGAACTTTCCTGTTAACTGTTAGCTGTTGCGATTATTTATTTACTGAAATGGATTTCAACAGCTGTGGCTTCTCCACTCACCATGAGATCTGTAACTGGCTCTAGCTGTGGAAGACTCCAGGGTTATATTTCGTTAGCTTCCTTCCGAATATATATTTCCGTATCAGAATCCTGATAAACTATTTCAGAAAAGTGAGACAACTCTTAGCTGTTGAGAAATGCCGGTTGAGCCATCTAACATCCCTCTAAGATACTATGATTTCGATCCACAGTGATTTACAGAGAAGGGAAGGTCCCCCATAAGATCATACAAATTTAACAAAACAATGTCATGCAATTAATAACGTTTTATTGATTCAAAACAACTTGGGGTAAGTAAGCAACAAAGTATGGATACCACAATTCACATAGATATAGTAACGAAGGGTATCACCTAACTAACAAAGGAAATTAGCTGCCACCGTAACAACTTCATTTATTATCATAAGACATATCAAAAAAGATTTACCCAATGAATCAAGCATATGAAAATTTCTGAAATGCAGAAAAAGGTCATAATTATACAGCTTTGGCCCGGGGGATGGGGGGGGGGGGAGGTGGGGGGACAGATGAAAGCATAATGTGAAACTATATCGAGGAAACAGCCAATGACTACATAAATGGTTGGTGAATTGAAGATAAAATCATGGAAAAGCAAGTACGAACATCAACAGATTCACCAAAGTGCAGCTCGCTGCCTCCAAACGTTAAAACTGTAAAATTAAATCCTGATGTAAATTAGCTATCCTTGCGTCCCCCTTGGCTCTGTGACTGCATCGCTAGGTCTTGCTTACCACTCTTAGACGGAACGAGCGTGGAAGACGCCTACAGTGGCGACTGGAAATTCCAAGTCTACCTCGACATCCGCACTCTGCTCTAAGTCGGAAACATCTCACTGTGCGGCTGCCTAAAGTGAAGGACATTTTTGATGGCGCCCTTGAAGCAGGTGTACTCATCGATCTCTCAGCAACAATTGTGTTCTTCCTTTTTACCCCCTGAAACATAGCTCGTTCTGCCAGTGCAGGAGATCTTGCGAGCTCCGACCCATAACAATATTATTAACGAGTTTAACAAACTCTACTCCCACAGATAATTTCATGCTTACCCAATAATGGTGTGGCACGTGAAGGAAGGTAGTAAATCTCTCTCAATAAGTGGCAGGTTTTCAATCACGGCCACCCAAAAGCTCTGCACATGGACATGTTTGGGAAAAAGCGCCTTCTACCGAAATACACTCCTGGAAATTGAAATAAGAACACCGTGAATTCATTGTCCCAGGAAGGGGAAACTTTATTGACACATTCCTGGGGTCAGATACATCACATGATCACACTGACAGAACCACAGGCACATAGACACAGGCAACAGAGCATGCACAATGTCGGCACTAGTACAGTGTATATCCACCTTTCGCAGCAATGCAGGCTGCTATTCTCCCATGGAGACGATCGTAGAGATGCTGGATGTAGTCCTGTGGAACGGCTTGCCATGCCATTTCCACCTGGCGCCTCAGTTGGACCAGCGTTCGTGCTGGACGTGCAGACCGCGTGAGACGACGCTTCATCCAGTCCCAAACATGCTCAATGGGGGACAGATCCGGAGATCTTGCTGGCCAGGGTAGTTGACTTACACCTTCTAGAGCACGTTGGGTGGCACAGGATACATGTGGACGTGCATTGTCCTGTTGGAACAGCAAGTTCCCTTGCCGGTCTAGGAATGGTAGAACGATGGGTTCGATGACGGTTTGGATGTACCGTGCACTATTCAGTGTCCCCTCGACGATCACCAGTGGTGTACGGCCAGTGTAGGAGATCGCTCCCCACACCATGATGCCGGGTGTTGGCCCTGTGTGCCTCGGTCGTATGCAGTCCTGATTGTGGCGCTCACCTGCACGGCGCCAAACACGCATACGACCATCATTGGCACCAAGGCAGAAGCGACTCTCATCGCTGAAGACGACACGTCTCCATTCGTCCCTCCATTCACGCCTGTCGCGACACCACTGGAGGCGGGCTGCACGATGTTGGGGCGTGAGCGGAAGACGGCCTAACGGTGTGCGGGACCGTAGCCCAGCTTCATGGAGACGGTTGCGAATGGTCCTCGCCGATACCCCAGGAGCAACAGTGTCCCTAATTTGCTGGGAAGTGGCGGTGCGGTCCCCTACGGCACTGCGTAGGATCCTACGGTCTTGGCCTGCATCCGTGCGTCGCTGCGGTCCGGTCCCAGGTCGACGGGCACGTGCACCTTCCGCCGACCACTGGCGACAACATCGATGTACTGTGGAGACCTCACGCCCCACGTGTTGAGCAATTCGGCGGTACGTCCACCCGGCCTCCCGCATGCCCACTATACGCCCTCGCTCAAAGTCCGTCAACTGCACATACGGTTCACGTCCACGCTGTCGCGGCATGCTACCAGTGTTAAAGACTGCGATGGAGCTCCGTATGCCACGGCAAACTGGCTGACACTGACGGCGGCGGTGCACAAATGCTGCGCAGCTAGCGCCATTCGACGGCCAACACCGCGGTTCCTGGTGTGTCCGCTGTGCCGTGCGTGTGATCATTGCTTGTACAGTCCTCTCGCAGTGTCCGGAGCAAGTATGGTGGGTCTGACACACCGGTGTCAATGTGTTCTTTTTTCCATTTCCAGGAGTGTATTATTGTGAGCTAATTAGAGTTCTTCTTACTTGGATTTAAACGGTCATTCCTTCATGACATGACCGTACACAATGGCCAGTCTCACGGTGTCAAGTTCTGAGTACTTCACCTGACTTTCGGATCTCTATCTCGCCAAAGCGGATTCCTTCCAGCGTCTTGCACTATGCTGTTTTATGGAATGCAGGCTACCCCACCTACGCTTGCAGCGCTGAGAAGGGACACTATGACTTCCTTGCTCTTTAAATCCTAAGGAGCTGCTTCCGGCTTTCAGATTATGACACTCCGGTCCTCCTGTCCTTCTAAGTTAACTTCCCTGTCATGAGCCAGCTAAAGAAAGCTCCCAAGTCTGCAGAAAATAACAGGTGCCTCTCACCATAATAACAGGAAATAAGAAGAAGAAGTAATCAGCTGTCAAGTCATTGTCAGTAGTGGGTACTGTTGCAGTTTTCACGCAGCGTTGAAGGGTCGACTATACTAACTATGGGATGTGTATATTATATTGTATAACAGATTGCGTGCCAGTTTGGGCATAAACTGCCACGTAAGACTGTGAAACAGGTGCCACATTCTTCATGGCTCATGACCAGGAAATGTCTAAAGTAAAATGTGGCAGCTGACTCAGAATTTCCCTGTAGAAATCAGTATTTTCCTCTAAACCTTTAGGTCATAAGTAGGCTGTTTAGGTTCTTATATTGGTAACGCCACCACCACGTAGCGCTCTGGATGAAAATCACTGGCTGTTCGGTGTGCAGTCTGTGGCTGGGTGGCATTGCTGGAATTTGCTATTGTAGCGTTGGGCAGCTGGATGTGAACAGCACGTAGCGTTGCGCAGTTGGAGGTGAGCCGCCAGCAGAGCAGCGATTAGCAGTCTAACAACCCTTTATTCCATAGTCACAGAACATACAATACAACAAGTCAAAGATACGTTGTCCTAAGAGTAAACAAACAGTCTCTCACTTGCCCGAAGTACATCACTCTGTGACATCCTCCCCATCCTGGTCGACCTCCAAAGGTACGGCCAGCTGCACAGGACGACTAATGATGTGACCTTCTGGTGTCCGGAGTATTATCGTCCTGACCCTGCCGTCTCTTCCTGGTAGTACCTTTTCTATCCTGGCCTTCTTCCACATATGTCGTGGACGAAGGTCCTCTTGGATCAGCACGATGTCGCCAGGGCGAAAGAGGATGACTCGTCCCGATGGGCGTTTAACTTCATGGTAGTTCCGGAGCTTCAATATGTATTCTTTAATCCAACGTTTCCAAAAAGTGTCACAGAGTTGCTGTCTCAGTCGGAATTCCTTTGTTAAATTCGTGTTCGCTGAAGGCTCTGGTCCCGTCGGAATAGTCGTGAGTTTTTCTCCCGTCAAAAAATGGGAAGGTGTGAGTGCATGATAATCGTCTTCTGGTGTGATGGGCTTGGAGTTCACTGCGGCTTCAATACTGATCAAGGTGGTGTTCAGTTGTTCCTCAGTGAGCTTTGCGAGTCCCAATACCTTCCGTAGGCAACGCTTTATAGTGCCCACCATTCTTTCCCACCATCCTCCCCACCAAGCCGCCCGGGAGACAATGAATTTCCACGTAATACCGTGGTGGGCGAGGAACTGATAAGTTTTTGCGGTGGTTATTGCCTTCCAAAGTTGGGCTAGTTCCATATTCGTGGCGTGGAATGTTTTCGCGTTATCTGTACATATCGTGTGGGGTAGTCCGCATCTTCCGGCGAATCGCTGAAGTGCCATAAGAAACTTGTCCGTTGACAAGTCTGTACAGAGTTCGAGGTGTACAGCTTGTGTGGTAGCACATGTGAAAAGAGTGATATATGACTTGTGCGTTTCCTTCCCTACTTCGATGAATAGTTGGCCAGCAAAGTCTATTCTGGTTACAGCAAATGGTTTGGCAGGTGAAACTCGTTCAGGTGGCAGCGGTGCTTCGATCTGTTGCCCTCGTGGTTTCTTCAAAATCTTGCACGCGAGGCATGAGCGTAGGATTCTTTTGAGGGCCTGACGAGCTCTAAGGATCCAAAATTCGGTTCGCAGTTCGGATAGTACAGAACGAACGCCAAAGTGATGGAGGCGGATATGTGTCTCTCGAATAAACAATTTTGTGAAGTGGTGGGAACCGTCAAGGAGTACAGGATGTTTTTGTTCCCTATTTAGGCTAGTGCACTGCAGTCGACCTCCTAGACGTATCAATCCATCTTCTAAGAAAGGATTCTATCGTCTGATTTTTGACTCTTTTGGCAGTGGTAAGTTTTTCTGAAGTGCATGTAATTCGCTGGGGAAGGAATCTCTCTGGCCCACTCGAATCCAATACATTTTGGCAGCTGATAATTAGGTGACTGTAAGTTCTCCTGAAGATTTATTCTTCTGACGAATGTTGTGTAGGAAGCGGAGAGTCCATGCTGTGATACGAATGAGCTTCCAGTATGAGCTGAATTTAAGTAAGTTCAAAAGGCTGGTTGGCGTAGATATCGACAAGACTTGGCTCTGGGTTTTCTTCTTTTTTTCTTCGGGAGGACGTCGTACCATCGTTGGAGTATCGTTTGGCCAGCATTCAGGAGGTCGTGTAAGCCAAGGCGGCCCATGCAACCAAATATGCAGAGAATTCATTTGGTAGCCGAGAACTCCACGTGAGAGGTGGTCAGCAGGATTCTCTGGTCCTGGGCAGTGTTTCCATTGCGTGGGAGACGTGTATGTTTGTATCTCAGTCACCCGATTACAAACGAAGGTCTTCCATCTGTTAGGATCACAGCGAATCCAACTTAGTGTTATTTTAGAATCCGTCCACAATATCGCATGGGCAATTTTAAAGTCTGTTGCGCGGCAAAAGTAACATAATAGCCTGGTCCCAACTACTGCCGCTACAAGTTCGAGTCGATGCAATGTCACCTTCTTAATAGGAGCAAGTCTGTTCTTGCTACAGACTAAATGGGTTACGACGTCATCATCTAAGACGGTACGAATGTACAAAGCTGCTCCGTATGCCTTTTCCGAGGCGTCACAGAATACGTGCAGCTGAGAGTCTCTTCCATGAGCTGTAGCTGTCCATCTAGGGACACGTATATGTGACAATGAGGGTAAGCTAGATATCCCAGTGCACCATCGTGCCCCTAAGTCCCAGGGCATAAGTTCATCCCAGCCAATTCCTCGGTACCATGTGTCCTGGAATAGCAATTTCCTAACAAGAGAAACAGGGGAAAACAGTCCGAGTGGGCCATAGAATTTAGCCGTACATTGTAAAAGGAGTCGTTTGGTGGCTGGCTCTTCTGACTACCTTCTGATGATTTCGCTAGGATCGATACAGAAGTAGTCACCTGCGGTGTTCCAGTCTAAGCCTAAAACTTGAGTCTGGGTGTGGAGTTCTCGCCCTTCTGCCCTCCAGATAGTGTGGAGTTGTTCACAGTTGGTAGCCCATTTTGATAAGGGGAGACTGATCAGTTTCATTGGGGTTACAAGTTCATAGTATATAGTTATAACCAAATTATCACCTTCTACTGAGATCACAAAGCTGACCATGTATGCAGTCTTGATTATAAGTGGCGCTACGGTGGGAAATGCTGTCATACACTTGTCGGCAAGTTCTCTTAGTGTTGCAGAAAGTAAAAATGGGCTGCAGGTCATTCCGAATGGGAGTCTGTTAAAACGGTATTCTGTTAGTTCGTCCGTCGTTTGAAGATTTCCTGTCTGATCCTGTCTAATTTTGAGCAAGAAAAATCTGGTCAAGTCTTCGTCCTTTTCGTTCAAGGTTAATTGAAGGAAAGCTTGTGTCATGTCTGCGACGATAGCCGTAGAATATAGTCTGAAACGCAGTAAAATTTCCAGAATCTCTGTTAATAGGTTCGGACCTACTTCTAATACCTCATTGAGAGAAGGTGCATTGTCTTCGTGAGATGAAGCGTCAAAGACTATTCTCCACTTAGTGGTTTCGTATTTCTCCTTCCTCACTGCATGATGAGGGAGATAAAATAGCTCCTTTCCTGAGAATGGGGTGGGAGCGATATCTACTTGCCCCTTCGTAATGTAGTCTAGCATAAGATCGAAATACATTTGCTTAAAGGTCTCTTGACGTTGAAATCTTTCCCTAAGGTGCTTGAATCGTTTTTCCGCGGTAGGTCTGTTACTCGAAAGCACTGTATATTGTCTTTTGGGAAGTGTAACCACTGCCCGATGATCCTTTATAGAGAAAGATACTCTAAACTCTTCAAGAAGTCTCGTATCCTTGTTGTTCACAGGTAGATCCCGATCGGCAGTAATCCCTACAGTTTCCAAGTCCCAAAAGCGTCTGAAATTATTGTCCGAGTGCAGAGGATATCGGTCGGTCTGAGCAAAATTTACCACGGTTGCATGCACACAGGCTTGTGACTTGTTACCACTAAGTATTCAGCCAAACAGAGAAGGAACTAACACTACGGTTTCAGAGATGCGTATGGACGAATTGTGCTTCACTATCTTCCAATAAAAATCGTCTCCTACAAGAATCTCCACGGGAAGATCTTCTGTTGAATCGGTTTTCGGATCTGCTAGCGTAATCTTACGGGCATCTGGTAAACTCTTTACACGTTGTGGAACCTAAGGCTGGTGAGAAATAACGTGAGGACTTTCGAAGGCAGTAAGTGGCACTGAAGAATTCTGCCAAAGCCCCTTCATATTAAACTGAACAAGCCTGCGGTGGCGTGGGCGTGTAGGGTTTCATTCAAAGGAACAAACGGTTAGTTCTTGTCGGTCTACCGTTTGCAGTTAGAGATCATCAATCAGCGATTTTGCTATGAAGCTGGACTGACTACCTGCGTCCAGTAGACATCGCGTTGTCCTGCTCAATCCTGTAGGTCCTGAGACGCATACTTGGGCTGTCTAAAGGTACGTGTATTCATGGGGAGCGACAGATACCTTTCCCACGGAAGTAACGTTTGTCTGACCCACAAGACCCCTAATACCCTTTCGTTCCTCACAAATGGACTTATGATGCAGTCTTTTACAGTTAACACCGAGCCTTTTCTTTCTTTTTGCAATTTGACACTTTGTGCCCACGTTGAAGACAAAGAAAACATTTGTTTGCTAGTTTCAATTTGTCTATTCGATCATTAACGCGTACGATCTTCTTACAGTCTTGCGCCCAATGACCGCAAGATTCGCAAAAGGCGTAGAATGGTTCCTTTACGCTGGTATCCTTCGGAGTTGATCTTTTAGATTTAGCGTGTACGTGAAGTGTGGACGCTGTGGGAAGGTTACCAGAAGTGCTGGAAAATTTACCGCGTATCTTCTGCGTGGTAAGCGCCCCGTCGACTTCCTCGTTCAGAAACTCCATCAGTTGCAAAATGTCCCCTTCGGATATTCCTGTACGCTTGGCGTGAATTATCCAGCGGCGGCATATGTCATCCGTAAAAGCGCGTAAAACTTTCGGCGCGAGGACTCGGCCGTATCCGTTCACGTCTTCCCCAAGTGCCCGGAGAGCTTGAATACGTTGCTGGCATTCAATGAATGTTGAATTAAGTTCCTCTGGGGTGGACAGCTTAATTGGTTTTATGGCTTCGAGGTAATCTAAGTTGGCTTGAATTATTCGATCCTTGTTGCCATAGCGCGCTCGGAGAATCCTCTTCGTTTCTGCATACGTCTCAGCTGTCACCGCAATACCGTCCACTAAATGCTTTGGTTCTCCCGAGAGACAGCCGCGAAGAGAGATGTGTTTATTAATTGCAGTTATCGTCGGATCGTTGTCAACCGAGTGCTCAAACTGATGCCAGAATCGTGCCAATGTCTCGATATCTACTGAAAAAGGCTCAAGTTTGATCGGCGGAAGTTTTACTGAAGCTGTGGGAACTCTCATTGTTACAGATTGTACCGGCGGATTGTCGGGAATCTTTATGTCTGCTACCGATTATGCAAGCTGTTTCTCTATTTCGTGAGAAAATCGAGAAATTGTGAGTTTCGCGGTGTCTATCTTCGCATTTAAGAACATCTTCGCATTCGTCATCGTCTAACAAGTGAATATCCTCATCTAACTTACCGAGGCGGTTCAGAAGACTTCCCAATCTGTCATTGTAATACTTATAATCCGCGATTTCCGATATGTCTGACAACCTTGCAGCTTCCGCTACGAGTCGCGTAATGTTTGCTCTTTCTCTCATACGTTTTCTCTTTAGAGGGTGTAACTGTGCTTCTGGTTTGTGGTCTGGCTTGTCCATTTCGTCCGATTACACCAAAGTTTAAAGCAGTGTCGGCTAGCGATCAGCTGTACCTAGTAAGGCGTTATCTTTGGAGCGCTAATCGAAGTAGTTCAATTGACGGTCTATAGATGGCAGCACTAGTCATAAACAATCTACAGGCGTAGCGTAGGATCTGATAATTCGTTAAAGCGCTAATCGAACAGCTACAATAGCAGTACAGCGGCGGCAATAATGTAATCAGTTGCCTTTACAAATGGCGCTACAAAACATGTTGCGTGATAATTCAATTGAACTTAACTGTATCTGCAGGCGGCTATCGTCGAAGAGCTTGTAGCGTGGTGTGACAAATTGCTGCAGTAAGCCCCGTCGTAGTATTGCCGCGTGACGTGCGTCCAGAATTCGTGGTTCACAACGGCAATCCTGGAAATTGTCTCGGGCAAAGTCTATCCCGAGCTTCGGCACCAAATTCTTACGTCGTGAATCACAGTAGAGCAGCGATTAGCAGTCTAACAACACTTTATTCCATAGTCACAGAACATACAATACAACAAGTCAAAGATACGTTGTCCTAAGAGTAAACAAAGTCTCTCACTTGCCCGAAGTACATCACTCTGTGACAGTGGTGGATGTTGGGAGAGAGAGATGGCGGAGTTTTGAGAGCAGATGATCTGGGCGTGTGTCCATCAGAGACAGTAAATTTGTAAGACTGGATGTCATGAACTGATATATATATATATATATATATATATATATATATATATATATATATATATATAAATGACTTTTGAACACTATTAAGGTAAATACATTGTTTGTTCTCTATCAAAATCTTTCATTTGCTAACTATGCCTATCACTAGTTAGTGCCTTCAGTAGTTTCAATCTTTTATTTAGCTGGTAGTAGTGGCGCTCACTGATTAAAACAAAACAGAATAAATAATGTCTAAATATCTTTACAAAGTAAATAACATATCATAAATGCAAATTATATTTGAGGATAACAGTATTCCTCATCATAGTGAATGTAGCTGAGTATTAGAAAAATTCTACAACATAAGTCATATCAGATAAACACATAAAGACAGGAAGAACACAAATACACAAGGTACACATACCCATAGTAGAATAACACAAAAGGACAGGACAGGGTTTGTTTTCAGTGTGACATTTGGTACTGCAGTCCAACCCAAAACTTCATTCCATAGATCTTTCCTCTTATTTCAACATTAGCTCCTGCAAAAAAAAAAAAAAAAAAAAAAAAAAAATCCTATCTAACCCTGTTAAATAAATATTTCTCATTGTACAATACTCATTTTTGCCCAAATTTTTTTCATATAACTTCTCAATGCATTCTTTCCCTATTCTTCATAGTTAGTTTCTTATATAGTCTACCCCCTCTTAAGCTAACTTAAATCTACTGAGTTCAGATGCTAAACTAAGGGATGAGCAGTGCAGCAGCACAAAACAATTAACGCAAACAGCAATGACAAAAAATGCAAATTGGCAAAGCAAACAGCAATAAATATAAATTAGCAAAGCAACTGCAATATTACAACTAATATAAGGCAATGTGCAGCAAACAAGAAAAATAAATCAGTAGTAAAACTGGCTTAAAAAAGTAATATAAAGTGAAATTGAGTAGCACTATGCCTGGCAAACAGCAGCAGCAAATGCTATAACTTATATCTAAAAATGACAAAGCTCAAGCAGAAAAAATATTACAGTAAAGATGGCCATGTCTAATACCTATGTCACATCTTAACACTAGAGTGACGCATCATCTTGACTTACTCTGCGAAATAAGTTACCCAGTCATTGACAAAAATTATGTATGCAATTCCTGTGAAGGGAAATGTCTTTTTGTGCTCCCTCGTTTTTTTGGAAATAGATCATATAATTATTATTTACTGGATCTGTAGGCATAAAATATCTATATTAGTACATCTATTAAATTTTATTTTAACCAATGCTGCAGTGCAGCTAGAAGCTAGATATTAAAAAAATGAGCAATCTCTCAACTAGAAAGACAATAGATGTAAAATGTTTCTCATCATTTCAATAGGCATGTTAGTAAATATCATAAATTAAGAGTTCCACAGTGTAATCATATGTTTTCAAGTTTGAGCGTGTCGTATTTGCGATGCTTTCTACAAAGAAATGTCAATAGCGAGGATAATGCCCCCCTTTTTCCTCCTCCTGTGCCTCTGAAAGGCACACACTAATGGCTTTTTTTTCCATGTGACTGTCAATCAGGTGGGCCTCCACAGCACATTACGTCAAGGTCATCTACCTTCTTTACTGAAATATTTATGGCAGCAGTTTCCACTACAGTGACAGTCTCATATAAAATAAAAAAATTCAAGGGTTAGAAATTTACATTAGATGTGTGTAGAAACAAAATCACATATAAAACAGTGTCCAAAAAGTTTTGTCAGCATTGTGGTAGCTAATATTCACGTATGTACACACATTTCATAACTCTTAAGGTACGATTCTTGGTTTCCAACATCCTTTTCATAAATCAGAGTCCCTAACCACTACTCCTTATTCCTTACCTTATTACACATATACATATTCATCAACACGTCTTCAATATTTCCTCATAATAAATACATAGCATAATCAAATTCCTCATATAGCACCATCTCATTGACCATAAACATACCTCAACAGCATAATACACATCTTCGTCGTAATAATAACATCATAACACTTCAGTCAAATCTCAAAATCGTCGTAGCTTCCACCAATAATTTCAAAACCTAAAAAAAGTTCTCTGCTCATTTCAGTAGTGTCATCTACCTCAAACGTACTTTAAAAATCATGATCCCATACCAAATACATCATTCAAAGCTCTCATAGTATCACAATGGATCCGAAAAAAATACGAACAGTTCACACAGTGCAGACAAAATACAATTTCATAAGTGTGAAATTATCCAACTGTGTAATTGCGTAAACATGTGTCACTGACATAGTAAAAAATATGTTTGTTTCTCTGTTAAATAATCAGATAGCTGTGTAATTCTGTGTTAGAGAAATATGGTATCGATGTGTAAAGTTGTATAAGCAAATACCATATAAGCTAGGGTTCCTTGTGCTTGCCAAACACATGGTACACAAAGTAAGCGTGTACCCCCTGAGGATTAATGTAATTATACCCTCAGGTATTAGAGATTACAGCAATGGAATGCAATATATCACGGAAAGCGTTTGTATCTTTGTAATTCAAAAATGTTTAAAAATAAATGTTTTAAGTACACAATTAATCACTCAAATACGTGTACTGTAGCGCTAAACTGTGCGTCTTGTAAGATAATTCTGTCGAAGTGTCGTAGTTATCGTCCTCTGTAAGCAAAGTTCTGCAGAAGTCAATGTACTTACCTCGTAATAAACAAAAAGGAAATGCTATGCGTATAGATGTCGTAGTTATTACGTACATTACCGCGATCAAGAAAGTACTATACTGTAACGTATTGTTGTGCTGCGAAAAAGGCTGCCTCACTGTGGCTATACTACAAAGTTACTACTAAAACATGTTTTATTTTCCAGAATAATTCAGAAAAACTGTGCAGATATAAAGCAGACACAGCACAAAAGCAACAAAGTAAATTGTGTCACACATTAGCAGCGTCGTGATATAATCGTGTAGCTGTCAAAGAAACCAAATACTAAGTCATCTTTAATCTCACAGAAAGTACTTCAAATAAAGAATGTCTTTTCAAGTAAACCAAAATGTTGCATTAAAATCTCATTAGCAGTGCATGTTCTAAGTATGTAAGCCCTATATTCGTTACATAATCTTGCAACTAACAAGCAAGAATGTACAAATAACAACACTGTGTCGTCTGTTCACTATAACAATGCATTCGTAATTTCTGTTTAAATAAGTTCTCTTGGTTCTTGACTGGATATTTAACTTCAAACACTGTTGCATGTTAACAGTTTCTAAGTCTGGCAAAGCATACTAGTAACGTGAAGTGAAAGGTTTTATGGCAAAGACAAAGTTAAAAAGCAGATTATCTTTCAATAAACGGTTTTATATGTGAAATGTGGTGTAAACCTTTACTCTTCCTAGTACGCAGAGTTTCAACTTCAACGCAATTATCATGTGGTATACGTCGGATTCTGTAACGTCCATTGTAAACTAGAAAGAATTTGGGACTCAAGTGTTTCTTCTTATGTGACAATGAATGAGCTTTAATGAGAACTTTCTGACCAATATATAATTCCTTTGCATTTGCTTTACCTCGTAGTTTTCTCCTTTTGTCTGCTGCAGATTTTATATTTTTAATAGCCAAATCAATTATGTCTTTGTGTCGAAGTTTACGTGTATTCGGGAAAGGTAAAAGCTCTATGATTCTGTTCGGTGGTTCTTCATTCTTCAGTACAAGAATAGGTGGTAAAGCAGTGGAGTCATGAGGCATTTCATTCAGCACGTTTTGAAATAAGTGTAAATAACTGTCCCAATGCTGATGCTTTCTGTGACAATAAAGTCTGCAAAGCTTATTGATTTCTTTCATAATCCGTTCAGACGGATTACAATGTGGTGAGTACAATGAAATAAAAACAGGTTTGATTTTATGGTTCCGAAGCATGCGTGACTAAACAGCAGATCTGAATTGCGGTCCGTTATCTGAAATGACTTTACTAACGTGTCCAACTTCACGTAAGAAATTTTTAACAAAGGCGTTGGGTACAGACCGTCCAGTGGCTTCACGTAACGGAGTGAAAGAAACAAATTTTGAAGTAAGTTCAACAGCGACTAGACCGTACGAAAATCCATTCGATGTTCTGACAAGGGGTCCCAAGAGATCAACAGCAGCAAATTCTTTCAATTTAGAAGGAATGATAGGAAACAACGGAGCACGGTGTGAGATAGTAGATGGTTTAGCCTTTTAACAAAGTTTACAAATAGACAAGACTCTTCGAATTCTCTTTTCCATATTGTTAAAGCAACAAGCCGTTCGAAGAATATGATAACATTTTCGTGGACGAAAATGTGCGTAGCTGAAATGAATGTGCCAAATGAGCTTATTAACAAAATCGTCTGGAATGCAAAGTACCCATAGCTTGTCATCAACAGTGCAGCGTTTGAAGAGTATGTTGTTTTTAACCAGATAATAATGCCGAATCTGAGTGTGTGTCTTTTTATGCCACTTACTTTTGATGTCTTTCCAAATCGGATCTTTATCTTGTTCATGAGCAATGTCCTTTAAAGATGTGGAGATGAAGTTTTCGAAGGCGACTTTCTGAATGTAAAGAATACTGAAATTTTTCTCGAGGTTGCCTTCTGTGTTACTTTTCTCAAGCCCAGCCGGTGCGCGTGACAGTGCGTCCGCAACAATGTTCTCCTTGCCGGGAATGTAGACTACTGTGAAGTGGAATTCTTGCAGAAACAATGACCAACGTTTTAACCAGTCATGATTTAATTTTGAAGACATAAGAAATTGTAGTGCACGATGATCACTGTATACTTTTACGTGCTTACCAGGAAGAAAGAAACGGAATTTGTTAAATGCCCAAACGATAGCTAAAGCTTCTAATTCAGTAACGGAATAATTTTTTTCAGATTTTGTTAGCACTCGGCTAGCAAAAGACATGGTTTTCTGAACAGTAGTGTTAATTTCTATGGCTTCTTGAAATAAATGAGCACCAAGACCGACTTTAGAAGAATCCGTGCTAAGGCAGAAATCTTGTGACAGATCTGGATGAGCTAGTATTGGCGCGTTAAGTAGCGATTCTTTCAAAGAATTGAATTCCAACTGTGCTTGTTCGTCTCAGTTCCGAATAGTATTTTTTCCAGTGAGAGAACAAAGTTTTGGTGTATCTAGAATTTGCATATTCAGAAAACGACGGTAAAAATTTACGAGACCTAGATAACTGCGGACTTGTTTTTTTGTGGATGGAACTGGAATGGCTCTGATTGCTTCTAAATTTTCAGGAGCCGGCTGAATGCCTTCAGAAGAAATAATATGTCCCAAAAACCTCACCTTTGACCTACCGAATTGAGACTTTTCCAAGTTAACCGTAATTCCAGATTTTACAAAAATACGTAACAAACTGTTGAGGATGCGATTATGTTGTTCCCATGAAGCTTCTGCTATTAGAATATCATCTACATACAAGGTGACGTGACGTTTTAAGAAATCAGGTAATATGGAATTTAGCCTGCGAATGAACGCTGCCAAAGAAATGCTCAAACCAAAAGGAAGTTTCCGAAATTGATAACAAACGCCGAAACAAAGAAAAGCTGTGTATTTTCTACATTCTGGATGAAGTTCGATCTGATAAAAGCTGGATCTGAGATCAATAGAAGACAACACTTTTCGCCATTAAAATTTTGAAGAAGTTCTTCCATCGTTTGCGGCCTGTCTGTTTCAGGAATGATGATAGTATTGATTGTCTCGAATCTAAGACAAGCCTGATCGATCCATTTTTCTTCTCAACAACATGTAATGGATTGTTGTATGAGCTTACTGCAGGCTCAATAATGCCCTCGTCAAGCATAGATTGTATTTCTGTTCTAACATGGTCCCTATAATGTGCTGGAATTACGTATGGTCTAACACAAAATTTAGTATGCTCACGAACACGAAATTGGTATCCCTTGATTGTTCCTGTTTTACGAGTAAAAACTGTGGTGTGTGCTTGTAAAATCTCAAAAAGGTCCTGCCTGTCAGTGTCATTACAGTTCTCAGTTGTTTGAATTTTATTCTGAATTAACTCATTAGTATCGAATATGCCATCGATATAATTCCTGTCAGTACTTGCAGAGTGATTGTTAGTGTCTAGTTCCGTCGAAAATTACGAACTGTTGTCTAACAGAAGGTAAAGCCGATTAATTTCCTCGTCATGGTTTGAGAGCCAGTCTTCAAATTTCAAAGCTGTTGACTTACCTTCTTTCTCTAAACTTATTTCAGCATCGTGAAAGTTTAAGATTGCTTTGTATTCATTCAAAAAGTCTACTCCCAATATAATTTCCGTCGACAATAATGGAACAATAAAAAAGTTCATAGAGAACCTGTGGCTTTGACAAAAGAATTCTAAGTTGGTTTGTTGGCGTACATCTACACTTTTTCCAACGATTGCACCTTGTAATTTAATGTTACATAACGGAAGTGTGGGGCAATCGTTCTATTTATTGCATTTGCTAAAGGCTGTTTCACTAATTACTGAAATGGGACTGCCAGAGTCAAGTACTGCCGTAAATTTTACGTCGTTTACTGAAATGAGAATCACAGGATATGCAATGTTGTTATCTTTTACATCGTGTTCCTGGAGTAAGATGTCCCTAATGTCTTCCATTTTTACGTAATTACTAGCCACGGCAGCTACGTCGTCAGCTTCATAAGTATGTTTTGTGGCTGCCAGCGGTGTGAGTCATTGCCTATTGTCTCTTTGTTGGCGCACATCGTTATTGGGATTTGGAGATCTAACTTCTACAAATTCACCTTGTAGAGAGGGCCCTGCCCTGTTTGAATCCCGCCAGTTCTGATGAAATTCAGGTATGTTGTTTTGTCGGTAGTTTACATAGTTTATTTTTTGTGGGTCATGTGGTGGAAAATTTCTCCCAGAATCGTAACTGTGCGGTGGACCGTTGCGTCTGACGTTATTCTGTCTCCCTTGATAATAATTATTTTGGTTCCCATATTGTCTGTTTCTCTGATTGTCTCTGTGATAGTCATTACCGCGGAGAGGTGATCTTTTCCTGCAGTTCTTGCTACTCTGCCAACGGTATGGACTTGCTATATAGTACGGGACTCTTCGATGGTGATTGTGCACCTGCACAGCCGCTACAGATGGCTGCTGGCCGTCTCTACAAGGACTACAGTGGGTCTGCACCTTTGATGGCCCACCAATACCATAATTTCTACAAGGACTGCAGTGGGTCTGCACCTCTGGTGGCCCACCAATACCATAATCTCTACCAGGACTACAGTGGGTCTGCTCTGTGATGACCTACCTACCAATACTCTTCAAAATTTCGACTGATTCTGCTGTGGGTTTGCTCTGTTGTGGTCCATTACCTGTCTGCATGTCAAAAGTCAGCACTGTCTTTCCGTTGAAAGGACAACATTTCTTCAAGACTGCATGGAAATCCACTACTTCCGTGTGCATTGTCTTTTACTGCTCAGACTTTGAGAAAAACACTGCAATTTTACTGTGATGAACGATGAGGACTGTCTTTATGGACTGTGAGAAAATTTCAGCTTTTGACCAACATTGTATCAATAAGTGTGTGCATATTTCTTTGTTATTGTAATTTTGAAAAAAATTTAACAAATATGTATTGGCCAGTTCCCAAAACAATTTGTAAAATTTTTTTCGGGGAGCATGGGGGCTATGTAAGTAGGCTGTTTAGGTTCTTATATTGGTAACGCCAACGCCACGTACCGCTCTGTATGAAAATCACTGGCTGTGCTGTATGCAGTCTGTGGCTGGGTGGCATTGTTGGAATTTGCTATTGTAGCGTTGGACAGCTGGATGTGAACAGCACGTAGCGTTGCGCAGTTGGAGGTGAGCCGCCAGCAGTGGTGGGTGTGGGGAGCGAGAGATGGCGGAGTTTTGATAGCGGATGATCTGGATGTGTGTCCATCAGAGACAGTAAATTTGTAAGACTGGATGTCATGAACTGATATATATATATATATATATATATATATATATATATATATATATATATAAATGACTTTTGAACACTATTAAGGTAAATACATTGTTTGTTCTTTATCAAAATCTTTCATTTGCTAACTATGCCTATCACTAGTTAGTGCCTTCAGTAGTTTGAATCTTTTATTTAGCTGGCAATAGTGGCGCTCACCGTATTACAGTAGTTCGAGTAACAAAGATTTTTGTGAGGTAAGAATTCATGAAAGGTATAGGTTATTGTTAGTCAGGGCCATTCTTTTGTAGGGATTACTGAAAGTCAGATTGCGTTGCGCTGAAAATATTGTGTGTCACTTTAGTGAATGTCTGAGTACATTCAGTTTTGCTTAGCTGTTTGAAAATCAAATAATGTAAGAAGTTTATTAGCACAGTAATTCATTAATTTTTCTAAGGGGACGTCTGGTCTCAACTATGTTCCGACAGTACCTACCAATTTTTGGCAATACCAGTCAATTATCATACTGGAATTTCAATTGGTGGAACTAATGCATGCCGTAATAGAGTCAGCGAGTTTGCAGTGCAGTGCAGCTGCCAGTTTCAACTGGGAAGTGCGAACGCGTTTAGTCGAAAACAGCGCTGACATTCTACATGCAAGTATCTGGGTATAATAAATTATAAATGTGCAAGATGTGAGTTAATTGGTTTTCGCGGCTAGGGTCAATTTCTGTGCGACTTTTCTGGGTTAGAGACCGTATAGTACTGTAAAATGTACCAACATTTTGACTAGTATCAAAAGTTTATTACTGGCCCTAATGAGACGCTGACGCGGTCTACAAGCCGGAAGAATCTTGTGGAAAGTGGAAGAATATTTTATCAACGATATTTGCCATGCAGAGAAGGAGAGACTGTGGGCTCGTTAAGTTCCAGTTACCAGATCATGCGCTATTACACTGAGTCACGCCAGAGCTCATGTACTGAGGCAATGCCATATTGCTGCTAATCTTTCCGTCAGGCGAGAGTCCATCGTTGCTGTTGATTGGAGTTACGTCATGAGCCGGTACCGGGTTTCACTACATCTCTTCATCCTTCCATCGTCATGGGTAACAGAAACATGACACCACACTGCGCACACAGTCATCATAGTCCCTACACAAGTCATACTGGTTGAAGTTAAGTTCGTTAAGAAAATAGTAAGAGTGTTTCTATTATCTACCTGGTGATGGAATGCCTCAGAGAAACCTAGAACCATATCGCTTTTAATTTCCTTGATCATGCCATCTACGGGTTGGAAAACGTACGGGATTAGAGCGGAAGTATTTTCCAAAAGTTATGTTGAGAAACTTGTAGGACAACGCGCTCACGAGAGAAACGTTTTGTAACGGTTGGCAACACATAGCCTCGAACTCACCTTCTCAGTGAACGTAGAGATGGTAATCACCGATTAAAAAGCTGTTGTATCATCAGTGCTATTGAATGAATATTTAAGAAAGGTAGGAAAATATTTCTGCATAACACGTTAGCAAAAAAAGATTAGAAACTACTGGAGTAATGAGTGGCAAACTCTTAGCTCTGGCGAAGACTCAGCAGGAAATCTCTAGCGCAGATTGGAACCTATGAGAAGTCGTGCAATATGTGAGTTTGTATCGCGGAAGGCGATGATCCAGTAGCAATATTGGACGCTGTGTAGCATATTCAAACAACAGCTAAATCTTTGTTGACAAACGAGAACTGAATAAATCAAAACGGAAGGAGGAACAGCTGTGGCAGAGGAGTTAAGTCGAAAGCAACCTCTTGCTATCGAGTTCTCAAACCCTCTAAGAGCTGGTAGTCCTACGTTAAGGAGTCAGTGGGTTGAAGTTATTTGTCCAGTTGGTTGTTGATTGTTATTGCAACGAACGGGGAGACGTTGAAGTGAAGACTTACAAGTTCTACTACAGTAATTACTTTGTCATAGTGGATCATCACGTAGTTCATAAACTGGAACACCGTACAAATGCCAGAAGGTCAGACATCGAAATAAATGAGCGCAAATATGTAACACAACCGAAGAGGAACAGTGTAGCAAAGTCCCCTGGGTATTAAGGAATGCCCATTAAGTTCCACCTCGAGTATAACTGACCCCTCTTTTATCAACAGTACAATCCATCATACAAGCATCCAACGTGTTTTCGAGAAGGGTGATAGCACAGCTGCGCAGAGCATTGATCTACTCATCAATGTCAGTTTTTAGTAGAACTGTAGAATTATGGATGAATTTTGGCACTCGACAATGTGGAACTTTTTGGAGCCAGAACAAGTCCTCTGCGGGAATCAACAAAAGTTCCGCAAGCTCCTGAGGGGAAGCGTGAAACACAGTTTCAAGTTGTTTGAGTAACGGATTCCAAGTAAGTGTGTGCTTCTTAAACCTTTCACCGCGGAGGTGCGCCATAACGGAGAGCACATGAGTGTGCCTTCTGCGCTGTGCACGATATAGCGCCGAGCACTGCAGCGCCTGCTGCGCTAAACCGTTCTCGTCACAGGCTCTGTACTTTGAGAATTCTTTATTTTTCAAGTTCCTAAAACAAGATAACATTACAAAAAACACGTATCAGAAAGTTTTCTTTTCGTGTAATACATTTCGAAGCAAGGCACAACACACAGTCCGACATCACTCTGTTCATAACCGTAATACGATTCTTCCTTTACAGATTCGTGATGCTTTCTTAAAGATTCAACAGTGATTGGAAAGTGTTTTTTTCGAAGCTGCAATGGATTTTTTCTCGTCTGATCGACGTTTCTTTTTGGTCGGTGTCTAAAATCTCGCAAATGAAGCTGGGATGAAATTCGGTGGCTGAAGTAGTCTTCCCTGTATGTATATTGTAGGTAAAGTGAGAACATAGCACGCACATGTCTTAAGAGTGACAAAGGATTGTTCTGTACCGTATCTGTGTTTTGCAAACACATTCCGTTGGGCCAAGTAGCATGTCGTGTTTGTCCACTCCACCCATATTCTCGTTGTCGTCCTACACGCATTTTGGTTCAAGGTTTTCGATATTATTATGGTGACTTTCTTGCAGCTGTCTGACATGTCGTCAACATACATACGACTTATTTTGAATTGTGGGCAACGGCAGCCAGATCTCCACATTTTTATGATAAGGCATAAAACACCGCTCTGACTGTAGCTATTATTAAAACCACGAGTAGTTTCAAGCCAATTTAGGCAAGTCCTCAGGTAATATAAGTTTTGTCCACAACATTATTTTACTGTATTCTGTAGCCTCCCCCAGGTTCTTCAAGTCACTGATAAATCAACACCCACAAGAACAACATAAAATAATGTTGTAGATAAAATTTATGTTACTGAGCTATCACCTAAATTGGCGTGAAGAAGTTCATGGGTTTAATAAAAACTTCCTACAGCCAGAGTTGTGTTTTTTTGCCTCCTTATAAAAATGTGGATACATGCCACTCTTTTATCGTGCTACTTCAAAGCCATCACAGTGTCTGTTGACGTAAGTTCCGTCTCTCCACTTTGCAGTTTGGCTTTAGATTTTGTTGTACTTTTGCTATTCAAGCGAACTGTTCCTGCTGCATTTATCCTTCTCTTGTGTAACTAGTCGAAGACAGAAAGACTTGCGTACCAATTGTCCACCTATAGCTTTTTTTTCACGTCTATTTCCGTAGGACCAAATTGAGGAGCAAATCTCCAAGGTCATGAAATATGATAGTACATGAAATTACAAAGTAAAAGTAATAACAAATAAAATAAAATGTTTATGAACCCAAAAAATGACAAGCCATAAGTTTTCATCAATATAACACAGGAATGAGCTTAATTTGTCAAGGAACTCCTCGACAGAATAGAAGGAGTGACCCATGAGGAAACTCTTCGGTTTCGATTTGAAAGCGCTTGGATTACTGCTCATATTTTTGAATTCTTGTGGTAGCTTATTGAAAATGGATGCAGCAGTATACTGTACATATTTCTGCACAAGAGTTAAGGAAGTGCGATCCAAATGCACACTGGATTTCTGCCAATTGCTTACTGAGTGAAAGCTGCTAATTCTTGGGAATAAGCAGACATTGTTAACAAGAAGCGACAGTCAAGAATATATATATCGAGAGACCAATGTCAAAATACACGGACTAGTGACCAGGGGTCGACAAGAGGTTCGCGTACTTACACCCCTTATTGCCCGAAGCTCCCGTTTCTGAGCCAAGAATATCCTTTGAGAACGGGGAAAGTTACCCAAAAATATAATATCATTCGTCATAAGCGAATGAAAATCAGTAAAGTAGACTACTTTTCGTGTCGAACTCCCTCAGATACCGTTCGAATAGTAAAGATTGCGGCATTAAGTTTTTGACCAAGATCCTGAACGTGAGCTTTCCACCGCAGTTTACTATCTACCTGAACACCTAGAAATTTGAACTGTTCAGTTTCACTAATCATATGCCCATTCTATGAAATTAAAACGTTGAGTTTTGTTGAATTGTGTGTTAGAAACTGTAAAAACTAAGTCTTACCCTGATTTAGCTTTAGTTTACTTTCTACAGACCATGAATTGCATTATTTGAAGCAGAGCCAATGTTGCACACAAAATCCTTTAGTACGAAACTAGTGTCAGCAGCAAACAGAAATATTTTAGAATTACCTGTAATACTAGAGGGCATATCTTTTATATAAATAAGGTACAGGGTGGCGCAACCACTGGTTCCTTGGGCACCGCCCATTTCACTGTGCCCCACTCAGACCCCACATCATAGCCATTCTCAACACTGTGAATAATTACCTTTTGCTGTCTGTTATTAAAGTAAGAGGTGAACCAGTTGTGAGCTATTCCCAATATTTCATAGTGGTCCAACTTGAGGAGCAATATCTTGTGATCAACACAATCAAACGCCTTAGTTAATAAAAAAAGATGCCTAGCGCTCGAAACCTTTTGTTTAATTCATCCAGTACCTCACAGAGAAAACAGAATATGGCATTTTCAGTTGTTAAACCAGTTCTAAAACCGAAGAGCGTGTCTTTACTAAGAAAATGAAGAACTGTAAATATCCGACGTTAGCACTCCTGGCATTGTCGGCTCCTGTCGCATATACACGATGGCTATGACTTATCTTTAGCTACTTCAGAGGACCCCTGTGAAAAACGACTGATCGTAGGACAGTGAAACTTTGTAAAATGTAAATGTCGCGTGACCAGGGCCTCCCGCCGGGTAGACCGTTCGCCTGGTGCAAGTCTTTCGATTTGACGCCACTTCGGCGACTTGCGCGTCTATGGGGATGAAATGATGATGATTAGGACAACACAACACCAGTCCCTGAGCGGAGAAAATACCCGACCCAGCCGGGAATCGAACCCGGGCCCTTAGGACTGACATTCTGTGGCGCTGACCACATTTTTTTCCTTTCTTTCTTTATTTCGTTCCGTGTTGCTCGATGCGGTTGGTCTGAGCGGACGTCACGTGACATCCGTTCAAGCTGATCGCTGACTCCAATTTTTTTTTTTTTTTTTTAATTACAGAGGGCCACCGCCTCTCTGACCGAACACGCTGAGCTACTGTGCCGGCTTTACACATGAGAGGGTAATGTTCGTTAATTGCGAACCATGTTTACTTCCCAGGTTACAAACGTTGGTCAATGTGACGACCACCTGCATACACGACAGCCTGGAACCGCACTAAAGTTCCCACTGCACAACTGCTCGCGCACTTCTCCAACGGCGGACCGTGGTTTGTTCAGCTGTCGTGACACATGTCTTGTACTGCCATTGTAGCTCCAGTGTCTTCAACAATTTATGGCGCTATTGGCTGTCGGCCTCTCCTAGGAGCAATTCCCAAATCACCTGTTACTTCGAACTTCGGAATCGCGTTTTTTAACGTGGCGCGGAAAGAGGACCTCTCTGTGTCCCTTTAATGTGTCGATGCTCGTATGGAGCAGCAGCACTATTGCTGTTCATTTCGTAGAAAAGCTTTACGAGTAAAGTCCTGCTCACGTTTCCAAGACCTATGTTTACTGCCTGCAAACTGTAACGTACACCGATAATTGCGTATTCAACTCTGCTTCGCCGTCCTACTATCGGCGCATACCGGCAAGTAGTGATAGTAACATTACTAACAATGCAAATTCCACAGCACACAGTCAGAACATCATTTCTATGAAGCTGGGTACCCTCACGGTACACACACGTAGTTTTCCGTCTACACCGCCACAAGCAGTGCAAGTTTTAACCATCCTGATACGTCGTTATCACTGGAGGCACAATGACTGATATATACACTGCTATCAATTAAAGGGCTAACTTTCGGAGAGCCGGCCGAGGTGGCCGAGCGGTTCTAGGCGCTTCCGTCTGGAACCGCGCAACCGCTACGGTCGCAGGTTCGAATCCTGCCTCGGGCATGGATGTGTGTGATGTCCTTAGGTTAGTTAGGTTTCAGTAGTTCAAGTTCTAGGGGACTGATGACCTAAGATGTTAAGTCCCATAGTGCTCAGAGCTATTTGAACCATTTTGAACCAGCGAAAAGAACAGTAATGACACTTCCATTCGAAGACGATAATTACGCTGCAGTCGCAGTGATTTAGGATGGTCTCCTGGAATTAAAAAAGGCGAGAAATAGTTTTCAGTGGGGTCTGCAATCACCAGTGTACGCTCTGCAACGTACTCCCATGCTGGGTACAAAGCTGGTAAGAAGTTTTAGTGGTAAGGCGCTCCATTCCACGACCAGTTGACAAGTACTGAATGATCGTTGGTGCATGTGGAGGTGTTGCAGTAAGTTTCCCCAACTGCAATAAGTTTTCCACACGTGCTTAGTGGGACTTCAGTCTGCGGAATGGGCAGGCCAGTCCATTCGCCAAACATTCTCACGTTCCAAGAGCTCCTCCAGCTGCACAATTCTAATCGGTCGCGTATTTTCTTCCATAATAAGAAAGCCAGGGCAAAACGCACCCATGAAAAGACGCACATCGAGAAGGAGTTTTGTGTCACAATAACATTGTCTGACGAGTGTAGCGTTTTTAAAGATTTGGAAGTCAGTACGTCCAAGCAACGTTTTGTCTCCCCACAGCATAACACATGGGGCAAGAAGGCGATCATACAAACATCAAAAAAAGTTTTGTATCACCTCGGTTCCGAGAGTTCCGGAGCCTGTACAAAAAATTGGAATAGAGATAAACATAAACATCATTTCCACCCTTTTTATTACTCATGAAAACCACACATTTCATGTTGTACAACAATCAAGCGAGACCTTCAGAGGTGGTGGTCCAGATTGCTGTACACACCGGTACATCTAATTCCCAGCAGCACGTCCTCTTGCAGTGATGCATACCTGTATTCGTCGTGTCATACTATACACAAGTTCATCAAGGCATTGTTGGTCCAGATTGTCCAACAGCTCAATGGCGATTCGGCGTAGATCCCTCAGAGTAGTTGGTAGGTTACGTCGTCCAAAACAGCCCTTCTCAATCTATCCCAGGCGTGTTCGATTGGGTTCATGTCTGTAGAACATGATGGCCACTCTAATCGAGCAATGTCGTTATCCTGAAGGGAGTCATTCACAAGACGTGCACGATGGGGGAGCGAATGCCTCACCAATATGCTGCCAATATGGTTGCACTATCGGTCAGAGGATGGCATTCACGTATCGTACAGCCGTTACGGCGCCTTCCATGACCACCAGCGGCGTACTTCGGCCTCACATAATGCCACCCCAAAACAGCAGGGAACCGCCACCTTCCTCCACCCACTGGATTGTGTGTCTAAGGCGTTCAGCCTGACCGAGTTGCCTCCAAACACGTCTCCGACGATTGTCTGGTTGAAGGCATATGCGACCCTCATCGGTAAAGAGAACGTGATGCCAGTCCTGAGCGGTCCATTGGGCATACTGTTGGACCCATCTGTACCGCGCTGCATGGTGTCGTGGTTGCATAGATTCACCTCGCCATGGACGGCGGGAGTGAAGCTGCGCATCATGCAGCCTATTGCGCACAGTTTGAGTCGTAACACGACGTCCTGTGTCTGCACGAAAAGCATTATTCAACATGGTGGCGTTGCTGTCAGGGTTCCTCCGAGCCATAATCCTTAGGTAGCGCTCATCCACTGCAGTAGTGGTCCTTGGGCAGCCTGAGCAAGGCATGTCATCGACAGTTTCTGTCTCTTCGTATCTTCTCCATGTCCGAACAACATCGCTTTGCTTCACTGCGAGACACCTGGGCACTTTTTTTGTTGAGAGCCCTTCCTGGCACGAAGTAACAATGCAGACGCGATGAAACCGCGGTATTGATCGTCTAGGCATGGTTGAACTACAGACAACACGAGCAGCCGTGCACCTCGTCCCTGGTGGAATGACTAGAACTGATCAGCTTGTCGGACCCCATCCGTCTTAATAGGCGCTGCATGGTTGTTTACATCTTTGGACGGGTTTAGTGACATCTCTGAACAGTCAAAGGGACAGTGTCTGTGATACAATATACATCGTCAACGTCTATCTTCAGGAGTTCTCGGAACTGGGATGATGCAAAACCTTTTTTTTATGTGTGTATTTGACAGTGTTCCTGCATGTATACGTGATCCCACCTTTCGCTATATAAGAGTACGTCCAGAATTGTCCTGGGACTTAAATCCATTGGGGTACTTGAGGGATGTGTTGGGCAGACATGTTGCAGCACGTCCGCATGCACCAACTATCAGCCAGCAGTTGTCAACAGTGCTGATGGAGAAAAGGAACACCCTAGCACAAGAACTCCTTTGTGCCACCGAGATATCACGTTGCAGGGCATGCACTGCCGCCCAAGCTACCAAGAACAGTATCCTGTCATTGTTAATGTCCGGGGGACCGTTATGAACACTGCAATTTAATTGTTGTCTTTAATGAAAGGGTTTTTGTATCCCGCCTGGCTAGGCGGCGCGTGAGTCTGTTCCTGTGAGCTGCTTCTGTAATATAGGCCGAGAGTGAAGGAAGCGAGTAGGAGAAGGAGAAGTGAAACACTTCGGTTCTGCATGTAGCTTTAACACCTTTTACTCGAGTCAAAAGCACAAGTAAATAACAAATGCATACATAACTTTGGCTAGGTTGAGCACGTAGGTGTGAACCCGTACTCCAGGTCTAATCAAAGTCTCAGTAGCAAGCTAGCCGACTCGGTAGTGGAAGCGATGTTTCCACGCCGCCTGCTCTTGATGAAATGGCCAGAAATCAAGACGGCACTCGCTGAGTCCCACAGCATCGGCTAGAGGGCGCTGTGGTCGGCGTAGTCAGTCCTCTCGTAGTGCCAACTTACGAGAGCGTGCACCTACGTTGTGACATCGTAACTATCGACGCCACAAGGGTCGCTTCCGTTCCTCTCATTGCGTTTTTCTGTCAGTTACTTTCTACAATGTGCTGTACTGCACTGCTGCAGTTCTTTCTATGTGTGGTCAGAGTCTCATAGAGTTGTTATATGAATCCATGGTGTCTGTTCTTATGCATATGTCCGAAAGAACAGACACCATGAGGAATCCGCAACAGTGAAACGTATGATTTAATTGAAGGAGGGAGGGGGCGGAGAAAGGAAAGGAGAGGGAAGCGGTTATAGATCTCAGCTGCATCAAGACTTCACGCCCTACCAGTGGCGACGAGTGAAAATGTGAAACATATGATTTAACTGAATTGCGTGGGGGGGGGGGGGGGGGTTGAGAAAGGAAAGGAAAGCGTTTACTGATGTGAACTGTATCGAGACTTCACGCTCAATCACTGGCGACGAGTGAAAATGTGCGGCGCACCAGGAAGCTGGCCTCTCCTGCTTACTAGGCAGTTGCGTTAGCCACTGCGCCACCCCTGACACAGCGTTTATCGGAAGTGCGCGGACTTTGTCAGGTGAGGAAGAATGTTGCTGTTGGGCTGTGATTCTGCCATCTGCAGTTCGTATGCTCCAATGACCATCCTTGAGAAGCCGCGGCTTCGCTTTCGTTGTTGTAATGATTTCCATTACTCACAGTGTATTGAACTCAGGAAGCTTAGGCCTACGGAAGTATAGGAGTATGAAAGCTGTCACCGAGGGCACTGCCTGACTGACTACGTCCACACGTCCGCTGATGGTGGACGACTGGTGTAAAGCAGCAGTGGGGAAGGCTCTGGAAAACCCTCGGTGCAAAACTGCTTGTTCGGAAATGCATTGGTACCTGTGACACCTAAAACATGGTCAGAAACACCACGGTCGGAAAGCACAAGTAGCCCTCTGGTTTTGGCTCTTGAGCAGGAATGCGCTGCACCGTACCACAGACGTTCAGACAGTTCACTGAAAGTTCAGGCTCTCATAAAGGCGAAGGGTGGACACAAACCCTTAACGTACACTGACAGATGTCCGGGTACTTTCGATTGAATAGTGTTTGTGACTATGTGCACTTACTTCAAGGTGTTATGTGACGCAATTGCGCCAGTGATGCGTGTTAGTTCTAGAGGTATTTCATCCCTCACTTTAGATGCCAGGTTGTCTGCTTCAGGGCAGAAATTTTTACGTCAGTGTGGCCAACAGATGGAGCCCAGTACACGTTTCGTTGCCAGTGGAAGCAAGGACCACCAAAGTGTTGCTGCCGGATCAGCGTAACTTTGGCCCTCAGGCTCGCGACCAGACACCTGTCCGAGATTATTTGGCAGAGCACGTGCAGGCGGTCGAACGCGCTCCTAGAGCGGAATGTGGGCGCAGCGGCGCCGATATGAGAGGGTGCGGGCCGGAGCAGGGCCTTGCCGCTATTCGGAGCCGGGCGGGCCCGCGCTGTGCTATGAATAGCCGCGCCGTGACCGCTGCCTGACCTTGCCGGCCGCTGCCGCCGCCACCGCCGCCGCCTACGCTCGTGGATCGCCTTACACCGCGCTACTCTACACCACACCACACCGCACCGCCGGCCGCGTGCGGGATGCTAACCGCACATGCTCGCCCAAAGCCATTGGCGGACGCCACCTTTTGGCTGATATGGAAGTCTCAACTGTTTACGTGATTCTCTGGCTGTTGTCCGTATCACTGTATCTTCAAATACGGACGCAAAGGTTCGACCTTTGTTTTGGGGTCACCATTGCAAACAACACTGATGGACTAAAAACCCAACACAAACAAATAATTAATACAGAGTAATGAAATTCGACGAATACATTTGTCTAGGTAACATATTTGGATGATTTGCAAGTTCGCAGGTTAATGTATGCTACAGAAAAGCAATTGCAAATGTGAAATGATAGTACATTGATAACCAGTGTAATCTCCAGAACGTTGAATGCAAGCGTGCAAAAGTGTATGCATTGCGTCATACAGGTGCCAGATGTCAGTTTGTGGGATGGAGTTACACGCTTGTAGTACTTGATCGGTCAATACAGGAACTGTTAATGCTGTTTGTGCACGACTCTGGAGTTGTCCGATGATGTCCCATATGTGCTCACTTGGAGACAGATTTGGTGGTCGAGCAGGCCAAGACACTCTGTAGAGCTTATTGGGCTACAACAGCAGTATGTGCGCGAGCCCTATCGTGTTCAAACACCCGCTGGCATGCTGTTCATGATTGGCAGCGCAGAAGGTCCAGTCGCCAGACTGACGTACGAATTTGCAATCAGTGTGAGAGGGATAATCACGAGAGTGCACCTGCTGTCATACGAAATCGCACCCCAGTCTATAACTCCAAGTGTAGGTCCAGTGCGTCTAGTACGCAGATAGATTGGTTGTAGGCCCTTAAAAAATGGTTCAAATGGCTCTGAGTACTATGGGGCTTGATTTCTGAGGTTATCAGTCCACTAGAACCTAGAATTACTTAAGGGGCTCCGGAACGCCCTATACTTGCAATATTAAAATAACGCTTATAAATTACATCTTTCCTCACAAAGTATTTGAGGTAGGAAGTTGAACTTTTTACAGATTATTTATTGGAATATGGGCTACAACTTAACACAGGGATTTTACAAAATTTTAGTTCAGTTATTAAAGATGATTTTTTTTAATTGTAATGAAAATTCACAACATATTTTTGCAATTTTTTATTTATATATTCAAAAATATACAGTTTTTGGGAAAAAGGCTGTGTTAAATTATGCAGAAGGTACTGTGTAACATTTACTGAAAGTTTGAAACAAATATGTTTGGAAGATCCTTAGAAAACATGTAATTAGTAGGAGAAAATAAAAGTTTTGGGAATCGAGCGACAAAGATTGGATTAACTTTTTAGTGCATTCCAGGTCCATAGGATGGATTATCTTCATCCTCTGCAAACTCCTCCTCCAGCTTCCTCTTGTTCCTCCTCCTGTTTACTCTTGCTTGTATTTCTAGACTCTTTACAGCCCTGTCTGCAGCCCGAAGGCGTTCCTTGTCTAAAGCAAGCATCGCCCATACCATGTTAGAACCTATCTTCATTCCCATATTTCTAAATACCTTGCACCTTACAATGTTGCCATCATTGAAAGTCGCAACAGCATCATACACACCAAAGTGAGGTGTTTCTATTCCAACAAATACAGTCTTGGGGATTCTCGACCATATAACACTATTTACACTTTCATTGCGGTTTTCAGTTTTTCCGTGAATACACTTTTTCAACAGTTCAGGTGCTGCTAAGTCTCTGAAAATAGGTTAGCCACAACACATACTTTATCTCACATCACTAAAATGTACCTGATGAACACGGACGTTAATAATAACACCATTTGACAGCAGTTTAACAGCGCCACAGTGGGTCACGCCCATGTAGAACACATTTCAAAAAAAATTTAAAAATAGTTGTAGTCTTCGGAATTGAATAAATTATATATCTGCAGATTCAGAAAACGCAAAAAAGTAAAAATCGAACTTTTCATGATTTTGAGCCTTTCCGGAGCCCCTTAAACCTAGCTAACCTAAGGCCATCACATACATCCATGCCCGAGGCAGGATTCGAACCTGTGACCGCAGCGGTCGCGCGGTTCCAGACTGTAGCGCCTAGAACCGCTCGGCCACACCGGCCGGCTGTAGGCCCTTAACTGGCCTCCTTCTGACCAGCAGACGACCCTCACTGGCACCGAGGCAAACTTGCTTTTCATCATAAAACATAATAGAGCTATATTTGGCCGCCCTCTTATCAGCTTTCGCTTGACACCACTAAGGCCACGAAAGGCTGTGGTTTGGGGTCAGTGGAACGCAAGTACATGGCGTCCGGTTCGTTGCTGTCCTCCAAATACCGATTCGTTGTGTCACTCTGGTGCCAACCGCTGCTCGAATTGCTGCTGTAGACGTAGCACGATGCACCAGAGCCGTACGCCGAATATGATGGTCCTCCATCTCGGTAGTGCCACGCCGTCTTCTGGAGCCCGGTCTTCTTGCGTCTGTATCTTCCCGTGGATTGGATTGGATTGTTTGGGGAAGGAGACCAGACAGCGAGGTCATCGGTCTCATCGGATTAGGAAATGACGGGGAAGGAAGTCGGCCGTGCCCTTTCAAAGGAACCATCCCGGCATTTGCCTGAAGTGATTTAGGGAAATCACGAAAAACCGAAATCAGGATGGCCGGATGCGGGATTGAACCGCCGTCCTCCCGAATGCGAGTCCAGTGTGCTAGCCACTGCGCCACCTCGCTCGGTTATCTTCCCGTGGCTACCGCTGCCAGCAGTCATATACAGGGGCTATATTCCTGCCAAGACTTCCAGCAGTATCGCGGAAGGAACACTAACCTTATCATGCCCTAGTTCAGACTTAGCTGTTGGCCTTCTTGACGAACATCAACTCACTATGTCCAACCTGAAAGGTAACTAACGCTCAAGGCCGTAACGACGCGTATTTAAAGTAAGCCTGAATTGCCTCCTCATAGCATTTGCTACTAGCATCACTCTTATTCGACTGCTTCAAAATCTGAACAGACGCCATCTTTCAGGTGTAGAAACACGCCTACCAATTCTCGGTTATCTCGCACATCTCGTTCAAGGGATTTTTTTTTTCATCAATCTATTTAGCACAATCATCTTCTTCTGTCCAGTTTTCCCACCTAAACACCAAGCAGCATTCTTTTTTTTTCTCTCTTTTCTGCTTCGATCACAGCTGCAGCCGCGGTTTCAGTATTCCTTTCTTGGAGGGGGAGGGGACGGGGAAGGGAAGAAAAGAATATCTGAAATAAATTTGCGAAGAGACTGTAATAGATTCATTATCAAGCCAGGAAACACAAATTCTTTAAACATCGTACTCTAGTGTGCAAAAGAGCTTCAGACGTCTGATTCCTTTTCATCTGAGTAAATGTGTTAAATATATGACGATCAATATCCAAGTGAGAAAAGGTTTAGAAAAGATTTTAAACTGTGAGTACAATCTGCGTAATTTGCGCGTTCTAAGTTACGCTGCCTCGAGACGTAGACAGAGTTTCTAACTTTAATACTTGATTTAGTGTGTTAAACCTTTAACATAAGATTATTACTTCTTAATTAGTGGACTATGCGAGCATTTTAAATTTTTAAATTTGGCCAATAATTATGTCAAATATAAAAAATCGGGTTTCTGTTGCCCTTGGAAGCCGTTAGGTAGGCAACTGCAGCTGTGAACGAGTGACGGTGCCCTCGATCAGCCATTTGTCAATATGTACCATGTCCCGAAACTATACGTTCAGATTAATACGGGAAGCAGAGAACATCAAAACAAGGATATGTTTGGATTAATAATGTCGCTTCGGCTAGTGCCATCATCAGGTCAAAAGTTAGGATTTTTGAAAGACGTTCAATGTCACTTTTAATGAAACGGGTGCCTAAGTGGGCTGTCAATTTGACAATGACGCAATCCGATGGTGGTACTAGCCGAAACGACATTGTAAACAAATACAATGGGCAATCAATACGTCTATGTTCCCAAAACGTTATCAGAAACTAAAAACGTGAACATCACTGACAAAATCAAGAGACGGATACTGCGGAAAATAGTCGAAAACAAGTTCCAAGACGGTATCTAGATGCACAAAAGTTCAAAACAACTGTATTCCTTAAGAAGATTTAATACATTCGTACATGTACGAAACGGTAATTTCCAAGACTTGTTGCCTATCGAAAACGCGGGGCCAAACGATACATATCGAACCTGCTATCGTAAATCGATATGTATCGTTTGGCCCCCATATCGAACCTGCTATCGTAAATCGAAGCTTTTGACAATGTTGACTGGAATACTCTCTTTCAAATTCTGAAGGTGGCAGGGGTAAAATACAGGGAGCGAAAGGCTATTTACAATTTGTACAGAAACCAGATGGCAGTTATAAGAGTCGATGGGCATGAAAGGGAAGCAGTGGTTGGGAAAGGAGTGAGACAGGGTTGTAGCCTCTCCCCGATGTTATTCAATCTGTATATTGAGCAAGCAGTAAAGGAAACAAAAGAAAAGTTTGGAGTAGGTATTAAAATTCATGGAGAAGAAGTAAAAACTTTGAGGTTCGCCGATGACATTGTAATTCTGTCAGAGACAGCAAAGGACTTGGAAGAGCAGTTGAACGGAATGGACAGTGTCTTGAAAAGAGGATATAAGATGAACATCAACAAAAGCAAAACGAGGATAATGGAATGTAGTCAAATTAAGTCGGGTGATGCTGAGGGAATTAGATTAGGAAATGAGACACTTAAAGTAGTAAAGGAGTTTTGCTATTTAGGGAGTAAAATAACCGATGATGGTCGAAGTAGAGAGGATATAAAATGTAGACTGGCAATGGCAAGGAAAGCGTTTCTCAAGAAGAGAAATTTGTTAACATCGAATATAGATTTAGGTGTCAGGAAGTCGTTTCTGAAAGTATTTGTATGGAGTGTAGCCATGTATGGAAGTGAGACATGGACGATAACTAGTTTGGACAAGAAGAGAATAGAAGCTTTCGAAATGTGGTGCTACAGAAGAATGCTGAAGATAAGGTGGGTAGATCACGTAACTAATGAGGAGGTATTGAATAGGATTGGGGAGAAGAGAAGTTTGTGGCACAACTTGACTAGAAGAAGGGATCGGTTGGTAGGACATGTTCTGAGGCATCGAGGGATCACAAATTTAGCATTGGAGGGCAGCGTGGAGGGTAAAAATCGTAGAGGGAGACCAAGAGATCAATACACTAAGCAGATTCAGAAGGATGTAGGTTGCAGTAGGTACTGGGAGATGAAGAAGTTTGCACAGGACAGAGTAGCATGGAGAGCTGCATCAAACCAGTCTCAGGACTGAAGACCACAACAACAACAATCGTAAATCGATCATGTAACTCTGGTGGCGGGTGTAATGAGTATGTTTACGGTGGTCACTACAGCAACAACAAAATAAGAGCGTTACAATAATACTTCTAATTACAAAGGAGACGACTTACCTTACTCGTCGTCGGTTTTGTCGTCATGTGAAAGGCCATTACGCTGGTCTGGATGGATACTTTGGAAGAGTCGAACCACGTATTCTTCCTTATACTCGTTCGTTTTCCGCACTGTCCACAGTGAAATTGTAACGGTATTTCAGCATCGAAAGTGTTGTCACAAAGTTTTACACACCTCGCACCTTCACAGTCTACACAGTCCCTCCTTTCGTCGTCCGGTCCTTCTCCATATTTGCGAGAAAAAGTCGAACAACTTTCTATGGGGGATAAGCATGGAATTAGATTTCTCCATTTGAGAGAATCCGCCGTAGAAACGTCAAGAACACCAGATATCCCACTCACTATCGACATAAATCGTCTGGGTTTCACTAGCAACTTGAAAATAATTCGCGGAAGTATGTAATTTAGAGCAACTAAGGGAACGACGGGAAACAGATAAAAATGACTATCACAAATTATTGATCATAACGCCTGCCACCAGAGTCACATGATCGATTTACGATCGCACGTATCGTTTGGACCCCGCGACTTCGCTAGGCAATCATTCTTGGAAATTACCGACGAAAGGGACATCTGAACTTGCATACATGAATACTGAGGTGACAAAAGCGATGTGATTCCTCCTGACTACGTGTCGGCCCTCATTTTGCCTTGCGTAGTGCAGCAACTTGACGTGACATGGACCCACCAAGTCGTTGGAAGCCCCTGCAGAAATATTTAGCCATGCTGCCTCTGTAGCCGATTATAACTGTGAAAATGTTGCTGGTGCAGGATTTTGTTCTCGAGCTGACCTCTTGACTATGTCCATAAATGTTCGATGGGATTCACGTCGGTTGATCTGGCCGGGAAAATCATTCTCTCGAATTTTCCAGAATGTTTTTCAAACCAACAGTGAACACCTATGGCACATTGTTATCCATAAAAATTCCATCGCAGTTTGGGAACATGTGGTCCATTAATGGCTGAAAATTGTCTCCAAGTAGCTGAACCTAACCATTTTCAGTCAATGATCGGTTCTGCTGGACCAGACGACACCATCAGCTCATACCAACTGAAATCAGGACTCATCTAAGCTGGTCACGGTTTTCCAGTCGTCTAGGGTTCACTCGATGTGATCACGATCCCAGGAGAGGCGCCGCAGGCGATGTCGTGCTGTCAACAAAGGCACTCGTGTCGGTCGTCTGCTGCCATAGTCCTTTAACGCCAAAGGTCACCGCACTGTCCTAATGAATACGTTCGTCGTACGTCCCACTTTGATTTCTGCCGTTATTTCACGCAGTGTTGCTTGGCTTTTAGCACTGACAACTCTACGCAAACGCCGCTCCTCTCGGTCGTTAAGTGAAGGCTGTTGTTGGGTTGCAGTGGTGAGACGTAATGCCTAAAACTTGGTGTTCTTGGCACACAGCCCTCGCTGTTTTCGATCAGGCTGTTTTGATTACCTTACCAACAGACAACTTGTTAATTGTCCTTCCCCTTACTTGCTTCTCATGAAAGTGTTGCGCTCATTGTCATAATGTGACTTCAGCGGCTTTGAAAATGACCTATGTTATGTCTGAAGTCGATGAATTGTATGACTAGTTAAACAAATCATGTGTACATCATCATCCACGCAAAACTCCAATGCTTGTAAACGTTTACAGGAAGTGTGTTCATCCAGAAGTAAGAGACCCTACGAGCTCAAAATTGAAGCAGCCATTTCACTAAGGCCTCTTCATTCATCCAACATGAGCCAATCATTGTTACCAATGAACCGTAAGGAAAATCGTCAGAAAATTCAGGGTGAACTTTTTGCTTTAGACATTGCCGTTGGAGGAATGAAATTACCTATAGCATTCGTGCAAGCAAGTACTGTTACAAGTTCGTCTCTTTCCACGCGAGTTTGTGAATAGACAGCTTTTAACCTTTCACCGTAAATATTTCTACGTTTATCATTCGTTTGACAGCCTGATTACTCACAGTTATAAATCAATTGTGGCGTATCAAACAAATTAAGCACCTCCATGGTTTTACCCAATACAGGAAAATATGCTTAACGATATGCTTATTAAGGCCCTTGCAAAGATATGAGGAGAGAATACTGGGAAATGCTGTCAGTCATTAAAAGAGAGGGCACACAAAACTCCATCCATATTGATCAAGCAGGAGATTTGAAGGTATACAGAGAAGCGCAGTGTTAATGGCCACAGGTTAGTTCAACCTATGTCTTGAAGATAGACGCTAACTGTCCCGTGATAGCCCACCTCAAAAGTTTCTAGAATCAACCCTAAGTGATGAATCTAGAAATATATTACAATACAATATCTATCGTTCCAACAGAGATTGTGAAGGCGAGATAAGAAACTACAGAGCGTATAGGGCATCTGAGCCATCATTCTTCACGCGCTCCACACTTCAGTGGAATGGGTGAAAAAACTCATAACTGGTACAAAGGAGCGTACTGTCTGCCTTGCATGTTATAGTGCTTTGTAGAGTGTGGATGTGGTTGTAGATGTAGATGTAGACTTATTTTATGAAGTTCGAAATTATTATTTGCAATTGTCGTTCATCAAAACATGTATCATCTTTCGTGTATATTTCCACAACAGCTGGCCGTGCATATGAGGGCAGAAACAACGAAGCTAACTGTGACAAGCTATACACTAGTGTAAAAAAGGTCTTAAAGAACCTAACATCCTAAAAATTATGAATTGAGTACAAGTACCTTCTAATGCTGGCACAAAAGTGCGGAAACATGTTGGGACATTAAAAAGTAAAGTTGTTTGCTTAGTAAGCGAACATGAATTCCCGCAGTCTAATCTGCAGAAACGGCTGCTGTTAGGTGTTAACAACCAAACGTTGATGGTAATAATACGGTTTCATCAGTTATAGTACTTCACCTTTTCTTGAAATCTAAGAACTTGCAGTTCAGAGGTATACATCATTTAAAAAGTATTTACTCATTAATTTGAAAAGTACATCTGACATGCAATTGATATGAGAACCGTAATAGCAACAAACTCAAACAAATTTGACAGTGTCGTGATTTACACGGTATAAAATCGAAGTATGTACTCAGCATTATCAGTATTTCACTTAGCACTGCGATTGTCAATTCATATCTGTTGACTGTGCCTAAGCAAGAGTTCGGTCTACGTTGGAAATCGCTATGTTTCCCCTCTCTCTCCTTCCCTCTTTCACTAATTCTCTCTTACTCCCTCTCTTTTTAGATGGAGCGTCTTTAGATTACTGCCTTGCCTTACTCAACTTGTTTACGGTATCTACGTGTAGATTCACGAACAGTGTCAGAGTTTTGTTGTTGACATCAGGATGGTCCAGCTGTGAATGGGCGCCGTTTCCTGTCGGGAATGTCTTCTGCAGCGGGTCAGACCACGAACCGTTCCAAGTGGGTAAGCCATTATGCAAACAACTGTCTGTGTTAAACAAAGCTCGTAATTTTCCAGAACATTAAGCATTTTTCAACTCTTATTTCATGCTACTTAAGCGCCCGAAAGATAGCTGTGAAATCTGGTATTTGACGTGTGTAAAAAATGTAAAGTTTTAAGGATCTTCTCCTGTATAGCTGTCCAACAATTCTTCATTCCTTCACTTTATTGTTACTGATTTCCATATAACAGATATTTTTTTCTTCCCTGAATCAGATATCTAATCATGCTATCTTATTACACACAGAATCTTTCACTATGCAGCCTCGTGTGCAACATTTTGAAATTTCCTGCCGCACAGTTTCAATGTTCTACGGGGTTTCAAAGATTTTCGTCGTATAATTCTGTTATATCTAATTCCCAATTCCATTTAAATGAGAATAGACAATTTAATTAATGTTCATAGGTTTAGTTTATTATGTTTTTCTAAGTGAATTGTAGTATGGTAACACATTACTACATAACCAAAGGGAATGTAGTTGCAGTTTACATACACTTAACATAACATAGTTGGATAATATCCTTATTTTGTTGAGCGGTATACTCAACAGCATAATTATGTTCGTTTGTCTGATTTAATAGTCGATATGTGAAATGACAGATGTACTACTTAATGAATCAGTGCGCGTTGTTAGTTGGTGAATAAGATCTACTCCCACAAACTGGTTATCTGTCTTGACTCACTTTCCACCTCCTGCCATTAGACTGAAGAGTGAGCTAGTAGGTGAATAACAGATGTTGATAACTAGACCCTCCCGTATTGAAATGATGCATTACTAGTGGAGAGATATAGACTAAGACGAAGACATCCCACTCTTATCGTGGACAGGATTCTCGCTGAAAATTCAGTGCCATCGATGAATGGACGCACTGAAGGCAAGAAAACTATCCTCCATAACGCATGAAACTGCCCTGCATCCAAGAGAATTCTCCTGGTTATGACCTCCCTCGAACAGTTGGACTACTCTGAGTCGCAACCGAATGTACCTCCACAATTAGGGCAAATATTCTTCCACATTTTCAGAATGTGCCGTTCAGCAAGAGTGAGTTACTCATGTTGTATCTACATGTCCCGTACGAGAATACAAGTGTTCTCTCGCAGATTTCCTGACAGTGTAGTAATATTAACCAATAGCGATCGTCATTTCTATTATACAGGGTGATTCAAAAAGAATACCACAACTTTAGGAATTTAAAACTCTGCAACGACAAAAGGCAGAGCTAAGCACTATCTGTCGGCGAATTAAGGGAGCTATAAAGTTTCATTTAGTTGTACATTTGTTCGCTTGAGGCGCTGTTGACCAGGCGTCAGCGTCAGTTGATGCTAAGATGGCGACCGCTCAACAGAAAGCTTTTTGTGTTATTGAGTACGGCAGAAATGAATCGACGACAGTTGTTCAGCGTGCATTTCGAACGAAGTATGGTGTTAAACCTCCAGATAGGTGGTGTATTAAACGTTGGTATAAACAGTTTACAGAGAATGGCGATGGATCGGCCGCCAGGCAGCCCGTGACAGAGCACTTCATCACTGGCCTCCAAGAAGCCCTGATTTTACCCCCTGCGATTTTTTCTTATGGGGGTACGTTAAGGATATGGTGTTTCGGCCACCTCTCCCAGCCACCATTGATGATTTGAAACGAGAAATAACAGCAGCTATCCAAACTGTTACGCCTGATATGCTACAGAGAGTGTGGAACGAGTTGGAGTATCGGGTTGATATTGCTCGAGTGTCTGGAGGGGGCCGTATTGAACATCTCTGAACTTGTTTTTGAGTGAAAAAAAACCTTTTTAAATGCTCTTTGTAATGATGTATAACAGAAGGTTATAGTATGTTTCTTTCATTAAATACACATTTTTAAAGTTGTGGTATTCTTTTTGAATCACCCTGTACATTGCTAGAGAGCTGTACTGAAGTGTTGATGTACAGTAGTTTACTAATCTTTATATATGTGTAGCTATTCTTGCGATTTAAAAACTCTTAATATACGCCATGAAATAAATAAATATCTTAAATAAGTACTAGATTCGCATTTAAATACGGTTCTTCAACATTTATTCTGCGGAACGTTGCCAACGCGCACTGATATCAACACGGTGAGGAAATAAGATGGCAGAGAAGTCATTGTTTCCAGTCAACATATTATATTCGCTGCCATACGAGTACACGTCTTGTCTTCATATTGTCGTACAGAGTACCGTTCCCAAAAGAAAACACTCGCGTTTCTGTCCCGCACTAACGCTGGCTACCTGACGGAGTGCCAGTCTCGCAGTACTCCGAGTGATGACGTATTGCAGGAACAGTTTATACGTCTCATTCTTAGTAACTGATGAACACTATCGGGCGAAGTAAGACAACGTAGACGTGAGCGCATCAACTGAAATGAAATGCACACTCGTAATTCATGGCACTGTAAAAATTTGCTCCAAGTAAACCCTTTGTTGTATTGGAGTAGTTTTGTCTTAAAGTAAAATGCGTTTCTCATAGCGTCACTGTTGACACGACGTTAAACCAAATCAACAGTGTATATATATGTATCTATGAGTCTGAATGGGATCCAAGAGGAACAGACACGGAATGGCCACAGACGCATGAATGCATCTTATTCCCACTACGTCTCCTCAACAGTGCAAAGTAATTCATCCTCCCCACGTTTCAGAGGACCAGCCGCAAGTGCCATTGGTGGTATGATCGTTGACACGTATTGTCCACGTCCAGGTGACTATCCGAGTCCATGTCTCTCAAGCGGCCCTGAGGATGTCTCACTAGTGTCACTCGCCATTTACACATGGATACTACAGAGCTATCCCCCAGAATCGGTACATTTAGCTGGTGCCGAACCACTTTGTGCCTGGACGTTCCTGGCCGGACCTGGAACCCTTCTAGAGCTGGTGGTGGAGGTGAAGGAACCATCTCAATGTTCCCTGAGGATGGACCGGGAGGATCTAGCTCCGTCAGATTCCATTGCGAAGGAGGTCCTGCCGAGTTCTCTTGCGTCCTTGGTTGCCACGGTGCTATACCCGCCGTTATTTCATTAGTTATGTGCATGTTCCTTGCGTGGCAGTCGCTACCTCTCGCTATGATGTGGAAAACTGCGAGACACGTGTAGCGAATCGGTCTGGAAGGAAACAGCAATAGCTTTTCAGTGTTCTGCTGCAGGCCTTCCACTGTATGAGGATTATTTGAGTACCCTCGACAATTCCATTTGCCTTACAGATACACAGGGAGAGAAATCCGGCGATGAGATCGCACTGCCTCTGCTGATTGTCTTCTCCTCACCGAAGACCTCATGCGCTCGTGAGAAGGTTGTCAAGGCAGTGTGCTGTTGCTCCGTCTTGCCGAAAATATTTATAAAGTCGTTCTTCTTTAATGATTAGGTCCACGAACAGATTACGCAGTTCGTGAAAATATAGTACAGCGTTAACAGTTAGGTGAACGAATCATGTTACGATGTGGACTCTAGAGGTTACGCACCAAACACCAATCTTGAGATTATGCAATGGCTCTTCAAAGTATTAAAGTACTGGTGGAGATTTCATGATGTATAATGGTGCATATTCTGTGAATTGACGTATCCTGACATACTCAACCGGGTGGCATCTGAGCATGTGAGAAACTGAGCATCCGATAGTCCTGGTTCCACTTGACTCAGACATCGCCTGCAGAACTGAATTCAGCAATGCTTTCGGCTTATCGAATTTCTCTCGTATAGTTACTGTTTTTTTCTGCTACATAGCCCGTTTCGTGCCGCCTCGCTATTAAAGTTTTACATTGTAGACATTGCTGGGAGTTTTGCCAAAAAACTAACAGTCTTAAACTCCTGCGTAAACAGCTCCACACCCATTTTACAAGAATTGTGCTTCGCGTTACACTCGACAATGAACACGCGCTGTTTTGTAGCGGACAGCACTTTATGCTCCATTTAGTTGATCGCTGTACACCTCTGCTGCTCTGACTCACTGAAACGTAATGACACAACGAAGTACTTGGAACAGAGCATGTGAGAATGCGCATGCAACGGCGAGCGACTAGCGCATCGCGAACACGGTTTCCAGCATTTTTTGTGATGTTCGTTAATAACAGTTAATTCCACGCCAGTGTTTGGTTTATATACTTAACTTCGTTCATTGCGTTTCTTAAACACACAGATACACACCACCCACCAACCCCTCCGCCCCCCCTCCACCGCTTCCCCTCCCACACACACACACTAGGCACACCAACAGTGAGAGTGGATAACGTAAATAATTTCTCCAGCTGTTGTCAGTACATCCAATTTTTTAAAGAGCCATGTACAAGAGTTTCTAGTATGGAGAGTTCATATTACCCTCATTACACGCATCTGTGCAACAAAATACTGTGCCGTAAGACATTAGCGAAGGAAGAAAGGAAAATTAGCTTATAGACACTTTCATCTCGGAAATCGAATATTAGTCACACCGCGAGAATTGTTGAGCTTCAACGCTTAAGAAGATCCGTAACATATGATTTCAAGTTCATGTTCTTATTAATACAAAAACCTATGAATTTAGTATGTTTTTTTTTCCACTTATTGATTTTTGCCTCTTGTGTTATTCCTAATTGTTTATATTTTCAGTTGCTGTAGTTACTCCACCAGTGTTGATTAAAATATAGTTGTAGCTGCATCGTCAAGAAAGAGAACTACATGATACATCGATCGCTGTGGTACACTGGTACTGATTATTCACCATTCGGAAGAAGCTGTTTGCATTGTGTTCACTCCCAGAGTTTCTTGGTACAACTCTGTGCACTGTTAGACAGGATAAAAACCAGCTACCAGTAAGATCTCTCATGCGACAATAATTTAGGTTCTGCGCGAGACTAATGTAAATTGCACAATAAAAAGTTTATGAGTAGACACAGAAAACATGATGACAACGTGGATTTTCGTGATGACATTCTTGAATAGAAGCTTCACGGAGTTCATGCCGCGTCAGATTTGTATGCAGTCTCAACCTTTTGACTACGTCCTCCGTCGCCGTCGTCTGGAGATTTCATTCATACACGCAGAGATAATCTCTGGTATCATATGGACGTTCTGCGACGTTAATTCGTCAATCTAAATAACCTAACGCCTTACTGAAACCTCCTGACAGTGACGAAGGAGGATGTCGTCGAAAGCTCGAGACAAATCGGACACGGCAAGATCTCGGTGAAGCATTTATTCACGGAAGATAGCAATTACCAGTATGTTTCCATTTAAATATTGTGTAATTTGATCTGCGAATTGAAAACATATGTATTATGTTCTGCGGAAAGACCGACTAAGTACCTTATTTTGACAGAGCTGTATATGGTACTTCCACACAGGTTTTTTTTTCCAGTAGGTGAGACTGTAGTACCTGTTGTATCCGGGGACGTGCGACGTTCTTTGCTCGGTACTTCATTCTAGTGACGGATTTTAGAATCATGTGAAGGAATGCGCACGAGAGACTCCAAAGCAGCTACCGCTGTTTTCTACCGTTTTAGTTGTTGCTGGACGTGAAATTGCATTTGGCGGAGCGTTTGTAAATATTACTCGTATGTGTTCTACGCATTTACGAGCTGCATAATATATTAAAGCTATTTGGAATATAGTGTTAACTCTTCGGGTACAAACTTTTATGGCGAGTAAAATACTATACATTTTTAGAACTGCTTATACAAGATGCAGAGAGTTAAGCCATAGTTCGTCGGTCGTGCAATAGCTTGTACTTTGAAACAGAAGGTTTTTTGATGTGGAACATCTGATAATTGCAAATAATGTGCGTTTCTTTAATGTCTTAACAGTTTCAGCTGTCTTGAAAATGGAAGTGTGTGTTACTTTCCAGCACTTTTACTTCAAAATGTATGTAATTTGTAACTGGTTCTTGGTAACACTTTTGTTTGCTTTGATTTCACTTACTGACTATTAAATACAGTACCGACAAGATCTCGATGACTGCGACGCTTCTAAATTTTAAGAAAATCTTTGTTCCTCGGTACATGTTATACCATGGAACATTTTCTGTACATTTGGAAAAAAACTTAATTTCTGAAGTAATTTTTGTTATGTCAGGAAAAGGCTGCAGCACACAGAAAGTGAATGCCACCATTTAAAAATAGAACAACGAATATACGATTATTTAAGTTGTATTCCATAATGTTAATGATACGCGTGTAACCCAGCTAGTCCTTAGGTTAGTTCGGTTTAAGTAGTTCTAAGTTCTAGGAGACTGATGACCATAGCTGTTTAGTCCCATAGTGCTCAGAGCCATTTGAACCATTTAACCCAGCTACTGAGGGTTCAGACTGAATCTTTGGCATTTGCCTTGCTGGAGATGTGGAACGCCCCTGTGTCAGAGGACTGCTCTGCTTTGTGCTGGTACATCTGCATGGATACTCTGCAAATCACATTTAAGTGCCTGGCAGAGGATTCATCGAACGACATACAAAATAATTCTCTATTATTGCAACATCGTACGGTGCGCGAAAATACGAATACGTATATCTTTCCGTGCGAGCTCTGATTTCCCCTATTTTATTATGCTGATCGTTTCTCCCTATGTAGGTTGGCGTCAATAAAGTATTTTCGCATTCGGAGGAGAAAGTTGGTGATTGAAATTTCATGAGAAGATTCCGCCGCAACGAGAAAGACCTTTTTTTCCATGATGTCCACACCAAATATTCTATAATTTCAGTGACACTCTCTCCCCTATTTCGCTATATTACAAAACGTGCTGTCATTCTTTGAACTTTCTCGATGTACTCCGTCATCCTACCTGGTAAGGATACCACAATGTGCAGCAGTATTCTAAAAGAGGACGAACGAGCGTAGTGTAAGCAGTCTCTTTAGTAGAATAGTAACATTTTTTAAGTGTCCTGCCAATAAAAGGCAGTCTTTGGTTAGCCTTCCCCACAACATTTTCTCTGTGTTCCTCCCAATTTAAGTTATTCGTAATTGTAATTCCTAGGTATCTAGCTGAATTTACGGCCTTTAGATCTGACTGATTTAGCGTGTAATCGAATTTAACGAATTCATTTTAGCACTCATGTGGATTACCTCACACTTTTCGTTATTTGGGACAATTACCAATCTTCGCACCATACAGATATCTTTCCTAATTCGTTTTGATCTTCAGATGACGTTACTAGTCGATAAACGACAGCGTCATCTGCAAACAACCTAAGACGGCTGCTCAGATTGTCTCCTAAATCGTTTATATAGATAACGAACAGCAAAGGGCCTATAACACTAACTTGGGGAACTCTAGAAATCACTTCTCTTTTACTCGATGATTTTCTATCAGTTACAACGAACTGTGACCTCTCTGATAGGAAATTACGAATTCAGTCACATAATCCATAAGCAAGCAATTTCTCTACAAGCCGCTTGTGTGGTACAGTGTCAAAAGCCTTCTGGAAATGTAGAAATACGGAGTCAATTTGAAATTCTTTTCAATAGCACTCAACACTTCGTCTGAGTAAAGAGCTAGTTGTGCTTCACAAGGACGATGTTTTCTAAATCCATGTTGACTGTGTGTCAATAGACCGATTTCGTCGAGGTAATTTATAATGCTCGAATACAATATATGTTCCAAACTCCTGCTGCATAAGATGAGCCTGTAATTCAGAGGATTACTTCTACTACCTTTCTTAAATGTTGGAGTGACCTGTACAACGGATCTTTCGGCGAGCGAACGGTTGTACATGATTGTTAAGTATGGAGCTACTATATCAGCATGCTCTGAAAAGTACCTAACTGGTACACAATCTCTACTGGAAGACTTGGTTCTGTTAAGTGATTTAAGTTGTTTGACTACGTCGAGGATATCTTCTTCCACGTTACTCATGTTGGCAGGTGTTCTTGGTTCGAATCCTGGAATATTTACTTCATCTTCTTTGGTGAAGGAATTTCGAAAGGCTTTGTTTAGTGGCTGGTCATGGTCTGAGCACGCTGTTGAATATTTTCAGCGCTGCAGTTTGCGCCCAGATTAAAATATGATGAAATGCAGCAGCGCCTGATAAACTGCGTTTAGAGATAAATCTAGTGCTAATTATTTTGAAAAGTTCCAGGAAACATGACTCGATCGCTGTAGAGGGGACAAGGCGGTAATGGCAAAGGGCACGCCACGGTGCCCTCCTAGTACTGCGGTGGAGAAAGGATTCACTGTACCCGCAATGAGGTAACGAGTGAGGCCAATAGCCCATTCACTGGCTTGCGCCGATGTGACTGCTCCCAGCAACTATTCAGCAATCGAGAAATCGTACAGTAATGAGTCTTTCCGCCTATTTATGCGCAAGACCTTGCATTTTTTTATGTTTAAGGTCAAGTGTCAAACTCTTTACCAAGCGCAGATCCTCTGAATGTCTACCACGATTTCGCTACAGTTTTCTAGCACAGTTTTCTAGCGCTGCCACTTCTGCAGATACAACAGCATCTGCGAACACCGTCATGGAGCTTCGAAGGCACTCACGAGGTCATTAACATATAGTGAGAACACTAATGGTCGTTTATCAGGTCATAGGAGTACTCATGAAGTTACTTTTACTCTGAAGATTTCCCTTCGTTAAGAATGACGTCCTGCGTTCCATTTGCAAGGAACTCTTCACTCACCGATCACAGGGCTGGTCTGATACAGCAAACGCACGCAGTTTGTTCATTAGGTGACAGCGCGGAACGATACCAAAAAATTATGAGTAATAACACAACCGACATGTGCCTTACTACCAGCTGAAAGTTTTAGGCACTAGCAGCTGACACGTTCTACTTCACATCACAGCGCGTTAACTTGCAGCTGAATTTTACTGAGTCGATCACACATCAGCTCTTCTCGTTACAAACGAAACTAGAGTCAGCAAGGCTGCTGGCAGCTGTCGGCTGCAGAACCCAGACGGATGAAGACTAACATCTCCCTCTGAGCTGTGGCAAAAAAGAGGCGTTGTCGTAGGGACGCTTATAAAATCGCGTTACACGAGTGGCTGGGGCAAACACGCGAATTAGGAATGGCAGCTATCGCTGAAACAACCGCTTTTCAGTTATATCGGTTTTTTCCACGCCAGTTTAACCTGACTATTAAAGCGGCTCTAAATAACTGGTTTCAGAAATAACCGATTTTCGATTTTTATTCCTATTATGCCCTGTAATAAACGTAGAAGTCAGTAAAAATGGAAAAAAAAATTGATTCCCTCGATCACAAGATACATAGAATGAAGACATTAAATTAAATAATCAATTTAAAGAAAACTCAGTCCTTTCATCTTTAACTGCTTTCCTCGAAAAGCGGTAAGTTGTTGAATACGAAAAAAATCACGAGTATTCTTCTGTTGATAACAATTTTTTTTTAACTTCCCTCGAAAATCGTGTTGTAATTGGGTGTCATAGCACTGTTTGGTTATTCATTTTTCGTGTTAATTTGTCAGAGTTACAGTGGCTACAAGCATAGAAAGGAATTTTATCTACCAACATGCAGCATATTATCTGCTTTCTATTTTTATTGTAAACTATAAATGGAATGCTAAGTTTTTAATTTATTACAGCTACTGTAATTTTCTTCCTCTTCTTCTATTTCATAGAAATGAGAGACAAATATTTATTATTTTAAAGCAAATTAAGCATTGTACTTCATTGCTATGTGGCTTCGTAAAATATTTCAAGACTAGCGTTGATGGAATTTCGACGTAGAAGAGACGTCCAGCGACGAAAGCGAGAAACCAATGTATAGACCAGAAGGGACAAGTCTTCCACACACTATGTACACGCGTACCATTTAATAGGTAATCCACGCCACATCCTAAGACGTACACTATCGTCTTAGCAATGCCGTACGAATTCTTATGCCATGTGTTTACTGCACGTTTCTGTCGGTATTGTTATTAAAACAGCACTGATCACTTTTCCCATTTTGTACAAAAACGCATTATTTCGAAGCAATGCAAATTTTACAAATAGAAATTACTCGTCTTTTGAAAAAGTTTTACTTAAAACGAAAAAGTTTAGCACTGCTGCTACGGTTAATTGATATTTCGCTTTATTACCCGGTGGTTATTAAAAAAATATAAGCCACCTGTTATAACCGAGGCCAAATAAATACAGAAAAAAAATTTGTTCAGAACTGAAATACAGGCAGCAGTTTTAAACGATCGGATTTTCCCATCCCTAACGCAAGCAGCGGCGCCACACCCACTGCAACTGTCAGGGAACTTCTTTTGCCGACTACTCTGCAGTATAGTTACCTGTGACTGCCCCTAGCTTCCGCGATATACCGCGCAGTCCACTCTCTTGAAACGGCGGGTCAACGGCCCGGGGTCAGCAGACGTCCTGTCTACCAGATCCGCTTTAGATAGGCTGAGCCGCGCTGACGTCACGGCCGCCCTGATCCGCGGCCGCCTCGCCTCTGCAAAAAGGAACACCAAGGCGGAGGGCAGGCGTCTCTGGCGGTGGGGGCTCCACTGTGCTGCAGGTGTGGAAACTCTCTGGAACAATAGGTAAAGGTCTGTCGTCGTACACTACATTATGTAATCCAAAATATAAATACGGTTTTCAAACCACTGGAAAGGTCCATGAGAATAACAACCAAAAATACTAATATAAGTGCCTGTTCAGAATACTGGGAGTTTGAACTCCATGTAAGTACATTCACCAAACTGTTACGAGACAAACATTACGTTGATAATTATTGCACAAAAATCTCTGTCCATGATCATGCAACAATCTGTACATGTACACCGAACTTAACGTTTACCAAGAAACTACGCTACTGGCCATTAAAATTGCTACACCACGATGATGACGTGCTACAGACGCGAAATTTAACCGACAGGAAGAAGATGCTGTGATACGCAAATGATTAGCTTTTCAGAGCATTCACACAAGGTTGGCACCGGTGGCGACACCTCCAACGTGCTGACATGAGGAAAGTTTCCAACCAATTTCTCATACACAAACAGCAGTTGACCTGCGTTGCCTGGTGAAACGTCGTTGTGATGCCTCGTGTACGGAGGAGAAATGCGTACCATCACGCTTCCGACTTTGATAAAGGTCGGATTGTAGCCTATCGCAATTGCGGTTTATCGTATCGCGACATTGCTGCTCGCGTTGGTCGAGATCCAATGACTGTTAGCAGAATACGGAATCGGTGGGTTCAGGAGGGTAATACGGAACGCTGTGCTGGATCCCAACGGCCTCGTATCACTAGCAGTCGAGATGACAGGCATCTTGTCCGCATGGCTGTAACGGATCGTGCAGCCACGTCTCGATCCCTGAGTCAACAGATCACGACGTTTGCAAGACAACAACCATCTGCACGAACAGTTCGACGACGTTTGCAGCAGCATGGATTATCAGCTCGGAGACCATGGCTGCGGTTACCCTTGACGCTGCATCACAGACAGGAGCGCCTGCGATGGTGTACTCAACGAAGAACCTGGGTGCACGAGTGGCAAAACGTCATTTTTTCGGATGAATCCAGTTTCTGTTTACAGCACCATGATGGTCGCATCTGTGATTGGAGACATCGCGGTGAACGCACATTGGAAGCGTGTTTCGTCATCGTCATACTGGCGTATCACCCGGCGTGATGGTATGGGGTGCCATTGGTTTCACGTCTCGGTCACCTCTTGTTTGCATTGACGGCAGTTTGAACAGTGGACGTTACATTTCAAATGTGTTACGACCTGTGGCTCTACCCTTCATTCGATCCCTGCGATACCCTACATTTCGGCAGGACAATTCACGACTGCATGTTGCAAGTCCTGTACGGCCCTTTCTAGATACAGAAAATGTTCGACTGCTGCCCTGGCCAGCACATTCTCCAGATCTCTCACCAATTGAAAACGTCTGGTCAATGGTAGCCGAGCAACTGGCTCGTCACAATACGCCAGTCACTACTCTTGATGAACTGGAATATCGTGTTGAAGCTGCATGGGCAGTTGTACCTGTACACGCCATCCAAGCTGTGTTTGACTCAATGCCCAGGCGTATCAATGCCATTATTACGGCCAGAGGTGGTTGTTCTGGGTACTAATTTCTCAGGGTCTATGCACCCAGATTGCGTCGAAATGTAAACACACGACAGTTCTAGTATAATATATTTCTCCAATGAATACCCGTTTATCATCTGCATTTGTTCATGGGGTAGCAATTTTAATGGCCAGTAGTGTATGACCATAAAACTGAAAAAAGCCTTATTCCATACAGGTAATATATATACAGTAATGGATTATTTGGATTACAAACACCAGTTTTTTGTGAAAATTATAATAAAAATACACTGAAGTGCCAAGGAACCTGCTATAGGCATGCATATTCTAATACAAAGATAGGTAAACAGACAGAATACGGTGCAGCAGCCGGCAACGACTTTGTATGACAGCAAATCTGTGGCGCAATCGTTACATCGATTACTGCTGCTACAGCTGCAGGTTATCGAGATTTAAGTGAGTTTGAACATGGTGTTATAATCGGCGCACGAGCTGTGATATACAGCACCTCCGAAACAGCGATGAAGTGGGAATTTGCCCATACGACCATTTCACGAGTGTACCGTGAATATCAGGAATCCGGTATACATCAAATCTCCGACATCACTGCGGCCGGAAAAAGATCCTGTAAGAATGGGACTAACGACGACTGGAGAGAATCATTCAACGTGTCGGAAGTGTAGCCCTTCGGCAAATTGTTGCAGATTTCAATGCTGGACAATTAACAAGCGTCAGTGAACCATTCAATGAAACATCATCGATATGGGCTTTCGAAGGCTTAGACCCACTCGTGCACCCTTGATGAAAGTACGACACAAAGCTTTACTCCTCGCCTGGGGTCGTCAACAACGACATTGGACTGTTGATGACTGGAAACCTGTTGCCTGGTCGAATGAGTCTCGTTTCAAATTGAATCGAGGGGATGGACGTTCGCGGGTATGGAGACCTCATGAACCCACGGACCCTGCAAGTCAGGATGGGATTGTTGAAGCTGGTGGAGGCTCTGTAATGGTATGGGGAGTGTGCAGGTAAAGTGATATGGGACCCCTGGTACGTCTAGATACGACTGTGACAGGTGCACGTACGTAAGCATTCTGTCTGATCATGACAGCCCACCAGCAGCTAATAGAGTATAGTAAAACAGAGTAAGTATATTCATATCCCAGTTCGATGTAGCAGTCAGATGGCGATCCAGTAACAGTAAAAAAGGTAAGGAACAGTTTTGGGTTATTGCAGATAACGTCTGAGGGCCAGGACGACGATACATTCTATGTTTCGTCGAAATAATCAGCAAATCACTTTTAATAAGCAGCATTTAAATTTGTTTGTACTTATTATTTTTGAGGAAGAGAATAAATTTCAAAGGGAAGATTTGATTCGTTATTATTAAGCAAGAGATAGAAATCCTAAGGGAAGGTTTCATAGGTTACTGTAGAAGGAAAGGTTGCGTAGCAAAAGAGATATAGAGGAGACAGGAAGGTTTCAACGTTATTGGGCGTATCTGGGCTTCCTTGCAACGTACTCTTCAGAAGAGATCTCCACTCCCTCGTACTCTTGCGGATTTATGGACAGCCCTGCTGGATTCATGTTGTCAGTTCCCTTCAGCACTACTTCAGACATTAGTCGAGTCTATGCCACGTCGTGTTGCAGCACTTCTGCGTGGTCGCGGGGGCCCTACATGATATTACGCAGGTGTACCAGTTTCTTTGGCTCGTCAGTGTAAATAATAATAATAATGCGTCTCTGTCATTTCACACCAACAATTCACACTACAATGTATCTTTTTATCTTTTTCTGAGAAACCTTAGTGCAAAGCTCTGCAATGGATAATGCTCTTTCTGAGCTTAATATTTCACTTATCATGGACTGACGCTGACTTCATTTTTCATGTAGCAAAATGGGAAGCTACAGTTCACAAATTACAAACAAAATATCGTCAGCATGTTCCAGGTGTCAGCTAACACAGTTTTATTGCTACATTAAGAAATAATGTGTGTGTAGTGTGTACAATGATCGGTATAGAGGAACGGGTGAACAGCTTATTAGTAGCGTTCACATCACTGAACAATTTACTTCCTGGGCATAAACCGAATGAGGCTGAGCTGTTTCACACAGATAGGTCACGTATTCGGGAACATGGAAACTTTAATTTACATTTGGCCACCTTCTGTGGTTTTCCTAAATTACTTCAGGCATGTCCTATTACAAGGCCGCTCCGATCCATTGTCACATACCTGTCAAATTAGAAACTAAGCCTCTATGTATAAATTAGGGATACGCTACTTTTTGTTCTTTTAAATTGCAGTGCCAAGAAATGGCCAATATTGTTGTAAAAGCGATCTTCTGATGAATAAAACTGCTACTACTAATAACGACACAGCACTCCTGTTTCTTAAGCAAAGAAATGTAAACAAGGTAGAAAAAAATTGCAACACGCTGTGTGATGTAGACGAAACTGCATGTATTTGAAAGATGATATCTATTAAAATTTCACTCCATCATAAGAATGGCGCTAGTAGCGCCGCCATGAGGATGCAAATCAGGTTTGCTCTAAATACACGCTGTAGCGGTCGTGGTCCTAATTACCTGTGATACTGGACATGGTGAGCTGCTGTTAGTCAAGAATGAGTTTAAGGCGACAAATATGCCATTATCAACACGTCACTGAGATTGAACGAGGCCATGCAACAGGGCTACGAGAAACTTGATTAACTGCAGGTCTCTACCTAAACGGTGAGACTTGTATCCTTTGCTAGGGTGTAACTTAGAGCCTGTGCCAGTCACCTTCTGAACCATCAGAGGTACTGCTTATATCATCACCGTCACAACGAGTGAGGTGTGGGTGTACTTAATTGTCTTGAGTTGGCCTTCTAAACATTTGACGTATTCCAACACGTACAGTCGTGACAAAGAGTCTAAATCGTTTGGTAGACCCGCAAATGGGTCCACCTGCACACTGGAATCCATTGGGGTTTCAGAGGCTCTTAGGGAAGTACCCGCGTTCTGAATTAACCGAACGCGAGACTGTGTACTTGCATTTTTCGGGAACGCGCATTTAATAACAGATTTCTGCCATCCATGACTTCAGTCGCCGAACGCATCGTAGTGTGACGCCTTGACCAGTAGGATGGTATTCGCTGCTGTGACATTGGGCTATAACATCTATTTCTCAGCAACCTGTTCTTTCAAACCATATTTTTCCTTTTTTTGTGTGGTAGAATATAGATGCTTGTTGGTGGCGTAGTTTGATGCCATAACCTGGTTTCATGTGTATGAAGTGAGACAGAGCGAGTTGTGTTCTGGTAGTGTTGTGTGGCGATCACCAGCAGATCGCATTTTAGTAAGGTTTTTTTAAATAAATACTTTTTGTATGGTGTCTCCTTAATAATTTTGTTGTCTTGTCTTGTTTAAAATCAATAAATCGATTGTGAATTAGACTACAACTTTTCCCTGAGTTCTGATTAACAGTTCCTTCGCATTTTTATGGCAGCCTAGATCAGAAACATAAGGAGTAGCATTTTCATTTGGTGTCCACTGTGTGGATCTTTTACTTCATTAACATTAATCTTTCTTTCAAGTTAGGTTTAAGTAGTTCTAAATTCTAGGGAACTGATGACGTCAGATGTTAACTCGCATAGTGCTCAGAGCCATTTGAACCTTTTTTTTTGGTCATGCCCCACTCCCCCTCCTCTTCCTCATAAGGACAGAACGTGTGTCTACCAACTGTGTGTAGTGTGATTCATTTGAAAGTGAACGAAAGTTTTCTAAATACTTGTGGATCATGTAACTGAGGCGTGCCTTGGGTACCAGCCTGGTTTTGACCTAACCATATGTGGGAAACTAACTAAAAACAACAACCAGGCTCGCCAGCTCACCGAACCTCGGGGATTGAATCCGGGGCCGGCGCGGGTTTGTACGTTCAGTATATAACAAGAAATATCCACTTCACTGCTCGTAAATGGAGATTTTTGTGTAGCAGTTAGTTATGAAATATCTGCTCGGTATGTGTAAACTCTTTCGCTTCGTTATCTCACAGTTTCGTACTCAGAGTTCAGCAGGCAGCAGCAAAATGTGTGGCTGACATTGAGAATATGATAACATTAAATGAACTGTATGTCAAGGATGGAATGTCACACTTTCATGCGGACTCCCATATCAGCTCTTAGTTTGAAACTCACTTTGCTCTCATAGTTGATCCCGACTTCCGTTAAACTTTTAAAAAAAGTGTTAAAAATAGATAAATGAATGTGTTTCTCGAGCAGTAATTAATCCGCTGCAAACATCTACTGTTCGCTGCGTTTATCTACCTAAGTTCAGTACAATTAAAAATTAACTGGTAACGAACAGGGAATAATGAATTTTCCCCACACTTCGCTAACATTGTGTGTCTTGCGACGAAATAACCACCTCAGTTCAGATTGTCTTCTTGAGTTATACTTCGTAACGAAGGTTATGAGGGATGTTTTTCCAATTAAATTTTCGCTTACTATGTCGTTGCCTTTCCTTTGGCGAAAACTAAAGCAGTTATTTAAAAATAGTTACTTTAAAAGGTTATTTAAATATTACTTTCAGAATTATCTCAACCATAAGAAACATGGCAGTAAAGGTACTTTCAATAATTATAGTTATGGAATAATATCTATTGATGCTCTCCGAAAAAATTGTTTATTTGTTTCCGAAAATGTTTGATTCACACGGTATCGAGTTCTCGGACTTGGAAGGTAGGAAGTAGAGATTAAGAGCCTTTATCAACCTGCAGCTACATGCACTGTAATCAAAGTGACGAAATAGCCGTTGAGCTAATGAAACCAATACATCACAGAAAAATGGGAAATGCCTGCCTGTGCATGAAATAGGAGGAACAATGCAATGAGGGAACAAACGACACACACATTATACAAATACTGTTAATTTCAACTAAAAACAGGTCAATTTTCTTAACGTCAATAGAGAAATAGTAGACTTTAGTACTGTTTTGGCGTTTATATCAGTTTTCATCTTTGCTCACCAACTAAAATTCTGCTTCCAGTGTACCAAACAAAGACAGTATGCCGACGGCACTACCTTCCTTGTCCTCTAACCAACTTCTAAAATGTGCTTCCAGATAAACCTCAGTAACGTTATTTCGTGATGTAACTTTGTAAGGTGTCAGGCAGATCCAACACCTTACATGAAAACCCTGACATAATAAGCAAATCCAGTAGTATGTCACATAGCTCCGAATAAATCGCGACATTAAATTAACCAAAGTAATACGAGTAACGAGTGAGCAAATGGAATACCACAGACTAACACAAGAATGCCTAAATGCATGTCATACGTTCCCACCGTGAGACAGACGCAGTTCCGAGGGGAGAAACGAGAACAGAAGCCGAGAGCAGAACCATGTTAAACTGGAAGGCCATACGATAAGGGATGGACACCCACGTCGCCAGCTAACCGCTAGGACCAGCCCCCAGTCCATGTTAAAAGCTAGAGCCCTCCACAAGAACAGTATAGATCTTACGATAACACAAAAAGGGCTACCCCAGCCACAAGGTTTAGCGTGAGACTTTTTCGCATCTCTGTTACGTCACGACCACCCCCCAGCCCATGTTAAATGATAGAGCCCTCCAGAAGAACAGTATAGATCTTATGATAACACTAAAAGGACCACACCAGCTGCAAGTTTTAGCGTGAGACTTTTTCGCGTCTCTGTTACGTTGCAAACTTTAAAAACATTGCCCCACCACGAAAAGTATAACGTTTCTCATTGGATAGACAGAATTTTTGTAGGCAGAGCTTAAGGTTAACATTGACACCCTGATTGGTCAGATGAAAACACAGCCAGATAGTTTTTTTAAACCAACTTCGGTAAATTGTAGTAAGGAGAAGTTAGGAGAGAGTTGCTTCGGAGACGGCGAGCTCTAGGGAGCTGCGCCAGCCGCCGCCCCCTGATGAACACTGACAAGGTAATGAACGCACGCGATGCCGCATTTTTGAGCGCATAAGGCTTCACTCAGAACTGCAGAAGTCTCATCTGTTACATCCCCTTTTTACGTAATACTAGTGTCGATCGTCAATTGAAGCTCATGGTATTGACATTTGCTACGTAAGTTAAAATCTGAAACCCGATGATTTTTCTGTTATATAATTATTGAGAAGCCACATCAGCCACTGTAATTTACGACAAGTTAGATAAGTAATTAAAGGTAATTGAGGGTCACTGTAGACCATTTTGATAGTTTTCTCTTTTGGGAAACTTAATTTAAACCTAGATTATAGATGTGATATGGCATAGGTCATCCTTAGATGCATTGTAGAACTTGGAAACCCACTCAGGGAATATTCGTTCACATTTTTGTTGAAAACGGTTGGTATTTATCATCCTGTATTAAAACATTTCCTTTATCAATAGTGCAATTTATAAACAATGTTTTGTGAGTAGAATAAAATTTCCAATGGTAAACTTAACTGCTTTTTCGACGTTATTTTACCAGCTAACTAAAAATAGGAAAGCCTTGAACCCCTTCCACTAAATTTAGTTGGTATTAAGATTCTTTTACAGTGAGTGCAGTGGAGCTGACGCTCAAATCATTAAGTATTTGGTTATATCATCGCTAGTCTCACTGAACTCTTTTGAACTCTACATGTCATGTGTGGTCTGACGTCTCCTTACCAGCAACAGGTCCCAGGTTCAGACTAGTCAATTCCCTAAAAAACACACTCAGAGCGTCGTTGCGCGAAAGTGGTAGGGAGACACGATACAGAACAAACAGACACCACGCAGAATGTTAGAACCTCTGATAACACAAAAGCATTCCTGCCAAAACCGAGAAATAAGCATAAGATGTACTTCTCGTCAGTTACGTCTCCCTGACTTCCACCATACCATCTTCAATCACTCCATCCCTCTTACTAACACATTAAGATGATGTCTTGGTCTAACCCTCGACCGCAAACAAACGTAGATTCCCCATCTATTAACGATTCAACAAAAATCCCATTATAGACTAACATTGTTAAACATTTAGCTAGTCTACATGGGGATTCTATTATTCAACAATCATTTACACGAGAAAAAATACCTCAGCTCACTTACCCCTACCTTTGTCAACATAGCCTGGAACTCCATATGGTAAAAATGTTACCACTCCTTACATACCCTAAAGCGTCTTCCAAATCCGTCCCCCTTCTCCTAAACATATCCTCTAGAAGTTAATAAAATTCCTTCAGTTTCTTCGTAAATGCTATACATCACGCAACTCTTTGATCATAGCCCAACCTCATTCCAACACCTCTCAAAGCATAGGCTGTTGCCACACCTATATCAATATGTTGCTCCTTCCCTGTATCACGACATCCGTCATATCCTATCTCAAGTCGACTTCAACAGAATCCCTCTGCTGCACCTAGAAATTTGTCCCGTCCCACCAGCTGTTACTCTAGCCCCAATATCATTTCTTTAGAGCAATCTCTCTCTCCTCCCCCCCCCCCCCTTCTGTCCTCGCGACTCGTCCTCTGTCTTCCTGTTCCAACCTCCAGTTCCACGCCCCACTTCCCAGGTCTATATCATCCCCTATCACATACATAATGACTCATTTATCTGAAATGTCCAATTTCCCACCATCCCTTCAACCGTTCTTGCAACTTCCTCACGGAGCTTTTACTGGAAACTGACCTCAGTTCAGTTAGTTGGCCAGATGCATCACCGTCATTGTCACCATCATCATCGACTTAACTCCAGCCGGCCGACTGGAGTGGCCGAGCGGCTTTAGGCGCTACTTTCTGGAGCTGCGCGACCGCTACGGTCGCAGGTTCGAATCCTGCCTCGAGCATGGATGTGTGCGATGTCCATAGGTTAGTTAGGTTTAAGTAGTTCTAAGTTCTAGGGGACTGATGACCTCAGAAGTTATGTCCCATAGTGCTCAGAGCCATTTGAACCATTTAACTCCAGCCACATCTTTGCCGAAACGAAAAATTTGTGTTTATTTTAACCGTATTATCTCAGTCTTTTAATCATTAGGCAGCCGGCCACTTCAGTATCACTAAACCGTCGCTCATTACTCAGAAATATTGACTGGACCTGGCACATAGCCGCACATATCCTGCTCGTAACTGCACCAGATGTATTTCACATAACTGAGTTCAAATGAATTGCAGTCCTTCACAAACACCCTCCTACGCGTGGAGAATTCCTCAAACTATTCTGACACATTTATATATGAAATAGAGAATAGGGAAAGAAAGAGAAGGGAAGGTTGGGAATTCGTGACTTCAGTCACATAGGGCATTGTAGTAACGCAATGGGGAAAGTTGGAAATTGGTTTCGAACCGGGGCTCGATCCCCGATTTACTGCTTCTCTCGTCCGGATTCGGTCCTTGAGCGACTCAAATTTGCAAGTTATCGCACGCTGCAATGCAGCGTACTTCGCCCATTAACACCCTGTTCGCAAATTATTGATTCCCATAGGACATGTCCAACGGAACAGTCACCACTCACATACACTCATTTCTAAAAGCGTGACGGCCCCTGACATTTTTTTCAGTACGGAAGCACTATTATCGCACGAATTCCTAAGGGGAATCCATTTGCGGGTAGGGGTTAAACGACGAGAGACGCTGCATCGCAGCGCGCGGTAAGTTGGAAATTTTAGCCAATCAGCAACCGTGTCCGGATAGCCGAAGCGGTTGGCGCAACTGCTAGCGAGAAGCAGTAAATCCCGATTCGAGTTCAGGTGCGACACAAATTTTCAGCTAACGCAATTGCGTTACCACAATGCCGTTTGCGTATGGAAATCATAAATTCTCACTCATCCCTTCCGTTTCTTTCCTCGTCCTCCATTTCATATATTGAAGTATGCACCAGTCGCGTTATCACGAGTGGTGTCTGTTGTCTCGGCCATGTCATATATACACCGAGGTGACAAAACTCATGGGATACCTCCTCATATCGTGTCGGACTTTCTTTTTCCCGTCATAGTGCAGCAGCTCGACGTGGCGTGGACTCAACAAGTCGTTGGAAGCCCTTGCAGAAATGGTGAGCAATGCTGCGTATTTAGCCGTCCGTAAATGTGAAAGTGTTCCCGGTCCAGTAGATTGTTCACGAACTGACCTCTCGAGTATGTCCATAAATGTTCGATGGGATTCACGTCGGGCGATCTGGGTGGCCAAATCATTCGCTCGAATTCTCCAGAATTTTCTTCTAACCAATCGCGAACAACTGTGGCCCGCTGACAAGGCGCATTGTCATCCAGAAAAATTCCATCGTTTTTTGGGAACACGACGTCTATGAATGGCTGCAAATGGTCTCGAAATAGTTGAAAATACCCTTTCAAGTCAACTAACGGTTCAGTAGGACCAGAGGACCCAGTCCGTTCCACGTAATACTCATTTACGTACGCTCACGCTTCTGTCTAACGTCATTCTCTCTTAATTTTTCTTTTATTTTTTTTTTACATGCAACATTACAAAATATAGAACTCTTACTACACTAGTATACCATAAAAAGTAATAAAATTATTGTTGACCCTAAGAATAACAATTAAATGTTCTCAATCTACAGTACGCATGATCAGTTTCCAGTGCAACGCGTCAGTGCGAATTATTCTCAGGGTGTAATTTTACTTTATGCTTCGGGTATCCACAATCTAGAAGCGATCAAATGTGTCGACGGCCGTTTCCATTCGCTATGGAATCAGGAGCGGTGTGCCTCTCACAACTCAGCCCATTTCTAATTCAGCTGCTCTTGATATTTGAAGGTACTAAAATTTTCGTGTGACTTTCAATGTTGAAATAGTCAGGGATGGTACATTTTGGCACACTATGGTATTTATTGGGCGCCTATTTAACTGCGAAGGAGTACAATAGCGGTTGCAAGCTAGCTGACGCCAAATATCTTAGCATGTTATCTACACGGCCTTACAACTACAGGACTTGCAGAATTGTGCTGATCTTAGGACTAGACATTGATGGAACAAGATTTTGAAGCCGCGCGGAGTGGCCGCGCTGTTTGGGGTGCCATGTCACGGAATGCGGGGCCCCTCCGGCCGGAGATTCAAGTCCTCTCTCGAGCATGTGTGTGTGTGTGTGTGTGTGTGTGTGTGTGTGTGTGTGTGTGTGTGTGTGTGTTGTTCTTGGCTTACGTTAGTTTAAGTAGTGTGTAAGACTAGGGAACGATGACCTCAGCAGTTTGGTCCCTTAAGAATTCACACACATTTTTTGAAAATTTTGAATGCTTTTACGGGATAATTCATAGATTACTATAAATCGAACAATATACGGAAGCAAAAGCCTGTTGCTGTAAATATTTATTGTACTCAACATTATGAATGTCAGTTGCGTAACGCGGATAACCCGAATACCAAAAGATTATTAATGGATATATGGTTATCTGGAAAGAGATTTTTAAAAAGAAATTGGGGGAAATTAGCCAACGTGGAACTCTTGCCGTCTACTGTAAGTTACGTGGGCCCCAAAATATTGCTGGGTTGCCACCCAATTTGATTAAAATTGGGAAAATATAGTATAAGAACTGAATTAATCACTGAATTGGTAAGCATAGCTAACGTGTTGATATTAATAAAAGGATCCAAGTGAATATATGGAATGAGTATATGGGAACAATTTGAGTACAAATGTTAAATCAAATAATTCAGAGGAAGCAGGAACTTAAGCCTCAACATAAAGAATAAGATAATCAGACAGAAGTCTACAAACACAAGGCCTGCCTTTTTCGCTCCAGAAACGCTAGGTGGGATGTATTAAAAATAATCTTACAAAAGGGGAACGGTTTGTCTGAGAATCAGTCTTCAGATTTTAATATAGTTTATTAAAACAAAACATCATAAGGAGAGGAGAATCATGGGTCCCAAATTCCAAAATAACAAACACGTTTTCTATGAAACGAAGCCCTCTATGCAAAGTCGGAGAGACTCTCGGAAACCATCAGGAAAAGGAGGATTGATTCCTATGGACACATACTCCAAATGAACCCCGACGGACTAATTAAACAAATCTTCGACTTCTTTTACAAAAAAAAAAAGAATAAACCCAATTTGTTTAAGGAAGTGGAAAAGGATTTGAGAGAACTCCAGACTACCAAAGATATGTTTCAGAATGGTACAGCCAAGACCATGACCAAAGACAAAACTAAGAGTGACCAAGTTAAGATCAATACCACGAAACCGATTCAGATATCAGAGGAGGAAAGAAAGAAGAGATTACATAGAATGAAGAACTATTGGGAGAAAAAGAGAGCACAAGCATCTAAGAAGTGATTGATGTGATGTACCCCAAGATGGGTGATTCGAAGTAAAAAAGAATCATATGAAAAATTCACGAAATAATTGTAAACTATGATCTGTCGTTACCTTTTATTTAATTAATTAACTCACTTATATTATTATTATATTGAGTGCTGAGGTACATGGGAAAAGTTCACAAAAATTTACACAATTAATTCACACGAGAACAGAGATAAAAAGAATTTTGCCCATCAAAGGCCCAGAGGTTCATCCCTATCGCTATGATTGAATTATTGTGAATACTAATACTATGGGACACTTCCCGACAAAGAAATTTATCTGCGTCACTTTGCACATGCAACTAAGCACACTGGCCTGAAACACCTGCAAATGCCGTGAATGGTCATGAACAAAGCAAAATTACTAAGACTCGTGAAAATTTTAAGAACGCAAATGTTAACCGTACACACACAAATAGCCATAAAATATCACGCGGAATGAAGCATATATCTTACTCAAGATGATATTGAAATTACACATGGTGAAATCACCACCACGTGGTATGCAGAACGCTGCACAATCTTAAAACTGAAACGAAATGAAACGTAGAAGAAACAAAACACGAACACACGCATACATTCCAATTAAAAGTAAAGTCAGACAACTGAATTTTAAACTTGTACTGGAGTAGCGAACTTCCTAGACCACATTTTCTTCTTACACAAAAAGAGGACTGGAAAAACTTGCTAGATACAGAAAAATACACTCGTGACCACACTACGATAAATATTAGACTTCGAATACCTAACTTCAAAATGAACTAGCATATCAGACGGGTACACCAGTTAGAATAGCTACATACTATCACATATTAACACACTTACTAGCGCAAAGTCGCTCTTAAGCGTACCACATTCCCTCAATAAACGTCTAGCCCCGAGTAACGAGAGCAAGCTCTCCCTGCAACGAACTTCCCCCAGATAGCCGGAAGAGACCAGAGGGGTCCTTTTCACCACCAACTTAACTACTGTCGAATGACTACCGAAACAATACAAATCCCTTTGCCTTGACTGAGAAAGTTACGTTGGCTACACTGTTGCTGCCATAGCAGACAGCCAGATGCTATACTGATACGATATATAAGACATACACACTCACTCATTCATTCATACAGATGATGAAGAGAGAAACGGAATTCGGGAGCACAAGGTGTAGATAATACACGTAGGATTAAGTGCTTATTTGAAAAATTGATACTTTAATGTAATTGTGTACCACTGTATGGGTACAAACTCGAAGTACACAACTAAATTACAGATTCTTGAGGGTATTTTTGTTCTGTTATTGAATCTACAGAAATGCGTGATTTTTTTTCTTTTTTTACCAGACGCGTTTCGCTTTGTTGAAGTAAAGCATCATCAACAACGATGTGGTAGGAGAAGGCATTTTCCGATGTAAGCGAGAAAGCAACCGAAAATCAATCAGCTTATTCTTAACGAATAGTTTTTCGATCTAAAAGCACATCAAAATGTAAATAACTTAATAACAGACCAATGATGATGCTTTACTTCAACAAAACGAAGCGCGTCTGGTGAAAAAAAAATCACACATTTTTGTAGTTGCAACGACAGAACAAAGATACTCTCAATAATTACAAAGCAGCTAGGGACGCTATGGCCACACAAATGAAGAATAAAATTGCAAATTATTGACCGTGACAGCACGAAATACAAGTTAAATAATATGAAATGAATCTAAGAGTGACGTTTCAATACATCATAAACAGTTTAAGATAGCGTCAAGTGATAAGACGGAGTGGAGAGGACATTTTTATGGTTGGATGCGATGTGCAGCTTTTCTGATTTACACAATTATTGGTGTCGTTTCTCGATTAAATGTAGCGAGTATTTTCAACGCCCTGTAGAAGTTATTGAAAAGTGAATTACAGCCATATCGTCCAAATTAACTTTTTCAGTAAAACTAATGAGGAAGTTAAGACGGCTGACCAATGTAGATTCACCTTCCCTGCTGCATAAACATAGAAAGACGGGCGAGAACTATGGAGGTGTCAAAGGCTTGGACTATAATAGTGGTCCAATTTAATATCCCTTTTAATAAAACATAGCTCTGCAGATCGTAAGAAGTGGCATATTGCTGTACTATTGTTTGTATTGTCTCTCGTTTTCTTTATCAGTCACAGTATCTCCGTAGATATAAATCTTACTAGTCTTTACACCGAGCTGGAAATCATGCTAGTTTATCTTAATTCATTTAGGAAATGAAATCTGAACTTTGGTTGTTTAAAAGACGTTCCACATCGGTAATCAGCTCGTCCACCTTCTGGAAATGCCTACCACCTAGAGATTTCTTCATCCGAGAAAGTAGGAAGAAGTTACTGGGTGTCGTGTCAGGATAAAACGGTGATGAGGCAGGATTAGGTAGCCTATAGAAGCAGTGTTTGTGACTGTGGTCTGTGCACAATGAGCTGGGTTATGTGAGCAGTCAGGCAACACTCTGAGGTCTCATGTTCAAAATCGGTAAGGACACTGTTGCAGAAGCGACGAAAATACTTGCCACATTTAAAAAAGCACAAAATCCCAAGAACTGGCAAAGTTTCGCAGAAGCTCGAAATTCAGAAGGATCTACAATTCCAGGGACTTTTAATACTTTCGACAACGAAACTCTGTCCCGAGATCGGGCAGAAAATCCAAAGAGATCCGGCTAAATTTCACGTACACTAGCCGCAGGTCGAAGTCAATATCTTAGCGGTAGCAATGCGCGATAGCAATGGTAATCTTACTGATGACAGTGCCACTACAGCAGAGTAACTAACCACGGTTTTCCGAAATTTCTTCACCAAAGAAGACGGAAAGACGAAGCAAATATTCCAGAATTAGAAACAAGAACAACTGCCATCATGGGGAATTTAGACATAGATATCCTCGCTGTAGCGAAGCAAATTAAATCAGTCGAGAAAGGCAACGGCACAGGTCCAGATTGTATACAGTGAAGTTCCTTTCAGAGGATGCTGATACAGTAGCTCCATATTTAGGAATTACATACAACCGCTCGCTAGTCGAAAGACCCGTACCTGAATACTAGAAACTTGTAAGGGTCACACAAACACTCAAGAGAGGAAGTAGTAGTACTCCTATGAATTACAGATCCCTATCACTAACGTCGATTTGTAGTAGGACTTTGGAATACCGAACATCACCTCGAAGAAAATTATTTATTGACAAACAGCCAACAAATATCGTTCTTCTCAAACACAAAATGGTTAAAATGGATCTGAGCACTATGGGACTTAACTACTGAGGTCATCAGTCCCCTAGAACTCAGAACTACTTAAACCTAACTAACCTAAGGACATCACACACATCCATGCCCGAGGCAGGATTCGAACCTGCGACCGTAGCGGTCACGCGGTTCCAAACTGACGCCGGCTTCTCAAACACAACTAGCTGTTTATTCTCACGAAGTAATGAGTGCTATCGGCGATGGATGTCAAATTGATTCCATATTTTTAGATTTCCAGAAGGGTTTCGACACCGTTCCTCGCAAGTGACTTGTAATTAGTGTGTCTACGGAGTATTGTCTTAGTTGTGCGACTAGATTCACGGTTTTCTGTCGGAAAGGCCACAGTTCTTAGTAAGCGACAGAAGGTCATAGATTAAAAGACAAGTAATGTCTGGCATTAGCCTTGGAAGTGTTGTAGGACTCTGCTGTTCCTGTTCTACGTAAATGATTTAGGAGACAATCTGAACAACCCTTTTTGGTTAGTGGTAAATGATGCCGACGTTTAACATCTTGTAAAGTCATCATATGATCAAAACGTATTGCAATATGATTTATAAAACATAACTCAATGACGTGAAAATTGTGAAGTCATCCACACGAGTGCTAAAAGGACTCGGCTAAATTTCTATTGCACGATAAATCACAAAAATCTGAAGGTTGTAGACTCAACTGAATACTGAGAGATTACAGTTACTGTTAATTTAAACTGGAAAAATGACATAGATAAAATTGTGAATAAAGCAAACCAAAGGCCGCGATTTATTGGAAAAAGAATTAGAAGATTCAAGTGGAAAATTGAAGAGACTGCCTACACTACGCTTGTCCGTCCTCTTCTGGAGTACTGCTTTGCGGAGTGGGGTCCCCCAGTGCTGACTGAGGATAAGGAAAATGTTCAGAGAAAGGCAGTTCGATTTGTATTATCACGAAATAGAGAAGCGAGTGCACCGGATATGATACGCAAAGTGGGGTGGAAATCATTAAAACAAAGGCGTTTTGCGTTGATGGAGTATCTACTCACGAAATTTCAATCACCGACTTTCTCCTCCGAAAGAGAAAATCTTTTTTTGGCGACCACCTATACAGGGAGAAATGATCATCATAATAAAGTATCAGAGCGCAGACGGAAGGGTTTAAGTGTTCGTTTTTCTCGCGCGTTCTTCGAGAGTGGAGCGGTAGGGAACTAGCTTCAAGATGATCCGCTGAACCCTCTGCCACGCACTAGATTGTGAATTGCAGGGTAATCGTGTAGATGTAGATGTTGGAAAATGATTCATGCCTGATTTTCACTTTTTCTTGTATCGCTTCGATTGTGATACGCAGGTTTTCGAGCACCTGGCCCTTCACTTTTCATGTGATTCTTAGTCCTTCACGGAGATACTGTCTACCACATCGTTCTTCGCCATTCCGGCACGTTTGGCCACACTGGATGCGTCTGCGCCTTCTAACACTGCGTGATATGGCGATGCATTGTTCTGGACACTTCGGCTAACTTATCATGGATCGTTGTAGCGTCCTTCCCTTCAAGAGCAGTAAACGAATTACAACACGGCAGTCACTCTTTATCAGTGGGCTGGCTGTTTGTTATGAATCCTCTGGCTGCGTGCTGCGGCATTGTGATGTGACGCATTTAAAGTGTACCATCACGACAGACAAACAAATAATAAGTTGAGAATATGACATCGTCTTTTAGAAGTAATCATTAATACTTCTTGACTATCTCTCGTAAATAAGCTCACCGGACAAAAAAATAATCACATCTATGTTAAGCACAGATGAATGCTCAAGCCCTTACAGATGGCGCAACGATCGAGTCATGTGCTCAACCGCGCTCGCACTGCCTCTACGTGAGCATAAGGCAGTAGTGGTCAGTGAGACATTTCTTTTCAAGAGGACATGTACATGAACATGGGTGTACATAACGACGTGCAACAGTGGCTAAAAGGGGATATCGTGTTACGGCCTTGCCCATGGTCATATGTATGTGGATTTGTTGGTGTTTCGCAGCGGACTCTTCAGCTTGTCTAGACGCAGTGGTGCAACACACGTAGCCACGAAGCACTGCGTCGGAATTGTGGTTGGAGAAAGATCCTGACTGAGAGAGACCGGAAACGCGTTTCACGGCTTGTGAATGAAAATCGCTTACACAACCGACAGGAATTGCTGCAGACAGTCCATCCTAACATCATAACGAGAATTCATTGTGACGGGAGCTGCATGTACCGAGCATCTGGTGTCGAAGACATCGCAGAAGGCCATTTCTAAGACAGGCACATAAAACTGTGCCTCTTCAGTGGGCTGGAAATCATCGACAGGTGGAACTTACTGTGGTCTGACGAATTAAGTTTTTGACGGTATCCAAATGATGCACAGCGTCCAGTGCATCGAAGGCCATATGAAGCAATTCATCTTGAATCTGTAAAGGTAATGTTTATGTCGGAGATGGATCTGTGACTTTTGGGAGTGTTTTTCGTATCATGAATTGGCTCCTCTCACTGAGGGGAACACTAACATGGACCAGCAAGTTTATTTACGCATTCTGTATGAACAGGAGTTGTCTTTCAGTTAACATCTGCTTGATGGGTGCGCTATAGACGCCCCAATTTTTTTAAGCCGTGAGCAGCAAATTTCATCGGGCTGGCAGAATGTGTGACTGGTTTTCTCAACACTCTGCCCCCCTGTTAAATTTCGATTTCTCTGCCCGTTTTGTAATGCTTATGGCGTGCACGTCTCCATCCACCATATTTTAACAGAGTGCATTTTATACCATGATGCTAGGGCAGAAGCAGATATTGGTGGCGATATGCCCTCAATTTTAGCTGATGATGAGACAAGTGTGACTAAGTTTTAAAGTTTTGTGATGTGTCTGGACTCTGGCTTAAACTTGTAGGCTGGAAATGTTAGTGTGTTGCAGGGTGGCTGGCTCCTCCTTTTTTCTTCTTGCGGTCGCCTAGCCATCCTGTGTAGTTAATGTTTTAATATTGACATAATACTTCTTTCCGTGCTGCTTCTGTGCGGTTACGCACATAGTTTACCAATTTCTGTTACCTTTGTTTTCCGTGCTGTTTTATCTTCCAGTTTTGTGTATTTTACCGACACTTGTCTCAATCTGTTTTAGCGCGGGCGCTGAAGACGTTACTGTCACACGGTCGTACAATCATCTCCACTCCACTCGATTTCACTGAAAAATCACCTGGCTTGAAACCCATAGGCATCTGTGGGACATGGTAGAACAGCGGGTAAAACGCTGACACCAGCGTCCCCGCAATTTGGTGGAACTGCAGTCCTCAACGAGTGGCTTAACCTGGACGTGACGTACCTGGACAATCTTGTGGGCTCACTTCCTAACCGAATCGAGGAGGTTATCAAACACACGGAGGGAATTACACAGCAATCGTCACACCGACGAACCAGGTTGAAGATACCCAATTGGTAAAACTCCGTATCCTGCTGCGTGAAGAAGTCCGTAATATCCTCATGGGACAGGAATCGTGAACAATTTGGGTCCTTTTTTTAAGCGACCGAATGAGTGGTAATTGCATTGCCACAGAACAGTACTGTAAGGTGGGTGCTCGAGGGTCTCCCACTTGCGTTGGCATAACTTCGGCATTAAGACATGTGCCACATGGGGACGTGCGTTAGCATGAAGCAGCAGCAGCCCCTGGCGTACCAATCCACAACGGTGGTTTTCGATAGACGTTCTGCTCCACAGACTTTCATCATTATCCGGTGGATGTCTACCGGTGTTCGTCCTTCGTCAATCAACAAAAGAATAACAGCATATTGATCCTGTTTGGACGCATTTGTTAATAGCGTCGCCATACTTCACGTCTCTACATTTACCGCTCCGACGTAGGAAAGACGAATGCCACACTGATCCGTTACCTACGTGTCGGAGCTTATAAACTCGCATCGGAATCGTGCTACGTTGCATACACACCGTACCAACGCCCTCGAATGAAGACTTTTAGGTCGCCCGTTTTATATTGGGCCTGACGCAGCTCAACGGGAACGCCTGAAAATAAACGATTAGGCTACACGCACGACATTTTCTGCCGCAACATCGATCCCTCCGGAAGGCAGCAACACATTGCGAACAGAGCAGGATAACTTTCGGAAATGCAGTGAAAATATCTCGCACACTATGAACAGCCTCTAAGTAGCAGGTAAGTTAATCCTTTCTGTAGTTATTTCCTTATTAGCAGCCGTTCCTACTGAGAAACAGTTGCTAGTCAATTTTAACGTAAAGCGACGGATATTGAAAGATGCGTTCTCTATAACCTTCTGACGCTTTTCGCGCACTATATCCTAACAGCCAAGGATAAAGGGAATCACCTGGATGCGATGTTTTTAAAGTTTACGTAATGTTTTTATTCTGTTATATACTGACACTTGCCAAGAGAAAAGAATGTCTAACTATATGACACTACATAAAAGATTTATTTACAACAGAACGCATTAGGTTGTCCTGACTGGAGTGACTCAGTAAATGTCTATAAGCCCGTAAGTTTCTATTTAACACTTGTACAGTAGTAATGCAATTTTTTTTTTGTCTTGGCGGATGGTATTAGCTGAAATCTCAGACATTTGTCAAATTTTGTGCTAATCTCCTAAAGAGTTCCGCTCAGATCTTGACGAAGAATTAACTTGGTGCAATGAACAGAACTATCTCTTAATGTAAAGTTGTATGCTTGCGTGGCATTAATGAGTCACAATCGGTATCAAATAGGTCACGTAAATTTGAGACATTACGCATGCTTGGATGTGTGAAATGTAAAGATGACATAGCCTCATTTGCAGATAAACTAGTGTAAGGGCCTGGTCATTGATACTATACGGGAAAATTGCTGTTTGTTTACGAAAGAAAACGCTTACAAGCCACTTGTATTGCGTACTTTGAAATTCTGCTGCTATTAGTGAAATTTTTATAATGGCCGATTTTATACAAAGAGTAGCAGATCGAGTGGCCAAAGAATCGTTTGAAGTAAGGGAAATATTGATGCTACTGGAAGTTGCTAGAATTAACACACAGTAGATGTCGCGGAAATCTGCTTGGAAATTCCGAGAACAAGCTTTTAGGGAGGAATTGATGAATATTTGTCTGCTCGTTTTATGCCACTTCTTTAGAGATGTGGTCCAATATGGAAAAGGCTGTAGAAGAAGAAGATTTTAGTCGTTAGTGGCGGCACTAACTCCACTGATTACCGGATCTTTTCGTTTATCGTGTTACGTCGCACACAACCTCCCATACTCTTCCTAAACTCTGTAGTGAGCAAAGACGGCGTCCATTTTTGTATGAAAAACTTGAAAAGGAAAAAAACTTACCTCAACAATCTTCTGTTTCGTTTTGTCAAAAATGGCATTAACTGAATTATGTCGTTGTTCTTGTAGCGGTCTTCAGTCCGAAAACTGATTTCATGCAGCTCTCCACGCTATTCTATTCTGTGCAGGCCTCTTCATCTCCGAATAACTACTGCAAATTGCTCCCTTTAGAGCCCGCTTACTGTATTCATCTCTTGGTTTCCCTCTACAATTTTAACCTCCCATACTTCCCTCTGATTATAAATTGGTGATCCCTTGATGTCCAAGAATGCGTTATATCAACGGGTCCCTTCTTTTAGTCAAATTATATCACAAAATACTTTTCTCCCCGATTCTGCTCAGTATCTTCTCACTGGTTACGCCATCTACGCATCTAATCTTCAGAATTTTTCTGCAGCACCACATTTCGAAGGAGCTATTCTCATTTTCTCTTAACTGTTTATCGTTCATGTTTCATTTTCGTACATGCCTACACTCCAGACAAATGCCTTCAGAAAAGACTTCCTACTACTAAATGTATATCCGATGTTAACAAATATCTCTTCTTCAGAAAAGTTTCCCTTGCCATTGGCAGTCTACGTTTTAGTCCTCTCTATTTCGGCTGTCATCAGTTCTTTTATTGCCCAAATAAAAAACTCATCTACTACTTTTAGCGTGCCTATTCCTAATCTTCTCTGTCAGAGTCACCTGATCTAATTCGACTCGATACCATTACTGTTATTTAGTTTTCTTGATTTTCATTTCATATTCTCCTTTGAAGAATTGTCCACTCCGCTAAACTGCACTTTCAAGTCTTTCGCTGTCTCTGTCAGAATTACGACGTCATCTGCACGTAAAGTTTTTATTTCTTCTCCCTGAACTTCCATTACTTCTCCTTGTCTCTCACTCTCTTCTCAATCACTGCTTCCCCGTCACGCCCCTCGAGTCTGGTTTCTGTACAAGCGGTGTATAACCTTTCGTTCTGTATTTTACCCGTGCTACCTTCTGAATTTGGAAGAGTGTATCCCTATCAAGTCAGTCAAAAGCTTTCTTCAAACCCGTGAAAGCTATGAACGTTGGTTTGCTTTTCCTTAACCTACTTTGTAAGGTAAGTCGTGCGGTCAGTTTTGCCTCGCGTGTTCTTACATTTCTCCGGAATCTAAACTGATCTTTCACGAGATCGGCTTCTACCATTTTTTCCATTCTTCTGTAGATAATCCGTGATAGTATTTTGCAATCATAACTTACTAAGCTGATATTCGCTAGTATTTAAAACTGTCAGCAACTGCTTTCCTTGCATTTGGAATTATTATATTCTTCTTGAAGTTTGAAGGTATTTCACCTGTCTAATACCAGTTGTTCTTAGAGAATGTGGCCTACACCAGGGGCCTTGTTTCGAATTTGGTCTTTCAGTGCTATCTCAAAAGCGTCTCGCACTATCATATCTCCTGTCTCATTTTCATCTAAGTCCTCTTCTCTTTCTATAGTCCGGCCTTCAGGTACATCTCTCTTGTATAACCATTCTACATAATCCTTCCACCTTTCAGGTTTCCCTTCTTTACTTAGTACTGGTTATTCATCTGAGCTCTTGATGTTCATACAGCTGATTTTCTTTTCTGCAAACGTTTCTTTGATTTTCCTATAGGCTATATCTACCTTTCCGTTAGTTATATGTGCTTCTATATCATTACATTTGCCCTCTAGCCAATCCTGCTTAGCTCCTTTGTATTTACTGTCACATTCATTATTTGGACGTTTGTATTCCATTTCGCCTGCTTCATTTGCTGCATTTTTAAATTTTCTCCTTTCATCAGTTAAATTTTGTATCTTCTCTGATACCCAAAGACCTTGTCTTTTTACCTATTTGATCCTGTCCTGTCTTCACTACTTTATCTCTCAAAGCGACCCATTCGTCTTCTATTGCTTGCCTTTCCCCTGTTTCAGTCAACCGTTGCCTAAAGCTCCCTCTGAAGTTCTCAACAGCCTCTGAATCTCTCAACTTATCCAGATACCATATCTTTCATTTCCTAAATTTTCGCAGTTTCTTCAGTTTTAATCTAGAATTCAGAACCAATAAATTGTGGTCAGAGTGCACATCTGCCCATGAAAACAATCTTGCAGTTTTAAATCTGGATCTCAAATCTCTGTCTTACTAATATATAACGAATCGGAAATATTCCAGAGTCTCCAGAACTCTTCCATGTATACAACCTTCTTTCACGCTTCTTAAACTAAGTGTCAGTAATCATTAAATTATACACTGTGCAAAATTCTACCAGGTGACTTCCTCTTTCATTCTTTTCCCTCAATCCATATTCTCCTCCAATTTGTCCTTCTCTTCCTTTTCCTACTAACGAATTCCTGTTCAACATCAACTAACGAATTCCTGTCCACCATCACAATTAAGTTTTCCTTTCCATTAACTATCTGATTATTTTCTTTTATCTCATCATACATTTTTTTCAATCTCTTTATAATATGCGGAGCTAGTTGGCATATAAACTTGTACTACTGCAGTGCATGTTGGCTTCGTGAGTTACGCTTCTAAAGCTTTTAACAAGACCTGTACCGAGTCCTACGTGAAATGCGAGAGTATCTCAAGAATATCTGAATGACAGAATACTATACAGAAACTCAAGTTTTGGTTCCTTGTTTTATCTATGTTGCGATTCAAAGACAAACGCTTTAACTGCAATGTAAAATCCATCTCATACAATATTCTGCAATTCTTTTACTATATGTTGTCAGACTGTTGTAATGTGCATCGAGACAGTTTAAGAACCATTTTACGTAAAACTCTCTGTGATTGTGCAATGTAATTCAGATATAACGTGTTCTTCTGACATACAGATAGACCCTGTCGGCAAGTTGAAAAGGGCCGGAAGGGAGGGGGTGGGAGGGAAATGGACGACGGGAGGGGATTAGGCTGGGTAGGGAGCGTGAGGGCCGGGGGAGGGAGGGGAGCAGAAACTGAGAGGCAAAACCTTTGATCCCTCGGTTGTCGGGATCAGCAGGATAAGCGCTGGGGAAGCGGACATCCTTTGATGCCTGCAGCCGGAGATGGAGCGCCGTCGAGCTAATGGAAAGTTTTCTCTAAGCCGACCGTAGGTGCGAAAGCACTTAAGCAGGAGGGCGTGCAGAATGAACCATTTTGATGAGATTTCGGCGGGAGAGGGAATATTACCAGACGTCTACTCAAACTTCCTATGGATTTCGGAGTCATGCTAAGTCATCTGAGTTTCCCATGACCTGAGTAGAAACTTTACCCTGACAAAATAGCTCTGCTTCATACGCACTTTTATTCAATCCCCTCTACGTGTAGATAATTAAACCCTTGTCACTAAGTGGTCTATACAAACTGTTTCATACCAAAAATACTTATCCACAAATATGCAATTTTCCCCACTAGAAATATAAACAATAGGTTACAGATCATCTTGTCCAAATGTAGAACTGTAACGTTACACATGTAAATACGTTATAAGTAACAGGCATGCAGAAAAAATGCTTTCTAAACTCAATGAATAAAATATTAGTTGCTAGTTAGAAAAGTACACTGACCTATTTGGAGGGCTGCAGTTGGTGTACAGTTGGTACCAGAGGTCTTATGACTACCGAACACGTCAAAATTGCACCCAGTAAAATTTACAAACGCATCATAAACCTGTGAAGTTATCACCCATTATACCTGGAAACTACTGCTCACTACACACGGCCTACCCGTACACCTAGTTCTCGCTCACCCGCTCCTTAAATCTACAGAGCAGGTCTGTGAAACCCTGTCCGAGCCACGTCGACACCTTCATGCAAATGATCAACGTCAACAATGAATCGTACCTGCCGGCCGTTGTGGCCGTTCGGTTCTAGGCGCTTCAGTCTGGAACCGCGCGACCGCTACGGTCGCAGGTTCGAATCCTGCCTCGGGCATGGATGTGAGTGATGTCCTTAGGTTAGTTAGGTTTAAGTAGTTCTACGTTCTAGGGGACTGATGAGCACAGATGTTAGGTCCCACAGTTCTCACAGCCATTTGAATGAATCGTACCGCCGAAATAAGAGCAAGAGCATTACCTCTTCACATAAACTAATATAAATGTAATCTCTTACATGCATATATGGCACTGCTTGTACTTGTTTTAACGTTCATATCCTTCTTTTCCTTCTTTCCTTTCTTTTATTGTGTTTGATGTGCCCTAATGCGAAAAACCGTCATACATTGCCCCCACAAATTTTTTTGTTCTTTGTTACGTATTTTGTGATGAATACTCTGTTCTTTTAAGGTGCCTGACATAATACACAATTTGATAATGATCAGGTATTTTCCATCTTGCAATAACTAAAATGGCATGCAGAATTATCCTGAAGAATTGCTCCTATGGTATTATTGTGCCACTGCAGAGATACATGATACCGAAATTAGTGTCAGCGGTGTTCAGACAGCATCTGAAATCACTAAAACTTAACAGATCTTCAAGACACAGTGGGGTCCGAATCAGATCCTATACCAGATTTCCCTCTGAGTTAGCCCATATTTTAACCATAATCTGTCATAGATCCCTCGAACAGAAAACGGTCCCAATGGATGGAAGAAAACACATGTCACATCCATGTATGAGAAGCGTATCTGACTTGATCCAGAAAACTAACTGTCAGTATCCTTGAGATCAATTTTTTGTTGAACCCTAGAACATATTCTCGGCTCAAACACAATGAAGTAACTCGAAGAGAATGACCTCCGTACTATACATTATGGAATCCGAAAACATTGACAGTGTGAAACACAACATGCAGTTTTTCCCATGACACCCAGAAAACCATGGATCAAGGCCATCTGGTAGATGCAGTAGATCTCGATTTCCGAAAAATCATTTGAGTCAGTAGCGTATCTACGCTTATTGTCAAACATAAGATCGCATGGGGAACAAAGCGATTTTTTGACTGGACTAATAAATTTTTGGTAGGTAGGATGCAGCAAGTGATCTTGGATAGAGAGTCATCGACAGATGTAAAATGAACTTATCCCTAGTAATGACCTTGCAAACAACATTTTATTAACCTTAAACTTTTCACAGATGATGCACGTATATACAGCGCGTATTAAAAAAATCATCCTGATTTTAAAAAGTCATAACTATTACGCTATTTGAGATACGTGCGTGAACAACCTACTGTCGTAAAGAGCAAATTCTCTAGTTTTACATGGTTCCCGCTAGGTAGCAGCAGTGTGCGCCCACTTCAGTGCTAGTAAAAATGATGTCGGGAAACAGAAAGCGTTTTGTGTTCTGCGTTTTGTGCAGTGCGGTTCAGTAATAACTGTTCAGCGTGACTTTCGTACTAGGTTTGGTGTGGATACTCCTACAGTACAGAGCATTAGACGACGGTATGAACAATTCCAAGAAACAAGTTTTTTGCATAAAGGCAAATCGCTGAGTGTCTAACACAGAAGTTGAAATCATGCGCCATAGTTTCCCAAGGAAGCCGCAGAAATCCCTTCGCTGCGCAGCTCAACAATTAAACATGCCACCAATATCCATCTGGCGTGTGCTGCGTCTACTTTTACTCATGAAACCATACAAATTTCAGCTACTGCAAGCTCTTCGTGAAGATGGCAAACAATAACGTGTGAAATTCTGTAATTTCTTGAAACTTTCTGGCAGATTAAAACTGTGTGCCGGACCGAGACTCGAACTCGGGACCTTTGCCTTTCGCGGGCAACTGCTCTAACGAGTGAGCTACCCAAGCACGAATCACGCCCCGACCTCACAGCTTTGCTTCCGCCAGTACCTCGTCTCCTACCTTCCAAACTTTACAGAAGCTCTCCTGCGAACCATGCAAGACTAGCACTCCTGAAAGAAAGGAGTGCTAGTCTTGCATAGTTCGCAGGAGAGCTTATGTAAAGGAGTTTCGGTGAAACACATGATCGTGTTCCTAGTTTAAAAATATGATGAAAAATTATTGAAAATAGAGGTTTGATATCAAATGTAAATTCAAATATAAGGAATTCTTTTCTGATGGCATTTGTATGAAATGTAGCCTGATACGAAAGTGGACGGTAAACAGTGAGACAGGAAACGAAGAGATCATTTTAAATTGTGGTGTTGCGGAAGAATACTGAAGGGTAAATGGGTAGGTCGAATAACGACTGATGTGGTACTGAAACGAGTTGGGGTAAAAAGAAATTTGTTGTAGAGTTCGATTAAAATAAAGGATTGATTGATAGCAAACATTCTGAGACATTGTTGAGGGAGATAATGACTTGAGTACAGTAAGCAAATTCAAATGGATGTAGGTTGCAACAGTTAGGCAGGAATGTATAGGCTTAAACAGTATATACCAGCGTGGAGAACCGCATTAAACCAGTATTTGGACTGAAGACAACAAAAACACCAACAACAACAACATCCACGGTAGCTGCTGTGCGAACTACGAGTATTGATTATTAAATGAAACTGTTTTCTGTGGACGGTTGTGACGAACGCAGTTAATGTGTGCTGTTGCTTTTGTGTTATTTACTGCTAGCAATAATGCAGCGGCAGGTTTCAGATTCAAGATAAAGACTTTAGGCCGTATTCTGAAATTAAACACGACTATCTTTTCTCCCAAATTCACGACCTGTATGGTATCAACGTAGCCGAAACTAAAAACGTTAAATCTCCTCTCTTTTCCAGGCAAATAACACCACAGAAAATTAAATTCCAGATCGGCATATACACCACAAAAAAACCCTTGTAATCCAACTCAGTACCACAGGTAATACACAAAGTTTGTTTCGAAGTGAGTCAGTGGATGTCATTGGCTTTCATAGCGTAGGAGTAGAAAAGAACTTGATTCCTCAACTCCCCCATGCAAGAAATAGACGTGTTGCTGCATTTCTCATGTTCACAAAAATTCTGGTGGAAGTTGTTTAGTATTTAGTATTGCGTCTCTGCTATTCACTTGGTTCGCTTTATATTCCCAGTCTCTGTGTTTCAGCTGTGAAACAGGGAAAGAACTCTGTGCGAATATTAGTTCTCCCTGCTGGTGAGATTTCATATTCCTTATTGCAGTGACGTACAGAAAGACAACGGCTCTTATTTTTTCTGCACCCCCTACTCCCCTCCGAGGATGGATTGAAAGATGAAAAAAATGGTAAGGCTTAGCTTCTATCATTGACGGAGATTATCATAGAAATCATGGGACTTTATTTGAATTTGACATGACAATTTAATTAAAAAATTTTTATTTGTGGACTCCATTGTGATAAGACTGATACTCCGAAATTTCCTCTGTTGTGGCCCCTCCAGTATAGCTGTTACTCTCAAAGCATGTCACTGAATAATTACGTTCGTCAAACTATGCTTCTTGCTGTGCGTCTGTTGCCTAATCCGAGAGCAATGATGTAATAATAGTAGTCTTATATTCTTGCGTGGATCACCTTTACAAAGGTATTGGGCATTTCGTGCTATTACAGTCGAAACAGTTCATATAAACAAACATTTACAAAGTTACAGGTCTAATTTGACAGGGGTGGGGCAGGTAATCGACCAGGCTTTGTAGTAGGATGTTATTAATGGCTGGCCACTGTGACCGAGCGGTTCTAAGCGCTTCAGTCCGGAACCGCGCTGCTGCTACGGTTGCAGGTTCGAATTCTGCCTCTGGTATGGATGTGTGTGATGTACTTAGGTTAGTAAGGTTTAAGTAGTTATTATAAGTCGAGGGGACTGATGACCTCAGATGTTAAGTTCCATAGTGCTTGAAGACATTTGAACCTTTTTTTTGTTTCTAAGGAATACCGCGGGAAACCTATTCAGGAGGATCGTTTCTTGATTTTCATATACAATGAGGCGCTAAAAAAACTGGTATAGGCGTGCGTATTCAAATACAGAAATATGTGAACAGGCTTGCGGTCGTCAATGCGGTCGGCAATGCCTAGATAAGACAACAAGTGTCTGGCGCAGTTCTATCAGTTACTGCTGCTGCAAGGGCAGGTTATCAAGGTTTAAGTGAGTTTGAACGTGGTGTTATAGTCGGCGCACGAGCGATGGGACACAGCATCTCCGAGGCGGCCATGAATCGGGGATTTTCTCGTACGACCATTTCACGAGTGTACCGTCAATATCAGAAATACAGTAAAACATCAAATTTCCGACATCGCTGCGGTCGGAAAAAGATCCTGCAAGAACGGATCAACGTGACAGATGTGCAACCCTTCCGCAAATTGCTGCAGATTTCAGTGCTGGGCCACCAACAAGTGTCAGATTGCGAATCATTCAACGAAACATCATTGATATGGGCTTTGGGAGCCGTGTACCCTTGATGACTGCACGACGCAAAGCTTTACCCCTCGCCTGGGACCGTCAACGCCGACATTGGTCTGCTGATGACTGGAAACATGTTACCTCGTCGGACGAGTCGTTTCAAATTGTATCGAGCGGTTGGACGTGTATGGGTATGGAGACAACCTCATGAATCCATGGACCTTGCATGTCAGCAGGGGACTGTTCAAGGTGGTAGAGGCTCTGTAACGGTGTGGGGGGTGAGTGATATGGGACCACTGATACGTCTGGATACGACTGTGAAAGGTGACACGTAGGTAAGCACCCTGTCTGTTCATCTGCAGGCATTCATGTCTATTATGCATTCCGACGGACTTGAGCAGTTCCATCAGGACAATGCGATACACCACACGTCCAGAATTGCTACAGAATGGCTCCAGGAACACTCTTCTGAGTGTGAACCCTTCCGCTGGACACCAAACTCCCTAGACATGAATATTGTTGAGTATATCTGGGTACATATTAAGGTACCAATGATCACAAAATCTGCAGTTAGGCCCGTAACTACTTAAAACGTTATCTGTAGTTTTTACATGAATGCAGATAACCATACTATTCACGTGGTTACATCAGTTGTCTTGCTTTCCAAATACAAAAACTGGACATGTAATGACTTAACAATTTACTTAAATATCGTATTTATATCTGCACGTACAGATCGTCATCTTCGCAACATTCTTAATGTAAATGAACACCGTTACAACGAAGTGAAACCATCTAATAATTCTGTCAATGATGGCTTGAGTTACGATTAGAAATCTGTTGGCATTCTATACAAACACAGGTATTTCAAGTTCGGTATGAAGCCTATCATTGTCACCAAAAGGGTTGTCACAGAACTAAGAATCTCATTGAATTAAATAAGCTGTTAGAAACTCTTGCGAATTTGCGAGTATGAGCTGAGTCGTATTTATTGATGGGCTACCTCCCTCCTTTTCTGTTATTTCCTTCCTGAAAGTATCGCTGTTCTTTGCTGTTGCAAGCAAGCAAGTGGTCAACAGTTTGGTCTCTTCCATTACACATGCACTGTGATTCATCAGATATCTTTGACAATTTATAATAAAATTTCAGTTTTTCATTACCTGTTAAGGTTGCTGTAAATTTAGGTAATAGTGGTAACATAATCGTTAAACGCTGATGTACTGTAGGAAAATATAGTTTTGTGTTTCCCCTATTTTCACCTCGTTGCCACTGAATCTCTCATTTGTTTCTAAACTCTTTGAGAGGCACCCACATGCCTTGCTCATACTGTGGCATCAAGCAGTCAGGCCTGCAAGATGAGTGGCCTGCCAAGCGAGTGGACTCATTCTTATTTATCGAGTAACATGAACTCTAGTACTCACAAATAAGTTACAGGTTATTCTCCTGTTTGAATATTACGCAACGGGTACGGAAACGCACATCTGACTATTAGTAATTTACACAACTCTGACTGTTCACTACGCACTGGCAATACCACATTTTCTTTCTTATTTAACGGCTTTGATCAACACGTGGCCATCGCACTGAATATGAATGGCACACACATTATAAATTCTGGGTATCATGACAACATACTATTCGAAGGAAAAGGCCACCAATCTTTTTCTTTTCACTATCTTATTTATTCCGATAAATTCTATAACCTAAACACACAAACTCTGTAACCTACAACAATAACACGTGAGAAATTCCGCCCAGTGGGCATGGCTTTACATTGGTGATTCTCTATCTTATGGTCTCGTAATTATTTAACGCTACAGTGCACATTCTGGATAGGATGGTGGATCTTTTGCTATATCTCACAATTCGACTCTCACACCCATCATTACGTAAATTTCCTCCAGACCGAGCGGTACAAAAAGGAACATGCATAACCCACTGCCTCTGAAACTATCTTGTTACTCTCCCATGCCAACCACACATACTTAAATTTCAAAAATACATCACACTGGCAACATACAATACAAAGAATAGTCACAACGTTATAATCACATCACTTTCAGCTTTCCCACTTCAATTAGTATTTATCCCAGTTTCACACGACACTGCCCCACTTCGTAATGTTTCTTTCCTACTATGAACTCTGGAGGATATATGCACGTCTTCCTGTGCAATGCAAGCCAAGTGGCGTTGCTGGATAGACGACTGACTCACCTTGCTTCTCTCTCAGAGTATTATAGTTTGAATCAAGCGTCACACGGAAACATAACACGCAAAGTAATGTTAAGAACATATTCATCACACACGCGAGTCCTCAACTGATACCGTGGACGAGTACTTCTCTTTATCCTTTGTCTCATACACAGATTGAGACTCACACAGTACTCACCACGTGGAAGTACTCGTCTCTAATTTCAAGTCCTGCACACGCCATTTCTTAAATATTTCCAACTTACAGTACACACGCTAGTAATTCAGCTTAACTTAAGCACTCGGAAGTATTTCAACATATTGCTACACGTGGTTTCATTGTGACCGTTGGTCACTTCCGAAGATTACTACGATCCCCTGTCTGACATTTAATTCTCCCCACAAAAGTTCCTGAAATAGAGAAATTATTATTCCAAACTACTCTTAAGTATTTCACAAGCATACCATGTCTCCACTCTTTTGTCTTTACGGAGCACAGCTAAGACAGGTCTTACCAACACTAGATCCAGCGGCAGAGTGCTGAAACATAGCCGTTCTTCAGGTCATCTCGCACCTCTGTCGAGGTGGGGGAAGACCATGCTACCGTATTGGTCAGCCACATTTCAGGCGTTCAAAGCTCCGGTAAGTTTCATCTCTTTGGTTCCACCAAAGGTGACCAAAGTACCATCTCAAAGATGATCATATATTGCATATTCACTGTCTGTGGTTAGCAGACGACCATACATTCAGTCATTTCACAGATCTCACCAAACTGGATGTAGGGATTTATTTTGTGGGAGCGCACATGTGATCAATTTAATAAATAAATTGTCATTCCTTCCCACACTGGTATCCGGCTTCGCTGTATTAATTGAAATTGAGTTATTATTAGAAAAAATATGTTGTACTGACAAGAATAATGAAGAATGTTGTACCTATTTTCAATGTCGGGCGGTACTGTACCCTTTCATCTTCACTTTTTTTTTTAATTGAGCAGAAAGGCAGCAAGCCCTTAGGCTTGTCTCTTTTCCTCTGTTTACCTTCAGTTATGCAACTGGAGCGGTGCTGAATTAATATAATGGTAGTCAGGAGATCACAGTGATTGTATGAGCTGATTTTATTTCTTTGTCTTAACCTTCTGTAATATAATATGGTACTGGATGTATGAAATTGCTTTATGAGTGAGAGTTGGAAGTAAGGACTAGTGTAAATGTGAGATAGGCATCTTGTAACAAGGCGTGGCGAAATGAGCCGCAGGGAATTGTGGGCCCACCAGCTATAGGAAGGAGAGGAGCGGGCATAGCATCCCCACTATGTCAGGGGTGAAAGTCGCTTTACCGTATGGTGAACAGGCAGAATGGCCATTGCGCAGTTTATGGCGTAGTCTGCGGTACTGTAAGTGGGAAACAGGCATTAGGAGCACGTTTAAAGAAAACTTGAGCAGATAAACATCCACTGGCTTTCCTAAAAACATAGGTCTGACCTACTTAAGGTGCAGAAGTTGCAGCAGATTCAGCGTCTAGCTCCATGGACGGTTTTTTAACATTTCACAGGACCTATAATGCGAGACTAGCCGGTTGCTGAATGAGTACCAATGTGTGTGATAGAAGTTACGGCAGGAGGATGTTACTCGGAGGTTTCTTTTTTTTTTCAAAACCGGGGAGCAAAATTCAATTCAAAGACTTTTTGACACTATGCCTTCTTTTCTTGACGGGATATTTTATCAAAGAAACAATTACGCCGTTGGTGGTCGGAGAGGATTGGAGCACGCATTTTGTTGGTGGGAAGAAAGGAGCAAGTTGCTTTTTGGAGACTATATAATAGGAGTTGCGGCAGATAGTGAGCATAAGTCGGGATGTAGAAGTCATGGCTCTCTGTACGTTATCCCATTCAACCAGTGGAGTCATCTGGGGTCCAGTGTTCGAGCCATGATTATACGAGAGAAGCGCAGTGTCTCCACAGTGCTCGCTCGCATAGCAGATTATGGTACGCATCGCTTACAGCTCCAGCATATTACAACATGCAAGAATTTGTAGTTCAAATTCGTGATACATTTCACTGTCTCATGTACATCAGCGTTTTCTCAGATCTATGGGATTCTCAGGTTTTTGTTGCAGACAAACAGTGGTGTGATTGTCACATAAGCACGTTGCAGTACATTTCACATACAAGGTTATTAAGCAACTCATTGAGTAACTTTACCAACAAACAGTTTTAACTCGGCAGTTCTCATCAGAAAGTATGCATTGTTACGCTGATCTTCACATAAACGTTCTCAATGCGTTATTTTTCCAAATGTATTTTACAATAAACCATAGAGTGAATCTAAATCTTGAGTTTATTATCACATTCAAATAACATTCAACCATTGTCAGTGAAAAATAATATGTTAATTTCCCATCTGCAGATTCATTTTTAGGCTGTAAATAAATTATGGCATTAGTAAATCCGTTTTATACGTTAAATTCAGCACTGAGTCTCAGATATGTGCCTGATACACGGATAACTAAGATTAAGTAAAATTCACTTAAACACATGCGGGGTTTTGTAGCACTTACAGGTATTTTGCTGTAGCTTATGATTTTCCGTGATCGGGCTGTTTTCTTAGCTAGATTATCAGTTAGTTCATTACCTCACATCCATTAACGAACTTTTATGCATCCGAAGTATATCTACCAGTTGTGTCTCTGAAATATTCTGTTTTTACAGTTTATTTGCTCAGTCAAGAAATTATGATTCTCTGAGTTTCGTAAAGGATCCTATGTCTATCTGCTGTCATTATGGATTACTGGAACTCTGTTAATGTTCGCTAGACTGTTCGTCGACTAAAACGCATTTAGAAAGACAAATTGTTCTGCTCAGTTTATTGAGCCTCCATCACCTAATCTGAGCCGTAATGGTGTAATACAGACGGACAAAGTGTGTTCGAGCATATTTTCGTGACGCGACCTAACTGTCACTGATCTGAATTTACGCAAGATGGTCCCATGGTGATGGAAGCCAGTACATAACAAACAAATATGGTGGTAACTTCCAAACAATCATCGTACGATCTGTAACGGAGTGATGCGGTGTCAGGTCCGCAGGCGAAAGAGGTTCGGAGGGCGCGTCTTTGTGTTTGTGTGAACAGCAGTGTGTGTAGTCCTACGCTCAGCTTTACTGGTGCGGCAAGACCCCCTGGCACTGAGGCTGGGTGACGAGCAGTGGCGTCAGCAGTGCGCAACAACGGCGTTTGCCTACGCGACGGGTGCGATGCTTAAAATTTACGCCATACTGTGGCCTTCCTAATTTAACTGATGCTAAATATAATCCTCCCCCACAAACGCACGATTATCCTTGGCAACACTTCGGTGGGTCCGCGTGGATGAGGAAAATTTATATCACCGTATGAACTTGCTAATGACAGAGAGAAGGCCGAAATACAGAATTCGGTCTTCTTGTTTCATCACACAAGATCGTAATGCGGCCTCCTTTGAATTATCGTACGAACTTCGAAACAACAGATGTTGCGATAGCTAATCGCAGAATGGGAAAAAACCAATAATCCTTTTCTAATGGAAAGGCCTTGGGACCAAATGCTAAGATACTACGCAGATAATGCGAAAGAACTTGTTAGCAGTAGTTGGTCGTAGGTTGCTGAAGTAACGAAAGGTACCTAGCGACGAAAAAAAAATCACAGGTCATTCCCGTTTCCTAGATGAGTTGTAAGAGAGAAGCACATATCTGTAGGCCTACATCGCTGACATCAATCTGTTGTACAATTATGGAACATCTGAAAGGAATTTGACACCATCTCGCACTGTCGTTTGATGAAAAGAAATACGACCTTACCGATTATCGGACAGATTTGCGAAAGGATTTATGACTTCCTTGCAGATAGAATTCAACAAGTCGCTTTTAATGGACCGAAATCCACAGATGTAACCCAAAGGAAGTTTGACAGGACCGATACTGTTTACAGTGCATACAAATGAACTAATAGAATGCATCGGATTCTCTTTAAGGCTGTGTGCAGATGATGCGACTCTCTGTGAGAAGGTAGGTTCGCCAGAGGACAGAAACTATTTGCAAAATGACCTACTGAGGTTTGATGAATGGTGCAGGCTCTGGCAGTTGACCCTGACCGTAAATAAATGCAACATATAGCGCATACAGACGAAAATAAATCCACTACTGTGCAGCTGCACAACTTATGACAAACTGCTGGAAGCAGCGTATACCGCAAAATATCTGGGAGAAATTAGCTACAGCGACCTTAACTGAAATGACTACTGAAAACTAATCGTATGAAAACATGATGACACAGAGATGCATAGCAGGAATATTAACTAAATGTAACTCATTTACGAAGGAAGTGGCTTCAGCGACGCTTGGCCGAGCGCTTCTTGAGAACTGTTCATCAGCCTGGGATCCTTACCAGGTAGGGCTGATGGAAGAGGTAGAGAAGATCCAACGAAGAGCAGCGCGTTTCGTCACGGGATCGTCTAGGCGCCTCAGTGTGTTTCGGAGACGCACAGAAAACTTCAGTGGCAGCGATTACAAGAGAGGCTATGTGCATCACGGAGCGGTTTGCTATTGCAATTTCGAGAACTTTGTGTTAAGAAAAATGGTTCAAATGGCTCTGAGCACTATGGGACTTCACTTCGAGGTCATCTCTCCCCTAGAACTTCGAACTACTTAAACCTAACTAACCTAAGGACATCACACACATCCATGCCCGAGGCAGGATTCGAACCTGCGACTGTAGCGGTCGCGCGGTTCCAGACTGTAGCGCATAGAACCACTCGGCCACACCGGCCGGCTTTGTGTTAAGAACCGGAGAAAATATTACTTCCTCTGGCCCGCGCCTCGCGAAATGACCACAAAGACAAAATTCGAGGAATTAGGGCTAAAACAGAGTATTAACAGCGCTCGGTTATTCTTCCCACGCGCCAAACGCGAGTGAAACAGGGAATGAGGAATGAACTGGTCGTATGAGGAGCACCCTCCGCCACACATTGTCAGGTAGCTTGCGAAGTACTAATGTAGATGTAGATCGACTTTTCAGTTGGCTGTGTAATACAGAAACCAGATGGCAATTATAAGAGTCGAGGGTCATGAAAGGAAAGCAGTGGTTGGGAAGGGAGTGAGACAGGGTTGTAGCCTCTCCACAATGTTATTCAATCTGTATATTGAGCAAGCAATAAAGGAAACGAAAGAAAAATTCGAAGTAGGTATTAAAATCCATGGAGGAAAAACAAAAACTTCGAAGTTCGCCGATGACATACTAATTGTGTCAGAGACAGCAAAGGACTTGGAAGAGAAGTTGAACGGAATGGACAGTGTCTTGAAAGGAGGGTATAAGATGAACATCAACAAAAGCAAAACGAGGATAATGGAATGCAGTCGAATTAAGTCGGGTGATGCTGAGGGAATTAGATTAGGAAATGAGACACTCAAAGTAGTAAAGGAGTTTTGCTATTTGGGGAGCAAAATAACTGATGGTCGCAGTAGAGAGGATATAAAATGTAGACTGGCAATGGCAAGGAAAACGTTTCTGAAGAAGAGAAATTTGTTAACATCGAGTATAGATTTAAGTGTCAGGAAGTCGTTTCTGAAAGTATTTGTATGGACTGTAGCCATGTATGGAAGTGAAACATCGACGATAAATAGTTTGGACAAGAAGAGAATAGAAGTTTTTGAAATGTGATGCTACAGAAGAATGCTGAAGATTAGATGGGTAGATCACGTAACTAATGAAGAGAATAGGGGAGAAGAGGAGTTTGTGGCACAACTTGACTAGAAGAAGGGACGGGTTGGTAGGGCATGTTCTGAGGCATCAAGGGATCACAAATTTAGTATTGGAGGGCAGCGTGGAGGATAAAAATCGTAGAGGGAGACCAAGAGATGAATACACTACGCAGATTCAGAAGGATGTAGGTTGTAGTAAGTACTGGGAGATGAAGAAGCTTGCACAGGATAGAGTAGCATGGAGAGCTGCATCAAACCAGTCTCAGGACTGAAGACCACAGCAACAACAACAACATGTAATAGACCCTTGATTACTATCATTGGAATAGGAATTAAGTAAATGTATTAATATGTGGTTGGCAACATGATTGTTCCGTGATTACACACACTCTTTCTGTGTATGGCAGTGATGTGCACAGGTGCTGAGGCTTCTACACCTGTTACTGGTACATCGCAGAAAACTGTCAGGTTTACAGGAGGATTTTGGTTGTCAAAGGATGGCGAGTGCAACACGGAGCCTCCATCCTCTCAAATTCAAGGCAGCCTGTTTAGAACGGCGCAGCTTCACTCTTTGGATTGTATCCAACGAGGGACACGTCGCGTGTGGGTTATTGCAAGGTACGAGTGTCGTAATCCGGCCGGTGATCACGTGAGACATGGCGCTCGCAGCTGGTGCGTGGGAACGGCAGAACTCGCCGTGGCACGGAGCACGGTATGCAGTTTTGACGACCACCGATAAAGCTGTCGCGTGGCGGTGTGGCGGGCGCCGCCGCGACTGGCTGGCCCGGCGCCAGGCGTCTGTAATTGATTTCTGGCGTGGCGCGGCGTGGGCGTCGCCTCGCGAGGCGCCGTTACTGCCAGCCGCACACGACGCCCGTAAATTCCTCGCGGCCGCTGCCCGCCGCCCGCGCGCGGCAACACGCCACGCGCTCGCCCCTCACTGCGGCGCCACCGGCGTTGATCCTATCGTTCGCTGCACGGGGCGCAGTTGTACTGCTTATCTTCTTCTTTTTCTGGTGGAGGGTGGAGAAGCTCGCTAGTCTCCTAAATGGTTTGATACACCCCACAACGACTTCTGTGCCAACACCATTGACTGAGAGTACCACTCATACCCACCGACCTCAGTTATTTGTTTTATATACCGGGCTCTTTTTTTTTTAAGTCACATGTTTAAATGATGTGTTATTGGTCAAAACTAGAAGAAAAGTTTCGATAATCATATGCCTGGATACCGATACCTATTGACATATGGACCAATTTGTCTTTTCATTTCCATCTGTATTTTATGTGCCGGCCGGGGTGAGCGAGCGGTTCTAGGCGCTACAGTCTGGAACAGCGCGACCGCTACCGTCGCAGGTTCGAATCCGGCCTCGGGCATGGATGTGTGTGATGTCCTTAGGTTAGTTAGGTTTAAGTAGTTCTAAGTTCTAGGGGACTGATGACCTCAGAAGTTAAGTCCCATAGTGCTCAGAGCCATTTGAACCATTTTGTCTGTTATGTACAAAGTAGACACTTTAGGCATTGCTGCATGTAGTTACATCCGATCCCGAGACATTCTTCAGCTCTTCCTCGCAGTGAATCACACGCTCCTGTAACGTCAGAACACTGCCGGTCGACTGGCTGTACACCAGTGCCTTTCAGTGTAGCCAGAAATCCGACGGATTCAATTTCGATAAACGGCGAGGCCATGGCCTCTGACATCCTCTACCAATCCACCGCCCATTAAACTTTGTGGTGAGGTACTGTCGCGAGATCCGCAATCATGCGTAAATCACAATCGTTATGCTTCCGCAATGGCAACGTTGCTGGTAATTCATAGCGCAGAATTCGGTGAGACTCGTTACCTGTTTATCTGTTTGGTGGAGTGATGAGTCTGTCATCGACAAAAAAATGGTTGAAATGGCTCTGAGCACTACGGGACTTGACATCTGAGGTCATCAGTCCCCTAGACTTAGAACTAATCAAACCTAACCAACCTAAGGACATCACACACATCCATGCCCGATGCAGGATTCGAACCTGAGACCGTAGCATCAGCGCGGTTCCGGACTGAAGCGCCTAGATTGTTCGTTTTCGTTCGTTGCATCTGCTCTGGGCGGATGTCGCAAGACACCCATTTCAGTTCGTCGTTGATCCATTAACTCAGTTTTTCTATTATTATTACAGAGGGCAGCTACCCCTCTGACCGAACACGCTGAGCTACCGTGCCGGCTACCGCTCGGCCATAGCGGCCGGCTCTGTCATCTATAATTCTTGCCCATACTCTGATCCTGAACCGATCCTGACGCCTCATTTCCACGATTGCTCGACAGTTTGCATCTAACACATGGTATTGTGGCAATTTACTATGTCATCTGTTGTAAACCCAGCCTCACATGTAAAGAAAACCAGCGCTTATCTCAATAGGACATAGAGTTTGAAAGGGGTCAATAAGATACGCTTTCATAACAATTAAGCGGAATGCGTGCCTTATTCACTAACAGCGGAAAGTGTTTTGTTTGTCTGAAGCTTCGCTGACTCATCAGTCACACAAACACTGGAAAAAGAGACTGTGTCGCTGTTCATTTATTTATTTCCTTACATGCAGTCCGTTTTCCCTCAGTCTTTCCCCTGTGTGTGTGTGTGTGTGTGTGTGTGTGTGTACGCGTAACTGGGAGGATACGAGTAATTTGAAGCTCGCATCAGAGTAGTCAGGGGACTTCGTAGAGACGGAAGCCCTGTGTTGCCAGGCTAACCTCTAAACGGCTTGAGCCAGAACCACAGACGCTGGTCCCTCACTATCGTTTGCTGCACGAGACGCTCTTGTCTTCTTCTTTTTTGGGTGGAGGGGGAGAGGTTGATCAGTCTCCTGATTTGTTTGCTGCGGCCCTCTTCAGAGAGTAGACTCATACCCGAGAACGTCAGTTATTTGTCCGAAATACAGGCCGTTTAAAAAAACGAGTGTCACAGATTCCTACAGTAGATACTCTCATCAAAACAAGAATAAAAGTTTTTATAGTCGTATGTCCGGAAGCCAATACCTGTCTTTCACTTCTTCGCAGTGAGTGACATACTCTTTCAAATACATGTGGACTGCGTCACATGCATTATTAACACGTTGCTGTAACGTCTGCACATCGTCAACAGGATTTGCATACACGAATGCCTTTCAGTGGCCCCATAGCCAGAAGTCCAATAGGTTCAGGTCCAATGAACGCCGAGGCCATCCTACCAGGCTTCCTCAATCATCCATGAAACCTAGCGTTGAGGCACTGCTGCTTGATCCCTAGCAAATGGGCCACAGTCGCTACCTTTCTGCAGAGGAAACGTGCCCCAATAGTGATGGTAATTCATAGTGCAGAAATAGATGATGCACAGCACCAGTTAATCTATTGGCAAAGTGATGAGTGTCATCGACAATTCCATACATCGATACTGAAGGGATCCTGATGCCGCACCTCCATGATTGCTCCTCCTTAATTGCTCTTGATCAAGTATTTGCATCTTAAACATGCGGGTAATGTGGTAACTTACTATGACATCTCTTGTGAACCCTGGGTCATTTGTAAGTACTATACATTACTGGTCACAAGTAAAACGACCCATATCTCAACAAGTATTGGTCTCCTGACATCCAATTTCGAAGGGTTCAAAATGAGGTAACAGCGACAAATGTTCTTTTTGTCTGAAGCTCCGCTGGCTCAGCAATCACATAACCTCCGGAAAAAGAGTGTGTCGGTGTTCACTCTTCGTTTCCTTTCACGCAGTCAATTTCTCCCCCTGTTTTTCCTTGTATGTGCGAGTGTGTGTGTGTGTGTGTGTGTGTGTGTGTGTGTGTGTGTGTGTGCGTGTGCGTGAGGATAAGAGTAATTTGACACTCGTTTCAGGGCATTAAGGGGACTTCGTATAAATGTAGCCCTGTAATGCCAACCTAAGCTTTAGACATCTTGAGCGAAAACTAGAGACTCCGGTCAGTCAGAGGGAAAGAGTTTCCCCGTTTATCAGGGAACAGCTGCCTAGTTTTGTAACTGTATTTTCCCCCACCACTCACTCAGATTAAATGCACTCTCCGCACGAGCAAATGAGCACTTTCCTGCGAAGCTCGGTAAGTGATAGACATTCTCTGTGAGTATTTCTCTGACATCATACACAAAGCATTCCATTATGTTAATTTGATTTTTGTTTGCCATTAAATTAGAACAGGTCTTTGGGTACATAATGTACAATTTTCGTTCGTTTTATTATTCCCAAATTTTTCTTGGGGTAAATTCATGTGTTTCCTGCACTTGCATGGGCCTTGCTTTCTCTTGAGACGATGACTGTTAAAGCTTTATGGGGGTGTTTTTTGTAGTGTAAATGTGAAAGATATTTCTCAAAATGTGTTTCTGTGTTCTATTCGTTTTTTCCTATTTCTCCAGGACGTTTCTTTTGTTCCAGCAACATGCCCTCCAGTGGAAAGCTATATTGCATTGGTCATGTTTTATCAATGGGTCTTTTTCCCTTGAGCCTCACGAATACCCACACACGTGTGTAATTTCTAATTATTTCGCAGTTTCTCAATTGGCGAACTGCATGTCCACCAAGAGCAAAAAGTGCATACACGCTGACTCAATAGAGTGCATTCTTCCAGCACACAAAATCCCACCAAGACAATGCGTCACGGTTCAACGAAAATCACATAAAAACCCCCTTCCCACTTCTAAAAAATGGCTGCTGAAGCTCCATGTCTGTGGTATCACTAATTCACCAACGGCGCGTTCTTGTGCCCGGCACTAGCCTCGCTTCAGAGGTCCTCTGATCTTGGAAAGCAGCCCATGAGGCTAGGACATTATTTTCTGTAAGCTGTGTTTCTTTTGGAAAGTGAGCGATGGTCGTCTGCAAAAAGCCCTCAGTAGAAGCTGACGGAGCGGCGCTCTCGTACTGCTAGAATGGCGCCCCGGCCACGGTTCGGCCGACGGCCAGCGCCCAGGTTTTGAATACACAATAGTCTGCAACCTCCTGTTTCACCCTGGTGTCCGAATTTTCACAAAGACACAACTGAGGTTTCAGGCTCTAGCTAAGCAGTGTGTTGTTATTCTCCTCTCATTACTAGTCCTGTACCTTCTGGTTGTTGGCAACATGCGATGTCATCTCTAACTGTCCATTAGTTTGCTGGCATGTAAACATGTCTCTGAAGCTTATGCTTAGAATCACTGTCACCAGAAGTCTTAGAAGTACTTTCTTGACTTGCATTCAAGTTCAACAACGAGTATACACATTCAGCTGTGCGAACCTCAATACCGACAAATAAAATTGCGTTTCAGGATGGAAAAAAGGTAGTGTAATGTATCACTCCAGGCGATATCCATGGGCTCGCATTCCAGGCTGTTGGGGACTACAGACTCCGTTTCCAGCATCTGGGAGAAAGGTGCTTTGTCTTGCCTGGAGATGAAAGGTCGGACTTCCCGTAATCCGTCTAAAGCAGTTTGCGGTAGGAATCTACTAGGCTGGTTTAAGAAGTAGTGAGTTACGTTGTCTTGACTGCAGGATCACTATATATGTCTCCAGTCGACAACTCCAGTGGCATCCACATCAGCATTAACCGTTCCTGTATTGACCGATCAAGTGCAACAGGCATGGAACTAAATCCCATGAACCGACATCCAGCATATGCACAACACTGTAAAAGAGTACGTGGTTTGGGGATGGGAAGAGAAACTTCTGACACCAATGTTAATGTATAACTTGATAGGGAAGGGGGCAGAAGGTTGTTAAATATGCCTCGTGGCGGCTGTGTGCAGGAGGTCGAGCGGTCAGGATTTGATAGTGAGCATCCAGGGCTGCCGTTAAATGACAAAACAAGGAATTAAGTACAATAAAGAGGACGTATTTCGATATACGGAGTACAAAAGGCGCGCCTAGGGTCGAAAGTTAGCAGGTTTAGGCCAGTCTAGAAGGTCCAACAATAAAATGAAATGGGTAACGGAAGGGGAAGCGGTTCATGTTGCCTTACGTTGGTGGTCGGTCGTGAAAAGTAGAGCCAGAGGCTCTGCCTTCCAAAAAGATGACTGTTCTGCTCGAGGTCTGGATTACAAGAGAGAGAAGGAACTATGTTCTGCGCCGCAGAACACTCCAGCGTCCACACACGTGATCTGTATCCCGCGCACGCTATTGGCTAAAACCAATTGCGTGAATTCCCTAGCAGTTTCAGCAGTGGGCTCAGGGCGTCTCTTGTCAGCAGCTTTAACTGGACAGAACTGCCTCAGTTTTGAAAGACTCGGGGAGAACATTTGTAAAGATTCGACTGGGCCTTTGAAACAAATTTTTTAAACCAATTCCCTAAAATATTCCTTGACTGGTTGTCATCCTGTACAACACAATACATACACATTTGCATTCAACAATCTGGCAGTTACATCAGTTATTAAAGTACTAACATTTAACATTTGTAATGGGTATCTCGCTCTTACATTAACTTGTGATCTTTCAATGTTAATCACTTAAATATGTTACCTAGATAAAACTGTCTAAGGCGCTGCAGTCATGGACTGTGCGGCTGGTCCCGGCGCAGGTTCGAGTCCTCCCTTGGGCATGGGTGTGTGTGTGTTTGTCCTTAAGATAATTTAGGTTAAGTAGTGTGTAAGCTTAGGTACTGATGACCTTAGCAATTAAGTCCCATATGATTTCACACACATTTGAACCTAGATAAAAGTATTAACAAAATTTCATTACTGTACATTAATTACTTTTTGGTGCTGCCATTTTTTCCTCGTCATTGTATACTGATGGCGATTATCGTACGATACAGTGGGCCTAAATATTTACAGCAGGGTGTCATCACAGTCTGCAAATTCCGGGGAGGTGCGCACGGGCATGTGCTAACCGGGTTTCTCTCGCCTGCTTGGCGGCGCGCGCCTGTTGCGAAGTGGTCCCAGCGGCGTGTCCGCAAGCGGCCGGTGTCGCAAGCGGGGTCGTTATTCGCGGCTCGCGGTTGCAAAACGCCCGCAGCTCGCCTCACCTCACAGCGACACCTGTCGATTGTGACAGAGGCAGCGACCTCGCAGCAGCGCGGCCACGTTTCGCAAACACTGCCGGCTGCCTGCTGCCGAACAAAACGGCAGCCCACGATCAGTCCTCATGACGCAGTTGCTCGCCAAATGGAAATTTATCAGAATTGGTTTTAGGCTTACCTCTAGACAAGATCTACTCCGGGCAGCAAGTGTTTGAGAAAAGTAATGATATTGAGTTTTTATTTACCAAAGTTTTGATTTTTTTTTTAATCAGCAATATTGTCCCCTGCAGAGCAATGCCGTTCAGCAGCTATACAGTCTTGGTAGTAGCGGTGAAAGGCTTCAACAGGCAGGGCCTTTAACATGTCGGTCATATTCTTTTGAATGTTCTCCAAAGACCCCAAATGACGTCCCTTCGAGATAATTTTCAGTTTCGGTAAAATGAAAAGATCGAAGAACTCAGATCAGGTGGACAGGAGGGCTGTGGAACAACAAGAACGCCTTCTGAGGTCGACAATTCCTTGACGGAAGTGGCGTGTGACATGGAGCGTTGTCGTAATGCAGCATCTGCTTGTCTGCTATGGCCCGTCTCACACCATCCACCCTTCTCCTGTGCAATTTAAAAGTCCCTTTGTACAATAATTCATTGACATTTTGCCCTGGAGGAACAAACTCTTTGTGCACAATACCCCTACCGTTAAGAAAGAAAATAGGCATTGTTTTTATCTTTGATTTGCTCATTCGAACTTTTCACGAACGAGATGTCTCAGAGCGCCACTCCTTACTTTGCCGCTATGTGTCGAAATCGTACTAAAGAAATCCAGGATTTATCACCTGTGATTATAAGACTGAACCATTCGTGACCATTGGCAGATTTTTCAGGAAGATGGACGAACACGTTACTGCGGTTGTCTTTGTGCTCAGTTGTGAGGTTCCTCGCCACCATTTTGCCACAAGCCTTTCGTAGGCGCAAAACGTCCCTCAAAATTTGATGTACGGCGAAAGCGTTTAAGCCTAACAGGTTACCCATCACCCTTATTATTAAACGTCGGGCTAATCTCACCTCAGCGCGCACACGTTCGACGTTTTCTTCAACTTTTGAAGTTTTTGAAGCTGAGTGAGGTTCTACATCTACATTTACATAGATACTCCACAAACCACTGTACGGGGCGTGGCAGAAGATCATCTTCAACTTTTCTCGGCCTTCCGAAAATGATTTATGCCAGCGAAAAACTTGTGCTCTTGATTAGGTGTGTTCCCCATAGGCCTGTTTCAATTTTTCAAAGGTCACACTCGCGGATTCCACAGTTTCCTCAAAACTTGATGGCGAGTAGGCATCTATCTTCAAGCGTCTATCAGTTTAGGATTATCAGTATGTCCGTGATGGCCTCCCGTTGGTGGAACAAACCTGTGACTGCACTCTATCCTTCTTTGTACAATATCGCCTGGTAGTGCTATTTGGTATGGCTCTCATACACTTGAGCAATATTCTAGGGTGAGCTGAACTACTGTTTTCTAAGTAATATCCTTTGTAGAGATTGCATTTCCCCAGTTAGCCTACAGTGAACTGAACCCCCCTCCCCCGCCTGTCCTGTTTCACCTACGACTGAATCGACGCGATGATTCCATTCCATACCTACAGGATGTTTCACAGTTTCTATTAGAGACTTCAAGGGGATGTAGAGGGTACTAGGTTTTAATAAGAAATCCATGTTTAGAAATGTAGCGAGCTGTTAAACTGTTCCTTTCTGAAAAGCGACGTCTTGGGCTGGGTACACACTGAAGATATGGATGTTGTGTCCTTCGATCCGATAAGAGGCTCCAGAGGGTTGGAGGCAGAACTCTGCAGGCTGTTAACTTCCGTTATGAGACAGAGAATGCTAACTGAAGAAGATAGAGGTCTGAAAGTGGATGAAAAAAACAATCATGGTGTACTCCGAGTGAGAAGACTGACTCAAAGGAGGTCAGTATTAGTTGATGTTTAAATACTACAAGGAGTTTTCTGATTGGTTCACATTAATTATATTTCTTGCGGGGATGAACATAGGTGAGTGCATATGCGCAGCTGCTACCATTTGCCGCAATTTGCTTTCTGCTCTACTCTAAGAGAGAAATGTGTATTACTGGTTCATCACAGGAGATTCCTTAGGAGGAATGCGATTGTTGACATTATTATAAATTTTTCATTCGGTCAGCACTCAGGTCTACAGCAACTGGCTACCGAGAGTCCAGTGCTGGCAGAACCAGCAAGATTTTGAGGAGAGAAGATACACTTCGTCTTAATCTTTAGAGGGGGGACTTCTTCGTCCTGGATTGTGGCTGAACTTGCAACTCCTCTGCAACTGAATTTTAGAACGATGGTAAGCGTGCGCTCCGTTTGCATGCATCGTGACGAGGGAACCGTGAAGTCTTTCGTTTCTAGTTAGAGTTTTGCCTTTCTAAATTAATTCACGAGGTCAGTTAACTGACATTCGGGAGGGGGGGGGGCGGAGGGAGATGTAGCTTGTACGCACTCTTCTGGGTCTTTCCTTTAATCTATTTACTAATTCAGCAGTCGCTGGAGATTTACGTTGACATAGCCAATTGTATCATTTAGTTCCCAATTCCACACATACGTAGGTATTATTATTTATGATTAATCGCTCAGTTGAATTGTTATTCACTTTATATATAATTGTTTTCCCCGTCCGGTGACTGGAAACAGGTTAATTAATTAACAGGATTTTATTCTGTCTTCTACCTTCATTACATAGTGCAGTGTTCTGTGACGCAGTAACGAAGGACAAAGTGCGACGGACAATTAATAGGAAGATACATGTAAAATATCTGCGCGAGAGATAAATACTCTGTGGAATTTAAGCATCTCCGTGCGAACTCGATAACAAAGATATACAGACTGTATTAAGCTACGGCAAAGAGATAATTATTCCATGTTGGACATTGGAAGAGAGATGTTCTGTGTCGGATTGAGAGGAGATTGTTGGAAGCCCCCATTAAGGCAGTAATATTTGTTTTATGGTATTAAAGAAAATAAATACATATAAAAGCACAAAACGAGTATCAGGTGTGTAGAATTCATAATCCTTCATCATTTCAAAAGGAACATTCAGTGATCATAAAGACACAAGTCGTTCGGAAGCGTTGTCTGGTTTGATGGTGCGAACCTGCAGTTTTACGCGGTTTTGGGATTCGTCGAGAATATTCCTCCGAATACCTAAATAATTTCACGAACTAAAGTTGGACGCCACATTCCTTACACATGATACAACATAGCACTTTGCTGTACCGATCAAAACGCTCATTAAATAATAGAGGGAAAAAAATAAGAACTTTAAAGTAGTTAAATGAAACCCCCTTTTCGTTATACCTATGTAAGCTTTGGTGCCCGTATTTGGTGCTTAATTGGACCACTCCCGTTTACATTAAGATGTTCACTAATTTCCGCTGCGCGACCTTGTCATAATGTCACACAGTCTTATATGGAGTTGTCTATCCACTGTATAGATCACCGAGTTCAGATCTTGTTAGCAGCTAAGCGATATTATAAATTTTCAACCGTAGTCTCACAATTAAAGGTTGTTAAATTGTAAATAAACAATGATGTTGGTGAAACTTCCTGGCAGATTAAAACTGTGTGCCCGACCGAGACTCGAACTCGGGACCTTTGCCTTTCGCGGGCAAGTGCTCTACCAACTGAGCTACCGAAGCACGACTCACGCCCGGTACTCACAGCTTTACTTCTGCCAGTACCTCGTCTCCTACCTTCCAAACTCTACAGAAGCTCTCCTGCGAACCTTGCAGAACTAGCACTCCTGAAAGAAAGGATATTGCGGAGACATGGCTTAGCCACAGCCTGGGGGGTGTTTCCAGAATGAGATTTTCACTCTGCAGCGGAGTGTGCGCTGATATGAAACTTCCTGGCAGATTAAAACTGTGTGCCCGACCGAGACTCGAACTCGGGACCTTTGCCTTTCGCGGGCAAGTGCTGTGAGTACCGGGCGTGAGTCGTGCTTCGGTAGCTCAGTTGGAAGAGCACTTGCCCGCGAAAGGCAAAGGTCCCGAGTTCGAGTCTCGGTCGGGCACACAGTTTTAATCTGCCAGGAAGTTTCATATCAGCGCACACTCCGCTGCAGAGTGAAAATCTCATTCTGGAATGATGTTGGTGCTCGTATGATGGGTGCTTCCGTAACCAAGGTAGTCTAAGGGTATGGTGTTTTGATAGGCACCGTACCGAAGATTATATCGCATACAGGAAAAGGGGAAGAACATCATCCGGTAAGTCACAAAGCGGACTCGAAGTCGGTAGTCAGTGACAGTGACGGACGGTCGTTGAAGAGAGTTGTGACAAAAAAAAAAAGAGGAGAACAGCTGCAAAAGTCACCGCAGAACTGAATGTCGCACTAGCGAACCCTGTCAGCACCAACACAACATAAAGGTAGCTCCAGAATGAGGACTTTTTGGGCATGCTGAAATTCTAAAACCACTCATTCGTGATGAAAAGGCCTGTAATAGGAAAACGTGGTGCCAAAGCCATAACATCTTGGCTACTGCGCAATGGAAGACAGTTATTTGGTAGGATGAATCTTCTTTCACACCGTTTCCAGCTTCTGGCCGAGTTTGCGACCCAAGAGTCAAACATTGCGGGGGTTCGGTGATGATACGGGCAGATATATCGTGGCATTCCACGGGACCCATGGGTATCAGCAAGACTGCATTACTGCCAAGGACTTTTTTTTTTCTTTTGGTCATCAGTCTACTGACTGGTTTGATGCGGCCCGCCACGAATTCCTTTCCTGTGCTAACCCCTTCATCTCAGAGTAGCACTTGCAACCTACGTCCTCAATTATTTGCTTGACGTATTCCAATCTCTGTCTTCCTCTACAGTTTTTGCCCTCTACCGCTCCCTCTAGTACCATGGAAGTCATTCCCTCATGTCTTAGCAGATGTCCTATCATCCTGTCCCGTCTCCTTACCAGTGTTTTCCACATATTCCTTTCCTCTCCGATTCTGCGTAGAACCTCCTCATTCCTTACCTTACCAGTCCACCTAATTTTCAAGATTCGTCTATAGCACCACATCTCAAATGCTTCGATTCTCTTCTGTTCCGGTTTTCCCACAGTCCATGTTTCACTACTATAGTCAAGGACTATGTGACCATTTTGACTGATTAGGTCTATGGTAGCATGTTTGTCCCCAGTGGCGATGCTGTGTTCTAACACGACAGGGCCCTCTGTCAAAAATCTCGCACCGTCCAGGACTGGATTTGTTAGCACGAGGATGAACTGCTGCAATTCCTCTGGCCAGCAGGGCCACAAAACTCAATATTGTTGGGCCTTTTTGATCCACTTTGGGGAGAAGGGTGCGTGATCACTGTCCAACTCCACCATTTTTACCTAAACTTGGCATTTCTAGGAATAATGGTATAAGAATCCATTGAAGACCATAAAGGGCCTGTCTTTATCCATTCTGGGACGACTGGAAGCTGTTTTGCATGCCAGCGCTTTTCCTGTGCCATATTAGGCACGATTATGTATTACGTTTTTGGTATTCAATATTTTCTTACACCGCTGTGTCTCGCTGTTGGGACTGTCTGTTAAGGCAACAATTTGAAATTAGACCGACAGATGACAATATAAATATCGCCAAGGACTGTTTTTTTTTTTTCTCTTATCAGAAAACGATGGCCTTGTTGGACCCGGCCGGTAGTGTGTGTTGACCCGTATACTCAGAGCGATGCATAGTTCCTGGCAGGTTTCAGCGTTGTGGCATTGTACCTTTACTTTGCGTTAGGGCGCAGGAGAGACGATATCTCGAGCGTGCGCTGTTGTTTCATCGCAGCGCTTTTGCTTACGCTGTTTAACATTTACATCAATGATTTGCTCCCGATGGACAACATCCTATTTGCTCAGTATGTTGATGATACGGCGTACATCACAAGTGGACGACAACATTTCGCCAACACCTCCAGACTGCAACGCCAGATGGGTACGGTCCTCGCTTGGTGTTGGATGAATAAGGTTCAGTTGAATGCGAATTAGACTACAATGGTCTGTGTTTCACGAGGTTAGACACCGGCTGGGTCAGTGGCGCTATCTCGACGTTTTTCTGGACTCCAGATTCTTTTTCAGTGCCCATATCCAGGACATCCGGAGGAAATTTCTCCAAGCGGCTGGGGCGCTCACCCCGTGTTTCATCAGCAGCGTGCTACAGGAGCCTACCAAACTTCGAATACAGAAGGCGGCCGTTCTTCCGGCCCTTCCATATGGAGGCATTGCGTAGGTTATAGCGTCTGCTACCCATTTACATCATCTCCAGGTTCTGCAAAAATAATTCTTCGCTGATTATTACGTACTCTTCCCATCCGTTCGAGAGTATTCAGGGCATGCAAGAGGCCGCTGGTATAACAAGAACCAAATGAAATCTCTTGAAACATTTGCCAAAATTAACAATCTGCGAGAGACATTGCCCATATACAAGACATAGGTGCCGTCCGTCAATACCTAGGAGACCGCTTTAATGCCGCGCTTTCCATCACGGAGGACAATTATTAACAAATGCTCTTACCTTGGAAGTCATCCTACTGACATCACCAAAGTAGGTCGGTTAAGGGACCACGAGGCTCACTACTGTCTGTTTCTGCATGTGCAATTCTTGGTTTCAATAAAGCACAAAAGCATCCTTACCTGCAACTTGTCTTTGGCAAGTCGCAGGCGTGATGGTCATACATACACGAAAGAGGAGGGTAAGAATCAGTTTCTCTGAGACTTAGCAAACAGCATTCTCATCTGAAGATACCAGGCAGATGAACCACTAAAGTACTGCGTTTATGTGATTGTATGATTCATCTGCAGATCCGACAGAATAATTATCTATTATTTTTTTTCTAAAAGAAGGAACCTGTTGATAGTCATCAAGGAATAGTTAATTTGATTCTAGAGGTAAATGTATGAGGATGGAGGAAGGGACTGAAATTGTCGAGGGAGACCGAGACTTGAATATGCCAAGCAGGTTCTGCAGTAATGCAGTCTTCGGACTGGGGATCGCAAGAACTTCAGCAACAAGAAATGAGACTCTTCTTATTCTTGTTTTTGCGAGACACTGTAACCACGCTCTGCTAAAGCAATACATTCGAGAGCTTCAGGGTGCAGTGCGGAGGAGTTGTGGCTGTGTATAAAATAGCAGCGGCGTGGCCGCCATAGCAGAGGGCTGCCAGCCCCTGGGGGCCTGCGGAGGTCGCCCTGCGGGCACGGCGAAGAAGTAGGAGAGGAGAGGGCGAGAGGATGGCAAGAGGAGAGGAGAGGAGAGACAGGGAGAGAGGAAGAGAGATGTCTGGGGTGGGTAGAGGGCCCACGAGGGCGGGGCAGAGGGTCCCGGTCTGGGGGAGAGAGAAACCCTCACCCCAGCACAGGCCGCTAATACGTAAGCTTCACTAATGCCCCCTCCCACCACCCTCTCCCTCCTCCCCGTCCCCCACCCTTCCGACGCACTGCGGGGGAAATAAAGACATTGTACCAACCCGAACGTCATCTCAACGGCATCCTAGGAGAGCAACGGCTTCTTTGATTGCAATCGCAATTGAGTGCAACGATTACTTTTTCATTATCTCCATGCACTGTCACGCAGTTCTACTAGCCTTTGACGGAATAAGGACATATAGCATTGTTGTTAAGAGGAAAACTACCGGGTGGCTATAATTCAAAGTGCATCTACTCAAGGAGGTGCAGTGTGGGCAGTAATTATGGCATGACATGCCTTAATGCGGAACCGGTTTACACTGGGTGCAAATCTAGCGCCGTAAACTGTCAGTTTGACTGTATGACGTCAACATCGTCATTTGACACAACGTAAGTGGACGGTATGGCTGTCGAGAAGGGAGACCGTGTGCTGTTAGTGAAACTGTTTTATGTGAACGACAGCAAGTACAGTGTTGCAATTATAGTGTCGCCTACTGAAAGGTCTGAGGGGAGGCCTGATGTCACTATATGGTTTAAAGAACTTGAAAATGAAATTCAAAAACACGGGTGAGCTTAGTGCGCCACTCTTAAGAAATCTGGAAATTTGTGGTAAGTTACTACGGGACCAAACTGCTAAGGTCATCAGTCTCTAGGCTTTTACACTACTTAATCTAAGTTAAACTAACTGACGCTAAGGACAACACCTATGCCCGAGGGAGGACTCGAGCCTCCGACGGGGGTAACCGAGCGAACCGTGGCAAGGCGCCCTAGACAGCACGGCTACCCCATGCGGCCTCACTCTTAAGAGGAATGCGTTCTATTCATCTGTAAGTTATTGACGAGGTTTCTGTTGTTGTAACTGACCATGCCGCGGGCAGCGCTAGTGCTCGTGCGAGGTCGCGAGAGTTGTCTATCGCATTGTCAACAGTACGGAAAGTCTTGCGGTCCTTATCACACTAGTATCCGTACATGATCCAGACGGTGCAGCAACTGAAACGTCATGTTCTGCAGCAGTGTTCTGAATTTGCTCTTCGGTTTCTGGCACGGATCGAAGCTGATGACGTGCGGCCGGATAATGTTCTATGGGGTGACGAGGCCCATGTCACACTACTGGATGGAGTGGAGTACACCCGAATTCGGGGTACCTTTAAACTGTGTGTTGTGCATAAAGAGGCATTGCACTCGCCGTATGTGACTGTGGTGTGCATTCACAAGCACCTTTATTCTCGATCCGGTCTTCTTTGAAGAGAGCACACGTACAGAGCTTGTCAGGTGTACGTGACGTTTGCTCGTTAACGAGACTTGTTTGTGCACGATGTTATTCCTGCTGTGGGAGAGCGGTACTGTGTCGAGAACACTGTTTTCAAGCAAGATGGGGCAACATCTCGTGTTGCTCGTCCAATCAAAGATCCATTAAATGTAGCTTTCCACGAACTTATTATCTCCAGAGGTTTACCAGGTGCATGGCCTGCAACATCACCTCATCTGAATCCATGTGATTTCTGGCTCTGAGGAAATGTAACACAACACATTTACCAGGGGCACTTCTGGTCTCTTGTAAGTAGGCTGTTTTGGTTTTTATGTTGGTAACGCCACGTAGCGCTATGTATGAAAATCACTGACTGTGCTGTGTGCAGTCTGTGGCTGAATGGCATTGTTGAAATATTCGCTATTGTAGTGTTGAGCAGTTGGATGTGAACAGCGCATAGCGTTGCGCGGTAGGAGGTGAGCCGCCAGCAATGGTGGATGTGGGGAGAGAGATGGCAGAATTTTAAGAGCGGACGATCTGGACGTGTGTCCGCCAGAAAGAGTAAATTTAGTAATACTGGATATTATGACTTTTGAACACTATTAAGGTAAATACATTGTTTCTTCTCCATCAAAATCTTTCATTTGCTATGCCCATCAGTAGTTAGTGCCTTCAGTAGTTAGAATCTTTTATTTAGCTGGCAGTAGTGGCGCTCGCTGTATTGCAGTAGTTCGAGTAACGAAGATTTTTGTGAGGTAAGTGATTCATGAAAGGTACAGGTTATTGTTAGAAAGCGCCATTCTTTTGCAGGGATTTTTGAAAGTCAGATTGCGTTGTTCTGAAAATATTGTGTGTCAGTTTAGTGTTGATCAGAATAAGTAATGAGAGTAATGTCTGAGTACGTTCAGTTTTGCTCAGCTGTTTGAAAATCAAATAACGTAGAGGTTTATCAGCACAGTAAGTCGTTAATTTTTCTAAGAGGTCGTTTCACTCTGCCTGATCTGAAGGCCAGTATACAGGAATATGTTGCTCAGATTCCATTGGAAATGCTGCAAGCAAGTGTTGATCATACATTTAGACAACATTGTCTACGGAGTGCAACGACCAGATGCCATACTTAGATTAAAACCGACAATCTAGATCGCAATAATATTTGTTTAATTACTGGTTTCGACTTACGTTAAAGCCATCTTCAGAATTTTTGGCCCTGCAAGGGTAGGAACAGCAAACAGCCTATTTGCTTCTGTCTGGGGTTCTTCGTCCGACGTTCGTCTGATGATTTTACTAACGTTTCGCCAGCACTAGTGGCTGGCGTTGTCAAAGCTTCACCCTTCATTGCCGGTGATGAACATCAGTAAAATCATCAGACGAACGTCGGCCGAAGAACCCGAGACAGAAGCAAATAGACAGTTTGTCAACAACTGGCCACGAAAGCCTGAACAATTTTGTAGGAACAGCAAAGTTTGTTTCCTAATCCATTGCATAACGATATATTTCTATACATCTGCCTTGCATTCCCAGCGCCAGATTTGCACCTGGTGGCCAAAACTGGAACAATTTTTTCTCCAACGCAAATCAGTTGTGCATTAAATCATATGACAAATACACCCCACCCTGGACCTCCGTGAATAGCTGAATTTTAATTACAACCACCCAGTAGTTTTAGTGATACGCAGGTAGGTTTGGATTGAAGAGGAGGTCATTGCCGTAATGTCCCGCTCCTACCCCCACTCCCCCAGAAAAATATATATCACTCTAATTATTTATGTTTTTACATGTAATAAGTTCACAGCAGCATTAAAACTACTCTCAAAAATGGGAATGAATTCGGGAAATTGCCCTCTACGTGCAACAGAGGATAGTTTTCAGACTCTTGAGTGAGGGTGCGCGCACGTGCATGGAATAGCGTCCTGATTCATAATATGTCAGCCAGGTAAAGGCACACTTTCACAGACTGAGCATACCTCCGGTCTACAACAAATACCATAGGATAATGAGTCAAAGGTAGAACTGGGAAACAACATGTTACTGAGTACGATAAGGCAGAAAGAAAGAACGCTCTCCCTGCCCATAAAAATTACCTTATTTCGCAAACGGCATACGAAAGCTCCTGAAAAGACGAGAACACTAATACATGCTCGTTAACGTTAGCTTTGAAAATGTTTGTGAAAGTATCCGAAAAATGTGCTAGAATTGAAAAGACAAGGTGCTCAAAAGCAGCTAACGCGGTGTAAACACCGCGAAGTGATGCTCACATTTCAGCCTCCGTCGTTGCGTCGAACCATTGGAATACTCACTTGTTTCCACAGTAGCTGGGCATCTTCACTTATTTGCAGTAGATTTCCTAAGCTCCTCTGTAAAAAAAAAAAAAATGTGTGCAGCCTTGAGGTGGTTCACCATTTGTAGACCAATCTGTTTGGTACAGTAACTGCCAATAAGTGAAATACATTTTTGGATACACTCAAATGTAATATCAAGTACAATATAAATTGAGCCATTAGAAAATGTGATAAATGCGCTAATGAACTGCTTAATTAAAGGCAGCTGACGTGTTCAAGGTAGAGCGTTTCTTCCGCTGCAAACGTAATAGTACTGAACTGCACGTGACTACCGTTAACATAAGTCCAAGAATACCGATTGGTTCTCAAATATGAGTAGATTAAGACTTTTTAAGTAACAGAACCCAGCTCGTTGTCCTGGACGGCGAGTGTTCATTGGAGGAGGAGGAGGAGATTAGTGTTTAACGTCCCGTCGACAACGAGGTCATTAGAGACGGAGCGCAAGCTCGGGTGAGGGAAGGATGGGGAAGGAAATCGGCCGTGCCCTTTCAAAGGAACCATCCCGGCATTTGCCTGAAGCGATTTAGGGAAATCACGGAAAACCTAAATCAGGATGGCCGGAGACGGGATTGAACCGTCGTCCTCCCGAATGCGAGTCCAGTGTGCTAACCACTGCGCCACCTCGCTCGGTGAGTGTTCATTGGAGACAAAAGTAATGTCAGGAGTCATCCAGCATTTACAGCAAACTTCAGAACGAGTCTAAGGCCTCAAACTTTCATCTCTCGTAACGATCTTGAGAACAGAATGATGGAGATTAGGCATAGTACGTAAGCATATCGTGATTTGTTTTTCGCGCGCTCTGTTTACGAATGGAACAGGACCAGGAATGTCTTGAAGCCCACTAACAGTAACCTCAGATTTTTTTTGCAGATGAGAAAATTTACAATATTCAGTAGCATCTTGACAAGATTTCAAAGTGATGGAAAAATTGGCTACTTGCATTATATTTTAGGAAATGAAAATTTGTACAATTCACAAAACGCAGAATCCTGAGAATACAAATGAGTCGCAACTGGAATCAGGCACTCCAGACACATACGGGCTGTAAGAATTTGTGGGAATGTGAAACAGAATGATCACATTTGCCCAGTCGTAGGTAAAACGGGTAGTAGTCTTCGGTTCAGTGGTAGCATGCTGGTATAATGCAGGCAGTCTACAAAGCAGATTCCTTTTAAAACATCCATATGACCTATCTACAAAAACCACTACGTTATAGGACTTGTACCAAATAGGCCTAACAAGGAATACTAAAGTTCTACAGACAACGGCAGCACTAATGTTTTACTGAAGATCGTCAGGAAGAGTTGAAAAACATGAAGTGGCAGACGCCTGAAGCTAGGTATCAACTATCCCGCAAAAGCTTCCAATATATTGCACCAACAACCGCTATGTTGATACCAGACTAATTACAGCGCGCGCAGAGGAAACAAAGCAGTCATTTTTGCAACGTTCAATTTGCTTGAAGAACTTGGAGAAACCCGAAAATCTGGTTCTATGCGTTGTACCCTCTGCCATTCACATCACTGTGTTTTGCGGAATGTGGATGTAGACTCGGACACAGAATGGGCAAGATGAGCGACACATTGAATAATACATCGTCTAGGTCGTTCAGGCGACAGGCTTTTCAAAAAGTATCATCTCCGTGGTGCAATGGGACTTTTCTGATCTAGAAAAACTGCCAAGGACAAGAATGTATTGACGACAAGGGTAAAAACAGACTAACGCTGACAGTAACAGTACGTAGAAGAGTCGTAGTAGAGTAATATTGCTATCGATGGACCGACCCCATCGATTTGCGGGCTCGATTTCTCTGTGGATATTAACAATACGAGCATGCTAGCGGTCAGTAAGTGCACACGTGTTGCCAAAGATTGGCAATGTTTTAGTGGTGTTACAGAAAGACAACAAAGCAACAGTGCAAAAAGGTAAGATTTGCACTATGTTCATGAATTTGACTAGTATTAGTGATTGAAATTTCGTAGTTACATGACAATGACTAAATTTCTGCTTTCATCATTGGAAAGTACGAGCTATTCACACCATTTGTCATATCCACAATATAATTTTACGCCCTCTGGACGAAGACTAAGTGTCGTTAAGCGGTTACAGTGCGTGTTGCTTTAAATGAGTCACATCGAATTTTATTTAATCTTTGACCCAAGTAGGCCACTATGAACAATATTTAAGTAACGAGTTTAATTCTATGTTTTCTAATAGTTTGTTTGGGTAATTAGTCAAATGTGTCCTTTTTTACCTATCTACTTTTGTACATTTCTACCTTCAGCTTACTTGGTTTGAAATAGCGTTTTTCGGTTTCAGACGATGGCAAAAAACTGCTGAAAAAATATGAAATATATTGACACTTGTGTGTGGCATTTAGCAGCTATTACACTGTAGCCTAACCTGGTCAGTGAAGGAAGTTCCAAGACGCTACTCCAGGCGGGTGTAGAAGGAATGTGCGCATCGGAAAATACTGAACGCGAAAATGAAGATTTGGCTCTGTTTGACTACCCCGTGAAGCAGATTTAAGGATCTCTTAAAGGTGATATTATCTCCTTCTTCTTGATCTTTAACATATGAATTACAACATAAACATAAATCAATGATTAAGGGAGCTAGTAACTACCAAATGATACATGCCGCTTCGTGTTATACATTTATTGTAGATTAAAACCCCGTTATTTATTACAAATGATTATGTATCAATGTCCAATGGACATAAAGAGATACAAATGGGTTTCCTAAGTAATATGATTAATCAGTTGCTCCAAATCTTCCCCTTTTTATGGCTACGCGATCGAATATAAATAATGCGAAATGACTGACATCACCTAAGTACCAAACACTAGAAGACACTACTTTTAAAGATGATCTACAGTGGTGTGCAACCTCAGTGGAAATAAAATTTACGTGATCACAGCTGTTTAGCTTTATAGCCCTAATAAGCCGAAGCACTTAGCAATATCACCGTATGTAGTGCATCCGGTGCCTGGGAGTGATGGCCTCCGACGTGTACGGTAGAAGGCGGTTCTCTGACTAGTATGATGTAATACTGTCTTCACCTCTCTGTGTTGTACAGACAAGAAACGCGAACTCCCAGCCACAAGGACGGAGTGTCCGCCGCTCGTGGTCTCGCGGTAGCGTTCTCGCTTCCCGAGCACGGGGTCCCGGGTTCGATTCCCGGCGGGGTCAGGGATTTTCACCTGCCTCGAGATGACTGGGTGTTTGTGTTGTCCTCCTCATTTCATCATCATCCAGGAAAGTGGCGAAATTGGACTGAGCAAAGGTTGGGAAATTGTACGGGCGCTGATAACCACGCAGTTGAGCGCCCCACAAACCAAACATCATCATCATCACAAGGACGGAGTTCAGATAACGTCTCAGCATGAGTATAGGCAGAATAAGTGCTCTCAATCACTAAATGTTGTGTATTCAACGACGACTCCCTACCTGGAGGCGAAGTTCAGAATCGTATAAGTTCGCAACAGTGCAGTGCCTAACCGTTCTAACTATAAAATCTCCTGAGAGCAAAGGCAGCAAGTCCGTCTCTACCAACAAACCTGTTACTGAGCGACCATCAAACCCGAGCGCTCAAAACGGAAGACCCCTTCTCTCCACCGCTGGCTTCCCAGCAAAGCTCGACTACCCTCCCTCGTAACTCAGAAGGCGAATCGTATTCTCGAAACCACGGAATATTTTCCTTCTCTACAGATTCTTCCGAACGCCCACCAACCATATTTTAGTCTTTTGTCGTCCAGCGCGGAAAGTTTGCGAGGAAATACCTATACTCATACAATGGTACGCTTCTCAGAGTAAAAATCCTGGGAAATAACCCAGCCTGCGATTTCCGAGGTATCACTTCCTCTTTCCTTTCTGCTGCGTCCAATACTTTCAGAGTTTCCGAAGTATTATCCGATTGTCCTTCCGGCCCCTGCTACAACAGCGGCCGGCCGCCGCTATATTGTGCTTCCACGCTCAGGTGCCCAGACCGTCCGTCTTGACACTTCCTGAGTGAAGCAGAACCAACACACCTTTGCGTGCTTTTCCATCTAGGGCTTGAGTTACGCCTGCTGTTTCATTCCCACTGGCGTTCCAACCTCTACTAGTATAGGCAATCATTCATTATGCCGCTTTGATAATAAAGAAGACTCTGCAGCCCTTCATGCAATAAGCGTTAACAGTTATTTACAAGGTGTATGTGACAATGTCTGTTTTCTTTAAATATTCATATATGCGATGTACAACCTATTAAATGATACCTAATTCCGGCTGTAAATCACGGCAAAGTATGTAGATGAGTGCTTGTAAGGTGCGAAATTATAACCACATCACAAAGTAGGTAACTCACGAACAGTGAATATTTAGGACTTCTGTATCTACGACTTCTGTGTCTGCTATAGTGAAATACAAAAGATAATGCTAAAGTTACACTGAAGACAACATATTTATTACGTTATCTAAAGATTTTATTAGATATATTAATTAGGTGGTCCATCGATAGCAGCCTTCCCTTGCAGCAAACGACTTTCCATTTCAATAATAGACAACAGCTGGTAAAAATACATCACCCGCCAGCATGACCGTGCGTGTTAAAGCGGTACTTCCGGGACGGGAGAGTACGGATCGAATTCGGTGTGCCGGCCAGCATGGATGTGGTTTTTAGGCGGTTTCACGCATACTGCTAGGTGAATGCCGGGCTGTTCCATCCCGGGGGATAACGGGGTGGCGACAGGAAGGGCATCCGGCCACCCCTTAAATTAATTATGTCGACCCTCCACCGATGCAGGACACAGGCACAAGAAAAATAAGAAGAGGCTCGTGAAAATACGTCACCATCATTTTGAACTTTGAGAAAGATCAAATCATTGGCACGACTGTCGTGGGATCACCATAGCAGCAGTTCGCATAGACAGTTGTTTGGAGAGCAACGAGTGCAGAACGAGAGGTGAGGAGATGAACTCTGGAAGAGAAAGCTCCGCTTTTTCTAGGACTTCACTATCAAAAGATCGGAGGACTGTTTTACTACCTCTGACGATTAGACGGATGACAACAGTTGAAATACTGGGAAAGGTTACGGGCAGAGTGTTAGCACGAACCGCCGGAAGAGAGGGCTGGAGGCTAGGCTGACATCTCGAGTTGATATTCGCCGCTTGCCGCTGACAACAGAAACGTGCATGGTGCAGGGTCAATTGGGATATTTAGTGTCACTATAATTGTCGTAGGGCGGTTGAATGTGCGCCAGAATGTGGCAAGAAGTGTAATACTGGTTGTCATATTTTTCATGACCAGGGAACCAAATGACATGGTCTAGCACGATAGTGCAAACCCCCCCATTACAGGTTACACTACAAACACTTTGAGGAATGTATTTGATTGACGTACCCGATCCTACGATTTTTCAACAACAGAGCGTCTCTACAATGCGAAGGGAAGAAGTTTGTTTTCATACCAGCCTCCAGTCAGCACTCTTTATAAATTGACACAACATGTGTTTCAGGCATGGAAAGAAACTGCCCATCATGCATTAGAAGGCTGTTTGCTTTCAAGCCGCAACGAATACAGGAGTAAGTGCTTCAAGCGGATGCATTATGGAATGCATCCGCTTCAGCTGCGTGACTGTTCCTTTATAGGGTGTGGAGTAACATCCGCTACGTCATAACTGAAGGTCATTTATTCAACTCACTATCGGTTTCAGACCCGTCTTCAGGTGATTACACATTCATTTTACGTTTCCATATTCAATGCTTGCGTTCACTGTTTGTGGAAAAGGCAAATTAGCTTACATGATGTTGACTCAATAACACAAGTGAAAGAACTGGAAACGGTGAAGAGACATGTGCTGAAACAATTGGTGTACTTACATATAGATGGAGCATCCAAATCGTAATCGCAAATTTGTCACATTTTTTTACAACTGTCGATCGTCACCCAGAAATTGCACAGCTGTCAATTTGATCTGCCATATTACACCTTTTAACACGGTAATGGCACTCCAGATGTTAAAAGCTGTACATAAGAGAACAACTCGCAATATCCAATGTGTTGACACTGGAATACAGAGGTTATGCTCACAGAACTTACATCTAAGAAGTCCAGAGATGTTATGAAGGCGTTCTCAAAAAAAAATGCCTCCGTATTTTTTATGTGAAATCTCTTAATCATTTTTAAATAAAACAAACGTTATTAACATTATGCATCTTTATTCTTCATGACTACACGATTATTTCTCAACATAGTCAGTGGCGTCGGACACATTTCTCCCAACGAGAGACCATTTTGCGGATACCGCCAGTGCAGATTGTTTTACTGTGTTGACGGAGCCACAACTTCACTTCTGCTTGCACCGCTTCATTATTATCAAATTGATGTTCTCGAAGGTGTTCTGTAAGTCTGGGAAACATGCAAATCGGATGGAGCCAAGTCGGGCCTGTATGGAGAATCATCGATCACAGTGAGCCAAAGGCGCCAGATTGTTGTAGATGTCACGGCGCTCGTTTGTTGTCTGGCACTGCCATACTGAAGGAGTGGTTGCTCCATATGTGGGCGAACTGTTCGTATTCGAACCTCCGTTACGGCACACTGTTTCTAACGCACCGACATACACTACTGTTAATTAAAATTGCTACACCACCAAGGTGACGTGCTACACACGGGAAATTTAACCGACAGGAAGAAGATGCTGTGCTATGCGAATGATTAGCTTTTCAGAGCATTCACACAAGGTTGGCGCCGGTGGCGACACCTTCAACGTGCTGACATGAGGAAAGTTTCCAACCGAAAGTTCATACACAAACAGCAGTTGACCGGCGTTGCCTGGTGAAACGTTGTTGTGATGCCTCGTGTAAGGAGGAGAAATGCGTACCATCACGTTTCCGACTGTGATAAAGGTCGGATTGTAGCCTATCGCGATTGCGGTTTATCGTATCGCGACATTGCTGCTCGCGTTGGTCGAGATCCAATGACTGTTAGCAGAATATGGAACCCGTGTGTTCAGGAGGGTAATACGGAACGCCGTGCTGGATCCCAACGGCCTCTTATCACTAGCAGTTGAGAAGCCAGGCATCTTATCCGCATGGCTGTAACGGATCGTGCAGCCACGTCTCGATCCCTGAGTCAACAGATGGGGACGTTTGCAAGACAACAACCATCTGCACGAACAGTTCGACGACGTTTGCAGCAGCATGGACTATCAGCTCGGAGACCATGGCTGTGGTTACCCTTGACGCCGCATCACAGACAGGAGCGCTCGCGATGGTGTACTCAACGACGGACCTGGGTGCACGGATGGCAAAACTTCATTTTTCGGATGAATCCAGGTTCTGTTTACAGCATCATGATGGTCGCATCCGTGTTTGGCGTCATCCCGGTGAACGCACACTGGAAGCGTGTATTCGTCATCGCCATACTGCCGTATCACCCGGCTTGATGATATGGGGTGCCATTGCTTACACGTCCCGGCCACCTCTTGTTCGCACTGACGGCACTTTGAACAGTGGACGCTACATTTGAGATGTGTTACGACCCGTGGCTCTACCCTTCATTCGATCCCTGCGAAACCCAACATTTCAGCAGGATAATGCACGACCGCATGTTGCAGGTCCTGTACGATCCTTTCTGGATACAGAAAATGTTCGATTGCTTCCCTGGCCAGCGCATTCTCCAGATCTCTCACCAATTGAAAACGTCTGGTCAATGATGGCCGAACAACTGGGTTGTCACCATACGCCAGTCACTACTCTTGATGAACTGTGGTATCGTGTTGAAGCTGCATGGGCAGCTGTACCTGTACACGCCTTCCAAGCTGTGTTTGACTCAATGCCCAGGCGTATCAAGGCCGTTATTGCGGCCAGAGTGGTTGTTATGGGTACTGATTTCTCAGGATCTATGCACCCAAATTGCTTGAACATGCAATCACATGTCAGTTATAGTATAATATATTTGCCCAATGAATACCCGTTTATCATCTGCATTTCTTCTTGGTGTAGCAATTTTAATGGCCGGTAGTGTAGCTACGTTACACACTGCCACGTTACATGCTACAATTCGGTGTCCTGGCGGAGTGCCAGAAATGTGTAGACATGAACAAGATGTAGAATGATAATAACGTTTGAGTTGTTTAAAAAATTAAAATTCAATAAATTTCTAACTCGTTACTTTTCGGCACACCCTCGTACATAGGTCTACAAAGGAGCATGGTAGATATCACAGATAACGAAAATGAAAATTTTACATGATTGTGGAACTGCACGTTAACTGAACATTTCCATATTCGCGCCCTTGCGCATCAGACCTCATACTGACGTTGATGAAGGGCTCATTGGCGAATGGAATGAAACATAATCATTTAATACCAGGTTGTTGTTGTTGTTGTGGTCTTCAGTCCTGAGACTGGTTTGATGCAGCTCTCCATGCTATTCTATCCCGTGCAAGCTTCTTCATCTCCCAATACTTACTGCAACCTACATCCTTCGGAATCTGCTTAGTGTATTCATCTCTTGGTCTCCCTCTACGATTTTTACCCTCCACGCTGCCCTCCGATGCTAAATTTGTGATCTCTTGATGGCTCAGAACAAGTCCTACCAACCGGTCCCTTCTTCTTGTCAAGTTGTGCCACAAACTCCTCCCCAAATCTATTCAATACCTCCTCATTAGTTATGTGATCTACCCATGTAATCTTCAGCTTCTTCTGTAGCCCCGCATTTTGAAAGTTTCTATTATCGTACATGTTTCACTTCCATACATGGCTACACTCGATACAAATACTTTCAGAAACGACTTCCTGACACTTAAATCTATACTCGATGTTAACAAATTTCTCTTCTTCAGAAACGCTTTCCTTGCCATTGCCAGTCTACATTTTGTATCCTCTCTACTTCGACCATCGTCAGTTATTTTGCTCCCTAAATAGCAAAACTCCTTTGCCACTTTAAGTCTCTTATTTCCTAATCTAGTTCCCTCAGCATTACCCGACTTAATTCGACTACATTCCATTATCCTCGTTTTGCTTTTGTTGATGTTCATCTTATATCCTCCTTTCAAGACACTATCTATTCCGTTCAACTGCTCTTCCAAGTCCTTTGCTGTCTGTGACAGAATTACAATATCATCGGCGAACCTCAAAGATTTTAGTTCTTCTCCATGGGTTTTAATACCTAATCCGAATTTTTCTTTTGTTTCCTTTACTGCTTGCTCAATATACAGATTGAATAACGTCGGGGATAGGCTACAACCCTGTCTCACTCGTGAAAATATGTCACCATAAATATCTGACTGGTGTTTCATAACGCAACACTTTCTATTTTCGTCAGTGAAGTTATTTGTAATTAAGTCAGAGATCTTCACGGCGGAAATAATAGTTATTTGTCAAGTTTTGTGGGTTTTGGACTAGGATATAAATTTTGACTGACATGTTCCGCTGCTTGCAAAGTGTCGCACACTTTGTGAAGTGTGCCGTGGCTCCGCTAGATTCGCAGGGTAGCGTGCAGCGGCGAGTAGCGGTTTCGGCGCCTCCTTATCTGTCGCCGCGCCGCCGCCGCCCACGGTCCCATTCCGATAAGATAGCTGGCACGTTGCACGCGCTGCCGCCGTGCGCAGACTGCGGATGTCGCAACGGGAACTGCCTGCCTCTGCACGATCCCGCGGCGGTGTGGCCGCGGCGGGGTTGGTTCTACACTGCACTGACATTCTTTAATGACTAGTGCTTGGGTGAGTGTTAGCGACTGGCGACGAGGATTAGAGTTTGAACGGCAATATGAGTCTAGAACGGGTCACGGCCGCACTTCCATGGTACTCTACTTACTGTCGGTTGTAAGTTTACAGAAAACTAATCTCTTCATGAATTTCGAGGGTATGCTTTCTTGCACGAACACAATTTGCTGTTCCCCAAAGATTTTTCACGACACTTGTGGCATCTTCAGTACGTTCTGCGAGATACCAGGATGATCCAAGAGGTGGACACAATTTCAGTTGCCTATACACCGAGGTGTCGTCATAGGATAGCGATATGCGCATGTACAGATGGAGTTAGAATCGCGTACACATGGTATAAAAGGGCAGTTCTTTAGCGAAACTGTCATTTGTACTCGGGCGATTCACATGAAAAGTTTTCCAATGTGATTATGCCCGCTTGACGGGAATAAACTGACTTTGAACGCTGAGTGGTAGTTGATGCTAGACGCTTTGGTCATTCCATTAAGAAAATAGTTAGGGAATTCAAAATTCCAAGATCCATAATGTCAAAAGTGTGCCGAGAATACCGAATTTCAGGCATTACCTCTCACAAATGACAATCCTGTGAACGACGGCTTTAACTTACTGGCCGAAAGCAGCGACTTTTGCGTAGAGTTGTCAGTGATAACAGACAAGCAACACTACTTGAAGTAACAGCAGTAATCAATGTGGGACGTACGGCGAACGTATCAGTTAGAACAGTGGGGCGGAATTTGGCAGACCTGCGACGCGAGTGCCTTTGATAACAGCACGACATCGGCTGCAGCGCCGCTCCTGGACTCGTGACTACAGAAGTTGGACCCTAGACAACATGAAAACCGCGGTTTGGTCAGACAAGTGCCGATTTCAGTTAGTAAGAATTGATGCTAGGGTTCGAGTTTGCTGCAGGCTCCTCGAAGCCATTTACACAAGTTGTCGACAAGGCATTCTGCCAAGATGGTTGTGGCTCCTTGTTTACATGGAATGTACTGTGTCTTTTGGTCAAACTGAACCGATCATTGACTGGAAATGGCTATGTTGGGATAGTTGAAGAATATGTGCAGCCATTCATTGTCTTTATGATCCCAAACTACTATGGAATTTTTATGGAATACAGTGCACCATGTCACCTGGCCACAAATATTCCCCATTGGTTTGAAGAACATTCCGCGTAATTCGAGTCAATTATTTACCCAGCCAGATTTCCCGACATAAATCCCATCGAACATTTATGGGACATAATGTAGAGATCATATCGCGCACAAAACCCTGCACCGGCAACGCTTTCGCTGTTGTGGATGGCTCAATACTTCTACATGGGGCACTCAACGACTTGTTGAGTCCTTGTCACGGCGAATTTCTGCACTGCACCGTCCTAAAGGAGGTCCGACGTGATATTAGGAGATATCCTACGACTTTTGTCATCTCAGTCTATTTCCTGAACTCATCATGGTACTTGAGTTCTCTCGAGTGTATTGCGAAGAGGATGTTGTAAAGTGCCGAATACTGCAGCTAGAGCGGTCCAGCAGTCTATTTCCTGCTCTGTGCATGGTACTTGAATTCTCTCGAGTGTATTGCGAAGAGGATGTTGTAAAGTGTCGAATACTGCAGCTAGAGCGCTCCAGCACAGCACATCCTGTAGCACGTAGCAGTTCAGTTATCAGCGAGATTGCTACCACGCAACACAAGATATTTAGCATTCGTGAATGTAACGTTCATTTCGACGTAAGCTTCCTCCGACGAGGAAGAGCAGTGATCGCTGGAATAAAGAATTTGAGGAACCTGGCTCTTTGCATAAAGTAAAAATCTGAGGATGACCTCGTGTATCAGAGGAGACTTGGAGCGCATTCGTGTGGGCTTTGAATGTAGACCAATGAAATCAACCCGAAGAGCGAGTAGTGAATTCGGACTACCGCCAACAACTGTCTGACGCATACTGAGGCGCCGGCTGTGTACAAACCGTACAATCTGCAACTGGTACAGGCTCTTCGCGCAAACGAAAAGATAATACGTGCCGAATTTGGTGACAGCATGCTCTGAAATATGGAAGAAGATGAACTGTTACTGCCTCGTGTAATTTTTAGTGATGATACTTCGTTTCACCTAAATAGGAACGTCAACAAGCACAACATTCGGATATAGGGACTACAAAATCGCCAAGTCAGCACTGGAACATCTGCGGGACAGCCCCACAGTTAATGTGTATTGTGCCGTATCGTTGACAAAATTTTACGGACCTTTCTTTTTTGAGGACAGTGCTGTTATTGAAATAACGTATCTCAGAACGCTGCAAAATTGGTTTGTTCCTCAAATGAAAGAAGATTCAGCAGACTACATTTGCCAACAGAACAGAATTCCTTCTCATTGGCATCTGAATGTCGGACGTTTCCTGAACGACTCTCTACCTGAACGATGGATATGTCGCGTGGGGTATGGAGACGTTGCACTTCACTTCCGGCCAACGAGGTCTCCTGATCTCTCACACTGCGATTTTTTCTTCCTGTGGTTCGTGAAAGACTCTAATGACCTAAGAAGACTTACCAGAGCTGTGGTGAACTGAATGACGCAAGACGTTCGTCATCGAGTGTGAGATGGATTCAGCTACCGTCTAGATGCTATCTGTGCAGCTGGAGGAGGGCCTTTTGAACACCTACAAACGTCCTTTTATGTGGAATAAAATGTAATTTACAGAATTAAAGTATAACACATAATCAGGAAATAGAACCAACTGAAGTAGTGTACATCTTTTTGAATCGCCTTGTACAATGATGAGTTGAAATATTATGACGACTATCAAACGGGAGATTAAATGTTATTTGGTGTCTTTGTTGGTACACGACACGGTAAGAAGAGAACATAAGCGAAGAACGGACAAAGAGTGGCTCATTCTAGCAACTTTACGCTCCGCAACTGAGAAAATCCACTGACATAAAAGCGACTTTGACAAAGGCCAGATTTTTTAGGCACGGCGCTTGGGGCGACCGTTCCGGAAACGGTGAAGCTGTTCAGCTGCGCACTCCCGTGAGCATCTGTGGAAAATGACTGAAGAATACTAAAACCACAAGTAGGCGAAAGGGTGTGGAATGTCCACCTCTCACTGCAGGAAGTGGAGGTCGAATAAGGGTGTGGAATGTCCACCTCTCAATGCAGAAAGCGGAGATCAGAATCTTGGCCTCCCTATAAAGCAGGATAGGGGCCGATTTGCAACACATAACGACTGCAGTAAACATGGGATCATCGATATAGGACTGTGGATAAATGTAAACTTGTCACTTGGCCGGATAAATCGCTCCAAGTCGATAACAGCGTTCGCATGTGCCGTCATCCAAGCAAATGGCTGCTCGAAACATATACCGTACCACGCATGCAGGCCGGTGTACACCATGTGCGTCCCGTGGCTATCAAACGTACCAGAAACATGCCTATGTTAATACAGCTTGTCATCTGCAACACAATGATGTACAGAATACATTTATTGCCTTGGCAATAGCCTCACATCTATGTAGGATCAACTCAGGTAAAGATGCTTGTATATGCCCCATGTGACGTTTGCCATTGCCAGTACGTGTGTAAGAGGTATGTGCTGCCTGCGACATGTAAGCTATAAGAGAATCTGAGACCAAAGAGCAGTGTTGACTGCAGTACGAACTGTGTAGCAGGAGCAGTAAGTTGTTGCTAGCGAGCAGTCGCCTGTCTGCGCTTGTCAGTCCTGTCTGGTGTATCATGTCGGCTGGGCCGGTCGCGGTGCAGCGATGCCGGAGCCTGAGTATTATTGTATAAGGTAAAAAAAGCAGCCTCGCGCATATCTAGTAATATTATGTAAACTCACATGTAAATCTTTTAAAAATGTCCTAATAATAATCTTCGTCTAATTTCTAACAAGCATTCATTTCAGTTTAAAGAATTTAATATTTTTTTTAATGCATGATCATTCCGATTGTTGCAAAAGAAAAATTATTTGCTTCCTTTCATAAATGACAAATGTATAGGCCCGCACTGCAGAGAGCTGTGCCGGAAAACAGCTATTGTAAGAGCAGATAGTTGCGGACTTTATCGAGGTGAGAAATTTTGTTTTTTATTCAGAATGATCTTACAGGGCCATGAGGCAGCACTGCTGTCGTCCAAATTTTGCCAGGTTACTGAATTTATTTTTTATTACGAAGTTTAGGAATTTTTCTGTTTCGAGCTTATATTAAATGAGAAAAGAATTTTGTGGGTACATTAAATGGGAACCAATTTTGTTCAGAGGTTACACAAAAAATAGAACCATATTATTATTATTATTAATTAAGATTTTTTGTGAGGTTACACAAAAATTAGACTCATTAACCAAATAATATTTAAAAAATTTTTCGTGTGGGGAGGTTACACGTGAATAAAGCTTAAATTACATTATAATAACTACTCAGTTTTCTAAATACTTCAAAGTAAATGCCATTACCAAAACTGTGCGTTTCATTTCTGTTGAAATTACGCTCCACCCATCAACCACTGGGCTTAGTCGATTATAAAGGATGTTTCAGAGTCATAGCGTCAACGGGGAACAACTTCTCTTAGATACAGATATTCTAGGCACTGTTTTATCTTGCTTATGCCCCTAAAAGACACTCTTCGACGTGCATATGTAATGTGTTATTCCTACAATCCAACCATATGTGTGACCACAAACAATCATCAGTAATTACTGACGAATCACCGGCCTTGGCACTGTGGTAACACCTGTTTCCGTCATACCATAAAGTTAAGTGCTGTCGGGCTTGGCTGGGAGTTGGATGGGTGACCACCCACGTCCGCCGACCGCTGTAGGCAAGCGGGATGCACTCAGCCCCTGTGAGGATAATTGAGGAGCTATATTGTTGAGAAGTAGCGGCTCCAGTCACGAAAGCTAACAACGGCTGGGAGAGTGGTGTGCTGACCACGTATCCTTTCATGTCTACATCCAGTGACTCCGATTGCTGAGGAAGACACGGCGGTCGGTCGGTACTGTTGGATATCTGAGGCCTGATGGGACAGAGTTTAGTTTACTTTAACTACTGACGAACAAATTACGGACGAAATACATTCCAGACATTTTCGAATGGCGACAGGTCATGAACACGCCCCCCCCCCCCCCCCCAAATGCTTATGGTACCCATTGTTTCTCAACACACTTGACTGGTCGTTGTGTTACTGATATATGGATTAAGCAGTTGCCTGAAGGAAGAGTTACAGAAGCATCGACATGTTGGCTGTTAAGTTGTCGACAACAGGGAAGAGTTATGTTGCAAGCATATTTAGTATTGACATGTCAAATCATCATACTTGTCTCTCGTCCTCTATGCCGCTCAGAAATATCATTGTTTGAGAAGATGAAGTGGGACCCTTACTAAAACACTATTTTTACCACGCAGCACGAAAGTGACGTCATCCATGTGCCAACTGCAGTCTTGGACATGATTGTTTTCGAGACTTTCGAAGGCGACTCAGTGGAATATGCGCCACCTGTTAAACGCTCAGCAGTCAGTACCAAACCATCGACGCAGACGAGTAGTCGTTGGTTAAGGATCTCCAAATCTGTAAGTTCTTTTGCGACGCAGACGTATACAGACAGGTTAAAGGTCTGCAAAGCTACAAGCTCTGTTTCGTCCACAAGGTAGTGCCCAAGTGCTCATCGCTGTGCAATATGTACGACCCTTTTTCATCCATCCATCCCACGCACGCTGCAGTGCCGTAGTAGAGCGCTCTTTGAAATACACGCTAAGACAAACCTTCTTCTTGAGTTTTACGTGTTCACTGATATGCTGATGTAGCGCCCCTTCACATAAAAGAAGCATTTCGTTTACAAGTTACTGACTCATTTAGCTTTGCAGTCATATTTGCTTTTTTACGATGCACTCTTCTTTAGATGTTTCGAACTTGAATTCGTTCGTACCACCCTTCCTAGCTGTTGCAAGCGTCACAAACGTCTAACTGATTGGGAGTCAATATGCGAAATCATGCTAATAATTTTACAATTGACTGATCACAGGCTGTCTGTTTTTCCCTGATAAACTTGCGGTCAAGTGGTGAAACTGATAAAAGACATTGAGTTCGATATCGTAATCCATTACCGTAACGCTGATATAAGTTTCAAGAGGTACTGACTGATTTATTTACTCAGGAAAATAAAACAACAGTGGTCTTATCCCAACGTTCCCCGCACCGAAACAGATTTTATTGTGCGGTTTCTCTCCCTGTAATTCTAGAAACGTCAGCCAGTAGAAATAAAGAGTGGCAGGAAGCCTTTTGCAAGTTCTTTATCAGACACATTTCTTCCTAAATTACTGGTCCGAATAACGTGGAGCGGTTTTATCCCTGTCACCGCATACTCTACACTTCGTGGCTTCTTCTTCTATTTCAGGGGTATCGCACCTTTAGCCTCGCGTGGGCCATATTGGAAGAAGACGAGTATTTTTGGGCTGCACATAATAAACTTAACATTATTTTATTTATTTATCTAGTTATTTATTTTTTACCATCTTGTGACAGAGGCCCACTTCTTGGGCCTCATTGGTACTTGCTTTGGGCCGCATGCAGGCCGCGAGCTGGACACCTATGTTTTATACCGATCGTGCCTGAATGATCCTTAAATTTCCCATTAACAGTCCTACCATGAGTTTCATGTGTCTAATGTTAAACTACAGGCTTATAACTCCTACTGAAACATGGTTTCGACATCATTAGCTTGTCACGTTTCTGCATCTGGATCTCAGTACAATATTCTGCGTGCTGCCTCCTAATCCAGCTACGTAGTTTTGTTTTTACCAGCGCCCTAGTGATAGTTAGGACAGGCTCCTGTACCACAAATGGAGTCGTTCTGGCGAGCCCATCAGCTTGTTCATTGCCACTAATTCCTGAGGGAGCAGGGACCCCCCCCCCCTCAGGTTTACACTGTTGCTTTCTCCTAGCGTTAGAAGAGCTGCATCGCATTATGCGACGATTTGTTCCCAAGTCTTTTTTGCACGCAACCGAAAACTTGAGTGACGCACCTTTAAAGACATGTAATGAACCACAACGAAAAAAATTAGTAGGTCCTAAGTTGTTGACACTGCGGCGGCCGAATACGTCGCCTACGAAAAGCTGTAACGCGGTACCAAACTATATATTAAATCGTCTTTCCTGGTGGAGATCCTATCAGTGGAGACATCTGAAACACGCCTTATGAATGGAATAGAAGCCCTGTCTTCCACCTGAAACTCTTGGCTGCAGTGCATGTTCCTGTAGTGCTGTAAGGTAACAGGTAAAAGATACGAGTACGGGAATGTATCAGCCGCTGAACTTTTGGAAGTTTATGACAAACCTGGTCAAGCATGACAAGTCCAAATAGTGAAGGACCGAGATAACGTTAGAATTAACTCAGGAAATGAAATTTCCTATTTTTTTAGAACACTTTAATTCATTAACTGCTCTTTCTCACTGCGTTTAAAGGAGAGTGATGCTTTGTGTTAATAACATCTTTAAATTAGCTGCAGCATAAATTTTGGTACCGTAACGCATGTGGTTAATGAGGTCACAGCATCAATGAAGTTGTGTTTTATAGCAGTCAAACGTGAAGTTGCTGATTGGGAAATAAACATTAAAGACGCACTAATGACTATGGAGATACAGCATTGTATGAAGATCTACATTCAGCTGTAATCATCTTATAGCTTTTTGCTTGGCAGAGCGTTTAAGTGAGGGAAGGGGAATTCTCCAACTTATACCCTGTCCGTGGGGAAAATACGACTGCCTGTCTCAGCCTTCACTGTGTAAGGCAACCGAATTCGCCCTTACTTACAGGAGTTCCAAATTGATTACTTAGGAGACTGGGGAGCCAGATAGGAGATATAAAGTAGAAACAAGTTATAATGCTTACTCCTGTATTAGAATCAGGATCTTCTACATTTCCGAACATAGCCTTAACTAAGGTACAGCTGCAGCCAATAATTCATTCCAGGCAAGTGTAAATAAAGCGCTAGCATTTAAAGGGAAATGAGTAATGTTAATAAATTACTAAATAGGTAATGGTAGCAGAGAATAAGACAAAGTGCTGTTAATCTAGAGCCGGCCGGTGTCACCGAGCGGTTCCAGGCGCTTCAGTCTGGAATCGCGCGACCGCTACGGTCGCAGGTCCGAATCCTGCCTCGGGCATGGATGTGTGTGATGTCTTTAAGTTAGTTAGTTTTATGTCGTTCTAAGTTCTAGGGGACTGATGACCTCAGATGTTAAGTCCCATAGTGCTCAGAGCCATTTGAACCATTTGTTAATCTAGAAGCTACATTTAACCTCTACACAGCAACTACTGTTAAGTTCGAGATAAGCCAGAGAGTAGAGTCAGATACCAACTCGCTCACTGCACTCGTTAGATTTCAGTAACGAACAGCAAAACTGCAATGAGATTCTAGGCAACAAGTACGTAGAGACGAGCGCGATGACCTTTGGCGTTTTCCGATTGTACCATTCAACTGCAACCACTGATGTTCGAAAATGAAACATAGGAGTCAGACAGTTGCGTTTGGAAGTTTTGACATCGGAATTTCTAAGTAAGCCGCCCAAAAATAAATAAATAAATAAATAAATAAATAAATAAATAAATAAATGAACCTCCTGCCGACTGGGCAGTAACGACGCAGGACAGGAAGATTTCTCTGTCAGGGAACCTCTTTGAAGATGAAGGAGACATTCAAATTTGCAATGAAACCTAGCGCTTGTCGCCATTTTAGAGAGACATGATCGTCGGTTCATATATCAGATTCGGGGATACTGCTCTGCGGTATGTAAAGAATCTGTCTGTGATTGGCGCAGCCCGCATCTCGTGGTCGTGCGGTAGCGTTCTCGCTTCCCACGTCCGGGTTCCCGGGTTCGATTCCCGGCGCGGTCAGGGATTTTCTCTGCCTCGTGATGGCTGGGTTTTGTGTGCTGTCCTTAGGTTAGTTAGGTTTAAGTAGTTCTAAGTTCTAGGGGACTTATGACCACAGCAGTTGAGTCCCATAGTGCTCAGAGCCATTTGAGCCATTTTTGTGATTGGCGCTTAACTCTCTGACTTTTCTTTCAGGAGGAGGTATGTGTGTGAAGCTACAATGGCCTCAAAATTAGAAATTCTAAAAAAAAGAAAAAAGTAATTATCCGAATGGGGCGGAAATCGGCAGTTGTGATGTACATCTACAGACAAAAAATATTGAGTTGTTGAAGAGAAAGAGCTTCACAAATTGAACAAATGAGTAACGCATTGGTAGAGCTGTGGCCCTTATGCAAGCAGTCATTCGGCTTGGCACTGATTGACAGCGTTTTTGGACGGTCTCCTAAGTGATATCGTGCAAAATTGTGTCCAAATGGCGCGTTAGATTGTCAAAATCTCGAGCTGGTTGGAAGGCCTTCCCCTTAATGCTCCAAACCTTCTCAACTGGGAGAAGATCTGCCTACCTTGCCAGGATATGGCAAGCACGATAACAAGCAGTAGAAATATTCGCCTTGTGTGAGCAAGCATTACCTTGCTGAAATATAAGCCCAAAATGGCTTGCCATGAAGGACAATAAAATGGTGCGTACTACCGTGCTATAAGGTGGTCGCGGATGACGACCAATGGAGTCCTGCTACGAAATTAAATGGCGTCCAAGACCATCGCTCCTGGCTGGCGGACTGCACTGAGAGCGACAGTCACGTTTCATCCCACCGCTGTCGGCTGGCCGCTAGGACACTAATACACAACATGTTCGGCAACTGTCCTGACACACTGCCGAGGTTACTTTTATTTTTGTCGAAGAGTTTCCATCCAAAGTAACATGCTGTGACGTCCCTACCAAAAATTCCTAAATCCACTCACAAATTTCTTTCGGCACCCCATCTGATAGTACCCTCATTAATAGGAGTTGCTGTGATGCTAGGTTAAATGCTATTCGAATGTGAAGAACTACTGAATCTACCTGATACCCTTGACCTGTGGCTTTCAGGAAGTCACGAGAGAAAGATGTATGTTGAGTTTCGCATGACCGATATTTTCATAATCTATGCTGGTTGGAATGGTGGATGTCATTCCTTTCCCGGTACCTCATTACTTTCGAGCTCAAAATATGTTCGAAGATTCTGTAACAGATGGTTGTCAAAAAGTTTGGGACGATAGTTTAGCGTATCACTTCCGCCAGCCTTCTTTGTAGGTGGGTGTGCTTTCCTACAGCTGTCGGTGACAGCTTTGATCGGTACCCTCTATTCGACCTCTCACAGAAGCAGAAGAAAAGGTACAGTGCGGACTTTGTGATGGTCAGACGTGGTCGATGGGAACCATTACGACAAGTGTACCTGCCCTCACGTTGTCATGCAGTCTAACATCAGTTTTAATCATCCGATTCCGACCAAGGTTTTCAATAGGTTTCCCGTGGTTTACGCCAAATCACGGAACTGATATCCCTCTGCAATACATAGTAACTCAATACCTGACAAAAAAGTGAAGCACCCAGAGGAGGAAGAGGAAATGAAATGAAACTTCACGGTCTAAGAGGTATGTGACGTTATTGCAGTGATTCAAAGTCGAGTCGAATTGGGAAGGAACTTGGTAGTATGAGGCCATTTACCGGTTTGACGCTGCATCTCCTCTGGCCAGGAAACATGCACTGTTTCGGTGAAGTTGATTGTCGTAGAAGGCGGAAGTTAACAGTCTTACCTGTAAAAATCAATTGTTGCGAAAGCTAACAAAGGAATACGACGGACAGATATTTCGATGACGACCCCAGCAATGAAAAAAAAAGGATAAGAGATATGTAAATAGGAACTTGGAATGTGCAGAGCCTATACCAAGCTGGAGCCCTACGTCAGCTGCTAACGCAACTGAACAATTACGGTATAAAAATGTTGTCTCTCAAAGAGATGGGCGGACGGAATTGACGAAGACATGAAAAAGTTTGGTGTCAGAGAGCGGAGTTGGGAAGCCTAGGCACCGGATAGAATGGCAGGATATTGTGATGCAGGCCAAGGGCCTTCAAGGGCTGTAGAGGCGAGGAGTAAGTTGGGGTGTATCCTCTCCTGAGCCAAGCCGGCCCACATCTGATTCTTGATGTATTGCATGCTGGTGCTGCGACGAAGTTGACGTCCGAGCTGGTCCCACGCATGTTCTGTCGGAGGCGTACCTGGGAATCCTGCTGGCCACGTGAGTACCTCACAACTACACTCCTGGAAATTGAAATAAGAAGACCGTGAATTCATTGTCCCAGGAATGGGAAACTTTATTGACACATTCCTGGGGTCAGATACATCACATGATCACACTGACAGAACCACAGGCACATAGACACAGGCAACAGAGCATGCACAATGTCGGCGGGGACAGATCCGGAGATCTTGCTGGCCAGGGTAGTTGACTTACACCTTCTAGAGCACGTTGGGTGGCACGGGATACATGCGTACGTGCATTGTCCTGTTGGAACAGCAAGTTCCCTTGCCGGTCTAGGAATGGTAGAACGATGGATTCGATGACGGTTTGGATGTACCGTGCACTATTCAGTGTCCCCTCGACGATCACCAGTGGTGTACGGCCAGTGTAGGAGATCGCTCCCCACACCATGATGCCGGGTGTTGGCCCTGTGTGCCTCGGTCATATGCAGTCCTGATTGTGGCGCTCACCTGCACGGCGCCAAACACGCATTCGACCATCATTGACACCAAGGCAGAAGCGACTCTCATCGCTGAAGACGACACGTCTCCATTCGTCCCTCCATTCACGCCTGTCGCGACACCACTGGAGGCGGGCTGCACGATGTTGGGGCGTGAGCGGAAGACGGCCTAACGGTGTGCGGAACCGTAGCCCAGCTTCATGGAGACGGTTGCGAATGGTCCTCGCCGATACCTCAGGAGCAACAGTGTCCCTAATTTGCTGGGAAGTGGCGGTGCGGTCCCCTACGGCACTGCGTAGGATCCTACGGTCTTGGCGTGCATCCGTGCGTCGCTGCGGTCCGGTCCCAGGTCGACGGGCACGTGCACCTTCCGCCGACCACTGGCGACAACATCGATGTACTGTGGAGACCTCACGCCCCACGTGTTGAGCAATTCGGCGGTACGTCCACCCGGCCTCCCGCATGCCCACTATACGCCCTCGCTCAAAGTCCGTCAACTGCACATACGGTTCACGTCCACGCTGTCGCGGCATGCTACCAGTGTTAAAGATTGCGATGGAGCTCCGTATGCCACGGCAAACTGGCTGACACTGACGGCGGCGGTGCACAAATGCTGCGCAGCTAGCGCCATTCGACGGCCAACACCGCGGTTCCTGGTGTGTCCGCTGTGCCGTGCGTGTGATCATTGCTTGTACAGCCCTCTCGCAGTGTCCGGAGCAAGTATGGTGGGTCTGACACACCGGTGTCAATGTGTTCTTTTTTCCATTTCCAGGAGTGTATGTCGGCACTTCATAGAGACACGTGCCATGTGTGGGCGAGCTTTGAGCTGTTCTGAAATGGCACCACCATATGGACTACTAGCCGTGATCTGAAGCTACACCCGATGCCTCCACATAGCGTAACGTCAGGAGTAACACAGATGTGCCTGCCAGTGTGAAATATAAGAATGGGATCTCTCTCCTGGTAGCCGCCATGCTTGTTGTCGATGATGTGTGGGCGAGCTTTGAGCTGTTCTGAAATGGCACCACCATATGGACTACTAGCCGTGATCTGAAGCTACACCCGATGCCTCCACATAGCGTAACGTCAGGAGTAACACAGATGTGCCTGCCAGTGTGAAATATAAGAATGGGATCTCTCTCCTGGTAGCCGCCATGCTTGTTGTCGATGGTCGTCTAGAGTAGAGCGGAAACACGGTTCATCGCTGAACATAATGCGACGTCATTCATCAGCAGTCCGTGCTTCCTGGTCGCGGCGCCGCTCCGTACGCAGTCGTTTGTGTTGTACTGTCAACAGCAGGCTCGCATGGGACGATAACCCCCTATCCTGGCTGCTGCGAATATTTATAATCTGCTGCAGGATGACACTTAATTTTACAGCAGGCCCATTACTTGCTGTCGCGGGTTTGAAAGGGTCACAGTGTGGTAGGTGGCTCTGAGCACTATGGGACTCAACATCTTAGGTCTTAAGTCCCCTAGAACTTAGAACTACTTAAACCTAACTAACCTAAGGACATCACACACACCCATGCCCGAGGCAGGATTCGAACCTGCGACCGTAGCAGTCCCGCGGTTCCGGACTGCAGCGCCAGAACCGCTAGACCACCGCGGCCGGCAGTGTGCTAGGTGCACAATAAGACTATCGTCCTTTGTGATGGCCAGACGTGGTCCACCAGAACCTCGACGACGAGTAAGCCAGCCCTCACGTTCCCATGTAGTCTGACATCGGGCCACTGTCACATCCAAATGCCCTGTAAGACCGGATACTGCACGATTCGACCATCCAGCCAAACTGAGATTTTCAGCGAGGTCCCTTTCAAATCTGTAAGGTGCTGATAATGCTATGTCAGACGAATACGTGGCATCTCCATGTTCTTCACATTGATAACATATGATGCTTTTCACAGCCCTTAAATGTCCTACCAGGCATGGTAACGAAAGTAAATGTGAACAATACTCAACAGCACTAATACTTGCTGTTCGTGTGTACGTGTACCGAGCTAAATTGACAGCCTACGCCGGCCGGAGTGGCCGAGCGGTTCTAGGCGCTACAGTCTGGAACCGCGCGACCCTTACGGTCGCAGGTTCGAATCCTGCCTCGGGCATGGATGTTTGTGATGTCCTTAGGTTAGTTAGGTTTAAGTAGTTCTAAGGTCTAGGGGACTGATGATCTCAGCAGTTAAGTCCCATAGTGCTCAGAGCCATTTGAACCATTTTTGACAGCCAACCATATCTTCCGGATGATTTACTTTTTTTTATCATGCAGCATATCTACAGCAATCTCGCTTCGTTGACATCTAGCAGAGAAGATGGGAGCAATACAACGGACTGCGATCTCAGACAGCGCGCCTCGTCCATCAGGACAAAGAATGAAATGTTCATAAAGTCGGTAAATGGACGTACATCGAGTAAGCTAATATAGAGACGTAAGCCATTAGCGTATACAGGAGTGGGACAAACTATGTATGGTGGAAATCCGTGCATAAACCTCTTTTACTTCCCTAAGCAAGTGTGAAGATCGACGTGATCCTGTGTTTCTTATAAAACGGCATGGAACAAGGACTGACCTTGTGGCAAATACATCCGTGATTGGCAGGGCTCTAACATAATGTACCCGACATCTTCAAACAGTCTCAAGTAAATAAGGTACAAATAATTTTTTGAAGGCTTATTGGATGTGACCTGAATATCAGGCTAAACCATTCTCAGGAAAAACACGTACCATTACAACAGACTGCATCGTCCTACTACATAGCAATATGCAAGAAAGTTAACAGAAACACGGTTTGCTTCTGACTGATCTGGGCATTACCAGCTGCAACAGGATTATGAGCTGTCCACAAATTTCACTGACAGGGCTATATTTTAACGAACTAGGCTCATTATAGGCGCATTTGTCTGGGTACAAGGCTGTGCTTCTTTTATATTGTTGTGGAATAACGGCTGAATTAGTCACGAAGAGAGTTCCATGGGAACTTGATTCATATATTACTATTAGGATAAGTAAGCTAAGGCCAGGTAAGATCAGTAGTTCCACCTCAGCATGTGGTGTGTTGTATACGTCTGAATCGGCTGTCTACTGAATAGGCAGTGAAAAATTTTACTGTGGAGTTGGCGCAGATTTAACTCAGGAAATGAGGAGGAACACATCAGAGTAAATGTTTTGTGCGATTGTAATATTCCGAATCGTTGAGTCCAGGATTCTGAGAAGATCAGTCCTCCACTTGTGTGTTTTATGATCTCTGCCCTGAAAATTATACTTTAGAAGACAATGGTATTGCAAGATCATATGCAGTGGACTATTCGTCGTGATCAGAGAATCCATTTGACTCGGTACTGAGATACTGCCAAGTAGATTAATGAAAGTTTAAACCCATTTTTCGGAGACACAGGACATCGTTGATACATCTGCACTGTCGTCTATGACTATGTCTACACTGGTGTGGAAAACTTGAGGACGAATGTAGCTTTCGCTTGATGTATCACTATTAAGTGATGATACTTGGAACACACTGCAGTGTAGTTCAAATGGCTCTGAGCACTATGGGACTTAAATTCTGAGGTCATCAGTCCCCTAGAACTTAGAACTACTTAAACCTAACTAACCTAAGAAGATCACACACATCGATGCCCGAGGCAGCATTCGAACCTGCGACCGTAGCGGTCGCGCGGTTCCAGACTGTAGCGCCTAGAACCGCTCGGCCACATCGGCCGGCCTGCAGTGTAGTTCAGAAGACAGTTGGAAGGAACTCGCAGTGAGGCAAACAGAAATCACACTTTTATTCGAATACAATAATTACACTGAAGTCATCGCGATTTGTGATGGTTCACTGGATATTACAAAACGCTGACATGTGTCTTCATAGTGTGTGTGATCACCACGTACAGAAGTGCACGCTCTGCAACGTGCTCCCATGCTGGCCACAAGGCATTCCATTCCTTCACCAGTGCGGTTGACAGCTGCTGGAAGGCCATTGGTGGATGTGGACGTGCTGTTGTACGTCTTCCCAGCGCTTCGCACATATGCTCGACATAATACACTCCTGGAAATTGAAATAAGAACACCGTGAATTCATTGTCCCAGGAAGGGGAAACTTTATTGACACATTCCTGGGGTCAGATACATCACACGATCACACTGACAGAACCACAGGCACATAGACATAGGCAACAGAGCATGCACAATGTCGGCACTAGTACAGTGTATATCCACCTTTCGCAGCAATGCAGGCTGCTATTCTCCCATGGAGACGATCGTAGAGATGCTGGATGTAGTCCTGTGGAACGGCTTGCCATGCCATTTCCACCTGGCGCCTCAGTTGGACCAGCGTTCGTGCTGGACGTGCAGACCGCGTGAGACGACGCTTCATCCAGTCCCAAACATGCTCCATGAGGGACAGATCCGGAGATCTTGCTGGCCAGGGTAGTTGACTTACACCTTCTAGAGCACGTTGGGTGGCACGGGATACATGCGGACGTGCATTGTCCTGTTGGAACAGCAAGTTCCCTTGCCGGTCAAGGAATGGTAGAACGATGGGTTCGATGACGGTTTGGATGTACCGTGCACTATTCAGTGTCCCCTCGACGATCACCAGTGGTGTACGGCCAGTGTAGGAGATCGCTCTCCACACCATGAAGCCGGGTGTTGGCCCTGTGTGCCTCGGTCGTATGCAGTCCTGATTGTGGCGCTCACCTGCACGGCGCCAAACACGCATACGACCATCATTGGCACCAAGGCAGAAGCGACTCTCATCGCTGAAGACGACACGTCTCCATTCGTCCCTCCAATCACGCCTGTCGCGACACCACTGGAGGCGGGCTGCACGATGTTGGGGCGTGAGCGGAAGACGGCCTAACGGTGTGCGGGACCGTAGCCCAGCTTCATGGAGACGGTTGCGAATGGTCCTCGCCGATACCCCAGGAGCAACAGTGTCCCTAATTTGCTGGGAAGTGGCGGTGCGGTCCCCTACGGCACTGCGTAGGATCCTACGGTCTTGGCGTGCATCCGTGCGTCGCTGCGGTCCGGTCCCAGGTCGACGGGCACGTGCACCTTCCGCCGACCACTGGCGACAACATCGATGTACTGTGGAGACCTCACGCCCCACGTGTTGAGCAATTCGGCGGTACGTCCACCCGGCCTCCCGCATGCCCACTATACGCCCTCGCTCAAAGTCCGTCAACTGCACATACGGTTCACGTCCACGCTGTCGCGGCATGCTACCAGTGTTAAAGATTGCGATGGAGCTCCGTATGCCACGGCAAACTGGCTGACACTGACGGCGGCGGTGCACAAATGCTGCGCAGCTAGCGCCATTCGACGGCCAACACCGCGGTTCCTGGTGTGTCCGCTGTGCCGTGCGTGTGATCATTGCTTGTACAGCCCTCTCGCAGTGTCCGGAGCAAGTATGGTGGGTCTGACACACCGGTGTCAATGTGTTCTTTTTTCCATTTCCAGGAGTGTATGTCGGCACTTCATAGAGACACGTGCCATGTGTGGGCGAGCTTTGAGCTGTTCTGAAATGGCACCACCATATGGACTACTAGCCGTGATCTGAAGCTACACCCGATGCCTCCACATAGCGTAACGTCAGGAGTAACACAGATGTGCCTGCCAGTGTGAAATATAAGAATGGGATCTCTCTCCTGGTAGCCGCCATGCTTGTTGTCGATGATGTGTGGGCGAGCTTTGAGCTGTTCTGAAATGGCACCACCATATGGACTACTAGCCGTGATCTGAAGCTACACCCGATGCCTCCACATAGCGTAACGTCAGGAGTAACACAGATGTGCCTGCCAGTGTGAAATATAAGAATGGGATCTCTCTCCTGGTAGCCGCCATGCTTGTTGTCGATGGTCGTCTAGAGTAGAGCGGAAACACGGTTCATCGCTGAACATAATGCGACGTCATTCATCAGCAGTCCGTGCTTCCTGGTCGCGGCGCCGCTCCGTACGCAGTCGTTTGTGTTGTACTGTCAACAGCAGGCTCGCATGGGACGATAACCCCCTATCCTGGCTGCTGCGAATATTTATAATCTGCTGCAGGATGACACTTAATTTTACAGCAGGCCCATTACTTGCTGTCGCGGGTTTGAAAGGGTCACAGTGTGGTAGGTGGCTCTGAGCACTATGGGACTCAACATCTTAGGTCTTAAGTCCCCTAGAACTTAGAACTACTTAAACCTAACTAACCTAAGGACATCACACACACCCATGCCCGAGGCAGGATTCGAACCTGCGACCGTAGCAGTCCCGCGGTTCCGGACTGCAGCGCCAGAACCGCTAGACCACCGCGGCCGGCAGTGTGCTAGGTGCACAATAAGACTATCGTCCTTTGTGATGGCCAGACGTGGTCCACCAGAACCTCGACGACGAGTAAGCCAGCCCTCACGTTCCCATGTAGTCTGACATCGGGCCACTGTCACATCCAAATGCCCTGTAAGACCGGATACTGCACGATTCGACCATCCAGCCAAACTGAGATTTTCAGCGAGGTCCCTTTCAAATCTGTAAGGTGCTGATAATGCTATGTCAGACGAATACGTGGCATCTCCATGTTCTTCACATTGATAACATATGATGCTTTTCACAGCCCTTAAATGTCCTACCAGGCATGGTAACGAAAGTAAATGTGAACAATACTCAACAGCACTAATACTTGCTGTTCGTGTGTACGTGTACCGAGCTAAATTGACAGCCTACGCCGGCCGGAGTGGCCGAGCGGTTCTAGGCGCTACAGTCTGGAACCGCGCGACCCTTACGGTCGCAGGTTCGAATCCTGCCTCGGGCATGGATGTTTGTGATGTCCTTAGGTTAGTTAGGTTTAAGTAGTTCTAAGGTCTAGGGGACTGATGATCTCAGCAGTTAAGTCCCATAGTGCTCAGAGCCATTTGAACCATTTTTGACAGCCAACCATATCTTCCGGATGATTTACTTTTTTTTATCATGCAGCATATCTACAGCAATCTCGCTTCGTTGACATCTAGCAGAGAAGATGGGAGCAATACAACGGACTGCGATCTCAGACAGCGCGCCTCGTCCATCAGGACAAAGAATGAAATGTTCATAAAGTCGGTAAATGGACGTACATCGAGTAAGCTAATATAGAGACGTAAGCCATTAGCGTATACAGGAGTGGGACAAACTATGTATGGTGGAAATCCGTGCATAAACCTCTTTTACTTCCCTAAGCAAGTGTGAAGATCGACGTGATCCTGTGTTTCTTATAAAACGGCATGGAACAAGGACTGACCTTGTGGCAAATACATCCGTGATTGGCAGGGCTCTAACATAATGTACCCGACATCTTCAAACAGTCTCAAGTAAATAAGGTACAAATAATTTTTTGAAGGCTTATTGGATGTGACCTGAATATCAGGCTAAACCATTCTCAGGAAAAACACGTACCATTACAACAGACTGCATCGTCCTACTACATAGCAATATGCAAGAAAGTTAACAGAAACACGGTTTGCTTCTGACTGATCTGGGCATTACCAGCTGCAACAGGATTATGAGCTGTCCACAAATTTCACTGACAGGGCTATATTTTAACGAACTAGGCTCATTATAGGCGCATTTGTCTGGGTACAAGGCTGTGCTTCTTTTATATTGTTGTGGAATAACGGCTGAATTAGTCACGAAGAGAGTTCCATGGGAACTTGATTCATATATTACTATTAGGATAAGTAAGCTAAGGCCAGGTAAGATCAGTAGTTCCACCTCAGCATGTGGTGTGTTGTATACGTCTGAATCGGCTGTCTACTGAATAGGCAGTGAAAAATTTTACTGTGGAGTTGGCGCAGATTTAACTCAGGAAATGAGGAGGAACACATCAGAGTAAATGTTTTGTGCGATTGTAATATTCCGAATCGTTGAGTCCAGGATTCTGAGAAGATCAGTCCTCCACTTGTGTGTTTTATGATCTCTGCCCTGAAAATTATACTTTAGAAGACAATGGTATTGCAAGATCATATGCAGTGGACTATTCGTCGTGATCAGAGAATCCATTTGACTCGGTACTGAGATACTGCCAAGTAGATTAATGAAAGTTTAAACCCATTTTTCGGAGACACAGGACATCGTTGATACATCTGCACTGTCGTCTATGACTATGTCTACACTGGTGTGGAAAACTTGAGGACGAATGTAGCTTTCGCTTGATGTATCACTATTAAGTGATGATACTTGGAACACACTGCAGTGTAGTTCAAATGGCTCTGAGCACTATGGGACTTAAATTCTGAGGTCATCAGTCCCCTAGAACTTAGAACTACTTAAACCTAACTAACCTAAGAAGATCACACACATCGATGCCCGAGGCAGCATTCGAACCTGCGACCGTAGCGGTCGCGCGGTTCCAGACTGTAGCGCCTAGAACCGCTCGGCCACATCGGCCGGCCTGCAGTGTAGTTCAGAAGACAGTTGGAAGGAACTCGCAGTGAGGCAAACAGAAATCACACTTTTATTCGAATACAATAATTACACTGAAGTCATCGCGATTTGTGATGGTTCACTGGATATTACAAAACGCTGACATGTGTCTTCATAGTGTGTGTGATCACCACGTACAGAAGTGCACGCTCTGCAACGTGCTCCCATGCTGGCCACAAGGCATTCCATTCCTTCACCAGTGCGGTTGACAGCTGCTGGAAGGCCATTGGTGGATGTGGACGTGCTGTTGTACGTCTTCCCAGCGCTTCGCACATATGCTCGACATAATACACTCCTGGAAATTGAAATAAGAACACCGTGAATTCATTGTCCCAGGAAGGGGAAACTTTATTGACACATTCCTGGGGTCAGATACATCACACGATCACACTGACAGAACCACAGGCACATAGACATAGGCAACAGAGCATGCACAATGTCGGCACTAGTACAGTGTATATCCACCTTTCGCAGCAATGCAGGCTGCTATTCTCCCATGGAGACGATCGTAGAGATGCTGGATGTAGTCCTGTGGAACGGCTTGCCATGCCATTTCCACCTGGCGCCTCAGTTGGACCAGCGTTCGTGCTGGACGTGCAGACCGCGTGAGACGACGCTTCATCCAGTCCCAAACATGCTCCATGAGGGACAGATCCGGAGATCTTGCTGGCCAGGGTAGTTGACTTACACCTTCTAGAGCACGTTGGGTGGCACGGGATACATGCGGACGTGCATTGTCCTGTTGGAACAGCAAGTTCCCTTGCCGGTCAAGGAATGGTAGAACGATGGGTTCGATGACGGTTTGGATGTACCGTGCACTATTCAGTGTCCCCTCGACGATCACCAGTGGTGTACGGCCAGTGTAGGAGATCGCTCTCCACACCATGAAGCCGGGTGTTGGCCCTGTGTGCCTCGGTCGTATGCAGTCCTGATTGTGGCGCTCACCTGCACGGCGCCAAACACGCATACGACCATCATTGGCACCAAGGCAGAAGCGACTCTCATCGCTGAAGACGACACGTCTCCATTCGTCCCTCCAATCACGCCTGTCGCGACACCACTGGAGGCGGGCTGCACGATGTTGGGGCGTGAGCGGAAGACGGCCTAACGGTGTGCGGGACCGTAGCCCAGCTTCATGGAGACGGTTGCGAATGGTCCTCGCCGATACCCCAGGAGCAACAGTGTCCCTAATTTGCTGGGAAGTGGCGGTGCGGTCCCCTACGGCACTGCGTAGGATCCTACGGTCTTGGCGTGCATCCGTGCGTCGCTGCGGTCCGGTCCCAGGTCGACGGGCACGTGCACCTTCCGCCGACCACTGGCGACAACATCGATGTACTGTGGAGACCTCACGCCCCACGTGTTGAGCAATTCGGCGGTACGTCCACCCGGCCTCCCGCATGCCCACTATACGCCCTCGCTCAAAGTCCGTCAACTGCACATACGGTTCACGTCCACGCTGTCGCGGCATGCTACCAGTGTTAAAGATTGCGATGGAGCTCCGTATGCCACGGCAAACTGGCTGACACTGACGGCGGCGGTGCACAAATGCTGCGCAGCTAGCGCCATTCGACGGCCAACACCGCGGTTCCTGGTGTGTCCGCTGTGCCGTGCGTGTGATCATTGCTTGTACAGCCCTCTCGCAGTGTCCGGAGCAAGTATGGTGGGTCTGACACACCGGTGTCAATGTGTTCTTTTTTCCATTTCCAGGAGTGTATGTCGGCACTTCATAGAGACACGTGCCATGTGTGGGCGAGCTTTGAGCTGTTCTGAAATGGCACCACCATATGGACTACTAGCCGTGATCTGAAGCTACACCCGATGCCTCCACATAGCGTAACGTCAGGAGTAACACAGATGTGCCTGCCAGTGTGAAATATAAGAATGGGATCTCTCTCCTGGTAGCCGCCATGCTTGTTGTCGATGATGTGTGGGCGAGCTTTGAGCTGTTCTGAAATGGCACCACCATATGGACTACTAGCCGTGATCTGAAGCTACACCCGATGCCTCCACATAGCGTAACGTCAGGAGTAACACAGATGTGCCTGCCAGTGTGAAATATAAGAATGGGATCTCTCTCCTGGTAGCCGCCATGCTTGTTGTCGATGGTCGTCTAGAGTAGAGCGGAAACACGGTTCATCGCTGAACATAATGCGACGTCATTCATCAGCAGTCCGTGCTTCCTGGTCGCGGCGCCGCTCCGTACGCAGTCGTTTGTGTTGTACTGTCAACAGCAGGCTCGCATGGGACGATAACCCCCTATCCTGGCTGCTGCGAATATTTATAATCTGCTGCAGGATGACACTTAATTTTACAGCAGGCCCATTACTTGCTGTCGCGGGTTTGAAAGGGTCACAGTGTGGTAGGTGGCTCTGAGCACTATGGGACTCAACATCTTAGGTCTTAAGTCCCCTAGAACTTAGAACTACTTAAACCTAACTAACCTAAGGACATCACACACACCCATGCCCGAGGCAGGATTCGAACCTGCGACCGTAGCAGTCCCGCGGTTCCGGACTGCAGCGCCAGAACCGCTAGACCACCGCGGCCGGCAGTGTGCTAGGTGCACAATAAGACTATCGTCCTTTGTGATGGCCAGACGTGGTCCACCAGAACCTCGACGACGAGTAAGCCAGCCCTCACGTTCCCATGTAGTCTGACATCGGGCCACTGTCACATCCAAATGCCCTGTAAGACCGGATACTGCACGATTCGACCATCCAGCCAAACTGAGATTTTCAGCGAGGTCCCTTTCAAATCTGTAAGGTGCTGATAATGCTATGTCAGACGAATACGTGGCATCTCCATGTTCTTCACATTGATAACATATGATGCTTTTCACAGCCCTTAAATGTCCTACCAGGCATGGTAACGAAAGTAAATGTGAACAATACTCAACAGCACTAATACTTGCTGTTCGTGTGTACGTGTACCGAGCTAAATTGACAGCCTACGCCGGCCGGAGTGGCCGAGCGGTTCTAGGCGCTACAGTCTGGAACCGCGCGACCCTTACGGTCGCAGGTTCGAATCCTGCCTCGGGCATGGATGTTTGTGATGTCCTTAGGTTAGTTAGGTTTAAGTAGTTCTAAGGTCTAGGGGACTGATGATCTCAGCAGTTAAGTCCCATAGTGCTCAGAGCCATTTGAACCATTTTTGACAGCCAACCATATCTTCCGGATGATTTACTTTTTTTTATCATGCAGCATATCTACAGCAATCTCGCTTCGTTGACATCTAGCAGAGAAGATGGGAGCAATACAACGGACTGCGATCTCAGACAGCGCGCCTCGTCCATCAGGACAAAGAATGAAATGTTCATAAAGTCGGTAAATGGACGTACATCGAGTAAGCTAATATAGAGACGTAAGCCATTAGCGTATACAGGAGTGGGACAAACTATGTATGGTGGAAATCCGTGCATAAACCTCTTTTACTTCCCTAAGCAAGTGTGAAGATCGACGTGATCCTGTGTTTCTTATAAAACGGCATGGAACAAGGACTGACCTTGTGGCAAATACATCCGTGATTGGCAGGGCTCTAACATAATGTACCCGACATCTTCAAACAGTCTCAAGTAAATAAGGTACAAATAATTTTTTGAAGGCTTATTGGATGTGACCTGAATATCAGGCTAAACCATTCTCAGGAAAAACACGTACCATTACAACAGACTGCATCGTCCTACTACATAGCAATATGCAAGAAAGTTAACAGAAACACGGTTTGCTTCTGACTGATCTGGGCATTACCAGCTGCAACAGGATTATGAGCTGTCCACAAATTTCACTGACAGGGCTATATTTTAACGAACTAGGCTCATTATAGGCGCATTTGTCTGGGTACAAGGCTGTGCTTCTTTTATATTGTTGTGGAATAACGGCTGAATTAGTCACGAAGAGAGTTCCATGGGAACTTGATTCATATATTACTATTAGGATAAGTAAGCTAAGGCCAGGTAAGATCAGTAGTTCCACCTCAGCATGTGGTGTGTTGTATACGTCTGAATCGGCTGTCTACTGAATAGGCAGTGAAAAATTTTACTGTGGAGTTGGCGCAGATTTAACTCAGGAAATGAGGAGGAACACATCAGAGTAAATGTTTTGTGCGATTGTAATATTCCGAATCGTTGAGTCCAGGATTCTGAGAAGATCAGTCCTCCACTTGTGTGTTTTATGATCTCTGCCCTGAAAATTATACTTTAGAAGACAATGGTATTGCAAGATCATATGCAGTGGACTATTCGTCGTGATCAGAGAATCCATTTGACTCGGTACTGAGATACTGCCAAGTAGATTAATGAAAGTTTAAACCCATTTTTCGGAGACACAGGACATCGTTGATACATCTGCACTGTCGTCTATGACTATGTCTACACTGGTGTGGAAAACTTGAGGACGAATGTAGCTTTCGCTTGATGTATCACTATTAAGTGATGATACTTGGAACACACTGCAGTGTAGTTCAAATGGCTCTGAGCACTATGGGACTTAAATTCTGAGGTCATCAGTCCCCTAGAACTTAGAACTACTTAAACCTAACTAACCTAAGAAGATCACACACATCGATGCCCGAGGCAGCATTCGAACCTGCGACCGTAGCGGTCGCGCGGTTCCAGACTGTAGCGCCTAGAACCGCTCGGCCACATCGGCCGGCCTGCAGTGTAGTTCAGAAGACAGTTGGAAGGAACTCGCAGTGAGGCAAACAGAAATCACACTTTTATTCGAATACAATAATTACACTGAAGTCATCGCGATTTGTGATGGTTCACTGGATATTACAAAACGCTGACATGTGTCTTCATAGTGTGTGTGATCACCACGTACAGAAGTGCACGCTCTGCAACGTGCTCCCATGCTGGCCACAAGGCATTCCATTCCTTCACCAGTGCGGTTGACAGCTGCTGGAAGGCCATTGGTGGATGTGGACGTGCTGTTGTACGTCTTCCCAGCGCTTCGCACATATGCTCGACATAATACACTCCTGGAAATTGAAATAAGAACACCGTGAATTCATTGTCCCAGGAAGGGGAAACTTTATTGACACATTCCTGGGGTCAGATACATCACACGATCACACTGACAGAACCACAGGCACATAGACATAGGCAACAGAGCATGCACAATGTCGGCACTAGTACAGTGTATATCCACCTTTCGCAGCAATGCAGGCTGCTATTCTCCCATGGAGACGATCGTAGAGATGCTGGATGTAGTCCTGTGGAACGGCTTGCCATGCCATTTCCACCTGGCGCCTCAGTTGGACCAGCGTTCGTGCTGGACGTGCAGACCGCGTGAGACGACGCTTCATCCAGTCCCAAACATGCTCCATGAGGGACAGATCCGGAGATCTTGCTGGCCAGGGTAGTTGACTTACACCTTCTAGAGCACGTTGGGTGGCACGGGATACATGCGGACGTGCATTGTCCTGTTGGAACAGCAAGTTCCCTTGCCGGTCAAGGAATGGTAGAACGATGGGTTCGATGACGGTTTGGATGTACCGTGCACTATTCAGTGTCCCCTCGACGATCACCAGTGGTGTACGGCCAGTGTAGGAGATCGCTCTCCACACCATGAAGCCGGGTGTTGGCCCTGTGTGCCTCGGTCGTATGCAGTCCTGATTGTGGCGCTCACCTGCACGGCGCCAAACACGCATACGACCATCATTGGCACCAAGGCAGAAGCGACTCTCATCGCTGAAGACGACACGTCTCCATTCGTCCCTCCAATCACGCCTGTCGCGACACCACTGGAGGCGGGCTGCACGATGTTGGGGCGTGAGCGGAAGACGGCCTAACGGTGTGCGGGACCGTAGCCCAGCTTCATGGAGACGGTTGCGAATGGTCCTCGCCGATACCCCAGGAGCAACAGTGTCCCTAATTTGCTGGGAAGTGGCGGTGCGGTCCCCTACGGCACTGCGTAGGATCCTACGGTCTTGGCGTGCATCCGTGCGTCGCTGCGGTCCGGTCCCAGGTCGACGGGCACGTGCACCTTCCGCCGACCACTGGCGACAACATCGATGTTCTGTGGAGACCTCACGCCCCACGTGTTGAGCAATTCGGCGGTACGTCCACCCGGCCTCCCGCATGCCCACTATACGCCCTCGCTCAAAGTCCGTCAACTGCACATACGGTTCACGTCCACGCTGTCGCGGCATGCTACCAGTGTTAAAGACTGCGATGGAGCTCCGTATGCCACGGCAAACTGGCTGACATTGACGGCGGCGGTGCACAAATGCTGCGCAGCTAGCGCCATTCGACGGCCAACACCGCGGTTCCTGGTGTGTCCGCTGTGCCGTGCGTGTGATCATTGCTTGTACAGCCCTCTCGCAGTGTCCGGAGCAAGTATGGTGGGTCTGACACACCGGTGTCAATGTGTTCGTTTTTCAATTTCCAGGAGTGTATAAGTTGGGGGAACGGGCTGGCCACGCCATCCACCGAATATCCTCTAGTTCCAAAAGCTCGTCCGCCTGCGCTGTTGGATGCGGTCTCGGATTGTAATCCGCCAAAATGGGTGCACGTCTGGAAAGACGCTCATGGGGAAGGAGCGCAGTGTTGCAATCACGTTGTCCAGTGAGCGTACTGTGATCAAAGATTTGGAGGTCAACAGGCCCAAGCAACAATATGGCTTCCCACACTACAACACGTGACCACAAAAACGATCACGTTCGACATGATTCTCGATGTAACCTCATATGGTGAGAGGTGCAAACACATATTGGACTACAGACATTCAGGTGTTGGGTTTAAACACTATGTGGCCAAGTTCCTCCCACAGTCTTCACGTTCAAGGTTCTGCATATCAACAGATTTTCTCTAATTTTTCTGGTGTCGAATGACAAATACTTCACCAACGAACAAAAACCGTTCGCAAAGACCGATTACCTCAGACGCTACAAATTACTTTACCCTGATGGACGCTCGTGAGCCCACTCTGGACTCTTGCACTTACAGACGTGGCTAGAGATGCGTCTGTGTCTCGTCGAATCTCGGAATCTGTAACATTTGTCTTGGACAGTATGCTGAATGTTTGAGGCCACACTCCACATTGTGCTATCTACTGCTACGCGAGGACGAGGGATCTTGTGGACAATGGTTCAGGAAGTCACCTAAATCTTGAGTTCATGATTTTCATCAGGAATTTGGGTTGGTCTGATCCGTCTCCAGAGACCCCATCACCCATTTCACGTTGTATCACGCAGTTCAACATTCAGACGTACTTTTTAGTTCCAAAATTTCCCTTCAGTGGTGTATCATCTTTCCTTACTTTCAATCCGTAAGCACGATATGGTTGCCATCAAAAATCGGTTACTTTCCTCTTCACGTGCTTGTAGGGCTACTCCAGAGAAGGAGTACTTGTTCTCCAGAACGAGAGTCATCTCATTCGACGTAAGATATCTCATCCTTTGTGGATCGTGATGATCACTAACGATGCACTGGCTATCAAGGATCTCTGTAGCTTTCTTTCAACATTATTGTTGTGTAACGAAGAACAACAAACGCTGCTCAGACTTCGTGGAATGTAAAGTTATATTAAAAGGAAATGTTTCGGGACTGTTGTACCGTATTCATTGGATGTTTCCTTTTAGGGACCAGCTCCAGTTCAGCTCTCTTCCAAACGTTTTATCAGAATTTCTCGCGCATTCTTCCTCTAGAAGGTACGAGAAACATCTCTCCCAGTCTAGCCTCATGGAGGTTAACGGCTATTAACAGACTGAGCATGTCACAGAGGAAAGGTGGCTTATTATGTCCAGTGAGGTTCAACTTGCGGTATTCACTATCGATAAACACTGATAGTTCTTGCAGATGATAGTGTTTGTACATATTAGGCCTCTAAAGGCTGTTTCTGCATCATGGTGTTGCCCTTTGTACTCTTATAAGAGGAAATGACTTATGTCTGCGTAGCAGACAAGAGACCGACGCTTTGAAGTAATGGTGGGTTCTCCACGAATGTATTTTGATCTTGAGAATGTGAGCTGAGAGAAATATTTTTATGAAGGCGATAGTAGACCAACAGAGCAGCGCTTTAAATTCTATCGAGGTACGCGTGAACGAACGCGCTGGAGTGTTACCACATCCGAGACCGCAGCGTCGGATTGTGAGGGACAAGAACAGGTGCGGCGCGCCCAAACAAAGGAGGGGAAGGTCACTTGTAGGGTAGAGCGCCAGCCCTGCCGTGCCGAGCCGCCGTCAGGGTCAACGACCGAACGACCGGTCGCGCGCGCAGACCCGGCCGTGCCGAGCCGAGTCCAGCGGCGTCCCGAGGAGCGGTGGGGGGAGCGTCGCAGCCAGGCCGTGGGGAGGTCGCTGGGCCTCATGGAGGGGGCAGAGGGGGGCGCGGCCCGCGCGCGCCGCCGCCGCGCGGTTGGTTTCCTTAAAGAGGTCAACCACTCAGAGCGCGCCAGGCCCGGCCAACCACTCGGGCGCAGCGCGCGGGCGCCGGCGGCCGACCAATCAGAACGCGCGGCGCGCGAGCTGCCGCCCAGCGGCCGCCTGGCGGGCCTCTGGGAAGCTGCGGCGGCCGGGACGGGAAGCGTATAAAAAACCTGATCAATGATCCGTGGCCGCAGTCCCCAATCGACGCATCTCTCAATATTAATGATGCACAAACATATTCGATGCGGAGAGTCAAGTCCAGTTCTACAGTACGCTGTAGATTTCATCCGAGTTGGTTCGAACATTTATGATATGTATATATACATGTACATTCTATGGATAGAATCAGAACACGGCCAGAAGCGGTCAAGACAGCATCAAATAAGACTGTTGTCGCTGATAGAAATCTATTTCCAAGGCGAAAATCGAGAACTATTCCAAGAAAATTTGCAAATTAAGATGGAAACGTGCTATGTCCTACTCCGCTTTACGATGAATTGAAATGTGTGTAGTAACATGTTCTCCTGTAGTGATACGTAGCATCAGACCCTTAAAGCATTAGCAGCTAAATTAACGACGAGCTGACTTTGGAATACTGAAGAGTCTGCAGACAGTACGAGACGTACGAAGCCACTACGTTTTGAGCGTATGACGAACTAGTTTCAAGTACTATGCAGCTCATGGTATGTGGCGAGAGATTCCCATTTCACTGCAGCAGTTCCATGAAATTTTAGGGAGGTTTCAAAAACCTGTATGTTGAACGGCGTATGCGGTAAAGAGCTGGCTTAGAGGAACATAGTATCGAACTACGAAATTTCTCTTCAGGCTCGAGATGCGCACCTGAAGACATCTGTGTTGGAAGCGGAAAGCTGTGGACGGTTTACATTGAACCTAGAGATTTAAAAGAAGGCAAAAATTAAGTGATTTCTACTGGTGAAATAACCTGTTTAAGGCATCGAGAGAATCGTAGCCCTCTATACCAGCGCCAATGCGTGGCAGGATACGATGTTTGAGTTCTTCTTGTCTTCAAAAGAGGCAGGAATGGTGTCCTTAATGACCTCTCACTTGTTACTGTTCTGCTGCCACTGTAGCACAGTGACCACGAGAAGAAGAAACACACAGATTGTGGTGCTCACCGAGCATACTACAGCCATTTTTTTTTCCATATACTGCAAGTGAACGAAACAGGACAGGGCGTCGCTGGTTCGTATGTGTGTAGATATAGGAGTAGATTATTCTTACGAAATGTGAATGGTCTGGAAGTATGATAGTAAGTAGGGGTTGTAGGATGGAAACTCGACTAAAGACTCTTGAGATGTAAACTATTCCGAAAAAGACTACTAACAATGTTTCTAGGACAGGCTTTGAGTGATGACTCGAGGAATATACGACAACTCCTACGTATAGCACATTTAGGGATCGTGAGAATAAGATTAGAATACTTACTGCATGCACAGAGGCACTCTTCTCGCGTTCCATACGTGGCTGGTACAATGGGACGTACGCTCTGCCAAGCACCTTACTGTGGTTTGCGGGGTACAGATGTAGATGTAGAGAAATGAATCTCCGTCTTGGTTTGGAAGGGGAGACAAAAGTCGGGTTTTCGAAAAGCATGAGACTGAAATTCATACACTCCGCTGAGGTAGTAATGCCGAAGAAAATTACATCGCCATCTATTCCTACAAGAATATGGCTGAATAATACTGGTGCCCGCATGAATGACAAACCGTGTATTCACCGACTGCGCTGCGCAACATCAAGGAAAGACGTTTGGCACGGCGCGACCAGTGTGGACAGTAAACCCCTCCACTCTGCGCCGCGTTGGTCCCGTGTTGGTGCATCAACGGCAATGGTTCGTCCAATGCGCGGCTCTGTTTGGGCGGTGTTTCTCGTTCTCCATTATTACTGACGCGCGCGCGTGTACACTGGAACAATGCTGCGCACCTACGAACACTCTGCTCTATTCTGCGAAGTTCTACGTTGCTCTGCGTCGTTCTGCGACGCTCTGCGTCGCGCGTTCTAAGAGAATTGGTGTGGAAAATTTTTCTCGAACGGCTGAGGTACAGGCTGTGGTATGGGAAGTCTTAATGAAGGTTACCAAAGCGCATAGTTACTCGCATTGAAAATCCAATTAGTATTGGTATTCAAGTCGAACTTGACGTACTGTTGCGTAGTCGGAGCAAAACTCCAGATACTGAGCGAACGCTAAAATAAGGCATCACCAACTCTACCCTGGTCCAAAGATGACTACTGCTCTACCGTTAGTTGGCCTAACACGATGCTCCAATGACAGAAAATAAAAATAAAAAGTACTCACGGAAACAGGGAAGAATGCGACGTCAGGGACAGAATAATAACCCTACTGGCAAGGACTGCAGTTGTTTTCTCTCTCTTAGGACTACTGAAATCTGCACATCTGGTTCCTACGAACACGCTTAGTATACCGGAACAACGGGGTAAATAGCCTCGTCTGTAACGGTATTAGAAGTCAGAGTTCCCTTATTCATTCGTATGGGGTTGGCAGGTCTTCCACTCCACGCTGATGAGCCGAAAGATTAGGAACATTGCCCACCACGAGACTGAATATTTCCTGGTGGCCTTAAGGCACGTGACACGGTAAGGAAATTATGGAAGCGGAGCAGAGGTGAATGAGGAATCATTCTAGCGAAGGTATGAGTCTCAATTGGGTAAATCCACTGACAGAAGTAAATTTGAAAAGGGCAGCACCTGAGAAGAAGCAACCCGTAACGGGGAAAGCTGGATGGCTGCTCGTGTGCGACTGTCGTAAAAATCTATGGAAAGTGATTGAAGGATTGTGATACCACAAGTCGTTCATAACATACTGGATGTCCACTCCACGCCTCACCACAGTACACGCGCTCAAGCACCCAGTAAAAAACTCTGCATTTGGTGGAAATTGCTTGTTCATCCCTATGATGTTCATCCACACTGATGAACAGCGTAAAGTTGGACTGGCGGTGATCTGTGGCAGATATAACAACGGAACGTAATGCATGTGCAGGTGCGAGACTTTCAGAGTACATTGTTGAACATGGGCTCAGCAGTGGACGACCTCTATGCGTTCCCATGTTCATCCAAAGTCAATGACAATTACTACTACCTTGGGCACAGGATCTCCCAGATTAGATTGTGGATCAATGGAAACATGTTGTCTGGTCGGACGAATCTGGTTTCTTGTAACACCTGGTCGATTGTCTAGCCCGGATAGGTCGTTGTGTAGATGATGGGCTGCTGGAAACATGCACTGCGCAACGGGCGCAGGCCTGTGGCGTGCGACATTATGCTATGGGCGTTTTCATCTGTACTGCAATGGGACCTGTTGTAAAAATCGAACGAATCATGACACCTGTAGAATCCTTGAACATTAATGCGTAGGCCTACCACCTGCATCTCATAGGGTTGATGTAGTCCCTGACGTCTATGGAATGTTCCAACAGGGTAACTGTGTATTCCGCAATCGTACTACTGCGGTTTGAGGCGTGTCATGGTGAACTGAAGTTGATATCTTGGCCACTGTATTTGGCTGATCGAAATTCCATCCTAAACATCAAGCCAGCCCACTGGATAGAATACTTCTCATCCCCTAAAAAGAGAGAGTAATTATCGCTTAAGGGCGCTACAGATTCTCTAGAACGGGGACCCTCGAAGGCCGACGCAAGTCGTGGCAGTCTAGTGGTGTTTATGCGCCAGTCTGTGGTAGCCAACAGCACGGTCACTGCGGTGGCGTTAATAGGGAGAAAGGACCTATTTTGTGTATATGTGCCATGACCTTACCATGAATGAAATTAAACTGTTTTTTATGTATGAATGCAGACTACATTTCTGCAAGGAATGACGTACCAACCATAGCTATGTAACGATCAGCGTTCGTAATGTATTTCTAACCGATAGCGATCACGACTTGTTATTGACAATCGGTTTCAAAACCGAGCCGGCCGTTGTGGCCGAACGGTTCTAGAAGCTACAGTCTGGAACCGCGCGACCGCTACGGTCTCAGGGTCGAATCCTGCCTCGGGAGTGGATGTGTGTGATGTCCTTAGGTTGGTTAGGTTTAAGTGGTTCTAAGTTCTAGGGGACTGATGACCTCTGATGTGAAGTCCCATATTGCTCAGAGACATTTGAACCATTTTGAACCATCAAAACCGAAAGCAGTTGCTGTTGTCCTTAAGTTCCACACAAACTTAACCAGTATCCGAGTGAACGCTTTGAAAGGAACCTCATGTAGCAGACGTTTGGAGTCGGGTACATCGCGAAAGATTATTACTCACAGTGGCGCATAGAGCTGCACCTCTTCAATAGGACTAAAAACATGAAAATGAGCCGTAGCTGTGTGGAGACGTATAGTGTGGTCCGACGAATTCAGATTTATCCAGTTTTAAAACGACACTATGTGTCGATTTTTTTATATAGAGATGGGGCCCCTCCACGCCCGCACCAACGTGGTGACCAGACCAAAAGTTCTGTCACCTCCGTAAACATGTTAGTTATCTAGTAAGTGGATCACAGGATGCTGGGCTGTGATGTTGTCCGTGCGTCTGGGTAAGGCTACGCATTAACACGGTCCATCAGGTGATAGATAGTGGACGAAACGCGAGTGAGGGTAGCGATTTGAAGAGCAGAGGGAAAAAACTGCCATGGCTCGTGCCGTGGGAAAAAATCCTCTGCGACAGTGGGATGGGTAGTAAGAGCAGTAGTGGCTTAGTAGTTGCGATAGCTCATGCAAGGTTGGATTTTTTAGTATAGGTATCATGCATCATTACCGTGACAAGCGATGGCGATGTGTCCCAGTTGCTGCAGCTGCTTGATTCCTGGAACAATCAAGATCGTTATACAGTAGTGGGAGATCGGCCATAGATCATCTCACTGTGTGGGGGATGTGTGGAGCTTGTTTGCATGCAGTGTACGGTACGCCTTCCCTGTGTGATGCCAGTTATTCGGCAGTGTATTTCAGCTGGATATCCAGTAAATGCGTCTGATTAACAGGGGCTCGCCTGTGCCGTTATGTTTGCGTACGCTTGGCCATAGATGTTATGTCCTTGCAAGTATGTCTTTTGGTCTTTTATGTTTCCATCTATGGTTGTGGTCGTAGTTCCCCAGATTCAGAATAAACGGGTTCTGCGAATGTCTGGAGTTTCTGTATAGTCTTGTGGTGAGTTTGTGGATTACCTCCGTGAGAGTCTCAAGTCGGTATTCCCGGTGAAGGTCCGCACTATGCGTCGAGTGCGCAGACGAACCAATGAGGCGTTTAACCAGCAGTGTGTGGAGGGTGTAAATTAGGCCAGAGTCGGTTATGTGATGCTACGGGGTGTCTTTCGTACCATGATATGAGCCCACTCGTTCAGGTTGCCTTGAAAATGAACTAGGACGTTTATTCATACATTTTCAGAGGATCCTGGAAATTCCCGATTGGCTAGAGTAGGAGGAACTGGGTGTATGTCAAATGATCATATCGGCGCTTTGGAAGATGTGCTACACTATCCCTGCAATATAAAACAGGACAGCACGTGCCACCTGTAAGCGTAGTATGACTACAAGTTACTTGGCAACTTGTTTCACAGGAGATTTTCACATCACCCGACCACGACAAATGCTTGTCAACCGCACTTGCGCTGCCTTATTGCGACTGGACATGCGGTGTGTATTTTTCTTAATGAAGACGAGATTACTGATTTAGCTTCATGTTTAGTTAGTGTGGTGCCGATCCATTTGATTGCGTACATTTCTCACTCGATCGAATGACAGACGACTGCCTCTTGTGTGAGAAAACCTGTAAGCCGCATAGAAGCACGACGACAGAACTGCGCATTGAGGTACCGAAGACGTATAGACCATTGTCCATCACATCTTCCTTCTCAGCAGTGTCATGTTGTGCTGTAGAGCTACTTTGTATGCGGTCCAGTCACGATAATGTGACCACCACCTACGTTCGACGTTAACGTGCAGTAACCACTCGCAGATGGAGATAGCTGCGGTAGCGGTGGAGGGTATACTAAGCGTGTCGGGGGAGGGTGGACGGGGGAAACAGTGCAGTCGTTGTCGTAATTCGAAAACGAAGTGATTTATCTGACGTCCAAAGAGGCACGATCATTGGTTTTCTGGCCTAGGGTGGAGGCTTTCAGGCCTAGGGTGGAGGATTTGGGGCCTAGGGTGGAAGAATTTCCGAAAAGGCTAAGTGTGTAAACTGATCGCTTGTCGCAGTGGTTAAAGTGTAAAGTGTATGTCAAAATGGTACTATCCAAAACCGTCGCCGCTGTGTTGCGCCATAGATGATGCAGTAGTGAAGGACGACTGCGGAGATGTATACGGGCGAAAAGATGTATAGCTGTTGAGCAAGTAACCGCCAAGATGAACCAAGGGGCTATTAACGGTGTCTCCTCAACGTCGGCTCAGCGAACGTACAATATGTGGTCAAAAGTATCCGGACACATGGCTGAAAATGACTTACAAGTTCGTGGCCCCTTCCATCGGTAATGTTCGAATTCAATATGGTGTTGGCCCACCCTTAGCCTTGATGGCAGGTTCCACTCTCGCAGGTATACGTTCAATCAGGTGCCGGAAGTTTTCTTGGGGAGTGGCAGCCCATTCTTCACAGAGTGCTGCATTGAGGAGAGGTATCGATGTCGGTCGGTGAGGCCTGGCACGAAGTTGGCTTTCCAAAACATCCCAGAGGTGTTCTGTAGGATTCAGGTCAGGCCTCTGTGCAGACCAGTCCATATGAAATGTTATTGTCGTGTAGCCACTCCGTCACAGGCCGTACATCATGAACAGGTGCTCGATCGTGTTGAAAGATGCAATCGCCATTCCCGAATAGCTCTTCAACAGAGGCAAGCAAGAAGATGCTTAAAACATCACTGCAGGCATGTGCTGTGATAGTGCCATGCAAGCCCCCTCCATGGAAAACACGACCACGTCATAACACCAACGCCTCCGAATTTTACTGCTGACACTACACACGCTTGCAGATGACATTCACCGGGCATTCGCCATACCCACACCCTGCCATCGGATCGCCACATTGTGTACCGTGCTTCGTCACTCCACACAACGTTTTTCCACTGTTCAATCGTTCAATGTTTACGCTACTTACACCAAGCGAGGCGTCGTTTGGCATTTACCGGCGTATGAGCAGCCGCTCGACCATGAAATCCAAGTTTTCTCACCTCCCGCCTATCTGTCATAGTGCTTGCAGTGGATCCTGATGCAGTTTGGAATTCCTGTTTGATGTTGTTGACAATGGGAAGGAATGCTTAATAGCGTGTTGATCCATCTTTTTGGCACACAATACAGTGACGCAGTTCTGTGTTTCATGGACTGGGGAAGCCACTGACACGTTGACATTGACTGACACGTATATTTTTTGATCCAGTAAACTATTCGTCACCATTCTTGAGTGAAATATATTCAGATGCAAACATTTCCTGTTGTTTCCGATATGTGCAACAATATGAGAATGGAGAACCCACAACACGAACGAGTTGTTGTTGATTTAACACCATCCAACAGTATTACCGTCTATATGTTAAAGCCGGCCGGTGTGGCTGAGCGGTTCTAGGCGCTTCAGTTTGGAACCGGGCGACCGCTACGGTCGCAGGTTCGAATCCTGCCTCGGGCATGGATGTGTGTGATGTCATTAGGTTAGTTAGGTTTAAGTAGTTCTAAGTTCTAGGGGACTGATGACCTCAGATGTTAAGTCCCATAGTGCTCAGAGCCATTTGAACCATATGTTAAAGTCAACAGAGCGGTACTGCATTGTTCCGCTTGAGATGCACTTATAAGCACTGAATAGGGACCAGACGTCTTCGTCAGATGATAGAGAAAACTACCTTACATAGAACACTTAATGTATGAAAGCATATCAGGCACGACAGAGTTTGTCGTACATGTCGGCTGAATCGGATCTTAAGTGGTTAAACCTTACAGACGGCTGAAAATACGTATGATGTGGTCTGAAACACGCAAATGGTAGTACCTTTTTGTAATCAGCGCACTGCTAGCGAGTTTACACGTTACTTCAATATTTCTTAATCATTCTGACAGATGTTGGAAATTACGAACATCTAATAGCATCTTACATGAGGTCAGAAAAGATGGATTTGAGGGATATGTCGATGTGGCTCCTTCAGTGCCTCTAATGATATCGATGAAGATAATACGTGAAACTTCAGTTATCATTTCTACCAACAAAAAGCGATCTAGCATAGTATTTTAAGTGATTTCCCAGCGGTTCCTTACTTAAACTGTAAGTATTTCACATTGTAAGTAGTACATATAACAATTCCAGCGAATTGCTAAAGTTACTGTTCCATGAGGTTGAACATCAGATGGAGTCATGGAGCTCAGCGTTATCGTAAGGACTATAATCTTGCGAGAGCATGTCATTGGTACTGTCTTGTTTAGAACAGTGAAAGCATTAAGATGGTTATGTGCTGTCCGTGACTTCAGTCACTCTATTTTTCGAAGATCGCAGATTGTAGCTTGACACATAAATGTGAAAGTACTGTACCTAAAGGGCTCCAAACAGCTCTAGATATTGTAAAGTAGCCCTTTTAATTAGTGAAAGTCATGTCTTGATGTATACTAGATGCAATCGAAGATAAATGGTAGTGCAGTATACTCATTCGGAAGTGTGGCAGAAGATGTGCAGTGAGTTAACTGTCAGACATAGACATCACAGGTTTCCACACGATTCCCAAATCATCTCTGATGAATGTGAGTGCGGTTCCTTCAACAACATGCTTGCTTACATGCATCTCATGAAGAACAGATTCTGTTGACAATCCAAAGGTGTATTTATTTTCAAAGTTAATTCATTGACTGCAAATTTCTTGACATCAGCTGTATAAGGTACAGAAGTAGCACCTATTAGTGACAAATGAAAATCTGTGCCACAGCAGGTCTCGAACCCAGATTTCCCGTTGATCATGAACACCCATCTTAACCACTTTGTCTATCTGTGTACTCTCCCTGGACCGACTCAGACTTCCACATGTCACTCTGTCTTCATCCTTGTACTATAGTCCACTAAATGTATCACCAAATGCTCTCAACATTACTTGGCTTCTCGCTGCAGGGAAAATGAGACAACGGGAAACCGTGGCTATTGTTATCATTGTCCGTCCTCCTTCAACTGTAATACTAATATGTTTCTGAAAGAACCGTCACTGTTGACGATCCACAGCTGTACGAAATACTTTTGCAATATATTCGCTGACTGCAAATTCCCTGACATCAGCTGTATTAGGTATACAGAAATGAGATTTTCACTCTGCAGTGGAGTGTGCGCTGATATGAAACTTCCTGGCAGATTAAAACTGTGTGCCGGGCCGAGACTCGAATTCGGGACCACATTCTGGAAACATCCTCCAGGCTGTGGCTAGGCCATGTCTCCACAATATCCTTTCTTTCAGGAGTGCTAGTTCTGCAAGGTTCGCAGGAGAGCTTCTGTGAAGTTTGGAAGGTAGGAGACGAGGTACTGGTGGAAGTAAAGCTTTGAGGAGGGAGCGTGAGTCATGCTTCGGTAGCTCAGTTGGTCAGCCTGCACTGTAGCTCAGCGTGTTCTGTCAGAGGGTTAGCAGCCCTCTGTAATAAAAAAACTGAGTTAACCGATCAAAGACGAACTGAAACGGATGTCTTAACGACGTCCGCCCCGAGCTCATACAACGAACGAAAACGAACAAAACGATAATAAAAAAAAGTTGGTAGAGCGCTTGTCCGCGAAAGGCAAACGAACAAAACGAGAATAAAAAAATGTTGGTAGAGCACTTGCCCGCGAAAGGCAAAGGTCCCGAGTTCGAGTCTCGGTCCGGCACACATTTTTAATCTGCCAGGAAGTTTTGTACTAGGTATAGCTCTACTACCAACACTAATATATAAGAAATTGTGCGAGACCAGGAATCGAACCCGAATTTTCTGCTTAGCATGAGTGATAACCTTAATCAATTTCTCTGTCCATGTAGACTCCCTGTCCAAACTTTCCAGCGTCCACATCCTTATATCATAGTCCACTAAATTCATTACGTGACGCTCACGGCCTTACTTGAAGTCCCGCAGCATAGACAATGAGATTGCCTCAGATGTAATACATGAATTTGGGGTGGCTTTCATTAAAACAAAATCGTTCCTGCTGGACCTTCTCATCAAATTTCAGTCACCAACTTTCTCCTCAGAGTGTGAAAATATTTTGTTGGCGCCCACCTACATAGGGAGAAAGGAGCATCATAATAAAATAAGAGAAATCAAAGCTCGCATGGAAGCATTTTAAGTGTTCTTTTTCCCGCGCGATTCGAGAGTGGGACAATGGAGAAGTAGCTTTAGGGCGGTTCGATGAAGCCTCTGTCAGGTACTGAATTGTGTACTGCACAGTAATCACGGAGATGTAGATGTAGATGAGTCAGGGAGAAATCAATACCAGTGTTGTTATCGTCATGTGCCTGCCTGTGTTTGTAATACTTCCATGTATCCTTGAAACAACAGATGCTGTTGACGGTGCTCAGCTGTTGGAAATAAATCGAAACGCAAATTCCTTGACGTCAAATCTATTACGTATAGATCTATTACCCGAGAGTGACATATGAAAATTTGTGCCAGATTGAGACTCAAACCCGAATTTCCCGCTTTTTCGGGACTAGTCACATTAACCATTTCAGCTATCCTTGCATGATCCCCAGATCAACACAGACTTCCACATCTCACACAGTCTACATGTTCGCGCTGAAAGTCTTTTGGTGACAAAAGTTACTGACGGTCACGACAGTGAGGGACCGCTTTTATAACTTAAAACTGCACTCCACATGACTGCTTAAAATTGTTGATAGATGAAACATGTTACAACAGTCATCCATAAGGGTGCTTGTGTGGTGAAAATTCTCTATAATAGGTCATAGAGATGTGTGGTTGTTATAGAAGAACATTCATTCCATAGATTCTAACAGTATGTCCCACGGCGACTTGAGTACGGTAGTAGTAGCAGGTTCGTGCTATAGATTCGAATAAGTTCCCAACTAGCCGTAGTAGTAGTAGTAGTAGATTCATTCTGTAGATTCACCAGTAGCTGTACCAAAATGACCACACACTTTTTAAGATAGATCACAGTATTATTCTTTAACTAACTCTGATATTCGCTGTTGGTTGGCCTTGGGGTGATGAAAATTTGATACTGATGTAGGTAACATGTTAAACGCCAATCATCCGTCCTACAAACAATGAGTGGTTTAATGTTCACTCTAGCATTGCATGTTTAACTGATTTCTAAACTGTTCCTCATATAAATTTTAAGTGATATTCATTGCACTGTATATAAGACATTTAACACTTCCATTGACTTTCAGAATGTTGATAGTTGAGGAATCTGAAAGTGTGAGGGATATTAAAATTTTTTTCGTGTTCGTAATCAAACGGTGAGTTTTTTGGATTTCTATCTGTGAGCTTACATGTTTCCGTATGAGTTCTGAATCATTTCTGACTAATGCCAGTGTGGTTCATTTATCAAGGGTGCTTGCACAGGAAGTCTTCTGCCAGTCAAGGTCATGAGGACAGGGAGATAAACATTGAAATAACTGCGTATGTGTACTTGGGGAAGTTCAGCTGGTTTGTGGGATACCGACATATGTTTAACTATAATGAACGCTTTCCAGCTATCATCGAACTTAGAATTAATCAACGCTATGTGGAGTTTGACTGTATGAAGGCTACTCTGAATGATGTTCTGAGTTTGAATATTTTATATGAAGTGGGAATATAGCGGGAAGGTAAACTACCCAAAGGTTGATTAGTGGAAACTGCGTAACACTTTATCCCACACATATACAAGTTTCAATGGAATTGTAATGAACTGCCCCATATTATAGTGAACTGCCAGCAAATTACAATATGTTGCAGATGACTTGTAAAAAAGTCCCATGTTACAATGAAATGGTAACAGATTACCAAATCTTACAGCGTAGTATTAACAAATTGCCCTGTTACAGCAAAAAGTATTGCAAATTACATATTTTTTTCAGTAAAAGTTGTAGCAAAATACTTAACGTTGTAGTGGAATTGTAACTAATTGCCCCTTTCTCTCAGTGGAATTAATAGGTGTTTACTCCGACATACAGTATTTACAAAAAGTTTTTCATGAAATTTCCTCCCGTTATGACTCATATGACATTCATCCAGTATAGGTTACAAAATTTTGCACATGCCTTTGATGCATCTATGGAAGCAACTGTGATCACAGTCAAACTGTTCCCATGGACCAACACGTGCACAATGATAGGCAAATGTTGTGAACTGACACATTTTTTCCCTGCAAACTGCATTTAGACAAAGTAAAATGTCTATTTATGGTCTTAAGCTAACTGTATTTCAGGTCTGGCCCTGATTTTCCCAGCCCCTTCCTCTCTAAGCTTTCACGGTAATTATAAGCACGTTTTGAAACGTCCCCTTAGAAAAATTAATGAATTACTGTGCTGATAAACCACTTACGTTATTTGATTTTCAAACAGCTGAGCAAAACTGAACGTTCTCAGACGTTTCTCTCTTTCCTTATTCTGATCATCACTAAACTGACACACAATATTTTTAACGCAACGCAATCTGACTTTCAATAATCCCTACAAAAGAATGGCCCTGACTAACAATAACCTATACCCTTCATGAATCACTTACCTCACAAAAATCTTCGTTACTCGAACTACTGCAGTACAGCGAGCGCCAATACTGCAAGCTAAATGAAAGATTCTAACTACTGAAGTCACTAACTACTGATAGGCACAGTTAGCAAATGAAAGATTTCGATAGAGAACAAACAATGTATTTATCTTAATAGTGTTCAGAAGTCATAATATATATATATCAGTTCATGAGATCCAGTCTTACAAATTTACTGTCTCTGATGGACACACGTTCAGATCATCCGCTCTCAAAACTCCGCCATCTCTCTCCCCACATCCACCACTGCTGGCGGCTCACCTCCAACTGCGCAACGCTACGCGCTGTTTACATCCAACTGCCCAACACTACAATAGCGAATATTACAACAATGCCAACCAGCCACAGACTGCATACAGCACAGCCAGTGATTTTCGTACAGAGTGGTATGTCGCGTTATCAATATAAAAACCTAAACAGCCTACTTACATTTTCTAGTGGACGAAATGCAGTACTGCTCTGTTAGTTTTACTTCAACATATGGTCCTAAGGAATATTGGATAGTGTTAAATCATCATCATCATCAGCGCACACTCCGCTGCAGAGTGAAAATCTCATTCTGGATTCATCATCATCACATTCACGCTGTGAGCTCTGCTTCTCACTTTGTGTGCATATATCGGACTGAACGGTAAAGTTTTTATCTGAAAATACTTCACTCAAGAAACGCAGAGAATGTTCTACCAATTTAAAAAAAAAATGCACTTTTCAATCCATATCAGTGTACCAGGAACCTCCTCAATCCATTTAACACAGAACTGCTACGCTGCATTGTGTGCAAAAAATGTGTATCAACACACTATTTAGTAGTCATTCCTTTTTTCAACGAGTGTCATCGAGTTGATACGCACAACTATAGGTCTATATCCTCAACGTCAATTGACTGTGGGGTTTTAAAACAGTCTTATTCTCGTGCATTATAGCCTGCACGAATAAGAAATATCAACTAGCATTCCATAAACAATGACTGTCTGAAGTACAACATGCTCTGAACGTCAAAAGGCCCACGGAGTAAGTAATACTGGTAGTTGCTAGTAGTGACATGGTTCAGCGTAGTGACTACGGTGATGTCGGCGTGGGCGGCCTGTAATTGCAATGTAGCGAGAGGGGATGCAGTGATGTTCTAAAATAAGAGATGCTTCAAGTTAGAAATCATGCAGACAGCTAAGTGGGATTCATTGTCCATAGCATGCAATAGATGACGAACATCTGCCTGCATTCTGATCTGGCGACACAGCGCCGGTCGGTAGAGACTTGCATTGTGCAGAAGAAAGTGGCGCATGTCTGCTATGAGGTCTAACGGTGTGGGCGATATTGGTATTAAAATGTAGCATCTAGAAGACTGTACGCTAACCTGTGAGGCACAATTGCTCCTTAACTTATAGTGCGGGTTGTTTATCTACGTTGTCGCTGCACCAAAACCTGTTCAGCCGCACTACTGACGTAATCTACTTGTTTACCTGGCATCTACGAAGTGCAAAATGTCGTGTTTGTGAGAGCAAGATGAGCGTGACTCGAGTGGTTTCTTCTTAACCAGTGCTTCTTCTCTGAGCGAACATATTTTTCCCCCAGAAGTGTCTTAACGTACAATCTTGGAATATGATCTAGTATCTTAGGCGCATTGTTCAGTAATTCTGTGCATTCGCTATTTTACCATTCTTACAAACAGGAATAATCAGAGCTCTTTTGCAGTCAATATTCACTACACTGTTTGTTGCGAATTATAAGCTAGAAAATGGGTAGTACTGCAGCGTAGTCACGTAAAATTCAATGAAATTCGGTCAGAGCCTTGCTTCTTATGAACAGTTCCAGTGATTTTTACACTGCTGCTCAATAAAACTGTAACTTTGTGATTGCAATAAACATCATATCGTCATGCAAGGTGTTACTTGCTAGGATACACCAATGATTAGCATTTCAGCGTAGCTACACAAAGTATATAAAATTTGTATATAAAAAAAGATCGTGCTGCGAGTTTCCAATTAAGAAATCGTATCTGATGTTCTTTGCATGAAAAAAATAGTGTTATTCCTCGCGTAACAAGGAGAAACGCCTCCCAGCGCATATCGAAAATCGACCTTGGCATGATCGTGCGTAAGAAAACTGCAGTTTATCGTTCCACAATGTCGGTTGGGATTGCACGACTCTCATGTGAAAATGGAATTCATCAGGAGAGGAATACTCAGCACCACGCGAGATCTGAGCAGTCCTGCGCGACTAGAGCCTGAGACGTGCGGATCGTACAGCTACATTAGCTACCCTGAATGGGCAAATGGGCTTATTTTGAAACAAGTATCCACACGGAGAGTATGAAGATGTCTGCAATATCACAGACTCTCAGCACGGTGACCATTTTTGTGGCTTCCCTTGGCATTACAGCGAAGGGAGGTGAACTGACATTGGTCTTTCCAAAACATAGGAGGGGCAACATGTCGACTTTTCACACAAGTCTTGGCTCATGGAACAGCATCACTTTGGACATAGCCTCCAAGGACAACCAACTCTGCCTCATCGCATTCGTCATCGTCATACGGCCTCAGAATGTGGTGTGATGGTTTCGGGTGTCAGTGAGTACGCATGAACTTTTTGGTTCACGTAGCTGGTAATTTAGACAGCAGCCGTTACACTTGTGACTTGTTAAGCTCGGAGGCTATGCTCTATCGTCGAGATCTCCGGGACGCTATTTTTCAACAAGATAACACAAAGCCGTACGTTGCTCGTGCTGTCCTGACCTACTTCGATAAAGCAGGTGGCCAGCACGTACTCCAGATTGAATCGTGTCAAACATGAGATCGCTTCCACTCGCTAACTACTGGGGTTGATGAATAGTGGTGTAGAGTAGAGGCAACATAGAATTACTTACCAGAATTTGCCATCCAAGCCATTTTGGAATGTTTCCCAGCAGGGTTAGGGTCATTACTGCTGCTAGACGTGGCAGCTGTGCGTGCTAACTTTGGTACCCACAAATATCCTACAAGTTTAATGGAGTATTCTTCATATTAGTTTAAAGTAGAAGATTTGCGTGCATGCGTGTTGCGAAATGTATATTTCCTACCGTATCTACCGGACAATTGATACAATTTGATTATTTGGTACTCGTCCTGGTGATGGATCTGAAATGGCTGTCAGCGGGGAAACAGGTCCCTCCCTAATCCAATGGGATCGATGACCTACCTGTTTGGCTCCCTCCTCCAACCAACCTCCGCACATGGCACGTGTCTCTATAAACCGTCTGCGTGATGTTGAGGTACTCCCAAGCCAGCAGACTCCCAAGATCTGTCCACGAGAGAATACGTCTCGAAGGAGAGGCACACAGCAGTCAGTCGAAATCCCATTAGTTTTTTGTTATGCTTGCAGATCTAGGTTTCGGCTTTAAATAGTCATTTTCAGTGCATTTTCGTTACAATTCGACAGAATCGCGGCAGTTCACATCACCATGTGTTTTTGCAGGTGTCTAGGCAGAAAGACACTAAGGAGGTTGCACCCCATCGAATCGGATTGCCATTTACAACCCAACTGAGTCGATTCTTATTGCATCATTTCGCGCAGCGACTTACGGAGAAACGTAGGTCATGAAGTTTAAGTACTGGCTAAATGCTACACACAAAGATTCACACGTGTAACAGAAATCGCTTCGGTTCAGTGTCAGCAATAAATACAGTTTTCCTCGGTGATGTTCGCACCAACATTCAGTCTACGGACTCATCTGCCACTTCTCAGTGAGCAAACACAAACCTCATCCGTGAGCGTCAAAGACCAGTTTGGCAACAGGTAAATTCATGTTTAATGATGTAGCTGAGTAAAAGTCTGGGCTGCTACCAAAAACATTGGACTAAAAGTAAAATTACTCGTAATACCACGGTTTAAACTGCATCTACAATCCGTCAGGCAATTTTACCATTGCTATCCAGCGTACTCTTGGGGCTTCCAAACGATCTTGCCACACAATGCGTGATAATGGAAAAGACGGGTAATTACATGATTCGTCGGATGCGTTATCAACAACGGTCATAGAAAGGTAACTAAAAATTTTTCATCTAACACGTTATTTGGTGTGTTTAACCTCGTGAACTCAGAATAACAGAGACACTTCTATATTGTAACGACTCCGGCCCTTCATAGGTTGGTTCCTCTCCTCTCCACAAATCCTTCCGTACTCCTCCCCCATCGCCGCAGTCTAATAATTGGCATTGTATTCTCTGAAAGCTAGCAAGTCCTTAAACTTTTACAAAATACTTCGACGACGAAGAATAATTTACGAGCAACAGAAATATGTAACATCACGATGTGGTTGAGTTTATGCTGAGAATCATGACCATCACTGTTTCGTACCGAAACGACTTTGAGACTGACGTTATTACAACACATTTGCGTCCTTGATTAATTTAATCAAGGTTTCAAGCTCTTCCAATGATATTTTTCGAGTTTAAATGTCTAACACTCATTCCCGGAGTTCATTATGTGGACACATACTGAATTACGAGACGCCAATCACAACCATAAAGAGGCACACAGCTCTATGTTACACAAAGCATCTGATGAGATGGAAATTCCCCATAACTACGTCTCTAAATATCTACGTGCCAGCACCGATGAGACACTTCCATTTAAGCAACACTGCTCGAACCAGTCAAAGAAGGTTGGCTCAAAAGTAAACAAACTCCACAAAAAAACCGAAATATCTGGTGCCCTACTCAATGCTGCAATTTCGCTTGTCTATTTAGTTGCTATATTGACCGTCTGCCAGGAAAACAATGCGTATATAGGGGACAGTCAAATGAAAACGAAACAGTGGGATGCTACTACGAGACTACCTCACATTTCTATGTGTTTCCAAGAATATGTCCAGTTTCACTTGAGACATGCCGGCCGGTGTGACCGAGCGGTTCTAGGCGCTTCAGTCCGGAACCGCTCGACTGCTATGGTCGCAGGTTCGAATCCTGCCTCGGGCACGGATGTGTGTGATGTCCTTAGGTTAGTAAGGTTTAAGTAGTTCTAAGTTCTAGGGGACTGATGACTTCAAATGTTAAGTCCCATAGTGCTCAGAGCCATTTCAACCATTTGAAAGGGCACGGTCGACTTCCTTTACCGTCCCTCCCTAATCCAATGGGATCGATGACCTACCTGTTTGGCCCCTCCTCCAACCAACCTCCGCACATGGCACGTGTCTCTATAAACCGTCTGCGTGATGTTGAGGTACTCTCAAGCCAGCAGACTCCCAAGATCTGTCCACGAGAGAATACGTCTCGAAGGAGAGGCACACAACAGTCAGTCGAAATCCCATTAGTTTTTTGTTATGCTTGCAGATCTAGGTTTCGGCTTTAAATAGTCATTTTCAGTGCATTTTTTTTAATTCAACAGAATCGTGGCAGTTCACATCACCATGTGTTCTTGCAGGTGTCTAGGCAGATAGACACTGAGGAGGTCGCACCCCATCGAATCGGATTACCATTTAGAACCCAACTGAGTCGATTCGTATTGCATCATTTCGCGCAGCGACTTACGGAGAAACATAGGTCATGAAGTTTAAGTACTGGCTAAATGCCACACACAATTATTCAAACGTGTAACAGAAATGGCTTCGATTCAGGCTTTTGGTTGATTTAACTGTCGCTTGACAAGTACATGAAAACATAAAACTGGGTAAATTCAAATTCTTCTGTTTTTAAATAATCACCTACTCCTATGCTTCGTGTTTTTCGCAAAATTTTCCGGAGTATATAGGTGTTCGTTGTCCATATTGTACATCGGATAGTTTCGAAGTGAATGTGAAAACAATGTGTTCTGCCTGTCTACCCTACCATCAAATTTGAAATATCTCACCTGACTGTGTCATGTTCACTTCGCCTAGCGGGTATTTCGATTGCCTGTTGTAATTAATTTAATGATGAAGGGCAGGAAGGACACTACAGACCAATAACAGACAAATGGCTCAAGTTCAAATGGCTCTGAGCACTATGGGACTTAACATCTGAGGTCATCAGTCCCCTAGAACTTAGAACTACTTAAACCTAACCAACCTAAGGACATCACACACACCCATGCCCGAGGCAGGATTTGAACCTGCGACCGTAGCGGTCGAGCGGTTCCGGACTGAAGCGCCTAGAACCGCTCGGCCACAGCCCGGCTTTTGTCTGAAGTGTTTTAGGGAAATCACGGAAAACCTAAATTAGGATGGCCGGACGCGGATTTGAATCGTCGTCCTCCCGAACAAATGTCCAATTTGCTAACCACTGCGCCACCTCGCTCCTCCGTATGTGGAGGAGCTTTGTCCTGTTGCAAAGTGGCACCACGACACTGTCGCACGAGAGGTAACACACGATGACGCAGAATGTCTGCGACGGACCGATGTGCAGGCAGAGGTTCTCAGTCACTACCATCCTAGACCTGACGTCATGTCCGATGCTCCCCACCCATGACATGAAGAGTAACACGCCTGTGTTTCTCGAAAATGTTGGAGGAATTGCACTTCTCTTCAGGTCGCTGACATACTTGGCGACAACGGTCGTCCCGAGAAGTGCAGAACAGCCAAAAATCGCCGAGCACAGTGGGACGCCTTTCATCTGTAGCCCATACTTCACGGTCGCGACACCACTCCAAACTCAGCCTTTTGTGTTGTGGTGTCAGCGCCAGCCACCGCATGGGGTGTAATTGTCTAGTCTGGCTGCTGCTAATCTGCATTCGGTATTGTAGGACGACACAGAATGTTGCTAGGAGCGCATTACGTGTTGTCGAATGGCAGACTTACATGTGAAGTTGCACAATACATTAATCCTCCCTTGTGGCGGTCATACGTGGTGAACCGGAACCTTGACGACGAGCAAGCCTCTCGTTCCCACACCACCCAACACTGGGCCACTGCCACGTCTGAGTGCCCCACAAATCTTGAAATTGCACGTCTCGAACAGCCGGCCAAATGCAGACGCAAAATGAGACCCGTTTCTAACTCTCTCAGGTGCCTATAACGCTGTCTCACAAGAGTACGCTGCATTTCCGTGTCCTTCACAGTGTTCACTCAATATCTGGCGCTGTTCCACATTCCTGTTTACCTTACCAGGGACGCTGACAACCGAAAACACAAACAAGACTTAAGCCCTCTGATGCTCATTCTACCTGCCTCGGTGTACTGCACTTCTAATCATTAACATAGTCGCTGACGGTGGGGATGTCTACATAGTTACTAGGGACACTCCAAAAGAAATGCCCACATTTAAAAAAAAATCCATCTTTTATTCTACATGTTTGAAAGTTTTACAGTGTGTAGATACATCCTTTAGGAACAATATTTTCATTTCTCCTAATAATTTCCATCCCTCTCAACTGGCTTACGCCATCTTGGAACCGGCGCCTGTATACCCGCACGGTAAAATTCTGGACCAACCTGTTGGAGTTACTGTTTGGCAGCGTGCACAAGGGATCATCATCTTCAAACATTGTTCCACGAAAAGAGTCTTTCAGTTTCCCAAAGACATGATAGTCACACGGAGCCAGGTCAGCACTGTAAGGCGGGTGTTTCAGTGTTGTCCATCCGAGTTTTGTGATCGCTTCCATGGTTTTTTGACTGACATGTGGCCGTGCATTGTCGTGCAACAGCAAAACATCCTGAGTTTGCCGATGTGGTGGAACACGACTCAGTCGAGCTTGAAGTTTCTTCAGTGTCGTCACATATGCATCAGAATTTATGGTGGTTCCACTTGGCATGATGTCCACAAGCTAGAGTCCTTCGGAACCGAAAAACACCGTAGCCATAACTTTTCCAGCCGAAGGTGTGCTTTTGAATTTCTTTTTCTTGGGGTGAATTTGCATGATGCCACTCCACTGATTGCCTCTTCGTCTCTGGTGAAAAATGATGGAGCCATGTTTCATCACGTGTCACAATTCTTCCAAGAAATTCATCTCCAACATTCTCGTACTGTTCTAAAAGTTCGCTGCATACCGTTTTTCTTGTTTCTTTGTGAGCCACTGTCAACAACCTGGAAACCCACCTGGCACAAACCTTTTTTTAAGGCCATCACTTTCAGTATTCTGCAAACACTTCCTTCCCCTATCCGAACGTAGCGTGATAATTCGTTCACTGTGATGCGTCTGTCAGCAGTCACCAATTTCTTAAATCTCTGCACATTGTCTGGAGTGTGTGCAGTACGAGGCCTGCCGCTGCGAGGACAATCCTCAATATTGCCGTGCCCGCTTTCATCACGTAACCTGCTTGCTTACCGACCAACTGTACTGCGATCGACAGCAGCATCTCCATACACCTTTTTCAACCTCTTGTGGATGTTTCCCACTGTCTCTCAAAGCACAGGAATTCTATGGAGAATGTTGCTTCCGACGAACGTCAAGTGCAGCAGCCACCTTGAAGACATGCTGTGACGGCGCCACTTACGGGAACAGGTTGAACTAAGCTTGAAAACAAGCGAGAAGCATGTATCTATACACTGAAAATCTTTCACACATGCAGAATTAAAACTGTATTTCTAGAAAAATAGTGTGCATTTCTGAGCCGTGGCGCGGCTCTCGGGCGCAAGACGCTATCGATTGCTCCTCTGGTTCAGGTTGGCACTATGTGCGATCGCGAGCGCTTCCTGTCGGAGCGGGTCCTAACGAGGGAGTGAGTGCGAGTACGGGAGTCTGGGGCGGGCAGCAGGGGAGAACGGACATTGCGGCCGCACTCTGAGGCGACAAGAGAAGAGTTGTTGTGCACGGCCGAGAAGGGAGCGTTGAGCAAGGCGGCAGTCAGCATCGCTTTCCGGGGGACGGAGAGTTGCGGCAGTCCAGCGAGCAGACACCAGCTCCGGGAGCAGTGCTCCGGTTTGTGGACGTGGCGTGGGTCGTATTTTGGCGCAGTATAGTTTGCTTGGTACGCATCTGCTGCTCCATTTATGCTCACGTGTGTTGTTCTGTGCGTATGTGCATTGAAAAGGTTACGCTCCTGCTGGAACAGTGGCTTGTGATTTACGTTCATGCACCCTGACTCATTTGTTTTGCTGCAGGCAGCTGTAATTTCAGAGATTTTTTTGTCGCGATTGTCTTATCCCGATGGTGCCTAGTATCCGAGAACAAGACAGCTAACGTGTGACCCGGTGTTTTGGGTTTTGGAGTCCTGTTTGGGCAACCTAGTTATCACGCACGCAAATGTATTGCTGCCGAGTGAGGTTAGTTCTAATCTTGTGGAACTGAGCTTTCAGTGACTGGCTCGTCAGCAAATTAATTAATTTAACCTTTGTGGTGTGTTGTTTTTTGCTTTCAATGGTGAATTTCTTGTCATTCATTTGTGCATGTTTCGGCGTTAATGATAACTGTAAGATAGCAAGGTCTTGAAGGGCTTGCGTATCGTGACTGTATTTTTGGCAATTGGCAATTGTTTAATTTGATTTTTTGTTTATAGGTCTGGTGAAAACTTATGCCAAGTTTACTAATTTCCGCCTTTGGTCCGGAAGTTGGTTTGAAGATAAATCCGTTGGTAAAGCTCTACTGAACCTAACTGTTAACTGATCTTGCGTTGAACTAATGCCATTATTAAATCGTTTCTTGTGTGCTATAAATTGTATTACTATAGACAAGGAGACAGGGCACATTCTGTGGTCGAGGGGTAGGCACGGTTGCTGCTTTGCGCGTGGCGTCTTGTCGCTCGCTATCATTTCCGGCGTCAGTACGGGCGGCGTGAGATTTGTTTGCTCGCGGTTGTATGGCCGCTAGTCAGCTGTGCCTGCTCCCGCTTCAGGGTGTGCCGTGATTCGTGAGGCGTTCGCCGACTTTTCAGTCACTGTTACTCCTGTGTTGCTGTCGGTCGCTTACCGAAACGTTAATCTGTTTTAGCACGGTGGCCACTGGGCCGTGACGATGTCGGTTGATGACCAGCGTTGGGGCGGTCGTCCGCTCTGAGTGGCTTCGGTCGCTTGGACTTGGCAGTTACCTTCTGGTTAAATAGATCAAACTTTTTTATTTGCTGTAAATTCCTAAGTAGTTTGTGAGAAAAGTTGTAACGCAGCTTTTCATGGTTTTACACAATTCAAGCATTTTGGTAAGGCATTTTCCTATCTATGTTTTATTTAAATGAGAATTCTTTATTGGGGTTATTCGCCTGTGGAAGCTTAACATAACATTTGTAACTTAGCTTTCATGATTTTACTTAATTTAAGCATTCTTGTAAAGGAGTCCTTTATCTACGTTTTATTGATCGGTAATTCTTTATTGGGGTTATCCACTGGTTGAAGGTTAATATATGTTTGTCACCAAGTTTATGTCCTTTCTTAATTGAGATTTGGTAAGAGCTTGTATTGCTGGAAGATCATTAAAGCTTGGGTGCTTGTAATTGTGAATACTGTTGTCTGTCTATGTTGTGGGCTACCCTTCCACTTCCACAGCCAAGCTGTCCTATCTACCAGTACAATTTCTTTTGGTGTGACCCTTGTACATTAACATCTGACAAAGTTTTCTGGGTGCTTCACGCTTTCGTCAGGTGGTGTACACGGAAGTGACAAAAGTCACAGAACACCTACTATAGTGTCGGACCTCCTTATAACCGCCGTAGTGCAGCAACTCGGCGTGGCGTGGACTCAACAAGTCGTTGGAAGTCCCCTGCAGAAGTACTGAGCCACGCTGCCTCTATAGCCGTCCACAATTGCGAAAATGTTGCCAGTGCACGATTAAGTGCTCCAGCTGACCTCTCGATTATGACCCACAAATGCTCGATTGGACTGATGTCGGGCGATCGGTGTGTTCTTCAAACCATCGTGAACAATTGTGGCCCAGTGACACACATTGTCATCCACAAAAATTCGAACGTTTATAACACTCCTGTCTGCTACTACTGTACCATAACCTCAATGCTAGAAACAGGTTGTGACATAAAACTATTTTGTAAAAGCAACTATGGCACAAAGCAACAGAGCAGTGTTACCCTCTGAGAGGAATTTTGTTAGGTTGACCGTGTTATTCCTAACGGAGGTGGCTTATCGGAAATGAAAGTCAGAATTACGTAAATATTTGAACAGTAACAAACAAAATTTTGCCTATCTACACTGTTTAACTGATAAAGATAACGGTCGCCAGCCTAACTAGGCAAGAGAATGATTAACATTCTCGTTCAAGAAAATAGTTACAAGTAACTATAACGGACAAACGCAACTTAGACTTGGCCACACACGAGTGCAATGAACTCTGACACATACATATGTTTACAGTAAGATTGAAACTAGCATAGCAGCACGAACTATTTGCAAAATTATAACAGATACCGAAACACCCTATTACTTTCAGGCTTACATAAAGTGAATGGTCTTTATAACATTACTATTAACATGCACTTCTAATACTCAAGATACACAAACACTTAGCAAACATGAATATATAATGTTTCACAACTGCAGCTTTCTCACTTTTACTACAGCGAAACACAATACTGACCAAATTGCAAGAAACTGACTCACCTTTTAGAATTTACTACAGACAATAATGTGATCATTTGCCTTATAAGCCTCAGTCTTAAGAACTTTTAATATTGAAGTTAGCAACAGCACTTTAAATAGCAGTTTTAATAGGAAAATTATTTTGAGCAAATAACATTTACTTTAACTCACTCTATCGCCACATTAACTTTAACTTTCTTTTTACTAAGTTCAAGAGGCATTAATTAGCAAAACTCTAGGTTGTAATTTCTTTTAGTAAGGACACTCGGATATCACTTTAGCTCAAACGGAGAGGAACCTGAGAGGTGTTATGATGAGGAGAAAAATCAAGGTAAGTACATAAATTCTGATACAAATTACCTTATATTTCAGCACATTAGCACGTCCATTAAGCTGATCCTTCACTGTACATCATTATAGTATTACGTTGCAATGATTGCGCAATGCGGTGGCAACTGCATGTTGGTAGGTGGAATTGTAGGCAGAATAGCTGGACTCTGTCATTTCTTGGTGGCGATGATAGATACAAACTCCAGAATAGTTCCAGCTATTTATCCATCCATCCGAGGCCTTGGAAAGAAGCAGGAAAAGCCTCTCTCGGAATCAGCACAATATGCATCTTTTACATGGCAGTGCACGGACTCGTAGCTCGTCTCCGACTCGTAGCTTGTCCCCGACTGACTATCAGTTCCACCTTTCTACATAGGCCAACCACAATTTGCGCGCGCTACACAGTTCCGTTCCCGAGGGGAATCACTACACCTTTTACATACAAACTAACTAATAACCCTAAGTGAGGAATAGCAGTTTACATAACAGTAACCAAATACATTAAATAAAACAGAACATTTGCACATATTGACGTTTCTGAAAAATATTATTCACACAGAAATTACAATTACATACAGTAAGTTTTGTTCCCTCCAAATGGGACAAAGAATTTAAATGAGAGATACACTACTTTGCATAGAACCAAACCATGACATCAAAGTTTGTACAAAGAAAGGAGTATACAATTTTGTGTTATCTATTCAATCAAACACATTTACAGATACTCAATGTTATGACATTAAATAAAACAAAAGCAAAATAGATCCATACAGCAGATGAGCTATGATGTTACACGTTGTTTGGGAATATGAAGTCGATTTCCAGTTAATGAATGATTCCGTTGGACTAGAGGAGCCAGCCCATTCCATGTTAACACAACCCACACCATTATGGAGACACCACCAGCTTGAACAGTGCCTTGCTGACAACTTGGGTCCATAGCTTGGTGCAGTCTGCACTCTAACTCTACCATCAGCTCTTACCAACTGCAATCGCGACTCATCTGACCTGGCCACTGTTTTCCAGTCGTCTGGGGCCCAACCGATATGGTCTCGAGCCCAGGAGATGCTGTGCGGGCGATGTCGCACTGTTAGCAAGGACAGTTGCGTCGGTCGCCATAGCCCATTAACGCCAGATTTCGCCGCACGGTCCTAACGGATACGTTCATCGACGCCCTATATTGATTTCTGCGGTCATTTCCACGCAATGTTGCTAATCTGTTAACTCTAACAACTCTACTCAAATGCCGCTGCTCTCGGTCGTTAAGTGAGGGCCACAGTCCAGTCCTTTGTCCTTGGTGAGAGATGATGTCTGAAGTTTAGTATTCTCAGTGCATTCTTGACAGTGTGTATTTTGGAATATTGAATTCCCTAACGATTTCCGAAATGTAATGTCTCATGCATATACCTCCAACCACCATTCCGCGATGAGAGTCAGTTAATTACCGTCTTGTGGTCGTAACCACGTCGGAAACCTTTCCACATGAATCACATAAGTACAAATGATAGCTTCGTCAATGCACTGCCCTTTCGTACTTCGTGTACGCGTTACTACCGTCGTCGCTATATGTGCATATCACTATCCAACGATTTTTGTAGCCTCAGTATACTATATATTGTTATTATTATTTTCTGATAGTTCAAAGTGAGGATGTACAACTAGTTACACAACTGGCCATTAAAATTGATACACCACGAAGATGACGTCCTACAGACGTGAAATTTAACCTACAGGAAGAAGATGCTGTGATATGCAAATGATTAGCTTTTCAGAGCATCACACAAGGTTTTCGCCGGTGGCGACACCTACAACGTGCTCACATGAGGAAAGTTTCCAACCGATTTCTCATACACGAACAGCAGTTGACCGGCGTTGCCTGGTGAAACTTGTTGTGATGCCTCGTGTAAGGAGGAGAAATGCGTACCATCACGTTTCCGACGTTCATAAACGTCGGATTGTAGCCTATCGCGACTGCGGTTATCGTATCGCGACATTGCTGTTCACGTTGGTCGAGATCGAATGACTGATGGCAGAATATGGAATCGGTGGGTTTAGGAGGGTAATACGGAACGCCGTGCTGGATCCCAACGGCCTCGTATCACTAGCAGTCGAGATGAGAGGCATCTTATCCGCATGGCTGTAACGGATCGTCCACCCACGTCTCGATCCCTAAGTCAACACATGGGGACGTTTGCAAGACAACAACCATCTGCGCGAACGCAGCATGGACTATCAGCTCGGAGACCGTGGCTACGGTTACCCTTGACGCTGCATCACAGACAGGAGCGCCTGCGATGATGTACTCAACGACGAACCTGGGTGCAAAAATGGCAAAACGTCATTTTTTCGTATGAAAACAGTTTCTGTTTACAGCATCATGATGGTTGCATCCGTGTTTGGCGACATCGCGGTGAACGCACATTGGAAGCGTGTATTCGTCATCGCCATGCTAGCGTATCACCCGGCGTGATAGTATGGGGTGCCATTGGTTACACGTCTCGGTCACCTCTCGTTCGCATTGACGGCACTTTGAACAGTGGACGTTACATTTCAGATGTGTTACGACCCGTGGCTCTACCCTTCAACCCTTCATTCTATCCCTCCGAAGCACTACATTTCAGTAGGATAATGCACGACCGCATGTTGCAGGTCCTGTACGGGCCTTTTTGGATGCAGAAAATGTTCGACTGCTGCCCTGGCCAGCACGTTCTCCAGATCTCTCACCAACTGAAAACGTCTCGTCAATGGTGACTGAGCAACTGGCTCGTCACAATACGCCTGTCACTACTCTTGATGATCTGCGGTATCGTGTTGAATCTACATGGGCAGCAGTACCTGTACACGACATCCAAGCTCTGTTTGACTCAAAGCCCAGATGTATCAAGGCCGTTATTACGGCCAGAGGTGGTTGTTCTGGGTACTCATTTCTCAGGATCTATGCATCCAAATTGCGTGAAAATGTAATAACATGTCAGTTCTAGTATAATATATTTGTCCAATGAATACCCGTTTATCATCTGCATTTCTTCTTGGTGTGGCAGTTTTAATGGCCAGTAGTGTATATTTGGTCGTGATGGGAAGAAGGATTGGCAGTACCAAACGACGACCCTGTTCCAACCCCTAAAACTACATCAGCGCCTGGATCCAGCTCTGGCCGCAGACTTGAGACAGCGGTGCAGTAAGGCTCAGATGCGAGTGGACGGAGCAGTAGCTGAGAGGACCAGGCGGCGCGAGAGCTCCCCTTCCCACGTGGGCGCGTCCACGTCCGCGTCCGCCGAGAGCCGAGTGGTCCCGGCAGAGTGGCGCATTGTGCGTGCCAGCCCAGGCGGCAGGCGCACTGCGCCACATTCCCAGCCACGCACCGCGGCGCGGCGCGGCTCGCATTGTGCGTCTGAATGCGGCGCTGCTGTCTCCGCGAGGCGTCCCTCTCTTTTGTTCCGGCCACCGCACCGCAGGAAGAGCACTCGCCCCGCATCGCCGAACATCAGCCGCTTTGTCGTTCGTGACGGAAGCCCGCAGCCCGATTGCTGATGCCGTGGATCCTCGTAAGCACTGTCTGGACTGCAGTTTGACTTTCGGATCAGCGCAGCAATAACGCCCCGTCCTGCTCTGCCCACCGCATCAGCCCTGATGTCTTTTGTTCCGCTACACTAGTGAGTGTGGAGTCCTGAACCCCAATCTACGCAACCACCAGCACGGCTCCCCACCTTGGCACTAGAACGTAGTTTTCTCATCGTCCGACTGGAATCCAACGTCGCATTTGGTTCACTGTCTTTGAAATGATATGATTGAAAGTGCTAACTGTCTCACCTTGGTCAGTTAGGCCTAGTACTGTGAATTCTTTACTAGCTCTTAATTTTTTCCTCTGTTGGAGTCAGCGAAAAATAATTCTACAGCGAGTCGAATAATGGACTGTTTATTCCATCTTACGTAAGGTGTCGACAGCAGTTGACCGCAAAGAGATAAAGAGTTTGACCTAGGGTCATAGACTGTTTAAGGGGTGAGGGAGGGGGGGGGCAAGAGGGGTGCTAATCCTCCCCCTGGAATCCGAAGTATAATGTTTATATTTATTACAGAATTCAAACAGGCTATACTTCTAGAAGCGATTTCCTGTTATTCAGCTAAAGCTGTCTTATAGCCAGTTGAAGCATTGCGTGGCTGATCGCACTTAGACAATACTATGGTTTCAGTGACTGTTGTATGTTTCTTTGGTTGTCACCTGAAATATTTAGTTCGTGGTGCGTGACACGTCTAGAAGCTGGTTAACCCATTTATACCAAAATGAGAATTTTAAAACGCCACTCTCCTTCTTGTATACATTTCTGCGGACATTCTTGTATGGGGTATAAAACTAAAGATGGGAGTTGTGCAGTTCGAAGATTAAAGAAAAACTGTGGTTATTAGTATCAAAATGTATGTAAATATAGTAGCAATGGTACTCAACTTATGTCCGTTAGATATATCCGGCTAGCCGGCCGGGGTGGCCGAGCGGTTCTAGGAGCTACAGTCTGGAACCGAGCGACAGTTACGGTCGCAGTTTCGAATCCTGCCTCGGTCATGGATGTGTGTGATGTCCTTACGTTAGTTAGGTTTAAGTAGTTCTAAGTTCTAGGGGACTGATGACCTCAGAAGTTAAGTCCCATAGTGCTCAGAGCCATTTCAGCCATATATCCGGCTAATCATAAACTTAACTCTATTGTTCTGTTACTGACACTCGACAGGTAGAATTTTCAACAACTCATAAGCTCTAGACATACGCGGACGAAAATTTCTACAGCTAACATAATCAATCACTGAGCAAAAAGTGTATATTTCTGACGGTATCTCTATAATCACGCAGTATTTTGTTGTTGCGCATAAGTTATCAACAATCAGTTAGGGATATGAACATGCTCATTTTCGGGGTTAGACTGACGGAAACCAGTTGCATCTTATGTGAAATATACGGTACCTCTAGTTCCTCAACTTTCCCCTCACGCAAGAAGCACATCACACCGCTCTTATTATACATTAGTGTTACAACTTAAATTCATACAGTTTCAGTAACAGAGAACTGAAGACCACACGATATTACTAATACTGATTCTGGAACAAAAATGGTTCAATTGGCTCTGAGCACTATGGGTCTTAACTTCTGAGGTCATCAGTCCCCTAGACTTAGAACTACTTAAACCTAACTAACGTAAGGACATCACACACATCCATGACCGAGGCAAGATTCGAAACTGCGACCGTAACTGTCGCTCGGTTCCAGACTGTAGCGCCAGAACCGCTCGGCCACTTCGGCCGGCGATTCTGGAACATAAAAGTACCCGTACAGCAATTCTAAATTTGAACATTTATTGTAATAACGTTGATAACAATTAAGAAAAAATTATAAACAAAAAATGTTAGCAGAATTTCATCGACGTTGCAAGCTTTTAGGAACAACGAGAAATAGGAACGACAAATTGGTTTCGCCTTCTTGTAGAGGATAATTTCATGCTATTAGAACGAACTTCAGAGATGAAAAAACAGGGAAATTATTAAATGCAGCAAAAGTAGAAGTAACTACCAACAAAAAATCATTGTATGTTTTGGCAGATATCGCAGATTAACCGAAAGTATCCGGTGATCTAGTGAAATGGCTCTGAGCACTATGGGACTCAACTTCTGAGGTCATTAGTCCCCTAGAACTTAGAACTAGTTAACCTAACTAACCTAAGGACATCACAAACATCCATGCCCGAGGCAGGATTCGAACCTGCGACCGTAGCGGTCTTGCGGTTCCAGACTGCAGCGCCTTTAACCGCACGGCCACTTCGGCCGGCACCCGGTGATCTAGGAATCGAGACGACACAAATGCGGAAAGCGTGGAAATTTTCGAATATTGGGAGACATTCCTGTTACCATGTTAAGACGGTGCCCTTTCCGACTGCGATGATTGTCCAGTGAGAAATACGTCTTGTGAAAACGAGTAAAATACATTTGTCATGTGTAAGATATTTATCAGTCAATACTGAATTATGCAAACCGCGCGGAGTAGCCCCTGTCGGAGGTTCGACTCCTCCCTCTGGCAAGGGTGTGTGTGTTGTCCTTAGCGTGAGTAGATTAAGGAAGTTAGTTTAAGTAGTGTGTAAGCCTTGGGACCGAGACCGCAGCAGTTTGGTCCCATATGAACTTACCACAAATTTCCAAAAATTTGAATTACGTAATTAAAGAGAAAGAAGCGTAATAGACATTGAAGTACAAGGATAAAATACGATGTTTTGGCTGGAATCCCATGGTACAAACCGAGCAAGGTGGCGCAGCGGTTAGCACACTGGACTTGCACTCGGGAGGACGACGGTTCAAACCTGCATTCGGCCACCCTGTTTAAGGTTTTCCGTGATTTCGTTAATCGCTTCAGGCAAATGCCGGGATGATTTCTTTGAAAGGGCACGGCCGACTTCGTTCCCCCATCCTTCCCTAATCCGATGGGACCGATGACATCGCTGTTTGGTCTCTTCCCCCAAATCAACCAACCATCCATGGTACAGCAGCTTTACAGTGAAAGAAGGAATTCACAAAAGAAGTCTCCATGTGAGACCCATGGACAACACTGCGAAAAAAGCTTGCAAGCCGTGGATTGGAAATAATAGCGAAACTGCTTCGAAACAATGTTAAACAGTGGCCAGTGGCTATTCATATACTTCATTATCTTGTCCGGTATGTGAGAATGGGGACTCTTGGAGTACTAATGTTGTAACCCGATGACACACGGCTAAATATTGCTAATTACTGACAGCAATAAGTTTTCTAAGTTTTAGGGAGGATGAAGTATCGGATTTAGAAATATCTAGCCATTGCACTTAGAAGTGGTAATACGGAGCACAAAGTCTTTTCGCCCCACTAATGTGCACTGTAAATCTGGAATGAAACGTATTTGCTCGGTGACTTAACTTCTTGTCTTAATTAAACGAGTTTTTCCTCATTCTTGTATGTCTCTACGGTCCATTATTTTAGAAAAAACAATGTGTCGTGCTATTTCATTTTCATCAGAACGTCCACACTTACACCTTCATGTATACTCCGTGATTTACTGTAAACTGAGTGTCTGAGAATACCGCTTCCTGAATAATAAATTAAACTTTGTTGCTCTTCCTCTCGTCCGTGGGTCTTGGAATGTAGAAGAGCTTCTGCGCATTTGTTTAAAATAGTATATTCATTATTATACCTGTACAATCACTACGGCACAGACACTTATGGGGCAAAGGCCATTAATGGTTTCTAAACTGAAAGATGATTCCTGCAGTTATCTAAACACATTCTCGAGAGATGTACTTCATCTGACTTCGAGATCTGCCAGTTGAGATTTTTAAACATTCGTTATACATTCTGTTACCTGTCAAACAAACTTGTCACCAATGGTGCCACCTTTCTCCTACTGACAGAATTTGCCAACCGGATAACCTTTCCTGAGCCATTCTAGAAGTCATCGTTCATTCTAAGAAGACTATCGGAACAGTGACTGGCGGGAGTAGCCGTTGCAATATAAGTCAAAAGACTGTGTATGATTGCGGACTGATATTAACTCGTTACGATAGTTACCAATCTTAGCTTTCAATGTTTTACGCAAAGATTCTCTTCATTGAACGTATCAATACATTTAAACCATTTCTGATTCAGTTATGCCATATATAATATTTCTGTGATCTTTAACTCCACATGTACATCTGCTTTCGTTTATGAGCAGTAGTTATGCTAAGCACTGCTTTGTTTGCTAGCTAAAGTTCGCTAAATGATTCACATATGTTTCCTCCAGAATAATTTCCGAACTCACCTTTCATTATTTTAATGTACGGAGAAACATTAAAATTGACTGATTTTTATAATTTTCTGAGACTATTTGTGCAGTATTGATGGTACTCTCGATGACTGCACGGAAATAGAACATATGGGTGGGCCACCAGCCAGGGCCATCATGAGTCACAATAACTAGAGGGCTCTCAGTAAACATATTGTGAGGTGTCGATTGAACATACCCCTAAGGTGCTATAAGTCTGATCCCTGGTGACATACAGGGAAGGAAGTTCACCAGAAGATCGCAAAATTCAATAAAAACAGTGTCGCACAATGGACACGACTTATTGAAGTAAAACTCCTTGGGGCGGCCCAGTTAAGCATAAAAGTATAGGTACCACGCCACACATCGTTCCCACACTACATCTAACTACAAAAGAAGCTAAAATTCACTATAATTATTTGCTTTATTTATTGTGGAACATCAAACAAACGAGTTACCCATTGAATTAAGTACATAAAGATATAATAAGTAGACCAAAGTATCGTAATTGGCACAGGCGGGTAGACACATGAAGCATAACATGAAACTATACCGCAGATATGCTCAGTGACTGTAACATGCTTAGTGGTTTAAAGAAAGAAAGTGCGAAAGTAAGTACAAACACCAGTAGAATTGCTTAAGTGCATGCTGGAACCAACTAGCTGGCTATGAATGTCAAAAAACTGTGAAATTAAACCCTGATTAGTTAACTACCCTTGATTGGGTGATCGCATTGCCAGCTCATTCTTACCACTCATGCATGGTGTGAATGGGGAAGACAACAGTTGCAGCAGGTGGAAATTCTTAGTTCAGCTCACCTTCTGTGCTCTGCCCTAAGACGGAGACATCCCTCTTTGCTGCGATATCTTTTCAGCCAGAATCTACTCTTCAGTGCTCTGACGGCAAGTGTACTCTCACTTCAAACTCTGATACTGTGCTGGTTCCTCCAGCGTAGGAATCTCATTGGACAATTGCAACAGACCTTGTGAGCTCTGGACAACAATAAATTTAACAGCAAACATTAACAAGTTTCTACTCTCAAAGGTTTGGTCATGGTTAACCAAGGGGAGCTATGGCAGAAAATCTCTCCCACTCTATGGCAGATTTCTAAACCTGCCCCATCAAATGACTCACAAGTATGCACATTTGGGAAAATGTGCCTTCTACCAAAATAATATTTGTCAGCCAATCAGAGCCTCTGTGACATGGATTTAAACGAACATTCTTGTGCTGCGTGGCTGCAGAAAAGTGACAGATCACATGCTGTCCCGTTCTGAGTACTACACCTGGCTTCAGATATTTCTCTTTATGATATGTATTCTTCCTAGCGTCTCACAAAATGCAATTTTACAGCACACAGGCCGCCCCCTGGTGCCTGCTGTACAGATTCTTTGCCTACTACCTGCCCAAAAGGCCTGCTTTCAGCCCCTAACATGTTTATGACTCTCTGGTGCTTCTAAGTTAATTTCCACGTCCGAGTCAGCTAGAATGAGTTTCCAAGGCTGCAGAAAAGAACAGGTACCCATCTCTGCAATAAAAGGAAAGAAAGAGAAAAAGTATTTAGTTGCGTAATCATTGTCAGTAGTCAATAATGTCTACACTTACCATGCATTCTTAAAGGACCACTATACTGCCTACTGGGATGTGCATATTACAACATAAAGTATATTAAGTGCAAACTGCCTCATAACAAAATGGGTGGCGCTACAGACACCACCAGAGCATGCCATCTTTTCTTCTACTCATTGCATGTAAGTGTATTTGTCCGTGCATCCTCTTAAGATTCTGCTCACCGAGTTCTGCCCTCTCATTTCAGAGGATTCAGTGGAGTACAACATGCAGTGCACAGAATTACTAATATTCAGACAGCTGTAAGGAGACAGACATTACTAAACTCACATGTGAATGGAACAGAAAAGAAAATCGATAATATTGGTACAGTGTGACTTGTATCATGCACTGTACGTTGGCTTTAGAAGTAAGACTTCCGGTGGTGAATAATTTTTGTCCAGTGTGCTTATGAATGAAATGGTTTCTATCACGAGAAACGTGCGTTTCTCGACATACATTGTCTGATGAAAAGTATCGGGGCACCCTGTGTAATGCGACATCAGTGACTATAGAGCACGAGAGGTGGACACACGAGTTTAAAATGAGAAAGAGTGTGTTGTGTTGTCAGTAGAGAAGCGCTATAGTAGTGTGGGTTGGTCAGAAGAACTTAGTTATGTAGAAGAGTCATTGGATGTCATCTGAATAACGGACCCCTCAGGGACGTTTAAACCCTTCTGATGTTATCCAGCCGGCCGCTGTGACCGAGCTGTTCTAGGTGTTTCAGTTCGGAACCGCGCTGCTGCTACGGGCGCAGGTTCGGATCCTGCCTCGGGCATGGATGTGTGTGATGTCCTTAGATTAGTTAGGTTTAAGTATTTCTAAGTCTACGGGACTGATGACCTCATATGTTAAGTCCCATAGTGCTTAGAGTGACTTGAACCGTTTGAAGTTATCTATTTGAACTGTTCGGAACGTGGTTGTGAGATGGAAATCTGAAGGAACAACCATGGGTAAAGAAAGACCAGAGAGGCCTCGTGTACTGACGGACGGGGACTGTCGAGCAATGCAGAGGGCGACTGTAAACAGTCACATGAAAAGACTGGTTGAAGTCACTCATGGGTTCCATAGTGCTACCAGCAGACCAGCTAGCACAATGTGTTCAAATGGTTCAAATGGCTCTGAGCACTATGGGACTCAACATCTGAGGTCATCAGTCCCCTAGAACTTAGAACTACTTAAACCGAACTAACCTAAGGACATCACAAACACATCCATGCCCCAGGCAGGATTCGAACCTGCGACCGTAGCAGTCACGCGGTTCCGGACTGAAGTGCCTAGAACCGCACGGCCACCGCGGCCGGTCAGCACAATGTGTGTAGAGTGTAAAAAAGAATGGGTTACAATGATTGAGCAACTCCTCATAAATCAAACATTTCTATGGTCAGTGCTAAAGAACATTGAGTTTGTGTAAAGAGTGGAGTCAGTGGACAGTGAATGACGAGCAACAAGTGATTTAGAGCAATGAGTCACGCTGCACTCTAAGACAAACCGATGGGATGGTTTGAGTTTGCCGAATGCTGGAGAACGTTACTTGCCATCGCGTGCAGTGCCATCAGTGAAGTGCGGAGGAGGTAGTATTATGGCATTGGGAGGGTAGGGGGGGTGGGGGGTGGGGGGTGGGGGTGGGGGGAGGTGCGAGGTTGGTGGTCGTGGTTAGAATGTGGCCTCCTTAACTGCATTTAAGGAAACGCTAAATGCGGAAGGGTATGAGCACATTTAAAGCACTGTTTACTTCATATAGTAGAGGAACAGTTCACAGACGGTGACTGTATTAGCAAGAGCATACACCCTGCCATAAAGCAGCATCTGTGAACAATGGTTTGTGGGCAATAACATTCCTGAAATGGATTGCCCTGCCCAGAGGACCGATATGAACTAAATGTCACAGCTTAGGAATTAATTAGAGGGCAGACTTCGCTCTATACTCGAGCGGCCTACACCACTTCCATTTCTGGTTTTGGCGTTTGAGGAAGAGCGGGCTGACATTCACCTACAGACATTCAGACACTTCACTGAAAGTGACACCAGCAGACTTCAAGCCGTCATAAAGGCGAAGAGTAGGAACTAATTGGTGTCACATTTGATCAGATAGTGTATAGCTATTACACCTTACATGTTTTTCATGTTATGTATAAAAATAACACTGTATTCTTCATTTAAGATTAGAGGGAGCAAATTAGAAGCTACACTAGAGGATGACGACCTACCGTACCAGTTTTTGTGCTTCCAGAACCTGAATGATCTGGCAGTTGCTGATGCTACCTCTCAGGTGCACAGAGCAGGTGTTCCGAGCAAAGAGAAGGTGTCCGGGCGTGTCAGGAATACCGTGTCGTGGAGTGTCTCGGATTCCGGCTGAGTTTTTTATTCACGCGTGTTTACCAGGAGGCTGCCAGGAGGAAGCCGGCACTCCCGGCTCTGCCGGCCAGTTCGCAATTAGCGGGGCCTGGGGTATGGCAGCAGTCCAAGGCGGCCGCGCGGCTCGGACCTGGCGCAGCGCCACGTTATGATTAATCTGTGTCGCCACCTGACGCGCCCCACCTTGCACAACCGATTAGTGGCAGAAATAGTGGCACCCTCTTTCCCAAAACATTTCCTCACTGTCCGCGTTTTATCTCTATGCAACAAAAATGATGTTTATTTTTATCCTCCTTTGGATTGGTTGCTGAAATACAAGCAACAACCACCCAAATTTCTTCTCTTTTTATTTTACATAAGCAGAGGCATCTTTCGGTTTAGAGCTTGTAGCAGTTCAGTGTTCCCACCATGTTGATGACGATGATATATGGTATTATTGGTCAGAAGACTCCGTCTAAAGTTGTCGGCAGTCTAGTGCAAGTCTTTCCATTTGACGCCACCTTAGCGGCTTGCACATTGCTGAAGGTGAGATGAAATGCTTAGGACAACACAAACAACCAGTTCCTGAGAGAAGAAAATCTCCGACCCAGACGAGAATTAAACATGGGGCCCCGTGATCTAGAGGCAGCAACGCTAACCATTGGACTACTCCCACAAAAGAAATGTTCGAATATGTTTTTATCTTAGGAGCTGTAACATACGATTCCTTGTCCGTCCGGGGGCTCATCCATTGGCGTTGTGGAGTCGCGTCCAGTGTCTGGGCCATGGTAGCCCTATGAAGCCTGGAGATTGTGGATTAGGTTTTCTTTAATGCTTCTAAAGGGTTGTGGTGTGCAAGTACAAGGCTACATTGAGGGCTTGTGAGTTTTCGTGTCGAGAGCTTTTTTGCATCTGCTGTTGGGAAGAAATTTTAGAGACGTTCTGGCACGAAGCAACACTTATCAGAGATACGAGGCGTGTTTTTTCAGTAAGTACCGTTTTCAAATTAAAAAAAAGACGTGCTAAGATATATCAATAATTTTATTTTTACATGAAAGCCTGTACTTTAATCTACTTTTCTACATAATTTCCGTGAATATTGAGGTACTTGTCATAACATTGTACCAGTTTTTGAATACCCTCCTCACAGAAGTATGCCGTCTGACTTGTTAACCACTGCATCACCACTCTTTTAACTTCGTCATCGTCTTGAAGACGCTGACCGCCCAGGTGTTTCTTCAAGTGCACGAAAAGATGGTAGTCACTGGGAGCAAGATCGGAGCTATGCGGAGGATGATCTAGAGTTTCCCATCGAAAAGATGCGATGAGATATTTGGTCTGATTTGCCACATGCGGACGGGCATTGTCTTTCAGCAAAACGATGCCCTTGCTCAACTTCCATGGACTGTTCTTTGATTCTGGTATGACGTAGGTCACCCATGTTTCATCGCCCGTAAGAGTTTGGCTTAAGAAATTATCACCGAAGTTGTGGTACCGCTCAAGGAAAGTCAATGCACTGTCTAAACGTTTGGTTTTCTGCACATCCGTCAACATTTTCGGTACCCAACGTGCACACTATTTCCGGTAATTCAAGCGCTCGGTCACAATGTCGTACAAAACACTACGAGAAACATTAGGAAAGTCATCCTGCAAGGAGGAAACCGTAAAGCGTCCGTTTTCTCTCACCTTATTATCCACTTCCTGCAGCAGACTTTCATTAACGGCCGAAGGACGCCCACTCCGTTGTTCATCAAGCACATTTGTGCGGCCATCTTTAAATGCTCTCACCCACTTTCTTACCATTCCATCACTCATAATGTTTTCTCCGTAAACTGCAGAGATCTCACGATGAATACCGATCGCTTTTAGGCCTTTAGCACTAAGAAATCTTATAACAGCACGTACTTCACAGTCGGCGTGACTTATGACTATCGGAGGCACCTTAAACACTCAGTACACACTGTAATGGCATCAGTGCGTAGATTAAGGTACAGACTTTCACGTAAAAATAAAATTATCGAGATATCTTAGCACGTCTTTTTTAATTTCAGAACGGTACATACTTAAAAAAGCACGCCTCGTATTTCTATTAACACGAGTAATTGGCCAATAGAAATGCCCACATTCTGCTGAAGAGGCTCATTCATCTTTATAGACGTTTGGAAGTAAAAGTATACTCTAAGAAAAAAAAGACGCACCACGAAAGAATTATCGAAGTGGTCAGTAATCGGTAGGTATATGTACTTGTACTGGCAAATAACCGAGATGGTTGGAAGTCCCTGCCCATAATGCTCCAAACATTCACAATTGAGGAGATATAAGGTAACAATGCTAGTTAAGGTAGGATTTAGTAAGCACGAAGACATACAGTAACAACTCTCGCCGTTTGCGGGCGGGTATTATCTTGCTGAAATGCAAGCCCAGAATGGTTTACCATGTAGGGCAACAAAACGGGGCGTAGAGCATCGTCGACGTACCACTGTATTGTCAGGGTGCCGTGGATGACAACCAAAGGGGCCCTGCTATGAAAAGAAATGGCACCCCAGACTATTATTTGTAGTTGGAGGGCTGTATGGCAGGCGATAGTCAGGTTGGTATCCCACCCCTGTCCGGGGCGTCTCCGGGAACGTCTTCGTCCTGGAATCTTGCTGACTGGAATAGAATTGTCTTCAGTGATGAGTCCCGCTTACAATTCAGCCCCGATGACCAGCGAAGACATATCTGGTGGGTTACTAGCCGACGGTCGACCGCCACACTGCCGACAGCCGGAGTGATGGTTTGGAGTACCATTCCATTTCATAGCAGAACCCCTTTGGTTGTCATCCGCGGCACCGTTATAACACAGGGTTACGCCTTCCTATGACGTAAATTTCATACTTACGGTTAACATACATCTTAACACTGAGTTGCTGAATACAGAGGTAGTCCATTCATCTCTAGCTGTTTCGTAATATAGTATATGCACTACTGGCCATTAAAATTGCTACACCAAGAAGAAATGCAGATGATAAACGGGTATTCATTGGACAAATATATTATACTAGAACTGACATGTGATTACATTTTCACGCAATTTGGATGCATAAATCCTGAGAAATCAGTACCGAGAACAAACAAAAAAATGGTTCAAATGGCTCTGAGCACTATGCGACTTAACTTCTGAGGTCATCAGTCGCCTACAACTTAGAACTAATTAAACCTAACTAACCTAAGGACATTACACACATCCATGCCCGAGGCAGGATTCGAACCTGCGACCGTAGCGGTCGCTCGGTTCCAGACCGTAGCGCCTAGAACCGCACGGCCACAACGGCCGGCCCAGAACAAACACCTCTGGCCGTAATAACGGCCTTGATACGACTGGGCATTGAGTCAGACAGAGCTTGGATGGCGTGTACAGGTACAGCTGCCCATCCAGCTTCAACACGATACCACAGTTCATCAAGAGTAGTGACGGGCGTATTGTGACGAGCCAGTTGCTCGGCCACCATTGACCAGACGTTTTCAATTGGTGAGAGATCTGGAGAATGTGCTGGCCAGGGCGGCAGTCGAACATTTTCTGCATCCAAAAAGGCCAGTACAGGACCTGCAACATGCGGTCCTGCATTATCCTGCTGAAATGTAGGGTTTCGCAGGGATCGAATGAAGGGTAGAGCCATGGGTCGTAACACATCTGAAATGTAACGTCCACTGTTCAAAGTGCCGTCAATGCACACAAGAAGTGACCGGGACGTGTAACCAACGGCACCCCATACCATCAGGCCGGGTGATACGCCAGTATGGCGATGACGAATACACGCTTCCTATGTGCGTTCATCGCGATGACGCCAAACGCGGAAGCGACCATCAGGATGCTGTAAATAGAACCTGGATTCATACGAAAAAATGGCGTTTTGCCATTCTTCCACCCAGGTTCGTCGTTGAGTACACCATCGCAGGCGCTCCTGTCTGTGATGCGGCGTCAAGGGTAACTGAAGCCATGGTCCCCGAGCTGATAGTCCATGCTGCTGCAAACGTCGTCGAACTGTTCGTGCAGATGGTTGTTGTCTTGCAAACGTCGTGATCTGTTGACTCAGGGATCGAGACGTAGCTGCACGATCCGTTACAGCCATGCGGATAAGATGCCTGTCATCTCGACTGCTAGTGATACCATGGCGTTTAGATCCAGCACGGCGTTCCGTATTACCTTCCTGAACCCACCGATTCCATATTCTGCTAACAGTCATTGGATCTCGACCAACGCGAGCACCAATGTCGCGATTCCATAAACCGCAATTGCGATAGGCTACAATCCGACCTTTATCAATGTCGGAAACGTGATGGTACGCATTTCTCCTCCTTACGCGAGGCATCACAACAACGTTTCACCGGGCAACGCCGGTCAACTGCTGTTTGTGTATGAGAAATCGGTTGGAAACTTTCCTCATGTCAGCACGTTGTAGGTGTCGCCACCGGCGCCACCCTTGTGTGAATGCTCTGAAAAGCTAATCATTTGCATATCACAGCATCTTCTTCCTGTCGGTTAAACTTCGTTTCTGTAGCACGTCATCTTCGTGGTGCAATTTTAATGGCCAGTAGTGTATTTTGACTAATACATTCACAGAAATATGGATCATTTGTTGATATTGTTTAATATACTTCTTACATGTATTTGTGCTGTTCCATTGCTGTATTTGGTGATGGTGGGCGAAGAACAAGGGCTCTACATATTTTGAAAAATTTCTTAAAAGTCCAGTTACTCCCAGTTTTTTATTCGGTACGCCCTAAGGCTTGTGCTTGGAGACCAGGAAAGTCAGTCTTTCAAGAACGACTCCAGCAAGGTGTAATAAATGCACCAAAGGCTACTCCAGGAAATAGCGAGTTGCAGGGAACCTGGCCATCCATGAAGGTACTTTCCTAATGCTGGAAATACGCTGCGGTTAAGCACGAATACTTTCGATAAATGATAGGTGGGTGAGAGGTATTTACCAATTTCATAATCTCTCGCACAGATACCAATACCAGCTGTGAAACTTTAGGTCTTGGACAGAGCTCAAGGAACAATCTAAGAAGCAAGATGAAGCAACATTTGTTCTGAAATTTACCAGACGGAGTAACGCAAGGCTGGCTATTACATCTCCATATCATCATTCGTTGCTACGAAATACCTTCCCACTATTTAAATTGCACGATATTGTTGCTAACAACGAATTAAACACGAAAGTATATGAAGTGTGTAACGGCGTTTGAAGATTTAAACACAAGGGTCTGTTTACAAAAATAAATTGAATTAGTAATTCCGCGATCAGGTGCGGAAACCGCACCATACACACTGAAGCGCCAAAGAAACAGGCATAGGTATGCATATTCAAATACAGAGATGTGTAAACAGGCAGAATACGGCGCGGCGGTCGGCAACGCCTGTATAAGACAACAAGAGTCTGGCCCAGTTGTTAGATCGGTTCCTGCTGCTACAATGACAGGTTATCAAGATTCAAGTGAGATTAAACGTGATGTTATAGTCGGCGCGCGAGCGATGGGACATAGCATCTCCGAGGTAGCGATGAAGCGCGGATTTTCCCGTACGACCATATCAGGAGTCTATCGTGAATATCAGGAATTCCGTAAAACATCAAATCTCCGACATCGCTGCGGCTGGAAAAAGATCCTGCAAGAACGACTGATGACAATCGTTCAGCGTGACAGAAGTGCAACCCTGCTGCAAACTGCTGCAGATTTCAATGCTGGGCGCCCGCATCTCGTGGTCGTGCGGTAGCGTTCTCGCTTCCCACGCCCGGGTTCCCGGGCTCGATTCCCGGAGGGGTCAGGGATTTTCTCTGCTTCGTGATGGCTGGGTGTTGTGTGCTGTCCTTAGGTTAGTTAGGTTTAAGTAGTTCTAAGTTTTAGGGGACTGATGACCATAGATGTTAAGTCCCATAGTGCTCAGAGCCATTTGAACCATTTGAACCAATGCTGGGCCATCAACATGTAAACATAATCGATATGGGCTTTCGGGGCCGACGGCCCACTCGTGTACCATTGATGTCTGCACAACACAAAGATTTACGCCTCGCCTGGGCCAGATAACATCGACATTGGACTGTTGGTGACTGGAAACACGTTGCCTGGTCGGACGAGTTTCGTTCCAAATTGGATCTAGTGGATGGACGTGTACGGGTATGGAGACAACCCCATGAATCCATGGACCCTGCATGCCAGCAGGGGACTGTTCAACCTGGTGGAGGCTCTGTAATGGTGTGAGTCGTGTGCAGTTGGAATGATATGGGACCCCTGACAGTCTAGATACGACTCTGACAGGTGACACATACGTAAGCATCCTGTCTGATGACCAGCATCCATTCATGTTCATTGAGCATTCCGACAATTCCAGCAGGACAGTGCGACACCCCACACGCCACACGTCCAGACTTGTTTCATAGTGGCTTAAGGAACACTCTTTTGAGTTTAAACACTTCCACTGGCCACCAAACTCCTAAGACATGAACATTATTGACCATATCTTCAAAATGTTCAAATGTATGTGAATTCCTAAGGGACCAAACTGCTGAGGTCATCGGTCCCTAGACTTACACAGTTCTTAAACTATCTTAAACAAACTTATGGTATGAACAGCACACATACCCCTGCCCGAGGGATGACTCGAACCTCCGGCGGGAGGAACCGCACAGTACGTGACATAGTGCCTCAAACCGTGCGGCCACTCCGCGCGGCGAGAGCATATCTGGGATGCCTTTCAGCGTGCTGTTCAGAAGAGATCTCCACCCTCGTAGTCTTACGGATTTATGGACAGCCCTGCACGATTCATGATGTCAGTTCCCTCCAGCACTACTTCAGACATTAGTCGAGTCCATGCCACGTCGTGTTGCGGCACTTCTGCGTGTTCGCTACACGGTATTAGGCAGGTGTACCAGTTTCGTTGGCTCTTCAGTGTAGTATCAGCTGGGAGTCATTACACACCTCTCCCGGCCCTCTGTAGACCTCTAGATCTTGTAGCTGCTACTTCTCATTCAAGCAGTTGGCCTCAGGAGGGTAAGTGTAACCGGTTCCAGACCTCACACCAAGAAAACATTCCTGACAGTACCCGGAATTGAACCAGGGTCTTCCGCTTAGTAGGTCGACACGTTGACCGCTTAGCTGATCACACAGATACAATACCATAACAAGCTTGGTTAACGGTAGGTTCATTTTTCAGGCAGCCATGGCCTCATATTCTCAGCACAGTCTGACTATTCCTTTCTCGAGGACCATTTTATTCTTTCAGCTCACCTCAGTGTCATTGACGTTTTCCGTCACTGAACTACGAACAGTTCACCTTATCTGAAATGTCACTTATCACGAATGCACCACGATCATCTTTACTGCTGTGCTTCCTGAAAGGCCCCACGATTCAGGATGCCCCATCTGCATACAGAATATCCTGGGGGACTGCTGAATGTGTCAAGAGGGTGTCTATTGCTACTTCAAGCAAGACGTATTTATCTCTCTCGGACGAAGAAGAAAAGGATTCTGTAGGATCGACGACAAAAATACATAATGTTAACGTGGCAAGTGCAATGACAGCAACAGAAAGGAAAATGTATTCCACTATAACAATAAAAAGCAAGAGAGAACCTCCTGTACGTTTCGTGGTATAAGCTATTTTTCCTTTTAGCTATATTATTTGTTGTTATGTGAGTTCATAATATTATTGATTTAGGGGTAATTTGACTCCATCTGAATGTACATGCTAGAGATGCTTGGTATAATGACTTCCACAAAGAATATTCTTCTGCTTTTTCTGTGTCTTAAAATAATCGTTCTGCGATTTGTACTTTGCATTATTGTGTCTACTCCACTAAGTCAAGGAAACTGTGCCGTTTCTTCTTCACTGCGGAAGAATAGAATTTCCAGTGGCTTGAACTTAACATATACAAACCTGTTCTTTCATGATGCCGGTATTTCACGAGATACAATCAGTTTCTCAGAATAGTACAGAAAATGCTTACATGTAATGGTATGTTACTTGCTGTCAGGTCTCAATGGATTAATTAATCAGTACTTCAGAATGGCCATTATTTCTGACACTTCTGAAACTCATAAGCCCAAAACGCCTCCCTCCATCTCCCAACAGCTGTTACAGTGTTGTCGGGAAGGGTAACTGTAAGTAATTCAATTATCAATTGCCTCTCTCTCTCCATTCAATTTCCCTCTTTTTTCCGGAACTGTGGTTTCCAGTTTGGAGAGGTTCGACAACAGCTGTATTTTGTGAAGACATGTACACCTTAGAAATTAAGTAACAAGCAGGGAAAAACTGTAATTTCAGTATGACTCTACAATGAGTACAATCACAATGAGTTGAAAGAGGTACAGTAAACTAGGCAAATGTAACAGAATACCAACAACGTTTGTCACACATACTTTGATATCGCTGAGCTTTGGACTTTGATAATCATTCTGGGGACTCCTACGAAACTGCCTTGCTGGCATGAAAACTGCAATAATATGAAGGTGAAGGTATAATGCAACAAACGTTAAACTGACATGAAGTGTAAACAAAATAAGCAGGGTTAACTCCATCTACATTCTGTATAAGAGTAGAGATGGCGAAGATGATTTCTAATTAGCAAATCGGACTTGAACTTGGTTACGCCTCGTGTAGGAAGAAGAAACGTCTACCAGCACGTGACGAAATTCACGATGTTGTTCCTAGCGTTGCTCTGTGGCCCACAACGGGCATGCGAATGTGGAATCGATGGATTCAGGGTGACAATACTTAACGTCACGCAGGATCTGAGTGGCCCCGCATCTCTAGTACCAGGGAGGTCAGATAAAATTATTGTTCACTTAGACGTACTCAACGTGTGTGTTTAATTCTTATTGCTATTTTTTTTAGTAGGTTGTGAATCAGTAGGGATGCTGTCCTTTTGCTTTTGCTTTTTGTCGTTAGGATATTTTCACTTGTTCGTATAGGCTTTTCTATGAAATATTCTTGCTGGCGAGTGTGCATTCCCTTTCTTTTCTTGCCATGTCTGTTTCTATCCAAGTTTGCCGATGATTTGCTGTTCTGTATACGCAGGGTGGGTGCATACATTCTCATGGTCGCTATATGTTCTTTGTTCCTCATATTAAAGTTTCTTGCAGTCGTCCCGATATGTTTACAATTCTACATTTTACATTCTACATTCTACATTTTAATTGCCAGCTGCAGTGGCCGAGCGGTTCTAGGCGCTTCAGTCTGGAACTACGCGACCGCTATGGTCGCAGATTCGAATACTGCCTCGGGCATGGATGTGTGTGATGTTAGTTACGTTTAAGTAGTTTTAAGTTCTAGGGGACTCATGACATAAGATGTTAAGCTCCATAGTGCTCAGAGCCATTTGAACCATTTTAATTCCTACATTCCTGCACTACTCTGTCTATCTTTCTCTTCAGAACACAGGTTTTAGTTTCTTTTGTATTGAGCTATTTACCTTGATATATATAATAATACCATGTTTTTGAAGACATTACTAATTCTGTGCATGAGTTGGTTGTGATATGTTATGGTTCTTCATTTTGTGTTTATGTTGAGGGATTAGTGTTAATGTGCGTTGTGCACTGATGTCATGTATTAGCATATTGAAACAGTTTTTATTTTTGCTGTCTTCTGTTTGTTGGCTTTTTTCCATTTTCAAAACGTTGTTTAGCTCGTGTACCGTCTTGCTGTTGCATTCATTGTCCTGTACTATGTTGATTATGTTCAGCTCTTCTTGAAAGTTATTTTTGTTTAGAGGTGTTCCGCGTATTCTGTATAACATTCGCCTGATGGCTGGTATTTTTTTAGAATATGGGTGATGTGACTTTTTGTGTGTTATCATGTCTATAGCTTTTACCTTGCTCTAGCTGTGTGTGTTGCTAGATTTTCTGATTTTGATGTTCAGGTACTATATTGTTACTTCGGTTTCCATTTACATGATCAACTGAATACTGTCATGTATGTTATTTAACCACCAGTGTAAACTGTTGATATGTTCTTGCAGTTTGTCTGTGGGGGCATACACTGTCAGTCCGAAACGCTTCGACTGATAAAAAATAGCGAAAAGTTAAGACAGTGGTTTCAAGGCTTCAGTTGTTCAACAAAGTCTCTCCCCTCCCCCACTTTAATACAACGCACAGAAAGTTCATACAACCAAGTGTAGCTGTCAGACCTTCTTCGGAACATTTATTCAACTCACGCATCACAACAGCTTGAACATCAATTATACTGTCAAAGTATCGACGCTTCAAGTGATTTTCTGAACTCTGTCGTTTTGTTTCAGGTTTCTCTGGATAACACACAGTTTCATCACCTATAATTTTTTTCCAGAAAAGCTGTGGCATGTGTCAACGTTCAGAAGTCAAAGTGTGGGGCACAAAGTTTCAATAAACTTTTCTCTTCTTGAAGAGATACAAGAAAATGTCTTGAACACTTGATTTAGAGATGGTACACCATTGTAATTTGGGATACATCAACGTTGACACACTATGGCCGCATGTCTACCGCATAAAATGGCCTGTTCACAACTTACTCGTCGAATGTACATCCGTTGTTCACAATTTTCCGTTTAAGCTGTTATAGTTACTGCACTGAAGTTGCTTGTATGGCAGTAATAAAATGAGTTCGGGAACGTTTTAAACAGATAGCGTGTGACATCGTCTACATATCAGTATTTGTATAAGTTATTAAATTTAGTTGTTCCTATTATCTTTGCAAAAATTCTGTTTGCTGTGTGATGCACTGAGATATCTGTTAGTGTGTATTAATTAAGCTTCACACTGGGAGGCCTTCCTTTTGTAAACAGGATGAATTCTTAAACTTTGAATAGGTGTGCTCATTGATTATTTTTATGTTTCGTTTCAGAGAATCTGCTTTGGTTTTTTTTATGATGTTGCTTGTGTCATCAAGCGGGACTGAAGTATACATATCTTTAACATGAAGTGATATCAGTTTTTATCCTTTTTTTTATAAAATATAAGAAATTTGTTACATTTCTGTCGTTCTATAATTCATTATGTTCACTTAAGGATAGGTGTGCAAACCTAGCAATATGGTATCTAGAAGTTCTCTTGCAACTGATAAGTGGTCACATAGGAATATAGCCTTTATGTATTTTGGCCTGGCTTATGAACACTGCAGATTTTTTTTGTACTAATTTTGAATCTGTTTTTTTTTTGTGAGCAAGTTCCTGAATTTTTTTCCACTTTTCAGTTCCATTTGAAATGTATTTTTCCGTAAGAGCTCTTTTGCTTTATTCATGTATTCCTGTTTATCCATGAGTGCTACAGTATTACTTCGTGCCAAGACCACCGATAATGCCTAGCATGAATAGCCAAAACATCCACACGACAGATATCACACAATAAAGTAACCAGTGTAAGCTACATGAACACATTTGCTACACAAGCACTAATTTCCCTTAGAATTGGGCTTCAAAATTCCTTCGGGTGAAATCTAGGTATACTGTAAAGCGCAGTACGCAGCATGGATTTCAAATTCCCGTCGAAACTCGAAAGACCTGAGTGGTTTATCATAGCGAGACAAAGCGACTTCCGATAAAGAGCTATGACGAGACTGCAGGCAAAAACACGGCGCAGAGAGCGGAGTTTTCGTCGAGGCCGCACCACCGCTTCAAGAGCGGTCCGTCCATTAGGTCAGGCGTGGGCATCCCCGAGGCGACCATCCATCACGGCGGCTGACATATCAAAACAGCATAAATCACGGCGCTGCCACACACCGCCGGACGCCTACCGGTCGCAGCGGCGTTAGCAAGGCCGCGCTCATCTATCTGTTCCTCGCGCTTATCGGCTCGAGCTCTCCGAGAGTCTTGGTAGCAACGAACACGGGGTCTATCATAATTAACTGCGAAATCTGACGCAGGTGGAAGTATACGAGGTGTGGCTGTGAAATAACGGGAATACTGCTGTGAAACGTTTAGTTTCAGAAACATACATATTTAGTTATTACCGCCCACAATGTAATCCCATCCTTTACTCCTACAAGGCTCCATGCGAATTTTCCATTGATGCAAACAATGCTGGAAGTCTTCCTCTGTGAGCTCCTTGGACGTCTTCCGGTTTTTCTTTCGCTGCTTCAACGGACTCAAATATCGTTTCTTTTAATGCAGATTTGAACTTGTGGAATAGAGAAAAGTCACTTGGTACTAGGTAAGGCGAATAAGGTGGGTGCTGTACTTCGCTAGTAACCTCGTAACACACAATACAGTACGAGCCGATGCCGTGTGTTGATGCAGAATCCACGACTTGTTCTTCCTCAGTTTGGGTCCTTTTTTTCTTACTTTGTCATAGATTTGAAGAAGAATCTCATGGGAGTAATGCTGATTAATAGTTTTACCTTTAGGAACCCACTGAAAATATACAACGGAATTAATGTCATGGACTGTGCTGCTGGTCCCGGCGGAGGTTCGTGTCCTCCCTCGGAAACGGGTGTGTGTGTGTTTGTCCTTAGGCTAATTTAGGTTAAGTAGTGTGTAAGCTTAGGGACTGATGATCTTAGCAGTTAAGCCCCATAAGATTTCACACACATTTGAACATTTGAACAATTAATATCGTAAAAAACGATTATCATCCCTTTGAATCCTGACTTGCTCATTCGAGCATTTTTCGCTCTCGGTGAAACTGGGACTTCCAGTGCATACACTGGCACTTAATTTATGCATCATAAGTGAAAAACCAAGATTCGTCACATGGTATCTCTTTCTCGTAGAAATTAGGGTCATTTTCACTGGTATTCAAAGTGTCAGTACAAAGATTTTGACAATCTCCTTTTTGTTCGATCGTAGGAATTTTGGGCACCAGTTTTGCACACACATTTATTATGTTACACTGATTATATAAAATTTTCCTTACGCATTATTTGTCATTTCCTACAGTTTCTGCATTCGATGGAATACTCGAGCAACGATTTAGATCGAATCAGTTACGTTCGTTTGTGATACTTCCATCTGTTTTCGATTCTTGAAGGGCGTCTCGGGCGTGAGTGAACTTCAGCGTCTTTTTGACCATCTTATAAACGCTTGAAGCACTCAAAAAGTCGCGTACGTGATAAAGTCTTCACCATACAGTTCTTTTATAAAAACTGTAAGTAGACTGTATAGGTTTTTTTATTGGTAACGCCACATAGCGCTCTGTATGAAAATCACTGGCTGTGCTGTGTGCAGTCTGTTGCTGGTTTGCATTGTTATTGGCTATTGTAGTGTTGGGCAGTTGGCTGTTAACAGCGCGTAGCGTTGCGCAGTTGGAGGTGAGCCGCCAGCAGTGGTGGATGTGGGGAGAGAAATGGCGGAGTTTTGAAATTTGTAAGACTGGATGTAATGAACTGCTATGTATATTATGATTTTTCAACACTATAAAGATAAATACATTGTTTGTTCTCTATTAAAATCTTTCATTTGCTAACTATGCCTATCAGTAGTTACTGCCTTCCGTAGTTTGAATCTTTTATTTAGCTGGCAGTAGTGGCGCTCGCTGTATTGCAGTAGTTCGAGTAACGAAGATTTTTGTGAGGTAAGTGATTTGTGGAAGGTATAGGTTAATGTTAGTCAGGGCCATTCTTTTGTAGGGATTTTTGAAAGTCAGATTGCGTTGCGCTAAAAATATTGTGTGTCAGTTTAAGCGCAGTCACGTATAATTTTTCTAAGGGGACGTTTCAAAACGTAAGGTGAGTAGCAGTTTTTCCTAGTTTCATGTGAAACTTGAAGACAGTTCTTTTCACTATTATTACACTTGTCATTACTCCGACAAAGGAGATCAACAGTTCTTACACAAACGAAGGCCACAGCCAAAGCATAGACGCCACATTCGACTGAGAAAGCTCCACGCTTCGCAGCTACTGGTCATTCATCATGGGCACATACGTACTTATTCCGTAACAGCATCAGTCCCGTTACTCTATAGCCGCATCTGGTACGACAATGGGAGCAATGACGTTTCCGTGAATGGGTCTTCAAACGTAACGTCTGTGAGATAAACACGACTGTGTCGTTACCGTCTGCCAGTGACATCAGACTGTTGCAGTGTCATAGTACAAATGTATTTCATCACGGGAGACTGGCACATTCTGCTGCTACTGATGGACCTGAACCTTGGCCTCAGTGCTGCGGGGTTTTGTCTGGAGTCATCACAAAGGTGATGTGAGCAGCGTTCTCGTTCATGCGGTTGAAGAGCCAGAACACCGAACTGCACAGTATTGAGAAGATTTACGAAGAGTTTCAGGGGTGTTTACAGAATTCATAACTAACTGCTTTTTTTATAGTCCAGTCTTTAATAACAATATAAATTCCATTGACGATGACCGGTTTCAGTCATTAATAACCATATTCAGATCTACAAAATTAAAAAATTTACACCTACTGGGCAGTCTATCTTTCAAAACAATATAGCATTTCATATCACAATATAAGTACTGAAAGACCTGAGTCGAAACAAGGCCCCGGGAGTAGACTACATTCCATTAGAACTACTGACAGCCTTGGGAGAGCCAGTCCTGACGAAACTCTTCCATCTGGTGAACAAGATGTATGAAACAGGCGAAATACCCTCAGACTTCCAGAAGAATATAATAATTCCAATTCCAAAGAAAGCGGGTGTTGACAAACGTGAAAATTACCGAACTATCAGTTTAATAAGTCACGGCTGCAAAATACTAACGCGGATTCTTTACAGACGAATGGAAAAACTGGTAGAAGCCGACCTCGGGGATGATCAGTTTGGATTCCGTAGAAATGTTGGAACACGTGAGGCAATACTGACCCTACGACTTATCTTAGAAGCTAGATTAAGGAAAGGCAAACGTACGTTTCTAGCATTTGTAGAGAAAGCTTTTGACAATGTTGATTGGAATACTCTCTTTCAAATTCTGAAGGTGGCAGGGGTAAAATACAGGGAGCGAAAGGCTGTTTACAATTTGTACAGAAACCAGATGGCAGTTATAAGAGTAGAGGGACATCAAAGGGAAGCAGTGGTTGGGAAGGGAGTGAGACAGGGTTGTAGCCTCTCCCCGATGTTGTTCAATCTGTATATTGAGCAAGCAGTAAAGGAAACAAAAGAAAAATTCGGAATAGGTATTAAAATCTTTGAGGTTCGCCGATGACAATGTAATTCTTTCAGAGACAGCAAAGGCCTTGGAAGAGCAGTTGAACGGAATGGATAGTGTCTTGAAAGGAGGATATAAGATGAACATCAACAAAAGCAAAACAAGGATAATGGAATGTAGTCGAATTAAGTCGGGTGATGCTGAGGGTATTAGATTAGGAAATGAGACGCTTCAAGTAGTCAAGGAGTTTTGCAACTTGGGGAGCAAAATAACTGATGATGGTCGAAGTAGAGAGGATATACAATGTAGACTGGCAATGGCAAGGAAAGCGTTTCTGAAGAAGAGAAATTTGTTAACATCGAGTATTGATTTAAGTGTCAGGAAGTCGTTTCTGAGAGTATTTGTATGAAGTGTAGCCATGTATGGAAGTGAAACATGGACGATAAATAGTTTGTTCAAGAAGAGAATAGAAGCTTTCGAAATGTGGTGCTATAGAAGTATGCTGAAGTTTAGATGGGTAGATCACATAAGTAATGAGGAAGTATTGAATAGGATTGGGGAGAAGAGAAGTTTGTGGCACAACTTGACTAGAAGAAGGGATCGGTTGGTAGGACATGTGTTGAGGCATCAAGGGATCACCAATTTAGTACTGGAGGGCAGCGTGGAGGGTAAAAATCGTAGAGGGAGACCAAGAGATGAATACACTAAGCACATTCAGAAGGATGTAGGTTGCAGTAGGTGCTGGGAGATGAAGAAGCTTGCACGGGATAGAGTAGCATGGAGAGCTGCATCAAACCAGTCTCAGGACTGAAGACCACAACAACAACAACATCACAATATATTCTCATACGAACTGGGAAATGCACAGATAAAATAAGGCAAAGCATACCTGTTCTACACCATGTCCTAAATTCCAGTGAAATTTTACGGAAAAATGTCCCAAAAAATAGCAAGGTGTTTCAGGAAATCTAAAGTTAGACGTGGTTTTCAAGTTAACAACATTCTGAAACTCTGTGTAAAACATAATCTGAGTAATAATTCTGATAAATTTGACGGTTCTGGGGTTTACAGGTTCGTTTGTAGAGGTTGTGATGAATTTTATATCGGCCAAATCGGCCGTTCCTTTAAAATAAGATTCAATGAGTTGTTTTTTTTTTTTTTTTTTTTTTTTTTTTTTTTTTTTTTTTTTTTTTTTTTTTTTTTTTTTTTTTTTTTGCTATGACATTCATAAGGTTGGTGATATCATATACTGCCGTCAAATCTATAAACACCACCCCTGTAGCTGGTCTTTTCTCAAACCCATCTTCAATATGCTGGGTTAGGCTGAGAGCTTGACTGGTACAAGACTTGCCGCGCCGAAATCCTGCTTGCTCTTTTTAAGATGCCCTCAGTCAGCTCTTTGAATCTGTTTAGTATCAGTCTTTCAAACGGTTTGTAAGTTGTACACAACGGAGTGATCGGCCGATAACTCTTAGGATCTTCTGGGTCCTTATCAGGCCTAAGAATTGCAATTATTTTTGCCTGGCTCCAGATTTTAGGGATTCGTCCAGTTGCCCAATAGCAGTTCATAAGCTCCATCAGCAGTTCAGGCACCAAACTACAACGTTATTGAGGAAATATTAGCTGAGAATCTGGAAAATCTCACCAACTATTACAATAAAAATCAGCCTAAACCCAATGCAAGTAAGACCCAGACTTGCCCATTCCATCTTAACAACAGAGAGGCGAAGGGAGAACTGAATGTTTGGTGGAATGACACAAGACTAACACACTGCCTTTTCCCTGTGTACTTGGGATACTCTTGATAGGGCATTGTCATTCAGGTGGCACATTGAGAAGAGCAGGGCAAAAGTCCAATCACGGAATAACTTACTTGGCAAGCTAACAACAGCAAAATAGGGAGCTAATCCATAAGTATTACGCACGACCGCAATGGCACTCTGTTACTCTGCTGCTGAGTTTGCGGTCATGCCACGCAAACAAACTGGACACTGTCCTGAACCAGACATGTGGACATATTATTGGATGTCTTTAGCCAACAAGAGTAGAACACCTATACTACTTATCAGGAATTGCTCCGCCTGATGTCCGACGTTCAATACAGAGCAGAATTGAACGAACAGAACAGGTTCAAGATCAACGTCATCCGCTACATGGGTACCAAATAGAACCAAACCGCCTTAAGTCAACAAGTAGTTTTCTCCACTCAACCGAACCACTCACAGATTCACCAAAAACTTCTAGAAAAAGACTGGCAGGAACAACAAGAACCTGCTCACGATTCTGAGCAAGTGCTGCCACCAGGTGTGGAACTTGAGTAGGAGAGATAGAAAACCCTGAACAGGCTGCGTTCCAGAGTGAGCAGGTGTAATAAAAAACTGCACGAGTGGAGAATTAGTGAAAGTGCTTTGTGTCCGTTTGGGATCATCCAGACCATGAACCACCTGCTTCAATGTCCGCTAGTAAACCATCCAAGAGCGTGCACGGCCCAAGACCTGATGGCGTACTGCGAAACAGCGAGGGCATATGAGGACTTTTGGAAGAATGAGATATGAAGCAAGGACTGCATAATATTTTATTATACTGTATATAATGTTCCATGTATTTAATGTTATAAATTAGCATTGTAATATCGTAAATTTTATAGAGGAAAAATTATTCTATAATGTGTGAATTTACTGTAAATTGTTTCGAGTACGCAAAATATATATATATATATATATATATATATATATATATATATATATATATATATATATAGTGAGCATTTGCAGGCACGTAACAAAACTGCATTGGGAATGCATTTAGCAGAAACTAACCACACTATAGACAATATTGAGAGTTCTATGCACATTCTGCACATGGCACAAAAGGGTCGCGCTTTCGACTTGTTGGCGGAGTTGGAGATTTTTAAAGCCAAAAATCATGAGACCGTAACGATACTCAATATACAAAGTGATTTTATGCACAACGGCTATTTTGCTTTGTTTGATAACATACTACGATACCACGTAATGCCTGGCTTACTTATATCTAGCCTCCTTGCTGATTTATGTCCAGAAAAGTATGCAGTTCCCTTACTTCCATACATTCGTCGCTCTAATCCTGTAACTGATTACATCCTTTCCTACCTATTCATGGACAGTATGGCCACACTATATAATTTTATTTTTTGACTGTGAATATGGTGTGTAAACGTTTTCTGTGGGAGATATATCACGATGTATGAAAAGCCCACTAGTGGTTAAGTTCTTACGATCGCTGCACACCTACGTAACATCCTGGCGGCCTAGCCAACAGAGGGCGCTGATCATTGATCTGTCTTTTCTTCAGTTACTTTGTCATATAGACATTTTATCTTTCATAGGTAATTTATAGGTTGCTATAGGCAGTGTATTACGTCTATTTTATATTTGGCCGTAAATTTACCATAAAAGTGTCAGGCCTATTGTCTTTATATATTTTCTTTTAATAATTTTATATGGTTAACTGTATTCGTATTTTATATTATCACAATTGGTATCTATAACAGTTATCAAAATTTAAAAGTCAGCTACATGTATTTCACCTAATGTGTTTTTATCAGATCATGGTTCTTATGTGAATGAAGAATACATCTAAGCCCACATTAGTGACATCTATGAAGAATGTAGGCAATCAGATTTGTGGTAGCTACTGCATTTCATTAGCTTTTGTCGAGTAACGCCAGTTGCGAAATGACTGTGTGGACGATGTGGCCTATTTTAAATTATATTTTAGTTCTGCGTGACTATGCTTTGCTGAGTGTATAAATGTTTTGACGATGCCATTATGGCTTTATCACATTAGGACATTGTGAAGAACAGGTACGCTTCACCTTATTTTATCTGTACATTTCGCAGTTTCTATGAGAGTATATTGGACATGAAATGCTATATTGTTTTGAAAGATAGACTGCCCACGAGGTGTTAATTTTTTTATATTGTAGATCTGAAGATGGTCATCGTCAAAGGAATTTATATTGTGATCAAATACTGGAATAAAAAAAAACCATTTGAGTATAGCATTGCTTCCCAATGCGAGAAACTGATACCGACTTACAGTAACTTACGACACTTAACGCACTGAAGTAAGTTTGTATTTCTTGTTAATGTAGGCCACGACTGAAATGTGAACCCATTTAGATGAGAACTTAATCGAAAAGTTTATGTTTCAAACACGTTTATATCATCCATACTGAAGTCAATGGCAGCCCGTAACCACACGTTCGTAATTATCTCACAAACCGCTCGTTTGCAGACCCATGAGTCCTCGAAAGTATCAGATGTTATCACCAGTGTCACCTTTCATTATTAATTATAGAACAATTTCATAATTATTCCAAAGTTAGAAATACAAAATCTGACAATTACTGAAAGTTGGCCATACAGCTGTTCGAAAGTTAGTTTTACAACCAAACTTATGTGCAGGGAATGGACAAAAATATGGAAACCCCGAAAACTCAACACATTATCGTGCCTAATACAGTGCAGGAAAACCGTTGCCCTTCGAAACAGATTCCTGCCGTCTCGGAATGGATAAATACAGGTTTATATGGTTTTCAACTGAATCTGGTAGCATTCTTAGAGCAATTTCTGGTAACGGCAAGGGGGGTAGATAGCAATCACGCACCGTTCTCCCCAAAATACAGGACGAAGGCCCAATGTTATTAACATTTGGAGACGACGCGAACCGTGCGAACAGGGGTCCTGTCGACTCAGAACACAGCCTCACCATTGGGGAACCAGCATTGTACTGTGGGGTGGACCTGACCACTCAAAAAGGTCTCATAATGCTTGGCAGTAATGTGACCTTGCAAAGTAACCATGGGGCCCATGGAATACCAATATCTGGCTGTCAAAATCGTCACCAAACTCTTGCCATATTTTACTTTTTGGATGTAAACTCGTCCAGAAGTTTAAAACAGTGTGAAACAAGATTTGTGTGAGCAAAAGACATTCCTCCACTGCTCCATAGCCCATGTTCTGTGGTTTTTACTGCTACGGCCATCTGCATCACTGATGTGCGGTTATAGGATTCCAGCTCTCCCTATTGTTCTCTGTTACGGAGCTCTATTCGTGTTCTTTTGGCGCTGACAGGGTTTGCGTGTGCGACATTCAGTTCTGCATTACTTTCGCAGCTATCATCCTCTTGGTTTTCGTCAGAGTACTTTTCTGTGACCATCTGTCACCATCACTCAACACCCACTGTCGTCCGCGTTGAAACTGAGCGGTTGATGGTCTTCCTGCCTCCCCTGTATGAGGTATAAATATTCGGTACGGTGTCTCTTGAAACACTTAGATTATGTTGGTTACCACCAACAATTTGATTAATGGGTCGTGATTGGTAATAAAGAATTTTAGCGATGGAAACTGAAATATGTTACCATGGTAGTTTCAGATTTCGCAAAAGATTTCACGCCCGAAATGATTAACTGTGGAGAGTAATGAGTTCAGCAGTGTCTCAGCTAGAAAAGTGATTGTCACCTAAAGGCTTACAGCTTCCAGTTTTCATGATGACTAGTGATAATTTCGGCAGACGAAGAATCTCACAGTTTCCAGAATGAGATTTCCACTCTGCAACGAAGTGTACGCTGATATGAAACTTCCTGGCAGATTGAAACTGTGTGCCGGATCGAGACTCGAACTCTCGGGACCTTTGTCTTCTGCGGGCAAGTGCTCTTCCATCTGAGCTACCCAAGCACATCTACATCTACATCTACGTGGTTCCTCTGCTATTCACAATAAAGTGCCTGGCAGAGGGTTCAAAGAACCACCTTCAAGCTCTCTCTCTACCGTTCCACTCTCGAATGGCACGCGGGAAAAACGATCACTTAAATTTTTCTGTGCCAGCCCTGATTTCACGACTCACGACGCGCCTTCACAGCTCCAATTCTGCCAGTACCTCGCCGCCTACCTTCCAGATTTCACAGAAGCTATCCTGTGAACTTTGAAGGACTATCACTCCTGGAAGAAAGGATATTGCGGAGACGTGGCTTAGCCACAGCCTGGGGGGATGTTCGCAGGAGAACTTCTGTGAAGTTTGGAAGGTAGGAGGCGAGGTACTGGAAGAAGTAAAGCTGTGAGGACAGGGCGTGATTCGTGCTTGGGTAGCTCCGATGGTAGAGCACTTGCCCGCGGAAGACAGAGGTCCCGAGTTAGAGTCTCGGTCCGGCACACGGTTTTAATCTGCCAGGAAGTTTCATATTTTTAATCTCACAGTTACTTACGCGCATAATACGGTTACCTTTTCTCAGTGAAATGTCAGTCTCAATTTCTACACTACTGGCCATTAAAATTGCTACACCACGAAGATGACGTGCTACAGACGCGAAATTTAACCGACAGGATGAAGATGCTGTGATATGCAAATGATTTGCTTTTCAGAGCATTCACACAAGGTTGGCGCCGATAGCGACACCTACAACGTGCTAACATGAAGAAAGTTTCCAACCAATTTCTCATACACAAACAGCAGTTGACCGGCATTGCCTGGTGAAACGTTGTTGTGATGCCTCGTGTAAGGAGGAGAAATGCGTACGATCACGTTTGCGACTTTGATAAAGGTCGGATTGTAGCCTATCGCGATTGCGGTTTATCGTATCGTGACATTGCTGCTAGCGTTGGTCGAGATCCAATGACAGTTAGCAGAATATGGAATCGGTGGGTTCAGGAGGGTAATACGGAACGCCGTACTGGATCTAAACATCCTCGTATCACTAGCAGTCGAGATGACAGGCATCTTATCCGCATGGCTGTAACGGATCGTGCAGCTACGTCTCGATGCCTGAGTCAACAGATCACGACGTTTGCAAGACAAGAACCATCTGCACGAACAGTTAGACGACGTTTGCTGCAGCATGGATTATCAGCTGGGAGACCATGGCTGCGATTACACTTGACGCTGCATCATAGACAGGAGCACCTGCGACGGTGTACTCAACGACGAACCTGGGTGGAAGAATGGCAACACGTCATTTTTTCGGATGAATCCAGGTTTCGTTTACAGCATCATCATGGTCGCATCCGTGTTTGGCGACATCACGGTGAACGCACATTGGAAGCGTATATTCGTCATCGGCATACTGGCGTATCACCCGGCGTGATGGTATGGGGTGCCATTGGTTACACGTCTCGGTCACCTCTTGTTCGTATTGACGGCACTTTGAACAGTGGACGTTACATTTCAGATGTGTTACGACCCGTGGCTCTACCCTTCATTCGATCCCTGCGAAACTCTACATTTCACCAGGACAATGCACGACCGCGTGTTGCAGGTCCTGTACGGGCCTTTCTGGATACAGAAAATGTTCGACTGGTGCCCTGGCCAGCACATTCTCCAGATCTTTCACCAACTGAAAACGTCTGGTCAATGGTGTCTGAGCTCGTCACAATACGCCAGTCACTACTCTTGATGAACTGCGTCATCGTGTTTAAGCTGCATGGGCAGCTGTACCTGTACACGCTATCCAAGCTCTGTTTGACTAACCGACCAGGCGTATCAAGGCCGTTATTACGGCCAGAGGTGGTTTTTCTGGGTACTGATTTCTCAGGATCTATGAACCCAAATTGCATGAAAATGTAATCACATGTCAATTCTAGTATAATATATTTGTCCAATGAATACCCGTTTATCATCTGCATTTCTTCTTGGTGTAGCAATTTTAATGGGCAGTAGTGTCTATTTGCTCATGGACTCGTGCCTCTTGTGGAAGAGGCATGTAGCATATCTCTTAGGAAAGTTCTAGTCTTTGAAGGAGATGATGCTCTCCATTACAAGATAATTGTTTGGTGGGATTCATAATATTCTTCTATCGGTATACAGGAGTCTAATAAGATCTATACTGGACCATGATTGTATGTTGTTCAACAGAGGCAACAGAAAAACAATTTCCAAAGTACGAAGAAACTCCAGTTCAGTGGCATGAGGACTTGTCAAGGATCTATTCGTTCCACGCCAATGAATGCCATGTTAGCGATAGCTGTAGAAATGCCCAACGTTGCGAAATGGAAAGTAAGGAAATCTCTCATAAAAAGACATTTTGCCGTTAACCATCGTCTGATAAAGAAACTCGCTGATTGTGTTATACAGAAATTTTATGGACAAAGAATAAACACTTTGCAAAAATTCATAATTATGTACAAGCTCCATAAATTCTAATAAATTTTTACCTGTCTCCAAAGAACGCTAACATATCGTAATTACGATTATCAATACACCGAAATAACGAAAGTAGCCAACATTTTCAGCTTTCGAACAAGAAAATTCGGCATAGCATGGCAGTTAGCGGAAATCTGCATTGCTGATACTTACGCAAAGTATTTCAAGATATGCCTATGTACTGACGGCTATACTTTCAGCTTTCAGCAGTCCTAGTCCATCTCAAGAAAACTAATCCATTAGTGACAGACATTATGAAACTCAACAAGAAAAACGAAAATCCCGCAACGAAGGTAAAATTTATGGGAATGAAGGGACACGCTAACGTTAAAACCGGTATAATGAAATAGTCGATGGGTTGGCGAAGATCGCCGATCAAAATGGGACGTTTAAAAATATCAAAGTAGCGTCATGAGGCCTGAAGACAACATTCTATAGAAGAGCAAGACGTTGTTAGGAAACTCAGTAAAGGGAAATACTATGGACAACAACAGCTAAACATTATCTCAAAGGCATTATTCCACACAGTTCAGACCAATACAAAAATCATATGTTCTTGAATTCGTACGAGATTGAATTATGGATCATTTGGCAGCGTTGTTCATCGAATACATGTACGAAATAAAAACTACTGTGAACGTAAGGAAATAACTGTGAGATATATAAATAAATCACTTTTCGTCTCATGTAGGCTTTGTGGAAACTAGTAAACGGAATTCTCACAACAATTAACCAGATTTATCAATTACTCGTCAGTAATGCAGCAGTTCTCCTGCATGGAAACACTACACTAATTTTAAAAGTAATATTGAATTTTTTAAATAAATATAACTATGTCCTACAAAATTCTACGAACCTCCTAAAATTCTGAAAGACGGCTGTATGACATTCAGACTAAAAGCAGAAAATGTCACAAAAATAAAACTTATGAATAACAAAAAAAAGTGGCCAAGCCGGCCGAAGTGGCCGTGCGGTTAAAGGCGCTGCAGTCTGGAACCGCAAGGCCGCTACGGTTGCAGGTTCGAATCCTGCCTCGGGCATGGATGTTTGTGATGTCCTTAGGTTAGTTAGGTTTAACTAGTTCTAAGTTCTAGGGGACTAATGTCCTCAGCAGTTGAGTCCCATAGTGCTCAGAGCCATTTGAACCCTTTTTTTTAAAAAAAAGTGGCCAAGTGTACTAAATTTCACTCTGCGGTCTTTCTGCGACAGTTCGTGCTCTCATATTGTGGAAATATAATCTGTTCTGACCCACCAGTACGTTTCGTGGATCTACAACTACATATTTGTATGACCTACTTCTGTTCCATTCGCGATTTGAACAAGGGAAAACAATTACGTGCCTAATCTCTGTTATTTTATTCTCCTTATCGTACGGCTCGGTACTGCGTGATCTGCGCGGCTGAACGCCACGTGGAGAACGCGGGTTCGATTCCCGGCACTGCCAGAGAATTTTTGTTCTATGGGAGGACTGAAACCGTGTGCATGCAGCCTCGTAAGCCCAGCTGAGGAGCTACGTGACCGAGTAGCAGCGTCTTCAGGTCGCGAAAAGTGCCAACGCCATACTGCATACACTGACACCAATGGCAGAGGATGAAACGGCGGTCGGTCGGTAGCGATGGGCCTACCAGGTCCTTTGGACAGAGAGTGACTTATTCTCCTCACTCCTCGTCCATCAGACGGATATAGATTGACAGCAATTCTGCCAATCTCCTCTTACCTACAAAGAAGACAGGTTACGGAACACCAGTGCGACCCATTCTTTTGTTTAATGTGTGTGAAATCTTATGGGACTTAACTGCTAAGGTAATCAGTCCATAAGCTTCCACACTACTTAACCCAAAGTATCCTAAGGACAAACACACACACCCATGCCCGAGGGAGGACTCGAACCTCCGCCGGGACCAGCCGCACAGTCCACGACCCATTCTCGAGCACTGCTCGAGTATCTGTGATCCCCACTAGATAGGATTAAAGGGAAACATCGAAGCAGTTCAGATGCCTGGTGATAGATTTTTTACTGGTAGGTTAGATCAGGACGCAAGTATTATGGAGAAGCTTCGTGAACTGAAATGGGAATCCCTGGAGGGGAGGCGACGTTCTTCAGGCGAGGCACTATTGAGAAAATGTAGAGATCCGGCATCTGAGACAGACTGCACAACAATTCTATTGCAGTCAACGCATGTTTCTCGTAAGAACCACGAACACAAGATTACATGTATCTGAGCTCATACGGACGCTTATAGACAGTTGTTTTCCCCTCGAAGTATTTACGAATGGAACAGGAAAGGAAATGATAAATTGTGGTACATAGTGCCCTCCGCCATGTGCCGTACAGCAGCTTGCGTCGTATGTATGTTAATATAGATGTAGATCTAAATTTATGCAAAATGATCACGGAATATGAACTTCACCCATCTTCCAGAGTTTTCCAGTCAACTTCCTCGAACATCACTATTGTCCTACCTTTAGGTTACTTATCTATCTCAATCCTCTGCTAGATGGGAAATGAATCAAACTTGTCCATAGTGCAAAATAAGTTCCTAACGAAGGACCTAAAAGTTCCTTTCCTCTCTAAATGTGCAGCACTTAATACCGTGTTCTTTTTGTTCTGCTTCGTTCTGTTTCTGTTCTGTCACTTGTAGTTTGGACTCACAGCAGTCTGTGAAGTTATTCCTATAAGTGTGGCCCTGATACTAAACAACGCTCGTTTTGAATTAGTATTACATACCACCCGCTTCCCATATCCGCCGTAATCCATAGAGACGTCATAGGAGCCTCATCCCCCAAATAATGTTTATGTTCCAGATAGTTAGTCACAAGTAACCTCGTTTGTCTGAAACTGCACCAAGCACTGCAGAGAGATGCTGGCGCTAACACATATGAATATTTTATAATACCTGCTTGTAATTAGGCGTTTCCCGTTATTTACTTATCCCAATTGCCTATTTGAAAGGAGAAGGAAACAAACTTGTCTATGTCGAACATGGAAGTATCTCTCTTAGTGTGCAGTCTGGCTTCACGCAACTGTAGTGCTTCGGAAGCCTTATGTGCATCAGCCACTTCTAGGAATGCTAGATCTTTTTTTTTAGTGCCACATTTTCGCTCACTATACTTTGCAATAGGTGTGCGAAGACGGACTGAGATTTCTCCAGGGGTTAGAGACTTATGCTGGAACCTGCAAACCCACACACATCCATTCATTTTTGTCTGAATAGAAGTAGTGTTTGTACCTTCAGAAAATCAGTGAGATGAATAAACGATGACTTCCACTAGGTTGCATTATGTCAATTCCAGTAATGCATTTAGCGTTTGTCGCCGCCTTTGCAAGATTACCCCACTCATGCAGCACGGATGAAAGACTAACCGCGAATTTTGGAAATGGATCTTCCAATTGTGTTGAGGGAAATCTTGTGATCTGTATCTTATCCTTTAAAAAGAAGACTCCCAAGAAACTAAAATATGACGTTACTTATTCACGAATAGTTTCGATAACAGTAACATCATCTGGATGACCGCTTGACGTCCAAAGAACAAATTGTGCTCATATGTAGATAACGAAGGTATTTTACCTTAAAGGTAAATAAACCTCCACGATTAGCTTCAAGGGAGAATTTAAAAAGCACTATCAAAGGTACTTACACCATATAAAAAGGTTTTGATGATGGTCCTCTCCATTCAGTAGTTAATTCAAAGGATCTGCAGGCCTCTGCAAATATCTAAGAGCATATTTGCACCCAGGGAATAAAGTCCATTTCATTACTTCTACATCTACATCCATACTCCGCAAGTCGCCTGACAGTGTGTGGCGGAGGGTACCTTGAGTACCTCTATCGGTTCTCCCTTCTATTCCAGTCCCGTATTGTTCGTGGAAAGAAGGATTGTCGGTATGCGTCTGTGTGGGCTCTAATCTCTCTGATTTTATCCTCATGGTCTCTTCGCGAGATATACGTAGGAGGGAGCAATATACTGCTTGACTCCTCTGTGAAGGTATGTTCTTGGAACTTCAACAAAAGCCCGTACCGAGCTACTGAGCGTCTCTCCTGCAGAGTCTTCCACTGGAGTTTATCTATCATCTCCGTAACGCTTTCGCGATTACTAAATGGTCCTGTAACGAAGCGCGCTGCTCTCCGTTTGATATTCTCTGTCTCTTCTATCAACCATATCTGGTACGGATCCCACAATGTTGAGCAGTATTCAAGCAGTGGGCGAACAAGCGAACTGTATCCTACTTCCTTTGCTTTCGGATTGCATTTCCTCCATAGGTGACCTACACAAAACCAATCTGAAGAAATTGTCTCATCTATACCAATGAAACCGATAAAATGCATTCGATAGTTGTAAACCAACCCATTATACTGTTTCCTGCTCGAAAGAAGGTAATTATTCATCACATCGTAATGTAGAAACTATTCAAAGCCTGGAAATGAATACAAAATCATGAAAGTAAATATTTCGTCAAGCGTCATGTTGCCGCTCCGATGTTGTTTACGCAGTTTCATCCACTTTTCCTTTTAAGAAGAAACAAAATCATAATAAATCCAAGTGATGAGTTAACAATGCAGTTTATAATTAGTTGATTTCAGCTGCTGCCAATGGTGATATTCTTTCTCACAAACTAACAAACTTTCTGAATTTCCATGCGACTGCAAATACCTCTCATACCTTGTAGGTAGCTCTACAGTGTTTCTCTAGATGATAAGGTTGAATCACTCTTTGATGATGTAACGTTGAGAGCCGTCGAGGGCCTCACAAGCCCAAAGACCTTTTTATCGTCAGTGTCTCACAAATGATGTTCAGACTGGAGCGGTTCCCATCAGTGTGTCAGAAATATATTCCATGCATACTATAGCTGTTGCTGGCATTTATACAAAGAGAGCTCAACACTAGTGCTCATTTAATTTCATAAAATCATTCCAGTCTTTTAACAGGCAGCAGAGGATCAAGTAGGTAAAAAGACGAGGGCTAATAGAAATCCTTGGGTAACAGAAGAAATATTGAATTTAATTGATGAAAGGAGAAAATACAAAAATGCAGTAAATGAAGCAGGCAAAAAGGAATACAGACGTCTCAAAAATGATATCGACAGGAAGTGCAAAATGGCTAAGCAGGGATGGCTAGAGGACAAATGTAAGGATGTAGAGGCTTGTCTCACTAGGGGTAAGATAGATACTGCCTACAGGAAAATTAAAGAGACCTTTGGAGAGAAGAGAACCACTTGTATGAATATCAAGAGCTCAGATGGCAACCCAGTTCTAAGCAAAGTAGGGAAGGCAGAAAGGTGGAAGGAGTATATAGAGGGTTTATACAAGGGCGATGTACTGGAGGACAATATTATGGAAATGGAAGAGGATGTAGATGAAGACGAAATGGGAGATAAGATACTGCGTGAAGAGTTTGACAGAGCACTGAAAGACCTGAGTCGAAACAAGGCCCCGGGAGTAGACAACATTCCATTTGAACTACTGATGGCCTCGGGAGAGCCAGTCATGACAAAACTCTACCATCTGGTGAGCACGATGTATGAGACAGGCGAAATACCCTCAGACTTCAAGAAGAATATAATAATTCCAATCCCAAAGAAAGCAGGTGTTGACAGATGTGAAAATTACCGAACTATCAGTTTAATAAGTCACAGCTGCAAAATACTAACGCGAATTCTTTACAGACGAATGGAAAAACTGGTAGAAGCCGACCTCGGGGAAGATCAGTTTGGATTCCGTAGAAATGTTGGAACACGTGAGGCAATACTAACCTTACGACTTATCTTAGAAGGAAGATTAAGAAAAGGCAAACCTACGTTTCTAGCATTTGTAGACTTAGAGAAAGCTTTTGACAATGTTAACTGGAATACTCTCTTTCAAATTCTGAAGGTGGCAGGGGTAAAATACAGGGAGCGAAAGGCTATTTACAGTTTGTACAGAAACCAGATGGCAGTTATAAGAGTCGAGGGGCATGAAAGGGAAGCAGTGGTTGGGAAAGGAGTAAGACAGGGTTGTAGCCTCTCCCCGATGTTATTCAATCTGTATATTGAGCAAGCAGTAAAGGAAACAAAAGAAAAATTCGGAGTAGGTATTAAAATTCATGGAGAAGAAGTAAAAACTTTGAGGTTCGCCGATGACATTGTAATTCTGTCAGAGACAGCAAAGGACTTGGAAGAGCAGTTGAACGGAATGGACAGTGTCTTGAAAGGAGGATATAAGATGAACATCAACAAAAGCAAAACGAGGATAATGGAATGTAGTCAAATTAAGTCGGGTGATGCTGAGGGAATTAGATTAGGAAATGAGACACTTAAAGTAGTAAAGGAGTTTTGCTATTTAGGGAGTAAAATAACCGATGATGGTCGAAGTAGAGAGGATATAAAATGTAGAATGGCAATGGCAAGGAAAGCGTTTCTCAAGAAGAGGAATTTGTTAACATCGAGTATAGATTTAAGTGTCAGGAAGTCGTTTCTGAAAGTATTTGTATGGAGTGTAGCCATGTATGGAAGTGAAACATGGACGATAACTAGTTTGGACAAGAAGAGAATAGAAGCTTTCGAAATGTGGTGCTACAGAAGAATGCTGAAGATAAGGTGGGTAGATCACGTAACTAATGAGGAGGTATTGAATAGGATTGGGGAGAAGAGAAGTTTGTGGCACAACTTGACTAGAAGAAGGGATCGGTTGGTAGGACATGTTTTGAGGCATCAAGGGATCACAAATTTAGCATTGGAGGGCAGTGTGGAGGGTAAAAATCGTAGAGGGAGACCAAGAGATGAATACACTAAGCAGATTCAGAAGGATGTAGGTTGCAGTAGATACTGGGAGATGAAGAAGCTTGCACAGGATAGAGTAGCATGGAGAGCTGCATCAAACCAGTCTCAGGACTGAAGACCACAACAACAACAACAATTTGTGATTACATTTACTGCATATCTACTTGCACCAGTAGTTAAAATACATTATGAGACCGACATTTTCTGACATATATATAGCACTGCCTGAAATGCTGGCACAACAAACTTGATTATTTTGTCTTGACGGTATTTGCCTGGGTGCAAGAAATTAACAGTTTTCGAATTGCATTTCCCGGGACATGATTTATTCACGTAAAAAACCAGGCACACCACTTAACATTTGTTGCTCCAGCCTGAGAAGAATGCACTGCTACGCTACATTTTAAGAGTAAGTATTGCAGCTAATTAGATAAGTCCTTCTGTCATGATATGAGGATAGTCCCCCATAAGAACGTCGAAATCACTTACTTTTCTCCTTACATATCACTAACGAGGTTACCTACATTAAAACAAAGCTATCCGATTACTTTCAGGTTGTGTATCACATGGTCTGATGTGAAGATGCTGCTGCTACATGTTGTTGTTGTGGTCTTCAGTCCTGAGACTGGTTTGATGCAGCTCTCCATGCTAATCTATCCTGTGCAAGCTTCTTCATCTCCCAGTACCTACTGCAACCTACATCCTTCTGAATCTGCTCAGTGTATTCATCTCTTGGTCTCCCTCTACGATTTTTACCCTCCACGCTGCCCTCCAATACTAAATTGGTGATCCCTTGATGCCTCAACACATGTCCTACCAACCGATCCCTTCTTCTAGTCAAGTTGTGCCACAAACTTCTCTTCTCCCCAATCCTATTCAATACTTCCTCATTAGTTATGTGATCTACCCATCTAATCTTCAGCATTCTTCTGTTGCACCACATTTTGAAAGCTTCTATTCTCTTCTTGTCCAAACTATTTATCGTCCACGTTTCACTTCCATACATGGCTACACTCCATAGAAATACTTTCAGAAATAACTTCCTCACACTTAAATCTATACTTGATGTTAACAAATTTCTCTTCTTCAGAAACGCTTTCCTTGCCATTGCCAGTCTACATTGCATATACTCTCTACTTCGACCATCATCAGTTATTTTGCTCCCAAATAGCAAAACTCCTTTACTACTTTAACTGTCTCATTTCCTAATCTAATTCCCTCAGCATCACTCGACTTAATTCGACTACATTCCATTATCCTCGTTTTTCTTTTGTTGATGTTCATCTTATATCCTCCTTTCAAGACACTATCCATTCCGTTCAACTGCTCTTCCAAGTCCTTTGCTGTCTCTGACAGGATTACAATGTCATCGGCGAACCTCAAAGTTTTTATTTCTTCTCCATGGATGTTAATTCCTACTCCGAATTTTTCTTTTGTTTCCTTCACTGCTTGCTCAATATACAGATTGAATAACATCGGGGAGAGACTACAACCCTGTCTCACTCCCTTCCCAACCACTGCTTCCCTTTCATACCCCTCGACTCTTATAACTGCCATCTGGTTTCTGTACAAATTGTAAATAGCCTTTCGCTCCCTGTATTTTACCCCTGCTACCTTCAGAATTTGAAAGAGAGTATTCCAGTCAACATTGTCAAAAGCTTTCTCTAAGTCTACAGATGCTAGAAACGTAGGTTTGCCTTTCCTTAATCTTTCTTCTAAGATAAGTCGTTGGGTCAGTATTGCCTCACGTGTTCCAACATTTCTACGAAATCCAAACTGATCTTCCCCGAGGTCGGCTTCTACTAGTTTTTCCATTCGCCTGTAAAGAATTCGCGTTAGTATTTTGCAGCTGTGACTTATTAAACTGCTACATACAGCAGAAAAATTGTAACTGCACTGCGCCAACTATTGGTACCTAAGACACACACTAAGGCTTTTACTACACAAAAAAAGAAAATTCAAAACGAAATGCGTGTTTGCTATAACGGATATTATGTATACTTGCGCATGATGTATCTAAGATACTATACAAACGATCGTAATGAGAAAACGAAGTAATGAGAAAAATCTTGTGAAATTACACATTTCATGTAGATAATTTGGGACAACAGCTAAAGAGCATGTTGTTTTTGTTTAGGTACTGAGTTTAATTTTTCACCGTTCCATTAGGCAGTTTATGCCACTATTACTAACACTTAGAAATCCGCTGAAGATTTTTCTACTGCAGGTAGTAGCAGTTCCTTTTGAAGATGCTCTTGAATTTGAAAGAATTTATTCCTAACTACCGCCATTTCAGTAAATTTAGATATTTCGGAATGCTTCTGATTCTATCTTATTTTGTATAAATGATCGAGTACCCAAATAATTCATTTATTTACTTTTATACCCGTTGTTCCCCTGCTTAAGGAAAACACCTTTGTATCGCGTTCCCCGAAATAGTGTGCTGTATTTGTATTTACATTTCACGAAAAAAGTGACTGAATGCACAGAGTTTTCTCTGTTACTGTAGATCAATATTTATGACTTATGTAACCTGAAAGAAAATTATTCATTAACTTAGTTTAGATTTTCACATTAACTTACATTTCAGTGTTAGGTTGGAGACACCAAAACTTGTTACGTGTAAAAAAAGGGAATAGGCTAATGAATTAGTGTAAGGAACTTGTGTCAGTCTACAATTATATGTTTCTTCATAGTTAATTGAAGTGATTAAAACATTTTTTTTCTTTATTGTGATTTTTATCACCTTTACACAAGGCGGGCTGTCAGCAGCTGAGTACGCCGCTCTTCAGCCTTGAGGTTTACAATAAGTAATACATAGAGGGGGCACAGAGAATACAATCAAAACGGCGGGCAAAACAATGTAGACACTAAAAAACAAAAAACACGGAGCCGTTCACGCTGGACGAGAAAACATCACTGACACTAGTTGACACGGCGCACAAAACATGGATGACGGCGACGGTACACGTGAACAGTGGCGGCGTGACGGCGAACATTTTTTTTTCTTTATTGTGATTTTTATCACCTTACACAAGGCGGGCGTGATTAAAACAATTGTAGTTCTGCATATACTATTACTCTGCTAGTGCTTAACTTTCGAGAGCACTGCCGTTGGCGAACGTGTGAGTCGGCAGTAGCAACTACATTCTCAGTCACGTATCGTCTTCTGATAAATATTTTACTCTAGTTCTTTATTGCAATGACAAACGCAGCGGTTCGCAGCCCATTCCACGCACGTATATTGATGTAAATGTGAAGTTGCGTCAATCTATCAAACAATTAAATTTATTTCTAGCCTCTTTGTTAGTTCATTTCGACGAAGATCAATCAGTGCATAAATTACTCAACAGATGGCGGGCACCTACCGCACGTCTCTTGACGTTCCAAAGAATACACCAAGTAAGAAACAAACAGTTATAACGTAAGGAATAAATGTTTCCTCGTTTTGTTATCGTTATAGACTCTTTCTGATGAAGGGGATTGCGAAGCCAGGTTTATTGAGACGATAGAACACGGTAAAATAAAAGAAAGCTCGAAAACTAGCTGCAATACGGCAATTTCCACATGAAATTCTAAATGAACACACTGACTTTAAAGATAGCTCCTACCTCAATAAATTTATTGACACAATAGAATATAAAAAGGGATAGCCATATGGAAAACAAAACATACACAGACCATAGATAAAATTCAAAGGAAAATAAAAACAATGAAATGTAACATTATCTCTGGTAAGCTGTATACAGGGTGTTACAAAAAGGTACTGCCAAAGTTTCAGGAAACATTCCTCACACACAAATAAAGAAAAGATGTTATGTGGACATGTGTCCGGAAACGCTTAATTTCCATGTTAGAGCTCATTTTAGTTTCGTAAGTATGTACTGTACTTCCTCGATTCACCGCCAATTGGCCCAATTGAAGGAAGGTCTTGTTGACTTCGGTGCTTGTGTTGACATGCGACTCATTGCTCTACAGTACTAGCATCATGCACATCAGTACGTAGCATCAACGGGTTAGTGTTTATCACGAACGAGGTTTTGCAGTCAGTACAATGTTTACAAATGCGGAGTTGGCAGATGTCCATTTGATGTATGGATTAGCTCGGGGCAATAGCCGTGGCGCCGTACGTTTGTATCGAGACAGGTTTCCAGAACGAAGGTGTCCCGACAGGAAGACGTTCGAAGCAATTGATCGGCGTCTTACGGAGCACGGAACATTCCAGCCTAGGACTCGCGACTGGGGAGGACCTAGAACGACGAGGACACCTGCAATGGACGAGGCAATTCTTCGTGCAGTTGACGATAACCCTAATGTCAGCGTCAGAGAAGTTGCTGCTGTACAAGGTAACGTTGGCCACGTCACTCTATGGAGAGTGCTACGGGAGAACCAGTTGTTTCCGTACCATGTACAGCGTGTGCAGGCACTATCAGCAGCTGATTGGCCTCCACGGGTACACTTCTGCGAATGGTTCATCCAACAATGTGTCACTCCTCATTTCAGTGCAAATGTTCTCTTTACGGATGAGGCTTCATTCCAACGTAATCAAATTGTAAATTTTCACAACCAACATGTGTGGGCTGACGAGAATCCGCACGCAATTGTGCAATCACGTCATCAACACAGATTTTCTGTGAACGTTTGTGGACGCATTGTTGGTGATGTCTTGATTGGGCCCCATGTTCTTCCACCTACGCTCAATGGAGCACGTTATCATGATTTTATACGGGATACTCTACCTGTGCTGCTAGAACATGTGCCTTTACAAGTACGACACAAGATGTGGTTCATGCACGATGGAGCTCCTGCACATTTCAGTCGAAGTGTTCGTACGGTGACCAATGGATTGGTAGAGGCGGACCAATTCCATGGCCTCCACGATCTCCTGACCTCAACCCTCTTGACTTTCATTTATGGGGGCATTGGAAAGCTCTTGTCTACGCAACCCCGGTACCAAATGTAGAGACTCTTCGTGCTCGTATTGTGGACGGCTGTGATACAATACGCCATTCTCCAAGGCTGCATCAGCGCATCAGGGATTCCACGCGACGGAGGGTTGATGCATCTATCCTCGCTAACCGAGGACATTTTGAATATTTCCTGTAACAAAGTGTTTGAAGGCACGCTGGTACGTTCTCTTGCTGTGTGTTTCCATACCATGATTAATGTGATTTGAAGAGAAGTAATAAAATGAGCTCAAACATGGAAAGTAAGCGTTTCCGGACACATGTCCATATAACATATTTTCTTTCTTTGTGTGTGAGGAATGTTTCCTGAAAGTTTGGCCGTACCTTTTTGTAACACCCTGTATACTTTGTGAGCATTTAGCATCGTGGTACAGAACTGTCAAATATTCAACTTTGGAAATATCTACCAAAAAAATCTTTCCTTACGTTTTGTAATCACAAAAAATGTTATACTTACGACGACTGGACAGTGGAAACTAGTGTAGATGAAATATAGACGTAAGTGCCAATGCAAATGTAAACGTAAAAGAGACACGATTTAAGTTCAAATAATGTTACCAATGTTATTTTTGCAGCTCACTTGATAATGCAATTACGACGAAACAGGCTTGTCATCTAAAATATTAAATATATTACTTTATTGCAGCTGGTTTTAGAACTTCCATTTACGTTATGGCGCAGTTAAGTGGAGACCTTGCTAGCATTTCCATCGCTCGGCGGAAGTCGCAGATGATCGCATTACGCTGCCTAATGGTGTTGTTGTATCTCAACTCCAACACGCACGACTGTGCTAACTCAAAATAAAGCTGCCGAGAAACATAACTCTGCAGAGTCGGTGAAGTTCTCGAAACTCGCGCCATAGCCGTCGCAGTTACCGATCACGATCTGAATAATTCAGCAACTGCTTCAAGGTTGGCTCCGGAGTCGCGTTCATGTATGACTTCCTGCAGAAGCCGTATCTGCAGAATTGTACCTGTTAGTCTTGCTTGCGAGCGGCCACTAAGTATGTTTTCTTTTCTTTTCTAAACACGAGTTGACACAGGGCATTTTAACATTCTGAAAACAACCGTCTCCATAACTATTTATTTCGCAGTTAAGCCCCTGATATATAATAAGGAAGAGACTTTCCCATATATTGCAACCATATTTTGGCGACTAAACTACCTACTTGCTGAATGAATAGTGTTTGGAAACCTTTTAGGACGATTTCGTAATGTGTCACCCCATAATATGACACTGAACAATTCTAAGAATTCACTGGCATTAGAGGACAGTCTGCTTCAGCTTTAAAGGTGTTGTCAGTAATGTATCTTCCTGTTCCAAACAGCACGCAGCGCAAAATATGAGAACAAATTTGGTTCTGATCCCACTATCTTGAAAAATCTGAGCGTAATTCGGAATTTTTGCTCTGTGGCCGTCATTTCCTACGGAAATCTAGATGATAAAAGACCTTACCAAAGAAAATCGCAGCTCAGTTAGGAACTCGGTAGACAGTAATAAAATTTACAGCAGCGTTATCTAATTGTAATCATAATACACGATTAACACGGGGTGTTCAAAAAGTATCTCCGCAGTGCCTTATGACCGTTAGACGCGCGTGCCGTATGCTGCAGTGAATATACCGAAGTGAAACTCAGTGAAATACAAGTTATTAATTTACTGAATATTCATTTTTACTAACAAATTTTCACGTTAAATGTTGAAAGTGTCCGCCCTGTTGTTGAACACACAATTCAATTCGTCTAATCATGTTTCCAAACACAAGTTGTAACATTTCTTCTGTAACAGAAGCAGTGAAAGTGGATATTGCAGTTTTCAGTTCATCGATGGATTTTGAACGCTTTTTATAGACAGTTGCTTTCGCTGCACCCCAGAAGAAAAAGTCAGGTGGTGTTAGGTCAGGCGATCGTGGAGGCCAAAGTCCCTGTGGAATTATGCGATCACCAAAAACATCAGCAAGCAGTGACATTGAAACGCGAGCTGTATGAGCAGTTGCACCATCTTGTTGAAAACAACCTTCAATATTTCACTTAACACAAGTTCTCCTATGAATGGGTACAATATCAATGCAGTATCGTTGTGCGTTTATTGTTTCGTTGAAAAATATAGGACCCACAATTCGACGCCTAGAAACTGCAATCCAAACTCCTATTTTCATAGAATGAAGTGGTTCCTCATGAATACGCAGTGGATTTGCAGTACTCCACATACGAAAATTTTGCGGGTTCATGTACCAGGGTAAATGAAACCACGCCTCATCAGTGAAAAATGTTTCATTAAGAATATCCCTTCCATTTTGCCATTATCAGTATTTTTCAGTTCTTGCACGACTGCCACTTTGTATGGAAAAAGTTCTAATTTTTTTCCTTATAGGTGTGTGTGCCGTTCCGACACTAACATCGATTTCCTGGGCGAGTTTTGTTACTGGCTTGTTCGGACTCATGGAAATTTTATCGGAAATATCGAGCAGTTTATCCTCAGACAAAACGCTAGGACGACCACTTCTCGGTGCATCTGTCACTGAACCCGTACTTCGAAATTTGTTAGTCAAATGTCGCACAGTATCTCGCTGTGGGAGTGTTGTCTCGACGAACTGAAACTGTGTATTTACCGCCAGCTTTGAACACTTGTTTGACTAAAAATACACGTTCTTCAATGTTTAGCATTTTAACAGTGACAAAAACGAAACAAACGAACAAAGGAGCTAAACTTAAACGTTCACGTCAACACGTAATGTTACACACCAACGATACTACTGACGCTGGCTGAGATAAACGAAACAGTGGAATGTTGGGAGAGTACACTTGAAGGGAAGTAACCCAGGCAGGCGAACAATTATACGGCACGCGCGGCTAACAATCATACGGCACTGCGGAGAGACTTTTTGAACACCCCGTAATTAAACCAATAGAGACGCTAAAATAAAACGACCACCCGTATTTTGTGACGTTAATCCGATCAGAAACAAAACTATATCTCTTTGAGCCAGCCGAATCAAAGAAGTGGTTGATGAATTAGTGGAATAGTGCTTACCAACAGATTTGCTTCAGATTGTATTATTACTGGCTAAGGCTTTTAGGGACGCTGAAGTCCAATTATTACGTAATCTCGTGGCTATATCTTTGATCGTCGTCACGTAGGGGCAGCTCATGATGCCATCGACATATGCTCCACTGTGAAGAATGAGTCTAAATTCGTGGAAGCATGACACGCTGCTTTATCTTTTTGGAATACGAGAATTCATCAAAAGGCTATTGGAAGGGAATCATATTTCCCTCTACACGTTGTTAACAGCAATACAATTTCTTTCATTCAGTTTTTTCGGCAGCATATTTCTCATTAATTTCATACATTAAAAAAAGATCTTGCTTCTCACGTACTGGCTACACGGAAAGCGATTTTTCACTGCGCTTTATCCATGTCGCTTCGAATCAGTTTATGTATAAAGTTCATGATCTCACTACAATTCTTTCTTTGTTCCGAATGATTTGCCAACCAGTTGGTAGCTCGCTCCTTTCCCATGATCCATGCATCATAATCTATCGTTTATTATAATATATGTTAGATAAAGAATGTTAGCTATGCGTATGGGCTAAGAAGTCACACTTAACATACTTGTAAAGGTTCGTAACTTAAGGTAACGCAGCCACGGCCTCAGTCAGCACGACTACTTCGAATACTACTCGTTTCATACTTCTATCACTAGATTGTATGCCACTGCTCTGGATAGCACCCCAAATGCCACTTTGTTTCTTGTTGTCCGTCACACTAAAAACTGCAACACGAAGTACGATACGATTCTGACAGCTCTGTCCAATGTGAGACCTCATCGTGCTGCAGGCGAAGTCTCTAAGCATTTTAGTATGGAATTAAACACGCTCTTTGCATGTTCATGGTATATCTCCATATGTGATTTGGCAGCGAATCCACAACACACTAAATCCAATTTCTAGAGGACAACGACGAAGAAATTGACGATTAGCCGTACGCCAGCCACGAAAAGTGTGTGAGAAGTCGAGCGGCTGAACCGGCCAAGGAAAAATCGGTACGTATGGTTGCTGGATGAAGTATTACACTGATATCACTACAAGTGCTCGGGCGTTGTAGTGATGAAATGTGGCATGTGGAGTTACTGCACCTCAAGTTCTAAATCCTCCTTGACATAGAACTGACTCTTCAGAATACCTTCACGGTGTTGGATTTGAGATAGTACTTTGCATCCCTGGGCATTTCAAAACATCACACATGAACTTTATTCACTTTGTCGCTTAAAAATGCTAGTTTCTGGTTATCAACTGTTAAATTACGGCGTAACATATCTGAGGAATTCTTTGTAGGATAATGCGACTAATTTCATGACATTACTTTCCGGCCTAAAAGTTAGCTTTGCTGACGTAGCGAAGGGAACAAGGGAATGAAAAAACTCGCTTCAGTCTGTTGCAGCTTTACGTAACGGTTGGATTATTATTCATTAACTTGTTTCCAGTGAAAGCATAGTGTGACAGCAACAAAATGAAATTAGTTGATACAGTCCGTTGTATCTCTGAAGTATGTATTTTGTTTAGTCTGATAAGCCTAACTATTCATTCTTCTCAGTGAAACCAGTCTTTCCATGATTTAAAACTGATTAAGATATTGCTGTGGTTTAAGCTCCTCCAGATGCAATTAATAGATAACTAATCAAGCTGATGTACCGTGGAATGTACGAAGTTGAACATAAATGTTGCCTTAGCGGTACATGAAGAAGAAACGAAGACTGCCAAATTTTAGTGAAAATGTATGATGACATACACTAATTAAAAATCATTTGAATATAGTCCTTAAACACTTATTCAACCATTTATTTGTATAGAAGATAATTACATTGTAAAGAAAATTACGTTACGGGCTACGTACGCACAAATAAAACACGTGCGTACAAACCTGTTTACATTTTAGAGCTTTTGAAAAGTAGCAGGTGTAGTATTTCAAGGGTATGAAGAAGTACCATTCACACTGACACATTGGCACTTCAGTTTCACAGTTGAGCCTGTCGCTGGTCATCTCTGGAAGTGCTCTGAAGTTTGCAATTTCATTTGCGCCCTCCTTGACCGCTGGGAGAGATATTTGTAGACCACTGACCGCCAGCGCATGCTGTTCGGAGCAGAAACGTTCCATCGTTTAGCCGTTTTTCAATCACTTTAGTTACTAGTGAATTATGCGTCTGGATCAAAAGGTAGAAACGCTCTGTGAGGCGGGAATGGAAAAAATCATGTGAGTGGGTAAAAGGTGATCAAGATAAATTCAGTGCGATATACAGCATTTCCAAATATGATTCATATTCTGAAATTATATTAATTAAAAAATGAAAAAAAATGAACGAATGATGACAAGTATTTCTCACGCAAAAAATACTTCCAAAAACTACAGTATATGCATAGAAAGAAAGTTTGTAAGTCAGCAAACAATTAAAAAAAGGTACGTTACATGCTTTCCGTTCACATCGCACCACCATTTACCGAAAGAGAATTATCGGTGACGAGTGAAAACCAGTTTAATTGATCATTTATTTAAGTATAAATTTATGAGGTAGCACTTGTTAATAACCTTTTAAAAGCAACCAAAAACGTAATTTTAATGCTAAAAGTACGACAGATTCGTATCCAAGTAAATAACTACATAAATTCTGAAAATAATTTACTTTTTATGTACTTCATCTTGACATAAGATACGTTCTTGGTCTCTAAAGAAGTTGGCAACCCTCGTCTTGGTTCATGTGTAACCGAAAAGACTGAGAAAATGGATAGGCCCCACCTGAAATCACTCAAACGCAGACACTGAGTGTGAACGATCCTCTAAATACCAGTGTCAATCGATTGACTCATATTAAATGAAACCACCGATACCCAGGGTAGGACAGAAAAATGATCATATTGGTGACGTGACTACAGAGACAAGTTTCCTTCGGTTGTTTCATTCGACTGAAGAAAACGGTTGAACGAAGAAACAACTGATTGGTCAGTCAGTGGTTACGACCATCCGTTTGTCCCATCCCTTCGCTGAGGTTCTGGCTTCATATCATTACGCTGATGCGCTGGATTCGACTGCTGATAATCATCTCAACTTTCTGTGTGGTGCAAAAGTCTGGGACGGGAGCCGTTAAGATTTGTACAGCTAAACGACGAGCCACTTGAATAGGTAAAGAAACTGTTATGCAAGTCACTGAAATGGTGGAAGACTTACGAGATTGTGAGAAATACAACATTACATACTTCATTTTGCCATTCAGTAGAGCAGTCTGAGACATTAGTGGTTTTTAGACTACTAAGTAAGTTTGTACTGTAAGCAACATAGGCCATAATTAAGGAAAAAGGTCTGAGGTTTTGCATATTGAGCACTGCATAGCAAGGCAATGTCTCATGAACTGCAGTGGGGTTTCGAAGTGAAGTTCCGAAGTCAAAGATCAAGCAAGTTACATTTTAGTTACGGAAAGACTTCAAGATTCGTAAAATGCATTCTGCACGCTGGCGTGCAAGTAAGTCTAATGGTGACTTTTCCGGTTTTCTGGGCGAGAGGGGCGACTTCGTGGTCGAGTACGTGCTTATATCACATGGCAGAGTCAGAATCCAGCTGACGGAGGCATTGCATAAAAGCGGCGGACTTGCCGAGGTTTAATTGAAGCAAGTAAATTCCATTTGTGTCTGTGGAAACTTGTTGTGCGGTATTAGTGTGTCTTTTGAGCAATTCAACTATATTCCTGTTTTGTAGTTTCGTAGTTTATCGGCATAGGTTGCTACGAGTCAGCTGCAGGAGGTGTATAAACTGTTAGCGGTATACGTTTTCCAGTATAGTGTTCGCATCTCGGAATTTTTCCGATGGTAGATAGATAGATATAGGATTTTAGATATTTACTCTAGAGTAGTGAGAAGTTTAACTGTGTCTCGCTGGTCAAAGTGAAGCCGACGACCCAATTAAGGCTGACTTGGCAGAGAAGCAGTGCAGAGGTTTAATAACCTGGATCTTCACAAAAATGTTTTCCCGTGACTATGCAAAGCAAGGACTGCTAGCATTCTGGTCGCGGGCCCGACTTTTGCACAACGCTGCGGAAGCTCTAAGAACGTAAGTGGAAGGAATCTTCCAAGTTCTTTCTTTCTGATCGCTGCTTAATTATCTTTTACCTGACTTGTGAGATAAATGTCACTTTAAGTGTATGTATTACTATGGTATTTTTGTTATCTGTCTACTGTATATTACTTGGCTACTAACTCAACCGCAGGAATAATGTTTCGAAGACATTTCATGTTACGATACTAAATTTTTGCGATATAGCTGCATTATTCTTCTCTTACGAATGTCGTGAAGAGATATATTGAGTGAATTTATTCATTCTATTCGAATTACGTCACTACAAGTCTTTGTACAGTTCAGAGAAAATACTTTTCTGTTTTTAAAAAGAGTTGTTCCTACATTGTTTCCACTGCTCTCTACGTAAAAATATGGGTACTTGAAAGAGCTTATTTCGCTCTGTTTCCTTTCAGTTCCTTGTACGCTGAGAAGAGTCGGTTTCATTGTAACAATGGTAAATTCATTCATAGTGGCGTAATCTTTCCATAACCTTCACCCATGGTTATTCGAGCATGCTTTTATCCAAGAAATATTCACAAAATCTCGTTATTTCAGTCACACACTTTGTTAGACAACGACATTCACGCAGGTCCCACATTTTTAGGAAAAGGTCCTCGTAAGCGAAAGACCTGTTTAACGTACATAGCACATGCTTCATTCCAAATTCTATACTCAATAGCACAATCTAGAAATAGTGATTGACTGTTATTGACTTTAAAAAAATTATATTATGGCGTTAATTGTTGGTTTCTGTCCCGTTGATCGTATTCACATTAAGCATTATGATATGAACCCTGCCACATGAAAGCATACTGCTCATACTTCTTACAAAAATGTGTTTACATGGCAACATGTAGGACTTTAACAGTTATGTAATACACTAGAGGTAATTAGAAAACTGTTCACTGATTTCCGCTTCGATAAGGGGCTTGCTAAGGAAAAATATCTTTTTTTCTGCCATTGAAAATACTGTTACAGTATTCCAGTTGTTTCATTTCCCTGGTCAGGCGTCGAAAAGTTTTAAGAGATCAGTAGTTTACTCATTTCGCTGCTGAAGGTAGATCAGATGAAATCATGATCGTATGACCGTCTAGCATTGTAAGCGTGAAGATCACTATTACGCTCAACTTCTTCGTTTCAGTAAATTTCATCACTGAATAAATGCAAAAAAATGGCTCTGAGCACTATGGGACGTAGCATCTGAGGTCATCAGTCCCCTAGACCTTAGAACTACTTAAACCTAACTAACCTAATGACATCACACACATCCATGCCCGAGGCAGGATTCGAACCTGCGACCGCAGCAGTCGCGCGGTTCCGGACTGAGGCGCCTAGAACCGCTCGGGCTACGTGGCCGGCGAATAAATGCAATGAGAGGCTGTTGATAACGTTCCCAATCGTTCAAACACATACAAGAAGTATTTTACTTTATTAATTTTCATGTCCCAGAGACTGGCAGTTATCATTGTTGTAGAGCCCAAATGTTTTAAGATGCCAACTACATGTTCATCACATTTAAAATTTTCATCAATACGCTCAACCAGTAGATTAGGACTATGCTCGCTGTTCGTTCCGTCTTGTTGATCAAGCAAATTATTTGGACTGAATGGCTTTGACTATATGGAACTGGAACTTCCGTGTTTTTGAAAATTTACAACTAGCCCAACTGTCCAAACTTACTGTTATGATAACTGATTTTTGATATACTTTTTAAGACTCTCCAAGAACCGTCCTTGAAAGGCATTGGCTACTTTTTCGTTGAAAACTAGGAGGCTATGCACGTTACTGACTGTCATAGTTTTAAAATTACTTAAATATAAATTCTGATATGCATTTTTGTGTGAACAGTACCCAACAATGAAGAAATGAATCACAAATTTCTTGTCTAGATGGAGCTGATTTGCTCGTGGTAGACTTCAAGACAAACTTCTACGTAGCTATGATATTAGAATAACAAACTTTGTTACAACTGACTTTAGCTACTTTTAGGACTTTTATTGCTATACGAATATGAACGTTCGTCGCTAACGCGTTGCTATACATCACACGGTGCGGTAATACCGTGGTTTCTTTATATATTCTGTTGCAGTCAGCGGGAAATGATTATCTTTCTCACTGTCACGTTCACATGAAGAATATGTGTTCATATGGAGGCAGTAGAAATGCTCTTCAATCTCCAGTGACTAAATCGAAATCCTAGGGTACCACTGTGACATAGTGTCTCCCTTTAATACTGTAATACCGGTGCAGGTTTTTATTCCATCGGGCCCTGTTTCTGTTTCTTGTGATATTTAGGTAATTGTCGGTGGCACTGTACTGTATCTCAATAAACCATTGTACACAGAGTGTCTGCTTCTTCAACTCTCTTTATTCTGCAGTATGTCTTCATCCAGTACGTAATCGGTAGTCTCATTTATTTAATAAAGTTCCTGAATTGCTTTTATAGTGGGATGTGCGAGATGGTGTTGTTGAAATTGTAGCATTTTAACATCATCAGTCATGAGTGAGTTTCAGATAACTAATAACTGTTTCTTCACGAGCTCCTTTCGACATCCTGAGGCATATAGGAACCATACATTTGATAAGTGGGAGAAGTGTAGTGGGTTAAAATTGTAGAGAGAAACCAAGGTTTGACTACAAATAGCAGGTTCATAATGCATTTTTTTACGCAGGCATGGAGAACCTTGTATAGAATAGACTAACGTGCGGAGCTGCAATGAAGCAGTCTTCATACTGAAAAACACAATAACCTATAGCCTAATCAACCATTTATAAAGTTCAAAAAGAATTTGGCGCTGATGTATTGCCTGTGTAGTTCAAACAGCATTTCGTTTGATTCCACCAGTAAAGCAATGATACAGTCGATTTGAATGCTCCAGTACATACTATGTTGGTCTTTTTCTGGAGTTGTTGGAGTTTTTCTAGGATATTTTGTATTGCTGAACAGTAGCAGAAGCATCGTAAGTCCATATAACAGTAGCAGAAGCATCGTAAGTCCATATAAGGTCTTATTAGAGATCGGAATTTGTTAATACAGACTCTTGCTCGACTGCCCAACAAACCTGTGCCGCAGCGCTTAGGATATCTCGTGAATACTCGGCTGCTTCCCCAGTTCGAGTTGGCTCAGCAATCCCTACTGTAACACCTTAAAGTCGCTAAATATTAAAATGGACCCTCAACACACCAGAGATCCACTGAATGAGAAACTTTTAGCTGTCAATTGAGCATCAACAGACCCATTCTTTCAGTCAGGTTATTGCCACTTGTTTTTTCTCCTTAATTCGATTCATTACCACTTCATTAGCTATACTATCTACCTCTCTAATCTTTAGCACTCTTATGTAAGACCACATAGGCAAAGCTTCTTTTTTCCTCTTATCAGTATTGTTTAATTTCTATACAAGTATACAGTCAAGACAAATACCCTCAGATAATACTTTCTGATAATTTATTTTAAATTCGATGTTAACAAATATCTCTTTTTCAGAAACGCTCTTCTTGCAGTCGCCAGTCTGCATTTTATATCGTCTCCTCTTCAGCTGCCTGAACACCAAAACTCACCTACTACGCCGCGTGGAGTAGCCGCGCGGGCTAGGGCCCCCTTGAATCGGTTGGCGCGGCTCCTCCCATCGGAGGTTTGAGTCCTCCTTCGGGCACGGGAGTGTGTGTTATTCATAGCGTAAGTTAGTTTAAGTAGATAGTTTAAGCTAGATTAGATACATTGTAAGCCCAGGGAGTGATGACCTCAGCAGTTTGGTCCCATAGGAACTTACCACAAATTTCCAATTTCACCTATCACTTTAGTTTCTCATTTCCAAGTATAGTTCCTTCAGGATCTCTTGATGTAATCTGATTACTTTCCATTATTCTAATTTTAGTTTAGCTGATATTCATTTTATAACCCCTTTTAAAAACATTACCCGTTACGTTCAGCTGATCTTACACGCCCTTTACCATTTCAGACAAAATTACAATGTCATCGACAAACTTCAAAGCTTTTTCGCTCCTCTATACTTCAAATCCCTTTCAAAGTTTCTCCTAAGTTTCATTAGTGCTTGCTCGATGTGCAGTTTGAATAACCATGGGATGGCTACAAACCTGCCTCACGCCTTTCGCAACAACTATTTCTTCCCCTTGACCTACTTCGACTTGCATAGGCTGCAGTCTGGTTTCCGGATAAGTTACCAATAAGCTTACGGTCCTTACAATTGCTTTCAGAATTTCAGAATTTCAGTGACTGTATTCCATTCAGTATCAAAGGCTTTATCTAAATATATAAATGGTAGAACAGAGGAGTTACTTCCTTCCACATATCTTCTAGGTTGAGCAGTTGAGTCAGTATTTCCAACTGTGTTCCCACATTTCTCCGTAACCCAAAATAATATGACTCTGAAGTCAGCTGCTACCAGTCTTTCAATTCTTCAGTAAATAATTAGTATCAGTATTTATCGATCAAGATCATTGAGCTTATGAAGTTAAAATGAGTAGTTCATATACGTATAATGGTTAAAGTACAGAGGGATTAACTGACTGATACATGGCTGACAAGGTGCAGCATTTTGGCCGGGCCAAACAGGTAAGTGCCGCCGCGTGGTAGATGGGGCCGCTGCTAGCGAGGCCAGTTGACGGATGTAGCTCGTACTACGCCACGAGTGGGAGAGAGGTGGAAATAAGCCACCGCGAGGCTGTGGACACTGGCAGCATGGCGTGGGATGGTGACTTCCCGACTGTGGAAATGCTTTGCAGTTTAAAATCTGGTTTCGAAATTTCTGCTTCACCATTACATAACATATCTTGAAATCTCACGATGTTGCCAGGTTTCTTCCACGTATACAGCCATCAATTATGATTGTTTAGGCGCCTCGGTCCGGGACCGAACTGCTGCTACGGTCGCAGGTTCGAATCCTGCCTTGGGCGTGGATGTGTGTGATGTCCTTAGGTTAGTTTAAGTAGTTCTAAGTCTAGGGGACTGATGGCCTCAGATATTAAGTCCCATTGTGCTTAGAGCCATTCTATGATTGTTTAACTAAGTGTTAGCAATGGTTAAACCTTGCTGTGTAAAAATATCAAATATCAGTCAGGTTGCTTCCGGTTTTACTCCTTTCCCCCCAGTCCATGTTCCGCTTTTATTTATTTATTTTTTTCTTTCTCTTTTCTTCCTACTATAGAATTCCTGTTCGCATTGCAATTACATTTTCGTCTCCCTTAACGATCTGATTACCTTTTTTTATCTCATCATACGGTCTTTCAGTCTCTTCACCATCTGCAGACCTAGCAGACGCGGAACTGTGTTGGATGTTGGATTTGTGTCCGTCTCGGCTACGATAATGTGTAGCAAGTTAAAACCGTGAATGAGTTTGGACAACGGGTCCTGCACTTCATTCTGTTGCAGGTGTTAGTTCGTAGTACTGTGTATCAGCCTCTTGACATTAGACAGAAATGAAGGGGAATTAGGGGGTGCTGGATACTCTGACTCGATTCATGAAAGAGATCTCTGATATCTAAAATGCTGTTTGATTTAATTTCTATGAAGTTCTTGGTTTTCCTGGAATTTGAGTTCGTCCAAATGTTGTGACCTTAGCAAGAGTATCATTTCCTTCATCCTCACTCTGTTACATGGCAACGTTTTCCAGAAACTGGCAAGTAACCTGTGTAATAATCAAATATGCATATTAGACTACTAAATCAAGTCATATCACTAACACTACAGGAAAACTGCAAATTCACTAACACTACAGGAAAACTGCAAATAATAATAGCAACTGCCAACGACTGTCATTCTTGTTTAACTGTATGTCCTTTCCTTTTGGTTCAGTGAAGAAGTCTTGGGGCTTTTAGCAAGTTGGAAAAAGAAAAGAGTCGCTAGGAGGAATTGCATTAGCTGTAAAGTTGTGTCTGCTGAAAGGTAGGGTTTCGTGCAGGTAAAACGCAGGAGAGAGCAGTCTCATGGCTGAGCACAGGAGGAGCAGCTAGCGAGAATGGCGAGTCTGTCGTAAACCTTTATGGTGAGCAAATAGCAAATAGAATCCCTTCTAGCAGTGATAAAAATCTGAAGGACAGAGGAAATCACATGGCGACGACCATGGGACCAGCTGTTACGCCCAGAGGAAACCAGCCCAAATGTTTGTTCAAAATTTAGTAAGGAGTTCTGTGATTATCGCATAGTAATTATTTGTGTACCAGGGGAGAGTTCCTGCTCATGGACACCTTCTCATTAGCCGTAACTAGAAATCGGTTATATAGTGCCGGCCGTTGTGGCCGAGAAGTTCTAGGCGCTTCAGTCCGGAACCGCGCTGCTGCTACGGTCGCAGATTCCAATCCTGCCTGGGGCATGGATGTGTGTGATGTCCTTAGGTTAGTTTAAGTAGTTCTAAGTCTAGGGGACTGATGGCCTCAGATGTTAAGTCCCATACTGCTCAGAGCCATTTGAACCATTTTTTTTTGCTATATAGTGGAGGAGATTCTGTGTGCTTGACCACACCAAGGGAGAGATATACTTTATTGATTAAAAATGGTAAAATCCGTAAGAATGGAGAATTTGTTTGCGTGTTTGTTAAATTATCGTTGGTCAGAGATCTTAAGATATGTTATAATTGTCCGCAGAGACTCCGGCGCCAGCAGAACTAGTTAAGTTTTGGAAAAGTAAGAAATAGCACATATCACTTTCAAATGCCGTGAAGGACACTTGCTCCGAGGTCTCTGTAGAGAACACTTCTGCTCCAGATGTCTTAGTGCTGCAGAGTGATAAGTCTACAACTTAGAGCAGAAGTCAGAGGCTGTAGCTGAACTTAGAATTCCCAGCCACTACTGCACCCGTCTTCTTCTCTCGTACATCAGTAACCTCCCAACTATATTTTGTGTTCTGTACAGAGTTTAGCACTACTTTACCTCCCACTCTATAAAATCTACGTATTACCAAAAGCTTCGTTCCCACAAACCTAATATGAAATGAACTGTAACTGACCTTAATGCAACTTGTCTTTACGTTAAATGCGCAACTGAAGTGAAACAATTATCTGACCCTAATCAAAATTTCCAACTACCTCGCGTCTTGACAACATTATTGCAGATTTCTCGAAAACACAACAGTAAACAGCAGGCAAGCAGCGGCTAAGCTAGATTTCTATTTCTAAATATATTTTCGAACTGTTGCATGTGGTAATGCTTAATGACAAATAGCGGGATGGGCAGAGTAACTATTTCTATGAAATGATATGCCAAGACAACGATTTTAGAATGAAGAATATGTTCAAAAAGATTTCGCGTGATCTTCACACATAACATAGGTCTGAATAGTACTACGCTTAACGAAGTGAACAATGATTTAAAGAGGGTGTAAGAGGTCCATGACTAAGGAATTTATTGCTAGCGCACTCGAGCAGATGGATTGCTCACGTGCTGCCTGCGATATGTAAGCTACAATAGAATCGCAGACCAGAGAGCAGAGTCGGCAGTAGTAGTAGCTGTAGTAGCTCACAGTCGAGCGATTGAGTGAGATCGCTCGTAGAGAGCTGTCGTCTAGTTTTACAGCTCACAGAGAGCACTTGTGTACTATATGGTATTACGAAGGCCGGACGTGGAGAACGATGGCGGTACCTGAGCGATGTAGTATAAGGTAAAAGCTAAAATGATTATTATTTATTGCCGCACGCATATGTAATTTGCAACAACTCATTTGTACTATTGTTATATCAGTCACATGTAAATAACTTTCAATAATTTTCAATAATAATCCTTCTTGTAAAGATAACTTTCGACAGTCATTCACCTGAAATTAAAGTTTTTTTTAATTTCTCCTATCCATAGTCATGCCAATTATCGAAAACAAAAATCTGTTGTTTTTTTAATACATAACGAAATCTAGAGGCCAGCATTGTACTGAGCTGTGCCAGAAAAATTTCTTATAGGAGCAGATGTATACGCGTTATCCGGCGACTTCATTGAGGTAAGAATCTTCAGTTTATTCAGAATGACTTTTCAGGGCCATGACGCAGCATTGCTGACGTCTAGATTTTCCAGTTTAGATTCACAGTCAGTTAGTTATTGAAAGGTTATGAATGAGTCACATTTTTATTGGGAGGTTACGGAATTTTAACTGTTGGGAAGTTACAAGGGTACAATAACAGAGAATTTCTATAAAAGTCCAGCAGCTTAATCGGTTAATATGTTAATGAGTGTCTCAGGGAAGTGGGGTGGTCTTTCTCTCAGCTCTGTGCAAGTGAACTAACTGACAATAATCACTGCCGGCCGGTGTGGCCGTGCGGTTCTAGGCGCTTCAGTCTGGAACCGCGCGACTGCTACGATCGCAGGTTCGAATCCTGCCTCGGGCATGGATGTGTGTGACGTCTTTAGGTTAGTTAGGTTTAAGTAGTTCTAAGTTCTAGGGGACTGATGACCTCAGATGTTAATTCCCATAGTGCTCAGAACCATTTGAACCATTTTGAACAATAATCATTTCTACAAATTAGGTGCGCAGTGCTGCGGTCTTACCTCAGACTCCTTCTCTTCAAAACATAGCATCACTCAAAATCTATAGTCTCTTCACTTTCTAGCATTTCGATCTTATTCATCCTTACTGTTCTCTACAGTCAATCTTTCTTCATTTAACAGATACAATCACAAGTCTACACAGCAATACTAACTACGTCCATCACGGACCACACTTCAGCGTAACTTGCTCTCTCTCTCTCTCTCTCTCTCTCTCTCTCTCTCTGAAGTGCACATCGATGACATACAGAAACCAAACGACATGACCACTTTACACATCTTTAGAGAGTGGTAAGCATGGGGTATATTTGCCTTCATTGAGGTAAGGCGAGCTCAGAGTATTTTATTTTTCATCAGGTTTTGTTTTTCTGATCTAATTTCCACAACTGAACTCATCACGTGTTAAGGCGGGAGTACTGGTGTTTGTTCATACTCTTCTGGAATCGGTACTTACCCCATTAACTTTACCTGCAATTATTGGTCATATCCCCGAAAAGTTTTATGATTCGTTTCACGCATGCATCCATCTGTGCCAGAGCAATAGTATATATTTTCAATCCCTTGTCCACTTAATAACTGGTTGTGTTCTTGCTCCGTGGGAAAATATTTTTGATGTATTTTAGTAACAAATCACATTGTTATAGTGACTCTTTGTATCTTTTTATAATTTGATGGATTACATTATCAGTATGTCCGTGAGAGATGCTGCTTAGCTGGGTCACCAGTAGTAATTTTCACTAAATAAGCCATTATCCGTTGCGTGAATTTGTTTTCTTTTAATTAACATTATCTAATGGGGAGCTCGCTGTCTCTGTAGATCTCCAAGCATCTCTCAACTGTTCTAAACTGCTCAACAGACACCTAACAACTTCCGTAGAAGATGATACTCCAAACGTCGCATCATTACGACGAACTCACTCTCGAACCTGAGAGCTTTATATCATTTCAACTCGCTGAGAATGAGATTATGCCGAGCTATTTTATTTATTACCTGATTATGCATACATGAATTAATATGTTGTCCCTAGCCTCAAAATACATACTGTACTTCGTTCCTGCGACACTATTTGTACACTACCCGCTGTCACTGCGCATTCCATCGCACCCGCGTTTTACGTGCACATTGTTGTAGTGTTTCAGTGACGTTTGTAAGAGCGCGATTCATTCTTTGAGCTTAGTCCGTGTTCATCGTACTCTTACTGTTTTTCAGAAGTATTTGATGGTGTGATAGGCTGATCCAGACTGTAGTACAAAACCAGTCCTTTCTCTGATAAACAGAGAACGTGGATGTTCACTCTTAGCCATCAACCAAATATAAATGAGGCCCATGTATTCTGGCTTCGTGTTCGCCTCAACTGTGCACGTTTCTCAATGTGTGTAATCAGACTGCATACCGCGGGGCATGCACCGGCTGCAGCGCATCGGCCAATGGCCCGGAGTAAACAAGGCGCCACCTGTCTGGCGGCCGATTGTTTACCGCAAGCAGCGTGAGGTGTGGCGTAAACAGGCGCTGCTATTCCGAGCGTCAAGTTTACAGTGGTCGGCAAGGGCACCTGATAAATCTCCGCGGATCGTTCGCCTTGCGTCACATCACGCAGTCGGTAACATGTGCGATCGTGTTAAAGCAAATAAACATGACGTGAACCAAGGACGACAGATAATAGAGGACTTTGTGCTGTGTAGCGCCGACACAGTATAGCAGCAGTAAGATATTACTTTTGCTTGATTCTGTAGCTTAAATTGTCCTTGCCACGTCAAACCCAGTTTTTTTTTTCATTGTTTAGGAGTGTTTGTCTATCCTGGACTCCATAAACATATTCACGCATTTCATTGTGCTTTCGTAAAGGAGTTTCATTTTCCAATTGAGGAAAATGGTCAGAATGTGTGCAGCTTCACATTTCATCTGTGTCTGCTGTAAATCTGAAGAGGGAGATTAAAGTTGAACGTCGTTTCGACGACGGGGTCGTTATTGAAAGAGCATAAGTCCGGTTGGGGACGGATGCGGAGAGGATTCATCGTCCAATCTTGTCAAAGGAATCTTCCCAGTAGTTTGCATTAAATAATCTAGAGAAATGGTGAAAAACGTAAATGTAGATGGTGACGTAGGAATTTGAACCGCCATCCGATCAAATAGGAGGCCAGTTTCTTGACTCTCGGCTACCTCGTTCGCTTGAGGAGGGGAGATAACCAGTTGTAATTTATATTCATGTGGCGTGTAATAATGTCGGACATTTAAATCATCTCTTGTTGTCATATAACAAGAACGAAGGTTCGAGGGGAAAATCAGGTAGTAGTGCATATTTTAGAACTGGAAAACCAATATATCAGTTTACAACGAGACACAGTAGGGGAGTTCTTACAGTTTTGATCGTCGAGTAATTTTCTCCCTTCTTCTTCTTCTTCTTCTTCTTCTGTCTAACAGTTAAGAATTTGCATATTGGGATACTCATATTTTATTCGGCCTTCTCGATATTTCCGTGGTTACTTTGGGTGTTGTAATTACTTACAAATAAGTTTAATATTTAAATTAGAAAGTATTTAAATTTACCATTCCAGTTTCTAGATGACATCCCGTATAATTCGAAATGTGTTATTTAGGTATGCGTGTTCTGGATGGATCTATGAAAGGCATTAGAGTTATCTATTACGAGAAAGTGCTGGAAGCTAATGCCTCCGAATTTTTATGTGGAAACCCTTAAAGCTTTTTAAGCAAAACAAACATTATAAATATCGTACATCTTTATTGTTCACGTCTACATATTTGTTTCTCAACATAGTCATACTGGCGACCAACATGTATCTTGCAACGAGAGACCAGTTTGTTGCTACCGTCACTGCAGAAAGTTTGACTTCGTTGACGAAATCACATCACCTCTTCTTGCTCCACTCCATTACTATCAGAGTGCGCCGGCCGGAGTGGCCTTGCGGTTCTAGGCGCTGCAGTCTGGAACCGAGCGACCGCTACGGTCGCAGGTTCGAATCCTGCCTCGGGCATGGATGTGTGTGATGTCCTTAGGTTAGTTAGGTTTAATTAGTTCTAAGTTCTAGGCGACTGAAGACCTCAGAAGTTAAGTCGCATAGTGCTCAGAGCCATTTTGAACTATCAGAGTGAAGTCGTCGAACGCGTTCTTGAAGTCTTGGAAACAGATGAAAACTGTATGCTGCGAAATCGGGACTCTATAGAGGGTGATCGATGACAGTGAAGCCTAGGTGTAGCGTGTTGCAGCACTCGTGTGTGGTCTGGCAATGTCATAGTGAAGGACAATGTGCTGCATGCGTGGACGAACTCTTCCAATTCGAAAGTCGATTACAGCGTGTGGCAACATCACACATCACCATGTTATACGCTACAACTGGATACCTCTAGTGACAGAGGGCTACAAATATGTAGACACGAAAAATAATGCTGTAGAAAGTGAATAAAGTTTGTCTTACTAAAAAACCTTAAGAGTTTTCACATAAAAAATCCGGAGATATTACTTTTCAGCCCGCCCCCGTAGATGTAGGGAAAATTTACGTAATTTGTTTTAAAGATAAGTCAGTCACAGTAACAAGGCAAGCATGTACAAACAGTTTGGCAGTAATGATTTATTGGGCTGATTGCCAGAAATAAAACTAAAAGAATATCTCGCAGGCTGCTAACAGTAGAGATCACGTAAGATATTTCACATTGTATATCCCATACATCCTATAAAGCTTAGTCCTGCGCACATGACTAGCGTTAGAGTACAGAATAACAACTGACAATAGCAGCACCATTCGTATCTGTCCCGTACTGAATGAGAAGTTCTTCCTGTCTTGAAATACAACTACAGTTATTCATAGCGACTAAGAAAATTACGCCCAGTGAGTTTACTGACAGGTTTTACACTGAGTGCATTGCAGAATTAATTCTTACTATGATGAATCTCCTCCCGCTGTCACATACACTGATGAGCCAAATCATTATGACCCCTGCCCAACGCGAGAATGTATTCCACCTAGTGATGTTGCGGGCAGAAAGTATATAAGCGGACCAGAGACGAAAGGAGAATCTTTCTAACGTCTATAGGGACCGCACATTCGGAAGTCCATTGACGTAAGTGGCTTTGGCAAAGGACAGAATGTTAACCCCGCACCTAGAAATAATCACGTCGGAAATGGCGAAGTTGGACGGTTGTTAGCGTGCTACTGTTGTGAGTGTCTATGGAAAGCGGTTGAAGGACGGTGAAACCAAGAATAGGCGACAAGTTGTAGACATCCACACCTCATCACGGAACGTGGTGGTTGGAGGTTTGCCTGCTCTGTAAAGCAGGATATGCGGCGATTTGTGGCACATCTGACGGCATAGTGTTTCAATACTGACTCGTCGACATCTTTAATTACGATTGCAATCGGCTCGGGATCATCGTGATTGATCCGCGGATCAATTGTTACACCAAGTGTAGCAGTTATCTGATACACCATGTGATCAAAAGTATCTGGACACCTGGCTGAAAATGACTTACAAGTTTGTGGCGCTCTCCATCGATAATGCTGCAATTCAGTATGGTGTTGGCCCACCTTAGCCTTGATGGCAGCTTCCACTCTCACAGGCATACGTTCAATCAGGTGCTGCAAAGTTCCTTGGGGAATGGCAGCCCAATCTTCACGGAGTGCTGCACCGCGGAGAGGTATCGATGTGGTCGGTGAGGCCAGGCACGAAGTCGGCGTTCCAAAACATCCCAGAGGTGTTCTATAGGATTCAGGTCAGGACTCTGTGCAGTCCAGTCCATTACAGGGATGTTATTTTCGTGTAACCACTCTACCACAGGCCGTACATTATGAACAGATGCTCCATCGTGTTGAAAAATGGAATCACCATTCCCGAATTGCTCTTCAACAGTGGGAAGCAAGAAGGTGCTTAAAACATCAATGTAGGCCTGTGCTGTGACAGTGCCACTGAAAGCAACAAGGGGTGCAAGCCCCCTCCATGAAAAACACGACCACACCATAACACCAACGCCTCTGAATTTTACTTTTGGCACTACACACGCTGGCAGAAGACGTTCACCGGGCATTGGCCATACCCACACCCTGCCATCGGATAGCCACATTGTATACCGTGATTCGTCACTCCACACAACGTTTTTCCACTGTTCAATCGTCCAATGTTTACGCTCCTTACACCAAGCGAGTCGTCGTTTGACCTTTGCCGGCGTGATGAGAAGCCGTTCGGCTATAAAATCCAAGCTTTCTCACCTCCCACCTAACTGTCATTGTACTTGCAGTGGATCCTGACGCAGTTTGGAATTCGTTTGTGACGGTCTGAATAGATGTCTGCCTATTACACATTAAGACCATCTTCAACTGTCGGCAGTCACTGTCAGTCAACTGACGAGGTTGGCCTGTACGTCTTGTGCTGTACGTGTCCCTTCATGTTTCCACTTCACTATCACATCGGAAAGAGTGGACCCAGCGACATTTAGGAGTGTGTCACCCAATCACTGACCACGTTCGAAGTCCGTGAGTTCCGCAGAGTGCCCCATTCTGCTCTCTCACGATGTCTAATGATTACTGAGGTCACTGATAAGGAGTGCCTGGCAGTAGGTGGCAGCACAAGGCACCTAATATGAAAAACGTATATTTTTGGGGAGTCCGGCTACTTTTGATCACATAGTGTATGACAAACAACAGCGGCATAGATGCCGCCTGCTGGGACAGTATTATGCTATGATGGACATTCACTTGGGCTTTCATGGGTCTTGTGGTCGTAATCGAAATCATGACGGTTGTGGACTATGTCATAATTATTGCGGACCGTCTGCGTCCGTGCATACTTGTTGTATTACTCGACGGTGCTCACGTCTCCCAGAAGGATACGGCGTCTTCACCAATATAACTGTTCATTTCAGAAGGCCAGATTCATCCAATAGTGATTTGAGGAGCATGATAGTGAGCTCACGGTGATGTCTTGACCACTAAATTCACCTAATTTGGGACGCTATCGGGTATTAGTCCCGCACCTACAAACAAATCGGTAGTAATTTCCGGGCAATACGTGACCTGTACATAGACATCTCGTGCCACATACCTCCAGAGATCTAGCAAGGATCTGCTAAATTCCTGCTACTCAGAATTGCTGTTGTATTGGGTGCCAAAGATGGAAAAACGCGTTTTGAAGCAGGTGGCCATAATGTTTTGGATGATCGCGTTTATAAGATGCACGTAATTATAGATCAAAACTCCATAAGGTTCACCATGGTAAGATCTTTTAGAATCATCAGTTCTTAGATCTTGCTTGAAAACGTATAATTTCTTTCTGCGAATCAGTCTCTTTCTCCTGCAATGTGCATAACGAAAATAAGATCAAGTGTGTGTGTGTGTGTGTGTGTGTGTGTGTGTGTGTGTGTCAGGAAACATGCGAGTACACACGAGGTGTGACCAAAAAGCAACGACTTTTTTTTTTAATTTGCGGGTTTTATATATCCGATATTCAAATTTTTTTATCTTTTTGGTACACATGCTCCTGAAGTATGTTTGCATTTTCAGCTGTTTTAATATTTGGCTTACTGTTGATTGTCGAAAAGGTTGTACTTGTTTTCGAGTGCTCGTCGAATTTTTACTTTAAAAACACATGGATCAAAGAATCTACAGTAAATCTTGCTTGAGAAATGGAATAAAATGCGGCAAAGCGTTCGAAATGTTGACTGTGGCCTTTGGCGAATCTACCAGTACTATGAGTAAGACAAGACTTTACGAGTGATATAAATGTTCCAAAGGGGGTCACGATACGCTGAGACGACGACCGGCTTGGACGTCCTAGCACGTCAAGTACTGACGATAATGTGGAAGAAGTAAATACAGAGAGGTTTCTGATGCTGGTATATCCTTTGGCTCATGCCAAGCAATTTTTTCGGATATTTTGGTCATGAAACTTGTAGCAGCAAAGTTTGTTCGCAAATTGTCGAATTTCGAACAAAAACCATGTTTCGTAGAGGTCGCTCAGAAATTGCTAAATGAAGTCAGCAACGACCCAGAACATCTATGGACGATTATAACAGATGCGAAACATAGATATACGGGTATGACGTCGAAACCAAAGCCCAATCGTTCCAATAAAAAATCAAATAATTCGATCACATGTGAAGGATCTTCTCACTGGTTTCTTCGATTACAATAGAATATTGCAGTTACGAGTCGTTTGTGTGAAGCAATCCGAAGAAAACGACCAGAAATGTGACAAAACCACTCGTGGAAATTGCATCACGATAATGCTCCTTTTCACACCTCAATACTTGTTCGTGATTTTTTGGCAACAAAAAAAAAAAAAAAACCGTCATGTTGCCTCAGCCACCGTATTGGCCGGGCATGGCCCCTTTCGACATCTTTCTATTCACGAGGCTGACGAGAACCATGAAAGGATGTTGTTTTGGCACCACTGATCAAATAAAAACAGAATCGCAGAATAAGATGAACACCATAGGGAAAAGTGAGTTACAGAAGTGCTTCCAAGATTGGAAGAAGCTTTGAAGAGGGCAAATTTGATGTTGATGAATAAAGAAAGATTCTTTAAGCAAAACAAAAATTCCCATTACTTTTTATGACACTTCATATAGTACAGGGTGCGGCGCTTAAATCCAACCAAATTTCAATTTGAATTTATCATAGTTCCGCCGGAGGTCACTGCCGTTCTTGAAAGACATAGGCATCCAGTAAAAATTCAGAACCTCAAAATGGCCAGATGTCACGGACACGTGAGGAGTACAGCCGAAGACCCTCCAATATCGAAAGCCTTCGTTCTGGGCGTTCGCTCACTGAAATAGTTCGATTATTCGGTTACCCGAGATCAACTGTTTACGATATTGTGCCCAAGTACAATCCTTCGGAGAAGTCTGGTGAAGGTTCTGCTAACCCAGCGAGGAAACCTTATGCCAGGAGACGCGTGTCACAAATTGCGGTAGTCACTGAAGAGGCTCAGGCGCTGGTTTCGGAGAACCCGGGGCAATCGCTGAGGAAACTGGGTTTAGTATTGAACGCCAGAGAGCGAACAATATGTCGGATGGCAGAGGAGGACCTCATACGAGTCATTTAGTTCAAAACTGTCTCTCGGATAACGCTGATATGTTGTGGTTGAAGAAGTTCTGGCTCCCGAATTGCTCCGATTTGAACCCCCTCGACTACTACATTACAGCATAGTCTAAAGAGTTACCAATAAGATGAGGCACCCTGATGCGTCTCTACGCACCGCTATCGAAGCAGCATTCGCGGATACGGACAGCGCTATTTAGAGAGCGCGTACGATCGCTTCAGGATGGAGGCGGTCACTGCGGCTAAAGGGGATTACATAAAGTAATCTTACTTTTGAAAAATACTTATATGAATAAGGATTATCATTTTTCATTTGTATTTTGTTTTAATAAATGTTCTTGTCAGAAAAATTTCATTTGTCTGAATTTAAATACCGCACCCTGTAATTTTGTTTGTCTCAATTTCGATACACGACACCAAACAGAAAAACTGAGAATGCTGCAAATAACGAGGTTCCATATATTGAGCAATGGCCTATTTACTCGCGCTGAGGAGAGTCCTTAAATACCATGCTTGTCTTCGTCTTGATGAGGGTAACGATTTAAAATCAGTTTCTAAGTTGCAATCCATGGGAAATGTTCTACATCAAATGATTCATGGTGCAGTAAGATTTTCGACAACGTTTTATTTTGTGCTCTCGTGTTATCGCCAGTCTGATTAAAATATTTGCCCTTGTATCTACTTTAATACATTTAAAGAAGAACAAATTACATCTCTGTGCAAAGTAGGCCTGTGCCATATCTTTCTGTCAAGATCTTTGTTACAAGCAACAGTTGTAAAGCGCATGCTAGATGCTGGAAAAGTCTCACTGTCAGAGTGTAAAGTAATATAGTTTTTGTTAAAAAAATGGTTCAAATGGCTCTGAGCACTATGGGACGTAACTTCTGATGTCAACAGCCCCCTAGAACTTAGAATTACTTAAACCTAACTAACCCAAGGACATCACACACATCCATGCCCGAAGCAGGAATCGAACCTGCGAATAGTTTTTGTGGAAGTGTGTGTAGTGATATCACAACTGAACATCAAAATGGAGGTAGATAGATGGACACTAACCGAAAAAAGCCGCCTATACTGTCGCAGTACGTAAAAAACTAAATCTGCATCTATACCGACAGGTAAGCTATAGTCATGACGATACATTAAAGTGTATTCCATCTTTTTGTCATAGAGCCAGCACCCAGCGTTCTGCTAGCAATAATGATGTAACTTCCTGAAACCATCTGAAGATGTATCTGAAAAGTTTCGAAAACCGGATCATGGAATAAAACATAATTATTCAAAAAAGTTGTAATGTTGATGCATTAATTTGTTCTGAAAGCGGTGCTGATATTCAAGACAATAAAAGCGGGTTAAAAGCTGTGAGCTATCTGGGGAAATTAACCTTGCATTACTGAGCAACTGTTTCACCAGGTATCCGGTCTGGTTTACCAAATTCTCAACCAGACTAACATTAATTATAATCTTTTAATAGTCATCTTACGACAACCGTTGATATAAATATAAAAAGAAAATTGAAATAAAAAGAAATAAATCAGTTTATATTTGGACATTTATTTTAACATTGATCATTATTCCGTTAAAATTTCAGCATATTAAACTTGATTCATAACTAAACTGGTGCCTTATTTAGGATTGTGAAAATGTGAGTTTGTAATGTTACGGAACACATCAAATATGGAGCCAAGATTGGGAGGCTGCATACAACACCGCATTCATAAAATAACACTCTAAGAACGTTGAAACATATGCAAGAGGATTAACCACAACCAACCGATTCAATTTTCACCCAAAGAAGTTACGTTCGTAGCACAATCCTGTCCATCATGAAATTACCACACACTGATATACTAAATTCGTACTAACTCTCTGTGAAATCTTCCCGAAAAGAATAGCTGAGGGCTACTTTGATAATTACACTACATGCTTCACGTTGTCAACTTGGTTCACACAATAATTCTGATAATTAAAATAAATTACATCGAAACACAAATTACAAAAGAAAAACCTCGAACTGGTTACTATCGTCTTACTATTAACCTGATGGGTCAAACAATTGTATAAGCACGTGGTACTGGTCTCACAAAGTACACCCCACATGGGTTGAACATAAAGAAAAGTTGCTATATTGAAAAATATTGTCAAGACGAGACGTTTTAATCTCACGCACATTCGCATTTAAGATTGATGATCTAGGTTAGAGTTACGGACCATCCACACGTGGTTCCACTTTACTCACAAAGTAGTGACAAAGCAACTACTGGAAGATATTCTGAACTTCAAACTCGAATTACAGTGCGTTGCAATTTAAGATAACATTAGATATTTTAGATTTTCAGTTAGGCTGAACTTAAGAAATCCGTTGTCCTACGGACTTAGCAGAGACGAGCTTAGTCGGAGATCTTACCACTTCAGACACTCGCAGCGGACCGACTGCCTTGGACCCCTACCAAGGGTGCTTCCAGATACAAAACGGAAGTGACCAGAGAGGCAGCTTCCTATACCAACATGACAAGGGACGGACAGGACCATACTAAGAATAGAAACCTCTTTGCTTTTAGAAAGCGTAGCTACCTGTTCTGACGTTGGTCCTACTATTCTCTAGCAGACAGGCTTTTCTACTACCATCAAGCATGCAATTAGAAATACATTTGCTCATTCATCCTTTCACGCAGAAGGGAAGGGGGATGACGGTATCTTATCATATACAGTATATAAAAGAAAGCGGATGTAGGTTCTGTATGAGACTGTGTGACATGAATTACATATAAACTGTGTTTTAAAGTGTAGTAGTGTGACAGATCGTTCTTTATTATGTGTAAAAGTAACACGTTCCACTGCTCAGTCTCCTCCCAGATAGTTAGAAACACCACAGTAAATTTAGAAGTGGGATGTATGCCGTAAATGACAACAGTTTTAAAAAATTAACATGAAAGGAATCCAACAGAGACCTTTCAAAGTGACTGGTTGCAGTTTTGTGTAACTTATTCACATTCAATATACAGTCAGGCTTCTATAATATCCGTAATGAATAAGCATAATAAAATGTAAGAAAATGCCTATAAATTCGCACTGGCGATATAAATTCATTGCGTATTGGAATATTACACTGAGCGTCGCTTAGCGTGATTTTCTAGATGAGTAGGACATATATCGTTTCTGGATCTAAGGGTTTGACGAAGATTGCTGGTTCAGGAAAATCAAGTGCAACTACACACTGCGCAAGTAGTCCTCAGTTCCTATTAAGACAATGTTTAAAACTACATTCCCAGACGTGAACACGACATGCTAAAACCCAAACAAAATCCTAGTGTGAAAACTGTGTGTCGTTAATTTCTTATTTTCAGTTTTCACTTACTGAATATGTATAAGCAGTAAATACATCCACGCAGAGACACACGTGCGTCCTAAAATACTACACTTCCCTGACTTCGCCATACTCGTCACTCAAGCCTATTCTGGTACCCATATTGCTTCCATGGTCTTCACAGATCTCTGTTGCCGGAAGAATGGGGAATATATTTCCAGACTTTCACTGGTGGCAGGGTCAACGCTTTCTTTACTTACTTTATCTCAAACACTGTATGTATTCAGCACTTCTGTACCTATCTGTTCGGTATCTCACCTTCACTCAAACGCCCCTCGAGGATATATTTTCAGTGAACTACAATTTCTATGCATACCGTATACTGGGTTGCCCATTATTTCAAAAAATTTATCCTTCTTTGGTTTCTTCTATTGATCTTTTGTATCGTTCCAGGTACCACACTGAAGTAATCAATTTTTGTGATGGCATTAATATATTATTGATTCCTAAATTACATCAAAGATATTTTGAATCTAGAACTTGCCCCCCTTCTTGCAGCGGTGTACTGTAGGTCTCTAGAAGAGCGTAGCGTTCCAAAGGATTGGAAAAGGGCACAGGTCATCCCCGTTTTCAAGAAGGGACGTCGAACAGATATGCGAACTATAGACCTATATCTCTAACGTCGATCAGTTGTAGAATTTTGGATCACGTATTATGTTCGAGTATAATGACTTTTCTGGAGACTAGAAACCTACTCTGTAGGAATCAGCATGGGTTTCGAAAAAGACGATCGTGTGAAACCCAGCTCGTGCTATTCGTCCACGAGACTCAGAGGGCCATAGACACGGGTTCCCAGGTAGATGCCGTGTTTCTTGACTTCCGCAAGGCGTTCAATACAGTTCCCCACAGTCGTTTAATGAACAAAGTAAGAGCATATGGACTATCAGGCCAATTGTGTGATTGGATTGAAGAGTTCCTAGATAACAGGACGCAGCATGTCATGCTCAATGGAGAGAAGTCTTCTGAAGTAAGAGTGATTTCAGGTGTGCCGCAGGGGAATGTCGTAGGACCGTTGCTATTCACAATATACATAAATGACCTTGTGGATAACATCGGAAGTTCATTGAGGCTTTTTGTGGATGATTCTGTAGTATATCTAGAGGTTGTAACAATGGAAAATTGTACTGAAATGCAGAAGGATCTGCAACCAATTGACGCATGGTGCAGGGAATGGCAATTGAATCTCAATGTAGACAAGTGTAATGTGCTACGAGTACATAGAATGAAAGATCCTTTACCATTTAGCCACAACATAGCAGGTCAGCAACTGGAAGCAGTTAATTCCATAAATCATCTAGGCGTAGGTATTAGGAGTGATTTAAAATGGAATGATCATATAAAGTTGATCGTCGGTAAAGCAGATGCCAGACTGAGATTCATTGAAAGAATCCTAAGGAAAAGCAATTCGAAAACAAAGGAAGTAGGTTACAGTGCACTTGTTCGCCCACTGCTTGAATATTGCTCACCAATGTGGGATCAGTACCAGATAGGATTGATAGAAGAGATAGAGAAGATCCAACGGAGAGCAGCGCGCTTCGTTACAGGATCATTTAGTAATCGCGAAAGCGTTACGGAGATGATTGAGAAACTCCAGTGGAGGACTCTGCAGGAGAGACGCTCAGTAGCTCGTAACGGGCTTTTGTTGAAGTTTCGAGAACATACCTTCACCGAGGAGTCAAGCAGTATATTGCTCCCTCCTACGTATATATTGCGAAGAGACCATGAGGATAAAATCAGAGAGATTAGAGCGCCCACACAGAGGCATACCGACAATCTTTCTTTCCACAAACAATACGAGACTGGAATAGAAGGGAGAACCGATAGAGGTACTCGAAGTACCCTCCGCCACACACCGTCAGGTGGCTTGCGGAGTATGGATGTAGATGTAGATTCAAGGATACGCTCTTCGAGCCCTATTTCAAAACGTATTCCATCTTAATTAGTTTTTCTGATGGCATTAGTAACTTACTGATTCGTAAAAATTAATTTTTGTTATTGCGTTAGTATCATATTGATTCCTAAATTACATCCAAGATACTTTGAGTCTATTTTTCGAGGATAAAATCTCCTAGCACTGTTTCAAAACGTACTGCATCCTCGTATTTATTTTATTTCTAGACATCAGTCCGCAATCTTGACAGTCGTTTAATTAAAACATACAGTGATAAATGAATTACAGTCACTTCTTATTGTATGTATTTTTTCTCCGTATTAGTTTCTAGATCATAAAAAGTTGTCCATCTAAACTATCTGATCGTTTTGGAAATTATTCCTGGTTTCTCCGAGAAACTTAAAAATAGAACTATAACTCCTTCATGGATGCGTCAATATGTGATAATATCAAATGGGAAGGAAAAATGAAAGGAGAAGGGAGTTTAGACTTCAGCGTGCCACTGATTTCGAGATCATTTTAAAGGTAGCAAAAAGCCAACTGCCGAAATATGGGAAATTGCCTATTGAAGCTAACTATAGCGGAATTCGCCTGAAACGAATTAGGGAACCCATTGAATACCAATTTCTCGGTTCTTTCTGATAGGTTTTCTGCGTCTCAGTCAATGTTCCCCATCAACTAGTTGCATCGAATCGAGCAGTGAATTCAGTTTCGTTGCCTGATTCATTGGAAGGATACTACGAAAGGGAAATTTCAGATTTCATCTAAAGAAGTTTTGGGACATGTAATACATTTTCACAGTAATGACAAAGATTTTCGCCGCCTTCATGTTGCTTGGAATATCAAGTACTGCTAGGAAGAAGAAATTAAAGAGACTTACACACGTCAGCTGCATGTGCTCGAAAAAAGGAACCGACTACTTCACGAAAATCTGTTGCTTGAGCTTTTTCTCAGTGACGAATCGGAAGCGTTCGACAGCCCGCTTTAAAGTGTGTCTGAGGAGGAATGAAATAAGTTTCTGATTACGACTGTGTGGACAGTATAGAGTTAACTCCGTACATGTTGAAAAAATGGATGTACGTATGTATGTACACTGAGGCGCCAAAGAAACTGGTGTAGACATGCGTATTAAAATATAAAGATACGTAAGCAGGCAGAAGACGGTACTGCGGTCGGCAACGCCTATGTAAGACAAAAAGTGTCTTTCCCTCCAGCACTACTGCAGACTGCCGAATCCATGCCCTGCCGTGTTGCGGCACTTCTGCGTGCTCGCACGGGTTCTACCGTGTAAGGCAGGTGTACCAGTTTGTTTGGCTCTTCAGTGTATGTGTATATGTATTCGCGACACATTTTGCAGGCAGTATTCATAAACCTTGAACCGCTTGAACATGAAACTGCAAGGCGAACTTCTTAGAGATACCGAAGAATTATTTGAACAAATACGTGTGAAAATGTTTTAAGTATGTGGAATATAAGTGACATTTGCGCATACGGACAAAGAAATGCGCAAAGAGCTCATTATAAACTTCTGTAACGATTCCAATCCAACGCCATCTGATAGCATAACATGTAAATGCAGCCACGGTTAGTTTTATTTTGCGTATCCTGTATCGAAGATTCTAAATCTGTCGCCATCAATCTAGAAAATATCAGACTTCTCCACTAGTATGGGGATGGAAATATCTCAGCAGCACCACGCGGAAGAATCGGGCAGTTCCCATTCGAATAGCGACCTGGTAAGACGATTTTTTCTAAACGTAATACGAGCAACGAGTGCAAGTTAGTAATATCTGAATTGTTTACTGCGGGTATATAGGGCGTGAAGTGTATCGTGACTTGTACTTCGATGATTAAAGGTTTGCTGTCGACTGTTTACCGTCTAATAAACTCATATTATCATAGCTTACGAAAATACCTAAGAGTGGAAAGATGGAAAGAGAGAGGGTCACTTTTCGGACGACTACACAAAAGAGTTATCTTTTGTCAAGAAAGGGCATACGCATCAGGAAGCGTTGTGTGAGATTTGTAGCTGACTTCTCTCGGTAACTCACGGAGGTAAGGCAGATATGAGGCATCACTTTTCTACGAAGAATCATACAAACAGATTCGCTCTACATAGACATCAAAACCTATTTCTACATTCATGATTTAACAAGATTCCCACGAACAACCGCTCGTTGCTGCTGCAGAATTAACACCAGCTTATATTGTTGTCAAGCATCATCGATCCTCAAATTCTCTTGATAGCACTGTAAAATTAAATGCCACGATGTGTCCAGCCTCCAAGTTGCCGCAAAGTAGCCAGGACCAAAGGTACGGCGATTGTTGAAAATATTCACGCACGACACTCCGTGTCCAAAAGCATAAAACAATTGCAAGAAGTTTCATTTTACGGCATAGGCATCGACGTATCGAACCGCAAGCCTGGAAAGATGTTTCCTTGAGTTGTTCAATACTTTACTGAAGCTGTAAAGCCGGAGTGGCCGTGCGGTTCTAGGCGCTGCAGTCTGGAACCGAGCGACCGCTACGGTCGCAGGTTCGAATCCTGCCTCGGGCATGGATGTATTTGATGTCCTTAGGTTAGTTAGGTTTAATTAGTTCTAAGTTCTAGGCGACTGATGACCTCAGAAGTTAAGTCCCATAGTGCTCAGAGCCATTTGAACCATTTGAAGCTGTTGAAGTTTCGTTCGCTGAATAAGGAAACATCGGACACAGCTGCAAAGTTTCCTCTGGACTTTTTAAGACAACTCCAGACTCCAGTAGATAAATTAACCGTCTTTGTGCACACGGTACCAATACCAATACCAGCTTCATAGACGCGGGCAGCAGAATGTGTTTCACCAAACTAAAAAGGAACAAGGAAAAATTTAGAAGAAATTGGATGCTGTGCTCACATTCTCCACTGCGTTATAGTGCTGGAGCTGGAGGCTGAAAGAGTTCTGCTTATACGTTGATGTCAATAATCATACTATCCTGTCTCATTAAAAAACAAGATGACTGTCGTTAATGGCCGCAGTTGCGAGAATTCATAAGTTTTGGATTCCATTAAAACAATTATTTGACGTCGAAGACAGGCCACCTAAAAAACTTTCAGATTTTTTTCAGTAGTCCGGTCAGTGAAATTTGCTCTATGTTTCTGCTGTCAAACTTGGCTCGGTTTGAAAAAAAAAAAAAATTTAAAAAGCTGGGAGAAAATTAAAGTCTACATAATTGAAATAAATATATTAATCAACGCTCAAAGACGTCTTAATGAAAGGAAGATTGCTAATTTTATTGGTATGCAAATCAAGATGAATTTGAAGAAATTAAAGAATGAGAACCCTAACCAAGAGATATTTAATTTGATTTCGAAATCTGAAGAAGAGGCAATGGCTCCCTATACCATAGGCTGTCTTGTTTAATAAATATCGAGTATTTGATTGGATGACGCTATCTGAAACTCCAGATTGGGTGATTATTGAAAACACCGTTATGTACCCGACTGAAACTGGTGTGAATATTTCAGGCGACAATTGTTTTCAGGAATATATGCATCTGAAGGTCATTTTAGAATCTAAGCGTGACTCAGAAGAACTGAAGTCTAAATACGCCATGGAAGAAGGGTGGATTTACTTTCTTAAGGAAACTGAAAACTATGAACATAAATCCTAACTGCTAAAATTATGCGAATATTTGTTTTCTGTTCCCCCACACAACGCCAATGTGGAAAGAGTATTTTCGCTGATGTCGACCCAATAGAGTGATGAAAGAAATGGACTGCTGACGGGAACAGTGGAATCAATCTTACAGTGCCAGTTTAACTACAAGCCGACTTACATAGAGTTTTATAAATAGTAAAAGCGAAAAAGACGTGCTGAAAAAGGTGAAATATTCGAAACAATATGATGTACTAACTACTTCTGTTCCATTTAATTGTGTATTAAACACAAGTAATTACATTAAATAAATTTTTTACTGTATTTCTACACCCCCATCTCAGAATGTCCCTACGAGGTCCCTGCTAGATACGGCTTTCCCATATGTAGCGTACGTATACTAGTTAAGTTAGAATTACAGCGAGGAGACAAAGTCAGAAATACAACGCAATGAAATATCAGATGGGCCATATTGTTGATTTTCGTGAGCAGCCGTCGATATTGTTGAGTACTAACGTTTAGCTGCAGTCGTTACCAGAATCACAATTACGTGCAGTACTCATCATTAAAATAAAATCGTCAACACGATTTAAAACATTCACGTATAGTACTGTATACACAGAATACGGTACAAGCGACAATTTTCATGTGAAGTTACCACTTAATTTCATATCTTGAATGATAAAACTACACTACAAGATTTTATTAATAACCTAATGCAAAATATGGATAAATAGTAGTCACAAACTGTCTCCGCACTTCTGGTATCTTTTCAGGAAATTTGAAAAAAAGAGGTATATGCATTGTTCATTGAGAGTACTGTCTGGTTGTGTAAGTAAATGTCTAATATTTCTGTTTCCTCCATAAAATCGAATAATTTCACTTTGTTTTATGTAAGGCATTAGATTCTTCTTAATATCGTTTGCTATGTTTTTGTTCTCTTTAGTGTCACCGAAAGACTGCTGGTTATTTTCACTAATATTGTGATGTTCTCTGAATTTCATCCAAAAAATCACTTCCTGGCCGTCCCGCATACCAGCAGTCGCAATCACTGCAGTGTAACGTGTAAACTCCTGATGGATTTATAAGGCGAGCCCTAACGAATAGGATACTACAGTTATAGGTAAAGAAATTTTAGTAATTACATTATAATTACACTTCTTGTGGAACAGTACTAATATACATAAGTACCACTGACATTGACGGAACGATCCCAGTGCGTAGGGAGGGTGTGGATGGCTTTAGCGTATATACGCCTGGGTTGCTGACGGATCCAGTTTCCCGGGTGTTCTGCACATCCCCATCACAGGTGAATCTCTTAACTTTAAGAGATTGTTTTGATGGGCCGAAATTACGTGAGTCACACAGGAAGATATCGGAACTGAAAGGAGGACGTTCCAAAAACTCCCCTTGAAATATCTGAAGAGGTTGTGGGTTTTCTTGACTAGAGGGGGCCTAGCACTGACCAGGAGGAGCACTACCCCATTCGAGAGCTTGCCCCTGTGCGTGTTCTTGATGACCTGTTTGAGCCTCAGCAACGTTTTGCAGTTCTGCTCAGCGTTAGTTGTTGCACACCGCTGTACTCAGTACATTAACAGAGGTCCCTATTCGTCGGATAAGAAACTAAGTATCACTTTTCCGGCCTTATTGGCAAAGTGTGGTTTTTTTGGACCAGAGGAACCAGGGTGTCGACAGCCTATGCTCATCCATTTGGAGACCGTGTCGAAGTGGTGACGCGACGTTTCATCACGTGCCACAATCTGAGCTATAAAATCCTTTCCTTGCTCTGGCTATCTCAACTGGTCGTCAGGCAAACACCCATTTTAGCAATCTTATGATTTTTTGAAAAGTGGTGGGGAAACGACTGTGCACAAACTTTGCCTCAACAAAACGGCTCATGGATCGTTTGTTGCACACCTCGATTGCTTATCGACAATTCAACAGTAGTGTCACATATAGTGAACTCCTTCACAGCGAGAGCTTGGCGCTGGCGGTGACAACGCGAGCTTGCCCATGTCGTAGCATATCCTTGATGTTCACACATCCCACCTCCTAACGATGATACCACCGGAATATCGTGCATTGTGTGGGACACTTCTCTCCATTCACCTCTTCACCCTGCGGCAAGTTTGTGAAGCATCCTCCCCTTCTGCACGACGAAACTGGATAACCACTCTTTGTGCTGATCGGGAGGTATTCACTATGCTACGACATGCAGAAGGAACTCTCCAGAAATGAAGAAATAGCTGCAAAGCTGTCAACTCCGCTTGTGAAACTGGTAATACCACCACGCCATCTCTCGACAAACACATTCACCCATTGGGATCTCATACATCCGCGCTATAACGAAGATAACCTTTTCAATTAGACATACCTGATACTACCCAGTTTTAAGGTGATTCCGCCGTGTCGCACGCTGGGTAGCGGTGCGGTCTTAGGCGTCTTGTCACGGATCGAGCGGCTCCCCCCGTCGGACGTTCGAGTCCTCACTTAGCGTAAGTTAGTTTAAGTTAGATTAAGTAGGGCGTAAGCCTAGAGGCCGATGACCTCAGTAGTTTTGTCCTATAGTCCTTACGTCAAATTCCCATTTTTTTCCGCCGTGTCGCCTTGAAGCATCGTTCTGTCTTTTCTTCCAAATGTAGTCTGAACTCTTGTTTCTTTACCTGTCTAGTTTTCAGCCTTCCAGCAGCATTCTTTTCAATGCATTAAGTTTCATCTGTCTGTATCAGTTCGTGGTTCACTGTCAACCTCATCATCTAGATAATTCGTACGGTACTAGAAATGTAATTAAAATCTATTCTGTTTGACTCTATAGCGATGAACTAGAGAACGTTAACTACGTAATGTAAACTTGTTGCGCAGATCTTACTCGTGAAGAGGAAATAGCGTTACGGCTTATTGTGTCGTTTGATGACAAAAGTGTTGGAGTGGACAATAAGCGTCGCCGTGAGGATGTCACGAGTGCCGTGCGAGGGCCGGCCACGATAAATAATGCATAAAAGATGCGGCGGCGCGCAGGTGTCGGGGTAGCTGGCCCGGCGGCCGCGCCGCGCGTCTGCCAGAGTTCCGTGAAGCAGCCCTCGGCAAACGACGCGCTCTCACAGCCACAGCGCCAACAAATGAAGATGTCACGCGCTGCAGTCTCTGAGTAACCACTGTGGACGCCATTAGTGACGATTCTGAGAACTCGTTGATAGTCACCAGGCACCCACTCACTCAATCTCGAATTGCGTTTCTTTGTGATGCACGACAAAAAAATTCAGAGAGTGGATTAATATGAGAAATCAAACAAGCGCAATAAAAACATTTTAAAATTTCATAATTCAAAATGAAATGCAGAAGGTATTATTTACTCTGCAGCAGAGTGTGCTTTGATATGCAACCTTCTAGCACATGAAAACTGTGCATAGAACTAGGAGTCGAATCCGGGACATTGGCCTTCTAATGACAAGTGCTCTAGCAACAGAGCTACTCAAGCGCCACTAACGACATCTCTTCATAGCTGTACTTCCACCAGTACCTTCCAAACTTCTCCTGCGAAACTTGCAAGACTAGCGCTCCTGGAACAAGGAACGTTCCTGGGCTCGATTCAATATCTGGCACACAGCTTTGATCTTCCAGGAAGTTTCAGAAACGTTGAAAATAATAGAACCATAATATCAGACTATACCTGATGAGCAGTCCTCGTTCCATAAGGTTGAATTAATCCTCACATTTAATCACAGGTGGCAATGTCTGTAATTACATATGTCCCGCTGGATTTAGACCCATGTCATTGACATAGACTTCTAGCAGGACTCTAGAACATACACTATGTTGTACCATTATGAAATACCTCGACGACAAGGATCTAACCACACACAAATAGTAAGTGCTTAGAAGATATCGTTGATGTGATGAATTGGTTTTTTATTCAGATGAAGTATTGAGTTTGTCCTCAGGGCATCTTAAGTTGCTGACTATTTTTGGCACCATTCTCCACACTCCTAATCAAATTGAGTCCATATTGAATATGGGCTCAGTTTCGCGGCAGGATTCGTGATTTTCTGTTAGAAAGGTCGTAGTTTGTAGTTCGTAGTATCTGACGGGAAATTCCAAGTGACCTACTGTGTTTTGAACTCGTCTACGAAGATAAGTAGCTAGACTAAGCCCTTCTCTATTGACGCAATGCCTTGTTACAGATACTCGTATATTCATGGCCGAATAATCCATTTTGTAACACAGTTTGACTTCGAGAATAAAAAAGGAAATAATCACAAGATACCTCACAAATAGGAATTGGTAGGCGTAGCTTGTATAATTAAATATCGGAAAGTACGAAAAACATCCATGAAACGTTATCGGTACTATAGAGTGTAGAGGTGTTCAGCTTATAGCCAGGCACTGTATGATGAGATGATTCCCCTGGACTGTAAACACGCTGCTTCAATCTGAAAATTGTTAATCATTGTTAATGGTTCACCAAAGCAAGAGAATAATGATGTGGTTCGAAAGACGAACTCCGTATGTACTACTAAGAATTGCTGATGGCACTCGTATCACGCTGTGTGCAAGTTTTTTCGTGGAGGCATACACCGTACAAAATCAAAAACAACAATATAGCAATCCTGGAACCAGAGTTTAAAATCAACCTTTCACAGCCTGAAAATCGTGCATGCAGCAGCCCAGGATATTTATCATTTTTAATGTGGGACAACTACGTATGAGGTGAACTATTATGTTTCCTGCAACATGAGCGATCGTTTATTATACAAAAGGTCTCCTCACAACATCCATTAATCCGACCTGACTGTCCTTTACAATAACAAGCTTATTTTCCACACTGAAGATCGTCTCATCAGAATCTCAATGCAGCTTTGTCCCTACCAATATAGTAAGCGCATTAAATCTCCCTGAAACATTTTCCCCATTAGACTCAATTTTTTCTCTAAATTCTGTACATTCCCTTTTAAAGTAATGACGTTTGCTTTTTGCTCCCTTGCATTAGCCGCAGTTCTCTCAGTTAAATTATCTGGCACTAACCTCTATTCTCTTCTCCGATTTCACATTCATTTTTTTGGTATTAGCTTTGCTTTATTTCACGTAGTCCCTATTTTCTCTACTAACCTCTCATATTATGCTATACTGCTAGCCTCAAATTTTTCCTCTACAAAGAAAACCAACATACTTAAAATATCTTGGTGAAAAGTATTTTTTGAAAGTGAACTAATATTCTGTTGTTCAGTGTGAACAGGACAGGCAGCAGAAGCTTCACGTTCATCTACCACAACACGAAAACTATTAGTAGTCTTATGTAGCAGAATGACATCAGAGCTGGCTGCTACTCCACTCAAGTTGCGGTCTTCGGTCCGAAGACTGGTCTGGTGCAATTTTCTACGCTACTCTGTCCTGTGTAAGCCTCTTCATCTCCTAATACCTGCTTCAACCTACATCCTTCTGCATCTGCTTACTATATTCAGATAATGTACAGCCAACGTGATGCCAAGATACTTGGGGTACTTGTTCTGGCAGAGAATATTGCCACCAGACTGCACTTTGAGCTCAGTCTTAGCTTGTTTGCTGTTTAAGTGAAAACCACAAACCTCTCTCTTACTGGTGTTGGGCTTCAGTCTCCGTTTTTTGAAATATGAGTTAAAGACCGCTGAGTCCTCTGTTGGTGTTCCCTGTGACTGACCAAGATCTTTTGATTGACAAGCCAGAGCTATATCGTCTGCATAGCCGAATTTCGTGGAATATTTTTTTTCAAAAGTCAGAAATATAAAGGCTGGACAATAAAGGAGCGAGAACTGAGCCCTGTGACAGACCGTTATTTAGTTTCCATATTGAGCTTCTACTTTTACCCAAGTTATCCTTCAAGTGCCGATTACTTATCATGTTATTAATAAGAGACGCTGTTCTTGGGTATTTAATTATTTTCAATAATTTCTAAATCATCACTTCCCTCCAGACGGTACAATATGCTGCTGTAAGGTCGATAAAGACCACAAGTGTTTTTCGTTTCTCCTGGAAATTGGTCTCTATGAAAGTTTTCAGAGCTAGTACCTGTTGGCTGTACCTTTGGTGAGGCTTAAATCCCGCTTGTTCTATTTGAAGGTGTTCTAAAATGCACCCACTAATTCCCTTGCAAGTAAATCTCTCCAAGAACTTATATGTGCAACTAAGCAGGGTAACTCGTCGAAAATTCTGGGGGAGATCCAATGATTTGTTAAGTTTTAAGAGTGCGACAATTTTTGTATTTTTCAGTTTCTTGGGAAGTGTTCCTGTCTTCAAAATAAAAGAGAAGAAGCTGGTCAGCCAGTGTTTGGCATTTTCCCCAATATGAGATAAAAATTCTGGATCTGTATTTCAGACCTTGAAACTTTACCGCTTTTAACCTGTGTTAAACCTACCTCTATTTCATAGATGGTGAATGGGGAAGAGATTTTGAATCGCTTGGAGACTGCGCTTTTAGATTTATTAGCTCTTATTTGAACCTGGAGATAAGCTGTCTATCCCGGGACGTTCCGGACTTTTTCTATGCTGTTATCAATAAGATTGGCTGAAATACCAAGTTCTGATCAGATTTGTTAAAGGAGCCGCCCAATTTACTGAACAAGGTCCAAGCCTTCCCACTTGAATGTTTGAAATTCAAGTTTTCTACTATCTCAGATCAGTACAATGTCCTTGCATTATCAAGGCTATGAAGAACTTCATCTGCAGTGTCACTGTCTCCATTTCACATTGTTCATATAGGTGTTCACATCTCTCATCTCACCGTGGGATATATTCTCTCCTAAATTCACGAGAGATATGCTTCTTGCCAGATGTAAGGACAGCTCCAAGAAAACGGCTGTGGCTTTGGGGTTCTGGCGGAACAAAACAAATATATTATTCCACGTTGTCCGAGAAACATTGCCAGTTTGCCTTTCTAAAATTCCATCTAGGTGGTGGCACTAACTTTACCACTGGGATGGATAAGCTAATATTCAGAAAACAGATCTGTGTTCACTGTGTGGGAAGTCTGACTAGAGTTTTCTTTATGTAAGAATTGGTTGGTCTTTACGTGCATGGGAGACGAAACAGAGGTCGGGGTTATAGCCTCTCTTCCATGCAGCTCATCAAAATCTATCGCAATCGTTGGCCTTAAAAACTAGCTATAGGTTGTTATTTTCAGCTCAGTCAACAAAAAGCTCTGAGCACTATGGGACTTAACATCTATGGTCATCAGTCCCCTAGAACTTAGAACTACTTAAACCTACCTTACCTAAGGACATCACACAACACACAGTCATCACAAGGCAGAGAAAATCCCTGACCCCGCCGGGAATCGAACACGGGAACCCGGGCGTGGGAGCAGTCAACAAGTTCATTACCACAGTCGTTGTTCGGTACATATTTTCAATGCCCGTGGTGGCTGTTAAAATCACCAGTTAGTTGTGACAGATGGACAGTAACTGGTAGAAAATTTGTCGGCCACTCTACATTAGCTGGTTTGTAGATATTATGGATAGTGTGATCTTCAACATTTATTGTGACGTTATGAATTTCATAAGCTGTATTTGATGATATTAGGTGCACATGATCAATGTTAGCTCTAAAGTAAGTAGCAACAACATAAACGTTGTTGTAAGTTGCGCCAGTAAGCTCGCAACCATTCCTCATTTACGAAGATCTTCATTTGATGCATAGGTTTCCTGGATTAAGAACACGTCAGTACTATCACTTAAAAGAGATTTTGGAAAGTAATCACTTTCACCTCGGCTATTCACTCTACACGTAGTTGGCATGCAAGGACTGAAAGTCCCAGTTTTTCAGTTATTTGGTCCTGAAAAGGCTCCTTTGTTAGTGTTTGGTTGCCTAATTTTGTCTGCATACTTATAGCTAGGAAGTCCAATATATATATATATATATATATATATATATATATATATATATATATATTAGACTGCCGAGACGCTCTAGGTCATTTAGCGCTAGCCTGGCTACACGTACAGTATTTTACCGTGGACGCGGGCTAGATCTACACCCTGGAGCGGGGGTGCGGGAAGTGGTCAGAGAGAGAGAGTTGGAAGATATTGACGGAGAGGGGGGAAGAGCAGATAGACAGAAAGAGTGAGAAGCAGGGGATGGATTAATAGAAGACTACAATAAATACGTACCAGCCGGGTACTCAGTTTCAAAATAAAATCTAATTTTCATAAAGGACATACCTGACATTTTAAAGTTCCTTTTTAGAAAGACGAATGAAATGGAGAATGCAATTGGCAACATACTTATCCGCAGAACTACGAACTACACTAAGAGAAAAATAATAATTAATTTTTAAAACATTGTACAGTGTAACTCTTCGTATATGATCGTATTTATCACAGTCTATTATTATATGTGCCACGTTTTCATCAATGAGGCAGGAATTATAAGCGTAAAAAAGGTACGCCTCTTTTTCTTTGCGAGCCGCTGCTACCAACAGCTGTGGAGCCACAATATGATCCCTGTCCACTTTTACTCATATACAACTAACTAAATGATCTAACGTTGTAATGTTGACCTTTCCTTCTGCTATCGCGTTCGGCTACTTGTTTCTAGAGAGTATCTTGCTTCACCATGTCATTTTTCTTGTTTTTTCTTTTGTTCAGTTGCCGACGTTATCCCAGATACTGTAAGAGGATAACTGACTTTTGGGTGTTTTTATTCAAATTGAAACGCCGCTAGCCGTATGTACACGGGTCGTACTGAACCGTTGCCAAATAGAAGATCAAGACGAAGTGTACCTGATATTCATAACAAAGTTACGCAACGAAAACGCTTGTTATCCTGTACGCCCATACAGTGCCGAACGATTCTATTGGGAATTTAGTACATCCTTCCCTTGTCTCTCATGAACACTCATCGTGAAGTACGACATTCTAGGATCTGTTATTTAAGAAGCCTCCGGGAATATGTTCCATACACTCGAATCTTCGTTAATAATCTGCAGGGAACACCATGTCAAATACTTTCCGAAAATCTAGAAATATGTAATCTGCCTGTTGCCCTTCATCCATAGTTCAATTGGTTCAAATGGTTCTGAGCACTATGGGACCTAAATTCTGAGGTCATCAGTCCCCTAAAGCTCAGAACTACTTAAACCTAACTAACCTAAGGACATCACACCCATCCATGCCCGAGGCAGGGATCGAAATTGCGGCCGTAGCGGTCGCGCGGTTGCAGACTGTAGCGCCTAGAACCGCTCTGCCACTTCGGCCGGCCCATCCATAGTCCCCAGTATATCATGTGAGAAGAGAGTGAGCTGAGTTTCCCAAGAGCGATGCTTCCCAAAACCGTATTGATTAGTGGAAATAAGCTTTTCTGTTTCTAGGAAATTTATTATATTCGAACTCAAAATATGTACTAGAATTCTGCAGCAAACAGACGTTAAGGATATTGGTCTGTATTTATGTGGGTTCGTTCTTTTACCTTTCTTATACACAGCTGTCACCTGTGCTTTATTCCAGTCACTTAGGACTTTGCGATGGGCAAGAGATCCGCGATGAAAGCTAAGTAAGGGCCAATGCTGTAGAATACTCCATGTACAACCGAACTGTGATCCTGTTTTACTTGTTTCTCTACACCCGGGGTGCTTTTTACTTTTTCGTCCGTTCAGGATTCTGTATTGTGGTCAAACGATGACATGTCTGTACGATTCTCCTGTTTGAACGTTTCCTGAAACGCGAAATTAAAAATTTCGGCTTTCGTATTGTTATCATCTACAGCCACGTCAGCCTCGTTAACAAATCACTGGATGGTAGTCAGAGCCGCTTAGCGAATTTAAACAAGACCAAGTTTTTCTCGAGTACGCGGCCAAATCTTTTGCTAAGGTATGACGGTGGTAACTGTTGTAAGTTACCCGCTTATATATTTTCGCAGACACCGAATCTCTACTAACCTTTGTCTGTCGTCATTTGCACGTTCTCTTTTAAACCCAAGGTTCGAGCGACTAGACATATACTCGTCCGAAGTCACGATTTACAATATGTTTAAAATTTGTCCATAATTCCTCTATGTCAATCGTAGTGGAACTAAATGATATCGATTCACTGTCTAATTGAGATGCTAACATCTGCTTATCAGCTCTTTCTAGCAGAAACACTCTCTTAGTCTCGAAATCACATGAAAGGCGGGCGAAAGAGGCATCCTTTCAAGGTGGCCTCCTGTCTTGACTATGTACGAGCGTTCACGCAAAATGTGAACACATTTTTGCCCTGAAATCTATCCCCGGGATAAAAGTGAGGGTGGGCCAATAATAATGTGACTGACCATCTAACGAATCACAGGAGAGGGCCCACAAAACATAACGAAAACATTACTCGCAAGTAACATAATTCAGTATTAAGCACGTACGTCGAACTGTTAACCACATACCACATAACATCCAAGTGTGAGAAATCGAATATTTTAGTTCTAATTTGTGCAAGGACAAATGTCTTTGTCGTCTGTTACCCACTGCGCACGTCTCAGAAGGTTGTGTCAGGATGTCCAGAATTGCGGGCAACCAAAGAGAATACTTTTTAAATAAATGGGAGATTCAAAATGACGATTATATGTTCTTTTAGTACGGAATATAATTTGGGGCGCCCATGATAGAAAAATTAACCACTAACCAGTGTAGGTCGCCATAATACAGTTTTGCGGTTAATACAGTTTTGCAGTTAATACAGTTTTGCAGCGGAATGAAGAGACCACAACCGGAGAAGGCGTCCTTACGTAGTCCGACGTTCTGGCTGCCTCCATTAAGTGATATCCCTCCCTCACTTCCTAGTGGCTGTTCGGATGTGGCGCATAGGGACTTGTCGATCAGTGTATTTTGCGAGAAAAAACAGCTTTTGCTGAGGCGATGATTGTTCTGGGCACGTAAGCAATAATAAAGGCTACTTCAATACTAGAAACGAACGTTTAAGTGGAAAAAATTTAAAATTAGAAATAGGAACTGGTGATACACCTGGATTGGCTAAGTGACCTTCACTCTACTTTGCCTAACAACGTGTGAATACTTAGCATTTGTGGTGACGGTAATGATCTGCAATGACGTGGTCTCAGCAGTAATAAATCTCGGAGTCACTGTATCAGCACCAACTTGTCCGCCCCGATAGCTGAGTGGTCATCGTGATGGATTGCCGTCCTACCGGCCCGGGTTCTATTCCCGGATGGGTCGGGGATTTTCTCCGCTCAGCGACTGGGTGTTGTGTTGTCTTCATCATCATTTCATCTCTATCCGGTGCGCAGGTCGCCCACTATGGCGTCGAATGTAATAAGACCTGCACCAAGGCGGCCGGACCTGCCCCACAAAGAGCCTTCCTGCCAATTACGCCAAACGCTCATTTCCATTTTTTTTCAGCGCCAACTTACACTTGCTGGAAATATTTTACTAAACAAGGTATGTTCGTAGGTAACACATGTGCATTGTAAATTACAGTTAAACTCAACAGAAACATTTACATCCACATCTACATGATACTCTGCAAATCCGACTTAAGTGTCTTCAAGAGGGTTCATCCAACCACCCCATGAAATTACATAGGAATTATAACATAGAGGCAAATACACGAGACGGAAATTGGTAATTACAGGTTAAAGTCGTGTGCTAATGAATTCGGGAAGTCGAGATTTAGCAGACAAACAGTATAATTTACCAGTAGGTTATTCGTACAACTTCGCCACAATAGCGCTGAATAAACATCACATCTGAGTATCTGATATTCCTTACAAACAACATATCAGACTCACAAAATACGTACGAGAGCTATTCGGAAAGTAAGGTCCGATGGGGTGCGCAATGGAACCCAAATTGAAAACCCGATGAGGCTTGGCACATATGCGTTGGGTAGTGCCTCTAGTATCCCTGTCGATGGCGTCACGTCGCTCTTTTCAGTTCTGAGCTCACAGTGAGCAAATAAAGATGCTCAGAACAATAGTGTATCCCGTCAAGTAAGAGGGCCTGGTGTGAGATTTCGCCTTATATTATGAGGCCCACATATCATAGCTGTCATGCGTTTCCTTCTGCATGACAATTCTCGGCTGCACTCTGCAGGGGCAGTGAAAATGCTCCTGCAGCGTTTTCGATGGGAAGTGTTTGATTACCCACAATGGAGCCTATAATTGACTCTCCCTGTGTTTCAACTCTGATTACACGAAACGCTGGCTATGAAGACAATGTTCTGGCACAGACAGCGAGCTGCAGACCAGCGTAGAGAATTGGCAGGAAGCACAGGCGGCTGCCTTGAGGAGGGTTTTGGAAAGCTGGAACAACGCTACGACAAATGTCTTAATCGGAGCGGCAACTATGTAGAGAAGTAGCTTTAAGGTGTAGCTAACTGTTGGAAGTAAAAAAAAATTGATTTTCACAGTGGTTTCCATTTTGCGACAGATCGGACCTTACTCTCCGAACATACTTCGTAATACTACAGATACCCTGAAAACTTTGTCGTGAGTGGAAAAATCTACTTGTAAAACACTTAAATTTAGAGGAGGTGCCTTTCACGGAGACGGATTCGGATCACCACGTTTTCTGAATCAGCTGAAAATGAGAACAAAGACCTGAAATTCTACATTTCAAAGACACACGAGAACTATAAGACTGTTCCTAACCTGACCATTGTCATGTTTCCAGTCGGGTGAAAGCAACTGCAATGCTTGCGGCTTGCTGACTCAACATATTATCGATGTTTGTTGATCGGAGGCATTCATATTCACACAAAACAAATGCCAGAAAAACTGACTGCTACAGCGTGCTGCTCCGGCGACGAAAAACAAAGGAATGTCTCTTCCCAGCAAGGCGTGGTGGAACAGAATGGAATTATGCCGCCTAGCGATTTCATTGGCCGAAGACGGTAAGCTAGCGGTAAGATAGTCTCTTACTTCTTCATTTTTTTTCTTTTTTTAGATATTTCCCCCTTGCAGAAAGAGGAGATTCAGGACTGAAGATGGTAATCAAAAAAAGAGACTTACGACGAGCGTGGTCCAGTTCTGCAATGTATGTAAGTCACTCGTTCCAAAACAGTCGTCTTTCAGGGTCACAGCGTGATTAGGGTATTAATTTTAATAAATGTTCAGCATCGAATTGAATAACCTTGTGTGCAGAGGAATCTGTTGCTGAATCGCCCAATTTCATGCGCCTTTGATGTTACGGCTCATGTCCATTAACTCTGTCAATTCCATTTTTCATTGGCTGGCGAGTGTATTACACGGTCCAGACACATGATGTGACCTCGAACTACTCTCCATGTCAACGCTCAATGACCACTCACACACTGCAGGTGGGAGCACAAGCAGTGGAGAGTATATAAAGCGTGACGTGGGGAAGCGGAAAACAGAGCAGTCGTTGTCGTAATGCGGACATTGAGCGATTTATCTAAGTTCCGAAAAGTCATAATGATAGACTTTAAGACGAAGTGTGGAAGCATTACCGAAACAGCTAAGTTAGTGAACTGTTCGCTTTTCGCCGTGGTTGAAACATAACGTGCCTGGCAAAATGGTGTTTGACGCGAGGCAACTGTAGTGCACCACAGATCACAGATGACAGGATTGAATGACGTCTGCCAAGATGTGTAAGGGCGAATAGACGTCGAACCGTTGAGCCGGTGGTCGCCCAGATGAACCAAGGAGCTGCCAACATAGTCTCGTCAATGACTGTTTAGCGTGTGTATGGGCCTGTGGAGCAGGGGCCTGGTTCACGCAACAGTGCTGAATGCTGTTCATCGGGGACGAGCCGGCCGCTGTGGCCGAGCGGTTGTGGGCGCTTCAGTCGGGAACCGCGCTGCCGCTACGGTCGCAGCTTCGAATCCTGCCTCGGGCATGGATGTGTGTGATGTCCAGATCTTGTTAGGTTTAAGTAGTTCTAAATTCTAGGGGTCTGATGACCTCAGATGTTAATTCCCATAGTGCTTAGAGCCATTTGAACCATCGGGGACGAAGAATGGAATGTGCACGCCAGTACCGCAACTAGGTGTCCACTGTGGCGACAGGTGGTCTTTTCAGACGAATACCAATTTATGCCCCCTCGTACAAATGGTTCAAAGGGCTCTGAGCACTATGGGACTTAACGTCTGAGGTCATCAGTCCCCTAGAACTTAGAACTACTTAAACCTAACTAACCTAAGGACATCACACACACCCATGTCCGAGGCAGGATTCGAACCTGCGACCGAAGCGGTCGCGCGGTTCCAGACTGAAGCGCCTAGAACCGCTCGGCCACAACGGCCGGCCCCCTCGTACATAAGGCCTTTGGCTTTTACGGCGTGAAACATCTAAAAGCAAACACCCTGCATGCGTTATGGTCCGGGAAGTGTTTTCTTGGTATCCCTCGATGATCTCGTCAGCTTGGACGGGACAATGGATCAACGCAAGTCCGCATTATCCTTTGGGACCATGTCCACCATACATGCTGGTCGTTTTTCCTCAGCCCGATTGCATCTGGACGGGACAATGGATCAACACAAGTCCGCATTATCCTTTGGGACCATGTCCACCATACATGCTGGTCGTTTTTCCTCATCCCGATGGTATCTACAAAAAGACAATGCAACGGTTCACACAGCTCTCAGTGTATTGTTCGAAGCGCACAAGGATGGGTTTACCGTCCTCCCCTGACCACAAACTCCCTGGATTTAAACCCAATCGAGAATCTGTGGGACTACTTGGATGGGGCTGTTCGCGACATGGATCCTCAAGTGAGAACCGTAGCGCACTGGAGTCGATATTGCTCCACTTCTTTGTTGCTACCTTCCAGAATCTCACTGACCCTCTTTGTGCATGTCTCGCAGCGGTCCTTAGATGAGATTCGTACTTGTTCCATAGATCATGAATACGACACTCCGTAATGATGTGGAACGTGTCAGGTTAATAAAAGGTGTCTATACAAGATATTACATTACACAAAATATTACATGACACTCAATATTTTTAATTTTTAATTTTTTTGTGTTGGGGTGGGGAAATTACCCACTTACTATATCCAAAAATTCATCTAATGAGTAGAAGGAGTTGCCATTAAGAAATTCTTTTAATTTCCTTTTAAATGCTATATGGCTATCTGTCAGACTTTTGATGCTATTAGGTAAGTGACCAAAGACTTCTGCCCGCATCTCGTGGTCGTGCGGTAGCGTTCTCGCTTTCCACGCCCGGGTTCCCGGGTTCGATTCCCGGGGGGTCAGAGATTTTCTCTGCCTCGTAATGGCTGGGTGTTGTGTGCTGTCCTTAGGTTAGTTAGGTTTAAGTAGTTCTAAGTTCTAGGGGACTGATGACCATAGATGTTAAGTCCCATAGTGCTCAGAGCCATTTGAACCAAAGACTTTTGTGGCAGCATAATTTACTCCCTTCTGAGCCAAAGTTAGATTTAACCTTGAGTAGTGAAGGTCATCCTTTCTCCTAATGTTGCAGCCATATACACTGCTATTACTTTTGAATTCGTTCGGATTATTAATAACAAATTTCATAAGTGTATATATATACTGTGAGGCTACAGTGAAGATCTATAGCTCTTTAAATAAGTGTCTGCAGGATGATCTTGGATGAGCTCCAGCAATTATTCTGATTGCACGCTTGTTCCAAAAGGTCGTTATTCAGGCTTTTGACAGGTGGCCACATTAATGTGATGGGACAGTGTACGAAAATCATTATATGATATGGTATATCGGTCACCATGTCCCGGAATCAGCTGACGCAGCTTCTTTGCTATAAGAGACTTCTGAGAAATCATGTACGAAGCAAGGGATTTACAGTTTTTCCTTCACGTGTCCTAATAAGAGACTGTAAGGAACTCGTAGAGTCCATACATAAAAGGACTTTATCGACTCGTAAGCCGACTGCATTCCAATTGGAGTCGACGGAAGCTGAGACGTGGTTGGTGCTGGTAGGCCCGTCAGCGTGAGGGCGGCCACGCAGGCCGCGCCGGCAGCGCGCCACATTTAGCTGTGAGCCACTTACTTGGTGGACACTGGACGCGGTCAGCGCCTCCTGGCAGAACCTCAGCCCGTGCCACTCTGCCCGCCACCGTTCTGTTGCAAGTGGGGCAGATGCCGTCCGCTGATGCAGAGTAGGAATATCTTCCGTTGGCAACAGTCAGCAGTCTCTCAAGTGATCTACAAGGAAACACCCCACCGCCTCTGTGATTTACAATCGGAGCAGAAACGACAGCATGGGTAGTTAAATGGTGACCACAAAATTATATTAGTTTATAAACTATAGGTCAAAGAATTTGATTTTTGAATGGCGCTTCTTGTCAGGTAACACATTTTTCATTTAGCTTGTTTGAATCGGACGTTTTTATGAACAGAAAACTGAAAAAGGAAAGGAAGTACTGGTTACACCTGTGCAATGCTGTAAATATTGAGAATAGTGCAGTTGTAGTTTCTCGTGAGATCTCCCAACACCAACACAAATTCCAGGAGTTGTACAGAACGAGTTCAGACAGTTTCCACTTTTTGTAGCAACTATGATAGCTACTCTGATAAAACAGGGCACAAATTTTCGATTTCTTACTTCTCGTGCTGAAAAGCTACTCATTACATTAAGGTTAGTCGGTGAAAGTGTTAGATTGACGTTAATAATACCACTATGAAAGGGTTTTAAGTAAGACAACTAAGTACAGCACTATATTCATTGTGCCACAAACATAAATAACAATCACAAATTAATAAATCTACACTACTATTCCCACAACTGTTCAGTTTCGCAGAGTGGTATATGATTCAGCTTGAGGTGTATTTAGAAGAAATGTTGGTGAATTTGAAGAGAGAGCAGTCAACCTCGATGGAGTAGCAGTGAGTGGTGAACTCTGTGTAGGGGTAGAGAAAGTGTTTGAAGGAATGGATAAATGTCATGATCACAAGGAAAATAGCGACGTGTCCTTCCCGTCGCAAAGTTTCCTGAAATCAGGGAACATAGACTGAAGAAAACACCCAGTCAGCATCATCAGCTGATGAGTCTCAGTCCCTTTTCAGTTCAGCAAGTTTCTTTACTTAGAGCTTCGTCTTGTATCGGCACTCCACAGTGGGCATAGTACGACGTAACAGGCGGCAATAGCGTGGCATGTGGTGCCTGCTGCCATCCTCCTTGTGGACAACTTCCAATATACCTGACGCATTTTCTCGAATGAACAGAGCTGTGGCTCTCCTTCCTCAGTTAAAAACATTTTCGCTATGTTTGCTTTATTTTGTACGCAGCAATGTATGCCATAAAATGCACCAATCGTGAACTGGCCAGCGACTAAGGTTTCACTACAAGCTTTTCAAAATACGTGTAGGGTTTTCCTTTACTGCGAAGTATCACAGTAAATACGGTCAATAACGAAAAGAAAACCAGTTCATTGTCAAGATGTGAAGTCTGACTATAACATGAGAAAAGATCCATTTTCTTACTGAGTGGAAAAGACAGCTTAGCGAACAAAATACAAGAATCCTAAAAGAGTGGTTTTCAGTTATTTATGCCAAAACAAAAGTTTTACTGAAACTAACTACAGAAATCAATGTGGATTTGCTATGTAAAACTATTTCTTTTGAGGCACATCAGAGAACTTCAAATTTACCTCCGTATTTCTGATCGTATCGCGTATTGTACCGACTCAGCGAGATCTGCACCTTACTGAGACAAATGAAATATGTAAATACAGTGCATGTTACCAGTAATTTTTCTAGATTCGAGATTTCAAAAAGTTGGTCGTGGATCCTTACGACGTGCGGACGACAGGGTACATTGCTCTACTTGGTGTAAAAAGAAGTCCCAGTCCCAGAGGACTAAGTGGTGTCGATCAGCTGCTGTGTGATTCTCTGCCTATGTCGTCATTCGGAGGCTGTAAGGAGAGGAATCAGTTTAGGAAAAGCGCGCTCCTGGCTATTAAATGCTTTTTAAACCTTGGAGCCACTGTTTATCACTCATGTAGCCCCTCGACTGGACATAGAAAACACTGTGCACTACGTGCGACTGCCGCTGTCAACAAAAAAAAAAAAAAAAAAAAAAAAAAATCCTGGCAAAATTTTGAGACCGGTTCCTTCGTGTGATAGTCAGTTATGTTCAACACTTGCTACGGTGGCGAACTTCTACAAGATGTAGCCCCTCGACCGGACAAAAAAAAAAAATCCTGGCAAAATTTTGAAACCGGTTCCTTCGTGTGCCAGTCAGTCATGTTCATCACTTGCTACGGTGGCGAACTTCTACAGGGTGTAGTAGCAACATTTTATTTCAGGTCTGATTTTCATGGAACAACATCGTTTAAGAAAGAGGAGGCTTCCACGGTCGTTGTCAGTTACCATGATTTTTCTTTTGTATGAGACCGCACCACAAAATTGTAATGTAGGCAGCAGTTAAACTCGTCAAGGTGGTAGAGGTAGTGGGGAAAGCTTTATTGAAACCGCGTCTCCCCAGTGTGCTATATGCAATATTTTTCCGTGGCAGTCCAGCGTAAGATTACAGGGCTAATTTTAGCAAACTGGATAATGTTTCAAGTCACATGAATAGACATTACTAGGTTTGTTAAAGATGTAATAAACTGATATATCTTCCCCTTCGATAATAAAGTATTTATTCTTATCTAACCGTTTGACTCTTGTTCTTTTTGTCTATACTGCCGAAAAAAAGCTTCACCCTCAAAGACTGTGTTAAGTGGCATCATGTTAAAATGCGTGGAACCCTTGGGGTTGTAGTATTAGTCATTCGTTTGTCATACCGAGGACATTGTAATTCTGGAAAAGACGACAAGGGACACTGTATATCAAGTGAACTGAATGAACTGTGTTTTGAAAGGAGGTTGTAGGATGAACGTCGTGAAAAGTAAAACGTGGCGAATGAAATGCAATCGAAGGAAGGAAGGAGGATTAGAGTTTAACATCCCGGCAACAGTGGTGCCATTAGAGTCGGAGCACAAGTTTGGATCGCGAAAAGATGAGGAAGATAAGCGGCCGTGCCCTTTTCATAGAAGCGATTTAGGGAAATCACGGAAAACCTAAATCTGGATGGCGAGACGGGGATTCGAACCGTCGTCCTCCCGAATGCGAGTCCAGTGCACAAATAATACAATCGAGTAAAGTTAGCGGTGGAGAAAAGTCAGGTGATGTCAGAGGAATTAGAGAAGAAAATGAGACGGTGAAGACAGTTGACGACATTTGCTACGTGGATTGCAGTATAATATATGAAGTACGGGCTGATACCCGAAGACAAATGTGTTAACACACAGACCAAAGCTTCAATACAGTAAGCATGTTCTTATGGATCTGGTTTCCGGACGTCAAGCAAAGATGAAAAGAGTGGCTCTGGATAGATCAGCGTGGAAAGCTGCAGCAGACCAATGTTCGAACTGAAGAGCACAATGAGAGTCTAGGAAGGGATCAAAGTGCGTGCGCTATTTAGCTTGTTTAGATACGTCGCGTGCGTCACACTTCGTCTGTACCGTATGTATGACGGCATCTGTCCTGTCGCGGAAGAAGTAGCGAACAGAGGAAGCATGGAAGATTGGGGTTTAATGTCTTGTAAGGGACGTGGTCATTGGAGAAGGAGCACAAGCTCGGATGGAAATGGTCTGTTTCCTTTATCGAAGTGACACACCCTGTGTTTGCTGTAATTGTTGGAAATCCTGGATGAGGCTGTCGGATGGGCATCTGAAGTACCGCCTCCCCACGTTCTGCTCCTCTAACTACTGAGTCACCTGACTCAACGAAAATAAAAAAAATAGTACTTCACCATATTACCTTACATAGATGCAGCTGGGAGGGGTAATCAGTATGGGGAAAAAAGTCAAGGACGTATCTTTTATTTAACTCTAATTCAATGAAATCAATTAACATGGTCAAGCATTATTTCATTACAGATGAGAGCATTTAATATAAAACATCAGGTCTACATCTTTTTTGCCATCGGTTTCTCTCGATGTTCGCGGTTTTGTTGTGAAAAACTTGCAAAAAAATTAACACTCAAAATATTGGCCATCACTGGCCACTGCTTTTCCCCATCATCGGGCAGCCTACGATCCTCGCGGCTGAAGAACTGAGCTATTTTTAGGAGATCACTGAATCGATCCGATTTTGCGCTTGTTCACATGAGCGGGGATGCTGATCAGCCAGCCACATGCCATTGATCGAAGAAGGTGGTAGGAGAATGCGGCAGGTGGAGTGGCATTTCCTATTTCAACGTTTCCAAGTATACTTTGATTGGTTTTGCGACAGAGGGTCCAGCGAGGTCATGTCTCTCAGTGCTGGGCTCAAACGAATCAGTTGCCTCCGATGACTCCCTGTCATTGTTTCCGTAGGTTTCAGTACATAGCTCCGAAAACCATCTGTCTTCCATCGCCATACTGGTCTTCGACTTCAAAATCGCTGTTTTTGCAGCGTTGAAAGAATTTCATGCACGTTCTTTCGCTAATAGATTCCTCACCATAGGTGTTACATAGCATATTATGAGCTTCAGCTGCAGATTTCTTCATGCTATAGCAGAAAATTATAACTTCCCGCAAGTGACAAGAATTGGCTCGTAGATGACATGATCAATGGAGAATAAGTATATGACACTATCACAAATGGACTAATATTTCGATGGCGTTACGTTTATAAATGCCTAAGCATGTTATATGACAAGTATGACCAACCACCTGAACCAACACTTGCTGCAAGTGACATCTGTCGCAAAACGGCGGAAACAAAGTTGTAAACCTAATAATTTATAAATTAATTTTTAAGATTTTATTTGAAGAAATTCTTCGATGGAGCAAAAGGAGCTTCCAAACACAAAAACCATTCAGCTGGATCTTAAAATCAAGACTTCTCTGTAGGATGTTCTAAATCAACACCTGATGTACTCCTTGTAGGACGCTACCGCATTCTGAAAATACCATTACTGCAAGTCAGGTTTTACCCAGCTAGTGATTATAGAAATGTATCAGACAACACTTTCATCCTGCAGCCACTATGAACCAAGACACAACGCAATTAAGGACATTAGCTGCCATTGGGCATTCATTTCTATCGATGGGGCAAGTTGAAAATTTGTGACAGATCGGAATTCGAACCTGATTCTCCTGCTTATTAGCCAGATGCGCTGATCTCCGCGTCACCCAGAACACAGATGTCACCACAACCGCATATACCACCGCAGTACGCCTGATGTCAGATCCAAATTCTCAATTTATATCACACATTACTGATGTAGTGCTCATTAGCTCCATTACTCACAACATCTCACCGACGACCGCCAACGATCCCTTCAGTGCAATTCACATCATGCTCAAACTCTTATGGGAATCGGAGAAATTCCGCGAGCAATGGAGCTAATGACCAGGGGCACATCGATAGTGTGTGGTATAAGTTGAGAATTTGGATCTTACAGGAGTGGTGCTGGGTAGTGTGTTCGATTGTGGCGACCACCATGTCGGGATGGCGTAGTGGTGAACGACGCATCTGCATAATAAGCACGAGACCTGGGCTCGAATTCCAGGCTGGGGCAAATTTTCATCTAGCCTCATCGATATAAATCAATGTCCACTGGCAGTTAACCTCTTTCATTCCTTTGTGTCTTGATTATACACTGAAGAGCCAAAAAAACTGGTACACCTGCCTAATATCGTGTAGGGCCCCCGCAAGCACGCAGAAGTGCCGCAACGCGACGTGGAAAGGGCTCGACTAATGTCTGAAGAAGTGCTGGAGAGAACTGACACCATGAATCCCGCAGGGCTGTTCATAAATCAGTAAGAGTACAAAAGGGTGGAGATTTCTTCTGAACAGCACGTTGCAAGGCATCACCTATATGCTCAATAATGTTATGTCTGGAAGTTTAGTGGCCAGCAGATGTACTTAAACTCAGAAGAGTGTTCCTGGAGTCACTCGGTACCAATGCTGGACGTGTGCAGTGTCACACTGTCCGGCTGGATTTGCCCAAGTCCGTTCGAACACACAATACACGTGAATGGACGCAGTGATCAGACAGAATGCTTACATACGTGTCACCTCTCAAAGTCATATCTATACATATCAGAGGTTCCATATCACTCCAGCGGCACACGCCCCACACCATTACAGAGCCTCCAGAGCTTGAACAGTCCCCTGCTGACGTGGAGGTGCATCAGTTCATGAGGTTGTTTCCATAACGTTGTTTCCATACCCATACGCGTCCATCCGCTAGATACAATTTGAAACGAGACTCGTCCGACCAGGCAGCATGTTTATAGTCATCAACAGTGGAATGTCGGTGTTGACGGGCCCAGGCGAGGCGTAAAGCTTTGTGTTGTGCAGTCATCAAGGCTAAACGAGTGGGCCTTCGGCTCCGGAAGGCCACATCGATGATGTTTCGTTGAACGGTTCGCACGCTGACACTTGCTGATGGCCCACCATTGAAGTATGCAGCAATTTTGCGGAAAGGCTGCACTTCTGTCACGCTGAACGATTCTCATCAGTCTTTGTTGGTCCCGTTCTTGCTGGATCTTTTTCCGGCCGCAGTGATATCGGAGATTTGATGGTTTCAAAAAATGGCTCTAAGCACTATGGGACTTAACATCTGAGGTCATCAGTCCCCTAGACTTGGAACTACTTAAACCTAAATAACCTAAGGACATCACACAGATCCATGTCCGAGGCTGCGACCGTAGCAGCAGAGCGGTTCCGGTCTGAAGCGCCTAGAACCGATCGGTCACCGCGGGCGGCATTTGATGGTTTTGTAGATTCCTGATATTCATGGCATACTCGTGAAATGGTCGTACGGGAAATTCGTCTCTTCACCGCTACCTCGGAAATGCTGTATCCTATCGCTGGTGCGCCGACTATAACACCACAATCAGACTCAGTTAAATCTTGATAATCTGTCACTGTAGCAGCAGTAACCGGTCTAACAGCTGCGCCAGACACTTTTTGTCTTATTTATTCATAAGCATTGCAAAACGCAGCGCCGTGTTCTGTCTGTTTATATATCTCTGTATTTGAATACGCATGCCTATACTAGTTTCTTTGGCGTTTCAGTATATAAATCGTTAATGAAAGTAACTATACGGAATAAACAAGTTTCTACATTTTTAAAGCATCTGTAGATACAGTGGTGACCGATTTTTTTTTGTCACGCAACGGAGATTGTTGTCTATCGTGATAGCATTCAGTAGAATTCAAATTAGGGCTTTGAGCGGGACAGTCTAGCAAAGATACCGGCTTATCTGCGAAGCACGAATCAAATCGTTTTAAAGTTGTGAACAGGAGCATTGTAAAGCTGATACGAAAAAGAACGGAGCTCATACTGTTATCGCAAGCATAGACAGCTGTGTGCAATTTTTAACATCGTAGCCGGCCGGAGTGGTCGAGCGGTTCTAGGCGCTACAGTCTGTAACCGCGCGGCCGCTACGGTCGCAGGTTCGAATCCTGCCTCGGGCGTGGATGTGTGTGATGTCCTTAGGTTAGTTAGGTTTAAGTAGTTGTAAGTTCTAGGTGACTGATGACCTCCGAAGTTAAGTCCCATAGTGCTGAGAGCCATTTGAACCTTTTTTTTTTTTTTAACATCGTATACTAAAGATATGAGCTCTAACGGCTCCAGACCACCAAACCACCAAAATACAGCACAGCCAGAACATTCTCACGTAATTTGCTGTTCTCCAGGTGTTCGCCAGATTTGACAGGTGAAGAGAACGGTTGAGGGTTGTAACAGGGAAGGGTGAAGTGACTGTGGTACACTGTGTACTCTCCACCTCACACCATGAGATGATTTGCGGAGTAAAGCTACAACTGCAGCTGTAGATGTAGGTGTCGCTGCTCACTGTGGAGCAAACAGCCAGTGGTCGGAAGGTGTCGTCAAGTAAACCGTGCCGCGGCGCCCGCGCCCCGGTGCAGGAAGTGAGCGGCGCGGGTTGATGACACTGTGCTCTCGCTGTGAACTGCTGCCGCTGCCCGCTGCCGCATTCCGAAGCCTCTGCTCCGTACGGCACGCGCCTAACGGCCCGCCTGCGTCGGCCCCGCTCCCTGTAACGGCCCGTAATTAATGCGGGACCAGCCGGCGACGGCCTCCGGAGCAGATTGCAGGCCCTATCACCCAACTGTCCTGCCTTTCATGCGGGTTTCGGTGAATGGCCTCAAGTGATACATGCACTAGGAAAGGTTCTTGAAGCTGCCCAATAAGCAGCAAGTGTAGTTATCTAGACGCAGACAGCTACTGTCGGGTATAACATCCAAAACAGGCTCAGCACTTCAGTGGGTCTATGTACCGGGTGATCAAAAAGTTAGTATAAATTTGAAAACTGAATAAATTACGGAATAATGTAGACAGAGAGGTACAAATTGACACACATGCTTGGAATGACATGGGATTTTATTAGAACCAAAAAAATATAAACCTTCAAAAGCGTCCTACAGATGGCGCTTCATCTGATCAGAATAGCAATAACTAGCACAACAAAGTAAGACAAAGCAAAGATGATGTTCTTTACAGGAAATGCTCAATATGTCCACCATCATTCCTCAACAATAGCTGTAGTCGAGGAATAATGTTGTGAACAGCACTGTAAAGCATGTCCGGAGTTATGGTGAGGCATTGGCGTCGAATGTTGTATTTCAGCATCCCTAGAGATGTCGGTCGATCACGATACACTTGCGACTTCAGGTAACCCCAAAGCTAATAATCGCACGGACTGAGGGCTGGGGACCTGTGAGACCAAGCATGACGAAAGTGGCGGCTGAGCACACGATCATCACCAAACGATGAGCGCAAGAGATCTTTCACGCCTCTAGCAATATGGGGTGGAGCGCCATCCTGCATAAACATCGTACGTTCCAGCAGGTATTTATCAGCCAGGCTGGGGATGATGCGATTCTGTAACATATCGGCGTACCTCTCACCCGTCACGGTAGCACTTTTGCTCTCCAGCTCCATCTGTCGGACATTTTGTGAACTTCCTTTTTTTTTTCTAATAAAACCCCACGTCATGCCAGGCATGTGTGTCAATTTTTACCTCTCTATCTACATTGTTCCGTGGTTTATTAAGTTTTCAAATTTATACTGACTTTTTGATCACCCGGTATATCCACCCTTAACGGTGATCAACGCCTTGTTTCTGCCATTCCTGCAAAGATACGGCTGCCATTTCTGACTGCTGCAGCGAAATGGAGAGTCTTGAATTCTTTCTCCTGTGCAGACTTAAACAACCAGAATAAGACTTATTAAGACTGGTCGGTCTTGCAAACGTATATGACCTGCATATAATGAGCACTATGCGCAACAAAATTAACAGAAATTTAAAGAAGAGAAATAAACGGCATGAACAGAAGGCATCCGATCATATCAAGTGTGTCACTACGAAATACACAGGCAAAACATCAGAAAGAAAGGAGTACCTATTCCAGGAAAAGGGAACTAAAATGGCGTTCAGGACAGCAGATCACATAAAAACACGAGTGCGACGTAACATGTCACGTAGGAATAATAAATGCGGCAAATCTGGGGTCTACAAAATATCATGTCGTGATTGTGACAAAAGCTATATGGGCCAGGCAGACAAGTCCTTTGATTTGATATTCAAATAACACACCGACGCCAGCAGTGAAACAGCATTAGTTTTACATGTACAAAATAAGGGACATGGTACTGAGAGCACCCACCAACAACTAAAAATTTTACGTAATGTCGAAAAAAGCTGACGATTAGACATTCTAGAAGAACTGGAAATGTACGTCACGAAACGCAAAGAACTGGATGAACTCCTCAATGACAAATGTTCAAATGTGTGAATTCTTAAGGGACCAAATGGCTGAGGTCATCGGTTCCCAGAGTTACACACTACTTAAACTGACTTAAACTAACTTTCGCTAAGAACAATACACACACCCGTGCCGGAGGGGGTATTCGAAACTCCGGTGGAAGGGGCCACACAATCCGTGACATGGTGCCTCAAACCGCACAGCCACTCCGCACGACGTCAATGAGCAAAATGAGTTTGCAACTAGGACATATTTTAAATTTTCCAATGATTTTCTTTTCTATGTTAGTGGCTGCTTCCTGCATACATGTTCCAGCTGATCATGGGCCGCCTATGAACGAGTGCTGCATTGTGCTGTGCGGGCTGAGTGTGCCCTGGTCGTCCATTCCGTGTCGTCTCCCCTTAGTGTGACACATTACCAGTTCCTAATCAGGGGCGAATAATTTTGTTTCATATGAGTGCTTCGGTGGTTAGCTGTTTGAATCTCTCTCTATTAATCTAATTTATTAGACACAGTTCTGCGTTTTCGTCATTGTCTACAGTAGAGTTCCACAGCATGTGCCGATAGTCTGCATAGTTTAGTTTCCCATGGTCTTCAGTATGATCAGGGACTGTGATTGTTGCGTGGGGAGGCGAGCTGAGTTGTTGACACTTCACTCTCAGCTCCAGACTGTGATGGCTTCGATTACACAGTTTCAAGCTGCCGTGGATGGGCACCACTGTTGTGAGCCAGCCATTGGGATTCAACGGACGTCCAGCACATCTGAGTCCTCTGTTCGGTCCTCACCAGTGGCCAGCCCAGTTACTGCTCGCACTGTGGTTGACCTCTCACCTGTGGTCGAGTGGGAGGTCGTCCCAGGGCGTAGCAGGTGGTGAAAGACTTCCCAGGCAGCCGCACGTAAGGCCTCCCCAGTTAGCCTGACAAACAGCTTCCAGGTGCTGTCTGTGGCTGACACTGTCACTAAGCCAGATGCCATCGCTTTTCCGGTTTCACAGGAAACCTCTCAGACTGCAAGACCTGGACAATCACAGAGGGACGGATTATTGGTAGTTGGGAGCTCCAACGTTAGGCGCGTAATGGGCCACCTTATGGACATGTCTGCCAAGAAAGGGAAGAAAATCAATGTGCACTCCGTTTGCATACTGGGTGGAGTCATTCCAGACGTGGAACAGGTCCTCCCGGATGCCATGAAGAGCACAGGGTGCAGCCAACTGCAGGTGGTGGCTCCCGTTGATACCAATGATGTGTCTCACGGGTAGCGGGTAGCAGGGGCTGTGTGGCTTGGACTGGGTGGTTTTTGGGTTAGAGGGTCTTGGGAAAATACAAAAGGGCTTCAGTCACAAACAGTGCAGGCCGAAAACAGGAAGAACGTAGATACAGGAACCATTGGTATAACTGTCGTAGCTGTATTGGGAAAGTACGAGAGCTCCAAGCGCTAATAGAAGGCGCTGATGTTCAAATCGTTATAGACGCTGAAAGCTGACTAAAACCGGAGATAATCTCGGGCGAAATTCTTGCGAAGAACCTAACGGTGTTCCGAAAGGATAGGCTAAACACAGTTGGCGGTGGCGTGTTTGCTGCTATTAGAAGTAGTTTATCTTGTCGCGAAATTGACGTAGATAGTTCCTGTGAGTTAGTACGAGCAGGAGTCGTTGTTGGCAACCGGAATAAAATAATAATTGGATCGTTTTACCGACCTCCCAATTCAGATGATACTAATGCTGAAAGGTTAAGAGAAAACTTGAGTTTGATTTCATACACATACCCGACTTAGACAATTATAGTTGGTGGTGACTTTAATTTACTCCCGATATGTTGGCGAAAATATATGTTTAATTCCGGAGGTAAGAATAAAACATCATCCGAAATTGTGCTAAACGCAATCTCTGAAAATTATTTCGAGCAGTTAGTTCTTGAGCCCATGCGATTAGTAAACGGTTGTGAAAACACACTTGACCTCTTAGCAACAAATAATCCCGAGTTAATAACGAGCGTTAAAACGGATACAACGCTTAGTGAACATCGGGTTGTCGTTACGAGATTGAACACTGTAACCCCCAAATCCTCCAAAAATGAACGAAAAATATAACTATTCAAAAAAAGCAGATGAAAATTCGCTTGACGTCTTCCTGAGAGACAATCTCCACTTCTTACAAATTAACAATGTAAGTGTAGACCAGATGTGGCTTCAATTCGAAGAAATAGTATCGGCAGCAGTTGAGAGATTTATACCAAATTAATTAACAAACGACAGAGCTGATCCTCCTTGGTTCACAAAACGGGTCAGAACACTGTTGCAGAAACAACGAAACAGTCATACAAAATTTAAACAGACGCAAAATTCCCAAGACTGGCGATCTTTTACAGAAGCTCGAAATTTAGTGCGCACTTCATTGTGAGATGCTTATAATAGTTTCCACAACGAAACCTGGCAGAAAATCCAAAGAGATTCTGGTCGTATGTGAAATACGCTAGCGAGAAGACACAATCAATGCCTTCTCTGCGCGACAGCAATGGAGTTACTACCGAAGACAATGCTGCCAAAGCAGAGTTACTAAACACAGCCTTCCGAAATGCCTTCATAAAAGAAGACGAAGTAAATATTCCAGAATTCGAATCAAGAACACCTACCAACATTAGTAACGTAGAAGTAAATATCCTCGGAGTAGTGAAGCAACTTAAATCACTTAATAAAAGCATGTCGTCTGATCCAGACTGTATACCAATTAGGTTCCTTTCAGATTATGCTGAGTGCAATAGCTCCATACTTAACAGTCAAATACAACCGTTTGCTCGACGAAAGATCCGCACCAAAAGACTTGAAAGTTGCGCAGGTGACACCAACATTTAAGAAAGGTAGCAGGAGTAATCCACTAAAATACGGGCTCACCTCATGCAGCAGGATTTTGGAACATATATTGTGTTCGAACATTATGAATTACCTTGAAGAAACCTTATGAAACCTTATGAAACACAACTAGCTCTTTACTAACACGAAGTGTTGAGTGCTATTGACATGGGATTTCAGATTGATTCCGTATTTCTGGATTTCCGGAAGGCTTTTGACACTGTACCACACAAGCGGCTTGTAGTGAAGCTGCGTGCTTATGGAATATCGTCTCAGTTACGTGACTGAATTCGTGAATGCCTGTCAGAGAGGTCACTGTTCTTAGTAACTGACGGAAAGTCATCGAGTAAAACAGAAGTGATTTCTGGCGTTCGCCAAGGTAGTGTTATAGGCCCTTAGCTGTTCCTTATCTATATAAACGATTTGGGAGACAATCTGCGCAGCGATCTTAGACTGTTTGCAGATGATGCTGTCATTTATTGATTAGTAAAGTCATCAGAAGATAAAAGAAAATTGCAAAACGATTTAGGAAAGATGTCTGAATGGTGTGAAAATTGGCTGTTGAACCTAAATAACGATAAGTGTGAGGTCATCCACATGAGTGCTAAAAGAAATCTGTTAACTTAGGTTACACGATAAATCAGTCTAATCTAAAAACCGTAAATTCAAATAAATACCTAGGTATTACACTTACGAACAACTTAAATTGGAAGGAACACAAAAAAATGTTGTAGGGAAGGCTAACCAAAGATGGGTTTTATTGGCAGGACATTTAGAAAATGCAACAGATCTACTAAGGAGACTGCCTACACTACGCTTGTCCGTCCTCTCTTAGAATATTGCTGGGCCGTGTGGGATCCTTACCAGATAGGATCAAAGGAGTACATCGAAAAAGTTCAAAGAAGGGCAGCATGTTTTGTATTATCGCAAAATAGGGGAAACGTATACAGGACTCTGTATCTAACACATAACATGGAATAATGAACTAAATATTCTCTGACTGATGAAAATCTAATACTCGTCACCTACCAAAGATTACCCTTATTCCTATAAATCACTGTCCGCAGCTCGTGGTCGTGCGGTAGCGTTCTCGCTTCCCACGCCCCGGTTCCCGGGTTCGATTCCCGGCGGGGTCAGGGATTTTCTCTGCCTCGTGATGAGTGGGTGTTATGTGATGTCCTTAGATTAGTTAGGTTTAAGTAGTTCTAAGTTCTAGGGGACTGATGACCATAGATGTTAAATCCCATAGTGCTCAGAGCCATTTTCATACTATAAATCACTGTTGCCATGTTAGCCTAACGACACTGTCAATTACGATTTCAGTGAGCATGTGATCATCGAGACTGGGCAGTGGATCAATGAAAGCGTGTCTCCTGATTGGATGATTCTTGTTTCGTGTTACACGTAGTCGTGGGTCGTGATTGCATATAGTGTCAGCCAGGTGAACGGCTGCCCGAACATGCATCGCCCGACAACTTAGCAGGGAGCCGCAGCATTACGCTGAGCTTCCACGTAACCAATGGTAGCAATCTAAGCCACTATCAAGATTGTGGAATATTTGAACATTATTTCGGACCACTTGTATTCCATCATGCGATGGCATCTTCCAGCAGGAAAGCTTGTAACAACCCAAGGGTGATTTTCTTTCATCCGAATTGACTCTTTCGATGCTACTCTCACTGTTAACGGATCATTCGATACCACATTTGGTGTACTCGCGTAATTCTCGGCTTTTGCTGGGGAGCTGGTTGTTATAGTTTTTATTTACCATTTCTATTACATTATCTGACTGGATGGTTATGAAAATATTCGCCATGCATTTTATACAAAAATACGTGTATTCTAAAAAGCCAATCATCCAGTTATTTTTCCATTTAATGTAAGAAACAACGGATAAGAGCAACTGTTAAAGTTAATATAAGTTAATATGTTCCTAATGTACAAAATTGTCACAGTATATATCAAAGTAATTTCTTTGAAAATTATCTTTGGTGTATTACAGTCTTTGGTCGTACGTTGATGCCATGTGAGACAGATTGTGTTATGTCGTTTTCGTTGTGGCTGCGCTCGCTTGTTTTCGTCTTTATTAAATGCAGTTCGGTCGGAAGACGGAAACTAATTTGAAGAACTATGTGAATGAAAGAATTACTATGTGATAAAAATTATGACTCGAATTATGTTTGCATTCAAGAGAAACGGCAAATAAAATTAGTAACAGAAAACAACTGGTGTTCAGTCATTTACCAAACAACAACCCAGACCTCCATGTTGCAAAATTTTGATTCATGCTTTTTTAGGTGCAAAAGCACTGCAGTCAGCAGAAAGACAAGTGTAAATCGATGGTTTACATAACTACCACTCAATTTTTATTTTTCAAGAGTGTGATGATCCGCTTAAGTTGCAAGATTAATGTTTTACCGATTATTGTCCCACTGTGAGAGGTTATTACAATGGTCCCTTTCACAACGCCTAAATCGCGCTGCATTGGGTTGTAGAGTTTGATTGTAAACTCACGTTGATGTCTTGGCCACCAAATTATCCTCATCTAAACCAGATGAGACCCATCTTGGACACTATCTGGCTTCCACAAAACACCGGCACGCAATTTCTGGAATTCCGTGACCTGTGCATGGAAATCGGATGCCACACAAACCCAGGAAAATGCTAAGAACTTATCGAATATGTGCCACCCAGAATTGCTACTATATTGAGTTCCAGAGGTAGACCAGCACGCTTTTAACCAGATGATGATAACGTTTTAGTTCATCAACGTATAAAGAGAAAATGTAGTATGTGAGCAAGAATCTAGGAACGAATGAGTCACATGTTAGAGGGCATTTTATACAAATCATCATAGAACGTTAAATACAAGAAACACCCACAAGCACAATGTACCAGCGTACCACGAGAAACTCTTGATTCCATGAAATGTGCATAGTGTCGTGCATTATCATTGATATGTGTGTCAAGCTGCCGTCGCACTGGTTACCAGATGCGCTGATGTATTCCTCGAGTATTTCGTACTGTTTTGCAACATCCGAACAAGATACATGACGACGCTCTTCATCTCGTATTAGTGTTGGACACAAAGAATTTTTCAAATGCGTACTCGAATATATGCCTTTCCAAATGTCCCGTCAAACAAAAGTATTGGTTCATATGGCTCTGAGCACTATGGAACTTAACTTCTGAGGTCATCAGTCCCCTAGAACGTAGAACTACTTAAACCTAACTAACCTAAGGACAGCACACACATCCATGCCCGAGGCAGGATTCGAACCTGCGACCGTAGCGGTCGCGTGATTCCAGACTGTAGCGCCTAGAACCGCTCGGCCACCCCGGCCGGCTCCCGTCAAACATATGTGTTTAGGTTCTTATAATGTCGAAGCCAGGAAACTGAGTCTACTCTGACTGTTCACCCCGCATCTATTGAACGAAAAATGTTTCCGACTTTCGCATGCCTGCACTCACATTCGCACTGGCTCATTTACCGTCGTTGTGCGACGACAGTGTAACTCCCAGCGCTACCAACTTGTGTTAGCTTTCCAGAAATACTTGGCGCCTTTATGTTGAGTTTCGCCATGTGCCCTCGCGTTACTCGTACATTGACATTCTTGGCTGAGAATGTAGCATGAAATTACCGAGCAACGTAAAAATTTTGCTCTGAAAGGTTTCACTGTATCGAAGTCAGACCTTAATGTTCTTGACAAAGCAGAACGAACCCGAGGTATGAGCATCAGAAAACCCCGTTTTTATGCACGGCTTATTGGAACGTAATAGGTAAGCATACTTTGCCGTGCATATCGATTTACAAGACCAACCTGCTGTCTTCGGTAATATAATCCAGTTGTATCAATAAAACAGACCTTTCGCTTATAGTGGATTCTAACATGGAAGAATTGAAGTGAAAATACAATGAACTAAGTTTAGAAAGCAAGAAGTAACCAGTCTCAAAATATTTTATCATTCGCAACGTCTTCAACTCAACACCATTGCATGTGAATACGCGGACTCATACCGGCGCGAAGTGCTGTGCAATGCAATGCATCCAGGTCCGGATGGAATCCCAGTTCGGTTTTACAAAGAGTAATCTACGACATTGATCCCTTACCTAGCTTGCATTTATCGTGAATTTCTCGCCCAGCACAACGTGTCAAGCGCCCGTAAAAAAGCTGAGGTGACTCCTGTATATAAGAAGGGTGCAAAAACAGACACGAAACATTACAGATAAATATCCCTGCCTTTCGTTTTGAGACTGAGAAGCAGCCGGTGTGGCCGTGCGGTTCTAGGCGCTTCATTCTGGAAACGAACGACCGCTACGGTCGCAGGTTCGAATCCTGCCTCGAGCATGGATGTGTGTTCTGTCCTTAGGTTAGTTAGGTTTAAGTAGTTCTAAGTTCTAGGGGACTGATGACCTCTGATGTTAAGTCCCATAGTGCTCAGAGCCATTTTGAGACTGAGAAGCTTATGTCCACGAATCAGCATGGTTTTAAAAACCATCGTCCGTGTGAAACTCGGCTTTCCCTTATCTCACAGGATGTTCTGCGACCTATGGATGAAGGGCAAGAGACATATTTCATATTTCTGGACTTCCGGAAAGCATTTCAGACGGCGTCCCATTGCATGCTGTTGACGAACGGGCGAGCATTCGGAATAAGTTTGCAGGTATGTGAGTGGCTCGAATACTTCTTAAAAAAGGACCCAGTATGTTTTCTTCGACGGCGAGTGTTCATGACAGACAAGGGTATCGCCAGGAGTGCCCCAGGGAAGTGTGATAGGACGGCTGTTGTTCTCTAGATACATAAATGATTTTCGGGAGAGGGTGAGCAACAATCTGCCGTTGTTTGCTAACGTCGAATCTGAGTGACTGCAGGAAGACACAAGACGACTTAGACAAAGTGCTGGTTGGTGTGATCAATGGCGCTCAGTCCGGAACAGCGCGACTGCTACGGTCGCAGGTTCGAATCCTGCCTCAGGGAATGGATGTGTGTGATGTCCTTAGGTTAGTTAGGTTTAAGTAGTTCTAAGTTCTAGGGGACTGATGACTACAGATGTTAAGTCCCATAGTGCTCAGAGCCATTTGAACCATTTTTTTTGTGATGAATGGCAGCTAGCTCTAAATGTGGAAAAATGTAAGTTAATGCTGATCAGTAGGAATAATGAACCTGTAATGTTCGGATACATATCAGCAGTCTGCTGCCTGACACACTCAGGTCGTTTAAATATCTTGGCTTAAAGTTGCAAAGCGATATGAAAAGCAACGAGAATGTGAGAACTGTGCTACGGAATGCGAATTGTCGACTTAGGTTTATTGGGAGAATGGTAGGAAAGTGTGGTTCATCTGTAAAGGAGGTCGCATGTAGGACGCCGGTGCCACCTATTCTTGAGTACTGCTCGAGTGTGTGGGATCCGTACCAGGTCAGATTGAAGGAAGACATAGAAGAGATTCAGAGGTGGGCTGTTAGGTGTGTTACCGGTAGGTTCGAAAAACACGTAAGTGTTACGGAGATGCTTCGGGAACTCGAATGATATTCCCTGAAGGGAAGGCGACGTTCTTTTCAAGAAACATTATTGAGATATAATAGTTAAATAGAAACCCTTAGCTGCCACCAGGTGTTGTTGATATACCTCAATGGGTACAGGTGAAAATGTGTGCCCCGTCCAGGACTCAAACCCGGGATCTTCTGCATACAGGGCAGACGCTCTATCCATCTGAGAAACCGAAGGCACAGAAGAGTTCGGGCAAAGCGTGCGCATTCCCACAGAAGAAGGTCAATCGCCGGGTAGCCTTTAACTATATGAAGATGGTGTCTGTTACCGAAAAAACTCTTACGGGACTCGCCAGCTTAGTGTGGCGCGAGTAATGAGTGAATGGGCAAATACCTATTAGGAACACTACGAATGTAGGTTGTGGACAGTTGGGAATGAGGGTCTCACGGGAAGAGTGCAAGGGATAACTTCCTGCAGTCGCGCTATCCTCGGTGCCCTCGGTGGCTCAGATGGATAGAACGTCTGCCATATATTTAAGAGATCCCGGGTTCGTATCCCAGATGGGGCATACATTTTCAGCTGTCCCCATTAATGTATATCATCAACACCTGTCAGCAGCTACGGGTTTCTATTTAATTATCATTTTATTCTAGAGAAGCTGCACGGTTATCAATGGTATCTGTTCTTTCAGGGACAGATGCTATCTCCATATTATTGAGAAAATTTAGAGAACCGGAATCTGAAACTGACTGCGTAACTATTCTACTGTCGTCAACATATATTGCGCGTAAGGACCACGAAAATAAGATAAGAGAAATTATTGCTCACACGTAGGCACGTAAACAGTAGTTTTTCCTTCGATCTGTTTGCGAGTGGAACAGGAAAGGAAATGACCAATAGTGGTACAGGGTACCCCCCGCCATGCACCGTGCGGTGGCCTGTGGAGTATCGATGTAGATATATATATACAGATGTAATTTAGACTTGTAGTTAATTTCTGCCATAGGAAAAAGTAACAAAAAAGAAAAAAAACACTAAGTGGAAGAACTGTGGTGGAATATGTTTGTTTCTTAAACAAACAAAAATTGTATTATATAGTTTCGCAATGTCTATATCGTTTAGTGCCTGGAAGATATGCACGTATGCCTTAACCAATTCTGCTATGCATGCGCACGTGCCACACCGACACAAACTTCCCATGTGGCAGTGCCTACGTCCCCACATATTTCTCTGATTGCAGCAAAGGGGAAGACGTTGTTGCCCTTGTCGTTTTGCACTGTTGTGGCATGAAATACTTGAGGTGTCTGTATTGTTCAGTGCCTGTATAGTCTAATGCACTCATGTCTGAAGGTCACTGCAGTAGGTTATACAGGTTCTGAACAATACAGACACTGCCAAACTGTTTTTCATGCCATAGCGAGGCAAAACGACGAGAACAGCATTGTCTCCCCCTGTGCGGGATTCACAGGGATATGTGCGAGCTTGGTACGTAGACACAGTGACATACAGTAGTTTGCAACGGTCCAGCAGCTGTGCATGAATAGCCATAGAGGCTACGGCGACCGCTCACGTTAAGCAGGTACCAGTCCGGCACAAATATTCACCTAGCATTCCTCATTTGTACAGCTGATGCATAATAGTAGTCACAATTTGCGAAAATGTTCAGTCGATAAAAAGTATGTTCTTGCATTAAGATAGACCTTCTTCATTTCATTATTAGCCTTTTACAAATGAATGCAGCATTGTCTGTTGACAGTATTCAGCCGCCCACGGAAACCAGCGGAATCCTGAAGATTTTGCTATCAAATGACGAAAAACTGAAGACATACGTACGAGGGGCGTTCAGTAAGTATGGCAACACATTTTTTCCCGGCCAGTTTCGGTTGAAAAGGTGCTGAATTTGTTGTGGGGCACCTTGGGAATACCCGATTCAGCCCCTGTAGTTTCATTAAGTTACGATATGTGGAGGCGCTATATGTGGCCTTCAAAATGGTGTCTGTAACACAAGTGCGTCCCAAACAGAGAACTGTCATTGAATTTCTTTTGGCAGGAAACGAGAGTATCGCATATTCTCACAGACTCTTCGAGAATGGAGACCTGGCAGTGAAAAAAAGCACGGTGAGTCGTTGGGAGAGGAGTCTGTCATCAGCGCAACCAGGTCTCGCAAACCTGTCCGCTCTCCCGCGAGCCGGCCGACCGCACACAGCTGTGACTCTTGCAATGAAACTTGCAAAGAATCTCAACCTAGGTGACCGACGGATCATAGTCAAACACTCCGCTGCTCAACTAGACGTCTCTGTTTGTAGTAAAGACACACTTCTCCAACAGTTGGGAAACTCAAACGTGTGTGCCCGCTGGGTTCCTAGCCTCAAAATGTTCAAATGTGTGTGAAATCTTCTGAGACTTAAATGCTAAGGTCATCAGTCCCTAAGCTTACACACTACTTAACCTAAATTGTCCTAAGGACAATCACACACACGCCCATGCCCGAGGGAGGACTCTAACCTCCGCCGGGACCAGCCGCACAGTCCATGACTGCAGCGTCTTAGACCGCTCGGCTAATCCCGCGCGGCTTCCTAGCCTCCTAACACAAGACTATGAAGAGCAGCGAAGGACAATCTGTGCGGAATTGCGCATTAGGAGGCTGATCGAGACAATTTTTGGTCGGACGTCGACACAGACGACAAAACGGCAATCGACGGAGTGGCGGCACATCATCTCTCCTCCAAAGAAAAAGTTGAAAGCCTCATTCTCAGCCGGTAAAGTAATGGTGACTGGCTTCTGGGAGTCTAAGGTGTTATTCTGCTTGATCTCCTGCTTCATGGTGCAACGTTCAAATCAGAGGTGTACTGTAAACGAAATTGAAGAAACGACTTCAGCGTGTTTGTCGCCACAAAATTGCAAACGAACTTCTCCAAGGCCTTACACAAGTCTGGACATCCGAGAGGAGCTCACAAAACTTCATTGGACCATTCTTTCCCATCCACCCTAAAACCCCAATCTCGCCCACTCCGACTTCCATCTGTTTGGCACAGGAAGTAGTATGTGGATGAGGAGGAGGTTATTGCTGCAGCAAGCAGTTGGCTCTAACACCGCACAGTAAGGTGGCATAAAGCCGTCACATTGAAAAACGGAGTTTTGCAGCCAAAAGGTTAGTGAATAATTTGGGTTATTGAAATTTTCAATAAAATCAAGCTGCTTTCAGAAAAAAATGTATTGTATTACTTCTTGGACGCCCTTGTTACACGGTAGTATTCTTCCCTATTTACGTATATTTGAACTCAGGTCCGTCTATGTTAGAATGTGAAGTCGAGTTGAGGTGAAACACTGGCGCTACGGCCCTGTAGCGAGCGCTACCGCCGACGACCCCAGCAGCGGCAGCAGCAGCAGGCACTGCACTCTGGCGGCGGGCGGGGCTGCTTCCGGTCGGGAAGGCGGCCAGCTTCCGGTGCGCAGCAGTAGCGGGCCACGCCCACGCCCTGCCCGCTCCCGGTCGACCCTGCCATCCGTGGGCTGCCATGTGGAAGCTGAAGCACGCTAGCACCTATCCACCCGGAACTCGGTCTGCGAATCATCACAGACTAGGCAACATATAATGATTATACAAACAATTCTATGACAGTTTCAAAGTTCTTGCTCAATCCACTACGAGTTTCAAAGGATGAGCTCTCATCATCAGGTGGAAGGAACGGCGATATTTTCAGCATCATTTGAGGTGCACTTAGGAATAGACACCGATTTGCACTGGTAATAATTAACTGAATAAGACACAAAATCTGTAGAATCGACGTAGCAAATGGTTTAAAATTGTCAAACGTACTTTCAGTGCAGGAGATTCCGTACATAAGCTACTCACTTGCAGTGGACAAACTTCGGTTGAACGTTGTCATGATGTCGCAAAGACTTTACGTTTTTCTTCAAAGATTGTAACACCAAATAATTTCACTTACATAACATAATCCATCCTTTTTTTGCTTTCCATCTGTTATATAAATTTTCTGATTCAAAAAACTTTGACGAAATTTGTAAGGTCTTAACGAAATAACCTCTGCGTTGTATGATGGATGTACACCGAGAAACAGTGTCAATTCGAAGCACACGTCAAGTGTTCTCTTTGCAACACTTTTGACACCTTCAGACTGTTGGCTTCGTCACAACTACAGATGTTGTCTAAGTCAGTTAAGTATTACTAGAACAAGAGGTCAACTCACATGTTGTCGCAACAGATAGCCGATTCGAGACACCTAAAATTGCTATCTAAACTGTGTTAAATCGTCGAAAACCGTAGTTATCAGCCACAACATGATGACCACCTACGTAATAGCCGGTATGTCCACCTATGGCACCGATAAGAGAGGCAACGCGTCGTGCCATGGAAACAATGATGCCTTAGTAGTTCGCTAGAGGGAGTTGGCAGTTGGCACCACATCTGCACACACAAGTCACCCAGTTTTCGTGAATTCTGGGGGGTGGCGATTAGCTCTGACGCCACGATCAATCACGTCTCAGATATATTCAATTGGGTTCAGATCTGCTGAGTTGGGAGGCCAGTCCTGGAACTCGCCAATGTGCTCCTCAAACCACTCCATCACACTCCTGGCCTTGTGACATGACACGTTATCTTGCTGAAAAATGCCACTGCCATCGGGAAACACGAGAGTCATGAAGCGGCGTACGTGTCTGCAACTACTGTACGGTACTGCTTAGCCGTGATGGTGCCTTGCACGAGCTTCGCTGGACTCACGGATGCCCATGTGAATCTTCCCCAGAGCATAATGGAGCCGCTGTCAGCTTGTCTTCGTCCCGCGGTAGAGATGTCAAGGAGCTTTTCCCTTGGAAGACGACGGATTCGCGCCTCCCATCGGCATGCGGAAGATATCGGGTATCTCCAGACCACGAAATGCTCTGACACTGCGCCAACATCCATTGCCGATGGTCACATGCCCATTTCAGTTGTAGTTGCTGATGTCGTGATGTTAACATTGGCGCATGCATGGGTCGTCGGCTGCGGAGGCCACAGTTAGTCTGCCCACCCTATGACCTCCGACATATGTTATGAGGTGTGGCAATCCAAGTCCACGACCTCTGAGCATGGTTTCACATTGGTTCCGCCACGTGTTCAAGACACTCACCACAGCACTCTTTCAACATTCCACAAGTCGAGCAGTTTCCGAAATGCTCGTGCCGAGCCTTTCGGTATCACAGTCGGTCAAAATCAGATATATCGCGCGCCTTCCCTATTCTACACAAGGACAGCGCACTCACTGATACTACACGCACCGTGCGTAAGATTGACTAGCAATCATTCCTGGCCAGGCGACACTGCTATAGTCTGGACGGGCTTGTAACGATAGTAGGTCAGTGGTCATAATTTTCTGGCTCATTAGTGTGTTGTGTATGTATGTATGTGTGTGTGTGTGTGTGTGTGTGTGTGTGTGTGTGTGTGTGCATACCGTAAAACTTCAACTTTGTGACTGAGTTATAGCTTTGTGACAACAGTGCACGTTGCTTTTTCTGGTAGCTGCAAGTACATTAATTACACTCGGGCTGGTCAGAATGCCATTTTCTTTGCAGGTGGGAAAAGGTCTTAGTTGAGTTCCTGGAAAGATTCTGCTATTGTGGATAACTTTGGAGGGATGACGAATTGCAAGTAAGTTGATATAAATGAGTTACATGTGTACATCATTCTACATAGGAGTTAAATTTTATAAAAATTCTTTACAGCAAGTGGCGAAAGAGTAAACCTATTTCTGTAGATTATACGGATAGCTTTATGATAGCACACGTATGTGCATAAACAGGTGTAACAACGTAAACTGTAGATAACAGGTTTCATTAATGAAATCAGAGGCCTTTATAAATGTTTATTAAAAATATGAAGTTTAATTTCACCATATAACTTCGTTTTTAGATGTAATACACAGTTGCTCAGAATACTATATTAAATGTGCCGTGACTTAATTTTCCCCCATGCCACTGAACTTGTCAGTAAGAGTCTGACGCTCTGAACTGACTACCTTCTCTTAAATGTAAGAGTTGTGACCGGTTTTTGTCTCATATAATTCCACCCAACATATGTAAATAAGTGTGTAAAAGTTTTATTTACCTACCTCATTTCATACATTTTAGTTTTTGCATTCATATTATGTTTCAGTGACGATATGCCTATAACTACTTGGGTTTTAAGAAAACTACAAAAATAAATCTCACCAAATTGTCAAACTTCGTGACATGTCGTTTTCTGCATATAGGTCAAACAAAAACCATAAAATGTGGCAAACTATTAGAGTGTAATAACTGTGTGCAATAAGGAAACACGAGGTCAGCTCATCTTTGGCGCACATGAGTTTAACTCTACTTTTTCTGTCTTAGACTTCATGTAGCAATGCTGACCTATGGGGGGGGGGGGAGGGTGGCATTGTAACAATTAATATACCACATTCCGAGCAGATCATTGCACATAGAATATTTATTGGTACCAAAATCATAAGATAACTTTTTAAAATTCTATATGTGCTTAAATTGCCACAAAGTTTCCCCGTTTTAGGCTATCGTACTATCCTAAAACTCTATATATATAATGCAGTCAGTAACATATGAAACTGTAATTATTTTTCTTGTTTCTATCAATGTGGAAACGCATTAACGTTGCCAAGATAGACACAAAGCCAACACCCGCCACAATAATTCAGAATTATGTGTTAATTAGCTCCGTAGATGACAAAGAGATTGAAAGTATGTACGGTGACATAAAAAGAATTATTTACATACTTGAGGGAGACGAAAATTTGATTGTGATGGGGAAGAGGAATTCGATAGTAGGAAAAGAAAGAGGAGGTAAGTAGTAGGTGAACAGAGACTGAGGAAACCATATTGCAAATTTTGCACAGAGTTTAATTTAATCATCTTTAATATTTGATTTTGTGGTGTCACCGCCAGACACCACACTTGCTAGGTGGTAGCTTAAATCGGCCGCGGTCCATTAGTACGTGTCGGACCCGCGTGTCGCCGCCATCAGTACTTGCAGACCTAGCGCCACCACATGGCAGGTCTAGAAAGACGGACTAGCACTCGCCCCAGTTGTACGGACGACATTGCTAGCGACTAGACGTACGAGGCCTTCCTCTCATTTGCCGAGAGACAGTTAGAATAGCCTTCAGCTAAGCACATGACTATGACCTAGCAAGGCGCCATTAGCCTTACCTACTTTGAGAGTTATAGTATAAATGTCTCAAGAAGAACGCTGTATTCATCAGAGAATAAAAGTTAAGTATAAAGCAACTACGTACTTTTCTTGCTACCATTCAATAGTTATCCTGTTCCAGAATTCACGCCCGTCTGCATTAAATCGCGTGCCTTTCGGCTACCTCAGAGTGGCGTGGCTCTTGCTACGCCACAACAGATTTAAAATTAATTGCGGAAGTTCGTGTATGCAGAAGAGACCTGAAGACACCGGAAAGCTTCAGACGATTGATAATGGTGCGACAGAGATTCCGAAAGCAGATTTTAACCGCGAAACAATTCAAGCGCCAATGAGCCCTCTGATCGTAATTTATTAATTATGGACTTCAGATTAAACGTCAATACATTGCAGAAAATTATGCAGTTAAAGAGGTGGGACCTGGATACGTTGAAAGAACCAGAGGTTGTAGGAGTTTCAAACTGAGCATTATGTAACGACCGAATCAAAAAGGGGTGAGGAAGACAACAGAACTGGTGATATAGAGAAGCCAGCGAAGACTCATGTACGAAATGAGCAAAGCCCTGTAGAGATCCTTGGATAAAGTGCGAAATATTGAATATAAGTGAGGAAAAGAGAAAATATGAAAATCTAGAAAAAGAAGGAGGCAGAAGGGAATATAAACGTTTAAAAATGAGGTTGTAAGGAATTGTAAAATGGCCAATGGACAGTGGCAGACGAGAAATGCAAGGATATAGAAAGGTGCGTAACTACGAGAGAGATACATGCCGCCTATAAGAAAGTTAAAGAGGCCTTCGTAGAAAGGAGAAGCACCTGTATGAGTGTTAAGAGGTCAAATGAGAGACAGTTGAAAGGTGGCTACACTGAGCCACAGCGCCAGAAATCGCGCCAGAGAGTATTGTTCCGCCGCCTCCACTGGCAGTGATTATTGAGACGCAGCGGCAGGCAGTTCTCGCCGAGAAGTTGTGGTGGTCACTGCATATCGTGAAGTCAGAGCGAGATGTGGTAGTGGAGAGTGTTGTTCCATGTTTCATGCAGTGGTTTGATGGGAGAGAGAGCAGATGTTATTCCAATGGAGATATTGTAATGATCTGAGTGCTTTTCGTCAATATATATGAAGGTAATAAATATTATGTTGTTTAATTATTTGTGTGTCCTGAATAATGTGTCATTACAGGTTCAGTCAACAAACCATCTGGCTTGTGTTCTTGTATTAGAGTGTAATTTTGGTTTTCTTGCACAATTATAGTATTTGTAATTTTCTTTTAACACGTCAGTATAATTACAATATCTCCATTGGAATAACATCTGCTATCTCTCCCATCAAACCACTGCATGAAACATGGAACAACACTCTCCACTACCACATCTCGCTCTGACTTCACGACATGCAGTGACCACCACAACTTCTCGGCGAGAACTGCCTGCCGCTGCGTCTCAATAATCACTGCCAGTGGAGGCGGCGGAACAATACTCTCTGGCGCGATTTCTGGCGCTGTGGCTCAGTGTAGCCACCTTTCACAGTACTAAACAAAGACGCGAAAGCTGGTTCAAATGGTTCAAATGGCTCTGAGCACTATGGGACTTAGTATCTGAGGTCATCAGTCCTCTATATCTTAGAACTATTTAAACGTAACTAACCTGAGGACATCACACACATCCATGCCCGAGACAGGATTCGAACCTGCGACCGTAGCGGTTGCGCGGTTCCAGATTGAAGCACCTATAACCGCTCGGTCACAGCGGCCGGCTGAAAGCTGGTAGATGGAAGGAATATAAAGAACGACTTCAAAAGGGAAATGTGCTTGAATGTCCTGTTATAGCTAAGGGAGAGGGAGTAGATGAAGCTGAGGTGGGAGATATAATACTGCGGGAAGAATCTGACAGAGGTCTGAGAGATCTACGTCGAATCAATCCCCGTGGAGCAGTTGATATTCCTTTAGAATTACCGAGATTCTGAGCAGAACCAGCCACGACAAAAGAGCAAGATATATGACACCGCTGAACTAGCCTCAGGCTTAACAAAGAACGTAATAATTCAGATTTCAAAGAAAGCAGATGCTGACACATATGAATATAACAGAATTATCAGGTTAACAAGTTAAGCTTGAAAACTACTGGCACAAATCGTTTACGGCATAATGGAAAAATTGGTACAAGCCGACCTCGAGAAAATCAGTTAGGGTTGCAGAGAAAACTGGGAAGATGTGGGCAATACGACTTATCTCAGGAGATAGGTTCAAGAAGGTATACCTGAGTTCACAGAATTTGCAGATGTAGATAAAGCTTCTGACAATGTTTAGTAAAATACATTCTGATAGTAGCAGAAATGAAATATAGCGGGCGAAAGGTTACCTACAGTTTGTAAAGAAAGCAAACTACAGTCTTAAGAATCTAAGGATATGAAAGGGAACTAGTGGGAGTGGGACAAGATTGTAAACTCTCCCCGGTGTTATTCAGTCTGTACACTGAGGAAGCAGTGATGGAAACGAAGGAGAACTTTCGTAAGTGAATTGAAGTTCAAGTAGAAGAAAGAAAAGCTGTGACAGGCCAGTCAGAGACAGCAAACGACTTGGAAGCGCAGTTGAATGGAATGAATAGCATCTTGTAAAGAGGCTGCAAGACGAACATAAACCAAAGTAAAAACAGCCTGACGACGCAGAATTAAACCAGGCGATGCTGAAGAAATTTGATTAGGATGCGAGGCACTAAAAGTAGCAGATACGTTTCGCTGTTTGGGCAGCAAAATAACCGATGATTTTCGAAGTAGAGAGGATGTAAAATACAGACTAGTTACAGCATGTAATGCCTTTCTAAAAAAGAGGAATTTCTTAACATCTATCTTGAAATTAAGTGTTAAGAAGTAATTCTGAAGTTGTCGAATGAAATTTACACTCTACAGCGGAGTGTGCGCTGATATGAAACTTCCTGGCAGATTAAAACTGTGTGCCGGACCGAGACTCGAACTCGGGACCATTACCTTTCGCGGGAAAGTGCTCCTGCAGGAGAGCTTCTGTGAAGTTTGGAAGGTAGGAGACGAGGTACTGGCGGAATTAAATGTGTGAGGACGGGTCGTGTGTCGTGCTTGGGTAGCTCAGTTGGTAGAGCACTTGCCCGCGAAAGACGAAGGTCACGAGTTCGAGTCTCGGTCCGCCCACAATTTTAATCTGCCAGGAAGTTTCAATTCTGAAGTTATTTGTATGGGATGTAGGCCTGTACGGAAGCGAAACGTGAACGATAAGCAATTCAGACATGAAAGGCATAGAAGATTTTAGAATGAGGGGCTACAGAAGAGTGTTGAAAATTTGCTGCCGAAATTGAGTAACTACTGAGGAGGTACTGAAACGGTGATAAAAGATATTAATGGCACAACCTGACTAACGGAACGTATCGGTTGTTAGGAGACATCTGTACCAATTACGCAGTTATGAAAAGGCTAGAGGATAGATTAGCGAGGAGAGTTGCATCAAATCAGTCTTGGCTGAAGACCGTGACAGACTAGAGAGGTAATAGCTTAAATGTACTTGAGGCACAGGCCAGTATCTTGAAAGGTCTGCTATGTTTACTCATAGTTCCAGTTACTGCTCCGACACATTCTTCAACTTAAGATGTTTTTCACTGCAGACCATTTTCGAAGCCTGCTTTTGCGAATGCGGGTTTTTTCGGACTGTGTTACAAAAGAAGCATTTTGTAACCAAATAATGCAGAAACACAGTTTACAACGTTCACTGCGCATAAATACCTGCTGGTAAAAGCTTTCTACCACAGTAAATTAAGACGGAGGCATTCGTACCACTGTGTAGCATCTTAATTCTCTAGTAACAGTTTTCGGAAAGTCAGAAGAAATAAGTATGGGGGAAGGTACTTTTCATAAATTCAGATAGGAAGCACGAACCACATATGTATTTATGCAATATTTTGATATTATTCACATTTTTGTGATATAATACAGTAAACACATCATCATACAGCATGATTCAGCTGCCCCTACGGCTGGGTTTAATGCAACCTGGAACGACGTCAAACACGACACACAAGATTTTCGTATTATCTCGCTCACTATATGCAAAGTGTTGTACGGCCAGTTGCGAAGGAAGTGTCTGGTCCTCAGTACAAGGTCGACGATATAAAGTTAGTTCGCAGTAAAAATATTGCTGTTACTGACAAATCAGACATATGTAAAGTATTTAATAAACATTTTCTGAGAATTGTTGGTGAATTAAATAAAAATTTACTTTCTACAGGGAATCATATAACTTTCTTGGCAAATGCCTTTCCGAGATTGATGCCTGAAATACTCCTCTGTGATACAGACAAGAGGGAGAGTGAGCCAATAATTATATCACTGTATACTAAGGACTGTCATGGTTATGATAAGATTGCCTAGCAGAATAATATAGTACTGTGCTGCACATGTTAGCCCTGTATTTAGCCATATTTGTAATTTTTTCTTTAGGAATGGTCAGTTTCCTGAAGGATTAAAGTACTCAGCAGTAACACCGCTTTATAAGAAGGGAGACAGGGATAGTGTAGATAATTTTACACCTATTTCTATGCCATCAGTGTTTGATAAGGTTATTGAAAAGGCTGTGTATGTAAGGATAATTTATCATTTTATAGCACACGATTTGCTATCAGATGTGCAGTTCAGCTTCAGAAGTCGTTTAACAACTGAAAATCCTATATTATATTTTCACTGTGAGTTACTGGATGGGTTGAATGAAAGGTTTCCAACGCTAGGCATATTTTTTGGTTTAACTGAGGCATTTGATTGTGTTGATCACAAAATGTTGCTTCAGAAGTTGGACCGTTACGGAATACAGGGAGGAGCTTGTAATTGGTTCACCTCTTACCTTAGCAACAGACAGCAAAAGGTCATTATTCACAATGTTGAGAATGGCAGGTGATGTGGGGTCTGAGTGGGATACGGTCTCGTGGGGAATGCCCCAGGGATTACTGTTGGGGCCTGTTCCTTATTTATATAAATGAAATGTCCTGTAGTATTACAGGTATCTCTAAAGTATTTCTGTTTGCTGATTACACTATCTTGGTAGTAAAGGATGTTGTGTGCAAAAATGGCTCGGTTTCACATAGTGCAGTTCATGACCTAAGATCATGGCTTGTAAAAAATAAACTAACGCTAAATCACAGTAAGACTCAGTTTTTACAGTTTCTAACACACAATTCAACAAAACCTGACGTTTTACACTACTGGCCATTAAAGTTGCTACACCACGAAGAAGACGTGCTACAAAAGAGAAATTTAACCGATAGGAAGATGATGCTATGATATGCAAACGATTAGCTTTTCAGAGCATTCACACAAGTTTGGCGAAGGTGGCGACACCTACAACGTGCTGACATGAGGAAAGTTTCCAATCCATTTCTGATACACAAACAGCAGTTGGCCGGCGTTACCTGGTGAAACCTTGTTACGATGCCTCGTGTAAGGAGGAGAAACGCGTACCATCACGTTTGCGACTTTGATAAAGGTCGGATTGTAGCCTATAGCGATTGCGGTTTATCGTATCACGACATTGCTGCTCGCGTTGGTCGAGATCCAATGACTGTGAGAAAAATATGGAATCGATGGGTTCAGGAAGGTAATACGGAACGCCGTGCTGGATCCCAACGGCCTCGTATCACTAGCAGTCGAGATGACAGGCATCTTATCCGCGTGGCTGTAACGGATCGTGCAGCACGTCTCGGTCCCTGTGTCAACAGATAGGGACGTTTGCAAGACAACAACCATCTGCACGAACAGCTCGACGACGTTTGCAGCAGCATGGACTATCAGCTCGGAGACATGGCTGCGGTTACCCTTGACGTTGCATCACAGACAGGAGCGCCTGCGATGGAGTACTCGACGACGAATCTGGGTGCACGTATGGCAAAACTTCATTTTTTCGGATGAATCCAGATTCTGTTTACCGTATCATGATGGTCGCATCCGTGTTTGGCGACATCGTGGTGAACGCACATTGGAAGCGTCTATTCGTCATCGCCATACTGGCGTATCACCCGGCGTGATGGTATGAGATGGCATGGGTTACACGTCTCGATAATGCACGACCGCTTGTTGCAGGTCCTGTACGGACCTTTCTGGATACAGAAATATCAAGATTAAAATGTCTCTTAACTCAGGGTTACAATTAAATAAGGTGTTTATGTTTCATAGTCCCGCTTATGGGGTATTTTAAGAAATACATGCAAAGGCATTGTGGTAAGGGTTTCCTAACATGAGTGAGTGATGTGGATACTTGCGGTACAATTCGGCAACACTACTTTACACCATGACTCGTGTGCGCACTATCCAGTCACGTGTGTCTTGTCGAATGTACAGTAGAAACCAGACGCGATTTTAATCGTTGTTTGTCGCGGCTGCTAGTGCACTGCGTTAGTTCACTTGTTTCTGGAATGGGTGCAATGGCAATTGGCAGTAAATTTATCTGCGGTGAATTCAGGAAATTGAAGAACTGTGCTATTATACACATGTACACTTTTAGAAAAATGACGCAAACCTGCAGTAACAAAGCTGACAACTTTTGTTAGATTTGTGCAGACGTTATCTGCTGTTCAGGAAGGCGACCATTGACTGAAACAGTGAAACAAGCGTATGCATTTGTATTCCGGATGTCTAGTTGGAGACCAAAGGGGCTCCACACGTGTGCAGCACCTTGTGTTCGTCTACAGTGAATTATTAGATGCATGGTAAGAACACCTCCATGAAGTTTGGTGTGCCTACTGTTTGACTGGAGCCCACAAATTATGCATCAGTTTGCTATTTTTGTACGATATCACCTTAGAAGAAAGGAGTCAGTACCAAGAGGAAGGGGAATACTCAGGACCCTGACATCTCATGTGTCATTCGCACTGTGGCTCATGGCGAAGGATTACCAGTGAATTTTCCTCCCAGCAGTGACAGCGTTGACGCTGACCCGACACACACAGACGGAAACGAGCAATCATCCATCTGTGTCACTGATACAACATTTGCACCAGCACTGTCATCGGGTAATCACACAAAATAACACAGTAAGAACCTATTGATCTGAATAAGGATTTAGATCTTGCAAAGTGTAAAGCCGAACTCTTGGCCTAACGACTGCAGAAGTAGAATCTCCTCGTTAACATAATACATGTGTCTGTGTTTCGGGAGCGTCAGAAAAAAACCTTGAATGTCATTTCAGTTCGGAGGTCGACATTATATTCTGCAGTGGCACTGACGGTTTTTTGGAGAACCAGAAGATTACATGCAAAGCAGACGACTGGAGACACCTTATAGATTACTAAAAAACAAATCCGACGGTAGCATTATTACACAGTAGTAATGAAAGGCCATCCATCCCTGTCGCCTATTCTACATTAGCCAGAGAAAACAGTATCATGTTGAAATCCGTTGTAAACTGTGTTACTTACAATAGGCATGAATGGCTGGTATGTGGAGATTTCAGAGACATTGCGATGCTGTTGGGTTTGCAAGAGGCTTGCACTAAGTATTGGTGCTACGTATGTGGGTGGGATAGTCGCACACGAGAGAAAACACTATACACAGAGGGAATGGCCCCCATGAACAGCTCTGATGCGTGCTTCAAAAAATATTGTCGAAAAACCTCTAGTGAATCCGAACAAAGTTGTTCTCCCGCCATTACACATTAAGCTGAAACTCATAGCAGCATTTGTTAAAACTGTGCACTCGATGGAAGCAGCATTTCAGTATTTGCTAAAGTGTTTCCACGATTCAACACAGAGAAGATCACAAAGGGGTATTTATTGACCGACAAATGTGTTGGGTGTTGAAAGTCACACACTTTGTGTCCACTCTAACCAGTCATCAGCTGCATACGTGCATTGTTTTCGTAACGTAGGAAACAGGAGAGCCGAAAATTACAGTAGGCTTGTGGACTAACTCATTCATGCTTATAACGTCACTGACTACGACGTGACCCCGAAGACTCAGTTCCTTCACTCCCACATCGATCATCATCACAGAGAACTGTGATGCATTCTGTGATAAACAGGACGTCCGGTTCCACCACATTTCTGTCATGAAACAGCGGTACACGGGGTGGTGGACTACCGATATGTTAATACGGAGAGATGCGCCGCCCGCAAAAGGAAGGCAGAGAAACGGAGCGAATAAACTAGGTAAGTTCAATTAATGCTTATGTTCTATCGATTACTACAGCAATACAATCCCAATTTACTTGCAACTCTGAGCTAGGAGACAATTTAAATTGTAACATTCGTGTGCAGCGCATCTAGATCTATAAAGACCGCCTACTTCGGTTTCTGCAAAGAAATCCGCTGTGGACCAGTGTAATTTATGTTGCACAGGCTTACACCACCTCGTATACGTCGAATACATTTGACCATTAAACCGGTTGCGTCATACAGTGACTGTTCAAAAGTTTCTGATATGTCGTCAGTACAACTGACGAGAATGACCTGATTAATCTGCAGTATATGTTAACTACGTTAAAAGGTGACATTTATTTGATTTAATAATTGAAAGCAAACTTTAAAGTTTAAACATGTAACAGACATGCAAAACACATGATAAGGAGAGACTTTTGTTGTTGCTTCATCAACAAACGAGAACGGAGGCAGTCACACTAGCGAAGAATGCAAAAGTAAAGTTGCTAAATTACACTAACCGAAACAAAAACACAAAATACATCGCAAAAGAAAAGACAGGAGGTTCAAGGAGACTTCAGTACTTCTACAAGGAGAAAGCTAACTGATGCATCGAATATGCATTTTCGGACAATCACACACGACCAGTGGAGACACAACATAGTACGCAGCACACACCCTCGACTTGGCGACAACAGCACGCTTCGTGGTATGGACGCTACAAGCCACCGAAAGCTTTTTGGTGCCGCCCTGATCTATAATGGTCCAACAGTGATTAGTCAGAACTGGGTTCAAAGAGCGCACCGTCCAGTTTGAGCACATCTTAAATGTGCTTCATAGGTTTCATACTAGGTGATCCGTGTTAACACACAAGCAGTCATGGAGCTTTCCTCAAACCATGTTGGCAGAATTAGGGCGCTTTAGCACTACAACCCTGTGCCTCATGTATCTTTCAGCTACTTAATTCCTCGATAATGATCGAAGCAGAAGAAATTAATTAAAATTTGTGCTGCGTCCGGGACTCGAACCCCCGTCTTCTTCTTTGCTAGGCAGAAATACTGCCTAGCAAACAAGTAGACCCGGGTTCGAGTCCCGACCGCAGCACAAATTTTAATTAACTCCTTCTGTTTCGATCATTATCGTAGATAACGAAGAGACTTAAATGTCTCAGGGACACATTTCATTCCTCGACTTCCTAACCATGCTTTTGTAAATATATGTATTAATGAATTTTGTCAGCAATTAGTGTTTATGAGAATGTAATGTATGTATTAAAGAATTTTGTCAGCAATTAGTGTTTATGAAAATGTAATGTATGTTGACAGGAAAGTAAGAAATATTTATGTCAAATCATTGTAGTAAACACTCAAATATTTTGGCCATGTTATGGAAGCTTTTATCGTGCAAAAATCGATAGCGCAATTACGCACAGTCTTATAGGTGAAGGCAGAGGAGGAGTTAGGAAGTAGTAGTAACTACAGTGGTTCAAACGGAAATGGACTATTACTGCAAATAATCAGCTTAAATTAAAAGTGATTTAAAGAGTTTCATATTCTATGACAAAAGCATGCCGGCTTTCTTGTAGCCAAAGTAGTTTTAGAAATTTACGTCTATTTTGCAAATGATTCTGTGTGAGTACGTCTATGTAACATTAGTACTAAAAACAGTCATTTCCATGAATGGAAATTTTTACTGCATTAACCTGAACAGCAATCATTTGAAGAGTAATAAGTAAGGAATGATAAACAGGTTTTGTCACGATTAAGCATTTTTCTAACGGACAGTATTATCATGCTTGTAACTATCTATATTTTAACGGTAAGCATTTATCCTCGGATTAGATGCCTCGTTTCAGCTATAGCGGAACCTCAGGTACACGTGTCACAATAAGACTTTGCATGCGCCACTGACGATAGGTAAGTTGTAGCGCGTTAGGCTGGTTCATTGTGTTGCTTAATGCACGAGGTTGCCTGCATTGTGCTGCAAGGGAAAAAAAAAAGTGATCGGACAATAGGCTTCTATAAACTGCGTTTGTAGATATAGTTGGAAGCCTGTCTGCCATGGTATAGGGAGCGTCCACTCCCGGGCTTGGAACCTCAACTGTTTTGTTAGGATGGAGGCCGAGAAACCCATGTGGCGTCGTCAGACGCAATAAAATAAGATTAAATATTACTTCTGTTATTCCTCAAAATACTGTGTCCTCCGCGGTGGCTGGTGGCTCTGTAAGCTGGATTGGAATCTGTTGAATCCAGAGTGAGAACTGTCGAAGATCGCTGCATAAGTCCCAGGCTGGTGGCTCGGTATGAGGCAGGGTGCCGCATTGGTTCGGAAGGCGCTTGTTGTCGGCTGGTCTGCTACGGATGAGACAGTGACGGTGGCGCATGTGTGTTTGGCTCACACACTCTCTTGAGAATATGAGAAAACTCCGTCCTCCTCAGGTCATTGCCCTTGTTGTCCCATCTGACTGCGATGCCAAACGCCGTGATGTGGTGTTGTATGATAGTCCTTGCACGCCGGTTCACTGGGCCATTTGAGCCGAACGATGTTGTAGTTTCAGAGCAGTTGGTGCCCTGAACTGGAATGGTGTCGTTAGAGTCGTGAACGACACATCAGTGGCAGCTTCAGTACTGGAATCTGACTCGTAGTTATTCATGGGTACGGATCGCTGTCATCACATGAGGCAGCAAGAGCATGACTAATACTCGAACAATCTCACACAAGATGTGAGAGAAGCGAGTGCGAACAACATGAACGTAAGAAACTTCTTGGCAGATTAAAACTGTGTGCCGGACCGAGACTCGAACTCGGGACCTTTGCCTTTGTCGGGCAAGTGCTCTACCGATTGAGCTACCCAAGCACGACTCGCGCCCCGTCCTGTTTGAGTCGTGCTTGGGTAGCTCAGTCGGTAGAGCACTTGCTCCGGCACAGTTCAGTTTTAATCTGCCAGGAAGTTTCATATCAGTGCACACTCCACTGCAGAGTGAAAATCTCATTCTGGAAACATAAACTTAGTTGATCCCATTGATTGAGTGATACTAGGCTAGTGGTATGGAGTATTTACGCCGTTAAGGAACAGCCTTGCTGAACCATGTGATCTGTAATGACGGAATCGGTTACAGTCATTACGAGTCGTCAGTGGTCTTCAGTTCTGCTTTATTGACTTAATCAAATTGTTTCAGTATCAAAAGTGCGTTGTCAAACCCGTGATAGGTGCAGTTGCGTCTTACCTAGTTCTTCTTAGATAATGTTATGAGAGTAATGGAGGTAGGTTGGTCTGCACTTGTGTTACGCTTTTCCGCTGAGCTCGCTCGCACTCATGCACGCAAGTGTTGATGTCGCACCCTTGGTGACTGACTAACCCTGTCGCCATGTTTACGCCTAGCAGCTGGCTCGCGTTGTTACCTCCATGCGCTTGAGCAATACCGGACTGTAGGGACTTTGAAAAATTTCCTCTCTCCGATTCCTATCTTGGTGCTTAACAATGCAAACACACGCCATACAAGAATACCAACTAACCTCTAGTACCCGCTTAGAAACAGGAACACAGAGCCACATTTGGTTTTAGATGCATTCGTCTCATGACTTGTGGCAACGGCTATTTTTCCGCAACTGCAGCTCGCTCTAGTACCATTGAAACCATTGCCTGGTATCTTAACACATGTCCCACCGTCCTATCCATTCCTCTTGTTAATATTTCCCATGTATTCATTTTCGCTGATTCTGTAGATAGACTACTCATTTCTTATCTTGTCAGTCCCTTTCATTTTCAGCATCCTTCTGTAACACGACGTCTCAAACGCTTTGATTTCCTTCTTTTCCAGTTTTCCCACGATCGATATTTCATTTCTTCTCTTCTCCTTGCTGCATCTCTTAGTCACTTCCATGTTACGTCCTCTGGGTTGAGTTATTGATCTTTCTCCCTTTTCATCTATCTTTCTGAAGATCTTATGCCCACTGAGTGATATCTTTTTTGTAGTCTCTCGTCTTCCATTTTTGTGATATGGTTCTTCCAGCTGTACCAGCAGATCTTAATCTGACCATTTGAGATATTCAATCACAGTTCTCTGTTGTCGGCATTTCCTTTTGTGTTGGATAGCATGTAAATAGTTATTTTTATTAGGAATGTCCGGCCCCGGTAGCTGAGTGGTCAGCGTGACGGAATGTCAATCCTAAGGGCCCGGGTTCGATTCCCGGCTGGGTCGGAGATTTTCTCCGCTCAGGGACTGGGTGTTGTGTCGTCCCAATCATCATCATTTCATCCTCATTGACGCGCAGGTAGCCGAAGTGGCGTCAAATCGAAAGAGCTGCACCAGGCGAACGGTCTACCCGGCGGGAGTCCTTAGCCACACGACATTTCATTTTCATTAGGATTCACATCTACGATGCCTGTATTCTTTGTTCAGTCTTTTTTTACAATCCGAGACTCACTTCCGTATGTCATGATTGGTACCGAAACGGCTTTTTAGAACTTAGTAGAGGTTATTTTCATAACTTGGTATTGAGGGATCTACAGATCTTTTATTAATGTGATTAAATCTTTCTACTTTCTTTTGCACGTCTATTTCTGTCTTGAATGAAATAGCATTTCGTAAGAAGTTGAAAGAGTTTACTCTCTGTTTTCTCGTCATTTATTACGAAGGAAGATCCGAAGTAACGCACAATAATTTGACTACAAAATTTTAAAAGACAGCAAAACAAAACAAAAACGCAAATGAAACACCACCTTTTACCTACTTTTCCATATAGTCACCAACGTTTTCAACACATTTCTCCCCTCATGGTGCCCGTTTCAGTATGCCTAGATCGTAGAGGTTCTTTTGGTTGGTGTAAAGCCTTTCTTGGACTGCTGATTTCACTACCGCATCAGTCTCAAAGCGTTGGTCGATCAGGAATTTCTTCACGGGCGTAACAGATAAAAGTCACACGGTGCAAGGTCTTGACTGTATGGTGGATGCTGGAGCACGTCCCACCCAACTTTGGAGATTTTCTCACGAACAAGAGCAGCAACATGGGGCGAGCATTGTCATGAAGAAGTTAGACATCGTCAGTATTAATGTGGCCTTCATCACGAAGAGCGTGACGCAAAGTTTTATTGTAGGCTGCAGCGTATTCAGGAAAGTTCACCAACAACCCACGGTCTGTATCGTAGAACACTGTCACAACTCTTTCCTAGCATATTGAGTCACTTTGAATTTTTTTCGTACTGGGGAACCAGCATGTTTCTACTCCATAGATACCTGATAGGTTTCGGGCGTGTAGTGGTACGCCTATGACTCATCATCAGTGACTACTCCTTCCAGAAAGTCGTGTCTTTCTGCGGCGTAACGCGCTAAGTGATCCAAGCTTGTCTTCATTCGTTGGTCTTGTGGTTGTCTTTCACGTTCTTCGTTCAGAATTGCTACCTCAATAGCTCCGACATTCTGGGGGGTTGCAGCTATTACTCGCCCACCCGCAGCGTAGTGAATCGCTACGGATCACACGACCCTCTAGGAAGAATGCACATCACCTGGAGATGTTGCTACGGTCCATACAGTCGTCCGTATACATGCCATGCATGTCCCTGTGAATTTCACTCGATTTATGCTCTCTGGCCTCCAGATTTCGAACTACACTTCGCTGCTCTTCACAAGTTGACGTCGCAACTTAACCAACATGCTTGCCATGTTGGTTTCGTAGTTCAGGCTTCTCTCGCAAGAGCTCCACGTAAAAGCAAAATACCCTCCGTAACGCAAAGTTCAGATTATGTCGTCGTGAAATTTCAACATCCCAGCTGCAATACTACGGGAGAAAAAAATTATTGTGGGTTTCTTTCCTATCCTCTCTCGTATTATTTTCCTGGAAATGGGCTCGTGGCCCCTGATAACTACAACTTTTGTTTTCTTTGAAGATACTAACAGATGACATGACTTAGCTATTGTGGATACAACACGAGCAGCTCTCCTGAATGTGTTCTCGCTATTAGCAACCACGATTTGTTCCTTAGCAAAGGGTAATATCATGGAACAATTTCTTTCGTGGAAGTCATACGTAAAAAAGCTTCATTTACTCACCCCTTTCCTCAGCACTTCGTCGATATAAATATTAAAAAGTTATTCGTTATTCGTAAGTCATTAAAACATGAGAAATCTCGTAGTAGTTTGCCATTCCTGTTTAACACATTGTTTCGATTGTTTCCCATGATATATTATCAACTGGGAAGTTTCTAACTCTAGTGTTATTGTTCCCGCCAATTATGACAAAGTATTTTTTATTTAGGGTGTTCACTGTCTCTTGCAAGAGCTTTTAGAAGTTTCGAATCCTCCCTTCTTAGATTTCGTTGCCGAGTATGTGTATGACACTTAAATATCCTCTATCTACCCTAAACTTAACTGTTACTATCCTTTCATTCATCCGTGAGTCTTCTTTTTGCATGTTTCACTTTCACACATTACTCTGCTGCAGCAGTACCTTGTCAGAAATTTACCTTTCCCATACTTCTGCCCCTATGTTCAGTATTAGTATCCTTCCTTTAGCTAGGAATACTTTCTTTCTTGAGCTGCTACGCTTCTTATTCCTTCTTGCTCCGTCCGACGTGAATTATTCTGCTTCAAGTGTTGCAGCGTCTGCTACATGATCCGGTATTTTGACGTAAATCTGGTGAACAATTCCACTTCTGTTACTCTACAATACTTTCGTCTTTCTTTGGTTTCGGCTGGTCCAGGCGGAGGTTCGAGTCTTCCCTCGGGCATGGGTGTGTGTGTTCGTCCTTAGGATAATTCAGGTTAAGTAGTGTGTAGTCTTAGGGACTGATGACCTTAACAATTAAATCCCATAAGATTTCACACACATTTGAACATTGCTTTGCTTTGCTCTTTATCCATATTTTTTGTACAGTAGGCTTTCGTTCAATAAATGCTATAATTGTTCCTTTGTTCCACAGAGGATAACAGCACCGTCAGCGAATTCTGTCATCGATACGTTATACTATGACTTCTAGTCCCACTTCTGAAGCTTCTTGTATTTCTTTTATTGTTTCGTCTGCATGTGTACCAGTCGAGGAAGAAGACTGCATCGATATTTTTTCCTCTTGGTTTTCCATTCCATTTGTTCTAGCTACAGTTCCATCTTTCCAGTGGCGTATACATATTTTTCAGAGCTTTTCAGTCATCTTATGCCAGTTTCAAATTTAGAAAAATTTTTCTAGGTCGACAAATCTATGAAAGTATCTTGATTTTTCTTGAACCTCGCTGCGTTTATCAACCGCAACATCGGAAGTGCCTCTCTGGTGCCTTTAGCCCCGTAATGCAAACTAATCATCAATTTTAATTTTCATTCTTTTGCATATTACTCTTGTAATCTTGTCTGTGCATTCTAGATACATGAGCTGTCAATCTGTCAAGCTAGTTCCCGGATTCACCTATCTTGCTATCTTTTAGATTCTGTGGATATTAATATTCCGTTTATCCGATAGTATGTCTCCAGTCTCATACAATCTTCACAAAAACCTGAATAATCTTTGATCGTCACTTACCTCAAGGCTTTCGAATTGTTACCTATAGCTTCTGTATTAGATCGCGAGTAAAGCACAGTTCTATCGAACTCTAATAGTAGATCCCTTATGTCTTCCAAATAGACAATTATTTCCACTTCTATCATGTTAGCTAACAGCTGCTGTCCTTCCTAGAGGCCCTCACTATACTCGCTCTGCCTACCTACTCTCTCATCTACGTTTCACAGTAGAATTCCTTTTGCACTCTTAATGTTGACGCCTTTGCGTTTAAATTCCCTGTGCGTAATTTGGCTTTTCTATATGCTGCATCTGTCCAGCGTGTATCAGGTTGAATTTTCCATGCTTCCAGCGTCCAGTTGTGATGCCCCTGCGTCCATGCTAACGTTTGTGTTCTATAACGTGCTGAACAGGGTTACAATTGTGAGTCGGCAGCTCATGTGGTACACCTTCGTAGTATAGGACTAATAAGAAATTCAAATTCACTTTTTTATGTTAGTGTAGTTCACGCTAATTTATGGATGAACAGAATTTGTGTATTTTGGTTATAAATTTATTATATCTCATATCTTCTCTCGATAAACTCTAGAATGGATTTTTCCGCGTAATGTGTTGCTTAGAAGATTGCACTTCAGATAATCTTGTCCAAACTATTTATCGTCCACTTTTCATTTCTATACATGGCTACACTCCATACAAATACTTTCAGAAAAGACTTCCTGACACATAAGTCTATGCTCGATGTTAACAAATTTCTCTTCTTCAGAAACGCTTTCCTTGCCATTGTCAGTATAGATTTTATATCCCCTTTACTTCGACTATCGTCAGTTATTTTGCTCCCCAAATAGCAAAACTCCTTTACTACTTTAAGTGTCTCATTTCCTAATCTAATTCCCTCAGCATCACCTGATTTAATTCGACTACTTTCCATTATTCTCATTTTGCCCTTGTTGATGTTCATTTTGTATCCATTCCGCTCAACTCCTCTTCCAAGTAAATTTTTCTTTTGTTTCCTTTACTGTTTGCTCAATATACAGACTGAATAACATCGGAGATAGGCTACTACCATGTCTCACTCCCTTCTCAACCACTGCTTCTCGACTCTTGTTATTGCCATTTGGTTTCCGTACAAATTGTAAATAGCCTTTCGCTCCCTGTATTTGACTCCTGCCACCTTCAGAATTTGAAAGAGAGTATTCCAGTTCATATTGTCAAAGCCTTTCTCTAAGTGTACAAATGTTAGAAAAGTAGATTTCTTTTTCCTTAATCTATCTTCTAAGGTAAGTCGTAGGGTCAGTACTGCCTCAAGAGTGCCAGAATTTCTACGGAATCCAAACTGATCTTCCCCCAGGTGGGCTTCTAACAGTTTTTCCATTCGTCTGTAAATGTGTGATTTATTAAACTGATAGTTCGGTAATTTTCACACCTGTCAATACCTGCTTTCTTTTTGATTGGAATTATTACATTCTTCTTGAAGTCTGAGAGTATTTCGCCTGTCTCATATGTCTTGCTCGCCAGATGGAAGAGTTTTGTCATGGCTGGCTCTGCCAAGGCTATCACTATTTTGCCTACTCCCAGGGCCTTGTTTCGACTTAAGTGTTTCAGTGCTCCCTCAGTTTCTTAACGCAGTATCATATCTCCCATTTCATCTTCATCTACCTCCTCTTCCATTTACATAATATTGCCCTCAAGTACATAGCCTTTGTACAGACCCTCTATATACTCCTTCCATCTTTCTGTCTTCCCTTCTTTGCTTAGAACTGGTCTTCCACCTGAGCTCTTGATGTTCATTCAAGTGGTTCTCTTTCCTCCAAAGGTCTCTTTAATTTTCCTTTAGGCAGTATCTATCTTAACCCTAGTAATACATGCCTCTACATCATTGCACTTGTCCTGTAACCATCCCTACTTAGCCATTTTGCACTTCCTGTCGATCTCATTTTTGAGACGTTTGTATTCATTTTTGCTTCCTACATTTACTGCACTTTTATATTTTCTCCTTTCATCAATTAAATTCAGTATCTCTTCTGTTACCCAAGGATTTCTACTAGCCCTTGTCTTTTTACCTATTTGATTCTCTGCTGCCTTTACTATTTCATCCTTCAAAGCTACCCATTTCTTCTACTGTATTTATATCCCCCGTTCTTGTCAATCGTTCCCTAATGCTCTCCCTGAAACTCTCTACAACCTCTGGTTCTTTCAGTTTATCCAGGACCCATCTCCTTAAATTTCCACCTTCTTGCAGTTTCTTCAGTTTTAATCTACAATTCATAACGAACAGATTGTGGTCAGAATCCACATCTGCCCCTGAAAATATCTTACAATTTAAAACCTGGTTCCTAAATCTCTGTCTTACATTATATAATCTATCTGAAACCTTCCAGTGAGTCCGGGCCTCTTTCACGTATACAACCTTTTTTCATGATGCTTAAATCAAGTGTTAGCTATGATTAAGTTATGATCCGTGCAAAATTCAACAAGGCGGCTTCCTCTTTCATTCCTTACCCCCACCCCATATTCACCTACTACTTTTACTTCTTTTCCTTTTCCTGCTATCGAATTCCAGTCCCCCATGAATATTAAATTTTCGTCTCCCTTCACTACCTGAATAATTTCTTTTATTTCAACATACACTTCCTCAATCTCTTCGTCATCTGCGGACCTAGTTGTCTTAAACTCGTACAACTGTGGTAGGCGAGGGCTTCGTGTCTATCTTTGCTACAATAATTCTTTCACTATGCTGTTCGTAGTAGCTTACCCGCTCTCCAATTTTTTAATTCACTATTAAACCTACTATGCATTACTCCTATATGATTTTGTATTTGTAACTCTGTATTCACCTGACCAGAATTCTTGTTCCTCCTGCCACCGGACTTCACTAATTCCCAGTATATCTAGCTTTAACTCATCCATTTCCTTTTTTAAATTTTCTAACCTACCTACCCGATTAAGGGATCTGACATTCCACGCTCCAATCCATAGAATACGAGTTTTCTTTCTCCTGAGAACGACGTGATCCTGAGTCGTCCTCGCCCGGAGATCCCAATAGGGGACTATTTTACCTCCGGAATATTTTACCCAAGAGGACGCTATCATCATTTGACTATACGGTAAAGCTGGATACCTGCGGGAAAAGTTACGGCTGTAGTTTTCCCTTGCTTTCAGCCGTTCACAGTACCAGCATTGCAATGCCGTTTCGGTTAATGTTACAAGGCCCGATCTGTTCATCATTCAGACTGTTGCCCCTGCAACTACTGAAAATGCTGCTGCCCCTCTTCAGGAACCATACGTTTGTCTGGCCTCTCAACAGATACCCCTCCGTTGTGGCTGCACCTACGGTACGGCTATCCGTATCTCTGGGGCACGCAAGCTTCCCCACCAACGACAAGGTCCATGGTTCATGGAAATGTTTTTTTTTACGTAATATTTAATGAAATAATTCTTACTCTGAGCATACATATAAGACATGTTAGAGCTACTAAGTTTCAATATTTTGTAACGCTGTAGCCACACATGCTTATTCATGTGACACAAAACAAAGATGGAAAGAGATACATGGCACTAAAAACCGTCAGGAGTACTCTATTCGTCTCAGCATCTACAATTGACGTTGTCTTTCAAGAACATTTTTGCAGAAAACTCAAAAATATTAAGACTGGTTATTTATTTCAGCTATAGCCACGAAATTATGCATGTGATGAACGGTTTCAGTAACTAGAAACTGTCTTTAGATCTATAAAAAATTAGTATATGCAGAAATGATCAAGGCATCTTTCCGTATGATAATACACATTTTTTTATTACAGCAGTACACATGACATTAATCGTAGTGAATTTCTGTGTCAACATAAAATTATTAGACTAGACAATATTTTTCATTTTTTATGTGTCATGTGTTGTATACATGGAAGAAGCCTGGAGATACTGACAGATTTCAGATAGATTATATAATGGCAAGACAGAGATTTAGGAACCAGGTTCTAAATTGTAAGACATTTCCAGGGGCAGATGTGGACTCTGACCACAATCTATTGGTTATGAACTGTAGATTAAAACTCAAGAAACTGCAAAAAGGTAGGAATTTAAGGAGATGGGATCTGGATAAACTGACTAAACCAGAGGTTGTACACAGTTTCAGGGAGAGCGTAAGGGAACAAATGGCAGGAATGGGGGAAAGAAATACAGTAGAAGAAGAATGGGTAGCTTTGAGGGATGTAGTAGTGAAGGCAGCAGAGGATCAAGTAGGTAAAAAGACGAGGGCTAGTAGAAATCCTTGGGTAACAGAAGAAATATTGAATTTAATTGATGAAAGGAGAAAATATAAAAATGCAGTAAATGAAGCAGGCAAAAAGGAATACAAACGCCTCAAAAATGAGATCGATAGGAAGTGCAAAATTGCTAAGCAGGGATGGCTAGAGGAAAAATGTAAGTATGTAGGGGGTTATCTCACGAGGGATAAGATAGATACTGCCTAAAGGAAAATTAAAGAGACCTTTGGAGAAAAGAGAACCACTTGCATGAATATCAAGAGCTCAGATGGAAACCCAGTTCTAAGCAAAGAAGGGAAAGCAGAAAGGTGGAAGGAGTATATAGAGGGTCTATACAGGGGCGATGTTCTTGAGGACAATATTGTGGAAATGGAAGAGGAGGTAGATGAAGATGAAATGGGAGATATGATACTGCGTGAAGAGTTTGACAGAGCACTCAAAGATCTGAGACGAAACAAGGCCCCGGAAGTAGACAACATTCCATTAGAACTACTGACGGCCTTGGGAGAGCCAGTCCTGACAAAACTCTACCATCTGGTGAGCAAGAGACAGGCGAAATACCCTCAGACTTCAAGAAGAATATAATAATTCCAATCCCAAGAAAGCAGGTGTTGACAGATGTGAAAACTACCGAACAATAAGTTTAATAAGCCACAGCTGCAAAATACTAACGCGAATTCTTTACAGACGAATGGAAAAACTAGTAGAAGCCGACCTAGTGGAAGATCAGTTTGGATTCCGTAGAAATATTGGAACACGTGAGGCAATACTGACCCTACGTCTTATCTTAGAAGCTAGATTAAGGAAAGGCAAACCTACGTTTCTAGCATTTGTAGACTTAGAGAAAGCTTTTGACAATGTTGACTGGAATACTTTCTTTCAAATTCTGAAGGTGGCAGGGGTAAAATATAGGAAGCGAAAGGCTATTTACAATTTGTACAGAAACCAGATGGCAGTTATAAGAGTCGAGGGACATCAAAGGGAAGCAGTGGTCGGGAAGGGAGTGAGACAGGGTTGTAGCCTCTCCCCGATGTTATTCAATCTGTATATTGAGCAAGCAGTGAAGGAAACTAAAGAAAAATTCGGAGTAGGTATTAAAATCCATGAAGAAGAAATAAAAACTTTGAGTAAAGGACTTGGAAGAACAGTTGAATAGAATGGATAGTGTCTTGAAAGGAGGATATAAGATGAACATCAACAAAAGCAAAACGAGGATAATGGAATGTAGTCGAATTAAGTCGGGTGATGCAGAAGGTATTAGATTAGGAAATGAGACACTTAAAGTAGTAAAGGAGTTTTGCTATTTAGGGAGTAAAATAACCGATGATGGTCGAAGTAGAGAGGATATAAAATGTAGACTGGCAATGGGAAGGAAAGCCTTTCTGAAGAAGAGAAATTTGTTAACATCGAGTATAGATTTAAGTGTCAGGAAGTCGTTTCTGAAAGTATTTGTATGGAGTGTAGCCATGTAAGGAAGTGAAACATGGACGATAAATAGTTTGTTCAAGAAGAGAATAGAAGCTTTCGAAATGTGGTGCTACAGAAGAATGCTGAAGATTAGGTGAGTAGATCACATAACTAATGAGGAGGTGTTAAAGAGGATAGGGGAGAGGAGAAGTTTGTGGCACAACTTGACTAGACGAAGGGATCGGTTGGTAGGACATGTTCTGAGGGTTGTAAATAGCCTTTCGCTCCCTATATTTTACCCCTGCCACCTTCAGAATTTGAAAGAAAGTATTCGAGTCAACATTGTCAAAAGCTTTCTCTAAGTCTACAATTTAGTATTGGAGGGCAGCGTGGAGAGTAAAATTCGTAGAGGGAGACCAAGAGATGAATACACCAAGCAGATTCAGAAGGATGTTGGTTGCAGTAGGTACTGGGAGATGAAGAAGCTTGCACAGGATAGAGTAGCATGGAGAGCTGCATCAAACCAGTCTCAGGACTGAAGACCACAACAACAACAACATGTGTCATAAATATGAAGATGACTGCTAACTGGCTAAACCACTCGTTAAAAACCGTATCATTTCGCCGTTGTGACAGAGGTTATCAGTTTCAGTCCATTAACAGTTGTATGCCTAGAAGAATCTATGTCTGTCTGTGATTACATTAAAATCATTACCCACATATGTAACGAAATATGGCGACAGTTTCACACGGATCACTATTTTGATCTTATCTTCTTTGAGGATACCGAATCGGGCAAAGATATAGTAGCAAAGGCTCCACAGTTACATCGTTACCAGCAAAGAGTATGAAGTTGGAATAGCAGGACTGAGGTAATAATTTAAATTGATGCTGAAGTATTCCTTGAACAGAACACGGCTACTTGTTCCTACCGTCCTTCACTTACCTATTGCTCTTAGTAATGAACTAGCCTTCCTTCACCCCAAAATTAAGATTCTGTCGGTGAATTAACAGGTCATTTAATGTTACTTTTCTCTGAAACGTCCAAACACCTCAACATGTATTGCAGGTGCCTACAAATACTGATTACAGTTTTTCAGCCAATCCATTGCTGCAGGCGTAAGATCGTGGATTTCCTGCAGCGCCCTTCCAAAGCATGTGTTTAGGCGTTCGAAGGTTATGTGGAAGATTATTTGATCTTTGGCTTCACACATTCCCTGTGATGGGTTTTCGGTCATTCCCCATCGGAACAGTGATTTACTGCATATTCCCTGTCCAGTGCGAATTGTGTCGAAAATGCGCAATACCCTTCTACTCTGGTCGAAACCGGCGACTTTGATTGTCAGATCTTTTATGAGGTAACAGTTCCCGTCTGTAGTAAAGTTCCAAAATTGTGTTGCTATTCTCATTGGGGGGGTCCTGATTGTAGTCGTAATTCGGCTTGTTCATTGTTAAGATGGACAGAATTGGCGTGAATATTGTTTAGTAACTCTAAGAATTGTTCGCCAACATCTGGAGTGCTCTTCTTTCATATTATACATTATTTACTCCAGCATGGTACGTAAGACTTTCTGACACAACGGGATATGTGCTACTTTTGTTTCGTTGTGCTAGTAACTAGTGTAGCGAACGTAGAACCGTATCATCTTCTCATAGCGTTTTAAATTGTTGCCATCTGGCTTTCCTAAAATTATATTTGAGGACGGGAAGTGTGTGGGTTACAAGAACAGCTGTGTCTGTCATGGTGGTCACTAGTCTATGCTGTGATTTAGTAATGTCTTGAAGGGCTTGTCTATGAGCGTCGGTTCCGTTGGAGGTGGTGGATGTCAAAGTGGGATCCGCGTTCTATCCCTTTTCCCATCCAGCAGATTGGGTGAGCCTGTGTCGTAGAGAAGGCTTAAGGATTTACCCTCTGTCCATTCTGTTAATCTTTCTCCATCTTCATCGCCTTCGTTGTAGCTCCAAAGCAGCCTCCAGTATAGTTAGAAGGATGTGGGAAATCGGGGAGCAAGTTCGTAGGCCATCTGGTGCTCTAAGGCTTGATATATTTTGTAACAATTACTTCTTCCACTTTCACATCCAAGAATGAAGATTCCTTGAGCTGAGAGAGAGTGGGTGATGGAGACATTTACAACGTCAACTCTAGTATATTCGTAATCCATACTGTGGTTAGTTGACTGAAGCGACACGTAAGTGTTCTAGTATTTTGCCTCTGGACTGGACTTACTGGTCGTCTGTTGTGTGGAATCAAAGCAATTAAAAAGCTTGATTGGATTCTTCGTTTTGCATCAGGTAATTTTCCACCGGACGTAGCAGATTTACGTTTTAAAAACACAGTCACAGTCCACAATCACAGACCCAGAACGACGCGTTGCTTTCGAAACTGTCGGCCAACTTCACGGGGAAAAAAAAATTGATGTACAGCTCAGAACGGAAAGCACAAACTGTAATTAATGTACAGTAATTGTATATGTTGTCTAGAGCAGGTTATTTGTTAGATTATAAAAGCCTATGTCTTTTTCACGCGCTACTTCATTAAATCTGACTATCGGTTTCGGCTTTGCAGCAACTATCAGCTCTAATGTTCTAACAGCAACAAGTAGGCGTGCAGTAATTCTACGTGTGGTTCCGGTAATGCCTAGGTCTGGCGGTGGCTGCAAAGCCGAAAACGTTATCAGTCGTAATGGAGTAGCATGTGGTCAAATGGTTCAAATTGCTCTGAGCACTATGGGACTTAACATCTGAGGTCATCAGTCCCCTAGAACTTAGAACTACTTAAACCTAACTAACCTAAGAACATCACACACATCCATGCCCGAAGCAGGATTCGAACCTGCGACCGTAGCGGTCGTGTGGTTCCAGACTGAAGCGCCTAGAACCGCTCGGTCACAGCGGCCGGCTAGCATGTGATCAAGACACTAACTTTCTTAACCAAATTCTTATAAGCTCACAGGTCTCCTATGTATGCCCAAACGGTCTCGCATAGTTCATATGAAAATTACAGGAATACTTAGCATAAAGTAATTTAGTCACCATTGAGCTAATAATGGAGTTTGTTGGATGTCAATACGGAGTACGTGAAAAGCCCTAAACGCTACATTTTAGATGGTGATGTTATTATAAAATAGCCCTCATGTTTCACTAACAGAACAAAACCGCTTGGGAATAAAGCGAAATGAAAACAAACATCAACCGTAATTGCTAACTAAAACTAATTTGTTAGCATTGTCCGGGAGTCATACACGTCACATCGAAACAACAACAGATATTAATTACGCAACAGACGGTATACTCTTGCCAAATTTAATCATAGGCCCTACATCTGAGGAAATAGTATAGACTCTAATGAAAGTTATTCGTTTTCTAAAGAAAACATCTGGGAATTTCTTTCCTTTTTTTCCTTTCTCTACTGGAAGGTTTTAAATCTCCTAAACTACAGATGACTGGCAAACGCATAGCATCGATTTGGCGAGAAAGAGGAAAGGCAATGTTGTTGCAGCGCTGTCACTAAAAAATGAACAGCTAATATAATTACAGTGAATGATACAGGTATGTGCATGAACACTCGTTTGGCAGCAAGTTGTTAGCTTGGCATCTTCAAACTCTATGAGCCATAGATGTGTGTTACAAGGTAATCACCATAAGGTGATTCCTTTGGCATTGTACAGTGACACAGCACAATCATCACAATCACACAGGGACATATTACATAGATGACTCATAAATCAGAGGAAACCTGCGTAATAACATCTCTACTTGTTTAATCCCAAAACATACTACCATATCTTGTAGTCGACGATCAGAATTGAGCACATGATTAGCTATGAAGCAAGAGCAATTATGCCATTAAATATAGGGTAAGTCAGGAGGAAACGCACATGCTTTGAGGAGCGATAGTATTAGTGATTCTGAACAACAAACTTCATGTGGACATACGCCGTATTCCGAATGATTTCCAGGATATAATACATTTAATATCACTTTTGTCCGTTTTCTTTTTAAACTCGAAAACCGCGCTCTCCAACACAGAATTAAACTACGTTAAATTTCTTACAAAAAAGGTCCCGTTCATCTTTTCTGTCGGACTATTAGTTGTACGAAGAAAGGGCGGGAATACTGAAAAACTCGCGCGACTAGCATGCGCCGTAGCTTAGGTAGATTTTGTAAGTCAGTTGGAGGTAGTGTCCCGACTTGCAGGAGCACAAGGCCCTGTGCCACACCGTTCGTATCAACGTCCTCTATACTGTTGTGTTACTTTGTAAAGAATGACGATCTTTGAATAATACAGAAAATGAATAACAGTGTAGATTAAATGTGTTCTATCTCGGAAACCATCCGGAATAAAGCATATGTCCATATCAAGTTTTTATTCAGAATCACAAACACTGTCACACTCAACACATTTAAGTTTCCTCCTGACACGCTCTACATGATCTCTTACCAGATGTGTTAGTACTGAAAACCGCAGCAGGACAACGTTTGTGTCCCGTATGTACAACGTAGTCAACCAGTGAACGATGACGTGGAGGAAGCTGGTTCTAACACTCATTCGTACATCTGTCCATGCAAGTTATTGATCAACACACTATAGAACATTATGAAGTAGATATCAAACTCCTCACTAAGGATTTATGGCATACATCTTCTGGTGGTAAATCGCTCGTGGAAATTAACCACTGTGCTCGATAACCCACCTGGTGTTTTCGAGAAGATCAGGCTATGCGCTCGACGTCATGTTGTGTATGGTGCAAAGAATCCATAGAGTGTAGGAAGTGGAGATTTGTTTGGGATGGAACAGCGTGGTAGAGGGGGAAGGAACCTATTGGAATTATCCTGGGAAAGGATGAGGAGAAATGGGCAATGAAAGGAAGACGGTATTTGTTTATACAGGCGGCAGACCACTGTATACCCACGCAGGCAGCAAATGAGGACCTCATGGCTTGATCACAAGTAGCAGAAGTCCAGTTGTCACTTCGCGCTTTGAGGGGTTGGGGGAAAGCGGTCGAGGGGTTGGGGGGGGGGGGCAATACTCGTAAATCATTTCCTAGATGACATCATCGTGAGTCATCAATTTCAGATGTGTTGAAGTGGTTTCTCATCCTTAGTATGGGGTATACAATGCGGAACTGAGACCTGTTAACAATAAATTTAGAGCAAGTGGCGGTGTTGTAAGTTTTTGAGGAACTTAGTGAATTGTGAAAGCTGGTAGATAATACGGCTGAAGGCAGGTAGTTAAATGTGGAGAGCTAGGTAGCGTGCATCTCTTTCAAGATTATAGAGGGAATGGAAATTCTTTGGAGGAGAAAAGTACTATGCGGCCTTCGCATTGGTGACGCTGTGGTCCCATGTTCGACAGATTAGTAGTTTTAATCTGTTGCGGAACACCTTTTGGCGATTAATAGGTGAGAATTGCTAGTTAGGTGTTTGTGTATTGTTGAGACAGATGTAACGCTATAGAACGTTCATTTTCTTCGCGTCTACGCATTATTCTCGCTTAGTATTTTGCACAATGGCACAGAGGTTCCTTGGTTACCTGGTGAAGTTGTTGTTGAGTGAGGGCATCGTTGTGGTGAAAGAGGATGGGATATCGAAAAAGGAAGGCGGTCGCATCGGCGTACTTGAGTAGATACACGGCAGGGGAGAGTTTTGAGGTCAGCTGAGTGTGGGCAGTACAAGGTTTCCGGCTCGCCGGCATAGGATGGCAATTACGGTGTTTGTTGTTGTTCCTTGTTGTATTGGGAAGACAGTTGTCAGCTTTTACAAGGATGCTGGAGTATAATCCTCCACGGTCTGCTTACAGTACACACACACACACACACACACACACACACACACACACACACACACACCAACTCACACACACACATATATATATATATATATATATATATATATATATATATATATATGCAAAGTCTTCTGGCAGCTTTGGTGCGGCCCGCCACGGTTTCTTGTCCTGTGCCTGGCTTTTCATCTCGTAGTGGGAACTGCGATCTACGTCCTCAGTTATTTGCTATATGTGTTCCAGTCCCTGTCTTCCTGCTTACATAACAGACCGGAAATTTATGAGATCTTTGAAGAGGCGCCAAGATTCAGCGAGCAGTGCTGAAAACATTTGTCTGCAAGTTGCGAAATCGTTCGCTGGTGCTGGTGCCTGCACGTCACAGCCACGTGAGGGCAGCAGTGGAAGTTGACGCGTGCGCGCAAGTGGCTGCCGAGGGCGTCAGCAAGTAAACAGGAAGCGGCCGGGTGGCGGGGGCGGCGGCGACCAGGAAGCAGTGCTTGCGCAACGCTGCGGAGGGCGCCACGTGCCAGGGCAGGCGCAGCAGCTCAAACACGGCGTCCGTCTGCCTATACCACCTCGCGAAACACACACACATTCGCCCTTCTGATTGAATTCGTCAGTACAGTTATCTGTGTGTGAGACAATTACAAGGCTTACAATAAATTGAGGACAGCAGGTATTTTCTTTGATTTAAGAAATCATTTGTGTAAACCATGCAATGTATTTGTTATGAGGTCGAAAAATATGGAATTAGGAAAAATGTTCAGTTAAGGTTCACGCCAAATATGGAAAGTAGGAAACAGAAGTTTGTCCTCATATGTCTGTCAGCAAACAGGAGAGACACTTGAATGTGACTGGGATCCTGTGAAAGGTGGGGGGGGGGGGGGGGCAGAAGACTCTGGTTCTGTTCTGGGTCCGTAGCTTTTCTACACACACACACACACACACACACACACACACACAAACGCGCGCGCATATATATATATATATATATATATATATATATATATATATATATATATACCCTCTGTCACGTTTAACTGAAGATGACACAAACGTAATTGTGAAATAGATGGAACATAATATAAAATGGGGAGCTAACTGGGTAATCATTAACATCAGCAAGTAACTAGCAGAGAACTGATTAACGTTTAACAGCAACAAAAAGTGGTGCATACAATGTGTGACGCGGATCTCATTAGATGGGACTTATTGCCCCAAGGTAGACAAACAGTCAATGAAGTCGACCATTTTAAATTCTTAAGATTGATGGTAGACGGAAGTATCGCGTTCAAGATCTTGTGCAGAAATTGAGTGCTGTTATTTTCACACTGCAACTCGGTGGTCTCCGAGACATATTCATTGGGTTCAGATTGGAGAAAAACTGATGACCAATAGATCAGCGAAAGTTGCATAGCACGCTCCTCAAACCACTGTAGCACTGATATAAGAACGTAGGCTTCCGCGACCGGTGTCATAGTGATTAAAATTCTTCTGGGTATTATGCCGCGTCATTGCTAGAAACTAACAACAATAATAAACTAAAACCGACGTTTCGGCCGAATTTCAACAGCCTTCCTTGTGCCCTGAAGAAGGCTGTTGCAATTCGGCAAAAACGTCGGTTTTAGTTTATTATTGTTGTTAGTTTTTAGAAATGACGCGGCATAATACCCAGAAGAATTTTAATCACTGTAGCACTGTTTTGGCACTGTGACAAATAGTTATCTTGTTTGGAGAAGCCATCGCTGTTGGGGAAGACATCAAGCATGGCGGGAATAGATGGTCCGCAATAGTGTCCACGTATTGGCAGAGCCGTCTGTGTTTTTTTGATTATTAGCACAGTTCCCATGAAAGCCCCGGTGAATATCCCCCATAGCATAATAATGTTCTGCGTCTTGGCGCAGTGCAAGTTCCGAGCAACACTTCGCCTGGGCAATAGTGTATGCGGACATGACTATCGATTCCATTGATTCATCATTCAACCTCCGTGATATCAAGCCCACTATAATTGTAACTGATGATGTTTTTTGTCTCGACATGGGAAAACGTACGAATCATCTTCTGTGAAGCTCCGTCTTCAACAGTGCATAGTGAACGGTGTGCTCCGAAACACTTGTGCCTGCATCATCACTGTATCCAGTAGTCAGATCTGCTACAAACCGCCGCCTATACAGTTTCACAAAGTAGGAAAACTTACGACCTCCTGTTCTGTGTGACGAGTGGACGTCCAACATCTTGTGGACTCCTCGTAGTTTCGCCGTTCTTCAACCACTTCCCACGTATGCTCACGACAGCAACACGTCAACAGCAGACCAGATTCGCTGTTTCCCGGAGACTCTTTCCCTGAGGCTGGGCCACACCACGATACGCTACCCTTTGTCGCAGTCGCTTTTTTCAGTCGATTTCCGCTTTTGCAGCCCGTATCTTTGGTACAAATGATTCCCCTTTGGTCTCTACTCCGCGTATACACTCTCCTTGCCACCCCTACGATCGCAGGCGGCATTCTGTCTCCCGAAAAGCAGTGTTTATAATGTTGGGACTCATCACTGTTTCTTTCGATGACCACTACTGCACTTTACTCACTTGCCATTTTACCATTCAACAACTAATTTTAGAGCAATTCGGATGATTTTTGCCCGAAGGCCAAGAAACTCCAAAACTCCCAGTTTCAGTCCTTGCATCACTCTCTTCTTTCCATACTGTAATCAGATCCACTCAGCAATTGAAACTCTGCAGTTTATCTCATTGGTTTTGCGAAACACGAGCTTCTATTAGGACGACCATAAGAAAGAACTATGTCGACGTGAAGCCACAATGTCACATGATTCGTTTTAATCGTTGTGAGAAGTTTCCCAAAGTAGTTTTCTTGCTAGAGTCTGTACTTTCTGTCCTTTTTATCATCAACAAAAGAAGTTATTTGTCCTAGTTAATCAGTTCCATCAACGGAGAGAATTACCAGTGAGAAAAATTCTCCGCTGCTCCAGTATCATGTATACCATTTCTCAAATCAACATCCCTATTTATCAACACATGTTAATCGTACACGGATGAATGAGGTATCGCTAGAAAGGTTTTTTAACCGGGTGTTGACATTGCATACGGATTTTGCGTTAAAACTAACTATTTGTGGAAAATTTTAACATGAAAGAGCCTTTCAACGTTGTGAGGTAAAAGGGCATCGTGGATGCCCAGCTTCATGACCATATTTTACGAACCCAACATATTAATCACGACTAAGATACTCCATTTCCACATTCGTTTATACCAAAGAAAAACACTAATGTCAATAAGAAACCTGGACGCTAAACTGGACTTAGTCAATGGAGGACGCATGGTTGTAGCAAAACAATGAATTTACAATTAATGCTCAGCTGACTGACACCGGGAATACTGTTGTAATATCGCGGATAAATGTAACACCATCTGATCGAACCATATCTTTTCGCTTGAGAAGAAGATAAATGGCTGTTAAAATTGCATTTGCTATCACTATGAACAGGTCACATGGAAAAACGATTCAAAGACTGGGATCCAACTTACCAAATCCCGTATTTACTTACGCACAATTGTAACTAAATTAACTGACACTTCTGCACTCCTTAAAAAAATGAGAAACAAAAAGTACACGAAGATTACATTATTACTTCAAATATCGTTTACATCTACGTATTGTAATACTCTGTAAAGAATTTCGTTCAAAGTTATGTGGATGGGAATGTATATGCAAAGATGTATTACAAACTCATGATTATTACTTCACGTCATTCGGCTCATTTTTAAAGATGTTTCCTTTTCATTTCCCTCGGATCCCTAATCGCAACGACTACACTTATTCCCAATACTGTCATTATTTAAATTTGTAAAACTGCGGATGCTCTTAGGGTGGCCTCGTCCTATGATAACAGAGGTAATTGAATGGTCTAAGAAACGATTTATGTCATTTACGAGAGCCATTGATCGATGTGGAGTATATCGTCACCTGACAAATTCGTCCTAGGAGATCACTTTTACCGGTAAATGATGACTGACTCACTAGGGAGTAATTATTCCTCCAGTGAAACAAGTCCCCGTGCCACATAGACAAAAATGTACAAAAATAGCTAGAATAGTTCAGCTAAGTTTTCGATTGCCTTTTCTAGTTTCGCCACTCCTCAAACTTTATACCAGCTTTACGCCTTAGGAAGAACCTAGATTTCCATGTCAATATTCTGCCACAGACACGAAGTATTTTATATTCTTGGCATCCGCAGCTGCTGAAGGGCAAGAGTTTAAGAAGGCTGTCTTAGTCGCTTGTGCGCGCCGCTTTTACTCTTTCCAACACCATGTTTGTCCTGCTATCATCCCTAAGCAAGCAAATCTTAATACAAGAATCTATAATTATCTGCAGTTTTAACAAAATTAATGGGTCACGTCTTTGTCACCCTTCGGTTGCCGTTGTATTGTAGACAATATTTACTGGATAATATATCTAGACTAGGAGCAACAAGTACATCCATGGCATTTTAACATTGTTACACTTTTTGATGCGACTTTAGGCCCCGAAACAGGATGTGTATCAATAAAACAACAATTTTACCAGCTGCCAGCGAAATTCTTCTTCAGTAGTTATGGTAGCACTGGGAACATTGTGGCTTCAGATGTCAGTGGAGATCTATCATTAGCCTACTATGTGCCTGAAGTTTGTTGAGCTTTCGTGAGTGCCAAGAACGGCAAGTAATAGGCATACTAGCAGATGGTATAAGTAATTTAACTAGAAAATGTAATACATAAAACAAATTTTTACAGTACACGATACTGATGCCACGTTAGAGAGCAAATCAGTGATCATTTCATTCAACAAACACTAAGGAAGAAGCGGTGACCACTTACAGTCAGTATGAGCACTAGTCCACAGTGTTGGTAGTCAACAAATTTTACACAGGAAGAGTGAGTCCAAAATAAACAGTGTCCTGCTGGAACACTTTTAACTATTGGTGTTGGACTGTGTGCTGGACTGGGGACACAGAAACGGACAAGGTATGACTCTACGATGGAGTTCTTTTCCTTCGTCTCGTTGAGAACCATTCCAGCTTATAAGCAAATCCAAAATGCTCAGAATTCCGTTCTCCGCTTTCAAAGACGGGAGAAGGAAGTACGATACCGCTGAGTACCTGACTAAATGTGATTTCTCCCCCCCCCCCCCCAACCCTACCCCCACCCCCTCCCACCCCGAATGAAGTTTCAAGTACCAGTGCTAACGAGGCTTTCAGTACAGACATTGTAAATTGATATACCATCCTTCTTTAATGAAGGCCTCGCTTTTGAGACAGAGAGAACCATGCTTTACTACGAGGTGAATTCAAGTTCTTTGGCCTCCAATTTTTTTTCTCATTAACTACTCACCCGAAATCGATGAAACTGGTGTTACTTCTCGACGTAATCGCCCTGCAGACGTACACATTTTTCACAACGCTGACGCCATGATTCCATGGCAGCGGCGAAGGCTTCTTTAGGAGTCTGTTTTGACCACTGGAAAATCGCCGAGGCAATAGCAGCACGGCTGGTGAATGTGCGGCCACGGAGAGTGTCTTTCATTGTTGGAAAAAGCCAAAAGTCACTAGGAGCCAGGTCAGGTGATTAGGGAGCATGAGGAATCACTTCAAAGTTGTTATCACGAAGAAACTGTTGCGTAACGTTAGCTCGATGTGTGGGTGTGTTGTCTTGGTGAAACAGCACACGCGCAGCCCTTCCCGCACGTTTTTGTTGCAGTGCAGAAAGAATTTGTTCTTCAAAACATTTTCGTAGGATGCACCTGTTACCGTAGTGCCCTTTGGAACGCAATGGGTAAGGATTACGCCCTCGCTGTCCCAGAACATTGACACCGTCATTTTTTCAGCACTGGCGGTTACTCGAAATTTTTTTGGTGGCGGTGAATCTGTGTGCTTCCATTGAGCTGACTGGCGCTTTGTTTCTGGATTGAAAAATGGCATCCACGTCTCATCCATTGTCACAACCGACGAAAAGAAAGTCCCATTCACGCTGTCGTTGCGCGTCAACATTGCTTAGCAACATGCCACACGGGCAGCCGTGTGGTGGTCCATCAGCATTCGTGGCACCCACCTGGATGAGACTTTTCGCATTTTCAGGTCGTCATGCAGGATTGTGTGCACAGAACACACAGAAATGCCAACTCTGGAGGTGATCTGTTCAACAGTCATTCGGTGATCCCCCAAAACAATTCTCTCCACTTTCTCGATCATGTCGTCAGACCGGCTTGTGCGAGCCCGAGGTTGTTTCGGTTTTTTGTCACACGATGTTCTGCCTTCATTAAACTGTCACACACACGAACGCACTTTCGACACATCCATAAGTCCATCACCACATGTCTCCTTCAACTGTTGATGAATTTCAATTGGTTTCACACCACGCAAATTCAGAAAACGAATGATTGCACGCTGTTCAAGTAAGGAAAACGTCGCCATTTTAAGTATTTAAAAAAGTTCTCATTCTCGCAGCTGGCGGTAAAATTCCATCTGCCATACGGTGCTGCCATCTCTCGGACGTATTGACAATGAATGCGGCCTCATTTTAAAACAATGCGCATATTTCTATCTCTTTCCAGTCTGGAGAAAAAAAATCGGAGGCCTTAGAACTTGAATGCACCTCGTATAATGAAGACTGGTTGGTATCACAGAATTATAAATAATAAATAATTGAATTCCACCAACAGCTTTTGAAGAACTTTCTTGCAGCTACTGGGGGAAAATAAAGTTGAAATTACCTGCCTCTATATTCGAAAATGAATATCAAAGAAACGCCATTTGGCAATATTGTAATCACTTGTACGACCAGTGTCCTCATTCAAGACTGTGTAGCTGTGCTACCTAGGTAGTTAGAACTGAACTACATTCAAGCAAATTACCGTAGCTGTGGGGTGGCGGGTAAATTAAAATCATCTTTGCCGCCTACAAGAGCCAGAAAACTATTTTTGCGGTCGCCCAGAATGCGATGGAGAACATACTGACCACAATTTCCAGTCTGCAAGTCCACATTACTCTTCGTACTCACAGAAAGAAAATGTTCCTGCTTGCTATTTGCTCAGCAGCATCAGGAACTTTGACTATAAATGAAAGTTTTGAGTTGTAACTGATTAATATATTCAGAGAAAATTCACATGCACAAAATACAAAAATATTTCTTATAATTATAATAATGTCTCTATTGGAAACACCAATATTTTGCGGTTCAGGAGAGGCCTCTATGGAAAGGTCCAGGTAAAATGGTCTACCGCCCTGACTTCTAATCACCAAAAGTAACTGCTTGTTTCAAAAGTGGAAAATATTCCCACCAGTTGCTACACAGTTTTGTCAACTTCACGGGCGGCACACAAACAGTTACTTCTATGAAATATAAATGATCCAGGACGGTGTACAGTCCTCTTGAGTTCACTTCCTACTTTTACCAAAAACGCGTTTGGTAGCTGCCTGGCTGTGACATCATCCGAGGCACAGCGCTTGCAGGCGTTTGACTCACGCAGACAGGTTGTTATCTCGGTGCGTAGTGTCTCTCCTCATTGCCTTTCTGACTGTATTTGTATATGGGCGCAGCGGACCCCCGAATGGGACATGTGCTATGAAACACTCCAGGCACAGGCAGCGGCATGTAAATGGCTCCTTTCTCGGACACGCATTAATTAGTAGCTTTAAGAACTTACAATCTTCTTAATTTTTATATGGATGGGGTTAAGATGGCTTTAGTTACTGAAAAAGTTTTAGCTCGACTGCATGCAAACTTTGCCAACTATAATTTTTAGTATGGAACTGTCAGTAGAACATGACCTTTGAACTGCCTCTTTAAGATTTCTCTTAATAGTTGTTATTTATTATAAAGTTTTGAAACTTGGTACAGCTATGTTATTTCATGTACGTAACTGAGTGCTGTAGTTAAAACTTTATAAAATAAATACAAATGATACTTAATCTATTATCTATTATGACTAAGGACATTTTAGTGCTAAACTCGGTTTTTTGTAAATAACTTGAAAGCTAATAAAGGTAGCTTAGTAGAGACACATAGGAAAGTTTTTATATAAAACTGAGACTACATGTGAATTTTCATATTTCTGATTCTAATATTTATAACCTTCAGTTTTTCAGAATATGCCGATTTTGACAAAAATATTGCTCCAATCAAGTTGAGACTTGTAAATTTTGATACTGACATACATTTGCACATTCTGAACAATTTTTAGCTTTCTGGCTTCATTATTTAGCTCCACTTGTTTTTTGTTAAAATAATATATTTAGCGAAACGTATTATTTGTGGATCATTATGAGACTTCACAATCTTAACATACTAAATCATACAGTGACAAACTTTGAAAAAGTTATTTTATTATTATGGTGCAATTCTTTGTATGCTACACAGGTGCGTTACGATGATGTGGCACTGGCAGCACTTGTTTCGGCACACAGCCGGCACATCTTCAGTAATGTCAATCTTTTAGAGCGCTCACTATGGCTCACGAACGGAACACTACGAAACAAAAATACCCAAGCACTAACTGGACAAAAAGCTGGAAAAATATCTACAAACCAACACTCTCGACCTAAATAAGTGCATTGTGTTACGAATTAGTCAATGAAACGATACCTATGGGAAAAAACTGTGTAAAAGAATGACCCGACCCACTTCGTATTTTATATAATGTCATTTGGCAGACACGCTTTCACACGCGTTCTTCTGTCGAAATTTGGAGCTGAATTCTGAAGAAGCTCGCAGTCCTAAACAGGATGGCCGGGGGAACGACAGACATAACGCAACTATCAGCTATACATTTGGCTCCATAGTCAATATGTTCATAACGTCATCTCCAGAAAGTCTCTTCCCCTATATGACTATTTAATTATTGATATGGCCCATCACCAAGTATGAGGGAACGCAAATATTACGGGAAATGGTTCAGAAACCTTCTAACTTACTATTCTTAAATAGTAAGCATCTCAAACACTCACTTAACGAACAAAACTCAAAAGTACGACCAATATTTTTATGCTGTGTACTAAAGAAGTGAAAGTATAGGTTGACGTAAGATTTATTGTTGCGGCTTTCGCACTGGAACTAAAATTGAGACAAAGTTCTGATTAACTGACACACGCATTAAGACAGCCGGAGATGGAGCGGAATTGGAGGAATTTTTATTTTATTTTATTTTCCTTAGCTTTAAAATTTCGTTGTCAGCTTGTTGGACTAGGCTGAGCTGACGTGACGTGATGGAACGACCATTAGACTTGCATACGTGCATCCCTTTGGTTTGTTTTTAACTCTGTGTTGAGAGGTGAAAAAGACCCATATCACATCAGGCTTTAAATTATTGAAGATATGTGATGGGTGAAATATTGTCGCCCAAGAAAGAAATGATAGAGCGGGAACTACATTGTGTTTATATACTGGGCGTATCTCCAAAGAGTTAAAAAATGTTCAAATGTGTGTGAAATCTTATGGGACTTAACTGCTAAGGTCATCAGTCCCCAAGCTTACACACTACTTAACCTAAATTATCCTAAGAACAAACACACACAAACCCATGCCCGAGGAAGGACTCGAACCTCCGCTGGGGCCAGCCGCACAGTCCATGACTGCAGCGCCTTAGACCGCTCGCTCCTAAGAGTCGTCAGGGGCATTTTCTCCGGTGTTTCATCGGATATTTGCAATTTCGTTTTTTCGTTTTGCAGCTGAGGTCAGCCCAAAGAGATTTTGCTCATCACATCTTTCATGCGACGCCGAGTGTCGACGAATATCGTGTTTGTTTCCCATTACAACCAAAATTATTTTTAAAGCGGAAATTTACGTGCCCATTCCATAGAATGGTCTTAGATTAGTCAGGTGCGATATTCGTTATATCGAAGAATAACCAGTATTCCAGCAGTGAGAGCACTGCCCTGGCTTGCGCTGACTGCTGTGACTACTGATACTAAAATTGTAGTATCTGTGGCTACGGCCAAGGATGCAGCTCTGCTGAGACGTTGATGAACTGCTGCTTATTCTTGGTGTTTTACAAAAAATGGTTCAAATGGCTGTAAGCTCTATGGGACTTAACATCTGAGGACATCAGTCCCTTGACTTAGAACTACTTAAACCTAAATAACCTAAGGACATCACACACATCCATGCCCGAGGCAGGATTCGAACCTGCGACCGTAGCGGTCGCGCGGTTCCAGACTGGAGCGCCTAGAAACTCTCAGCTACATCTGCCGGCACGTGTTTTACCGTCCCTGTTAATACACGCATATAAAACAAATACTGCACTAGACTAACCTGCGACTGCTCAATCGAATGGGTGCATAAAATACCGCTTTAAAAATTGTTTTGTTTATGACGAGAAATAAACCGATTGGGCGTTGCACGAAACACATGATGAGCACTATTTGTCTGGACTGACTCCAGCTACATGACGCAAAAACTAAATAGCAAATATTTGCTGAAACAAGAGAGGAAATACGTCTGATGACCCCTAGTAGAGACACTCCACATACATACAGGGTGTAATGCGTATAAGTGCAAAATGGTTCTAATGGCTCTGAGCACTACGGGACTTAACTTCTGAGATCATCAGTCCCCTAGAACTTAGAACTACTTATACCTAACTAACCTAAGGACATCACACAAATCCATGCCCGAGGCAGGATTCGAACCTGCGACTGCAGTAGTCACGCGGTTCCGGACTGTAGCGCCTAGAACTACTCGGCCACTTCAGCCGGCGGTATAAGTGCAGATACTTATGTTGGTGACTTATGACGGTGTACTGAACAACATTAGATCAGTATTTAAGTCACTGGTGGACTAATAATTGTAGCCATTACAAGTGATATGTTTTTTAAACTTCCTGGCAGATTAAAACTGTGTGCCCGACCGAGACTCGAACTCGGGACCTTTGCCTTTCGCGGGCAAGTGCTTTACCATCGAGCTAGCGAAGCACTACTCACGCCCGGTCCTCACAGCTTTACTTCTGCCAGTACCTCGTCTCCTACCTTCCAAACTTTACAGAAGTTCTCCTGTGAACCTTGCACAACTAGCACTCCTGAAAGAAAGGATACTGCCACAACCTGGGGAAGGTTCCAGAATGAGATTTTCACTCTGCAGCGGAATGTGCGCTGATATGAAACTTCCTGGCAGATTAAAACTGTGTGCCCGACCGAGACTCGAACTCGGGTCTTTTGCCTTTCACGGGCAAGTGCTCTACCATCTGAGCTACCGAAGAACGACTCACGCCCGGTCCTCACAGCTTTACTTCTGCCAGTATCTCGTCTCCTACCTTCCAAACGTTACAGAAGTTCTCCTGCGAACCTTGCAGAACTAGCACTCCTGAAAGAAAGGATACTGCGGAGACATGGCTTAGCCACAGCCTGGGGGATGTTTCCAGAATGAGAGCTTCGGTAGCTCAGATGGTGGAGCACTTGCCCGCGAAAGGTATAGGTCCCGAGTTCGAGTCTCAGTCGGGCACACAGTTTTAATCTGCCAGGAAGTTTCCTATCAGCGCACACTCCGCTGCAGAGTGAAAATCTCATTCTGGAAACATCCCCCAGGCTGTGGCTAAGTCATGTCTCCGCAGTATCATTTCTTTCAGTAGTGCTAGTTCTGCAAGGTTCGCAGGAGAACTTCTGTAAAGTTTGGAAGGTAGGAGACGAGATACTGGCAGAGGTAAAACTGTGAGGACCGGGCGAGTCGTGCTCCGGTAGCTCAGATGGTGGAGCACTTGCCCGCGAAAGGCAAAGGTCCCGAGTTCGAGTCTCAGTCGGGCACACAGTGTTAATCTGCCAGGAAGTTTCATATCAGCGCACACTCCGCTGCAGAGTGAAAATCTCATTGTGATATGTTTTTACTACTACTTGCCCAGTTGCCTTTATCTGACGTCCGTTTTCTATTGGAAATATGGAACGAAGTTTTTTTACAGGCATTTTTGTCCTGTCAGTTTGCAAGGAATCGCGACTGAGTGCTCAAATTTTGTGTGTTATTGTATTTTTGCATTGTATAGAGTCCAGATCGCATTAACATCTGCTTAGCTTGCCGCTGGATTCGTGATGGGTGATCTCGGTTTTATTTAAGACATTTGGTTGTCCGAAGACAGTATAACAAATCCCGTTGCAAGCTAACGGTGATGTGTGGTATCCGTTGTGCTGTATAAATTAACAATAAAACATTTTAAAGTCTGGACATAAAGAATTAGTCAATAACCATCTAGTATTATTTTAATGAGGGCTTTACTAACCGAAATATTTAGCGCCAGTATCAGCATTATCATCACCACCACCATCGTGACCTCAGCTGGAATCGTCCTAATGATTAAAAAACATTCGCTTTTTTTCAAGAATTCCCGTAAGCAATGTCTTGATGTACAGCCGCTTCGCTTTGATTTGTGTGTGGTACATGTAACATTACAAAATTCATTTGTGTTTCGATATTCTGTCCAGAATGAAGGCATTTGGGGCCTGCCTGAATCGTTCACATGACCTATACTCTTCGCTGATATGAGTACAGTTACAAATAAACGCTCTCGAGACGAAGTAACGCTGCTGCTGCTGCTGTCTCTTCCTACTGCAGCCTTGTGTCGTCCGGATAAACAGAGACTATATCCCGGATGTGACGTTGATCCCACTAAGCTTGGCCTTCAGGCCACGACCGAAAACGGGCCATATACTTCCTCGGTTATAATCTCGATAACCATGGACACCATTACGCCGGTGAATTGTTGGTTAAAGAATCTTCGAGCCATAAAGCTGTACCTTAAGCGCTAACTTCTTGAAGCATAATTACGTATAGAAAGCTAAACAAACATTGCTAGACGTTTATTTTCAGGGGACCACAGGATTATGCCAAACGCCTACTCCGTCATGTCGTTGGGATATTATACGAGCCGATATTTAGTCTCAACAGCATTCAACGGCGTCTACAATGTAACTGTCCGGGACTCGCAGTTTTGCGCTGAACTACGCATGGACAGCTTCGAGCAGCTAATCTGTACTCCAGACGTCTAATTCTTTCATTTTTGTGGCCATAGTGTCAGTAGTTGCTTTATAATTCTTGAAGGTATTTTTGTTCTGTCGTTGCAATTACAAAAGTACGAGATTTTCTTTCACCACACGCGTTTCGCTGATGTCCGGCTAGTACCAAAGGAGAAAAAAACCAGTGTATTGTGGAGACAGTTACATCAAAAGCATCACACGTTAGCTTTCAGAAAGATTCTGTCGCATAATCATCTGAAGGGTAACCGAAACAATCATAGGAGCAGATGGAGAGAGACCCGAGGTATTCTTTGTCAGTAAAACATTAAACAGATTACAGGCTTAACCTACTAGAAGTATTAGAATTCATTTGACATATTGTTCGCAGAGGTGGATCCATTTTAAATGAACAGGTACAATTCAAAAATAGAAATTTTCTAGATAGTTTCAGACCCCCACTTTCATTAACGTAACAGAGAGGCGGCTCGATCTAGCACTTGACTCTTGGATATGTCATTTTACTCGTGTTAATGCTACTGGCATTTGTTTTTGTTCTTTGTTACGATGCAAATGTATTTCTAGAGGTACTGATGTTCACAATTTTTCATATATGTTATATTTGTGAATTATACATGTTTTCCACCTCTCCCTCCCCGCCTAAAAAAAAAAAAATCTCTCTACATCCATCAACGCCTTTCCTCCCCCACCCCCTACCTCCCATCCCCATTTCCCCCTCTCCCGCTCTTCTTGCTACTATTTTCTATTTAGACTGCCGCACAGTTTATGTAATTTATTTTTACCACAGTGCCCTTTTCTTGACGATAACTTAATGCTTGTACCATTTTGTTAATTTTGGAGATGTAAGCAATTGATTATTATCTGTCTTGTAACGTCGTAGTTGTAACTTTAACACATACAATTAGTGCCCTCTATTGCCGGAAGCTTTCCTTAAACCAAGCGTTGCTTACGAACGCTAGTGCACTATCTGTGCATTGGTGAAAATGACAGCCACCACGTTGTGCATGTTTTAATTATTATGGAGGTTAAGTTTTATATTTTACTGGCGGCTTTCGGCTATATTTTAACGTACCTCTGTCACAGCATGTAGCCCAATAAGTTTAATTTTTTGTATTCGTATTGAAACATTATTGTATCTTTACATATGTGTACTTCAAAAATGGTTCAAACGGCTCTGAGCACTATGGGACTTAGCATCTCAGGTCATCAGTCCCCTGGAACTTAGAACTACTTAAATCTAACTAACCTAAGGACATCACACACATCCATGCCAGAGGGAGGATTCGAACCTGCGACCGTAGCGATCGTTCAGTTCCAGACTGAAGCGCCTAGAACCGCTCGGCCACATCGGCCGGCTATGTGTACTTCTTTACGACATTATATAATATATATATTCACTGTTACCTGTTTGGGTGGTCACTATTTCATTCTGGAGAAGACTGTTTAATAAACGTTGAACCCATGGTCAAGAGGTTTAAGTAAACTTATTTTGCCACTGCTTGGCAGTTTATCATTTGTTCAAGAAGATTTCAGCCTACGGTTGCTGCTCGAGCCATGTACAATATTTTAAAACACATGGTAGTACGGTACTAGTGGCGGATCCATCATGTTTGTTAGTCGACGGGTCTTCCCATCTTCGTTGCTGGTTAGTTTATGATGATAATGATGATGATGATGATGATTGTTGCTAATTTAGGGCACTAAAAGGTGAGGTCATCAGCGCCCTTGCTTGAAATAAATACAGACGAGGGTGGCTAGAATAACTTAAAAATAACAATAAATTTCAAAACCGAACTGTATCCTCAACAATTATTGCTGATTAAAGGAATACACGAGACACGGCAACCACATCTGAAACTGTTCAGACCTATGGATGGCCTAGAAGTCTATTCCATTGGCAATAACAAAAGTCCACTTCAGACTGCTCCGTTGACTGCATTTCTCACCGATGAAGATACTTGCGACGTTGGACCATCCAGCAAAGTCTCTTGAGCGGAAGCCTGTAGTTAATTTCTGGGATGCAGTGTGAGGCGAACTACAGCCCACCAGCTTCTGTCGAGGAATTTTCCAGAATTCCCTAGAACTCATTTTCACAAAGGCGGTCTGCAGTCCACAGAGCTCTCCAACCACCACACAGAAAGAATGATATGACACCAGCAATTACGTACGGCAACTAAGAAAAATCACGTCTTCTATTAAAAGTTTTACAGCTTCTTTTTGTAATATGCTCCTTCCATTTTACAACTTTTCTAATTTCGTGACGCTTTTAAATCCTGTTGTATGCAAAATATTTTGCGATAAAGATTCACCTAGTTAGATGTTGTAAAATAAGTAATAAATTTAGCGAATGAATATTTTTCCATCACAGCAGAAAAGTTAAAACGTGAATTCCCTGAAATAGATGTAGCTTCTCCAAAATTACATTGTGTAGCACTTGCAACGATGCTGAAAATTAGAAAAAGGTAAGTCAGCAGGTACAGATGAAATGCGAGTAACTGAAATGAAAAAAATGGATAGAAACTAACAGGCTCATTTAACAAGCATAATAAATGAATTCTTCAGTTCAGGCAACTTTTCGGAGTATTTAAAATCAACTACAGTTATATCCAAGTTGCAAACAGAAAATGCATGAGAGATGGAGAAGTAAAAGACCTTTGTCTTTGTTGTCCTCATTTTCAAACATTATACAATGAGTTTCCTTGTCCCTATGAGTTAACGAATTACCGAAACCAAAATAACCCTCTCAGAGAAGCACAGTTTAGTTTCCAGCGTAGTGGAAGTACAGACGCAGTCACAGTGGAGTTTACGAAAGAACCTCTTCAAGCACAAGACAATGATAACCGAGTAACAGGCATTTTTTGGACTCATCCAAAGCCTAAAGCGAAATCTTTAGCAAAACGGGTATCTAAATCAAAATGCAATAATATAGAAGTTTATCAAGGTATCATATTAGGAACCTAATGTTCTTAATATTATGTTCTTATGACATAGCAGTCAACATCTACTTCTACACCCATACTTCAGAAGTCATCTTACAGTGTGTGACGGAAGCTACTTTGTGTACCGGTGTCACTTTTCCTGTTCCAGACGGATGTAGATCGCGGGAGGAACGAATTCTGGTAGGCCTCCAAGTGGGGTGGAATGTCTCTAGCCTTACCCCTTACCTTTCCCGACATATTTGTAGAAGGAAGCAATGTATAGGTTGACTTCAACAGTAGAACATACCGTGATACAGAAAGCCTGTCTTGCAGCACCTGCCACTGCAGTCGTCTGACTGTCAGCGCAACGATTTCGTGTTTACGAAATGAAGCTCTAACTAAACATGCTGTTCTTCTCTGGATCTTCTCTATTTCAGTCCCGTCTATAACAGGTCCAGACCGACGAGCAATATTCATGCATTGTGCAACGATGCGGTTTCTGTGTACTCGCCCTACGGAAATAATATTCACTCAACCTGCGATGATTTCTTCTTCTGCACCCCGCTCCACACGACTTCCCTGTTAAAAACGAATGATGTTCCTCGACTGGAGAAGCAGTAGCATTATACGAATCCAAGAGTGCAACAGATTTTTTTCAGTATGAGGTTAACTGAGCGATTGATTGAAAGGTAGTTTGTGAGTGAAAACTTCGGTATTTTGGCACTTATTTGATACAAAAAACACTTTGTAACCTCCCCCTCACTTACCGACCTTAATGACAGTGAAAAATGAAACCGCGTGTACCTAATGGGAGTTTTGGAAAAGCAATCGTCACCGAAGTTAACCTGTCGGTAAAGAGGGAGGAAAGGGTTACATCTAAATGAAAGGAACTGTGCTAATGAAACTGGTGGAAATTAATTTTGAAAAGGGGTAAAGTTAATAAAGAAAGTAAATGTGCAGCCGTTACGTTAACAATTAACTAGCGGTAATTAGGTATTTGAGATTTGGGGGAAATCATGGTCGCCAGTCCTAAGGACAATTACTATAGTAACTGAAAAAGAAAGGTTATTACACATATAATTAGCACTAGAAGCGTGGCAACTGAAGGTTGACACGTGTAGTGTGAAAACTGAAAGTTTGTCAGAAGTAATAAATTTCGCTACACCCTGACTTAATTTAGCAAAAGAATTAATAAAACCGGAAAATCGAAAGTTAATTTAGTGACTGAAGTTAATAGTGAGCTTTCTTTCTGAAGCACATCGAAATTCAGTAAAATACGGTTAGTCTTGGACTACCTCAACAATCATTTCAAAAGCTACTTGAATCTACGCAATTTAGAAAGAAGAGATTTAACTTTGAGCCTGAATTGAATGATTCTGAACAATTAACAATAGTAAAATTTAGTACGTACCAAGCTGAGCTGCAGTCACAGGTAAGCTAAAATATGGTAACAAAACTCGCACTCTTAATTTGTGCTTGTGTAATCTGAATATTGTATCCAGCTAACTGAACTTTGAAATTAAAGCAGTGAAATGATGTTACTTTAATGCTGGCGTCTGAATTTCAACGACACTCGGTTTCATTCCGGAAAAGGAAGGGACCCTGCTTGGCAATGCAATTGGGACAATGAGCAACAAAGGTTCATGCTAAGTTGCTGTAATTATAGTTACGAAAATGGTACAGTTTGAAAAGCTGAGGTCTGCCATACAGTTCTAAAACTTTACTTGCGTCCAGTCTTCCTTGTCGGTTGATTGAAGGTTTGAAGCCGTCGGTCGAGGAGGTGGCGACAGTCACTCATTGTCGGCCGTCGCTGTTGCAGAAGCTGGATGTTGGCGCGCCTTCTTCTCGACACGGTCACCAGACGAAACGGGCTCTTGATGTGCGCTAGTTAATGTTTCCCGTCCGCGACACCATGTCAGAAACTATCATCGCAAGTCGAGCGCAATTACATGCTGCCAAACCCCGAAAGCGCGGCAACTCGCGGGAGCGTCACACAACACTCCTGCTCCACCGCACTACTCCAGCCAGACTCCTTCTCTCAGCCCGCGCTCCACGCGGCAGAGTTAACACTACCAAAGATCCTACACACTTTGATTCTTCACACGACCTATCGACGTAATCGTTCGATAGCAGTTTTCCCTAGGCAAGACCCAGCGTAAAAATACAAATAATATTTACGAAACAAACCGATTATACATCGACACAAATGCATAAATATACAAATAGTAAAACAATTACAATATACAAAGAGACAGAAATGCCATATCTTGAGGTAGCAAAGCAAGGAAAAAAAAAAAAATAGTACAATAGATGGAAATAGGAGGATATGCATTTCCGGCGTTACACGTGCCCCACATTGTCTGAGGATGTTCGTGTAACGTAAACAGACTCAGAAAATGTCCCAAAAAAGAAACAGCGGAAATGCATATGCTCAAAACATCAAAAAAATTTAGCATTCGTCTAATTAACCATAACCCAATTTTTTAGACAATAATAATTGAGTGGAGACACTCCTAATCTTATTCCACTCTGTCATCTTGCACAAAATAAAACAGGTTGACAACATATCAAAATTCATAGAAAACATAGAAAATGGTTTAGCTATTCCAAAATCATTAAAATTCGTAACACTATAAGAAATGGAATACTATTTGCAAAATTGATCAGAGTACATGGTCATAAAAAAAAGGTATATCAAAATACGCAAACTAATAATTAATTACATAGAATACACATTTTTATGTAACCTTTTCATAATTAATATTCTCGTCATGTCCAATTAACGCTCAACAAGAAAATAATATACAGCAGATCGAAGAAAACATAAATATTGACAGCAGAATTCTTTCACATCAGCTGCCCGGGTAAGAAAAGCAACTCCACATTCCGTACTCGCGAGTACAAAGAATGCCGACAGCGGTACAAATGCCGACAGCGACACAAGAGCCGATAGCGGCTTCGCCTCGCAAGTATTGTTGCGCCCGCCTGTGCGGCACGCTTGATCTCACTCGCCTGCGTAACGGCATTTCCAGAACGTCCGTTTCACTGAATTCTTTCGGAAAAACTCACTCCCGAGTAATCTCAAGGAGTCCATAAACACTATCACAGTGGATAACTCAACACTGTCCATCATCACACGCATGTACTAGCCTGAAACTTAAAACAGCGTCTAAGTACATCGGCAATGACTAATAAAAACACACTTTCATGAAATATTACAGAAAGTTACAAAATCATATTTACATTCCTTAATCTACTGTGACTCAGCTGAAAACTTAAACTAGCAGCTTGGATTTTTCAGATGATTACTAATCAGTTACTCTTAAATCATTTAGTCAAAATTAATTACTTATTAATTACAACTTCTTTAATGACCTCTAGGTCAGGCAAAAGCATCGTAACATGGCACATCCTTAAATCTTACACTCTATATTTACATACTGTACAAATTACCCATTGTGTGGTATTAATCGATCCTAGGTTGGTACAATTTCAAGTCTACAATATTCCGTATACCTAATCGTTTCCCAGAGCTTGGATACTCTAAGCAATAAGCATTTGTGTGAGGTATACCAATGACTTTATATGGTCCATTATAAACAAACTTAAATTTAGAGATTTCATTGTCTATCTCGCTCGATTTCTCATGAGCTTTTACAAGTACTAAGTCTCCGATCGCAAACTTAGCAAAACGAGTTTTAGCGTCATGACGACATATGCGAGCATCGGCTTTTAGCTTCATTACTTCTCGCAAACGATCTTTTTTCACACCAATACTAATGTCAATCCGTGGAGGGAATTTGACTATCTCTACCACTAAACTTTTTACACTTTTGTCAATGCCGAAATTCCTCACGTTACAGCAGTTCAAATTCATTCCTACGTCAATGTCATCCGGCCAGTTAACAATGTGTATAGGCTGGTATTGCTTATGCACACCGTCTCCTGCCTCGTCAAAACTAACTACTATCGTTTTATCTTGTGACGTACATGTCAAAGTTTTGCTTTCGCAATTAATCACTGAACGGTACTTTAATAGCCAATCTAACCCGATAATTACTTCCGTAGTTAAGTCTGGCACGACGACAAACTCTTGTTCAAATCGTGCCCCACATATCTCGAAGTTGACAAAAATCTGTTTTGTGACCGGTTTACTGGCCTTCCCAGTAGCACCGATAATTTTCACTCCTGCTACTGGCATAACTGCGATGCCAGGTCTGTCTTTCAGTAACTCAAATATTTTCCCAGATACAGCACTCAATTCTGCACCGGTGTCAATCAACACGTTTAGTTGTAGGTCATGCATATTAACAGACACTACTATCTGTCTACACTTGTCCTCGGCTGTTTCTTTATTTTCCCACAGTAAATCCTCGTCTATATCCAGGTCATTCCAGAAAAAACCATCCGGCTTTGATCCTAAATCCGGCTTATCTGGCGGCTTTTTCAGCCTCTCTTCAAATACAGTTTTAATTTCAACTCGTTTGTCCTGAGGCTTAGTCTGTAGCTTCGCCTCCAATACCGAAACCTTTTCCTCTAACTCGTCAACTAGTGAGTGTTGCTTTGCCATCAATTCACTAATTGTCACATTCGTTGATTCCTCTTTAGCCAGATTGATCTCATCTGCCAATCTACCTGGAGAAATGTGCCCAGTAGTATCTGCAATTACTTCCTCTAGATCTGCGCAACCCACACTGCTATCGTCTGACCGTATAATGTCAGCTCTAACCTCATACACGCTGTAATCTATGTGCTTTTCTACCAATCGTGTCCGGCTATCACTAAAATTTTCGCAATATTTCTCCTTAATACTCTCGCAATGTTTAAACTGGAGTTTTGCGTCGGATGGGTCGGCTACTTCTACCACTATAACTTTCGGTAAGGTCTGCCGGTTAGGGCCAGAACTTTCCGTTACTACTTCAACATCTAACTCCTGCGGGACGAAACACGACGAATCTTGCTCGTGTTCCCCCTTAACATCAACTATTTCTAGTAAAGTCTGCCGATTAGGGCCAAAACTTTCTATCATTTCACAAACACTATCTTCCTGCGGGACGAGACGCGGAAAATCCTGCACGCGCTCCCCATAAACGCTTCTCCCATACAGACCCCTATAATCTCTTAGTTCGTCGTATAAGCGACCGAACTGCCTTAACCAGACCTCATCCCTCTCTGCATCCCCTCGCTCGATGACGGACGTTTTATCCGACATCTGACCTTCTCTCAACAATTGCGAATCATTCTTAAACTCAATCTCCAGTTCCGCTGTGGGTATTACAGCTGCCACTTTATAATCGATTTCCGGAACACTACTTAAATTGTTCTCACTGACAGTGAATGTACTACCTACTGCCGTGTATACAGCTGATCTACTACTTGTGGGCGCACTCTTTTCTCTTAACACTGGCACACTCTCCCGCCGTTGATTATTCCATACGGAATTTTCATAACGGCGACACCTGGGTTTTCTCTTGTTATTGGGCCGCCAAAATTTCTCCACGCCCGCTCGGCCCCTCACCGGCGCGGCTAATGGTTTCCCTGTCTCGTCCCAGCAGATACGCTCCCCGGGTGCTGCTGAGGCGGCTGACCACACCCTCTGGCGTTATTACTATTCTGTGAAGCCCGTATCACGTTAGTATGATACTGGTTTCTGTCATTCCTGTTATTATTTGCATTGTACCGATTGTTATTACGGTCCGAACCATTATTGTTATTGCTGCGGTATGCATTATTCCCATGGTTATCATTGTTGTGGTTGCTGTGGTACTCGTTGTTGTTACCACGGCCTCTACCACTGTCGCGATTATTGCGCCAATTGTCCTCGTCCTCAACTCTTTCCAGGAAATCATTCACTGTCCTATAATTGCTTCCTACGTAGCGTTTTGTATCATCTGGAAGCTTCTTGTAGAGTTCCCAGACTATTTCGGATTCCGTGCGGCGATCACGCAAATATTCCAACTTGCGGATCCAGCCCTCACAAAACTCCTTCATCGAGCCGCGCGAATTCGCATCGAAAGGCCTCGACGCGACAAATTCGCGCCAGACACTTTGCTGTTTTTGCTCTGACCAGTATTCAGCCAGAAACAAATTTTTAAACTCGTCAAAAGTCAGGTTCGTAATGTTGAGGTTTAAGCCCCAACGCTTGGCATCACCAGCCAGCACATCAATAACCGCATTGATTTTTCTCTCATTAGTCCATGATCTGGGTAAAACTCTTTCACAATTTTTAATGAAATCCGTCGCGTGTATACCGCCTTTTTTCAAGGGGTCGAACCGCTCCTCTTTCGTCAACAATTCCGAACTATGTGCACAGATTGACACATAGCTCTGTTTTTCGTCAAGTTTCTTTTCTAATTCCGACACTCTCGTAATTACTTGGCAAGTGGTTGTCGCAAGCGTTTCCACTTCCCTCTTTTTCTCTTCGCAGGTATTAGCCTGCTCCCTCACTTTAGTGTCTACTTCGGACACTAAAGCCTTTAAAGTTTCCACATTCTGTTGATCCTCTTTTTTCACTAATTGAATTTGTTCCGTCACCTTATTCTCGATGATCGGAGCAACTGCTTCTCCTACACTTTTCTCGATTCTGCTAATTTCGGAATCAAAACGAGTATTTATGCTCGCAATTTCCGCCTGAACGCCTATCATTTCCTGTTTAAGATTACCGATTTCGGTATTAATTACAACAATATCTTCTTTGATTTTATCAACTTTTGTATTAACAACTCCAATATTGTTGTTAACAACGTTAATAGCTTTGTTCTGATTGTCTAGTATCCGTTCAATTTTTTCAGACTGAGCTTCTTGCTTGGCAGCCTGAGCTTCTTGCTTGGCAGCCCGAGCCTCTTGCTTGACAGCCTGAGCTTCTTGCTTGGCAGCCTGAGCTTCTCGCTTGGCAGCCTGATCTTCTTGCTTGGCAGACAGAGCTTTAATTTCTGCCGATTGACTCTTGATTTCGTTAATCAAAACATTCAATAAATCAGTTAAATTCCCGGAAACTACCGGTTTTACTTCCGTAGCGGCTTCCTCTTTAATTGTCCCCCCGTATTCGTCATCAAGGGATTCACATTTGATTTTCACTTCCGATTCCGAAACATTTTCTAAAGTGTGGAATTCCATTTCTGCTCTTTGTTGCGTTTCGGCGGTCGCGTCTTTCATGCTAGCCGCCTGCCCCTGAACAATGGGTACCGCGGTGCGCGTTTCCCACTGTTCGACCGATTGTTCCGTATCCAAGTCTACCAAATTTTGGCAATTGTTGCCTTCACTCATTTTAATAATTTTCAATATAAATGCCAAACCTCAAATATAATTAGGATTACTCCCACTACTTATTCTCGCTGACGTAACGGCCTGTACGTAACCAGTACTTTGTTACGAGATTTGCACAATGCAAAATTCGTGTCCAGAACAACCTCAAATCCGAAGATTGTCCTGTCACCAGGTCGCCACGTGTAACCTCCCCCTCACTTACCGACCTTAATGACAGTGAAAAATGAAACCGCGTGTACCTAATGGGAGTTTTGGAAAAGCAATCGTCACCGAAGTTAACCTGTCGGTAAAGAGGGAGGAAAGGGTTACATCTAAATGAAAGGAACTGTGCTAATGAAACTGGTGGAAATTAATTTTGAAAAGGGGTAAAGTTAATAAAGAAAGTAAATGTGCAGCCGTTACGTTAACAATTAACTAGCGGTAATTAGGTATTTGAGATTTGGGGGAAATCATGGTCGCCAGTCCTAAGGACAATTACTATAGTAACTGAAAAAGAAAGGTTATTACACATATAATTAGCACTAGAAGCGTGGCAACTGAAGGTTGACACGTGTAGTGTGAAAACTGAAAGTTTGTCAGAAGTAATAAATTTCGCTACACCCTGACTTAATTTAGCAAAAGAATTAATAAAACCGGAAAATCGAAAGTTAATTTAGTGACTGAAGTTAATAGTGAGCTTTCTTTCTGAAGCACATCGAAATTCAGTAAAATACGGTTAGTCTTGGACTACCTCAACAATCATTTCAAAAGCTACTTGAATCTACGCAATTTAGAAAGAAGAGATTTAACTTTGAGCCTGAATTGAATGATTCTGAACAATTAACAATAGTAAAATTTAGTACGTACCAAGCTGAGCTGCAGTCACAGGTAAGCTAAAATATGGTAACAAAACTCGCACTCTTAATTTGTGCTTGTGTAATCTGAATATTGTATCCAGCTAACTGAACTTTGAAATTAAAGCAGTGAAATGATGTTACTTTAATGCTGGCGTCTGAATTTCAACGACACTCGGTTTCATTCCGGAAAAGGAAGGGACCCTGCTTGGCAATGCAATTGGGACAATGAGCAACAAAGGTTCATGCTAAGTTGCTGTAATTATAGTTACGAAAATGGTACAGTTTGAAAAGCTGAGGTCTGCCATACAGTTCTAAAACTTTACTTGCGTCCAGTCTTCCTTGTCGGTTGATTGAAGGTTTGAAGCCGTCGGTCGAGGAGGTGGCGACAGTCACTCATTGTCGGCCGTCGCTGTTGCAGAAGCTGGATGTTGGCGCGCCTTCTTCTCGACACGGTCACCAGACTAAACGGGCTCTTGATGTGCGCTAGTTAATGTTTCCCGTCCGCGACACCATGTCAGAAACTATCATCGCAAGTCGAGCGCAATTACATGCTGCCAAACCCCGAAAGCGCGGCAACTCGCGGGAGCGTCACACAACACACCTGCTCCACCGCACTACTCCAGCCAGACTCCTTCTCTCAGCCCGCGCTCCACGCGGCAGAGTTAACACTACCAAAGATCCTACACGCTTTGATTCTTCACACGACCTATCGACGTAATCGTTCGATAGCAGTTTTCCCTAGGCAAGACCCAGCGTAAAAATACAAATAATATTTACGAAACAAACCAATTATACATCGACACAAATGCATAAATATACAAATAGTAAAACAATTACAATATACAAAGAGACAGAAATGTCATATCTTGAGGTAGCAAAGCAAGGAAAAAAAAATAGTACAATAGATGGAAATAGGAGGATATGCATTTCCGGCGTTACAACTTTCAAGTCCGTTCTAATCTTTAGTTCTGGTTTCAACAGTCAGACGCATTCACAGTGACTCATCGTAGCTAGCGTATGGTAATTGGTCGAAACCGTAACCAAAAAGATTACCAAACAGATTATCTGTCATCAAACGCTCGCTCAAACATTACACAATTTGACCACTACGAATCTTCAGTTTGTGCCCACAGTATGTGTACAATTCCTAGCGGATTTTGGTTATTCTAAAGTCATAGCTTATATATTAAAATCGGAATTTCACGTGTTCGTTTTTCTTACACTTTTGCGTCCACTTCGCGGCAATCCACGGTCAAGTTTTAATCATTTCTCTGCAAAATCATCACACCTGTTCAGAGCTTCTTATATCCACATCCAAACATCCAAACTGAGCTCCGAACTGACTCTTTATAGTTCATACAGCAATTCTTTAGCCGACAAAACACGCGCGTACGTACTGTCCTCTGATTGGCTGATACACATCACAGCAAATCCGATATCAGTATTAAACCGCGCAGTCGCGCTTCTTTTACAATCGACCAATCACAACTTAATAGCTTTTATGAACTATTTACTAAATGAACAAATTTAGAAACTTCGAAAATATCACAATAACTCCCTCTTTAAATAACAGTATTATCGTTAGCTATTACTTGTTTTCCCAGTCCCATAAAATGGCTGTATATACATTACAAAATTCCCCTGAGAGTATAACTCACTTTCTCAGTAAAATCACAGTTCTCATGCTAACGTCTACTCAGTTAAGAGTACACTATTCATTTACTATCTTACTTTCCATTCATACCATCGTTCTCATTAATAAACAAATTAGCAATTATTAATGACAGTTGCAATAATAACAATAACTACAGTCTTGTTTTCAATTGCCGGTCTTCTAGCATTTCGCTACAATTTTGCTGTTTGCCAGAAACTTTTCAGTCCAGCCACACAGTTGGTCTGATATTGCGGACGTTCGTATTCTGTTCATTAGGCGGCAGTGCGGAACTGTAGCCAACGCCTTCCAGAAATCAAAGAGGCATCTACCAGAGGGCCTCTTTCTACTGCTTTCTGGCTGACCGTGGACGAACAGAGCTAGCTGTGTTTCGCACGACCGTTGTTTCCGGAACTCATATTGATTCTTATAGAGGAGATTTTCAGTCTCCAAAGATATAACACGCCAGCATAAAACATATCCCGAAATTCTCAAACAGACTGAGCTCAGAGATAAAGGACTATAGTTTGTGAGTCTGTTCGATATATTTTGAAAGCTGAAATGATCTGCGCTATTTTACAATCATTAGGAACGTTCCACTCCTCTAGGGACCTATGGTATACTTCTGTAGATGGGGAGCAAATTCTTTCGCATACTCAGTGTAGAATCGAACTGGTACAACGTCAATTACAGGAGACTTTCCTCTGTTGAGCGTTTCGTATCCCATGGTAAGTTATTTCGATATCTGTCACTTTGTCGTTCGTACAGCTATGCAAAAGCAGGAACTGCAGTGCGATCTTCTTCTGTGAAACAGTTTTGGAAAAAGACGTTTAGTCGTTTAGTGTTTCGACCTTTTCTGTGTCATCCACTGTTTCAGTGTTATCATGGTCACAGAGCTGCTGAACAGATGGCTTCGATCCGTGTACTGATTTAATACAAGACCAAGATTTTTTAAGATTTTATCTCAAGTCGATATACAAAATTTTACTTTAGAATTCGTTAAACACTTCGCGCATAGCCCTCCTTACGCCAATTCTGGCTTCGTTTGGTTTTTCTTTTTTTCTGTGTGAGTCTTCGACTACGTTTAAATTTACAGTGAAATTGTATTTGCTTTTGTAGCAGCTTTCTAACACGGTTGTGTTAACACGATGGGTTTTCATCATACCTCACAGTTTTCCTCGGCACGTACCTGTCTATAACGTATTTGTCCATTAGTACTCAACAATGTTAGTGGTAGAGATGAAATTTTCGTTTTAACTTGTCAGGTAATCTGAAATCTGTCTCTTGTCGTTCTTCCTAATCATAAAGCTCTTTCTACCTTTATTTCATCCTAGTTACAGCCGTATTCCGTGATGCTGTAACACCCTTACAATCACTTATTGCCTGTCTCACTGTAACTGAGTCTAAAGTTCCGTGCCTGTTTATCTCCAACCGCTATTACATGTTACCTTAACAGTCGGTTGTCTCATTAATTAATGAACACAATTTTAGGAGAAAACACTTTGAACAACTCCGTTAGATTCTCTATCCTTACTGCCCATCCTTACGATGTGAGTCTCTCAGTCTACAGCTGTAAAGTTTGAAATGTCCCATAAAATTATAGCTCAACAGGAAATTTAAGCGAAAGATTCTCCAAGTTTCCCCTCATACGTTTCGCTACTACTGTTGCTCATGCCGGGGGGGGGGGGGGGGGGGGGCTATAAAAAAAATGGCTTTGAGCACTATGGGACTCAACATCTTAGGTCATAAGTCCCCTAGAACTTAGAACTACTTAAACCTAACTAACCTAAGGACATCACACACACCCATGCCCGAAGCAGGATTCGAACCTGCGACCGTAGCAGTCCCGCGGTTCCGGACTGCAGCGCCAGAACCGCACGGCCACCGCGGCCGGCGGGGGGCTATAAAAGCATCTGATGATAATGTCTGAGCCATCTTTAAAAATATCTTTCACCCAGATTCTTTTGTATTCTAAATCTGTCCTAATCACACTATATATTACATATTATACTAATTTTTATTACCATAAACAAACATCCACCACCAGCATTCTACCTCTCTTTACATATACATTCCAGTCGGCGTTTAGAATTTCATTGTTGTTTACTTAGCTGGTTGTAGCCAACTTTCTGTCTATGTGGGCACTGTTACCGTTTGTAAGTGATACTTGTTCCTGGACGTTTCCATTGACACTCCTGCTGTTAACTAGTACTATGTTAACATTTTCTTTCCTCCATCTGGTATGACGATCACTACCCTGTGTGGACTCTTACCGTCTATTCGGGTTTGTGTGGAAATTTCTCTTCCCTAAAACACCCACATGTACATGCCATACCGTCTCCGCTACCCTGGTAGCTTCTACCTGCATTCAGTGACCGGCTGACCTATTGAACTGGATCCTACGTTTCTCCACCCGATAGATGAGGTCGAGGAATCCGCATCCAAGTTCCTCGTAGGATCGTCTGGGCCTCTAGTTAAACCTTCCAGTCGGCTCCAATCCAGAGGACCGCGATCGGTGCTGGGAACGAAACTACAAAACGATTACTATGCTTCCGCTCCGCGAGCGAGGCTAACTGTCTACACTAAATCACCTAGCAACTATCCACACAGCATTAGGCACGGCAAGAAATATCTTTTCGGATAACAACGCTTTAATTACAGAAAACATACAACAAATCAATGCAGAGAAAGCAAATAGAACCTTCAGGGATGTTGGTAAATAGGCAAAAAACTACCACTGCACAAGAGAAAACAAACAACATGAATACCAATTTTAAGAGGAAAAGTAATATTATCATATTAAATATAGCTGACAATTCCATAGATTTCATAAAAATAAAAACTTGTATATTGAAGCGGAATTAGCACACAATGACATTAGATAAGAGAAAGTCATTAGGATGTCATGTGTTTATAGAGTCCAGTCATCAGCGCGTAACAACAGGTGCCTCGTGCTGAGATACTATTCCTATGGTTACCCAATACCTTGGTAAAGCATCATTGTTTTTTCAAGCGTACGAAATATGGTCATAATATCAACACTACAGAGAAGGACATGAAAATAGTAACAAAGTAAATATTTAAATAAAAATCTTTTCAGTACAACACGTTTTTAAAACGGACGAAATGATATAAAATAATATCTCCTAGCCCCATAGAGATTCCTAACTCCATACAGAAGGTCCTGAAACTTTGTGCTTGTGACTTTTTAATAGCTATGAACGTACTTGTGGAATTTTCAACAAGAAACGTGGGGCGCATGCATTAGATAATAGTGAGGGGATGATCTACTCACGCGTAAGTTGTGTATTGCATGTGCCTTACCTTTTTCATTTTAAATTCTACAAGTATTTCCATAGCTATTAAAAATTAACAGGCACAGATTTTCGGGATTACCTTTGTGGGGCTAGAAATCTGCTTTGGGATAGGAGAAATTAATTTACACCTTTTAGTCTATTTTAAAAATGTGTTATATTTTTAAAAAATTATTTAACTATTTTCTGCATTTTAGTCTTGTGTGTGGGTCAGACTTTTCAATCGATTTCACACATTCTGATGAGATTTTAACAGACATGTGGTAAATTTCAGAATTATTTTAGTATCTCTTCACCTGTGTCACCAGATACATCACTTTCTCCTACCCATTATCTAACGAAAAGACCTCTAAGTTAAAATTAGAGAGAATCGAGTTCACACGGGGGCTTTCCAGCAGCTGTTCTTAATACGAAACATTCGCAAGTGAAACAGGAATAGGCGGAAATAGCAGTGGGACAAAAAGTACGCTACGCCACACACCAGACACGACAGCCGATTAATAATTGCATTGTCATGGAGTTCTGAGCTATGTTGAAACATTATAGTCCCTAGCTCATCGGTAAATACTAATAGTAAAGTACCCTCTGCCACACACCAGATAAGAAAGCGGGTTAATATTTCGCTATGATTCAGTTCTGACCTACGTTGAAAGTTTCAGATATGTAGCTCATGGGGAAGTTATTTTAAAATCAGCTGCAAAACTTGTATCGAACAAACATTCAAGAAAGTGAACGAAAAAAAACGTGTTAGACGAATTTTAGGAATGATTGTAAAAACCTGTTTAAGAAGTTGGGGATTCTGAGTATATCCACCAATCCTTAAACACATCCAAACTTTAGTAATTAAAGTACTAAAATCTTTTTTCGTGATCACTGATTAAGAAACAGATTTAAGAAATACACAGAGATAAATTAAAGAAAATACTCAAATCAGTATTTTCTATCATGGAATCAAACCATATCACAAATTACTCTAGGAAATGAGAGATAATTAAAACCAAGTTGTTCAAAAACCCAGTCAAAATAATCAAAAATAATAAATTAACAAATACACTTTATATTGCAGAGCATTACATAAATGTACTTAAATGGGGATTGTCAAAAAATTGCTCTTGGTTAAAATTAAAAAAACGAAATATCTTAGTTTTTCTCCAATATATAGTGAATGCGTCGTGAATATTATGGACAGTTATATTCCCAATATTTGAGACGCATGATGGTAATCTTCTTTTAGCTTCCTAAGCCAAACGTCTTCTTCATTGAATTGTGAACCCGGCGCAGTTTTTCAGACAGACTAATGGGGTCTCATAGACATTGTAACGCAAAGGCAATGTTGTCATCAGGGTCCTGTGTCGTCTGGGAGGAGCTATGTGCCGTGTCTACAGTGATTGCGGCGAGTCCGTAAACTCATGATAAGACGTGAATAAATTGTGTGACTTCAATTTAAAAACTGACTAGGCCTGTAAGTAGTTATATACCTCCATCTCAGTTAACTTTTCATTACTTTTCATAGTTGTGTTTAGCTGACATGTCTAAGATTCTTGTAAAACGATCTGTAGATGAATACACAACTGCCTAAGTTACGGGACAGCTGTGATAGTCTCTGCGGGAAAACTTTTGTCATTTCCTTATTATGACTGACTTTTGGAAAGTAGCGTAGAATGCAACTACTATCTAAGGCGAAATGAAACAGATGTTACTTTGGTTCATCTAATAAGACAAACTTCGAATTATGTAATGTGTTTCTAAATATCTAAAAGAAAGTCAATATACTTCGAGGCGAAACCGAGACTTACTTGTAAAAGACAGTACGACAATAGGACGTCGCCATTATGCCAAAGGAAGTTTTACGAAGAGAGTACGCTTTTAGATAAAACAGATTAAAGCGAATAATACAACTAGACCGCCGACTGCGGCTTACAATCAGTTTAATTCATTGTTTTCGCCGAACGTCTACTGAAAAGATAACTTTTGGAAAGATGTAACTTGTAATACAGTTTTAAATCAAGAACTTGTGCGGTCTTTTGTTGTGAAGCACTTCCAGGCTAACTTTCGACGCTCACCTGTGTGAGCTAACATTCGTTGCTGCCCTTCTCCCGCAACGGCAGCTTTTCCCGACGCCCGATTAAGCCGTTTAAACTGCCGTAACGAGTTTATTTCTTGCACAGTGGTTTTAACTTCGTTACAGAAGTTTTAAACGAGTTTACGTTCGGCTGTCGCCGTGTCCTCAGGAGCAGCCAACGGGATGGTCGCCTCCGGCAACAAGAACTCAAGTCAACAGAAGCTCGCAGAAAAATTTTCAGCTTAATGGAAAACGTTCTCGTGGAAGTGGAAGAGCAAACACGCTAATAAAATCGACGATTTGCTAATGGTGTCATTTTTAGAAGATGTAATTTCAAAAATAGCTGTTTTGGGTTGTAGAATTTTTAAATATGTACGACCGAGTTTTGTGGTGTTTTAAGGATACCGTTTATTGTCGGTCCTACTCTTTGCATCTGGTAGAATGATTCAGACGTGAAATGACAACTGTTCACAAGAGCATTTTACTTTTATATGGTTCTGATACTAATAAGACGTCCTAAGCCCAAAATTCCTTTCGATGCTCATTTGCTTACCTCTATTTTGTGTCCCCTTCGTCATTCATGAAACGTACAAATTGTTTTTGTTCTCTGATTTTTACTTGCGAGATGGTATGGCGAATCTTAAGAAACTGCGTGCCGCCGGATGCCAAGCCTTGTTTACATAGTCAGTTCCGTTTATATTTATGAAGTTTTTTCCTTAATCTGATAACACACCATCTTTGCGCTGTACTATAACCTTGGAGCTTGCGCCACGAACTGGTCTTGACGTATATCATTTCACTACTACACACTACGCAGTTCTCATCGGTAGCTGATTTCATTTCGTGTCTCGACAGGGTGTTGGTGATGATGTTCTTCGTTCCTTTGCTCACTTGTTCTAATTGTCTGCCCACTTACAACTTGTCACCTAGGCACGGGGAACGGTATGAACGAGACTGTCTTCGACATAACAAATCAAACCTTTTGTTTTTGTTAACAGGAGTTAAATGTATTCTCTGCCATGTTTGAGTAGTGCTCTACATATCTACGCAGACTGGGCCGTCATAGTCAGACAAGGGGCCTTTTTCTTTAGCAGCCCCAGTCTCTTCCACAGGCGTTGTGGATTTTGACCGGGATGACTTCTCAATTTCTCTGTCAAAATAACTATTTCTTGTAAAAACACTACTGGCAGGTGCCGTAGTTCTTCAGAGAGTCTCTGCTAACTTTGTAAGTTGTATACTGTGTTGTGATATCTATTATCCATGAATAGTTAGACTAAGACCTGATTGAAGCAATGCTCTGTTATATGAGTACTCTTGACCCAATAATAAACTTTTAAACAGTCTGACAGCAAATTAACAAAAAGAAATGAACTCAGTAGCACGTACAATAATGCTCCTGCCGGCCGCGGTGGTCTAGCGGTTCTGGCGCTGCAGTCCGGAACCGCGGGACTGCTACGGTCGCAGGTTTGAATCCTGCCTCGGGCATGGGTGTGTGTGATGTCCTTAGGTTAGTTAGGTTTAAGTAGTTCTAAGTTCTAGGGGACTTATGACCTATGATGTTGAGTCCCATAGTGCTCAGAGCCATTTGAACCAATGCTCCTCAACGGAAAACGATAAGGAACGCATCGCTTGTACGACTGAATATCAGAAGCTGTGTAACAACCTTTCAAATTTACAGAGTGTAATGTTGTTCGTTTGTAGCTAAACAGGATGCTATGGGATGATTTCCCTTCTAACCACAATACTATAATCTGCATATGATCTAGCACAGAGAACACTTCACTAAAATAATTCAGTAATGGCGTCGTTCAAGAACAAAATCTGCACATACTAATGCAAAAGTTCAAGGCCCTACCTCAATACTCAACACAAAGTATTCCAGGCGATCATCAATGTACACATTACAACAATCTGGCGCAGAAAAGCACCGTCCCAGTATCATAGGCGGAACGCACCTTTCAAAGCCTGGCAACAATAGGTGGAAATTGTGGATGGAATATTTCTTACTTATTCGTGGGAGTAACTGGATGGGGCTTCACTATTTCAATGTCTATTTGGTAGACGAACACTGAACTGATGAAGGAAAATTGCGTATTAACCTCAAAAAGAACTTGCTACTTTAGCTGAGAGCGCTAATGCGCTGCTTCCTGGACTCGGGTAGGCGCGCCGGCCCCGGACTAAAGCTGCCCGGCGGATTAACGACGAGGGTCGATGTGCCAGCCAGTCTGGATGTGGTTTTTAGGCGGTTTTCCACATCTCACTAGGTGAATACCGGGCTGGTCCCCATGTCCCGCCTCAGTTACACGCCTCGCACGCATTGCACACTAGACGCAGACAGATGGGGTACACTCATTTCGTCCCAGACGGTATGAGGTGACTGCAGAAAGGGCATCTGACCACCGTTTAAAATTAACCATGCCAAATCCGACCTTAACCGTGTCGACCCTGCGCACAATGCGGGACAAAGGCACTAGCAAAAGAAGAAGAACCTCAAAAACAATTAAACAATAAATGTACACCACGCTGGCTTTATAATAACATGGTGTGCAAGTAGTAAAGACCAAAGTAACTGCCAAGTCTCTACCAAGTGATATAACACGATCAACCTTGGGCCATACATAGGAACAACAGATGAAGTGTAGTAGAGAAGAGAGAAGGTAACTGAAAGAAATAAGCAATGAGATGGACGGGAATGACACTTTTATTCACAGACAATAATTACACTGAAGCGATTGATGATGGTTCCCTAAACATTACAAAATGCGCGACATCGTTATTAATAGGATAAGAGGTCACCATGGACGGCAGTGGGTGCTCTGCAATGTGTTTCCACGCTGGCCATGATGTTGCTAAGAAGGCCTTGTGGTAGGGCGTTTCATTCTCCCACCAGCGGCGTTGACAACTGCTGGACGATCGTCGTTGCACGCAGACGTGCTGCAATACATCTTCCCAACACAACCCAACATGCCAGATGGGATTTAAGTCGGGGAAGGGGCAGGCCAGTCCATTCGCCGGATATTCCCTCGTTCCTAGACCTCCTACAGCCGCGCAGTTGGATGCGGTTGTGCACTGTCATCCTTAAAAATGAATCATGGCCAAATGTACTCCTGGAAAGACCCATATGGGAAAGAGTTCAGTTTCACCATAACGCCGATTGGGGAGTTTACGGTATTCAAGGATTTGGAGGTCAGTTTGGCCAAGCAACATTGTGTCTTTTTACACCACAACAACTGGACTACTTAAACGACCATGTCCGATGAATCTCCTGGGGAACTACGAGTTCTCACCTCTTGCCGTATTAGGGGGTCTCCGCAGGAGACTGCCCGTACTCGCTCCTGTGTTGGCCCAACGACATCCTCAGTTACAACTGTATGAGCATTGGATTATCGTGACAGAAATCAGTGGAAATTTGTAGCCTGGTCAAATGAATCACGTTTCTGGTTCATCAGAGGGATGGCTGTATCTGGATACACCATCATCCAGGCGAACTTCCAGCGTCATTCAGGAGAAAGAAGCCGTGCGCCCTGGACGCAGGTCAGTATGGTCAGTATGATGCTACGGCGGACATTCACCTGGGCTTCCACCGCTCCTATGATACTAATCGAAGGCAAATCATTCCTGACTACCGGATCCCTTCAAGGTTAATCACATCCCCGATGGCGATGGCACCGTCTAACATAGTGGTTCCCAAACTGGAGGTAATTACCCCTTGGCTAAAATTAAAATTTATGAGGCATAAAACTAAAATGGGTTCAACGATGAATTAGTGATCAAGCTGATTTCCTTCTAAAGTAATCTCTATTATCACTATTATACTTTCCTGGCTATTATCTAGCCCACCTCCAGTTCTTTAACTTCTTAGTTACGTCTTCCACTCTTATCTGTTCCCTAACCAATTTACTCTCTCTCATGTTTCCCACAGTAATCTTCAACGTTCATCTCCCCATTGGTCGCTTAGCTGCCCACAATTTTCGTACTAAAACGTCACGTTTTTCTGTCATGAGTAAAAATTTGGTATTACGAAATGTCAGTAAATAGTTTCTTTGAGAACAAAAGTTTCATTTTGAAATTTTACTTATTTTATGAAGAACACTCGAGTTCTTGCTGTACTGTTTATTTCTTTTGCTTTCCTTCCAGTAGTAATAATTGTAATTAGTCGTCGTTCATAAATTAGATAGCAACTGTTTCTCTCATATGGAAAATTGAAAAGTAAACATCTGGGTTCTAAGCTCTGTTAATGTTAGTGGAGGAATATTTTCAAACAGTGAAATTCGTGCAAAAGCTCAGTTTCTTGGACCTCGAAAAGGCAAAGCATTCCAAATAGATTTCCTTGACCAGGTATTATTCCAGAGAAAGGCTGGTGATTAGTAGTACTGGAAGAACTCTTAATAATACCAATTCAGTTCCCCACAACTTACAGTTGTGAAAGTAGGCCGTCCATAAAAATTAAGAACTGTAGAAACTAGGCTCATGACTTACGATGTGCGATGACGGACACCAAACGAATTAAAAAAGGTATTGTTAGACATAAACAGAACCAAACGCCCATTCTTCGCATTATTTCTTGGTGTAGTTGAAAATGTTTCAGTTGCAGTTGCCTCATCATTCACTAAATATCATAAATAATTTGTCAGTTCAAAAGAGAAATGTTAATTACTTATAATCTAATGTTTGATTACGTCCCAAACTTTGTTCGCGGTATTGGGTCTCACATGATCTCGTTCAGCGGTAATGGTCTCCCGTTGTAGCGGAGTAATTGCCCATTTGACAAGGCGGGATCGAGCTACATCGGTCTGAAGTGCGTGACAGCGAAATTATATTCATGTCTGGGCCACTAAATTTGCCTAATATAAGTACGATGGAACACATCTGTGGCACTATCGGGTGCCATCTTGTCACATACAAAACACCGGGATGTAATTTACGGGAATTTCGTGATCTGTGCGTAAACATCTGTAACCTACCAAAGACTTGTCGATTCCATGCCACGCATAGCAGCTTCTGTACTGCGTTCCATAGAATGACCAGCACAGTATTAAATAGATAGTAACAATGTTCTGACTCATCAGTGTAACTCATGGGACTCAGCAACTACTTGCCTTATACAGTAACTGAAATTATGACTATTACCTTATAGCGCATGTTGTATTGTGTACTTTATTTCTGCGTCAACTGCACACATTGTGATTCGAGTATGGCATTATGAAAGATATCATGGTTTCTATCCTACTGTTTTAAACATTACTGCCCTACAAAATTCCTGATGTGTTACCTATGAAATAGAAAAAAAGGTACGACTTTGTTGACAGGATTGTATTGGGCTTTGTCGTGAAACGTGAACGAAACCCCGCTCACGTATAGGCTTTAGGCCTTTTCCGGGTAGCCGACTGCTGTGTAAAAGGCAATAAGAGGACCGACCTATGATAGTGGGACATGTGATCAGCATATCGCCAACACCCCCCCCCCCCCCCCCTCCCCGCCGCTGTTGCCAGCAGGTGAATTCTGGTGCTGGCGCTGCTTCTTTATTCAAGCAGCTCCTCATGTGACCTCACAAGGCCCATTGTTTCCGTTCCACACCTACCTACGCCAGAAAAAATTCTGATGAGTTACCGTGAATCGAACGGGTGTCCTTCGGCACCGAAGGCAGCAACGCTAACCATTCGGCCACACGGGCGAGCTGATTTGACAGTAAAGAGACAATTTAATGTACATATAATATACGTAGAGCCTATCAGTTAATTCCCGTCCACGCTACTCATTACATCAATTTAAACAGCGAGCATTTACTCTGCGTCTTTCAATCATTAATCTATGTTTGAATTATTACATACTAGAATGAAATTTTCACTCTACAGCGGAGTGTGCGCTGATATGAAACTTCCTGGCAGATTAAAACTGTGTGCCGGACCGAGACTCGAAATCGGGACCTTTGCCTCCCCGAGTTCGAGTCTCGGTCCGGCACACAGTTCTAATCTGCCAGGAAGTTTCTTATTACATACTGTACGGCTAAATTTTTACTCTTCTGGTTCGGTTTAAATAACGCTACAGTTAACATACGTAAGTCAAATAGCAGCTGTGGTTCTCACTTAGCTACGATCTATTCATTGCCCGATTATACTAGCGAGTGCAGTCTGCTCTAAATTTATGTTAGGGCAACTTACGCGCCTTTCCTCAGTTCTATATTCATATTTAATTGTCCTTATAATTCAGCTGCGTCCATTCGGTTGTTTAATAGCAATTGGCGTGGACGTTCATGGAGATCTGTGCTGTAGTGTTCGAAATTCTGAAAAAAATAGGGCTTAGTTATAGGGAAAGATAGGTAATATACAATTTGTACAAGAAAGAAGAGGAAACAATAAGAGGTGAAGACCAAGTACTAACTGATCTGATTGAAAAGGACGTAAGACGAGATGTAGTCTTTCATTGATATACTTAGGACTAAACATCAAGGAACCAATGACTCAAATAAAACAAATGCTCTAGTGTTTCATTACAGTTCAAGGTGAAAAGATATCAGTGATAAGATTCGCTGATGACATTGCTATCCTCAGTGGAAGAGAAGGATTACAGGACCTGTTGAATGGAATGGACAATACGGGAATATGGATTGAGAGTAAACTGAAGAGAGGCAGAAGTAATGATAAGTAGCAGAAATGAGAACATCGAGAAAATTAACAACAGAACTGATGATCAGGAAGTAGACGGAGCAAGGGCGGTATAAAAGGCAGAATAGTGCTGTCAGATAGGGCGTTTCTGCCCAAGAGAACTCTGCTGGTATCGAACATAGTCCTTAATTTCAGGACGAAATTTCTGTGAATGTAGGTTTGGAGCACGGCATTGTATGGTAGTGAAAGATGGACTATGGGAGAAATGGAACAGAAGAGAACCGAACCATGCTAAAAATAAGGAGGACTGGTAAGGTAAGGAATCAGAAGGTTCTCCGCAGAATCGGCGAGGCAAGGAATATATGGAAAAACCCAACAAGAGGAAGGGACAGGTTGATAGGACAGCTGTTGAGACGCAACTGCATAGTTTCCATGGTACTAGAGGGAGCGGTAGAGCGTAAAAAAAAACTGTAAAGGAAGACAGAGATTGGAACACATCCAGCAAATAATTGAGGATAAACTTAGCAAGTGCTACTCTGAGATGAAAATTTTGGCACAGAAGAGGAATTCGTGGCGGGCCTTCAACTGTTGTTATGTCCTTTGGAGCCTATCACCGCAGCTGGGTATCATTGCCTCTGCCAGGCACTCAGTTATGAATTGCAGAATAGTCATGTAGATGTTGATTTAGTTTTGTAAACGTCTGCCTTCGTGGATGAAACACACTTATTGTTAACTTCCAATGTCATCTGATTTTCCCACAAGGTCTGTACGCTCTTTCCATGTGAAGTAGCGAGGAAGGACAGCCTTAGATGACTGGAGTGACTGTTTCCTGCGATTACTCGGAGATGATGTAGGTTGCTCATCAAATTATATACATTACATTTACTTATCTTGAGCGCCAATTGTTTGTCTTTGTTGAACATCCACGTGTATGGGTTACTACATTTTATAGTTCATCAGACTGGACAAGGCGCACAGTGTTATTATACTCGCATTCTGGAGGTATGGCTCTCAAAACCACGACAGTGTAATTGAGGTTTAGGTTTCCCATGGATCTTCTAGGTCGATTACTACAAGTGCCAAAACGACAAGGGCACTTTTCTTCCCACATTGGTCGAGTGCGTAACTGGTGCTGAGTGTTTGAACATCTAGTCGTCGGTGGAACTTGATTCTTTCAGCTTGTTGATACTGTTTCGTAAAGTAAGGAAAGCGTGTGGAGGACGACCTTTGTGCTTCATAAGTTCAGAAGCTTTCGTGGGCGTTGTCAACCCAGGTGAAGTCTTCAACTTTGTCATATCACTTCATTCTTTTTTCACCAACGTTTCATCTCCACTGCAGTGATCTTCGTCAGCTATTTTAAAGCTTCCGGCGACGATCGCTGCTGTGCAGCGTAAACGATGAGGTGATGCAGAAGAAGAAGAAGGAAAAAGTAGCAGTGAAATAACATTGAATATTTTAGATGGATCGCAATGATTTGCCAAAGGGTGAAAAATACATACCGATGGGAAATAAAATCCAAATACCAAGGAGGAGTTGTGCGACATAAACGAAAGTTACTAGGCTGTTTCTAGACTTGAAAGATGACGTCTATTCAGGTTTCACGCTAGTCGCATAAAGGTGGCGCTAGTAGTGCCCCCATGGGGATAGAAATCAGGTCTTCTTTAAACACACGCTGCAATGGTCGCGAGTGTCAGCTACCTTTGAAATTGGATGTGGTGAGTTGGTGTTGGAGGCGACAAAGACACTATTGTCAGCACCTCACTGAATTTGGACGAGGTCGTGTAATAGGGCTACAATAACCTGGATTTTCCTTCTGCGATATTGCACAAAGACTTGGCAGGAATGTAGCCACTACACATGTTTGCTGGCAGCGGTGCTCACGAGAGTATCTGGTCGCAAGAGGAATAGATTTGGAAAGGCCACGTGAAACTACCGATAGGGAAGACCATCGTCTTCGGCGCAGCAGTAATTTGAGCAGCAGTTGGAACCAGAGTGCCAACGACCATGCCGCAGTGTTAACACCGGTTCCTGTCAAATCACCGAAGTTAAGCGCTGTTGGGCTTGGCTAGCACACAGTCAACATGAGTTCATAAAACATCGTTCCTGTGAAACACAACTAGCTCTTTATTCGCATCAAGTGTTGAGTGCTATTGACAAGTGACTTCAGATCGATTCCGTATTTCTGGATTTCCGGAAGGCGTTTGATACTGTACCACACAAGCGGCTCGTAGTGAAATTGCGTGCTTATGGAATATCGTCTCAGTTATGTGACTGGATTTATGATTTCTTGTCAGAGAAGTCACATTTCGTAGTAAGTGACGGAAAGTCATCGACTAAAACAGAAGTGATTTATGGCGTTACCCAAGGTAGTGTTATAGGCCCTTTGCCGTTCCTTATCTATATAAACGATTTGGGAGACAATCTCAGCAGCCGTCTTCGGTTGTTTTCAGATGACGCTGTCGTTTATCGACTAATAAAGTCATCAGAAGATCAAAACAAACTGCAAAACGATTTAGAAAAAAAATCTGAATGGTGCGAAAAGTGGCATTTGACGCTCAATAACGAAAAGTGTAAGGTCATCCACTTGAGTGCTAAAAGGAACTCAAACTTCGGTTACACGATAAATCAGTCTAATCTAAAAGCCGTAAATTTAACTAAATACCTAGGTATTACAATTACGAACAACTTAAATTGGTAGGACCACATAGAAAATGTTGTGAGGAAGGCTAACGAAAGACTACGTTTTATTGGCAGAGCACTTAGAAAACGTAACAGACCTACTAAGGAGACTGCCTACACTACGCTTGACGGTCCTCTTTTAGAAGACTGCTGCGCGGTGTGGGGTCCTTACCAGATAGGACTGACGGAGCACACCGAAAAACTTCAAAAAAAGGCAGCACGTTTTGTATTATCGCGAAATATGGGAGGGAATGTCACAGAAATGATACAGGATTTGGGCTGGACATCGTTAAAAGAAAGGCGTTTTTCGTTGCGACGGAATCTTCTCACGAAATTCCAATCACCAACTTTCTCCTCCGAATGCGAAAATATTTTGTTGACACCGACCTACATAGGGAGGACCGATCACCACGATAAAATAAGGAAAATCAGAGCTCGTAAGGAAAGATATAAGTGTTCATTCTTTCCGCGCTCTATACAAGATTGGAATAGTAGAGAATTGTGAAGGTGGTTCGATGAACCCTCTGCCAGGCACTTAAACGTGATTTGCAGAGTATCCATGTAGATGCAGATGTAGATGGATGGGTGATCTTTCTGTCTGCCGAGCGCTGTTGGCGAACAGGGTGTACGCAGCCCTTGTGAGGCAAATTGAGGAGCTACTTGATTGAGAAGTAATGGCTCCAGTCACGTAAACTGACAACAGCCAGAAGAGCGTGTGCCGACCAAATGCCCCTCCATTTCGGTCTGTCAGTACCGTAGGATCTGTTTAGGCGGAATTGGGACCAAGGTTGTTGTGACTTGGCAAGACAGCCAAGCCACTATGACTGGTAGCCGCAAGGCACGCGTTTAAGCTCACGCAGGCTGGCGTGAGGTCTGGAACAGTTAAAGGAGTTTATAGTAGGAAGAAAAGTACGTAGCTTCTGGAATACTTAACTTTAATCCATAATTGGTGAACATCGGTCTGACGGTACATGCATCACAAGATAAATAGCAAATGATAATGGCGCCTTGCTAGGTCGTAGCAAATGACGTAGCTGAAGGCTATGCTAACTATCGTCTCGGCAAATGAGAGCGTAATTTGTCAGTGAACCATCTCTAGCAAAGTCGGCTGTACAATTGGGGTGAGTGCTATGAAGTGTCTCTAGACCTGCCGTGTGGCGGCGCTCGGTCTGCAATCACTGACAGTGGCGACACGCGGGTCCGACGTATACTCGCGGACCGCGGCCGATTTAAAGGCTACCACCTAACAAGTGTGGTGTCTGGCGGTGACACCACAAAGGTAACACAATGAATTGTTACAAATCGTTCACTTCAACAGCAGCTCCGAGCCAAACGCCCTGCAGTTAAAATGTACGTCAGTTTGCTGTTGTGCCGCCATTCATGACCAGCATTCCAGGAGATGCTTTCCAGCGGTATAACCCTCGCCCGCATACCGCTGTTGTAACCCAACATGCTCTACGGCATGTCAACATTTTGCTTGGCTCGCTCCTTCACCAGATCTGTCTGTAACCGAGCACATGTGGGACATCATTGGATGGCAGCTCCAGCATCACCCACAAACAGCATTAGCCGTCCCTGCTGTACTGACCGACCAACAGGCATGGATCTCCATCCCGCAAACTGAAATCCGACACCTGTACAACACAATGCTCCCGCAGCTGCATGCTTGCATTCAACATTATGGCAATTACACCGATTGTAAATGTACCAATATATCACATTTGCAGAGGCTTATCTCCCGCTTAGATTAACCTGTGATCTTGCAGTGTTAATTACTTAAATATATTACCTAAAACTAAACACCGTTCTAAGAGGCCTTGGAAGGCCCAACGGTACCGACAGGCCGCCGTGTCATCCTCCGCCCACAGGCGTCACTCGATGCGGATATGGAGGGGCATGTGGTCAGACAACCGCTCTCTCGGCCGTAGGTCAGTTTACCAGACCGGAGCCGCTACTTCTCTATCAAGTAGCTTCTCAGTTTGCCTCACAAGGGTTGAGTGCGCGCCGCTTGCCAACAGCGCTCGGCAGTGATTGACTTCGGTGATCTGACGGGAACCGGTCTTACCACTGCGGCAAGGTCCTTTAAATATATTACCTGGACAATTATATTCTCGAAATTTCATCACTTTACACTAAATACTTTTTTGCGCTGTGATTTTTCTTTTTTTGGTCAGTGTAAACCAGCGAAGATCCCTTCTTCTGAATCCGAGACCGTAGAAAGTTTCTTGGCATGGGTCCACCATACCCACAGAGTGGAATTAAAGGGGAAGCGTGGCAGTCTCCCTCGTTTTGCTGAGACCAAAGAGTTTCCACGGAACTGTGTCCTCTCAGGAATTACAGGGGACGGCGGTGCTTTGAGTAAGTGCGGCTGTTTTTAACGCAGGAAGGGGAGCATCCCTATGGCAGACGGACGTCGCTAATGAAGTGGACTGCGGCGTGGCTGCACAGAGCGGAAGCTGTGGGACCGACGCGCAGATAAATAATTCCGCAGCTGTCGCCCAACACCTGCGCTCGCAGCCAGCCGTGGGCCCTGCCTCGCGGCGGCTGCCAGCTCTGCTGCCACTGTGCGAGGGGCCCTCTCTGCCGCCGCCGCCGCCGCCGCCGCCGCTGCTGCTAGGGACAGCTTGCAAGGCCCAGTCTGCACCGAAAATGAGCTGCACACACCGCGAGAGCATCCAGCAAGGTGACGTCGCGCCCCAAGGCTTTCCAATACGGCAGAGAACATTCTGAAATGCTGCTTAAGGAAGGTTCGATGAAACTGTAACGCCCGTTATACACTGTAAAACAAAAGAACGGCGCACCACGAAGAAATTATCCGAACGGGACGGACACAGCTAGATGTGATGTACATGCACAGACAAACAAATGATTTCACTTTCAGAAAATTTTAATCATTTATTCAAGAGAATTCAAAGGTCCACTTGTAACCTCCCAACAGAAAAGTTCCGTAACCTACCAATAATAAAATGTCACTAACCTCTCAATTAAATTGCGACTCACTTATAACCGTTCAATAATTTACTGTGAATTTAAACTGGTGAATTTTGGACGTCAGCAACGCTGCGTCATGGCCATGAAAGATCATTCTGAATAAATTGAAAATTCTTACCTCAATAAGGTCGCCGGATAACGCGTATATATCTGCTCCTATAAGAAATTTTTCTGGCACAGCCCTGTGCAATGCTGGCCGATAGATTTGTCATGTATAAAAAGAAACAACTGATTTTTCTTTACAATAATCGGGATGACCATGTATTGGAGAAATTAGTAAGTTCTTTAAATGGAGATGAATGATTATCAAAGTTAATTTTTTATAAGGAAGATTGTTATTAAGAGATTTATTAAAAACATTTACATGGGGCTTGACATAACAGTAGTACACATGCGCGAGGCTGCTTTTACCTTATATTATATCGCTCAGGCTCCGCCATCGTTCCACCACGACCGGCCCAGCCAACTCGATACACACGACTGCTCGCTAGCAACTACTTACTGCTGCTGCTGCTACACAGTTCCTACTGCAGTCAACGCTGCTCTTTGGTCTCAGATTCTTTTATAGCTTACATACCGCAGGTAGCGCGTGAGCAATCCATCGAAATTACATCTACTCGAGTGCGCTAACAACAAATTCCTTAATCATGGACTTCTTTTTACACACTTCCGGGTCTTGTGCGTTGCTTGATAGACTTGTTGGATGTCCTCCTGAGGATATCGTGCCAAATTATGTCCAGTTAGCGCGACAGTTCATCACAGTTCCGAGTTCGTTGGAGGGTCCTGCCCAGAATGCTCCAAACATTCCCAACTGGAGAAAGATCAGGCGATTTTGCTGTCCAAGGTGGGGTTTGCAAGAACGAGGACAAGCAGTAGAAATCCTCGGCTTGTGGGGGCGGGCACTGTCTTGCTGAAATGAAAACCCAGGATAGCTTTCCATGAAAGGCGAAAAAACGGGGCGTAGGATATCGACGACGTATTGCTGTGCTGTAAGAATGCCGCGGGTGAAAACCATAGGGATCCTGTTACGAAAGAAATGGTACCCCAGGCTATCATTCCTGGTTGTCGGGCCATATGGCGGACGACAGTCACGTTCGTATCCCACCGCAGTTCGGGACGTCTCCAGACACGTATTTGTCCTGGAATCTCATTGACCTGAGTAGAACAGTCGTTTCGAACTGAGCTCTGAGGACCAGCAAAGCTCCTTCTTTAGAATAAATGATCCAACTTTCCTGAAGTTGTAATCATTTGTTTGTCTGTACATGTGCATCACATGTACCGATTTCCGTGCCATTCGGATAATTCCTTCGTCGTGGGTCCCTTTTTTGTCTTAGAGTGTAAGTATACTTCGTTACTGTAGCAGTACAGATGACACTCTGCAACAAGCGGTATGTCATACAGTTTGCGCAACTTTTTGTTATGCGTATAAAGTACGATTCGTTTGGCTTTCTTGGCCGGGAGGTAGTGAGGGGCTATCCATCAGCCTCATCCGAAAGCATTTTCTTCCTCAGCGCCCAATGGCCTCTCTGCACGCGGAATACGAGACTGTACTGTAAGTTGATCATATTTCACCATCATATTACAGCTATCATGGCTGCGTACAGACAAGCGCAGAGGTTTCCAAACCCTCTGTCTTCTCTACTGTCGTATCAACGAACACTGTCACTCTTATCTGAACAACATGGCAGAAACATCCGTTCCCATCAGAGCAAAAACTTTCTCGAAGTCCTTCTGAGTAGCAGGAACCACATAACGCTCCAGCGTTATGTTAGAGAAATGAATAACATCTCCAACTTCGGAAGGCAGTTAATGACATATCTGCTAAAGCAACAATAAGGACTACTATAGTTCCTGGAAGCACTCGTTTCTGTTGTATTCTTTCTTTCCAACCAGATCTTCCTCATTTTCCATTATTCTGAGATCGTCCCGTCTCCGTAAATTTCCTTTCTCCAACACTCACTATATCAGAAAACATCGATCTTGTACACCTATAAACCGCTTTTATATCTGGCACTATCATTACTGTTATTATTTTTGTTATTATTATTATTATCATCATCAATATTAGTGGAAGCAGCTGCAGTAGTACAAGTACTGCCAATATTACCTTCATTAGTTCGTAGTCAATACTGTTTACCCACAATGCCACTTCAGATACTCAAATCATTTTAATACTGTTTGTTATATTTATTCTAAATTGTTACTTCTCAGGGAACTATGGTCTAGTGAAAAGGTTCTGTATGTGTGAAACACTGGTCCGATGTAAAAGACGGCCTGATGGTCATAATCAGACCAGATTAAATAAATAAATAAACAAAATAAGCAAATAAAATAGGTGACTGTAATGGGTGTGTACAGTGGTGGCATATTGTATGATAATGGAAGAACTGTGGGCACATAGCCATCTCCTCTCTAATAGCACCAAGGGTACAGCCGTAAGGACGGATCGCCATCAACAGTGACCTATCCCCTCGCTTCATGACACTCTTGGGTGAGGCTTGGTATTTCATCTGACCATTGCCTGGGAATCAGGAATTTTATGCACCGTCTCTTCACCTCTTGCAGGCCAAGTATTGGTGGTGAAAATTTCTTCCACGACCAAGATTCGAACCGGCTACCTCCGAGTCGAGAGCCAGCGCACAGGCCTCCTTTAAACTACGAACACCATTGCAGTGTCATATGAAAAACTGGACAGGGACAAGTGATTATATATTATAAATTTGAGGTAGGTTTTTAATAAATTCTGTCAAAAATATTCCTAAATCCCATAGAAATGCTTGGAAACGAAGAATACAAGCAAAACTGCAAGGCTGTCAGAAGAGTTCTTCAATGTAATAATGGAGGCAGGATGAAATTACAACACTACTTAAGGAGAAATTTATAAATGTCCAGATTTAAAGTTCGAAATGTCGAAATTTTATTTTTCAAAAAAGGAATAAAAAAGATCCTTTAAAAAACACAGCAAGGAGAACCGTTTTCTCAGGATATAATGCTGTACCACCGAGACTACACACATCACATCGTAAGCTCTCGTGCAGCTACGAAGGGTCTACTTCATAGTGCTGATCGTGTTAAATTAATCGCGTAGACAGAATTGAAATGGGGCTCACAAGTTCCTGTCGTGCGTCAGACACATTCTTCATGAATTACATTTACCTATGCACACTGAGTTACGTCATCCCAATGTTGGACCATACGGTCTTTGTTGAATAGAATCCAGATACGTTACAAATGAATCGGATGGAGACTTCCAAGCATAGCACACTTCGAAAATTTAATATTTTCTTTAGGAAAGCGTCAGACAGCATTTTCAGCATTTTCATCTTCGAAGACTGGCCGTAGTAACCAATAGGCAAATTACTGATGCCAATAGCTTCAACCTGTAACTTAATGACACACATGTTTTCGTAGCTATTAGTCTACAACTTTGCTTCTGCCATTTTGCAGTAAATGGCAGTAGTGGCGAGTGGTGGTGCAGGTGGTAGATCGTAAGTGCCACACAATAAGCTTAAGCATTTGTAAACATAGCCCCATAAGCCATTTTGTGATTGCACCATTAGGTTATTCTAGATTAAATGCGTCAACTTACGAGCCCATTTCTCATCATTTGCGTTAAGTTTTAAATTTCTGCTCCAAAATGAAGAAATGAAGAAATCTTGATCTGAGGCTAATAGAACGCTGGGTAAGACCTAAGATGAGGTACCTATTAACGAAAGAACGTGCTTAGAGTGGTTTCAACACTTCCAGAACGGTGATTTTGATGTCGAAGGCCGGCATGATGGTGGTAGAGAGAAGGTTTCAGAAGCTACTGAAAAAACGGAAACAATCACAAGAGATCTTCAACGAACTATTTTCTAAATATTTCCAAAAGTCTTACGTATAAACGTCCCAGATATATGTCTCCTTCGTCTCTTAAGGTAGTGTCGTGCTAGGCTCTCCACTCTCTCTACTCTTTTTCCTGGAGATAAAATCCAACTGATAACTCAGACAAAATGAAATACAATAACGTGCACTGTTACATTTACAGCAACTTCGTCGTGTCCTAGTCCTCAAGTCAGGCGTGTCTGGAAACAGCATGAATTTCTTCTGTCTCACGAAATACAGTCCGGTAAAAGTTTGTGTCTTTCTTCTTTTATTTACGTTTAGTTCCTTACCATGAGGTAGGACAAGCACTCTGATGTCTGGCTAATTATACATCTCGGTTTTCTTCAAACAAATTCCTTTTAAAAGTGAGACAGATGGATTCATCGGCAACGGTACCCACAAAAGTTGCAGAGACAAATCTACTTTCAAGCAAAGTAACTGCGAAGAAGCCTTAAGTAACAGAAGATACTTCAATTGACAGGTAAACGAAGAGACCAAAAAATGTTGAAAGAAAGATAGGAATACAGCAAATACACTCTAAGGAAAAAAGAAAGTACGACGCATGAAGAAGGGACTATGCGATGGGATGAAAATCAGTAGAGCGATGTGCATGTGCAGACAAACAAACGATTACAATTTAAGAGAAAGAGAAACAGCTAGACTGAGAGCCTCTATGGGTGGGGCGGATTTTTCTGCTGACACGATAGAACAAGAAATGGTAGTCTATTTGGAAGATATAGGGGATCTGTTATTACAGCCAGAGTTGACAGAACTTAGAAGATCTGGGTTTTAAGTGGGCAGAAAGCATGGATAACTTGTCATAGCTATTTCTAAAATCTCTAGCAGAAATGGCAAACGAAGAGCTATTCAAGTGGACGTGTGGGAAATATGAGATGGAAGCACACCGTCAGACTTTCGGGAAAATTTCATCCGCACAGCTAGGAGGATAATAATGACAGGTAAATTCGAAAATTACCGCACGATCAACTTGACAGCTCATGCAGCCAAGTTGCTGATAAGAATAGTATGTTGAAGAAAGGAAACGAAAATTAAGGATCTTTTAGACGACAGTCTGTTCGGATTTAGCAATGGTAAAGGCAATAGAGAAGCAAGTTTGATGTTTCGTTCGGTAATGAAAGCAAGATTTAAAAACAATCGAGATGCTTTAAAAGGACTAGCCAATACAGAAAAAGCGTTCGGCAACGTAAAAAAAAAACCTCCGATAAGATAAAATTTTTTACTTTGTTCGAAATTCTCAAAAAAAAAGAGCTTTAAGGGAAATATGGGTAATAGACATCAGGTATAGGAACTAAGAAGAAAAAACAAGAATCGAAGACCAAAAATGAAGTGCTAGGATTAAAAAGATTGTACTCGTAAGGCAGGGCTGCAGTCTTTGTCCCCTACAGTTCAATCAACATATCGGACAAAAAACAATGACGGAAATAAATGATAGGTTCGAGAGTGGGATTAAAATTCAGTGTGATGGGTTATCTGAGATAAGGTATTCTAGTGTGATTGCTATCCTCACTGACTGAGTTAATGTGGAACTTAATATCAAAACTGGGAAACATGAAACAAAGTGAAGGAAATCTTCTACATTGGGAGCAAAATAACCCAAGACCCACCAAACAAATGGTGCACTGGCAAGGAGGGCATTTCTAACGAAGGGAAATCTACTAGTAATTTATGTGAGGAAGACGTTTCTGAGAATGTACGTCTGGAGCACAACACTGTATGGATGTGTCTCATGGACTGTGAAAAAAAAAAAAAAAAAAAGAAAAGAAAAGAAAAGAATAGAGTCGCAACGTCTGATACGTGGTGCTAAAAAAGGATGTTTCAAATTAGACGAACTGATTGTAAATGGGATGAATCTTCGCAGACGTCTGCCGGGAAAGATATATATGGAAAACGCTGAGGAGAAGAGGGGAAAGAATGATAGGATACGTGTTAAGACATCAGGAAATAAATTCCACGCTGAGGGAGCTGCAGAGGGTAAGAAATTTAGGGTAAGACAGCGATTGGAATATATCCAACAAATACATGAAGACGCTGGTCACAAGTGCAACTCGCAGCTGAAGAGGTTGGCACAGAAGAGAAGAAACTATGGTGTTTGTTTTTCTTCTTCCTGCCGCGGATTCTACAACTGTTGTCGCTTCCACACTTCGTTCTCGCCATTCTTGCTCATCTTCGTCTAATCCTCTTCTCACCATCACTTCTTAGGTACCCCTCAGCCACTCTTTTCGAGGACTTCTCTTTCTTGCTTTCAGGAGGTTGCCATGAAAGTGCTCTCTCTGGCCATCTGCCTTCTTCCATGCTTCCTACGTACCCTAATCATCCTAGCTATCTTTCTGTTGAGTTTACTTACGTTATTACGAGTTCCCCGTAACCAAGGAAAGTTACGAGTATGAAGTCCGTGTATCAGTTAGTGCTTGTAACTACACTCCTGGAAATTGAAATAAGAACACCGTGAATTCATTGTCCCAGGAAGGCGAAACTTTATTGACACATTCCTGGGGTCAGATACATCACATGATCACACTGACAGAACCACAGGCACATAGTCACAGGCAACAGAGCATGCACAATGTCGGCACTAGTACAGTGTATATCCACCTTTCGCAGCAATGCAGGCTGCTATTCTCCCATGGAGACGATCGTAGAGATGCTGGATGTAGTCCTGTGGAACGGCTTGCCATGCCATTTCCACCTGGCGCCTCAGTTGGACCAGCGTTCGTGCTGGACGTGCAGACCGCGTGAGACGACGCTTCATCCAGTCCCAAACATGCTCAATGGGGGACAGATCCGGAGATCTTGCTGGCCTCGGTAGTTGACTTACACCTTCTAGAGCACGTTGGGTGGCACGGGATACATGCGGACGTGCATTGTCCTGTTGGAACAGCAAGTTCCCTTGCCGGTCTAGGAATGGTAAAACGATGGGTTCGATGACGGTTTGGATGTACCGTGCACTATTCAGTGTCCCCTCGACGATCACCAGTGGTGTACGGCCAGTGTAGGAGATCGCTCCCCACACCATGATGCCGGGTGTTGGCCCTGTGTGCCTCGGTCGTATGCAGTCCTGATTGTGGCGCTCACCTGCACGGCGCCAAACACGCATACGACCATCATTGGCACCAAGGCAGAAGCGACTCTCATCGCTGAAGACGACACGTCTCTATTCGTCCCTCCATTCACGCCTGTCGCGACACCACTGGAGGCGGGCTGCACGATGTTGGGGCGTGAGCGGAAGACGGCCTAACGGTGTGCGGGACCGTAGCCCAGCTTCATGGAGACGGTTGCCAATGGTCCTCGCCGATACCCCAGGAGCAACAGTGTCCCTAATTTGCTGGGAAGTGGCGGTGCGGTCCCCTACGGCACTGCGTAGGATCCTACGGTCTTGGCGTGCATCCGTGCGTCGCTGCGGTCCGGTCCCAGGTCGACGGGCACGTGCACCTTCCGCCGACCACTGGCGACAACATCGATGTACTGTGGAGACCTCACGCCCCACGTGTTGAGCAATTCGGCGGTACGTCCACCCGGCCTCCCGCATGCCCACTATACGCCCTCGCTCAAAGTCCGTCAACTGCACATACGGTTCACGTCCACGCTGTCGCGGCATGCTACCAGTGTTAAAGACTGCGATGGAGCTCCGTATGCCACGGCAAACTGGCTGACACTGACGGCGGCGGTGCACAAATGCTGCGCAGCTAGCGCCATTCGACGGCCAACACCGCGGTTCCTGGTGTGTCCGCTGTGCCGTGCGTGTGATCATTGCTTGTACAGCCCTCTCGCAGTGTCCGGAGCAAGTATAGTGGGTCTGACACACCGGTGTCAATGTGTTCTTTTTTCCATTTCCAGGAGTGTATTAGATACCCATAGATGAAAAATCAATATTGTAGGCACCAAATAATGAACTTAGTATGTTAGTTTACTAGAATACAGCAAATAAAGAGAAAACCAAAATCTCGATCTTCTTTTTTTTGCTGGGTATTTATTTTTCTCTTTTGCCTAACACGCTTTTGAATGGCAAAGAGCGTAAAATATGTGTCCTTACTTTCAAAACGCTTATAGTCCTATAATATTGTCTCATTTGTTAGTCATAGGGGAAAAAGGGGAAATTTTTTACAGGGATTTCAGTATGAACTGAAAGTTTCTATTTTCTTCTTCTTCCTTCATCATGGTCTAGGCAATAGATCTGTTCCTTCTTTTAAGAATCTAGCCATATTTTTCCTGGTCTTACTATGGATCTGAAATTTAAGGCTTGTTTGATAGCCTTGAATCTGACATTCTTTGTAGACGCTTTAGCCAGCTTTGCAATTAGGCTTGAAGTTCTCATTTATAACATACAGCCCAAGTTCTGCTCTGAAGTCTTCGTTTCTCAGTACAGCTCGTAGCACCTCTTAGAAATTTCATTTCTGTCCCTTGGATTCTACTTTCTTGGGTTTTTAGTAATTGTCCAAGTTTTCTGAAATGTTTCACCAACTGCGACATGGCCTTATCACTTTAGGACATGGTGTAAAAAAGATCTGAGGATGGTCATTACGGACTGAAACCGGTCATCGTCTAAAGAATTCATATTGTGATCAAAGATTGGAATAAAAAACATTTTCTGAAATGTGATGGTGGCCATAACTTGATTTTTGTGCATTTCCTCAGTTTATTTCTCGATGTCCTATTGATTGTTCCGCATATCGTTTGATATTCCTGCAGTTGTTGTCAACGTCGTGTTCATTCCGATACCTTGTAGTGTTTCCCTGGTAACTGAAGTGATTAACTTGTTCAGTGGTCTTGTTCCCTATTATGACCTTAGTCCTCAGTGGTTTTGGCCCCTTTGAAAATCATCACTGTTGTTTGTGGAATGGCTAGTTTCACACTATATTCTTTAGAAATTTGGGGTAGGCAGTGAAGTCTCCCTATCTTGTACAACTGCAAGGTTATCTGCAAAAAGCATCGTATTAAAAAATACGTTATATGATAATCTCAAGCTCGGATCAGTTCTTGTGTTTCCTTGTTTCAATCATTTAGTCAATGTATTCACTGAAAATTTGTTACATAGAAGAAAATTGTGCAACACACTACCGACACTGTCGTATCTCTTCCCCACGAAATATACGGTTCTAGTAGGTTCCTAGATGGCGAGTGACTGAGCAACGGAATTCTCCTTCTACTTAATGGAAAGCATTTTATCATTTGCGGCGCTGCAATTATTTGTCATTGTCGTCTCCAGAACGCACACGGCAGAGGGCAGAGTAGACGCAACCTCAGATTAGGCTGTTGCTCCATTCATTCACTGTCTCCAAAGACCACGAGAGCTCCGCTAGTAAAATCCCAAGCTCTTGACGGTCCACTTAAAACAAAATTTATTGCAGCTCGTTATTCTCTCTCGACTTGTTTGCTCAAGAAGTCGGGAAACTTCAGACTCTCATACTGAAGAAATATATGAGTTGTTGAACTATTTCGAGTGCGACAGTTTTTTGGTTCTTTCCTACAGGATTCATCAACAACACACGCTGCTTCCAGTGCCAAATGCTGCTGTCCATTTCCGTCACCACAAGCTGGCAAACGAAGCTATTATTAATACATGTAAGTGTGTTTCACTGTCTCTTGTGATCTGGAGCACGGTATCAAAGTACATCTTAATCAGTTAGTATGGCACCAAAAGCGCAAATAATTGAAGTTATAGCTATTGATATACGCTAAATTCCCACCAAAGCCGACAAACATATAACATGCAAATATCAAGGAAGATCGAAGAAGTCACTCCGAGGTAAATTTCTATGTCGTGTGAAACAAAGCGTGGGAACTGGGAAACTTTGCTAGCGAGTGCTGTTACCCGAAAAGTGATGGATCACCCGTCCAGCCTTGATTATAGCTCGTTCATTATGTTTTTGCTGACAGCAAATAGGCTTGTCTTGACTAGAGTTTTTTCTGTGTGTTTTTTCTTTCGCCTGTTTGCCTACTACCGTCCATAATAGAGAGACTTGTGTGAGTTGCGGATGTGGTAAGAAGAAGCAAGTGAAACAGAAGCCGAAAGGGAGTGCATCTACCTGCAAAAGAAATCAGTTTTAGTGAGCCTCTTCCTGTACTTGTTACTGTGCTGAGTTAGAAAAAAGCAATGTTTGTCTATATAAGTCAACGTCCATTCGGACCAATAAAAATGGCCTTAGCATTTTTCTCCCGTCTTTTAACTAACGGGACACAAAAAACCTCAACGTCCGTGCAGAGTACAGCGTACAATTACACCAAAGATGCTTTTCTTTTCCACACAGGACACCTGTGGTTAACAGTGAAAATTGGAACTATATTGTCATGTGATGGTGTCCAACAGCTCATAAATATTTGAAAAATGTCATGCTACCGGACTGTGCTGCTGATAATATTCTTAATTTACACAACCAGTTTAGGACGACTGACCATCACCAGCTTCATAAAAGTATACACGGCATTTAGTTAGGTGAAATATAAAATCATTAAAGTCAGATGACAAAGGTATGTATTAGACATTGTTATCACATCGTAATACAAATTACGTCGTGGTATGAATATGTTCACAGCGTTAACGCCGATTGCAGTTACGGCATGAATAAGTGCACTATCTAGCGCAGCTTTTACAGAATAACGATTTAATTCATACTACGATATGATAACAGTGTCTGTCTCATAGTTTTAGCACGTGACGTTAATGATGTTACATTTCACCTAACACGACTATGTGACAACTTTTATGAACCTGATGATAGTCGGTCGATCGAAAATGGTTGTTTAAACAAAGAATGACGGTGAAAACATTATTACATTTTCGAAAATTAGCATATTTTGGTGTAATATTTATTTTCAAATATGTAGGTAACAGATTAAATGAAAATATGCATAAATATCTCTTCAGAAACGTCTTAGAGGACCATATTAATAATTTGTTCCTTACTGACAATTAGAGTGGTTATAAGAATGATGAAGAGATAACGGTGAAGATAATTCCTTCTAAAGTTATCAAAAATATACTATCAATGAGAGTTTATTACTTCCATCTACTAAAAATCTATGTCACGGAAAATTACACTTTGTCAGACTTCGCACTGAAGCTCCTCAAACCAAAATTCATGAGCCCATGTTTGTAAAAATGCTGTTTTCGGTAGTTTCTGCTGATATTAACGAACACAACAACGTAAATGTGCTTGACGAAAAATGGTTCAAATGGCTCTGAGCACTATGGGACTCAACATCTGAGGTCATAAGTCCCCTAGAACTTAGAACTACTTAAACCTAACTAACCTAAGGACATCACACACACCCATGCCCGAGGCAGGATTCGAACCTGCGACCGTAGCAGTCCCGCGGTTCCGGACTGCAGCGCCAGAACCGCTAGACCACCGCGGCCGGCAAATGTGCTTGACGCTGCACCGTGTTTTTTTATGATGCATGAAAAGTTTACATAATATGTTGAAGCGTTCAATATTAATTACCTTAATAATTTCACTGAATGATCTCTATATTAGGAGATTGAATGTAACAGTCTTAGTGTGAATATTTTCGACTTTCTTCTCGGGTAACTGTCTTTTCGTACGTCCGGAAACAGGGAAATTTATAAAATGTCAATGAACCTAACCTCTTACACTTACTAATCCTTATACTGAAATTAAATTTTTAGTATTCCACTTACTTTATCGTTACGGTACCATGACTCCAACCGGAAGTGAATCTGCTTGAAATCCAAGGAGAACGGTCTTCTACCTGCATATCCAGTCCAGTCCTCGGAGTCTCGTAGTTCGATATCTTGATGAATTCGCCGAAAATTGTTTTCAGAGATCGTGCAAATTATGTGCAGTACTCTGTTTTTACAGTTAAGTGCCTCTTTCCACACTTATTAGCACTGTAAACGATGCAATGACAATGTCCAGTTTTACATCCACACTTCTTATACTGGTCGAGACAACTATATTACTATATCCAGACACGGATTAATAACACCATATCGGTGCAGTGCCACACTAATCAATAACGGTATTCCATAGTCGTAGAAAAACAAAAATAACAGTGCATACGATAAAATTTTCAATAAAGTCAAATTGTAAACCATTCACTGTACAAATCAACATGTTAAATGATAGGTATTCGGAGACATACGCGGATACATGAAATTGTCACATAGATGTTACACATACTTCTTACATAGATATCACGTGAGTACCGGGAGCATACACGGCACAGATGTTGCTCGTTTACTCTCCAGACCTAGACTTACTCATAGACGTTACACGATTACTTGCCGGGCGCAAACTGAATATTTTGGGTAAGGTCCGACTGTTTAGAGACTGACACATGAACAAATAGCTATTTCGTGAACTATACAATAATTTGAAAAACTCCTTGGCTACACTTCGCTATCCAGAATGGACTATGTGTATTGATAAAAATTTTCCTTGCGAAATATATGGTGGCCTAGGAACTTAGAAACATTCATGAAAATATATATCTTCATTACGAATACCAGGCTTGCAAGTACAAGCACCATACTGAAAATTACGCTAAATTATGCTAGAATCTTAATTAATGGCTTGATCAAGAAATGTGGCTTGACACGTTGTGCACAAAAAATCAAGTCAACAAAAGTATAACGTACAGAAGAAAGTACAAGCTTTTTGGACATAATTACCTGTATAGTATTGTCATAAACGGAAAAAGCTTACCTCAACACTAGTTCGTTCCCTGGAAACAGCAACACAAGACTTCGGTGATTGAAGATGTAACATGAATGCTACAGTTCACTTCCCGATCCTGTATCAGTTCGGTTGGTTGATAGCTTCTCAGTGAAGAAAGTGGACTATCTGTGATCACTGTCGTGTACAACAGAAAAGCTTTGCTGAAGAGTCGGGTGGCATTGCTTGGGGGGTCTCCAGGGCTTGCTCAGCGTGTTCTCAAATTGCTGTTTCAGGGAGTTAATCCCTGACGCTCGGCTTCAGTGGTTTCTTTAACTCCCAATTGGCCACCTGAGCAAGTGTCAGTTCCGAGTGATGTCAACAATAGTCCCACCTTTCTGTTTCCACCTCAGTAGTATTTCGTCCAGCGTTGCGTATTGGCTTTCCTTCTAGACACTGTTCATGTTTCGTCAACCAATACTAAAGGACCGGCAATCTCTGTACCAACACAATAAATTGTTTGTGCAAGTTTGTACGTCATATCAGCGGAACGTGTGTAGAGTTCTCCTCTGGTTTAATGATTCAGGGCATATTTACGTTCTTCGCAATGGCTACAAACTTGTTGCCGCCTTTCGAAGAGGGTTTGGGCTGATTACAGAGAACTTGGCGTTATTGTCATTAATTTTCTGGGAGTCGTCTTGTGGCGACAGTTATTCGCCTGGCTCTCATTCCATGCCGACAGTGCAGTTTGAAAAAGTAAGTGCCTGTTTGCATTAGCGTGAAGTTAAGTTTTCTTATCTTAGACCCCGCACTCTGAGCAGCCCCCATTTATCTGGTTGTTTGTGCAACTTGGATGCGGAGTTCACTGGGTTATTTCTCTTGTTTATTTTAAAATGCGAGATGCGCAGCTGAGGAACTCTGATATATTCTCCTTTCAGTCTTTCTAACGATGTCACAAATACACCCAGATATTTAACTTCAATGTTCCATGTTCTCTTCCTGTGTTTTTGCTTCTCAAGAGTCACATTATAACGAGGTTTCATGTTAGTTCTGAACCTAATACATAATTAGTACTGTAATATTGACAGTCATTTACAAACCCTACTTCCCCGTCAATAGACGACCACTATTGATCAGATACACTCTAAGACAAGAAGAGCGACACATCACGAAAGAATTACACGAATGGGACAGAAATCGGTAGATGTAATGTACATGCAAAGACAGACAAATGACTACAATCTCAGAAAAATTGGATGATTTATTCACGAGAAAGAGCTTCACAAATTGAGCAAGTCAATAACGCGTTGGTCTACTTATGGCCATTATGCAAGCAGTTATTCGACTTGGCATTGATTGATGGAGTTGTTGATGTCCTTCTGAGGGATATTGTGCCAAATTCCGATCAAATGGTGCGTTAGACCGTCATAAACCCGAGCTCCTTGGAGGGCCCTGCCGATAGTGCTCCGAACATTGTCAGTTGCTGAGAGATTCGACTACTCTGATGGGCAAAGGTAAGGTTTAGACAGAAGGCAGACAAGCAAAAGAAATTCTCTCCATTTTCGGGCGAGCGTTATCTTGCTGAAAAGTAAGCTCAGGATGACCTGCCATGAAGGGCAAAAAACGGGGCGCAGAATATCGTCGGCGTACCGCTGTGCTGCAATTGTGCAGTGGGTGACAACAGAAGGGGTCCTGCTATGAAAAGAAATGACACCCCAGGCTGGGTTGTCGGGCCTTACGGCAGGCGTCAGTCATGTCGGCATCCCACCGCTGTCCAGTGTGTCTCCAGACACATCTTCGGCCTGGAGTTTCATTCACTGGTGCAGAATTGTCTTCAGTGATGAGTCCCACTTCGAACTGGGCACTGATAATCAGCGAAGAAGTGTCTGGATACGGCCCGGACGGCAGTGGCAAACCACCCTAACTGTCGCCCACCAGAAACCAGGAGAGATGGTCTGCGGTACCATTTCTTTTCATAGCAGGACTCCTTTGGTTGGTATCCGGGGCAGCTTTACAGCACGCTCCGTTTTGTTGCCCTTCATGGGAAGTTATCCTGAGCTTACATTTCACCGAGATAATGCCTGCCCACACACGGCGAGACTTTTTACTGCTTGTCTTCGTGCGTCCTAAGCCCTACCTCTGCCCATCAGCATTGCCAGATCTCTTCTCAATTGAGAAAGCTTCGAGCGTCCAACCAGTTCGGGATTTTAACTATTTAACGGATCAGATGGACAGAATTTGGCACGATATCCCTCCGAAGGTCGTTCAGCATCTCCATCAATCAATGCCAAATCGAATAACTGCTTGCATAAGGGCCACAAGTGGACCAATGCGTTTTTGACTTGCTCAATTTGTGAAGCTCCTTCTCTTGAACAAATCATCCAACTTTTGTGATACTGTAATCATTTGTTTGTCCGTACGTCTTCATCACAACAACGGATTTCCGTCTCATTCGGACAATGCCTTTTGTTGGGCGTCTTTTTTCTTTTTTAGTCTATCATTAAACATACACTAATGTGTTGTTTTGTTATGATGGTGTTTCCGTTGTGCGCAGTGACCAAACTATTGATGGAATGTTACTAGCGTACAAGGCTGTTTATTGTGTTGAGGAATGGGTAGCGCCTGGCAAGATTTTATTTACGAACTCAAACCGCTGCAAACGAAGATTATTTTCAAAGAAAAAGAGTTGCTTCCACAGTACACAAATTACAGTGTGTCAGGAAGAAGGTGCTGACGGTTTTTCTTAGCTGGAGGGGGCCTACAGACACTTATTATGCTTAATTTTTAATAAACAGCTAGTGTGAAGCTGCACATTGAAAAACGTCTGCCTCAAGTGTTAAAGCGGCTACGGATTAGCCCTAAAGTCGGACACCCGACAATTTTTTTTCTTCATTACAATAAAACTTAAAGTAAAGCAACTAGCAATTTCACCATGCTTAGCTGCTCTAGGCCTCGACGTTTTTCAGGATCGTTCTTGTAGCACTCTTCTTTTACCAGTAACTCTTTACCCTAAAAATCAGTGCTAGGCAGGGAGGACGGCGACACTGTACAGGTGAAGATCTCTTGAAGACTAAGGATGATCAGTGTGGCCAGCTGCCAGCTGTCACTTGGCTGAAAAAATAATAATGTATGGGCGGATTAAAAGAAAGAAGAAACGATTTAAGTACAGTGAAAATCATTATGAGGAGGTAAAATGAAGATACTGTAATGAGCTAGTACGCTTCACATACATCCAAGTTTTCTACATTTGGTTTCTATATTTGTCTGCATGTAAAATACTGTAGGTTCTTCCCCTTCCTAAGAGCACTTTCCTTCTTTTTCTTCTTCAGCCTCTAGGTAGCCCCTTCTGGCCATAGATCTCTTCCATAGATTTGGATGTCGATTTCCCTTCTTTCTTAGGCGGTTCGAAACCCACTTTTCACTTTTTCTCACATGTTGTTGAATGTCGTGTCTTCAGCTCATCCGACACGCCTGTTGACTCCCGCGGCGGCCACTGCACCAGTGTTATAATCTGATGCAGTGGCGTTTCTTACTTCTGCGAAATAATAAGGAAAATTCATTTGGCGCAAATAGTTTGGCAGTGCTATAGAAATCATTTTGGCGTTTCTTTCTTATGATACCGGGAAACTACAGGAAATGCAAAATTAAGCGACGAATACGTAACTGAATACAGCGTCTCCTGAAGTATTTGTTTTTTGCGAAGTACACGTTCTCTTCCATCTTAATCCAGAATATCTTACAACTGTAACGTCGTCCAAAGATGATTAACGTTTCATTAACAGTGACCGTTTTTAACAGCGCTGTGTTCGACCAAAATAACAGGTGTCCGCCGCTCGTGGTCTCGCGGTAGCGTTCTCGCTTCCCGAGCACGGGGTCCCGGGTTCGATTCCCGGCGGGGTCAGGGATTTTCACCTGCCTCGAGATGACTGGGTGTTTGTGTTGTCCTCATCATTTCATCATCATCCAGGAAAGTGGCGAAATTGGACTGAGCAGAGATTGGATAATTGTACGGGCGCTGATAACCACGCAGTTGAGCGCCCCACAAACCAAACATCATCATCATCAAAATAACAGGTGAATCAGATCTGAAGACACAGCAGTAGCATAGAGCTACTACGATAGTTACGTCACCGACATCGCTGCTATCTTAAAACAGTAAAGGATACGACAGTTTCCATTTGTAATCTGTGTCCTAAATATAAGATCAAAGAAGCGGTAGCACAATACGGATGCTCGGAAAAGGCCTTCTTTTCTTCCTCCAGCCGCATTAAAAAAAACCTACAGAGACACGACAAGTTTCGTAATTTCCCGTTACCGTGTTCTAAATCAGGCAGTGTATTCCCTTTCTGAGACGGGAATGCCGTCGCTCACTTTCAGCTTCGTGAAACGTCAGCTTTAGTCCAAAACTTGGCACTCGCTGGCAGCAAAGGAGCACTCTACAGCCGCCTGTAACAAAGTTAGTCCGTTCAGACGTTATTTGTAGAAATAAGCAACATACGTTCCAGCATAACCACTTAGCACTCCATGCACACTCTGCTGTCGGATTTAGAACTTACAACCAGATGACGATGTTTAAGTCACACAATAGTGCAGCTGTTAACAGTGACGTCTGTGTTTGTGTAAGTATAGTAGATGTCGGGTGTCAGTGAATTACGTACTCCTCTTTAAACACTGCAAACAAACGAAAAATTGGCATCTACTATACAAGAAATTCAACAAGTATGCAAAATTATACCACGTTAGCAATCAGAAGACGAGGAAGCAGGATTTTGAGGTACTTCAGGCTACTGCGTACACAGGATCGCAACCAGAAATGTAAACGATTACCAGTACACATGTAATAGGGAAGATAGAATACAGAAACGTAGTTGTACATCTTATTTTATTTTAGTTTATTATCTTCTTGATCCCACTGCAATCAGTATCATCGAAGCTGAATGGTCCTCATCAACAATGATATGGGAATTTCACAATGATTCAGTCTCGTTCACAGTCTTTTCTTCATTAATCTGTATCTAATAATCGTATGGTAAAACTGTAACAATTCCAATTTTAAAAAAGGTAGTTGCTAACAGGTTTGAACATTACCACCACTCACAGTTTAATAAGTCATTCTTGTAAAATGCTGATACTAGTTACTTGCAGAAGAATGGAAAAACTGGTAGAGGGTGACCTAGGGGAAGATCAGATTAGGTCGCGTAGAAATATAACAACACGTGAGATCGTATTGGCTGTGCGGTTTATCGTACAATACAGGATAAAAAAAGCAAACCTACGTTTATAGCAGTTGTAGATTTAGAAAGACATTTTCCCAATATTTACTGGCGTATGAATTTTGAAATTCTAATGTTATCGGGGATAAAATACCGGGAGCGAAAGGTTTATTACAACTTGTATACGAATGAGACTACAGCCATAAGAATCGATGTAAAAGGAAAGCAGTGGCTGACAAGTGAGTGAGGCAGGTTTGTAGCCTGCCTCCGATGTTATTCAGTCCGTACATTGGGAAAGAAGTAAAGAAAACCATGGAGAAATTTAAAAAGAAAATTGTAGTTCAGGAAGAAGAAATAAAAAAATGGTTCAAATGGCTCTAAGCACTATGGGACTTAACATCTGAGGTCATCAGTCTCCTAAACTTAGAACTACTTAAACCTAATTAACCTAAGGACATCACACACATCCATGCCCTAGGCAGGTTTCGAAACTGCGACAGTAGCAGCTGTGCGGTTCCGGACTGAAGCGCCTTGAACCGCTCTGCCACAGCGGCCGGCAAGAAATAAAAACTTTAAAGTTTGCTGATGACAGTGTAATTCCGTAAGAGACGCAAAGAACTTGGAAGACCCCTTGATTGGAACCGATAGCGCCTTGAAAAGAGGTTATAGGATGAACACAAACATAGAACAACGGTAATGGAATGCAGACGAATTAAATCAAGGGATACTGAGGGAAAGAGATTACGACACGAGACACAGAAAGAGTGGATGAATTTTGCAGTTTGGGCAGCAAAATGGCTGAAGTAGAGAGGATATAAAAAGCAGACTGCCAACAGCGAGAAAAATACTTCTGTAAAAGAGTAATTTGCTAACGTAGAATACAAAACTGAATGTTATTTTTATCCGTGTTGGATCTTCTGAACTCCACAGCCTTTAATGACAGTTGGTGAATGACACAACCAGCCACAAACACTTTCTAAAAAGTTTTATTTTATTGCCATAACGGGTTTCGGGCTAAGATGTTCATGTTCTAATATTTCAGTTACAAACATTTTTTAATCAACAGCTAGTTATCTGCTCCTGTACTGAACAAGAATATTTGAATATTTAGTGCTCCTTTATAGACCGTTTCATTAATAAAAAACATGCTGAAGTACTTGCATTTTTTTTAGATATAATGTGAAATGGTTGTATTCAGTTATATTTGTTCCAGTAGATGGCGATCTACTTCGTGGTGGTCCATATGGTTTTGCAGGTTGCTGTTAGATTGCAAACAACTCACGTATTGTAAACAAATTATTGCGGCAGATTTCATAACATTCTTAATCTCAATGTTCAATGTCACACATGGGTTATACACTTGATGGTATTGTTTACAATGCAAAGATTACCTGTTAGGCAAAAAGGATTACCTATTTAGCAAAGACACTTAGCAAAGACACAGAAGAAGAGGAGGAGGGGGGGGGGGGGTTGCGAATGACGTATCATATAGTCCTGTAATAATACAGTATATTCGTCCTCAGAGCGCAAACATTGTTCTGCTATTAACATGTTGCGTTTTGCATATCTCACACATTACTCTGTTAAGTAGGAAATGAATGATATAATTGCATCTATGTAACTGAAAATAAACCGAGGAGAAAAACGCATGGCATACCTCCCAACATCGTATCGGTCCCCCTTTGCATGGCGTAGTGCGGCAGCCCATAGTAGCATGGACTCAAGAAGTCGTTGGAAGTCCCCTGCAGAAATACAGAGCAATGGTGCTTCTATAGACATCCGTAATTGCAAAAGTGTTGGTGGTGCAGGATTTTGTGCAGGAACTGACCTCTCGATTACGTCCCACTAATGCTCGGTGTGATTCATTGGGCGATCTAGGTGGCCAAATCATTCGCTCCAATGGTACAGAAATTCTTCAAACCAGTCGCAAACAGTTGTGGCCAGGTGACATGGCGCATTGTCATCCATAAAAATTCCACCGTTGAATAGCTGCAAATGGTTTCCAAGTAGCTGAACGTAACTATTTCCAGTCAATGATGGGTTGGATTGGACCAGAGGGCCCAGTCCATTCCATATAAACAAAGCCCACACCATTATGGAGCCACCACCAGTTTGCACAGTGCCTTGTTGACAACTTGGGTCCATAGCTTTGAGGAGTTCGCGCCATACCAACTAAAATCTAGACTCATCTGACCAGACAACGGTTTTCCAGTCATCTACGGTCCAATCGGATATGGTCACGATCCCAGGAGAGGCGCTGCAGGCGATGTCGTGCTGTTAGCAAAGGTACTCGCGTCATCTGCTGCCATAGCCCATTAATGCCAGATTTCGCCTCACTGTCCTGAAAGATACGTTTGATAATTGTCGTTATTTCAAGCAGTGTTGCTTGTCTGTTAGCGATGAAAACTCTACGCAAACGCCGCTGCTCTCGGTCGTTAAATGAAGGCCTTCGGCCACACCGTTGTCCTTGGTGGCAGGTAATGCCTGAAATTTGGTATTCTCGGCACACTCTAGATACTGTGGATCTTAGAATACTGAATTACCTAACCATTTCCGAAACTGAATGCACCATGCGTCTAATCCAACTACCATGCAGCGTCCAAAGTCTATTACTTACCATCGTGCGGCTGGCTATAATCACGTCGGAAACCTTTCCAGATGAATCACCTGAGCACAAATGAGAGCTCCGCCAATGCATTGACCTTTTATGCCTTGTGCATGCGACACCACCGCCATCTGTATATGTGCATGTCGCTATCCCATACCTTTTGTCACGTACCTGTATTAGCCGTCTAAAGATGGACATGGTAGCCAAAAACTGGTTATGGCAGTAAAATAAAATATTTAGAAACGTATTTGAGGCTGGTTGCGTCGCTCATTGCTAAAACAACTGTTAGAAAGTTTTTTATCAAGGTATTTGCCAGGAATGTTGCCCAGTACGAAAATTAAGTGTGCACAATAAACAGTACAGACAAGACGAACATTGAAGCTTCTGAAATGTGGTGCTACAGAAGAATTCTGAAGATTAAGTGGATAGATCGAGTAACTGATGAAGAGGTGGTGAATGGAAATAGAAAAACAAGAAATTTATGGCGTAACTGCACTAAAACAAGCAACTGGTTATTTGGAAACATTGAAACGTTCTGTGAAGTCGTTTCATAGGACGCTTGTCGAATTCGATAGAACTTATTCACTTTACTACCTGTTTTTAGCTCAATTCATGAACTCTTCCAGAAAGACTGAGTACTCAGATAAGGCCTATTGAATATTATATGTGTGTTTTAATGTGGGGTTTCGGTTTTGTTTTGTGGGAAATGGTGAGTTGGTCATCATCTGCTGGGAGCAGATGATGTTGCTTCTCGTTCGAAGGAGAGCACAGGATGATCAACTTTGGTTTCCAACACCTGAAGAGAGAGGTTTACCCATCTTAGTCGAGGGCTGTGTCGAAGGCTGTTTTTGTGTGTGAGGTTGGTGACGGAGGGCTACCCCTCTGGTAGCTTCCGCTGCACGGGGAGCTAGGTAATCTCGAAAGAGAAAATGGGCACTCTTCGGTGAACGCTTGCTGAGTACGGATCGTAGCTCTTAAGTGGGGTTTCAGGTGATAGGAAGCAGGTTGAATTTGGACTTCGTTATGCTTAACTGTTGAAATACTTAAGAACTTCAGCTTAACTGAAGCGTGTGAAACGAGTATTATTTTTAATGATTTTTACTTTTTTTTTGTGGGAGTTGCTTTTATCTTTGTGTGTCGATTTTGTGCCACGTGTTTGGTAATCAATGACCCTTCTGGTCCACCACGGCACCGCAATAGGCTTTATTTTAACAGTTTACTTGTTTGAGCTATAATTTCTGCAAGAATATCTCTTCTTTCGTGCGCTTTCTGCAAAGCAGCACAACAGTTTGATCCGTAATACACCACGTGCTCTAGTTCGGCCGTTTGCAAGCAGCAGACGCAGTTAGTATGTTAAATAATTATCGCACAATCTCGTATTGACTAAACCTCTGTCCAGAATAGTGCGTGCGTAGAATCGTAATGCAAATCTCTCTGAGATATTTTTACGGTATTAATGCGAAGGAGATGATAGTATAATTGTCTCCCATCCCCGTCTTCTGTTTCTCCTTGCTGTTGTTAAATTGTGCTCTGTTTCATTCTCACTAGTTCTTACTTAAATATTTCGAGTCAGGCACCAGTTATGTGTAGTTAGGATGTGCAACCAAATATTTAGTTACAATAAATAATCTACGTGAAAGATACATTCTTTGGTGTCGATCTTACCCCCTTCCTGAATTAATCAAGTTGCTTCATGCACGACATGGAGTGCTATTTATCTGGCTGCTTAAAGAAATTTGCGTACTTGTAATTAAATTATTAAAGTAATTACACTAATAATTTTCCAGCTCCGTTTTTCTCTAAATGGTTAGGAAGGGCTTGGGCTGGTGGCGACCCTGAATTTCTGAATTTTTATCATTAACTGTGTGAGATAAGCAGCTAGAAATGCGAGATAACGTATATGGCTCGATGAGCAACGTCGTAAACATAGTAATACGTTACAACATCTTGATGCTACACGACATCGCCACTTTGCTAATGGAAAGGATAAAAATTATAAGTGCAGACCAATGATTGAATACAATAATCAGGATTAGGTGGATGTAGCTTATAGTAATAATGATGAAATGAAAAGACTTGCATCGGACAGACGAACGTGGGTTTCGTTGTGAAACTCGAAGCAGTTAGAACGTGAAACACTTACGTCATGAAAGCTTTGTGTGACTGTGTGACTGCATGCTGCGATTTTTACTGCCATGTCAAGACCACGGCATGTGAAATTGCCAATATTGTTATGTTAAAGACATGTGAAAATCAGGTTTCCAAATTAGACAAGTTGACTTTCACTATTTCAGTCTGTTTTGTAGAACTAAATTAACTTTTAACGTAATATATAGATTTTTAACTGTATCTTTAAACACGGAAATAAGATACGTAGAGTTAAATTCGGCACCTCGTCGAGCTAAAATGTTGCCTCCGACGCATCAAGTAACTTCTAAAAGTTTCGTCTCGTTATATAATAGGTCGTTTCGTGAGATATCGAAATTCCACCCGGAAAATTTAGTAGTCATCCCAAAATCTCAGCTACTACGGGAATTAGAGAAGGGCCTGGCTTATTCTTTCCATAACCGATTACAAACTCATTATAGCCTAATAGAATGATCCAGGACTGCTACATTACCCATTCGAGAATACTGCAAGTTCATGAAATGATACAGGCTATTGTTGTAGCACAGATGCTTTCATGGGAAATGTGTTGAATATTTCGATGAGACATGTTTATATTATTTGCTGTTAGAAAATAGCATTTTGTGTTACAAAACGGCTTCCAATCGGAGCCGCTGCATAGGAATCGATAGTCTGTTGCCAGACGAATGGGCCCGTGTTTCAGTGGCTGTGAAGGTTCCCCTTTAAGACCTATCTTGTTTGGGAAGAAGAGAAGGAGCAAGGAGCGGTCCGATGTTTTGCTGCCAGAGAGAGAATGAGAAGTATGTGGCAGTTTGATGCAGATGCGTATCTGTGACAGTATGTTTAAATATCATTCGCAATCAACACGAAGCCTTTACCGCAGAGTGCATGTTCACTGATGGAAGACGTGTCATTTTTAGTTCAGGTACACTAATGAGTGACAGAGAACGTCTCCAGTTACACGCTAATTGCCTTAGTAATTAACAGGAAGTTTACACTATTTCACCACTTCAACTTCACTTGTCACCAAACGCTTATGAGAATTGTGTTTGTGCACTGCACACGCGTGACAGCAGAAAATAGTACGTTTTCTGATCTTAGACTTTCAGAATCGCTACCTCTCCAGAGTCTGCGGACCAATGCGTTTAAATTACCGACGTAAAATAAAAAAAATGGAAATCATCCTTACTCCTGTTTACACTTTGTGTATACCTGAAGTATTTTTGGCAGAGTTTGCTAAATGTTCTAGTTTTCCTCCTTCCGATGTGGTCACAGCTCTTGTTTAACATGCATAGATAGTAGCAATTTTCAAATTGACCTTTAGTTTATCTGCTAGTGCATAGTACAACTGGCGTTCAGAACGTTTCCTTTCGAAGGCCTTGCAGTCGAGAATCGGTATGCCAGTCAGGCAAAATCGCCGTGAACAGAGGCAGTCATCCCACCGACGCGCCAGGTTATACACTCATGCTCAAAGGTTAAGAATAATGCTGATTCATGGTGAAACAGCGCTCTGGTGGGCGGTTTGCGGGTTTAAATCACCTCGAGGAATGGCCATGTGGTGCATTTGACCTGCGGTCGTCGCACGGTGGCGCTGGCAACAGTCCACATACGCAGAGGTGTATTGGTGCATGTCAGAGTAAGGTGCTGCGAGTAAGTGTGGAAACGTTTTCAGAGGTGCTAATGGTGACTGTGTGTTGAGAATGGCTCAAAGAACGCAAACTGATGACGTTATGAAGGGCAGAATACTAGCGCGACTGGAGGCTGGTCAAACACGGGCCCTCCGTGTTCACTAAGTGTGATCTCAATATTATGGTAACGATTCCAGCAGACAGGAAACGTGTCCGGGCACTACAGTACGGGACGTCCACAGTGTAAAACACCACAAGAAAACCGATATCTCACCATCAGTGCCCGCAGACGGCCACGGAGTACTGCAGGTAGCCTTACTCGGGACATTACCGCAGCCACTGGAACAGTTGTCTCCAGACACACAATGTACAGACGACTGAACAGACGTGATTTATTAGCCCGGAGACCTGCAAGATGCATTACACTGATCCCTGGTCACAGGAGAGCCTGTAAAGCCTGGTATCAAGAACACATACATGGTCATTGGAACAATGGTCCCAGGTTATGTTCACGGACGAGTCCAGGTATAGTCTGAACAGTGATTCTCGCCGGGTTTTCATCTGGCGTTGACCTGGAACCAGATACCAAGCTCTTAATGTCCTTGAAAGGAACCTGTATGGAGGTCGTGGTTTGATGGTATGGGTGGGATTATTATTGGTGCACGTACACCCCTCCATGTCCTTGACAGAGGAACTGTAACAGGTCAGGTGTATCGGGACGTCATTTTGCACCAGTATGTCCACCTTTTCAGGGGTGCAGTGGGTCCCACCTTCCTCCTGATGGATGATAACGCATGGCCTCTCCGAGCTGCCATCGTGGAGGAGTACCTTGAAACAGAAGATATCAGGCGAATGGAGTGACCTGCCTTTTCTCCAGACCTAAACCCCATAGAGGACGTCTGGGATACTCTCAGTCGACATATCGCTGCACGTCTTCAAACCCCTACGATACTTCAGGAGCTCCGACAGGCACTCGTGCAAGAATGGGAGGCTATACCCCAGCAGCTGCTCGACCACCTGATCCAGAGTATGCCAACCCGTTGTTTGGCTCTTGTACGTGTGCATGGCAATCATATCCCATATTGATGTCGGGGTACATGTACAGGAAACAGTGGCGTTTAGTAGCACATGTGTTTCGGGACGGTTTTCTCAACTTATCACCAATACTGTGGACGTACAGAACTGTGTCGTGTGTGTTCCCTATGTGCCTATGCTATTAGCGCCAGTTTTGTGTAGTGCCACGTTGTGTGGCACCACATTCTGCAATTATCCTTAATTTATGAGCATGATTGTAGATACACATTTGGTACAACATCGTGTCCTGGTGCACGAAGAAGTCCGTAGGTACCTGTTGCTCTTCCTGGTCAAACAGGAATCGTCGATCCTTCAAGGCCTTTTTGAAGGGACTGAAGGTGTGATAGCAGCATGGGGAGAAATCAGGACTACAGGGCGGGTGCTCGAGTGCTTCCCGCTTGAGTTGGATGAGGCTGTTCTCCCAGATCGACTGGGATATTGTGTCGAATCGCTACCAGCACAGAATCTGACACACCATTCCACAGTGGTGGTTTTCATCAGACGTGCTGTCCCATACACGTTCTTCATTCTCCAATGTATGTCTATCGATGTTCGTCCTTCGGCAAATAAGAAAAGAGTAATAACATGTTGATCCTGGTCGGATGCAGTTGGTAATAACGCCGCAAAAGTACGCGTTTCTGCATTCATCGCCCGCATGTCGGAAAGAAACGAATGTCACACTTTTGCATTGCCAATAGGTCGATGCTTATGTACCCGCATCGGAGTCGCACTACATTGCATATGCGCTGCAGCAACGCTCTCAGAAAGGATATTTTTGATCGCTCCTTATATCTCAATTGCCATTACAATGTTTACTTCTCGTCTCTTCAAAACCTTGTAGAACTTGAACTGTATATCTGTACTGCGTGAATTTGTGCTTACAGACTTAGAGAGGATATCTGTAATTTGGTATTCATAGATGTTGTATTTTACTTCTTCTAAAGGCAACGGTCTTTCCTCGTTGAATACACCGAACCTCGTCAGGTCACCGAAATTAAACCAATATCGGTCGTGGTTGAATATACCGAACCTCGTCCACCAGCGAAATTAAACCAATATTGGTCGTGGCCAGTATTGACAAAGTTCACGGCTTGGGTACGCTGTGTGCTGTTTTCCCTATGTCTTAAGGGTAAAGTGGAGGAGGGACGGTGGTGTAAATAAACTTAAATATCAACACGCTTTGCACCAATTCTAAACCCGTCCATAGCGTCTCTTGAAGTGATGGCATATGTCACTGTTAATAGTGAACCGTCCGTCGGTTTGGGACGTAAAGCTCGGCAGCCCCTTTGCTACTATTCAAGAGAAGGAGGCTATTTGCAGGCACCGGTTTTCACCCTACTCCTTTTCTCAACATCATCCAACACAGACACGAAACCGCAATACGGACACCCACTGCAGTCGCTTATTCTTATCAGGAACACGTTGACACTCACCTCTGCCTATCTTCGTGAGGGAAAGGTGCAACTGTGAGCGAAGGACAGAAAAGTGTTTCGTGTTAGGCGGCTATACCACTCCGTCGGGCTCTCCCAGTTAACGATACCATAGGACTATACTTAACTTCTAGTATATGAATTTTTGCAAATTGCTGAAAAACGCATATCTGCAAATACTGGTAAGCTTAGATTAAAGGGAAGCAGTCAATCCGTACATACGTAGTAAAACTGCCGCACGAAGCATGATGTCTTAATTTACTGGTAATTGTATTCGCAACACTTTTTGCAGATAGTATTTACAGACATCACTGAGTGTGCCAGCAAAATTATATAATTGTACGATATATAGTTCAGAAGGTATGATATCATAAACGCTGATATGCGAGAAAAACAGCCACATTGGGCATGACATTCAATTTATTACTTCTTTTCTAAAAACTCTCTTCGCAAACATTTCTCGTACAGATTCCACATGTCTCACTCAATATTCTACAAAAATTTGTCATTATATGACACACAGTTCTGGGGATACGACATAATAAACATCGATCTGCTTGAATTTGAAATAACAGCCTGAAATTCGCTAGAGATACGGGTGAAATACGTGTATAAATACCTGTGAAACATGTTACATACATACGAAATACACGCAGGCAGAGCCACAGGTGGAAAGCCCATTTTAAACTCGATCGATTTCAGTTAAATTTGATACACGTATTAGTTCTGATCTGGAAAGAAGTGCTATGGGGGTGATAATGTGGAGAGGAGGAGGAGGAAGTGACAGAACTAGAGGAGACGAGGAGGACAAAGACAGGGAGGAGGAATCAGATGAGCAGAGTGAGGGGTGAGGAGGAGATGGACAGAAAGGGGGTAGGAGCAAATGGACAGTGAAATGGAAAAGGAGGAGATGGAGGAGAGAAGGGCGACGCGGAAGTGGACAGGGAATGAAAAGAGGAAAGATAGAGGAGGAAGGAGGAGGAGGTGAATAACGAGAAGGGGAGGAAGAGACTGGCAGAGAGGGAAGGACGAGGACATGGGCAAACAGAGGAATTTTGAGTAGGTGGGTAGAGAGAGTGGGGAGGAGGACATGAACAGAGAGGAGGGAGTTGGAGATGGAATTAGCGGGGAGGAGCGAGCAGATGGACAGACAGACAGACAGAGGGGAGGGGCACATGAAGAGAGAAAGAGGGGTAGGAGGAAATGGAAAGAGAGTGGGGCATGAGGGGAGGGTGGAGAGTAGAGGGGATGAGGAAGTGGACAGAGAGAGGGACTGGAGAATATGGTCAGACTGGGGGAAAGAAGGATGTGGGATAATAGAGAATTGAATAAATACATACTGGAGAAATTCTGGGTACTTTTATTCGAAAGTGTCCATCTCAACAAAGCTGTGAAATCATAAACTGCTGCTGCGTAACATGAAATGCCATGTTGCTCCATGCTCCACATTGTAAAATGCTTCTATCCTACTTGGCGTTGTTTCTGCCAAATGGCAGAAACATTGTTGGTCAAGCCGGCCTACCCTTCTGATGCCGTCCAGAATGTGAGAAGTGTTTCGGCGACTATGCACTAAAAGCCACGTGTGGTTTTTGTACCATTGGGCTGATTCCTGTAGGCTACTGTTCACCAGGTGGGCGCAGTGCGCTAGAGCGTTGTCGTTTAGAAAGGAGAACTGGTCACTGAAATGTTATCTGTAGGGTCGAACAACAAACTGGAAGATCCTTTCCTAATATTGCACAACACATGTAATACCATTGATACAGAAGAAAAGCGTCTGACACTTGTAAGTCTTACTAGCCCATAACGTTATTGACCTACCTCCCTGCTGAACCCATGGTCCTGCATTCCTGAGATGTTCATTAGCAGTTGGCCACCTCTGTTTTGTTCTTCATATCACACCAACTTTGTACACGTTGGCAAAGACTACGGGACACCATTTATATCGGTTACGTGGTGTTCCGTTGTCTATCGTCATCTTGTATTATGATATGGGATGAGGGCTAGATGTCACAGAAGTCCAAACTGATCGTGTGGATCGGTTACCTAGTGCATGGATCGACATGACCCCTTCCAGTCAACTTCGAATTGACATTGTAATTTTACGCTGCATTGTCCTCACGGTGCCGCTGATCCATAATTTGCAGGCATCGGTCATAAGCTTGTGTTGTAGACCGCAGGCGACCGCTGCAAGGCAGATCTTCCGCGTTTTGTGTCTCAGGATAGCGGTTGAAAGCTAAAATGAATTGCTGTTGCGTGCTCCTATTCCATGGGCTACTTCCCATACTGACTACCCTTGTTACCTTTATGCTGTTAGTTTGCACTCGGTTTAAAACGGAATTGACACTTGAAACTGTGCGTCAGCCGCCTTGTCCCTTTCACGATTGGAGATAAAGTGTGCCCTACTGAATTGCACTGAGAATGCATGCTTGCTATTATCTCCATTATGAAGGCGGCTGTAGGCTACCTAGAAAATTGCTGTGGTCAAAAAAAGGAAGAGCACTCCTCAGTTACGCATAAGATTAGAACTGGTTAAGGAGAAGCCATCTAAAAGTAAAAGAACATTGAAGAAGAGCCCATGTTTCATCTTTCAGTATTTAGAGTTGATGACAGGTGCAAATTAGCTAGTACATGAGGGTTATTAAGACTGCCAGCATAATAAAAGCGAAAACTAATTGTCTGTCATGACACTTAAATACATTCAGTCTTCTGTCTTTCTCCACAATTCTAGCAAACTTCGAGGTATCGGCGATTGCTTTCTACACGTAAGCAGTCGTAGCAATTCCCAATACACTTTTATACATTACATCAATAGCTGCTTATTGCGTAAAACTTTATCTTGCTGTAACTAATGCTACATCATCTGCCATACTACAAAACCAAACGTGGTACAGGCAGCATGGTGGCCATGTACGCATGAGCTGTGATGTCTACCACATGGTGGCGAAAAGCCGAAAGCAATCGCAGCAGATTAAAGTTATTTAATCGCAACTACTGATTATAGGTATAAAATGTTTTTATTTCTAAAACGTCTCTTTGAAAGCCAGCTACTACCGGTTAGACTTCAACCTGAGTGCACAGCGGTTACGACGCCGGTACTGACACCCTGAAAATACTGCTGTTCTTGTACAACATTTTGACCCACGAATGAAGAACAATGCGATCTGATTGTTCTCAGAGAGATTTTAGATAGTAAGCAGACTTTCTAAGCGCAACGAAATGTACACTATCCGTCCCGAAACTTGCAATACTGATTTTATTATTACAGTGCAAGCAAAGTCACTGCAACAACTGTGATGGCGGCTTCAACTAACAACTGTAAACAAGAGATTGGCATTCAACCAATCAGTTATGAGCAGGCAGCCTTGTTCAGAGGACGCGTGACATTTCTCTCAGTACTGTTGTATCACAAATCCTATTGGAGCAATATCTGTAAGTCAGTTATTCAAGACATTCTCCAAAATGTTTCGAAGAAGAGAGAAGTGTTTGCAACGTTTGTTCCGCTCACCTTGATTCCTGAACACCTGCCGCAATTTGATTGAAATTCCAAGGTGAACATCTTTTTCTGTAAAGACTCACAACGGGTGACGAGATTTGGTTTTACCAATACGAACCTACCATAAAACGATTAAGTTCAGAAATTCACATGAAGAGTCGACCCTTTGACAACATAATCGACATTCAGGCCAATGTGACGCGCGTGTTGACCAATATCCCGAAGAGGGTTCAAATGGCTCTGGGCACTATGGGACTTAACTTCTGAGGTAATCAGTCCCCTGGAACTTAGAACTACTTAAACCTAACTAATCTAAGGACATCACAAACATCCATGCCCGAAGCAGGATTCGAACCTGCGACCGTAGCGGTCGCGCGGTTCCAGACTGTAGCGCCTAGAACCGCTCGGCCACACTGGCTGGCCCGAAGAAGAACTTTCCTTCCAGTTTCACAAGGTTGTAAGGAAGTTCTGTGCGTTGTAATCAAGTGTAGGTAGATTAAGAAGAACACCTGAAACATTAAAACTACCACCTCCATATTTCATCCAGTCATAAATATTTTTGGACTGATTGGGCATGAATGGGTCTTAAATATCTGTAAAAATATTGTAAAATTAAAACGAAGAAATTAAAAAATTTTATCACAACCTGTAAGTGCAGCTGTGCCTTCTCTTGTACAAACAGGGCGTGTTGTGCAGACGTAAATTGCATCTTGTATTGGCCAACAGCTATTACAAAGAAGCAAGATTCACAAAAGAGCAAACTCTCGATGCATTTAGGACTGCTGTAAGAGTCTCGACCTTCTCTGAAGCTCAGACTTACTGTATGCTGGATGAAGATTGTTAACTTTATCTTAAAGATAAAAAATTAAATTCCTTCTGCGCCAAAATGTCCCTTTGAATGAAACAATAATAACCCCTCACTCTCTCACACACTCACCCTCTCTGTTTCTTTTCTACCTCATCCTTCCTTTTTCTCAATCTCTTTATCAACTTCCTTTCACTTCCCGCACTTCGCGTTCACTTTTCATTCATCTTTTCTCCTCTCAATTTCCTCCACTTACTCAGTATTTAGATTCTCGATTCTTTCATTTCAGTTGCACATGAAATAAATACTATGTAAAATAATTAAATGACATAGTATACGAACGGCAGATACGAGAACAGGGTAACTTTTTAAAGTAAGGGATAACCAAAATTTTCCTCCGGGTTGGAACACAACTCAAAAGGAAACAGAGAGACTCTTTTAGCGAGGAGTATGCTACGAGGGCGTTCTAAAAATTAATGACTCCGATTTTTTTATGATGTTCTCAATGTCGATTGAGGTATAGCATGTCATGCACGTTACTCGGCCGACTTTCCGGCTTCGATGACGCCGAACGAGGGAGTGCCTCGAAAATGAGCAAGCAGACAGCACTTACTAATGTGAGCGAAAATCGGGCATAAAATACCTAAGAAAAATCAACATATCTTGTGACGAAATGCTATTAGATTTAAAAAGCAAGTTAAATTGTAAATACTTTTCATTACAGAGCAGCGATGAAGTTTTACGAGGACTGTTCGAAAAGTATCCGAGCTTATATTTTTGTTGTTGACACCTACAATCGTATCGAGCTGTGCATGGTCTGCATATTTTTAGGCATACGTAGAGCGCATGTTTGATTTTTTTCACGGTTTCTGAAACCACTACTCGCTGGCAAGCCGTCGACGAGTGCAAACGTGTAATTGATAGTCGTCGGATTTTGTGGTGTGAGCAAAATGACCAATAATGTGAAAAAAATTTGATTGCATCAAATTTAGTTTTGAGTTTGGCGATTCTCAACTGGAATCAACCAGCAAGATTCGACAAGTGTTTCTTGACGAAACAATGGGTACCACACAGATAAAGGAGTTGTGCAACCGCTTCGAAGATGGTGGCTCCTCAGTGAATAGTGATGTACGTTCAAGTAGGCCCTCACCATCCGCGGATGAGAAGGTTCTCGCTGATCACGTAAGGACGCTGGTAGTGCAGGATAGACGAATCATGATAGGAGAACTAGGAGACGAGGTTAAAACTAGTGTTGGATCTATTCAAATGGTTCAAATGGCTCTGAGCACTATGGGACTTAACAGCTGAGGTCATCAGTCCCCTAGAACTAGAACTACTTAAACCTAACTAACCTAAGGACATCACACACATCCATGCCTGAGGCAGGATTCGAACCTGCGACCGTAGCGGTCTCGCGGTTCCAGACTGACGCGCCTAGACCCGCACGGTCACAGCGGCCGGCTGGATTTATTCATTCCATTTTTACGGAACATCTGGATCTCAGGAGGATCTCAGCATAATTTGTACCAAAGTTGCTAACAACTGCCGGCCTTGGTTGGCCAAGCGGTTCTAGGCGCTACAGTCCGGAACCGCACGACCGCTCCGGCCGCAGGTTGGAATCCTGACTCGGGCATGGATGTGTGTGATGTCCTTAGGTTAGTTAGGTTTCTACATCTACATCTACATTTAAACTCCGCAAGCCACTCAACGGTGTGTGGCGGAGGGCACTTTACATGCCACTGTCATTACCTCTCTTTCCTTTTCCAGTCGCATATGGTTCTAGGGGAGTGATGACCTCAGAAGTTAAGTCCCATAGTGCTCAGAGCCATTTCAACCATTTTTTTTTTTTTTGCTAACAACTGAGCAGAAGCTAACTTCGCTGCAAAATCGTACAGAACATGCTGGATACTGTAAACAGTAATCCCAACTTTCGTAATACAATTATGACTTTTCTTCTTACTCCAGTGGCGTGGTCCATCTCGAGTACGCTCCTGAGGGTGCTAATGAAAATAAAGCTGGACTTGTGGGCAGTGGGCAGCTGGAACTTTCACCACTATAACGCACCGTCCTCAATTAATTCAGAGTTTTTTGGCCAAACACAACACGGATGTGGTTTTTCAGCCTCCCTATTCCTCTGACCTAGGACCGAGTGGCTTCTGCCTTTTCCTTACACTGAAAAGACTTTGAAATGGACCAGGTTTCAGAATAGGGAAAACATTATGCAGAATTCGACGGAGCAGCTGCGCCCAATAGCAAAAGAAGTTTCCAGAGATGTTTGAAGCAGTGGAAGAGGTGTGTACAATCTGATGACTATGTTGAAGGTGACTTGTGTCAAATAATTGTATCCGAATAAAGATTAAATTTTTGAATAAAGTTCGCCCCGATAGCTGAGTGGTCAGCGCAGCGGTCTGTCACGCCAAGGGGCCCGGGTTCGATTCCCGACTCGGTCGGAGATTTTCTCCGCTCATGGACTGGGTGTTGTGTTGTCCTCATTATCAGTTCATCATCATCAGTGGAAGCCAACGGGAAACCAGCACTGGAATCACTTACCTAGACGCTCATGAGGTGGGCCTCTCTGACGAGGCTTCCCCTTTGACAAGACCTGCCGTAAGGCAGAACACAAAAGTTAAGTTTTGAATAAAACACAGATAATTTTTGAACAGCTCTCGTATATCAATAAAACGGAACGAGTTTGGTGACAGAAACAGTCATTTCCTTGTAGTCGCGCAGGCGGATTTCATACATTTTCTGGAAGTACAGCTACATTAATATGCTCTAAAAATAAATTTATTCCATAGAGCAAGCTGCCCCTCGACTTGCCTTGTTGCGCAACGTCTGCTTGTATGAGCAAACCGAAATTTTGTTTTATATTAATCTCGTCTAGATACCAGACAAAAGATTTTCCATCTCGTTCTCGTTTCATTGAGATGCGGTTGCATGTAATTTGTGTATTGCTGGAGCTGGCTTTTTTTGGATTTTCCTTGAAGTAATGTCCTTCTGTAAGCTTTCGGTATGTGGGAAGTCGGCTGCCAAAGTGAGTAAATTTGGCGTCAGTTGGCGGTTATATTTTCGTCCCGCTGGCTGGGGACGGCCGTGGGCGAGAAGAAAGGCAAACAGCGTCAGCGGCGCCTGGCGAGCGATGCCACAGCACGGCGGCGACCGCCTGTCCGCCCCCGGCGGCCATTGTCTGCTGTCTGCTGTCTGCTCGCAATGGCAATTATGGACGCCCGCCAAATAGCGACCATTCACCGCGTCCGATGGGTTTTATTCAACACGCGTGGAGGGCCTACCTAATAGGCTGTTGCGCCACTACATTCTGCCGATACACAAAAGCTCCCACATAGATCCCCTGACACCCTAAGTTATTTCAGTTTGTTCGCGATGCTATAAGCACCCGGGGGCTCTGTTTCTGAAACAAAAAGTCTGATAAGCAAAGAATGAAGCAGCTCTTTAGATGAACCGCATACGACTGGAATGCTGATTGCAATTAACAGTCAGTAGTTTTACAGTAGCTTTGTATCCTGTAAGAGCTCTCAGGTGGTTTTCTGGCACTTTTCTGTAATTTGCATACGCGACCTCTGTTACTGCCGTCGAAGCATTTTTCAGTTACACCTGAAGCAGCAGATCCGACGGAAACAGAGTGCGTGTGTAGTTGTTACAGAAAACCCAGCAGAAGGGCCTTGAAGATGTCGACATCTAATTAGCACTTCCAGAACACAGCGCGCTGAAGCCAATATAGTGGCACTTCGCTCCAAATGGGTACTGACAGTGACTTCAAACAATAATACACAGAAGCGCCAAAGAAATTATTATAGGCATGCGTATCCCAACACAGAGATACGTAAACAGACAGAATACGGCGCTGCGATCGGCAACGCCTGCATCTGACAAGTGTCTGGCATATTTATTAGGTCGGTTACTGCTGCTACAATGGCAGGTTATCAAGATTTAAGTCAGTTTGAAAGTGGTGCTATAATCGGCGCACCAGCGATGGGACACAGCGTCTCCGAGATAGCGATGACGTGGGGATTTTCCCGAACGACCTTTTCACGAGTGTGCCATGAATGTCATGAATCCGGTAAAACATCAAATCTCCGTGTTCGCTGAGGCTGGGAAAAAGATTCTGCAAGAACAGGACCATTAATGACTAAAGAGAATCATTCAACATGACAGAAGTGCAATGCTTCCGCAAATTGCTGCAGATTTTAGTGTTGGGCCATCAACAATTGTCAGCGTGCGGACCATTCAGCGAAACATCATCGATATGGGCTTTCGGAATCCATGAACCAATGGACCCTGCATGTCAGCATGGGACTTTTTAAGCTGGTGGAGGCTCTGTAACGATGTGCGCGTGTCCAGTTGGAGTGGTATGGGATCCCTGATACCTCTAGATACGACTCTGACAGGTGTTACGTATATTAGCATCCTGTCTGATCACCTGCATTCACTCATGTCCATTGTTCATTCCGACGGACTTGGGCAATTTCAACAGAACAATGCGACACCCCACGTGTCCAGAAGCGCTACAGTGTGGCTCTAGGAACACTCTTCTGGGTTTAAGCAGTTCCGCTGCCCACCAAACTCCCCAGCAATAACATTATTGTGCATATCTGGGCTGCCTCGCAACATGCTGTTCAGAAGAGCTCTCCACCTCGTCGTAGTCTTACGGATTTATGGACAGCTCTTCAGGATTCATAGGTCAATTCCCTCCAGCACTACTTCAGGCATCAGTCGAGTCCATGTCACGTCGTGTTGCGGCACTTCTTCGTGCTCACGGGGGCTCTACACGATATTAAGCATGTGTACCAATTTCTTTGGCTCTTCAGTGTAATGATTATTATTACTTATCCAACGTAATTAAAATGAAAAAAAAACACAATACTGATTTTGTTATTAAACTTTTAACCCATAAGCAATTATTGTTATCACTATCGGCAGGTATACCCATGGAAATCGGTATCTGAGCAGACTTTATCGGCAAAGTAGTTACCACTGCTGATATACTAGCGGATATCCTTGTTTATGTAGCTCCATGATCTTGGATGAGGGGGAAACAGTCATGTAACATACGCAAATCCATAATGGAAGTTCCATTACGATTACCGGCAGATTAAAACTGTGTGCAGAATCGAGACTCTAACGGTCTTGTCAGAGGTCCCGAGTTCGAGTCTCGGCCCAACACGCAATTTTAATCTTCCAGGAAGTTTCATATCAGCGCACACTCTGGTGAAGAATGAAAATTTCACCCTGGGAAATCCCATTAGATCTGAATATTTAAATTACGTTGAGGAATAAGACGAACACTCTTAATTTGGATTTGCATGCCTCTGTAGAATTGAAAGAACGTTGAAAGCTTGATGAGTGATGGAAACAGCATGTGAATCGCCAAGGACGGTAGAGACCGCCACCAGCCATTTTGCAGAAGGCCTGCCGAGGAAGAGGCGAGGGCCAATAGCCCACCAGCTATCGGGCATGCTTTTGTAGTGCCACAGAACGATGTCCAGCTTTCTTCTGAACGAACACAGATAGGATCTTCCATGACACAAGCTCCCGGCGAAAACGTTTTACAACCCGGGAATGGAGTGAGAAGGTCCGCTTTTTAGCAGAAGGCAGTATTGTGATCAAATTTAGAAAGCTGACTGTTTGTCCGGAAAGAAATCCACGCCAGAGATAAACATCTGGAACATGTGTTGTGGACTTGCAAGTTTGGGCCCGTGAAAACGTGAGACCACACTCAATGTACTGACGCTGCAAAAAGCAAATGTTAAAGAAATGTGAGAATAGTCAGCATTGGCTAACGTACATGAACTACAAGTCAGAGACTGAAACGGAATCGTCACGACGAAGATCGCCTCGTTGGTCACAGAGAGAGAAAGGCAGAGAGTGAAGCAACCTCGTTACGTGTAAGACTGTTGGACGTACGTTACTGATTAACCAGCTACAGATAGGGGGCTAGTGTTTTCCCAGGAGGATTTTTATAGGTCAGCGCTCGGAAGATACGGAGCCAAGCCGATCTGAATTTAGTGAAAGACGCAAAACGCGGCAGTGCGAGGTTTCCTTATAGTCGATCGAAAATCACGTCATATCAAATTCCAGCTCGAACTCGATCTTCGGTAGCCTCTACTGCCAGACTTCCACTGTGAGAGCCGCCGCCTACGTCAGCCTGTCATGCCACCTGAGCCGATGTACTGGTGATTTAGAAAAACTTTGGGCTGATCTGGACTTTGGCGCTGGGGAGGGTCGTTGTTTCCACCACCTTTGCAGCAATTTCAGAAACTACCTGTGATACTATGGTGAGATCGAGCCCCTACTGTAAAACGATGTGGAGGGACATTAAATTAATTTTATAATAATTCGCTTCCTTCAAGCTTTATTCTGAAGATGTATTTTAACGGCAGCGAACAGTCGCTTTCAGCTCCAACCACAGGTGGCACGTAATCCCTTCTGTAGTATTATCTGTTTCCAGTTAACATCACGACACTCACATGAGCACTTTGTGATTACAGTTCACTGACATCCACAATTATTACCATCCTTCCCCCAGATCCATATTTCAGGTATTCCAAGACATTAATAATGTTGCCATTGTCGTTCGTTTTGTCGATAATTTTATCGAAATGAATCGAAGTACACTACTGGCCATTACAATTGCTACACCAAGAAGAAATGCAGATGATAAACGGGTATTCATTGGACAAATATATTATACTAGAACTAACATGTGATTACATTTTCACGCAATTTGCGTGCATAGATCCTGAGAAATCAGTACCCAGAACAACCACCTCTGGCCGTAATAACGGCCTTGATACGCCTGGGCATTGAGTCAAACAGAGCTTGGATGGCGTTTACAGGTACAGCTGTCCATGCAGCTTCAACACGATACCACAGTTCATCAAGAGTAGTGACTGGCGTAGTGTGAGGAGCCAGTTGCTCGGCCACCATTGCCCAGACGTTTTCAGTTGGTGAGAGATCTGGAGAATGTGCTGGTGTAACCACATCCAAGCTCATAACTGAATGTGGATGTAGGGGTGCCGGCCGCTGTGGCCGAGCGGTTCTAGGCTCTTCAGTCCGGAACCGCGCTGCTGCTACGGTCGCATGTTCGAATTCTGCCTCGGCATGGATGTGTGTGATGTCCTTAGGTTAGTTAGGTTTAAGTAGTTCTATGGGACTGATGACGTCAGATGTTAAGTCCCATAGTGCTTAGAGCCATTTTATGAGGTATGAGCCTTGTCAGGTCTGTAAAGTTGGGTAGACGGCTGTGTCAAATCAGGCAACAGAGTATAGCAGTGGTGCGGGCACAAGTGTTTTGGAGCGCGCCATTCAGGACTGTTTAGCATGGGGCTCGGTATCAAAGCAACTACGTTTTCCCATGTTGACGCAACGACGCCGTCATTTACGAAGACAGTGGGGAAGGGATGGCTTAGATCAATAGAAAAGTGACACCTGGTCGAATGAATTAGGTTCCTTGTTAAGCTAGATCGATAGCCGTGTACGGATACGACTTCATGCAAATGATGCATGCCAAAGATGCATGCCAGCGGTGGCAGTATTATGCTTTTGGGGAAGATTCATCTGTGATAGAAATCAAAGGTACCGAGAGAACTGTGGACTACAGGAACATTGTTGTAGTCCATCTGCATCCCTGCATGGTTGACGTCTTCCCTAAAGGCGATCACATTTCCCAGCAGGAGAACTATCCTTCTCACAAGACCAGAATCATCCAAAGGCGAATGGAGAACTGTGACAGCGAACTCTCAGTTGATATCTTACTCACCAAATTCGCCTGACCAGAATCCGGTGGAAAACATCTGGGACGCTATCGGACGCAAGCTCCACAAACCATCAGCCCGTAATGTACGGGAATTGATTGACCAGTGCTTAGACATCTGGTGGCACATTCCTCTGCAGACCTACCAAAGATTTATAGAATTCATGTCACGCAAAATAATTGCCGTAATGAGCTCCAAAGGAGGACCAACCTGGAACTAAGCAGGTGGTCATAGTGGCTTGCCTCATCACTGTATTTGTTAAAAATTTGCTAAATATTTCATCTCTAACGACTTTGACATCAACAAGAAATGCGCTATTAACTGCATTTGTATTTCGTAAGGTGCCTTACAGCATGCGGCAGAAGCTATTTCGTGTAAGTTACCACTATTCATTCCCCATTTCTTGTTCCACCACCGAGCGAGGTGGCGCAGTGGTTAGCACACTGGACTCGCATTCGGGAGGACGACGGTTCAATCCCGTCTCTAGCCATCCTGATTTAGGTTTTCCGTGATTTCCCTAAATCGTTTCAGGCAAATGCCGGGATGGTTCCTTTGAAAGGGCACGGCCGATTTTCCTTCCCCATCCTTCCCTAACCCGAGCTTGCGCTCCGTCTCTAATGACCTCGTTGTTGACGAGACGTTAAACGCTAATCTGCTCTGCTGCTCTTGTTCCACCCATGGAAAGAGCGATCCACGGCAATTCCCCATATGGAATCGAATGTATCTGATTTTAGCAGTGTGGTCATTTTGCAAAACGTGTGCGGCAGGAGATTATAAATTCTCTCTTCTTTGAATTAATACTCTTGGTATTTCAGTCGTAAACCTCTCCTTGATGCACAACGCCTGCCTTGTGGAGTCTTCACTGGAGGTGGATAAGGACCTCCACGATTTCTTACGCTTACTAAACGAAACCAAGGAGAAATGCGCTGCTCTTATTTGGATCTTCTTTAGTCATCCTCGTTGGTAAGGACACCATAATGTCGAAAATTCCTCGAGAACCCACAACTTGCATGAGTGCTTCATATTTCCTATGAATTTAAGATCTGTCATCAATTTTCCTACAAGTAGCTTCCACTTTAAATCGTTCTGGACGCTGATTCTCAGATTTTTACGATTACGACGGTTTTAAGTTATTTGTAAAAAATAGTGCACTCGAATAATAATACATTTCTGGCCTTTAAGCAATGAGTCATATTTATCCCCCATTTCCATTTCCCCCCCTCCCCAAAGGAAAGAAAGAAACTCGTAGCCTAGAACTAGTATTCAAAACGTCCTTTTTCTGGGTACGAACCACGCCACTTCTTAAATTTTGAAAAAAAAAAACATCAGTAATGGCGGCCAAAGACTTCCGGCATAAGTAGTCACGCTCGCCCTGCCAACGGCCTTGATAAAGAGAGCGGAGTAGCAGAGAGAAGTTCAGGGCACTCTCTTACCCTTGGGGTGACAAACTGCCCCTAAAATTCGAAAGATTCAGCAAAGAACAACCTGAGGATGCAGAGGGCGATGGAAACCACCGCATAAAAGATTTAGATTAGATTAGTTTTTCGTTCCATAGATCCGTGCTGAGGAGATCCTCGTGGATGTGGAACATGTCAATTTTTTTTATAAAAAGCTGAAATAACAATATTAATAGTATGAATATATATACAATACATCATTTGTTTCTATTAAAAAATTCGTCAATGGAGTAGAAGGAGTTGGCCACGAGTAAGTCTTTCAGGCTCCTTTTAAACTGATCTTTATTTGTAACTAAATTTTTATGTTTGCTGGGAAATTATTGAAGGTGAGTGTTCCTGAGTAGTGGACCCCTATTTTAACTAAAGTAAGTGCTCTTAAGTCCTTGTGTAGATCATTTTTGTTCCTGGTATTGTATGTATGAACTGAGCTGTTTGTTGGAAAAAGAGATATATTATTAGGACAAATTTCTTTAAGGAGTAAATATACTGAGAGGCAGTAGTTAGTGTACCCAGTCCTTTGAAGAGGTTTCTACAGGACGTCCGTGAATTTACTCCACAAGTAATACGTATTACACGCTTTTGGACTCTGAAAACTTTTGTTTGACTTGAAGAGTTACCCCAAAATATTATACCATATAACATTATGGAATGAAAGTAGGCAAAGTATGCAAGCTTTTTCATTTTTATGTCGCCTATGTTTGCTAACACTCGAATTGCAAATACAGATTTATTAAGGCGTTTCTGCAGTTCTGTGGTGTGCTCCTCCCAACTGAATAATAATAATGTGTGTCCACAGGCTGCAACAGAAAAAGTGTCATGGTGATCTCTCCAATCCGGAATGGACTAGTCACCCATTCGGATCTCCGGGAGGAAACTGCCAAAGAGGGGGTGACCATGAGAAAAAGACTGAATAACCAGTACATAAAGAATGACCAAAATGCAATAGTCATGGGAAACTGGAATTCTTTTGTAGAGGAAGAAAGGGTTAAGGGAAAATACGGCTTGGTAGTAGGAATGAGAGAGAAGAAAGACTAGTTGAGTTCAGCAGTAAATTTCAGTAAGTAAGAACGAATATTCTGTTCATGAATGACAAGAGGAGGAGGTATACCTCGAAAAGGCGGGGAGATGCGGTAAGATTTCAGTTAGATTACATTATGGTCAGGCAGCGATTACGAAATCAGACATTGAATTGTAAGGCGTTTCCAGGAGCGGATCACAATTCACAATTTAGTAATAACGAAGAGTAGGCGGAGCATTCAGAGACTAGTCAGGAAGAATCACCGCACAAAGAAATGGGATAACGGAAGCGCTACGGAATGATGAGTTACGCTTGAAGTTCTCTGAGAGCATAGACACTGCGGTAACGAATAGCTCAGTAGGCAGTTCAGTTGAGAAATGGAACTGTCTAAAAATGGCAATCACATAAGCTGGAAAGAGAAGCATAGGTACTAGGAAGGCAACTGCGAAGAAACCATGGACAACAGAAGAAATACTTCAGTTAACTGACGGAAGGAGGTCTTGCTAAAATATTCAGGAATATTTAGATATATAAGTCACTTAGGAATGCAATTAGTAGGAAATTCAGGGAAGCTAAGGTGAAATGTCTACATGAGAAATGTGAAGAATTCGAGAAAGAAATGACTGTCGGAAGGAGTGACTCAGTACACAGAAAAATATACACAACCTTCGGAGAAAGTAAAATGATGAGCCTTAACATTAAAAGTGCAATGAGATTTCCAATGTTAAATGGAGAGGAGACAGCGAGTAGGTGGAAGGAGTACACTGAATGCCTGCCTATACGAGAGGGAGGACGTGTCTAATGACATGACGGAAGACGAAACAGAAGACAAGAAGGAAGAGGTAGGGGATCCAGTAGTAGAATCAGAATGTAAAAGAGCTTTTGAAAACTTAACATCAAATAAAGCGAAGGGATAGATAAAATTCGATCGAAATTTCTCAAATCGTTGGGGTAAGTGTCAACAAAACGACTATTCATGTTGGTGGGTAGAACGCATGAAACTTGAAACACGTATGTAACATAGCAGCGATGGCGAGGCATTGTAGCATCTGTGACCAGAGAGTATGCGCTTGACCGCGCGAGTGTTGCGAGCGGTTCTCAGTCTGTCGGTCAGTCGTTGCGAGTCTGTAGCTCTGTCTAGTTGAGGGCAGTACTCAGTCAGTAGTCGTTGAGAGCAGTTCAGTGGTAGTCGTCGTGGAGTACGCTAGTAGTCGTCATGCAGAGCAGTCTGTGGGCAACACTGGTCAAGATGCTGAATGAGGTATATTGTTAATTAAGGTAATCATCAGATAATGTAAAGTTTATTTCTTGTAATTAATTTCCAACAAGTGCCCCAATAATAATTTGATTTCAAGCTAAGCATTTTTTAATAAACAATTCTCTTTTTTAATAATATTTCCGTTGCATTTCCTTAAAGAAAAAATTTCCCTTAAAGTAACAAAAAATATATATATATAAAAATTATATTTGCGATGCATTTCCTCCAAGCTGTGCGCAACAATAAGAGCAGAAATTTGACTAGCAGTTACAATGAGGTAAGAATTTAATTCTGATTTTTGCACAGGGCCAAAGACCGATATTTCGGTTTAAATGAATTTTCACTGCCACTGATTTTCATTAGCACTGAATTGTTTTTCATTATTTTTGTGGGAGCTTACACCAGACTCAGATTGCGAATTTCACATTTTTGTTGCCTTTGTCAGCACATTTCATTGCAAGGAGGTTATTCTTAGGTCCCATTTATTATTATATTTTATTTAAATATTTCTGTGGGGACGATATTGCTTCTTGGCTCCATTTTTATTAAATAATTGTCATACGAAATTTTTGTGGGGAGGTTACACTTGGCGACACCCAGTCCAGGATCGTATTTCGTTGAGAATCTTTTGAACAACAGTCAGATATCTGCTCTTATTTGCTTAGATATAATTAGGATTTGGCGCTACGCTTTTACTAATCTTGTGACTTTCTTTCTACAGGTCAACGGCAATTCGTTGCTCTGTTGTATTTGTGTGTTGTTTTTGCATTTGTGTTTATTGTTTTGTGAATAATTGTGACTACTGTAAAAATGCCGCGAAAGACTATGAATAGTGTATCGCGAGGTATTATGAATGAATTTACCGACTTAAACAACGTGACCGATAGTAATTGTGACACGCAGTGTAATGATGACAATCCTGCGTTCACTAACAATCAGTGCATTACAACCACTAATGGTGACTTTTATCTTAATGAGGAACAAACGAACTCAATTGTCTCGTCTGTTAAATTGACGACAATTGATGACGCGGAGCGGTCTATTGTAATGAGCGCTGCCCAGCTTAACGCACCCGGTTCGGAGAATTCAAGTGATGTACAGACGAATTTTTCTAATGAAAATGAACAGGATACTGAAAGTACGACGGATTTATTTAATTCCGAAATAGGGACTGACAGTGTATGTTTAACTGGCAAACCTTTTTGTAAAATACAGAATGACCAAATGGTTACGCAAAACGAGACAATTCCAGATCGACCATTGAATAGCACAGAGAATAGAAATGCTAATTTTGAATCGGATCCAATTATGGCATTGTTGCTACAAATGACTAAGCAGTTTAATGAAAAATTTGATAGCAATTCCAAACAACAGAGGGAAGACAACAAACACTTAAATGAAAAACTTGACAATAATGACGAAAATCTCAAACAACTTAGTGAACAGGTCAGACAACAGAATGAAAAATTAGACGACAATTCCAGACAGTTAAATGAAAAATTAGACGACAATTCCAGACAGCTTAGTGAACAAATTAGAGCTGTTGCCGCGCAGTGTCATGACACTAAGGAACAGTTGCGCGTGGAAATTGAGGCTTGTTCAAAAAAAGGCAGCGAAGAAATTAGGTCTGTTGCTCAGGAATTAAGAGAAATGCAAACTGCCGCAACAGAAACACTTAGAGCGGAAATGAGTACGGTCGCTAAACAATGCTCTGAGAAAGCTACACAATTACGCGACGAATTTAAAGCAATGACAGCAGAACTTTCGCGCACAATGGATGAAAAGATAGACGCGAAATTCGAACAGCAGAACACTCAGATTAACGAGCGTTTTAATCAGCACATAGAAAACAGTAATACGCGTTTCCGCAAATTTATTCAAGATCAAAATAAAGTCAAACGTCAAGTCATGGAAACAATCACGGCTCAGAGACAAGAAGACAAACGTAAAATGTTCGCAAAAGCGAAGACATACGTTGACAACAATATTGCGTCAGTGTCCGACGAAATTAATTCCATCAAACAGTCGAACACTGAATTACGTGACGAAATTTCCAATCTTAAATCAAAAACAGATACACAGACAGTAGATATTCAAACAGTAACAGACAGATTCGAACACTTAGAACTAACACAGGATTGCGATGTCATCAAAGCTGATGTTAAAAAACTGAGCGAAACTACGCGCAAGTTGCAAAAACAGATTAATGCGTCCGATTCTAAAACCGATGATCAGGCAAAAATACTGACTGAAAAATATGATGAATTGGCCAGTCGTATTGATGCTATCGAAAGTGCTAATGATAATAAATCAGACGATACTGCACCGGTTTCCTTTAACCAAACACCAGAATTTCAGAATTTACAGCAGACAATTAATGAGATCGATTCATCTAACAACACGTTACGTAGGAAGTTGTCAAATTTACAGCAAGAAGTAACAGAGATTAAAAATATTTCAGTTAATAACACAACACAGCAGACGCCAATTAGTGAACATATGCCAGACTTACGCAGCGCGTATGATTTGAGCAATTTACAGAGACTACGCGAATTAAAATCTGAAAAGCTACGCAACTTGAAATCCGAAATGACACAGACAAACAGATTCACACACAAACCCGAACGTGTTTTCAAATTCAATGACGAGAACGTAGATTACGAGCAATTTTTATCCGCCAGAAAATGTAAAGAATTTAATAATGACAGCGTACAGGTACACGCTTTGAACTGTATGCGACAATCTATTTTTGTACTTTCACCGCTATTGCCTGTAATGCGGAAACGAGTTTTGAACCTGATGCGACAATTTGTTATTGCATTTTTATCAGCATTGCCTGTAATGAGGAAACTTGAATTAGCAAGAATACAGCAATTTGATTTTGGAATTTTACCGCCATTGCGTGTAACGCAAAAGCTAAAATTTATTTGTAGCGCATAATGAACCTCAGGGGATTCATTACACTTTAATGAATATGTGCCGTAGCGAGCATAGGGCCCCGAGCTGTAGTAGTGCTGTTTCATCTTTAGTTTTCTGCACTGCTGCCTTCTCTTCTACTATCCTTTATGTCTATCAAAACCGCACTTCAACTATTGCTCTATCTAGAATTAAGAAACGTAGTAATAAGAAAACCGGATTTGACAAGTTATACCGAAAGTGACAATTTTTATTAGGCACTCCACAACTACCAGCGTAATTTTAATAACTGACAAAATCTTAATCATCAGTACGTGTAAAATTATCAGTAACAGTAAACACATTTTGTAACAATAGACGTTTTTCACCACAACAGCATGAAAGTCAGCCGCTTAGCATTGCTAATCAACAATGCAGTCTACAAGGTCAACCAAGCTTTAATGTTTCGCCGCGTGCACATATAGTCCCAGCTACAACAAATAGTAACGCACGGCAGCAAAGAAATAACTACGTACAGAAAACACAGTATTTTAATTCCTATAGCAATGTGCCGTACAGAAATGACTATCATGACAAACGTAAAAATAATGAGCTCAATTTTCAGCGTACATTTAATAACAGTCGATCTTTTCAGCAGCAAGAACATCAGCAACCACATATTTTCATGAATGAACCAGACAGTAGGTGTCATACATAGTGTAATACGTCAAAAAAAAAAAAAAAAAAAAAACAGAAGAGTTCAAATAGTCAAAATTCCACAGTGTCCCCCTGAAAATAATTACACGTCAGATAGAATTTGATTAAATACAGTACAGATTGCATATTCCAGTAACGCAAGCAATACTTTTGACACGCAGAATTTTGTTCATAAGAATGTTATTGAAAACACGCTTTGTTGAATGCTCCACTTTTATCGCACCCGGATCTTACCAGAAATTTTTCCATTGCCACCGACAGTTCTAACACCGCTTTAGGCGTACACATTTTCCAGGAAATTGAAGAAGATGGTTCGATTGTAATTAAAAACATCGCATTTGCAAGCCGCATTTTGTCACCTGCTGAACGAAATTATTCTGTCACAGAACTGGAAACATTATGTGTTGTTTGGGCTTTCACGAGATTTCGGCACTTTCTTTATGGCAGACATACCACAGTTTACACAGACCACAGAGCGATACAATTTTTACTTTCAGCTAAATTCACACACGACAGATTAAGCAGATGGAAACTTTATTTACAGGAATTTAATTTCACAATAGTTCACATACCCGGTACGCAAAATGTTATAGCAGACGCACTATCGCGTTCTCTCGGCAACAATCAGCAAGACGTAGCAACCAACTTCTGCAAAACAAATTTCAGTGTCATGTACATTCAGCAAGTAGCATTTGAAAATTTTATTTCATCGTCATTACAGGACATAGCACAAGAACAAAATAAAGACAATGTGTGGAAAGAAATTAAACACCTTTGGCAAGATAAGAATAATGTTACGATTAGGAACCACTACACTGTACGCAATAACATTCTATTTCGCCGCTCTCATCCTGACAGCAACAATTGGTTATTATGCATCCCTGATGAACTTGTTAACAAATTAATCTGGTACACTCATTTAAGTTACGCACATTACGGAGCACGAAAATGTTTTCTTATACTGAGACAGAACTGTTATTTTAACAACATGGAGAAACGTATACGACGAGTTTTAGCGTCATGTAAAATTTGCCAGAAAGCTAAATCAGACACCACTTCACATATTCCTCCTTTATATCCCATTGTACCTTTTAAATTAAGACACATGGCCGCAGTAGATATTTTTGGTCCGATTCCGAGAACTAACAGAGGTTTTTGCTACATCTTTGTCGCTGTTGAGCTCACTTCGAAATTTGTTACTTTCACTCCGTTACGCAAAGCTACTGCTAAAACTGTTTCGAAAGCATTTGTAAAACATTTCCTATTTCATGTAGGGCATGTAATGAAAGTAATTTCTGACAATGGATCTCAATTTCGTAGTAGCGTATGGACACGCATGTTACGAGCCAGAAACATTTCTCCGATCTATATATCCAAGTATCATGCTTCTTCGAACCCTTGTGAACGATTAATGAAAGAAATTGGTAAACTGTGTAGAATATACTGCCACAAAAGACATATTGATTGGGACACACACATACTCTCATTCCAAGATGTAATTAATTCAATTCCAAATGAATCCACTATGCTATCTCCGTCTGTTATACTGAAAAACGTTGAACCACCAAACAAAATTAAGGAATTTGTAAATTTTCCTACATCTCGTCGCTTACGACACCACGAAATAATCGACATTGCACTGAACAACATCAAACGTGCCGCAGAGCGCCGGAGAAGACAGCAAAAACAGGTTTGTACACGCCGCGACTTTCACGTTGGACAGAAAATATTAGTACGTACACACTACTTATCCAGTAAATTAAAAGGTAAGTGCAGTAAATTTGAACTTCTATACGCAGGTCCATATCGGATTCGCAGCATCCCTCACCACAATGTTGTACACGTCGAAACTTTGAGAACCAGAAAATCGAAAGGCAATCACCATATCTCAAACATTAAACCGTTCATTGAATGAAATCACTTTATGATGTAACATGCTATGATGCCATTCACTTATGCAATTATATGATTACCTACTGATGAGTGTCGTATTTTTTCTTGGCAAGTGCCCGGCAAGGTAAGGTTAGCAGGTCGCTTTTCTTGTCGTTACACGTCAGACCGTGCACATTTTCCATTTTTTTGTATGTATGATTGTTTTTCTGTTTTGTTAGTATGCATTATGAAATAGTTAAGATATAACACACACCAGTTGACTTTGACATTTTTGCCTTATGAAATCTCAACATCATGACTACTTTACTTTTTTTTTGCTGCTGCATTGTGATATTCTGTGTACATTTTTGCCTTTGAACACTGTCTGTGCTTTCGACATATTACGTTTTCTGTCATGTTATGCTGTATGCTTAATTATATTACCGTTAATCAGTAATTACTTAGTGGGTATATGATTTAAATGCAAGACGTTATTCTCTATTCATCAATTTCAGAAAGAAATGATGCGTGTAAGAAATAAATTCAACAGAAATGGGAATTTCACCTACGGAATAAACGATAGAAGATGCAATAACTTTATGAGGAAGAGTAAATGGATCAGGATTAACAAGCATTAACAAGAATATACTATACTTATCGTAGAATAGCAGTCTTAACTAATTTTTTCTTTCAGAATACAAGGTGATTGATGCAGGCTGTCAGACTGAACTACACGTCTTAGTTTTAGTGATGAAATATGCTAGAGATAAGGAATAATTGTATAATGAGTAATGAAGTGATATTTTTGCAGATGATAATGAATACTGATGAATAATGATGAAGAATATGCTATTATGAATAATGAAGTTTTTCTTTACAGGTAATGATAATGATGGAGTTATGAATAATGAAGTGATTGACAATGAAGTTTTTTTTTTTTTACAGATGAGGATAATGTTGAAGTCATGTATTTATGCTACGTAGTTATTTAAGTATTTGTTGCAGTTTGTTTTGACAGCAGGTGTTATATTGCATAGTAGGATGACGGAAAGTTTTGGAAAGGACAGCTATGGAGCACATTTTATACACATTTCACTACTTGTTAATTCGAAGTTCACTACTTTTCAGCATAGTGTGCGTTTCTTCTTTCAGGTCAATAATCCATTTTATATTTTTTCCAGGAGAAGTTTTTCATGATACATACTAAACTTATTACTTATTATACCTGTTCTAGTACTTGCATTTTTATTTTTTACCCATTTGTGTCTATCATTTATACATGTGATCACATTACTGCCTTGTTACATAACTTTGCTACAGCTGACTCATGACGAATGACGTTACTCATTTTTTTTCATTTACAGTGACAACCCAGAACCAATTTTTTTCTTTTTTTTCTCTTCTTGCTTTCTCTTATAATTACCACACGCAATGCATTGCTAACAAAAAAATGTATTACCACTCCCAAATAGTGATACCAGTTGGAGCAAGTTCTGAATAATACTGATCAACTCTGAATAGTATGTCACTTCAGTAATGACTTCGTAAAGATACAAAAAAAAATATATGTATAAAATAATACTTTATAACTGGCTAATAACTGCCTCTGTTTATTGTAATGAGACTACTTATAATGCCCATGATTATTAATGCTATGACTGTAATTAGCTGATTTTTTAATAATGACTTCATAATGATCTGAATGTGACTCAATGGATTGTTATTACTTCTTAATGATCTGAATAATACTGAATGAGGAACAATGTTTTGTACTATTCAATATTTGCTGGCCACTGAGTGCCAATGATGAGTGTAATGTTTTGTACTATTCAGTACTTGATGGCCACTGAGTGCCAAGAATGAGTGTAATGTTCTGTAATATTCAATACTTGCTGGCCACTGAGTGCCAATAATTAACATTATTCTATCATACTAAATATGCTTTGTAACCGTCCAAGGACTGCCACTGTTTATTGTAATACGATTACCTATGATGCCAATAATTTAATTTTGTGAACATTTTTCTGTAATACTACATTCATGGTACAGAAATGTTCAACACTGGGCTATGAATGCCCCAAATGAAAACTGTAATTGTCAATATTATGTGACTTAATGTCCTTCACCTCATGAGCTAACTACCCTGAATTACTGCAATGTCCATTTGTCCTGTCTATCCTAGTGATCATGGAGCACTATCTTTGGTTTTGCACTAATTCTACGTTGGTGTGCCTTGTAAGAGCGTGGTGTTGACACGACATGCTGTCCACCACCGTGAGCGATGAAGACGTTATTATGGTCCCACTGTTTGGTGTACCTAATGTACTGCCAAAATGAGAACATGAAGTGTTACTACGAGAGTTCAGTGTCTTGGCTACACTGATGGATTCTGATGGGAAAAGAACTGCAAATTGTGTCACTTGGTGTTGTACTTCTGTGGAAAGATATGGACTTTCAGAACAGCTGTGTGCAATCTAAAGTGCTACAACCATGATGCGATCCTTCCCTTTCCTATCCTAATTCTTGTCACATAGTGAAAATCATTTTTTTTTGCTAACATTATTTATGTTCATGGGTTATACATTTTTTTTGATTCGCTGAACTCCAGTGCGAGTACAGTTATGTCACTTGTCGATATGAATTTTGCCATTATGTTTATTTATTGCAAAAAATGCCTAAGACATTTTTCGATTTGTTCTCAAGTACAGTATGTGCATTCTTGTCTTTTATATTGTATATACATTTTTTTGTATTTTATTTTAATAATATGTTCTGAACTACAGTGCATGTGCACTTATGTTGTGTGTTAATATGTTTTCTACTGAACTTCAGTGCCTGTGCACTTTTCTCATTTTTCAATATGATTTGTACTATTCTGTATATTCAATACTTCAGTGCGTATGCACTTATGTCATTTGTTACTGATATGTTCTCAACTGCAGTGCATGTGCACTCATGTCACTTGTCAACATAATATTTTTTGCCAGTCTGTTTATTTGTTCTGAATATGCTAAAGAATTTTTTCAGTGCCTGTGCACTTTGTTATCTGTCAAATAATTTGTATATACATTTTTCTGATTTGCTACTATGTTTTGTACTCACATTTTGTCTTTGTCTGATATATTTTGTACTTAGTGCGTGTGCACAACATTTAATTCATGTACTACATCTAAATATTCTGTAAGTTGTAGAAGTTTGTTAATTAAAGAAAAATTTTGCCGCGCTTGGCAAGTCCAAATGACTCACCATCGCTGCCAAATTTTTGCCCCCCCAGTGGAGGGTTATGAAACACGTATGTAACATAGCAGCGATGGCGAGGCATTGTAGCATCTGTGACCAGAGAGTATGCGCTTGACCGCGCGAGTGTTGCGAGCGGTTCTCAGTCTGTCGGTCCGTCGTTGCGAGTCTGTAGCTCTGTCTAGTTGAGGGCAGTACTCAGTCAGTAGTCGTTGAGAGCAGTTCAGTGGTAGTCGTCGTGGAGTACGCTAGTAGTCGTCATGCAGAGCAGTCTGTGGGCAACACTGGTCAAGATGCTGAATGAGGTATATTGTTAATTAAGGTAATCATCAGATAATGTAAAGTTTATTTCTTGTAATTAATTTCCAACAAGTGCCCCAATAATAATTTGATTTCAAGCTAAGCATTTTTTAATAAACAATTCTCTTTTTTAATAATATTTCCGTTGCATTTCCTTAAAGAAAAAATTTCCCTTAAAGTAACAAAAAATATATATATATAAAAATTATATTTGCGATGCATTTCCTCCAAGCTGTGCGCAACAATAAGAGCAGAAATTTGACTAGCAGTTACAATGAGGTAAGAATTTAATTCTGATTTTTGCACAGGGCCAAAGACCGATATTTCGGTTTAAATGAATTTTCACTGCCACTGATTTTCATTAGCACTGAATTGTTTTTCATTATTTTTGTGGGAGCTCACACCAGACTCAGATTGCGAATTTCACATTTTTGTTGCCTTTGTCAGCACATTTCATTGCAAGGAGGTTATTCTTAGGTCCCATTTATTATTATATTTTATTTAAATATTTCTGTGGGGACGATATTGCTTCTTGGCTCCATTTTTATTAAATAATTGTCTTACGAAATTTTTGTGGGGAGGTTACAAACTGACGATATAGCATCAGACTCTCGGAAGAGCATCATCCATACGGTTCCGAAGATAGCTAGATCCGAAAAGTGCTAAAATTATCGCACAATCAGCTTAAAAGCTCAGGCATCCAATCTGCTGACAACAATAATATACACAAGAATGGCAAAGAAAATTGAGGATGTATTAGATGACGATCAGTTTCACTTTAGGAAAGAGAAAGCCACCACAGAGAGATAGTTCTGACGTGGTCGATAATGAAAGGAAGACTGAAGAAAAATCAGAACACGTTCACAGGATTTCTAGACCTGGAAAAGTCGCTCAACAGTGTAAAATGTTGCAAAATGTTGGAAATTCCAGAGAAATTGGGGGTAAGCTATAGGGTAAGACTAGTGATATACAATATGTACAAGAATCAAGAGAGAGCAATAACACTGCAAGACCAAGAACGAAGTGCACGGGTTGAAACGGGTATACTGCTCAATCTATATATCGAAGGAGCAGTGACGTAAAGGAAAGAAAGTTTGAAAAGTGGAATTCAAATTCAAGGTTAAAGGATATCAGTTAGATCATTTGCTGACAATTTTGCTATCTGTAGTGAAAGTGAAGAAGAATTAAAACAAGTGTTGAATGGAACTGACAATCTATTGAGTACAGAATGTGAACTGAGAATGAATCGAAGCGAGACGAAACTAATGAGAAGAAGCAAAAATGAGAACAGCGAGAAATTTAACTTCATCAGCCACTGTAGTAATAAGTGCTGGAATACATACTGTCGTAATCATTCATTTCTAGCATTTGTATATCTGAAGCGCACTTTTGGCAAAGTTAACTGTAATTCTTAAAGTGCTACGGATAAAATACAGGGAGCGAAATGCTATCCATTTGTACTCGTAAACAAACTAGGCTGCAGTTATAAGGGCCCAAGGACGTGAGAAGGAAGTAGTTCAAAAAGGTGTGAGACAGCGTTGTAGTCTACCGCTTATACGAGTATTATTGAGTCTGTGCCTCGGGAAGTCCTCAACCGTAGCTGAGCGGTCAGAGATGCTGACTACCACGCTGAGGACCAGGGTTTGATTCCCGGTATCACCAAGGGTTTTTCATTGGTGGGAAAAGTTGCACTGGATGCACTCAGCCTCGCGACGCCAGTAGAGGAGCTACTTGATCGAGCAGTAGCAACTTCAGCGTACGAAAACTGACAATGGTCGGGAAAGCTCCATTCAGCATCGAATGACGCCGTTGGCTCAGGATGAGACGGCAGTCAGTCGATAGTGACGGGCCTGCCAGGACCTGTGGATGGAGTTCAGGTTTACGACTGGAGGAAAACAAGAACAAATTTAGAAACGAGGTTAAGGTTCACGGGCAAAAAACAAAAACCTTAATATTTTCCTATTATATTGTAACTAGATCACACGCGTGAATGATTCGCACTCGCGCTGATAAGTCACCAATAGATAATATAGTAATGGAGGAAGAAGCAAGTGAAACTATTTATTAATGAAAGGAATTTTATGTTGAACAGTAATAACGAATGTTAATCTCACTATAAAACATCGGTATTATTATCTACAATATGGTTAATTGGAAAACATTAAAAAAGTAGATATTGTGTTTTTCAATTAACTTTATTTTTTAAAACCTCCTTATTTTAGAAAACTTCTTTGAAAACAATGTTAGCAGTTACAATGTTGTTGTCGTTTACTTATGTGCGAACTCGTCAAAAGTCACTTATAACTCTCCACGAGAAAAAACAGCTTCTGGTAAATACATTCCTGCCCTTTGTAGTGTCCGACATTTAAAAAACCTTTAATGAACGGTCATAGCTACATAAAAGCTACTTTTATGGGGAATTGTTTTCTTATCATTTGGAAAAGCACGGTTGGATCAGAAGGTGTGAAGGTTAAAGCGCGGTTTCAGCTCAGTTTTACCGGAGTGAATGAGTTTGACAGTGGTGATGTACTCGCCTAAGTGAGTAACCGCTAATATTCCATCGTTGATTAATTAATGATTACAGTTAATATTTGCAATTGACATAATAGTAGCATTTTTAAGTAATTGCGGAGGTGGTGAACTGGACAGATTTAAAGAATTCCAGAATTTTACGGAGTACAATTGAACGTTGTTTCTCCAGGTAACAAAATGGAAATGACATATTGACTAATTCTTGAACAATCATAATTTTTTGTACATAGAACAGTCATTAAAGGTGAAACATTTCGTTCACTGATATCGAACGTAACAGATGTATCACTGTGGACGATACTACTCATTGGTGAAAACTATGTTTGGCTCTTTAGTTAGAGAAATGCTATGTCTGTCCTGTGAATGTGAATGTGAATGAAATGTCAACAGTCGAAGACAATTAATTCTCATCATTGCTCCATTTGGAGCACGAGCAGCACCCTAATTTTTAGTGTAGCCAAATTTTGGGAAAAAATGTGGATTACATTCGGGCCAATATGGTACATATGCATCTACATTTATATCTGTACTCCGGAAATGATTGATCTTAAAGCATAGAAGGAGATACTTTTGATACTAGAACAGTGTCCATCCTTTCCTATTCCATTTGCAAATGAACAACGGGAAGAACGACTGTGACCTAGCCACAAATGAGCTCCAGTTTCTCTAATTTTTCATCGTGGATATTTCACCAAACATATGTGGGACAGGGTGATAATTTGTTGTCTGATTGCTCTTTGAATATAAACTCTCGAAATTTCAACACTTAGCATGACAGTGAAGCATAGCCCCGGTGTTGTAGCGTCTGGCACTAGATTTTGCTGAACAATCGTGTAAACGGAAAAATAAAATTAGAGTTTAACGTTACGACGACAACAAGATCATTAGAGACGGAGGAGAAACTCGGAGTTGGGAAGGACGGGGAAGGAAATTGGACGTGCACTTTCAAAGGAGCTATCCCGGTATTTGCCTGGAGAGATTTGGGGAAATTACGGAAAACTGAAATCTCGATAGCCGGACGGGACCGTCGCCCTCCCCACTATGAGCCCAAAGTGCTGAATACTGCGCCACCTCACTCGATAAACCTTAACTAGGAGAAACGTATCAGTTTGATTTTTTGCTAACTCGTCTGTTAACCAAAGCTGATAAGTTTCTCACAATGACTCGTAATACTCGATATCTTGTCGCAGAATTGTGTACGACACATCTTTTAAGTAATCTTGGCCATTGTGTGTAGTCCTTAAATCTGGTAAGCTTTCTGTCGTGCTCATTTTGTGTAGCAACCAGAAATAACGAGAATAATGTACACGAACATCTGTAGGATGACTGCATCGGAAGTGTGTACGAGATACAGGAAGTTACGTTCTGAAATAAAAATTTGGACCGAACGGTTCCGATTCGGGAACGTTCGCTTTTGTTACGCGTACTGCAAAAATGATACATACTTCTACGAAGGAAGGAGTCTGGTCTTTTGAGTTTCAGCTGTTTTGTCAACATTCGAACGATAGCGCTGCTACACTCCGACTTGTGACGTCTGTAGAGAAGCGAAGGTGCAACTTCAGGAGTTTAGGGACGGCAGTCGTGGGAGGAGCTTCTGCAGGCGTACGTCACGGTGGGGGTTCTCCGCCACGCGTAATGCCGGCACAAAGTAGAGAGCACTAAAAGCCAGAGGGCTCGGCTTTCAGCCCAGATTAAATTCCCTGCGACTGCTGAGCTCATGTCGCAGATAAAAGGAGCACAGAAATAATTCAATCCCGAAGAAAGGCGCTGGCGCGGTGTTTTGCAGACACGTGGCGCCTCCAAGAGCCACGGAATCTGCAAGTTAAATTATATCCGCAAGAACTGGAAGTGTCATGTGTGCAGAAGCATTGAGATATTCCTGAATAACGCTGAATAACACACAAATTATTACCGTTCGCCGAACGCCTCAGTTGCTCTTGTAGTGTTCTTTAGTCCTAAGTCAGAACTGAAGCACCTCTGTCGCGTGCAGCTCTTTTCACCTCTGCGGAACTACTACAAAAAAACGGTTCAAATGGCTCTGAGCACTATGGGACTTAACATCTATGGTCATCAGTCCCCTAGAACTTAGAACTACTTAAACCTAACTAACCTAAGGACAGCACACAACACCCAGCCATCACGAGGCAGAGAAAATCCCTGACCCCGCCGGGAATCGAACCCGGGAACCCGGGCGTGGGAAGCGAGAACGCTACCGCACGACCACGAGATGCGGGAGGAACTACTACAAGTTGCATACATTTCAGCCTGCTTATTGTAGTCAAACCTCGGTCTCCGTTTAGAGCTTCTACTCCCTATATTTCCCTATATTACGAAACTTACGAGTCCTTTATGCCGGAATTTGCCTGAAGCAATTCAGAGGAACGACGGAGAATCTAAACCAGGAATGCCGGATTAAAGTTGAAACCTCCATCCTCCCTTTTACAAGACCAGACTGTTTAAAACAGAGCTACTTCAGTCGATGTATTTCTAGTGTATAATACAATTTTGCAAAGAAGAAATGAACTAGGTAAAATAGATAGTGCTTCACTGTTCATTCATTTCTCACTACAAGTCACTACACACATTACACTCATTATTCCACAATGTAGTACGCTGTCAGCTGATATCAGGACATTAATAGCGACTACGTTTCGTTTACATTTTGAGTACTTGGGAGAACTGTGTAGACGGTAGTTTTTTAAATGTTGCCACATAAACGATGGTAGCAATAGACATCTGTTCGGTAGTTGTCATTTACATTATCTGATCAAAAGTATCCGAGCACCAAATAGTCGACATCAGTGAGGTGTCTAAGGTTCCACCGAGATTCGAATTCAGATCGTTGGATTCAGAGTCCAGAGTGCTAACCATTACACCATGAAACCACACACGGTGGCCAGATTTCAGTTCCCTACGTTCATCTCGTTCAACAGATAAGGTACCACTTTAGTATGCGCAGCTTCGGCGTTCTCAGGAAGTGCTTGCTTGACAAGTGAAGCAAACCAAGTGAACAGATTTGTACCTAGAAAGAAGAAAATCCGTCTAGAACTCTACTGGGGACACTTTCAATGACGTGTCTGAATGTTTGTGGAGGAATGGCAGCACGTTCTTCCTGAAGAGTCCGCAGCTCGTGGTCGTGCGGTAGCGTTCTCGCTTCCCGCGCCAGGGTTCCCGGGTTCGATTCCCGGCGGGGTCAGGGATTTTCTCTGCCTCGTGATGACTGGGTGTTGTGTGATGTCCTTAGGTTAGTTAGGTTTAAGTAGTTCTAAGTTCTAGGGGACTGATGACCATAGATGCTAAGTCCCATAGTTCTCAGAGCCATTTGAACCATTTTTTTCTTCCTGAAGAGTCGAAACCAGAGCAGGTAGTGATGATGGACGGTGGAGCGAATTTCTCACCCCAAAGATGTTCCATTGGGTTCAGGTCGGGATTCTAGGCATGCCAGATCATTTGAGGAATGTTGTTGTCCACAAACAATAGTCTCGCTGATACTGATTTATGACAGGGTGCGTTGTTTTCTTGATACATACAGTCACCGCTTTCCAACTGTTCCTCTGCCATACACAACATCCAGTTCTGTAAAATGTGTTCATGTCTTCATATGCACTTAGCGTTTTCTTAAGGACTGTAAGGGGACAGCAAGCTGACAACTAGGAACACACCCATACTTTAACATTAACTCTTACGTATTTCAGTGTAGGAACTACACGTGATGGCAGTATCATTCTCCACACATTCGTCAAATCCAAACCCATCCCTCGGATTCCCACAAGGTAGAAAGTGATTCATCAATCCCAATCACTCGTTTCCACTCATCCATTGTCCAGTGGTGTCGCTCTTCAGATCACCTCAAGCATCGCTAGGCACTGATCATAAAAGTACGAGCTTTTCGAACATTGTATTCCATTGTCGATAATTCTTCCTGGCTGTATGGCCATGGTCCATGGAACTCTTCTAACCCTCACGTTTCATCCAAAGCTACATTGGACATCTTCGGAGGTGCTCCAGGCGTACGCAAGGTGGGGGTTCTCCGCCACACGTAATGCCGGCACGAAGTAGACATCACTAAAAGGAAGAGGGCTTGGCTTTCAGGCCAGATTAAATTCCCTGCGACTGCTGAGTTCTTGTGCCGACTCAGCCCAACCAGGAGCACCTCCGAAGATGTCCAACGTAGTTTTGGACGAAACGTCAGGGACAAAAGAATTCCATGGACCACGGCCATACAACGCGGAAGAATTCTCTGCTGCTGAAACATGTGGTCGTGAAAGCCTTCATTGTATGATTGTATTCCGTTCTTTTTAACTCCCTACGCACACTATGCTAGCTGCACTGCTGGTAACACTCTGGAACTGACAAGTGACTGCTCCCATTGATTTCATGCGATTATTTAGAACCACACTCGGCAGTGCTCGACAGTTTCTGTTGTCCGGTACGTGAGGTCTGCCTGGTCTTGGTTTAGCCATAGCGGTTTCTTCACGTTTACACTTCACAGATACATCACGAACAGTCGACCTGGGCAGTTTTACAATGGTTGATATGTCCCTGATGTATTTGTTACTCAGGTCCACGTTCGATTTTGCTCAGTTCTTCACACTGACCGATTCTGCGGTTACTGCTTCTCTACTGACAACACTGCTTCGCCCTTCCTTTTATACTGGCGTGAGGGGGGGGGGACGCCTCTCATGACATCTAGTGGCCGATTCCGCGTTACATAGGGTTATCTGGATACTTTTGATCAGGTAGTGTATTTGAGATGATAATTGGAAGAAATGACCCTGTGCGACAACTATGAAGGGTGTCCGGCAATTAAGTTCCCATCAGTCGCGAAATGGAAAGCACAGCGAAAATCCGATGAAGCTTTGCACATATCTATTGTGCAGTGTCTCTAGTATCCCCATCGATCGCGTCACGTTGCACTTTGCAGTTCTGAGTACACTCGTAACACATAAGGATGCCTAGAAAATAGTGTCTCCCGCCAAGCATGGGCGCCCCCCGAGAAATTTCGCCCAATTTCATGCAACCGCACGTAACTTAACTATCACACGCACTGCCTTCTTCATGACAATTCTCGGCTGCACACTACAGGGGCAATGAAGACACTCCTGGAGTGTTTTCGATGGGCAGTCTCTGATCCGCCATCACACAGAGCGGATTTGGCTCTGTCTGATTTCCGTCTCTGCTCACATGAACCGCTGGCTATGAGGACAACACTTTGGTGTAGACAACGAGCTGCAGCCCAGTGCAGAGAATTGGCGAAAATCTCAGGCGGGTGCCTTCTATGGTGAGGGTATTAGAGAGTTAGTACAACTCCCGGTCAGAGGTCTAAGTCGGAGCGGTGACTATTGTATTGAAGTTCGATTTACACAGAGTACGCGAAGGAACTTGCCCCCTTCTTGCAGCGGTGTACCGTAGGTCTCTAGAAGAGCGTAGCGTTCCAAAGGATTGGAAAAGGGCACACGTGATCCCCGTTTTCAAGAAGGGACGTCGAACAGATGTGCAGAACTATAGACCTATATCTCTAACGTCGTTCAGTTCCAGAATTTTGGAACACGTATTATGTTCGAGTATAATGACTTATCTGGAGACTATAAATCTACTCTGTAGGAATCAGAATGGGTTTCGATAAAGACGATCGTGTGAAACCCATCTCGAGCTATTCGTCCATAGACTCGGGTTCCTAGGTAGAAGCCGTCTTTCTTGACTTCCGCAAGGCGTTTGATACAGTTCCCCACAGTCGTTTAATGAACAAAGTAAGAGCATATGGACTATCGGAACAATTGTGTGATTGGATTGAAGAGTTCCTAGATAACAGAACGCAGCATATCATTCTCAATGGAGAGAAGTCTTCCGAAGTAAGAGTGATTTCAGGTGTGCCGCAGGGGAGTGTCGTAGGAGCGCTGCTATTCACAATATATATAAATGACCTTGTGGATGACATCGGAAGTTCACTGAGGCATTTTTCGGATGATGCTGTAGTATATCGAAAGGTTGTGACAATGAAAAATTGTACTATATTGCAGGAGGATCTGCAACGAATTGACGCATGGTGCAGGGAGTGGCAATTGAATCTCAATGTAGAGAAGTGTAATGTGCTACGAGTACATAGAATGAAAGATCCTTTACCAATTTGTACTATATTGCAGGAGGATCTGCAACGAACTGACGCATGGTGCAGGGAATGGCAATTGAATCTCAGTGTAGAGAAGTGTAATGTGCTACGAGTACATAGAATGAAAGATCCTTTACCATTTACCTACAACATAGCAGGTCAGCAACTGGAAGCAGTTAATTCCATAAACCATCTAGAAGTAGGCATTAGGAGTGATTTAAAATGGAATGATCATATAAAGTTGATCGTCTGTAAAGCAGATGCCTGACTGAGATTCATTGGAAGAATCCTAAGGAAAAGCAATCCGGAAACAAAGAAAGTAGGTTACAGTACACTTGTTCGCCCACTGCTTGAATACTGCTCAGCAGTGTGGGATCCGTACCAGATAGGGTTGATAGAAGAGATAGAGAAGATCCAACGGAGAGCAGCGCGCTTCGTTACAGGATCATTTAGTAATCGCGAAAGCGTTACGGAGATGACTGAGAAACTCCAGTGGAAGACTCTGCAGGAGAGACGCTCACTAGCTCGTAACGGGCTTTTGTTGTAGTTTCGAGAACATACCTTCACCGAGGAGTCAAGCAGTATATTGCTCCCTCCTACGTATGTCTTGCGAAGAGACCATGAGGATAAAATCAGAGAGATTAGAGCCCACCCAGAGGCATACCGACAATCTTTCTTTCCACGAACAATCCGAGACTGGAGTAGAAGGGAGAAACGATAGAGGTGCTCAAAGTACCCTCCGCCACACACCGTCAGGTGGCTTACGGAGTATGGATGTAGATGTAGATGTAGAAAGTAACTGGAGAGTTGCAAATAAAACATTTCTAATTTTCATTGTGATTTCCATTTCGCGAGCGCTCGGAACTTAGTTTGACAAGACTCGTATGCACTCGTAGGTTACAATCACGGGCCGAGAGAAAGGCTTCTTCTCTTAGGCAGAAAATGAGTACGAAAGGAGTAGAGGAACTGACGTACCTCCCTTGGTTAATTTTGAAACTATCTTCTTTCCGTTAAACTTTTGGGCCCTTCTGTGTCTGCGCCCTTGGTGGCGACCTGTCTCGCCTCCGACTTGGTACGTCTCTGTGCTCCAGGCATCCACGCCTGCTAAATCCGATCCCACTCTCTTGCAAAGTGGTATCTTATACATCTACATCTACATACATACTGCACAATCCGCCATACGGTGAGTAGCGGAGGGTACCTCGTACCACAACTAGCATTTTCTCTCCCTGTTCCACTCCAAAAGAGAACGAGGGAAAAATGACTGCCTATATTCCTCTGTACGAGTCCTTATCTCTCGTATCTTATCTTTGTGGTCTTTCCGCGAAATATAAGTTGGCGGCAGTAAAATTGTACTGCATTCAGCCTCAAATGCTGGCTCTCTAAATTTCCTCAGTAGCGATTCACGAAATGAACGCCACCTTTCCTCCAGAGACTCCCACCCGAGTTCCTGGAGCATTTCCGTAACACTCACTTGACGATGAAACCTACCAGTAACAAATCTAGCAGCCCGCCTCTGAATTGCTTCTATGTCCTCCCTCAATCCGACCTGATAGGGATTCCAAACGCTCGAGCAGTACTCAAGAATAGGTCGTATTAGTGTTTTATAAGCGGTCTCCTTTACAGATGAATCATATCTTCCCAAAATACTACGAATGAACCGAAGACGACTATCCGCCTTCCCCACAACTGCCATTACATGCTTGTCCCACTTCATAAAGCTCTGCAATGTTACGCCCAAATATTTAATCGACGTGACTGTGTCAAGCGCTACACTACTAATGGAGTATTCAAAGATTACGGGATTCTTATTCTTATTCATGTGCATTAATTTACATTTATCAATATTTAGAGTTAGCTGCCATTCTTTACACCAATCACAAATCCTGTCCAAGTCATCTTGCAGCCTCCTACAGTCACTCAACGACGACACCTTCCGGTACACCACAGCATCATCAGCAGACAGCCGCACATCGCTACCCACCCTGTCCAAAAGATCATTTATGTAGATAGAAAACAACAGCGGACGTACCACACTTCCCTGGGGCACTCCAGATGATACTCTCACCTCCTTTACTAAAATTGAGTCATTTTGGCCTTCAATGGTGAAGGTCCCAATGTTTTTATGGCCATGCCAACCCTTTTGGCGTTGAAAAACTGAAAGGCGTTCAGTTTCTGTTGTAGCTTTCAGTGGGTTCGTCGACTCTGGGACGAGCCCAGAACTGTCTTCCTCGCCATCCACACAGAGGTCGTAGCAGACGGCGCGCGCGAAATGTTAATGAGCGTGCAGACTCGAGCGGACTGTAATGACCGGCGTGTGACCTTGAACCGTGCCCAACTGCAGCGCGACGCCACGCCGCCAGACCGCGCCGCCTGCTCCTCCTCCTCTCGCGACGCGACACGACGTCAATAACCGCGCCGCGCCGCGCCGCCCACGCCGCGCAGTGCAGCGCGGCTGCACTTGAGGGCGCTCCGCGGCTCCGCCGGCACGCCGGAGCACGTGCCGCGCGGCGCCAGCCCGCTGCCTCACATTCTGCGGTCGCCGAATCCACACTACTCGGCTGCTCGTATACTCATACTTTCTGCGCGCCTCGGCAGATCTGCATATCTCGCCAGCTGCCTGTGTTCTTAGTGACTGGAAAAGGGTCGCCGAAGAGCACAGAACTATAGCACTACACTACTGGCCATTAAAATTGCTACACCAAGAAGAAATGCAGATGATAAACGAGTATTCATTGGACAAATATATTATACTAGAACTGACATGTTATTACATTTTCACGCCGTTTGGGTGCATAGATCCTGAGAAATCAGTACCTAGAACAACCACCTCTGGCCCTAATAACGGCCTTGATACGCCTGGGCATTGAGTCAAACAGAGCTTGGATGGCGTGTACAGGTACAGCTGCCTACGCAGCTTCAACACGATACCACAGTTCAGCAAAAGTAGTGACTGGTGTATTGTGACGAGCCAGTTGCTCGGCCACCATTGACCAGACTTTTTCAATTGGTGAGAGATCTGGAGATTGTGCTGGCCAGGGCAGCAGTCGAACATTTTCTGTATCCAGAAAGGCCAGTATAGGACCTGCAACATGCGGTCGTGCATTATCCTGCTGAAATGTAGGGTTTCGCAGGGATCGAATGAAGGGTAGAGCTACGGGTCGTAACACATCTGAAATGTAACGTTCACTGTTCAAAGTGCCGCTAATGCGAACAAGAGGTGACCGAGACGTGTAAACAATGGCACCCCATACCATCACTCCGGGTGATACGCCAGTATGGCGATGACGAAAACACGCTTCAAATATGCGTTCATCGCGATGTCGCCAACCACGAATTCGACCATCATGATGCTGCAAAAAGAACCTGGATTCATCCGAAAGACTGACGTTTTGCCATTCGTGCACCCATGTTCGTCGTTGAGTACGCCATCACAGGCGCTCCTGTCTTTGATGCAGCGTCAAGGGCAACCGCAGCCATGGTCTCCGAGCTGATAGTCCATGCTGCTGCAAACGTCGTCCAACTGTTCGTGCAGATGGTTGTTGTCTTGCAAACGTCCCCATCTGTTGACTCAGAAATCGAGACGTGGCTGCACGATCCGTTACAGCCATGCGGATAAGATGCCTGTCATCTCGACTGCTGGTGATACGAGGCCGTTGGGATCCAGCACGGCGTTCCGTATTACCCTCCTGAACCCACCGATTCCATATTCTCATGTCAGCGTGTTGTAGGTGTCGCCACCAGCGCCATCCTTGTGTGAATGATCTGGACAGCAAATCATTTGCATATCACATCATCTTCTTCCTGTCCGTTAAATTTCGCGTCTGTAGCACGTCATCTTCGTGGTGTAGCAATTGTAATGGCCAGTAGTGTATTTCGCTGACGTCTGTAGAATTTTGGAACATCTATTACGGTCGCGTATTATAACATTTCTGGAGATCGAAAATAGTAGGAATGCGAAAACAGTGATGGTGGGGTTCCCAGCTCGTTCAGTTATTCCACAATAGCCAGAAAGCAGTAGATACCGGCGTCCACGTTGTTGCCATGTTCCTTCACTTCGAGAAGGCTTTCGTTATAGTTCCGCACTGAAAGCTAATTAACAAACTATGAGCGTACAGAATATTAGAGCTGCTTTGCATTGCAGAGTTCCTAGCAAACTCAGCACTGCGTACCACTCTTTCAGGAGACAAATCTCCGAACATAAGCCTAAGGACAGTTATGATACGTACTGCCTATTGGATCCTGTTCTTAGGTAGACGTTTGTTTAACACTTTGCTTGATATTTCGCCAGCAAAAGTGCTGGTGGTGGCCTGGAGTCGAGCCTAGGACCGAAGGCATTATATGCACCTGCAGTGCCAACGTCTGAGGGCTTCTCCGTGGTCTTACTGCTATGGTTTTCCACTTATTACCTGCAATGGTAGTTCGTTGCTTCACGGGAAGGCTGGTTATGTTTACCAAGAGGCTTTTCTTTTTATTGTTAAAGCTGTTGTTATGTTTCCAGATTTCTGTAGCTTCTCTGAACAAGCAGGCGCCGTACCTCTTCTCCACAGCGGAAACCTTCGTGTCAGCCAGTTTTAGCATGTGGTCTGGTTCACAAAGCGCTCGATTCGCCTCTCCCGATTTCTCCACCTGTCGTAACCTGCAGTACAGTTTAAATTCGGTGATCCTGGTGTTGAAGGATCGTCCATTCGTTCCAACATAGACTTTTCCACATCTACACGGCTAGCAGTACATTCCTGAAGTTCCAAGTGGGTGGGTCCCTTTTGTCCTTTGCCGATCTTTGATATTCTTGATCGGTTTGTAAATACTCTTTACGCTTTATTTGCTCAATTTCCGGCCTGTTCTGTCCGTCATCCTCCGGATGTAAGACAGAAATGCCATACCTGACACGTTTTCTTCAGACGTTCCGAGCGTAAGCATTAAACAAACATTGGCCGAATAACCCTAGACACAAGCAAACAGCCAAATCGTCAAGAACTAGCCACGAAACCCTCAACAATTTTATGTGATAGTACCATTACTTTATTTATACAGGGACTTACGGTTGTAAATGAAGATATTTTTATTGCGACTGAGAACAATGTACTGAACAATATTGCATCAGTATTTACGTCATTTGCAGACTGATAATTGTAGCTGTCATGAAGTTGTATGTCGTTAGGTTGGTTATTACCTCCAGGTACACGTGACAAGAGCAAGCCATTAATGCTTATGTTTCTCTGGGAAGTTGGTCAGGTACTGAAGTGTGGACGTATGGTCACCAAAACGGTTAGTCTACACTGACAGGCGTAAACCACTTAGTGGTGCAGTTATAACATCGAAAGTTCCACACCGCTTTTTGCAGACTCTTTTGTTGTACACAGAGAATTCACAACACTAGCAAATTTTAGAGGTTGCAGGAAGTCTTGCGGGGAATGGGAGCTTGGTGTAGGGACTGGGTGTTGATTTTCAAGATAGAAAATGTAAAGTAATACTCATAAATAGGCAGAAAGATCCGTTATTGTACGATTACATGGTTATTGTACAGTCACTGGAAGCATTCACATTCATTACATATCTGAGATCGAGCGTACAGAGCGATTTAAAGTGGAGTAACTACAGAAAACTAATCGCGGGTAAAATGACCTTCAGACTGAGTTTCATTCAGGAGAATCCTCATGAAACGTAGTTACAAAGGAGGAAACTTAAAAAAAACCTCCCACGTTCGATCAATATCTGAATATTCATACTAAGTGGGATTAAAAGAGCAAATAATGATGCTAGGAAGAGCAGTGTGTTTCGTTACAGGATCATTTTGTAAGCGTGAAAGCGTCACGGCGATACTAGGCCATCTATAGGGGCAGGCGACGCTACAAGAGGCATTGTGCGTCACAATGTGGGTTACTGACAGTTCCTCGATTAGTGAACCAGTGTATTGCTTTCTCCTATATCGTAAAAAGGCATGAAGGTAGCATCAGAGAGATTAGACGTCGCGCAGCTTGACAACTATCGTTCTTCGCACAGGCCATTAGCGACTGGAACAAGAAATGTGGTACACAAACTACCGTCCACTACACCCCATCAGATAGTTTGCGGAGCATAGATGTATGTGCAGGTGTTCCGATGAGTGTGCAATGTACGCAGCCGTGAAGGTATACGAGGTATATTTTAACTATAACAGAAATAGAAGTCGGTGGACGTGCACTACTTTCAGAATAGAATATCAATTGTACTGCATAAACTTAATAACTGTAAAACAGATAGAAATGGATACCCTTACACTCTTTCCAGTCGTAGAGAACGTTACTTCTGACATAAAATTATGATTGTTGGTTAGGAATATCCATCATACCGATGGAGACATCTATTATATAAAAATCGGTTCACATTTTTTTGTTACATCAATACGCGTACTGCCATAGTCGTCTTTTACGTATGGGTTCGTATCTGCCGTAAATTTCTAAAAAAAAAGTAATTTTACTGCAATTTATTTTGAAATAAACTCTTTATTTCATCATTTACCAGTTACCTAACATTATTAACCTACATCACAACAAAATTTATGTTATGATGCACACAGAGATGCAGGGAAAAAAGCTACATGGTGTCCCTCAAAACCCACGTAAGGTTTGCACTTTTACCATTTTATGTATGGACTTAACACGAGTGATAGGTGTACCCGCATCTACTCTGGTTGTGCGAAACTCTCATTATGGACGCTATCACGTGTTACTCCCTCCTCACAGATGTGTCGACCATAACGTGCGTCAAGCATAACAATTTTATTGCTATATAGCTTGATGTTGCCCAAGGGAGAGTAAGTAGCTAATCGCTATGGCATGAAACGGAGCGTACAAACTTTTATTTACTGCCATGGGATAGGCTAGAGGTTCGCTTTCGCACTGAAAACCTCGACGTTCTATAGCGCTGTGGATAACAGTTCTGGATATGGGTTCCTATTTTTAATTTCTCCTTTAATGAATCCTCTGTAATCAAGTTCTACCCATATTTTGCTGTTGTGGACGTGACTGTATTCAATACACAGGTAGAATGCATAATAACGCCTTCAGCACACAAAAAATTGCGTTTTATTAAATCACACGACGCATTTCGGACCGTTCTGGTCAATCATAAGGTGCAATTCGTTTAATGTATTAATTACATGCGTCCTCGAACGTGGTGAGGCGAAATGTACGTTCTTGTTGTGCGGTCGGATATTAAATCTGCAAATTTGATTTCTAAATTTAACATCTGGCCTTCTGACAACAGGATTCTACATTTCACATCACCTAAATCACGTGCACATGTTGATAATGTATTAAACGATTTTGCACCTTAAGGTGACGCTCTACAGGGCCAGAAAGCCATTATGTGATATAATAAAACACAAAACGTTCTGTGACAGCAGACGTTAACATTGATACTTTCCGGCCGATGAATTGTGTTTCAGCGCAGCAACATCGGTGGATAATCGGAACGGCAGAGACATGTGCATATAATGACTGAGTGGCGCAAATACTGCCAGCTAATCTTCAACATAATGAAATGTAATGTGATGCAGATAAACAGACAGAAACATCCGATATTGTTGAACTACGCTATCAGCGGTAGTTCACTGGTATCAGTCGCGACAGTCAAATATCTGGGAGTATCTGTTCCGAATCATTTAAAGCGCAACGACTACATAAATCTATTCGGTAGAAAGGGAGCCAACAAATTCGAATTTACTGAAAGAATACAATTTAAAGCACGCAGAAGGTCACAAAATGGCTCCACGGGCTGGCGCTCTTAATACCTTGGATTATCGGAAGGGATAAGTAAGACTTAAATAAGAGCTGCAAAATTGGTCACAGCTTCAGTGTCACAGAAACTATCAAGGAATTGCTGTGGAAGGCGCTATTAGAAAGACATTCCGAATCACGTGGAGCCTTGCTGGAAAAACTACAGCAGCCCAAGTTCCAAAACTAGAAACATATTAGTTCGACCAACATCCACCTCATATAGTGACTGCGACGACAAAATCGATAATACTCGCACGAGCGTCCACAGTTTTTACCGCTGCGTACTATCCACGAATGGAACAAGAAGAAGAGGAAATGATCAGGCCCACTGCGTAGACTCCGCCAAATACCGTATAACATATCTTACGGAATATTAGAAACTTCGCGTTAGCTCCGGTGTTGGTCAGAGATTACTAACGACGCAGATAAATCGATTGCGCGGAATACGAACCCTTGCAAATACTAACATGATTCGCTGCTCGCTGAAAGGTACTGTAATACAAATTTAATTGCAGCCATTGCAAAACTTCTACCATTCTTACTTTCTGGAAGAGTACAGAAGTATTAATACAAAGGTATGTGTATGCTTTGCAATAACAAAAATGATGAAGTATTGAAGTACAACACCTGCAAAGCGTTCCTATTGTATCCCTTCCAGTTCAGAAATTATGTTTATTGATAAAAGTGGCGGTCGTTAATAAGAGTTCAGAATAATTGCAGAAATAGTATTATTTATTCGTATTAGACCTTATCTGGAACGGCTTTTACATGAGACGAGAATTTAATACTCAAATTAAATAAGACAAATTAAGAACATGCTGCCTTATCCATTACTTTAAAGACTATTTTTATTGTAGTAATATTCAAAAGAAATTAATTGCAGATTAACTGTGTGCCACCAGACAGGGATGATGAGGACAATGTCAGTTCCTTCGTCAGTGTAATTCGATTGTAACCCTCACACTTGTCGTTGGTGTTGTGATATCCAATCCACGACAAAGCTTTTTGCATAACGTTTACGCTTCGCCACTCTTGTGAGGACCAGTTCTTGATGCGCGATCTATATTTTACGTTTTGTCTTCCCAGACGCCTTCCTGCTCCCACAGGATTGCCGTAATCGTAGCTAATGCATCTATCGTCTCCACTGCCTACATTAACTGTTTGTGTCTTGTTAATCTCCGGTGGAATTGTACTTTCAGCAGTACTCGTTAATAGGATGTCCACGGCTTCGTATACATTAATGAGCTGTAAAGTCCCCACGACAACACGCCGGCGGGGATTTCTTGCGGTACGTACCGCTGTTTTCACGAAACGGACTAACAATGCGGGGGAAATGCCATACGTAAAACAGTGGTGGTTCATCTGAAGCGACGAGCTTATCACTGTTAGTTTCACTACTACGTAACAGTTTTTCCATGAGTTCTGTTGGCAAATAACGCTTCCACGTGGCTGAGATGTTTTATCTATTAGGACATAATCAGCAACTTTCTGGAGGAGTAATATCGTGAGTTATCAGTAGTGGGTGAATGTTTTGTTATTTGTCACGCGCTTGCTGACTGTTATTGTTGACAATGCGCTCGATACTTAACATGAAGCGTGTCCGCGAGGTATGTCGCCGTGTTAGCTAACGCAGCCGTCTGTATTTACTGAAGCTTCGTCTCGCGTCAGCAGTGCAAATTTTTCCTTACCTGTACTCGTAACGCAAATAACACTACACGCTACACACTGTTTACATAGCTGCATTGGTGTACGTGAGACGGTCACTGAACCTAAGGTGTGATCCTGAAGTATTGATTCGCAGTGCAGCGTAGATATCAAAACTATTGAAAGAGGCCGGCCGGGGGGGGCCGAGCGGTTCTAGGCGCTACAGTCTAGAACCGCGCGACCGCTACGGTCGCAGGTTCGAATCGTGCCTCGGGCATGGATGTGTGTGATGTCCATAGGTTAGTTAGGTTTAATTAGTTCTAAGTTCTAGGGGACTGATGACCTTAGAAGTTAAGTGCCATAGTGCTCAGAGCCATTTGAACCATTTATTGAAAGAGATGTAGATTAATTTAGAAGAAGGTCTTCAGGATTTTGTATGATGCTTTACAGATATTGCCTGTGATAAGATATTTTTTGTTTCATGTGTTTTAAGGATGTAGTCTGAGAGAGAAGTTCGGAAAGAATATGCAAGCGGAGGAGGTACATTTAAATCGAGTTTCGAACCGTGTCGCCGTTGCCTATTGGATCTTTTTCCCACCTTGTGATTTGACTCTGTTTTCTCGTGACAGGACACTTTTCTCGATATTGTGAAACACTTTGAGGGGTGTGTAGATTGCCTGTCGGAAAGTCTTTCAAGACTCAGTAGCGAATATCCCGTTATGAACCCGAGAAGTAAGTTCGACGCAATTGATCAGATGTTATGGTCTAACATCCTCCATCATACAGCAGCAGAAGCAAGGCTATTACTTGGTATAGTTTGATTAGTTTTTCGTTTTTGTACTTTGCATGTTTCACAGAAACGTCTCAATCTGACAAATTTTAGCTCTACGTCATCTGACTTTAGGAAATTTTAAATTGCGTAGAGATGTAACTTTTCGATTTCAAAGCAAACGCTGTATCACTAGACCGTCATACCAATCGGGAATTCACTCGCACTTTGTGTTGCTACAAGGCGCTGCTGCTCTCTCAAGTTACGCCGGCTGTTCGCTAGGTGGCAGTGTCATCGTTTCCACATCTTGTTTTTTTCATCTTAATTCAGACAGTTTGTATGAAATGTTTTAAAATTATATACCGTACCAAAAGGTTTCTCGTGAATCACTGTATCTGTTAGTCAAAATCGGATCCCAATCCATGCAATGGTTCCAGATATCGGCCCGGAGATTGACCTGCACATAAAGACAGATAGAGAGAGAATAGGGGGAGAGGAGGGGTTATCCATCTGTCTGTCAGTGCTGCTTCAATCTCTTATTGACACTCGAATTCCTCACCTGGAGAACCACCCAGCTACATCTACATAATTCATTATTTTATTTTATTCACTTGTCGTTTAAGTAAGTTCGAACGAAGTCTGAGGTTTTTTGTACACATTTTTAGCTCTTACATGCAGAAGATATGTGAGTGCCTCATTATGCGTATTTTAACTACATTCTGAAAACAGCGCGCTGTTTGTATCGCCTCATGAATCAAACGTTAGCTTCAGAAATCGACGGGAGCGCAATGGTCTGTTTCCACAGAATACGATTTGAGTGAGAAAAACGATGTAAAATCCCACTCAGGGGTAACGTGAGGTGATACGGTGCTGTGACAGGTCTGCCTCGTTCGGCAGTGTAGCAACGCGTACAGAAGGCTCAGCGCAGCGCGGGGCGGGATGTCCGTGCCGGGGGCGCGTCGCGACTTGCGGGGCAGCGTGTGGCTGCTAAGGCTGAACACGTAGCCGGCCCGCGGCGCGCCGCGGCGTGGCGTGGCGGCTGGGGCCCGTTCTATATTTGACCGACCACCGGCCGCAAGGTGACATTTGAAAGCCACATAAAGGCAGTTTATCTGCTGGTCGATAGCCCCGCGAGTCTTGTCTTGCCGCCGGCTCCGGGAATCAATAAGGCGCGCCGGCCGCGCTGAACTCCTTCACATCCGGTGCGCTGCCGCTGCCGCCGCCGCCGCCGCCGTCGCTCGTCTTTAAAATTCAGGGACGCCACCGAGCGCAAGAAAGGCGCCGGGCGCCGCCGAGTTTCCGTATCCCTCTCCGGCGAGTTTTTACGTCGAGCGGCCCCCGGGGGCGGAAGGCGAGAAGAGAACGGTGGGCGAGTGGCAGGCGGCAGGCGTTTTAATAAAAATGTCATTTCTCCCGCGCGCTCACGCCAAGTGTTTAAAGAGGAACAGTTTCAAATGGCAAGTAGTTACTTTTTCCTTTTGTCTGTAAACTGAGCAAAACATAATGCTAATCAACTCTCAACTAATACGCCGGCGCTTCTCTTTTACTGAATCTCGCTTCTCAGCACACCTTTAGCCTGATGTGCAAGAAGTGACACGAAACGTCAGGATGTGCAAAGCGGAGAAGAAAAAAAAATTCAAATAAAACACTCAAACTGCGACGAAGCACATTCTGTGACTCATCACTGTTATCACGTCATCTTCGACAGCTTTTAAGTCGCTGGTTGGTGATACTTGTGCACACCAAAATCTTCTTTTAATCATTCCCAGCACTGCCATGAAAAATATCTTGGGACTAACCATTTGAAAATGTTAGAAACTTCTCGTACTTTGTTGTTTCACTCTCTGCAGTTCCGTACAATTAGAAGGAACCCTTCACCTTTTTAATTCCCATCTGACCTCCGAACGTTACAAGGAAGTTTGTCAAGACGAAAACAACCACACCTTCAGCAATACATTCTAGTTTCAGTATTCCACCAGTTTCTTTTCATTAATTTAAAAATCCGCTGAGGTTCCCGATGGCGTCTCAGAAAGAAAGGTTGATCTGACTTTTCTTTCGCGGTTTTTACCGAACCAGAATTCCTTAGCCTTAAAGTGAGTATTGTTTCCATGAACACATGTGACAAAACTGAACACCAGATCGGGATACCTTCTGGGACAACGGCTTTCTGATGGGACTTAGCGAAAGCTTTTGAAGAATTGATAGAAAACTCTCTTTCAAATTCTGAAAGTATTAGGTGTAAAACGGAGAGCGGAAGGCTATTTACATCCTGGACCAGACGGCAGTTATGTGAGTCAAGGAGCTTGAAAGAGGAGCAATGGTTGAGAAGAGAGTGGTCTGTCCCCGATGTTATTCAGTCTGTAGATTGAGTAAACAGTAGAGGAAACCAAAGAAAAATTTTGTGGCTGAGTGAAAGTTCAGGGAGAAGAAATAACAACTTAGAGCTTTGCCGACGATATTGTAATCTGTCAATGGCAAAAATGGTCTTCGAAGACAAGTTTAACTGAACGGACAAAGTCTTGAAAGAGGATATAAAATTAACATCAACAAAGAAAAGAAATCGTAACGAGATGTAGTGGAATTAAATCAGGCTATGTTGTGGGAATTATATTAAAAAAAGATACATTAGAAATAGCAGATGGGTTTTCCTATATGCGTAGCAAAAATACCTGATGGTTGCCGAAGTAGAGATGATACAAAATCTAGACTGACCAAAGAAGAATTTTTTAACATCGAGTATAGATTTGTGTTAGGAAGTGTTTTATGAAGGTATTTACGAGGAGCATTGCCATTTGCTGATGCGAAACATGGGCGATAAACAGTTTAGACAGGAATAGAATACAAGTTTTTTAAATGTGGTGCTAAAGAAGAATGTTTAAGATTAAACGGGTTCATCGGATAACTAATGAGGAGTGATGAATAGAACTGGGCAGAAAGGAAATTTGTGCCAAACGTGACTAGAAAAAGGAATCGGTTGGTAGGAGACGTTCTGAAGGATCCCGGGATCACGAATTTAGTATTGGTGGAAAGCGTGGAGGGTAAAAACCGGAGAGGGAGACCAAGAGATGAATACACTAAGCAGATTCTGAAGGATGTAGGTTGCAGTAGTTACTCGGAGATGAAGAGGCTTGCACAGGATAGAGTACCATGGAGAGCTGCATCAAACCAGTCTTTGGACTGAAGACGACCACATGTCCATCCTCCCGATCGGAGAGCTGCGGAACTTTGGCCGTTCATTTACTTGAGAAAATCAAACAGCTACAGCTGTCCTAATGATGTCATTTATTGTATGGCTACCAGTTTCGGTGCTTCAGTGCACCATCTTTAGACCTTCGCTGATGCTAAACGTGTTAACATCATCCGTGTACACGATGCATCAGTGCTCGACATAACAGGTTTACGCAGACTACCTGTAATTGTGGTGTTGTCTCTCCAGCCATTAACTATCAACTCAGTCGACGGTTGGTGATAGGAGAGACAACATCCAGTTACAGGTGATGTTTGGCAATGATGCATCATGTATACGGATGATGTTAACCTTTTAGCATCACCTAAGGCCTGAAGATGGTGCATTGAAGCCGCCAAACTGGTAGCCATACAATAAATGACACGATAAGGACGGCTTTAGATGTTTCATTTTCTTAGAGAAGAAGGGATTGGTTGACAGGGCCACGAATTAAGTACTGGAGGGAAGTATGGAGCGTAAAAATCGTAGAGGGAAATCAAGAGATGAATACAGTAAGCAGATTCAAAAGGATGTGGGTTGCGGTAGTTGTTCGGAGATAAAGAGGCTTGCACAGGATACAGTAGCATGGAGAGCAGCATTAAACCAGTCTTAGGACTGAGGAGCACAACATCTACGTGCTAGGGGAGGAAACCAAAAGCATAGCAGAAGAAAACTTTTGAAAATAATCGAAAGTGATAAGCTGCAATTTGAAGCGCGAGTCCCGCCCGACGGAAGGGAGGAAGATTACAGCTTAACGTCCCGTCGACAGCAAGGTCATTAGAGACGGAGGAGTGTGGCCGTGCGGTTCTAAGCGCTTCAGTTTGGAACCGCGTGACCGCTACGGTTGCAGGTTCGAATCCTGCCTCGGGCATGGATGTGTGTGATGTCCTTAGGTTAGTTAGGTTTAAGTAGTTCTAAGTTCTAGGGGACTGATGACCTTAGATGTTAAGTCCCATAGTGCTCAGAGCCATTTTTAGAGACGGAGCTCAAGCTCGGATTACGAAAGTACGGCGAAGAAAGTTGGCCGTACCTGTTTTTAAAAGCATAATCCCGGCATTTGCCTGGAGCGATTTAGAGAAATAACGAAAAACCTAAATCAGGAACTCCGGACTCGGATTTGAACCGTCGTCCTTCTGAACGTCAGTTCCGGCTGAAATACACGTTTGCGCCGCATCTTGGAAAGCATCAGGAACTCGATCGGGTCATGGCTTTCTTTTGTCAAATATCCACTACACTTACTACTCAGATTACTCGTTTCAGTTACTGAAAATGTATCGAAATGCCACTGGTGTCATCCAGGAAAAACAAAAGCATCGTACAGATTCTGTCCATAACACGATGAAGTGAAAACTTTTATGTGCTTCCCTGTATGCTGGGCAATTTATATGAGACGTACCTGGGATAGGGGGATGATGAGCAGTTGTCTCACCTTGTAATAGCACCAACGATAGAGTTACCCATCGCCTTCTGAGTTTTCTGTAATACATCTCAGCATGCCAACATTCTTCAGTACCTATCCTTGGAAGCAAGTAAGAAGTCACTTTCTGATGTTTCACTACCGTATTCCAATAGCATACTATAAATTCCGCTTCGAAAGTTAAATGAACGGAATAAAGTGCTTGAAGTAGTTATATAAGAGCGTAATAAGCAACTGAAAACCGTAACCACTAACAATTTTTATTCCTTCGCAGGAAAAAGAACGGCATCGTACAGCCGTCAAAGCCTGCATTTCGTGATTCCATGGCGTCGTTCTTCAACCACGTTCAAGCTGTACAGCGCTATTTAAAGAAAGTATGTTCCTCTATAGGAATTACCGTGGATTCCGTGAAACCCAACTTGACTGTTCGTTCACGAGAGCCACAGGGCAGCATACGCCGGCACCCAGTTGGGTTGCCGTGTTCTTTGACTAGCGGAAGGCGTTCGTTACAGTTACGCACTGTCACCAAATAATTTTATAGGCACTATCAGACCACCTTTGAGATCGGACGGAAGAGTTCCTTACAAACAGAACACAACATGTCACTTTGAACGGAGAGAAATGTTCAGAAGTGAAAGGAACTTCGGGCGTATTCGAAAGCAGTGTCATTGAGCCATTATTTTTTACAGTCATGATGAATTAACTAGTAGATAAAGTCGGAAGCTCGACGAGGTTGTTCGCGAATGATGCTGCTGTATATAAAGAAGTTATGTAAGTAGGCTGTTTATGTTTTCTTTATGTAAGTAGGCTGTTTATGTTTTCTTATTGGCAACGTTACGTAGCGCTCTGTATGAAAATCACTGGCTGTGCTGTGTGCAGTCTGTGGCTAGTTTGCATTGTTGTCTGCCATTGTAGAGGGGCAGCTGGATGTTAACAGCGCGTAGCGTTGCGCAGTTGGAGGTGAGCCGCCAGCAGTGGTGGATGTGGGGAGAGAGATGGCGGAGTTTTGTAATTTGTCATGAACTGCTATATATATTATGACTATTAAGGTAAATACATTGTTTGTTCTCTATTAATATCTTTCATTTGCTAACTATCCCTATCAGTAGTTAGTGCCTTCAGTAGTTTGAATCTTTTATTTAGCTGGCAGTAGTGGCGCTCGCTGTATTGCAGTAGTTCGAGTAATGAAGATTTTTGTGAGGTAAGTTATTTGTGAAAGGTATAGTTTAATGTTACTCAGGGCCATTCTTTTGCAGGGATTTTTGATAGATTGCGTTGCGCTAAAATTATTGTGTGTCAGTTTAAGCACAGTCATATACAACTGTTCAAAGGGGACGTTTCAGTTACAACTCTAAGAAATTGTATCGAAATACAGAAAGAGCTGCAGATTGGTGCACGGTTCTTAGCTCACGCTCAAATAAATAAATTTAACGTGTAAATTGGCGAGAAGGTCCGTAATTATGTGATTACGTAATCGTCGAATAGTCACGGGAAGCAGTCACATCCGTTACATAATGCGAGTACACGTCTGGAACGGGTAAAAGTGGAACTGTCGCATTAATCGTAGGAAAGACAAATGTCAGAATAATTTTTACTGTAAGAACCTTATGAAGTGTAGGCCACGAACGAACGGTTTGATAAGTCACAAGATCTAAAGGAGAGATGCACGTTTTGTGACCATATAAAAAGTTCATGAGGGAGATATGAAAGGAATTTTTCGTAGTGCCTCCTGGTTGTGTCATTCACCTCAAATGTGCTTTTTCATTCACTTTCTTGTTTCTGGTTCGTCACGGCATCTGTTGTGTCGATCGACAGAAAGTTGTTCTTAGCTGAAAATCTGCCTCATTTAATCATTACACCCATTGTAGGTGATACAAGCACAGAAGATTTTCATGCAGAATGTTCAAGATCGTCACATGATTTACGGCTTTCCTTCTAGAAATTTCCCTTGTACTTGTTGACTTAGTTTCAGCCACAATGTGAAGAATCCGTTCTTCAAACTCAGGCGTTCGAACATTGCGTGGTCGCCCACCTATCTGTATCTCTCCTCTGAAATGAATCTCTCTTTCGTGGAATTGTACAAACGTTCTTGCACAAGGTAACTGCTCACCAGGGTAGCGTTCAGGATAAAGTTGACGTGCTGCTTTTGTATTCTCATCCGCTGCGCGGAACATACTGTGCATATCCGTCATTTCCGAACCTGAATACATCGTTGGTATGTGTTGTGTTGGGAATTATTCAAACACAAGTCTCTACAGGGAATTCCTTTCACACCTCGTTAACTAAGGCTTTTCGAGGTCATATGACCTTTTTGTCACTGTTTAGATGTTAATAAGAAATCCCTAAAGTTTCTTGCACATGTTTGTGTTCAATCTGTAAAAAGTCGATAGTCACGTCACTATCTATGAAAAGACCACTTGTCATGGGGTCCTATATGCGGATTTGCACAGAATCCTTCGTTCCTCTCAGATCTGACATTGGGTCTGAACCACCTGGTGTCCTTTGGTAGTCTATTAAACATTGGACGCGGCCTAGAACATAAACGCTAGGCGCTGTTTATGTGACTTGATTCAGTTCCAGAAGTTACATCACTAGTAAAAGTACGACGTTAAAGTGTACAGAGAAGCGCTGACGAAGACAAAGACTCGAAGCAAAGAGCATCAAGTACGGTGCGTGCTACTGTTGAAATCGTATCATTTCTTTACAATAAGCTGCTCCTTTTAGAAAAGCTCAAAGTATTCCGAGTTTTTTATTTATTTATTTATTTATTTTAGCGGGTGAAACAGAGCAACCTCTACCCGCCAGGTTATCCGAGAGCGCTAATGCGCTGCTTCCTGGACTCGGGTAGGCGCGCTGGCCCCAGATCGAATCCGCCCGGCGGATTAACGACGTGAGCCGGTGTGTCGGCCAGCCTGGATGTGGTTTTTAGGCGGTTTTCCACATCCCGCTAGGTGAATACCGGGATGGTCCCCCAATCCCGCCTCAGTTACACGACACGCAGACATTTGTAACACTTCCGCACTCTTTCATGGTTTACACTAGACGCAGACAGCTGGGTTACACTGATTCCGTCGTGGGGGGTATGGGGTGGCGGCAGAAAGGGCATCCAGCCACCCTTTTCCATTAACATGCCAATTCCGTTGTAACCACGCCGACCCTGCGACCATTGCGGCACAAAGGCGCAAGTGAAAGGAAGAAAGAAGAAACAGAGCAACCTCTAGCGGTCATCTGCATGCTGCAGTATTCTTGATGGGAATGTCAGGTACTGCAAGCTATAACAATCATGTTTGCAGTGCGTATTGTACCGCTGCCATGCTGTTGGTAGTTCTTTCTCGTTAAGTTGGGTAAAAGAGACCTTCGTATGAGCTAATCAATTCATCATGGCAGGGTTAAGAGCATACCACTTAGTAGCAGAGTAACTGCAATCAACTACTGCAAAGTTATTGGAAAGTAAGTCACAAAATCTGCAACTGGTTGGTTTGATGCACCGTATACCAAGGTGACGACGCGTATTCAACGTGCGTTGTTTGTATGTCATGTGAACAGTCGCTACCCCCCGGCCCCTGTCCACTACTGCGCTGGCGGCACCAACTGTATAAAGCATGTCGCACCACACAGTAACAATGTGTCGAGACATGAAGTTAACCACATAAGCTGAGTAGCAGGTGAAGCAAATGGCAGGCTTGAATTTAGTGCTACGATACTGGGAAACACCAACGGCCTTGCCGCAGTGGATACACCGGTTCCCGTAAGATTACCGAAGTTAAGCGCTGTTGGGTGTGGCCGGCACCTGGATGCGTGACCATCCGGCCGCCATACGCTGTTGCCATTTTTCGGGCTGCACTCAGCCTTGTGATGCCAATTGAGGAGCTACTCGACCGAATAGCAGCGGCTTCGGTCAAGAATACCATCATAACGACCGGGAGAGCAGTGTGCTGACCCCACGCCCCTCCTGTCCGCATCCTCCTCGGAGGATGACACGGCGGTCGGATGATCCCGGCGGGCCACTCGTGGCCTGAAGACGGAGTGATACTGGGAAACACAGTCTTTAAGCAAAACAGGTTACTTATAAACTACTTTGAAGGTCCATAACGCAATGCTCTTATCCACATAAGTCGGATGTTTGACTGACGAGAGAACGTAACAAAAACGCTGCAAAGTGTTCATTCGTAAGGGATTAGAAAAAAGTGTGTAATGTAAATCTTGTAACAATTTGCTTGTAAAATTACAAGAATATGGTTTCTAGCCCCGCGGAATGACCAGGCGGTTTGAGGCACCACATCACGGATTGCGCGGTCCCTTCCGCCGGAGGTTCGAGTCTAAGTTTAGGGGCCAATGACGTCAGCAGTTTGGTCCCTTAGGAATTTCCGCACATTTGAACATTTTTTTATGATTTCTAGCTAGAAACAACGGATAACCTTGAAGTATTTGTGAGAATCTCGAAGAGAATGTATAGATACAATTAGCTCCCATACAGGCATGCAAGAAATCATTCTTCCCAGTGTCAATTAGGAAACTAAATTGTAGCCTTAATACATGTAACAGTAAAGAGTATCCTCTAACAATCACTTACTTCTGCTTTATGGAGCATAGATATGGTTGTGAATAATTATTCACGGTGCAAGAATGGTTCTATTGGCAACTGTACAGCCTATTTTACTCCTAATTCCTGTTCAACTGACTCTGCAAACCCCATGACCTCCGTCCTGACCTGATATTTAATTCTAGCCTTCACGCTTATGTATGTTCCTAAACGACTAATCCGGGACACTGTAACAGTTGCAGATCGCTTATCTAATGGCTCTGAGGCCAAAAAATTTTTAATTTTAATTGAAAAATTTAAAAATTTTAAATGCTCTCATAAACTACTCCTTAAGAACTGTAATCGTATGTTAAACGTTTTATCACAGCAAGACAATTATTCAGTTAGGAACTATGTACAAGTCACGAGGCGCAAATTACCCTAACTAGATCCATCGAATATTTGGGAATAAAGGCACTTAGCGACGTCTAATGAAGTGTACACATAATTCCAAACCCTTAGGAAATTTTTCTCTCTGATCACTCCCACAAAATGGTGTAAGGGAAAAACATTATGGTGTACTATATTGTCGCTGTTCATGCCATAAAACGACAGTATCAGGCTTGACGTTTTAATTTATTTCTTCTTTCTTACTAACACCATTCGCAACATATTTTTCAGGCAGTGTCTAAATAAGTCACTGAATGTATCTCCAAAACGGTATCATTGTACGAGACATATCTCAGGAAATATGACGTCATAAACATTGAGAACTAGATTTTAGCTTAAAAATTAGTGCAAATTAGCCAGACTACAATCATCCATTGTTCCACAATGAGAACACTTAGAGACTCCCAACAAACTTAAAATTTAGAAAAGGTTTGAAATTATGTTTATTCTCGCTTACGAGCTTAACGTCAAATATTTAACACATTAAAAAAAATGGTTCAAATGGCTCTGAGCACTATGGGACTTAACATCTATGGTCATCAGTCCCCTAGAACTTAGAACTACTTAAACCTAACTAACCTAAGGACAGCACACAACACCCAGCCATGACGAGGCAGAGAAAATCTCTGACCCCGCCGGGAATCGAACCCGGGAACCCGGGCGTGGGAAGCGAGAACGCTACCGTACGACCACGAGATGCGGGCAAACGCAATTTAACACATTAACTCGTTTGTATCGGAATCAAATGTCTGAAGCTGTTTTATGTATGAGTGTTCGATTCTTTAAAGAACCAGAGGTGGGAGAATTTACTGGTAGTTCATAGACAGTGGCCTCCATTGAGATAAGCCTAGCTTCGCTAACTGACTAGGGAATGTATTGGATCTCCCTGTCAGCTTCAACAATGAGCAGACATGCTCTCAACTGTGGACAGTTGTGGGTGTTTACTGGTTCGTCGGATGTTGACGTCTTATGACTCCAAATATATGACGTCCACCCGTGTGTACTAATAACCACTGAAGAGAGCGTATTTTGAAGACTTGTTAATGTCACTGGAGATTTCACTGCTATTCAGCAGGCGGCAGAATGATAGCAGTTTGCAGAATGTGCGACTATTCAAAAGGAAGCTTTTGGTTTGTTCCAGTATGAGAAGACTGGGTCCGTCACTAGCGTGGAGCGTGCGTTTTGAAAATAGTATAGCGCAGAGCCACCAACCCACTAAAGCATTTTGTGATGTTACTGACTGTTCAGAGACACAGGTTGCCTCTGTAATAGGAAAAGCTCCGTACGACCAGGTGTTGCAGCTAAAACTGCAAAGAGTATCCGAGAGAACTGTGTGTTCCATATTCAGTTGTGTGTACGATTCTGCGCAATCGTTTACATCACAAACAATAACGTATGCATCTGCTGCAACGTTTGCGACCAAACTACCGCACCATCAGACGCGAATTTTGTGATCTTTTCCAGGAAGCAATAGAAAATGACGAATTTACGCCTCGACCTGTGTTCGACGGTGGGGCGACGTTCCACATGAACAACGTCCACCTATGGGGCACAGAAAACACAGCGTTACAGTGTGTACTGAAAAAGACTTTCCTCTTTGCTGTTACGCGTAGCAAGGCGTACGGGTGCTACATGCTTCCTGAGAAAACTGGTAGTACAATGTACCTACAAATGGTGCAAGACTGGTCGTTTGAAAAACTGATAACTGATATCCCAAACTTCTGGTTCCAACAAGACAGAGTTCCGTCTGATTGGCATAGAGTAGTGCGTCGCCATATGAACGATGAACTTCCAAACCTATGAATTGGGCCCTGTGATCAGGGTCATTTCGCACTGTTCAGGTGGCCCCCGGGGTCTGCTCACCTTACAGTTTGTGATTATTTCCTTGGCGATACGTGACACACAATGTTTGCGTACCACCTTTGCCGACAGCATTGACTGTATCCCTTAATTGGCTCCTTCCATTGTTCATCTCTGCTCACACGAACCGCTGGCCACGAAGACAATATTTTGGCACAAACAACCAAAGACAGATCAGAGTAGAGAATTGGCGGAGACCACAGGAGGCTGCTTTCTGTGACGAGGGTACTGGAAAGTTTGGACAACGCCACGACAAATGTCTAAGCCGGAGCCAACTGGAAGGTGTGTTACAATTATTTTTTTTTTATTATTTTCATTGTGGTTTCCATTTCGCGACCTATCGGACCTTACTTTCCGAACAGCCCTCGTAAGAGTAGCTAATTAGCTACGTCAAATTAACTGCCCAGACATCTCCCTCTAAACTTCTCCGTAGGGGCAGGCCTCCATTGTGTCTCTGCTGCCGGTGTCCTGGTTTGCCGTCGTGGGATCTTGTCCCTTGCCTATGGTCTTCCGAGGCGTGTTCCGCCAAGCCTGGGTTGTGGAAACACAGCCTGAGTTAGGTTAGATGGGTCCAGACCCCCGAACGATTGGGTGACCGACCCACCACCTCAGTAGGAGCGGGTCCCCGGCCGTAAGGTCGAAGCTCGGGCTTGTAGGGGGTGAAGGGCTAGAGGTGCATCCGCCTTTCCGGAGTGCGAGGTACACTTGCCGATGCGGGACGAGTGAAATCGGCTGAGACCAGGTACTGAAGGGGACCAGTGCTCTGGAAACGGCGCGCTGAACCCGGCAGCTCCGATGGGTCCTTGGTCTAGGGGCGAGGCTGGTGAGCGAGCTGCAGTTAGTCGCCCTCCCCTCCCCTCCCCCCTCACCATCCAGCAGTCCAGACCACTAAAACTGAACTGGCTGAATGGGCAATTGCCAACGAAAAGCTAGAAGGTCGCATTTAAGAGCTGCAAAAAAAAAAAAAAAAAAAAAAAAGAAGAAAAAAAGATAGGTCAAGTAAGCAACCTGTGAAAACATGGGCTGGCGTGGCTTCACAAGCGGCACCAAAGGCCCAGTCAACCAAAGATACAATTGCTAAGGTTTCCAAATGGCCTGACACAGCGGTCTTTCTAAGACGCATGCCCGGGCAAGACGATAAGAAAGTGCAGGAAATTTTCGCGACTATACTTAACACGGCTAGAGAAAAAATCTAAATTAACAGAGTCAAGAATGGTTGATGTTGCCACAGATGAGAATAAGAATAAATTATTAGTCAATCAAAGTTGTGTAAGGCTGTCAAATGCGAACCACCCCTCCCCGAAAGCGTAACCCATTGGTTATCTGATTCGATGTCCCAACGTCCCTAAAGGATGAGGACCTATGTGAGACCTTTTATCATCAGAATTAAGATGACATGGACATAAACACTTTCATGAAGTATTTAGAGTTAAGGTTTGGGAGAGGACCGAGATGTTGTTCATCATGTTGCCGAGGTCTCGAGCACCCTGCGGAATAAACTAACGACTATGGCAAGGCTTTCATGCTATAAGCGTAAAGACTACCTCGTGGTACATCGCTGCCGTAACTGTTGGCACACTGATCATGTTCATAAGCAGTGCATCAGAAAGCCGGCACGTTTTAAGTGCGGAGCTGAGCATCATGTAAGGAAAGATTGCAAAAAACCCAGTGTCTGTATTCCATGTACGCGCAAAGGCAAAAAGACCCGCGGTTCACTGGAAGAAACTTCCCAACATACAAAATTCTGGAACAGCGTTTGCTATCCCGAATCGATTATGGCTGGGGCTGTCATCGTGAGCAGGATAGTCAAGAAAAAGAAGTCCCCGAGGAGGAGAGATGCTGAGAAGGCATGTAAGTTCAAAGACTTCCTGAAGTCTTTGTCAGAGATAAGAGCGAGAAAAATAGCAATGGTTGACGTAAACATTCAGACTGAGCCAGTGGCTCAGACTCCTCCAGGTGCTTCCTCCTCCCACAGTCGGGGGCACAACCAAACAGAGGAAGTGAAAAGACATGTGGGGTGACCAGTGGCAGTGATTCGGCCACTAATAATTCACTTCAGCGAAATCTTAGGTAACCGCTCTCGTGCACAATGAAAATCGCTATACCTGTGCACGCAGAACAGTCACACCAACTAATTCAGGATAGTACAGTGACCAGCACGATGCCCATAGAGGAAGCGCCGCAAATAAGAGCTACGGGTGCAGACGAAAGAATGGTATATCCCAATTTAGAGCATACCATGAGGCTGTAGCGCTTGGAGCAGACGGCGGTCCTGATGGTTCAAATGTCTCTGAGCACTATGTGACTTAACATCTAGAACTTAGAACTACTTTAACCTAACTAACCTAAGGACATCACACACATCCATTCCCAAGGCAGGATTCGAACCTGCGAGCGTAGCGGTCGCGCGGTTCCGGACTGAAGAGCCTAGAACCGCTCGACCACCAGCGGCTGGCGGCGGTCCTGACAACTGCACTAAAACAAGTCGTCCATGGAGGACATAAATATGGCAGAAAAGTCACCTTCTCGACAATGGAGGCTGTGGACAGAATACTGTTAAAGTCGATGACTCTCCCCACTGACTTCGGCGCCCTGCGTGTCATTAAAAAGGTTTTCCAAAGAAGAGACGAAATGTTTGACCTCTGTGAAATCTACATACAGTCTGTACCAGCAAATGGGCGCATTGCGCTAGACTGGAAAAAGACCTGGCCAGAATGCACTGTGCACACCTATTTTCCATAATGTATCGTGAAATAAACATCGGACAGATAAACAAGCGCAACAGGCGTTTGGTGATGCAGGAGATGCGAAGAGGAATGGAGGCTAGATGTAACTTGCCCACAGGAGCCAAACTTTCAAGCTGGGCAGGTGCACCTGAATTTGTATGTGTGATAGATTATTAGAACGATGGTAACATCGACAGTTCAGTATATATTTAGCAACATATTACGATGCAAAAAGTGTCGTACTCATCGGATCTTGTGGCACTCTCACAGTCAAAAGGCTGCATTTTGACGACGACATGTCAGATAGTTTTATATTCTGACAGAATGTAACTTCGCAGTGTTACTTGAAAATGGCCATTAGGCCGAAATTGCAATAGTGACAATAAATATTTTATACAGTCAACGGCGACTATGATGTCTTTCAAGAAAAATACTTATGTCGATTTGGGAAACGGGCTACATCCGTGTGTGACTGTGGTGCTGAAGCGGTGTACCTGACCACGTCATTTATGAGCGTCCAATACACGACGACGCGGCAACCGAATTACGACACCAACTACCGAATCGCGACACCTATTCCCTGTTACGACTAGCCGATACCTATCAGATCCTCAAAACCTTGGCTAAGAAGGTATCACAGAAGAATCCGAGGGAGTTCACTAGGGACCATAATGGTCAATGAATAAAAACCGACTAAGACTGAGATGCACCTGCCCAGTACCGCCGGGTGCGGAATGGCCAATCGCCGTTACGACCGAGATCCGCCGCACTCCAGGATCAGCAGGAATGGCAGCCGAGTGACAAGAGTCCTGGCAGGAGGTCAAAATGGCTCTCGGCACTATGGGACTTAACTTCTGAGGTCATCAGTCCCCTAGAACTTAGAACTACTTAAACCTAACTAACCTACGGACCATACAATGTAAGCTTTCACGGCCGGTATTGCCTTCACTTAAAACTTTCGGGCTGATAGGCCGTGGTCGAAGTATAAAACACTCTCCTGACGTTTCGTCTCCGACTGCGGGAGACATCCTCGGAGGTAAAGCGGCGAACTGCGAAGAGAACTCGACGAAGCGCTGATTATATAGGCAGTACAGAGGGCGCCACAGTCGGTCACGAGGCGTCGGCTATGAGATTGTCTCTGGTAATGCCAACATTCTCGATTGAAAGTAATCGATCGTCACGCTTGCGGTGCAACGCTGACATCCAAATTTTATCCAGTTTAACACCTTCGTCTTTCCTGTTAAAACTATTACGATGTTTATCAATCTCGATAGCCTCTCTATACAAGCGTGCATAATAATGCGAGGTTTTTGAAATGACGCTCGTCACGCTGAATTTTATTTCATGATCACCTTCCTGGTAAACAGATAGTAAATAGATAAGAGGATTGCCGCCTGGGTCACACGGATAAATCGGCCGTAGCGGAACATGTTTACCAGGAAGGTGATCATGAAATAAAATTCAGCGAGACGAGCGTCATTTCAAAAACCTCGCATTATTATGCACGCTTGTATAGAGACGCTATCGAGATTGATAAACATCGTAGTAATTTTAACAGGAAAGACGAAGGTGTTAAACTGGATAAAATTTGGATGTCAGCGTTGCACCGCAAGCGTGACGATCGATTACTTTCAATCGAGAATATTGGCATTACCAGAGACAATCTCATAGCCGACGCCTCGTGATCGACTGTGGCGCCCTCTGTACTGCCTATATAATCAGCGCTTCGTCGAGTTCTCTTCGCAGTTCGCCGCTTTACCTCCGAGGATGTCTCCCGCAGTCGGAGACGAAACGTCAGGAGAGTGTTTTATACTTCGACCACGGCCTATCAGCCCGAAAGTTTTAAGTGATAACCTAAGGGCATCACACACACATCCATGCCCGAGGCAGGATTCGAACCTGCGACCGTAAAGGTCGCGCGGTTTCAGACTGTAGCGCCTAGAACCGCTCGGCCACTACGTCCGGCCCTGGCAGAAGATCGCTGTGGTCCTCCTCCGGCATGAGGACACCGAAATGCAGCGTCAGATCTGCAGGGGTGATCTTGATGAGTACACCAACAACACCATGGTGTACCCCATATTGGAGGAAGAAGTGGCGGTACATTTCATCAACATCAGTCCGATGCAATACTTCTATTTAGCTATTAGGTACTAGCAGTTCAGACTAGAATGTAGATATTAACTAACAACTACTAACACGATAGGGACTGCAGCGACTTAAAGTACTTTTGGGCCAGCCCAGTGCCAGGGCATGCCAACTGGGATTAGCTCGGTGGGCAGGCCAGCAATAGTAGGTTTGTAATACTTCTGGTACACCTGTATCGCTGCAGAATTAGACTTCGTATTTTGTAGAGCAGACTAACTGATTCGCAATTACCTTGTCCATAGCAATAGTAACAGCCACTAATTACCGTATAAAGCTGCAATTGTTTTGTATTAATTAAAGGCCCACTAATTAGTTTAGGTAGTGGGTTATGTCGTATAATTATTATAGTATTGTATCAATAAAGTATTTTTTTTTAAAAAAAAAAAGAACCTTCTCCGTCTGTAACTAGTGTACGAAATCTGCAACCTGGTGTAGTGCGGCCAGCATGAGTTACTATAGTTGGACTTTAGCAAAGCAAGAGATTGTGATAAAACAGGGAAACCACAGAAATTGAGAGCAGAATACCAGTGGATGACACAGTTTTCTTCATTAAGGAACGCGTTAAGTGCAGCGCGAAGTAAGTTTCCGTGTAGACGTCAAAAGCACGGTCCGCGGTCGTGCCCTTGAGGACTGTTTGAGCGCAGTATTTGCAGCTCGTGCGTCACACGCTGCCGCCGTCTCCCGGACACGTCGCGTTACACCACCAGGTCCGCCCTCTATGGCGTGTTCCGCTGCGCCTCACGTTTGCCCGGCAGTGCTATCGATTATCAGCGCTCGTGTTCGTGAGACACCGAACTCACAGTTACACGAGAACTCGCAAAAACACAAGCCGGAGTGGCTTCATCTCACAAGTTACTCACTAACTTTTTGTTCTCTTAACTCTTTATTATTTTATAATTCAAAGTCTCTTATCGGCTTTCCTTGTCACGTGCAGGTATTCAGAAATCGTAACTTCGCTGCTATCGAATGTTCAATGTTGGCCTTAGCATTATTGCCTTTGTTACCTTGTGCTTTCCATGTAATAAATATTGCAGAATCTTCTGTGCACAGTGTTGCATTTCATAGTCATAATCATCACCTCCTTCCAAGAATTAGGTGTTGTAATCATCTATTCCGGTCTCTGTCATACATCCATCTATCCATCTCTTACGGGGTCTGCCTAGTTTTCTCTTTCCTGTCGTCTGAAAGTTCATTATCTTTCTTGGCAATCTGTTTTCTGTCGTTGTATCAATATAATCAATTTCATTATATTCCCTACTCTCTCATCAGTAACGGTAAAAGATTTTTAAATCTGTTCTTATTGTTTCATTCCTTATTTTATACATTTTATTACAGCCTCTTACATTACTCATAAATTTCATCTCTGCTGCTTGTACATCAGATTTTTCTTCTTTTGTTACTGCCTACGATTCGGAACCATACACAAGAGTAAATAAGGCCATAACTTTATACCATTTCATTTGTGTCCCTTTTCTCCTTTTTCTTCCCAAAGTTCTTCCAACCGTTCTGCAGATAGCCTGATATTTATTCATTTTCTTCTCCATGTCCTTGTCATAGTTAACATTAATACCAGATCCTAGATAACTAAAGTAGGAAATTTGTTCTGAAATTTTCTCATTTATTATTATTATTTCGATCTGCTTGAATTATTTCCTTTGAAAGCCATTATCCTTTGAAAGCCATTATTTTCATCTTATTTGCAGATATAGTTAAGTTGGAATATATTGCATTTTGGCGCAATTTATGTACTGCTCTTTGTAAATTATCTTCTATTTCCTGCACAATCACCTAGTCATCACCATGTAACACAGTCATATTAACAGAATCTTCCGTCGGTTCTTGGTAGAACAACATTATAATAAATGAAAAGCACCAGTTTGCTTTTGTTCTACAATTTTTTTTGGAGTGATTGCATATTTAACATCCTCTTTGGACAATTTAGTAGGGCTTGCAAAGCCTGTGGTATTCAGAAAATCATTAACTTTACCCACATAATCACATTTGTTCAAAAGCACAATACTGTTGTCTTTATCAGATTTTTTATCAGATTAATATTGTTGAACAAAAGCAAACTGGTGCTTTTCATTTAATATAACACAGTATTTAATGGTACACTAGATCCTATTTTAAGTCTTAAGGGTATTTCATCTTTCCACTTCATAACTATGTCGTCAATATATAAATGAAATAAATTGACTCCACTCCTCCATTCCATAGATATTATCGAATAAGTATCAAGTTAACTCGAAAACTTATTTAACACGCTTTCCTTACTAATACACATATTTGGTAGGTTATTTCTGTGACTGTTTAAAAGTTAGGTGTAACATCTCTGGTAAGCTTTTCAAGCAGTGAATATATTCAGATGCAGTGACCTCCAGGAAAAAGTACACAAAGAAGTTGCACAGAACTGCAGATATCATTGGTTTCCTGAACAAAGCACCTGAGCTTAGCACCGGAACTGCCACATAGTGGTGGAGCCAGGCCTCCGAAACGCGCCGTAAATTTGAAAAAAAGGAAAATAATGAGTCGCTGCGTTTTGTTTTTAATTTGCACTACCCCTTCATCCTAATAACAAGCTCTGGACTAGTGACACCTAAAGCCAATGGATAACTGCGGAACAATGTCATCTAATGAACGAAAACACTGTGAGATCACATTGCAGCTAATTTATTTCTGAAATTTATTTGTTTGTATTCCAGTTCCTGCAAAGCTTCAAGTTCTGAAATTGATGCGCCTATTTTCTTTAATCGCTAATCGCTGCAATGTTGGCATAATTTTTCAAGAAATAACTGCATATAATTTGGCTCTAGAAACGCTTCATTCCATTTGCTTGACTTTCATGTTTCAGTTTGCTTGCGATTAGAAGTGAAAATAAGCAGCAAGTTGACCGTTTTAAAAGTTGCAGTCGTGTCCTAGAAATGATACCGTGTACGAAATTTCTGATAAATTAAAGTATTCCTTTGCTCAAAAATGAATCAGGCACAGAGAAAAGACGCCCCCAGCTCCTAATCGGTTTTGACAAAGTACGTGTTTTACTCAACATAGTCTGAAGTTTGGGACTAAGAATATTAATTTAAAGGGTTAAATCAGGGTTAACGAAGACACTAGGAGGCGATACTCGTTTCTTAAGACCAGAGTTCCGAAACCGGGTTCGTGAATGGCTCTGTTCACTTTAGCCTTGATATTCTTTAAGTGCCGGAGAACCATCGTCTTATCAGAAATGAAAACTGCGGAGTTAAATTAGTGGCGTGAGAATTCATTCTTGTCTCCTTCAAACTAGTATAAAAGAAAAAAAAGTGGACGTGTTAGGGTTAGTTACTGCATAAAGATATTACGTCAGCACTGATGTTCAATTATGTTGTTGAAAAAACTATTGCACCAAACTTCAGAAAAATACATGAGTCTTCTCAGCAGAGTTAAAAATGCATTAAGGAATTAAAATATTGAATGCGAGAAGCATTCTCTTCGGAACTTAATTTACAGATCAAATTGCTTTTATCTTGGCAAGTGGAAATTCTCATTCGTCTCTATAGTGTCCTCATCTTATTCCGCTCTCCACGTTTTACAAATTTGGTCCATATATTTCTAATGACGCCTATTTGGGAAGTTTCTGCTCTCCGACTTTCGGATAACAAAGTTTTTCACTTTGTACATATTAAATTCTGCATTTTCTACATAAATTACATATCGCGTTCTTTGGGTAACTTCCGTTTTTGAGCAATTGTGCTTTTATTGAAGCTTGCTATTTTGTCTGCATCTTCAGGATGGCTTCATACTGACCACAGAGCATCTTCCAATTGCACACAGGGATTTTCTAAATCTTATATGTGTTATTATTTATCCAGAACATATTTTGGTCAGCAGCTCCGACATCGTCCGTCATCCGATGATCATATCGCCGAGAACTTCCTCAACTTCAACATTACGTCGCACGTTATTCTTGTAATACTTACCATTGATTTCCCACAGACACCCATGTAAAACAAAACTGCCAACAATCCAACAGTTTTCTCTGTTTTCCACTTCATTCCACATTTATTGTAAAGCTACCTAACCTAAAAGCAGACGAAACTGACAGTTTCGTGCCGTAAAAGATGGAAGATCCCTAAATGGAAGAGTTTCGCAGCGACTTTCGCTACTGCATGGTCCGCTTGCACGGCTGCTGCCGGCATAGTTTCGAATCGTGACGTCCTCGTGTAAACTAGGCCTTAATAAGCGAGACGTATCATTTTCCAGGTTTCTTGACTACCTCTTCGTCATACTAAGAGTGCACACTCTACCAATCTCTATGGAAAGAACGAAGGATGCCCACTATAACTAACTCTACACTTGTAGAACGACATCAGTCTTAGGTATTCGTGGATTTGGACGTGTTATCCACAGTTTCTTTCCTTCGCTATTTGTGAAACTGTAGAGATCATTCTGTGTCAGGCATGTTTCCAAGACTAATATTACCCTTCTCAAAACCTGTAAATAATCCGACTGCAGGATTTCATATGCTCTTAAACTACTGCCCGAATATCTCAACAAAAATTGCACATAAAAACTGCTTGCTATCTTTTTTCTATTGTCTAATGTTAATCTGTAACTTTATCAGCATAGTACTAAGTGCAGCGAAAGTGTGAGGAAATGACGCGCTACTCGATTCGTCTCGGAACGTCTGGTCTTGGAATATTAAGAATAGGCCTTCGGACTCCGACTTGAGTGGTGCAGTGGTTTATGAGCTCGCTCTCGGAGAAGAGATCTACTTCGTCGATAAACTACAGTACACTAACTTGTAATTCTTCCAATTACTCTGTCTGGCATCTGCGTTTCTAGCAACTAGATTCAAATACCAGTTCTGCTGTAAATCGCTTCGGCTGGTTACCTTTCGATATTTGGCGTTTGTCACTGAGTCTAGTAACTGAGCGACGATGGTGTAGTTTTCGTATTTCCGCGAATAGTGTCAGAAAGATGCTGACAGGTATCTACCATGTTATATAAACTGCGGGGACGGAAAGTGTTTCACTATCAATCACCATAGCGATATTTATCAAACTTCATGTTGATGTTCACCACATAAAGGGTATTAAATGATTAAACTTTAACTCCGAAATTGCAATCCATCATCAGCGACAGTATGAGGTGTGAAGTACAAAGGCAAGAATGCATTCTTATATTTGTTGTAGAATAGAAGCAAAAGCCTCCGAATATCCTTATGATGAATTTCTTACGACATCTGAAACACTTGCTGCGTCAGTTTTATGATTATTGCTGGACGGCGACTGGTATGAAAGTACACGTCTTCCTGTCACATCCATATATGATTTATGGATGACACATCAGACCAGTCAAGGATTAATACAATCCTACAGATGTTTGTGGAGAGAATGACATTGTATCGGGATTCCTGAATTACCCTGCTGGAATATGCCGTTTGGTAACCTGGTCACGAAAGGTATAACAACAGGGTTTACTATTCTTGTGACGTACAGGCGAGCACTTAGTCTTTTACCACGTCGTCTACGCATTTCAGCGCAGAACTGACCACCACAAAAGTGAGTACGACTTATCGCTTAACACCATTAAATGCCACATAACGTCCAGTTGATTGTGGTTTTATACATACACGACACTATAGTAAATGAAAACTCGAGATCTCACTCTAGCTTTCAGAAGCCTGTTGCCAAAGGTTCGTGGTGAGGATCTGCCTGTAACTTCTTCCTGGATTTTAACTATTGTTATCGGTCTGTCCCTCAGAGCCAGCCGAACAATCCTTGTCTTCTCGCGGTGTAGCACTTCTTGACGAACCTGTGGCCACTCCCCCTTCTACACTGTTGTGCTGCGTACATTCCTCCACACTCTCACTATAACCAGCGCCCATGTGTCTCTTGTAAGTGGTTCGACAATCCTGAAAGTCCGAAATATGGTGATAAGCCGCACACCTTTTGCACGCTGTGTTCCGATTTTCGACCGAAGAGTTACAGTAACGTTCGACACACCAAATAGCCATCATGTATTGACGCCGCTCTTCACTTGTAGGAATGGATTTTTTATGTGCTAAAATAATGAAAATAAGCTCGCTGAAACATTAAATTTTATTCAGCAAGTACAAAAGGCAAAGAACTACTGGAGTATCAGTTTCTTAGGTTTCGGCCATGATGTTCATGGTGTAACTACACTCGAGAGCCAAAGAAACTGGTACACCTGCCTAATACCGTGTAGCGCCCCGGCGAGCACGCAGCACGACGTGGAATGGACTCAACTGATGTGTGAAGTAGTGCTGGAGGGAATTCACACCCTGAATCCTGCAGGGCTGCCCATAAATCCATAAGAGTACGAGGGGGTGGATCTGATCTGAACAGCGCCTTCCAAGGCATCACAGATATGCTCAATAATGTTCATATCTGGGGAGTCTGGTGGCCAGCGGAAGTGTTTAAACTCAGAAGAGTGTTTCTGGAGCCACTCTGTAGCAATTCTGGACGTTTGGACGTGTGCCATTGTCCTGTTGGAATTGCCCAAGTCCGTCGGAATGCAAAATGGACAAGAATGGATGCAGGTGATCACACAGGATGCTTATGAACGTGTCACCTGTGAGAGTCGTTTCTAGACGTAGGAGGGGTCTCATACCACTCCAGCTGCACACGTCCCACACCGTTACTGAGACTCACCACCTTTAACAGTCCCTTGCTGGCATGCAGTGTCCATAGATTCATGAGGTTGTCTCGATACTCGTACACGTCCAATTGCTGGATACAATTTGAGACGAGACTTGTCGGACGAGTCGGACATGTTTCCAGTCGGTGGTGTAGACGGGCCCAGGCGAGGCGTAAAGCTTTGTGTCGTGCAGTCATCAAGCGTACACGAGTGGGTCTTCGGCTCCGAAAGCCCATATCGATGATGTTTCGTTGAATGGTTCGCACATTGACATTTTTTCATGACGCAGCATTGAAATCTGCAGCAGTTTGCGTAAGGGTTGCACTTCCGTCACGTTGAACGATTCTCTTCACTTGGCGCTGGTCCCGTTCTAGAAGTATCGTTTTCCGACCGCAGCTATGTCGGAGATTTGATGTTTTACCGAATTCCTGACATTCGCAATACACTCGTGAAATGGTTATACGGGAAAATCCCCACTTCATCGATACCTCGGTTACGCTGTGTCCCATCGCTCGTTCGCCGGCACAATGTTCAAACTCAATTCAGTCTTGATAGTTAAGTCCCATAGTACTCAGAGCCATTTGAGACAATCTTGATAACCTGCACCAGACACTTGTTGTCTTACACAGGTGTTGCCGACCGCAGCACCGTATTCTGCCTGTTTACATATCTCTGTATTTGGATACACATGCTTATACGAGTTTCTTTGGCGCTTCAAGATCCTATTTTGTTCCTTTACATAACATCTGCGAGTATTTTCGCTTCCGAGCATTTCTTTAGATTTAATTCCTACGCACTGAGTAGCATTTTCAGCCAATAGATTGTCACGTTTGATGTTAAAGAACGCTTGCGAAGGAACATCTACTACAGAACACGCAAGACAAGGTCTCCATATATACAGAGATAGATCATATATAACTTATCCCATTAGGAATATTTCGCATTTACATATTTCGAACCCTCTTTGTATTGCCTGTACGAGCAATTTGCGTAGCATACCATTTTCAAGTGAGAGAGAGCTCTGCTTTTTTTTTTTTTTTTTTCAGAACACGCTGTACTGGAGCGAACCGCGGCTAGAAATACCGCCCGCTCGGCCAGTAGCAAAGTCGCGGCTGGTGGCACGGAGCGGGGCTCAGCTGCGCATTCCGAATGTCCTCGCATCGATTTCTTGCGCCGGCGCGCGCGTCACAACTCAGCCGCTTTACATTTTCAGCGCCGCCGCGAAAAATACCGCCGTCCCGCGTCGCCCTCCGCAACCGCTGCACTACCTGCCTCGTAGGAATCCCGCGGCACAGGAATTTCCCTCTCGCTGGCAAAGATTACCATTCAGACAGCTGCTCACTTCAGGATACGTCTGTTCAACTTTTCAGCTGTAATGAAAAGGAACTTCATGTGTTAATATGTCCCACACGTTACTCGGACTAGTCTTTCAATTCCCTGTGACAGGCAGAACAGTCAACTGACTGTATTAATGTTGTTACTATATTGTGTTGGGCTTGAACTGCTTTACATGTTCAAGGAGACTGTCAAAAAGACACGGAGGTGCTGCATACTCGTATTAAACAGCGTTACCAGTTTGAAAGGGGGCCTCATTGTAGGTCTCCATTGGACTGGGTGATCAATCGTGCAATATCGAGATTAGTGGTCTAACATTCTGCGTGGTGTCTGTTTGTTCTAAGTCGTGTCTCCCTACAACTTTCGCGCAACGTCGCTCTGAGCTTGTTTTTTAGGGAATTGACTAGTTTGAACCTTGGACCTGTTCCTGGTAAGGAGACGCCAGACCACACATGACATGTAGAGTTCAGAAGAGTTCAGTGAGACTAGTGATGATATAACCAAATACTTAATGATTTCAGCGTCAACTCCACTGCACTTCCTGTAAATGAATCTTAATACTAACTAAATTTAGTGGAAGGGGTCCAAGGCTTTCCTATTTTTAGTTAGCTGGTAAAATAACGTCGGAAAAGCAGTTAAGTTTACCATTGGAAATTTTATTCTACTCACAAAATATTGTTTATAAATTGCACTATTGATAAAAGGAAATGTTTTAATACAGGATGATAAAAACCAACTGCGTTCAACAAAAATGTGAACGAATATTCCCTGAAAGGGTTTCCAAGTTCTACAATTGATCGAAGGATGACCTATGCCATATCACATCTATAATCTAGGTTTAAATTAAGTTTCACAAAGAGAAAACTATCAAAATGGTCTACAGCGACCCTCAATTATCTTTAATTACTTATCTAACTTGTCGTAAATTACAGTGGCTGATGTGGCTTCTCAATAATTATATAACAGAAAAGTCGTCGCGTTTCAGATTTATACCTCACGTAGCAAATGTGAGTACCATGAGCTTCAATTGACGATCGACACTAGTACTACGTAAAAAGGGGATGTAACAAATGAGACTTCTGCAGTTCTGAGTGAAGCCTTATGCGCGCTTATGCAGCATCGCGTGCGTTCAGTACCTTGTCGGTGGTTAGTCAGCGTCAGGGAGCGGCGGTCGGCACAGCTCCACGCATCTCGCCGTCTCCGAAGCAACTCCTTCCTAACTTCTCCTTACTACAATTAACCGAAGTTGGTTTAAAAAAAACTATCTGGCTGTTTTTTCATCTGACCAATCAGGGTCTCAATGTTAACCTTAAGCTCCGCCTACAAAAATTCTGTCTATCCAATGAGAAACGTTATACTTTTCGTGGTGGGGCAATGTTTTTAAAGTTTGCAACGTAACAGAGACGCGAAAAAGTCTCACGCTAAAACTTGCAGCTGGTGTGGCCCTTTTAGTGTTATCGTAAGATCTATACTGTTCTTCTGGAGGGCTCTAGCTTTTAAGATAGGCTGGGGGGTGGTCCTGTCGGCTACTTTTAGTGGTGGGGCAATGTTTTTAACGTTTGCAACGTAACACAGACGCGAAAAAGTCTCATGCTAAAACTTGCGGCTGGTGTGGCCCTTTTTGTGTTATCGTAAGATCTATACTGTTCTTCTGGAGGGCTCTAACTTTTAACATGGGCTGGGGGGTGGTCCTGGTGGTTTGCTGGCGACGTGGGTATCCGTCCCCTATCGTAGGGCCTGCTAGCTTAACACGGTTCTGCTCTCGGCTTCTGTTCTCGTTTCTCCCCTTGGAACTGCGTCTGTCTCACGGTGGGAAGGTATGACATGCATTTAGGCATTCTTGTGTTAGTCTGTGGTATTCCATTTGCTCACTCGTTACTCGTATTACTTTGGTTACTTTAATGTCACGATTTATTCGGAGCTATGTGACATACTACTGGATTTGCTTATCATGTTAGGGTTTTCAGGGAAGGTGTTGGATTTGCCTGACACCTTACAGTGGGGCATTCGGATGTGACAATGGCCCGTTTTGGATAGCATGGGAACGTGAGGACATCCATGCTCGTCGTCGACGTTCGGGTCGACGACGTCTGGCCAACATACGCAATATGCTGTCTGATTGGGCAGACGCAAGCAGCAGCCGAAGTAGGGAACTGCCGTCCCATACCTAGACGTCCGTTAACATTACAACACAAATGGCTGTGTTTGGAAAATGTGCCATGGCCGGGAAACGGGGACTGCTGATGAATGTCGTCGCACTGTATTGAACGACGAATCGAGGCTTTGCACCTCCCCGCTTTAGCATCTTCGGCGAGTGCTGCGGCGAGAATGGGAAGGGTCTTCTTCCAACGTTTTGGAGAGGCGTCATCGTATGAGGAGATATCGTGTATGACTTCGGGGACGGGTGGTACTGACTGAGGAAACTCTGACGGCACAACGATATGTCACAAACTTCCTATACACTCATTCGTTTCCCCTCATGCGATAGTACCGTGTTGCCACTTTTCAACAGGACAGTGGTCATCCACAGACAGTAGGTGTTGCTGTGAACTGTTTCCGTGATATTGAAGTACTCCCCTGGCCATCAAGATCCACTGAACTGTTCCCGATAGAATGTGTGTGGCACCATCTCGGACGTCAACTCTGCCAGCATCCGGGATATTTAAGGGCCAGTTACGACAATTGTGGGTGAGCTTTTCACAGGAGAGGATTCAACGGCTTTATGAGACACTTCCTGACCGCATCAGACCACGCACCCAAGCCAGATGGTGTCCAACGTCGCACTGATAAGTATTCCCATACTGTCTTTTTTTTTTGGGGGGGGGGGGGCATCAGTCTTCTGACTGGTTTGGTGCGGCCCTCCACGAATTCCTCTCTTGTGCCAGCCTCTTCATCTCAGAGTAACACTTGCAACCTACATCCTCAATTATTTGCTTTATGTATTCCAATCTGTGTCTTCCTCTGAAGTTTTTTTCCTTCTACAGCTCCCACTAATACCATGGAAGTCATTCCCTGATGTCTTAACACATGTCTTATGATCCTGTCCCTTCTCATTGTCAGTGTTTTCCATACATTCCTTTCCTCTCCGATTCTTGGAAGATCCTTCTCATTCCCTACCTTATCAGACCACCTAATTTTCAACATTTTTCTGTAGCACCACTGTCAAATCTTCTGTTCTGGTTTTCCCACAGTCCATGTTTCACTACCATACAATTCTGTGCTCCAGAAGTACATTCTATGAAATTTCTTCCTCAAATGAAGGCCTATGTTTGATACTAGTAGACTTCTCTTGGCCAGAAATTACTATTTTTCCAGGGCTAGTCTGCTTTTGATGTCCTCCTTGCTCCGTCCATCTTTGGTTATTTTGCTGTCCAGGTAGCAGTATTCCTTCACTTCATCTACTACGTGAACATCAATACTGATGCTAAGTTTCTCGCTGTTCTTATTCCTGCTACTTCTCAATACTGTCGTCTTTCTTCAGTTAACTCTCAATCCATATTCTGTACTCATTACATTGTTCCGTACAACGGATCATGTAACTGTTCTTCACTTTCAGAATAACAATGGCATCAGCGAATCGTATCATTGATATCCTTTCACCTTTAATTTTAATTCCACTCCTGAAGCTTTCCTTTATTTCCGTCATTGCTTAATCAATGTACAGAGTGAATAGTAGGGGGGAAAGACTTCGTCCCGGTCTTACATCCTTTTTAATCCGAGCCCTTCGTTCTTGATCGTCCACTCTAATTAATCCTTCTTGGCTCTTGTACATAGTGTATATTACCCTCTTTCCCCAGTTAGCTGTAAGATTGACTCGATTTTGTAATCACCAAATAACATAACGTACCCTCTCAGCCCGTGAAGTTTCGCTTGGTTTGCTCCTCCCCTTCTTGGTGTTTCACTTTTTTTCGGCCAGTGTATGTATTCGTAGGTGCTGAAGCTGTCACTTACTAAAATTAAAAAAAAGAGAAGAAAACTTAATGCGTCACGGATACCCATAACGTTCTTAGTTCTGCCATACCCACATTATCCACAGGTTTACGGTATGTGGCGAAATGTCAGTACACCGCGCGAGACGACACGGGCTACGTATTGAGCGAAGTGAGGAAGATAATTTAAAGTCTCTCCGACGAGGAGTTCGTCAGAAATGGGCACTAGGACTGCGCATCTTTTCAAAGGAACAATCACTGCACACTCCTTTTCCTAAAGAAAACCTTAATCGTAATGGACAGAGGACTTTTTAATCCCGCTCGTCTCGAATACAAGTCCATAACGGTAACGATTATGCCACATCTCGCCGGCAGAGAGTCTACAAGCAGAAAGTGCCAGAAACATGGAAATTTTTTGCGTCAGAGTACCGAGTGAAGTATAACGGGACATAATTATAAGGGTCACAAGTCCTTGCTGTCCATTGAAGAAATTCTAATAGTTTAGATGCCACCACTCCACTGTTGCCTAGGTAGTTATGAAGTTGACATGTCAAATAAGCACTAGATGAGAAGATGTCTCTGGGAAGCATAACAACTTTTTTCTCAGTAATGGTGATGGAACTCTAATGCGTTACGCGAAATCCAGTTGTCGCACATTATTGTCGCCTTTCATTGGGCAAAAACCACGTCAATGACAAAGTGATCTGTAGAAGATCAATAATAGTCATTTCCTTTGATTGTACTATTATCTGCAAACCATGAACGCTATATCTGATAAACGACAGATTAGGCGGAAGCAGTTTTTGTGTCAACTAATAAGTCATGTATATGATATGACAATTGGATTTGCGTCGATCTGGCGAACGCTATTTAATTGATTGTATTAGAGTGTATTACGGAAATGCTGTTATGGCCTGGGACTGCTCTGAGAGCAGATATTTGTGAAAGCATGTTTTCACAAACATCTGAGATGCTATTGCGCTTGTGAAACTCCCCAAATAGTTGGGAATCGGGAGTCTCCTTGCAACAACGCTATGATATTCCTCACCATTTAGTAAGGACATCTGTACGGTGGATTTGTCGGACTCTCCAGCTGAAAGGATCAATCCGAATTGTGTTGAACATCTCAGCGAAGAGTTAGTGTGGAAGCTGTGTGTTTAATTAATATGTCTGAAACCCTAACAAGAGTTATTGACCATGTTTCAGAACCAAGAGTGACCTGGCAGTTTGACTGCAAAGATAGTGAATATAAGGAGCTGGAATTATGTTAGACACTAACACTAGTTCAGTACTATCTGTCAGTGCGATTCTGAATTGAAGCCGGCGTAAATATAAGCCTCTGCCGTTTATTGAAAACTCACTTTTACGTAACAGAAAGTAACATTATTTGTTCAATAGGCGGACACTAAAGAAAACATGACATAGTCATATCATACAGACTAGGCGCACGTAAGAGTGACATTCTGAGAAACATTGCGCAGGCACAGTAAACAACAATTCGTTTCACATGTGCCATTCAAGGACACTACCGTTGTATGCTAACTAACAGACCACGATGAACAAACACCGTGTCATAACTACTAACAGGGCCATGCCAAACGTACATCGCAGAGTATTTCGTAAGTCTTATGCTTGTCCGTAAGAAGAATGTCTGTATATACAAGACACAGAACTGAAATAGGGTCGAACTGGAGGAAGAAGAAGATGTCGTACGTCTCTAGTTCTTGTTCCCTTGTCCTCTGCATGACAGTCAGAATCTCGTTTGGGAAAAATAAATCACACTTACCATTCACAACTTCTACCCCACTCCCAGGCGAGAATCCGTTCTTGCCGAAACTCTTTCCTACGCGAGGCTGAAGAAATCACGAGTTACGGCAAGAAAAGCGTTCTGTTTTGATTCAAAGAAAGGAAGGGTACAATTTAAGCAAGAAATGTGTATTTTTTGGAAGAAATCTTTCATCTGAAGCATTTTGGAAAAAAAAATGGAAAACCAGTATCAGGATGGCCGGATGGTACGAACAGAATACAACCAATGTGACATCTCCTTCCGTTCTCCCATGTTTACATTAACTCGAATTCTTTTTTGTCAGTGTTTCTCATTCGCATATGTTCGCTGAATTTATATTCGGGAGAAGCTGTGTTCTAATCTCCTTGCAGTCTTCCTGTTTGTCTTGATGAACTAGATACCCAAGGTGGACATCAGCATGGTTTCTTCGACAAGGACGGGACCTAGTTCCTTTCTCTTCATTGTTCTAATCACCTAATCGTCAACGGCACTTAAACCCCTCACCTTCCTTTGGTGTTTTCATTTCACTCCAATTTCTGCTTCTTATCGAGTTCAGCCAGTGTTACCGCTCGAATAACGGGACAGAAGACAATTAGTAGATTCTACTTCGCTCATTATGCTCAGAAGATACCCGCAGACGAATACTGAAACAGTTTTGCAGTTCTAGCTGGTGTACAACACTAACAGTCGTAAAAGAGTTCGTTATAGTCACGCAAAACTATTACAACCATCTATATGATGAGTTAGCTAGAGTGGCGTAATGTTATGGCGTTGAATGGTGGCAGGTTTGAATTACATTGAAGAAATAAATATTAACACTAATCTGTAAAAGACGTAAAGTGCTCTAGCTTCCCCAGCCACTGGACTGTGTACGAAGTGCTGGGTTTGATTATACACTGACGGTAAAAAATCGCAACATCAAGAAGGATTTGTGCGAGATAAACGAAAGGTGGTAGGCGTGTTTCTATATCTGAAATCATGACGTCCGTTCAAATTTCACGGCAATCGTCTAAGAGAGGCGCTAGTAGCATGACTATGAGTATGCAAATCAGGTGAACATTAGATACCTTCGAGGTAGGGCGTAGTGAGTCGATGTCAGTCAAGAATGCCTTTAAGACGATGAAAACGCCATTATCAACAGCTCACTGAGTTTGAACGAGTTCATGTAATGGGAATACGAGAAGTTGGGTGTTCCTTCCGTGATACTGCAGAAAGGCTTAGCAGGAACGTAGCCACTGCACATGACTGCTAGCTGCGATGGTCACAGCAGGTGTGGTCGCAAGAAGACATGGTTTCGGACAGCCACGTGGAACCAGCAAGAGGAAAGACCATCGTTTTCGGCGTATGGCTATGGTGCACCGTATTGCGTCTTCAGCAGCATTTCGAGCAGCAGTTGGAACGATTTTGACACAACGAAATGTTACAAATCGCTTACTTCAAGGAATAGTCCGAGCCAGACGCCCTGTAGTGCCCGTTCCACTGACCCCAAACCACTGCCGTCTGCGACTTCATGTGTGGCAAATACCAGCTCATTCGAGTGTGGGTTGGAGGGCTAATGACAGCCGGTTCTGCCTCAGTGTCAGTGAGGCCAGGTGAGCACCTGCAACCAACCTGTCTACACCACACTTGACCTACACCTGGAGTTATGACCTGGGGTGCGATCCCTAATGACAGCAGGAGTATTATTGAGGTTATCCCACTCACCCTGATTGGACAACTGGACGTCGTTCTGGTGATTTGACCTCTTGCGCTGCTATTCATGAACATCATTCCAGGGATGTTTCCCAACAGGATAACGTTTGTCCACATACCGATGTTGAAATCCAACGTGCTGTACAGAGTATCTACATGATGCCTCGCCCTGGTCGATCAGCAGATCTGCCTACAGTAAAAGCATGTGTGGGACACAATCGGACAACAAGTCCAGTGTCACCCGCAACCAGCATTAGCTGTCCCTGTATTGACCGACTAAGTCCAAGAAGCGTGGAATTCCATCCCCATAACTGACATCCTACACCTGTTCGACACAATGCATGCACGTGTGCAGCTATCATTCAACATTCTGGCGATTATGCTGGTTTTTAATGTATCAGCATTTTCACATTTGTTATGACTTTTCTCGAGCATACATTAACCTGTGAGCCTGTAACGCTAAACGCATAAATATGCCAACCTAGAAAAATTTACTTTACTTTTACTTTACGTGTGGCAATGTCCTTGTCGACCATACGCCTGCTCTATGATCCTCTCCCACTTCTGCCTGCCCAATGCGCTATTTGTCGAGTTGCTGTTACTGTTCGTCCTAAGTGTGTCCTCCCATCTGATTCTGGGTCTCCCTCTTCCTCTCGTTCCATCTAATGTTCTGCTGAATGCCATTATAGATAGACTATTGTTTGTCATTCTTGCTATATGGCCTGCCCAGTTCAACCTTCTCCTCTTGAGCACTTCAACGATGTTACGGTGTTTGTACAGCCCTCTTAATTCTGCATTTCTTCTTATTCTCCATTCCATGTTATTTTCGTCGTATACAGGACCAAAAATTTTCCTTAGTACTTTTCTTTGGAATATTGTTTTTCTTCATATTTCTTTTTAGACATTAATGTTTTGCATCCATAAAACATCATAGGTATAATGGTCGATTGATATAGCCAGATTTTGGAGTTACTGCTAAGTGATCTTTTTCTTAGAATTTTGATGAAACTAAAAAGTGTCTTGTTTGCTGTTCATAATCGGGCATCTATTTCTATATCTGTTCGGTTGTTATTACTAAAAAGACTTCCTAGGTACCTGAAGTGGTTAACAGTCTTGAAATTGAATCCATCTACTGTCAAAGGTGCATCTTTTCTGGTTTGCCTACTTATGGGCAGAAAATTGTGTTCCCAAAATTTCAGTACTCTGCCTTGATTATTTGTTGATGTTGCGATCTCTTTTTGTTTGTGTCAATATAGATTCCCTTTATCATCTGACAGGGTAATGGCTCGAGCCGAATGGCGAAGGTTCTTCCGGCAGATGGAGACTTGTAGTTCGGTGGTGTCTTTTGGTATATTTGAAACAATGGAAGGCTGTTTTGGTACACGTTTAACGGTCCAGCTATGTCTGTTTCACGTCCTCTAAAAAAGTAATGCAGTTAGGAAGATGTAAAGAGAAATGTTGCTGGGCAACGGGATTAAGTCACAAGTGGAGAAGAAACCTTGCGTTGATCTGTGCTGAAACCTGTTTTAATAAAATTGATTCGCCTGCACGCATTAATGTGGAGCACCTGGGAAGCGAGTACCAGGCCACATGAGCGTGTACGGTGACTGCAGGGCTACGGTGGACCGGCGGCCAGGGAGAGTGCTTGTGAAGAATCAATAAAACCGTTATGAGTCGTCAATGTTTGGGTTGCGTAAATTGCTGACTGACGTAATGCTTTATGTAGCACCTGGCCAGATTATTTATTGAAGTTAGTGCTAAAACTGATAGAATAATTAAAATTAGATAGGGAAAAATAACGCGCATTACGTATATTACGAGGGATTTCAGGATATGTTTAGAATATGTTCCATTATTTCTTCGTTATTATTTGCAGACTGAGATTACATGAATGATAGTAATGAATTGTAATATATGTATGATGATTAATAGTCAGTGCAGTTTTCCTTTAATTTGAAAAACACAAGAGAACTGCAAGCCATAGATATCCTTTGGAATTCATGAACGAACCCTGAGGATTTGAATTTTATATTCTGCGTGTGGAAAAATTTTTTCAAGTACGCAGTCACACTTAGACCCACCACCAAAAGCATTGACAATTTCAATTACATATCCGTTGCGCCTGTCCATGGATTTGAATATTACCTCACTGTTGCGGGTAGCATCGTATGAGTTGGATTTCAATTACCCTTTGAGCGGTCAGGACCGGGAGTGCAATATCAGGTAAGCAGATAGTTTAAATTTATTCCTGCATTCCCAAACACCAGAAACACCAGATAGGCTTCACCCTCTCATCTTTTTTAATTTTTCTTTTCAGTTGAGTCCGCAGCATAGAATGTCATAATACGGCATTCTGTAATGAATAATAGCGGGTAAGCTGCAAATGGTTTAATTACACTCATGCTCATCAATTAAGGATAATGCTGATACATGGTGAAACAACGCTCTGGTGGGCTGTTTGCGGGTTTAAATCACCTCAGGGTATGACCATGCGGTGCATTTGACCTGCGCTCGTCGCACGGTGGCGCTGGCAGAAGTCCACACACGCAGAGTTGTGTTGGTGCATGTCAGAGTACGGTGCAGCCAGTAAGTGTGCAGACGTTTTCAGACCAGCTAATGGTGACTGTGTGTTGAAAATAGCTGAAAGAACTCATATTGACGACGTTATGAGGGGTAGAATACTAGGGCAACTGGAGGCTGGTCAAAAACAGCAGGTCGTAGCATGTTTGCCATAAACTGTTATCTCAAGATTATGGCAACGGTTCCAGCAGACAGGAAACGTATCTAGGCGCTACAGTACGGGACGTCCATAGTGTACAACACCACAAGAAGACCGATATCTCACCATCAGTGCCTGCAGACGGACACGGAATACTGCAGGTAGCCTTGCTCGGGACCTTACCGCAGCCACTGGAACAGTTGTCTCCAGACACACAGTCTACAGACGACTGAACAGACATTGTTTATTCGCCCGGACACCTGCAATGTGCATTCCACTGACCCCTGGTCACGGAAGGGCCCGTAAAGACTGGGGTCAAGAACACAGTACATGGTCATTGGAACAGTGGTCCCAGGTTATGTTCACAGACGCGTCGAGGTATAATGTGAACAGTGATTCTCGCCGGGTTTTCATCTGGAGTGAACCAGGAACCAGATACCAACCCCTTACTGTCTTTGAAAGGGACATTTATGGAGGTCGTGGTTTGATGGTGTGTGGGCTGCTTGTCTTTGAGGAACAGGTCAGGTGTATCGGGACATCATTTTGCATCAGTATGTCCGCCTTTTCAGAGGTGCAGTGGGTCCAACCTTCCTCCTGATGGATGATAACGCACGGCTACACCGAGCTGCCATCGTGGAGGAGTACCTTGAAACAGAAGATATCAGGCGAATGGAGTGACCTGCCTGCTCTCCAGACCTAAACCCCATCGAGCACGTCTGGGATGCTCTCGGTCGACGTATCGCTTCACGTCTTCAAACCCCTACGACACTTCAGAAGCTCCGACAGGCACTGGTGCAAGAATAGGAGGCTATACCCCAGCAGCTGTTTGTCCACCTGATCCAGAGTATGTCAACCCGTTGTGCGGCCTGTGTACTTGTTCTTGGTGATCATATCCCATATTGATGTCAGGGTACATGCGCAGGAAACAGTGGCGTTTTGTAGCACATGTGTTTCAGGACAGTTTTCTCAATGTATCACCAATACCGTGGACTTACAGATCTGTGTCGCGTGTGTTCCCTATGTGCGTATGCTGTCAGAGCCTGTTTTGTGTAGTGCCAGGTCGTGTGGCACCACATTCTGCAATTATCCTTAATTTATGAGCATGAGTATAGTAATCCACCTTCTTCACTGCAAGCTTGTTTCGGCTATAGCGCCATTCTCAAGTAAACCTCTAGATGTTACATTTGGTGAGTCTACTTACCACTATAAAAGTTGTGCAGAAAGGAGAGTTTGCATACGTAATTACATGTAGATGAAATAAATGCCCATACTGCATCAGTGAGTAAACTTTCGACTGTCTGTTTGTTGCTAGATCGCTGTCATCACTTAAGTTTTGTCTACATACAATATTTTCTCGAAATACTTTTGACAGCTGGAATGACAGTTCATTCTCATTTATGCTTTACGTCTACAGTCCAATCCCGGAGGTCCTGGATCCACACAGGTGGATGACGCAATGGAAATGATTTCTACCAGTTTACTTTGCCGGGGTTACAGGAGCAGATCACATACGGCGGGGAGGCAGATGTTATGACCCATAAAAACTCGACTCTTCCGGAAATAGGATGAAGAAATAATGATTGCTGACAGACAGAAAAAGAGCACAGTAGTGTGTTTCAAAAGTACAAGCTGTAAGAAACTGCCTGATAGTTTCTATCACAGCAAGCTATCAAATCCACTAGAGAAACGTCTGGGAATTGTACGCGCTGCTGCAGATATACTTCAGGAGGACATTCGTACGATGCGCTATGATACATCGCAATATCGCCCACATGCTAATTTCTTGCCAGATGTCCAATCAGAATTCCCTAAATTATTGCTCCATTTCTTTGAGTCGTTGATTTTGAAAAACAAACGATGAACTCTAGATAAATGGAAAAAAGTGTTTTGCTTTGTCACCTGCAGTGATTTCTGCAGTAAGGCCACGGTCATTTCTGTCTACACTACTGCCAGAGCTCAGTTAATTCATGGAAAAGCATTCGGACTTACTGTCGACGCTCTTAGTACAATTGGATTCGCAGCTCCATATATGGAAGCTTCCATATTTGAAATGTCCTCGATTGCACGACCTGAGTATCCTAACATAATCAGTGAAGGATTCATCCAGCTCATCTCTGATAACACTGATTTTAACATCTGAACGATTGACGGCTTGAATTATTTCCGTCCCATGGGAGGAATCATGGCAGTCACTAACTGCACAGCTATGGAGTCTGACAAGAAGACGTTCAACTATTGAATTTTTTTCTACCCAACTGATATTTCTCAAGGAGAACAAAGTCTTCCGTAAGATCTCGTCGTTTTTAAGACGCCAGGCTCTCTATTAGATATGATTTTCAATGAAGATACAAATGCTGCAGTCGCACTGTACAAGTTCCTCGCAAATAAGAGCAACAAGAACCACTTGATGTTGATGCTCATCAGGAAGTTTGAGGATGGTGGCATTTACGTGCTACAGGCAGAAGAAGATGGTGATTCATTAACCGTGCAAACAGCTATTTCATAAGCTGCTGAGCCTTACGGTGTGGCAACCGTAAGCGAAGACAATGACGTGCCTGTTCTCCTAACGGGCCGAAGAAACAACAACCAGAACTTGTACTTCCATAAACCGGGAAGAGGGAAATCAGCAGGAGTGTGGTATTGCAATAGTTCTTTCATTTTCGATCCTGCAGTTGCCCTTTTCAACCATGCCTTCACAGGATGTAATACAACATGTTCTTCCTCTGGCCACGAAAAAGTGAAATTACTAAACCTCATGGAGCAACAGCCACACCTCAAAGTGCAAGTGCTGAATTTGTTAAACCCTCAGTGTCTCAAGACTTAATAGCACAGGCAGCAGAACAGCTGATATTAGTACTGTATCGAAATTAAAACTACGCGACTTTGGACGAGCTTAGGTACGTGTTTTTTGTAAAGACTGTCCCGAGATAATCTTCCAAACATGAAAAGCTACCGCCAACGTCAGACGCAGCAAGGTGAACCTACCACAAAGAGCCATCTTGGATGAGAAAGGTAAGTGATCCATGCCAGTGGGGCTGGAAGAAAAACTCATCAGGCTTGTTTCCCGTGACGATGACGATAGATGCGGCACCACATACGCTACTGAGTATGGTTCCCTGCACATTCAAAACAGATCGCACGGTATTATATTTTACTGCTCAAAAGAAGAAATTAATGTTTTTCTCAAGCTGGTAATATTGAACTCGTTGTTGCTGAACTAGTGTGTGTAGTGTCAGTTCGTATGTCTGTGAAGGACACTATTTCGATCGGCGTCTACTACTTCCACAGCATACGTAATTTCGTACACGTAGACAAAAAGTTACCTTCGTGGTGTAGAAGCAGCTGCCGGCTCCGACGGTTGCCTGTAAAATTCTTGAAATGTAAGAGAAAGAAAACTTCTATAGGATCTTCTCTAACTGGAACACTAATTCGCATTGGATCATTCGATGATTGTCTGCGAGTGAAATGAGTTCTTTTTAGCAGAGAAAACATTCTCTATGCTTTTACCGTGTTATTAAAACGGGTTCTACAGCAAACATCGACCACCTGATGTTCGGGGTTCTATACAAGCTTGCAGTACATAATAGTTCATCACAGAATCCTTTGATCAAAATTAAATACACGCAGTTATCTCTGAAATGCAACAGACTGTATTGTGGCCGTTACTAAACTGCTCATTAACATTACATATTGCCTGTGAATCTCAAAAACACAAATTATGTAACATGGCGGCTAACAATGACTGTTTCACTGCAAACACTTCCTACCCGTCCTCTCGTTATTCTGTCTCGTAACCAAGTCCCGTCACATTCCGATTTTCTTACTTTTCTTCCTCTCCATGGAGCAACGCAATGTCAAAGAATAAATGTTTCTCTCGCGCAGGCGAAACACAAAACCTTATAATATAAATTCACTTTATACCGTCACCTCGGACTACAAGTCCATTTAAAAAAAAAAAAAAAAAAAATCCTTCCTTCACCGCCACACCTTCACCTGCACATGTTAGGCAATAAATTCTGCCTGACTCATGTAGTACTATCACCGTCAGAGGGTGGTACGGGACCACGAGTCCCACCGCCACACCTCCAAAGTAAATTGCAGTGACGCAGTCACTGCACAGTGGAAATTTACTGGCTCACCGCAATAGACCGGTGATGCTGTATTGTAACCTATCACCCCGGATTACAAGTCCATTTAAACAATAAAAATCATTTCCTTCACCTGCCCATGTTCGGCAATATTTTCTGCCTGACTCGTAGTACTATCACCGTCAGAGGGTGGTGCGGGACTACAAGTCCCACCGCTACACCTCCAACGTGAATTGCAGTGACGCAGTCACTGCCCTGTGGAAATTTACTGCCTCACCAACACAGTTAGACCGCAATAGACCGGTGATGCTGTATTGTAACATATCACCCCGGACTACAAGTCCATCAAAAATAAAAAATCATTTGCATTGATTGTTGAGGTATTCTTTTAATATAATGTATGAGCCATTGCTGCGTGCTTCGTGTCCATTGTATCAGCCCTGCTTCACTATGTAAGGCAAGGATAAAAGCGTATACAAGTATATCTGTATGAAGGTAATTAAAAATCGTTACGGAGAGCCGTCTTCCCACTGGAATTCTCATTTCATTAAATAACTTTTACTCACAAGAAAATCAATAAAATGAAATTACTCTCCCTTCCAAGTGTAGAAAAGCCTAGTAAGCAGAAGATTACGGGTTCCAGTCCCAGTTTAGTACGTATTTTCACTCGTCACCGCTGATTCCGCAATAGTCACGATACAGCTGATAACATTAGTTCCGTTCCTTTCCTTTCTCCTCCTCTCTCTCTCCTTCCTTACCTTCAATTTACATAGTATTTTCATATAAAGGTGAAATGGACAGTATCATCTGCACACATCTAAGTAAGTAGCCTTCTGTTAAACTGAATGTTTCGTGCGGAAAATTAAAATTTTTTCGAAGCGTTAGTTTAAACGAAATCGAACAAACCATTTCATGTAAGACGTGCCCAATTTTTTATTGAGATGAAACTGTTAGACCTTGACTCAAGGAATTATTCACAGGCGGTTTTAATCAAGAACAAGATGAGAGTTCATTTTCGTGCATTCCACCATTGAGTTCAACGTACTTTTGAATTCTTTCGATAATTTCATATGCATCTCTTCTGAAGTCGTCTTGGCGTTCTTTTACAAGGGCAGTACTATTCAAAGCCCGAACTATCAATTCATCTCTTAAACACAAATTTTCTATGTAGACACGTCTTTTACTCATCCCCGCAGCCAGGTTAGGGGAACATGACTATCTCCAGCAAAACATTAAATTTGGATAATGTGTCACCTGACGACTAGAATATACAGGAACCCTCTCAAGCTGGAAAGACATATCTGTCCTTCAGCCAAAGGACCATCTTCCGATAATTATGTAAGTTCGTTTCCATGAAAGCCCTGTAAAACCAAGCGGTTTTCACAAGAGACCCTATTACCTGGTTGTCTATAATATAACACCAACTTTTACAGAGAGTGATGACTGGGTGTTGTGTCATGTCCTTAGGTTAGTTAGGTTTAAGTACTTCTAAGTTCTAGGTGACTGATGACCTCATTAGTGTTCAGAGCCATATGAACCATTTTTTTTATTCGTGTGAAAAGTCTTTCGACCTGATTATAGCCGCACAACGGGGATTAACAGATTCTGAACGTGGAATGGTAGTTGGAGCTAGACCCATGGAACAGTCAGTTAACAAATTCAATATTCTGGTAACCACAGTGTCGAGACCGTGCCGAGAATACCAAATTTCAGGGACTACCTTTCTCACTTAACGACCGAGATCAAATGGTTCAGATGGCTCTAAGCACTATGGGACTTAACATCTGAGGTCATCAGTCCCCTAGACTTAGAACTACTTAAACCTAACTAACCTAAGAACATCACACACATCCATGCCCGAGGCAGGATTCGAACCTGCGACCGTAGCAGCCGCGTGGTTCCAGACTGAAACGCCTAGAACTGCTCGGTCATAGCCGACGGCCGACCGAGATCAGTGGCGTTTGTGTAGAGTTGTCAGTGCTAACAGAAAAGCAGCATTGCGTGAAATAACCACAGTAATAAATGTGGGATGTACGACGAGCGTATCTGTTAGGACAGTGCAGCGAAATTTGGTGTTACGGGCTATCGCAAAAGACGACCAACGCAACTGCTAACCGCACAACATCGCCTGCAGCATCTCTACTGGACTCATGACCATATCGGTTGGACCCTAGACGACTGGAAAACCGTGGACTGTTTAGATGAGTCCCGATTTCAATGAGTAAGAGCTGATGGTAGGGTTGAGTGTGGCGCTGACCCCACGAAACCATGGACCTAAGTTGTCAACAAGGTACTGAGCAAGTTGGTTGTGGCTCCACAACGGTGTGAGCTGTGTTTATATGGAATAGACTGGGTCCTCTGTTCCAACTGAACCGATCATTTACTGGGAATGGCTGTTAGGTACTTTGGAGACCATCTGCAACCATTCATGGACTTCCTGTTCCCAAACAACGATGTAATTTTTATGGATGACAGTGATCCATGTCACAGGGAACAATAGTTCGCACTGGTTTGAAGAGCTTTCTGGACAATTCGGTCGAATGATTTGGCCACCCAGATCGCCCTACATGAATCCCATCGAACATTTATTGGACACGATCGAGAGGTCACTTCGAGCTCAAAATCGAGCCTCGGCAACACTTCCGCAATTATGGACAGCTAAATACGCAGCATGGTTGAGTATTTCTGCGGGCGACTGCCGACGGCTTGGTGAGCCAATGACATATCAAGCTGCCGCACCGGGCCGGCCAAAAGTAGGTCCGACACGATATCAGGAGGTACCCTATGACTATTGTCACCTCAGCGTGTATCTTCACAGACCACAGACCACCGATGTGAGTTACAGGTGTTATTGTTTCTATCACAAGTGAAACTGGCTTCATCAGTAAACAATATTAACGGGATTTGTCGGTGATTTGAAATTGGCGAAAACATAATTCCAATAATACACAATGTGTATGATACGAATTGTGGCACTTCATGCGGAATCTCCGGCATATTCTGGCACGTGTAGAAAGCCTACATGTGCCTGTTGAAAGACTACTTTCTACCAGCCCAGTAATGTCTTCCACGTCATCCGCGCTCTGTCCATTCGCACGTTCAGATGAAATGTGACTGATGGACGCTAAACCAGTCTCACGCAGTTTACTGAAAATACAAGTAGACCACTTGAATCTGGTACTCAGCGGTTAGGAAGTCGTCTACCATATCTCTAACGGTAACAGCAGCAGCGTTACTGTTACAAAGCCCATACCCATGTACCATAGCGGCATACGCAGCATTTCTGAATGCTTGTTGCATGCTGAAAGCATACAGTAGATTGATCTACAGATCACGATTACAATCAAGAGCTGTAAAACTATTTATGTAAACTCATGCACATTTTCACACTTAATTTCGTTCATCGTAGGAGGCGGTTCAGGAAAGCCTGCAACTGTGTCATTCATGATTTGAATAATGATAACTGCACCAGTTGCGTATTTTTTTATCCTTGATTGCAGTATAACTTGAGAAAGACTAAAGAGGTGCTGAAAATCACACATGCAAACATCACCAAACACATCCATGTAAGCAAACACACAAATGCCCTTGAATGAATAAATTCTCGAAACGCGTTGTGCTAAGCATCAAAAAACAAATTCACATCTTGAACTTCAAAACAAAAATATTAAAAATCAGCAAATAAACCCACGTTATTGTAATGTGTGTTAACCGGGGGCCTAGAAACGACGCAGAGGCTCCGTCCCCGTCGCAGCCGCCGTGGTCCACAACCCCACGACGACTACGGCAGTCCACTTCACCCCTCCGCCGCCCCACACCGAACCACTCTTTCAGGATTACTGTGTGCAGTTCGGCCCCCAGTGCAGCTCCACGTCTCACACCAGACGAGTGTAACCCTTATGTTTGCGTGGTAGAGTAATGGTGGTGTGCGCGTACGTGAGAAACTTTTTTGCGCAGCAATCACCGATAAAGTATAGCTGAGGTGGAATAAGGGGAACCAGCCCGCATTCGCCGAGGCAGATGGAAAACCGCCTAAAAACCATCCACAGACTGGTCGGCTCACCGGACCTCTGGGTGGATTCGTGCCGGGGACCAGGCTCTCCTTCCCAATCTGGAAACCATGGGTTAGACCGCACGGCTAACCGGGCGGGCAACCCAGTGAAACTGGATAACCAACGAACGAAATGAAAACTTCCCTTTGTAACTAGATGTGTCTCTGTAACCTGTGATAATCGGACACATGTTATATGGAGGGTTTTATTGTGATTGGCTTATACTGTCATCTCCCAAAATATTTACTATGTCTTCTGAAATACCCTGCTGGAGCAGACAGCTTTCACTATTTGATGGTCAGAGACGGTACAACACGAAGAAACGTTTTGAACCCCTGAAAGACAGACCAGTCAACGAGAGGAATAAAAATAGCTTGTCGGACTTCGTCCGACGTAGTAGTTTAAACGGAAAATGAAAATGTCGGCCGATATCCGACATTGAGCTCGAAAGGTTTAGTACCGATCACACAGCATGTGTTGCGTCTCTTAGCCTGTGGTATTGTAATGTATGTGGCACGCTGCAGCCAACAGAACGTGAAGTTAACGCGCCACTGCTTTAAACTTACGGTGACTAGCGAATGGATACAGGTCACGTAGTGCAGTTGCAATTTACGTCGGCTGGCATTAACTGTGTGCTGTTGGGCAAAGGGCATGGCGGCATGCGGCTTAATACCAGAGGTCTCTGCCCGACACACGCGGCAGTAACGTGCGAGCCCCGCCGGCCGGGCAGGCACGCCAAACAAAGCTCGCCTGTCCAGAATTAGAGGACCGCTGCACAACCCCTGGCGGCCCTACGCTGTCCTGTCACCATAGCACTGACTCATCCCTCGCCCCGGTCGCTTCACTCAGACCGTTCGCACTACGTCTTGCGACGCCATCAACTCTAATGAAGTGTTCCTTCTCAGGTTCTTTCGTTGCCGGGCAGTAGAAGATCTCTGGCCGCGCGGGATTAGCCGAGCGGTCTCAGGCGTTGCGGTCTGGACTGTGCGGCTGGTCCCGGCGGAGGTTCGAGTCCTCCCTCGGACATGGGTGTGTGTGTTTGTCCTTAGGATAATTTAGGTTAAAAAGTTTGTCAGCTTAGGGACTGATGACCTTAGCAGTTAAGTCCCATAAGATTTCACACACACATGATTTCTGGACTCAGAGCTCGCCTTGATGATGTTTTCCTTTTCTGGAGCCACAGTCAACTAAAACTTTCGAAAAGATATTTCCACCACTTTCTGTTTATTCACTATCTAGATTTTGGCCTTAGATCATTTTCAAGTGTTTCAACGTCATAAATCGGTTGACGGAGTAGTGCTAATAATGTATTGTACAGTAGAAGTGAATCACATAATAAAACAACGTCTGATAATAATAGTAATAACTCACACACTTGTTTATGTAAACTATACTGCTAATCAGTTATTAACTAACACTTACATTAACACAACAGACGCCGTGCAGCTAATGAAATCTACTATTTTTACTGCAAGAGATTTTCGTGAAACGAATTTATACGATTTTAAATACCACGTTTACTACTGCTTTATAGAGATTGGTTGTCCAAGGGGCGGTCGATTGAAAACGAGGCAGATGGGGAAAACGTACGTAAACTGTTTCTTGTGTCGAAAGCAATCGCCATGGCTGTTAGTACATTTATCCCACTGCGAGATAAGATGGTCATTGCCTTCGTGGAATAATGTTTGCGGTTGCCTGCGGAACCATGATTGAACCCAGGTGTGTACCTTTTCATCCTCTAACCATCCCCTCCTTCCTACTTGCAGCTATTTTCCACCTTAGTCTGTTAAGAAGATTTGAGAGGAACGAATAATATTTCTATTTTACTGATCTTTTCACGTAGAGGTAGCTCCACTTCTCCTTGTCTAAGGGTCTGATTCTCGAAGCTGAAATTCTCGCATTTTAGGTCCTCATGGTTGAATTGATCCAAATACGTTTGAAGATTGTTGTTGCAGAATTTTTGTTGTTACATTAATATATTTTGTCACATTTTAGTATATCATAGAGTCTTTTGATTTTTCACCTTAACCAAGCCGAAATTACATGGTTCGCACAAAATATACGTCCCATCACATCAGAGGCATGCTTACTGCTATCTCACTCAGGGGAAATAACAGTATTCCAAAGGGTTTACAATTTTTCTTGACAAATGAATTTCTAATAGTTTCGATCATTACTTCATAAATGAATCCAGAAATAAACTTAATAAACAGTACTAGATTGCCTAATTAATATTGGAGATTTTAAGTCTGCCTAATAATTCGTAATTTCAAATGTTTCTAAAAAAATAATTTTAACTGTAAATTCAGAACTAGTACTTATCGGTCATAGCATCCAAAATAAAGTAATTCCTTTTCATAAATTTTAGCTTGAAATTGATTTACTGTGTATAAAATTACAGGCAATTTTCAGAAAAGCAACTGAGACGACACAGACCTGTCCAAAATTCGAAAAATGATACTGGTATTGATAACTACTGTGGAGGAAAAGTAATGCTAGAGGAGGATCTCCCGTTACAATGCGAAGCAAATCGACAGCCACTAATGTCGTTCTACAGGGCTCCAAAAATATGGAAATCACGTGGGGAGGGCTGTAGCAGCATGGGAGATGTGTAAGGGCACCCATTTAGCCAACTTTATTTCCAGTACAATGCAGAAGTTTCGCTGGGAAACCCTTACACATCCTCCATACAGTCCCGACCTCTCCCCTTGTGAGTAACATATTTTTCGTGCCCTGAACACAGACTTTCGTAGACATTGATTTGCTTTGGACGAAGAGGTGCAGGCTTGGGTACAATCATGGTCCATAGGCAACGACAAACATTTTTCTATTAGAGCTTTGGCAATCTTGTCTCACTCTTGATAAATGGATCAACAGTTACGTGATTATTTTTGAAATAATAAAGAGTTTACATACTCTTTCCTACGTGGTTTTCATTTGACACTTCCTCATAGAAGAAAAGATAGCGAGTTCATCACGCTGTCTTTCAATGAATTTATGACGAAAGAATTATTTAAATAACCACTCAGAAACTGACTTTACAACACGTTTTCGAACTTAATAGGATTGTTGTCTTGGGCGTCGTATCTTGGACGACATGCAGGTAACACATCGAAAACATCATCAGCTTATTTAATCGCCATTAATTAATAATAATAGTTAAAACATATTTACAACCGACATATCAATGAAAATGAAGGCAGTTTTAACAGACTGATAGAACAATAGAAATAAAAAGTAGCTCATGAAAATAAAATTGGAAAACAGCACTATATGGTTCAGAGACATAACAGCACTATATGGTTCAGAGACATGTGCTCGCTGAGTTTATGATCCACAAAGAATGGGAAGGTTCCTGAGGACTACTGTCTCAGTCAACTTTCGTTTGTCAATTTGAAATCCATTACTTTTCGTACCTAAAATGGAGCACGTGGTTTTATATTGACTTTGTATTCAAAATCGTTCATTCTACTCTGAACATTAGATAATACTTTTTCATCGTTAATTAATATATCACATAATTCAACCCTTTGATTTCCTCTAATACTTTTAATTTCACCTATTTCTCCTTGAAGAACTCTGTCTTTTCAACCAGTGCTTGATTTGTGACGGTACGCACAGGTACATAATACCGGTACTTCTGACGAGAACAAATCCGAACTGCAGATTTTGAGAAGTGGTGCAATAGAACTTTTGTTGCAATTGAAGTAATGTAAAACAAATGTTGTATTCATACTTTAATAAAATTCTCACAAAAGGGTTAAAAATATACCCTGGAAGGTTACTGTACTGGACCCCTTTTTTTTTTTTTTTTTTTTTACAAAATAAGCACTGTTTTCGTGATTTGAGTCAGTATTGTCTTCCTAACTTTCTGATACATAATCATCGTTGCAGGGACCGAATGACATTACTGTTATCCTCATATACGCTACTTGACTATCCTCATCCATCACTTGTTCATTGGACCCTGCTGAAACTTCGGTACCATTGTCTAAAAATTTAAAATGTAATCATCCGCGTTTCGGAACCAATCCCTTTCTCACAACAAATGTTCACATTAAATTTACTCATAAAGTCTATCCCTAAAAATATACACTGGTGGGCATAACGGAAGGACTAAAGTAACATTCACCTGATGTGTCATTGCCAAGTACCCTAACTCGATGATATTTGGACCGTACATAGAAAGAAACGCTGCAGCATAGTACAGAAGACAAATAAAAGAAATAATCAATGAGAGGGTGAGAAATCACAGTTTCATTTAAAGACAATAATGACACTGAAGTCACCACGATTTTCCACGGTCCACTGGCCTTTACGAAAGGCGGGACGCGGTTCTTAATAGGGTGTGCTACAACGCGCTCCCATGTTGGCCACAAGATTGATAAGTTGTTGTGGTATGGCGTTCCATTTCATCACCAGTGTGGCTGACAACTCCTGACTGATCGTTGGTGCGTGTGGACGTGCAACACATTCCACTCCTGCAGGATAGGATTTAAGTCAGGGTCAGGGGAACATGCAGAACAGCACATTCGCCGAATATCCTCACGTTCCAAGGGCTCCGCCACTTGCTCTGTTCGATGTGATCCCGCATTGTCATCCAGCGCCGAATGAATCCCTGAAAAAACGCACTAAGGCAAAAAGCGCAGTTTCACAACAACATTGACCGGTGACTGTACTGTTCAAAGATTTGGAGATCAGTACGCCAATCAACATTATGCCTAAACACACCATAATACCTGGACCACCAAAACGATCATGTTCGACAATGCTGGACATACTGGAATAATTAGGTGTATTTTCGTGACATTTCGGTCATTTCCGCCTATATTCGTTATAGTGATCTCATTCATTTGTTGTCGATAGCAAGTTATTTTTACTAAATGAAATTACACATAAAGCGTCAGCGTGCGTAGACTCCGGCATGCTTGCATTGATTTTCTAGTAAGTGATTTATTAGTTCCTCCTCTGTGCTATCGCTTATGGACAGTCTCTCTCTGTCAGAGCTTTTCCAGACTACGGATCAAGGTATCCTGACCATCCGTCACTGGATTGGGTAAGCAATTCTGTATGGACATTAAATCATGATGTGACGCCACAATCAAATTCGTACCATAAAACATAGATTTGTGGCGAAAAGTAACTGCTCTCTATTTTCTGTTTTCTCTGCTTTTCTGTGTAGTCATCGGTAGTTGATAAGGATTAAATATTCCATTAATCTACATCTATCTACTTACACAGATACTCAGCAAATCACACTTAGGTGCCTGGCAGAGGGTTCATCGAAACACTTTCACAATAATTCTCTATTATTCCAATATCGAACAGCGAGAGGAAAAAACGGACATCTCTATGATTCCAACCAAGCTCTGATTTCCCATATGTTATTATAATGATCGTTTCTTCCTATTTAGGTCGTTGTCAACAAAATATTGTCGCATTCAAAGGGGAAAGTTGGTGATGGTAATTTCAAGTGAAGATTCCACCGCAACGAAAACCGCCTTCCTTTTAATGATGTCCGCCCCAAATACCGTATCAGGTCAGAGACACAATCATCCCTATTTCGCGATAATACAAAACGTGCTGCTATTCTTTGAACATTATCAATGTATCCCGTCAACCTTGTCTAGTAAGGATCCCACACCGCGCAACAGTACTTCAAAAGAGGACGGGCAAGCGAAGTATCGGCAGTCTCACTAGTACCTCTGTTACATTTTCTACGTGTTCTGCCAATAAAACGCAGTCTTTGGTTTGTCTTCCCCACATTTTCTGTGTATTCTTTCCAATTTAAGTTGTTTGTAATTGTAATTCGTAAGTATTTATTTAAATTACAGCCTTTAGGTTTTATTGATTTATTGTGTAATCGAAGTTTAACGGATTCCTCTTAGCACTCATGTGGATGATCTCACAGTGTATTATCCTATGACTACAATATCACTGAGTCACTGTTGGAATCGGCCAACTCATACAAATACCTGGGTGTAACACTTTCTGTGGGGATATGAAATGGAATAGCACTAAGGTTCATTCGTAGATAGACTTCGTTTTATTGGTAGAATACTGTGGAAGAGCAATCAGTCTACGAAAGAGATCGCTTACAAATAACTCGTGCGACACATCCTACAGTGTTGCTCAAGTGTATGGGATACGTAAGAGATAGGACTCACAGGGAATATTGAACGTATACTGAGAAGGGTAGCGCGAGGTGGTCACAGGTTTGTTTAATCCCTGGGAGAGTGTCACAGAGATACTGAATGAATTCTGGATGAGAAGTTCCGCCATATGCAAGACACCTTTTTTCTTTTGTTTCATCCATACATGTTTCAGCACTTTTGTGCTATCGTCAGTGGGTTCAAAATAATTGGCGAAAAGTGGGTGTAATCATAAGTAACATACCTTACATGATCTTATTGTCCACTTATTTTGGTAGCTGTTCTGCTACACAATATACAACTTGTCATGCGCAAACAGCAAAACGTAATTTATTTTCTGTTTGTTATGCATTTACGAACGGAGATAAGACTGTATCACGTTTTCTTTCTGTAACTTACAGTTTCGAATTTGTGTTACGTTTTCCTGTGTTGTTGGCGAAGTAAACAGGCTTACTTCTTTGCCTGTGTTGGCGTGGCAATGCAGTTTTTCCGATTACTCAAAACATAGGCGGAGTTTTCGCTGTCATTACGTGTTGTTGTGGCTGTGTGGCGTTCACTTGTTTCGTAGCGTGTTCTGCTGGGTAAGGCGCGCGAGTTTGAATTGTATTTAGTGTTTGTGTGTGTGTGTGTGTGTGTGTGTGTGTGTGTGAGTGTGTGTTACTTGTATAGTTATTGTGGCGAAGAGGATTTTGTTGCAGAGTGATGTGTATTCATTGAGTACATTCTTTCCTTGGGCTATTGATTTTTGGATGTGGTAGTTTTCTTCTATAGTTAATTTTCGATATAGGCTGCTGCTAGTTTTTAGGATGTGAAGGTCAGTTTCAATGTTTGTTGTGTGGTGGTTATGTGCTACCAGGTGGTCTGCAAATGTTGAGTGTGTGCTATTGCTTTTCAGTGCTCTGAGGTGCTCATTATATCTGGTTCTGAAGGTCCTACATGTTTGGCCCACATATACAGATTGACAGCAGTTGTAAGTAAGTTGGTAGATGCCGGACTGGCTGTATTTGTCAGTGTTGCTGGTATTTCTTCCGAGTCTGCTCTGTATTGTGTTGTTGGTTCTGTATGCTATGTTGAGTCCTTGTTTCTTTAGTATATTACCCACCCTGTGTGTGACTTTGTTGTTGTAAGTCATTATGTGCCATTTGTTGCTTACTGTCTGCTGATTTGTTGTGTGATGAGTTGTGTTTCTATGTGCGTGTGTTTCATGGTTATGTGCTGCTTGTTTTTGTATTTTGTGGTTTATTTTGTCTACTCTCTTTGCGTCATATCCATTCTCCTGTGCAATTTGTTTTATCGTGTTCAGTTCTTGTGTGTAGTCATGCTTGTTCATGGGTATTTTGTTCAGTCTGTGAAGTAAATATCTGAAGCTGGTATCTTTGTGAGTTATGGGGTGATTGAATTGGTTATTAATAATGGTGCTGGTAAGTGTGGGTTTACTGTAGATTGAGAATTCATGTTTGTTGTTTCTCTTGTATATAGTGAGATCTAAGAAATTAACTTTTTCGTCTGTTTGTGTTTCTATGGTGAATTGTATTTGTGGGTGGATGGAGTTTATGTTAACATGAAGTTCTTTTATGGGAGACAGTGGTTCATCTATTAAGGAATTATACTGGCAGGCTCTTGAAGACAAACGCAAACTATCCTCAGGAAATCTATTAACAAAGTTTCAATAATCAGTTTCAAATGATTACTCTAGGGATATACTACAATACCCTACATAGGAATCATGAAGATAAGATCTGAATAATTACTGCGCGCACAGAGGCATTCAAACATTCATTCTTCCGGCGCTCCATACGTGAAGGAAACAGGAAGAAGCCCTAATAACTGGTACAATGGGACGTACCCTCTGCCATGCACCTCACCATGGTTTGCGGAATATGGATGTAGATGTAGACGTAGACTTTTCATTGTTTAGGGTCAATTGCCAATTTTCACTCCATACAGTTATCTTTTCTAAGTCATTTTGCAATTTGTTTTGATTTCCTGATGACTTCACTAGATGATAAACGAAAACATCATCCGCAAATAACCTACTCAGATTGTCTCCTAAATCCTTTAGCGCAGACAAACTTAACCATACAGTTCTTAGCGGTAGAAGTTTGTGTCTAATATACTTTTTTTTTAGGAAATACCAGTAGACAGCGAAACCGAGGAAAATATTAGGACAGGTCAGATATTATTTCGAAGCGCGGCGGAATTTAGCACTAGCTGTTCTCGGATAGCAGCAGCGTTTTATAGGATATTTACGATCGACAACGCCAGGACACAAAAGGTCGTTCCGTGTTTTATTGCTGTGACCGACAGTTGGTAGAAGTTCATTGTAGCCTGCTAGCTTAAAGTTCACTGTGGAAAGTCGCTGGCCTTCTTTGAACAAGAGAACTGCTGACAAAGTAGAAAATATGCAAACACTAGAAGGACTCTCCAGCGACGCTTGTAGAGTTCTTATTAACGCGATGGTTTCCACTCAACTTCATAATGAAGGTCTTTATCGAAGGTCGCTCTAGAAATAAGGCAGAAGACTAATACATACGGCGGTGTTGGCGGTAGCACGCGACGATGGAGACCTCACAGTTTATTTGTAAACTTTTCTACCGTGTAGTGAGCGTCGAGCAGGCGAAAATTTGAGGAGGAACGAAGATCAGCATTCGAAGTGTCTTCGTGTCACATGACAAAATATGTAAAACCATTTCAATTCCCCACGTCTGTTTCAGGAAAGAGCAACATCAGTTTAATGCAGCCATGGTAATGTCTACGTTTGTAACCTGAAAATAGCCCTGATGGCAGTGGCTAACGTTGAGCTCCACATGGAACGTACAGTGTTTAAAAGTTACATCACACACTTGGTTTTTCTTCTTCCACTTACGATTCACGTTCTGACCCACAACCACTACAACGGTTAACATTGATTTTGTTAATGCATTGGGTTATTGTGTTGCCACTACATGGCTTCGACAGCATATGTTCGAGATTAACGTGTACACTTATTCTTAAATTTAGCCGAAGTAGGTGGCAGAACTGTGAAGAAAGTCTGAAACAGCATTACGTAAATGAACGGAATACAACTCGTATAAATATTATGGAATGAAGATTGAAACCCATACTTATTTACTCATGAATTAGTTTTCGGCTTCCAAGTTCACCATCAAGTAACAACATGTGATTGCGACATACGATTATCCTAACCTGGTTTCCTTTTCTTGTTTTTACTGTCAAGTAAATTCTGTCAAGTTCCTACGAAAAAGTATGTTATCCACCTTGGTAGCTGCCCGGGGAAGGCGTCAGGTTGCCAACTGAAGGGTCCCGGGTTCAATTGACGGCCGGGTCGACGATTTTCTCCGCTCGGGGCCGGCCGGTGTGGCCGTGCGGTTAAACGCGCTTCAGTCTGGAACCGCGTGACCGCTACGGTCGCAGGTTCGAATCCTGCCTCGGGCATGGATGTGTGTGATGTCCTTAGGTTAGTTAGGTTTAATTAGTTCTAAGTTCTAGGCGACTGATGACCTCAGAAGTTAAGTCGCATAGTGCTCAAAACCATTTTTTTTCTCCGCTCGGGACTAGGTGCTGTATTGTTATTACGTTCGTTTGTCATAATTGACATTCAACTGTTGAGGTGGCTGAATGAGCACCTCCGGAGAGCCAATAAATTAAATAAAGGTATGCCAATGTTAATGGAGAAAATGGTGAGCCTTAAAGATCTAACGAAGACAGCCTTAACAGACTATTAATATTCAATTCATAAGCTATGCAGTACTGAAGATAGGTGCACAACCTTGCAGATGCGGCCTATATGCACTGTGTGTCTTTCCTGTAAACAAACCTGTTCGAGTCACTCGCGGACCTTCGTGCTGCAGCACTAATGCTTAATGTACCCTTTGCCCTCAAGTTTGCATTCAGTACCACCTGGTTCTGTCTACGTAGGGTTCGTTTTTCCGACTATGTTTTTTGTACGTTAACAGTGACACGGTAGTACGGATGGTTCACTTATGAAGCAATGATTGACAGAATGTCGATGTTTATACCGTATAAACACAGACATAAAGATGATAACGGAATTTGTCTCTTCCTTTGCGGGAATCACGAAGTGTGAGCGTAGATTGACGATATGTGACATATGGATGTTTCGGTCGGTCTGGGACGCGTGCACGGATAGCCGAAGTGGTTAAAGCGATGAGTAGGAAATCTGGGTTCGTTTTGTGGTTAGGCACAAATTTTCGTGTGTCAATAATAAAATGTACAGCCGACATCAACCCTATGAAAGAGCAGCACATCGACGAACGACACTGTGTTGCACTGTAGTCGTAGCGACATCTACGATACCATAGGACTTTTGCACATGTGGTTTATTGCACCACTCCGTGTGTGTGTTACAAGTTTTAGTGATTTACATCTACATCTACACTCTGCCAGCTGTGAGGCGGAGGCTACTTCTGGTACAACTAACTGATTCCTCTTCCCTGGTACACTCGCGAGTGGCGGATGGGAAGAATGATTGCGGATAAACCTCTGTATCAATCCTAAATTGTTCATTGTGGTCGTTTCCCGACATATATTTCGCAGGTAGGCATATATTGTTCAACACTTCTCGGAACGTATTTTCTCGGAATTACAATGATCAGCCCGTCCGTGATGACTCTCTTGTAGCATCTGTCGTTCGAGTTTGTTGAGCATCTCGGTAAAGACCTCGAATCGACTAAACGACTCCATGACGAAACGCGCCACTCTTCTCTGGATCGCGTCCGTCTGTTCGATTACTGCAATTTAATAAGGGTCGCAAACTGGTATACAATACTCGGTCGAACAAGTGTTTTGCAAGTCACTTCTTTCGTGGATATTACATTTCCTTAAGATTCTTCATATGAATCTCGTTCTGGCATCTCCTTTCCCTACAGTTTGTTTTATGTGATATTTCCACTTAAGGTAGCTCCGGATAGCTCCTTCTAGACATATTACAGTAGTTACTGTTTACACCGTTCTGTCATCAATAGCGTAGTTTTACAGTAGTGCAATTCTTTCCCTATGCATGCGCTGTAATTTAGATTTATTAAACTTCGCCGGCAGCTGTGGCCGAGCAGTTCTAGGCGCTTCAGTCCGGAACCACGCTGCTGCTACGGTCTCAGGTTCGAATCCTGCCTCGGGCATGGATGTGTTTGATGTCCTTAGGTTAGTTAGGTTTAATTAGTTCTCAGCTCTCTGTCAGTCCCTGCACCAGTCATCAATCTTACGCAGGCTTGCTACACTTCAGTTCAGTATTCTGACGTTACGACCTTACTGCAAACAATTACATCATCTGCAAACAGCCTGATAGTTTCTGGTGTTATCCACTAGATAAATATATAAATAAATAAATAAATAAATATTGAGAGAAAATTCTTTGCGTTTTACCGTTTCTGATATTATTAATATTAAAGTTATCCAATCAGGCCGCTGCGCGCGCAGGTTCAAGCAGCCTGCCAGAGACTGTCGCCAAACGTGTTATTCATTTGGTTTCCTCAAATTGAACAAACATATCTCTTTCACCCACCTGGGTTAAATTTCTCACTTCCGAAAATGGCAATGTGAGCATTTGAGCAAGTGATGACTCATAGACTCGAAGATGTCTGCAAATTATCGCATTTTAGCTCGTACAAGTGCTAGAATTTGAGTGCACAACGACCTGATTTGTGAACGTCAACTGCACAAAGCATAGAATATTTTTCCGTAACAACTATTTCTCAGCAAAGTACCACTCAAAATCCTTACAAGCTTTTCACACTGCACTCATATAGTATACAATGTAAACAGTCTGGTTCCTGTCCAACTTCATTGGGGCACCCTGACATTACTATTATATTTGTCAGTTTTATTCCGTCAAAATCGACATGTTGAGTACTATCTACAAAGAAGTCTTAAGCCCAGTCACAAATCTGGCGCAATACTCGATTACCTAGTATTTTTTTAACGACAGTACGGGGCTGTATAAGTAGGACAAGGCCCTACACGGGCTGTAGCGTCGAGGAGTAAGCAAGAAAGTACGGGACTGTGTCAAATGAAGTCAATGAACACGTTTTCAACGTGAACGTCGATGTCTACAGAGCCGTAGATCTCGTGGAGGAACAGAGCGAGCTTAGTTTCACTAGATATCTGTTTGCGGAATCCATATTGACTATTATAGAGAAGATTTTAGTTATTATAGCTATCGAAAACACGTCATAATACGTAAGCATAAAATGTGCTCCGAAATGATAACAGTCAGAACATCAGTTTTTTTTTTTTCCATAGTTGTGAAGTTACTGTCACAGAAACAAAGATATGAAGCGTTAACTGATTCTTCTGTCGGCTATTGGTAGAACAACGTTATGATAAATGAAAGACACTTCTAGAGGGTTAAGTTATTGCGTTAGCCGGTTTTCGGATTACAAAACCGTCGTTCTAAACTTCACAGAATACTCTCTGTTTTTTTTAATCACTTCTCACTGTTTCTCCACAATCCTCGATTTTCCTCAATTTATTTAAGTTTTTAATTTTATTGGAATTGCCTGTGTACTCCATATATTCTGTAGTTACAGTTGGTAAGTCTTTCTCTTAATTAGTTTCTCTGTCACCTCCATCGTTCTCTCGTCAGGCACTAATTTTATTTTATTTTAATTTATTGAGTTTGTTTATTAATGTAAACTTATGTAGGCATGGTTTTCCAGTTTAGTGTTAATGTACTCTATGTGGTGAAAAGTATCCTGGCTGAAAATGATTTACAAGTTCGTGGCGCCCTCCATCGGTAATGCTGGAATTCAGTATGGTGTTGGCCCAACCTTACCCTTGATGACAGTTTCCACTCTCGCAGGCACACGTTCAATCAGGTGCTGGACGGTTTCTTGGGGAATGGCAGCCCATTCTTAACGGAGTGCTGCACTGAGGAGAGGTATCGATGTCGGTCGGTGAGGCCTGACACCAAATCGGCGTTCCAAAACATCGAAAAGGTGTTCTATAGGATTCAGATCATGACTGTGCAGGCCACTACATTACAGGGATGTTATTGTCGTGTAACCACTCCGCCACAGGCCGTGCGTTATGAACAGGTGCTCGAACGTGTTGAAAGATGCAATCACCATCCCCGAACTGTTCAACAGTGGGAAGCAAGGTGGTGCTTAAAACATCAATGTAGGCTTGTGCTGTGATAGTGCCACGCGAAACAACGAGGGGTGCAAGCCCACGCCATGAAAAACACGACCACACCATAACACCATCGCCTCCGAATTTTACTGTTTGCTCTACACACGCTAGCAGATGGCGTTCACCGGGATTTCGCAATACCTACACCCTGCCATCGCCACATTGCGTATCGTGATTCGTCCCTCCACACAGCAGTTTTTCCACTGTTCAATCGTCCAATGTTTACGCTTCTTACAGCAAGCGAGACGTCGTTTGGCATTTAGAGGCATGATGTATGGCTCATGAGCAGCCGCTCGACCATGAAATCCAAGTTTTCTCACCTCTCGCCTAACTTCGTAGTACTTGCAGTGGACTCCGATGCAGTTTGGCATTCCTACGTGATGGTCTGGTTAGATGTCTGCCTATTACACATTACGACCCTCTTCAACTGTCTGCGGTCTCTGTCAGTTAACAGACGAGGTCGGCCTTTACGCTTTTGTGCTGTACGTGGCCCTTCACGTTTCCACTTCACAATCACATCTGAAACCGTGGGCCTAGGGATGTTTAGGAGTATGGAAATCTCACCTACAGACGTATGACACAATGACACCCAGTCTCCTGACCACGTACAAAGTCCGTGAGTTCCGTAGAGCGCCCCATTCTGCTATCTCACGATGTCTAATGACTACTGAGGTCGCTGATATGGAGTACCTGGCAGTAGGTGTCAGCACAATGCACCTAATATGAAAAACTTATGTCTTTGGGGGTTCCGGATACTTTTGATCACATAGTGTATTCCTGTTTCCTCCTTTATATGTATTTATTGTTCAACTTTTATCTTTTAGATTGCGTCACTTCCAAACTGTCGAAGATGTCATTTACTGTGGGTCTGTGCCCCAATCTAAATCTGTACTTCCTTTCCAACGTTTTTTTTACAAACATTGTAACTTCTCTGGCGACGATAGTCAGTTAAAGTCTAATGATACCCGTATAAGCCGAAACCTGGTTAAAGCAATAAATTAGTACATAAGAAATATAAAGGAATGTTAGGTAACAAACCGAATAAATCATAATTGTATTGTGCTGTAAGGATTCACCGCAGACCACGCCTCCATGATAACGAAACACTTAGAAAATCTCCCTTAACAACCTCCGGAATTTTGTCGCTGGATTTCGTGTTTTCGTGTTCATCCTATCCCACTGAACCTAAGTCACAACTTGCATATCTGCGACACTACTCACGAACTCACGAATTGCTGATACAGAGCCAAGTGTGGGATAGCTGAGACGCTAGTAAATACCAGATGCCGGACAAAGTAACGGTCTTCTTTCATCGGAGGTTTCCTCGAGTGCCCACAGATAAGTGATTTCCGTGTGGAGGTGATTCCACGAAGGCAGTCAAGACGCTCTGAGGACAACCACCAATCCTGTAGAGTAATTTCGTCGCAGACGACGCGAGCGAGGGGAGAGAGTGGAGCGCTGGGCTGCTCTGGACTGCAGCGGGTGACGGCCGTGCGTCGTAAAGCAGTCCTCGGGGCGGCATCAAGATGGGGCGTGCTGGAACGCGAGGCGAGGCGCTGGAGCCTCCAGGCCGCGCTGCGCCGTGTGGGTGGCTGGGCGCGGCGCGCATTCCAGATGAGAGGGGCCGTGCCGCGCCGCTTCCAGTCGCCTCCAGGGTTCGCCCGATAACCAGGCGCGCTCCCGGGGGAGCCAACTTCTGCACAACGGGCCAACTTCACGCGCACACACAGTGCGGGGTTGTTTGGTGCTGCGGGGAAAACTGTACCCACAATCACACACTGGCATTACCTGCTGAAGCAGCTCAAGTTCGTGAGCATTCTGAAGAACTAAAGTACAAGAAACTGAAAAGAGGATGTGATGCAATACAGAAGGCTTCCATTACGTCTATTCACAATTTCCAATACTTATTACCAAATCAACTGAAGCGATATCTTCATAGGGATTTGTACTATGAACTGAGTGGTTGCAATAGTTTTTTAACACACTGCATTTGTGTTTCAGGTATCCTATTGATGGATGAGATATTGTAAAATGAACTCCAAACAAAATGCCTATTCTTCAGAAGAGAGCACACTGAACCCCGTCTCTAATAATCACGCTGTCGACGGTACGATAAAACTTTAATTTTTCTTCCTTCTTCGCGTCAGTCCAAAAAGTTACAACTCTGGATTAATTAGGTTTATCATATGTCTGCATTTACAAGGCCTTGTGCGCAAAAAATGGTTCAGATGGCTCTGAGTATTGTGGGACTTAACGTCTGAGGTCATCAGTCCCCTAGAACTTAGAACTACTCAAACCTAACTAACCTAAGGACATCACACACATCCATGCCCGAGGCAGGATTCGAACCTGAGACCGTAGCGGTCATGCGGTTCCAGACTGAAGCGCCTAGAACCGCAGGGCCACACCGGCCGGCCCTTGTGCGCATTTTCGAGACTTAATCTACCGTCCGCATACATTTTTAACATTTTTACTAATGTCCGCATTTTTTACTTTTGCGAATTTTCTGATTTTTGTTTTCCTCTCGTATCGTCAATAATTTACACTCCTTTTACTTTGGTAATTACATCATTTGTTATTTCTTTACAGTCAACCCTTTATGCCAGTAAAACAGAAAATTTCGATTTCTATTGCTTGCAATCGGCGTTTCGATCTTTTTAGCTTAGAGACAGCTGTGATATCTAAGTTCCTTGGCTGTAAATGTTCGGATTCCATACGATTTCCACTTAACAGTTTATTTTTGTGCGCTACACGTATTTTTAGTGTACTCATACAGCTGTCTCTTCTTTAAATTATGTATTAATCATCCAAAAATCATCTTATTAGAGAAACCGAGATAACAGTTTCATGATATTCAAAATATAGCCTACACTTCAGGAACATCGTTAGATCCCATATATTAAAATTTTTTATAGCTAAGCGTGCGTTTGATCATTCTTTGTTTTCCTTAAGATAATTTGATCATTTCTCGTCAAGACGAAGAAGAAATGCACATTTACAGACAAACTCAAAGAAAAATATTCATGCTTTCATCCCGGAAGAGTACAACTGGAATCAGAATGTATGATATGTTGCCATGGAACCTACGTTTCAATATCAAATCACGACACCAGCCCGTGTGTTAAGATGTGTAGCTGCGAAGAACATTTTAATGAATTAATTAAAATTGCTCGGATCTTCTTTGCAGCCAGCCCATAACGTTTGTATGTTGAGAGACTGTTTACCTTAAGACACAGCAGACAAAGGAGAAACAGACTGATAGCTGAAACTGAAAAATTGGATTGCAATAGTAAGATTTAATTTCAGATATTTGAACTGCAAAAACTTTTTTAAAATATTTGTGTAAACGAATACAACTTTTAAACACGCTACAGTCCAGCGAAAAATACACATGGAACATGGGCTGTAAAGTAATGTATGTATCTGTGATATGTGTAATATTTCTTAATTTTGTTTGTTTCATGTGCAATAAAGGCATTAGGCAACATAAAACTGAACTTAAACTTTCTGGCAGATTAAAACCGTGTGCTGAAACTAGACTCGAACTCGGGACCTGTCTGCCGAACTGAGATGAAAATTTCATTCTAAAATCGAACTAACAATATTTCATTCGGCGGTCCAAAAAAAAAAAAAAAAGACAGCACATACATCCATACCCGAGGCAGGATTCGAACCTGCGACCGTAGCAGCAGCGCGGTTCCAGGCTGAAGCGCCTAGAACCGCTCGGCCACAGCTGGTATTTGGCGGTCCTCAAGGGACTAGTCCGGATCTCGATAGGAACATGACAGTCACTTTTTTACCGCAGTCGTACTTTGTTACTTAAAACCAATCTCCATCTAGTACCGATTACCTGGGTTAGGCTACAGATAAGAGAGATAAGAGGTACGGCAATCACGCCTTTTAATTTAAAACACAAAAGACCATGTAGTACCGCTATATATGATACGTCAGCAATGATTACCTTATTCTACCCTTTCATCGAGATCTGTACTAGAACCGTCCGAGAAGCGTGTTGATCAATCCCTTTGAGGGTGCCCTCATTTTCGGGTTTGAGAATAAGGTAACCTTAAACAAAAAGCTTAAAAAAGTTAAGATATTCACTTTAATGCTTCAAGTGTTCTGCGTAGTCTCCCCCAATTTGAGAACTATGCACAAAACGTTGATACAGCCATGTGAAACTGTCAGATAAGTTCTTCTTTGAGATGTTGTACGAATTGCGTGGTACACTGGCTTGAATATCCGTTACGTAGCCAAAGCGTTAACCCTTTATGTGAATTTCCGCAGTTTGTCGCTATGTGGTAGGCTCGTATGAATGACACCAAGTCTCATTCCCCGTGATGATTTTTTTCAGAAAATAATTGTTCGTGTTTTGCGTTTAAATCAAGTTGCGGTAGTCGTCCACGCGTCGTCGTTTTAGTTTCGGAGTCAAGTTGGGCGGGACAAACTTTGCACACTCTTCTGCCTTTTTTAAAAACATTCTGTAGAATAGTTGCTCCATTGCGATTTGTGACAACAACAGCATTGACACACAAGTGCCACACGGCCGCTACTTAACACTGCCTGCTCACAACTGACTGGTCGAATGCGCGTCTGTTGTTGAAAGTTTTTAGTTTAAGCTGACGCAGTAGTTACAGAGCTGATGTCGCTTATATGACAGCAATGATATCCGTCTCTCGACTTTTTGGACGAACTGTCTATATCACAGTTTACTGAGGCAAAATCGGACCTGCAGACTCAGCGAAACTTCAGGACTAAATACGGAACATATCCACCGTCGTGTCCATCAAGTAGAGCATGGTACAAGAATTTTATGGAGACAGGGACACTGTTCGATAAAGAGAGGAGGGAAGAATTCTGTCATCTGAGAAAAACGTTGATCTTGCAAGACAAGTCTTCAACACCGAATCACATTGGGAACTAGTCAAGTCCTTTATACGAAGAGAGATGATTACGTAGTTCCCATCGTAGTCAAAGCTAGATGCAGCTTTCAATTGCCGATGTGTTGTTACAGAATGTATTATACGAGAGTAACGGTGGTGGAGGCTGATTTAAAATACTGCTTACGTTTTACTTGAGGTCCACATCACGCTGGACAAGCAGCAGTCATAGGGGAACATCGAAATCTCTTTAAAAACTATAAGAAATATGATATTTCGCTAAAATATAGATTCGAATAACTGATTTTGAGAGAGGAACCTAGGGATATTGTTCAACACTCTATTCACCGCTCTCTAAGAGACTGAAGGCAAAATCAGGTTAATATCATCTAGCACTGAGGCGTTAACCAGGCCCATTCGAAGGGTCTTTAATATATTACCCTGAGCGTACAGTGATTGATTTACTCGTTGAATCCATGCCGGTGGCGCTGCGTATGATGCGGCTGTCGTGCTGTCCAGGTGTGGCGGTAACTAAACGTGATGGATGCGAGGCAGTTTTATTCCGCACACACACTCCGCACATGGCGGCTGTGTCTGAATGCAAACGCAATTCCGCGTCAGGCCTGTCCGGGCTCACGGACAGTAAATGTCAAGATGCATTGTCTGCACGCCTCTCTTTTGTGCTTTGATTTATCTTCCCATTGCATTGTGTGTACCGGCTGGCAGCTGGAACAGACGGACCGTGCCAAATAGTCTGCTGAACTTTGATACTGGACGGATCCACACAGTCTACTCCGAATCCATGTGAAGACGCGTCAGTATTATCTCACACATTTTAAAAGTGATACCACTCTACAACAGTGAACTGTTAGTGTAACGATGCACGACAAGTGAAAGTACACTGTCGATACAGATTTCTTTAAATTCGGATATTTACTAATAGTAATAGTAATTAAGGAAGACATCCTCTATGACATATTTCTCGAATGTGAAAAATAGTTCATAAATGAAGGTAATTTTAGTTTAATTACGTACAGGAAGCTGTTTTCCCACTTCTTATAGCCTAAAAACTTGAATCGGATAATTCGTCAGGGGGACAAAAAACTAGAATGAGGAACGTGGAACATCTGAAAATCAGCTTAGAAAAAAAATTAGTAGATTACAAAAACTATTTATGTAAAGCCGAATGTAAGATTACCTGAAATAATACTCCGCTACCACGAAAGAGAAACCAAGGATGTTGGCAAATCAAATAGAGGATGAGAGCAACAAATGCCAAACTGAAACCACAACGGATTGTAAAATCTACTGCATGATAATACTTCCAGTAGTAGTACTGTACTAATACAGAAGGCTAAATAATCAATCACAGACAGAGAATATTGTCATAATGATGTCTATTCAGTTTCCAGACTTCCATTATTACACTATATTACGCATAGATTTTGTGCTGCCTTTAGCACAAGACTGAAGTATTCGAAACGAAACTACTGAACAGTGTTATTATAGTTGCATGATTGATATTGAGAGTTTTTTTGCGTAGCAGATGTGGATGTGAAGACTGCTGTGTTAATAACATGTATATTTCTCTCTGTGTAGTTGATGTCTTAGATCTAACAGGACAACGAGCAAGACTCGCTGCAGGATACTACTTTCGCTGGCCGCATGCCTACATTATGTACTGCATACCTCTGCGTATTTGAGGCACTTGTCAATGCCCTGTAGACGTACCAAAGTGACATGGGCAGAAGAGATACCAAAACAGAAAATAAAACACGAACCATCGTTTTTCGAAACTCAGTGTGTCACGAAATACAACTTTTATCTCATGTTATAATGTCCTAAATTTCCTCACTCCTATTCTATTGACTCTTATTAGAAATTATGCAAGACGTTTTACTGGCCACATGTAAGAAGAGACTTCTGAAAATCAGATATTAAGAAAATGGAACTGATTTTCACAGAGAGACTTTCAACAGACCTGCTACATATCTACATACGTTGTGCATCCAGTGAAACTGTCTCTTTAACATCTTTAGAGAGATCCACGTTGGTTCAGTGAAACAGCAGTTGGTTGAGTTGCGCCCTACCAAAACTAGGATTCGGTAGTTAGTAGTGAAAGAGATATAAATGAACGTGTAAGAGAGAAACTGGAAGCCGACGATTTCTCTTTGTGTTTTTGTTTGTGTGATAGTTTGTTTTGCACATAATTTCAACCACGCATCATTCAGTGTCAGTCCACATGTATTTTAAGGCCTTACAGAACATAAATCCCATTTTATACGTAATAAAAATTATTTGATCATGTAACTTCTGCGCTTTGATGTAACCAAAGCAATTACTTTTGATGCAAATACAGTTTCCACGATAAACCCGCCAGGGTAGCCGAGAGCACTAACGCGCTGCTTCCTGGACTCGGGTAGTCGCGCTGGCCCCGGATCGAATCCGCCCAGTGGATTAACGACGCGGGCCGGTGTGCCGGCTAGCCTGGATGTGGTTTTTAGGCGGTTTTCCACATCCCGCTAGGTGAATACTGGGCTGGTCCCCACGTTCCGCCTCAGTTACATGACTCGCAGACATCTGACCTCGCTCGCGCTGTTTCATTAATTACACTCGATGCAGACCGTAGGGGTACACTCATTCCGTCCCGGGGGGTACGGGGTGGCGGCAGGAAGGGCATCCGGCCACCCCTTTCCACCAACTTTGCCAAATCCGTTCCTAACAATGCCGACCCTGCGTCAGCGTGGGACATGCCACCAGTGAAAGAAATAACAGTTTGCACAATAAACACAAAAAATGTGTACAGTTGTTGTTATTTTGTACTCGATAGAACCTTCGTCAAAGAAGGCAAGAATTTCTTGTTATTGCTTATAAATCGGAAGTTGTGTATGAATAACACAAATATGTTTTATATAAGTTAGAGGAAGTACTGAAGCAATATTTGATACTTTTTTTCTAATTTATCGTTTTGTTGAAGAAATTGCGATTTCTAGAGCTCTATGATAAATATGTATTTCTTTCTTTATTTTTACTACAATGTCCCTCTGTTTCACGTTACAGATCAACAGTTTTGGAATAAACCTGAATTAAGCATTGACAACTTCAATATTGCTGTAAATACTGTTTACTTTCCAGTAACAGACTGGAGGGCAACTATGCAGAACAAAAATGTTCCATAGGTTATCTGGCCCTGCATATGTCCTCAGTTTCTACATGGTTTACCGCTTACGGTTTTTAGAGGAATCTAGTAAGATACTGATAGCATATATAAAGAAAGCGACCGTTGTGATATAACGCCCGATAGGTATGCACCACTTATAATGTAGGTACTGGTAACGCAGGTATGACCAAAGCTACTAGGAAAACTACCCGTGATCAACGCTTACTTATGATAATCTGTGGTAGGCTACGGTAGTTTACAACTCTAACAGTTGGGAAGTGAGCCACTATGGCCAGAGGTGAATAGAGGGAAGGTAGCCACAATGGCGTTCGTCCCACGACGTTAAATCTCACACTGACTGCACCGGGAGAGCTCTGTTTCGGTAAGAGTTTCATCAGCTCTAAGTATCATGAATCAACTTCATCAAAAATCCTCTGGCATGCGAGTACGAGCTACAACATCTGCAGTTGTTTCAGCAGCGATAAATGAACAGGGCATGACGCTACAAAGGGATCGAACACGGAATCTGAGGTCTATAGAAATACAAAAAAAAGTGGAAGGACAAACGAGTCAAGCAGTAGTTGTGGAGCGAGCCGGCCGCTGTGGCCGAGTGGTTTAACTATTGTTATTGGTCTGTCCTTCAGCGCCAGCCGAACAATCCTTATCTTCTCGCGGTGTATCACTTCTGGCCGGCCGCTGTGGCCAAGCGGTTCTAGGCGCTTCAGTCCGGCACCGCGCGACTGCTACGGTCGCAGGTTCGAATCCTGCTCGGGCATGGAAGTGTATGATGTCCTTAGGTTGATTAGGTTTAAGTAGTTCTAAGTTCTAGGGGACTGATGACCTCAGATGTTAAGTCCCATAGTGCTCAGAGCCATCTGAACCATTTTTTTGATGTGGAACGGAAGGAACAGGTTGTGGAACGCACCAGCTCCACCTCCAGTACCATTCCATCTCCAACATGAGAAGCAAATTTAAGAACATAACAACCGATTAATGCACAGCCACTGAAGTAGTATGAATCATGTGATATGGCGCTAACTAACGCCTTTATAGAAATCAAGAATAGTAGCGCTGCAAGGTTACAACCTATGTCAGTCGGGACACTTCTGCATCGGTTGCAAGCCGGATTTAGTTGTAGTGACACCAATGTAACACCTGTCGGGCATAATAAAATCGAAACTGAAGGTTGCTCTGTGTTGGTTTCGAATAACTTAGTACAAAGTCCAATTTTTTCAATGAATGATCTGGAGATGTATGCTACCCGAGTTTGAGTACAAGACAAGGAATTATTCTAACTATTTTGACGGACCTGTCAGAACAAGAAATTTAAGTGTCATATTGTGCAAAGCCAAACTTGTGTCAGTCAGCAAATAATATAAGAAGATCAAAACGAATGAGGGTATCAGAGAGAAACCAAAGCCAGTACGTGTAATTACTTTCAAATCTCAGAGGTACCTGACCGCTTGGACATTCATAATGTTCACTGCCCTCTACAGGCTTGTCAACCAAGTTATGCAACGCTATAAATGTCTTGCGCTATAGCTATGGCAGCAAACACTGCTGTAGCCAGAAAATATGTGTGGACCGTGCAGGTTCACATGTCATTGTGGACTAGCAAATTGAGCATCGCAATTTCTGTACATCGTTCTGGTGGTCACATCTCCAATGATCCTTAATGTCGTGAGTCTGGTAGGCAAAGACATGTTAAACAGCTTCCAGGATTTTTCGGTGTACTGCAGGATCCAGTCGCCGAGAGACATAGAAAAATATTTGGGTAAAACGTATACAAATGTGACAGCAGCATACCCACAAACCCAAAAGCTATGAGGGCTTTTAGTCGTTACTGCTCATCGATTTATAGATCTCGTAACAAATATATACCAATGAACAAATAAGGTAAATATGCAGTCTGCCACCCACTGACGGCGGAGTTTGAAGGGAAATCGCAGAAGAAATGCAGATGGTGTAGTACTACTAAACTACGGGACTCCAACGACAAATAACAGACCTGACCAACGAGGCACCACTCTAAACGTCAGTTTAGCATCAGCTAATTTTGGGCTACAAGTTAGCTGAGTGATTACCTGATTACCTACCGATCTGATTACCTACCGATTCTGAATGACTTGTACTAAAATTACTTTGAGCAGATAATTAGAGAACCAACATAGTAACGCCTTAGACCTGCTAGCAACAAACAGACCTGAACATCTCGAAACAGTTAACGTGGAAGAAGATATCACTGATCATAAGGTTGTGACATTAACTATAACTAAGCGTATTATGAGGAATATTATGAAAGGTAACAAGAGTGACAGGATACTTCTTACAGAGTATCTGAGTATTCAGCATCAAATATTCGGTGATGAGGACGAAGATGTGGAGCTCAGATGGAAAAAAAATCGAAAGCATCCTTCAGTACGCCTTAGACAGTTGTGCTCCAAGCGCAGTCTTAAGGGATGGGGAAGAGCAACAGCGATTTAGTTGCCGTATTGGAAAACTGCTACATAAACAACGATAGCTTGAACACAGATTCAATAGAAGTCAAAACAAAGGTGACAAATATAAACTCAACGAAGCGAAAATAGGCGTAAGGAGAGCAGTGAGACAAGCTTTAAAATGGCTACGAAAGTAAAATTTTGTCAATCGATCTGATTAAAAACCATGAGAGGTTTTGGGCTTAAGTAAAATCATCTGTTGAGTCACTCACTGGTCATACTGGCATCGAAACGGAAGATAAAGCCCAAATACTGAATTCAGTCTTCCGAAATTGTTTCACAGCGGAAGATCGTTGTAATTTCCCTCCTTTTAATCATAATACGGAAGTTAAAATGGCTAATACTGAGCTAACCGATAGCGGAATAAAAAAGCACCTACAATCGCTTAATAGTGGGAAGGCATCAGGACCATACGAGATACCTTTAAGATTCTACGAAGAGTGTGCGAAAGAACTTTCTCCTCTTCTAGAAGCAGTTTATCGTACTTGGCTGGAGCAACGAAGGATACCTAGCGAGTGCAAAAAAAGGGCAGGTAATTCGCGCTTCCGAGAAGTGTCTTAGGACACATGCATGTAATTAAATGCTGTATGGTTGACGTCACTCTGATATAGAATTATGGTACATGTTTTATGCTCAAGAATGATGACGTTTTTGGAGAACGAAAATCCCCTGTATTAAAATCAATATGGATTCCACAAACAGAGTTCTTGAGAGACTCAGCTCGCTCTGTTCCTCCATGAGCTCCATAGCGCTGTAGACAACGGCGCTCTGGGTGATGCCATATCCCTCGACTTCACGAAAGCATTTGACTTCGCCTCCGCTGGCGTTTAGTGAAAAAAAAAACAGCTTACCGAGTATCGGACAAGATTTAGTACTAGATTCAAGACTGAATGCAGTTAGGATTCACGACTTCGCTCGTCACGGAACAAACTCGACAAACTGACAGGTAATTTCCGCAGGACCCCAAGGAAGTGTTATATGATTGTTCCTGTTTACAATGATAATGTCTAGTGATCAGATGATTGAGAACTGTCTCGATATATCGCCTCATAAATCAGCTGTGTGTGTGTGTGTGTGTGTGTATACGAGACATTGGCTTAACAAAATAAGAAACATAATATTAAGGTGGTTTATATTCCCTGTCAGTAAGATGGTCAAGTACTTAGGGCTTTACATCGATCAGAAGCTAACATGATCACATCACAACAAGCGTGTAACTGATAAATGTGAAGGTTCCACAAATATCCTTCGTGCTATGACAGGCGTTTTCTGGGAGTGCAGACCTGAGCTTGTGCACGGCAAAGCAGCGTAGCGGAACTGAGTGCCACTGTAAGGGTATCAGAGTCTGTGCTACACCATTCAGATCTCCTCCAACTAACGATGTTGTGGTGGAAGCAAATGAACTGCCAATAGAACTACGCAGGAGATACATAGCCGCCAAATTCCTCTTGAAACGTTTCCACTTCTTAAATGATAGCTGTAAGTTACACTTTATATTAGTTACTGTCAGAAATTTAGCTTAACCTTACAGAACATAATATGAACTGAGCTTTAGAAATGTGGTACTACAGATGAATGCTGAAGATAAGATGGGTAGATCACATAATTAATTATGAGGTCTTGAATAGAATTAGGGAGAAGAGAAATTTGTGGCACAACTTGACTAGAAGAATGAATCGGTTGGTAGGACATGTTCTGATGCATGAAGGGATCACCAATTTCGTATTGGAGGGCAACGTGGAGGGTAAAAATCGTAGAGGGTAGAGGGAGACCAAGAGATGAATACACTAAGCAGATTCAGAAGGATGTAGGTTGCAGTAGGTACTGGGAGATGATGAAGCTTGCACAGAATAGAGTAGCATGGAGAGCTGCATCAAACCAGTCTCTGGACTGAAGGCCACAACAACAACAACAACAATATGAACTGAACTGTAACTGATCTGACTGCAGCTTGACTTTATATCAAACGCGCAACGGAAGTAAAACAGTTTTCTGGCCCTAATTAAAATTTCTATGTACCTCGCGTCTTTACAACGTTGTTTCAGATTTCTCGAAAACATAGCAGCATACAACAAGTAGGCAGCGGCTAAGCTAGATTTATGTTTCTAAATACATATTCAAACTGTTGCCTGTCGTAATGCCAACGTCGTCGTTGATGATGATGACGATGATGCAGATGTGAAAATATTGTACATAATTTTCAATAATTTTCTGCTTTCGATCATAAGGCAATATTTACATTTTGTAATGTGTGTTTGTGTGCGTGTGTATGTGTGTGTGTGTGTGTGTGTAAAATTTATAACAACTTACACCCAAAAGTGGAAATTTAATACAGTTTCGGCGGAAGTTGATGTAATTTCTGCGCAAATTGATACAATTTTGGTTTTACAAAAAGTACTCTATGGCACTGGCCCCTCACCTAGCTTGCTCCTACCGCGAAACTCTCTCCCAGCGCAAAGCCCCAGGTGATTCAAAAAGAGTGCAGATGACTCCGGTACACAACAAGAGCAAAAGAACGGACCTGTAAAATTTGCAGACCAATATCATTAAAACCAGTCTGCAGCATTCTAGAACATGTTCTGAGCTGGAATATAATAAATTTCCTTGAGACCAAAAAGCTTATAACCACAAATCAGCACTGTTTTAGAAAGCATCTCTGACGTGAAACTCGTCCTATTCTCACGTTATGTACTATGGACTATGGATGAAGGGCAGACAGACAGATTTCATAGTCTTAGATTTAAGAAAATCATTTGCTATGGTACCCCACTGCAGACTGTTAACGAAGGTACTAGCATATGCAGTAGGTTCCCAGATATGTGAGTGGATCAAAGTAGAACTCTGTACATTGTCCACGATGGTTATAGTTGATCAAAGGCAAGGGTAATGTCAGGAATTCCCCAGGCTGTGTTACAGGATCGCCATTATTTTCTACGTACATAAATGATCTGGCAGACGAGGTGGACAGCAGTCTGTTGTTGTTTGCTGATCATGCTGTGGTGTACTGGAAGGTTTCAAAGGTGAGTGTAGGATGATACAAAATTACTTAGCAAAATATCTACTTGATATTACGAATGGCAGTTGTCTCTAAAAGTACAAAAATGTAATTCAGAGTGGATAAGTAGAAAAAGAAAACAGTAATGTTCGGGTATGCCAATAGTATTTTCCTGTTTGATACAGTCACACTGTTTAACTATCCAGGTGTAGCAGTAGAAAACGATATGAAATGGATCAAGCATCTGAGAATTGTGGTAGGGAAGGCAAATGATCAATTTCAATTTATTGGATGAATGTAAGGAAAGTGTGGTTCATCTGAAAAGGAGACCATATGTAGGATGCAAGTGCGACCTATTCTTGAATACTGCTCTGGTGTTTGGGATCTACACCTGGACGGATTAAAGGAAGGCATTTAAGCAATTCAGTGGCGGGCTGCTAGGTTTGTTATCGGTAGGTTCGAAGCACATGCAAGTGATACGGAGATGCTATGGGAACTCAGGTGGGAATCCCTGGAGGGGAGGCGACATTAATTAACGAGCGTATGGCACTGGTGGCCGGGAGACCCCTCGCGGGGCGATTCGGCCGCCGCTCCACAAGTTCTTTAACACCACTACGGCGACTTGTGAGTGAATGAGGATGAAATGATGATGAAGGACACACAACACCCAGTCATCTAAGGGCAGAGAAAATCCCTGACCCCACCGGGAATCGAACCCAGGACCCCGTGCGTGGGAAGCGAGAACGCTGCCGCAAGACCACGAGCTGCGGACTGGAGGCGACATTCATTTTGGGAACGCTACTGAGAAAATTTAGAGAACTAATATCCGAAGCTGGCTGCAGAATGATCCCGCTGCCGCTAACGTACATTTCGCATTATGACCGTGAAGATATGAGAAACTAGGGCTCATGTAGAGTCATGCAGTCATGTAGACAGTTGTTTTTCCCTCGTTCTACCTGAGAGTCTAACAAGGAAAGGAAATGACCAGTAGTGTTACAGGGTACCCTCCACGAAGCACCATGCATTGACCTGCAGACTATGTATGTATATGTAGATGTAAGTGTAGATGCAAGTAAATACAGTTTGAGGCAAGTCAGTACAGTTTACAGACCAATTTATAGAGCTTCAAGACAAGTTTTAATAGTTTCAGTGTAACATGTAACAATTACAGGGAAAATTGTTATGGTTGTGGGGCAAATTGCTACAGTTGTTGGACAAACTGTTACAGTTTCAGGGAACTAGTTTTTTCCATTTTCTGAGAGTAAGTTGTTACAGTTTCAGGGCAATTGTTAATGTTGCAAGCCAAGCTTTTATAGTTGCGGAGCAAGATATGAAGTTAAGTAACACATTCTTACAGTTTCAAGTGGCAACTATTGCATTTGTATAACGAGTTACTCCAGTTTCAGGGAGAGAGGATTATTGCTATAGTTTTTGGGGCAAGTAAAGACAGGTTTGGGATAAGCTGGTAAGTTATAGGGCGAGTTGTTAGAGTCGTGTGGCAAGTCATCACAGTTGTGGAGCAAGTTGCTACAGCTGATGACAAGTTTTTGCTGTTTCAGGGGGCAAGTTGTTGCAATTGCACAGCAAGCTGTTACAGATTTGGGGATGCTGTAAATTGATACAGTTTGGGGGCAAGTTGGTACAGTTGCGGGGAAGTTGGTACAGTTGCGGGGAAGTTGGTACAGTTGCGGGGAAGTTGGTACAGTTGCGGGGAAGTTGGTACAGTTGCGGGGAAGTTGGTACAGTTGCGGGGAAGTTGGTACAGTTGCGGGGAAGTTGGTACAGTTGCGGGGAAGTTGGTACAGTTGCGGGGAAGTTGGTACAGCTGCGGGGAAGTTGGTACAGTTGCGGGGAAGTTGGTACAGTTGCGGGGAAGTTGGTACAGTTGCGGGGAAGTTGGTACAGATGCGGGGAAGTTGGTACAGATGCGGGGAAGTTGGTACAGATGCGGGGAAGTTGGTACAGATGCGGGGAAGTTGGTACAGATGCGGGGAAGTTGGTACAGATGCGGGGAAGTTGGTACAGATGCGGGGAAGTTGGTACAGATGCGGGGAAGTTGGTACAGTTGCGGGGAAGTTGGTACAGTTCCAGGAGGGATGTTATTGCAGTTACAAGGTCAGTTGTTACAGTTGATACAGTTTTAGGGAGAAAGTAGGTACACTATGGGGGCAAGCTGATTCAGTTGCAGGGTGAGTTGTTAAAATAGTGGGACAAGTTGTTAGAGTTGTGGGCATGTTGTTACTGTTTCAGAGGCAAGACTGTACAACTGCAGACCAAGTTGTACCAGTTTTGGTGGGAGGGTCAAACTGATACAGTTTTAGGGGGCAAGCAGATACAGTTTGGGTGCAAGTTTATACAGCTGTAGTGGAAGATGTTAGAGCGGCAGTTAAAGTTGTTACAGTTATTGTGCAATCTGTTGTAGTTGTAGGGCAAGTTCCTACAGTTGTAGGGCATGTTATTACATTTGCGGCTCAATTTGTTACACCTACAGTGCACTTTTTTCAGTTCTAGATGCTGAATTGTTTGTGTTATAGTCCACGTCGTTGCATTTTTGTTGAGGGGGGGGGGGGGGGGAGGACTGATACAATTTTCATGGACAAGTTGACACAGTTTGGGCAGCAAGTCATTATAACTTTAACTCACATAAGCAACAAACACACACACACACACACACAATAATGTTTCATAATGTTCCATCTTTGTAAATACTGTACTGCCTCATCATTATATTTCATCTCACAAATCTGTGCTACCTGTAAAATTCTCCCTAGACATAATTCGAACAGAGAGCTGTCTTTCATCTGACACTTCAAGTCACTCTCCCCACCAGAACTTCACCCTGTATATGTATGGTACATGACCTTTATGTACAATACTTCGAAAGTAAATAACACATCACCACAGTTTGAAAACAATCAGTTTTCACACTGATTGAAACAAGAGCTCATTACATTTATCATTCGCTGTATTTTACCAAGGATTTACAATTACCTACATTAAATATAATCTCCCATCTAAACTATGGCTCCGTCTCTCCGGAGCAATAGACTAAAAAAAAAAAAAAAATAAAACAAAAATGCTGTAATGCATGTGGTATGATTGTGCACTACCCTAAGGGTCCAAAATCATACCAAAAACTAGCGGTCCTTTAAATAGATATTGGGTGTAAGATGTAAGGTAGCTTCACAGAAACTTATATGCCTTTAAACAAGGCTAAGTGTAGAGGCCACGTAATTGGTCCCTTCCTATATACCAACCAACCATGATGCGCTCATGAACATTAATTACTTTATTCGACTGAGAGTTAATGTGTGCAAAAACATTCAAGAAAACAGTCCAACAAGAAGCCTAGTGTGCGACATATAACTTACAGACACATATTCGAATACAATAACTCAGTTTATGTCACTATCTCACCACTATCATCCTGATGAAAGCAAACTATCTTACAGTATGGAGGGGTTTGGCGAATATATTTATTTCAAATTTTCTGTGTCTCTGAAAACGAAAATGTCTGTTCTAATAGTTCTCCTTCAGATTATGGTCTATCACATTCAGATTACTATCTAAAAACGTAATTGCATCACCTTGAAACAGGAAATAGGGCTTGCTGAGGGGCTGAAACCACACTCACTGAATTGTTAAATCATTGAAAACAAGCAAGATATCGTACTACAAATGTGTCAGTTCCACAGAATGATGAGCTACCGTTTTCGAACTATTTTGTTCCCACTGTGGAAACTATGCCCACATTCTGTTCGATTCTCAGGCGTGTCAACAGTACCTGTGCGTTCCTGGTAACATTTCGTCACACAATTGAAATGTACCTTCATGTACACATACATTAAGTAACCATTGTTCAGTGCACGGCACTCTGCGCAGCCTGTTGTTTAGTGCACAGTAATACAACTACTACCTCAGCTATCCCATCCACGTTAGAAGTGAGGGTAAAATAATCATCTGTGTGGCTTCTTACCCGGCTAAATCTCGCTAATCTTATAACCCCTATGCGAGATAGCCTGTGGCATCTAAAGAGCTTATATTCTTCCCTAAGAGTTTAACTGTACATTCACAGAATCCTGGCCAATAGTCTAACTCCTCTCTTCACCTGACCTGCTAACTATTTCAGATTTTCGTTCCAAACTTCCATTTCATATTGCTTGGTTGTATTACCCGAAGATTATAAGTTCAAAGGCCAGAAGTTTACCACTATTGTATGTTAATGAATTCACATGTTAACCCCTAACGGCATATGGCACAGTGCATGGCGTTAGTGAGGAGTCGTCGAAGTGTGATTGTAGGTGTGTTATCACTGTCGGTCACTGACAATGGACGACACTGATTAGAAAGGCATTTCATACACCTTATAACACATTGCGCATGGCATCGATAGATTCACTTTATAGCTAGATCAGTTGGCGACAACCAAACACGCGGCGGGGGGGGGGGGGGGGGAAGGGGGGGGAAGGGCAGGGTCTAGTTACCTGGGATGCTGACATTTACCTACCGACGTAACAACGGACCATAAACTTTCCTGAAGCAAAACTGACTTGTAATGTGTACGATCTACAGTGCAGACGTGTTTATATTGCGCTCTGTAAATCGGCATACTGCGCTACGCTGGTGAAAGTGGTGCAATATGCAGGTATATACTGAGTAGATATTAACCTACCAGTGAATAAATGAAGATATTTACCAAAGTGAATGGCCTGTTTATTTATTTAAGAGACGGCAGAGAACATTAAAATTAAGATCTACACGGCACCTAGAATCTGGAAATACACAATTAAACTCTACAATTAGTTGAAGAACAACGCAAGATAAATACGAGCTTTTTAGTTTGTCCACATTCAGCTGACCTTGCAGCAACGGAGTTTGCTATGCATACCTCATGACCTATAAGAGCACTTACATGTTCCAAACAGGAAGGCTAAATGATGATTACAAGCCACGAGGTTATTTAACGACAGGCAAGAAAACGTAATGGGATACGCTGACTTAACCCACAAACATTTCTTCTGTGTCAATAGGAAACCTAGAGAGGTAGCGTAATGATGTACTCAGACACTATCGGTTTGTTTCCCCACTTGTGCGTACTATCCAGGATTTGGCAAAACACACGGAATACTGTCTCAGTGGTTCCGGATTTCCTACTGCGTTAGGCAGTTCGTTAGCCACTAGACGCCAGATCGTTTTAGAGTGCTCCTGTTCGCGAAAAGATGCACGTCGCGTTCTCAGTGTGGTCCTGGTGTGAAAGTCTTCCCTGTGTAAAGGTTTTGAAACTCGTAAATTAAGGTCTCATTATATGTTGTGTTGGTTGATGACGTGCGAATCTCTCTTATCAGCGTGCACTCAGCCTCGGCCCCGTGCTTACTTGTAGGTACGTGTACATGTGTACTGGACCTTACACTATGCTGTCTGCATGTTCACCAAAAGATCATCAAGATTTGCATTATGATTTCACAGCAACAATGAAGCGCTGTATCTCCCGTACTCATTCTTTTACAAGGAAAAATTCAATTTAATAGTTTGATTTTTGCGTTGAGACTAGTTAGGATTTTACATTCCACGAATCACGTATTGGGAGACGTCCACACGATGGAAATAATAAGAATATAACTAATCACTCTACATGGGCTTCCGTGGATTAAACTCTACCTCTGAAAGCTACTCTACGTTCATCATTTCGTCGTCTGCCGTCTCTGCGTACATCTGCAAGCGTACTGGGTGTGCCATTGCTGGTGCTTTGAGGAGAGTATTTCGAACCGTTATTTGTACCATCTTTCCATGTTACACTTGTGAATGAGAGTGGTGTAATGTTATCAGAAGCACAACCCCCCCACCCCCTCCAAATGTTATCTTGTCGTCATTGTCCCCATGCGATATTTGTAGAGTTTGTCTCAAATATTGCGTCTCTAAAGTGTCCAACAGAGATTTGCGAAAGAAACTCCTAGTTACGACCTTCACGTATGTCAGTGACATTCTTGTTCTCTCTCAACCAGAACGTTACAAAGCTTCCAGCCCAAATTCCTACTATTTCCTCCTGTGATAACAGGTGGTCGGGGGCCTTGAGTAGCAGGGGCGAGTGTTGCACCTAGGAACACAGGGTGTCTTTTGGCCGTTGCTTCAGTCTACTGACTGAATTTACCATCATGTGAAGAGATAAAGTTGAGGTGGAGCTTCAGTATTCCACAGCACATTTAAATATTTTGAGATCTATATATTTAAGTGCTGCATTATGTATTAAAGCAGTATTTGGAGTATCTGGAGTACATTGCTAAATCTTAAAGCACAGAATTTTGTGTTAAGTAAAATGCTATTTGTTTCAGAACTACAAACAATCCTGTTGGCAGAACATCCGCAACTCAGCATTATAGCAGAGGTTGAAAATACCGGTTTATTTTCACACGACCCGTTTCGGACTGTTATAAACCCATCCTCACGTGTCGTAGCTGCGCTGTGGTGCCCGAGCGTGTACCGCACCTGGTACACGCTGCGCTCGGGGACCACAGCACAGCTACAACACCTGAAGATGGGCTTGTAAGAGTCCGAAACCGGTCGTGTGAAAATAAAGTAATTTACAACTGAAGCGCTATTTTCAATCCCTGTTTCAGAACTGTTTGCATAACATGTAGATAATTAAGTCATACTTTGTCGGTCGCGTACTAATGTTGTACCTTGAAACAGAAGAGCGTCTTTTAGCATGGAACATTTGATACCTCCAAATCAACTGAGTTTCTTGAATGTCTGAACAATCCTGAAAATGGAAACTTGTGTTAGTTTCCAACAGCATTTATTTCAAAATGTATTTAACCTGTAGTTGGTTTTCGATAACATTTCCGATTAATTTGATATCACTCACTGATGATTAGTGTGTATGGAGTAATAATGTAACAAATAGGCTATACAATACAGTAATGACGATATTTTATCGATTGAGGCGCTTTTAAATTTCAGTCGAGTACTTGTTCCCATGTAAATGTCAATGATTTTGGAACATGTTTTTACATTTTGAACAACATTAATTTTCAGGAATAATTGCTGTAATTTCAGCAAAACCCTGCACCACATAAGAATTAAATGCTGTCAATTAAAAATGTAATAACAATACATATTAAACTTCTGTTAGAGGGGGAAGTCTTGAAAAGTGTACCGAGGTACAACAGTCTTCACTACTTAAGAATATACCGAGCAAGAGTCTTTTAAGTGGTCTTCTTTGCGTTATCGAAATTCCCGCACTAACTCGCACTTTCTTCCAGATAATTGTTGTGTTTATAACACTCTCAGGGTTATTTCTAAATGTTTAATGGAACTTCTCGAGTGCAACAGCACGCTACAGATATTTTGCTAGAAAGCTTATGGATTTTATTTCTTCTATTTATGCATATTATCTGTTATTTATCCACATTTAGATCAGGCTGCTATTAGTTACACGAACAGAATCTTTTATCAAAGCGGATTTCGCTGAAGTTAATCAAGTGTTATTTTCGAGTACAAAACATCACTGTCACCTAACGGTCTTTTTATGTAATTTATGCTGTCCGCTGGATAATACATACACATAGTGTTTGAAAATTGCTACTGCTGGCTTCCAGATATTGTCAGGAGGATTTAGTAGATAACATTCGATATGGAGCTCATGTTCGCACATGTACCGTTTGGACGTAAAATAAGTTTGGAAACAGAACCACTTCCACTCACCCCGCTTCACAATGCGCACACAGTGGAGGGAAAGGGTTCTGATCTGTGACCAGACACTGTTGCACATGGCGACCCTTCTGTCTGTTGTACAATGTGTATGTGCGTTGCAAACTTCTACATGCACTGTCCGCAAAACGAAATGTGTGCTGAATAATTTCTGCTGGCGTAACTCGTGCAAGGGGATCTCCTTCCGACTGAGAAGAGTCTCACTCCCAAGCCTCTTCATATTGCCCGACAAGAAAAAACAAAGAGGAGTTAAGTCTGGTGACCGTGGTGCCAAGGATTTGGTCCACCTTGATCTCTCCACCTTTCACTGTCTATTTGGTTGAGATGTAAGCGGACGCCACATGCAAAATGCGTGGATGCGCCAACATGGTTGGACCGCATTTGCTGACGGAGTGACCGTCGCAGATCACCCAATAACTGCACAACCAACACCTCTTGCACGAATTACAAGTGACTGGGACCCATCACACGGTACAGAAAAACGTACAGCGCAATAGGATTACCATCCTTTGGCACCGAACCGTTGCTGAAATCCACGTGAGTGTGTTGTCGTCGTCGTTGTTGTTGCTGCATCTGGAGGGCGCTCAACATCGCGGTCGTCAGCGCCCGTGCGCTGACTGTGTGAGGCAAATGGGGCTGTAGCACAGAAAATGAGGATAGCCTAAAATACTCTCCTTTGTACTCTCTTTCACACGAAGACACACGACTCCTCTGAACGGTACAGTGGAGCTAGTGAGTCAGGGCAGACCATTACAAACAGTGATATCTGATCTGGACATCCGCTAAGAGGCAAGACAGAAAAGAAGATTGGCGATTCATAAAAATAATGACTGGATGAGTCAGTCGTTCTCTAACTAAAAGCGTCGACCTAAGAGTTAGCTAGAAGTGAAGATAAAACACAAAATCGTAAAACAGTGCCACATGTAGTTCATTATCACCTAGAATTGAGGGAAGGTCGGTCGGTACAGCATCTTCAACCCATTAATACAGTCCGTTAAAATGTGGCGAACCGTAACCAGCACACCACACATGAATGTGTGGCATGAGTATTTTCGTCATCCTAAATGTGGGTGTTTCAACAGTTCGAAACAGCATTCCTGACCTAAAAACACAGTTGCGCGGAAATTCGAGCAGGTCGGCTCAATGCTGTAGAAACCACGTGCAGAAGCTGACACGTTGCAGAAAATTTGCCGGAGTCAATGTACTCACTTTCTGTCGGTGACAGGGGTGGGGCTGCCGGTCTTGCGGAAATGCTCGCGTTGGACACGTCCAACCCGTCGTCGGCCTCTCATTCACACGACGAACGACGTTCTCTTCAACGTAGAGATGGTGTTGAATCCGCGGAGCACGCCAAACAACCCCGTAGTTGCGAACGTGCTAGTTTCTCGCTGCCGTTGTTGTAGATGGACGAAAATGGTATGTGATGGACAGGGGCGACGAGGAAACTGATACATGCGGTTTGCAGCTCAACCATTATCTCTACTTTCTCCGTAGATTATCAACATCTCTGTGTACTCTCCAAACGTGTATTTCGTGCTCATGTACTGTCTCTGTCGTCCTTACCGCTCATTGACGGACTGACAGGCGTGCAGAACGCTGAAGCAGTGATTCCAAACGTTACGTTAGGGGACTGGCGACGGCGTCCTCTTCTCAGTTTGTGTTCGTACCGTGAGACGGGAGATTTGAAAGTGATCCGATCTCCAAAATTGTTCTATATCCAAACTGTACATTTCTGGACAGGGGTTCCTTAATAAAACTTCATCATTTCCCCTCTAGAGTCATTATAAGCCTACAACAGGAGTTGGGAAACACCTCATCTATTAAAAAGAGGAGTTCTTCAAGAGCATAACGGTTCCATTAAGAACCTTAGACTGCCCCTCTATTTCTAACGAACTTCCACTGTCTACGATGTCTCAGTTATTTCTTCAAGCCAATGACATATTTGTGAAGATAATCTGTACGCTGGCTAACAATGGACATTCTTGTGCTCTGTTGAATGTCTTGCAATAACCGTCTACCAGCCTGTGAACCAGTGTGTTTCGCAATGCCACATCATTTCCGAAATGTTTCGGAGACGAAGTGGTACTGCGACCTCCAGATATGAGAGGAAACGTAGAAGTCAAAAAACTGTAAGTACTTGTTTATTTACATAAAAAAACGCGATGTGAACTGTTTGATCATCTGAAAAAACTCATATCAAAACTCAACTGTATCGTCCTAGATCTCAATGACGATGCCTTAGAGTAAAAAAAAGGGCAGAAGGCTTCTGGGAGAAATAAATTACAGAGCAGCAACAAAAGTCTGTTCTTATGTACAACACTAATACTTCTCTGGTTGCTGCGGGGGATTGTCACGCAAACAAACTTGTTAACTGTAATATATTCGGGAATTTTTATTTGTTGTTAGAGAGCACTTTGCAGTGAAATGTTTCTTTCGGGGATGTGGAAACGCCACGGCGTTCTCCGCGACCAGTATCGTTCGGCGGAGCTGGCGTGCCCTGGCGTAAAGCAAGTGGCGCACTTGCATCGATTGTGCATAGCTGCGGGAGTGTTTTTAGGAAGCGGCCGGCGGTAGCTGTGGCGGCTCGCGGGGACTCCCCGGGCTGTGGCGGCGCCTCGCCTCGACTCGCCTCGCGTTATATCGATCGCTCGCTGGCGCACAGTGGCGGGCCTGCGGGCTGCGGCCTGCGGAGTGCGGAGTGCGGGCTCGGCCTGCTACGCTGCGCGCGGCGACCTTCAGATGACATTGCGCGTCCGCCGCCCCCCGCCCCGCTGCCGCGGCACACCCCGCCTGACAAGTAGCGCGCACTACTGCCGCCGCCACATCACTGGGAACGCTGGCTCTCCCACCGTGTTCTAAGCCGAGAAACCATTCTTTTGAGGCAACCAAATATGGAGCATATTTCCTACTTCTTTAGGAATCTGCAGGGTATACTGGAAACCACCAAATCCCTCGACTTCATGCAACTGTTGAAATACGTAGTTGTTTTGTCGGTATCTTTCGCAAAAGAACAGCTCTACCTGACTTCCTTAAAAAAGAGTTGAAAATGAAAGGATGTAAACCAGTGTTTGTGAAAGACTGACAACGGCATGGAGCAAAGAAATGGAGGCTGCTTTGCTTTCTTGGCAAATTTCCAATTGCTTTTCTCGCTCAAAGGTGTTATTTGTCTTATGAATATGCGGTATATCGCAGTTCACACAGGAGGACTGTGCTTTTCTGGTCTATGGAAAACTCCCATTACGTGCAAGAGTTCGAAAGCAAGCAACCTCATCTTATGATATAGGCCACATTGTTTAAGTGTAATTGAATGAAAATTCTTATTTGGACATGTTTGACAACTCCGCCCGAAAACAAGCGAATGATGGATCGAGCATGCTTACAGCAGTACGGAACTCCAGTATTCTTTGTTATTCAGGTACGTCAGTTCCTTGAACAGTTTGGATTCCGTTTGAATGGACATAGTCACCGTCATATCCAGCCCCAGTGAACGGGCTACATTAGCACATAAGGTAACTAATTTTGGGGAATAATCAAGTCTTATGTAGCTCAACGTTGGTGAGATGCAAATCAAGACTTGCACGAAAAGGCTGACGACGCCTTTCGATCTATTAGCTGCTGGGGTGCCCTGCAAGACGTGAACAAGAACGTGCAGAAGCATGCAGTTCTGTGTAAACCTCGGTGGCTCACGTAAAGATACATTGGAGCATTGTTTTTATATGTAAGCAGTCCAGTGCAGTACCTTTTTTGAGGAGGAAGAGGAAGAGATTGGTGTTTAACATCCCGTCCACAACGAGGTCACTAGATATGGAGCACAAACTCGGATTAGTGAAGGCTGGCGAAGGAAATGGCCCATGGTCTTTCAAAGGAATCATCGTGGCTTTTGCCCGAAGGGATTTAGCGATAGGCTGTCACGGAAAATTTAAGTCAGTAAGGACGGACGCAGGTTTGAACCGTTGTCTTCCCGAATACGAGTTCAGTGTGCTAACCACTGTGCCATCCAGTACTCTTTTGACCTAGAGTGAACAGGACTTTTCAGGCACTATCTGTGGTCACATAACCCGACCGTTTTCTTTGCAGATGAAGGAAATGCAGTGCCCAAGGATTCGGAACAAGTAGTAGGTAAGTTCCCACGAATGAAGAAAACATCAACAGCAGAAATGATTAGATAACCGCAAGGGGAGGCAGGGGGGGGGGGATAGAAAGTTCCTGTCTTTGCGCAGAAAGAACAGTAAGTGTATTTTAACTGCACATGTATATTCAGTATCCTGCAACACTTCCGTTCCGACCGATGCTTTCTTTAGATTCTTTACATCGTTATTGCAGCTCCTTTAGTCTTTTCCAAAAGAAACTGTCTGTTAGATGGTCAAACCATCTGTCAGTGAGATGTTTCACGACCCTGCTGGTATATCTTCAACTTGGATAGATACGATAGTCCGAAGTGATCGGGAAAGGTGAAGAGAGTCTTCTATTGGGCAGCCACAACTTGAAACTTGTGAGAAGGTGATTAGTCCTGTAACAAAGGAGTCCTCTCGTCACATTTCCAATGCCTTTCGTCTTCATTGTCTCCTTCAGCTAGTGGGGGAAGTTGGAGTAACACTGTCCAATTATACCACATCCTGTGGCATGTAATGCACGAACAGAATATCGTCTTTGCCCCAGTAAACGGAAGACGTAACTTTTTGGCCGGTTTCTGGGAGCAGAACTTCTTCAGGTGAAGGTGCTCACTATTTTTGCATTCCTTTGATTATGCCTTGGTTTCAGAAGCACAAAAGTGGAGTCATGCTTCATCATCAAGAATTAAAGTACCATAAATGTCATTGGTAGAACCAAATGGGCCAAAACTGGTCTCAGTGTCTCAATTCTTGCTTTCTTCTGTTGACCACATTTTTTGGCATCTACATCGCTGAGAACGTCATGATAATGGGAATATTGTTAATAATGAAATGGCCAAGACCTCGGCCATCTTTTTGAAGGATATTCGGTGGTCTTTCAGAATCATTTAATTAAGACTCTCATTTGACGCCGGCTCAGTCGATCTTGTGGATCGCCCACTGTGGGCAACATCTCGAATGGCGAAATGTCCTATCTTGAGACGAGAGACGCACGCTTCGAGGTGCTGTGAGATGAAAACTTCTCCCTCATTTCTTTTGAAAATTCAGTTTGACTGTCTTTTGCAGACTATCGATTAAGAATCAAAAACTTCATGACGTCCTGGCACGAAACTTCTTTTGCTTCTGTCATTTCGAGTTGTAACGGACATTAAAAATAAATGAAAGAGAATTGGAATGAGAAAAGGGCAGGATATTTTAAGCCCCCCCCCCCCCCCCCCGCCCCTCCGTCGACCGTCGACCCCACTCATATTTTTCGAGTAACATTACGTTTTGAATCTGCAGAAAGCTTTCATCGACGGCTGTTCACGATGATGATGATAATGAGCATTAACTAACCTACTGACTTGCTTACATCTCAGACTCACAAAAGGAAAACTAAGTGATATTAACTGAAAAACGTCACTTTTTTTGAAAGAAGACACCAACCTGGTGTCCTTTTTCTATAATATTTGTGTGTCTCACTGGTCAGATCTGCCGACTGAATTCAATGACTCATTTGAATTCGTGCGCTGAAAATTTACAGCTTTTATGTTGTTGCCTATCTTTGCATCAGCAACCCCTCCTGCCATTCATGTTGTCACTGCATCACTTTTTGCTTGCAGCCAAAATCCAGCGCATTCTCTCCCGAATCGGAACGAAGGAAGGAAGAAGATAAGGTAAGAGTCCAACATTCTGTCGATCAGGTTGTTAGAGATGAAATTCAAGCTCGGATTGGAGAAGAATGAGAACGATGTCAGCAGTGCCTCCTCAAAGGAAACATCTCGACATTTCACTTAAGCTGTGTAGGGGAAACATGGGAACCCTAAATCAGGATGGCTGGATAGGAATTTTACCCTCCGTTATCCTGATTACGAGTCCGTTGTGTTATCACAGCGCCTTCACTCCATCCGAGTACTCAGCTGGAGCGACACTAGCTGTCCGGTGCAGCTCCTTGTCTCCATGACGCCTATTTGGAGACCTGCCTCTCACCAATTAGCCAACATTCATGTTATAGGCCTACTTGTACGCACTGTAGAGTCACAATACTCTAATTACCATCTTGTAATCAAATCAACCAAAGTTTTCAGCATTCACAGCAGCTACACAAACGGTAAATGACTCAATAAAGTGCTATCTACAACCTTTCTCCCATCTGATGAAGGATATATCGTTAATGAATCATACAGAAAATACTTTAGTTGTGATTGGACCCCAGATGTCCAGATGTGTTAGGCTCCAGTGAATTTGAAGCGCATGAACGAAATTTCAATTCTTGCTATAAATTTATGGTAAGATTTCTTATGCTACTGATACACATCATCCTCCCAGGGAAATTCCGTGTACAGATTAAGGTGATTTGTATGCATTGTGTCTCAAGATTCTCGTCTATATACTAACATACGTAAGCGACTTCGCTCACAGATTTGGCCAACAAGACGAGAAAATAATACAGAACAAGGTGTAGGAGATCAACTCTGCGTCTAGCCGCCCACAACAGATGTTTCCCAGGTAATTTTCTTTGTTGTGAGCCGCTGGGTCTAAGGTTTCAGCCTGTTCATGCAGTTTTAAAATAAATATTTATGCACTCAAGTATATCAGAAGGAACAATTTCAAAGCAAATTGCGAAATGAATTAAATGACGATAGGGACAGCAGGCTTACGCCAAAGCGCAACAGCAGACGAAAAATCACTTAGCAATAATGACATTCTGAACGTGAACTATGAGTTCGCAATTTTACTGTCTCAAAACGCAGAGAATAGCTTCTAAACAGACTATGTACGCTCCACAAAGTTGTCTTAATATCTCTTGCTCCTCACTGTTTAACAATGAGCAAGTCTTCGCTGTCTGATCAACATTAATAAGTAAGTTGGTCGTCTTTGCAGCATTAAAACCTCGTTGAAAGCTGCATCAGCATCAAACTAATCTCATGACCCGAAAATCATTTACGAAAGGTAAGTTAAACGGGAACACGCTAGTGCACTGTGTGCCTTAAATTTTAGGTTATATGGTTTATGTCCGCTCCGTAGCTGAATGGTCAGAGTGGATGGCTGCCATGTGAAGTTTCCGGGTTTGATTCCCAGAACTGCCAAGAATTTTTCGTTGGTGGGAGGACTGATCCAGGGTGCACGCAGCCTCGTGATGCCAATTTAGGAGCTACCTGACCGTGCACAATCTGCTCCACGGTCTGGAAGGTCTGCAAAACAGCCGGAAGAGCGGTGTGCAGACCACACGATCTGCCATACGACAATCGCATGAGACCAAAAGGCGGGGGACGACACGGCGGGTGGTACAAATCCGTTGGGCTTTCACGGCCGGGCGAGGAACTCGTTCTATGGATTATATGAGCTCGCTGAGCGGGTCTGTGCAAAATTCTAATATGGACGCCATGCCACATGGTGAGTTTGTGACTCAGGGAAAGCGAAATAAATTAACGAATGGTACTAGGCAAATTAAATTTACTGAAACTATAACTGGAAAAAAACCGGACTCAAATACACTACGCAGCCGTGTGGGCTGTGAGCAAACAATGAACAGCACCAACTTTAAATGCTTTCTCTACAATATCTCAAAAACCACATTAAAAAATAATACCTTTCATTTAATGCAAGATAAACTGCAGGTAAGTCACTTGAAGTTTTCGATGCCTGTCATTGAAACAGATTTCGGATCATTTTGCATCACCTCGGTTCCGAGAGTTCCGGAACCTGTACAGAAAATCTGAATAGAAATCAACATAAACATCATTTCCGCCCTTTTTATTGCTCATGAAAACTACACATTGCGTGTTGTACCACCTTATAGCGAGAACTTCAGAGGTGGTGCTCCAGATTCCTGTACACACCGGTACCTCTACTACCCAGTAGCACGTCCTCTTGCATTGATGCATACCTGTATTCGTCGTCGCACACTATCCACAAGTTCATCAAGGCACTGTTGGTGCAGATAGTCCCACTCCTCAACGTCGATTCGGCGTAGATCCCTCAGAGTGGTTGGTGGGTCACGTCGTCCACAAACAGCCCTTTTCAATCCATTCCAGGCATGTTCAATAGGGTTTATGTCTGGAGAACATGCTGGCCCCTCTAGTCGAGCGACGTCGTTATCCTGAAGGAAGTCATTCACAATATGTGCACGATGGGGACGCGTATTGTCGTCCATGAAGACGAATGCCTCGCCAATATGCTGCCGATATGGTTGCACTATCGGTCGGAGGATGGCATTCACGTGTCGTACAGCCGTTACGGCGCCTTCGAGGATCACCAGCGGCGTAGACTTACGTTGGCCCCACATAATGCCACCCCAGAACAGCAGGGAACCTCCACCTTGCTGCACTCGCTGGACAGTGTGTCTAAGGCGTTCAGCCTGACCGCGTTGCCTCCAAACACGTTTCCGACGATTGTCTGGTTGAAAGCATATGCGACACTCATTGGCGAATTGAACGTGATGCCAGTCGTGAGAGGTCCATTCGGCTGTTGTTGGGCCCATCTGTATCGAGCTACACGGTGTCGTGAGTGCAAAGATGGACCTCGCCATGGACGTCGGGAGTGAAGTTGCGCATTATGCAGCCTATTGCGCACAGTTTGAGTCGTAACACGACGTCCTGTGGCTACACGAAAAGCATTATTCAACATGGTGGCGTTGCTGTAAGGGTTCATCCGAGCCATAATCCTAGGTAGCGATCATCCATTTCAGTAATAGCCTTTGGGCGGCCTGAGCGAGGCAGGTCATCGACTATTCTTGTCTCCCTGTGTCTCCTCCTTGTCCGAACAACATCGCTTTGGTTCACTCCGAGATGCCTGGACACTTCCCCTGTTGAGAGCTCTTCCTGGCACAAAGTAACAAAGCGGATGCTATCGAACCGCGGTGTTGACCGTCTGAGGCACGGTTGAACCACAGATAACACGAGCCCTGTACCTCCTTCCTGGTGGAATGACTGGAACTGACCGACTGTCGGACCCCCTCCACCTAATAGGCGTTGCTCATGCATGGATGTTTGATGACGTCTCTGAACAGTCAAGGGGACTGTGTCTGTGGTACAATATCCACAGTCAACGTCTATCTTCAGGAGTTCTGGGAACCAGGGAGATGCAAATTTTTTTTTTTTTGATTTGTGTACTAAGTCGAACAGAGATCCGTATTTAACCCACGAAATTAGAAACACGATACTCTTAAGGCTCATTTGAAAACGAACCTAAACGCAATGCACGCAGCTATAAGCATATCACCACATTACATGAGAATCTGCTGCTCAAAAGCTTCCATCGTGAGCACTAGATACAGGCCTGAATGTCTGCATTTATTTATTAATTTATTTATTTATATTCATTTAGCCGTCAGAGTGTATACTCTATTTAGCGATCCAAAACACAGAGTGGCAGTGTACACTGAATTAAGAAGAAATGCATAGGCTGTTTACAGTTATACACCTAGAAGATTCGTGGGAAAGCGATACGCACGGACACAGATAGCGGTAGTATGGCGCACACATCGCATAAAGTGGCAGTGCATTGGTGGAGCTGTCATCTGTACTCAGGTGATTCATGTGAAAAGGTTTCCGACGTTACTATGGCCACACAATGGGAATTAACAGACTTTGAACAGGATATGGTAGTTGCAGCTACACGCATGGGACATACCTTTCCAGAAATCGTTAGGGAATTCGATATTCCGAGATCTAAAGTGGCAGGAGTGTGCAGGGAATAGTAAATTTTAGGCATTAACAAAAGAAGGATGTACACGGGTAGTTAATGAGGTTTTTTAGGGAATGACGCATTTAACTCTTTATAAATTAGCATAGAAACTTAACGAATGACATTTAAGTATTCGGTTAAATGATTCTTCCTGACTGTACAAATACTACTAGTAAAACTGATATCTTGGTGAGGTTTTATACGTCTACTGAACATCGTTCAATTGCAATACGTCAAAAGAAGAATATGCCGGTATATGGCACCAAATATTTTTCAGTCTAGTTGCCGTACGTTTTCGACTACTCCCCTCAAGTTGCTTTAATATCCTGCTCGCAGTGAAGTCATTAGAGACGAAGTTTTAGCTTATGTTTGCTCGGGTCGAAGAGGAAATCTTCCGCGATGCTCCTATGAACCGCCTCGCTACCGCTTAAGGTTGTGTCTTAAGATACTTGCGGAAAAGTAACCTCATTGCTTAATCTGAGTACGGGAAGATCGAGCCAGCTGCCATACGGAAATGTGTCCTCGTAATTTCAGATGGATAGAAAAGGGAATATAGATTTTGCCCTTAATTGTGGAACTGCGGAATGAATTACACTACGAAATATTATTTAAAAGAGGACTGGGTGACGGTTGTGTATGTACTGTTTGCAAGGGGTTCAGCTGCGGATTCCAAGTTTATACTGTCAATCTCTCTCTCTTACCAGCTACTGGAGGACTTCAAAAAGTAAGTTACACATAACGAGGGCTGATGAACAAACATTAAGATCGACTTTTTTTCTGTAGCTTCCGTGATAGTTTCCTATTTGCGCCACGAATATTTGAAAAGAGCCAGTTTTTATATATAATTTCCATAGAAGCAGCACTCTTGTATTGGTAGGTTCGTAGTAGTGCTCTATTTTATAGATGCTCCCTGTATTTCACTTACCAAACAATGGAGAAAGGCGCAATAAAATTCAGTGTTCGTTTAAACCAAACAGCCACTGAAACTCACAAAAAGCTGCAACAAGCGTATGATGAAGATGCACACTGCCTCATGCAACAGTGTTTAGGTGGCTCAAGGACATCAAATAAGGCCGAATTCTCTGTGTCAACGAGCTTCTGCTGTGACTCAAGTCAACATTAAAACAGCTGCTGTGATGGTCCGTGAATGTTGAGAACTTCATAGGGCAGTGTCCTTACGATTACGCAAGTTTTTGCCCTTTGGGTGCCCATCTGTTGACTCCCCAACGAAAGGCTGGGCGAATAGGGACAAGCCGTGAGGTGCTGCTGTTCTTTGCTGATGGAAATCAGTCTCTGGAATCGATTATCACCTGTGATGAGCCGTAGCTGCCTCATTATGATCCTGAAGGAAAACGAGGCAGCATAATGTGGAAATGGCCAGGTTCCCCAACACTAAAAAAGTTGGAAATTGTACCATCTTCAGGGAAAGTAAAGAAGATAACATTTTTTGACTGTCATGGAATGATTTACCAGCAAGCAGTTCCCACTGACACCACTGTTACAGCAGCATACTACACGTCAGTACCGTCTAAACTGAGGAAGAAACTTCCTGGCAGATTAAAACTGTGTGCGGGACCGAGACTCGAACTCGGGACATTTGTCTTTAACGGGAAAGTGCTCTACCAGCAGCTAACCAAGGACGGCTAACGACCCGTCCTCACAGCTTCACTTCCACCAGAACCTCGTCTCCTGCCTTCCAAAATTCACAGAAGCTCTCCAGCGAACCTCGCAAGACTAGCACTTCTGGAAGAAAGGATATTGCGGAGACATTGCTTATCCACAGCCTGGGCGATGTTTCCAGAAGAGCTTCTGTGAAGTTTGGAGGATAGGAGACGAGATATGGAGAGAAGTGAAGCTGTGAAGACGGAGCGTGGGTCGTGCTTGGATAGCTCAGTTGATATAGCATTGGTCCGCGAAAGGCAAATGTCCCGCGTTCAAGTTCTGGCCCTGCACACAGTTTTAATCTGCCAGCAAATATTATTCCATCACACATTTCGCTGCAGAGAAAAAATATCATTTTCCATTTTGTTGCAGGACTGAAGCAGCACATTTCGAGGAAACGACTAGACCTTCTTCGGACTGAGTGGGTAATTCATCATGACAATGAGCGGCCTCAAGTCGCAAATCAAGTCACTCATTCCTAGCTCATTCTAAGTTTACCTGCGTACCGCATCCGCGTTATAGCCCCGATCTTGCTCCTGGTGATCTTTTAAAGTCCAATCTCTAAAGACAAAGCTTCAGGGCATTCGATTTGAGAACTCCGAAGCAGTGGCAAAGAAGAGCGAGGTGCTTCTCAAGGACTTGACAAAGAATGGCCTGCATCATGTGTTCGAGGACTGGCAAAGACGCCGTAAAAAGCACATTAAGTAGGACGGGAAATTTTTTTAAAAAATCTTGTAAACATCGAAATAGAGCAATAAACGTCCGCGAAAGAAAAATCGGCCTCAGTCTTCTTTGATCAGCCTTCGTATTATGGGTGGCAAATCAGTTGCATTAAATGCAGCATTACACTTTTAAGTGACACAGATACATAACACTATTTTTCAACATACTCACCAAGTCTCTGTAGACAAGGGCCGGATCTTTCCATCAATCGTAAATTTGGTAAATGGGCTATAAAAATTAGCTCCTTGGTCACGGAACCATTCGAGAACCACTTTGCGAACGTCTTCATCGTTGGGAAATATCTTTTGTTCCAGATGTTCTTTCAAATTGCCGAAAATGTGGAAGACACATAGTGCAAGTCCTGGACGTCCCGATCAGCATCACCGCACGTCTTTGCGTCCTTGGTCGAACTGTTGGCACTGTACCACTACGGCTGGACGCGACAATGGATTTCACCTATATCCAGCCAGAATTTCATGGCGAATCTGTGTGTTATTTAGATGCTTTGCCCACAAGAAAAGTACTGTCCCACGGACTTCAACTTTGGGGTACGTTTCCAGTTGCTATGCTGTTTCACACCAACACTTCGAGGCACCCGTCATCTGCACGCAGCAGAACTGAGTCTGCAGGTAACCCGGAACGAGTGAACTCTAATGAAAATGCACCACTCTTGTTGCGAAATAGTCGTAATGTGGGGTGACATACAGATTCGTATGAGCTTGTACTTGCTTCGTTTCTTTTTAAAGTCACTGTTTGTGAGCATAGATTTAAGATTTTGCAACAACTTTTTATATAGTTTCCGTCTTCCTTCGTTTATTACTTCTCCATCTTCCGTCAGTTGCGGCTTGCTACACTGTGACCGTCATGTGATCGTCAGTCATCTATGTACAAGTGTCCATAATTAAAGTTGCTGTTACAAAACGCTATCGAAAGAGAATCACTGCTTAGAATGACGTAAAATTTGAGTTCTTCTGACGCAGGGTGAAACGTCATGAAAAAACAAAAAGAAAAAAATAGGTCGACTATAAATGACCGAGGAACTCCGATAGGACGGTTATGGTTTGAGTTGCACATTACACCATCCGTTCTGTTCAATCTGCATGAGTGCATGTTCGACAGTCAACAGTTGAGCACTGTAGTTAGGTAAGCCCATCCACCGCGACAGGGTCATACCGCATCGAAAAGGGAAAATCAGTTTTCAAAACTCGAAATGACATCAATTTCGAATTGTCGTGAGGGTGGTGCAAGACATGCTGGGTATGCTGTCCACTTCTTTCTGCCACAAGTCAAAATCGAGACACAGCGTGTTCCAAAACAGCTCACGTTTCGAATTTTTCACACAATGCGTGCCTTCGACTCAGCTACGGTCGTAATTGGAGCTCTGAAAACGACGTATATCAGATTATCCCACAGCCGCTCGTCACACTGATTGAGATCAAGTGATCTGGATGGCCAGTCTGTAGAGATTTGCATCTGCAGCAGCCGCTGCATTAGCTCTGCAATATGCAGGAGTTCCACCTCCCATAAAAATGATCTTACCCACTAATCCAGGCCGCTGAAAGGCTGGAATGACGCTGGTGCTTAACAGTCTCTCATTGCGTTTACCAGTGACGCAACAGGCTGTGACGTTCTGTTAAAAAATGAAAGAGAAAAGTTTATGATTACGTTAAATGAATGTCTGACCTGTGGAATGGACACAAACATCGAATTGTCGTGTTGCGCGTTGTAACTTCAAGTGGTGTGCTTACTCTGTCTTATAGTTAGCAAAACTATACACGAGTCGATTGGGGAATGCAACACCCAATACCAATAAAGAACTACAGTCACTGTAAAATATATTCAGGCCGTTAGGCACTAAATCATCTGTCCCTGTTCAAACCTAATAACTTGGGTCCCTTTGCACAAAACAAATAAATTAAATTGTCTTACCTCTTAAGCAGCAACGAAGTAACGCTATATATTGTGGTCTATATATATATATACAGGCTCAACAATGTGCAATGCTCGCCATAATACTTGAAATGTTCATGAAATTCATTTGGGAGATAAACGAGAACATTCAAGAACATCCAACTTCTTTAAAAAATATGATCTGGCGGTATTGATTATGATAAATTACCAACACTCACTTTTTTAGCAAAATTATATTGCAAGTTAAGTTCGTCTTTTCAAAATCATCTCACAATTGAAGTTACATTACTGACAACTGATTCACAAACAATGATATTCAGACAGCAAGTATTTTCTAACTTCATTAATCCAACATAAATGAAAATCATCAAATTACACATAGCTCTGTGAACAGACCTTAAAACCACTTCGAAAATGAAATATTTAACTAGCCTCTTTCTCAAAATCGTTTACGTACATTCTAAGGTTACTCAAATACTATAAATTATCAGCCAACTCATCTATACTAACGCGCTGGCAAAGATAGAAATCACACTTATTCAAATCTTTATCTTATTTCCATGAAGACATCTGCGTCCATATTCAACAATATTGACATACCTACTTTAATCCAACTCTTGGTGGCTTCACACAGCACACCACAGAAACTGCCTACTCCATCGTCTTTCCCTCACAGACAGCTACCTGCGACTGTGCGTCCAGCGCTCTGTTATTCTAACACAGCAGTACAGTATCTTTGGCTGTGTGATCGCGCACAGTGTTGACATGTCCTCGGAGATGGAAATGGGCTTCGTCTGCCTACAGAATGTTCCATGGTCATTATTTGTCCACTTCTATGTGAGCAAGAACTTCAAGAGCAAATGTTTGTTTTGCTGGCATGTCAGCAGGAAGCCACTGCCGAACATGAGTGATTTTGTGTAGATCGCAATGCAGGATGTTTCGTAGGATTATATGCACCGCGCTCGCAGGTACGTTCAATATTCGTGCATTTCCCTTGCACTGCAAGTCAGCAGACCATCACTCGACCCTGCCTGCATTACTGTGGTCACATCTTCGACAGTCGTCGAATCAACTGCTTTTCTCCCTCTGCCCCACTGGACTTCGAAACAACTTGTCTGTTCCAATTTTATAATCACTTTCTCCAGACCCTTAGCAGACATCGGACCATTGCCTTTGTTTCATACCCTTGATGGTCCGGAATTTCTGTTGGGATACAACCACGGTCCTTGTGAAACAGTTTTGTCAGCAGTGTGCGATCCTTCATGAAGACAGTCTTGTTGCTAGTTTAGGACGCAAACTGAGGAAGACCTGTGTGGCGTACGTCTGTTGGTGTCCATATTCTGACACAGAGCCGTCTATTGGTCAAATAATCGTTAATTTTTTTCCCCGTGACGTTCCCCTCTGTGTTGATAATATGCTCTTCAAATCTGACTTTATTCTGAGCAGTGGTTCTCTTTCTACAGTGCTTTGAAGCTGTAACTTTAGTTATGGACACCCTGTACTTCGTGACAGAAACTAAGATACTGGAGCTTTATGAGAACATGCTAGTAGTATCCGAAACGTGGTCTCTAGTGTTAGTTACGTCAACCGAACAAAATATCGACAGAAACGTGGCAAAGCGTTGTTAAGTTCCATCGTAGATTCTGTGTCAGTCTGTTGTGCGCGCCGCCAGTCCCACTGCCCTGTTTCTGATTAAAATCGAGCTACTCGTTAAGAGTGCGCGTCACGTGCTTGCGTATAAATCAGCCGCCGGCCACGTAGCGAGAGGGACAGTGACGTCAATGATCAGTTGACAGCACCGCGCGAAGAGTTCTAAAATTTTGTGTATGATGGGAACGGAGCAGGTGCAGAAACCGGGAACCGCGGCGGCGACAGCGGGCAACAGAAGTTACCTTATTCTCGGCAGCTCGCTCCAGTTATACTAATGCGCTTTGTGACTTCACGTCTTGCTAGTCTGTTTTTTGTTGTTTGCATTGTTTAAGTGACACATAGTGACTCATACTAGGGGATCGTGTTCTTGGCAGTACTGTTCTAACAGAAGAAAGAGTGAGAGCAGAAGGGCTTTGTTTTACAACAGCTGGGCAAATAAAAAGCCTACAGTAGGCATAAATACGAAAATAAATACATAAAAGTTTTTTAAAGTAACTGTTTGGCAGTGAAAAATTCACATGTATTAAAGCCGGGGCATCGGAAGTTACCTTCTTCTCGTCAGCTCACTCCAGTTATACTAGTGCATTTTATGATTTTATGTCTTCCTAATCTGTATTTTGTTGTTTGCTTCTTCTTAATGGCAGATCGCGATTCTTACACGAGGGCTTGGTGTTCTTGCTAGTAGTGTTCTCACACAAGAGGGAGTAAGAGCAGAAGGGTTTTGTTTGACAACAGCTGACCAAAGGAAAAGCCTGTAGTATGCATAAATAAGAAAATATATACATAAAAGTTTTTAACGCAAATTGTTTAACAGTGAAACACTCAGATCTATTTAACGAGAAAAACAGTGTTCAATGTTATTCGCCCTGTATAGCGTAAGGAAAACAAATTAAAAACGATCATGTAAGTAGCAATTACTTACTGTCTGCCTCATGTCGTTTCAAATATTTTGTAAGTAAGAGGAGTTGCCGAAAAGTAATGTCTCTGAATTTCTTATGTGAAAAGTCTTAAAGCTTTTTAAATAGCACAAATATTATGAACATTCTATACCTTCATTCTTCATGTTAACATATTTATTGCCCAACGTAATCACCCTGGCGGCCAAACATTAGTCCCACAAGAGACCAGTTTGTCGATACCGTCACTATAGAAACTTTGACTTTGTGGACGGACCCGCAACCTCATCTCTGGTACCGCTTGTTCACTGTCAAATTGAAGTCTTCGGGACTGTATGAGGATTATCGACGATAGTGAACCCACTGCGTCGGACTGTTGGAGATGTCGCAGCGCCTACGTGTGGCCTGGTACTATCAGGCTGCAAGTGAGCGTGCTCCATTTGTGAACCAACTGCTCATAGTCGAAATTCAAATACAGCACGCTGTTTCTCACGTACCGACATAGTTACGTTACACATCGCCATGTTACACGCTACAGCTGGGAGCCTCTAGCGTTAGAGGGATGCAAATATGTAGACATGAAGAACTAAGATGTAGAATATTTATGTCGTTTGATTTATTCTAAAAGCTTTAAGAGTTTTCACATAATTCGAAGGCATCATTTTCAGCTCGTCCTCGTGTATATTTCCTTGAGTAGGTGAAAGTAGATGGTTCAAATGGCTCTGAGTACTATGGGACTTAACTACTGAGGTCATCAGTCCCCTAGAACTTAGAACTACTTAAACCTAACTAACCTAAGGACATCACACACATCCATGCCCGAGGCAGGATTCGAACCTGCGACCGTAGTGGACACGCGGTTCCAAACTGACGCGCTTAGAACCGCACGGCCACACCGGCCGGCGAAAGTAGATGTATTTGAAATGTTTGCACGACGCGGTTCCTATTGTTACCGTTTTCAGAAGCGCGTCATACGACCTTTGTCAAGGACATTCACTGTGAATTTTGCTTTGATCATTAACAAACTCTATTACTATTGCTTGACCCCACATTCTGTTACTATATTTCGTTACTTTCGAAAAAAAAAGAATGGTCTTTCATAACCTCAGTTTTACCGTTTATGTACCAAACTGCACAGTGGACAGTTCCTGTGATATACGCTGCTTTGGCGCTGACTTGTAAACGTAAACGAGGAGTTATGACAGACGAGACAATACAGGAAAAAAACGCTAGAGGCGCTGCAGTGTACACACTTGCCACGACTACTGGACGCAAAAGAGGAAGTCGACTGTGTAAAAGGGACTGAAGTCGACCACCACATTACTGTACGACACATGTCTGACTTCGACACTTCAAAATCTTTACCAAAAACTGACTCAAATAATATAGTTAGGCAACATAAGATAATACTGCACGGTTCTCAATAGTAACTGCTTGTCTGCTCCCCCTTCAGTAACTAAAATTCTGACCATTTCTACCTCAGCAACCATTGTATGCAGGAATTTTGAACCTGTTTTCAGCACTCTTCATTACTAACGTCTATGCAGTGCTTAATGCCATACGATCTACGCTACACAAAGCATTTCCAACACCCAAAATCAGCACTGTGGCATGTGATGTACGATTGATTCTCTCTTACATGACTGGGCATATTAGGGTCATACATTTTCACAGTTATTTTTAGTTGCCATGTACTGCTAGACGTTAAACCTTGGTGAAGGTTTCTTGGTTGGACTGCCGTGAAACTAAAACCACCAGCAGGACTACTACTAACATAAACAATAACAACAAAAAATACATCCATGAATTACGGAATTGTGAAAGCAAGATAAGCCAAGAAATAGTAATATGAAAATAGTTGTTTCTCGGATGTAGTCCTTGTGTTCCAACACTACGGGAAAGATAATCAAGAAAGCGGTCAATTAAAATATTATGGAGATAGAGTTTGAAACCTCAGTACTCGCCCGAAATAACTTAGGGAAATAATGGGAAAAATTAAATCAGGACAGAGCAGCAAGAATTTAAACCTCTATGGTACTGAATACGACAACTGCCCCATCTAACTAGGTTCTCTGACCGACCGTTGTAGCCAATTGAAATAATTTTCTCTATACAAGCTATTAACATCTTAGTTTAAGAGACTCATTACATTTTGTTTAAAGTTACTTCCTTTCAGATATCTTTGTGTACCTAATTCAGTTTACACAATCCGTTTAACAATCTGCAAAATAATTTTGTCGTTTGATTAATTATCAGCGCAAAGCATATGTAGTGGCTGATGTTCACTAAAACCATACTGTTGTTGAGTATTTCCTGTCTTTGCACTACAGAACAACAATAAAGGAAAGAAGTATCATCTCATGATTGTCTTGGTATCAGCAGTTAACGTACATGTTATTACGTGTGTGGTCAATACCGGATGAATGTATGTATGTATGTATGTATGCATGCATACATGTGTGTGTAAAACAGGCGTAAAGAGGTAGAGAAAGTTGGGGTAGGGAATGAAAGGCGTAGTGTGAGAGTATTGAGAGCAGAGGGGCGGGGCCAGGTGTGGTATATATATACTGACTGCTTTGATGTGGCCCGCCAAGAATTCTTCTCCTGCGTCAACCTCTACAGCTCAGAGTAGCTCTTTCAAACTACGTCCTCAGTTATTTGCTGGACGGGTTCCAATATCTGTCTTTCTCTACAGTTTTTACTCTTTACAGCTTCCTCCAGGACCGTGGAAGTTATTCCCTGATGTCTTACCATATGTCGTACTTTCTTGCCCCGTTTTCTCGTCATTGTTTTCTATATATTCCTCTCCTCGCTGATCTTGCGGAAAATCTTCTCATTTTTTACGTTATCAGACCACCTAAATTTCAACATTCTTGTGTAGAAACACATTTCAAATTTTTAGAGTCTCTTCTGTTCCGGTTTTCTCACAGTACATGTTACACTACCATTCAATGCTCCGCTCCAAAAGTACATTCTCAGAAACTTCTTCCTCAAGTTAAGAACTATGTTTGATGCCAATGACCTTCTCTTGGCCAGGAATGCCCTTTTTCTCAGTGTTACTTTGCTTTTTATGTCTTCCTTGCTCCGTCAATTGCGGGTTATTTAGGTGCCTATACTCCATTCACCGAAACAAGAGACGTACTGTAAACACGGCAAGGCGCGTAAACACAGAGCTGCCGTCGAGGGGTGTACAAGGCAGGGGTGTCAGAAATTAAAAAATGAAAGTCGTGTTTTTTATATTTTGGCACCTGAACATGATAAAGTGATCCGAGAACTACCTTCCGACACCTTTTTTTACATTACATTAAACTTTATTGTCACTGAAATAGACAAATATTTAAGCTTTCAGGAAAAGTTGTTTTTTCGCTTTACTCTATATTTATGACGCCAATCTCCTAAACTGTGTGTCGCACAGCAAAATAATTTTATGATTGACTTCAGTACTATATGTTGATGACGTATGCAAATTTTCTGCCCAGTAGAGTCAGTAATAGTGAAGTAATAAATTAAAATCTCACGTCTGACGCAGAACTTGTACCAAATCATCATCCGAAATATAGTAAGCGACAAACTTTTCCCCTTTAAATTTTTTCGTGGGAGTGTAAGCGAGAAATGTTTCAGAAAGGTTTGAATTTGATTTTGTAGTTTGTTCCAATGCGACGGGTGCAACCGTTTGTCCTTTATGAGCGATGCATTGTGCGGTTCGCAGCAGGCGCGGCGCTCAGTCAGTGTGGCCGTCTCAGTTGCAGGTGTGAGCTCGTTAGTAGGTGTTGTACAGCGGCGATTTCAGGATATCTTAAGTTCATCTGTAAAGACGCTTGAAAGACTAGTTGTTGATTATTAGAGTAAGTATATGTGTTTGTAGTCACGCTGAGCATTCACTGTTTATGTGCGCATCCAATAGCATCGCATGGTTTCTTATTTTATTTATTCACTTATTTCATTAGGATCACATACGGCTGTCTTCATTATGTCATCAACGGATTCAGCGAGCGAGGTCGGCGTGTCAGTTCTGAGTCCACCAAAGAAGCGAGCAAAGAAGAAATCATTAAGTTCTTCTGAGAAGCACATGGTGCTTAATGTGTATAAAACGGAACTGTTACATCCAGAGCAGTCGATGAGTGACATTGTTTCGAAAATAGCCGCAGCTACAGGTGTTGGACGTTCTTCAGTGTATCGTGTGATAAATGAGTACAAGGCCACACACTCTTTGAAGTCTCCCAAGAAAGAAAAATTACGACAGAAACTTTCTGAACGTGTTGATGAGTTCGATAGAAATGTGATACGAAGGAAAGTACACGAATTTTTTTTTTCGTAACGAATTGCCAACAATTGACAAAGTGCTTACAGTCGTGAACGAAGATGCAGATCTGGGCAACTTTCGGAGAACTACATTTTATAAGTTATTGAGAGAAATGAATTTCAAATATGTCCGGCGTCGGCGCGATAGCATGCTAATAGACAGGGATGACATCATTTTATGGAGGCGGCGCTATCTTCGAACCATTAAACGGTTGGGAGATGAAGGCAGACCCATTTACTATTTGGACGAGACGTGGGTGAACGCAGGACATACCCGAAGTTACGTCTGGGTAGATGACACTATAAATTCCTCAAAACAAGCGTTTCTGTCCGGATTATCCACCGGAAGCAAGGGCCCATCAGGTAAAGGGAAACGTCTGATTATCGCACACATTGGCAGCAAAGCAGGGTTCGTTGAAGGATGTTTGTGGACTTTCGAATCCAAGAAAAGTGGAGATTATCATGAGGAGATGTGCGCCGAAACCTTCGAGAAGTGGTTTCAAGATATTCTTCCTCGGCTTCAGGAAAATGCAGTTATTGTTCTTGATAACGCGCCGTACCATTCTCGGAGAAAAGAAAAAGTTCCCAATGCGAATTCCAATAAGCACGAAATATCAGAGTGGCTAAAATCTAAAAACATCGATTTCGAAGACGGTATGTTGAAGAAAGAACTTTTAGATATAGTTAACAATCACAGAACAGCGCACAACGAATACGCAACAGATGAAATGGCGAAGAATGCAGGGAAAACTGTTCTCAGAATTCCTCCGTACCACTGTGAATTAAATGCCATCGAGTTAGTGTGGGCTAGAATCAAAGACTATGTTGCAGCGAAAAACAAAACATACAAAATGCCGGAAGTTAAAGTACTGCTAGAAGAAGCAATGAGAACAGTTTCTGCGGAGGATTGGAACAAGTGCGTCCTCCATGTTGTAGAAAAAGTGGAAACTCAAATGTGGAAATTAGACTGCATTATAGAGGAGAGAGAGGAGCGGTTTGTTATAAACCTCAATGAAAACAGTTCGAGTTCAACAGAGTGAACCTTGTTTCGTCCTTTATCATTTTTATTAGTGGTATTGTTATTAAAATAAACAATTAATTGTTTTTTAATTAAGCGTTTTGTTAGCAACCTGAATGAAAATAAATCTGCTTAGACAGAATGAACTCAGTTTAATATTATTGTTAAATTTATTTCGTACATTTTTGCCCAGGTTTCTCACGGTCCGCTGTGACAGCTGGGCAGCCAGCCGAACGCCGCCAGCTGCAAAGCGTGCGCCAAGGATTTTCCACACCCCTACGTATCACGTGAACACCGAATGCCTTCTCAGGAAACGAGCGTACTCGCTCACGTGACACTGTTTATGTTTCGTCCCAGCTCTCGGTGAATAGACTATAGGTAGTAGATGTCGTGAACTGCACCTACTTCGTGATCCCCAGTTCTTCAAAATGGTTGAAATGGTTCTGAGCACTATGGGACTTAACTTCTGAGGTCATCAGTCGCCTAGAACTTAGAACTAATTAAACCTAACTAACCTAAGGACATCACACATGTCCATGCCCGAGGCAGGATTCGAACCTGTGACCGCAGCGGTCGCTCGGTTCCAGACTGTAGCGCCTAGAACCGCACGGCCACTCCGGCCGGCTCCCCAGTTCTGATGACAAGTTTCTCGCTCCTCTCATTTCTGCTATTTCTCGTTACTTTTTTTTCTACGATTTATTCTCAGTCCATATTTCTGCACTCAAGGGACTTCTCATTTCATTCGACAGATCCTCTAATTCTTCTTCTGTATCAGTGAGTATAGCAATGTCATCAGCGAATCTTATCACTGATATCTTTTCCTCATGAGTTTTATCCCACTCTTGTTGAACCTTTATTTTATTTACGACATTGCTCCTTCGATGTATAGATTGAACAGTAAGGGCGAAAGATGACTAGATTCCTGTCTAACACCCTATTTAATACGAGCACTTCGTTCTTGGTCTTCCAGCATTATCGTTCCATCTTGGTTCTTGTACGTGTTTCAATGTAGGTTACCCCTATTTTTCTCAGAATTTCGAACGTCTTGTTCAGTTTTACATTATCGAACGCTTTTTCCAGCTCGACAGACCAAATGAACGTATCTCTATTTTTCTTCACTCTTGCTTTCATTATTAACCGCTATGTGAGAGCGGCCTCTCTGGTGCCTTTACCTTTCCTAAAGCCAAAACATCGCCATCTGACACATCCTCGATTTTCTTTTCCATTCTCCTGTGTGTTATTCTTGTCAGCAGCTTGGATTCGACTTCATTTACTTCCGGTACGATGGACGTGGAAGAATTATGGGCAAATTTTAAACGCATTGTAAATCACGCACTGGACAAGTATGCACCGAAAAAGTGGGTTACGGACGGAAAAGACGCACCGAGGTTTAACAGCGCAATCCGGAAAATGCTCAGGAAGCAAAGGCAGTTGCACTCGCGGTACAAGAAAGATCGGGAGAATGAGGACAGGTAAAAGTAAGTAGAGAGTCGTGTTGCTGTAAAAAGAGCGATGCGCGAAGCATTCAACCACTACCACAGTCATACTTTGAAACGTCCCCTTAGAACAATTTCAGAATTACTGTGCTGATAAACCTCTTACATTATTTGCTTTTCAAACAGCTGAGCAAAACTGAACGTACTCAAACATTCACTAAAGTGACACACAATATTTTTTAGCGCAACTCAATCTGACTTTCAAAAATCCCTACAAAGGAATGGCCCTGACTAACATTAAACTATACCTTTCACAAATCACTTACCTCACAAAAATCCTCATTACTCGAACTACTGCAATACAGCGAGCGCCACTACTGCCAGCTAAATAAAAGATTCAAACTACGGAAGGCAGTAACCACTGATAGATATAGTTAGCAATTGAAAGATGTTAATAGAGAACAAACAATGTATTTACCTTAATAGTGTTGAAAAACCATAATATACATAGCAGTTCATAATATCCAGTATAACAAATTTCAAAACTCCGCCATCTCTCTCCCCTCATCAACCACTGCTGGCGGCTCACCTCCAACTGCGCAACGCTACGCGCTGTTCACATCCAGCTGCCGCTGCCCAACACTACAATGGCAGACAACAATGCAAACCAGCCACAGACTGCACACAGCACAGCCAGTGATTTTCATATAGAGCGCTACGTAACGTTGCCGATAAGAAAACATAAACAGCCTACTTACAACTTTAGGAAAAGATCTTGCTGAAAACGCAAGGAAATTCTGGTCTTACGTAAGATCGGTAAGCGGATCGAAGGCTTCCATCCAGTCACTCACTGATCAGTCTGGCCTGTCAACGGAAGACAGCAAAACGAAAGCTGAAATTTTAAATTTAGCATTTGAGAAATCTTTCACGCGGGAGGATCGTACAAATAAACATACCGCCGTTTGAGTCTCGTACAGATTCCCGTATGGAGGACATAGTGATAGACGTCACTGGGGTTGTGAAGCAGCTGAATAGGTTGAAAATAAATAAATCGCCAGGTCCTGATGGGATTCCAATTCGGATTTACAGTTAGTACTCTACTGCATTGGCTCCTTACTTAGCTTGCATTTATCGCGAATCTCTTTCCCAATGTAAAGTCCCGAGCGACTGGAAAAAAGCGCAGGTGACGTCGATGTATAAGAAGGGTAGAAGGACGGATCCTCAAAATTACAGACCAATATCCTTAACATCGGTTTGTTGCAGGATTCTCGAACATATTCTCAGTTCGAATATAATGAATTTCCTTGAGACAGAGAAGTTGCTGTCCATGCATCAGCACGGCTTTAGAAACCATCGCTCCTGCGAAATGCAAGTCACACTTTTTTGACATGATATCTTGCGAACCATGGATGAAGGGTATCAGACGGATGCCATATTCCTTGACTTCCGGAAAGCGTTTGACTCGGTGCCCCACTGCAGACTCCTAACTAAGGTACGAGCATATGGGATTGGTTCCCAAGTATGTGAGTGGCTCGAAGACTTCTTAAGTAATAGAACCCAGTACGTTGTCCTCGATGGTGAGTATTCATCGGAGGTGAGGGTATCATCTGGAGTGCCCCGGGAAAATGTGGTTGGTCCGCTGTTGTTTTCTATCTACATAAATGTTCTTTTGGATAGGGTGGATAGCAATGTGCGGCTGTTTGCTGATGATGCTGTTGTGTACGGGAAGGTGTCGTCGTTGAGTGACTGTAGGAGGATACAAGATGACTTGGACAGGATTTGTGATTGGTGTAAAGAATGGCAGCTAACTCTAAATATAGATAAATGTAAATTAATGCAGATGAATAGGAAAAAGAATCCTGTAATGTTTGAATACTCCATTAGAAGTGTAGCGCTTGACACAGTCACGTCGATTAAATATTTGGGCGTAACGTTGCAGAGAGATATGAAGTGGGACAAGTATGTAATGGCAGTTGTGGGGAAGGCGGATAGTCGTCTTCGGTTCATTGGTAGAATTTTGGGAAGACATGGTTCATCTGTAAAGGAGACCGCTTATAAAACACTAATACGACCTATTCTTGAGTACTGCTCGAGCGTTTGGGATCCATATCAGGTCGGATTGAAGGAGGACATGGAAGCAATTCAGAGGCGGGCTGCTAGATTTGTTACTGGTAGGTTTGATCATCACGCGAGTGTTAAACGGAAATGCTTCAGGAACTCGTGTGGGAGACTCTAGAGGAAAGGGGGCGTACTTTTCGTGAATCGCTACTGAGGAAGTTTAGAGAACCAGCATTTGAGGCTGACTGCAGTACAATTTTACTGCCGGCAACTTACATTTCGCGGAAAGACCACAAAGATAAGATAAGATAAGAGAGATTAGGGCTCGTACAGAGGCATATAGGCAGTCATTTTTTTCTCGTTCTGTTTGGGAGTGAAACAGGGAGAGAAGATGCTAGTTGTGGTACGAGGTACCCTCCGCCACGCACCGTATGGTGGATTGCGGAGCACGTATGTAGATGTAGATGTATGAGCTGTTAAGTTGATCGTGTAATTCTCGCAGTTGGCGGCTCTTGCCATGTTCGAAATTGTGTGGATAATGTTTTTCCGAATGTTTGTTGGCGTATCGCCAATCTCTTACATTGTACACATCAACGTGAAACGTCGTTTTGTAGCCACTCCCCCAATGATTATGGAAATTCTGATGAATGTTATCTATTATAAGTCGTCTGACGCTCTTTGTAATGTTGACTCTAATACTGGATCCCCTGTCTCTTCCCTGTCGTCTCCTGTTTCTTCTTCTGTCACGTCACCGGACAAGTCTTCCCCCTCATGGAAGCCTTCAGTGTACTATTTTCGCCAATCCGCTCTTTCCTCTGCATTTAACTGTGGAATTCCCATTTTACTCTTAATGTTACAGACCTTGCTTTTAATTTCATCGAAGGTTGTTTTGACTTTTCTATATTCTGCTCCTTAGCTTTGCTGGAAGTTCTGTTTATTTCATTCCTAGGTGAATCGTATTTCAGTATACCTGAATTCCCATCAACATGTTTGTACATCATTCTTTCGTGCACTGATTCTTCATGATTAGCCTCTTCAGCCTACTGCCCATCTTTACTACATTGTGATCTGAGCCTAGATTTGCTCCTGAGTAAGTCTTACAATATCTGATTTCAGAATCTCTGCCTGACCATGACGTAATCATCGCGGCGTTTTCCAAGTATCTCTCTTCCTCTTGTGATTCTTGAGCATAGTATTCGCTATTACGTGCTGAAATTTATTGCAGAACTCAATTCGCTTTCTCCTACATCGTTCATACCACCAAGCCAATATTTTTCCGTAACCCTTTCTTCTTCCATTTCAATACCCCATGACTATTCTGCTGCAGCTGATGTTACCCTATACTCGTCTGACCACAAATTATTTTCTTCTTTTTTCACTGACCCCGCTCTATCTGGATGAATGCCGGACATTTGCCACGCCTGCCCCTTTGCCAGGTAGCTTGAGTAGCGATCCCTCAGGTAAGGGACGCCCTTCCCCGTGCTACTTCTGTCCGCTTTCAAACCGCCGTCTCCACATCTTACTCGATACAACCAATAAGTAAGGGACCTTCTTCTTCGAAACCTTGGCCAAATACAGAGCTTCTTTGCCGAAATCGAAATATTTATGACTTTTGGGAAACGAAAGCAATACCGACTATTATATCAGTATGTAATTAGTTCTGCCAAGTAAAAATATAGATTCCTCTGACTGTACGGTAGCTTCCTTACATGCTTACTGATTGCGATACAAAACAGTCCATCGGCATGGGAGCAACAAGAAAGGAACGATGTAACGAGAATGCGAATGTACGCTAATCATTTCTTTTTGATCACTGCATTTGTGTCTACTTCAATTACTAAAACTGCATACCCAAAAGACAATAGGGAAAGAATAAATGGATATGTCAATCTTTGAAAAGAAGAACGACATACTCCATTTCAATTTACTCTCTAAAAACATTACTTAATAAAGTGTAGCGGGACAATGTTCAAAACATAACTGAAAACGAGTTCACTAAATACAGATAAGAACATCTATGATTGACATGTCATCTAAAGTCGACTTACAGTTTTAAAATGTTAGAAAAAAGGAAATGAAGTAATACAGAATGCTACGCTTGTAACATACGTTGTTGTTCTACATTGTTTAGCTCTGGTATTTACAGGGTCACAGAGAAAGAATCTTAGGTTCTGGAGGGAAAAGTCGTAATTGTAATTATCTGCACTACAACAGAAACAAGGACAACTTAAGGAAAAATAATGTAAGCTCACAATCGACTTTGAAGCAGATAGTTCGTGTGACTTAGTATAGGCAGATGTTATATGCGACAACCCGAATAAATTAATAACTGGCTCCTTTTACCGCCCCCCTGTTTCAGATGAAACAGTTACTGAACAGTTCAAAGAAAACTTGAGTCTCATCACAAATAGGTACCCTACTCATACAATTATAGTTGGCAGTTACTTCAATCTACCTTCCGCATATTGACAAAAATACATTGTCATGTACCCTATTGTAAATAGAAAATAACTTCCGCAACTGTTCTAAATGCTTTTTTTTAATTATTTTTAACATTTAGTTGACGAGGCCATTCAAATTGTAAATGGTTACGAAAACACACTTGACCTCTTAGCCGCAAATAATCCTGAGCATCAAGACGGATACATTGATTAGTGAACACGCAGTCGTAGCGAGGCTCACTTCCGTAACAAAGCAGTTCACCAAAACTAAACGCGAAATATATCTATTTATAAAAGCAGCTAAAAATTCGGGTGAGGTCTTTCTAAGAGACAGTCTCCAATCCTTCCAAACTATGTAAATTAAGACCATATGTGGCCTAAGTTCAAAGAAATAGTATCAACAGCACTCGAAATATTCATACCAAATAAATTAATAAGAGACGGAACTGATCCCCCATGGTACACAAAACACGACAGAAAGCTGTTGCAGGAGCACCGC